>NC_090922.1:928400254-930900254 GCF_040938575.1 Ambystoma mexicanum
CTCCATATTCTGATCTGTTCTACAAACTCATCTTGTTTTCGCTCATCCGTTCTGCACATTCATCCGGTTTGCGCATTCTTGCGTTCTAGTCGCTTCTCTTAAATTTATGCACTCATCCGCGTTACGCACTCACCCCTTCTACGCACTCACCCCTCTATTGCGCACACCCCCTCTGCGCGCACACCCCCTCTGCGCGCAAACCCCCTCTGCGCGCACACACCCACTCTGCGCGCGCACACCCCCTCTGCGCACGCACACCCCCTCTGCGCAAGCACACCCCCTCTGTGTGCGCACATACCCCCTCTGCGCACATACCCCCTCTGCGCACACACCCCCTCCAACGCACTCATCCGCTCCAACGCACTCATCTGCTCCACGAACTACTCTGCTCCATGGACACATCCCCTCTCCGCACTCATCCGCTTTAAGCACTCGTGCTTTTCACGCATCCAACAGCGATATCCTATTCTATATATTCAATCTCACACACTCATCTGTTCTATGTCTTCAACAGCTCTGTCCACTCATCCTCTCCATGCACCCATGCGCTCCATACACCCGTGCGCTCCATACACCCCTCCGCTCCACACACCCCTCCGCTCCATACACCATTCGCTCCATACATCCCTCCGCTCCATACACCCCTCCACTCCATACATTCCTCCGCTCCATACACTCTTCTGCACCATACTCTCCTCCGCACCATACTCTCCTTGGCTCTACACACTTGTCCGCTCTATACACTCGTCCGCTCCATATACACATCCGCTCCATACACTCATCTGCTCCATACACTCATCCGCTCCGTACAGTCATCCGCTTTGCACTTCCGAGTTCATCCGCTATCCACTCAATCATGCGCTTTACTTGCCTCTCTTGCAGAAACCTGCAGACTATGCCCTGGAGCTGTCACATGCTCTACAAACTCATCCGTTCCACATACTCATCTGTTCTACACACTCATTCAGTTTACAGTCATCTATTCTTCACACTCATCTATATTACGCACTCATCCGTGTTACACGCTCGTTTGCACTACATACCCATCCGCTCTACACACTCATTCGTTCAACGTGTTCATCCATTCTGTACACTCATCCGGTTTACTTATTCTTTTGATTTCTACACTCATTCGCTATATAGCTGTCTGTTCTTCCACTCATGCATTCTTCGACTCAGCGCATTCATCTGTTCCACCGGCTTCATCAATTCTAACTATATCATTCCAGCCATCCATTCTAACTATATCATCCCAGCCATTCACTTCGTTTACGCCACATGCAATCTGTCCATTTCAGTAGTTTAACTTTCTTTACTGTTTTCGTATGATTTACTCTTATTAACACTTATACTGCTTTGATCTACTTTATTCGTTTAATTCTGTTTGTCCTTCTAGTTTAAGGTAATGGTTATTAGTTGTCACTTTCTCGCATCGGTAGTTTGTTGGATTGATGTCATTGAGTTGTCGTTAGTCTGTTTTGGGATGGTATGGTGCGGGTTGGTTTTATGGGAAGAGCCAGGTTTTCAGCAGTTTGCGGAAAGACGTTAAATCCTCAGTTAGGCGGATGTGGGGTGGGAGTGAATTCCATAGCGTGGGGGGCCAAGGCTGAGAATGATGCTCCGCCTAGCCTGACTGAGTTTGTTTTCGGTATGACTAGGAGGCCGGCTGAACTCGATCTTAGGGTGCGTGGGGGTTGATAGGGTTTTAGTTTGTCTTGAAGATATTCAGGTCCAGTTTTATGCAGTGCTCGATGGGAGATGCATAAGGTTTTGAAAGTCACCCTTCGGGCTACTGGAAGCCAGTGAAGCGTCTTAAGGGCTGGGGAGACTTGGTCTCTTGGGCCAAGCGCAAGTAGTAATTTGGCTGCCGCGTTTTGTGCCCTTTGGAGTTTATTCAGTTGGTACGCATGGATTCCAAGGTGTAGGGGGTTTGCGTAGTCCAGTCTTGATATAACGATTGATTGGACGGCAGAGAGTCTGTTGGGAAAGGAGAGATATGGAAAGATGCGTCTAAGGGTTTTAAGGTGGTAGTGGCAGGATTTTGAGAAGTTGTTGACTTGGCCCGAGAGAGTTAGGTCAGAGTCAAGGGTGCACCCAAGATTTTTCACTGATTTGGAGGCGGTCGATGAGTTGCCCATGGCGGATGGCCATGGTAGTGGGTGCGGAAGGAGTTCGGAGTTGCCACATACCATGATTTCCGTTTTGGAGGGGTTTAACAGGAGGTGGCTTTGGGTCATCCAGAGTTCTATGTCAAGGAGGCAGGAGGCCAGGTCAGGTCGGAGATTGAGTTTTGAGTTCAGGAGTTTTAGAATTAGCTGAGTGTCGTCAGCGTAGTTGTAGCACAGGATGTTGTGTGAACGGATTATCGGTGGGAGGGTGGTCAGGTAGAGATTGAATAGGAGGGCAGATAGGCATGCTCCTTGTGGGACTCCCGTGTCGACTGGTCGGGCTTGGGAGGTATAGGTGGAGAGTATCGTTATTTGGTACCTATCTTTGAGGAATGAAGCAATCCATTTAAGAGCGGTTCCACGAATTCCTAGGGAGTGGAGGCGGTCTAGGAGGATTGAGTGATTGATCGTGTCAAAGGCGGCAGATAGGTCGAGAAGGATTAGCGCGGCACATCCCGCAGAGTCTGCCGTCATTTTATGGTCATCCCAGATTGAGGTTAGGGTGGTTTCAGTTCCATGACGGGCTCTGAAACCTGATTGGGCGGGGTCTAGGAGATTGTTGGCTTCTACAACGGCATTTAGTTGGGAGTAGGCGGTTCGGTCAATGAGTTTGGCAAGGAACCTGGTGTTTGAGATGGGGCGATAGTTTTTGGGTTCGAGAGGATCGAGCGAGGTTTTTTTATTAGAGGTTTGATGTGAACCATTTTGAATGTGTCGGGAAAGATACCAGAGGAAAGGGAGGCATTCATGATGGATCTTGCGTGTTCTCCTGCGCAGGTGGATGCGAACATTTCTTTGAGGGTTGTGGCTGGGCAAGGGTCAAGCAGCGATCCAGATGGTTTGCGGGCAGATAGAAGTTTGAGAAATTGCTCTGGTGATATTGGACTAAAGGATTCAAATGTTGGTTGCGTAGAGGTCGCAGCTGGTGGGCTGGGCGGTACGGGCGGAGAATTTCCTGGTGGATGTAAGAGAGCCAGTTTGGTGGTTAGGGTTTTTGTTCTTTCGAGAGCCGTGGTGTAAAAGTGGAGGGAGAGTGAGTCGCACAATGATTGTGAGGGGGTCGGGACGGTCGTGGTGCAGGCCGGATTGGTGAATTCGGAGATCATTTTATGGAGTTCTTTGCTTGGGTTTTTGCAGTTTAGGATTCGTGAGTTGTAGTGGACTTTTTTTGCTTTCCGGATTTCGGCCTTGTACTGATAGAGGTGGCGGGCCAAAGTGGCCCTGTTCTCCTGGGTTTTTGTCTTTCTGCCATTTGCGTTCTAGGTATTTATATAGTTGTTTAGTGATCTTCAACTCAGGAGTGAACCATTTGGGGAAGAGGCCACAGCGGGCTGATGGTTAGCACGGGGGTGCGAGCCGCATCAGAGATGCGTTGAGCCATGAGTCAAAGGCGTCAGGGGTTGGTTGTTTGATGAGAGGATTGGTAGGTGGTGGAGACTGGAGGAGTGCCTCGGCTAGGTCTGGGGTGATTATTAGTTTTTTCCAGCATTTGCATAGATTCTCACGTTCAGATTCGAGAACGGGAAGGGGGTCGGGTGAGCGAAAGGTGAATGAGAGAATAAAGTGATCGGACCAGATGATAGGGGTGGGTGGGTTTAGATGAATTAGAGTGTTAGAGGTAAAGATGGCATCAAGAGTGTGTCCTTTATAGTGAGTCGGGCCATTTAAGCAGGGCTGGAGGTTAATTGCGTCTAAACCGTCAACCAGAGGGTGTGTGTCATAGGGTTCGTGGGGATGTCGAGCCATATGTTGAAATCTCCAAGAAGGGTGAGGTTGGGATGGTTTAGTTGAAGGGTGGCAATAGAGTCGCAGAGGTTGTTTGCGAATTGTCCATCGTAGCAAGGAGGCCTGTAGATTATTAGGAAGCTGTGTGAGAGCGATGGAGAGATAGTTTAACGAGGAGAGATTTGCAGGCAGGGATGGAAGGTTGGTTGTCGATGATTGAGGCGTGGAAGAGAGACTTGAAGACGAATGCTATTCCCCCTCCTCTGGAGGGACGGTTCAGTTGGATGAGGGAGTAGTCAGGGGGAAAGGCTTCATTAGCGATTGGGGCGAAGTCGTCTGAGAACCAAGTTTCAGTGATGAAAACAAGGTCTGATTTGACAGAGGCGAGGAGGTCGAAGATGCAGTGTCTGTTTTTTGCTACGGATCGGGCATTAAATAGGATGCAGTTCACATCGGCAGGCGAGGTTGGTCTCGGTGGTGGAGTTGGAGGGGGTGGTGGTGGAGAGAGTGGAGGAGGGAGGGGGTTAGGGTGGGTGATGCTCGATGGGAACAATGGGCGGGCAGAAAAATTTGAGCGGGGTTGGTTGGCTGGGTGTGTTAGGATGATTCGGTTTGATTCGGGGGATTTGAAGGTGGGGTGTGGGCGGTTAGGAGTTTCAGTTGCAGTTGATGAGAAATCGAGGGAGAGGGGTTTCAGCAAGGGTGAAGCCGCGGGGGAAGGAGGTGATTGCGGGAATGAGGTGGGGGGTCGAGACAGTTGAGGTGAAGAGTGCTGAGAAATTGAGGGGGACCAGGAACGTTTCCTCTTTAGTTTCCTTGTTGCGATTGGGGTGTGAGAGAGGGTAGGGGGGTCAGAGGGGGAGAGGGATGCAGCTTCGGTTCTAGCAAGGGCTAGGCGTTTTTAGGGAAGGGAAAGGGTGCGGACCGGGGGCGAAGGTGGAAGGGGTGTGATCACTATTAATCACGTTCATTTCAAGTTCATTTACTCTACCATCAGATTTTCTAGCGACTGGAATTACTATATAAGGTCTGGTTTTTTTGTGGGTTTCATGCGTATATCATCAGGTGGGTGCACTGAAATTGGACTGCTTCATGCACCAATAAAGAATGCAGTTCTGATCGTTAATGACAGAAAGATAATGACAAATATAATACATAAGTACATTATGCCCTTATACGTCAGGCGACAGCATTTTCTTCCAGAGAAGCGAGGCTGCCTCTCTGCTTGTGGGAGGACCAGGTTACTGCTCTGGGCTCCCATCTTGATCATTTACCCAATATCAATTTTGTTGTTGCGAGTGACAATTGTCTCTTAATGCAGGATACAGTTCTTTTGCTAGACTATGGGAAAAAAACAGATTATATAACACTTCAGTGAGCCCTTTTACTATGCATGTTCAAAGTAGGTCAGCTCCCAGTCCACTCCTCGAATCTGCTTCAGTCCTGATGACATGTTGGACACTAGTCAGTATGATGAAATAGGGAAAAAATAACAAATATAACAAATGGAGTTCTCGACTCTGCTCCCTCGATCTGTCCCTCGGCGGAATGTTTCCTCAGAATCTCCTCAGATAATCTCTCTGATGGTTGGAAAGTTCCACTTGGAGTCTGATTCCATGCAGGAGCATTCCCATCTGTGCAACATTAGCTGGATCTCTGATGAAGGTGAGGATGTCAACCTCGATAGGTCTCCCCACCAACTCTGGAAAGTCATTGACTAGGCGAAAAAGGACATTGTGCCCCAATCTGCTATCTTCTGGTGACAGGGACATCTGTCCAGTCTTCATTGAGATTCAGGATCATATGTTTTTTCCTTGATGTAAACAATGTTTGCACTGTCTGGTCGCGTGGAGTGCGACCAAAATGATGACATTATTTGAAAGATGACTTAAATGTTCCGTGTTTGCTGGATCTCGAAGGAATGTGAGAGTGTCTGTTGTTCTCCCGACAATAGTTGGACAGTCTTAGATTATGCGAAAGTACAGTGTGTTGATGAGCTCATCTATTTTCGTCTGTGTTGGAAGCATTTGATTCCGTCTCACTGTACTAAGGAAATAGGATGAATTGTTCGGCAATGACAGTGAGCAGTTGTCTTATTATTTTTTCGTTCTCAGGATCTTGTAGAAAGTCTGTGACACTGGTGAGCCTCCCTACCAGTGACGGGTACGATCTTAGGGCTAGGTTGAAATAGGTGACCACGTCCTTTGTGATGTCTCTCCTGTGGGACACCATAAGTGCTTCCAAACAAAGTCTCGGTTTTGGATGAATCGGGATACTGTATCTGTTTCCAATGTAAATATCCTCAGTCAAAATTTGTCATAGTCTTTTTTCTCATCACGGCTTAAGTGTGCCTCAGTTCAAAGTTCAACTCAACAAAACATGTTGTGGTCTATACGTGCAATTTTCTTCTTCACCCTGCATCTAGGATGCACAGAGTGTCCGTTTTTTATGTCCTTATCCCCTTTTTTGCTCAGAGGAAGTGTCCAAGTTAAGCCACAACTTGCAAAAAGTTCTTTGTCTTTACTTTGCTGTTCATGAGTCCTTCTTCCTCGTCATGGATCTCGTCTGCACGTGCTGTGGTTCTTCCCCGTTGTCTGTAGTTGCTACGCGGTGGGGTGCAGGAAGGGGGATTCCTCCGATGTATGGCTTGATATCACCCAGGAAGATCCACACCCTTCTTCCTTGTAGCTTGAATGCGGACGGAGTGCAGTCCTCCACTGTAAAAGGACCTTTGAACCTTGGCTCGTCCCATTTTTTCCTTGTATGGTTTCTCACCAAGACGTCATCTCCAGGGAAGATGAGCGGAACACATAGACCTTGAGCTGGGTCTGTTGCAGTGTCTCCTTCTGTGTCTTGTGCTGCGCTGCACCCTGTTCGTCGTCGCTGCAGCTGGTCTGAAATTACAGTAAGGTAAGATGTCATGCAGTTCAGATAGTTTTGCATTTCAGACCCTAAAACCTCTCCTGTAGACTGGGCATCACATCTAGCTCTATCTCGGGGTGTCAGGGGAGTTCTCATCCTTCTTCCTGTGGCTATCTTGTGTGGCGTAAGATGATGGTCGGAGCCAGGTTGGTTCTGAAGAGCATACAGTGCCAGTGGAAGGCAGTGCAACCATCCCCTCTTTAGAGTAAGCTTCAATTTGGCTATTTTCTCTTTTAACAAGCCATTGAGCTTCTCACATTTTCCATTACCTTGCGGATGATACGCCAACGAGAACTTGTGCTTTATACTAGGCAGCAAGCTAATCTGCTCATACTGCATTGACAAAGTGGGCTCCATTATCTGATCTCATGACCTCACACACCCCTCCACCTTGGGAACACTTCCCTCACCAAAAATGTGGCCGCACAGGTAGAGTTTGGGTGTGTACATGGACCTGCTTCTATCCATCTAGAGAATGGACACACCACAACAATTAAGTATCTGTACCCGTTGCATACTTGACTCATGTCGACGTAATCGACATGCAAATGCTGAAAAGGCCCATTTGGCCTTGGAATGACTGCTGGTGAATTGCTGGCTGATTATGCAGTTCACAATAAAAAATGCAACATGCTCAGCTAAATTCGGTATGAACCAGTCTTCCACGGGCGTTGCTGCTAGATTTTCTTTTGTCATATGTGCCAGGTAATGTAACTGCTCCAGCGCTATTTTTAATAGGGCTACAGGCATTACTGGTTTACCAGTGCTGTCTTGTCGCCACAAGCTGTAAGAGGGATTTAAAGAACACTCTCAACGTTTCCACAGGTTTTTCTCGTCCTGCGGCGCCTCCCCTTCAAATGTTGTTCGTGCAACCATCATTATTTAATGGGTGCACACGACTTCCGCTTCCATAATCGTCTCACTTTTGGATGCCATACGCTTGGCTTCCGTGTCTGCTGCCTGGTTTCCTCGTGAGATAAAATCTGTCCCTTTCGTGTGGGCGGTGCATTTCATGACTGCTATGCCCACAGGGAGCTGTAGTGCTTTAATCAGCCTGTCCAATAAGGCTGCATGCTGCACTGGCATACCGTCTGTTCGGAGGTAACCCCTCCTTTTCCAGCACGCTAGGCCTGCATGCACTGTTGACGTTACATAGGCAGAGTCACTGTAAACTGTTACTTCCTGATCTGCATGATTCTCATTGGCAAGTATCAACGCCAATAATTCTGCAGCCTGTGCTGAATAATGAGATGGTATTCGTGCCCTAAGAAGCACTTGAAACACTCCATTCACTCTATGTTTCATCACAGCAACGCCAGTATATCTTTGCACACCACTTTGCTCGATTCTCGAAGACCCGTCAATAAAGATGATCTTTCCTTCTGCCAAGGCATTTTCTTTTACCCTGGGAATTTCATCATAGAATTCATCATAATTCGTGCAGTCATGTATCGGCTCTCCTTCCGTGACTGGCTCTGCTATAAACATAGCTGGGTTCACTATCTTACATCGGACTATTTTAATTGATGGGTTTGATATGATCACTTCATAAGCAGAAGCTCTCTGAGATGTCAATGTGCCTTTGGTTTCTCTAGAATGGCAAATAATGAGTGCTCAATGTACAACACCATGGAGCATCCCATCACAATGGTTGTAGCCTTCTCTAGGGCGAATGCCACGGCAGCTAAACTTTGTTCGCAAGGGAAGTGGCCCCTCATTACTGGGTCCAGATTCCCACTGTAGTATGCTAGGGGCTTGTACCCCAATGAGGTTCTTTGAACGAGCACTGCTGTCATGACGCTGCCATTTGTGTGTGAAAACAGGTAAAATTCCTCTGCATAATTGGGAATTCCGAGAACTGGAGCTGTCCAAATCACTCTCTTGAGTTCAGCAAACCCTTTCTCCATGGCTTCAGACCATTCAATCTTTTCTTTTGTCACTTGGGCCTTCTTTAGGGCCTGAAGTAAAGGCTTAGTATAAGAGCTGTAATTGAAAACCCATGCCCTAACATAGTTGCACAGGCCTAGAAAGCTCTGCATCTGTTTTATCGTGTGTGGCTTAGCCGTGTTCAATATGGCTTCAGCCCTTTCTGGGGTCACTTTCTTGCCTTCATGTGAGATCAGCTGGCCTATGTACAGCACTTCCTGTTGACAGTATTGTAACTTTTCCATGTCAAACTTATAATCTGTCATGATCACTGCTTCCAAGGAGCCAGGACCAGCCCAACGTCCTTGGAAGCAGGCCTCTAATCCTAAACCTAGGCACCAGCCGGTCCCCACTGGGACCTTTTGGACCTTGTCCTGGCGCCGGTGGCACCAGGCTCATCAAAGCCATCGGTCCCGGCACTGGAAGCGCCAGGCTCATAATATGTGTGAAGATGCTTGGGTGGACTTACCTGCAGCAGACCATGCTGCTTACTTACCAGCTACATAGGAATCCTCTGTAAGCCGGAACTATTTTCTTACCTGGGTGGGGCAAGCTCCACGCCCTGGATACAACACTGGAACTCTTCTGGAACAGGAACTCTTTTCTTACCTAGGCGGGGCCGTGGAGGAAGACGCCTCATCACTCCTAGGCTATTTAAACCACACCCGATTGATGAAGCGTGCTTCGCGTTATTCTGCATCTGCAGCAGAACGCTCACCGAGTCTGTTCCAGCTTTTCTTCTTCCGATCCTGTACCTGCAAGAACAATACTTACCATTCCAGTATCCAGTCTTCAGCAGCGCCTGTAAAAGACAAGAAACAACAGGTTAGCACGGCGACTTCACATGCAACGCATTCCTTACCTGGTCCATCGGCAGCGACCATTTCTTCACGCTGCACCTCCGCCTGTGGAGACAAAAGCATAGTTATTACTTACCGACAATCCGCGAATTCCGGATGTTTTCAACGCTGCAACCCAGCATCTGAAAGACAAAAGAAGAGACATTAGACAGGTATTTACTTACGCCCATCGCACTCGCCACAATAGAGCGCCTGCAACTACTCCGGCGTTTTCCAGCATCTCTTCAGCACAAACTCACAGCTGTGAAGGAAAGAGACAGTTAAAGCGCTTGCATTTACTTACACATTTCCAAGTGCTTCTTTCCAAGGCTCTGGCTCCAGCTTTGGCTCTCTTCATTCCATCTTCTAACACAAGAGCCCTGCAAAACAAATAGAAGAAAGCATTATTCCGAGCCCTGTTCAATACTTAGGTGTCCACGCACCTAAAGACTATATGGACTAAAAGGTGTCCGGAAACTCACCGCTCGTGCTGTTAACGGCGGTTGCGATCCTCTGATGTTAAGAGGCCTACGTTTCACCCAGTGAAGGAACTGGCAACGGCACCCTGCACCAGACGCAGATGGAGAGTCCAGCATTCACCTATCTAAGGTGAGCACGTTGACCTGGGGGCTCTACGGAGAAGCTTAGAAGAGAGAGAGAGAGAGAGAAGGACACTCAATTGCCCAGATCTTTAACCCCATATATTCTTTCACCTGCAGAAATCTCACCCTTCGAGTTCGACACACAGTGCGAAGAGGCTCAGCCCCAGAAGCCAATCGAGTCCTGCACATCACCTTTCGAGTCACAGACACCTTCCTGCCTAGACCAGCGCCTCCGTGGGAATCAGGTGAGCGTTACATAACCTTTCTCAGCCAATATAGTCAGTAGCTGAACAGAATCGTGCCTAGATTGCTCTTCTGTGGTGCTGCAGATTAGGATGTCATCTACATACTGCAAAACGGCACTTTTTAATGCAATATTTCTTAGGTCCATCTGCAGAACTCTGTTGAAAATAGACGGAGACTCACAGTATCCCTGTGGCAGCCTCGTGCTTTTCAGAGGCATTTGTCTGAACCTGAATGACGTCAGATCTTGTGAGTCACGGTGCAACGGGATTGAGAAAAATGGATTTTTCAAGACAATCAACGTGAAATAATTTGCCTCGATGGGTATATTGCATAATATTGTAGCCGGGTTTGGAACTAAAAGGAACTCGGCCTCAACAATATCATTTATCGGTCTAAGATCTTGAATTAGCCTCCAAAACCCCCCCTTTGAATTCTTGACAGGATAAACTGCCGTATTGCATGGTGACTCTGACGTCACTAAAATGGCCTGGTCCATCATGGTAGAAATAGTCTTATAAATCCCTTCATCTGCCTCTCTGGACATGGGATATTGTCGGGCTCTTGGTAACATTGCTCCTGGTTTCAGTTAAATTTTCACTTCTTCCACACCCTTCAAGAGGCCTACGTCATAGGGTCCGGTAGTCCACACAGAGACAGGCATTTTAGCTATATCATCATCAAAATATTCATGACGTTTTAGCACCAACATCATTCTCTGAGGCACTTCTCTTTTAATCATCTTTACCCAAAAGGTGAGACTTACTTCCACCATTGTCTCCCCTGTTTCCGTTTGTTCTTCAAACAGATCGTCATCGGTAACGTCAGTCACTTGATATCCTTCTTCAATGGCAATAAGCACTCGCATGACATATGCAAAGATTTCTGGCTCTAATGGTATGGCCCTCATGGCTATGTGTCCTGAGTATGCTCTAACCATTTCGCATACATTTCAATAGTGCATTCCTCCCCCTCCATGAACGAAATTGTCATGTTCAACTTTGTCATTAAGTCTTGAGCCAAAATGTTTACTGGGGTCTGACGTGAATATAATAAAGGTACATTCATTTCGCCCTCTCCAATGGAGACTGGGAGTGCGTCTGTAAAGGGAACTCAACTGTGAGCTCCTGTAAAACTCGGAGTATCTATGGCCTTGCCAGACAAGGAAAACTTGCCTTCACGTATACACGAGCGTGTCGCACCCATGTCCACTAGGAATAAATATTCTTTACCCCCTATAACGACATCCACCCTAGGTTCCCTATGAGGGTCTAGTGTCACTGATAGGATAGAGCACATCAGGGTTCCCAGTGAGCTGTCCTAGTTCATATACAAGTTTGGCCCACTGTGCACTTGTGGATTTTCCCCATTCCCAGTGTTACTTTCCATTCCAGGGTTCTGAGTCTGCCCTGTGCTCATCGTGTGTGACACTTGCAACGGTGCCTGTTGGGTTTGTCTTTGTGGAAAACTGCCCATGCTCTGAGGTGGCACTCCTTGTTACACTCCTGGTGCTTGTTGTTGCGCCGTGTGATTCTGTGCAATGCCCTGTTGTAAAATTGCAGGTGGATTTGCCGTGCCTGCTCCTATTCCTTGGCCATTCTGCATCATGCCTTGACTTCTGCATGTGCACGCCAAATGCCCCGTCATTCCACACAGCGAACAAACTGGTGGTGGTCGGATTATTTGCCCATTTGACATATTCAGGTTTCCATTTTGCATATTTTGAAAGCCTCCTTGATTATTTTGGAAACCTCCCGGATTGCTCTGCCATCCTCTTCCCCTAAATCCTCTTCCCCGTGGGTAAAACCCTATGTTACCCTGATTATTCTCCTGTGGACTAGCCACCTGCTGCATGCTTTGTTCAGCTGCGCTAGTTATCATGGCTCCTTCAAGAGCATACTTTGATGGTTTCTTCTGCACCAATTTCACTTCCTCACCCTTCCGAGTTGCCTCCTTTTTGCGATTCTTTTCCTGCAGCAGTCTGCAATAATGTGTGATAGTCAACTGTATTTCAGCCCAAGATTTAGCCTCAACTCCTACCAATTTCTTGAGTTGTTTCTGCACCGGTTCAGGCAACCAGTGGCACAATATATGGTAAAACACAGGTATTGATTTCGTCCAAGATTCATACGTTTAAAGCACCCACACGTCTTGGAAATTCTATATATAAATTAGGGGATCTTCAGAATCCTTTATTTTTTGAGTCATTGTAGCTCCCATATTGGAAGTATCTGGGTAAAGTACTCGTAGCGCTTTCCATACTGCTGCTCTACAATTGTTAAATGGTGCTCCGTCATGCGCGGTATTAATTGTGGTTACGCCAGGGTAGCCTGCTCGCGCCCACACATCATCTGCTCTCTCACCAAGTATGGCAATTAGGAGACCCTTAATGTCCCCTATAGCTAACGTGTTTCCTCCTGTCATTTTTTCTAACTCATGTATCCACTTTTTGGCTCCCGATGTCAGCATTGGGAGCTTGTTTTTCAAGTTTTCTCGATCCATGTGTGGCCATGGAATATAGTGTGGTCTTATTCCCCCCTTCTGTAGTAGCGGAAATTGGAATGCGTAGCCCTCTTTCTCTTCTCTCATTGTTCTCCTGTCTATCAGAGGGGTAATATTCCTGCATCGCCGTCTACCTGGCAATGTCCTTAGTCTGTCTACATAGGGTGGTGAAGACACCCCCCTCTGACCATGAGGTACTCCTTCATGTCGGTCAGACTGCGTGGCTGACTCTGATGCCCTTGGTGCGGACTCGCTAGCATCTGACCATCTTATTTCCTTTTCCCTTGGGAGTCGCCTTTCACTTTGCCTCCCTTCCTCATTTTCTTTGCGCTCCTCCTTTTCAGAGTCGTACATTGTTTGTCCCCAATTCACGCAACTTCTCATATACGCCTTGTTCCTGCTTATTTCTAATCTATTCAGGGATAGCTTTCTGTTCCCAATGCTTCGAGTAAGCTCCTCAGTGTCATACAGCTGAGTGCTTTCCAGGCGCTCGTCTTCCCCCTCTGCTTGGGGTATTTGTTCTAGCCCCATTTCATCATATATTCTATCTATCGATTCTCCGATGCTTCTGGTGTTGAAGTCATCATCAATATTTGCCCTAGACGTGCCTGGTACTGAATTGTACACAGGAAAGAATTCTTCAATGTCTTCCCAATCTACTTCTGGAGCAGGTTTTTTAACCTCTCTCCCCAGATATTCAAGATTGCGTGCTCTTTGCCTTCACTTACATTCTACGTCATCATCAAATTCTTTGCGCTTCCTCGCCTCTTCTCTGACCCTATCTTCTTCCTTTCTCTTTTCATTTCTACGTTCATCTGCCCTTCGTATTCCCTCATCTCTTCATCCCCTTATCCTTTTTTTCACGTATCCTTTGCTCCTCTTCTAACCTTTGCTGTTTCTGTCTGTCTTCATCATAGGCCGCTCTTGTGTTGCGATCGTGCTGTTTTTCTTGCTCTTCGCGATATAGCTGTTCTCGCCTTTGTCTGTCTTTCCTTCTTATCCTTTCGTCTCTTAAATCCTTCTTTTTCCCCTTTCTCTGTGTCACATCTAACCTTTCCTTTTGTCTAGCTTCATCACTGCCTTTCCCATCGAGTTTCAATACGATTATTCCTCCCATCCATTCGTCTTTTGCGAATGCTATCTCATCAGTTCTGTCTTCGCTCCCTTTCCATCTCTTCCCTTCTCTCTCCTTGTCGAGAGAGGCACTTGTCTGTGCCTGATCTTTCCTTTCATCATCGCATCTCCCCTTGTCCCTTGGGACTACGGAGGCAATATTCTTGTCACTACTATGTGGAGGTGACTCGTATGCAGGGTTGCTGTACCCCGTGGCTGCTTGGAGTTCCCTTAACGGGTATAATCCCTCGTCCTTACTTTCTTCGATTTTTGTTTCGGGTGGGGCAGGTGGGGCGGTAGGTATCTCATCCCCCTCTGTGCATACATTAAGTATCCAATCTGCTGGCGGCTCTTCCTCCTTTACCTATTTGTACATTTTCCACAACTCGAGAACAGCAAGGCGTTTTTCTAATTTCTTGCCTGTATATGTGGCATGCGAATATGTCGTCATATGCTGTAAAACCGCTTTAGATAAAGAACCATTTTGTGTCCATGGCATAAGCATCTTGTGGGCGGTACCTTTAACCCACTTGGTGCTATATTTCTTTAGCTTGGGTGCGTGGTTTGGCAATTGCATGCATAAGTGTGCCAATGGAGTAATGTCTTCCATGCTTAAATTTGTTCCCTTTCCTCTTATATAACACTTGTCAATGCTTTCATGCAAATTCAAGACTGCAAATAATATGAGCGAGCACCAAATATTGCAAGCTCCAATCCAAATTTTTTACGAAAAACTTTTTATACTTCCAATTTGTTCAAAAACATCAATTCACGTGTGATTATGTCTCAGCTATCAAATTGCATGAAATTTTAACTCAATTTCCTCAAGAAAGTTTTCAATACATATGATGTCACGACAGAAAACATGTAAGACAGAAGCTTAACAGACTAGACAGACACCAGCTGGACACAAATATCTCTGCCTCTAATCATTACCCCTTCATGGAGTGTAAACAAACCCCTTTCACAACGTCTTTAAAAGTTGTGGTAGCCTATTCATTTCCCATTATGTGGGACTTTGGGTACACGTTTCTTCTGGATGCTATATTAAAGCGCAGGAATAAGGCAAATCCTCTCACTTCTCAGCTGTCCGCCCTGGTAACCTCTCTCTTCTTGGGTGTCCTCCCCGGTAACCTCTATTTATTTTATTATTCTCGAGTCATTATCCCCTTATATATATATATACATATTTCTCTACTTCTGACTATTTTGTTTTTCCTCATCCCTCCGTTACCTTTTCCCTTTGCCTGTTCTAAAGCATCCGCTGTTTGCCAAAGCACTCAATTTTTGCTTCACTCACCATTCTCATAGTTCTTCACTGGACACTCGGGATCACCGCTTTTGTTACCGCCTTCTTCAGCTTTTTGCCTGATCGGCTGCCCGTAGGAATGGGAAGGGAAGTGTTGGAAAATGGGTCCCTTCAGGCCCTTACTGCAGACTTCTTGTATACTAACATTGTCTACGGGGAGCTTCAGGGTCTACTGAGCCGAATGGCAAAGGACTTGCGATATTGCCGAAGACCTAGAGTTACTTTATGTCGACGGTCAATAATCGATAGTAGACAAACCATCAATCTATGCCACCAAGTGTACTGGAGAGACCCCCGGCCGGCCCATAGGATCAGGGTTTTCTCTGCAGTACTTTAAGACGAGATAGCTGCAGCTTGAGATGGATAGGGGTGCAGGTTTTCTTACTCCAACACCAATCAATAAGGACAACTCAATGGTTTGGCAAAGGGGAGTCTATTTAATGACAAGTACAAAAAACGGGGAAACATGGAAATCAACAGTAATGCGACAGCCCGTCTCGCTTCAACTCCCAAAAACTTCATACAAACAGTAACATTTATACCCAAAACTCGTCATCATTGACGCGCAATACTCAAAAGTTAACCTGCAATTCTATTGGTTGGGAAAAGGTGACTTTAATATAGGTGCTATATATGTATATGGTAACGGAGTGCAGGGATTGGATAACCACTATTAGGTGGGCGTCTAAGCTGTTCCTTCAAAAATGACTATGGTAGACGTCACTAAAAGCACGACGTCCCATTGGTTCTACTATCTATAGGACCCTAGATTATTTGGTCCATTGTGATTGGGTTGGCATCAACCCCACGCATAAATCTCCACCTTACTTAGCAGCAAGCAGAATGGTCAATCAGGTGCAGGATGCCCCAAGATTCACCCGGCCTCCCTTCCATCAATCATTACTTTAGTGGCTATGTGTCAATTAGTTGGCTGTGGTCAGCCTCGAAGCTGTATCTTCTTGTCAGGAAAAGTTATGATATCTCTGTCTGGGCGACAGCCAGGCGTAGGTGTGAAACTGTGCCTCTTCTCACTCGACTGGTCACGTGCTAGCACAGTGAATCTGCCTAGTTTTCCTTCTATTTGCGCAGTTAATTCCTATTCGGCTTGCCACCTGCCTGGGCCTCCTTATCTCGGCCTTCCTGAGATAGGCTGTTCTGTCCTTAAGTTTCAATTCCATGAAGCTACTGTTCGCTCCTTCTCTTGGTCTGACCTTGCCTTCCCAGGCACGGGTTGCTCTTGCTGAGTTTCGATTCAGCCATCTCTTCTCGTTTTAGCTGGAATAAGAATCCTGTCCTGTTTGACCTCTAGTAACCTGAGTTAATTCTGCTTTTGTGTAAAGTGGACTTGCACTTATACATATCTACCTCAGCGAAGCACATTATATAAGTGTCACTTGCCGCGGTCTATCTTCTACTAAGCATAGCACGCCACACTGTTTTCTTAGCTTCTTGCGGTTTCAAGCATATGTGCAGGCGTTAGCTGGTTGAATATCTTCATCCTGCTTACGGCTTAAGTTTCTTTATATGTCAACATTGTCTCTCCTTCTAAGTTCACGATATCCTTATTCGTGTCGTTTCGTCTCTGCATGTCATCTTTGGGTCGTCTTATCTTCTATCTGCAAGTCTGTCCAGGTCTTCGTGACATCACCATTCATCTTCAATTAAGGCCCTTTGAGTTTTTTCCGGGACAGTGTTTAAGCAATCTTCATTTCGTGTCATTTGCTGGTAGGGTTTTCCCAATAGATACCTTGCTGTCCAGGGTTGTCTGGTTATTGGTACTTCAATAGGTATTATTCTTCTGATAGGCACTGGGCAGAGCCCTATGCGGCTCTCTGCTGGTTTATTTGCTCATCATACGTCACATATCTCGGTGTGAACGTTCCTGGTACTTCAAAATTGGCGACTGGAGTGCAGGCCTCACTCGGGACCTCCTCTACACCCTCCTGCACCTTGCACATTCATGCACAGTTACTCTCACGTATCCTTTTAACTCATTTAGTGCTAAGGACGAGAATGCTCCTCCTAGGTGCAAGGAAAGTACCATCAAGGGCATTTTTCTCAGCAGTTTAGTGATTTTACACTCTTCTCCACCTTGGAGTCTCCCTTTAAAGGCCAGTTACCCTGTTGGTGCGAAGGCAGAGCCCTGACCAAGCAGATTTCAGGAACTCTTCATCCACGGGCCTCCTCGATATCTGAGCTCTTTGAACAAGTCAGCAAGCGCAAACCCACACTCCTGCGGGAGCACAGCTTGAATCCTCACGCTTGGCTGGGAAAGCTGACGAATCTCACTGCGGCCTACAAAAATGTTCAGGGAGTCTCCTTGGAACTCACCAGTACAAATTACAAAAGTAGTAAAAAAGGAGTGTACGCCAGGCAACACGTAACAAAGTTTTATTCGGGGCCCTAGATGCAGCTGGGCCTGCAATATTCAAACAGAACGTAGAACAGAACTGCATGAAAAAGCGCCAGCAAAGAAATGCCCCATAAAAAGCCTCCCCACAAATAGCTGATTGGTGATTGCATAACAAACCCCTATAGAGGGGCACACATTACTTTATATGATTGGGTCACGCAGACCTTACCACACCACCCCTGTGATGTCACAATCCACCACCCCTCCCCCCCCCCACAATTCACACATCATAGTTCCAATTCATTGAAACAGTTGAGATGTCCAGCTGAACTTTATTCAACTGTCCCGGTCATCTCATTTTTGTTCTTAGGAGAAAGCCTTCTACCATGACACTATCATAGCCTTGAACCAAGAAAAAGTAACGGTGTAAATGTAGCACATTAAGAACTCTTCAACTTTCTTCCCAGGCAGAAATGTAGTCGGGGGCAATTTGAAAACATCATGGGCTTTCTGAAAGTGTCAGTAGGATCAGGCTTCATAAATTAAATATGCTAAATTGTGAAATGGTTGTGTATTCATTGTTTTCCAATGGGGTCTGTGAGCTCCGATTTATGACCTTGAAAATAACAAATGTTGTTTGCTTCCTACCATGCGATCCTGGATTGTGGTATTTGCAATGTGCTATTAGCTACTGCAGCTTCTTGCAAGTTGCTGAAATGAATACACGTTTCTGAAAAAGCATGCTTGGAGACCTATTTGCCGCGCCTCAGTCAAATGCTACATTTTGTATACTTACCTGTGATCCATCTTTATTATTTATGTTTCTTTAACGTGAGATTCTGTTATTTAGGGCATTCTCCAGCCTAGTTCAAGTTACTCTGTGGCTATCAAGGAAGCCCCCTCCGACTTAAGAGCACTACTCCCGCCGCTGCCAACTTCGCGCTTTTTTACCACGCTGAACTCGCATTTTATCCACACTCTCAAGAATGCATTGGTATGGATGCTCTTTCGCATGGTTTTTAAAACAAATCTGAACCTGCGGGTTGCCTCACCATCTTGTGTTTGTATCTCTATACCATATTGTTTAAACATGGCTTACATTCGAGGTGTTTCGTGTTTGTTTTTTGGCAGCATACAGTGATTAACAGGTATGCGACCAGAATGCGCGCACTCTAGTGAGCTGTGCCGCGAAAAGTTTCTCCTTTCAGTGGAGTGTCACATGTCATTTCAAGCATTAATTGTCGCAGTGTTATATTGGGTTTCCCATACCCTACAAGAGGCAGTTTTTTATGAATTATGTTTGACATGGACAATTGAGAGGCTGCCACTTGGCTGTTTATACTTCGCATAGGAAAACACTACAATCCTCCGAGTGCTTGGTAAAGTAAGTACTGGACTCCATCGGAATGGGTCCTGTTGGAATCTAGTACCAACAAAATGCAAATAACGAATTGGCTACATATTGTACTTGGTCTTTAACATAGTGCACCTGACTACTCGTATGTATCCTCTAACTCAGTGATCAGCAGTTTCCTGATGGTGTTCTATTCATGCATGGTGCAAGGATAAATAAAGCCCCATTCCTCTAGTCCATGTCGGCCATCCAGGATATTGTGGCAAGAAATATTTTGCGGCATAAAAAAATGCAAATTTCGCAACACATAATTGCATTTATTGCAGCATTTTTGCAGGGCCTCTTAATCGGGCATACATGGAATTTTGTCCTGCAAAACTTGTGTTTTTTATGCCGCAAAATATCTCACGCTGCAGTATCATTGAGGGTTACAAGTCAGTGTTGTAGCCCTATGACAACGTGTTTTTCTTTTCCTAAACGAGGTACTTGGATCCAGGGTGAATACTGTGTCTACTCCAAACAGATTGCAAGCACACCTTCTCACAAACCGTAAATGCTGTGTGCACCCTCTCCCCTCCACCTCCAGGCCCCTAATATGGCACTCGCACATCAACACTTTATTTCACACCACCTACACTTGTGCATTAAAACCTCTGGTACACTTTACATACATTCCACAACGCCACCAAGCAGGGGCAGCTTGTATTGCCTTGTCCGGAACCTCAAGATCATGGTAACTGCAGGCAAGCCAACGTAAATGCAAATGCTTACTTGGACAGTAATATGGTAATATAAACGCCATACATGGTGATCCATTCTTGTACGAAATGTATATCATATTACATTGATGTTGGAACCATATTTTACTTAGTGTACTGACGAACGATGCTATGTGATGTCACTTCCTATTTTGTCAAGGGGTGAAAGGTCGTGTGCCATTACATCACGCCCTGTGATGGCACGTGGGGCAGGGTCAAATGATATCACTTCCTGTGATGTCATCAGAAGTCAATAGTTGTGTAGTGTCACTTGCACAACCCCAGGCATTTTGGTGTAATGACATCCCTGGCTGGTTGCATGGTAAATCAAAAGGATAATTAGCCGGAGTAAAACATAAGGTAACTTCATAATGATTGCCCTGTTGCATGGAACCAAAAATTAGCAGCAATATCTATACACGATCTTTGAAGCCTTTCAAATCCACAAGTCTCTGATGGTCCCCGTGGCTGTGACTCCACACCTTCCAACTTGTTCCATACTGCGCTCCTATATCGCCCCTCATGTCACCTTCAAATTGTACCCTTGTCTGCCCCCCACCCCCTCATCCCTTAATCGAGGTTGTGGGGCACACGATATAAACCTATGGCACAGGGTCTTCAAATGCATAACCTCACTGCTTAGACTGCTCGACCCTCAATGTACAACAAAGAAGCTTCATGTCCCGAGGCCCCCTTGATAGACCTCAGCGGTAGACCCCTACTATAAATATAATAACCATCTATAGAGCACTTAACACCAAATCTCATCCTGAACTAGACATACCACTACTGCTAACACCACTCATTAAACCTAATACAAAATGTCTACTTCTAGGGGATCTGAATCTAGGTTTTAATGACCCCCTAGACCACAAAGCAGAAGCACTATACAGTGCACTCAAAGACATGGCATTCACACAATTTGTGAACGCCCCTACCCACACAAAAGGAAGATCACTAGATTGGATATTACCACTTAACACTACAGTCTCTATAGACTCCATTAACACAGAACCCTGGTCAGACCATCATAGTATAAACTTCACTATCCTATGCAACAACCCAGACCCACCAAAAACGGTCGTCGAAGAATCTTATGTAACAAGAAACATCCGTAAATTTACAGCAGAAAACCTCAACCCTCTATTAGCCACCTCCCTTAACAACAATATGATTACTGCTAAAGAACCCAGTGTTCTGGCGGACCATTACCATAACTGTCTCACCAGCACAATTGATACTCTAGCACCTTGCATTAATAAAGCCAAACGCAAGGACAAAAAGTCCTTTCTGGTTCAATGAGGAATTGGTCTCACTTAGACGAATTAAAAGATCACTCGAACACCGGCTAAAGAAAACCCACACCCTAGAAGCCCTAGAAGCGTTCAACTCCGCAAACAAAATCTACAAATTAGCCATCATTGCCCATAAAGCAGATGCCTTTAATACCAGAATAAGGAATGCATCCTCCGACAGCAAAGAGCTATTTACCATACTCAAGGAGCTGGAGAAGCCGATCCCCATAATTAACCCAGTCCAACCAAGCGAAGACTGGTGAACCACCATGCAAGATGCTCTAGCATCAAAAATCAAGCTACTACAAAACAAAATCATCTCTAAAAGAAATCTCCTGTCTGATAACCACTCCAAGGCTAACTAAATCATCACTAATCTAGAAAACAGCACCCCACCCTTCAACTTCACACCAGTCTCCCAGGATATAGTACTCAATACAATATCCAAACTTAAAGCCTCCAACTGCAAAGGAGATAACTTTCCAGCACACCTAATTAAACTCTGTGCCCCCTTCTCACACCTATAATCACTAACTTTGTGAAGGCCTCTTTTCAGACCAATCAGGTTCCAGTCAGCATTAAAGCGGCTTGGGTCACCCCTTTACTAAAAAAGCCCACTCTAGATCCACTAGTGTCCACGAACTACCGGCCCATAACGACTGTCCCATTCTTACTTAAAATCATCGACAAAATAGCCTATAACCAAATACAAACCCACCTCGAACAAAATAACCTGCTAGGAGCCAGACAATCAGGCATTAGACCTAACCATAGCACCGAGACAGCCCTCCTGGATCTGAAAACCCAACTGGACACCATTAGAGACTCAGGAAAATTAGCCACCCTACTGCTACTGGACCTATCAGCAGCATTCGACCTAGTAGACCATGACAAACTATGTGAAACCCTAAAAAAAGATTTCAGTTTCTCCAGTAACACCACAAAATGGATCAAATCCTTTCTAACTGACCGGACATCCAGAGTTGCCATAGGAAATTTTGCAGCGGACCCCATAATAGTACCCATACGAGTCCCCCAGGGATCCTGCCTCTCTCCCACCCTCTACAATGCATATACTAAACTCCTATTCTCTGCCTTAGACGATATGGGTGTCATCTACACCAATTTTGCAGATGAAACCCAGATCCTCATTCCCATTACAGGGGACTACACCCAAGACGCCGTCACCATAAAGAAAGTATATTCTATAATCCAAAACTGGATGGCCCTCAACAGCCTCTGCCTTAAAGATGAGAAAACTGGAGGTCCTCATTGTGGGCTCCAAAAATAGAATAAGCACCCTCCACCCGGACTCCTCGCATATTAACATTGATGGTACCCTGATCCCAGTACTTAAACAAGTTAAAACGCTTGGTGTCTACATAGATGCCAACCTTTCTATGCACAAACAAATAGCAGCCCTCTCCTCGTCCACAGCCCATATAGCAAAACCTATCGCACTCAGCCGCCAATTTCTTACCCCTCAAATTGTATCACATTGGCCAGAGCTCTGATTTTAACGAAATTGGATTATTGTAACATCCTCTTTTTAGGAACTTCCAAAACCAATTTAAACAAAATCCAATTATTACAGAACAAAGCCCTTAGAGCAGCACTAGGATTAAAGAAATCTGAACACATATCCAGCATTAGAAGAGAAAACCAATGGCTGCCAATTGAAGCAAGAATCATATTCAAAACCCTTAGTATCGTATACAAATGTATCACCAACAAAGCGCCTATCTATCTCAACAACTCCACTAAGAAAAATATCTCCTGTGGGTCACTGAGATCTAACAAACTGGCCCTCCTAGAAGTTCCTCAATACAAATACAGCAGAGCAGGAGGAAGTAGCTTCAAAGTCCTAGCCCCATCGCGCTGGAATGCACTACCCCTTAGCTTGAAAAATGAGGACTCCCTACCAAGATTCAAAAAAGCATTGAAAACTTGATTATTCAATAAATATGAATCGCTTGAGTCCCACAGCTATACAGCTAGGGGGCACCCTCAGAACTGCAAGTAGTGCTGAAACAAATTGAGAGTGGCTACCTGTCTAAATGTAACTTGGTGTAAATAATTTGACTATATGCTTGTTGTAACATTAGCTTAAAAATGTTTGATATGACTGTAGTACAACACTGTATAAATTGTGACAACTCACCTGTATTTTCGCCGTGATACCCTCGGGTCTGGGCGAGTAACAAATGTAATAAATAAAAATAAATAAATAAAGTGTAATGTCTTCCTCTTTGCCAGCCCCAGCCGGAAGCCATGTTTTAGGGGAGCACACACCTCCTCACATGCAAACTTGCTCAGTAACTTTTAAAAACAACTGCCCCTGAGTGCTTCATTGGTAAGTGTTATGCCAGGAGGATTAATTCTTGCACCCGGAATGTCCCAAGTCTTAGAAACCGATGGCATCCTCATGAGTAACTGAACTCTCACTCTCCCTTTCCATCGGCTTTTAGGTACTCCGTGACAACCCTAACAAAGCAAGGTGCTCCTTGTAACAAGGCTGTTAAAGTCCATTGGTTTTTAAGTTTTTTCCTTTATTGTGCTTTGATTCCCAGATGTAATAAAACAAGTAAGATTCTTTCACAAATGTACAAAAAAGAAACACATATTAAACCAACTATTTTAAAAAAACTGAAATACAGTTGTACAATTACCGCAGAGAAAGAAGAAGGAAAGAAAACATAAGGGTTTATGGTCAAAATCTCGAAAAAATAAATCTCGAAAAAAAGGCCGAAAAAAAAAAAGTCAAATTTTTTTTTATGACGTTTTTTATTTGAAATGGGGGGTTCCCCCCCCCAACCCCCCTTTTTTTATTTTTTTATTTTTTTTACCATTTTTTTTTTAATCCCGGACCCCAAAATAAATATATAATTAAAAAAAAAAATGCGACTTTTTTTTCGGTCTTTTTTTTTTTACCTTATTGTTATTCGAGATTATTTTTTCGAGATTTTGACTGACCACCAAACATAAGCAGTTGAATTCAGCACCTGTGGTTTAAACACTGGTAGAGAACCAAAAAAACGAATTTGGTTTTATTCCATTTTGTTTTACTTCCTCGTCACCACAGGTGACTATTTCTATCTTATTCAGAACTTTGCAGAGGAAGCCACATAGTGCCAAAATTAGACCCTGCGATTGACCACCCATCAAACTACGCCACCTGGCTTCATTTTCTAATGTGATGTTTCTCCCTATCTTCCTTCAGGGCGCTACAGCCCATCACCAGATGTTTTGTGGTTTCGCTCATTCCCGTCAGGCCACACAACCTACAACTTGTGTTCCCGTCTGCCCTTTTCCACCTACTCACTCGCTCCAAAGTAGGTAGGTAGCTGGTTTAAACGGAATCTAAGGTACAATGTCCTCCTTCTTCTTGGACACGGAAAGATGAGAAAATATTTGGGCACCCGCTCCCTTTTTAGAAAAGCTTAGCATATTCCTTATAAAGGGTATAGTGCCCCAACTCGTCTGCAGGTTTCCTCCAATCGTATTGAAAGAGGGTTTTTTTCACCCTAGAAGGGTTTATGCCAAGCTCCTCTCTAGAGGATCCTACTTTGATCAACAGAACGTTCATTTGTTCCTTTAGCTTCGTGATTGACCCCCAGAGGTACGCATTTGTTCTTCTCCCTGTTTTTCGTACATTGAATGAATTAGAGGGTTTAACAGCTTCGCATATAACATCAGCTTCCTCCATAAGGCTCTAGTGGCCAGGGAGACCAGCCCCAACTCATGTCTTATTACTGGGTTTGGGACAGAGTTTGCTAACCTTAGTGTGTTTTTCCAGACCAGGCCCTGGATCATGTTTAGGCAATCCCCTAGATCAGTTAGATTGATGTCTAATCCATAAAGTAGTGTCGGTTCCACTTGCATTGGATCAGAGGTGTCACGGAAAGTCACTTGATCCAATCACAAATGGGCATGACCTTTGGCTGTGACACTGAATGCTCAGATGGCCAGATGTCCCCAGGGTGGGAGGCTACCGAGTCAATCCATGTTGGAAAAAGGCATGCACACTTCAAAACCAATTGGAGACCCACGTTCCCTTCCTAACAGGGACATTTTCTAAAAACCTTCAGCAGTACATAATTTCCCATTAGTTCATTACAGTTAATCATAGTTATCTATTAATGCAAATGTTTTAGTTTTGCTCGTCGATTTTTCCCCAAGCATGTTAACAAAGAAGTGTAGATGTTTCTTGTCAGGCTTTTGTGAGTGTGTTTAGTTGTTTTGCTGTTTAACATTATTTGTGCTTGCCTCATATTTTTTCAGGTATCCTGCTCAAACCAACGTTCTTCCTGTTTGTTGGTGATACTTCAAGTCAAGTGTGCGTACACAGGTGAAGCAAACACAAAGACACTGGGATGGTTATCCATACTCACCACAACTCACCCAGATGAGTGTGCAGAACCTCCTTTGGGTGCACGATGACTGTGCTGCTTTGACTTTTGTTGAGCTGTGTCAGGATCGGTAAGAATCGCTATAAAGCACCTCAACATAATACGGTATTAAAATTAATGATTCCATGCTGTGGTCCATGTCATGATGTACATAAAGTGCCAAGTCACGGTATGCTAAAATAACTTGCGTGGTGTGGACACAAACCCTGTCCTGGGGCTATTGATTGGCCTGATGTCATCGAACAATGCTGCTTTATGAAAGTTATGAAACTCTGATCTACAACTAATACTCATTCATAATCTCTTGTCCCAAACAACACCTATGAAACTCTACAATAGGACCCGCCTCCTGCCTACCTAACCCCACACAAAATGCAAATCAAGCTCTTGCTTCGTTTCCAAGCTAAATAATAGACACTTGCCAACTCGCCATATACAAACACCAGGCTCCCTGCCCGCCCAGTTGCACACCCGCACTGCCTCCTGGCAACCCTTGCACTTGGGTCTGTAGCTGCAACCCTACAGTCCCCTCACCTGCACTATTGGACACCTGCTGTGTCTGCACTTTAACCCTCGCACTTGACACCTACTGGCCCCCCTACTCGTTTTTCATCCCTTGTATGACACTCTCCCATCCTCCCCTTCCCCTGCCACTTTTCCCCTCCCCTCTCCCCTGCACGTGCGCAATCTCAATGTCACTAGGCCTAATAAGATCGTGGTCTTTGTCCTCCCTCTGTTTCCCCCTCCCTTGACTCCCTGTGCCTTGAAACACTTGTGTATAGGCGCATTATAAATGCCATATCATATGAAGCAGAACCTGCTAGCAACAGGCTCCAAATTGCTGAACAACACCACCAGCAACACTCGCACACAACTCACACATAGAACATGCACACCCACACACATGTACAGTAAACGTTGGACCTGCTTTGGCGAACAAACCACAGCTCTGCTCCCTCTTTTTCCATTAACCAACCCACAGCCCTTTTTATACTCGCAGGGCCTCAAGCTCCAAGGCACAATACAACTGACAAAAAACACACACTATTGCGATACCCATTAGGATAATATTAAACACCATTGCAGAGCTGACGTCACTTAACACCCTGTGAAACCATGTCACCTAGAGATGGTGGCTAGGAAGACATTTTCTGCCACGCCAAAGGCACTCCCAACCACAACAATCATGCTACATTAAGTTCCCAAAAGTTCCACAATCTGTCATGAAAAAAAAAAATCTATGGGCCAAGGTGCGTAGCATTCTCGCTGGACACTATGATAACTGTACAGCTCTCAACCTGCCAAAGTTGCAGGAATGGTCCTCATACATGCTGGTGGTGATTCTACCTTATTTTGCCCAAAATGCATCAGACCGCTGGCAGAGGCGTTGCTGGGGATGTAGGAGGGTGGGTGGGCTAGAACGGCTATGGCCCCGGGTATTTTGGTTATAGCCCCTAATAGAAGCTGAGAGGCTACAACCAAAAGGCTAGCTAGCCCAGCGTACCCACAGTCCTGACATTAGCAAGGGCCCGGATCTTTTCCAGACCTAGCAACATGCATGACTGATGGAATATTCTGGAAGATGATACAGGAAGCGAGTCTTATTGCGACTAAAACTAAGGCAAAAGGGAGGGTCACTCAAAAGCCATGCAACAACATCCCACAGTGCTCTACACACGTCATGAATGATGTGCTATCATAAAGTTGTCACTCAATTTATGAAGGTCCTTTATGACACACGTGTTGAAATTTAAGAGCGCTGGTCCAAAATAAAATGCCATTGGCATTAATCCTCTGCATAAAGTTTGAAAAAAATGTGTTATTCTTCCTGTTGTGAGAAATTAATGCTGTACTATATCTACACTCTTCTGTTCCGGTCTGCAGAGAACCCCCTGTTTTCTGCTGAGGAGACACCTGCTACAACATACCATTGGCGCACGCAGCAGGAGTGTGGGGAGAGTGTGCCTTGGTGAATTGGAATTTACCTCTGAAACACGGTATCTCAAGACTTTGGAAAGATTTATACTATCATATTGTTATTGCTACGATTGGTAAGGTAAATTAAAAAGTGTATGACTTAAGAAATGGCAGCAAAGTGGCTGCTAACCCAAGCTGTAAAGGCCAAACTATGATAGTGTTAAGAATGGTATTCCTATGATATGTTTATCCCCTTGCTTTCGCCTTTCTCCTGAATGCATGGTGTGTCTGCAGGTATGAGGTCATGATCGGAAATGCCATGAGTGTGACTGACTGGAATGGTGAGTGTATGAGATTCCACCCAAGGCAGCTGGAGATGATGTAGCCTGGCTGGTGGGACCCGGAGGACTTCCCTAGTACTGTACTTCCTATCTCCTTGTGATGTAACCTGATTAAAGTAACCTGAAGATCACAGCTGGCTACCCGAGTATCCTTTATAAGTGCCCTGACTATCGAGCATTGTTAGGCAGAATCCTGTGCAGTTCCCTTGCGGAACACTGCAAAAAAGATTAAGACTACAGGAGCAAGCAGTAAACCCAATTGGTAGCAGTCTGCACCACCCAGATTTACCTGGTAGCTGTGGCTGAGCAGTCAGATCTCTCTCAAGAAGAGTAGGGCAGTATATAGAGTATACACAATAGGCCCAAAAACGCAGTAAAGCAAACAAACACTGACCAGAGCTTTGTATCAAAAGTATATAATTATTTATTTAAAACACACTTTAGGCACCACACTAGCACTCTAAGTCAAAAGCAAGTTAAAACACAGTCAGGTAAAGTATAAACACCTCCCTTGATAACGATTAGACAAGTCAGTGTTAAAACACCACTATTAGTTAAAACAGATGCGAGCGCGTAACCTAGATGGCGCTCCAATAGTTAAGTTGAAGGGAGAGAAAAAGGCAGGGCATAAAAATAAAACAGTCCCCAACACTTTTAGAAGTTGAAAGCAAGGGAGTAAAGGCGGTATACACTGTAGAGCCAAAGTTCATAGGCCAGGCCCACTTTAAATGGAGCAAAGCGAAATGTGCCCAAGATCACACAGTTTAAAATGCACTGAAAGTCTTTGCAGAGTGTTCAAAAGAGGTTGGGGTGATTCAAGAAGTAAATTTAGAAGGTCTGGGGCCAACCCAGTTGGAAAGCCAAGGACTTAAGGGTCACCTTTAGCAATCTGTGGAAAGGGAGGCCAGGAAGAACACAGTACCTTAAAAAGAGAGGAAGCTCCGGTGGTGGCAGTTGTTCCTGGCAGTGGTTGCAGTTCATTGTTTTGACTAGGGGAAGAGAGGATCTCGTTGAGGAGGAAACTTGGAGTCAAGGCACTGCACAGGGATGAAACCAGCCACGGAGTTTGTCGGTTAAAAGGTGCATTCCTTTTATTCCCGGTCAAAGTGGTGAAGCTTGGCTATCCGGCCGCCGGGGTGCTTGGCACGGGCGATTCGACCAAGAGACGTCCTGGAAGGTGAAAAGGATGAACTGGTTGATCCCACCAGCTCAAAGGAAGAAGACTCCTCCAGCAGAAGATCTTCTCTTGTCGTTGGGAAAGTGGTGAGGTCGTTGCAGCAGGGCTCCACCGGTGGTGTCATCGTTGCAGATGGCTCAGCTTCTTCCTTTTTCGGATTCTTAGGGCCTGTGGCGACTTCTGAAGTTCCAGTCCCAAAAGCCCTGCTTTTATGCAGAAAACCCCCCATTCAACAGCCTAGCTGTCACTCAAACATGCTAAGTGGTGAGCCGGGCAGCTCAGCACTGGCCCAATCAGAACAGAGTGTGACTTGAGTTGCTAAGGCAACGCAGTCCAGGGTGCCAATTCCCCCGCCCGCACATCCTGTGGAACCCAGACAGAGTGGCACCAGTTGGAGGGCTTCTGTGGAGAAGCCCGCCAAAAAGTGGAACAAAGGGCCCAACCTTGGTTGGAGTTACAGAGACGGACACGAACGCCATTTTAGAAAAGAATTCTGGCAAAAAGACCCAACCGTTGATTTAATATTAAATAAATAAACCGGCGGTATCTTTAACATTGCACCAAAAAGTGGTGCGTTTAAAACCAATGGGAAAATCCCATAGGAAATATTCCGGTGGAATATTTTGCGTGGTAACCACTGCCATCAGCCAGAAACTCTACACGGGGGGACTGGACAGTGCCCCCTTGAAGACAGCACGGGGGCAATCGAATTAACCCCTTTCAGTACTTCCACAATATGATGGTTTGTACTGGTTCTGTTCACAATTTTGGACTAGTAAAGTCAATGGTGACTTTACATGCCCTGGGAGACAGTAGTCAGTCCCAGGGTATGGAGTCTATGTTTGGGGGTCACTATGGCACCCCTGTATTACTGCACTGAGGGTGCTGTGTAACACATACACAAAAAACAGATGATTCCCTATGAAGCCCCAAAAATCCAGCAAAGCTGCTGGGGGGGCTCACTAGGTTTGGGAAATTAGCCTTCTAAGAGAATTCTCCCTAACAAGCATAACAGACAGTGACTGACCAGTTAAGTAAACAGCGGTCACATGATATTACAGAAAAACAGGGGCTAATTACTAAGTATTTTAAGGGCAATACGGTGTGAGTAGTTGAAGTCCATCCAATACCTACCCACTGTGATGCTGCTTGTAACCCAGCACCCTCTACCACAGCCGAGTTTGATAACAATACCACACTTCGAAATCTCTGCTTTTCCATACAAGCAGAGTCCTTACAAATGGCCTTACAATCAGTGGTAAAGCCTATGGGGACACATGTGCCTGAAAATAGTTCACCACCTGAGGTTGGGCAAATTGAGGACTGTGCATTAAGACCATCAGCATCTCCTGGGTTTAACAGGTCTGATGGAAGATCTTCCCTTAAATCCAACTACCTCACTGACAGAATTACAGACTGAGGAAGAAATTAGAAATGGCCAGATGGCAAAGATAGTTTAACTGGGATTTGTTCTTCACTAGATGCACATAATATGGCAACGAGCTTTGCGCTAAAAGTCTTGTTAAACATAACTTATAACATCCACTGCCTGGTGCAAAAGCACTCCTCGATTCTGGAAAATGTTGGTTAAAAAAGCCATGTTAGTGGTGATAGCTACCTCAGCGATTCCCACATCAGTACATAATGTATCCCTGCCTGTCAATGCACCGGAGGTTCATATAATGAAATCTTGAGGTCTGCAAATGTAGATATTTCACGGGGCAGTGAGGATGATAATGAGTCGGTGGTTCCTCTTTCCAGGAGAGCAAGAAGAAAACGGAAAAAGCTAAGTCCTTGAGATTCTCATCAGAAGTTGCATCTAGAATTGTCCAAGATGATGGTAGTCCAAACGTTGAAAAGGAAATGACATTGCCAACTTCAAAGAAAGCACAGAGAAGGGTGGCAAGGAAAGATATGACGGGCCTCCAAAGGGGGGGGACATTTGACGAGTTGGCTACTTACTAAAAGAGAGAGACAGCGAGGATCGCATCGGCATCAAGCAGTTGCAAATGAAGTATTGGACTCAACAAAAGAGGACAGTGTGCAGGAGGATACTGTCTCTATGATTGACCAATTAAAGGTGGTCAACAAACCAGCTAATGCTAAAGCGCAGCACTAGATGGTCACTCAAGTTCCTATATTAATACTGATATAGGACAACTGATATATCCGGCTCAGAAAAAGGAAGTAAAGACTTTATCTGCAACACAATTTAAGATAACCAGTCGTTTTGCTAGTCTGACTTGGCTATTAACCGGAGTCGCCTGATCTCCATTTTTAGCCATGTGCCTGCTTTGAGCAAGGATTTTATTTATGTGGAACAGACTAAAGGTTGTGAAGTTAAAGTATCTAGGGTACATTGTAATACATCAAAGGTTGTCTCTTTAATCAGGGTGAATGTTGAGTCTTTATTAAAGTGGGGCTTCGATTTAGATTGTGCCTTTCCCACGAAAACATCTAATAAAATGGAAAGTAAGGTTGTGTCCGGTAAAATGACCATGAAAGAGGTTGGTGTGACATATCCTCCATCTGTACTATTGGAATGTGACCCCCTGCTGAAAGCCCACTGGCAATGGCTGTGTTCTTTTCTCCCTCCTGTGTTTACAAACCATGATTGGATTGTATAATTAAATCATGGAACACTAGGGGCAGGACAGCTCTATTGGTCACTTAATCCCTTCAGATATAATCCTGCTGCAGGAGTCTTGGTTGCAGGAAGCTCCCACATTAGATGGGTATTTTTACTTTTTCAAACCATCAATAAAAGGAAAAAAGGGTTGTCCATGTGGGGGTTCCGATAACAATGGTATCTAATGAGATGAAATCTAAGGTGATTCCTTTAAAAGATGATAGCAATGTATTGGTGTTTGAAGTTGATCTATCCTCTAAAGATACATTAGTAGTGAACATATATGCTCGGGAGGATAGCTCAGTGGCAACATGCTCGCCTTGGAAGCAAGACGACACAAAGCAACACAGGTTCGCTTAGAAACCTCTGGGTATTAAGTGTGTTATAAATAACCTATCATATCATATCTCCCTGGAGGCATGGTCACACAAACCATTCAGTATTGCATTTATGAAATGCTGTGTGAGCAGTTGTCAATGCATTCGAATATTAACATCATCTTTTGTGGAGATCTAAACACTACTTGCTGTCAGAGGTCGATTCTGAGGTGGGCCCAAAGAAAGGATCCTTTCTACGGAACTCATTAAAAATGAAGAGGTCACTAGAATGGACCGAGTTTTTGGAAGGTATTGAGGTCTATAGGCTGAATGGGTGCTTGAGAGGGGGTACGCAAACTGCATTTACATGAAGTAATGGCAAGGTGTCTACCATTGACTATGTCTATGTGAGTGCAAGTGTGATGAAGTTGGTAATAGACCTTAATGTGGTGATGAATATCTATAGTGACCATGCTATATTATCCCTGTGTGGTAACCTTTCTGAGGCCAAGGGAAGAATATATGACAAAGTGGCTGCTATTAAGGTCGATTCAGAATTAAATCTACTTGGTTGGTCAGACAGGAACTTGGAAAGAAGGAAGTCCTTCATGAGTCAAGTTAAAGTTGACTATAAACATCTAATTACTGCCAATTATATGGTAGAATGGATAACATCTATTGCCAATTAACAAGGGGGTCCTGGGAGTCCTTCTGCCAGACATTAGTCCTGGTTACAAGAGATTTACCCAGAGTCTTTAGCTCACTATCTTTCACAGAGAAGAAATGTCCCAAACATATCAGTCTTTGTCCTGCCCTGGGGCAGTCCAGCACCGAAATGCTAGGCAATTCTCCTCTGAACAAGAGTACCAACAGCCTAGCCCAGATGGGATTTTTAATATAATACTTAAATCCAATCCCTTGTTTGGGCAGACATATTGTGTGACCTATTTAACAAGGTAGTGGCCTATGGTCATGTCCCGGACTCCTGGAGGATGTCTCATTTTGTTCCAGTGTACAAAAAAGGCCAACACAGTAACACTGTAGGTATAGGCTGTTGGCTCTCACTTTAGTGGCCAATAAGATCATTTCAATGTTTATACTTTAAGAAATAAATAGGTGGATTGAGGAAAATGATATATTGAACTGTTGCCAGACTGGCTTCAGGAAGGGGCTCTTCACTAGTATGAACATGTTTGTTATTAATACTTTGATAGAGCAAAGTAGAGTAAATGATGTCCTACCTCTATATATTCCATTTGTGGACTTTGTGTCCACATTTTACACTATAGACTATAGGTTGTAGTTAAAACTTGTGAAAATGGGTCTGCCAAATGATGTATTATATGCCTGCCAGTTGTTGTACTGTTACCATAAGGCTAGAGTGCAGCTAAATGGTTTGGGGGGAATTGTCTAATACAGTCTTTATCAGGAGGGGAGTTAGACAAGGTTGAATTCTGGCTCCCCTCCTGTTTAATCTTTATGTAGCAGACATTGGTAGTTCATTGGCATTAGTTAAGAATGCCCCCGCCCGGATGCTGGGTACTAGGAAAATCAGTTGGCTAGGTTACGCCAACGATTTTGGAATCCCAGATAGTACCTACATTGGTTTATGTCACAGTACGAAAGCTATACCAGCGTATGCAGATGAAAATGGGTTGACTGTGAACTTGAACAAAACCCAATACATGGCAATTGGTTAAAAAAAAAAAAGGTTTCAAACATACAAGAATTGGGCTTAACATGGGTAATATGGATAGAGTCCCAGTTATACCTATCTGGGCTACGTAACTGCAATTGGCCTGCGCTCCCATCTATTGTTAAAGAGAAGAAGATCAAAGATGCATTTGCTCGTAGCTGCTATAATGCAGTTCTCCAAAAGCACAGCTGGGTACAGCCTGATAGGGGTGCCAAATGTATATAAGCAGAAGCTTGTTCCATCGTTGCTTTATGCATTGGAAACAATATAGTGACTACACCACATGGGCTGATAAAATGGGAGGCGTAATATGGAGGAAGATCCTGGGGTTACCAGGATCAACAACAATAGAAGCACTTAGATTGGAATTGGGGCTCATTTCTATATAAATCTGTTAAAGATAAATCACGGGAAGCTATATATTAAGTTAATGTATCCCCTGGATGGCTCCCTGTTAAAGACTATGAGGCTGGCGGTGACCACTCAAAAAAATGCGACTCTAGTATTATTCAAAAAACGTAACGATTACTTTGTTTGCATTAATTGCGTGGTCGCCAAGATGGGAGGAAGGTATTGGATATGTACTGAAATCTGTTACTGTTTGCTCTGAAAGGTGGGACTGGGTTAAAAGCCATGATAAAGTCGGCAAAATGAAATCACTTAAGACTTCTGCACAGATGTGCTTTATCTATAAAAAAAAAAAGCCTCAATATTGCATTAGGATTTCTCCCTCACCAAGCCATAGACAACCTTTTATGTTACTCAGACTAAATAAGCTTGAGGTCCTGGATATTGAAGGTGCTTGGGTTCACATTTCAAAAGAGGATTGCACCTGTGGACTATGCCTGGATAGCCAAGAGATTGTAACAACAAAGCATGATAACTTCATGTAGTGCTATGACAAGGACACATGTGCAATATTATACCAAACATGTGGAAGTATTGGGAAGTATCTAGAATTGTCCATTTTGGCTGAGATGTCTATCTTGATATGCCAATGGCTTAATAATTGCTGTTACACAGGTGTGGACAATTGCTGCTAAAAAACTTGAAGTTGCTATGAATTTGATCCTTGGGGGTATGTTTATATTGTTACTGTTATGTATTTGTGTATGTATAGGTAAGTAGGTGATGTTATTATGAATTTATTGACAACATATAGTTGTCCAATATATGTGAATTTATTTTGGCCGATATGCCTGGGTATATGAAATGAAGTTAATTTTGTTACCGTTTTATGGATTCGAGAATGTATTTGTGTGCTAAAGTTTTATAACTAAAGAATAAAATGCTGTATGATTTTGATCTCTGGATGTGACAGGTATTGCATGTGCTCTCATTAGGATGACTAAGCGGGCTGGCCTAGAGATCTGAGGGACAGACGAAAGTAGAGTTCCAAACTCTACGGGAGGACTACGCATTCTGGCCTTCAGGAATGGGAGAAGATATGGGAAGATCTCTGTGGCACACCGGTTCAGAGATGATATTGGAGCAGCAACTCTTCTTGAATAAACAGATAAAGGACTGAATTAATAGGGTGTGGGCATATTTCATTTGAGGTTATTTAGGCTAAACTCATATTTTGTGCAAGTAACTTAGTTCTCCTGAGCACTAGAAACCCATCAGCGGCTCGCATCAAATAGCTAAGTCGGTCCCACAAAGAGGCTGAACACAAAGTGGATTTTTATTGAACACAGAGATTATGTCTTGGGGTCAACTCAAAACATAAGATGTCAGCACAGTCTCTGTCGACTGCGTTCTAACAATTTTTGGGTTTCCTTACAATGTTATAAAGTTATGGGTATCTCCCCTTCACTCACAGTTTCAAGGTTTCTCTCTCTGGGTTTGTTCATGTGTGGCTCTGTTTGTTGGTGGGACAAGAACAACTCCAATTTGGCTTGTAGTTCCAGTATATTTTGCCGTGTTTCCCCCACTGGCTGTAGAAATAGTTGAGATTCTCTTTACTTCAAGACAGAGCCAACTAAATTTGCCTCCACCAGTCTACAGGTGAGTTTAGGAGGGCTCCTTCCCCTCCCTCTTCCAGGAACCAGACTACCCTTATTGCCACTACTCTACTCCTGTTCTGGTCCTGCTCCTCCTTGATGGCACACCCCGCGCCCTTCATCCTGTTGTGGGCTTGACCCCTTCAGATCGGGGATAACCCCTACCCAGTGCATGCACTCTCATGCCTTTCTGATCTTGCTAGTTATGGCCAGGCTAGCCTATTTCACTTCCTCCGGAGTCTTCTCTCCAACCTACACCTGAAGTCTCAAACCAACCTCCTTCTGATGTCCCAAACCAAGCTCCTTCCGATGTCTCAAACAAGCATTCTCGCGAAAACATATGTTCACCTATCATCCCCAACTCTTTCCACACTCCTTACCATCTACTTCCTTCCTCTTCCTCTTCCTTCCTGCCACCAGTCCCTACCCGTAACTGCTGTATTACTAAGAGGGACTCTGAGCGGTTCCATGTAATAATATCGCCACAAAAATCTCGCCATGCAAAAATATCACCCAAAAATGGCCATTTTTTGTGGCGACATTATTGCATGGAACATGCGGGGGACATTCCCCGCAACCCTCAAACTTTTTTTTTTTGCCCCTGTCCCGATATATATGGTCACCCATATAATATCGCCACAACCTTTTCCCGGCAATATTATTTATGGCGACCATATATATATGGGGATAATATTACCTGATACCCTCTGAGCCTATAAAACTCTGACTCCTCCCCTGGGGTTTGGCTTCCTGTGAGGGTATGCAAATTTATAAGGGACAGTAATCGGCTCTACTTAATTGACTCACATGTGTTTGATGTGGAACTCTCGGACTGGACCAATCATTTACATGGATGATCTGACATCTTGGATTTTACTTTCAGCCTTTGTGAATATGTTGCCACTCCAGGCTGTCTAGAACGTTCCTTTTGTATGTTAACGGCCCAGAGTCTGGGTTGGAGCGTCACAGGAGGGTCAACTAATGGTGAGCAAAGTCAAAGCACTTTTAAATGTGCAACCATTTCCCTGCACAGAAACAAAGGTAGTGTCTGTTTCTGAAGCACGCGTGCTGCACGATTGCCATAGGAAAATGAGATGCGCCTCTGATGTTGGACCAGATGCTCACTACTTTGCTACATGGGTTCCTTCGATGGTAGAGTTCAGTTCTTTTATAGGGACAGTCTTTACCAATTGCTTTGCTGCCGGAATACGTGTAGTAACTAGCTTTGGTACCAGGGAGGGCATTGCATTACTGATTACATATCTTTTCAGGCCCCTTCCCCCATGGTTGGAATCAGTCTCTCAAAGAGAAAATGTTCTTAAATGGCCTCATGCGATGGCCTTCTGCCTTGGGTCGGGGACTAAGTGGGTGTGACAAGGCCACCCTCCCTATACCACCCCCAGGCCGCTAATCCACTAGCTCAGGGAGGAATACGGCCCCCTTGGTCACTGCACTTGGTGTCCCCAGAGTTAGGCAGGGAACTTTGTCACACTCTGCCAGAACTATCCTTCCTCAGTTTCTCTCTTGGAGGGCTGCACCGGGCAATCCATAGTCATGCTTTTTGGTGTTAGCCTCAGCATGATAGGGGACCACTATCTGCAGTAGCAGAGGGGAGGCCATCTGTCAAATGCTGTGCTATCTGGCCCTCACCAGGAGATGGGGCAAGGTGTCAAGAACTCTCTGGGAGGATGAAGGCAGAACGAGCTAGAAGTCTCTTGCACATGGGGTAACCCTGCTCCCATTTGCATGACGCTCCCTAAGTTTGGGGCAGCACCTTCAGCGTCTGGAGCTCACTGTGCGCCCCTCCCTACCCCCCGCACCTATTTCCAAGGGTCACTCTAGTCTTCTGGCAGCTGTTAAGGGAACGATGTTACTATCATGAGCTTGAGGTAGGCAGGACATTGAGGAACCGCGGCTTACCTTAAGCCAATAGTTAGTGCTGACCCTCCTTGTTGTCCCAGAATCCTGCAGGCACAACGCTTGTTTAAACACGCAGATCACACACTAGGTATACTCAGAGGGTGGTCACTCAGTGTAACAGGGTGAAGGAGCAGAACATCCTGGTTCTCTAGTCATTCAAAAATGGGCCACACAGGAAGAGAAGTCAAGCTCTGCTGCTAGTGCAACCAGCTGAATGGGTCAGCCAGGCGGGGACACTCTCTAGGGGACCCCCTACTAGCCACCTCTGCAGGTTTTCCCCATTGTGACATTTAAACTAAAGCATGTGTCAATTTAAATGGATATGTTTACATGAGAGTGTTGTAGGGGCTTATTCAGTGTAATGTGAGCTGAGTGTGTGTTATGCAATGTTATGTTATGTTGATGTATACCGTGCACCGCTACCACCCAAGGGCCGTCCCCGGGCGTTGCACGTAAGATCCTCTCCAGCTCTTGCATCAGGAGGACGGTGGCTCAGTTGGAAATGGTTCTTTGTGTACATCTACCTGAAAAACATGCACTGTTGCCAACAATTCTGATGCAAGCCTCACGCCTGCATTGCGGTGACTTCAGTTTTTGATATGTATCAAATCCCGGGAAAACATATTTTCCGCCTGACATTACAATCCATGGTTTTGACCATTTTATTCACAATAATCACATATTGTTTTGGTAGAGGCTGTTTTGAATAATACAGTATTTTTGGTGTAAACCATAATGTGTGGAAGCATGAACACACGGCTGTTGAAGCCCCCTGGAAAAGGCTAGACTCCAGTTTTGAGTTTGGAGCATTCACGCCTGTCCTGGAGCCCCCTCAGAACACTCAGTGAAGGGTCTGTGTAGTGGGAACATGGCTTCGGGGTACCTGTAACCCTCCTAGGGGTCTAATGTTGCACAAAGTCCCTTTGCTGCAGCCCCACTAAACATATATGCACTATATGTTTACTTGACGGCTAATCAAAGCCTGTCCCAGAAGGTCTGTAGTTATCAGTGAGGCCTCCCATTCGCCTTTAGGACAATCACGTGAAAGGAAAACGCACGCATCCTTAATAAACATGTTTACAGCGTGACCAGTTGTGTGTGTGTGTGGGGGGGGGGAGTGGGGGTGTAGGGGGGCGCTGAGGTGTATTTGGATTGTTGCAAATCAGTAACTTTAAAAGATCTACAATTTGTTGCATTCTTGATTTCTTTTTTCAAAGTGGCACAGTGAGGAGAGAAACAACTTAACCCTCAGTGTGTGCACTATTAAAACGTTTTTTGCACTATTAAAAGGGTATTATTATATACGGAGCAACACCATAGACTATTAAACGATGTGTGAGTAGGAGCGTTAATAGTATACACTTGGAATTGAATAACTTCTGGTTATCCACAAGTGAGATAAAGTGAGTAGGTCAGGATCACAGTGTGGGTCAAGTGGTGATTTCGGGATTTCAACCCGTTTCCTGACTCCACAGTTTACCATCTAAACACCTAATCACACACACTGGCGAGCTGATTTTCCCGTTTCGCCCTCATCACTGAACATTTAAAGTCAAATCAGATGCACCCTCATTTTGGCCAAAACGAATGACACCATTGAATTTCAAAGAGTGCAGGTGCTGCAAACGACAGATAAGCAAAATGGTGTAAATGGCAGATACCCGAAGCTGTAAACAGCTGTATGTGGCTGTTACATCCCTCCCTGCCGGTGAAGCCGGCGGAGGGAGAGAAGCTCAGTGCCTGCGTCTGGCCTGGCTGAAGAGCGAAATAATGACATGACACGCTTTCTCTGACTCGTGCCCGGAACTGCCTGCCTTCAGGCAAGGCGTACCCTTTGTTTGTGCGTCTCGCGTCACCAAGTCTGCGGGACGTGAGGCGTATGTAACATTCCTCTTTTTTCCAACCAAACACAACACGTAAACACATAACCACATCAAACAACATCACTAACTTTGCTGTGCAATCTAGTCCAGCACAGTATCACACTATCCACTTTGTCACTTTACCACTCAGTCTCTTAGCCTCTCCGCAGCCTTCGGGGCTGCCCTTAAGTCACACCGGCCAGGCCTTGACTGAGGGGCTATCTCCGGGCCAGCTCCCCCTTCTAGCTCACCTTCATCTTCTGGAGACGCCTCATCAGATCCTTCAGGTTGCTCCTCGGCCTCTCGACTCGGGGTCACCTCTCTCTCGTTCCTATGGCTCGAAACGTCTGGTGGCAGTGCTGCTTCTGCCTGGGACCGCCTTTCTCCATCAGTCCACATTTGTCAGCGCACCCTCTTGAACCACAAAACATTCCTGGTGATCAACTGGTGCCCTCGGGCCGCTGTCACAATTGTTCCTTCCGTTCGGGTGACTGTCCAGGGTACATAGTCACATCGTGTTTCAAGCTTGGTCTTTGTGGGGTTCCGCAACACTAAAACATGATCTGTGACCTTGTGTCCCAACCTTCTTGCATGCCTCCTGACACTCATATGTTCGTTTGTTGCAACTCTCCTTCGTTGAGTGCGGTCGCTGTTGAATGGGTCTACTCCTCTGCTTGGGTGGTGTGGTATGGACGAGTTTACCAATGTCCTGTACATGTGGTCTGCCGGGAGTAGACCTGTGGAGCTGTGGGGCATCACTCGGTAGTTCTGTAGGAATCTGTATAGATCCACTCTCCAGGGGCTGGTGTGAGCCCTGGATATGCGTAGCACCTTGCTTATTTTTTTGTGTGTTTTTTTTTGTTTTATTGGTTAAACAAAGTTAAACCTTTAACATTCCTTTAACAATCCCTCCTCAAAGAGGTGGAGGCCCCCCAAATTAGGTTCAAGTTCAAAATCCCTAAATGATCGCACCTAGGCCAGAATCTCCAGTTGTTTGGGTGACGTCCACCTCAGGCTCCCCCTCCTCCTGCTCCAGTTTTAAGGATTCAACAAATTTCAATGGGTCCAAAGTACGGCCCACTTTCTCAGCTGTGATGAGCCTTTCCCAATACTCTTCTTCGTTCTCCTCCGAGATCAGGCTCGTATAATTTCCCATGTACATCAGGCGATTCAATACCAGGTTCGGACAAGTTAGCATCACATGCCTTATAGTTTCCAGTTGGTCCTTCTTTCTGCAAAATCTACAATATGCTAGTGATTTGTCAATTTGCCTTCTTCGCCACCTTATTTCTCTTGAGTGCCAGATGTTAAATCTACAGCGCATAAGCAGATCTCGGTAGTGCTGTGAGAGAAATTTCATCAAATATGGAGGTAACATGTTCAGAGCTTTGCGTTCCCAGATGACATTATGGCATAGGTCTCGTGTTAATTTATTTTCCTGTGTTTCCTCCCAGTCATTTTACCGATTTGTTCTTTTAGCCTTATCTGGGTTATTTTTCAGGGTGTCTTCAGAGATCGCCAGGTATTTTAAAGTATCTTCACATCTCATTTCCCAGTCTTGGAGAATTGAATCACTACTGAAAGCTCCTGGCTTTGCTAGGATTCTAAATGGCACGGGTGGATTGTCCAAAATACACTTTCTATAAAGAGATAGTGATTTCCACGTCGTGATTGAAGTGATGGATGCAGTCTTAGTTTCGATCTTATAAGTTCCAAGGGTAGCGAATTTGGAAGGCGCAAGATCTTTCACCAGAAATAGGCTTCGCATAGGTTCCAGACCTCCCATCTTAGGGCTATAAGGGCCTCAGCTCCATATGTAATGACGGCCACTACCTTTTGCTTATAGAAGGTTGTAATCGGCAACAGAGAAAATTTCCCATATCTACGATGTAGAAGTAGCCCTTGGTTAACCAGACTTTTTAGTTTTTCTCTGATCAGGGTATAATGGGCCTGCTCATTGCAGTTCCTATTAATTCTTATCCCGAGGTAGATCGTTTTGTCGACTACTGCCAGTTTTTCTTTTTCCAATGACCAAGTCTGAATTTTCCCTGCTAGTTTCTTTCCGCGGGTTGATTTCATAGTCAAAATCATAGATTTGTTTGCATTTACTTTCATGTCATTGGCTTTGAGATAGTCATTGAAAGCCTCAATCCTGCGCTGAAGACCTATCGGCGTCTGGTCTATAAACACCGTGTCATCCGCATATAGCACCCATGGTATCTCTATGCCATTTACCTTCAGTGGGAAGGCCCGGATCTGATCTTGTGAAGACTTCATATCAGCCATATAGAGTATAAAGAGAAAAGGGGCGAGGGCACATCCCTGCTTGATGCCTCGGGATGTCTTGATCCGCCTTGATAGTCCTCCATTTGCAGTAATTTGAACCTGGATCGAGGTATCAGTATAAGTGCCTGGATTGCCTCCAATAGGTCCACAGGGCATCCCCAATTCCTCAGTTTTGCCCACAGACGTTCTCTATTTATTCCATCGAACGCCTGTTCGAGATCTATAAAGGCCAAGTAGATCGTTGTTTTTCCTTTTAGGGCCTTTGCTTTTAATATATTGATCAGGAACAGGTTAAGGCAGGTGCCCACTCCACTCACAAAAGCAGTTTGTCTCTCGTCCAAGATTCCGGCTTGAGCTGCCCAGTTCTTTAAATCCCGTAAGAGGATGGAGGCGAAGAGCTTGCCAATGGAGTCTAGTAGCGCAATCGGCCTGTAATTTCTTGGATTGTCGCAGTCACCTTTTTTAAAAATAGGCACGATGTAGGCCTCCGTCCACGTAGTTGGAATTTGTTTGGTTCTCGCTACTTGTTTGAAAAGTGCATAAATTAGGTCTGACCAGCCTTCCATGTTTTCTTTCAACATTTTGTTGGAGACGCCGTCTGGACCGGCAGCCCTGGAAGAGCTTAATTTTTTATCAGTATTTGAACGTCTTCTCTATCGAAGTTCAATGTCCAGGTAGAGTTTCCTGTTCTTTTCTCAACTACTTTTTCCTCATTCTTCCCTTTGAACAGAGCAGTATAGTGGTCGAACCAGTTTTTCTCAGAGACTTGGTTGATACCTATGGCCAATTGATTTGAATCTCTGTTGTTAATTAGATCCCAGGTACTTTTCGTATTATTTGGTGCTAAGGCTGCCATCATTTGTTCCGCGTCTCTTTGAGTTCTTTGGTATCTGGTTGATCGCAGCCAATTCTTGTTTGTAGGTTTGTCGGCATTTTCTTTCCAATTCACATTTGTCTAGGCTATGAGACTTTTTTATACGCCTGAGGTCAGCTCTGTATCGTTTTCGTCTGGCGACTACAAGTTCATTAAAGGCGTGTTTCCTTCTGACCTGCTTCAGTTTAGATGACTAGTACTTAATCTCATAAGCTTTAAACAGCCATTTATAATCAACCACCTCCTCACCCTTTTCTACGGCTTCCTTGAAATTTTCCGCCAGTGTTGGTATAATCTGATCTTTAAGTCGCAGCCTGTTTCTTCCCCACGATATCTCTGTTTCCATCACTTTTCCTCCCTTTGAGAAAGCTCTTGAATCCCATGCAAGCTCAGTTTCCAGAAGAGAGTGGTCACTATTAGCTTGCTTGATGACTCGAAATGATTTTATCCAGGCAAGCGTATCTCTTCCCACAAAACAATAGTCCAAGCATGCTCTCAATTTTCCACTATGCCAAGTGTCGGCCCCCCTGAGGTCGCCATTTGTTTGGCTGTTTAACATCATCATATCCCGTATGCCCATTTCCTTCATCCATTGGCTTTCTTTTCCTGTAAGATTTTCAATCTTTTTAATTTCGCCCCCTTTGTCTAGAAGCTTGATGTTTAAATCACCATTCAGCAATATGAGCTGATCTTCTTCCTCCGTCATGGACTTGTCAATGGCATTCGTGATAGATTTTAAGTATGACCCTGGGTTTGGCATATTTTCCTTCCAGTATGTATTAATCAATAGCAAGTTGGTCATCTCCTCCTGATTTTCTGTTGTAGAGGCTATTTTCAATATTTGAACGTAAGGATTTGGAGCTTCATGCTTGAGTATTTGTAAGTGGCTATCGATTTTCTGTAATACCAAGAGGCCTGCAAACGGTCGGCCTTTCAGTCCCTTTTTTGCCGGATTGAAGTAAACTTCATAACCTTCACATATTGGAGGTTCACACAGCCCTGATTCTTGGATGCAAATGAGATCATATTTGGCCAAGAAAGAGCTTTCCTTCGAGAACAGATGATGAAATCCTCTGGTATTCCATGAGGCACAGCGAACGGATCCATTTCCAACTTCCTTATTCTATTGTTTTTTTTTTTGAGTTGCGATCATTTGCCATGGGAGGCCAATCATTTGTTTTATTTTCAGGTTTGTTTTCATTTGTTTTACCCTTCCTTGGGGTTTGTGAATTATCTACCGTAAACCTCAAAGATTTTAGTTTTTCAACATTTTCTTTGGTGCTGTATGAATGGTTTTTCGGGGTTTTTATTTCCTTCTTTTTCGTTTTCTTTTGGAGTCTTCCTCTTCTTTTCCTCTTTTTCTTGACCTTTTTTTCTCTCTTTTTTCCCATAGATTCTTCTTCCGTGCAGGATGAGACCTCATTATTAGCACGTCTTCTGTCCTTTGGTGATATATTAGTACTATCAGGCTTGATGTCATCCTCTAATTCCGTCAAACGAAATCCCTTTTTTCTTAGGATGTCAGTAGCCTCCAGAAATTTCTGCTTGATGTCATTTCAATTAAGATGCAATATAACTTGGTCCATTCTCTGTTCCCTTGGGAATTCCACAACTTTAATGTCCTCAGTAGATATCATGCGTAGAGCTGATGTTTGGTTACAAAGCGAGACTACATAGCTCCTATTGAGCAAAGCCCTTCTTGGCCCATTGGATGTCGTCTCTAATTTCAAATAGCATTCTTTTGATGAGGCTTCCCTCGAAGGAGGGACGGACGCTTTTATTCCTTTGTTGATCTTCTTCGTTTCTTTAATTCTGTTTTTACCATCCTGTTTTAGATGAAAACTTTCAAGTTGAAATCGTACCCTCCTTTCTTTGGTAGCTAGCTCCTGTCTTTTTTGTTCTAAGGTTTTGAAGTTAGCAGGATTGTCATCAGCCTCATTGACTTCCTCCCTTTCCGATGAGTCGGACCGGCTTCTTGTCTCCTTTGAGATTTTAGGCAGGACATCTCGTTGGGGTTTGTTGCGATCAGAGGGATTAGGGCTCCTCTCCACCATCTCCCAGTTGTCCATAGTTTTCCATTCTGATGGGCTGATGCTTTCCCACTCTTCGTCCTCCCTATTTTCTTCCATAATGTCAATCAGGTCACTTAGATCTTCTCGTTGGTCTGACTCATCTCCATTATCCTCCAAGGAGGGAGGAGGGTTTTTTCCCCCTCCCACGTCCTTTGCATTCATGTCCTCCGAAATGTTCGTGTCTCCCATTGCCAGTTCTCTCCTCGGCTTCTTTGCCTGTTGGAGGTTTTCTCTTCTTGGGGGCGTTCTTAGATTCCTTAAGAATTCCCTGGAACCATTTATCTTCCTTTTTAAGCCTTCATTTTTTGTTTTTTTACCATTTTTCGTTTGGTTTTTTCTTCTGCTCATTTCCCTTTTCTGAGGACAGGTCCTTGGATGTCCCACCACTAAAGGTAGCGAAATTAGATTTATTTTTCTGATTGAATTTTTGAGTCACGACTTCCCACCCCCTTACAACCGGGAGAGATCAAAATAACCTCTTTGGTCATTAGCTCAGTTTGCATGTGTTGGTTTGGTTTATTTTGACACAATTTCATGGGGCCTTTCCCTCGACACGGATTTTCAACCATGCTTACCTCATCTTTTTTCTGTTTGCATAAATTTCGCATCCACTTGCAATCTTCCAGAACCGCCTCCATCAATAAGGACTTATCATTAGCATCTCTCCTTGCCAGATCAGTGAGGCGATTTTGCCATGTATGGGATTTTTCGGCTTCTTTGTCCATTCGTACATTCAAATTCCGCAGGGACAATTCTGTTTGTATATTTGCCTCTTTAATTTGTATGTTAGTAGTAGTCATCTCTTTCACAGAGTCATTTATCATCTCATACAATTTTAGGTATGGGGCCAGTGTGATATTCAATGAGGTCATGATCACTTGCTGGAGGTGTTTCATATCCTTTTCTCTATCAGTTTGGTAAGCGTCTTTAATTAGGTGTATAATTTGATCTTTCGTAAAGATTTCAGAACACTGCTTTTGGTCATCCGACAAGGGCGTCCGAGTCATTTTCGTTATCATTTGGGGTTCTACAGATTGTCCTTGTTTTAAGCTTGACGGTCTATCTTCGAGGCATGGATTTCTCCTCTCAATTAAAGATCTTTGTGAGAAGTTCATTGACCTGAAGTCTCTCAGGGTTTTTGTTGCAAAGACCTCAGCCCCCACGGCCTCCAACTCCAGGGAGCTCCCTTTAGTTTGCTCCTTTTCCAGTTCAGCCATTTGCTCGCTTATTAGCGAGAAACTCCTCCTTTTTTCTCTCTCTATTTTCCCCGTCAAGAGAGTGAGGTCTTGCATAATTTTGTTAGCTAAACTTGAATTACTCAAGTTAGCTGATGGCAACATTGTCTTTCCTTCAGTGCCTGTAGTTTTTGACGGAGTTTCACTTCCAAAATCCCACAGTGTTTTCTTTTCTAGTCTGGCCTTTGGAGGGAGCGTCCCCTTAGGGTAAGGCATCGCCGGCATATCTTTGTGTAGGGTCCGAGAAGGAGATTCTCGGTCAGTTAGGTCATTTGAGAGCAGGGCATTTGCCTCCAACTGGGTATTTTTTTGGGGGCTCTTTTCCTTGAGCCACTGACATCTGTTATCTTCCCTGTATGGCTGGAAGATATCGCTTATCGTTGTGGTTTCCTCCATGGCTCTTGGATGTTGTCTTTTATTTTCTATTTCCTTGTTGGGTTACGGCAAGGCTTTCTCCCATAATTCCGAGTCATTTGTGTCCCACTGGTCCTCCTTTTCCCACACAGTCTCAATCAGTAGAAATCTGTTTGTGGTTTCCATTAAGGTCAGGGTAGGGGAGTTCAATGCCCCATCCAGACTAGAATTTTCATCCAACATGCTTTCGCACATGTCCGCTATAGGTGTAGTTCCATAGTTGACTAAGCCATTAGTCGGCATGTTTACGGAATCATTTCCCCTTCTTGGGGTAATTAAAGATGGGATCGGACAACACTAGTCTCTCCCAGCATCAAGGTTGCTAGGTGGATCTAGTATTTCTGTCATCTTTTCAAGGCTCAGATTGACCAGGAGAACTGGGACTTTCTCGAGTAACACCCCTACCGTCTGGTTTTGTTCGACTATAATTTTTTCTTTATCTCCTGGGGGCGCAGTATTGATCGTTTTGCTGGAATCTCCTTCACCAGCAATTAGATCTAACTTCTTGACCTGATCGGCATCCTCCTCATGCAAGCTTGGTGTTTCAAGGGGTGGAGGGAGGTGACTCACGGGCTCTTCGAGAGTGGAAACTGTACAGGCCATAGGTTGAACAGGTGATTTTGGAGCTAACCGCACAGGGTCTTCAATAACCAAACTCGACATTTTTTCGCTACCCGTATCGGTCGCGTGGGCCCCCACAGACAAGCTTTTACGCTTCTTAGTACAAAAGGGTAAGCAAGATTGTTTCAGCATCGGCATGTTTTGTGCGCGCTTCGGGCTTCATTCACTTCCGGGAGTGATACAAATGTTTGCCTTACCTGCAGGTGAGTTCGCACGGCTGTTCCCGATGCATCCATATGTACAACCATAGGTTTCATCCTGTAGTGCAGCTCCTCAGTACAAGCTTTATTTCCTCAGTCCTCAGCTCAGCCTATCGTGGCTGCTGGCTTATGCAGAATAATACTTACACAGCGAGCAGCCCAGCAGCCAAACGCTGCAAGGGTGCTTGGGAAGTCTCTTTATAGCACTTCCTGGAGGCGGCGCCCATGACCGGGGGCGGGAAAGGGGCGGAGCCAACTCAGCGCTACGGCGCTCTTTTCCCTTCTCCCTTCTCACTCCGTCAATGTCAGTTCAATGCGCAGCACCTCGCTCTCCTCCCCTCGCTCTCCTCCCACTACAAACAGCTGATAGTGGGAATGTAGGTGCAGCCACAACACAACAGCAGGATACTCCGTGGATTCGATGCCCTTTGCGCGCTCGGGTTTAGCACCTTGCTTATGGTCCGAATGAACCTCTCCACATCGCCGTTCGTCTGTGGCCACCTGTGCGTGATGTGGTGATGTTTGATGTGCAGGTCATCCAGGTATTTCTTGAGCTCCGTCCCCTGGAATGGCGGTCCATTGTCACTCTTGATGCGTCTTGGCAGGCCATGTGTAGCAAAGGTATCATGGTCTCTGCCGCTGTCAAGGATACGATCTCCACTGGGTATCTTGAGTGGTCGTCGATGGCTACCAGCAGGTATGTTCCTTCCAGAACTGTGCAAAAGTCGACACTGATGGCATCCCACCTTAATGACCCATGCTCCGCCGACTGTATAGGTTCAGAGTTTGGCGGTGCTCCTGTGATTTGGCAAGGGAGGTAGGATGCAATAATTTACTCAACCATGGTGTCAATGTGAGGATACCACACCCGGTGTCGAATACTGGCATTTTTTGTGACCGTTCCCTGGTGGGCTTTGTGTGCCAGCACCACCATTCTGTCCAACGGGCTGCTGGGGATCACATGCGGGCTCTCCTCAGGATCAACTCTTTGCTAGTGACAGACAAGTCCTGTTGTACTGGGAACATACCAGGGAGGAAGTCTCTGGCTGCTGGCGTGCGGTTATGTACATGACAGAGGAAAGATTTCCGCTCGCCTGACATGATGTTGTTCTTGACCAAGTCACAGCAGGGGTCAGTATGCGTGGCTTCCACGAGGTCTTTGGTGCTGACTGCCTTGGGCTTTATGGTGTGAATGATTTGGCATATGTGCTCTTCTGTCTCCTCTGCTTCACTCACTTCCCCTAGGGTGGCAGCCCTCAGGTGTCTGGATAGGAAGTCAGCTGGATTGTCCGTGCCCGCTTGGTAGGCCAACTCAAACTCATATTGCTGCAGGTGGAGCAGCCACTTCCTAATTCTGGCCGGAGGGTGTGATAATGATGATCCCGTGAAGATCGGGATGAGTGGCTTACGATCTGCGTAGGCCCTGAATTTTCATCCATAAAGGTAGATGTGGAAATGGCGGCAGCCCCAAAGCACCGCTATGGCCTCCTTCTCGATGTGCGATTACCGCTGTTCAGTGGGTGTGAGGCCTCTAGAAGCATATGTGATGGGCTTTGTTTCGCCTGTCTGTGATATTTGAACGAGGATAGCCCAGGGCTAGCATCGACGTATAGTTCAGTTGTCAACATTGGGTCATAGTATACTATTGTTGTTTCGGCTGAGAGGGATGTCTTGATCCGCTCGAATGCCTCCTGGCAGTCAGGGCTCCAGTCCCATTTGGTGTTCGATCTGGTGAGTTCCCTGAGCGGCTTGGACATTGTTGCCAGGTTGGGGATGAACCTCCCGCAATAGGTTGCCATTCCCAAGAAACTGCATATCTCTGTGGGTGTTGTCGGGAAGGGGGAGGCCTCCTTTTTGTCCGCCACCTTTTGTGGGTTGGCTGACACTACTGCACTGTTGAAGACGTACCCAAAAAATGTTATCTTCTCCTCCAGGAACTCGCATTTGTCCCTGTGGTTGGTTAGGTCTGTGGTCTCCAGCCTGCTGAGCACCAACTCGAGGCTACACATGCGTTCCTGTCTGTTGCTGGATTGGATGAGGATGTAGTCACTGACATTCAGCACTCCTGGGATTCCCTGGATTACTTCCTGGATGGCTTGCTGTAATACCTCTGCCGCTGAGGAGATGGCGAAACTCAGTCTCTTGTACCGGCGTAGAACCAGGTGCCTGGAGAAAATGGTGATGTACCTTGAGTCGCAATGTAGTTTTAACTGGTGGTAAGCAGCGTTCAGGTCAATTTTGGAGAAGACTTTCGATGCTGTGAGATCCGTAATGATCTCGTCTAGCGTGGGGGTGGTATGCTGCTCCCTTTTGATCGCTGTGTTTGGTAAGTGCATATCAATGCAAATTCATACTTTCCCCGGTTGCTTCGGCTTCTTCATTTCCACCATAGGTGAAACCCAGGGCATTGGTCCTGTGACCTGCTCAACGATGCCAGCCTTTTTGAGTTCTTGTTCCTTTTCGACCAGGTCTCTCATATGAAACGGGGTTCTTCTGTGGCGTACTGCCCAGGGTTGTACCGTCTGGTCGATGTAAAGCTTTATGAGTTTGCCTTTCAAACATCTGATGCCGTTGAGGATGCCTGGGTACTTCCCCCAGGACGTCAGAGATGTCTGTTGAATCTGTGACGTTGCAGATGAAACGGATCAGTCCTAGGTCTTCCGCTGCATCCCCACTAAGCAGGCATTCAATTTCTGCATTGACAACATAAATCTTTGACTCGAGGACTCTATCACCCCTCTGAGTGTCGTTCTGAAACGTCCTTCCACTGGTAGTGGAGTCTTGCATCCGTAGGTGAACAGGAGTGTATCCATTGGCCTGATGCCAGGTCGACGCGTGTCTGCTTTCTTCTTCTTGGGGAGGGTTTTAGCTTGTTGCGGTTAGGGCTGTGGGCGTTGAGGCTGCCCTGATCATTTGCCGACACGTGCATAGTGGTCCTTCCAGCCACATGCCCTACACGTGGTTACTTGCGCTGGGCAGTTTCTTCATCAATGACTTGCACCACCAAACCATCCACACTCGGTGGGCCCAGGGATCCTCGGTTGCCACCGTGGTGAACTGTTTGTTTCATTGTACTCCTCCCTCGGTGCTTGGTGGTTGGGGATATGTGCTATTACTGCCGTTGTTGGTACCAGTTGGAGCTTCTTTAGCATGGTGCCCATGTGTGCTGCCCTCACGTGTGACAGCTCTCTTTGGTGCCATTATTCGAGTATTCTGGCTAGGGGAATGCCCTTTTCGTCTAACACCATTCTACGCAGTTTCTCCAAGTGCATGCCGTTGATGATCTGGTGCCTTATCGCCGATGACCAACGCGTTGAACATGCGTAGGACATCATCACCCACGTTGAGCAGAAGGTGTGACCTCAGCTTCCTGGGCATTGTATTGTCCTTACAGTCCATCGCCATCTCAAACTTCTGGATCCACAGTATCCAGCGGGCACCTAGTGATGATGGATCAGTGTAGGGGTCGAAAGTCCCCAACGCAGCTGTTGTCCCACCATGAGGTCGAGGGGACGGCGCAGGCGGCGTCAGCGATGCAGCAATTCTTGATGGTGTGCCGGGCCTGGGCGTGGAAAGGCTAGTTGCTATGATGCCCTGGTGCTGGAGTTACCCCTGTGTGTGGGCAGCAATGGATCTCTCCTCACCACCATTTCCTGGTCAGTTGGTGCGGCACAGATTATCTTGACTGCTTCTCCTTGTCCTTCCAGGTGGCTCAGTGGTGCTCCCTGTGCCTGCCTGGCATGAGATGCGAGGAGCAAGAGAAAAAAAAATTCCCTCAGCAACATCCAATGCCTCTGGGTGTACTCTGTGGATGGTGGAGTGTTTAGGGGAAAAAAATAAAATGTCTTTTTGGCTGGGGGATGGTTCCCCCACTGTGTCTCCAAAGGTTTGCCCTTGCCGGGCTTGTGGGCCGAGTTGTAGCCTGGGAAAACTGCTGTGCGTGTAAACAGTTCCTCATCGCCAGTGTCAGATCCCTCCCTGCCAGTGCAGCCGGTGGAGGGAGAGGAGCTCAGTGCCTGCGTCAGGCCTGGCCTAGGAGTGACAATGACATGACACGGTCTCTTTGGCTCGTGCCTGGAACAGCCTGCCTTCCGGCAGGGTGGCCCTTTATTGTTTGTGCGCCTCACGTAACCGCGCCTGCGGAACGTGAGGCGTACGTAACATTGGCAACGCGAGTTTCCTGGCCCCACTGCTAATGAATAGAGGTGGCAGTTGGCTATGCACGTTAAATTATTCAACACCCAAGGGTAGCACCAGATATATTTTTGCAGTCCATAGCACACCCCAAATTCCCTTTGCGTCCTGTAAATGATGTGTGTGTTTTTACCCAACTGAACTCTACTGACTGTATTGATATTTGAAGCCTGTAAGGAAGAGGCCGCACTGCAAGGTCAGTATTCCAGCCTGCGACCCCCAGGTCTCGAAGCATGCGCGATAGCATATAACGTTATCTTGCATGTGATTGGACGGCTGTAGTCCCTGCGTCAATGGGCGAAGGTCAAGCTTTCTAACAGGATGCTTGAGGGAATATTTCTTCTCAATGTCCTAATGTGCTTATTTTAGGCAATGGACGCTTTTTTACAACAGCTGCACGCAGCCTTCGACCTCGTCATTCTTGGAGATTGGAGGAACCCCTGCCAGATAAGCCTGCTACATGCCATGAGCATTTACTGAACATAAGCCATCCTGTCCCCATTTTTTTGTTCTGTTTTGCATTTGAAGCGGCAGCAACTGCCTTTGCCCTACGCGAAAAAATGTGTGAAAAACAGGGCCGGGTGAAGATGTGTCAGGGTTGGTGGGGGCCCATTTCAACATGATGTTTTGTGGTCCCCTTGCTTTACAGCTGGGAAATACAGTGTGAGGTACCCTTAGGATGAATTGTACTGAAGCCAAAATAATGCTGCACAGTGGATAATGGCATTGGATTATCACGGGGCAGGTAACCAGCAGGGTGTTGAAACACTAAATGTCTGCTGAAAAGCTATTAATCATTCTTTGACAGTAGGCTGCTAATGTTGCAGAAACCGAAGTAAAAAGGCACTCCGGTTATAAGAATGTGGCTGGATAATGGTAGGCAACAGGCATGAGGGCGCTGGCAAAGGCAGCCTGCAACATGCACGCTGCACACAACTGATGTCTAAATTAAAGAATCACGTTTCTGTGTCTTAAGACAGGCAACGTGGGGCAGCTGTTCAGTTCGCCCCCCGCCCCCGAAAAAAACTCCTGTGTCAATTTGAATTGGAAAGACTGAACGGCCCTAACGTCGGCCCTGGTGAAAAGAGCCTCGCCCTCACATCCCCAACAAAATACACCAAATATCACGAGCCAGTGTTCCTGCAGCTTGTGCTACTGCTAGGCAATCACATATGGCCTGATAGGTAAATCGGCACTGGATGCTCCTGGTTTTCCTGCTTGCCTGCAGATCTCTGCACAGGTTATTTTCCGCATCTGGTTTTCCCTTGGCCTTCCTGGCTCAGCTTAATTTATACATTCACTGTGGAGATTGCATATACGCCCTGTGGCCATGTGAAAGATGGCTGGTTTGCCACACGATGGTGCCCTGGTGTGACAGAACAGCACTGCATATTATCTGCTATCAAAGCCGACCTTTCATGAAGTCCAGTTTCAATACCTGCACATTTACTTAGACCCTCGCCCAGCACCGGCTCAAAGGGTGCCACCGGGAGCCAAAATAAAGGGCGCTTTGTCTCCAGCTCACTGTCATGCAAACTTAAAGTTTGCATAACAGTCAGTTGGAGACAAGGCGCCCTTTATTTCCTATTGGTTCAATTGGTGCGATGCCTAATAAAAAACACGCGACTGGCAACACACAATACCCGAAGACGCGACTCAAAGAACTGTATAATACACATGCTTTCCAACCATCATAAGCAGTATGGTCGCCGAGTTCAAAAGCAGCATTTAAGCACATAGGCCTTGTTTACACAATATTTCAACAGCAGGGCAGGGGGCTCGTTGACACGAAGAAACACAGCAACTCAGCTGCGGTTCTTGTATTGTGTGTTTAAGGGCAGTGTTCGGCGACGGACAGGGAGAAAGGGTTTTTCGGCCTGCCCCCAGCAGGGGGGGGGCACAGTAGAATCTTGCACAGGGCGCTGCCAGACCAGGGGCCGGGACTGCCCTCGTCTTTTCCACGGCAGGTAGAGTTAAATACAATACCTTTTGCCTGCATTGGCCAATCCTACCAGGTGCAGGATTCAATGTGTCGCCATTTTGAAAGATTTCGCACGGGCACACCGCAGCCAGACTCACACATTTGACGAGCATGACTTTTGAGATGACAGCAGAGCCATCATGATTGCGTGGTTTGCCCGGAGACATCCTCTTCCCTCTGGCCCCAGGCTTAGTCCCTACTCCCCCCCCACACCCCAATAAACTCATGTGTAATGTCGTGCTGGACCTTGCATATGGTTTTCGGAGGATGGTGGGGTTCAAGTAATGAGAGTACAGCATGGAAATGTGCGATAAGGTAAAGAGCAAAAAGAACGATGGTCAAGCAAGTTATAATAGGATAGGTTATTTATAAAGCGCTTATATTTATACCAGGAGGTTTCTGGGCGTGGACCCGGGGATCGAACCTGTTGTGCTCGGTGTCGTCTTGCTTATAAGGCGAGCACGTTGGCCCTGAGCTATCCTCCCAGACAGCTCTTGAAAAGTCTGGTAATAAAAGGGGGCAAAGGCTGGTCTACATGCAGGGCAGCCACACGGTTTCAAGAAAGGCATGGATTTTGTGATTTTTTAATAAATGTTTCACATTCAGAATTTCATGGTGTGGGCAGCATTTTGTTTGCTTGGTAAACTAGAATATACACTTTCAAACTGGGGTCACTGCGCTTTAAACTCAGTGTGTACCATGAAGGTGAAGGAAACGGGGCCAGTGGATTTTACTCTGCGTCTGTGCGCCCAGATCACACGTTATGCCTCCCACTCTAGGCGCTGAGAGTGACCAGCAACAATTCACTCCTGAGACTGTGCCGAGAAGTCTTTTTTATTTAGCTTAACATATCACCCCAAAAAAGCTAAAAGTCACTACTTGACAAGAGAGAAGGGAGACTGGAGAGCGGTTTTGAGGCTAGCAGGTTCATTACTGGTAGAAGCCATTAGATGCGAGCTGGGGGCTTGCCTCGCTCATTACCCTCTGGAAAATGCGTCGCTGTAAACGTTATGCAAAGATTATGCGCGCAGAGGACACTCAGGACACACTTATGTTTATGATTTGCCAGAGCCTTTCGTGATAGTTACACTAACCAGCTGTTGCAGGATTTAAGGGCCATGGTCAGTACTTTTCTGCAGGAAATTAGTTTAACCATTGCCACGGAACCAGAAGACCCTCAGCCTCCTTTTATGGCCGAATTGAAAATGATAGCATTAGAGTGGGACAAGATACAAAATGTCGATAGGCTACGTCATAAGGAGCGGTGTGCACTATACAGTACTCAGGGTATTAAGATGGGGGAACCCTGCAATTCCCTCATGACATTTTGTAACTATGATCTTAAAAGTTATATTCTATGGGCCTCATTAAGAGTTTCCTGGTATCCCGCCAGTAATTCCGCGTGGAAACTGCCCTTACCGTCTCCGTCGCCTGATATCCCGGTATTACAGCGGCGGACTGCCGGTAAGATCTCATTCCCATGGAGTCCTAGGGATGGGATTCCCTGAATCACCGGCACTGTTACTAATTCAGCTATTTATTTGCCAGTAGGGGCCTAAACGCCCAGCAGGTCAGGCCTGCTGGGAGATCCGTGGCCCCGACCGGCAAACTTGAAATGTGCCGTCCAGAAAAAATGCCATAGCTGGAATTGCCAGCATTTTTCCTGCTCTTTTTTCCAGACCGGCACATACGTAATGAGCCGCTATATCTTGGTTTTAACAATCTCCCCTCTCATTATTATACTGGTACATGGTCTGGTATTCCTTATGAGGATAGAAAGTGTCAGTACTCCAAGTGTGCGATAGCAATGGCTAGGCATTTACTCACGTCTTGCCCCATTATCTCAAGGGCTATATGAATTGGTCAGTCACACGTCTATGGTTTCCCTTGATCAATTCAGGGCTGCAGTTCATTCCGCTGAATCCTTACTGGTGCTGCAAACTAGATCAGGAAAAGAGTCATCGAGGCCTCATAGAAGTGGGATGGGCGGTTTTATGTAATGGGAATAATGGTTATAGGAATTGTTCTGCTGCTTGTAATATTTTAACTCATAATATGTAATAAATAGTGTGATATCTTATAGTGTATGTATTTATTTATGATATTTGATCATTATGTATATATTAGGGTATTGTTCTAATTATTTTGTTAATGTTATTTGAGGAGATTGTGATATTACTTACATTAAATAAAAAATAAAATAGGAGGGACTGTGTGTGTGAGAGAGGGAGAGAGAGAGGGAGAGAGAGAGGGAGAGAAAGAGAGAGAGAGAGAGAGAGAGAGAGAGAGGGAGAGAGAGAGAGGGGGAGGGGGAGGGAGAGGGAGAAAGAGAGAGAAGGTGCATTACGGGTTCCTTACCCCATGCAATACTCCCATGCTGCAAATATCCCATGGAATCACAACTCAGAATTAGGTGGTATTATTTTAAAAGCAGGAGGAACATTTTGAGCTGTTTGTAGTACATGAGGCCATGAGAGTGAAGGACACAGCATTCAGCTGGGAGTATTCGTCCGGTCTTAGTGGAGGCTTACACATTGTGATCCTGTGCTACACCTTTTAGTAACAGCGTGTGTAAGTGGCAGACTGTGCAGTGCTCTTCTAGACACATCCTGTGTATACAGGCAAGCCCGCATGCAATGTACACTGCCAGGAGGAGCCAACCCACACATGCGCTTTCCAGGGTATTCAACGAAAATGCCATATTTAAAATCCTGCATCATCCAAAATCCCGCATTTTGGGACTACAAAAATCTTGTATTCCAAAATAGCGAATTAGGGCAGTGGGGTTTACGGGGGTGTCCCCTGCTCCTGTAATTCGGTATTTTGGTCTGCAGGGGTCACAGGAGTGTACCCCGCCTACAAAACATGGGTTAGGGGGGACAAAAAAAAATGCGAACCTATTGTGTTCGTGATTTTGCAGTTTGAGATTCTGGTTTTTGTTACATTACCGTACATCCGCTTTCCACCACCCACACACTCTGGAGACTTTCACAGTGCTAGGACTGATGTCCTTAGTGATGTCAAGTGCCAAGCTATCGGTTAAATGCATAGTGGGTAATAAATACCATTTTGCCTTTCCTGACATTTTTTGAATGTTTTTTGTCTCTCCATATTATCAGACAGACTGACCAACAAACAGAAACCACACATGGATATATTTTATAAATGTAGATAGTTTATCAACTGCGACGTATGGAAGTTTAACAATTATTGATGTACTACAACAAATCAGCAAGAAAACCTTTTAAAGATTTTTTTGTCTCTCTCTATCCCCTATTATGATAAGATAAACTATGGTGTGCCGTCTCTGCCAATCTGTTCGACCTTCTTGAAACGTTTACGGTACACTTTTTAAAATAAACCTTCTTGCAGTCCACCTCCATACAACAAAGTCTATTTTTGTAATCATACAAAAAGATCAAACATAAAATGAATATTTTAAAAATGTAATGTTATCAGTCTCTGAAAGTTACAGACACAGGTAGTAAATATTCAATTCATAAACGAGGCCTTTACCAACCTTTCCAAAAGTGTCCGAAAAATATGAGCTCTCTGAGTGCGCACGGAAGGCAAGACTCAGCCGGGTTCGTAGTTCGGGTCATTCTGGGATATGGTCTGGCTCACGGTCTCCACCCCGACAGAGGAACCCTTCAAAACTTCTAGTCGAGCCAGAGACCTGAAAGCCCTGCGGAACTCCTCGTTTCTCCAGGTGTACATAAAGGGGCTGAGCACCAAGAGCAGGCAGAAGGCCATCCAGCTGGCAATCTGCAGCCCTTCAACGACAGGCCTGGCCAAGCTCCAGAAGATGACCCAGGCGTAGGGCTCTGTGGTGACAACGAAGGTACAGCACACACACAGGACATAGACCCCCAGTCGCTTGTCTTTCCTAGGGCAGGGATTGGGCATACGAGGCATCGTCTGGACATTCAGCACGCTGACCCTTTTGACGCTGACCTGCACCTTCCGTAAGATCTTGAAGTAGCAGTAAAGTAGGATGGAGGTCTGGCTGAGAATGGTCACTGCAGAGAGAATAGCAGTGTATGCATTGGGCAGTTGGGCCTCCTTTCCTGCCAGAACTAAGAGCCTCTGGTTGGGACATTTAGGGTCATTTTCTGGGTACCTCTGTCCGAAGAGCCAGGGAAGTAGGAAGACAACTGGAACTACCCAAGACATGGCAATCATCCACTCTGTGTTTCTCTTTTGATAGATAGTCCGGTAGACAGCTGGCAATTTGGTAATCAGCACATAGCGGTTGAGGGCAATAAGCGAATGGGAGATCATGGACACAATGACCCAGAGAAAGAGGAGCCCTTCCATGAATGTCTGGTAGACCAAAGAGACCGCAGTCCAGGGTCCGGAGAGGAGGACAACTTTCTGGGGCATCCAGAAAGCGCACACCAAGAAATCGGCCACACAGCCATTGCAGATGAAGGCGTTGCTTGTTGTCTTGAGCTTCTTGAAGGAGTAGACAAGGTAGATGACCACCAGATTGGCCAAAGTTCCTGTGATGGAGAAGGAACAGTAGATCAGGGAGACAAGGACTCTTGTGCCCCTGGACTCCACACACAGTTGGGGGAGCGACGAGGAGTTAGTCATGGTTGAGGTCCAATAACCTTGGTACCCATCGCAGGTTAAAAAAAATTGCCTCCACTGTAGTAACTTAATGTATGGTACGCCAGTGAGGAAGGGCCCTGTGGACAAAGAGGCAGAGACAAAAAACTGGACAATAAGGGGGATTCTGAGAATGGGAAGCGGGGACAGAGGGTTAAAGCCGCGAGCAGTGACACGCGAAGCTGCTGTATTAACATCACTGCAGTCAATCCTGGGGAAGCCACCGAGCTCTTATCTACATCATTACACTCAGCATTTCAATCACTTCTGTGTTCATGAATTATTCAGCATTTATACTTGAGGGAGGAGAGCACTTTAATGTGGAAATAGGGCAATTACAGGGACAGCTTTCTTCTCTCTCACATGGCGTGTTCATTCTGTGAGAAAACCTGTTTGCATGGTTTCCTATTGCACACAGCGCACAGATTTTAGCTGCACCTTGGGAAGGAGGGCAAACTGAAACACAGTACTGCGAATGAAGGGATCTGCGAATGTGAACATGGTATGTGTGTTTGCGTTTCACGCTATTGATCTACAAAGAGCCTCATCTTGAGCCGTTTTCTGTGCCTCTCTCAATAATGGAAGGAATCCAGGTAATTGGTGGATAGAAAGAGCCGTGTCTGACATCAGCATTCAGCAAGGACTCAAAAGGGGTAAGATTGTCCTCTGAGAAACGCCACGTCCCTGCAGGCAGCTCTGCCTCCATTGTCTTCTATTCTTGCAGCCATTTTGATGCCAGAGGTCAACACTCAAAGATTTTGATGCCAGAACACTCGAAGAACCGCCAAGGGAGGTATAGCTCTCAATGCACACGCTTTTGGTTGGTGTCATCTGCCTTGCGATTAGCTGATTCACCCACCAAACATTTGTGGGTGGCCTGCCATTGACATCCGGCAGGCCCCCATAGTGCTCTGAACCTCAGTATACAACAAGCCCAGTGCCTGTGGGGGGGGGGCCTGTCCTGGACCTCCGGCAGGCCCCCTGGTACTACAAGACACCAGCACCAATGAGGGTGGGGGCACAGCCAGCCATGCCCCTGACCGTCCGGGCCTCTGCCACCATGCTGGCACGAGGGTTTCACAGCATCAGGGCATGCAGGCCTGTGGCTCCCACATGAAAGGAGACACAGACTCAGTCGCTCCTTCTTCTTAATTACTGAATGCATGGGAGGACCCACGCAGGCACTTCCCCATCCAATAGGATGATGTGCTCAGTCGCTCCTCTTCTGGAGACTGCAGCCGCTCTGTCCACGTGTCTGCAGATGCCCCCTTTTATTATCTTAGGCCATGGGTGCACAACTTACGGCCCGCGGGCCAGTTGCGGCCCGCCATGCTCTTTTGTCCGGCCCGCGAGGCACAAAGACTTTCCTAATGGAGGGCGGCCGTGTCTTCCGGGCCGGACAAAACACTGCCCGTCATTGGCTCAGCACACATGCACCACGTTGCTCCTACGAGCCGCGTAGTGTGTGTGTGCTGACCCAATGGAGAGCCAGCACTACGGCTGTCGTGGTCCATAAGGCTTGATGCCGGAAGGCATTTCAGCCTTGGACCACGCCAGCCGTAGTACGATTCCAGCGTTCCTGCTTACCTGCCGCTTACCTGCCTGCCTTCCAGCACGTCTCCGGTAAGTGGTCTGTTTGCGTTTGTGTGTCGGGTCTGTTTCACTTTATGTTTGTGTGTGTATGTTGCGATGGGGGGATGGGGGGGTGTCGGATGTGTATGAATGTTGGAATTTGAATGTATTTTGTGTGTGTGTTGAGATGCGGGGATGGGTGTCGGATGTGTATGAATGTTGGAATTTGAATGCATTTTATGTGTATGTTGAGATGCGGGGGTGGGGGGGTGTCGGATGTGTATGAATGTTTTGATTTGAATGCATTTTATGTGTATGTTGAGATGCGGGGGTGGGGGGGGTGTTGGATGTGTATGAATGTTGGAATTTGAATGTATTTTGTGTGTGTGTTGAGATGCGGGGGTGGGGGGGGTGTCGGATGTGTATGAATGTTGGAATTTGAATGCATTTTATGTGTATGTTGAGATGCGGGGGTGGGGGGGTGTCGGATGTGTATGAATGTCGGAATTTGAATGCATTATATGTATATGTTGAGATGCGGAGGTGGGGGGTGTCGGATGTGTATGAATGTTTTGATTTGAATGTTTTTTGTGTGCTGAGTTGGGGGGGTGGGGGTTCGGGTCTGTACGGGTGCATGTTTGTGTGTGTGCTGAGTTGGGGTTGGGGGGGTTCGGGTCTGTGTGTGTGCTGATTTGGGGGGTGGGGGTTCAGGTCTGTATGGGTGCATGTGTGTGTGCTGAGTTGGGGGGTGGGGGATCGGGTCTGTATGGGTGCATGTGTGTGTGCGCTGAGTTGGGGGTGGGGGTTCGGGTCTGTAAGGGTGCATGTGTGTGTGCTGAGTTGGGGGGTGGGGGGTTCGGGTCTGTAAGGGTGCATGTGTGTGTGCTGAGTTGGGGGGTGGGGGTTCGGGTCTGTATGGGTGCATGTGTGTGTGCTGAGTTGGGGGGTGGGGGATCGGGTCTGTACGGGTGCATGCTTGTGTGTGTGCTGAGTTGGGGTTGGGGGGGTTCGGGTCTGTGTGTGTGCTGATTTGGGGGTGGGGGTTCAGGTCTGTATGGGTGCATGTGTGTGTGCTGAGTTGGGGGGTGGGGGATCGGGTCTGTATGGGTGCATGTGTGTGTGCTGAGTTGGGGGGTTCGGGTCTGTATGGGTGCATGTGTGTGTGCTGAGTTGGGGGGTGGGGGTTTGGGTCTGTAAGGGTGCATGTGTGTGTGCTGAGTTGGGGGGTGGGGGGTTCGGGTCTGTATGGGTGCATGCTTGAGAATGTGTGTGCTGCGTTGGGGGCGGGGGGTTCGGGTCTGTATGGGTTCATGCTTGAGAATGTGTGTGCTGCGTTGGGGGCGGGGGTTCGGGTCTGTATGGGTGCATGCTTGAGAGTGTGTTTGGGGTATAGTGTTTGGTTGGGTGTGAGGGGGCCATGGGGCATAGTGTTTGGTTTGGGTGAGGGGGCCATGGGGCATAGTGTTTGGTTGGGGTGGGGGCCATGGGGCATAGTGTTTGGTTGGGGGTGAGGGGCCCATGGGGCATAGTGTTTGGTTGGGGGTGAGGGGGCCATGGGGCATAGTGTTTGGTTGGGGGTGAGGGACAGGGGGCATAGTGTTTGCTTGGGGGGTGAGGGACAGGGGGCATAGTGTTTGGTTGAGGGTGGGGGCCATGGGGCATAGTGTTTGGTTGGGGTGGGGGCCATGGGGCATAGTGTTTGGTTGGGGGTGAGGGGCCCATGGGGCATAGTGTTTGGTTGGGGGTGAGGGGGCCCATGGGGCATAGTGTTTGGTTGGGGGTGAGGGGGCCCATGGGGCATAGTGTTTGGTTGGGGGTGAGGGGGCCATGGGGCATAGTGTTTGGTTGGGGATGGGAGCCATGGGGCATAGTGTTTGGTTGGGGGTGAGGGGACCATGGGGCATAGTGTTTGGTTGAGGATGGGAGCCATGGGGCATAGTGTTGCACTCCAAGAGTGAACTCAATAATAAAGCTAAAACAGGCACAGTTAGGAGATGTACATCCTTTGCTTTTTTGAGGAAACCTGACTCAACGAAGGGCATACTCCTCTTGGGTAACCCAAACAGCAAACTATAGCAGTCCAAAATAACAGAATGTCCAATCAAGGGTCAATAAAATATATATAATTTAATTAAACAGACGATATACAATAACTAAATCGAAATAAATGATAGCAATGGAAAATGTGTAGTACAAAATGTAAGTTTGAAATGCAATAAAAATCGTTACCCCTCAAAAACATCTTTTTCCATGTGTTTAATACAAATTGGGGGTTGAAAAAGCCTCCTGACATGTCCCGCATACCGCCCCGCCCACTTTTACTTTTCGGCCCACTATAGCCCTCATGTAAGGTACTTTCGGCCCTCTGTCAAAATCAGTTGTGCACCCCTGTCTTAGGCCATGACACAGTCATGGCCCGTGTTAAAAGGGCAATACACAAGGGGGGGATACATTCCTTTAAAGGGGCAACACTCGTGGGAGGGTCACACACCACAATACTCCTTTTTCATAACAAACAACTAAACCTAGACGATCCCCCTCACCCCATTACAAACAACATTGCTTGTGCTACTTTGGAATCAAAGGATCAACAGCAACTAGGATATGCCACGGCCACACAAACAGAGCTTGCATGGTCGTGGACATACTAACCATACAAACACACTATCCACACAACTCGCGGGTGACAGTCGCGATTGGTGAACTGCCGGTGAAATGTTGGCAGTCAGACCACATGTTTCAAAACCCTTTATTAATCTGGAATGTGGAAACCACAACCACTGAATTACGCCATTGTTAGCTTCTGGCACCATATAGCCCACACCTACAAACAGCGAGATCACCGCTTCACCTGGCTGTTTTTTACCAAAACCACTTTAAGCATATAACTAATGCACAGGCTCTCAGCATCAAAACATGTGTTTGCGGAGTCCTCGTTTAGCAATTTCAGGACTGCTGGAAACCAGTTCACTTTCCACCAACGCCCGTTCAGGATATTTATTTCCATGGGTCCAGGTCCATCGGTATTACAGTTCACAAAAACCGGCAAAGCCGCACTTGGGGATACCCGGGGCCACATCGGCTTAGTTCCTTGATGTTATGGCATGCAGCGAGACACTGACAGCAGGGCATCTAGGCGGTGCCACATGATGTTTGACAGGGCATGGGGTGACAGCATGTTACTCACCCCCCTTCTCCTTTGTCACACTCTTGAAGGCAGGAATGTCACTACTGCAGTGGCACAGGATGGCGCACAAGCACTCTTGCAGAGCTGCAACCCTCACTTGCTCGTTGCACTTCTTCCTGATGATGGGTGTCAGGGCTGCATGACGTTGGTTCGCCAAACACAGGTGACAGGCGCCTGGGCTATTTCTTTTCCTCCCCCAGGCATGAGACACTGCTATTGATGGAGCAGCAGTAACGACCAGTCCTTTTTCCAGAGTGGACAGTTGAGCTGGTGACATCTGAGCTTGGGGGCTGGCAGGAATTGCACCCAGGGCGACATGTTTCTGGGCCATTATTGGAGGGCCCGGTCAGGCGACACTCATGGCCAGGTGTCAGGGCCACTTACTGTTCCTGTTTCTCCCTCTCTCTGGGACCCCCTGCTTGTCCGTGCTCATGCTTGTGGAGGTGGACTGGCAAACATCACCTCCATTGGATTGTGCATACACACCATGTGGGGACTCCAAACCAGGAGCTGGTTCATGCATGGACATGTGACTTCGAAACTCCATGCCTTCTTGACCTCGGAGCTCAGATCACAGCAGTTCCCCAATTCACTGCACGGCGCCCAGAATATTTAGTCTGCGCCGGGCCAGTCTTCGCCTCTCGTCCTGCTCCAAGATGGTTCACCTCACTCTGCACTACCTAAACCGCAACACTCCTTCACTTCAGTGCCACTGGTCTGTGCAATGGCATGGCATGGTATGCACCTTCTTCCAGTGTTGGTTTCCACTTCGGAGTTGCTGCTTGGTTTGCCAGGGCTGATTATCGTCCACAATTGCGGTGACAGGATGCCAAGTATCAATTTCGCCAGACTGCATGCTCGCCCGCATGTGGAAGGATGCATGGATTAGGTTGACCGGGCACAAGCTAGTTCCCCTGGCCTGTCCTGCTATGCCCTCCTTGGCAGTATAGGGCATATCTTGCTGCCTTCCTTGTGTCATTACATACACTCTCACAAGTAGCAAACAGCAGGCCGTTCTCAGCGGTGTTCTTGCCTTCCTGCCTTCTCCCATCTCTGGGGTGATTTTGGCAGGGCACACGCTCTTTCGTATTGAGGCTTTGGTGCTTCTCGTTCTGCAACCAGAGAGCTTCTTCCTCTTGCTCCTAGCCTCTGGTACCCATTCCTTCCCATGCGGCTCTCAGAGATAGTGTGTCCTTCTACCTCTAGCCTTCCTCCCACCGGTGCCATGCACAAAGGCCTGGTGTCAGGACCAAACCGACACCCAGCCTCACCTCCCGTAGCTGGCACTGCTACCGACTACACCTTGGAGGTGTGTCATAAGGAAGGCCATTTGGAAAGATGCTGGCCAATTTCTGGACTTCACCAAAGGGACCTCAGTGTGGGGCATATGGATGTGGTCAACCCTTTAGGGGCAGCGCAGGGATCCTAGGATTCTTTGATGCCTTTCGCATGCCTATGCTTGCATGTCTGGATGTAGACCATGTGGGACCAGGGACCATGCAGCTGCTGTTAAGGTTCCTTTGGTTGCCCTGGCAGCACCCCCCCCCAGCGTTTTTCAACAGCGTGTTCCTTTTTTTCCTCACAGAAACCCTCAGGCATCCGATGCTCAATTAACAGAGGGTGCGATGGACAGCACAGTAAATATCTGGCACAGACACCACCCGCGGCCACCAGGGGCACTGCAGGGGATTTGCTGGCGTGGCACTGCGCAGAAAGGCACTGTCCCCTGTTGCTACACGGTGCAGGCAGACAATTTCTTCCGAAATTTCCCCTGCTCCAGTACAGCATTACATTTCACTACTTTGCCAAGTATGTGCCTGGTTGGTTGATTCCCACACTCTTCTACCGTAACGTTGATCTTATTTCTGGAGACAAAGATGGATGTGCGAGAGGTGAGGGACAGTTTTCTGGGGATGCCCTTGGACTTGAACAAACACTCTCCAATCTTCCGGAGGACTCTTTGAGGGAGGCGGGAAATGTTCGAGCCATGTAGCTACGACTTTTATGAACTGTCCTGGTGATGGCCCTGGAGGGGTTGCTGAGCCAGGATGACGTGAGTTCGATACATCAGAAAGTTGCTCTTTCTGGTGGCTCTGTCCCACAGACTGTGCAGCAAGATGCAGAAACTCCATGCTGGCCCCCTGCCCCATACCACGTACAGATGGGGTTCAGTTTGTCCTGCATTGCATTATAGATCCCTGCGCCCACTGTCACAGAGCCACCTTGGCTGCTGACGGACATGTGGATGGGGCTCTGGCTGCTCTCAGTCTGCAGGCACAGAGCACACCCCATATTATGGAGCCGGCACTCGCTCGCCTCCACCTCTTTCACCACAGGGCGGCCCAGGTAATGGACTGCCCATCCTGGGCAGTCGGGTTTTAACTTTCACCTCTGGCTGCTTGGCTGTTTCTGTTGCATTGCTCCGACCTCGGACCACCTTTCAACTTTAGCTCCGACACGTGGCTGCTGCGCCACCAGTGCCTTCTGCCCAGTCCCACTTCAGTGGGGCCGCCAGCACAACTGAGTGCTGCCTGCCCTTCTTGTTACAGCGGGCAGCCCTTCTGCATCCACGCTCAAACTCGGAGCAACTTCATCTCGCCGGCCGCCTAGCCCGGGATCTTCATGAGTTATCGGACGGGTGGGCGGCCAGCTAGAAACTTCTTAGGGCTGTCCATTGCCAGATGGGGGGCCGGAAGGGGAGCAGGCACTCACCTCCCTCTCACTTTGCTATGTGTCCGCAGGTGTGAGCCCGGGCTGTGGCTGCTCCACTTCTTCTTACGGCTGCGGCCGTTCGTTGCTGCATTCCCTTCACGGCATCGGATGCCGCATGCCGACCCTCCCCGGCCGCACGAGCACCCTCTTCACAGAGTGCAGCAACCAGGGAGGGACTGCCAGCAGATTCCCGGTCTCGCCATTTCTCCACCACGAGAAGGGGGCGGGCACTCATCTCCATCTTCCCTGTGGAAGCTGTCGCACCATCATTCAATTAACGGCAGGGGTCACAACAGGGGGGGGCGTGAGTGAACTCCCACCCTGGCCACACAAGCACCCTGCTCAGAGGGTCGTGGCCGGGGACAATCGATGTTGGGGCTCCCCCTTTTTTTTCGACCATCCCAGCTGAGATGGATGCCGCTCCTCCTCCCTCCTTCGCAGCGATGGATGCCGCATGCAGCTCACAGAACAAAGGGAGATCAGCTCTGGAACGGCAGGAACAACACGTCCCCGCAGGGTTTTTTGCATGTCACCCCTGTAGGGGGACATGGTATGTTCCAGTGTGTGTGCTAACATACCATGTCCCCCTACAGGGGTGACATGCAACACCACTCCATTTTTTATAACAACAAACTTCCAAACACTACACACTACTACTCCTCGAACCACTCTAGTAATACACCCTTTATTAACCTGGGTGAGTGGTTTTACTATTCCACAGCACTGATGAGAGCTACTGGCGCCACATGACGTCCTCTACATGTGCGGGTGTGCACCCTATCCCATTGCCCACCCCTTGGGCGATTATAAACAAGTCCATGTCTGCAGGCCCCCGGTCTTCATGGGGATGTCGTCGATGATGTCCATCTTCCACACTTACAGGGTTGCAGGAAAACAGTCTGTCTCTTCACCCGCATTCACCAGTGTCAAAGAGGGCCGGCAAAGCCGCACCTGGGGAGACCCAGGGGCCACATCAGCCAGGTTCACAGTCTGGAGGGCACGCCTCAGGGTAGGATGGTGATGACAGCCAGACGATGGGTCTGCCTGGGTCTGGAATGATCGCCCCTTGGAGGACCGGGAGCCACCTCTGCCTCTTTCGAGGATGGCGCACTGCTCACTGTTGCACAGTATTGTTGGCAGTGCGGCAACCCACTCACATCACATCTCCTCCCATCCCAAGGCTGTTAAGGGGGGATATTGGCGGCTGGTATCTGGGGCCACCCACCCTCATGTTGCTGTTGGGGGCCGGCGGGCAATCGTGGCCTTCGCTGCCAGTTGAGGACTGTTAGCCCAGTTCTTGTTTGCTTATGATGGAAGGTGAGGGAGGCGTTGCAGGCATGACTGATCTCATTACCCTTGCCGTGCTTGACACTCCGGGGCTGGATGCCTGCAGCTCTACTATGATGCAATGTCACAATTGAGCCCCTTTTCCTTGTTTTGTTTGGGCCCTTGGTGCTGGGCCTACCTCCCATGGGGGCCGCGTCAGCTGTTTGGCGGCCCCCCCCCCTCTGTGTGCATCAGTCCCCACATTCGCGGTGCCAACACAGTGCGTGTTGCGGGTAGGGGAGGGGCAGGCAGCTCACCTCGTTGTTGTTGTTGCAGGCTCCGTTGGATTTGGGCCTGCTTCTTTGGTTTTTTTGTCCATACTGCAGCAAACCTCGCTGCACTTTACCCGGGGTGGGGGAGGGGCTGGCAGCTCACCTCTTTGTTGTGGCCTCAGCCGCCACAACACTTCTTGGGAGGGGGCGCCCCGCTCTTGGACCGGGGCCACCTCATCTGTGCGGCGGCCCCCACCTCTTTTCCTACTCCTTTAATAAAATAGACGAGCTGGTTCCGGCTCATCAGTCAAGACGGAAACTGACTCCGGTGTCGTTCTTTGGGAAGCACCATGCCGGTGCTGCACCATGTTCGCTGGGCCCAGCTCGAGGACGGTGCCCCTGCCGGGCAACGCCATCCAAGGGTGACTCCCCCGCCATCTGATCATGGCCAGTGTGATAGTCCCAGCCTGGGTGCCCCCAGAGCCGGGCCGCGGTGCGCCGGGTGTCCCCGGCCATGCGTGGGGCTCTGGTGGACCGGAACGGGTGAGGTGACCCCCACCCATGAGTCCACGGCAAGAGCGCCACACCAGTGTGCCCCGTCGGGTGTCCCCCGACCTGAGCATGGGGCTGCCCGGTGACCCGGAGTAGCCCCCAACAATGGCGACGAGGAACGGGCCTGGCATTCCCCGGAAACATCTTGGTGTGGTGAGCCCATCTACATCTGGGCCCGCATAGGAGGAATGGCGTGGCAGGCCCAACTCCAACTGGGCCTGCAGGAGGAAAGGTGGATGGCGTGTTGCCTGCCCGTCCCCTGAGGGAGACGGGTGAAGTCCGCGGCATTGGCCGCGTGGGTTGCTGCACCCCTCCCCCACCTTGGATGCGGACTCTGCCGCTGGAGGGGGAGAGACACAGGGCGGTGTCGGCCGCTGAGGGTGAGGAAGCCCTGGGGGTGGCCCAGGGCCCCGTGAGTGTTTGCATGGGCCACCTGGTGGCCCCAGGGAGGAGGCCGTGTCAGCCGCTGGTGCGGCGGGGAAGGGCCGTCCGGAGGAGAACTGAAGACTGCTCATGCAGCTCTGCAGGAGAACGAATGAGGGGTGCCCGTGCACGAACCGCCCCGGCCACGGCTCCTTGTCATTGGGGGTGCTCGTGCAGCCGGGTCGGCGTGTGCCTGCCCACCCGCCGAGGGTGCCGCGGCGTTCGGGGTCGTGGCTGCGAAGGAGAGTCTTTGTGTGCGGCTGTGGCAGCCGCAATGAGAGGAGGCATGGCCGCAACACACGGATGCCTGCGTTGGGGAGAGAGGTGAGGGCCCTGCAACCCCACAACAGGCAATAGAGCGGCATCCACCGCAATGGGGAGGTCAGCTGCCCCTCCGCTATCCCGCTCCCATCTGACAGGGGACTGCTCGCAAGTGTGTGTGTGTGCCCGCTCCGAGGAGCAGGAAAAGAGGTGGGGGACGCCGCACAGCTGAGGCGGCCCCGGTCCAAGAGTGGGGCGGGTGCAGCCCATCAGCGGGGTGCCCCCCTCCCAAGAAGTGTTGTGGCGGCTGAGGCCACAACAAAGAGGTGAGCTGCCAGCCCCTCCCCCACCCCGGGTAAAGTGCAGCGAGGTTCGCTGCAGTATGGACAAAAAAAACAATGAAGCAGGCCCAAATCCAACGGAACCTGCAACAACAACGAGGAGGTGAGCTGCCTGCCCCTCCCCTACCCGCAACACGCGCTGTGTTGGCACCGCGAATGTGGGGAGTGATGCACACAGGGGGGGGGGGCGCCAAACAGCTGACGCGGCCCGCATGGGAGGTGGGCCCAGCACCAAGGGCCCAAACAAAACAAGGAAAAGGGGCTCAATTGTGACATTGCATCATAGTAGAGCTGCAGGCATCCAGCCCCGGAGTGTCAAGCACGGCAAGGGTAATGAGATCAGTCATGCCTGCAATGCCTCCCTCACCTTCCATCATAAGCGAACAAGAACTGGGCTAACAGTCCTCAACTGGCAGCGAAGGCCACGATTGCCCACCGGCCCCCAACAGCAACATGAGGGTGGGTGCCCCCAGATACCAGCCGCCAATATCCCCCCTTAACAGCCCTGGGATAGGAGGAGATGTGATGTGAGTGGGTTGCCGCACTGCCAACAATACTGTGCAACAGTGAGCGGTGCGCCATCCTCGAAGGAGGCAGAGGTGGCTCCCGGTCCTCCAAGGGGCGATCATTCCAGACCCAGGCAGACTCATCGTCTGGCTGCCATCACCATCCTGCCCTGAGGCGTGCCCTCCAGACTGTGAAGCTGGCCGATGTGGCCCCTGGGTCTCCCCAGGTGCGGCTTTGACTCTGGTGAATGCGGGTGAGGACACAGACTGTTTTCCTGCAACTCTGTAAGTGTGGAAGATGGACATCATCGTCGACAACCACATGAAGACCGGGGGTCTGCAGACATGGACTTCTTTATAATCGCCCAAGGGGTGGGCAATGTGATACTGTGCACACCCGCACATGTAGAGGACATCATGTGGCGCCAGTAGCTCTCATCAGTGCTGTGGAATAGTAAAACCACTCACCCAGGTTAATAAAGGGTGCATTAGTAGAGTGGTTCGAGGAGTAGTAGTGTGTAGTGTTTGGAAGTTCGTTGTTTGTTGTTATAAAAAATGGAGTGGTGTTGCATGTCACCCCTGTAGGGGGAAATGGTATGTTAGAGTATGTGTGTTGTGGTCACATGGGTCCCCCATGTGACCACTTTAATAAAATAGGCAAGCTGCTTCCGGCTCGTCAGTCAAGACGGAAACTGACTCCGGTGTCCTTCTTTGGGAAGCACCATGCTGGTGCTGCACCGTGTTCGCTGGACCCAAAGACGGGGCCCAGCTCGAGGACGGTGGCCCTGCCGGGAAACGCCGTCCGGATGGCGCCCCTGCCGGGCAACTCCATCCAGGGGTGACTCCCCCACCAGGTGATCATGGCCAGTGTGATAGCCCCGGCCTGGGTGCCCCCAGAGCCGGGCCCGCGTCTGGAGCTCCAATGGACCGGAGCGGGTGAGGTGACCCCCACCCATGAGTCTGCGGCAAGAGCGCCGCACCAGTGTGTCCCGTCTGGTGTCCCCCGACCTGAGCATGCCCAGTGACCCGGAGTAGCCCCCAACAGGGTTCGTCCTCGTCACCAATGTTATGGGTGTCCTGCCATTAACATCTGGCAAGCCCCCATAGTGCTCTGAATCTCAGCATACAACAGGCCCAGTGCCTGTTGGGTGTGGTACCTGCCCTGAACCTCCGGCAGGCCCCCTGGTACTACAGGACACCAGCACCAATGAGGGTGGGGGCACAGCCAGCCATGCCCCTGACCGTGCGGGCGTCTGCCACCGTGCTGGCACGAGGTTTCCCACGGCATCAGGGCATGCGGGCCTGTGCCTCCCACATGAAAGGAGACACGGACTCAGTCGCCCTCTTCTGGAGTCTGCAGCCGCTCTGTCCGCGTCCACGTGTCTGCAGATACCCCATTTATTAGCGTGTAAAAAGGGCAATACCAAGGGGAGGGATACATCTCCTTAAAGGGGCAACAATCCTGGGAGGGTCACACACCACACAATCCCCCTCTACGCACATTCACTTAAAAAAATTATTCGGGTGTCTTCACCCGCCTTGGCGACACAAACAGTTGAGAACTATGTGTAAGGGGACAGACAGGCTTCTCCCTGGATCAAATGGCAGGTGCAAGGGTGAGGAGGCAGCTTGATTTGCCTAAACGCAACAGCAGTAGCTTTTGAGAGCTTGTCCAGATTAACAATTGCAAGTAATTTAGACCTTATGTTTGTGGAAAGCGTGTTACTTGTTTTTTCGTCTTGTTACCATAGTCTAGAAGATGAGCAGTAGTAAGGTGTTTCTCGAGGCCACTGAATGGAGGCACTCGTTATTTTTTGGAGTTGAAATAAAGTGCATTTTAGCCTCTCAAAACTGGATTATAATAGAGTCCATGTTGAGGGAATTAAGTGCCAATAGGTTACCATTTGACACAAAGCTCATAACTTCACTTGTTTCCGGCTTTCAGGTGTTGCCCACACAGCCGTAGGTAAGAGTGTTTGCCATTCTAGCGCGTGTCCCTGTATTTTGATAGCAATACATTAGGCATTATGGAGTGCCGCCTGCCTTGAATGGATTGTCATTGGATGGAAATTCATGTCAGCACCCAGATTGCCCAGCGTGTTGTTAGATGACACACCAGGAGGTAGAAGCACCCAGGGCTATTCTGTCTTAAATATCACGCACCGCGCACTAACCTTTAGTGCTACTGGGCACTGCGCAAAAGGGAATGTTGGTCAGTTGTGTGGGCCAGTTTGATAGCGCACATTGCAGGTCTATTTTATGTCCCAGTCTGACCCTACGTGTCCAGCTTGCATGAGGGATCTCCGAGTCTGGCATCTAGGAGGGGACACAGCCCCTCAGCTTAAAGGGGCTCAAGCAGCCAGTGGGGGGGAATGTCACGTGTACATTAAAGTGGCGATGCAAATATCCCTCCTCCATAACGAGGGCCTCGGGTGACAAACATGCCCAGTTCAGCAGACAGCGAAAATACAAGGAACATTCCACCCTACCACCCCAAAGAAATGCCCAGAATTTGATAAAAGCAGATTGTGCTTCAATTCTCTCTCCTGACCTAGAAGAGGATTAATTGTGGGGAGTGTGTCCTAACATGTCGATTATTTTCAGTTTGCTTCTTTTTTTTTTTCTCACATTCTGGCATTATGCAAAACAAGGATAGGCCCAAAGTAGCTAAAAGGCTTCCCAGTCAAGGAATTATTGGACTGTGGTCCTCAAAATACTTGAGGGTTCCTTCGAAACACATTCCAGGCCCTGCAAATTACATCTCATGCTTTTGAATTTTAAAGCACCGTACAGTACGGAGCAAAGCCCCTTCCTTCTTGAGTTGTCCCATGGCTTTAAATTGCAATTGGCAGTACCAACGCACGAAAGACTGCAATGGCAGACCTCTAGAAAGGCCTGTCTCTTAGTAGTGAGATAGCTCCAGTACGCGGGTCCAGCGATCATGCCAAAACAAGCAGGGCAGCCTCCACAATGTAAGTTGGTAATTTTGGTAGTAAAGGAAAAAGTATGTAGCCTATGCGTCCCTTCAGGATCCCCTTTGGAACAATAGGTCTTCGAGGTACTGCCCTCTATGATGAGCAAATAGAGGGGGGCGGTCTCTCAATACAATCTCATTCATTTTCTATGCATCCTCTGTTATTCTAGAAAATACCCTACCATAGCATAGATGGTATAATATGTTGGCCGAAAACCAACCGCATCATATGCCCAGCATCGCCAGTTACAGAATCAGCAGCATAACCATAGAGCGTCCATTTTGTACCCACTAAATCCACCATTTTGCTTTCTCTTGCTTTTCTGTTTTTAACGCTGTGCAAAAATGCCCACAAGTTACACATGAGAGACAAGCCCAGACAGAAATGCATTGTTTTCCTCCCTCACGAGTCCTTGAAGGCAAGCAGAGAGGCATTTAATCACCAAGCCAGGTGCCAGCTGGTCTCGCTAAAACTACAGAAACTGTAGGAATAGACCGTCAGAGGCATGAATTATACTCTCCTTCACGGCCCCCCTTGCTGGGCTCCTTTAGATCAAACTGACCTCCAGCTCACAAATAGAAACTAGAAGATAGCATGCCCTGGAAAGTGTCTCTCCTACGAACAGAGTTTGCTCACTGAACAAGAGCATTATGTTCTCTATAAGAAAGAATATTGTCTGTGCCTTTGCAAATTGCAACTGTTGCTAAATCTAGTAATATCAGTATTCATCATAATTGTCAATCACCGAGCCCCTGTACAGGAAGGTACATTATGGGCGGTTTTGATGTATCACAAACTGATTGTCCTTTTGGAATCCAGTCGGCCAACTGATACTATTTTCTTTGCAATAAACCCTAGATATTGGGAATTGAACCTCGTGTCTGGCGTATCAGTTCCTGTATGGTGATTGTGCCTTGTTTCCATGCGCGAGAGTCTTCAGGGCCTATCACCTCGAAGACCAAGCGTGTCCATTTCTTGCCTTATCAAAAGATTCCACACAAGGTTCCGCTTTACCCTGATAAAGGGTCCTGTGCTTCTATCAGCCCTCTCTCTGGTCTACAATCTGGACATGGGGTCTCCTTTACCCTGTCCTTCTTCCCCCTTTCCTTCTTTAAGCACAAACCGTTATGTGAAGTTTGTGTTGAATACATAACTGAACTGCGTGCGATACGAATCATTGGTACCATTTGGGTGTAAATTACAGATGTTGAAATAAATTAGCATTTTCTTTTTTTATATTATTTACTTAGCACTTTATTTCGGTTTTCACAATTAATGGATGCAAAGTACATGCTACAGCACAAAATGTTTGAATATAAAAACAAGTTGAAATGTCCTTGCCAAACATTTAAAAGCTTCAATACTGTAATTACATAAATCAGTAATAAAATCCACATCTGCACATGACAAGGCAAAATTCATTGCATTGGACGTGCCTGATGTTATTAGCAATAAAGTGCTTTTTCAACCATGAGCATCCCAGATCCAAAAGATTGGGACAGATAAACAAGAAGTGAGCTAAATCCTCATCAGACGTGCAACCACATGTGCACCACTTAGAGTTAAACAACCATTTCATCTGAGCCCTCAAAGATAGAACGTTCAGGCGGATCATTGCAATGTCAGTGAATTTATTAGCTTTTATTAACCGTGTACACAACAATTAAATACAACATACCCAAACCCAAGCTCAGGCAAGCATTTTCAGCTTGTTCCAACTTCTGAACATGTGGTCAGAAGGTAGAACTTGGATATCCATTCAGACATAAGATAATAAGAGGTGACGGGCTATAGACCATCGTCATGGCAACCTCTGGAAGCCTGACCATAGAGGAGGCAGAGGTAGGCAGGGAGGGAGGGAAATGGCAGGGGCAAGCAGGAAATGAAAAAAGGGGCGGGTACAGGAAGGGAGTAGAAACCACAAGCATTATTTTGAAGTAACCTAACATAGTCGCAGTCCCCAAGAACCAATCATGTACAGTCAGACATAACGCCCACCAAACGTGGACCACAACATTTTAGAACTAGATTGTCTTTTAATAAAGTGCCCTGAATATCATTTGAATTAGGAGGCCGGACCCCATTATCATGATGTTACACCCTAATATAATTCGATTTTAATTAACACATATTGCATCTAGTGTATGGCTGAGCATTTTGTATTTGGGAAACTTTGTGCAGGGCAACAATATAATGTCTTAAATTAGCCAGATATCATGACACGAAGGGGACATACATTTTAAAACAAGTTCCAAGAGGGCTTCACAATCTCATAAAAAAAGGCACAAGCTAAGAAGGCAGGCTCAAAACTAAAAGTCATCTACATAGCTGCTTTGACAAGTGGAATTGTATTGGATGACAGGATCTTTCAATGGGCCTATGAGATAATGTATTTCATGGATGGAGATGCTGTACAAGAATGCCGCAGATGAATCCAGGATTGTGCCCCATCTGCCATATGTTATGTTATGTTGATTCAAACTGTGCACCGCTACCACCTAGCGGCAGTCTCCAGCGGGTAAGTCAGTGAATGCAGAGGTGGTCTGTGGATGCAGATGAGGACCTAAAGTAAATGCAGCATGAAGCCGCCATTTCGACTGCATTCATTAAATGGCGGAACCTGCAATACTACATTTTGGGCCGCTACAGTTTCTTTCTGTTTTTCTGTATTTCAGTTTCTTTTTCCCTAATTTGTGTTTATTTATTGTTCATATTTATTTGTTCACCCATTGTCTGCGTTTATTTACTTGCAAGAACTGAGACAAAGGTTTTTTTTCCAAATCCATTTCAGTTTTACAACCTTTCATCATTTTTGATTGTGTATTCAAATCTTTTATGTTTAAAATGTAGCTTTGTAAAGTGCACAATAAATCGCTTTAACAAAAAGGAATGTCTTCAGAAAAGATAGTGGCAAAGAATAACTGTGATATCCGCTGTTTAGGATACACAACAAATTAAGTCGATAGAATTTATCAAAACATTTTTTTACATGAGCATAGTAGATACTGTTGGTTTAAAAAATATATATATCCTTCATAAGTCCCGATCCATTTTATGCTCTAAGGGACTACCCCGATTCTAGTTTTTATGTATGCGACCATTTCGACTGCTGTCAATTCACTTAGTTAATTTCCAGTTGTAGAGAATGCAGATCACAGCCAGTGGTTTGTGGATATGGCCATGCAGTCTATGGGTTGCTCAGTCTAGTGTGCATTATTTGCAACACCAAGCTCTTTTAAAATTGTTTTTGCAAATCAAAATGGGACAAAATGTCCTTGAATGCCTAGATCACAGGGTATGCAACTTTTGGATCTCCATGTGTTTCAAACTACAACTCCTATCAGTCCCATCCAACAAATACAATGTTGAGGGATCATGAGAGTCACAGTCCAAAACATCTGTTTAGGAGCAGGTTGCAGATACATGTGCAAAACCATTTCCGATTTATGGGGGCATGCTATGCTGATGGTAATGTTCCAGTTTGTTTTGCACATTTATGGAGTTGCCAAAATAATTTTGCTTGCAAAGTAGTGGATTCAGAATACACTCTGTTTGGTACTGAAAAATACTCACAACCGGACTTATGGTTTCTATAATGAACGAACTATTGTCGCTCTCATTGTGTGAATGTTCATGATAGTATTTCACAAGAGGCACCTGCATATGTAGGTTCCTGATTTTTTAATCTATATTCAGCGATGCGTGTAGTGGTCGTGCGGGTGGTCATATCTATGTACCAACAGTTGCATGGACAGATTAGAGTATATATTGCATTTTTGAGTTGACATGTAGTAAAAATATTTTAAAGTGAACCGAAATTGGTTATGTGTAAAATCTACTTTCTTACTAGTAAGACGAGTGAGATATTGAGTCACCTTTTCAGGCTCCAGTACCTCGAGTGAAGGTGCAGAGAATACAATGCCTTTGGCGCCCCTTGCCAATCAACCTTTTTTAGGATGAGGTCAAATCAGAGGGCGCAGACCTCCTATTCACAAACAACGGCAAATGCAAGGAGCACAGGGATCCTTCAACACCAGAAGGAGAGCATAGACGAGATTAATTCATCCATGTTCAATCTCTCTTCTACAACCTTTCTAACCATCACATAACCCTTCTCCAAAAAGAATTGTTGTTTGTACCAACTCAGTCTCAGTCATTGCAAAATGAATTATAGATTAGAGAATTCTTTTGCAAAATCAGATTGAAAGTCCTCCTTGCCAATAGAGAATCTGAAGAACATATGGCCTTTACAAACTTCAGGGATAAGTCAACTTTCATTTCCCAAGACACAGCCATGCCCCCGGAAATACTAACCTTTGAAAAGTGCATTCTAAGAGACTTAAATAAAATATTCCTAGGCAGGAACATATATACACCTGATAATCTTGGCACGGAGGAGAGGCTAACTCTATTTGCCCTTCAATCCAATGACCATCTTGCAATTAAACCGGCAGAAAAGGGTGGGGTTCTAGTACTCCCAAGCAAATCACAATGTGAATCTATGATCAATTAATTGTTGCCCAATCAGCTTCATTTGACAGAAACCCCACAGCTGAGATAATGACACATTTACAAGATATATGTGAAGACGCTATATGACAAGGTGCATACAGAGAACAAAGCTAGATTCCTCACATCTCATGATGTCAGGGCTCCACATTTTTATGCACACCCTAAGATACTTAAGAATGCAATCCGTCCACCAGGGAGACCTATAGTGTCACTTTGTGTTTCCATTTTGAAACCTATAGCCCAATATGTTGACCTTTTTCTTAAACCATTTACATATAAGACCAAAGCGTACCTTAAAGAGACTAGAGAGGCTATCCAGCTCATTGAGAGCTGCATATTTCAAGCACAGCCGAATGTATTAGTTCCCTTGGACATTACAGCTCTATATACTAACATTCCACAGGAAGGGGCTTTGAAAGTAGCCGAGTTGGCACTGAACTCCCGGGATATGCCCCATACAGTACCCACAGAATTTTTGATTCACCTATTCAGAATGACCTTGAATAGGAATTTCTCTATGTTTGGTAGCAAACGCTAACGCCAAATTAAGGATACAGCTATGGGGGCAGCGTTCGCACCTAGCATAGCCAACTTGTGTATGGCAGTATTTGAAGAGAAATCTATCTTCCAGCACCACAATTTTAGCCAAAAAATGTATTGCTGGCGATGCTACATTGACATCGTCCTAATCTGGCATGAAAATAGTGATTCACTTCATCAGTTTGTGATATGGCTGAACAGTCTGAACTTGAACTTAGAATTTACAATGAATTGGAGCGCCCATGAAATGTCATTTCTTGACCTCACAGTCCGACATGTCAATGACTCGCTATACACCACCTTTTCAGGAAACCTATGGATAGGAACATTCTCTTAGAGTATTCGAGTCAACATCCTAAACATTTATGGGATAATCTACCTTACAGTCAATTTCTGCAACTATGTCGCAACTGTATCAACAAAAAGGACTAACCACGAACAAGTGAATGGCATGATCACCACATTTCTAGAAAGTGGGTATCTACTTTGTCTCTTGAAAAGATCGGCCAAGTGGGTATTGCACACTAACAGGGAAACTCTGTTTAACTCTAATACAACTAACAGCAACCATTGTATGACTTTTTCACGACTTACAGCAACCCTGATAAAAAAAATGAATTCACAAATACTGGATCACCCTGGACATCTGAGTAGCAGAGACCAATCTATTGTTTGCACTCAAGATAAGTTACATTCTGAAAGACAACCTGGTTAATTCAGCATATCATCAACTGAGCCCAACACTTAACATAATCAGTGTATTGGAATATAATACCATGGTTCCTAAAAGGCACTTCGCATGTGGTAATTGCTCATCATGGCAATTTACCAGCAGCAAAGTAGAATGTACACAATCAATTTCAGTGGTCTTTGAAAACTCTTATTACATGTCAAACTAAAAATGCAATTTATGCTATAATCTGTCCATGCAACTATTGATACATAGGTAGACCACCTGCACAACCACTACACACATCACTTAACAGATATAAAATCAGAAACTACATATGCAGGCACCTCTCGTGAAACACTTTCATGACCATTCAACAATGAGAACAACGTTAGTTGGTTCATTATTGAAACCATACATCCGAATGTATGTAATTTTCCAGTACCAAACAGATTATATAAATTGTGTAAGAGGATTCAATTCAACACTACAGCTAAGTCAATGCCTAGTCTGGGATACTGAATGGAAACCCTTATTGATATATCTTTATGTCCAGTTCATGAGTTCCCTGATCCCACTGAGCCAAGAAGTAGTTCTGTTTTGCAAGTTTAAAAGGTTTATTTGAGAAATAAAACTAAATATAGATACCACGCTTTTATAATAAATTAATAATCGATATTGCCCTTGTAAATATAATGTTAATCAACAATGGGTAATCTGACACTAGCACACTTCTTTATAATCAGTGAGGAGTTGGTGTAGGATGGATAAAGTAGCAAAAATACTTTTATGATTTCAAGGGAAAAGCAATGAGGAATAAAATGCAGTACAGAAATACTTGATATGATTTTAGCAAAAGATAAGATAATCACTTTTTCTCTGGCAGTTCACCCCCCTCCCCTATGCAATGTAAGAAATGGAAGTAGATGGAAAGAGGAGCACACAGTTCTCAGGAATGCAATCAAATACAATACGAAATTCAGTTCTCCCCCAGCAAGCTTAGAGAAAACCGGTATGAGTTTTAAAACACAGGCCCAAGTGCTTTGAATGTGGTGGCAATGAAGTGAGAAATATGCTGAAAATGCTTTTAATTCCCTTTAGGAGGTTCAGGGTGAGTGAGAGATACTTGGGATGAGCTCAGGCTCACTTTAGCAATGATTCAGGGATGGTTATTAAGAGGCAAACACATTTTTAGCAGAGGAAAGCAAAAAGCTGCTATCTTTTTACAGGTAAAGAAATCAGGCCAAATCGCAAATCACGGCAAAATTTGCGAGTGCGTGAATCGTGATTACGGCAAAAGTATAAGGAGTAAGTAGGTTCGTTGGAAAGCTGAGATTCTAAGCTTTCAGAGGAAAGTTAAACCAAGTTCCTAGGACAAACGGATTTAGAGTAAACCCAAAATGACAGGTGACAGCTTGCAGCTGCAGAATTGACAGGTGCCAGTTGTGCAGCTTTAAAAATGACAGATGACACGATTTCTAGGAGGCAGTTCTACTTAGGTTGAAATAGTTTGGATTAGATTATTTTAACTAAGAGATTGGTTCTGCACAGTTCTGCTAGGTACTCACAATATAAATTTGAAATAGGCCTCGCCACGGATCTGGTCAGGTTTTGGACTGGACTGCGGTTCTGGTCTTGGCACTTCACAGTGATCTGGGTCAGCTCTCTGGTTCTGCTCACAGCGGTCTGGGTCACTCTGGATCTCTGGTCTGGTCTCTGGCAATTGTTCTTGGCAAAAGAATTCAAACAGCTCGCCCGGCTGTGGAATAGTTCGCAAATGATTTTAAGGTTGCTGAGGCCTGCTGAGAAGAGTTCTCAGTTTGTGGGTTTAGGCCCTTGCTTTAAGTTCTGAAGTAAAATTCTGGTCTTTGGAGATTGATGGATTTGAAGTCTGGATCTCTGGATGTGAAGTCGTCGGTCAGCATGCTCCGCAGCAAATGGAATTGAATGTCTCTACCTGTCCCAGCAGTCTCTTTTTATGTGTTTTGAAAATGGGTGTGTGCCTGGGCCTAGCTAAGCCTGCCCCTCTCTACTTGTCATTGGCCCAATTCGTCCTCTCTCCCTTGATTGGGGGAAGGAAATGTGAGTCAGAGTGATGCTGTAGGTTTTATGGTCAGAGGAACCTCCCCTTGTCAGATTGCACACAAATCTATTTCTGTCCCAAATACATATTTATCTATGCACCATTTTTCTAATATTATAGGTCCAGTTAACATATTTTCTGTAGCACCAAACCATCCGATCCCTGTCTTTGTACGATGTTGTGTCCACTGATGACAGAATTCTCCCCTTTTCATCCAGATAACGGCCTCTAAACCTTTCCAGATTTTACACAAATGTGCACCAGGGATATGAGTTACAGATGATAAAGTATCAGATTTTTAACATGCATACATTTGGAGTGAGACCCTATTTTCCGCTAGCAACCCCCGAGAATACACCAGAGGGTCCTACCGCCTCTTAAAATGTTCACAGAAAAATCACAAAAATAATGATATTACTTATATAATTCTGACAAGTCCGCACTATGAGTTATTTATCTTTTAAAAATTATGCTCTGGTCAAAAAGGGGTGTGGCTTCCCACATCACAGGGTGGAATAACTGGTTTATCCACTTCCCCCAAGCTCAGCTGCTAGCAGAGGCACTGCCCCTCCCAGTTTCCCCTAAGAGGAAGCCACTTTTACGACGCCAACAATATTACATTTGCCTGCGTCCAGGACAGGCCTTTGTTCAACTCCCTGTAGTCCCCAGCTGCTCCACCTCTAATCTAATCAACAGGGCCATGTGACCTCAGGATGCAGCCAGGCCTGGCAGCCAGGCCTGGGAACTGACTACAAAAGTGATGGGTGGAAGGTTTCAAATGAATCTAAACCACTGGCAATTGCTCTGGGCAACCTTCCACACCACCGTTTTTTAGCCCGTCTGCACCATTGCAAAAGGGGACCAGCCATGTGCAAATCAGTCAGCAGCTGCCGCCACCGAAGGTAGCAGCCCAGCCCGAACTGCTAGGCCAGGTCCCCTCTGCACAGAATACCAAGCAACCCCAGACATGTTTCGGCCTTGTTGGACCTCCTCAGTGAGGTGCAGCCTGGTTCCCTGTGGCGCAGCGAGCAAGGGACCCACGTCTGGGCATACCCTCTCTCACAAGGAGAAACAAACTGACTACAAAAGTGATGGGTGGAAGGTTTCAAGTGAATCTAAACCACTGGCAATTGCTCTGGGCAACCTTCCACACCACCGTTTTTTAGCCCGTCTGCGCCATTGCAAAAGGGGACCAGCCATGTGCAAATCAGTCAGCAGCTGCCGCCACCGAAGGTAGCAGCCCAGCCCGAACTGCTAGGCCAGGTCCCCTCTGCACAGAATACCAAGCAACCCCAGACATGTTTCGGCCTTGTTGGACCTCCTCAGTGAGGTGCAGCCTGGTTCCCTGTGGCGCAGCGAGCAAGGGACCCACGTCTGGGCATACCCTCTCTCACAAGGAGAAACAAACTGACTACAAAAGTGATGGGTGGAAGGTTTCAAGTGAATCTAAACCACTGGCAATTGCTCTGGGCAACCTTCCACACCACCGTTTTTTAGCCCGTCTGCGCCATTGCAAAAGGGGACCAGCCATGTGCAAATCAGTCAGCAGCTGCCGCCACCGAAGGTAGCAGCCCAGCCCGAACTGCTAGGCCAGGTCCCCTCTGCACAGATTACCAAGCAACCCCAGACATGTTTCGGCCTTGTTGGACCTCCTCAGTGAGGTGCAGCCTGGTTCCCTGTGGCGCAGTGAGCAAGGGACCCACGTCTGGACATACCCTCTCTCACAAAGAGAAACAAACTGACTACAAAAGTGATGGGTGGAAGGTTTCAAATGAATCCAGGCCTAGGAACACAGCTGTTGATCCAGTATCAACTCCTGTCGGGGGTAGTTGTCAGGCAGAATTCAGTTTCATTAAACCAGGTTTCAGCTAAATGTCACTTTTTGTTCCCAGTTTAAATCACTTACAATTTTTACATACACATTAAATAATTACTTCCTTCAAGTCATTTCAGAATATAGTTTTACATTGTATCCACCTCTTAACAAGTCTTTCCTTGGTCTGGTTTTGTTTCATTTGTTCAGTTTTACACAAAAGTCTGGTGGTTTTAAAACGCCGGCTTTCTGATAGTGGTGAGTACTGGTAATGCAACCATTTTTGGGATTAAGAAAATGAATTCCCCACAGTTCTGAGTTGCCTTTTTTGGCCATCAGCATTGCCATTCCCAATGGTTTCAGGCTACTGTGTGTGTAGCCCACTGGTGGTTTTAGGCAGTGCCCTCCTGTGCTCACAACATAGGCAAAAATGCAAAAATGGGTGGCAGCCTATTCTTCATGTTTTCCCTGTGCACTCTCTGGGGAGTTCTGGCCATCATGATGTTTTCCATGCCAGTACTGCACAGTTTTATTGTAGGGCTTGGATGCATGGGTAAAAACATCCCACAAGCCCCCCCTTTTGCGATGGCCATTCTGTCCTTTCACAGATGGAACTCGCAAGATCTGGGATGTTCGCCTCCTCTTCTTCCAATTCCATAGGTGGCACAGTTCAGCATCTTTTCCTCCCTCCAGTCGATCAATCAGTTCTCCTTGCTGGTCCTGAGGGGAGGATTGGGCGGTACCCCGGGCCCCTTGGTTCTCTGCTCCCGGTCTCCGGATCGTCCTCCTTGGCCAGTCTCCAGGTTTTCTTTCTCCTAGGACAACAAAGGAAAAGTGGCAATACCTATTCGTAGACATTTTTCCATCACTACTAATGGTGTGGCAGACAGACATTTTATACTTTAACATACCTAACATTTTACTTTTGAGATACAAGTCATCATTCAAAGACAGTGGCTTACAAGAGTATCATATTTTAGAGACTATATGTGGGATATTTTAGGGTTGGAACTGAATTAATCTGGAGCGGCCCCCTCTGGTATTGCAGAGGACTCCTCCAGTTGTTGCAGAGTGTGCCTGGGATGGCAACACTTTAGCTGATTTATATGGACCCACTTGTCTTCCCTCTCTGCCAAACCGCCTTTGGGGATGCAGATCTTGTAGGCCACAGGGGAGATTTTGTCTATAATTCCAAACGGTCCCTTCCATGTAGGCAAGAATTTTCGCTGTTTGGCCTGGTTCCTTTGGAAATTGTATAGATAGACCCGATCACCCACCTTATATTCCTTTCGGGTAGTTTTTAAATCATAGCTGGTCTTCATGCTCTCGGCTGATCTTTCTAGATTCCGCTGAGCATAGGCAAAAGCATGCTGAAGGTTTTTCCTTAAATTCTCCACATACTCATGAGTTGTGGAGGCTTTTATCAACGTTTGCTCTTGGGTTCTGTAGAGCAAATGCTGGGGAAGCACCATATTGCGTCCAGTCATCAACTCAAATGGTGACATTTTGGTTGCAGATGAAGGGGTAGATCTGATGGCCATTAGGACCAGAGGTAATCGGATATCCTAACGTGGCCCAGAATCTGCCACAAACTTTTTTAAGATGCTCACAATGGTTTGGTTATATCTCTCCACTGCTCCAGAAGAAGCTGGCCTGTAAGCAATATGTAACTTCCTTTTGACCCCCAGTATCTACCACATCTTTGTCATTACTTCACTGGTTAAGTGGCTACCTCTGTCTGACTCAATCCTTTGAGGTAGACCAAAACTGGAAAAGATGTGGTTAATCATCAAGGCAGCTGCTGTTTCTGCCTTGCAGTTTGGTGCTGGGAGACATTCCACCCACTTGGTAAACAAGCATGTAACGGTTAACATGTACTTGTTTCCTCTAGACGAGCGAATCACAGGGCCTACAAAGTCGATTTGCAAATCTGACCATGGCAGTGTCATCCCCCTCTTTTGGAGAGGCGCACAGTGTGTGAGGGATGATGGCTGAAATTGTGCACACACAAGACACCCCTTCAAGTATTGGTCGAGGTCCTGCCCCATGTGTGGCCAGTATGCAACCTCTCTTAAGATTTCCAGTGTTGTGTGAAACCCCCTATGACCGGCGGTGGCCGCATCATGGGCGTGACTTAACATCAGGCTTCGGAATGAGGTAGGAACCACCCACTGATCATGGCCAGCTTGGGATTTCCTTACCAGCAAACCGTCTTTGATTCGGAATATTTTTGGACATTTCATCAACACTCTTAGGTCCTCTTTCCCAATGTAATCGGTATCCGTCAGGGGAAAGTTCTCAGGGTCCTCAAGGTGTTGGTAAAACTTACCAATAATTGGATCCCCCTTCTGAGATGTAATTAAATCAGCATCAGGGGTCTCCTTGCTCCATTGTGCAGTTGAAAGATCATTGTGAGCATTTGTCTGGGACCTAGTGATAGCGGTGACCTGGATTTCCCCCAACAGGGACTCTATTTCGATTAGATCCCCTTGGATGGCCCCAGTTTTGGCCAGCTGATCAGCTAAGTCATTTCCAGTTTTGTCTGGTCCCTCTACTTTGGAATGACCCTTGATCTTCTTCCAGTAGATGGTCATCCCATTCGAGGTGACCAGATCATCAATGTTTTGGATTAACTTCCCATGTTTCAGGGGTTTGTTATTAGCGCATAACATGCCTCTGGTTTTCCAGTTGACCAGGTGCTCCACGAACCCGTTCCGTACATAATCCGAATCTGTGATTATGACCAGTTCGTGGAGTTGATGCTGGACAGCAGTGCGGATGGCCTGATGCACAGCCATCAATTCTGCCACCTGACTACTTCGGGGACCAATTTTGTATCCAGCGGAGGGTTCTGGGAACTCCTTCACCCATGCATTCCCTACGCCAGCCACCAGTTCTTTCTCCCCGTCGTTGTCAACATGGTAAGAGCATCCATCCACATAGACAGTGGGAATTCCCTCACACTTGTCTTCTTCAAAGACTTTGTGTGGGGAATTAAGGTATGCCTCCATGTTGTCCTTGATTTTTAGACTTTCGTCCTCGAGACAGTTTTCTCTGGCACAATCATGCAAGTCAGCCAGACCTTGAGCTAGGGGACTCTTCTTGTTTTGGCCATATCTGACCTCCACAGGAAAGCCTTGCATTAACAGAATCCAGGAAGTAATTCGGGAATTACTCACATTTCCGGCCCGGATTCTGTCACTTTGGAGATATTGCAGAGGCTGGTGTGGAGTCTCCACTATGATGTGTTCCCCCTGGATAAACGGGCGGTAATTCTTCAATGCCCACACCGTTGCCAGGAGTGCCTTCTCACAATCATTGAATTTTTCCTCCACAGAGGATAAAGTTTTGCTCGCATAGGAGATTACTCTATTGACCTTGTCATGCTTTTGGTATAATACTGCCGTCAAGCACGTATTAGAGAACCCCGTCTCCAGGAAGAACTCCTTGTTTCTGACAGGGTAAGCCAGGCAAGGCGCTTGTGAGAGGCTTCTTTTGAGTTGTCTTACCGCATCGGATTGTTCTGGACCCCATTCCCACTTGACCCCCCCTTCAGGAGATGAATCAGGGGTCTAGTGATCTCTGCGTAGCCCTCAATGAACTGTCTGCTGTAATTAGTCAGTCCAAGGAGGCTCCTTAGTTCCCGCAGAGTTGTGGGGTCTTTCAGTTTCTGAAGTGCTTCCACTTTCTTTTCCTGGGGACAGAGACCCTGAGGAGTAATCTCATGCCCCAAGAAATTAACACGGGTTCTACACCACTGTGCTTTCTGAAAGGAAAGTTTTGCTCCGGCGGCCCTCAACTGTGTCAGAACATAACGGATCTCCGCTATGTGTTCCTCCACAGATGAACTTGTGATGAGGACATCATCTACATAAGCCAGGTTACCCCTCGCACCCAGGTCGGGCATGGCCTTATGTAGGAAAATGTTGAATTCATTGCCGGAGTTGAGGTATCCGAAGGGAGTCCGGGTCCAGGTGTACTGCTTGCCCCCAAAGGTAAAAGCCAGTTTGTATTGGTCCTCCCTACTGACAGGCACGGTCCAGAACCCATTGGTCAGGTCTATTGCAGTGAATACTTGTGACCCTTGAATCTGGGCCAGCCCTTGGTCAATGTAGGGCAGAGGCCATCGGGAATTATGGACCCGTTTGTTGAGCGCCCTAAGGTCGGCGCAGAGTCTCCACTGGCCGTTTGGCTTCAATATTCCCAGCACCGGATTATTGAAAGTGCTGTGGACTGGACGGATTATTCCCCGGGACTCAAGGTTCTTAATTATTTCAGTAAGGGACTCCATGGATGCTAGAGGCAAGCGATATTGCTTCACAAACACTGGAGTCATTCCAGGGTCCGTGGGAATTGTTGTGGTGTGGATGTTGGTGCGACCACAGTCATATGAGTCTACCGCAAAGAGATCTTGGAAATCCAAGAAAACATGTTTCAACTTTTGCTTCTGTTCCAGAGTCACACAGGCATCAGCTAGGTTGACTCTCTCTTCCACCATCTGCCTGAAGCCTGGAAAGACTTCTGGTTTGGCTATCTCAGCGGCCTCCTCCAGCTGGGTGGAGAAGTCCCTGGTCAGAGTGCTGATTTGGACTGAAGGCTTCAGGTGGGAAAGGCAGCCCTCATGGACCTGGAAAATCACCTCATCCCTCCTGAAGTCACAAGTCACATCTTCCTTACCATAAGGGCAAGAGGTGTACACCAGGAAGTTCCCCCCATGCCGGGTGAAAATCCTGTCTGGTGTTGTGTTGTCATCACTGTCACCGTCAAAACAGTCCTTGGGGATTGGTCCTAACAGTTAATTTCCTAGATCAATGGAAAAACGTCGGTCATCAACCGCCATTCCAATAATGGTGCCTGCGGCTAGAGTAATACTCTTTAAGTCGCTGTTATCCACTTCTATTGGAATGGTGTCATGTTCTATGTTGATTAATGGTGTTGGGTTTACTCCTAACCCTTGCTGTTGGAGAGAAGCATTTAGATGGATATAAGCATCAGGGTTTTACAATTTTTGTCCTCTTTTAACTTTCACTTCCAGGGAGAATTGTCGGGTGCTTTCTGGTGACTTCCTCTTTGATCTGAATTTCAACTGTATAAGGTAGCAATTGAGCTGACCTAAATGCTTTTTCTGGATCATCAAAGCCCATGGGATTATCCGCTAATCGGGACCAAGCTTTGAAGTTTATTAGGTCCAAACTAATGGCAAAGCGATTGAGAATGTCACTGCCTAAGTAAAAGGCAGCAGTGACATCTTGCACGACCCAACAATTATGGACTATGCTCTTGTTGTCAATGGATATTTTGAGCATACACCTGCTGGGCAGGAGATGTTTGGAATTAGGTGCTTCCAGGTCCATTTCCCATTTGTCTATCAGTTTGAATGTGGGAATGGCTGGATCTTTTGGGAGTTGGCGGAACATGGCTTCGCTGATGAAGCTCTTACCGTTGTTCACACACACTCGAGCGAGAACAGAGTCCTTCCCATCATTTAACTGGACAGGGATGAGCAACTGCTCTCCAATTTGCTGAATATCAGCCAGGCTCTGAGCTGATTTCACATCTTTCTGGACTATAGGAGTGGGAGTTTCTGATTGTGGATTAGTAAAGAATTTCAGGGTGTTTCCTTCCAGTGTGGAATACCACCTTAAACTGGAAGGAAGGTTGATTTTCAGAAATAGAGAGGACCCCCCCATCACCAGTCTGTTGTCCTACTGCTATTACTGTCACGTCTGGAATTTGGTTGTTCTGGAAGTGAAATTCTACTTGGTCAGATTTTTGTTCATCCATGTGGCAGGTGCCATTTAAACTAACATGGTTGACACTCTGTTTTAATTTTATTGGTCGGCTAGTCTGGGTCCAGAGGACCTTGTTTACGCAATCTATTAGGGGTGACAACCTTCTCAGGAGGTCATTCCCTAGTAAACAAGGCCTCTGGAGTCACTACTATGACCGGGTGTTTCACTTTGTGTCGCCCAATTTTAATGTCCAAGTCTGCAGTCCCCTCAACGGGAATTTCCTTCCCGTCAAAGTTCTGCAGTTGTCCAGGAAGAGAGGTGAGAGGAATTCAGTAATTCTCCCCCCTTCCTGCATTTAGTTCCTCAAAGGCCCTTTTGGACAGAAGGGTAGCTTGGGATCCAGTGTCCACCAGTGCTAAAATTGTACCCTGCCCCGTACTTGTACCGGGGCATAGTATCTTCCCCTCCTTCTCCTCAAGGGGGCACAGATAATGCACATTTTTGGACAACTGGTGGGCTAACTTTCTGGTTTTGGACATTGCTAGCGAAGAGATTTGGGCAGAATTCTGTGGAGAGCCTTGGGAATCTGAAAGAAAAAGTTGGCAACTGGAGATCAGAGCCATTGTGGGTTCCCCTGTTTCCGGTTCTGGGCCGCCCCCCCCTTTTTGGAGGCAGTCACCAGGATGGGTTTGAACCAGGGGATTTCAGTATTGTCGGTTCTGGGATGAGATGATGGGCGGCGGTAGCTCAGTCTCCACATCTCCCCAGTCTGAATTGACATCCCTTGGGACCCATTTTTCCTTGGGAGGAGTTCCCCCATCTCTGAAGGAGAAGATCCTTTTCCCAGGATCTTCTGAGGATCCCTCTCCCACAAATTGGAAGACCTGTACCTCCTCCACAAAGTGGGTCTGTTTGGGTCCTTTGTTTCTCCTACTCCCCCTCTGCTCCTTGGGAGGCAGGCTTTCAGGGGCAGGAGATTTTGTTTTCAGGTTCCTGGTTTTCCAGGGGCTGTTTACAAGTTGGGAAGGAAGCTTCCTCCAAGGCTTTACACCCCCCTTCCCCTTGTGCCTACTCCCTGGGAACCGGTGGGTTATCGGGGTGCTGCCCCGGTCATTGTTCTGGAGCACCAGGTCCAGAGTTTGGGGCATTCTGCGGTGGAATGCTCATCTGAGGGTTCTGTTGAGCCCTCAGTATGTGACCCAGATCCCGTGCCATATTTTTGACCTGGCGCTCTAACTGGAAAACCCGCTCAGGCTGATACGGGGCTCTATTTTCTCCCCTGGGCTGATCCCGGGAAGGGTAGCTATCCCTTCTCTGGTAGTACCCCTGGTTGGGAAGATTTTGGTACCCCTCCACCCTTGGACTCCCATCTCCCGGATTAGGTTTTCTGGGCTCAGGGAATTGGGGAAAGAAGGATGGATGATTTTGGGGCGGGAAATTGGGTGGATACCTGGGGACAAAGTTCTGCCCAGGATTTGGAGAATTTCTGCCCTCCTGTGGGAAGTTCCCTGGGTTAGGTGCTTGGCTGGATCCCCCCCTTGGGCTGGAGGAGTCCACACATAGCCCAGGATTGGTCGGTTTCCCTTATAGCGGGGACTTACATAGTCAGGGGAGCGGGGGACCCCATTTGTGGGACTACCTCCTCGACTCCCTGTCTGTGACTGACCCGAGGGCCTTCTGGGCTGTGAATTATTACGTGCAGGCAGGTTTTTAGGCCTCCCCATCTCCAAATCTAAAACGGGGGTGACCTTTACCTCTGCCACCTTGGCAGCAGCAGGGGTTCTGTTGGTTTTGGGGTTTTTCGGCGCATTATTTTTATTTTCGATGGGCTTCTGCACCTCGTAGATCCGGGTAGCCTGTTCAATGACCCAGTCTAAAGATCTTTTCTCATGAAAATCTCTCACGAGCTGGGTCATTATGTATTTGGGTAAGGCATGGAAAAACATATTGATAAATTCTCTGTTATCCATGCGCACCCTTCTGGTGGTCTGCGCAAAAGCATGCTTTAATTCTTGCACAAACTCTTGTGGGGCCTGATCCTCCCCACATTGCAAATTGTAGGCTGCCTTGCGAGCCTCTTGAGGATTTCTGTGAACAGAAAAATGTTTCAAGATGGCCGCCTTATAGGTGGACCATCTTAAATGATTTTGGTCCTCCAGCCCCGCAAAGAAACTGGAGTATTCTGGTGAGAAGGTCCACTTTAAATATTGAATAGAGCTTTGGCTCTCCTTCAAATGGAAAGTCTCCATCATTTGCTCATAGCGCTCCAAGTGTTCCCAAACAGAATACTTGGCGTTCTTATGATAAGGCGTGATGACACTCCTTATTGCCTTTATTTGTTTCAATGGGTCCTTAAGCAAGGCCCTTTTTGCCTTATTGGCCTTTTTGGTTCGGGTAACCCTGGTCCATTCATCCTCCGACTCAGAAGCGCTGCTCCCAGAGGTGCCCGTCTGATCTTCCAGGTTTTCCCGGATTCTGCGAGCCTGGGAATGGCTGGCAGAATGTGGGGACCTGGTCTCCTGTGTCCTGTAATGCTCAGAGGAGTCTTCAGATCGCTCCTTGCTGCCAGGATTTGATGGGTACCCCCCCCCACTGACCTAACTGGGCAGAGGTTTTCAGGATGCCCTTAATGGGCCTACTCTCCTGGGGATCCCCACTAAATTGCACTGTGCTTGGGTGCCCATACCCGGATGCCCGCCCATCCATTCCTGGGAGGTACTGGCCTATGAGCCCCATACCTCTATCTGGATAGTAATCTGCCATCCCCGTGGCCCTGGGCTCATGTGCGTGAGGGGACATGGGGGTGGCAGAGTCCAGGGACTGGGAGAGATGAAGGCCTCTGGTACTAGGGCTCCTGAGGTTATGCTCAGGAGTTTCTCTTTCCCAGCGAACCTCATCTCTATCTGCCCCTGCTTCCTGTTGCAATGCAAGAGCCTGCACTTTCAGTTCCTCAGTTAAGGCCTTTCTAGACTCTATCAGTCTCTCCTGCATGGCTACCTGTTGCTGGAGCCTATCATTGTGCTGACAGAGAGCCTCATTTTCTCTCTGTGCCTCCTGATTGGTCCTGGAGTACTGGGCCAGTCTCTTCTGCAGGAGGGTTACCTCCTCATTCCCATCCCTACTGGCCTGCTCCTTTCTTGCCAGAGCATCCTCCACTCTCCTGGTGTGCTCCAACAAGTTCTGGTGTTCTTTTTGGAGGTCACCCAGTCCCTGGAGGGCCAGGTGATTTTCTAACATTTTCCCTTTTAAGTGGCAGACTTCCTGGCCTAAGGTATCCCTTTCCTGACTAAGAGCCTGCATCTGTGCCGCCAGGTCGTCCCTTTGCCTTTGGAAGGCACCAGCTTTCTGGCGCTCCTGGTCAAACTCTGCCTGGGTATCCCGGTCTTTCAAAATCAGTTTATTGCTCTCTGCCTTCTCCCTATCTAGGTGGCCTTGCAGGGTGAATACCTGCTCGGCACATGCCCTATTGAATTCTAATTGTTGCTCCAGCTTTTTCTGGCTCTGCAGTAGGGAGTCCAAACCTTCTTGGTACTCCTTCTGCAAGACCAGAAATCTGGTATCCTGGTCCGCCTTTTCCTGTTGCAGCACATCCATATCCTCCTTTATTTTAGTGATGTACTGTCTGCTCTCATTTTCGGACTCCTGGCTTATGTGCAGCCTCTGCTCAGAAGAGTCTAGATCAGATTGGGCCTTCTGTAATGCCAGCAGTTGCCTACTCGCCAGATCTTGGACTTCAGCACATTTGTCCTGCATGGCTCCCATACGTAAATATAAATATGCCGCTACCCTGGCAATCTTGTTGTGCTCATTCTTGGCCTTGGGGGCCATATATAGTTCACTCGGGGCCACATGTAAGGTACCCTGGTCTCTCCATGTATCTGACCCTGTTTCAGTGATCTGGGGTGCGATTGCCTGCAACCAGACCGTCTGGTCCTGATGAGTCCACTCACCTCTCACAAATAGCTTATGTAAGAAGTGCTCTCTGGCTATTTTCATATCTACCAAGGTTGTCATTCTGGAATTTGAGTTCCTTCCTGACTTACAGAAGTTTGTATTTTATTTTTGCAAAACAGACTTTTCCCTTAGAGCGTCCTTTTGAGGAGTGCTTTACAGCATAACACAGCGTGGTGATCCGACCGGATGTATGTATCTTGTCAGTTAGCACATTGTATTAATCTGCACAAGTGATAGATCTAATCCGGAATCCCCGGCTACGAGCCCCCAATTTGTAAGAGGATTAAATTCAACACTACAGCTAAGTCAATGCCTAGTCTGGGATACTGAATGGAAACCCTTATTGAAATATCTTTATGTCCAGTTCATGAGTTCTGGATGACTACCCCTATATAACACCCCTCTCTTAGAATCCCCCTGACCTCACGGAGCCAAGAAGTAGTTCTGTTTTGCAAGTTTAAAAGGTTTATTTGAGAAATAAAACAAAATATAGATACCACACTTTTATAATAAATTAATAATCGATATTGCCCTTATAAATATAATGTTAATCAACAATGGGTAATCTGACACTAGCACACTTCTTTATAATCAGCGAGGAGTTGGTGTAGGATGGATAAAGTAGCAAAAATACTTTTATGATTTCAAGGGAAAAGCAATGAGGAATAAAATGCAGTACAGAAATACTTGATATGATTTTAGCAAAAGATAAGATAATCACTTTTTCTCTGGCAATTCACACCCCTCCCATATGCAATGTAAGAAATGGAAGTAGATGGAAAGAGGAGCACACAGTTCTCAGGAATGCAATCAAATACAATACGAAATTCAGTTCCCCCCCAGCAAGCTTAGAGAAAACCGGTATGAGTTTTAAAACACAGGCCCAAGTTCTTTGAATGTGGTGGCAATGAAGTGAGAAATATGCTGAAAATGCTTTTAATTCCCTTTAGGAGGTTCAGGGTGAGTGAGAGATAATAAGGATGAGCTCAGGCTCACTTTAGCAATGATTCAGGGATGGTTATTAAGAGGCAAACAAATGTTTAGCAGAGGAAAGCAAAAAGCTGCTATCTTTTTACAGGTAAAGAAATCAGGCCAAATCTCAAATCGCGGCAAAATTCGCGAGTACGTGAATCGTGATTACGGCAAAAGTATAAGGAGTATTTCGGTTCTAGGTTTGTTGGAAAGCTGAGATTCTAAGCTTTCAGAGGAAAGTTAAGCCAAGTTCCTAGGACAAACGGTTCCAGAGATATGAACGATTTTGTAAAGGTCGTTTTTCGGATTTAAAGTAAACTCAAAATGACAGGTGACAGCTTGCAGCTGCAGAATTGACAGGTGACAGTTGTGCAGCCTTAAAAATGACAGATGACACGATTTCTAGGAGGCAGTTCTACTTAGGTTAAAATAGTTTGGATTAGATTATTTTAACTAAGGTACTCACAATATAAATTTGAAATAGGCCTCGCCACGGATCTGGTCAGGTTTTGGACTGGACTCCGGTTCTGGTCTCGGCACTTCACAGTGATCTGGGTCAGCTCTCTGGTTCTGCTCACAGCGGTCTGGGTCGCTCTGGATATCTGGTCTGGTCTCTGGCAATTGTTCTTGGCAAAAGAATTCAAACAGCTCGCCCGGCTGGTGAATAGTTCGCAAATGATTTTAAGGTTGCTGAGGCCTGCTGAGAAGAGTTCTCAGTTTGTGGGTTTAGGCCCTTGCTTTAAGTTCTGAAGTAAAGTTCTGGTCTTTGGAGATTGATGGATTTGAAGTCTGGATCTCTGGATGTGAAGTCGTCGGTCAGCATGCTCCGCAGCAAATGGAATCGAATGTCTCTACCTGTCCCAGCAGTCTCTTTTTATGTGTTTTGAAAATGGGTGTGTGCCTGGGCCTAGCTAAGCCTGCCCATCTCTACTTGTCATTGGCCCAATTCCTCCTCTCTCCCTTGATTGGGGGAAGGAAATGTGAGTCAGAGCGATGCTGTAGGTTTTATGGTCAGAGAAACCTCCCCTTGTCAGATTGCACACAAATCTATTTCTGACCCAAATACATATTTATCTATGCACCATTTTTCTAATATTATAGGTCCAGTTAACATATTTTCTGTAGCACCAAACCATCCGATCCCTGTCTTTGTACGATGTTGTGTCCACTGATGACAGAATTCTCCCCTTTTCATCCAGATAACGACCTCTAAACCGTTCTAGATTTTACACAAATGTGCACCAGGGATATGGGTTACAGATGATAAAGTGTCAGATTTTTAACATGCATACATTTGGAATGAGACCCTTTTTTCTGCTAGCAACCCCCAGAATACACCAGAGGGTCCTAACGCCTCTTAAAATGTTCACAGAAAAATCATAAAAATAATGATATTACTTATATAATTCTGACAAGTCCGCACTATGAGTTATTTATCTTTTTAAAATTATGCTCTGGTCAAAAAGGGGTGTGGCTTCCCACATCACAGGGTGGAATAAATGGTTATCCACTTCCCCCAAGCTCAGCTGCTAGCAGAGGCACTGCCCCTCCCAGTTTCCCCTAAGAGGAAGCCACTTTTACGACGCCCCCAATATAACAATTGCCTGAGTCCAGGACAGGCCTTTGTTCAACTCCCTGTAGTCCCCAGCTGCTCCACCCCTAATCTAATCAACAGGGCCATGTGACCTCAGGATGCAGCCAGGCCTGGCAGCCAGGCCTGGGAACACAGCTGTTGATCCAGTATCAACTCCTGTCGGGGGTAGTTGTCAGGCAGAATTCAGTTTCATTAAGCCAGGTTTCAGCTAAATGTCACTTTTTGTTCCCAGTTTAAATCACTTACAATTTTTACATATACATTAAATAATTACTTCCTTCAAGTCATTTCAGAATATAGTTTTACATTGTATCCACCTCTTAGCAAGTCTTTCCTTGGTCTGGTTTTGTTTCATTTGTTCAGTTTTACACAAAAGTCTGGTGGTTTTAAAACGCCGGCTTTCTGATAGTGGTGAGTACTGGTAATGCAACCATTTTTGGGATTAAGAAAATGAATTCCCCACAGTTCTGAGTTGCTTTTTTTGGCAATCAGCATTTCCATTCCCAATGGTTTCAGGCTACTGTGTGTGTAGCCCACTAGTGGTTTTAGGCAGTGCCCTCCTGTGCTCACAACATAGGCAAAAATGGGTGGCAGCCTATTCTTCATGTTTTCCCTGTGCACTCTCTGGGGAGTTCTGGCCATCATGATGTTTTCCATGCCAGTACTGCACAGTTTTATTGTAGGGCTTGGATGCATGAGTAAAAACATCCCACAATTGCAACTACATTGGATCCATCGACTCAATAACCGCAACACAGGCCTTAATGAGCATCTCAGCTGGACAATGTTACTTTCCATATGAAGAACTCTGACCCAGAAAATTCCATTCAACACATGTATCTTAACAACGGAGGAGGCTTAACCTGTATTCCTATTGGTAGAAGTTTAATTTAACTACATCACATTGTATTACAAGCATATCTAGATCTTTAACCTTTCTTTGTCAGAGTGGTTAGGATTAAGGCACAGTTTTCTATAAGTTGCCTTCTTTACCCCCGCAAACAGGCTTATCTTGTCTGATTGGTCCCTCGACAGAGCCGCGCACGGGACAGTATCATTTCCCTTAAAATAGCCACGGTAGTGCTCCTCAACCTCTCTATAGTAGTGCTTTCTAATACAGGCAATAAGAGAGACGCACACTCATCCTTACAAGTTTTTGTTGAGTACACCACACACGGTTGTAGAAAACAGTGCAACCAGTTTCCTGGCATCTAGGTAATTTCACCAGCTCACTGTTGCTCCTGTACACTAGTAACCCTGAAGTTTAGACCTACAGACTTCCACTCGTATCCTCAGCGTTCGTTTCATATCTATTTCTGTAGGTCTGCCAAAACTCTAACCTGGAAGTACCATTCAATGTTAACATCCAGGTAAGAGTTTTCTAATCTTTCAGTGACACACTGTCCTATGAGTTTACAATTTGTCAACCCTAGATCCATCCCCTCTCACCAATATATTGTTTTAACCATTCTGGTGAGGGAACACCGACAGCTAGCTTGCTCATTCATAAATACTCCCTCGATGGGAAAGTGCTGATGATCCTTTTGGACGTGATGTCTGAAGAATAAATAACCTTAAAACAGATCCCACCCCAGGTACTCATCCCTGATCTAAATATTGGCATGAGCATAGGGACACTTTTAATTGGTTCCATATTAATTACCAAATACTCACAATTAATTATATATTGTTACAGAATGGCGTAACATATTTATCACCAATGACTATTTGGGATCATTAGTTGCTGCCTCAACTAGAAATCACATCCTGATGAAGACTGGGCCACATTTTGTTCAAATTGGGATGCACAATGCCGAAACTCAAGTAGCTTGAGTCGACGTGTATGTTTGGATTGTTTTTTATGATTATGTTTTGGTCTTTTCACCTTGTCATTTGATTCCAATCTTTGCTGCAACCACACTTTAGTCTTGAGTGTTTTTGAATATGTTATATATGTTTGTTTTATGAGTTTGAAACTACCATCCAGTCTTGAAATGTAAAATACTTTCATAAATGTTTTCATGAATGAGCCATACATTGAGCCATGTATTCTTTTCAAGCTTTAACTGAAAATCATTTTCAGCACTGAGACATCTGTTTGTTCAATTGTTGGTTAGATGTACTGGCAACAGTTCATGTCAGTGGCTAGTATCCTGCGGATATTTAAAAAAGTGTGTATGAAGGATCTTTCTTTTTAAATGTGGTCTTTAATCTGTGGAGGACGCATGTTTCCTCTGAATTTTTCTTTGAACCGTTCTCCCACAGGGGTTTTTCTCTTGCCGCCTATCCTTTTTGGTGAAACGTAGCTCTTGGCCCATGAGGGGCAAAGGAAGCCCTGTCTTTAGCTACGGAGGATTTCACCATTGTGACCAGCCTAGGGGTGTGTACCATGTTTGATTGTCTTTAATGGAGTTTAAACGTGGCAAGTAGTATAGAAGATACTGGTTTATTTGAGCATGAGAGGAAATCGGTCACCATTTCTTTGTACCAAATATTTCTCTATATGTGGATGATGTAGCTCTGAAAAGAGTACTTGGGCAGCTTCCCAAGGGCTGGGCAGGTCCAGTTCCACAGGAGCTATGAATTTATTATTATTATTAGTGTGTTTATTGAGTGCAGACCTAGCTCTGGGAAGAGACAGAATGCTTTACAATCCTAGGGGGAAGTACACAGTGAGTGAAGCATAGAAAGAAGCGAACATCAGGGCAGGGTTTGCAACTTGGCAGCAATAGATCTACAAGCAACCAGGGAAGAAAACAGTGGGGAGCAGATCACCCAGCCTCAGGTAATGTAGGGAGTGGATGGTGTGTGGACCTACCCGAATGCTAGAGGGCAGAATCTTTGGCTCTATTCATAGAGGCAGTGTGGCAAGGAAGTCATGGCTAGCAGGGCAGTAAAGAGGTACATGCCCATGCAAGAACAGTGCACATAGAAGGCATGATGTATTATTGCATGGCTAGCAGGGCAGTAATGACGTCCATGCCCATGCAAGAACAGTGCACACAGAAGGCATGATGCATTCAACACCTGATGCATGTGAACAGAAAAGGCTTGGCCAGGAAATTAGTTATAAGGAATCACCATCTAATGACAATGGGTATTGCGGTTCATCATTCAGCAGGGAAGTGGTGAGAAGGATGTTGGAGGCAAGCTATAAAAAAAGGCGAAAGAGAAAGACACTTCAGGAAGGGTCAGCAGACCCGACTCTTCAAAGAACATCTCACCAATCACTAATCTCTTCACTCAATCCTACTTCTCCTCTTTGGAATCGCTCCTCTAACCTACCCCCCCTGCCCAAACTATCTCCTCTGCTAGCCTAACACCCTACCTGTAACCCTCTGGTTCCACCCCCTTGATCAGTGCTCCAGAGCGCCCCAGCTGGGTTCTTTCGTCATATATCCCATTCATACATATGTCAGCGTTGACGCCCTCTTGGCCAGAATAAGGGATGATCATGACACCGTTTCCTTCTCGTAGGGCCCAGGGAGAGTGAAATGAATATAACGAAAAGGATTATAATTGCATTCACGAAACTTTCTGTTTAATGATGCCTCTATGGCATCTACTCCCATATGAGCACGAGTAGGTTATTTTTTTTCTTTAAATCGTAGCGGATTGTGGTTGAGGTTATTCACTGGGTTATTGGAGGAGACCAATGCTTGCTCTGAAATACGGTAGTGAATCATGTAGAGTGTGCAGGGCTCAATATTTTTGGGATACTTAGGGACATTGGATGAAGGACACCCAGCCACCATCTTTGGACTACGCCGGTTATATCCAGTCCTAAGAATGGAGCATCCTTTTTAAGCAGAAATACATCATGGGTGATGGACCTACACCCCTCACCTGAGGAGGATGAGAACGGAAGTCGACAATGGGATCCAGGTGAAGGGATGTGTATTGATAGGCGATAATCAGCAAGCACTAAAGGTGAACAATGGACCAAATGGAAATATGAAAGAATTGTTTAGTGAGGGTGGGAATAGTCAGTAGGAAGTTTCATAGGGGTGTGTGGCGTTGAGCGTCTGGGGAGGTATAAGAGGAGGTGAGCGGGGGGGCTAGGTGGGTGGCTTAGTTATGGGGTAGAAAGGGGATTTGGAAATAAATGCCCAGCTCATTCATCCCTTGAAAAGAATCCAGTGATATTTTCCGTTACGTTCATACATACACCCAAGAGATGTCAGATAACAGCAACCTTTCAACAAAACGTAGCATGTGACGAGGCACCAGAGGTCAAAGACAGATTAAAGGTGAAAGGGAAATTCATTCATTTGTTTACTTTTTTAATTAAATTAGAGACCGATATGTGAAAGAATCACTAATACAGAATTTCACATTTGAAATACATTCTCAGTTAAGCTTCTTTCGACATCACATCCCAGAATTAATACAAATCTTTCGAGTTTTCGGATTGTATGTAAAGTTCACAGGCTTCAGAGAGGGAGGGCTACATACGGGACCGGGAATAGGGGCGCAGTTGCTTCCTCCTGTAGAGCAATACATTCCTACATCCAGTGGGAGGGCTACCACATTTCAGCAGCTTCCTGACATCTCCCGTGGCCTAGCAAGCAGATTAATTTATATTTGACGGGACAAACAAAATGTAAAGCCTCACCCCACCCACCCTAGACCCTATTGGTGAAGCTAGGCAAGCCAGCTGTTTTATATCAAACTCCTTTCAAACCAACCAGGAAGGACTTACCCACCTCCGGGTGTGGAAAATAAGTATGTTTTCCCTTTGAGAGTCCCTCAAAGCCTCTCTGGGGGAACCACGGAGGCCTGAATTTTCAGCCGTGCTGCTTCTTTCCTAATTCACAATCATAACATCACTTGTCTCTTTTGTAGAGTTTCTTAACTCAAATCAGGAGACAATCATATTCTTTTATTGTTATGCATGAACTTTTGCTTCCTTGTTGCGACAGCCAGTTCTTCTCCCAACTCAGGGCTGTGGTTCCTCCACCCTTCAGGACTCCATCCGATGCATGAACCGGAAGCCCGAATCCTCTAACTATTTCTATCAGTGCTGCGATCAAAAAACAAAAGTGCAGAGGTCACGTAAAAAACACACTACTGGATAGAAGATATGTTAACACTGTCAGATTATGAGAAAATTATGTTTTACAGAATAACAGACAAGTATTTGCAGATGTACTGGCTGCCACCACGCCGCTTGGTTCCGATTGTCTTTGCATACGGATAGAGAAAGTTCTCCGTTTAATTTTCATTTCATTTTTGTTCTGTGGGTCCTATCATTTCCTACCCTGTCAGGTGTCCATCAAATATGATCTGTAATTGACTATGTATGATCAACCAGATCATGACAAATTCATAAAGAAACAATGTTCTAGCAGAAGTTCGGTCTTGTCAGCTAAGGTTTTTAATACACACTCCCCCCACACACATGCGTTGCTAGTATTATGCTATTCTGATCATCTTAAACCAAATAAAATGTTGTATGAACAAATGTAAGGGCTTTCAAAATTCTTCCTACCTCCTCTCACTTTACTTCAGGTTATATGAGAGGAAGAGGAACACCCTAGAGAAGGGGTCTGCAACCTGCGGCTCTCCAGATGTTTTTGGACTTCAACTCCCATGATCCTTAACAATTGACTGTGCTGGCTAAGGCTGATAGCAGCTGTAGCCCAACACATTTGGAGAGACAAAGCTTGCAGATCCCTTGTCCTAAAGTCTGGGGTTCCCACGGTATCCATGTGCTCCATGCATCCGGCGTGGGACCCTAATATTTGGAAGCCTCTGGTCCTCTTTGGCTCCTCTGCCCTTCATGTCAGCAGATCATCAAATGTCTATGTGATTAATTGACTTCTGCTCCGCAGGAGTACAAGGATGAGTACAGGCTAAAATGCCCATCAGCACATTCTACAAATCACAAGCCCATTCATAAAGCTAAAACAGGCACAGTTAAGAAGTATACCTCCTTCGCCTGTTGTGGTAGAGTGGGCAGAGGGAAGGCTATCCTCTCAAGAGCAGTGTGAATGCCGTTCAGTAGCAACCCAAACAGCGAAGTATAACAGTAAAAAATAATGGAATTTCTATTCAAGGTTCTGTAAATCTATATATACTTTAATCAAACACCATGTATAATATTAACTAAACACCACAACAAAAACCCACCCCTGTAGAAAGAACAAAGAATATGCAAAGATAACATTGCAGCACTCTGGGTAATGAGACAGGGGAGACAATAAAAATACCACAATGTTTAAAGGATATGTTCTTGATTTTGCAAAAGGGATTCAAATGATCTAACCAGTCTCTAGTGTCCAAAAATTGACAGGTAGGCAGATATCAGCCAATAAATGGAAATGTCTTGGAGGTGCAACTATGTTGGACTAGGCTTCTCAGCATCTTTCAATGGTTCACTTCGGTCCGATGATGCAGCGGTTGCGATGGTCCAGCAGCAAGTTGGCATAGAGTTGGGGTTGAACGGGAGGTGACTTCGGTTTCAGACGGTCGACTTGAGCTGTGTAGATCTGGTGGTCACAAGGTTCGGGTTTGGTGGTCGAGGTTCCACAGTGGCGGGCTTGTAGCTGGATGTGCAGGCGTGTCTGTTTGATGCAGGGGCTCAAAGGTCACTGTTTAGGGGAACACCGTGGTTGCTTCAATCAACTTACAGGAGCAGTGATGAAGAAGCTGGCGGCTCAAACAGTGATTTGAGCACGGCAAGGCAGTGTTACTTCTTTGGTTCAAGCCGAGGCAACTACGTGCTTCACCTAGCGTGGTGCAGCGGTGAACTGGCACAGGGTGGTTTGAGGAATGATGAATGCCAAAGGCAGCTCTGGAGGGTCCTCGTGGTTTGCACAGCATCAAACACGCTCGAACCATGGCTTGCAGCAGTTTGACGTTGATAGCCTATTCTGGAAAGAATACTCGTAACCCTTGGACAGCCGAACTGGGCCCACAGGGCTGACACATATGGGATATCATTTTAATGTGGCTGGGATAATTATGAGAGATACTGGTCACCATACCCTAACTCAGGTACAGTTTATATTTACAGTTTAACTTGGCACTAAGACATCCTTTGAGTTATGTAGTTTTTGGAACTGGGGTGCATATCTTAAATGCAGCCCCAGTTCTGCAGAGACTTGGTTGTCACTGCAGCTGTCTAGAGGGCACCTGTGACCCCTGATCCTGCTCTGTGCAACTGGACAGCAGGCTCTGCAGATCAGGCTGCTGATGCAGCATGGCACGGGTATGCTTTTGGCATGGAGCTTATGAAAGGGAAATCTGAAAAGCAAATTCTGAGATGGAATTACCCGCACCATTTTATTAACTAATAATTTTTTTTAAAAAAGCCAGGGCTTCCACACTGTTGCCAGAAGGCATTCCTCACACACACACACCTGCCAAAAAGGATGAGACTTACTCTTCTAAGGGTCGGACTCATCCTCAAGGCAAAAGCATCTACTGAGGCCATCTGCATTAGATTGCTGCGACGCAGGTTTGTGTTGTATTTCCTTGTCCAATCCCTGTAGGGCTATGGCGTAGCGCAACCACTTGGGATTCTCACCCTGCATAGCCATAGGCCACCTCAGAAGTCTGCCGTTCATTTGGACAGTGAAATGAGACCCAAATGTGTAAGGTGTCAGCTTACAAGCCCGCCCATATGACAGCAAAAACCCCCTTTTCAAGTGTGACCCAGTTGTGCTCTCATTTGGTCAAGGGACGACTAAGATAGACCCAAGGTTGCTCTACCCCCTCAGAGTGTAGCTGCGCTAACACTGCACCAAATGTGAACTCACAAGTATCTGTCTGTTTGGTGAACTCTTCCTCATGGGTTTGCACAACCCATCCTTCAAGCTATGGAAGGAAGCCTGGCAGGCAGAGGTCCAAGTGACCTTCTTTGGCATCTTCTTTGATGCTGCTTCATTCAGTTGAAGGTCATATGCCCCATACCCATTGATAAAAAGGCCTGTAGTAACCCGGGAGGCCCAGGAAGGTACTCAATAGTATCTGGGTAGTGGGGTTATCTCAATCCACCACTGTCTGGACTTTGGCCTGGAGAGGCTGCCTCTTGCCATTACCCACTTGGTGTCCCAGGTAAACAACAGTACCTTGCACTATCTGGCAGTTGTTTGCCTTTTTAGTCAAGCTAGCCTTCTGCACAGCTTGATGTGCCGGTTTCAGGTGGGGTAGATGGTCTTCCCAGGAATGGCTGAAGACTGCAACGTTATCAAGATAGGCAACACTGAAGTCCTGTAATTCAGATAGGACTTGATTCACCATCCTCTGAAAGGTGGCAGGAGCATTCTTTAAGCCAAAGGGCATCACACTAACATGGTACTGCCCTTCTAGAGTGAAGAATGCTGACCTCTCTTTTGCTTTGTCCGTTAGTCCCACCTACTGATTCCCCCACCATGAGGTCAAAGGTACTCAAACCTGGCAGCACTTAACCGATCAGTCAGCTCACCTGCCCGAGGTATAGCGTGTGCATCTGTCTTATTGACAGAATTGAGCCCCCTGTAGTCCACACAAAAGCGGACATCATTTTTCCAACTGCTGGAAGTTTTAGGAACAGTACCAATGGGCTAGTCCATTGGTGTGGAAAGGCTCAATTACCTCAACTCCATCTTTTTGGAGACATTCTCCTTCATGGTGTCCTTTACCTAATCGGACAGCCAGTGAATGATGCTCTTCACTGGTTCCAGTGTCAATATCATGGATGCACCAATCAATTTTACCTGGAGTCAGTGAGACCAGACTCGTGTAGTGTCCCAGTAGCTGCTGGCAGTACCGCAATTGCGGTTCACTGTGGTAGGTCAGAAGAAGGAGACAGACTTCTTTTTGCCATGTTTAGTATCTGATTCATTAAAATAAGAAAAGGCCTAGTTATCCCTATGCTATTCCTAGGCAGACAGTGCACACCAGAAGCCAGGTCACATGCAGACTTGAAATCCGCTGCTTCAAAAAGGAAAGGAGTACAAAACAAGCCTTCTCTGCCTACACTCTAAGACTATGGAACCTCCTCCCTGTCAGCATCAGACTCGCCCCCCACGCTCCTATAATTCAGAAAATAACTCAAGACCCACGTCTTCAAGAAGTCTCTCCTCGTCAACACCTAGGGCATCACATCGCCCCTGCGCCACCTGATTTGCTAGACGCTGTCCGCCATATCCTCCCCACCACCCTGTACAACTGTACCCCTAACTGCCCTCCGTATCCTACCCATGCTATATATCTGTTATGTTACCTATGAAAAACGCACCTTTATGCATCTTTACTGTTGTATACCCCTTTAAAGCACTCTGTTGTGCACCTGTATTGCTGTATACCTCTGTAAAGCACTCTGGTGTGTATCTGTATTGCTCTATACCTCTGTAAAACACTGTGTTGTGTATCTGTATTACTGTATACCTCTGTAAAGCACTCCATTGCTTCTTGAAACTAGGTCTGCACTCAATAAATTCAATAATAATAATGATATTTAAAATGCTATGGCTTTCCCTACCTACCTAACCAAAACTTAATAGTGTGCTCGTCGTCAGTACTGAAAGTCCACAAAGTAAATCTGTCCAACGTCTCAAAACTAACCTCTTCTGTCCATACCACTAAGAGAAGAAAACTGAAGTGTACATGAATGACTCCCTTATCCTGGAAAGGCTTTACAACCCAATAGGCAATTCTTAAATAGGTTTTGTGTATTTTGTGGATGAACACCGTTAATTCTTCTTGGAGACTTTTCCTTTCTTCTGTCAGTCCTGTTTCTCTTATAAACCAATTCTTTCTCTGAGGGGTTTATCCCCATAGGTTGGATTCTCTTGAAGTGTCTCTGAATGGTTCCTCTTTCACAATACATTCGGTAAAGTCCTGTGTCCCTTCTTTTGATCTTGGCTGTCTATCATTTTCGGACTCTTGCTTTCTTTATAAACAACAGGGTTTATTTCAACTTCTTCTCGGTCATTTAACATGCTTCCTCCTTTTGTCTGAACCAGGTTTTCCCAATCAGTAAAGAGACTTCGATATTCTGTTTGTCACACAATACCTAACTAGGTCGGTTTCGTTATCGGTTTCTTTTAGGGGATTTTTCTCGCTCCTTACATTATTAGTCCATTTCATATAAAGAGTGGACTGAGTCTCATAGATATTCTGGCTCTTAGAAGCACTTGTCCTTTCACAGGGACAAGTAGGATGTCATCTGTAGTTATTATCCCTCTTATGAGGACTTGTCCTTTCACTGGGACGAGTAGCTTGGTTCTTGTAGTTATTATCTTTCTAATAGGTATTTGTCCTTCTTTTGGGACGAGTAGGCTGATGCTCGTAGATACTCTCACGCTCACAAATATAAGTCCTCTCACAGGGCTGAGTGCATCCCTGCTCCCCGTATCCCTTTATGGGTCTCCCGCCTCTCCCACCTTCTTGTTCGCAGGCTAGTCACTACGTCTTTTTTTGGGACACTTCTCGGCTTCGGCGCACCCCCTACTGTCACGCCAACTCTGCTTCCTTTTTTGGTGTGGCGTTGCGAAGCCACAGCTGTAGCGCTCTCAGCATTGTTTATGGATTGGATAGTCCACCTTCCTCCGGTCATGCCACGGCTTATAGGCTTCCTTTCTCGTCAGGCTTCTTTTCCCCTCTATGACACGATTCTCGGCTTGCTCTGTGTTTCTGGATTGCATTCACTGGGAAGGTCCTGCCAGCAGAGGATCTCCCAGTTCTTGACAGCTTCCAGCAGTTCCCAAGTTTGAACTTCCCGGGCCTCACTCGCTCTTCTGAGTTCTTCTTCCATTTTTATGCAAATTTGCTGGGTCCTCCCCAGCGGAGCACAAAAGTCCCTTTTCACTTTCTGATGAGTATTCCTGCTTATTTGTCCAATCTTCTGTCTCAGTTTGAATAGGTTTCAACCATGCAGTGATCATCATTACTCGCTCATCACTCTTCTTTGTCTCAGTGTTTTCAACAGACCTTTCTTCATGCTAGATGTTACAATAAAATACAGCGGTTTATTCCGATGGACTTCTCTGAGGCCAAGTTGTGATTGAGGGTTTATAAAAGTGGGTTTCAGGGAGTTCCTTTACGGAACTGGAATCCTTATCCCTTGGCTTTTGGTTTGTAGAAGTGTGAAGGCTGAGTAAGCATTTTAGCCTCTACTCATCCTTGTGATCCTGAAGGGCAGAAGTGAATTTGTCACACTGATGGGATTTGGAACATACTGGGCCTCCATCCTGGTCAGCCAAAATAGGAGTGGACATTTAATTTTAGTTTCACTGCCAAGATATTTTCTAATTGCACAATGGAACTTGACATGAGCTCTGCAGCCACCTTATCAGTAGGTTAGCTGCGGGAGCTTTGGTGAGCCAGGGATCTCCCTTGGGGCTTTAAGGTAAAGAAAACAAACTGAACTGATGAAAAGCCTCCAAGCTTTTGAGGTAGCTAGCGGGCTGTTGCTCAGTAAGCGGACGAGGACGTGAGCCTCCTATGCTGCATCGTGGCTGCCAACATCCTGCAAATTTAATCCTGTTCCCTGAAATAATTATACTGGGATTTCAACACCTACTGTAAGCGAATAACGGGCGCTCCAACTCGCTTCATTCCTGTGCAAAATTCAGCGAAGGAAAACCCCTGATCCATCGCTCGATCGGAGCGAACGAGGGAGCCAGCGCCATCTTGGGCCTTGGGCTGCTTATCCAGAGGCACCGCGGAAGACTGCCAGCAGTCGGAAGAAGGCATCCAAGCACCCTGCATCAGAGTTCTCCTCTGACATGGTCTAAAACATGGTCACATATCGGGGATCGCTCGCCCTTCACGACGCCAGTGTCGCACCCTGTGCTCTGGGGATGACGAGGGAGGCCAGATGCCAGAGATGACCCCTACCCCCTGGAGGTGCACCGGGGTGGAACTGTCATGGAGTGCCAAGGTGGCAAGTAACACTGGAAACAGTGAAACACGCCCTGCGCGGTTGCTAACAAGTGGTGTGTACCGCCGGCAGGGAGTGTGGCCGGACAGGCACAACGGGAGGTGGGGAGCAGGACCAGGTCCCCGCAGGTGTATTAGGAGCCAGGTTGTGACTGACGGTACCGACCACAGGGCTGAGTGGGCACACCAGCCGATTCCGGCAGCCTAGTGAGAGAGGCCCGGACTACTGCAACAGCGAGTTGGACGTACCAAATTAATTCAGTGGGCCCGGGGAGAGCCACAGCCTGGGGCCTCTGACTATTTGAAACAGCTGAGTGTGCCCTAAGCCCATCGAAGCAGTACTCGATTGACTGGTTGCCTCCCACCACTACGCAAACACACCCAAGATACAAAGGGATAGCAACACACTCCCTTTGGAAACTGGGCCTTGCATTCAGCTAAAGTCAGCAGCAGGGCCTGGGACATGCAAATTCCTACTGAGGTACAGTGGGGCAGAGAGGACGAGACAACTGGAGAATCAACACACCCCTGGGCCCTGAAGCAAAGGCACCAAGTGGAACCCGAGAGTGAAACCCCATCTGCAGATCCCAAAAGACACCGCAGGAATTATGATAGGTGGGCAGTTTACTGCAGCATGGGTATAGAGGGGGGCAACACACTTGGGTGGGAGAGGGAACCATGCTTAACCCTGTACTCGAGACCCAAAGGGTATAAGACCTATACAAAAGTTGCAAGGACCTGGGACGAACAAGTGGGGCAACGCAGAGACGACGACAATACTTACGGAACCTGGCCTCGAGAGTTGGGGAAATGGAGCAGCGGATCTCAGACTCAACAACTGGAGAAACAACTTTCAACGGTCACCCACAAACTCACACACTTAGAAAATAGAGCGGAGGACACAGAGGGGAGATTATGCTGCAATAATAGTCACATCCTCGGGGTACCCGAAAAAGAAGAGGGGCCCAGCTTGGAGCTCTTTCTGGAACTATCACTGTGTGAACTGTTTTCTCCAAAGAAACTTTCACATTTTCTTTGGTTGAAAGGGCGCACAGGATTCCGCCTGGCCGCCCTGTCCCGGCAGTGCCCCTGCCTACAATAATTGCACGGCTCCTGAGCTTCCGCGACCTAGATGCTATATTTCAGATGGCGTGTGCCTACGGTCCCAACATGTACAACGACTAACAAATTGGTTTTTTCCAGACTACACCAAAGAGGTCCAAAAGGCGCGCCAGTCGTTTGACTCAATCAAGAAAAAGCGATACTCGCTACATATTAAATAGGCCCTTTTCTTCCTGGCACAATTCAAGGTGTACCATGATGGGACAGTACCCCTTTTTACCATAACCCGTGACTATTATGGCCATGGTTTGAAACTCAGTACTGCCGGTGCCCAAATCTCGTCATCCAAGCAGGCGGCCACGGCAGGAATCAAATTGGGACTAGTCCCCGGTCCTGTTTGAATCACAAAATGTGGAACAACCCACAAATGCAGGGCCCAAGCCTGAGACAGCTGGCAACGGATGACTTTGCGGCCAGGACGGCGCCGGCTCAGATAACACTTAAATGGGGAACTGGTCTTAGGTGGCCGCAGACCACCAACGGAGGTTTGTAAAAGCAGCGACAACGTGTACCCCGCAGATGGTTGACTTAGTTTCTCTGCACTCGTTTGGTGCAGTGTTCAGGCGACAGGTGCTTCATGTTGGGAGGGATGTGCTGGGGGGTGGAGGGAGTGTGGGGTGGGCCTGGGGGTTTTCCTGGAATTACCGCCTAGAGGAGTGGTTGTATTCCAGGGGTGGGAAGGGGTTCAAGTTGTGTTCAAATGGCAGTTCAGTTCAGGATATCTAAGGGCAGTGGGGGAAGGGACATGGAATCATGCTATGACAGGCTTCAAGGAGAGGCCTCAACTCCTGGACAAATTGCCTCTGCCTACATACTCTCAGGAATAATGGCCCATGAGGGAGATGTCTCTTTGCTCACATGGAAGGTGAACTGATTGAGGCGCAGCATTAAAAGGCGCTTGGTACTCCAATTCCTCAATAGGCATGTCCGTGGCCTCATACTCCTCACAGAAACACACCTTGCCGGGACAGAAAGTAAGCTCTTCCAAATAACAAATACACTGGCTTTTCACATGGGGTCTTCAAGAGGGTCACGGGGCACACTGATAAACAAAAAAACACCCCCTTCCAGCACAGGGAGGTGTTGGCAGATCTCAGGGGCAGATACGTCTTGGTGAAGAGGGAACTATGGGGGGGGGCACGTGGGGCATCATGGCCGTCTCCGCTCCTCCGCCTCTCACGCTCAAATTGTTGAACGACATCCAAGACCTGATGCTCCAAACTCAAGTTAACACATGGGTATTAGAGGGGGACTTGAACAGTCATGGACTGTGCACTAGATTGTCGCACAGACAGTGGTAACAGAAACCCAATTAACACCAAGCTGCAATCCTTTGCCACTGCAACAGATCTGGTTGACACCTGGAGAATGCTGCATGATTCCGAAGCTGGGTGGTAATTTCTCTCTAATGCACACAGCTCTGTCACATATCGACTATTTCTTTATCCCCCCAAGTTACCACACACCGGATCCTATCAGCGAAATTCCTAGCTAGAGGAATCTCAGATCATTCCCCACTCCCTATGGAGCTCACGAAAGGGCGCACAAGGCCCACGACAACATGGCATCTTAATACGTATTATCTTCGAGTCCCTGGCGTTATGGAAGAATTGTCACACAAAACGATGGGTCTGTAGATAGCACAGTTACACTTTTGGGAGGGCTTCAAGAGACTGTCCTCCGGGGGAAATAATATCCTTGGTTGCGGCTGCACGAAGACGACATGCAATAGCAATGGAAGAATCAGAGGCACTGGCAATTAGGGCAGAAGAAGAATTTCTCTAGCTACAGGCTTTGTAGAAAGCCATGCTCACGGCACAGGAAGCCCTACGAAATGTGGCCCTAGACAACGCTAGACAGGCCCACTGAGCTGTAAGGAGCTAAATGCATGAAACCGGTGATAAAGCTGGGAAAACACTCACATGGCTAGAAAGAGGGGACAAAGGGAAAACATATGTAAGAGCTGTATGAGACACCAAGGTTGGGATGGCGATGGTGGACACGGACATTGCAGTCACATTCACTGCCTTCTATGAAGCACTCTATTCCCCCATACAGGACACAGTCCTACCAGACGGAGCGAACTTCATTGAGTCTGTGATGCTCCTTCCCTTACAGCACAACAGACATTGGGCTTGGAGGCGGACATCATTGAAGAAGCAGTGATTAGGCAATTACAATCTGGCAAGACCCCGGGGCCCAACGGGTTTCCAGTGGAGATTTGGAAACGGCTTGGAAATCTGATCAGTCAGATGGGCACTTCCACCCAGTTCGGCAGAAAGCACATATAGTGGTCCTACCGAATCACAGGAAACCGCTGGGAACGCTCATCCTATTGGCCCATATCATTGATCAATGGGGAGGTTAATTCACCCAGACAAATGTGGGTTCATGCCATATAAGTCCATGCGCATGAACCTCCACAGGGTCCAGCGTGCCATATGTCTCTGTAATGACAAACCCAGGGACAGAGTTCGAAAAGGCATTCAACTGTCTGCTGGGTGTCGCTGTGGGAAATTATGGGTGGCATGGGATTTGGAGAGAACTTTCTTAAATGGGTTCACTTACTCAATGCGTCCCCTGAGGTAGTGGTTAGGGTTAATGGGGTCTCCTCTAGGAGTTTTACCTTGGGGTGTGGGACGAGATAGGGGTGCCCACTCTCCCCCTCCCTTTCACTCTGGCGATAGAACTGCTTGGGATTAAACTACGGACAGCTCTAAATTGGGATGGTTTCAGATGGCCCTGGGGGGGGGGGAGAAGACCGGGTTTTGCTATATGCGGTCGACCTACTGATCTATATAAGTAACCCTGAAACCACCTGTCAAATAGTGACCAGGACTCTGTCGGAGTACCAAGGGTTCAGCAGGCTCAAGATTAACTGGCTGAAATCAGTGCTCTTTCCACTACGGGGGAAGAGGGGAGACAGGACCAGCCCCCGTGACTGCGCTTATCTAGTCTCGGTCTCAGGATTTAAATACCTCGGTATCCACGTGAGCCCAAGCTCATTGGATTTCCTCCAACTTAACCTGATCCTGCTAATTGACAGGTTTTCCTCAGATACCACTCACTGGCAAGCCCTCCCATTAATTCTGATGGGCAGGGCAGCACTTTTATTTAAAATGCTTGTACTTCCACGGTTTCTTTATGTATTACAGAACGCAGCGCTTCCAATCCCCAAGTCACTCTTTGCCCGGATTGAGACCATTCTACGTTGTCTACTGTGGAGGGTGGGTGGGGGGGGTGGGGGGATGGGGGGGTGGCAGACAACCATTCACAGCCCTTAAAACGCTGCATTGCTCTGTGTGAGAGGGAGGGTTAGGGCTGGCATGTCTACAGAGATACTACTGGGCCGCACAGCTTGGGCTGGTTAATGAATGGCTGCATGTGGACCCATGGCTCCCGCGTGTTGTGGTGGAAACGGGATGAATGGGAGAGAGGTCACCCAAACAGGTGCTCTATGAGGACGGCGCCCGGGGGAAGGTCCCTTCCCAGATGATACGACACACGCAACAGGTTTGGATCGATGCACACCTACATATAGGATGGGGGAGGAAATAGACACTCGACCAACCCCTCTGGAACAATAGACATCTACCAGAGATATGTAAAATGGGCCAGATCAGAGGCTGGGAGAAACGCGGGATAAAAGCTCTGGCAGACGTGGTGCAAGACGGGCAGCTCATCCCGTTCGAGTCCCTACAGGATACCTTTGGGCTGCTGGGTGGTGAACTATATACACATATGCAACTGGCACATGCCATTAGATCCCAATTCCCCACCCTGGGAGAGATCCCCAGGTGTTCACCCATAGAAGCCAATACTTTCCCCGACCTATTGTGGCAAGGGTCACTTCCACATTATATCAGATGTTAACAGTATTTGGTGCCCAGGAGCTGTCCCGACTCAAGGACAGGTGGGAGAGCAATAATGGTCCACTAGGCATGGAAGAATGGGTTGAGGCACTCATGTTCCCAAGGGAGGTTGGAATCGCAGCCAGGCTCCACCTTATCCAGTACAAAATCCTGCATTGGGTATATTAATCACAGACAGTCCTGGCCCGATGGGGCACTACTGACAATGACAATTGCCTGCGATGTGGGATGGCAGAGCGCACCTTTTTCCACACATTATGGGAGTGTGCACAAATCCAGATATTCTGGGGAAAGTGCTGCGGCAGGTTGACCGCACTATTGGGGTCTCGGGTTCCCCGTGACCTTAAACCTGCAATACTGGCCATCTGGGGGGAAACAGGGTTCACTAAATATGAAAATGTATTCTTATCTGTCACATTGGGAATAGCAAAGTGGAATAAAGCTGCGATGTGGGATTCGACGGACCGCCTACGACTCAGGCACTGGTCCACTGACATTGACAGATGCATGTCCCATGAGAGGCAAGTATATAATGCAAGGAGCTGCCCCCAAAAAATTAAGAAGGTGTGAGGTTGGTGGGAAGGGATAATGATTTACGGTTGAGATATCCCCGCACTCAGAAGTGTTGCAGTCTTGATTGTCTTTTTGTTCACTGCTAGATATTCTTGTGAATGTACGACAGATGTTCTATTATGCACTGCCATTTCTTGTTATGTATCAATTTCATCAATAAACAGGGATATAAAAAAATAAAATAATATAAAAAAAATTAAATAAATAAAAATAATACCTTTGCAAATGTTTTGGTTGTTCGACGGCATCGAACCAGGCTTCTCGGCATCATTCTATGGTTCGTTTCGGTTTGAGGATGCAGCGGTTGCGGTGGTCTGGAGCCAAGTCATGGTCGAATGGAGGTAGCTGTGGTTTCAAAGTGTCTTCTCGAGCTGTGCGAATTGGGCAGTCACCCCAGTTTGGTTTGGCTTGGCTTGGCCGTGTAGGTTTGATGTTGGTGGGCTGGTACCAGAATGTGCAGTTGAGTCAGTTCGATGCAGAGGCCTGAAGATCACTGGTCGGGGGAATACCTGGGTCGGTTCCATCGCCATACAAGAGCAGTGATGAAGAAGCTGGCAGTTCAAACAGTGGTTTGAGCAATGGAAAGCATCAGTGCTTCTTTGGTTCGAGTCTAGGCTGCAACATGCCTCAGCACGCACTATATTGAACAGATTTGAACGGGCAAACAGCAGTTCGAGGAACGATGAATGCCAAAGGCATCTCTGGTGGTTTGAACGTTGTTGATCACGCTCAAATCACAGTTCGCAAAGGCTCCACTTTTAAAAGACAGCGATTCTGGATGTTCTGTCTTTCAGGAGTTGTGAGTACAACTCCAGGGTATCAGCGGCCAAGGGGAGTACCTTTCACGGGCTTCCAAACATGGGGGAGGCTAGCACACACATTCAGCAATCCTGCAGCATGAGGAGGTCCGGGGAAACAGTGTGGCTGGCAGATTTGCAGGTCTCGGTCCAGCAGCAGACTTCACCGCAAGGGCCCATGGGGATGGTTAGGGGACAGAGCTCACCACTGCCTTGGAACACCTGCCTTTCCCTCACAACTAGAGGACTTTAGAAAAGACTGCTCTCCCTGCAGGGTCCAATGAAAACTTCAAGGGCTGAGTCCAAAGATGATTCCAAGAAGTGGTGGGAGACCTCTTCCTTTCAAGACAAAAGACCACCGATGATTCGACTAAAGCTAGCCTGCATTAGGGGTCCAATTCCTGCTCTTGAAATAAGGGTACTTTGCCTTCCGACATCATACACAAAGTGCTTTGTGCTAAAGGAAGTGGAGAGAACATGAAGGAGAAATGGAAGCAGAGAGAAACAAAATGGTGGAACCTTCCTCCAGAGCTCCCCCTGTCTTCACTAACCTCGCCCCATTTCCTTCTCAATAGAGTCAAAATCCTATATGCAGCACCCTGGTGTTGGGTCAAGCCTTTTGTGAATGGGTGTGTGGAGTCATTTGCCAAGTCATTTGGTCTTTGAGTGCAGCTTGACTGTGTATCACAGTCTTTCTACAGTTTCTTGTCTGGAGGAGGAGCGACCCCATAAAGACTGACACAGTATGCATAGCATTCGTGGAGTCGTTTGCCGAGTCGTTTGGTCTTTGGTGGTTTTAGGAGGGCAGTGGTGGGCCCAGCCTTGGAACTCTGCCTGCTACTTTCCACACTTCTTAATTAAAGTGTGAGCAGGTTGCCACCAGCCGAAAGCTAAATCTGCTCGTCTCCCACTATTAAAGGTCATCTGACTGTGTCTGGTTGACTGCAGGGTTGTGATTACTTCCCTTTGAAGTAAATGGAACTGACTGAGAGCCGTCTCCTGAAAAAGAATAACTGCTTTTCCAAGAATGACGCACAGCAGCCTTCGACGAACTGGCTTGGAGAAGCTCAGCCATAAATGCAGGAAAGAAAATCTCCAACGTTATCACCGGTCTTAAAAACAAATGGAAAATGATTGATTATATGCCAGTGAGAAACCAGTCAACAGGTGTTAAGAATCCGCAAGCAACAACATCACCTGCTGTTATAGACCTATCCCCATCAAAATACTTTCCGCAGAGTAATTATGCTGCCACTAATTTTCCCATAAATAATGAAACATCCTTTGTATCTGCCACAATCAATAACAATAACTCATTCCTGAAGATGTGCATTGGTCTTCAGAGGGTCCCATTTGTGGTCGAAAGCAAACCAGCGTGGAAGCAGCCCCTTGATACTGCACCTACTTCTAATCTTTCCGACTCGCCGGATCTGAGAGCATTGGTGTCCTCATCGGACTCCTCAACGTGTTCTGATTCAGAGTCGGAAGGCTCTGAAACCTCTAATCACACGACACAGCATATATCATCCTTAAAGATAAAATAGAGCAACCAAGACAATAATAGGGCTTCATTATAACTCCCGGCTGTAGCCGTGTTGGAAAAAATGGCAGGCTGCTGCCAGAGTTGTGTTTTTTTTCCGGCGCCTGGCTTTGGGGAATCACTGGGGCACCGGAAAATGTAACTCCCCATTCCCATTTGAGTCCCGTAGGTCAGAACTGGTGGGATGGAGGGCATCCATACCGCAAACTTGTACTCTGCCGGTCCGGTAACAACCGGCACCTTTGTTACTGGACCGGCAGGGTCATAATGAGCCCATACTCCCTTATTTAGGAACAAACCAGCCTGGATGGAGTCAACTATGATAAAGCTATTCGAAGGTCAAGCGGTCCTGAAAGATATGGTTGCTACATTAACTGAGCTATTGCTAAAGCTTGCAATCCCTAGTAAAACACAGGGCACTGCACCAACTGCTATTGGAGGAGAGGTGGACCCTAAGCCAGCTAAGGCGAATCTAGCTGAAGTGGGGAGAATCTGCAAACCTGTGGGAAACTGGATTGTCGACTCCCAGATTCCCTCCACAAGTAATCTAGCGAAGCTAGCCACATCATCGGCGGACCCGCCGGATTGGGAATATGAGGAAATATTTATTCCATTTAAGGAAGCTTCATCTCGTATAGAGGAGCCCCTAACCCCTCTATTGAAACACCAGAATAAGACTGAAGAAGAACGTCAAGGGTGGAAAGCACCCAAGGGGAAGAAGCCTAGGGATATGCTAAGGAAAAGTCACCTCATTAAGACCCATCTGCCAGATGGCTCCATGAGGAGTACTCGGCTTAACGGTGCTACAGTTAATTGGATACAAGATCAGGGGAAAGTACCCATTCTGGCAAATTTCCCAAAGACATTGAAGACTATCCAGTTGACTTTGAAGGGATTTAATATCGACCAGCCGCAGCGACTAGGACTGCGCCTGATGCACTTAAGAAAGTCCTGCCAGGGGAAGAACATATAGTCTTGTGTAGCTTGGTGTTGATCCAGGAAAAAAAATACAATTTATAGCCCATTTTTTAACTGATCTTGTCTGCTGGCTCTTAACTGATCTTAATGATCAGTTAAGAGGGATTACCTGACGAGACATCACCAAGATAGAGCTGCCTAGGATAGGTAGAAAATCTAACTGGGTATTGGTGGAGTTCTCCTTACCATTAATGGTAGCACGGATAAAAGCAAACATAGATCCTTTGGAAACACTGGGCTTATCATTAACTGTGTGTAGAAAGGCAAAAAGCATGGCCCAACCACTGGAGCACCGGCAAGACGCTGATGCATGTGGAAATAAATCAGAGAAATCTGTACTTCTGACCTCTGGCTGCCCAATGGGTGAAGAGCAGAACACCTACCATTGGAGGCCTGAATGAGTGCAAGGTGGTGGTAATTGACCAATTGCTCCGAAGACCAGATTAAAGTGCCTGTGTTGCTAAAAACTGCAGGGTTTGCACTTAATGTTAATGCTGACCTTTTCTTTTTGCAAGCAACCTGGTCCCAAAGCCCATTCTACATAGATGGACTTACCATACTTTATAATCATGAGATTCCTTCTAATAAAGGCTGGGCAAGTGGAGGAGTGGCTATTGGTTCATGGTTAAACCTGTCAGTACAGGCTTATGTGGGGCTCCATACCTTGTAATATGTTCTTTCATCACTAATACAAACCCCTGCTACCTTATTGAAGAGGATCCTGTTCATTAATATCTATGACCTACGCACTGGCATCTTTACTGAGGAAATTTTAAAAATAATCAGGGTGCTATTACTGCAATGGGCTGAGCAAAATCCCAGTGGAGGGATTATGATTGTAGTAGAGTTGAATGTTAGAAATTTGCATAGAGTAAATACCGATTTGTGTTCTTGTGCACGAAAGTGGCAGCAATTAATGAAATCATTTGACTGGGAATGCCTTAGCTTTAAGAAACATTACCTAGCCGATCGAACTAACACCTGGTTGAATGGCACTTGTCACTCTCACAGATTATGTCATTATTAATTCAGATAAAATTGACCACTATCACCCAATCAGATTGATGGAAAACGAGGTAAGCGATCATAAAGCATTGTCCTGGCAGCTTAGCATTCCCGTGCTAGCTAGGCCAAACATTCTTAGAGGAGCCAACAATGTCAATAATCAGGGGTCACCGCCTGGATGGACAGCAGCAAAAATTTAAGAAATAAATAACCAGCTACTGTGTGACAGTAAAAATGCTCCACCTCAATTGGAAAAAAAGAAATGACAGCTAGATATACTACTGCAATAAAATTAAAACTGGTACAGGATTAGAAAAAAACAATTTTGCAAGCAGACATATTAATGTACACAAAAATCCTTTTGACATATTTATTCATATGAAGGTTAAACTTAGGAGAGCGACGGCTGGCGTGTGTGGGAATGCTTCCCTGACAGAAACTCAAAAAAGGGCCAAGCTAGTGAATCTGAGAACAGGCCATAACAATTGGCTGCGCCAACAAACACTATCAAAAGAACTTAAAATGGTTATTATTCCTTGGCCTACTTAAAACCCAGAAAAAGTGGAAATTCTGGCCCTTTTTTGACGAGCGCAAACCTTACGCCAAACTCAACGGAGTTAAATCAAATTAGTGCTACACTTTGGGTTAGTTACATATTGTATTATAACAATGATAAAGCGACTTTACCAGACAATCCTTGGGTGATACAAAGTAGCAATACATTAATGGCTTTTGATAATGAAGATGTAAGGATCATCTTATCTAATTTTAAATCCACATGTGCTCCGGGCCCGGATGGGAAACCTAATATTCTGTATAAGGAAGATCCTAAACTCTGGTCAGAGATCATTTTAACAGCTTTTACATCAATTGAAACCACAGGGATTCTACCCAAAACCTGACAGGAATCTATCCTCATTCCTATATTCAAAAAAGGTTCTAAATTGAACCCTGATAACTATCGCCTACTATCGATGCAAGACTTGAGACAGAAGATATTTGCCTCTATACTGCTAAATAAAATAATGAAATGCGCCTATAAGAAAAGCCTCCTGAACCCATTCCAAACCGGTTTTTATGGCACCGTGAATAACATCTGTGTGATCCAATATCTTATGGCAAAGTCAAAATTGGACATGGGCAAAAGGAATCTTTATTGCTTTTATATAGACTATAGTATCTCCCGGCCACTGCAGTGCCTTTGATAGTGTCTTCCGGCCATTGCTGTGGAAGAAACTCACTAAGTGGGGAATAGATACTCACATACTGTATTTTATTAAAACGTTATACTCCTTAACATCTGTTTCAATACTCACAGATCAGAGAGGAGCAATAGCGGACCCCTGTGAAACTAATCAAGGGCTGAAACAAGGCTAGGGGTTGGCCCCCATTTTGTATAACCTGTATGTGGCGGACCGCCCTAAAGCCTTGTGCTTAAAGAGGACGTGCACTCCAAAACGGTATTGTCCCGATCATTCGGGCATGTATTTTTAAGCGTACTGTAATCAATCTTAACATTTTTCCTATGCATCTTATCTTAGTTTTCCTCACTTTTACACATGCGAAAACAACGGGTTGGGTGCGGCCATCTCGTGCTAATCTGATCCATTGAGGCATCACACTAACTTCAAGTGCACCCGCGGCAAGAATACAGATCGCCCGCCCCTGAAGCCGACATCACTATTCCAAACGATATGCTCCACCTGTTTTCATGACGTTAGTGGCCAGCGTAGCCAAACGCGCCCAGTCATCACCCACGCCATAACGTCAGTTAACGCAGAACCTGGAAGATAAACACACACATCCTCTCACAGCTTCTCCCAAATTGGATAGGAAAACAATATTCTTATAGAAAGCATCAATAGTCTGCAATGTAGCAAGTGCTTTTATTTATCAAAGAACGCTCCCAAAACTTCATTAAGTCCACAAAATGAACAATATGTTTTTGCCAAACAAGTTATAGCTAGCGAACATTGCATGCTTCGAATGTTCTTTATAACTTCCTCATGATACGCTGATTGCGATCAACGATCGATAAATCCCAGTACTCCAATTCTTGTGTGTCCTTATGTTACACGAGCACAACTTTCTAATGACGCACATGGTGTTCCTTTCGTGAGAAGATATGGACTCTTTGCACTTTCAATCGCAACGCTTTGACTTTAGATTGTTGCTACATCGGAAACTATGACAGGTTGCTCCTTGTCGCTGGTACCACTAAAAGGGAAGATCGGGCTCTGTCTGTCGTTCCACATAACAGTAATGCAATAAGCACCATTTATGCTTATCGACAAAGTTGATTGAAGAATCCATCCAACGGCAGCTGGAATCTATGGCATACGCAGAACGGTACAATATATTTGTGTAGATAAAATAATACAAAAATATTTTAGTAGCCATTCTTTACTCGAATATAATCATTTACCGTATAATTCAGCACCGGATGAAACCTAATCATAAACACAAACCACACATAATGAACACAAACATGACAACATAGGGGAGTATTTTAGACCACAAGTGCATGAAAGGTTAGCGCTGTGAAGTATGTATAGCTCGCAATGGGATGGAGAATCAGATGGATATGGAGAACCACAGACAGATGGCATAACGGAACTGGGAAGATTATTGATCGAAAAGCGAACCAAGTTACCTCGAAAAATGTTCAGCCTCCGGCACATCCACCCACATCTACTTTATGGTGCTCAAGGATACAACAGTGACAGTACACCCGGATATTCCACAGGACTATGCGGTTTAGATATCACTAGCCTGCATACAAGTTGTGGTTGCAGGTCATTGATGAATAATTGTCACAATATGCTTCAGCTAACAACCCATAACAAAGCCAGTAAGCAATACTGCCGAAAACAAAATCAAACCTCTACTCATTCCTCTTTAAACTATACACAAATGACAATTATTACTAGACATATAAACAAACCGTGAGTTACGCACTCACTTTTTTATACTGCGCAGTATAAATATAATTCAACATAACATTTTGTGTCCATTATTTTCATCAAATCACACATTCGCACATCACTGAATTATTCAATATGCATAGAGCACACATTCATAATGTTAGGAAGTTCCATCGGTCTCACGCATAGTAACCGCTCCGAACAACAGATTTCAGAAATTGAAACTACATTTTCAAATGTCCACTTTCAATATAGTAAATGTTACCATTTTTTAGGGTATTCAACACCTTGTGTCCTTCTAGCGGCTGCTGACTTTCACTCAAGGCCAAATAACAATAGCAGCTTGTTTTCAGTGTTTGAAGCCAGAGATAGGTAGGTTTCGATTTTGTGAAAGAATGCCACAATAATAAAACAGACCGGACAAAACGAGCCAGTGTGACTGGCTTTATTTCTTCCATTCCCACAAGCATCAGCTCACAACCTGGCCTTCACTCCATGGAGCGATGAGCCCAGCTGACCCACGTAGAATTCAAAATACGGCTGATAAATAAACGAATTGTAGGCTGGCATCCACCAATGGAGCACAATCATGTATACTGATCACTAGTGCGGTTCAGACCTTATATGTGATGCCATTACTGACGCTGTGGCCTCTCAAAAGGCAACAACATTCATCCTGGAGTCCGAACGTTCTCAAACAGCAGACACCTGCTGATATTTTATGCATTCTGTACATTTGTATTCATTCTGTTGTGAGCCTAACAGTGGACAGTCTTCAATTGCATACAGTCTACTATAATTCATGCATGTCCGCTCAGACCATCTATCGCACCTTAGGCAACCCTCTCTACCTTCATGCGAGACAGGTGACATTGTGTGCCCATACCAAATAAGTTGCATTCATGCTCCGACTAGGCCTTGTGCCAATCGGCCCTGTGAGTGCATAGGGTAAGCAAGGAAAAGCATTAGACCTTTTTTCAGAGTTGTTCACTAACTTTCTAGTGTGGCCCTGAGAAGTGGGTAGCCTTGTGTTCAACATTCCAGTATTGCATGAAAGAGCACGATCACGCTGGTGAAGCAAAAATCGGTTCTTCTTGTGTAGGCTGTAGCAAGCCAGCAAGCCAGGAAGCGGTCTGAGGCGATGAAGAATTGGTTCCCAGAATTCTAGTAGGATGTGCCCTTGGTGACAGATCAGTTTTTCAAAAAGTGAGAATAGCTGGGGAGCGCAGGCTAACCCAGCCAACATCTAATACCTTTATGGGATATCTGTGCGTAAAAGGTATCTTTTATGCCGGTCCAAAACCGTCAAGTGATGCAAGGGCTTGATCCATGTAGCCAACTGGAGCCATGGCATAGATTTTGGCCTTGATTCACAGAGCGTTTTCCAATGCGGTTTTTCTGTTCTAAAACCTTCTGTGAATTGGGCCCTTCATGTCTGCGAGGACATGCTTTGACTCCTATCAATTACCCTTTCATCGCACTTATTGTCGACAAGACGCACCTCCACCTCGTACATGTATAAAACATATACCTTATCGTAACAACTTATACTTCTATGGGGAGGCTGTTAGGACAGTTTTTCTGAAGTCTGAATTAGGGCTTAGTAAAAACATTCATCTGAGACAGTCCAATACTCCAATCTTAGTATAATGCTGTACCATGTTGAGTTCTGGTTAGCATAGACAGAGCAGCTAGGCTTGTCTTTGGAGGGAGAGAGGGCTGTAAAATCAGTACAAATGAAATTGCAATTCAAAAGGTACAAAGAAACACAGACACACTATGTAATGTAAAAATAAATGGTCTATTTAAATAATAGTAGATCCTGTAAATTTTGGGAGGATAAAAGTACTATCACATTATATATAACCAAATTTATAAAAACAACAATATGCTTGAAGGTTCTCAGATCAAAGCATATAACCTTGTTTGGAACACCTAACATCAGTTCTTGTGAATTCAAAACCAATAATTACTTTTTGATTTCCGAGAACTCGGCAGAACTCTTTAAAATATGCAAGGAGCTGGTCAATTCTGCTGCAGTCTCTACCTCTCCTGTTCCCTCCTAGCCACTATGCACAGCTCTGGCCTATTATTTCATCTCTAAAACCCAGGACATCCTGCGCACCCTCTCGTCCTCTACTCCTTCGCCCTCAATTCCCTCCTCTACCTCTGCCCCCCCTGTGGCCACCTCTCCTCCCTCTTTCTCTTCCTTTCCTCTTTTCTCCCCCGATGAGATTTATAGACAAGTCTGATCTATGAAAGTCTCGTCAAAATATGTTCTTCCATGCTCTTCCCAAACCATCAAGGACCACATTGACGACCTCGCTCCTGCCTTGGCTGACTTGCTTCTACTCTCTGCCCTCTGCAACTCATCCAGAACAGGACTGTGAGACTTGTCCTTGGCCTCAAGCCCAGGGATCCTATCTCTCCATTCCTGAAATTTCTTTACCGGCTCCCAGTGGCTGAAAGGATCAAGTTGAATACCCTTTGCGTGGTCCACAAGGCCTTCTGAGGCCGGGGTCCTCTCTGCCTCCAACTTTCTCCTCAGTAATATCTTGTTACCCAAGCTCTTTGCTCCATTTTTGTGTCCGTCTAAAACAGACCATGCAAAGCAAAACCCAGTGTTACACTGTTTGAATGACACAAAGTTATGTTGGCAAAACCGAAGGCAGCCTTTATCTGCACAGGGCTAACAGCATGAAAGGGCAAGCAAATCCCACTTAACATTTATCCTTATAGGAATAATAAAATGAAACCAACAACATTACTTTTATGTAAGAGGCACAATCAATTCACAGGTGAACAAAATAACCTTATATATACTTTCTATAATAGCATAACATTTCAAAGGTAACTAAACTAAACTTTTAGATACTTTGCAGAAAGGTGAGAGCATGATTTGTTGTGATGTGAGGACAGTTTGAATCATCTAGTAAAGTCTTGGTGGGCCTTTCATATCAGTTGAAGTGTTCAACAAATTACTCCCACCTGCCATTCATTGTAAGTTTGTCTGTGTAACTTAAATGTTACATTTATTTAAAATGAGAAAGGGGATACTAACTATCACCAAAAGGGATCAAAAGATACTTTCTACCCTTCGCAACCTGTAGTTCTGTCAAAAAGTTAAATGTGGAGCACCTAGGGCAACCTAGCAACAGCAGGCACTTACTTCCAAAACGTTACCAAAAAGCATACATTTGAAAAGACAATATGGACGCTCTGGGGAGCTAGGGAGAGCCGTAAAAAAAAAAAAAAAATCACACCCATCAAAAGACTAAAATATTCTGTGAGTGTGTAAAAAGGTGCCCACTCAGAGGTGCAAGAGAAATAATAGGCCAATAAAGCAAAAAGTTCTGAAAGTTATGGGGTTGACACATGTCAGGCGATTTACCATTACTATGAAAATCTTACCTACCATGTGCCATCAACGCCAGTGCCATGCACTGCATGTGTGGATGTGGTTTGGGTCTAGCAGAGGCGTTGACAGACACCAATCCTCAGTGTACCTTAGACTGATGGCAAATATCCATTTGCATATCAGTATTTCTGCCACCCAAATGGTAAGTGCAGCACCGATTCTCTTCTGAAATATAGTACCAATAGCAACCACAGACATGTGTCTTCTTGATAGAGAATCAGTAATATAAATGAAGGAAAGGTAAAATATATACATTAATGAATCATACACCCGATTAAATCGTGTAATTAAATAGTTTTTAACACATTTTATAGCACTGAAATTGCAATAGCATTCGATTGTTTCTGTACAATGTCCAAGCATTGGGGAACATATTGAAAATGTTATTGTGAGCAGATTATGAAGACAGCTACAAATCACTTAAATCTGGAAGTCAACCTTTCACCAAGTTCCCCTTTAGGTGGACACGGCTCGTTTGCAATGTTTTGTGGCATGGTATGTGTCCTAGGAGCAAAATCAGGATCAATTCCATGAGTATGCATGGCCAACACAGTCACTTTCAGATTTTTCACAAATTTAAATTCCATTTCCTGGTATATTGGCTTGGCCACCCATCGTTTGCCTTGTTTTGTAAAGGCCTCCGGTAATGAAGCATCCCAAAGGTTCCTGCACTTTTCACTTGTTCCCTCCCAATGTTCTCTTGTGCGCAAGTACAGCTAGTCTTGTCCTGGCCTTCATACCGTCTATGTCGAAATGCAACCTTTTGAGTCTGTACTTTAGGCACATATTATGGAACACCTCCAAATCTCCAGTATGACAGAACTCTGAAAGTCCCTTCAGGTCTGTTGAAAACGTTTTATCGTACACAATCTTCTCAAGTGCTTTGTGTGGAGGGGAACATGGTACCAACCACTACCTCTTGCGTTCCTGCTCCTTAGATAAAGGGCCATGCGCACATTCGTGGAAATGTTGGTTTTCTGTCCATGAGTGTACGTTGGAACAATGGTACATCAATGAATGCTATTTTTCAAGTAGAATTTCTACAGATCCATCAAAAGCTTTTTAGTTCCCCCAAAGATGACTGCTGATAGACTGACACCACTTTAAAATATTTTCCAGAACCTTTTTTTTTTTTTTACCAGCAGCTGCAATTTTTTTATTGACTGATTTGACAACGTGCCATACATCAAATTGATGCTGAACATGTGGAAAATGCTCTCTCATGGCCTTGGCTATTGAAACGTGCCTCTTAGTGGCTATTTGCATTCCCCTGGATTCCAGACATTCGACGGATTTGATGAAACCATGTTTCTCCATGGCCACAGAAGATGAACATTCAGATACCTGCATGATCACTGAACTCACAATTATGTTTACTTTCCATGTCTTGAAAGTGGTATGTGCAGTATTTTGCGGAAAATCCAGGACAGTTACACTGTCCGTCGCCAGCTAGCCTGAAACATTTACCAGAGAATGTACTTTCCATTGACATCTGTTTGATTTTCTAGGCTTGACTAATAGCGGGGAATAAGAATTCCCTTTGATATTTGTAGTACTGGGTTTCTGAAGTCGACCCGCTGAAATGTAAAGCTGCTGAACATATTAGATTTCCAGCAGGCACTTTGCCCAGCATCATTTGAGTGGACTATGAAAATGTATTATGGAGGTGGACACAGTTGGCATGGATTATCAGGTTAATGTCTTGCAATACACGAGACACATTCACCAATGGCTCCCCACATATGTTCCTTCTGCATTTGTACAATTCTCTAGCAGGCAACTGTTGAATACAATATATTTTTGCTCCTTTAATAGCCAATCGTCCGACATTAATGTGTTTTGTGGCTCGACGGTGGTGGACAATTTCCTCAAACTAGGCAAACTGAAGTTGAGATATTGAGAAAATTCCTCAGTAAATTGCGTTGAAGCTTCAGCCTCTGTTAGTTCAGGCTGAGATATTTGCACATAAATTGGAAAAACGGATAACATTGAATGTTTCTTGGGTGGAACATTTTTAGGGGGTGTAGATTGGGCCAAGGGGTCTGCAAGCAATTGTAATGCATCTTCATTGTCTTCCGTTTCATCTTGTCGAGTTGGCACATAGTAGCAATGGTCCATATAAACTTTGTACGGTTCACAGGTGAGATTCCATTCATTTTCTGGCCACTGGACATATGCATCACAAGTCTGATTATTGATTGGACCACGCTGCGCCTCAAATAGTAGTTGCTCCATTGTGAAATCCGTTTGGCAAGGGACATCTTTGGTTTCATTTGTTGTCTGAGTCTTTATACTTCTCTTGCTTCTGGGCCTTTTAGAGATGTGTAGAAAAACATGCTCAATGCATAGCAGATACCATTTTCAAACTAAAAACCTATTATGAATAAAACATTTGCTTAGAAACTTCTTCAAATCAAACTTGTACGCTTGTTACCCTTGTTTTCTTAAATTGCTTCGAAACCGTGGCCTTCTCTTTGCCCACCGCACCATCAAGCTGAAAAAATAGTGTTTTTTACAAGGTTTAAATAAAGCAAATTTGATTTGCATGCAAAAAAACATATTTACATATCATATCTACAAACAGTAACAACTTGAGAGACTTGAAAACATTACATTATAAAAATGTATTCCAAATGCAATGTGATGGCCAATTATATTCAATATTAGGTTATGTATACCTCTGGTTCATGTGCCTCCTCTTCTAATTCCACACCTTGGGTACATTCCTTGAATAAAATATTCATTAAAAAAATTAAAATGTCAATCGTACTGGAAATTAAAATCTTTCATCACACAGAGCACTTACAAACACCAACCATATACTATAAGATTTGTTGTAGCAACACAAATCGAAAAGTCATGTGAACATACCCTCGAAAACAGTGTACATGATTTGGTCATAATATACATTTCAGATTTAACCTGATAACCTTCCGAGATGACAGATGTACTTGATCTGAGATCACTGTGCAAAACACACTGATTGTAATGTCTCCTTCAAAAGTAGTTTGCTTTGCAATGCTTGTTTTTTAATGTAATCTGCATTAGGGAGGAAGTGTAACGTTAGAACCAAAATCAGAAAAGTTTGAAACAGTGCAAGGTTACATTTAATTAATTTATTTATTTGTAGGACGCCGAAAGCCTGCAGGCATCGGGGTGCCAACATAGAGATTAAACCGGGAGCACAATACAAAAGAAACAGGACACTTGGTCATAAAGGAAGACCAAACTGTGGTACATTCAGTTTATTTTACTGTCTTGTAGTTTAATTTATTTAAACAGGAGAGTTTTCAGCTTTTTCTGAAAACAAGGTGATTTGTCTCTAATCTTAGGTTTAGGGTGCAAGGATCGGAAAGGCTGTGTCTAGGCCGTTTGATTTCTTGTGTGGTTTTACTACAATGAGTTCTAGTGCTTCTGACCCGAGTGATCGTACTGGCAAGTACTGGGTGATCTTCGATTTCAAGTATGCTGGAGCTTTCCCTTGTAGGCACTTGTGAACTAGTGTCATGGATTTAAACAGCACTCGGCCTGTTTGGTCAAGTCCAATAATGCCTGGAAGTATCCCTGCCGAACGGGCCACCAAAACCTTAGACTAGAGTCAAGAATCATAATTAAGAACTGCAAAGGGACGATACAAGGTAGGTAAAGTGAGATATTTGTCAGGCTTGACTATTAGTGTTAATCAAGATTCCCCCATTGTGGGTGCAATCAGCCTGATTTCTATAAAGCTGTTAAATAAAGTGACTAGATGAGGGTCCAATAAGGTTGCACATTTCTTATAAAATATGGCTGAAAAGCCATCTGGGCCTGGGACTTTAGTAATAGGAAGTGTGTGAATGGCTCTGGTAAGCTCTTCCACAGTTATCAGGGTCTCTAGCTGCTGTTTATGTTCAACAGGAATCGAAGGGAAGTGTGCCTCACAAATAAATAATATTTGGGTTGAGCTACCCATGACATCTTCCCCGAATAACTGTGCGTAATAGCGCGATAGAATCTGCATCTCCATGAGCTCGTCATCAAATAAACAACCTCCATCATCCTTAAGCTTAGAAATAGTATTGGCTGACCCACATGCCCTCAATTTGTATGCCAAGATTCGAGAAGCTTTATTTGAGGTACTGAAATAAAATGGTTTAGTTCAAAATAATTCATGGGAAATATCTGCTGCCAAAAGTGCTTTCAATTCTGCCCTCGCAACGTACAAATGTCTATATGTTCTTTTGGATCTATACCTTTTATATTGAGAATCCAGATCCTGTACCCTCTTTTCCACTTCCAGTCTCTGAGTCAGTAGCATACACTTCCTCACGGAAGCCAAGCTAATGAGCTCACCAGGTATCATGGGCTTAAAGGTATCCCAGATAGTCGATATTGGGGTATTCTTTGTCCCATTTTCCTGAAGATATTGGGACATTGTATCAGAATGGATGTGCAATAAGCCACATCTGCCCGAAGAGAATCATTCAATTTCCATAGCATAGTTGTCCTGGCCTCTGCCGCAGATGCATCCAATATGATCATTATGGAGGAAGGATCCGATACCACCACCAAATCTATATTGGCATCAGCAATTTTAACCTGTAAAGAACTTGAAACCAGAAAATAGTCAATACAAGAAAAGCTATGGTGCACATGTGAAAGGTGAGTATAAACTCTTTCTAGAGGGTGTAAATTCCTCCAGATTTCTATCAATTGTAAGTCCTCAATCGCATTTCTGAGGGAAATGGTTTTCAAGGAATCTGCTGTGGTAGAGTGACCCGATCTGTCCATTCTTCCATCAAGCACTACATTGAAATCCCCCTCCATAATGACATCCCCCTTTTGGAATTGTGCTAAAATTCCTCCTGGTTCTGATTCAGACCATACATCAAAACCAAGGACAAGTCCCTACCACCAACCCAGGTATGAAGCCCCAAATACCTCCCTTGAGCGTCATTAAGTACCTTAATCTTCTCGAAGATTACGACCCCTGCTTTCTTACACTGAGGTGAAGCGAAATATTGATGTGGAAACTATTTAGAATGAAACCTAGGACAATCAATGGCTAACAGATGGTTTTCCTGAAGGAAAACAATATCCGCTTTCTACTCAATCAGCTTAGATAATACACTTTTCTGTTTCCTTCGGGAATTAAACCCTTGCACATTCAGTGATAATCCTAAAATCACCCAATCCCGTCATGTTTGTCCAACTTCAGCCCTTCCCTGTTTTCCAACCACCGTTGAGGAGCCCCCCCATTCTGTCAATAGACGCATATCTGGAGAAATCACACACCCCACAGTCAACACATGGTCATAAAGCACTCCATTACAAACTAACCACCAGATAAGAACACTAGCACCATGAAACACATAAAAAAAGAACACAAACATAGAATCTCCCCGCCCGGGGTACACATTAGGTAAAAAAGAAACACATACGTCAGGGTGGGTACTCCTGATGCCCTGTACATTCATAAAGCATATCTAATTTGCAACTTCTTGGAACATTGTACAGACTGCTGCAATGAACTCCTTAGATGTTCAAATCCCACCTCCCCAACGCGCCCCCTTCCCCCGCAACATTATGAGTGACCATAACCGCCCATTAGAACTTTCAGGAGGGACCCTCCGAGTCCCCACTCCTCTTGCGTCTGTCCAAAGAAGGTCTTCTCCATTCCTTGCGCCGGGCCCTCCTCAGTTTTACTCGGGACAAGTCACTTCAAGGATAGTGCTCCTCATATCTTCCGGGATCTGAAGGTCCTTGCGTGGGATCCTCAGAGTTTCAATCACTGCTTGGAGGGAGGTGAATTGATGTTGGACTCCTAGTTTGAAAAGGATACAAAATGGGTAGCTCCACCTGTATTGGATATCCTTGCTGGCTAACCATTGTGTCAGTGGCTTCATTTGATGACTCTCTAAAATAGTTCCTGGTGCAAGATCCTGAAGCAACATCAGGGTGCTCCCTCTAAATGAAATACCTTGCAGAGACCTAGATTTTTGGAAGATAGGTTTTTTGCTTTTGAAGAAGTTGTGAGGAACCAGGGATGAGACACAGACACAGAGGACTCATAGTTTTGGCTATAGACCTATTTTAAATCAAAAGGGTTGGGAAAATGTCTTACTATCCCTATCCTAGGAGGTACTTATCTACCTCAACCAAAACCTAAGGGTCTGTCTGTTGTCAAGTTGTCCACAGTAAAAATACGTCCTGTGTCCGAAATCCTATGTTGGCCCACACACTTTACAAAATAACTCTAAGGTGCAAAGGATATTCTCTCTGGATCTCAAGGTGCACAACTGTTCCAATTCAATGTAAAGATATAATTCCAACCAAAAATACCAGGTGGACAATGTTCACAGTGCCAGGGAATGGCTGCCTTCCCCAGGTTCCTGCTACCAATATGCACATTTCTTGTAGCCTAAGAGAATGGTTTTTCCCTCTTGGCACACGCACAGTTCTCTGGGAAATAGTTCCCTTCCCCAGCTTCCTTTTTGCAGGTAAGTTAAAAAGAAATCACGTTTCAAATAGTTCAAGATCCTAGGGCATGTGACTTCCTAAAGAGTCTCCTGCAATTTAACAAACACTTGATTTGGCCTGGCATAGTCTTCTGTCAGGACCTCCTTACGGTCTTTTAAACCTGTATCTTCACCTGGCATACTCTCCTGCCAGGACTTTCATATCAAACGTTTATTACAATTCACTTTTACCCATCAAACAATAACAGCCGAATGTTGGCATAGTATTTCTTGAATGGTTCTCTCCTTCATAAAAAGGACTTTTGGCCCTTTCACAAGTTTGTTCACCTTTACTCGGTTTTCTCTTTCTCTCCCTTTAAAATGCGGGTTCAACGACCCATTTGTGGAATAGCTTATGGGTCTTTTAGCTTCTTCACATACTTCACTTTGCTCACTCATGGTATAGCTATTCAATTTATTAACTTCTTCACATATTTCACTTATCTTATGGGTAGATATTTCAAAGCAGCGCACACTTTCAGACAACAAGGTAACCCTCTCCACTTCCCTGGGCTTACCAGGTGCTCCAAGTGTCTCTAGCGCCTTTCTGCTTCTGTTTGCATCGGATTGTGGGCTAGGCGTGAGACCGGTCATACGCTTCACCTCTGCCATGCCTGTCTTTGGTTTCTGCTGCCTTTCCCTCTCAGGCAGTGTGCCCTCTGCACTAAGGTTCTTTCTCCTGCTGGGTGGATTCGCTTTGCAGCGTCTTCTTCCCCAATGTTCCAGTTGGTGCTCGTGCAGGTAACCGCGCAGCTCAGCATCTGCAGCTCTCTCGCATTGTTGTCCGCTGTGTGGTTTTTAAATCTCCCAGTCTGATTAAAGAGTTTCCAAGGACTAGACTGCAGCATAGGCTTCCCGGTCTTATTGATCTGTACGGTCCTTTGTCTCTTCCTCTTCTCAGTAATTGATGGAGGATTCTTTGTGTTTTGGAGGAAGCTGGTACGGGATTCTTTCAGGAGTAATAATTACTGCTCCCTGCCACTTCCTCATCTCAGTAATTAAGGTATTGCTGGTCATCTTGTCAGGGAATATTACGACTAGATTCAATACATGGATGAGGGTGAGTGGTGTAATAAGCCAGTATGCCCTGAGAAATAGGGGAAACATCCCATTGGAGGAACAGTGTGTATGTGACTGTTCCCAACGGTGTCCTCCCCTCTCCCAGAGGCCCATCCCCCCAGGTCATCCTCCCTCATATAGCCACTCCCAGGGTCAGGATCAGGGCTGCTGTCCCCTGGCCCCATATGGAGAGACTACCTCAGGGAAAGGTGTGGACGTCATTAGATTCACCACGAAGGTTCTGACACTGCTGGAAAGGGAATAGAGCTTAAGCATGCGGTCCAATGTGAGGTCAGTTTCCATCTACCCCAATATTTCCTTAAACAACTCGGGACATATGTTTCCAGTTGAGCATCAGCAACCTCACTGGGAATCGCTCCAATGCAGATGTTATTTCTTCATGATTGGTTTTCACTATCTTCTAGCTTATCCTCACATGAGGTCCAGTGCACCTCAAGAGCTGTACTTCCTTGCTCTAGCTGGTCATTGCAATTTGCCTGTTCACAAAGGGCTGTTTCTAAATCACTGTCTGTGCTCAGCTTTCTGAACGTTTTGAGCCAATTCTTGCAAAGAACCCTCCAACTCTTGAAGGGTGTCCGCCATCTCCTTTTGAATTGATGGAAACAGTTGTGCGATGTGTCCTTTCGTGTCTGGCTGAACTTCCATATCAAGAGCTGATGGTCCCGTGGATACCAGCGTTGAAGCCTGGAGCAAGTCTATGATAGCGGCTGCAGATTTATCCCTTGTTTTGTTGGCCTTCATGATGAATTCCGCTGCTGTCTGCAAATATAGATTCTTGGTTAGGGTGGCTGCAGTTCTTTGTAACACCAGTTTCAAACCCAACTTTGTGTACCAACAGCCAGTAAATCTGCCATCACAGTAATTCGCAGCCCCCTCCTGCAGCCTCTCAAACCACAGCCATCACGCAGGCACTCAGCTCTGAGAAGGGGTGTACCGGGGCTCACTCCCAATGAGAGGGCCTTTCCACGCCACCTGCACTGCCTCTGTACTCCTGCATACACAGCAGCTCCTTCAACTGCGGGGCTCAGGAGCCTGCCCCACTTCACGCCAATGTCTCGCCGAGTGAGCTGTGCTGGGATTGACGCCCGCCTTCTCAAGCCAGAATGGAGTTCTGGACACTGAGGGGTCAGTAATGCGAGGCAGACAACTGCTTGTGTTTATCTCAAGAAATGATAATATATTAAAGAAAACATTTGTAAATAAATACTTGCTTGCCCTACTCTATCATGGAATTCCATGCCTGGCCTAAAAACTAAGGGAATAACTCCTAAACGACAAACTGGCTGTCACACTAAACAAAACATTCAAAGGTAATTCATAAACAACATAAAAGAATGAATAACAATAACAGTATTTTGGATGACCTTCACTTGCCCAGGGTTTTCCAAAGTCAACTTCAAAGGAAAAGAAAAGTCTTGAACCAGTTCTTGTAAGTTCTAAATCAAAACAAGAGTTCATCAAACAAAAATCCACTGTTAACAATTCTTCAGCTTTCAGTTGAAAAGATCCCTTTCCAATTCCAGCCAAGAAGATAACACCAATGGTAATCCTGGATATCTTCTTTCAAACATTATTTGTCACAATGCAAAGACTAGGTTAACAACTTATTCTACAACTTTATAATTCATTATGATCTCTGCAGTACATTTGGTATAATTGTCAGGATGCTTCTCTTTGGGTTGTTGCTTTCCTCTTGTCAACCACCCTCCTAATACTGTTACCATGGAACCTATTACTGTTACTGTGGAAACAGTCTCCTTTGTTCCACAGTATGTCACTACTTCAACCAACTTTAACGTGACTTCCACTGACAGTTTTAGCACCACCACATTTCAGTTACTTCTGTTTCAACATTATACTTCAGAATGATCAGGCATATAAAGACAAGACACTGTGTCCTCTACAGGTAGGCAAGCCACTCTTCTTTTCTGTTCTCCAAGAAAAGGTCAGCCGCTTTGCCTCTTCCGTCTGGCTCACTGCCACAAGTATAACCTGCCTCTGCCCCAAGACTGACTTTCTCTTCACTTCAGCATTTCAAATGATTTTCTTACTCTTCTTTACAAGCACCCAGCTCCCTTCTCCAGCTTTGGTCACACCTTCTTTGTTTCAGTAATTACCCAGACGCTGTCCAGACACTCATCCAGCCTCAGGTAACAATGCCATACTTGTATCAAAGGATAGTGGACCTTTAACAACCTCGCAGATCGGGTGGATAGGTCTAAATAGGTCTTGTTTCACCATGGAAAGGGTTTGCCTCTTACTTTGGGTTATACTTGTTTTCATCAGTACCACAACTTGTGGAATTAAAGAGTAAATTTTCTGAGTACTACAAGGTTCAGTCTTCAAAGGGAGAACAGATTTAGGTACACACAACCACTCTACGATAGATTTTTAACCTTAAAGTGTTGCAAGCGATTGTATTTCCATGTAATATCACAGAGATGATTTCAAACTCCTTTTCGGGAAAACAATTGGCCACACATGACCTTCCTTTGATGCTGTATTCACTTGTAACACTTGTGAAAGTCAAAGTTAGTTTTTCGGAATGGATTTGGCAGGCGTTCCCTTTTTACTTAGGGACACGCGACCACTCCGGCAAAAGTAAATTGGTCAACAATGGAAATAATGTGCCTTTCCTCTTACGCAAAAACTACAGCACTCATTATTAGTGCGCATGGTACATTTCCATTGTTAGAAAGGATTCCCACAACAACAAACAGTTTATACTCACTTTTAAACTTATGCAAACTACTTTAGAGCTGGTAAAAGTTACTGGCAAGGGTTGCAGAATGAACCTGAAGGCCCAGCTTCACTCACTGGCTCCAGGAACACTGGGGGTTGCGGGCTACTTCACGTTTCCAACTTCTTCAACTTCTACTGCTTCAGGCACACTAGGGACCCACACACTTCTACAGCGTGGTTGTCTCCAGCCCGGCCAAAGCAATTGGGAGTCTCCTTCACTCAGTCCCTCGGCTTGCCTTCTGCTACGGGCCTCAGGGTTTTGCACAGTTACAGCTCTGCAAACAACCACTAGTCGCACATGGGGAAAACTCCACACTTAGCAGGTCTTCCTCGGTTTAGCCACGGCAATATACGTTCTGGCATCCATTCTATGATCACACTTCCTCATGAATTGCCAGCCTTGTCCTCTTCTACTACTACTCCTGTTGCAGCCTTTTATGCCTCACAGGTTTGGCAATTGAGTTCCGGTGTTAGGCATTAGTTTCAATTGCTTGACCCTTGCAAAAGCTGTTAGGACCAATTGCCTGACTACTACATCAACATGCTTCTCCAGCCCTCTTCCTCGTCTGTCCCTAGAGGATTCTGGGACATGTAGTTCACTTAATCAAAATTAGGTTTTTATACTTCTTGAGTATTTTTAAGGGTAGATTTAATTCCCTTAATCATTTTAACAGAGGGGCTGTATGTTTTAATGTTGCTAGAGGAAGATGATTTAGATGTCAGGGTCCGACTTGACTGAATTCCACAGGAGCTGATGCTGGCCCCACAGACCCTCACCAGGAGTTCACCTCTCAACCCTAAAGTAAAAGCTGAGCTGAGAACCCCAAGAAAGGGAAAGGGGAATTTGGAGAAAATAACAACGGAGACACTGCAGCCCTGAAACCTTCTGGTAGGCTCTGGTATCTGTAGTAAACAAATACACTTGGTTACTTATGCATAGTGTAAACTTCCTTTCTTAAACTATTTTTAAACATACTCTAACTTCTTTACCTCTTAAACCTCTGTTTAAGACTTAGAGGTTAATTATCCTTATGGAATATCTTGTAAACTATTGTGATGCTTTAGTACATATTGTCACTAGCCAATCAAGTCTCTTTACAATCCTAAAGTAAATGACTCTTGCAAGCACCCTTCAGACTTAGATATTCTTCTTTGCTTTTAAAGTTCATTTAACTCTATAACGTTTGAGCTTTAAATTCTTTTGAGATATGCAGTCTTTCTTTGAAGTATAGAATTCCCATTTGCGTGAAAATTACATTAAATAGAAACTCAAACTTTCTTGAATGCTGCTGCTCCTTCTGCGTGTGAATTTTTCCTTTTTTACTTGTACAAACTATAGTTACTTTCTTGGCGCACGTTTTGAAATCATGTACTCGCTCCCTGCACTCATGCGATTAACACGCAAAATCACAAGATGTGGAAAACTGTCCTTGCGCTGAAAAATCTCACACGCACTTTTACAAATACATGCACATGAATTGTACGTAGTGTTGCTAAAAATGAAAACTCGTGCACGCGCTGAAAAACAACTCGCGCTCAGTTAATATGGACTTGCGCTCTATCGCAAACCGAACACGCACTGTTATACGCAACGTAACTCACGTGAAAATTGTACACGCGCTAAAAACAACTTGCGCTATTCATTAGGACACGTACACTATCGCTCTGCATACCTGCATGCTCCCATAACGACGTTGCTGAAGACACGAGGACTTGCGCACGCGTTAAACAGTATTGAAACACTTTTCACGCAGTTAACATTTAAACTTGCACGCAAAGTCTTTACACTTGTTTCCTTATAGTATTTAAACTGTAAAATGTTTTCTCTCAGTAAACTTTATAACTTCTTAACACTTTAAGTTCCTTATAAAAAAAATGGAAGTTCACTGTGAAAGTCTTTAAACTTTTAAAAGGAACGATCCCACCTGATGTCTTCTTGTTCATCTGGCACAGCAATCGATTTTCTTACTTCTTCAGTAAATCTTCTGAACTCTGAAAGGCCTTACTTAGGGAGCTTAACTAATACAACCAGCTACTGAATTACTATGGATGAAAGGCAGTTTAGAATCTTGCTCACCTCCCAAGAATCCAACCCATTATCCTTTCAACCAATCAGACAAACCAAACATATCATTGTTCCTTAAACCAATCAGATTAAGTTTCTTTCTCTCCATCTTGACTTGGGCAACCACAATGTTAATTCTATGTACATACTATTTCTTGTTACTATCTACACCAGCCAGCCAGCCTGACATTAGATAAGACAACATTTCCACCATTCCTTGTAATCTATCCTCGATATTGAGGTGGGCCTTTGGTTTTAGGAACCAAAAAGATTATTTTTGTATAATATGCTTTGGTGATTCAAACATAGGGTTTACCACCTGAAATTTAGTAGGGGGTTGTAACCTCTTCTGGCATAGTGGTAAGGGTCTCCTCCTAGAGAAAAAATACTGTGTCTCAACCCACAGAATCTCCTCACTTCCCAGGGCCCTGTCTCCACCCAGGTGATCCTCCCGCAGTACACCACTCCCAGGGTTGGGATCAGGAAGCGTCTGCCTTCGCCTGGCCACCTAAATGGAGACTTTAGGTAGGGTTTCAGTGAGAGATCCGCAGGATTCTTCACAACATTGATGCTTACCTCTACAATCACAGATCCGGACACTTATCTCAGCCCTGTGTGGCTGCTGCCATCCGGCCCAGGATTCGGACCCACCCGCTCTCCTAGCGGAGTGCAGCCATCTTGGGCTACTGGATCTCGCAGCGTGTTGGGGACTCGCTCTTACTGAACTACTGTCAGGCTAACTTCCACCATCGGAGCTTGTCACAACGGGAGCTAAAGACGTTCAAAATGTTCCAATAAAGGTGCGTGTTCGCTGGCAGGGCAACAGAGCTCATGGGTCCTACAACTCCATCAGCTTCCAGCTAGGCCACAACCCCGCAAATGCCATTTAAAAAAAATGTCCAGAACAGTGGACTGAATTTTTACATCCAATATTTGAGCAAGACTTGAAAAATAAATAGATTACCCCTTCATGGAAATCAGCAGTAATCATGTTGATTTTTAAGAAAGGCGATCATGGACCCTAGAACTTATCACCTGATCGCATTTCTGGATATTGCAGGGAACATTTTTGCATCTCTAGTTTTAGTTCAATTAACAGCCTGGATCAAAGACAGTAGAAGAAGTCATATATATCCATCAGGTTTTGCGAAAGGTGTTGGAACAACATTAAATGGATTTAAAAAAGAGCCTTATCTAAGGGGACTACTATCTTCCTTGCATTCAAAGATTTTGCTATGGCATTTGACAGCATAGAGCGCACCTTTTTATGGGACAAGCTGTTAAAGTGTGGTTGTCTGGCAGGTTTAGTGGAGATTATGATGGCATTGTAGAATTCAACGTCACTTCAAGTAAGGTTGAAGCGAGGAGGGAAGATATCGAGTGTGATTTACACTCAAGACGGGTTTAAAGCAGGGTTACTAATTATCACTGGCGTAATTCAATCATTTTACTTTTTGACTTGGGGGACACTGACTATGGCTCGCTATTTCTCCCCCGCATATAAATGAGTGGCAGATTAGCTGGATGATATATGCCTACGATCTGGTGGTATTGGACCAGACGACCGTCGGCCCTCAGCGGCAGTTTGATATGCTCCCGGTATATACCACGAATAAACACCTAACTGTTTGTGCTTAAAAGCAGACGGTGATGTGTGTACAATCATTGAAGAAAAACAGAGGCTTATATTTGGTAGACTCGTATTTATCTAGGCTTGTGTATAAACACTCGTCGTCCAGACACCCCTAATCTAAATATTTTGAGAACAAAAGCCAAGCGCCTGGCGGCACAAGAGTGTGCCTCGAATAAACGTTTTGGGCGTTTTTCACTGATACCAGTCCTCCAATTTTATCAAATGAAAGCTGTCCTGGTTTTAACTTGCGGGGTGCAATCCTTCATATGTTTGTCACATTAAGTATGGGAAGTGCTGGAAGGCCTGGTTTGGAAACATGTTTTGGCTTTCCCAAAGGGCGTGCCAAATCAGCCTATTAGTTATTAGCTAGGGCTGTTCTCTTTGCACGCTATAGTTTGCTGGAAAACACTTATCTTTTTCAGGAAATGTCTGTTATGGGAAACTAGATCTATATTTCAATTTCTGAAGATTGCACTAAATGATGAAAAAGAAAGTTTTGTTGCAATAGAAACATGACTGTATAGAGATCGTAGACTCATTAGACGTGGCTCCTGACCTTCTAGCCTTTAACCCTATGGGCATGAAAGCTAAATTGGGGAAGAGTGACCGGATCAATACTCAGGAAGACTAAGTCATTTAAACTGTTCTATCATTTTAAGCACTACTCCAAAGCACTGAATGTTTTACCTGGGTTTAAAAAAAAAGTTCCCTTGTCAATTTTATAGGGACCAATGTCTGTACATGCAGGTTCTGCTTGGAGCAGGAAACGCTAAAGCATTTATTATGGAGGTGTACACTGTACTGGATTAAGTATTCTTAGATCTTTGCATTTTGGGAGTATTTTGGCAACTTATAAAACATTAACGGCTGAAGAATGGTGGAGGATATGTAGTGGAGAGAGTACAGTGTTGATCTTAGCAACAGTTATATTTTTGAATGTAGTATTTTCGTGTTCATTAACTGTTGATCAGGTAGAATATCTAGCATCTTAATTATGGATCAATGGTGATTTGTTCTTAATATTGTGAAGCGATTTTGCATTTTATTAATGTTTTACTTAAGTTTGTGAATTTGGTATATTTGTATGTTCTAAAATGTTTTAAAATGTCTGATGTTATTTGGCCCAGATGTCCAAAACATTTTGACAGTAATGTTTCACTCACCAGGATCAACAAAAGCACTTCACAACACTTGAGCGACAAGCCATTAGACATTCTGTCTGAAATTACTAGATTATTAGCGCCAACGTAACTAATGCAATTTCTTGACCAGAAATATATTAAAAGTCACCGTCTGACAACAGATTTTACTGTTAGCTTGAATATAGCTCTAAATTAAATTAAAGTGCTATGTACGTTTCTTCGCAAAGAAGTGGAAGTCCAAAGCTAGACTGATACATGTAACTTCACCACTTTAAGATGTATGCACTGTGTGATAGCCCGCCCTTTTTGTAGAATGCTGCTAATGCATTTCGAGTTTTCACAGAAGCCTTCTTCAGGAGATGGCCATCAAATAAGGTACATGTAAAATTGTCCAAGTCAATATTCATAGCTCTCAAATGATTGCACATTTTGTCAGTCTAATAAAGCACTTCACTAACCTGAAATGTTAGGTGCACACCACCCTGAGTGTGCCATGCATCTGTTATGTTGAGGAATGTGTCACCGTTCTTCAGGCGTCTACAAAGAGACAAGGAAGTCAAAACAATTTCATATTACATCGCTGTATGTTATATCATTGGAAGAAAACTGTTATTTTTTCCTGTGAACACCAGAGGCATCCCCACAATGTCGATATTCCAGTAGTGTCCAACAGCACCTCTTCTCCACCTCTATGCTCTGTGGGTTTTCCCATTATGCTCAGCTCTGTCATGGACTGTCAATGCACACAGTGCATACAAATCCAGCTCTTACTCTAGTGCGCACATTTCGACAGGCATTGAGCCTCAACGAGAGTTCATTGCTACACAAGAGGTAACAGGATTAGCTGGATAGACTTTCTGGCAAGGACGCCAAGTAGCCAATTGACTTCTGTTCCCCTAGAACAGAGCCGTACTTCACCTCAGCACATAATATATTCTGCCAGAAAATTCAGTTCACATAAAACTTGGGGGATGTGTTAACATTGGGAGTAGCTAACCACTCAACCTAATTAGAGAGTTCATTATCACACACGTAGGATGAGCTGAGCAGGCTTTTAAGTAGCCATTAGTCTGCATCTTCTCAGTACTAATACAGCCCTCACGGCCACATTACCACTTCTTCCCTCTTCTGCTTCCCACCCCCCACCCCTGGGAACATGCACTGATTGCCACCTTACCACTTTTTCTTTTACAGCGCTTTCCCCTTGACTCCCTTGGGGCCAGATATAAGTGGAGGAACCCTCCAACATACATGCTGGTGTTTTTGTATCCCCCCATGTGGAGCAGGCCCTCGAGTACTGTCGAGAACGAATCATGAATATTGTCAGAAAGTCCTGCATCTTATGTAGGGTGATGGTTGGGGTGGTCAAGGGGGCCGGGTGCCAACCCGTGCAGTGTGGTGCTGGTTGCGAGGGCTGTGTGGGAAAGATCCACTGGCCGACCTCACCACACATCGCTGGTATGCAGGGGGATGTTGCATTATGAATCTGCAAGTCCCTGTCCTTTTAAGGAACTCTCTAATGTTTAACATGCAGAATTGTGCTGATGTACATTCAAATAACATCTGCCTGTCACTCATGACTAAAACACTGGAAGAGGGGTTTAGTCCCACTGTGTTCTCTGCATTGAGGGACTTCTCATCCTAACCTAGAGGCACAGCGGGAGCCCTGAGGTCGGGTTCAGAGGACCAGCAGTGTGAGTCGGTGGTCCATTGGTATCTGTTCTGCGGATTCCAGATCTAAAAAGTTGGACAAGCATTTTGAAGCTTGTGCCACATAATGCTGCAATACGTCAGATTTACAGCTTTCAACGCTGAAAAAGGTAAAACCGCTTCAGACAACCACTCACTAGTTCTGATCCATCGATTTACTAGCTTAGAAGAAATTAGTATTGGGAGAGGAGCAGGGTTTCCATAAAAATCAAACTGGTCAGTTGGTTTGTGGTTGTTTTAAGGAGCAGGAGGATTTGGAAATGGTTGAAGAGAGCAGGGGGCAAGGGGGAAGGTGACAAGGAGACGGATAAGGTGTGTGATGAAGAACATTGAGTGAGGCAGCATTTACATATAGCAGGCTGGTATGCAATGGATTCCTATTCAATCAAACTGCTTTTTGCAGGTGTACTACACAGGAATCCAATGCATTACCCACACCATCAAAAACTGATCCACGTGATGATACTTGTGGATGTGTATGATGGAGAGGATGAGGATGGTAGAAATGTAATTCCACCCAGTACCCCCACTTCCACCAAAAATATCAATGAAATTCTTGTGTAATGTAAAAAGTATGCGTAAGAGTTGAGTGCATTATTTTTTACATTATCCAGAATGAAAATGACCTCTTTGTTGCTTTGTTGAGAGAAACATATTTGGTCTGCACCTCGGGAAGGGAATCAACGGCAAAGACTGATCCCTTTTGAGAAGGTAACCTAACCATTTTAGTTTATGTGTCGTGCCTTCCTTGTATTATTATAACCAGAGTGTAACACTCTCTCAATAAGGTTCAGTTACATTTATCTTTGTTGATTGGCCTTGATTGATCCATGTTTGCTTTATGGCATAGAAGTGTGAACAATTAAACTGGACAAAATAGCTGAACCTAACGGGCGATCCCTCCACACTGGTGTGGTGGCTTGGACATACAGATTTCAGTTTGGGGAAGATGGCAAGGACACAGATAGATCTCCATAGCAGAGATCATACCTATGCACTGCTTGTGATCCTCCCAGTCCCAAAGTCCTTCCATACCCAACTAACCCACAAGCCTATGTGCCAAGCCCAGAGTCGAAAGAGGAGGAGACACCACCCCTGCAGACCTCTTGGTGGGTTATCACGCAGAGGCTGCTAATCCAATAATCCAGGGCTTTGTTATGTTTCTGCCATGGCTGGTTCGAGGTTCTGGACAGGAAACAAATCAGGGGGCACCAAAAAGCCGGCACTGTTAACCTTCTGCAGAAACCCTGCCCCAGGCAAAAAAAATGTGGTCCAGGAGTTGGAGCAGACACAATCATCTATCATGGATCAGAGGCCCCCACAGCAGTTAAGATCTTTGCACTAATTGGGTAGGAATTTGTGTACCTGAACAAGGGAAGGGCTGTGGTCTAGTACCAAGGTCGTATTCCGGCAAAGGTCTTGCAATGCCAAAACATGAACCAAGATTTAAGATGTTGGCGCCCCCCGAATGATGGTCACTTCATTTGAACTACCAGATGTGCAGGGAAATGGGCTCTAAATCTTTTGTGAACTGGATTAATTAGTGGGACACGAAGTTCACTCTTTGGGTTTGGGGGCCAATAAAGATGAAAACAGACAATGACATGATCTATGTTTTGTGCCAGGGAGACAAATTACGCCTATACAGTGGGGAGGGCATGATGGGGGTGCCAACGTGTCTGGGATGAGAAAATGGCTGCCTTGTCCACAAGGACCTACACATGGGATTCGGCTTGCCCAAAGTGACCGGTAGCAGACTCGGGCAATCATAAGAAACAAGCAAACAAAAAGGAGAAGTGCTGCTACCAGAAAAGAAATACACAGAGAGGGTGTAAGCAGTAGGCTCAAGTGATTGTATTTGAAAATAAAGTTAATTTTCACAAACAACAAGACTTGATTAAACAAAAATATGCTGACACCCTAAAAGTGAAGTTGCTCCTGATTTGGGTTAATTTTCACAAATAACAATGAAAGATATATGTTGACACCCCTCAAAAAGTAAAATTACTTCTAATTTGAATCTAATGCACCAAAAAATATATAATAACAGGGGGCTACTGTGGGCGATTACACGTAATACACAAACTTAAAAATAAGCAAATATAAAAAACAGGTCTCTAATTAGACCTGGTTGCGAAAACACAACAATTGGATTTCTCAAACAATAAATCACAAATCACCCTAGTTATACCCTTCGGTGTTCACCAGGAAGGAAGGTTCGCTGTTGCATGAATCACAGAGAATATACATAGAATCTGGAGTGCAGTTCAGATTTGCATCGACTCATTAAGATAGAAATCCTGTAAGGGTTATGCCACCATGTAGTCCAACTGGCAATAATCCTACCAAGAGGCTGGCATAGACATTCTATGTTCCAAGCTCTGTGGTAAGCAATGGTATCTATTGATTATTTACGCAAAAAGACACTCTTTGCCGATGCTGCAGGGGGTAAGGCTGGATAAGTCCAGTGGGTAAATGTTGACAGTGTCTCCAAGAGTCCAAGCTTCTCAACCTTAGGATTATTTTGTGAATTCCCCCTTGCTCATTATGCATTTCGGTGGCAAATATATAGCAGTTCAGATCGAACAAATGTAACTTGTGAATGTTCGTATTAGCAGCCTTCTTCAGGACGAGGTGAATGACCCCAAGGACATCCTGTGAGTGTTCTTCATAGGACAGTGCCCCCCAGGGTGCTGCTCTCATCTCGGGCTGCCTCTGTAGTATTTATTCTCGTGTGAAGCTCTGAGATGTATATGTATTTGCATCATGTCCCATCGGTTGCTCAACTCTACCTCACTGGGTGAGTGATCCCTTACATTGTGTGTTGTAGGTGCAGAAATCATTTATTGAAGGACCCTTCGATCGCCTGTCTGTGTGCTCATCTGGACCTTGACCAGTAAAGCGATGGGGCTCTGCAGAGGCAGCCAACCCCCTAACAGAGAGTGGTCCGCGGACCAGAGCAGTGCCACAAGGACAAGCTGACCTCGAAGAGTCCCACTGAGTTCATATTGATAACCAGGTGCATGTCACATGGTTAGGATAAAAGGTAGGGTGGTGCCAGTTGAGGTTAACCAATTGCTCTGCAGCATTCCATGATGGATGCAGACGTTACTCATGTGTGGTGAAGATGAGTGAACATACAGCAGAACCTATTGGATAATGGTCTATATGTAATCACTGAAGAGGGATAGAGGTGGGCACTACTTTTTATATTAGTTAAAGCATTAAAACGTCTTTATTTATCATTTATAGTTAATACGTTTTTGTGCGTGCTAGGAGCCACCAGATCAAACAGAGCCCTGTGACACAAGGGCCTTACTCAACACTGCAACAGAAAAAATCAGATGGGGACCACCTAATTAGCTCTGGTGCTCACAAATTGCTCCAATAAGAGCTCTATTCATTAATTTCACTTCTTCAATAACAGTATTTCACACTTTGTGATCAATATCAAATGTTGAAAATTGCTAAATGCACCGTACAGATGTGAACCAGGTCAATCTCATACCTTGGCATAAGAGGGTTTTCATTAGACCATTGGGTCTTTTTGCCTCAGCAACAGTGTGAATAAACACGTTTTTTTGTTATTCTTCTTGGAATTGAACACAGCGTTTATTTTTGACGGACCATTTGGAAGAATCGATATTCCTTTTGATAATAATTGAAGAAAAAGGGTATCTATTGATCACAAATTAATGAATAGAGCTCTCATTGGAGCAAATTGTGAGCACCAGAGCTAATTAGGTGGTCCCCACCTGATTTTTTCAGTTGCTATATGTAATCTTTAGCATGTAAATAGGCAGCTGCCAATGAGGGTGGGGATTAACACTGCATATCAATTACATCATGATTGAATATATGTGTGTTTAAAACCCGAACCTTGTATGAAAGACATCAGGGAGCTCTGTGTCAGTGGATTCATAATACCCTGTTGCCTTTTTCTTTTTGAATGCAAAATAAAACTCTTGTTTTTAACAAAAGCTGGAGTCTTTCTCCCTAGCGGGTTGTATTTTCTTGGTCTGATCATTGGAAATTGCCACACACATTTTTGGGCAAGCTTCATCAGCGTACTGGTATGCCATTCCCCCCAGTATTCCTGCTTTAGAAATGTGCACCATTTGATTACCCTGAAGCCTTTAAGAATTTCAATGAAACCAAAGAAATGGCGAAATGATACAAAACATTCCCCTACGGTACATTGCACCTGTTTTAACCAGAAACCTACAAATGGCTTATTGAGCCCTGACATTGATTGACACTGTATCAAATATTGATAGGTATATTCTTGGAACACCGCAGCTATGACAAAGAGTACCTGCATCAACAACTAAGAGAACTGCAGCTGTCATCCCATAAGACCCCACAGAAGATGTTGCACTGGCAATGGTGTGGCTTGGGAAGCGGTCTGTGGAGCAAGTATCGAGTCATCATTAAGGAGTTTCTGAATTCTCGTCCTACATATTTTTCAACTCTCAATTAGTGATCCAAACTGCTGCAGGAATCCAGGGTGCCCACAAATGGACACCTGTGGTGATGGAGACACCATCCAAGAAGGAACAAAATGAAATGCCAAAGTGATAACCAGGCAGGAGGTTTGGAGCACTAGGAGTACCCTTTGATGTTCCAATCATAGGAGGAGTCCATCCCAGCCTGCTCATCCAAGAACTGATAGTTACTATGCTTTGGAGGAGTATAGTACCAAATCATCGATCCATTTTACTGCGAATCCCATAAAATGGGATTTTAACATCACATTTAATCAAAATTGTAGATGGGGTAGGGTTGGGGTCTACATTAAGGTGCCGGAGGGATCGGGGGGGCGGTCTCACCCTGCACATATTAGTTCAGAAATGCGTTTAAAGCCATAACAATTCGATGTTATGGAACTCATAGTATAAAATTCGATGTTTTGAGGTAGATCTGGAGGAGGCTGACAGCGCGTGCCGGTTGGTGGCTGTGACATTATATACAGAGGCAAGGAAAAAGATTGTTTCCCGAATAAAAGAAGGAAAACAACACTGCCAACCCACAAACTTGAGGGACAACTAGTGATAACTTTTCTAAAATTGGCAAGCCGACACATGGCCAGCTGAGGCCAGAAAGGTTACTTATTCCCAGTGAGTGCATGGGGATCAGGAAATTTACCCCAAGTCCAACTTGCAGATCACACTTATGTTCAAGCTCTCTAAGCAGAAGTGGCAGTTATGCCTAGCCCTCCAAAAGACGTCAGCCTTGGTACACACCTGAGAGGATTCAGTAAGTGCCTCTGACAAAGCCAGCAGAAGATGCAGCTTGGTAAAGACAAATCAGACACTACATGAAGAATGGAAGAACTTGATAGGGCACAGAGAACCCAATGGAGGTTGCAAGTGACCACGAGATGTCCTTGGTCAAGGAACCCCAGTTTCCAAGACTACCATCTATGAAATTGTCCATAACAGGAACCTCGATAAAGCGAGTTCCGAAAGAAGGAGGAAGATATATTTTGAAGTCCCCTGACATCTCTGGTTTGCTTTGACCAAGAAACGTCTTGGCATATATCTTCTTCGCTATGTGTGGTACTGAAGGCCGAGGGCAAGCTGTATCTACACGATGCGTAGGAGCAGATGAGAGTAGCAATCCAAACAACTGAAGTACAATAGCTCAGAAATAAAAATGTCCAATCAAGGTTCTATAAAATGTTGAATGTTTATCAAAACACAGAAAATTAATTATGTTGTAGAATGGCACTCTGGGTAGATGATCAGGAGTGTTCAGTCACCTATATGGCACAATGCCAATGTTCAAGAATGTTCTAGCAGAAAACGGCAGAGAAGTGGGTCTTTAAAGTCACTCTGATCATACAGATATACCAGGGGCACAGGGTTTCTTCACAATACCATAATCTTGTCTTTGGGGGCTAAACAGCCTTGAGCCACGCTTCTAGCTGAAGCAGTCGTTATGCATCGGGGTGGTGAGCTGGTCAACTGGGTCCAACACATGCTGTGGTCCAAGCAGCAATGCATGTAGCAAGCAGAAGCATGGGACAGGCAGGCAATGTCCAGGATGGTGTTGCTCACAAGCGGTCCAATGTGGCAATTGAGGACCAGAGCTGTTCCTTGACTGCTGGGTTGCTGGGAGGCCAAATCAGGATCTCCAGGGACAAGGCAAGACTTTCTGTTCTACACTCCTACGCCATGGAGCTTGGCTGGCACCTACATGGGATTCATTACCTCCTGTGAACAGGAGCATGATTCCAATATAGCCAGTAGAGGCGCCTTTGTTCCAGCAGGAGACCCCCACATTGTTCCCTGTGGAAAGTTATGGGACAGAGCTCTCATTAGCCTAGGATACCTTCTGTCTTCACCTCTATGGCAATGGACTTTGGAATTGTGTGCACTTCCAATGGAGATCAAATGTGTATCCTTACTGTCCTTATGGTCCAAAGATGAATCAAAGAACGAGGGGGTTGCCCCCTCCTTCTAAAGGCAAAATACCACAGGGGATTGGTCCAAAGCAAGCCTGCTGTGGAGGTGGGGTAGGGGGGGTCTAATTCCAATGCCTGTTGTTGTAACACATGCTCTTTACTTTATGACATCATACCCAGATTACCTTGCCTGCATGAAATGGAGAGAACAGGAAAAAGGAAGAAAGCCGTAACAGAAATCAGGATGGTGGGACCCTTCTCTGGGCCTACCTTACCTCTCTGGTTACTCTAACTCCGCCATTTTCCCATGCCTGCAAACTTCAAAATGACTCTGGCGGTACCCTGGTGCGAGGCTGGCTTTGTAAGGCAAGTGCTGCCTCGGAAGCACTGTTCCCAGGAAATCTCCTGGAGGAAGTTTCTATACCCTGTGGGGAAGGTGTTACCCTTCCTGCTGGGCAATCAAAGGGGCAGCATCCTGGCTAATGTTAAACATGGCAGCTGTGGAGACAGTCAGACTAGATGGCAATATGCATCAGTCCTGTCATAGTTGTGCCCTGTTTACAGTGCTGACACCAAATGTGTGATACCAAATTGCTAGATTATTAGATTATATTATATTGCTAGCTTTATAAGTGTGTGATTCTAGCAACCACTATGACAAACTAGCCATGGATTACAATTAGAGATGTGTGTGCCACCAGACTGCGTCAATTTCACAATCAATTGAATTAAGATCAGAGTTGCAGACAGTTTAAATGCCGTCTCTGCCTGCTGGGGACCTTGTGCTCCAGCCACTGCCAGGGATGAACAGGTGACCTTTGAAAACCTGGCACTGTAGATGTTGGTAAACTGGTTACAGCAAAGTACATCTGTGCACTATCATTTTGGCTTGGCACATTTCTGAAAGGAGGTTTGATTAGCAGGTCTCCCTTTCAGAAACAGAATTACCTGTATCACTTTATTTAACAAAAATAAAAAAAGGACAGGGCTTTCACACTCTTGGAGATTGCAGCCCATCACACTTCATCATTCTGATTCCTGTTCTTCTTCGTCCAAGTCCGTATCACCCTCCCCTCCTGTTGGGTGATCCAGGCATTACCTTGAAGGCACTCTACCTTGTCCCAGTCCTTAACTTCGAGGTCCTGTCACCTACCAAACAGGAACCCCATTGACTATTAAACTCAAATAATAAGGTCTCTTGAACACAGACAAGTGGACATTGTTGGATAACGATGCATTTGCAAACGTATTAGCTCATGTGCAGAACAGGATGGGATTGCCTTCAAGGGAGAAAACAGGTTCATCTGCGACAAAGACGAGGCTGTCCCGAAGACACATCTAGGTTTGGTAATCATTTTCACTGTGAGAAATGAGAATTTGAAAGTGAAAGGACCACAAGAAAATGGTGGTCCTAAGATGTGTCTTAAAGCTGTGACATATTGGCTGACCAGCAAGTACCCCTTCCTTCACCGACTCTTTCTTATACAATTTGATTTTTAATCTACCCATGACGTATGATAACTCAACAAATGAGATGTGTAAAAAAAATATGGTTTGTAGGAACTAGTAGCTATGCATCCTACATTTCTCAGGCATATGGCCTTTTGAAAATCTGTACACAGCAATTGATCAGGGTGCCAATGGTTCAACAATCCTAGAAGTCATGTATAGCAGGTAGAGTTATTGATGGACTTTGCATGTGATGGAGTGTGATCTTGATCTCCAACCTACCTACGGGAGGCTTACTGGAAAAAAGCAGCACTAACATCTGTTTTACAGGTTATTCTCTTCAGGGATCAACTTGAAGAAAGAGTATAAGTGTAGCTCATAGTAAGGAAACATGCACTCAGGCAAAACCTCTAGGTCTCCCATCAGACCTTCTGGTAGAGCATGTTCTAGGAGACTTTCTAATGCTTAGAGAAACTGTCCAAAGTCCGGTGGACAAGGCTGCTGCAGGTCCGCCTTCATCCAAGGTTCCAATGCCTCAGTTAAAAGGGTTCTACGTTATTTCATCGCAGGATTTTTCATCACAGGGATTTTTACTGCGGATGTTTTTTTCGAAAAAAAACTCACTTTTTTTGGGGGGGTGGTTACCGGTTACCCCCCCCCCCAAACCCCTGTTCCCTTTTTTTTTTATTCCCTTACACGCACACCCATTTATATAATTTTTTTAACCCCCCCAAAAAAAAAAATCTAAATCAAAAATAAATTTGCGTTAAAAAAACCTGCGATGAAAAGTCCTGTGAAGAAAGGACGGTATACCGTTAAAAGAGGGTACACGTTTCTTACCTGTAACTTGTTCTCCAGCATGGGTGTTCCCCATCGTCAGGCTGTTAATCTTCAATAAAAAAGAAAGCAGTTTAGCTTTAAACTACTTGTCTTCTCTATAGCATATCGGGGTCCTTTGGGTCATACTATCCCCAGCCAATGACACTTGTCCTCCCATAAGATCCACCCCTGGTGAACATCTTCAGATTTGATGGCAATATGATCAAAGAAGAGCCAGAGAGGGGAAGGGTGGAGGGTTTGTTTGTGAATCCATGAAAGACTCATGTTGGAGAACAAGAGTTACAGGAAAATAACTTGTTCCTTCTGCAGCATGGATTCACATGCTCATGAAAACGATTACACATCAGTACATATACACAACCATGGCAGGTGGCAAGGCTCACAGACGCAATACACTTTCCCCTGCAACAGACTAATCTCAAATAAACAGGTTGCCTAGCACTGCTTGTCTGACCCAGGACTCCTCCCTGGAATCCCTGTCGACACAGTAGAATTTTGTGAAGGTGTGGCTAGATGTCCACATAGCAGCCCTGCAGATGTCGAGCAGGGGAACACCAGAGGGAAACGCTGTTGTTGCTGTGATGGTTCTGGTGGAGTGGGCTCTTGGCCGGCCTGGAAGCAGTCTGTTGGCTAGACAATGACAATGCATGAAACAGCCGGAGAGCCAACTGGATATGGAATCCTTAGACATGGCCTTCTCGTGTCCCACAGGTCCACAATTGGCAAAAAGCTGAGACGTTTGCTGAAAGTCTTTAGTGCGTGCCAAGTAGAACATGAGGGCACAAGCAACGTCCAATGAATGCAAAGCCATTTCAGCAGGCGTAGAAGGGCTTGCGAAGAGAATTGGCATAACCAAAGGCTTGTTTAAATGAAAATCTACTGAGTGAGGAACTTCTTGAGTGGGGATCTCATAAGGTGTACTCTCGCGACCCGTATGTTAGTGCTATTAAAGTTGGCAATGGTTTTCTTATTTTATTATTTTATTCTTGTGTCGCAAGGATGTAGGTCAACACGGAGACAGAGTCCCTCAGCTCCGTTTGTAAAGTAAGCAGTAGTTTGTTTGTGCCTACACCTCTCTACGCCAAATTTCTGATGTAAATGAATAAAAGTACGTAGTCAAGTTTCTTCAAGTATATTTTCTTAATTTATTTTATATATGTTCTGCCCATATGGATGACACGTGTTTCGGCGTTCCATCGGGGGTCCGATGCTTGAGGCATGAGCAAGAGAATTTTGTAGGTGGGATTTAACCCTGGAACTACCGTGATACACTTCAACTAAAAACTAATTCCCGGAAATAAGGAAAGGGAGATTCGCATTACATTCAATAAGGCCCGGATTTGAAAAAGGCGCCAATGGAACGCCGAAACACGTGTCATCCATATGGGCAGAACATATATCAAATAAATTAAGAAAATATACTTGAAGAAACTTGACTACGTACTTTTATTCATTTACATCAGAAATTTGGCGCAAAGAGGTGTAGGCACAAACAAACTACTGCTTGTTTAAATGAAAGTCTGATAGAACCTTTGGCACAAAGGTGGGATGGGTCCGCAGCACCGCCTTAGTAGCATAGAAGGACAAATACGGCTGCTTACAGGAGAGGGCCTGAATTTCCCTGAACAACCTGGATGATGTGATCGCCACCAGGAAAGCAGTCTTCCACGATAGAAAGTTGAAAGGGGCAGGGTGCATTGGTTCAAATAGAGGACCCATGAGTTTAGACGCGACCATGCTCGGTTCCCAAGCCAGTGCTGGAACCCTTACCAGTGGGAAAGACCTGAAGAGACCTTTGAGGAACTCCTTGACAAGCCTGTGCGACCACAGGGAGAGCTTGCCTGGAGCCTGCGTGTACCGGGATATGGCAGCCAGAAGAACATTGATGGAGGCATGAGCAAGGCCATCGTTAGCCAGCGAGAGTTTGATCTTCTGCTCCTGTCACTGCACTGTGAAACGCTTCCACTTGTGCCTTTAGCAAGACAATATAGAGGGAACCTTGGCCTTTGCCAGGATCTTCTTGCATTCCAACGGCAGGGAATAGTGGCAAAGTTGTAGGGCGATAGGAGCCAGGCCGTGAGGCTCAGTGACGCCAGGTCATGGTGCAGGATTGAGACAGAGAGACAGAGAAAGTCGGGTTGGCCGGAACCACTGAGAGATGGAGAGGTTCCGAGTACCAGATCTGCCTCTGCCACTCCGGTGCGATGAGGATCATCCTGCAGTGACAACATCGAAGTGTGTTGATCAGCGTACAGGAAGAGCCCCTCCTAGGGGAATGAGAAAGCATCCCCTAGACTCCTCTGCTGAGGATATCTGCTGGCAAACCTCTGGCAAACCTCCAGCACTTGGAGTTGTCAACCGTCGCAAAGAGGTCAATCTGAGGAAGACCCCACTCACTGAATAGGCGAAACGCCTGCACTTGTTGAAGTTCCCCCCTTGTGACAGGACCACAGCTCCGTGCTGAGTGAGTCTGCGATGGTGTTCTTGACACCTGCTATGAGAAAGGTGACGAGGAACATGTCTTGAAGAATAGCCCAACGCCACAGGGACTGAGCTTCCAGGGAGAGTGCACCCCAACCTGCTTCCCTGATCCGCACCGTTTTCAGCTGTAGCTGATTTTGGAACGACCTGAGGGCCCAGAAGACTGCCTGTAGTTCCAGGACACTTATGTGAAACTCCTTTTCCACCAGGAGCCAGGGGCCTCTGGCCTGAAAATGCTGTGTGCGCTCCCCAACCCTCCAGAGAGGCGTTGGTAGTAACTGTAGCCTGGAACGCAGGGATCTGGAAGGGGGCGTCTTTAACCAACCACCACTCAAAAGCTTGACGGCATGCCTGTTTGAGGGTGATCTTGTCTGTCCATGTGCCTGTGACCTGCTGCCACCTGGTGTCCAGAAAATCCTGAATGGGCCGCATTTGGCATTTGGAGCCTGCAAAAGGGAACCAGATGGATAAAGGAGGACTGTTGGCACCACAGGGCGAAGATCCAACAATGGATGCAAGATCTTCGCCGACAACAGGTCGTGAAGTCAATAGTCACCGTGTGTCATGGCCACTGGTCATGGGCCAGTTACTTCACATCCTGCAGTGTCCCAATGGACCCAGTCTTGGCGCCTTTGGCACCAAGCTCATTATAAAGTGTGCTTTGCACACAGACTGTTGAAGGCATGTGCATCTGGACAGGGCGGGGCCCTAGCAATGCATGGAAGGCACGTGCAGAAGGCAGGAGGAGTGGCAATGTGGGGCCTCAGCGCAGGGACTAAAAGAAGTGGCTGGGGCCAGGCTATATAAGCCGGCCCCTCCCGTATGCTGGCGCTTCGCATTAGTCTGCTAGAGCAGCGTAACGCTTACCAGCGATCAAAAGACCTTACCTGTTTCAGCACGTGTATCCTCAGACTCCGGAACCCTCCAGCATCTTACCTTGAGTCAGCCACGCCATCCCTGGAAGCACTGCCACCGCTTCACTTCTGCAGCTACACATGCCTCTTACCTGAGTCAGCCACGCCATCCCTGGAAGCACTGCCACCGCTTCACTTCTGCAGCTACACATGCCCTTACCCGAGTCAGCCATGCCATCCCTGGAAGCACTGCCACCGCTTCACTTCTGCAGCTACACATGCCTCTTACCTGAGTCAGCCACACCATTTCTGGAATCACCGCTGTTGCTTCTCCCTCTGCAGCCACGTGCATATCTTATCTGGATCTGTAGCCCCTCGAGGGTGTCGCCCGGCATCCTTACCAGTCCCAAACTTCCATCAACACGGGATCTTCTCCCAACGCATCATCCTCGAGGATTTTCATCTCCGGTCGCCTGTAGGAGTTCAGAAGCCACCCATCAAGCACCGATCAGCTGCACCTTGAAAGGGAAAGGAAACGCAAGGTTAGCACTTGCTTAGAATCTCATATTCTAAGCAGCGAACTTCAGGTAGAGGCCACTTACCTCTGGTAGCTCCTCCGGAGTAGACTTTGTCATCACACGTTCCTGAGTCATCTTCATACCTAAGGGAGAAAGAAAGGACAATAAAGGGTTACAGACAATAATCATGGAGGAAGATTAACTCAATCAATATGAACAATAATTATAGTGACAAAACGTACCTTCAAGACGGAATGGTCACAGCCGGTCTGGACCTTCACGCCAAGGACCAATGACGCAACTGGGTTGCGCCCCTGCTGGAAGAAAGCAGGACAGATAACTCACCTTTCAATCAAAACTGGTGAGCCTGCATGGGCAACCTCTTGCTCACAACCTTCTGGCACGAAATGTTTGAGGGGAATCCTGACATCACCATGCCATTTTCACCGTCTCTCATCCTCTCTCATGAGCAGAACCAGTATCCTGGGTCCTCGATAACGCAATGGCTGGGGGAGAGAGGTGATCTACGGGAGCCAGGTCCAGGGAGGGCTCCAACAGCGCCCCAACTCCCCTGCGGAGACCAGGTGACCGTAACACTGTGCGACAGTAGATGAAGGAGATGGAAGATACCTTCAGAAAAATGCAAAAACAGCAACAAAAACAATGATTTTCGAGGAGCGAAGCACGAGGACTGACTACAAGAGAAACACACAGTAAAATATGAAGATGGCCACCAGGGGTGAAGCTTAGGAGGACAGTGTCATTGGCTGGGGCAGTATGACCCAAAGGACACTGATAGGCTATAGAGACGGTGAGCAATTTAAAGTTTAAGGCTAAACTGCTTTCCTTTTACCGAGGCTTCCCAGCCTGACGACATGGAATATTCATGAGCATGTGAATCCATGCAAGACCCCATGCACAAAAAGGTCAGCGTTTCTGACTGTGCTTTGGTCAGACAGGACCTGCCAGTCTGAGAACACAGTTGATACTCCTAGAGGAGTGCCAGCTGTTTACATGAGATCAACAGGTTCTGGGCATCATTCAGTGATGTTATGCAATTGAATTCAACACACCACCACCAAGTACAAGCATTTTGGAAACTCATTGGCCGCTTTCAAAAAGATGTGCTTTGTGCCCAGGCATTGAGGATCTGAAGCAAGAAAAACAAAATCTTTGTTTCCTTGGTCTCCGAGGGAAAGGCCCATTTTTGGTCCCAAAGACCTCCAGAGGATACCACCTAGTCCTCCACTTAAAAACAGCCAGCAAATTTGTCAAAACTGTACACTTCAAGATCGACTCTTACAAATATTACCTTGGCACCCACTGGAGATTGCATGACCTCACTGGATCTCATCAACGCTTATCTGCATATCCCAATGTAGAGATTCTTGCTACAGTTCCTATGAGGTGCAGTTGAGGATTGTCACTTTCGTATTGTAGTTCTCCATTAGGCTGGATTAATGAACGTTCTGGGTCTTTTGGTTGAAATTACATTAGGATAGAATTGCAAACTAACCTTGCCTAAACAACTGGAAAATCATTGTACATACAATTCAGGGGACCCTTCCAGCACACAAATCAGGTATGTGCAAAACTGCACCAACATGGCTTTGAGCTTAGCTAAGAGACAGCATACTTGACTCCACCTTTTCAAGATTTACAATTAATTTTTGTAAAGTTCTGTACCCTTTATGGCTTGGTGCTCGTGCCCTTGACCGATCACAGACAATCAAGAAGGAAGTATCAAACTTGCTCCAGTGTCAACAGAGTTCACCACTCCAATTATTGAGAATACAATTCACGTGGCCTCCTGTGTGTTGGTCCTGCCATGGGGCAGGCTCCATCAATGGCCATTGCTGAGTCATCTTCACAGAAGTTAGAAGCCAAAGTCGTAGCAATTCAACAAGATCATTCCTATTCCAGACTCTCTCAAATCAAATTTGGAACAGTGGTTAAAGACATCCAAACTTCAGAACTGCTTTTAGCTTAATCCTCTCCATCAGGGAAAATTATACAGATGCCAGGTGCTTAGGCTGGGGAAATTGAACAAGGGGGAACAGATTAAGTGCTCCAACAGCAAATAATTGGCAATTATATTGTATGCTCTAAAAGCATCTTCTTTCCCTCCACTCAGAGCCAAGCGGCATAGAAAAAACAGAAAACCACATATGGCTTTGACATAAATTAAAAAAAGAAAGAGTAACTAGGTCAATTGCTCCTACAATGCTGGCATCCCATATGGGTTTGTAGGCAGTAAAATAACTTTTTCCTCAACAGGGATACACAGTCTGGGAGTAGACAATGTCCAAGCAGATGTTCTGAATTAGTGTGTTCCAAATTTCCAGGATCTACACCTGCAAACATTCCAGCAACTGTGATAGAAATTTGGATCTGTTTGCTGAGAGCCCTCAGGCTTTGGCTTTGGCGGGGATGCTTTGACACTGGAATGGCCAAGGGAGCTGCTGAACGCATTCTGGTAATTACCCCCCTAATTACATGGCTATTGATCAAGATCAGGGACAGCAGGGCATTCTGGTGGCTCCTTTCTTGGCTGAAATGGGGTGGTTTCCTTTACTTGTTCAAATTGCAGTGGCTCCCATTTGGAGAACTCCTGCAGTAGCATCTCCAGTCTTATACTCCAAGTGGAACTGAGGAATTAAAAAAATGAAAGGGAGGAACTACAGAGACAAGGCTTTTAAATAGAAGTAGGGTTGGCAGCCCAGCAATCTAGTAAGCCCAAAAACCATAAGGCCAAATATAGCAAGGTGGAGTGAGGAGGCGAACGAACAAAGGGATGGCATATAGACTTAGTATCAGTAGAAGGAAAAAGAACCTATCGTTCCCTATTTCTATAAGGTTATCCCTACCTAAACAAATAGCTAGGGTGCTAGTCATCAGGATGTATGTCAAAACCAAAACAATGTCTTCTGTCCAAACCAACTACTCTATCCCTGCCACTAGTAAACAAACAAAAGGATTCAATAAACTCTTGACAAAGAAACCATGAGAATGACTCCCTTCTCCTGGTGTAAGAATTCAGCCTTAGGCTGGGTTAACAGCAGACGTTTGCGATAGGATATGATTTACCAATATGACCAGGAGAATGACTCCCTTTTCCTGGTCTGTCTGGAGGACCTTGAAGGCTGTTCCGTTACAGTCTTTTGCACAAATCTTTAAATGTCTCTGGTCTTCCTCCCAGGGGTTCTAGATTAACACTCGTAAGGTTTTATAATTTCTTCTTATATACCTTCTACTGTCAGGGGTTCCTGGACCCTGTATCTGATCTCGATCGTTGAGGAGTTTTCTCCTAGACAGTTCTTCACTTAACAGATGTTTTCCAGGCTTATTAGGTTCACCAGTGTGATGAAGGAGTTCACTCCCGATGCACTCTGTACTTTGGCTGCTTTGTAAATTACTATTTTAACAAGGGAGATTCCTCCCTTGACTTCCTTGACTCTTGGTTCAGTGGGTGTCACTATTATAACCAAGGAGGTTACTCCTGGAGCAGACTTAACCCTTGGTTCTCTGGGTATCACTTCTGTGATGAAGGAGTTCCCTCCTGAGAAATGCTCGACTCTTGGTTCTTTGCATATCACTATTGTGACATGTGAGATTACTCCAAAAGAAGATACTCTGGGTGCTATTACTGTGATGAAGGAGTTCATTCTCGACGAATGCTTGACTCGTGTACCTCCCCGGACCCTGCCCGCCTTGCAAACATCTCTTGTTACCTTCACCTTGCCTGGGGAGTGTGACCGGTTATTCCCGGGGTCTCCGGTAAGATTTCCTTGTGCAGGCTTCCGAGCGTGTTCTTCTGCTGTTTCTCTTCGGTCTCTGTGGCTCTGCTAAGCCATCTACACAGCGGTCTGGGCATTGTTAACGTATCATGCGAGGATACGCCACCACAGATTCTTCCTGCTTCAGTAGCGATTCGGTCTCCCACCAGATCGCGTAGCTCTTCTCTGCTTCTTGCCCGAGGACTGACTGTCTTTCGGGACTTTGGATGCCACTAATTTGAACTTTCCAGGCTGGGCAGGACGGATGCAGGTTTCCCTTGGAGTTGTTCCTGATTCCCCACAACATTAGTCCTTTGTCATCTTTACGTTATATAGCTGCACCCGCCCCAGCATAATGTCCATGTCTTTCTTTGGTGTTCTTGATGCAATCTTCATGCCTCATTGGGGCCACCTTGTCACAGACTCTTGGTAATACAGTCTGTGGTTACCATGCATGTTTCATTGGCTCTTACTCGTCTCAGTCAAAGCAGTTCTTGAAGGTGTGATGGAAGAGACTTTACAACAACAAACAGTAGCACTGTCAGGTTGGATGTTAGATGACTTTACCAGGGTCATGGCTTCTGGGGAAATGGGTATAGGGAGGTCCTTCACAGGATGGGAGTACCTTTCCCCAGAAGGGGAGTCTCTACCGGTAAGGTCCCACATTCCACTACCCCTAGGTGGACTATTGGGTAGCAGCCTCTGTGGGATGTATTGACCCACATTTTGCCCTGCTATGCTGCATCACTTCGTTATGATGGTGCCAGAAATAGCAAAATGGCCGCAAGATCCTTGTACGCGCCAAAACCCTTGAAAATCGCGCTTTTCAACGCACAAAAAGATGGCTGCCCAATCTGCCACGCTATTGTCAGTGGTAGAACAGAGCTCACTACTGAAATGTGTCACTGGGCTCCACAACAATTGAAAGTGGAGTGCAGAAGGAAAAAGCAGCGCTTTGCTAAATGAAACTCCAAATCTTGCTTTAAATCATTTTTTCTTTGTTGCTGAAACTTCAGAATGCCGGCACAGAACACCTTCCAATATTCAAAATTCTTGTTGGGTGCTACAATTAACTTAGATTAAGAAATCATTGTGAACTGACAAGGTCCTGAAAAGCTGAGAGCATAAAGAGATTTACACAGTAAAAGTGGCCTACCTGTGGATCTGTCAAAAAACTCTGTGCAGCAGAGGGCTGCTGTGATGACAGCTGTCAGGGGCCTGCCTGATTAAACTTTAACATGTATAAACGGAAAATCAAATGTTTGCAATATAAGAGGCCTCTTACTGATAGTAACCTATATTGTAATTGTTTTGATCCCATGATTTAAAGAATTCTAGCTGCTATTTGAGACAACAAGTTTGTTTTGTGCTAAGGAAAAGGCCACAGAATTTAACAATTAATTTAAACCTGGCTGAAGCTGCAGAACTTGATTAGCAGGTTTTTCTCACAGGAGGAAGGTCTTTCCCCCCAGCAGGAAAATCACGGAGAAGTGTTAATTACAGGGTAGGAAAGAACCTGGTCTACAGAGGCAAAAGGAACAATGACAAGCTGCAGAGCAGGAAATTCAAAGTGTGAAGACAGTCGTAAATGGCCTCTGCAAGGAACATAGGGGATGGCTCCTGGGCTTCCAGGGAGAGACCAAGGGGTGGAGCCAAACAACCATTTGTTGCTTAACATGGTCAAAGAACACATTTGAAAAAAAGACAACTTAACATTTAAAATTGTGAAAAATACAAAAATAACAGAGTTGTTAATGTAATTTCTGGCGGCACGGGTGAAGAGGCGCCAGAACTGTGTGACATGTTCTGGACAGCAATGGCAAGAAATGTGATTTGACGCAAAATGTATTTCCGCTAGAATTGTGAAACTTTATACACTTATTTCCATGTTAAACACGCACACTTGTAGAAATTTGCTTAAAAATTGGACATTGTGTTCCTACTGAAAAGGGCAAAATTCTGTGAAAAGCTCCCACAGCTACGGGGTTTTGAGGAATAGCTGCTAGGTAAAATATGTAATCTGTACATGTGATTTTCATAGAGGTTGCACATGTGAACATATGTATTTTGCCAAAAGTAGACTGCGTTCCAGGGGCTAGGAGTGGATTCTCAGCCTCATAAAATTGCACCATAAAGATGACACTCTGTTTCGCTCCTCCTATCAAGCCAGAGGGGAGACTTTGACCCAATCACCTTTCAAAGGAGCAAGCTTGGCAAAACGGGCCCACACACCCCCTTTATGATGTCATTTCACAGGAAAGAGACAGCTCACCACGCATAAGGACAGACAGATTCACTCACTATCCTGATGCTGGTGGAGCACCCTGCTGCTGAACTCTGCATCTTCCTGACTCCAGAAACTTGGCAAAGCAAAAGGCCCCTGCATAGCTGAACAATTCTCAGCTAGGCCTCAAATTCCAGAACAGAACCCCACAAGCCTAAGGATAAGCAACATAATACAGCCGGGCTGTGCTGTTACTGCTGGCCTACTGAATTAAATATCCTCAGAACCAAGAATGGCAGGTCCGATCCAGTCCTGTGCCATGCTGTGACCAGAGCACCTTGCTGACCCTGTCCAGTCCGATGTGCCCAGCCGACTTTCCTAAACCAGATCCAACTCCCTGACCAGAACTGACGGTCCCATTTAAAAATGTATCCAATGAGTATAAATAGGAAGAATTGTGTCGCTAGCATATGTACTTTGCATTGTCTTGGCCTTATCTTAGACCCATCCTATCTTGTATTCAGAACCTGTATTGTTAGGAGTATCTTTGCATTGTCTGAACCCTCTCTCCAAACCATCCTATCTTTCCTCCAGAATTAGTACTGTTAAAACTATCTTTGCGCTGATCCTTTTCTCTTCTGAAGAAGGCGAGTTTCCTTAGCAGGCAGTCACCCTGATCAAGTGACTGTGTTCCTGTGTGGTATTTGTTTTGTTCATAGTCCTCTAGTATGAGAAACCCTTTTGTCATTTTAAAAGTGCATTCCTGTTTTCCATTCTTGCACCTATCTCGAAAAACGTTCTCTACTAAAATGTCTAACTCCCTCGGTTTTAGTGATGGAAACAAAATCTTAACTCCTGCTTGTAGCTAACATCCACAGCTTTCTATCGCATTCCAAATCAATGCGATTCTCCCGTTATCGCGAATATCGTGCAGTGAAAAGTTTGCCACAAATTTCCGTTTTGGGAATTTGTACACATGTAAAACAGCTTTTAATTGATTCAAATGTTTCCTTTGCATGAAATCATTGCTTGTGTTTGTGTGCAACTATCCACAGCGTCTCCCATAAGAATTTACAACAATTTCAGCAATTTTTACCATATTTGGTGTTTTTGCTTAGTCCATTCTAAAGATAACTTTATAAGCCATTCTGACAGCTTGACAGTCAATTCTGTTTTCTTTTTTGTTTGAAAGGGGGAAGTGGGATTGATATTCTGTTTGAATTCTGCCATTCCTGAATACCTGCTTTCTCCTCCTATCTCTTTCCATTGCCTATTGGGGGTTGTGGGGTGTGCAGGGGGAACCTCTAACCACAGTGCTATCTGATCTGAACCCACTCAAAAGTATTATTTTCTGTGCTGAATTGTTTTGCTCACTACTTACTCCTCGTGTATTAAAGAGATTATTCAGTGTTACATCACCCCATTGGTGATTATTGTGTACCTATTAAAACATATCGTGATTACATTTTAAAAACATAAATAAATATTTACCTTTGCAAACCAGCCCGATTCCTGGTTCAGTGTGACCGGGGGGGGGGGGGGGGGTTCTAGGAGAAGGGCGTGATATGAGTGGTATATTGTTCAGAATAAAGAACTTTTAGACAAAAATAAAAACGTATTTCAGTTGTGCACTAAATGCGAGGCTTTGACTTGGGTGTGTGCCGGATTGAAATCACTTACACTCACCTCCCTAGCCTCACAGGGAAGGGCTTCCCTCTAGGGAGAAGTGATGAGATCCTGTGAATCATCAAACTATGCAACACAACATTCAGCATTTCAAAGGATATATCAAGTTAGACACCCTCTTCCTTTGTCATTCGGAGTGTCTCAAATACCTCCAATTTTTGCAAGATGGTTTGGGCTAGGGCTTTTGTGTGTCATCCCTTAGGATCCAGTGGGCAGCAGTTAGTGATGTTGGTGTGCACTGATAGAGGGGTCAAATGGCATTTTTGGCTAATCATCTCTCAAAAAGCTTTTCCATTACAAGAACATAAGTAAATTCCTTAGTCCCTGCTTAGAATTTGTCTCTGGTTCAGAAAGTTCTTGAGGCTAACCCTTTTCAATCAATTTATAATTTGCAGTAGCTGCCGAAATATATTTAGTTAACGTGACTGCCGCCATCAGCCTCAAGGAGGCTCTGTGAATTCCAAGATGGCCGATAGCAGATTCGAGCCGAGCCTCAGCTCACTGATAATGCTGCAGGCCTGATTGGATTGGCCCACCATTCCCTCATATCCAATCCCCGTCGCTGGCAGGCAAACGCCGGCCCAACCCTAAGGCCACCCACAAGGCTTCCTGTCTGGAGCCTGTCAGGAGCTAAGGGAGCCAGGAGCCACAAACGCTGCCCGACTCTAAGCTGACTGTTCGAACCTTCGATGGTAAGTGCTTACATGGCGCCCAGCCAAGCATCATACCGTGCAACTTGAATAGAATTCTGCAATGCTTATATGCGCCAAGGATGATCCCTTGACCTGCCCGCTGCCACCCCCACACCAAACGTTTCCCTGGCAACACTGACTAGCTCCTCTTTATACTCTGTTCGGATGTCCTACCATCTTGTATACTACAGCAATTTAACGATTTAACTAATACTCTACTTTCCCCACTGCATTGCTCCAATCTTGCGCCTGATCCTGTACATACATCCTGAAATAATCCAAAGTCGCAACCCACCCACGGCCGACTCTGCTCTGTCAGCACTGTGTGTTACATTGTCCTGGATGACCCACGATACTACAAATGCAACTGTAACTGCATGATAAGCTTACCTAGGGGAATTTTAGGCTATGCATGTGAACTGCTGCTTTTTAGCCCTAATGCTAAAATTTGACTGCCCTGGTATTTGAGCTACTGCCTCTCTAGCCCCACTGCTAAACCAAATCTAGATGTGCTACTACCTCTGTACTGAACTGTTGCCTGTTAGACCTTAGTGCTAAACTTGCTTCTATGTGTGCTACCACACATGTAATGAACTACGGCTTGTTAGACCTTTAATGTTAAAACTGAATTTAGGAGTGCTACTGCCGTTGCATTTGAACTGCTGCCTCTCAGACCCTAGTGATAAATCGAATCTAGGTGTGCTAACACCCATGTATTGAACTGCTGTTTATCAGACTTTAGTGATCGAATCTAGGTGTACTAATGCCCATTTAGTGAACTGATGTTTATCAGATTTTACTGATATAACTGAATTTAGGTGTGCTACTGCCCTGCATTTGAACTGCTGCCTCCTCAGACCCAGGTGTTATACGATTGCATGCCAACCGCCAACAACTACCCTGCACTAACCCTATCCTGCCCATGCATACAATGTATCTCCATATGCTCTATACTGTGCTAAGATCACTTTTTCATACCATGAATATCCAATACCCAATCACGTCACTAAACTCACTTGCACATGAGTCCCCACCTAATTCTCACAAACCTACTGACATGATCACCACACCCTGCACTGTCCTCCAGAGGAACCTCAAACTACGTGCAAGGCTCCCAAGGCTCTATGACCATTTAACCAAAGTAGGTCACAGCAAGGCTACCACTAGCCTCCATAGCCCCTCCCAGCACCCTCTTCAACTAAACAGCAGACTCTATCGCGAGTCTATTCGCGCCCAGAAAAGCATGCATAAATCCCCGGTACCACTTTCAAAACCAGCACAACTTGGGACCAAGGGAGCACTGACAAATGCCCGCTCTATGGTAGCCCACGCAACAGATATTGCCGACCTACTCCACAATGAAGACCTGGACTTCTTAGCTGTTACTGAATCCTGGCTACACCCTGCAGCAGGCCCTGCAATTATGCAAGCCATTCCAGAGGATTATACTCTACGAAGACTTGATCGTACCACCTCTCTAGGCGGAGGTCTTGCCATTATAGCGAAAACTAAATTCCCCCTAATTATTGAGACACCATCCAATGCAGGATCTTCTGAATCCTTAACTGCAAAACTAACCATATCTAACACACAATCCATCTCCATCAACCTGATTTACCAACCTCCTGGCCCCTTAGGGTCATTTGAAGAAGACCTTCCAAATATCCTATCCAATAATCTCAAGAACTCCTCACAAAGCATTTTATTAGGAGACTTTAACCTGGGTTTTAGCATCTGCAGGGTCACTAATGCCACAATAATTAATAACACCTTAGAAGAATTTGGTTTTACCCAGAAGATTACGGCGCCTACTCATACCAAAGGTAGAACTCTGGACTGGCTAGCTATGCACAATTGCCCAGTCCTGATCTCTTCTATACTTCCTCAGCCTTGGACAGATCATTATTTGATCTCGTTTACCCTAGAGGCAACACCAGCGCAAATTGACAGTATAGCTCCAGCTGTCCAGACAAGAAATAAAAAGAACATTACCCCTGAAAATCTGATCCCATTGATCGCACCGAACTTGAACGCCATCCCGGACCACACAGATCCCTTTATGATGGTAGACATATACAATAAAGTCATGCTCTCATCTCTTGATGTCATAGCCCCATTGCAGCTGAAAAAGAGCAAACCTAGAAAACACATCAACTCTTGGTTTTCTCCCCATTTTAAAGCCCTCAGACAGGAAAAGCGACGTTGTGAAAAAATCTGGTGATCACATCCCTCAGAAAAAAATAAGAATAACCTGAGTAGACTACCCTCCCAATACAAAAAAGAAATTATCCTGGCCAAAAAAATGTCCCACAGCACCCGAATCCTACAAGCCAAATCTAACACCAGAGAGCTCTTTACTATACTAAAAGAGGTTGAATCTCCTATCCAAGCTCCTGACTCGTGCCTCAAGGATAAAAACTGGTGCCTTAGCCAACAAAATCTCCTCCCTCAAGACAAAGATAAACATTAAAAAAGATTCCCTTCTCTCTTCTACTAAACCTAGTAGTCTCATCCCTAAAAAGACTCACCTCACTCAGGCGCACCCCCATGCACACAATTCCCACTTTAACTTCCACAAAGTATCTACCAAAGAGGTAGAAAAGGTCATTCTCACTCTCAAACCATCGAACTGCCACGGGGACCTATGCCCTGCACAATTGATTAAGAACGCGGCTCGTGATCTTGCACCATTTATTACCAAACTAATAAATGTGTCATTCACATCAGGCACCGTACCTAACAATCTGAAACAATCATGGGTCCCCCCCTGCTCAAAAAACCGAATCTATACCCCTCTACTCCCACTAACTACCGCCCCATCAACACAGTACCGTTCCTTCTTAAAATCCTTGACAAAATAGCATACCAACAAATCCAACATCACCTTGAGGACTTCCAGCTTTTAGGAGTCAGACAATTGGGCTTCAGGCCTCAACATGGTACCGAAACTGCACTCATAGACTTCAAGGCACAGATAGATGAGCTGAGAGATCAGGGTATGACTACACTACTGCCACTTCTTGATCTCTCAGCTGCCTTCGACCTGGTCGACCCCAAGATCTTATGTGACCACCTTCAAAAAGCAGCCCACTTCTCTCAAGAGCTACTGACTGGATCCAATCCTTTCTAAATAACCGCACAATGAGAGTCTTCTCCCTACTAGCAGCAGCCGACCCAACGCCCATCACATGTGGCGTGCCCCAGGGATCATGCGTTTCCCCGACACTGTACAACATATTCACAAAGCCCCTTTTTGATGATCTAGATGGTCTGGGTATCACCTACACTAATTATGCCGATGATACCCAGATCCTCATACCATTGACAGGGGATTATGATGAGGATTTGGCCTTCGTCAATAGAGTGTACCTCATCATTCAGGCATGGATGGCATCACACGGTCTATGCCTGAATGATGACAAAACAGAACTCCTCATTCTAGGATCCTCACATAACCTGGACCAAAATTACTCCTCTTTCGTAATTGACAACAATAAGATTATGGTAGCCAAGGAGGTCAAAACCATCGGCCTCTACCTAGACTCCACTCTCACCTTCAAAAAACAAGTTAATGCTATGGGCTTCTGCCGCATCCTACACATGCAAACTTATCAGAGCAGCTAAACCTTTTCTCTCTCCATCCAATTGCATCACACTAGCCAGGGCGTTGATCTTGTCCAAGCTGGACTATTGCAACACACTATATGTAGGCTGCAACAAATATATCACTAACAAAATACAGATCCTTCAAAATAATGCCATAAGAGTGGCCCTCAGTATCCCGAAGAAAGCCCACATTTCTGACTCTAGAAGATCCATCAACTGGCTATCCACTAAAGACAAAATATTCCTCAAATCGGTTTCCCTGATTCACAAATGTTTCTACCAAGCAGCCCCTCAAAACCTTATCACTAGATTCACCAGACCAACTTCCTCTTGCCCCTCTAGAATGGCCAACCCCAATCTCCTCCTGGTGCCTAGGTTTAAATGTACAATGTCTGGAGGGAACAGCTTTCCGGTAAAAGCAGCACAATTCTGGAACTCCCTTCCTCCTACTTGCAGGGAGGACCTTCCCTACCGCCAATTCAGATCTAAGACCATCCATTGGCTCAAGGCTCACGACGCATAATGACCACCTGCTCCCTTGCTGCTCTGATGTCCCACACCACTGTTTGTAAATATGTACATTTAGGCTGTCAACTGTTCGACGTAGATACCTTTCATGAGACAACCGGCATCTTGAATATAATATTGCTTATACTGTTTTTCGCTGTAACTTATGCCTTTTCGGCATGCATTGTCTCTTTTTGACGCGTCCAACACTGTAACCAGAGTTGGGCCTCACACCTCTGTATGTAACCAAGCTTTACAATCCTCTTGATGCCTCTACGCCTTGCTACCTCTGGGTTAGGTGCGCAATATAAATAAAATAAATACTAAATACTAAATAACCTTGTTATAAGGTTTTCAACTATCAAAATAGTGTTTCTGGTCGTAATTATACCTGGCAGAATGTTGGGCTGGCATCATTTAACAGTAACACAGTACTGTGATTTGTGGTCTGTATGTCAGTGTTTGCATCCATTGGGATTTATCCCGGACATTAGAACGTTTTGAGAGATTTTGCAAAATTGGAGAATTGGAGGTGCATTCCGAGTGGACAACAGGATCAAGTTGTAGCGGGTGGGTGCATGATATGGATTGTTTGGGGGTCATCTTTTTGGATGCGAGCCGGTTGGTTGATTTGATTTCTGATGCCCGGGGCATTGTTCCTTCATCCCGAACTAAGTTTCTATGTTTTATTAGAGTTTCATTACTCCCAGGGGATTGTAATACCATTCTTTTTTCCTCTCTGGCCTTAGAAGAGGAGGTGCAGATACCCTGTTTGTTACATTTTGTTTAGAAAGGAAAAACAGGAAAGCTTCAAACTCCATCCTTAAGGCGCTTGATCTATTCTGCAATCGCTCTGGCTTATTCTTTAGCTCTAATACCCATGCCTACATGAGTTCAGCCTTGATCTTCCAGAGGGGGGACATCTTGAGTTGAAGCCCAGTAGGTTCCTCGGGAGAGTATGCAGAGCAGCAACCTGCCACAGTTCTCCCATTTTTGACAGGCATTAATGCCTAAATGGCAAAGGGTCTTGCCACTGAAGTAATTTGGAGTGAGAGTTCTTTAAGTGTTTGGGGAGGAATAATGTCTGAATTTTTTAAGGTATTTTCATCATGAGTTAGGAGCATATAACGTGTGCTGAGGATATCCCTGGGCCATCCAGACAGTTTGGTATTCCTGAAAGATATTGACAGGGAACAGGGATGGAGAGGTAATGCCTATACTTCTCACCAAAAATCTTCATTATTCCTAGTCCTGCTTCTGTCGATACATCCAGCCCTGGCACCCACCCTCTCTCTCCCAGGTAGCTTACTAGCTTCTGCCCACAGTAAGCGGGTAGTTAATAAGAACATACAAAGGGAAGTAGGGTATTTATAACCCAGTATGTCCCTTGACAGAAATGTAGTAGAGTTTAAGAAAAACGTAATGGTGTTTCTGTTATGGAGGGTACAGCATTTCAAAGTTAAGAACTCTGACTCTGAAGGATCCCTAGGATTACCAGTAAGCAACACAGGAAAATAATCTCCTCTTATGATTCCAAGGGTGTCACCCACTGGCAATGTCACATGGTGCTGATTGCAGTTTCATGCCAGTTCACCTAACAAACTGCATGATGAATGTCCTGTTAAGCGCACTACCCCTGAGCCAGGTATTGAATGGCAGCGCAGCATGGGCAAAGGCAAATTCAATTCAGTGCTAATTTGGGGATATCAGCGCTGCATGCCACTTCCAACACTGGTACAATCCTCCCTCGCGAACAATACTGTGCTAAATGGCCATTTCATGTGGCGTTACTAGGCTGAACACTGATTAAAAAGTGTCTGCTCAAAAATGTGTCCCGGGGTTGAGCCCCAGCATGCACCAGCATAAATTATGCACTAGTCCAAATACTTAACAAGACAGTGACATACATAGTGCATGATGTTTATGGTATGATATAGGTATCCAAGCTAGTGGAGTACTCATTCAGCGATCAGGTAATCACCTTTTGTGAAGAGAACTTCCTGACCAGAACTGGATATTGTATTCAAGAGTTTGAAGAAGAGGCTCTGGTAGAGGACCCTGTGGAAGATGTTTTATTTACTTATTGGCATTTATTGCATGCAACAATTGTATATCAGTGTGCAAGGAAATAGGAATGAGGCGTGAAGAGCATTGCACAAGGGGAGTGACTAGTAGAGAGGTGAGACTTGGCGGAACAGACATACGTTGGAATTGCTTCTGAGATGCAGGAGGTTGCACATCTCTGAGGCTCAAGCTTCAGTCTCCACTTCTGAATTTCTTGAAGGTAGGGACTGTGTAGAATAAAGAGTCTGTTGAATGAGGGATCAGGTTGGGCTGCATTTCTTGAAGTGATCCTGCAGGTATGTAGGTCCTAATCTATGGATGGCTTTGTGCATGATACATAGAGTTTTACTGTATGCAGAAATAGCCAGTGAAAATGCTTCCAGGCTAAAGTGGAGTGGCTGCTTTGTTTTGGATTCTTTTTAAACTATCAAAGGTTACTGGGGGAGCCAAATGGAGGCAATAGGCATTAGCCAGGAGACCACGGTGGTTATCATAAGAGAGTCTCAGTTGTAGCCCAGTAAGTAAAGGGTGATGTTCTGTGCAGGCCTTTGGTGGTACTTGCAATTCCTGAAAACTGTTGGCTTGGCAAATAGTGAAAATGTGTTGTCCAGGGTGACACTGAGGTGTCTGGCAGAAGAAGTCAGAGAGCAGGCAGATTCAAGATCAGTAGGCTAGCTCAAGGGGCGGGATAAGAGTTTTGAGAACCTAGGATGAGGAGGAAAAGTGTCAAACCAGTTGCGTTTCGTCAGCATAAAGTTGGAAGTTCAGGGTGAAACCTCTGATTAGGTAAAATGGGTGGAAGAAGGCATTGAAAAGAGGGGAGGGAAATGTGTCCCAGGCACACTACAGTCAAGTGTGCCAGAGTGTGAGATGACTTGACCCACTTGAACATATTGGCATCTTAATTCCAAAAACAAGCTGATCTAATCTATTAGAGCCAGAAATACGGAACCAGGAGTTGAAGCGTTCAAAAAGGATAGGGTGGTCAACAGTGTTGTATCCTTCAGACAGATCGAGAAAGATTAGTATGACGAATTGGGTGGTATCGGGATGCTAAAAGACTTGTTTCCTGCAGACTCAGTTACAGGGCAAGCCTTAAAACCCACTCGAAGGGTGTTGAGGCGAGCATGTTGTTAAAGGTGATTTTGAAGTTGTTTAACAGCCAGTTTCTCCATGTCTTTGCTCAAAGCGAGGCAGGTTGAAAATGGGGCAGTATTTCTTACGTCTATACACATGGATAGATGGTTTCTTCATGAGCGCAGTGATGTTTGCATGTTTTAAAAGTGAAGGGTTCTTAAAACAGAAAAAAGGCTGTCTGACGAAGCCATGGGTTAAGTGTGGTTGCTAATGTGTTCATTAACCCTCTTGAGTACCACACTTTCTTGAAAGTCTTTCAGAAGCTGGAAAATGATTGTGAGATGGAATTAGAACCTTATCCTTGGTTCCTTCAGACCCAAAACCTGTTGAGAATATGCAACTAGTGCCAGAATGAATTCAGAACATCCTTTGGGCATTATGAATATTGTTTGATGCACTTCGGGTTGTGCAATGCTCCATCAATTGATTTAAACTACTCAGTTTGCAATTGTTTATTTGGGTGATGTCTGAATGTATTCTTCTTTGACATTACATCATGGTCATAATCTTGAGTAGATTGTGTTCCTACCGCTTGTCTACCAACCTGAAAAATTCAAGGTTGAGAAGGATTGAGCAGAATGTTTGGGATTTGGTCCTTTTTTCCAGATGGCTTGGTTATTGAAACCAAGAAGGTTGCAGCTATTACGAAGGGGCCTGCTGCTGTATACCTTGAGTGAAGAAGGCATCCAACACGAAGAGGTGAAGCGACAAACGTTTTATACACAAATACACTCAAGATTAAGGGCAGCAACCCCAGAATCCCACTTGTGCTGTCACACCATGATTCCAACCAAATCCTAGAGCTCTTGGGGATTATCTTACTGCAAGAAGGCAGACATGTGGGGACACAGGTGCGAGGGAGGAATGGTGATGTCTAGGAGGAGAGCAAGGAGGGCAGGGAGTGGACAAGACAATAGATTGCCCATCTTAACAATGAAAGGGCAAAGAGGGATTTCCGTTGTCATGGTAAAGTTTGAGAAATCAGTCCAAAATCACAGGTGCCACTCTTTCCTCATTCCACACAGTACCACTGTCTGGTCTGGCTGCATTTCTCTTACATACATTCCTCCAGAGAACTTGGACTCTGTTGCATGTGTTTTACTGCAGAAAATGCACCACAGAATTGTTTCACTACTTTGTTTAGTGCAAAGTACAGGGGGAGTCCTCCACAAGTCTTGTTATCCCATATTGCTTTACTCAAACCCGCCCCCTGACCCCCAGGATCCCCTGCATTTTGTGGCAAAACATCAATAAAAAAAGTGTAGTTAAAATATTCTGCAGTGAAATTTCTGCAGTAAAGGAATGGATGGCCTTGGACTCACCTTTAGAGACAAACATGGGCAGCTTGATCTTGATGCCCATTCCTGCCTCAAACGTCCAGGCCTCAACACACTCTTGGGAACAACAAGGTTCCTGGACACTGGACCCTTGTTCTTTGACGCTCTCACGTATCTCCATGCCATTGACGGTCTTCAATGAGGACCTCCCCATCCACAAAGGACAACGTCTGCAGATTGGTTTGTGTCCTCAACCAGTCAAAAGGTGACATTTGCAGAGTGGCATGAGGAGCTTACCTCGACCGGATCACTCTCCTCATCACCCCTCTAACCCATTTACCTCCTTAGGAGATTGATATGCGTATGGCATCCAGAAGGGTTCTGTTAAATTCCTAAACACACCCATGCCCTTTAGGGCAATGCAATGTGGTGGTCTGGTGCCTTATGCTATTATTAGTGAAGAATTATTCCAGTTATCTGGAGACTAGCTGCAGGCCATTCTCTATAAATATGTTTTGGGGAAACCCCTCTATCCAAAGCAGTGAAGATAAAAATGTGAGGATGCTCTTCACCTTGGTTTTGTATTATACACTAGCCACAGTTTATTTAAAGTAGGGTTCCACTAGTACTAGGACATGAGCATCTCTCCCACCTCTAATGCTCAGGGGCCAACAATATCTATGGCAACCTCTTCCATTTAACTGTTTCGGCCTTGGATATCTTTGTGAGGTATACCCTGGATGGCAACCTAGCTATCAATCTCTGGCCATCAAAATCCTAAAGTATGAGAGCTTTAGTCTCGGCCATCCCAAGGAGTCAACCCTGGAAAATATACACTATTCTTTCCTTCAGGTCTTCTGCTCTAACTAACCTACGCCCATCAGTAACACTCCTCCTTTAACATACAATTCATTTTTTACCATCTTGAATAGTTTCACGCTGTCTCAAAACTAATGGTCTGGCTAACTTTCCACTGCTTACTTTGGCAAAGAAATATATACCTGACCATTCACACATGCACACTCCCACTCATCCTCTTTCACACATATAAACAATGGGAAGATGTGGCCCACTTCACCGTAGTCCAGCTTCTCATTGGTGCCTTGGTTATTCACCACAGGCTTGTGGGAGAGTGTCAGCAACATTTTATTTTATTATGAACGTGTTCTACCAGGAAGTCCAAATCTAGCAAAATGGTGATCCATACCATAATTCACCTGAAGATACCTTCTATTAATTTCCTGTGGAACACTGTAGCCAAGGGTTTGTGGTCATTCTTCAGGGTGAAGTGTCTTCCACATAGAAACATCTTGAATTTGTTGAAGGCCCAAAAACAAGCAAGAGACTCCTTCTCAATTGCAGAGTATTGACTTCTGCTCCTCGGAGTGGCCGAGAAGCAAATGCTATTATATGTTCTCTGGAGTTATCTTGTTGCAGTAACACTGGTCCTATTCCTAACCCACCATCACTTGCGTCAGTGTAAATGATGACCTCTCAATGTTCCTGAAAGCTCGCAAGATCTGGGACTCCACTTAGGTTGGATTTTATTCCTCCGAATTCCATCCTACACCCATTTTACCAGTGGAATATTTTAATATTTATTTTGTGAGTCTGTGAATCTCCCAGGTTTGCTCTGTAAGGTTCAGTCTGGTTACTGTTGTCAACAGCTGATGTCATTAGGGCATTGGGGACTGTGCAGTACATGTACTCTTGTTTCGCTGGATTATCTTTGTATTGATGGCAGCTCTTAATGGGAAGCTGCTATGGGAAGCCTGCACATGGTGGCGGCAAAGTCCTATCATGGGTAGGTACTGCAATCTGGGGTTGCTAAACCTCACCGTCAGCAAATGATGTAATACCTTGAGTGATGAAGGCATCCGACACCGAGGGTTGAAGGGCAACACTTTATTCAGGGGTGACGGAGCACCGACCCGCCAGTACCCTCACTCATTATGGAGGAGATTCGCTGGCCCAGTGTAAACACTGAGTGTTCCCTCAGCTGCTTGATTCCCTTTGACAGTTTTTTCTGTTCCCCAGTGAACATGTCAAATGGACCATGCAAGGCTGGGTGTGTTTTTCTTCCCCAGCCTTGCAGATTGAGGATACAGGAGGGAGGACTGCATCTCTGAATGTTTGTAGGGAGAGCTCCTGCACATCCTCACACATTCATATGGCCTGGGGTACTGACTTTGGAGCACATCTGCATGCAGGAGACCGGAAATGCCCTTTGCTTCCTGGTTTCTGTTCTTGCGGCAAGAGAGCCAGATGGTGTTTTCAGGAGGCACCGGAAGCAGGAGCAAAGTCCAGACTGGGGCTGATGGAAAGATTAACGTGTGTGTGTGTGTGTGATGTTTGGGTGGTTGGATGTAAGTGGGAATGAGCAAGTGTATGGTATATGTGGGTGCATGTGAATAAGCGTGTTAATATTGTGAGTGAATGTTGTGTGAATGTGTGTGCATTTGTTATTGTGCCTCAGCAGTGATTTTGGTGGAGTCGGAGGAGGTGGAGAGGGATGTGGATGCTACGGCATGCTATTTTTAATGGGCATCGATGATAATGGGCTGGTTAGTGAAAGGGAGGTCAGGAGGCGTTACGCTTTGCTCCCTCAGTTAAGGTGAGTAGTTTATCTTTGCATATTAGATTCTTTACTCCTTTACTCCTCTGCCTGTAAGTAAATAATGTCCTGTAGCGATTTGATCAGGTGCATCCAGCATAACCGTCAACTTAGACTGCATGCGGAAGCGCAGGACTCCTCAGCAGTCACTCTGCCTAACACGGAAATCCCTAATTCAAGTATGCTAGCAGGGGAAACTACCCGGTTTGGGATGGGCTTGAATGAGCCTGCTAGCAGTAAAATAGAGGAGCCTAGCAGTATTATACCATTGAATTCTGCAAAGGTGAACCACTACCCTCAGGCGTGTATATCTCATTGAAAACAGTGCTGCTGAACACTCGTTCTTGAACAGGGCATGCCACTGAGATAGCTGACTACATTTTGTCAGCTGAGGTTGATCTAATGCTCCTCACTGAGACTTGGTTTTATATATATATATATTTGTACAGCGCACGTACGCTGAAAGGCATCATGGCGCTAAAGGAGCAGAGGGGCGGCAGCAGAAGAAAAGCCTAAAACAATGTTTTCAGGGAGCTGCGAAAGTCAAGGTGATCATCCAAGGCTCGCAAGGTCAGCGGGAGATCATTCCAAGCCTTTTCAGCCAACACAGAAAAAGCACGCTCACCTATGCGCGATAGTCTGACGCGAGGGACAGACAACAAAAGGGCAGATTGAGAGCAGAGGGGGCCAGCAGGAACATTCTGTGGAAACTTTTCCTGGAGATATTACGCCCCAGCTTGTAAAAAGCCCAGTGGTCGATACACAGACTTGAAAAAAATCTGCTTCTCAATGGGAAGCCAATGAAGCTGTCTAAGAAGAGGAGACATATGTGCTCGAAAAGGATGGTGCAAAACAGATCTGGCAGCAGCATTTTGGAGCAACTGGAGCAGTTTGATAAGATAACATGGCTGTCCAAAATAAAGTGAATTGCAGTAATCGGCCGTGCTGAGAACCAGTGCAGCCAACACAGGGGCATGAAATTTGCCTGGAACGAAAGGGAGTACTTTACGTAAAGTACGTAGTTTAAAGTGTCCAGATTGGCAAACAGCCGCCACTTGTTCCGCCATTGATAAAGAAGATGACATTTCTACCCCCCAGATTATTCACTGAGACGGAGGGCAGAGGACAAGGACCTAAAGAAGTAGGCCAAAACTCTGTCTTCCAAAAGGAGAAAGGGCTGGAGGTTCCAACAACAAGCACCTCCGTTTTATCGCCATTTAGTTTTAGCCAATTGGCTGCCATCCAGGAACCCAGGTCCTCCAGGCATCTCCTCAGCCGAACCGGAGTATCTGAATGAGTAAGGTCCAGATGAACCAGCATCTGCGTGTTGCCCGCGTAGGAGTAGTACCTAAACAGAAAGTGCGGATCCCTGAGAGACCCCGCATGACAGTAGCACTGAATTAGAGCAGAAAGGTGGAAGTGATACTGACTGGGAACGATCTGCCAAGAAAGCAGAGAACCAGTCCAGGGCTTGGCCAGAGATACCAGCATCCGACAGCCGGGAGAGCAGGGTGGGGTGATTTACTGTGTCGAAAGCAGCGGAAAGATCTAACAGTAATACAGCTCCCACCCCACCCTGGTCAACCAGGTGGGCAAGATCGCCCAATACTAAAGAATAGGTACAGAGTCTTTAAGGCCAAAAGAATAGCGAGAACTAAGGAGTAGAGGGTGGTCGACAGAATCAAAGGCAGCAGAGAGGTCAAGGAGGATAAGGATAGAGGAATGCTTAGAGGAATGCTTAGAGTAGCGGGCTGAGAGGAGAGAGCTGAGGACAGAGATGAGAGCGGTTTCCGTGGAGTGCAGAGGGCGGAAGCCAGATTGGGTGGAGGGGAGGAGAGAATGGTTAGAGATGAAGGTGGAAAGTTCAGAATAGACAATGAGCTCAAGACGTTTAGATAGGAAGGGTAGAAGAGAGATGGGGCGATAGTTGGAGGCAAGAAGGGGATTAGCTGAAGGTTCTTTGAGAATAGGTATGATGGTAGCATGCTTGAAAGGAGTGGGGAAGGAGGATGTGGATAAACAGATGTTGAAAAAGGAGGTAAGATAGGGTATGAGGAGGGGGTAGATTTTAGGAATGAGGGAGGTGGGAATGGGGTCAGAGGGAGAAGCAGTGGGATGAGTTTTAGAAAGGAGGAGGGCAACTTCAGATTGAGAGATAGGGGTGAATGAGGACATGGAAAAGGGAGGGGGAGGAGAATAAGAAGGTGAGGAGAGGATAGTTTGGTGGAGATTAAGGACTTTGTTAGAAAAGAAGTCGAGTTAAGGTTTGAAAGATACGGCGAGGACGGGAAGATTGAGAGTTGAGAAGGTCGGAGAAGCAAAGGTGCTTAGCAGAGTTGAGACAAGAGTCGTAGAGGGAGTGATAGTAGAAGTATGCATCTTGATTGGAGAAGGTAGGGTGCTTAAGCCAGGATCGTTCAAAGTGCCTAAGAAGGCGGCGCATAGAGGAGAGGTGAGGAGGGAGCCAGGGTTGAGCAGGTCGGCGAGAAGGGCAGAAGGGGGAAAGAGGGTAGAGGATATCAAGAGTGGAGGTGAAGGAGGAAGTTAAGGTGGAAGAGGCTTCAGTGGCTGAGAGAGAAGAGAAGTGGGAAGGGGGAGGGAAGAGGAGCAGGAAGTTAGGAAGAGAGAAGGGTTGAAATTGCGTAGGTCACGACGGAAGAAGGGGTGGAGGGGGGGTGAGGGAAAAGGAGAGTAAGGAGTGGTCAGAAAGATATGTAGGTAGAGAAGATATGGGAGAAGCGGTAAAGGAGGAGGTAAAGAGAAGGTCAATGGTAGAACTGGATTGGGGAGTAGGAGGAGAGGGGAGAGGGCGAGGAGTGAGAAAGTAGGAATCAAGGATAGACAGGAGAGGAGAGGAGGAAGAGGTAGAGGAGAGATGGAGATTGAGAGAGGATATGGCCATGATAATAAGACAGAGTTTTTAGGAGGGGGGAGGACTGAGGAGAGAGGGGAGGGAGGGGGGCAGAGGCAGGACTGAGAGGAGGAACAGCGCATAACGAGGAGCAATATGAGTGAGCAGGGGGTCTGTGAGTGGGAGGTCACCCTAAGGAGGGAGGGGAATGGAGAAAGGTGTCAGGGCAGACTGGGAGGTAGGGCAGGGTCGGGGCAGGAGTCAGCAGTATTCGGGAAAAAGGAAGACCAGTGGACTGTGGCACAAAGCGGGAGACCAGGAAACTCAGTGGCAAGAAGTCAGAGGGCTGTTGCAAGAAGCTGTAGAGGACGCCGAAACTTGGTACTGGAAGGCAGCAGTGGGGTTGGTAGGAGCTGATCGAGGTAGCTGCTACTGAATCAGAAGTCCAGGAAACTCAGAGGCAAGAAGTCCAGAGGGCTGTTGCAAGCTGGAGAGGACGCAGAAAGTTGGGTGGATCAGGTTTAGCCTTCAGGAGATCAAAAGATGGAGGCAGTGATTCTGGAAGGCAACAGTGGGATTGGTAGGAGCTGTACGGGGCCAGTTGCTACTGAGGTGGGCTAGTGGGGGAGACACTCCAAAGTGGGCCGATTGAGGGAGGACCCAGACGCTGGCAGGATGGAGAGGCAGTTGGAAGACCGTAGGTGTTACCAACTGTACAGACCTGTACCACCCGTTTGACAGCCGTTCAGAGGCAGAGGGGAGGCAAAGGCGTTGGCAGACTGAAGGAATGGGCAAGGGAGTTCCGTGCAAATGTACTGAGCCAGTGGAGCAGTAACACAGTTAGTAATTAGAAGGAGCAGGCTCTTGAGGTCCAGGAGGGAGGTGGACAGGGTGGGCAGGCTGAGTAGTTAGGAGCGCACGGGAAGGAGGCTGTGTTATCGGTAGGAGCCAAGGAAGAGACTGTTGTGGAGCCTGCAATACGGCCAGTGGGGTGACAGTGGCAATAGTGCAGGGTTATAGGCTACGGGTTTAATGCCCACGCCTCAAAGGAAACCCATTTTTTTACTCATCCTGCGGCCACTCGATGATATGGAAAGGGAGATAGGCCAGGCAAGACCCTGGCGCGAGTGGTCCGATCTGAACGTGGCCGTGAACAAGTGGACTGCATACTAGACTCACAAGGGCAAAATATATGGCCGGACACTGAAGTTATGGTGGTATTCAGAGAGTTCTACCACAAGCTATACACAGCTCCCCCGTCCAAAGGAGAACTAGAAATAAGGGCCTTACTCCAAAAAGTCACATTGCCATCCCTAAACTCCCACTCCAGAGACAAACTCTGACTCCCGATATCGATAGAGGAATTGGTGGACGTCATTGCTACATTGCCTAAAGTAAAGGCACCGGGCCTTGATGGCCCAACAGCTGAATTTTACAAGGAGTATGCGGAAACAATGTCTCCATTCCTCCTACTGGTATGGGTTGAGTCCTTCGAGCACCACATCCTCCCAGAATCCCTAAGAGAAGGTGTAATAATGGTACTGTTGAAGGCGGATAAACCTAAAAACGAATGTGGCTCCTATAGGCCACTCTCCCTGATAAATTGCAATACCAAAATGTATGCTAAGGTACTGGCCAAAGACTCCGCCCATTAATCCCCCAGCTGGTACATCCTGACCAGGCTGGATTCGTGCTGGGTGGATCCAATTCACTAAATATCAGGCGATTCCTCAATATAATCGCCAATCTGGACCCAGACGACCATGCAATTGTGTTCATGATTGATGCTCAAAAGGCTTTTGACATGGTTGCATGGGATTACATCTTCCTAGTGCTGGAAGTAATGGGTATAGGCCCCATGATGCGGAAATACATCAAACTATTATACACACAACCTCTGGCCAGGGTCCGGGTTAACTCACAAACGTCCTCTATTCCAGCTACAAAGGAGAACCCAGCAGGGCTGTCCCTTCTCCCCTATTCTCTTTGCGCTTGCCATTGAGCCAATGGCTGAATTCATTAGGGAATACCAGGCTTATCGGGGTATCCGGCTTGTAGTCCGCGCTGAAATAATCTCACTGCATGCAGATGAGCCGCGCTGAAATAATCTCACTGCATGCAGATGATGTTTTGCTTTTTGTAAAAGACCCCTCGAAAACCTCGACCCGATCATACAAAGCATCATCCAGATTGGGGAGCTTTCAGGCTTCACAATCAATCCTTCTAAATCCGTGGTTTTCCCCCTTGCAGATTATACACCCAACTGTCAGGAAACATTCCCCCTCCATTGGGTGCCCAACTGTATCAAATACCTAGGGGTCACGGTCTCAAGATCTCGAGAATTGCTACAGCGGGACAACTACGCCACCCTTACCACATATGCTGAGACCAAACTGAGGTTATGGAGGTCTCTCCCATTATCCTCCACCACCAAGCTCTCCCTGACCAAAATGATATTGCTACCCAAGATGTTGTACGTATATGCCAATGTCCCAATCTGGCCTGGTAAACAATACTTTACAAAACTAGATTGGCAGTTTGCCCAATTTCTCTGGCCCTTCCGGTGCGGTCCGGAAGAAGTGGGCAGCCATGACACTGCCCTACAAGAGAGGCAGCGTCTCCACCATGAATCTGGAGTTCTACTGGATAGCGGCCCAGGCCCAGTTTGCAACATATTGGTATACCACCGAGTCCTCTCCTCCACATATCAAACTGGAGACATTGGCCGCAGGGGACTCAGACAATGAAAACGGTCATACTAGATCAACACTATAGCGGGGCCTGCCCCTTCGACCCGATTAAGTCCACTCTACGTGCATGGAGAATGTTGCTCTCCCTCACAGGTTCCGATAAGCCCTACTACTGCTGCCTGTCCCTTTGGAAATTCCCAGAGGTTACTCCGACATGGGACAAGGCAATGCAGTTATAATGGGGGAACTAGGATACATGAAGCTCGCAGACTTTTTCCCTGAGGGGAAATTCATCACCCCCTCCACCTAGAAGCCAGGACATGTCAATACAGTGGGAAGTCAGCTGCATTACTTCAGGATGTGTTCAGCCTTCTCGTCCAGATGGCCACCCTACCCGAATGAGCCTGTAGAAACTGCTAGCCTAGCTTACATTGCCAACTCACGGGCTTCAAGCATATCCTCCCCACACTATATAAGATGATACAGAACTCCCCCCCCCTTGGTTCTGGCATCGAGGGCTCGACTGGGTTGGTCCTGGGAAATGGAATGTGAACTAACAGATGAGCAGTGGTCCCATATGGGTGCCCTTACTAAGAAAGTATCATTTAACTTTGGATTCAAATTTACAAAATTTTAAATTTTAAATAGACTCTACTACACTCTAGCTAGACTCTCTAAAATGTCACAGTCGCAGCCACTGGGATGCCCCAGATGCAGACATGAATTAACTGACCACTTAAACATGTTTTGGGCGTGCCCCCACCTGGAGGATTTCTGGTCCCGGGTTACTGGAACAACTGCTGAGATTATAGGAACCCTGCTAGAACACGACCCAATGGGCTCACTATTTGGTATCTGGCTGCTAATCCGCAATAGGGACCTTCGTACATTTGCTAACATCTCTTGTATGATAGCCAAAAGAGCTATCCTTCAATATACTAGACACTAGAAAGACAAACTCCCCCCTGTAACTAAGGAATGGTTAGCTGAACTAACCTGGTCCCAAGAACGTGAAGACATGTGACTACTCTTCCACCCAGATCTAGACCCCGAGACACCTGGTCCGGCTTTCGCTCCTTTCTAGCCACAAACTGGAGCACATTGGCGCTAATCTCCTACTGTCATGAGCTTGACAACCTCTATGCTATACCTTGTCTGTCTATTTGCTAATTGTGTTTAATTGCATTATTGTCGGTGTTGAAACTGGGTCCCTCTGCCTGTACTGACCATTCTGCCAGAACTAAGTAATGGTGTTAAAATAATAAAGAAACAAGGCATTGATTGTAAAAGTGAAGTCTTACGCTCAGTCAACTCTAGTCAAAGATTCTGGACTCAATGAACGATTGAACTATAGAGAAGTAGTGGCGCAGCTGACTCGAGCAAACTCCAGTTATTTCACGAGCACAATTTCTTGATGTAGTTTAATCCAGGACACACTTTAAGGATCTCTGCAACAGCATAATAAAAGCCACTGCTCACCATCCAAGAAAAGGTAACCGTACAGGACACAATTCAAATTTGGACATACATGTGCAAGTCTATAGACTTTGATGTGAGCTAGTCAGCAAATGGCATCTTAAGACTGATGCACAAATTGTTGTGCAATAATACTAGTGTAGTTTTTGTACATCAGGAAAGGGCATATTGGGTTAACAAAATATGGCTGGGGGAATTAACCTTTAGTAACATCCACTATACATTGTTGAGGTGCTCCACATTTGTGTGTGTCCAATTTTCATCCAGTAAGCATATCACATGGCTTTGTTTTCTCAAGTATCCACAAAAATAGAACCAAGTTAAGGGACATAATACTCAAATCTTCCCTTAATAGTCTTCATACCACAACTTGATTCAAGTAAATTATATTTGAATATTGCTTTTTTTCGGCATTCAATCCTTATTTTAGTATTCCTGTTGTCCTTTTCCTCAAATATTCTACACACTGAGGATTTTTTCGTGTTGTTTTCCAAGTAAACGTCAATTTAAATTAGTTTCCGTGGAATGCAACTAGTTTTAAAAGAGATGTTTCTCGGCTGGAACAAATAGGTCGAGAAACAAAGTTTGCGTGTATCTCTATACACGGAGTGCTTAAAAAGGTTTTAAAGAAAACTGGAGTACTGGACCAAGGTTGATCAAGGACAACACCTATTCTTTGGGGTTCGTAGATCTATATCTTGTTGTAGCTCCGTTCCTCAGAATTAGTACACAGTCCCTCCTTGTGGTTATTACGAACGGGATCAGTTTGTGACCTGGCTTGTGGATCTCACTTGTCCATCCTCACAAAGTCAGGGCACAAGAAACAGCCTACCGGTTTCAGTGGAAAAGAGATATTTGTACCACTTTCATCAGGGCTAAAGTAGATCAGCACCTGTTGGTGTGTGATCCGATTCCTTTTTGTAGTCGAGATGAATCTGGGTTGTCAATTGGAGGCCCATCCCCTAAACAGTGGATTCTCCCATGTGTAAAGGTCCTAAGTTGACACACGCATGGTTGTTAAAGTATTCCTTCTCCAATGTCATGTACTTTATCGTGCATTCCTTGGGAACCTGTAGACTTGTTTAGAAAACACCTTGTTTCATCTAGCTGCATCCGGAGTTTGTTTTCTCAAGCCAGGTTGTTTTGTAGAAGAACCTCACAACCGGTTTGCCAGACAGTGTCACAGTAACTATGAATCCAAGTTTTCTGTAAAAATAACCAGCATGTGTGAGCTATACAAGAAACAAAAATCCCTATGGGAGTTTGAATGGATTTGCATTTTTTGGGCCCGCCTATAATTTAGCACCCTCAATGAAATTTTGCTACTTATTTCCAAATAAATCCGTGGATGTATATTTTAACTAACTTTCATGAAGACTTTTCAAGTGATATTAACGTTGTTATGATCTCAAAAACCGTTCTTCCTATAATAAGCCCAACCTAGCCATAATTACAAAGTCGATTTCACTGTTTTGGATGATAATTTACTAATTAAAATACCGCAATACTCTTAAAAAAAAAAAATCCATGACTGCTTTACATGCAAGATCAGACAACACCAAAAGACCAAACCCTATTGGCTACCAGGAGATTGGTACTTCCTCTGTTGTACAAAACCTGATCGCCAGTGCCGATGAGATTAAGGAGGACAAGGTTTTTTTCCTTCAGGCAGTTTACAGTTGAGGAAGTATTGTCAATTGTGGAAAAACTAAAGCCTACCACCTTTAAGGGAGATATATTACCTGCAACTATGTTAAATAATTTCTTTTTGAGCATAACCACTCGTATTACTGCTATTGTAAAGCGCTCCTTCTCTGAAGGGGCTTTTCCTGAAGGCATTAAGGAGGTTTGGCTCACGCCCCTTTAAAAAAAGAAAAAAAAGGGTTGGATCTGCAGGACCCCTTAAATTACCACCCAATAGCCAACATGCCTTTTCTTCTTAAGATTATGGAAGAAATTGCCTGCTCACCATTAATAAATTTGTCGAGGAGAAAGGTATTCTGTTTAGTAGACAATCTGGCTTTCGAAAAAACCATGGCACGGAGACTGTGCTCATAAATGCTAAATCTATGCTTTCTGGGATAGTAGACCAAGGCAGAGTGGCCATGCTATTGTTGGTGGACCTTTCCGCCATCTTCGATCTTGTTGCTCATCGGAGGCTGGTGGACAGGCTCACGGAAGGGGCCAGGTGCACCAAGCCTGCCGTGGATTGGTTTAATTCTTTTTTGGGACCCAGGAGGGCCAGAGTGGCCTATGGAGACAGAGTCAGAGGAGGCCGTCCTTGACTGTGGAGTCCCTCAGGACTCTAGTGTGTCCCCACTACACTATAATATTTACTCCATGCTATTTTTCAATCTCTTATGTATGGGAGTCAGTTATGCAAACTTTGCTGATGACACACAGGTAGTCCTAGAACTCACAGGTGTCTATGAAGAAGATGCAGAGTTGGTCTCCAAAGTCTTTTATGCCATAAAGGCCTGGATGACTGATAATTTTCTAGTCCTCAATGACAAAAACAGATTTTGATTGTGGGAGTGTAGCCAAGCTTAAGTCTCTTGACTCTTGTTACAGTGCCTTTCAAGTTGGAGGGGCTACTGTTGAGGTTTCTAGTCAAGTCAAGACCTTGAGAGTAATCTTTGACTGCAATCATAACTTCGACAAACATGTTGCGTATATAAGTGTCAGGTACTGTCAGGTTGGAGTGACATATTCTTTACATACAGTATCATATACTCACTTACATTGGGTCAGGGGAGACACATATTTAGTATAGAAAGGTTTTAGGAAGTTATTATGGGTTATATTTTTTATACAGCCAATTCTGCCCTTAACCTTCATTGCAGTCTATGGAGATTGCCCCAAGCCAAGATGGAGGTTCTCAGTCTAAATTCTGATTGGCTGGAGATTGTTTATAGGGAGGACAATGAACATTCTAAACTGCCTTTCATCGTCCTAGCCCAGCTGAGAGGTCATGTGCCTTGTTGCTCCTGCTTAACTTTGTCAAGAGTGACAAGTTTCTAGCGGTTGAGCGGAAGATCTGAAAGTATAACAGGAGTCATGTTTGGAGCTTGGTGGAGACACAGGACAGGAGTCAGAAACTTCCATTTATTCTGAGAAAAGAAGTTTTCAAGTCTTATTCAAGATAAGTGACTTTCCAGATTTGTTGAACTTGTAAAAAGGTTATATTTATCTAAGGGACTGAAATCAAATCTGTATCTAAAAAGATTGAAGCGCGTACGTTTGTTTTTATCGCTACATGTCAAATCAAACTAGCGCGAGAGTTTTTGTCCGTTACTTTTCGCCCGCGCGTGTGTCTCTGCGCGTGAGAGTGAAGCGCGAGCGTGTACTTTGGACTCGCGTTTACTGTTCGTTTACGCAAGGGTTTCTTCCGCGTGATAATATAAGCGCGTGTGTATGTTGCGCGTGTACGTATTTATTCGTAAATTGGACATTAGCGCGAGTGCGTTTTTACCCGTGAATTGAGTCGTCAGCGCGTGTGCGTGTTTCCCGCGACTCGGAGGAAAGCGTGTGTAATTTTTATCGCGTCTTGGATTTTAGCGCGAGTGCGTTTTACCCACGAATTGAATCGTCTGCGCGTGTGCGTGTTTCCCGCGACTTGGAGGAAAGCGCGTGTAATTTTTATTGCGTCTTGGATTTCAGCGCCAGTGCGTTTTACCCGCGAATTGAATCGTCAGCGAGTGTGCGTGTTTCCCGCGACTTGGAGGAAAGCGTGTGAAATTTATATCGCGTCTTGGACTTTAGCGCGAGTGCGTTTTTACACATGTGCGTATTTCCCGCGATTTGGAGAAAAAGCGCGTGATTTTTTTTCTTCCCGCGGTTTCTGGCTTTCCACGTGAAGATTCCAGCGCAAGTTAAATTCGTTCCTGAGAAAAAGACTCTCTACAAAGAAAATATTAAAAACAAATACAAGAACTTAAAAGAACTTCATAAATCTTACTTGAAGACCTTGTTCAAGAATCTTTGATTTGAGCAGACTAATTACAAAGTTAATTTACATTCATGGACCTACTGAGAAGGCTGAATTATCTATAAGATTCTGGTCCACAAGTAAGGAAGTCTTGTCTGCTTTTCACTTCTCTGGGCATTCTGAAGAGAAGAACCAGGTATGGTTTTTAAACTATTTTGATTAAGGATTTAGAGTTCAAGGTTAGTATAGTAACCCATGAGGAATGAGGTATATTGCATGTTTATGTTTTAACTACAGGTGAAGAACCAGCGAGTTGATAGCTTCCAGCCTGGTGTTTGTTTCTTTGTCCCTTCCCCCTTTCCCCTGAAAGTGAGGTAAACTGAGCAGTTATATTTATGTCAGCTCGGAGTGCCACATTTTGGGTGGATTGTCGGGGGTTCAGCAGCTTCTGCAGACACCAGGTTCTCAGCATGACAGTAAGTACTTGCTGCACTTATACAATCCACTTGCTATGGCAGATTAGACCCTACCTCTCAGAAGAAAATTGAGCCTTAATAGCCACCGCAACTATCAAATCGAGGTTGGATTACTGCAATAGTCTATTATCAAGTACTACCGCTACCAATATAAAGAAATTACATATTTTACAAAACGGGGTAGTTAGAGCTGTCTGCGGGATAGGGCGCAGAGACCATGTGACTAGTCCACGGAGGAAGCTCCATTGGCTCCCTGTAGCTCAAAGGATCCAGTTTAAGGCCTATTGTCTAGCATATAAGTGCCTTGCTTGTACAACACTTCGGTACTTACAAGATAGCATTAAGAAAATGCCCATCAGACTTACCCTTCAGTCTAATGATAAAGATCGGTTGCAGCAACCACTCTTCAGATTAAAATTGTACGGGGACCTTAGCTTTAATGCATGGGGGCCAAAGGTTTGGAATGACCTCCCAATTGCATTTAGGCAACTGCCGTCATATGCTCAATTTAGAAAGTCCATCAAAACCAGTATGTTTGATATTGGAGGTGTTTAGTTTTAATCTTCTCTGACAATCACTCTGAAAACCATGGATTTATTGGCATCTTGACCCATTTTAACATACTATGATTTTTGCGTCTGTTCTGTGTTTGTCAGCGCTCTGAGGCCTGCGGGCGAGCTACAGCTTTACAAAAACTATATAGAATAGAATAGAATAAAGCTTAAGTGTTATTACATGGCTAAACTGTCATTTTTATGTGCAGTCATAGCTATTTTTCACTGTGGCATGGTATTTGTTACTGCCCATCTATGGTAAAGCAAACATTATATGTGTTATTACATGGCTAGATTGGCATTTTATTACAGCCAGTCTAGCTATTGCTTACTGTGGTGTGGCATTTTTACTGGAAATCTATGATAAAGCAAGCATGATAGCTGTCATTAAGTGGCTAGAGTGGCATATTCTGGTGCGGAGAGTCTGGCCATACTTTCTTGCTGTTGAATGGCATTTTATACAGGGCATCAAGGGTAAACAAGCATTATATGTCTAGACTTGCCTTGATTGGTGCAGCCAGTTTGGACATGTTATTTATTTATTGTGGCATGGCATTTTTTATTGCAAAAGCAACTGGAGTCTGTTCTTCTGTGGGGATATTGTCTTTATTGGAAAAGCCAGCCTGGAGATGTTTTCATATGTTATTCATTAGTGGCATTATGTGCAAAACAAACAGGAGTATGTTCTTATCTGGGAATACTCGTCAATATTGGAGCAGCCAGCATAGAAATGTATGGATCGAGCCAGTGTGAAAACGTTTTTCTACTTGCAAATATTGTGGGCAAAGGCACAATGAAAATGCATTGGGAACTGCTCCTGTACACTGTTGGTGATTTTGATCTATTTGATGTTTTCATGACTTACCCTACAAAACCAATTGCCAACTCTCTGGCTTTTTACCAAGTTTTTCACAGAAAGTGAGCTGTATATGGCACAATTTTTACCCATTATTCCAAAACATTTCTCGGAGGAGAACCCCCCCCTCCCGAATACCGCTTGGGCACTGTGAAATATTTGCGGGAAATATTTACCAATTAAAACTTCACCAGCGGTCACTGGTTTTATTTTATTCAGCAAATACAGCCAAGATAAAAGGGCAGAGACCTCAGGATCCCACTTGTGCTGCAGCCTCACACCAGTCTTCCAAATTACATTATAAGGAGTCAGGACTGAGACAAGGACACAGAAGACTCATTGTCTTGGTTACAAACTTTTATTAAATGAAAAAAGGGTTGGAAAATGCCTCACTATCACTAACCTAGGAGGTGTTTCCCTACCCCAACCAAAATTAATGGGTCTGCCCTTTGTCAAGATGTCAGAAAGTAAGAATACGTCCTATGTCCAAAATCCTATTCTGGCCCTTATACTCTAAAACTAACTCTAAGGTGCAGAGGATATTGTCTCTGGTTTTCAAAAGTGTGCAAATGTTCCAATCCAACACAAAAGGTATACATTGAACCCAAAAAGTTCCAAATGGACAATGCTCACAGTTCCAGGGGATGGCTCGCTTCCCCGGGTTCCTTTTTACTAATGCCAAAAAGTTAAAACTGAGAATAATCAAGTTTCTTAAAGTTCAAATGGATAACTCTCTCCTTTGGATACTGCAATCCACTACTGGAGAAATGGATCAATTCCCTGGGGGTTATAATCCTTAGGAATTCTCCTTTTTACTGTTCCACAAATTTGGCGTGTGTTCCAGACTTGCATGTCACCCGGTGTAATGCCCTGCCAGGTTCTTTCCAGAATTACAGCTCGAAATCTCACGTGTATCGTTCTTCCCTAGTATTTCCTTTCTAAAGCAGTTTATCACACCTACTTGACTATGCCTAGTGTAGTCTGCTGCCAGGTCTTATATATAGTCTTTTTCACTGCTTTTCATATAGCAAGCTATGCCGGGTGTACTCTCCTGCCAGGTTTTGTATATAGTGTCTTTCACTGCTTTTCATATAGTAAGCTTTGCCAGGATTTGTGTACGTTTCCTTTCAAATGCTTAACTCTGCCCAGTGTACTCTCCTGCCAGGACTTGTAAGCATTTGTTTTCAATACCGCATATCGGTACTTTTGATCTGTTCACCAAGTTTATTTTATAAATATTCCATAGACCCTTTCATCATGGTACAACATACAATGTCCCTCTCTGGTTTCCCACCTTGGTCTTCCCCAAGTTTGTATTAAGGGTCCCAGACCCCCGTCCCACTGTCTAGGGCCTTCATGACACCGGCCAGCAGTGCTTCAGCGTCCCAACCCTTTCCCTGGGCTCACCGTTTTTTCTGTTTGTGGCTGCAGACTGTTCCAGACTCCAAGTCAGGTAATTCTTTGGCTCCCGTGGCTCTCCCTGCTACTGTCAGCGTCTTCGGTAAGTGTCTGCACTCTGGAAGGTGTCCTAGCCTCTACAGCCTTCAGGAAGCACAACTTGCTTCCTCGCACTCCGCCTCTCCAAAGCGCTTAGCTCACCAGGCTGCCTTCTCACAATCAGAAACTGTCTGGACTACTGTGCTGCCGCAGGTACCTTGCTCTGCCGTGAGCTGGAGAACTTCTTGTTCCTCTTCCCAGCACGGTTTTAAACCATGTTGGGCCAATGATTTTTCCAGTGACTCAACCGCTGCCCATGGTTCTCATGCAGAGTGATCATCATAACTCCTCGCCTCTTTCTCATCTCAGTTGTTTTATTGTTTCTGATGCGATGTTGAGAAAGGTGACATTGAGCTTCATTGGGAGTAATCATCACTGCACCCCGCTTCTTCCTCGCCTCAGTTGTTATTAACCTTATCTTTAGGAGATATTGTGGAATACTTGAAGTAGACTTGGGTAGTAGTTCAGGGAAGGGCGCAACAATATGCCATCAAGGCATGAGGAAGAGAGGGAACATCCCTAAAAGGGAATGGAGGTTATGTGACTGGTTCTGATGATGTTGTGTTATCCCCTCACCCCCACAAGTGTCACCTCCACCCTTGTGGTTCTCCCTCATATAGCCGCACCCAGGGTTAGGATCAGGTAGTGGCTGCCGTCCCCTGGCCACATGAGAAGAGGCTACCTCAGGAAAAGGAGTGATGACATCATCAGATTCATCACAACTCTTACACCCCTTGGGTATTCTATGACTGAAAGCAGAAGGCAGGCATGTGAGGACATGAGCGAGAACACACACTGGCAATGGAGTGATGGTGCTACTGGGGCAGAGAGCAGGAATAACTGGTAGTGGACAAGAGAACACAGCAGCGGCCTCTTTGTTGAAAGAAGCTCATTTGTTTATTGGGTTCACACATTGTATATTGAGAACTACTCCAATTATACCTCAGAAACGCCATACCTGTTGACAAAGGAGAGCCTTGTTAGGTTTTTGCTGGGATTATTAGGCTCAGAAGGCCTTTGGGCTTCTCTTTGGTCCAGTGTTAAGGAACCGTTTCACTACCGTGGGGTATTCCTAAGCCATTATAGCATTGGCACACTTCCTTCCTCTTTTATGGTATTCAGCAGTATTATAGGGGCTGCTGGTGAGGGAGGAAGGTACATCAACCTTTATTTGTCCCACTTGAATCTTGCTTCCATAAGTGCAGTGGGACTCATTACTTGGTCCTTCCTTCTCTGATCTCAAAGGTCTGAAGCTGAAGTGAAAACTAGATGAGGTGTTTTGTGATTGGATATTTCTCCTCCAAAATGACATCGCACACATAGGTGCCTCCACATACTTCTGGGCTGCATACAGAAATGGCGAGCCTCCATAGCGACCATGCACCTTCGGGAATTCCAGTCAATTCACACCGAGGTAAAGTTTCAAATACGCAATCTGGAGCCGCTATTGGTGATGCCACTACCCTGGGAGAATTTACTATACACATGCCTTGGTATTTCAGTACCTTCTCCATCTTCAACTGGCTGCACTATACCTGCTTTATCTGTGCTGTCTCATTTTAGGGCATGCACAGTGCACATGGTGTCCAGCATGGAGCATGCACTGCATACCTGCCTTGCTTCACCAATACTATTACAGCTCACAGTGCAGTCATCATACTCAGTGTGTGCACTAGACATCTGCCCTTTCCTACCCATGCAGCATTACCGTCAGCGCGTGCACCACACGCATACCGTCTGCTATTAGTACGGTAGTCCACCACGATGTCCACAGGAGATCTTCCTTAATGCATATGTGCTGCCACTATTCTTGCACAAGCTGTGCTGATGTCATGCTAACATCCTTCACAACCCACTGCACTTACTACCATGACCTATCAAGATGGTCACCATGCACCGAAGGTTGAAGCTTGGTTGAATCAGAACTATCACTATTTTAGAGTGGACTGTGCACATCCTGCACCATCAGTGCTGCCACCACACTCACAGGATGCAATGCACGCCTGCCCAGATCAGTTTGTTGCGATCTTATTCAGAGGGCGAGCTGCCTACACTGCGTATTCCTACCAGGACTGTAAGCCTTCACTGGCACTTGCTCATCAAGGGTGTGCTAGTTATTTATTTATTTTTAAACAGTGTCAGGCTTGTAACACGTTCTAAGGGGTTAGCCACAAGGCTTGTGTTGTCCTTATTCCCTGTCCATGCAATTGGTTCTTACCCCTGTGTGCCATGAAGCCTCTGTTGGCCCCTTGGGTTGTATTTTTATTTTAAATCAAAGGACACCATATGGCGCATTCTGGCCGTCTCTCGGCCCCTCACCTGACATACTGGGCCCATTTATTCAGTGGGCGCTTATCTGGAATACTGGGTGCTGTTCTGCTGGGGTTCAACTGGTGATGAATCGTGCTCAGTTATGGTGGCCAAACCTGGAGCATTGTGGCCCGGCTGTGGTAACAAAATGTAGAACCAAAAGGCAGAAGAAAAACATCCCCTCTTCTAGCCATAATCAACTCCTATTGTTTTCTCAGGCACCTTGAGTTCATACACCAAAGAGGTTACATTTATTGCAAAATATTAATTTCATTATCAAGCCAGTGCTCTTCAATTCGTGTGCTGTGTGTGTGACACATCTTAGTGGCCTCGTGTATCCGTCACGCATGGTGTAGAGTGTTAAAGATTGTGAGAGCCAAGGCGCATCAGATCTGGATCCCAGCAGAAGGAGGATTCCATCAAACGATGGCCACGGTGTGCAGTTCACGGTGACACGGTTTTCAGTATCTGGATAATCTACATTGCTTCCAAAGCATGGCCCTGTTCTGTCTGCATTCCTCAAGGGCATTGATGTTATCCAGAGATCTCAGTGCAGAGTGTCGGAGGCTTCTCCGCACATCATGCTGTCATGTGTCACATTGCGTCAACCTATGCTGCGAAGTAGAATATATACACACATGGTGATGCGAGGCAATCCCTCATGATCGCATTACATATGATTTTAGCTCTAGCAGAGATGCGGACCCAGTAAGGGGGATTTTACAAATGTGAGATGTCAGTGCAGCGGGATTGCACATTCTAGCATACTTGCCAACGTGACCCATTCCAATCAGTAGGTGCTTATCCACTCCTAGTTTGTTCCTTTCCATTCTGGGATATGTAGTTCCACTTTTCCCATTATAAAACTCGGACTACAAGCCCAGACTGCAAAGAAAAAAACAGGCCTGGAAAAGGACCTACAGATAGGAATGGATCAAGTTGGCAAGTATGTGAATGTGAAAGGGCATTCACCTCCCTCTCCCCCAAGCTCACGTTTCTCGCTATCCATTGTGTCGGAAACCAACTCAAAGGAGTCCCTCCTTGGAGTTTCTCCTTTGATGTCTCTGCTGGCATCTCACAGAATGTGAAGGTATGCGCCGGTCTCAAACTAGGTGAGTGAGGCACCCTGAAAAGGAGGATAGCTCCTTTGGCGGTTTGTGCCATTTGAGAGAGGTGTCGTTTTTTTTGAAAGAGGACATTCTGTGTTCCTCATCCTCGTGGCAGACACTGGGGGCAGATCTCTCAGACAACCGACTGGGGATTCTGGCCACACTCTCCATAGTCAGACAAATACTGTTCCCAGAACACTTGGCACTTAATTTAGGGTAATGACTGGAGTACCCAGGCAGCTCCCGCCCTTCATGTCCAGCCCATGGCTCTTGTTTCTTTTATGCTTTTCCATGCCACTTGGTTATGCATGCTACAGCCCTTAATGCATTGCAAAGGTATATCATTCAATAGTAGCCTATGTTAAGCTATGTCAGGTCATGCTATCCTAAGTCGTAAATGCAAGGTCTGCTGGGGCTTCCCTTCCAACTGATAATTCATATAGTTTCCAACCACAATACCTCTCAGTCATAAATGTGGAAACGATACCCCACAGCCTCCCACACACTTTACACTGGCGACTATGTCAGCAACTGCACACCACATTGCAGCCACAGCACTGCCATGCTGGCAGGTACAGTAAACGGATAGCCTACTATAGTCTGCCAATGTGGTATGCTAATCTACATGCAATATTATGCCAATGTCCATTTGTGAATACTATGTATGTGCCAAATGGCTACCTTTCTGTAGTGTTTCACTAAATGCCACGTATTATACAGCAAATGAGCATCACAGGTTATCCAACCCATCCTTTCCCAAATCCCTCCATGCCTCCACTTCCTCCCTATCAACAACTAGCTGTTACACCCTACCACACACCTTTGTGGAGCTGGGAGTCACTCGTACCGGTCACCACATGGCAGAAACATAGAGGCACACACCTCATCAAACCCACATGGCAGAAACATAGAGGCACACACCTCATCAAACCCGGACTGAAATGAGAGTTATGGTCTCTAGGACTCTGACCATCCTGCCATGAGAAGACCATCAAAAATATGGATTGGAAATTGTTGGGGATGGAGGCTAAGTTACTGACACGTTCCAGGTCTGTCAAGGTGAAGGGCTTTAACAAACTCCTATAGAGGATCCATTCCGGCAATTTGATTCCCCACTATGCAGCCCACGGTCACATACTCTGGGAGGATTCTTCAGCATAAGCCTCCAGATAACATTTTGCATGAAAATGGACAGCCAGTACCATGTAGTGTCACACTAACAGCATAGCAGGTCCAAGCAGAGGAAACACTTCTAAAATCGATGCAAGGAGAGGTGCCGAACACATGGGAGATTCATTGCCTGCCGTTTGCCCCCACTTTGCCATAAATATCTTCCTGACAAATCAACTTTGCCGAACAACAAGTTTCTAGGAATACATATTAGAGCATGCAACAATTACACATGTATTGCGTGGGACCAGGAAGTATCTGTAGCAAATAAGGTAAGGAGGGAAAGAGGTTTGAGGCAGCGGATGGCGAATAATAGAGGTTGATGTCGAAGGTGGGGATGATTGGGGCTGCAGGTGTGTTCCCTGCACTCTAAATTCAGGTATGTGACTAATCGAGGGCTTCCATCACATTCCCCAAGGGTTGAGGGAGCCCCGTTCTCTGAGGCTAGGGAGGTGTGCCCACTTCACAACATTCCCCCTAGGGAAGCGGGACCTCGCAAGGAGAGACTCCCCTCTTGGAGATAAAGACTCCCTTTCCAAGGAGGAACTCCCTTTGCACTATCCTCATACACTTAATACCATCCTATCAGTTGACGGACAATCGGACTCCTCTTGAATATGTTATTGTGATGTAATAATAGAAGAAAAGTATCAGCCTGGTACTGTGAAGAGTAAGAGCATAGGAGTGATAAAGAATTCCTGTCTGTCCAGGCATTGAGACAAAGAAACCTACACAACTCCAACACAAAGGAGGGACTATACCGAGAAGCCAGGTAAGCCCCAGTATTGTGTGATAAAAGTGGGCAGGCCAAGAAGCAGTGAGAGAGACCCAGGAGTTTGAAACCGACTGGTCGGAGGAAGCTAGTAACTCGGGGAGAATGTTGGTTTGCAGAACCGTACCCTGCAACTGAGACAAGGTGCCTGGGGTGCACTGTCTACAGAGTGGAGGAAACCTGCCAAGAGGCTCAGTCTCTGGAGGTACCTTCGACACAGGCTGACGAGGAGCCCCACCACTAACCTCCCTGAAGCAAAGCACGCCAGGAACAGACCGCAGCAGGTCGACCAATCTGGACTGAATCCTAGGAGGGAACGGTGGTTGCACGAAATGGGAGAGTCAAAGGAAACCTGACGTTGCTGATACCACACACAGGCACAGAAGCATGTCTCCGGAGAGAAAGAAAGAAGTTAGAGAAGCCGTCCTGACAAACCACGACGAAACAGCAAAGAAGTACTTCGACCCGGTGACGCAGCCCCACTATAAGCAAAGAAAAGGGTAGAGCGGGAGACCCGGGGAAAGGGGCGTGAGAGATAAATGAGACAGTGTGGAGAACCAATTTTATCTGCCCATCAGTTCATACAATATAACCTACCATACCAATGTAGCTTGTAATGAAACCTGCTATGATAATGTAAACTGCTAAAGGCCATTTATGAAAGCTGAAAGTTTAGGCCTCATTGCTAAGTGCACAATGCATGAAAACCTGCTTGCTTTAAGCTAAATGTATGAAGAGCATGGCTTGACCTTTATACATAATATGTAGGCGTTTAGATTTAGATAAGTACATCAGATCACCGCAGATGTGACAATATTCGGCTGACATTAATCGAAATTTACCGTAAACTGTAGAAACTAATGTATTTATAACGAGGCCAGCAGAACACTTCCCTTTTGAGGAAGGAAATCTGCTTGTGGTTTTGCCGTTGAACTTTATACACAGAAGCACATTCGTGCTGCTTTCTTCCTTTTTCTTTTTCTCCTCTAACATGAACATGTGATGTTTTATGACGCGAATGCACTTTGAAATACATATATTGCCCTGACAAGTAGGATAATTCCGCAGAATTGATGGAGAGATGATTAATCAATCACGAGATGGCTTGGCATGTACTGTCTGATGTCTGAAAATGCTGTCTGATATCTGGCTATATAATCATGAACATTCTGTATTGAATTGGTCAGTCACTAGGCTACGACGGCTCTCTGTCATTGTAGTTGACTGCCCCACTTAAGTGTAGAATAAATGCAAGCTTGTGTGAACCTCTGTGTTGGAGTCTGTAATATCTGATAAAAAAGTGTTATTTTCTATTGTTTCCAGACGAGGCGAATCCATTCATGCAGCATTGTAAATTCCCTTGTTTACAATTGGCGACTCTGGTGGGACTTTGTTGCAGATGGATCCAGCTTGGACCTTTCGCTCCATGGTTGACTAGTGCAGGATTATCGGCTCAGACGAATTCGTGGAGGCCACTGCTAAGATAGAAGCTCGGGCACCCGGGACATTTGTCAGCAGCCACGGAAACCTCAGACCACATCTGCAAATACTGCTCAACAAGATGATCCATCTGTGACCGAAGGATCCCCGTCTGAGACCAGTGCAACGTTCACTGAAGGGGCTCCGTCACAGACGTGCATGTGTGCTTTTGTGCTGAGGAGATAAGCGACATCTAAATCTGGTGAGAATGTTTCTAGTTGTTGACGTAACTATTAGTAATTTATTTTTGCACGTATCATTAGAACCATAGGGAAGATACTGCATTTAAGTATGACCTAAGGGTTATAAATCTTGTGATCACAAGTTAATACAAGAGTTACGCAAGGTAACAGAGGGTAACAAACAAAGCTAGGCACACTGATATAGATAATTGAGTAATCATGGGAAATGCATGTACTAAAGTGAACTGTTGTGGTTTAAATTGTTGTTTAAGAAAGTGCTTAAATAAACTGGAACAGCATGTACCTACACCACCTCAGAGAAGCGCTGCATGGGAAATCATGGTTAAGAAAGGATTAGACAGTCCTATTTTTGCGAGAATTAAATAAATATATGTCCAAAGCCAGTGATCCCACCCTCCTTTTTCCGATTCATGGGTCTTCTGATTTAGACAAAATAGCGTATCTCAGGGAAACATTGTTAGCAGAAGGAGAAAAGAAAATAAGACCACTTCAATGGGAGACATATAAAATTTGGAAAGATTATGCCAGACAGAAATCAATAAGAGAAACACGGCTTAGGAATAAAAAGACACAATCAGAGAGATAAAGCAAGAGCCTATGAGCTCCAGAAACTAAAGGAAGGATGGGAACAGGATAATAGGGAGTGTGTGCTACAAACAGTAGGAGCATATGTATCCAAATCATGTAACGAGGCTTCTGCACCTATGATACACACAGATGAAGATCCTGATCCCTTATTAGAATGCCTTCTCTTCACTAAGAGAACTCCTCCGCCTCCTTACTCTCGCTCAGAAAAGAGTGATGAGTCAAAGGTGACCTCCCTTCACCAAATACTTCTGTATACCAAACTATTAGTATAACTGCATCTCAGAGGGATAAAGCAAAATGTTTTGCAAATGCTTGGATAGCCAAAAGTGTAGAAGGGATTTAAATAGCTACGGATAGTGCACCTCAAGTTGAACAGCGAGTGGCAAATGAAATTGTGAATTACTTATGTAACAAAGTGTGGTTAGCATATAAAATGGTTAATAGGGAGAAAGCATATGATCTTCCAGACCACTACAGAGAAATGGATACAAATAACCAAAAAGGGACCATTTCCATGAATGACTCCTCAGATATTATAGTGATACTACTAATGTGGCTTGATAAAATTCCCTTAAACAGTCCAGTAACGCACCAGAACCCTATGAGAGAAGTACCAGGCATTGATAGCAGCAACCCCACACACCAGGCACATGTGGCTTTGAATTGTATGGAATTATTGTCTTTTACCAAGGACTTTCCAGATATTAGACAGATCCAGAGCAATGGTATAGCCAAACTAACTGTGTGCTAAAGACTGGACCTCTAATACTGAGTGATATTGACCAGTTATTTTCCTGTATATTACCTCCAGATATTTGGAGATATTGTAGAAAACTGGATATTGAAGAACCTCCCATTAAATGAACTGATTTGGAGGATGAGACAGTGATCAAATACAGAAATGGGCAGGGTTGTCTACACAGGACTATTCTTGCCTTACCAGAGTACATAATGAGAAGGATAGAACAGATAGTACCCAGAAAGCAGATGAACTGGGATAAGCCAACTACTTGTAAGCAGGAGGGAGGAGAATCAGTTGAGAAATATTTCACCAGGAAAGAGCAGGCTTTTAGCTCTTTTAGTGGAATGGACTTAAGTACTACAGAAGGGCAAAAGGCATTCTGTTCACATTTTGTAGAAGGATTGCTTTACCTTAAGCATGATATTCAAACATATGAATCCGCATGGCCAACACAAAATGCTGCTCAGATACTAACCATGGCCAGGTATTATGCGGATAGACACAGTAAAGAAAAGACTGAGAAAGATAGGAAGCTGAATAGTTTAAAAACTAGAGCATTGATGCAACAAGCATTTCCAGACAGAGGGAGAGGACAGATGCAGAAAGGAAGGGGTGTGGATAGAAGACAGGGACAAGGAGCAAGTGCACCGCCTTCCAATGGAAGAAGTGGTATAGATGAAGGGTGCCATTATTGTAAATCCCAGGATCATTGGATCCGGGAACGTACTTTAAGGCCTAGGGGAAGAGGAAGATCAGTAGGGCGCGCTTTCGCCAGACGACAGATGAGACAAAGTAATGGTGAAGAAGTTAAAACTATCCAAGAGAAGCAGAATTATTTTCATCACAGACAAGGCCAGCAGTACTCAGCAAGAGATTATTATGATGATGATGATGATACACATTCAGATGATTATGTAGAATAGGTATGCCCAAGAGAGGAAAAAGGGAGAGAGGAAATCCAAGTGGACCCCAAAGGACCATATGTTGAGTTAGCACTTAAAGATGCAAAGCCAGGAAAATTGAAGTTCTTACTTGATACCGGGGCTAACCATAGATTCATTTCCTATAAATTGATACCTACTGTACCCCCCTCTGAGAAAGTAAATACATCAGTAGGCTTTTCAAATACGCCTATTCATAGCCCCATTTCAGAGCCCATCCAATTTTCTATAGGACCTATTTCATGTCTTGCTCCTGTTGTGCTTACTGACAAATGTGCTTGGAATCTATTGGGAATGGATCTGCTAAAAAAATTGCATGCTACAATTTATTGTACACCTGACTGTGTTTACCTCACTTGCATGTCTGATTACTTACAAAAAGGCTGTGCTTACACTGCTGCTACCATGGATGTGCTTCCTAATGAATTACTGTTGATGAGAGTATGGGCAAAAGGTAAAAATGATGTAGGGTGTCTTCAAATAGAACCTGTTCGCATTACATTAAAAGATAATGTTATTTACCCAAGAATACCCCAGTACAAAATAACACATCAAGCACTAGAAGGAATCCGTCCAGTGATACAATATTTCTTAGCTAAAAGCATTGTCAAGCAATTTGCCGGCAGCCCCTGTAACAGCCTGATACTTCCTATTCAGAAGAAAGTCAGTGAGAATGCAACACCTGAATGGAGGTTAATTATTGATCTGCGCAGTATTAACAAGATAGTGCTGCCTCAATTTTCTGGTTGTGCCAGATATGGTTTCTCTTTTTACCATGCTCCCACCTACTGCCCAGTATTTTACAGTAGTAGACCTTAAGAACGCGTTTAGTGTTCCGATCCATGAGGATAGCCAGTATTTGTTTGCTTTTAATATTGAAGGAAAGTCTTATACATTCTGCAGAGCTCCACAAGGTTACACAGAGTCCAAGTATTTACAGTCAAGCTTTAAAAGCACAGCTAGATCGGTTTTCGCTTCCTAGTGGTACAGACCTTTCACAATATGTGCATGATTTACTTATAGCTGCTGACACCAAAGAGCAATGCATAAACTGTACAGTCCAATTATTGAATTTCTTAGCACCATTGGGTCACAAATCTTCTCACAGTAAGCTAGACATCTCCTATCCAAGGGAGAAAGGATATTACACCCACAAAGAATACAAGCTGTATTCAGTACAGTAGCTTCAACCACACAGCAAGAAGTGAGAGGGTTTTGTTTAGGTATGATGTTATTTTGCCACCAATGGATTCCCAATTTTTCTCTCTTCGCAAAGCCCTTGCTCAATCTCACTACCAAAGAGATACCAACTCCAATGCCATGGTTACCAGAACACCAAGCAAGCTTTGATATGCTAAAAGAAAACTTTGTGCAACTCACCTGCTATAGGGACCCCCAACTATGCTAAGTGTTTTTCCTTGTTTGTGCATCAGGATGTTAGTTACCTGTGTTAACTCAACTCCAAGGAGATAAAAACAGGCCTTGTGCCTATTTTTCCTTCACATTAGATACAGTGGCTAAAGCATTACCAAGGTGCCTAAGGGCAATTGCAGCAGCTGCCCATTCTGTCAAACAATCTGAAAGTATAGTGCAAGGACACCCACTGTTAGTGATGGTGCCTCATGATATTGATATACTGAAGAACAAAACACAAACTCAGCTTATGACAAATGCAAGATTGACCAGATATGAACTGATTTTACTTGCACCACACAACGTGTCATGGTCATGAAGTCAGGGGCACAGGCTTGCAGGGGTCGCATGCACAGTAGACCTGGGTGGACACTGTCCTGGCACCAGCCTCATGAACAAAAGTAAACAAGAACATCCATTTAACACCAAAAAGCTTTTATTATGGACATAGCTCTTCAGATGCATTAACCCTGAACATTCCATCCATTAAGCAGATGCATTAACCTTGAACATTCCATCCATTAAGCAGCCCCAAGTGTATTCTTGGGTGTGGCTGCTAATGGATTGCCTTCACACGTGCTCACTCTCTTGGAGTGGCAGGTTGTGGCTGGTAAGCCAGCCCTAATGGACGTGCCCACGATCTCAGCTATATAAACTGCCCCGATCCTCAAGATAGACGCTTTGCGTTATTCTGCATTTGCAAGCAGCGTAGCACTCACCGTCACCTGAGGTCAGACTTACCTTTGAAGATCCTGCTTCCTGGACATCCTGCTTCCTGCCAGCATACTTACTAACTGGGGCGAGAATGGATTTGCTCTCGCACTGCGCACACAAAGTATCAAGCACAGTTGCTTTTGATGTTGGTTTTAATCAACACTGTTACAGCCTGACACGTGTTTCGAGCTGGTTGATAAATATCCAAACAATAACAAACATAAAATATACATTTAACATGGCAAAGATAATAACGTGAAAGTAACAGACCCAAGGAAACAGCACAAGTGGGGTGGCAAAGACACACCAAAATGAAATAAGCATCATACAGTTGTTTGCAAATTATTCAAATGGTACAGTACACCAAAATTGATTCAAAAGGATATGTAAAGTAACACACGCCATTTTATGGAAAAGAATATCAAAGGGGGGAAAAACAGAAAGGATAATTGTTTAGTAGAAATGGAGTACTTTAATGCTACCAATGGTGATCAACCACGCAGACCATGTGTAAAAATGTTGGTAAAGAATTGTGCCTTGGTCTTGGCTTCTTGTTAAGCGCGAGTACTAAAAGATTAAAAATGACACATTCTAAATAAAACTGGTCATTGCCAAGAAGAAAGTAAACCTGTAGCTGGTCAGAAATCTATTGGATGTAATTTAGTGGGTACTAAAGACCCAGATAGACACCAAGTGATTAGAGAAAGTGCTCACTTACCCGTAAGTAAGTGTATCTAGGTTAAAGAGGGTAGAATTTGGCTGTAGACTCCACTGCAAAAGTAAATTTGCAGAAAACGCTAGGTTTGCCGTTTGTTATAACTAGCAATTTGTGTCAAGTTTCATAAAATTAATATTGCCACAACCAATTATGTTGAAATAAAATAAGGGGAACGTACCAATTACTTGCAGTTGCAGGAGCAGTTTGAAATGTAAATTATTGAATGAACTGGCGGACGAGTCAAAGGTAATTGTCCAAGGTGAAAGTTTCGCAAAGGGAGAAGGGAAACAAAGAGGACCAATTAGCATGCTCACTCCTGGGGTCGTCTAGACTCACAGCTGAAACTAAGGAGACCCTTCAATTATGTCAGGGCTCAGCAACAAAGTGTGCGTTACTCACCAGCGTGTTCGCTGCCGAGTGAGGAACAGGAGCCGGGTGTACATTACTCTGTGCCATGTATAACTAAAACATAGCCGTGTAAGGCTGGGCCCGCGTGATGTGTATACCCGGCCGCCATACTGGGTGTACAAATGGCCGTGGGATACACTACAAACAATTTGGAACCCAAATACAATTAGCAAATGGGCATGCTGTGATTCTAGCTCTGAGAAAACTTATGAAATAAGCAGAGATACCAGCAAACTAAGCTGGACATTACTGATGTATGCGAGAATTGAAGGTTGATTAAAAATCCGAATTCTCCAATTAGAGAAAATCAAAAAATAAGTCGCTCTCCAAACAGCAGCAAGAAATTAAATTGTTAGGTACTAGGGCCAATTGTAAGTGAGGGCATAATAATGGAACCCCAAGAGTTTAAAAATAGAGAAGGGGGGTACTAGTAACATTAATTAACCAACACTATTTTACACAAATGCATATAAGTTGTGTAAAATAATAGTATCTACATTAGAAGAGCAATTTTAAGTGAGTCACAACCCAATTACGGGGAGCTAAATCCGTAATTATTTACATCTGAACATTGTTTTCGGATTCTAACTGAGCACAGAGTAGCGCGACCAGTGGGCCGGGAAGGATTATTATACGCCCGAGGGCTTCAGCATGATAGTGGGTCATACCTTTGGATCCTCTTACTCATTACAGATATAAGTCCTGTGATAAAGACAACCATATGTATAACTTCTGCTTATGTAAAAACACATGGACTGGTTGGATGGTCACCACTGGATTAGGTTGAAAATGATTGAATACGCTTGCAACAAAGTCGTGACAATGAATAAGACCATCGTCTCTCCATAATGGTATGTAATCATAATAACACATCCATCACAGGAAGACGGATAGTTCATGGTCTGTGTTGAGACCATTGTCTACAGTTCGGTATTGGCAAATAAGGCGAGCTTCTAGTTGCCTAAGTTTAAGAACAAAATTGCCTCCACGCTGGGATAGGGAAATCTTCATCATCCCCGCAAATTTGATCATTGATTTTTTGTCCATTTGGTGGACTTGCTGCCAGTGTGTGGCTAAAGGGTATTTTGAATCAGGTTGTGCGATGGATGATAAGTGTTCCCTGATATGAATTTTTAACGGATGAATAGTACTCCCAATGTAATAAAGGCCACACATGCATTTGATACAGTAAATGCAGAATTTGGAGTTGCAGTTAATAAAACAGCTAATCTTGTGTGTACCCAAATGGCCAAAATTAATAACAGATGTCTCATATGCATAGGCACAAATCGAGCAACCCCCGCATTTACGAAAACCTTGATATTGAGGCTGATGCAGCCAAGTATGTTTGTGTAGCGGGATTGACATGAAAGAAGGTGAGAGTACATTTTGGAGATTACTTGCCTTAGTATAAATGAAGCCGGGTGTGGTATCCACCCATGAGGTGATGTCACAATCAAGTTGTAGGATGTGCCAATGTCTTTTAATTATATTGTAGAAAACAGAGCTATCTGCATTAAATCTAGTGATGAATTTCAATTTCTGAGAGTGTACATTATCATTGCAAATGTTTGGTGTGAGTAGATCACTTCTCTTCATGTCTCTCACACCCTGTTAAGCCTTAACTACTGATTTAAGATCATAACCTCTTGCCAGAAATCTTTGGTGTATCACAGAGCATTCCGCATTGAAATCATCTTGTAACAAGCAGTTGCGTCTTGCACGTACAAATTCTCTGAAATGTTTTGGTAACAAACTGATTTTCTGAGATGCTAATTGTGAGATCTAAGAAATCAATACTCGTGAAAGGGAAAGTATGTGTAAATTGAATGCCCCAGTTATTCAAATTGAGATGGGATACAAAGTAATTCAAACATTCAATGGATCCCTGTCAGACCAAAAACACATCATCAATATATCTTTTCCACATATAGATGTACTGTTGAAATAATTTGCTCAAAGTTGTGCATGAAAATGTTCGTGAGAGCAGGGGCATAGCTGGCCCCCATCGCAATACCAATGCGCTGTCTGTAGTAAGTATTGTTAAAAAGAAACACGTTATTCGAAAGGGCAACTGTTAGTAAGTCTTTGATAATTTCAATGTGTTCAAAGAAAGAAGCTGAATGTTCACGGAAAATTTAGTCAATACTAGTTATTGCCTGCTGATGATTAATAGGGGTGTAGAGAGCTTTCACATTGAGTGTAACTAGCACCAGGTTTGGTAGTACTGGAAGTTGGTCCAGAATCTGAAGAATATGCATTAATGTACAATGATATGGGCTCTAGAATGCCACCACCGCCACTAAGGATTGGTCTCCCCTCAGGTATTTTATCAAAGGATTTATGTATCTTTGGCAAAAAGTAGGCAGTGGGCATTGTTGGGCCATCCACCGTTAGAAATTGTCTTTCCACATCAGTTATCAAACCACTTGTAAACCATTTGACACCACCGTTTTAACTGTTTCGCGAAGTTGTGACATGGGGTTCCCTGACAGAATTTCATAACAACCCGGGGAATTCAAATGGGCAAGTCCCATTGTGATGTAATCTACTTTGTCCATGATAACTACATTCCCCCCTTTGTCTACCCCTTTATGATAATGGTGTCAATGGTAGTCAGATTGTGTAAAGCTTTTTGTTCTTTGCTAGATAAATTATATTGTATAGTCTTGTGCTTAGGAGAGTCTTGTAATTTGTGGATATCATTGATCACTGCTTGATGAAACATATAGATCAGGAATACATTTAGATTTGTTTGACAATTCTTTTATTTTCAAACTCTGTTGTTGAATGCTAAGATCATGCAAAAGGTCCATCACATTTGTACTGGGATCTAATTCACATTCATCGATGGACATTAATACATGAGTACTTAACATTGTTTGCAATGTGATGTCAGTGTAACGCTCACCTGATTCCCGTAGAGGCGCCGGTCTTGACTGGGCGCATACCGTATCTTCAAAGGTGATGTGTAACACACGGCTGGCTCTTTGGGCTGGACCTCTGTGCACTGTATGTCTGACTCGAAGGGTAAGATGTCTGCAGATAGAAAATATGGGATTAAGGAACTGGGTTATTGAATGTCTCTCTTCTTCCCTTTCTCTTCTCCTGTAGAACCCCAAAGGTTAACGCTCTCACCTTAGGTAAGTGAACGCCGTGCTCTCCATCTGCCTCGGGGCAGGGTGCTGTAACCAGTTTCTTGACTGGATAAGGGGAGCAGGCCTCTTGACTTCAGAGGACTGCTGTCCGTCGTTTACTGCACGAACGGTAAGTTTCGAGTAATTCTAATGTCTTTAAAGTCTTTAGTAATGATGTTTCTTGTTTTGCAGGGTTCCGGCGATGGCGGATGACGGGCTGAAGTGAGTTGAAGATGGAGCCCGTGTGATGAATAGAAGCGCCTGGGAGCACGTAAGTAAGCGCTTGTTGCCTGCTTCACGATGCGCTCTAACTGTCTTTTTATTTTGCAGGTATAAGTTCGGAGCGGCTGCAGGGTGCCGGAATACCCACTGGGTTAGATGTGGAAAGGAGTAATGGCACGTGAGTATTAAAGTTCCCCAATGTCTTTAAACGCACCTTGTTTTGTCTTTCAGATGCGGGATGCAGCGCCGAAGGCCTCCGGAGCGTGCGAAGAGTTGGTAAGCTTTTGTCTTTCAGATGCCGGAATGCAGTGTGAAGACCTCCGGAGCGCACGAAGAGTAGGTAAGCCTTTGTCTTTCAGATGCCGGAATGCAGCGCGAGGCGTTGGTGACAGCCGATGGACCAGGTAAGTGAAGAGCTGTCACTGAAGACTGTAATGCTAACCTGTTCTTTCTTGTCTTTATAGGTGTTGCTGAAGACTGGATTCAGGATGGTAAGCCTTTTTCCTTAGGCCCAGGATCAGATGCAGAAGACACGATGAGCGTTCTGCTGCAGAGGATGCAGAATAACGCAAAGCAAGATTCATCCATCGGGTGTGGTTTAAATAGCCTCCTGTAGTGCTTAGGTGTCTCCTTCCACAGCCACGCCTAGGTAAGAAAAGAGTTCTTGCTTTCCAGAAGAGTTCCAGTGTTCTGAATCTAGGGAGTGGCTCCTGCCCCACCCAACAGGAAAAGTAGTTCCAAACAGAAGAGGATCAGAGGCTCAACTGGCAGGCAAGTAAGCAGCATGGTCTGCTGCAGGTAAGTCCACCCAAGCATTATGAGCCCGGCGCTTCCAGCGCTGGGACTGGGCATATTTATGAGCCTGGTGCCACTGGCACCAGGACTGGGTCCAAAAGGTCCCAATTGGGACTGGTTGGCACTCGGAACCTGGGTTATGGATCTGCTTCCAAGGGAGTTGGGAAAACCCTGACCTTTTGGAAGCAGAGATCATGACAGTCAGATGGTAGGGGTTCATGGGGCTTGCTTTTGAAATACTTCACTTGAGAAGAATTTTTTAAATTTTAGTTTACGTATGAATTTGAATAAATCGATCTGAATTTGAACATATTCATTAAATCCTGTAGGTGCAAATGAAAGTCCTCTGTTGAGGACAGCACGTTCATCAGAGAGAGAATTGTAAATTTGATCTATCTTATCTGATTCCTCAGAGTTTGTTGATATGTTGCCCGTGTGACACTGCGTTGAACGGGTGGGGCGTTTACGCCTGGTTGACTGGCCACCAACATTTTTACACATGGCCTGCGTGGTTGATCACCATTGGTAGCATTAACGTACTCAGTTTGTACTAAACAATTATCCTTCCTATTTTTCCCCTTTTGATATTCTTTTTCCACAAAATAGCATGCGTTACTTTACATATCCTTTTGAATCCAGTTTGGTGAACTGTACCATTTGAATAATTTGCAAACAACTGTATGATGCTTATTTCATTTTGGTGTGTCTTTGCCACCCACTTGTCCTGTTTCCTTGGGTCTGTTGCTTTCATGTTATTATCTTTGCCAAGTGAAATGTATGTTTTATGTTTGTTGTTATTGCTTGGATATTTATCAACCATACCTACTAATAAGCAGCCTCAGTGGAAGAGCGGGAAGCTCGAAACACATGTCAGGCTGTAACAGTGTTGAATAAAACCAATAACAAAAGCAACTGTGCTCGATACTTTGTGTGCGCAGTGCGAGAGCAAATCCATTCTCCTCTTAGTTCACTTCCTTTGTGGGTAATCAGGCAGGTTCCCACTACCGCTCTCACCCGCAGCCCATCCAAACCTACAAAATCGGTGTCCTTGCGCTGTACCTCGCAGGGCCTTTTCTGCCAGGTTTCTCTCTACTTACTAACTGGGGGAAGGTGTTCTTACCTGTACATATCTTCGGCGGACCTAGTATTTATCTTTACACTTTCCGGAACGCCGGTCTCTTCATGTTGGCACCGCAGCACGACACGCTCCATCGTCGACAGCAGCGCCTGCAAGGTAAAACAGAATTCAAGGTTAGACATCGAAAAAAAAACAGTCAGTTTAAGGTTTTGCTTCGCCATACTTTGCACTTTTCCTTAAACCATCACTTACCTGCTGTCGAACATTGCAGTAGCATCTATCTTCCATCCGGCCACGTCTCGCATCTCACAGCTGCATTGAGGCCGCATTTCCATCTAAGGGAAGAAAACAGAACAGAGACATTATTGCGGGCATAAATAGGAGGAACATATAAAGACATTAACAGAATGAACAGCATCCCAAGAGCTCAAGAAAGACTTACCAATCATAAGGAGAAGCATAGTCACAGCTGCACTGGACTAATCCTTATCAGGATCAGTGAAGGAACTAGATTCCATTCGACGTTTCCAGAAGTAGCAGGACGGAGAGCTTATCTTCCATAATTCACAGGTGAGCTTTATGGACCGGCGTATGCACACAGAAACCGTACTTTGGGGTGAAGGGTTCGAGAGGTACAACAATCACAGATTGACACACTCACATACTCTTATCTCCACGCAGGAGCAGTATCACCATGTACCACCGCCCACAGCTTTTCTACTGAGGGAGAGGCCTGAAGGGGGTGATTCAAGTTCAGGTAGGGCTGCAACCGTGCACCAACGCCTCCGCAGAGTCCAGGTGAACGTAACACAATGATAAAAAGGTGTAATTCTACGAACCCTGCCAAGATGCTACCCCTCCCTTCTGACGACCTCACTGTATTGCATAACTGTATCCTAACAACAGATGAGGAGACAAAGGGAAGGGTAGATTTAATTGATATACCTTTAATTGATCCTGATGTAACTCTATACGTGGATGGCTCGTGTTTTAAACTGCCAAGTGGTAGCTCCACAGCTGCCTATGCTATTACTACAATGAAAACTGTGGTTGAAAGTTGCAAAATTCCAGAGCACTCTGCCCAAGCAGCACAGATCATTGCATTGACTCGAGCATGTGAGCTCAGTCTTGATTCAAGGGTGAACATATATATCCATAGCCAGTACGCCTTCGGAGTGGTGCATAATTTTGGAAAATGATGGGCTGAGAGAGCTTCTCACGGTACTAAAATCCAGCATGGAACGCCGATCACAAGGCTGTGGAATTCACTAGTAGTGGCTAGACAGCTAGCTATTATCAAATGTAGTGCTCACAAGAAAGTGACAAATGAAGTAGGAATAGTTAAGGCTTTTGCTGATAGGAAAGCTAAATTGACTGCCCAAGCACCTGACACTTTAACCTATGTCTCAGTCTTGCACCAGTGAATATTGAATTTGATCATTCTCTTGAATGTGTCAGACAAATACAAGCAGATGCATCCAAAGCGGAACTTGAGAAATGGAACAGCAAAGCTACTCTTGACAATGATTGTTATGTATAGAAATCTGATGAGAGATTATGGATGTTACCTAACAAGTATGTGCCTATGATGGTTACAATGGCACATGGACACTCCCATATAGGTGCAGATGCAATTGTAGCTTTATTGGGAGAAGTATGGTACAATACAAACATTTGAAAGACAGCTATAGCTACATGTAAGAATTGTATTACCTGCCTAACACACAATATAGAAACGGGTAGACCTACCCTTAGAGGTCATATCAGACCTTCAGAACTGCCTTTTGAATGCCTTCAAATGGATTTCATAGAAATGCCTCAATGTCAGAGATTCAAATATGTTTTAGTTGTAGTATGTATGTTTAGCAAATGGACAGAAGCATTCCCTATGGTGGATAATACTGCTCTGAGCACTGCCAAGGCTTTGGTAAAGGAGTATTTTCCAAGATACGGACTGCCTCAAACAATTTGGAATGACAATGGTGTTCACTTTGTTAATATGACAATGGACCTAGTGTGTCAGGCATTGGGAATACGGCAACGATTCCACTAAATATATCATGCAGAAGCAGCTGGCCTTTGTGAGAGATTTAATTCAACCCTTAAGAGCAAATTGGCAAAGATCTGTGCTAGTAGCCCCCTCAAGTGGGTAGATGCATTGCCCCTAGCCCTAATGTCCAACCATACTGTCCCGTACTCAGGAGTAGGTTTGTCACCATGTGAGGTAGTAATGGGATGACCTGCAAATATATGGGGAATCCGAAGTCCAAGAAAATTGTCTAATGTCCTGTATCCTTTGTCGAGCAATTATTGTTTGGAGCTTACGAAGAGATTGTCTATTATTCATAAACAGGTGAAAGACTTTTTGCCAAAGCCTCTTGAAGGACCAGGCAACTCTATGCAGCCTGGTGACTGGATCTTAACCAAGAATTTCCAGCGATCATCCAGTGTACAACTACGTTGGAAGGGCCCAGTCCAAGTTCTACTGGCCACCCAGACTGCTGTAATGTGTGAAGGAACCCGTAACTGGATATATGCGAGCCACGTGAAGCGGGCTCCTCCATTTCTGGCTGGAAATACATCTACTGAGTTACCATGGGAAGAATCTGTGCCAAAAGGGACTGATCATTCCTAAAGACTACCTCCATGCAACGTTTCCCCAGGCACCGTGACTCCCAAAGACATTACAGGAGTGACAGAGGGACCACAATATAACCTCAGGCCACGAAAGCTGAAGGGACTGTGCCGATTGACATTTTCCTCTTTTCCTGATTAACTTTGCTTCCTTCTCTAAAAACAGATTCTGCACGGATTGTCCAGGGTGGAAAAAACTGGCATCTTTAATGAACTATCTGTGGGGTGAGGCATATGAACACTCCTGAAACTCCTATAACCCTTGTTTCGCCTCAGCCTGTTAGAATATTTCCTTTAAAGAACTCTGTCATAATGCCAAACCGTATCTATGACTCGCCTACTCCTGAAACCAGACCTTGGTATCACTCCAAACCCAAACATCTGTTGCTTCTCATACTCCCGAGTGTTTTTCTATTGGTTTTATTTTATTTCCTAGACAGATTGCTCAAACCTCCATATTCTGCTAAACTTATATCTGTCCCATCACCTGAAGAGTTGTCTCCTAAGGAACAAATGAAAGAGTTATTTTATTTCCCTGCTTCATCACACTGATATTGTGAAGGATTCCGATTGTTGGATCTGCTTGCAGCTACCTGCCTATGTGTGGGAAGGGATGCCCCTGCAACAGATACTTTTACCCTTCCTCCCTTCCTGTTATGCGCTTTAGTTTTCTCACGTATAGAGATGGTGCATGCCCTCAGAAGGATGTCTTTACAGTTTAGCACCAAGCATGGTACTGCTTTGAATCACAAAAGCGCTTACTCTGATTTTGATAAGGATATCCTTAAAAAGGGTTGATGTGATCTGGTGACTGTGCCCAATGCTACTTTTCCTCTTTCTTCCCATTTTTCTCCTTTTCTGAGACTGCAAACCTTCCTGCCCTATATTCTCCTGATCAGTTTCGTGTGAACTCCCCTACCACAAACCAGATTGCATTCCTTAAAATAAGAAACATAGATGTCCAAGGTAGTATCTGTATAGAATCTTCTGGGACCTATGATGTGGGATATAGCATATATTGTAACATGACTTACCACATGCCTGATCTACATCCTTCTGTGGATGCTCCCATGTACGTGGTGGATTCTATTTACTTTATCTGCGTTAGCAATGTGCACACATGGCTTTCAAGGGCTGGACAGGGCTTTGTCACGTAGGATTGGTCTTGCCAGCCATAGATGTTAAGTGCAACATTGATGTTCCACAACCTGCCATTAAACCCCTACCATGCTCCTGAAGGAATGTGGTGAACCAAGGGGACACTGCAGCTGATATCGCAGGTGACCTGATGAAAGCTTTTATTCCCTGGTTTGGAGACTGGCTAGGCTCGTGGAGGCCATAATCTCTGAGACAGCAGATGCTTTAGAAAACATGACTATTGAAATGCAAGCTATTAGGCTAGTGGCCCTTCAAAACAGGATGGTGGTAGACATGATCCTGGCTGAGCACGGCGGGACGTGCAAAATTATAGGATCTTCCTGCTGCTCGTATGCACCTGATTCATCTACCTCTGTGCTTGAGTCCATAAAAAGGCTCCATGAGATTGGCTCCCAGGTGCACAGACACTGGTTCATGGGACATTGTACATTACATTTGGAGTTTATTTAGCCTGTGGCGCTGGAAAATAGGAATGTTACTGCTTACAGGGATCCTAATAATCCTGGGATGCTGCCTCTTTGTTAATTGCTTACCCGCATGCTGCCAATGTCTGGCCCAAGCGTGCGCCCCGCTGCCATACCGTGGTGCCAGAGGGATTGCCCTCATGATGCAGGATGTTGCCATAGAAGAATTAACCAAATAGAGATTACTGAAATAGACATAGGAGGTCCTCTGTTTCCTCCTCCACCGTCACCTTGCACCACTAGAGATGACACTGACTATGCAGCACAAGCGGTTCTCCTGGAAGAGGAAATATATGAAGTTATTCTGTAGCTATGGTCTATGGGCTTCTGAACCTCGTATTATAAAACTGATGTTCAAAAGGGCGGTTTGTGGAAAACCAATTTTATCTGTCCATCAGTTCATACAATATAACCTACCATACCAATGTAGCTTGTAATGAAACCTGCTATTATAATGTAAACTGCTAAAGGCCATTTATGAACGCTGAATGTTTAGGTCTCATTGCTAAGTACACTATACATGAAAACCTGCTTGCTTTAAGCTAAATGTATGAGGAGCATGGCTTGACCTCTATACAGAATATGTACGTGTTTAGATTTCGATAAATACATCAGATCACCCAAGGTGTGACACAATTCTGCTGACATTAATCGAAATTTACCGTAAACTGCAGAAACTAATGTATTAATAACAAGGCCGGCAGGACACTTCCCTTTTGAGGAAGGAAATCTGCTCATGGTTTTGCCGTTTAACTTTATACACAGAAGCACATTCGTGCTGCTTTCTTCCCTTTTTTTTCTCCTCCGACATAAACCTGTGATGTTTGATGACACAAATGCACTTTGAAATACATATATTGCCCTGACACGTAGGATAATTTGACAGAATTGATGGGGAGATGATTAATCAATCACGAGATGGCTAGGCAGGTACTGTCTGATGTCTGAAAATGCTGTCTGATCTGCCTATATAATCATGAACGTTCTGGGTTGAATTTGTCAGTCACTAGGCTACGATGGCTCTCTGTCATTGTAGTTGACTGTCCCACTTAAGTGTGGAATAAATGCAAGCTTGTGTGAACCTCTGTGTTGAAGTCTTTAATATCTGAAATAAAAGTGTAACTTTCTATTATTTCCAGACGGGGCGAATCCATTCATGCAGCATTGTAAATTCCCTTGTTTACAAGTCCTATCCACGAAAGTTGGAAAACCGAATACAAAGATTGGACTAATCATTCTCATCCCAGTGAATAGCAAAGTCATAAGAGGAGTGAGTCATGCAGGGACTAAGTATATTCATCCCAGTGAATGGTGAAGAAATAAGAAGAGTGAGAATCAAACCAGGACTAATCATACTTGTCCCAGTGAAGGGTGAAGTCATCAGAAGAGTGAGATGTATATAGTGACTAATCATACTTGTCCCAGTGAAGGGCAAAGTCAAAGTAAGAGTCAGACTTGCACAGGGAGTAATCATATTAGCTCGAGAGAATTGCAAGATCCAAAGAAGAGTAAAAAGTCCAACAAGGGCTCAACCTGCCTGGTTCAGTAAGAAAAATTAAGAAAGGAGAGTTTTTATCAGAATAATTATCTTTGTTGTAAAGAAGAGAGAAGGATTGTACATTTACAAATTAGAGAAAGTCCAGAGAGGACCCTGAACAGTAAAACGAAACAGTACACAAGGGCCTGGAAGAGCCCTATGAAAGAACTGGAGGACTTGTTCCAAGTGATAGTGAAGGACTATCTGAAGAGTCCATATTGAGAAGAACTGTGCTGAAAAGCATTCCAGGAGAAGGAATAATTCTCCAGGATTTGCTGCTGTTTAGTAATAGTGGTAGGGTCAGCTTAGGCTAGTTTTGGGACGGAGGCCAGAACTTTGATTATAGACTTCACTATTGACGACGAGCACCCTACTTTAGTTCTTTTAGGTAACCCTTAACCCTTAGAATAAGGAGAGTTAGGCTTTTTCTTTATTATTTTTCAATAAACCTTGTTGAATATGGTACCCATTGGTCCATCTTCTCCTTCTGTCCTACCACAGGTAGATGGCATGTTTGGTAGGGGTGTTTCACCAGTACAGGAGAAAGCACAAGTATTAGTTTAAGACTGAAGAATGCATGTACCAGGTGAGGTGTCCTCTGTTATGACTAACTACTATGGAATGGACTTCTAGAGTCTCTCTAGAAGTGGGATTTCTGAAGGAATGTTGGGTAATCTAGAAGATTGAAAATTGAGACACTGTTCCAGAGACATATAAGGTTGCATACAGAGCAGGATTCTTGCCCTTATTACAAGGTCAGAGAAATATTTGAAGTAATGTCTAGGAGACTCATCTGCTTGCTTTTTTCTACCTCCATTATAACTGCTAAATTGCGTGGAGCTATTTGGCTGAACTTCGCAGAAGTGATGGGTCTAGTACTATTATCTAACCAAACCCATACTTGGCACGCGAGAGGTTGCAGTTCAATTCTAGATTATGTGTTTGTTTCTTACGGCTTAGACGCATATATATCGAATCTAATGGTAATTGAAATGAAATCCAGCGATCATAATCTCCTGTCGACCTACATAGCGCACACGAATGAACATGAAGACGATGATTTTTACAAGCCGGGTTTGATTGCTAATCCTAGTGGCACCCGTATACGCTGGTCATACTCCAATACTAAGAGATTTACATCACTTCTACAAAAAAATCAAGAGAATATGACTCATGAAGAATGTCAATACTATTGGACACCTGCATTTTTCTCAAACTATATTAGTGAAGTGATAGTTTCTGCATGTGGTAAAAAAAAAAATGACTAAGATTCCCCCTAATCATGTACACTCTTAACATTGATATTCTAAACCATAAAAAAACAGCTAAGTAGAGACTTACGAGGCATTCTAAAAACAACAGATAAGGGAGTGGAAAGAGAAAAGAAATTAAGAAGCATTAAGCAGCAATACAAGAACTGGCTAATTGCTAATAGAGTTGCTAGAGATGAAACGGACGGCGAAAACATGCTTGCAATACTTAAGGGTAAAGATATCTCTACCTTTTGGCAGATAATTAATGTGACTCAGATTTCACAAAAAAATATTTTATTGACTTCGATCAGCGAACGCAAATGGAAAATTCACTTTGCAAAAATGTACGGTGATGATACTGACAGCTGCAGCCATCACATAAAAAAATCCACATGGACACTGGATATCTCTCCTAAAAATATCACTAATATTATTAGTAAATCTAAGAAATCGGCAGCACCAGGTCCCAACAACTTATCTAACCAAACCCTAAAAACTAATACACAGCTATGGGGGGATATTCTGCACATGTTGTTTAAAAATATCCTAGCAACTACCCTTATACCATATTCATGGAGATTAGCAATATTAATTCCAATCTTTAAACACGGGCCTAGATCTGCTCCTGAAAGATATAGACCAATTGCAATTTCCGATCCCGAGTACAAAATTTTCACGTCCATTATATTAGAAGCACTAGACGCATGGGCGACCACCAATAACATAATAGATGTCAAACAAATTGGATTCAGAAAGAACGTAGGGACGGACTGCGGAGGCCTTATTTTAAAAAGCCTCCAATCCAAAACAGCTAAGAACTTGGGTTATGTGATCTTTGTGGCCTCGATGGACCTTTCTAAAGCATTTGATCTTGTAGATAGACACATTTTATGGTCAATCCTAACTGATCTTTCGATACCCCGACATCTATTAGAGATGATTATCGATTTATATTCTGACACTAAGATCAAGGTAAGGCTTAACTCATCAGGGCGACTTTCCTCGGAAATTTCTATCGCTAATGGTCTAAGACAAGGCTGCAAGTTAGCGGCCACTTTATTCAATTTATATGTATCTAAAGCCGCTCACGCCATATCGGGTAAGGGTCTGGTTCCTCCAAAATTAGGTGAAACTCCAATTGAATGGATAGCATATGCTGACGATTTTTTGTTATTCGATCGCACAAAAATTGGTCTGCAAAGACTCATTAATGCATTTGTGAAATTTACTGCTGATCTACATCTAAAAATTAATGCTGCGAAAACTATTATCATAAGAATGGGAAAATCGAATAAAAGACAATCATCCCTAACCTGGTGCTGCGATGAAAAACGCTTAAAAAGTCAAATAGTCCTAAGATATTTAGGATATCACTTTACAGCAAATAGCTCGATGGCCATAATCAAAATACACCTCAAGGTTAAAGCAAAAACAATAAAGCGACAGATGTCGAAAATTGATGCCTAATATGGAAGATTCACGGCCATACCTCTGAAACGCTTTTATATTACTTCTGGGATTCCTAAACTCACCTATGGTTTAGAATTCTATGAGCTTGAAGATTCAGATTTTATAAAAAAAACTTGAGAGATATGTGGAAAGGTGTGTTGTTCTTCATCCCTAAAGGTGTGCCTATTCAGGCAATCAGATACGAATTTGGGCTGCAATCTTTACAATCGATTATTGTTTGGAGAAAAATGTCATTATGGAGAAAATGTATGAGAAATTATATCTCTTCTCTATACACGACAGCAGCCAACGATCGATCTAACCCTTACTGTGTGAATTTAAAAATTGTTACTGAAGATACATTGTTGAAGGCAGGTGTAAGTCTGGAGATGTTGATAAACCACAAAAAGTGAAGCAGATACTCCAATGTAATGATTGGCAAATGACTCTAGATATGGTTCAACAATCGAAAACCATTAATCAGATGCACTCCTTTTGGAAATGTTACCCCCTTCTCGAGAACTATTTAGTGAAATATCCTTCACGAATTTTTAGAAATTCTTTCATGAGGTTTCGGTTCGATGCCCTGAAAACAAACCATATTTTAAAAAGGTGGAATCTCCAGAACATAAACTGGGGATGGTGTAGACATTGTAAGTCAGAAGGGACTGAAGAAACTCTGAAGCATTTATTACTACAATGTCCAGCTCTTTTAAAACAGAGGATTTATTACTTTGAACAATTTGTATTGCACCTATACGCCATTGACACCGAATTCTTATGGTTTCAAATTAGACATAACACATCGATTGTTTTAAAACTAAGAATAATGGCATTTTAAAAAAATGTTTGTGATTTATCTTAAATGATCATAACGAACTGTCTCCTTACATCGAAACCTCCATACATTGGTTTTAACAGGTTTTAGAAGCTAATGAATTCTTTTAACGTTTTGTAAATTGATTTGATACAAACTGTTCTTAATTTTGGTCTTAATGTTCTTCTGTTTATTTACTTTTTAGTAGTTCTGAATTGTCTTGACTATAATATGTTTCAAATGATTGTTCGACTTGTGTTTGAAGATAATGTATCAAAATTGTTTTATTGTCTTTTCAAAATGTAATTCTAGTTGTTCGAACTATTTTGATGAACTATTTTGTAAAGGTTTATATAAACCATAAACAAATAAATAAATAATAATAACTCGGAGGAGAATTCTAGCCCATGTAGTGTGCTTGACACAATCCTAACATGAACACTGTAGAATACATATTTCTCATTTAATGCCCACCAGCAATAGTAATATGAGTGTGGTGTGATGCACAAGGCTTACTTTAGGATGCAGGTGTAATTCCTGTAAAGGGCATGTAACTAGATGCTGTGCCTTTTAAAACATGTTTGCCTAGTATTACCATATTAAAGGATTCTGGTAAGTAAAGAGATGCTTTGAGTCTAGTGGCATCTCAGTCCTATAGAAGGCATTGCAAAAGAGTGGCATGGACTACCTTGAAGGTTAACCATTGCCTTACCTCTGCGAGAATGGGATCAGGTCCCAGCTCTTTTTATGTGCACAAATTAATCACCCAAGACTTGCACATTTCTGGATAAATGACACAGTTTTATACAGAGTGATGTTCTAAAGGTACATTTGCTCTTGATTGTTTATCTAATAGAAACTCTAATAGAAACCCAAGAGGCAATAAAAACAGAGCAGCACAAGTGAATGTGGCTGTCCTTAAGGACAGAAAAGGTTACAGTAGACTTAATCTGGCACTTTAAGGGGTGCCCCACCAAAAGAAACTTCAGAGAATATTTTAGAATCATATTTTAGAATCATATAATGTTGCTATATCGAATCTTGCACCTGAAACAGCCCCCTTCATATCCACCAGGCAGGCAGATTTAATTCTAGGCGTATCCAATTGTTTCCACAAAGTCAATTATTCTGATATATTTTACTTTGTGGAAATTAATTTAAAAGTAAGGGGTTAAAGTGGGATGGGGAGAGGTTTGGGGTCAGGGTGGCAGTGAAGGGGAAAGGAGAAAGAAATTCACAGTATATTTTGGTAGTAATTTCCACGAAGTGTATTACATCGAAGTAATTTACTTTGTTGAAATGACATGGAATCATTCTAGAACCCAGATTCATCCTTTAATGAACCAGCATCATATTGTCAATCGACACCTATTAGATCATGAGAGGCTTTACATCACAATTACTTCAAAACAATGATGCGCTGCACATTAGATGGCTTATTTCTAATGTCCTTAACACCAGCCCCTCATCCAATGCATTTACACATTCTGAAGGGTTCCCTAATATGCCCCCTCAAACTGAACTTGCATTGTACCCTTTGCGACAGCTCCCTGGGGCAGGCAAAACATTAGCAACTGTGCATGCATAATATAGCCCCACGGATCTATTTATTATTGTGCAAAGGTTTCCCAAAATCCGTGAAGGCCCTGTTAAGTTTCACAAAGAGTTACAGGTTATCATTGAGTCTTATAAACCCAGCTGTTCCGATCTCAATCACCTGTTGAGATTCCGTTCCTCCTGACACCTTCACTTTATTAAACCAAAACAAAAAGAAATTGGCCATTTAATGAACTATTTACAGAGGCATTAAAAGATGTCACCAACATGATCTTAGAAAGGTGTCCCAAAAAAACAGACTGGCCCAAAATCATTGCATGTACAAAAAGCAAAAGGGGAGAACCGGGCGATATTCCAGAGATATTTAAACTATTTTTTAATCAGTTTTCAGGGTTCCCTAATGTGGCAATTACTGCGCCAAAAGCCATTGTTTCTGTATCTGTATTGGGGCAGTAGCCCAAGATAGCTGATGGAATTAAGGCAGTACTCATTGGCTGGGAAGAAAAAAACTTGATGGAAGTGTTAGTAACAGCGCAGTATTTTAATGAAAAGGCAGTAAGACGTAAAGCCACCGCAGAGGTTTAATTGCATAACAATCCATTAGCTCCACCCTTTGCCAGGAAGGCCAGCACACTGAGGAGGCATTCGTTTTAGAGGAAGAGGCTGAGGCGGAGTAAGAGGAGCCACTGTTAATGTGGGTCAAGGAGGCACTCAAGATAGACAACCGATGAATGTGCATGATGGTCAGTGCGATGTTTGCAAATGGTTCCTCCCTCAATTTCAGTCATTTCCAGTAACTCGGCTACCTGCTAGATTTAATCTACAATACAACAAAGGGGGGCATTGAATACTGTTGCATCACTTAATCTGCAGGATGCTTATGCTCCATATGTAAATAGTGGTACAGGTGTTTCTTGCCTGCTTGACACAGGCCCATCACACAAAACTTTAATAGCCTCTGAATTTCCATGTGTGCCCTGTTGGGATAAAGTGGTAAATGTCTATGACTGTCCCTTTTGGTATGATTTTCGAGGATCTACATTTCTATTGAATCCCTTTAATGTCAGTGAATACTAGGATTGGATGTATTACATAAAATGGGTATATTAGCTGTTGTTCCTGTAAGGCTATTTATCAGGATATCCCAGGACATAGAGAATTGAACCATTTGGAATTGCAAGAGCCTCTGAATTCGAAATAAGGCACTGAGGAATGACACTCCCTCATTTCAATACGGACTGCTGAGATTAGTTCCTCAATTGTGATACGCGCAATGAAGCGGGACACATATTTAATATGGAACCAGTACAAATTACTCTGAGCTCAGCCAAACCTCTCTCATGTATCCCACAGCCCCATTTCAGAAGAAATGGAACTTTGAGTGTTTGAAAATATAAAAAAATATATATCTAAAGAAAAACTAGGACAAGTCTAGGACACAATTTTATATAATGGTTCATACAAAATAGCCAAAATGTTACTGTGAGAAGTTAGATTTGTGGTGCGCTATGTACCCGCCCCAACTTACATAGCCATAGCTCCTGCTCACTGGGGTATGCCCGACACCCAGGAGCTGGTTTTAGATCCTGCTCATAGAACCTTAATTTCGAGCCCTACAGTGTGCACTGGCCAGAGTTCTGCATCGGCTAGCTCAATGTTATTCATGGTCCTGATGACCCAGGTTGGCAGGGCTATTTATCAATTTTCATGAATAATGTGTTGGACGGTGACAATGCTGGGCACTGATGCCAGCCATGTCTGCACACTGCTACACTCAGCCAGCATAACATTGCTGCACATTCTCTACTGTATTAGGGTGAGTTGACAACAACAGAACAGTCACCAGCCAGCAGCCCCAACCCAGGGACAAGGTCTGTGAAAAGGCCAATATCAAAGAGGAGTTCCTGTCATGAGTGACTATCTATATAGGACACTCTTGCTGCAGTGTTTGATAGGCAGGTTCATCAGTTAAGTAATTATTTTGCCTACATTTGTCCATCAATTTACCGAAGGAGGAAAGCATGCTTGTGCTTTTTTTCTGCGGAGAGGTGATTAAAATGTTCTACTTGCCACTGATAGGATCAGAGCAAAAATGTTAACCATGTTGTGTTTTAAAGAAACAATTAAACATTTTGTTTATTTCAAGACACAACTTATAGGTTATGGCGATATCTGTGAATCGCACAGTGGATCCATCACCCCCAATTAACCAGAGGGAGTTCCAGCTTTAACCACAAATATGTTGGCACAGTATGGCGTTGCAGTGGGTAGTGTCAACATAGGGTGGAGTACTGCACGCCCCAATGTGTAACAGGCGTGCTAGAAACTCCTTTTCTTATTAAGAACTGTAAACCGGAGATTCCTGGCTCCCTAGTTTGATTGGGGATCTAGGAGCCTCCATAATTCAGGGAGAGTTTGCTGATTTTGCCATCCTCTTGGGGAATTTACTGCATATATTTGTTAACCAAATGTGCTTCTAAATATTTAGAAAAGAAAACTGTTTGAAAGATCATGATACGTTATTAATGTAGGCCTCACAAAAAATGTTTAATTATCAATACAAACAAGACCCAGCTCTTTCTCAAAGTGTTTAGAAATTTGAAACTAGGGGCCACCCACCTTTATGGGGGTGGAGGGATTCTATGGAAGAAAAACTGCTGCTGTATGTAATGTAGGTTCATACATGTAGATTTACATGAAATTGAAAGTGAATTCAAATGAAAAATATTCAGATTTGAGAGAGCTAGGCCTTACATTCACTGCAGTGGCCTGGTATAGAGACTGCATTTTGAATCACATTTATGCCTTCTGCTAGAAAAGTGCTTTAAAACCTGGTTCACTGAATCATTGTTTTACTCACATGGTAGCTAACTGCAGCCTCAACACACGTTTACGAAACCTCGCTTGCCTTTCCAGACAGATGCTTATATATTGGAAGAAACTTTTTCAAATGATGAGTGACAAGAGATTGTGCATTTCTATTAAATAATAAATACACAGCTGCACTTGCATTTCTTGCAGAAGTGACTTTGGAAGACCAAGGATTGGAAGTCTCCTCATAAAGGTCTATTTTACTAATTGGAAGGAGATAAAAAAACTCTATAATTAAGTCACACAATCTTGTGCTTGTTGCATTAGAATCAATATGCTATAAAACCTATACAAGTAGTTGTATGAGAGACCCGGTAACACAGCTGCATTATTTTAATGGAGGGTCTGTATTGCCCTTTTGTGTTCATCTTGTAGTGCTGCTATTAAATCTTTACCAAACTAGCTTCACCCAAAGTTTGAGTCCAGTGTTTGTTTACTTATAAAGTAAGTAAAGCAAGCATAATTGACTCTCATCCCATGAACTGCTTATAACATCACACATGATATAACTTATGACAATGTCAGCAGAGGCCTCAGGATATCCACTGGCTGCACCAACAGGGCTTGGTTGCGGCCAGGTATAGCAACCAGCAGTATGGCATTGATGGTAGGAATCCAGCACCTGAAAGAGGAACAGCACCAATAGGGTAAGGTCAGTGGTCATGCCCGAGTTGTTGGGGCTGCGGTTTCTGCACCCTGAGCATGGTCTAATGCAATGTGCTAGGCTCGGTGACTGTAAGACATGGTGACAGTGGTCAGTATGGGTCAGTGTTCCTGGTGAAAGTATGTTAAGTAACCCCAAAAATGTATTGTGAAATCTTTGTTTAATGGGCATTATTGGATATTACAGACATCGCAAAGATATATGTTAAAAAAATATAGGTTACCTAAAACTGCAGTGAAGGAGTGTTACGATTATGATAATTTCAAAAAGCAGTGGAATTCGTCAGTTATTGTTAACAATGTAACCTTACCTCTTCAAACTCAAACAAACCCACCTGGCATGCTTTTCAGACTCAGGATCAAGAACATTAAAGGGTGCACAGTCAATATTTAAAAAATAAAATGCAGTGCATTATTTCTTACCAGGGATATTTTTCCAATTAAATACACTCCCCATCCAGCACCATTTTATGCCTTTCTGTTTCTGAAGTTGTCCTCTTGTTTGTCGACTGCTCTAAAAACAGGAAATGGCGTCAACGGAGGCAACTGGAAAAAAAAAATATGTTTAAATTGATGACTAAGTGAGGCTTTTTTTTTTTTTTTCCAAACACCGAAGTGCAACACATTATGTTCATAACAAAAAAAAATAACAATACACTCTTCATGATGGAGTTAAAGAATAATGTTTTCACTAGTTCTTTCAAGTTAGATCATACAGGGCTGGTTGGGCAAGAACTGATTATCACCGATGGACACTATTGGCCCGGGGCGAAAGGGCAGTGATCAAGTGATCCAGATCATAGAGAAATGATGGGGGTGATTGTACTACTTTGAGGAAACATGGAGCACAAGACCAATCCCCTGGAGTAAACTGAAAGCATAAAGTGTTTGTATAGAGCAAGCGAGGCATTGTTCAAAGAGATTTTTGCCTCTTGTTACCATGAAACATTTTTCAACTAAGTAAAAGAGAATTCAACTAACCAAAACAATTTCTAAGGCCCTTTTGGATATGTGAATTCAAGAGACAGGGTTGTCGATGCCAAGGACATGCAGGGAACTGTACCTGTTAATATTGGAACTTCATCACATGCAAAAAAACAAGGCCCAGACGTTTTCAATATGTTTACCAGCAACAGATCTCAGCAGGCTAATGGAGCTTTACAACATAAATGAAGTATTTCAGGATTTCACCACAATGCCATATTCCTAATATTGTTTGCAAAAGGTGGACTTGTTAATTCTAAAAGACAATAAGCTTTTATTTGTTTTCAATAATTGTATCTTGCAATACATTCAATTTAACTAAAATAATGCAAAGTAATGAAGAAAAGAAACACATTTGAAGTTCTATTATTTTCGGTAGCACTGCATTCTATTTAGTTTGAAATGGAACATGCCTGAACACGTACATTGCATTAACTTGGAGCAGCAGCCTCAACCAAAGGAATTTGTCATAGGACCCAGATCATGAGGAAAGCAAGGCTTGTTCAAGCTGCTTTTTCGAGAACCTGTTCATAAAACCATGTTTACTTTGAAACAAAGTCATATTTTAGGGCTTTGTATGTGCTTAGAATGGAAAAGAGGCTATTTCCCATGCATCACCACTGACATTCTTTGGCCGAAATCAGCATTTATTTAACTTACAATTCTTGTCAAACTGAAGAAACAATTCCATGTAGCAATTATATCTAAAATTTTAATTATTTAAAAAAATATATAACTCTGCAGTGCAACATTATAGAAACTTGAAACAAATTGCAAGTTGTAGATAGAAAAATGTTTGTTCGGCCAAAACAACATCTGCCTAGTTTATAATAAAAAATGCAAAACAAATATTTGAAAAATGATCATCTCTATTAATATACATTTCACTGGGGCATGTTGTATCTTGAATTGGTGGCCCTAATGCGTAGATCCGATTGGTCTTTTTAAAAAAAATTAAACTAGCACATTCACAAAAACAGCTGTTTCAAATCATAGGATTAGGAGCGAGTTCCTCCCTCTTTCTTGACAGTCACAAGGCTAGAAATGGTTCTTGCTGGCACAAAACAGGTGAATAGCCACACATTAGTCACAAGGGAGGAGTTTGTGATTATGTAACACCTTGCACAGAGGTAGAGCGATAAATTGGAGAAACATCTGGAGCTATTCTGAATGTTATTTAAGGAAATGGCTGGCGAGGCAGAAGTGTGAATTTTGTAAAGTGTTGGTGCAAAACTAACATTATTTGGTGCAATTTAAATATAATTTATGCTCTGTAAAATTAAGCACCATTTAAATAGAATCAGTGGATTGTGCCAGCATAGAATGACCAGGGCCATAGAATCATCATGAAATATTATTGCCTGATGGGCTATCATTTAAAATTGTCACCAGTGGGAGCCTAGTCATTAAATAGATACTCACGCGCAGCAGAAAGTAGCGTACACAATTTAATTAAACACAGACAATCATGCAATGAGCTAAACCTACGCAATCCCTTATCCTGAAAAGCACAGTCAGACCTATGTGTAACGTGAAAGGGCAAGGGTGCTTTAACATTGTACACTATTATTGGAGAATAGTATGGCTCCAACCTAAAACCTTTAGGTAGGAAGGCAAAAAACAGAAGCTGATTGAAAGTTGCACATGCATTTTCAGAGAATGTTGAACAACAATATTTAGATTGAAAGTTGCATAGACAGGTTTAGAGAAAATTGCACGATCAAGTTCTGAAGCCCCTGTACCACATTTATTGTAATAAGAATCTTTTGATTCTGAAAATGGTGGGTGTCATTGGGGGAAAAAGAAGACAGTATTTTGACGCATTTAAAATGTGATTATGGCTCATGTTGAAATGCTTTTGTGAAGGATTTTGAGAGGCCTTTATCGACAAAATAAATGTATTTAGAATGCCTAGTATTGTTAGAGCTGATATGTATAGAAAATACATTATGGAAATGTGTCAGTGACCAAAGTAAAATGCATGCAGCCAGGGCAAATTTGGTTTTGTTCATAAGTGTTCTGTGATTGAGTAATATTGTGGTGACCTCCTTTGTTTGGATTTTACTTGTAGTCTAAAATACAAATATTTACACTCCTCTGCCTCCTCATCTGAAGTGACACTGGAAAATTCAGGATAGAAAAATCCCAACTAATTCATGAAATAGAAATGTGTCTTCATGGCAGTGTTCAAATTGCCAAATGAATCAATGGATAAGAAAACAAACAATTGTGTCGCTGAATAAGGAACATTGATTTTAACAGGATTGCACAAAATAATTTACAAAAGCCGGCAAAATATGTAAAACCGGCTATTTGCATGAGAAATCTGCTTCCTAATGTAGACGGCAAAAGGAAATTGATGTAATACATATCATTTAAAATCAAAAACACAGTACCCCTCCACAATTGCCACTGGGAGTACCTTCACATACGGCAGACGGGTGTCTTAAAATCTATAGGGGTGATTTTAAAAAGATATGCTAATTGCATGCAGGACCTCCAATGCTTACACTTACAGGGTGCAGGTCTACTGCATGCAATTTTCAACACTCACAATGCAGTGTGTAGTAGTGAAGAGTGAATGAAGGTGAAATCATCTTTATTCTTCACTTTACGTGTTGTGAGAAAAAAATGCTGCCCGCAAATTATACTTGCCTGTAGTGTTTATTAACAGTTTCCTGTGAAATCCACTTGTTCATTAGCAGGTGGAAAGCAAAGTGGATACCATAGGATTCCTTTGGTTTTACGCCTACATGAAAACCTAAGAGGAGTAAAACCTGGGTGCTCTACAAAGCCAGAGGAGAAAAGCGGAGCAAAGATGCAAACTCCGCTTTGTTGCCTTCCTATGCCTTGAGATGGGCCAAAAATTAAATGAATTAAGCGCAAAATGAACGCTTAAAGGTACCTTTCTGCTTTTATTTTGCACTCCACTCAGTGCAAAATGGCTGCCAACAAGTCTTAAGGGAGAATTTTTTTACTTAGTTGGCCGGTGCCAAATACATAGCCACGGTGCTGTAACCTAGAAATGTTGCCCCTAATTATAGAACCGGGATATTTATTAATTGCAAGCCCTACTTCGAGAAGCAATGGAGCGCTTTGCAATGATAGGTGGAAGAAAACAGTGAGGAAAGCAGAGAAAAAGGGAGCGGGGAGCTTACGGGGGTGGGCAATTGGCAGCAATGTATATACAAGCAACTAGTGGTGGAGTGGGGAGCAGATTACCGAGTCTCTGGTAGGGTGGGTAGACCTAATTGTTAGGGCAGAGCCATTCCTTGAAGAAGTAGTATTGAGCACTTCCCTGAAAAGTAGCGGTGATGGGGCAAGTCTGATGTTGATGGGGAGGAGGTTCCAGAGTCTTGAAGCGTATACAGAGAAGACCTGTCTTCTGGGTCTTTCCTTCTTGCACCAGAGTTCAAATCTGCAAATGTCATTACTTCTGGTGTATCACAGGCCTCCGGAGATGCTGAGTATTGCAGTAAGGTAGCCTGGGGACATCAGAGTGACAGCCTTGTAGATGATGCCACAACATTTGGGGAAAATACATGCTTTCAGTGGGAGCCAGTGCAGTTCGCTGAGGGTAGGGGTTATATCAAATTTGCAGAGTCCTTTAATGAATCTTGGTGCAGCATGCAGGACACGTCTCAGGGGTGCCAGCATAGTTACCAGGGGGCCTTCCAAAAGACTCTCTCCTGCAATTGAAGTCCTTGTCAAAAAGAGCTGCAAGGCCTTACTCATACATTGCCTAGCAGAACCTTCCTATTAAACGACCGGTAACAGCTCAGCAGTAGGGAGATGCCCAGGTTTCAATGCAACATAACTTATGAAGGTTCATTCATTCATTTGGCCAAAAAGATGAAGGCTGCTTTGAAGCAATAACAGGGAGCCTGGATTATCTCACTCAGCTCCCACAGTTATTCACACAGCTCAGTAAAACTTTGAATATGGGGCGACCATTTTGAAATCAGTCCAACTGATAATCTCTCTTTTGCAATCTGTCATGAGGCTGCTACACTGCCAGACTCCAATATTTCAACAACTAACAGGTATGTTTCAATACCTTGGCAGTGGGCATATGGCGTAGTGCTCACCACCAGCACATGCAGAACTTAATTGCAAAATGTTTCTCTTTTCTTCAACATAGTCAATTAACATTTCATAAGAGTCAGTCGCCCAATGGGCTTCACCACAATTTCCATACAGTGCGACTAAAAGTACTCCCACAGTTGTGGTATCTTCATGGGGCATGTCCTACAAAAAAAACTACCACTTCAGTGACACTACTGGTGCTCCCCATGGAAAACGCACAAGTTTAGTTCTCGCCTCACACACACTGCTAGTCCTAATGCTGCAGCAGGGCTGATTCAGGACATCATCCAAAGATCTTTAAACTGAGTACCACTAAATTGGGTAATAATAAAACCTGTTATTACAGAGTTTATAAGCAGGAGAAATCTATGATAAAACATTTTATTACGAGAACAAATATTACCTCAGCACAGGCGGCTGCTTATCTTTTCTAACTTCTGTCCCTCCTGATATTAGGATACATTTGGAGAAATCCCCTTGGAAATGTGATGATTCCAAGTCACAGGGCATGGATTGTTGGCAGCACAAATCTGCTATTTGGAATAAGAGGCACTTGCTGTGAGACTGCCAGATTGCCATAAAAGGACACATTTATTTTGAACCTCCAAAATCAATTTTTCGTAGAACCACCGAGTGATTGTAATAGTCTACTTTGTTTTGTACCTAAGCGCGCAAGCACACACACAAACATAGGCACACCCAAACCCACCCACACACACACCAGAAACCTTGTATTTTTTTCACAAAGGAGCAGAACAGTGGGCACTGCATTTGTTAATGCGGAATTAATACGATCAAGGTCCAAATTCAACATATGGCCTCTAAACTTGTGACTCAAAACCCTCGGGCTGGTGTGAAGTGCCAGGAAAATATGTTTTCTTTTTTAATGTTTGTTATTTATTGTGCTTTGGTTTATATTTAAACCTTTTACAATGTGCAAAATACTGTATCAAAATACAATGCATATAAATACATAAAGGACATTATTTTATATCATATACATTGAGTATCTAAAATCTTAAACAATTCATAGCAACCATATTAAAATGAAATTCAAAGCTCCAGTAATTAATTCAATTAGTTAAAAACAATCTTTAAATTTAACACTAAAGAAATATGATCACCAATCCTGAGTCTACAATATAGACCTCCAGAGGCCAGGTGGTTAAAATTGCAACATCTATGGAAATTGATCTCTCTCAGATTTTCTGTATTAGGACAATAGATTACCAAGTGTTTGATTGTTTGTCTTATTGAAAGACTTACTCAATCGACAACAAACTCTTTCAGGTTTTTCAAAACCCATTCTTGGGCCTAATAATTAAGGTTTTAATTGAATTTCAACCTCATGTAAGACGATCTCAATGTGCTACATGGAAATAGAAATATATATTTGGAGATGTTACTTCTCTTTTGGAGGAAAAACAAATGTGAATACTGTGAGGGTGTAGAAGTTGGAGACTGACTTGGAGGGGTCATTTTGTGGGCTATAGACTTTTTTGTGTAACTCAAGAAAACGTCTCTCCTCCTACCTCTAAGGGGCTTGCCCTTCCCCAACCTAGCAAAACTTTAATGAGCTGTCAGAATGTCTGTCAAAAATCAATGTTCTCTGTCCTCTGTCAGAAACCAACTAATCTAAACCTAACATTATAAACATAAGTCTTTAACTAAAATGAAGTTTGTGCTTCCTTCGCCAGGAGAATGACTCCCTTCTCCTGGCTGCTTCTGTCTTCTAGTAGAAGTTACTCCTTCAATGTCCCATCAAATGGGACCAGGGGAATGACTCCCTTCTCCTGATGCTTCTCCAAATGTTATCCACAGTGGTCTTTAAGCACTCTTGCAGAAAACGTGGATTAGTCTCTAACTCCTTCCAGGAAGTAGAAACACTCATAGCATTATTTGGCTACCATTTAACAGTCTGATCATTAATCTTTTCCAGAGTTCTCAATATCTATCTTGTATGTCTCTCTACTGGTTTCTATATCATAATTAGGGGATTGTTTCCAAAGCTCTCAGACTTTCCAGTGACATTTGTTGGGCCACAGCGACGAGGGAGACAACTCCCAATGTCCTCTGTTTTAAGAGAGGTATTTGGTGAATCACTGTGATAAGGGAGGGGTCGCCTGTTCTACTCTACTTGGGCAGCGATATTGGGTGAACCACTGCAATGAGGGAGATGACATCCAACACAGTCTGCTTGATCAGTGGTATTGGATAAACCACTGTGATGAGGGAGAGGACTCCTAGTGCGCTCTGCTCAAGCAGTGGTATTGAGCGGACCACTGTGATGTGGGAGAGGACTCCTGATGCACTCTGCTTTAGCAGGGGTCTTGGACTGATCACTAATGAGGAAGATGGTTCCCGATGTACTCAGCTTGGGCAGTGGTATTGGCCTGACCACTGCGACATGGGAGATGACTCCCGATGCACTCTGCTTGGGGAGTGGTATTAGGCTGACCACTGCGATGACGACGATGGCTCTGATGCACTCTGCTAGGGCACTGGTATTAGGCTGACCACTGCGATGATGGCGATGGCTCTGATGGACTCTCCTAGGGCACTGGTATTCGGCGGACTACTGCCTTGAGGGAGAGGACTCCTAATGCACACTGTTTGGGCAGTGGTATTGCCAGGGTTTCCTGGGACTACTGCCTTGAGGGAGATGACTCCTGATGCACGCTGTTTGGGCAGTGGTATTGCCAGGGTTTCCTGGGACTACTGCCTTGAGGGAGATGACTCCTGATGCACGCTGTTTGGGCAGTGGTATTGCCAGGGTTTACTGGGACTACTGCCTTGAGGGAGATGACTCCTGATGCACGCTGTTTGGGCAGTGGTATTGCCAGGGTTTCCTGGGTTACTGTAATATATGTTGTTTTCTCTGTGGTTGGGTTTGGTTTGTTTGGCCTTAACTTTTATCTGCAGTGTGTGGACAGTCTCCCAAGCCAAGATGGTGGTTTGCATTTGACACCCTGATCGGCTGGGGAGAGACAAAGGGCAGTGGCTGGGCATTCTAAACTGCCTTTCATTGTCATCAGCCCAGATGAGAAGACCTACTGTTCAGGAGCTCCATTACTTTAGGCAATATAACTTTGGGGCATCTTTTGGAATTAAGAAGTTAAAGTCTTTAGGTCTGAAGCAGAGGAGAGAAGCAGGCAGCAGTTTAAGCCATCAGGTTTCCAGCATAAGCTAAGTGTTCTACTACTAATGTTCTGGAAAGACTGTCTAGTGTAAGTTGTGGAAGACCTGCCTTCATTTTGAACTAAGACTTTGAACTGCCTTTTTAAATATTCATTTTAGTGCTGAAGAGTTATCTGAATAGTGTTCGAGTGAAAATAAACTGCTTTTCATGTTTGTTATGTTTCACAAATGCATTAAGGGAAAGTCCGCTCTGTGCCACGTTCTGCTGTCAAGCAATGTGCGCATGGGAGTCTGCCTTTCTACACAGTAGGTTTAAAGTTTACTTCAGGAAACCATTAAGTGGTTTCCAGGACTGGTGGCCAGTACATTCTTGACAGCACTCGCTCACCGTCAGGAAAAGGAATATATTTCATTTTTTTTCATTAGGTTTGCACAGAACTTTGGTAATTGACATTCATGTGTGCATCTTTTTAAAGCATGAGTTGCGCAGAGACTTTGGTTCAATAATTCTTTCATTGGAGGCAGCAGGGCGCGGGTAGTGCGGCGACTGGCTTTAGAGGTTTTGAAAACAGGGAGCATCTTCTAGCAACTGAGGTTCACTTCAAACCCACAACTCAAGCCTCAGGAGGATTTCAGAGAAATTGTTTATGGAGTACTTCATCTGAATGCTTTTTTCAGTCTAAAACTAAGCCACAAGCTCATGTAGAGTTGAAGTAAATTACATTAGTGAATCGGCCAACTCTTTTTCTAGGTTTTTCAAGACCCTCCGACTTTCATGTTAAGTTAACAAATTACAAGTTTATTAAAATGAACAGACAAGAAATAAAGACTTACTCTGGGCAGTTTGCAGACGAGTACCAGGTATTTAATTTTTTATTATTTTCTAAGGGGTCAGGGGAAGAAGGGGGAAGGAATTTATTTATGTGTGTAGTAATTGGCAAGACATGATCTCTTTTCCTTCTTTTCTCTACAGATCCACAAGAAGTAGTTGAAGGAGATCTCGGATTTTAATATTTTATCCACTTCCCCTTCCCCCCTGGAGTGTGCCGTCATCAGCTGTTAGTCTGGTAGTTGAAGGCATGACACTCTGGAGGGACTGTTGGGGTTCAGCAGCTTCTGCAGACAACTTTTCAAGTTTCAGCCTGACAGATATTAGGTGGACTACTGCGATGAGGGAGATGACTCCCAATGCACTGTGCTTGAGTTGAGCCTCTTCCCACATTCCGCCATTCCTGTTACCTATGGTTCCTTGGGGACATGGCTCTGTTTCTTCACAGGGTCACAGGCGCCTCTTCCCCTCCTCCTCGTTGCTTGCTGCGTGGCCCGACAGCAGGATGGTAGTCTTGTCGTCATTTCTGTACCAGAGAGTCCACCTTTCTGTGGTCACGGCACGACCCAGTGAGTCGGTTCCCTGCCAGCTCCCATGATGCTCTAGCAATGTCCTGGTCTTCTTGTCCCTCTTCTGGAGAGATGCGACTGTTTCAACTGCAGCGTTCAGAGTTTGAAATTCCCGGGTCTTGTTCGCGTACTGCTGGCTTCCGCAGTGAGATTTCCTTAGTCCATTCTTGATTTCTACTTTCTATTCTGTAATATCAACACCATCTAGGAAAGTCTCTTGAGCACTCTTCATGCCTCCAGTAAGCCACCTTGCTACAGTACGTAGCTGACTTTGTATATGGTTATTCCATATGTCTCATATGTTCTTCTTCATCCCAGTATGTTTTGAATTTGTCACAGTCATGGCTTTACAATAACACATGGTTCCACCATCAATGGTGGGAGAAAAGGGGGACCATGTGGGTTTGGGGTTATGTCACATGGTTTTATGGAGGCTTTTCCCCAGGTGGATATCCTTATATGTCCCGCTACCCAGGAGGGCAGCCCCTCCCTACAAGCTCCTCCCTCATATTACCACCCCATGGGGACCATTAGGTAGTGGTCTCACCTTCCTAGCCTCACATGAAAGGGCTCCCCTCCTGGGGAGAAGCGACAAGACCTTGTCTCTTTAGTAGAGCTTCCTCTTAATTCTAGATGGATTATTCACTAATTCCCCAATGTCTGAGTCAATTTCATTTAAAGGAATATCTTGTACATCTTCAAAGCAAGTGGGGATGAAATATATTCATCCTCTATTGACCTTTTAAAATCTACAAAAAGCAAATAGGTGGGTAAATAATTTTAGCAATACAGATAATGTTTTCCAGAGAACAATTGCTTCAATGGAAACCAACCCCAATCCATGTCTAAGGACATAGTTAGGCATGCCAAATGGAAGTCCCAAGAACTTCCTCTACAGAATGCCCTCCATAGAATTGAAGCAGGGTCCACCATTGTGGAGGATAATATCTAATCAATAAGTCATAGTAGGCACTCATTTCACAGAGTAAAAACGTAAAGCTGGAATCAATGAAAATGCACGTAAACCTTTATATATACATTTCAGGTGGGAAAACCTGGGTTTACATTTCCATTTGATTATATCTTTAGTGCTGTTTATAGAAGCTCTTGATCTTTAGAGTTCTTAAAAAAATAAAAAAAAGAATGAGGATTGTTGATTTTATACCTGTTAACTACAAGGTTGTTCCGTTCAGCTGACGCTGAAAACATGTTTAATTCGCATTGAAGACCAATTGGGGTCAAGTCGAACAATAACAAATCATCTGTATCTGCATTACCTAATGTCACCAGAAAACAATTTAATTCATCCCATAATTCATTGATGTCCACTAGAGATTTAAAAGCATGTGGCCAAGATACAGCCCTGCCTAAGCCCCAGATGTGCATCAATGGTGTGATAAAGAGCCCTCTCATTTAATCTAACCTATATTTTAGTGTTCTCATATAAGAGCATGAGCCTCGGCATGCCCTCCGAAATGCCCTAGCCTCTTAATTTGCACTATAGCATCCTTTGAGGCTATGTCAATTGTTTTCCCATATTTGACGTAAGAAGAAGCCTACGCATGAAGTAAAATAATGTCATTTAATGAAGCTCCAAACCTGAAACTTGACAACATATTTTGTTCTTGGACATAATGCTCAAGTTCCTTGAGGTTAAGAGATACAAGGATTTTACTGGAGGCATCTAAAATTGCAATGGGTCAGTAATTCATAGGGTTACTTTGTTCCCCCTTTAAAAAAAAAAAAGTGGAATTAAATAGGAAAGATGCAACAAGGGCGGCATGATGTATGTTTTTATGTCAGCGAATAGTATTTCCATGCTGTACAGCCAGAATTCCGTACTATGGTTGATGGGGATGGGGTCTAAGGCGTCTGGTGCTCTAGAATCTTTTGTTTTTTCTAATACAATCTACTGTTTTCTCCCTCAAAAACATCCATCCCATTGATTCTTTGTATACATTCGATGGGATTTATGTGATCTGGGAGGCATAAACCCGATTAAAATGTAAGAGCCATACAGATTTTTCAATTGAATTGTTAGCAGTAGAATCTACCCCTTGAATTGTACCATTTAACTCCTCCCAGATGCATGTTTTTACCTTTCAAGGTATCCAAAATGTGTTTCTGTATATTGCTTTCTTTTACACAAATTAGGATACTACTGGCAATTCCCTTTCCTAGCAATCACATACGTTTTCATATCATTTCAATCTTTCCTAAGCCTTCTTAATTGAACCCTTTTCTCTCTTTTTGCATCCACTAACATAGCATTGTAGGTGTGCAGTGGACGTTCCTGTCTACTACAGAAGGCTTTCCCTGATAGATTTGCCAAACATTTGGTTTTTGTCTCGTTTATCTTATTTGCTCTATAACAGAAAAATCCCTGTACAGACAAACTCAATGCTTCGAATTCCTCAGTAAAGGTCTTCATAAAATGCCTTATACCGCAAAGGATCCAACATACTCTTCTATTTCCCCTACATGTAGTAACAAGTGCTTTAAAAAAGTGGATACATCTAAACTTAAAGAAAGACAGCCATCATCACTGGGGGCCTCAAAAGATAGATTAACTGGCAAACTTATTGCTAATAACCTCTTTCAGAGAAATATATAATCTAACAATGAGGTAGAATTGCATCTTCTCCAGGATGTCAGGGTATCAATAGTAGTACCCGTGCAGGGTAATAGGAGATCTAAACCCCAAATATACATGAACTCTGCCCAGCGCGAACCTCTATTAATACTAAACGGCCTACGTAGATTTCTACTCGAAAAGGTTGTGGTCTCATTAGGACCACAATTTAATGGCCGTATACAATTATGATATCTAACTACCATAATATTGTAATTTGTCCTTCGGTCAACCCATCACAGAGAATATTACTGAATTCTTCAAGCATTAAGTTAACATTGGTTCTTGCATAGTTTGCATATACATTTATAATCAACATTTCAAATATTATCCCTTCCTCTGATCGTAAAAGCTTTATTGCCAGCAAACCTTCACATCTGGTATCAATGATCGTTCCTGAGAGCCCTGCATTTAAGGTCACTACTAAAACCGAGCCCCCTCTAGGATAACCTCTCTGCCCCATGGATGTCTGTTTCAAAAACACTTCATAACCTTCAATTTACAGTGGAATTAGTAACATTGTCTCTTGTAACAAAATTATATCATAGCCTGAAAAACAAAGTTGAATTCCTAAGGTTAAAAATGTTATTGTAGCCACAGTTCCAAGAGAGACCATTTATAGATATATTTACTAAAGACACGCTCTCCTGAAATCTGTTTCTTTGCTATTAAGGACGGCTGACGGTAACCAGAACCAATAGTCCTTTTCTTCTTTCTGAGAGACCAGGTATGTTCCTAAAAGTGATCCCAAGTCACGCTGTTTGGGCTTGACCACAGAGCGGAGGGACCAGGAAGCTGTCAAGACAGAGCCACAGCTCCAACATCACTGCTGCGCCCCAGGCATTTGAAAAGGGCTACCAAGTCACACAATTGCCTGTGCCAAAGTAAATGCTCAAGTCGTGCTGTTTGATCTCAGTGGCTTTAAGCGGAGAGAGTAACGTTAAGGTACTGGTGGGGGAGCAAGCGTATGTATAAAGGAGACATCTTTACATGCCACCATTTGTCTCCCGCACGCTTTATAATTCCCCTTAACTTGTGGGTACACTGCTTTGTACACTCTGGTGGCCCCTTAAGCTATTCGGGCATTCCTGCAAGGGATCAAGAAGGATAATTACATTTATCATTCAATTTGGATCAGCATGGAGCTGCGAGTAGGGGAGTTACAGACTGAAGAGCCAGGCCTCGCGCTCCTGCTGGATCTTCTATCATTATACGTGTTTGGACCCGACATTTGCACTTTTTTGCACTTTCTTGTATTTCTTTGCAGTTTTACATGGACATAAATCTAAAAACAGATTTTTCCATGTATTTTGAATTTCATATTAAATTCTCTGCACTGCCACTTTTCCCATTAAGGATCCAAAAGTGTAAACTAGAAGAACGAACAGGAGCTTATATTTGTATGTAATAAAAACCTTGACAGGCACACTACTTGAAGTCTACAGGATTTAAAGGAAATATTGCTGATTTACTTTTTGAATTGTACCCTTGCATATAAGTACTGACTTAAGGTTTGACTATAGCAGGGAAGGGGGATGGTATAGGGCAGCCTCTGCAGCCAGTTGAGCGAGCTCCTACTGGGACCTCGAAGAGTTTGCAAAGTCTACAGATATATTGTTATTATTCATCTGGAGGAAGCATGTCGAAATGGAAAGCAACACCACAAATGTATCCAGCTCAGTGCTCAAAAGGGACTGCTCAGTTGAGACTGTCTCGATTCAGGAGGTTAATGAGATAGAGGTCCTGCTGGATAACATAAAACATGACGAAGGGAGGAAGAAGTGGATGTCACTAAGAGTGGGGGAAGGAAAAGATCTCAGTTGAATTTCATGCTAAAACATTACATAAAAGGAGTTTTCTCCTTAGGCAGCAATCTGTCACGGATAGTAGCAATCCAACACCTAGGCAGATGGGAAACCATTCACCTGTCCCATGTGTTACCAATGAAGCTGTAGGCCCCCTCCCTGCTCCTCCTTACCTGTTAAGATGGCTCCATGACAGGACGCCGTAGAGAAGAGGGTGGCCGCACCGCAAAGAGGCACAGAGGTAAATAGGCCACAGAAGCCTGTTTGAAGTTGCAGGCACAAGGCCCCGGCATCGCTCTGCAAGACATCACACCAACAAAGAGAGCAGACCAGCAAAGGAGCCCACAAAGCAGGAGTAACTCATTAACTTGGCAGTGCCGAGTAGAAAGGGGGGCAGAGCTTAAAGCCCTTATGAAGTCTCCCAAGCCCACCCGTCACATCCCCCGAGAGCAAGGTAAACCATTGGTACGGTAAATTGGCCAATCCAGAGAGGGGTAGGAGTGCGCTTGGGAGTTTAGTCTGGGCTGCAGTTGGTAAGAGGACAGGCGGCATAGGATATTGGGCAGAGGGGGGTCTATAGAGTGCAGGTGAGGAGTGAGTACATTAGTGATAAAAACAGAAGTAGAGAAAAAAAGGCTGGAGTTAGAAGAGGTAGGTGCTAGGTTAGGGACATTTAGAAGAAGACCCCTAGGTAGACAGGCAGCCATCGTCTTAGGCAAAACATCATTAGACCCTGTCAGAAGACCAGACAGATAGCTGGCGCTGTTCAATAGAACCAACATCCCCGTTACAGGCGCCTGGGCTAGGGAGAAGGAAAAGGATGGGGAAGTCGAGCCAGACAGGGACAACCCTAGCACCAAAACCCCAAGCCAGAGAACATCCAAATTCAGCATCTAGTATGTCTATTGAAGGTCAATAAACACCCTTGAACTTGCATCCCGAGTCAGACTGGTTATTTGTGGCGAGCCAGCCCATCACAATGCCAAACAGGCCAGCTAATATAGCAGGTTCTTCACAGCAGGGCAACGATACCCAGAAAGTGAATCCACTAAACGTACCCATAAAATCGAGCTCACAAATTGAGGACAAAAGAGATCCTGACAATACTACACTACTAGAGGCTAACAGACTAGTATATTTGACTTATGTGCAGAGGCAGAAAACAGGGACTTCCGAGGGTGAAGATAGCTTATTAAATAAATGTATTCATTGAATACGGCATAAAAAACAGTGGCTTTCAGTGGTTAGAGAAGACATTGCCGATGCATGCCACATCCATCCCACTAGTTTCTTTCCTATCAGAATGACCTTTTGCTAAAATGGTTCAGGGCTATTAAGATGGAAATGCACTTAAACTAAAATAATTTTGGAGCAATCCAGAGGCAGTAGCAGCACTTACCTATGGGGTACAATTTTCTGTATATAAAAAAAGTTCCCTTTTCGGAAATTACTTCTATCTTATAGAAAGTCCATTCCAGAGAGCTCTGTACCTAAAAATGCAATTAGGAATTGTATCAATAGCTGTGGTCAAGGCACAATGGAATAACAATAATAGAGATGTATGTCCTTCTTACCCTGGCCTACAGTACTTTCTTTGTATGTGTCTACAATATGCTATTAGACAACAACTAAAAAAACAATGTTCTTAGCAAATAAAGGGATCGATTCATTGCTTGTGGTCGAAGTGCTGTTGTAAACCTTTATTCGGCGTGAGCCTTCAGTTACAAAAAGCAAACATTCCAAAAATACACATAAAATGCTATAAGTAGCAAGTTAAAATCTGTAGAACACAATGATAGAGTAAGTTCTCCCTCTAAGATATAAAGCATAAATCATTAATTAGAGTGCAAAATCAAGATCATAAAGTGCAAGTGCATATTTTTAACAGAAAATCATGGTTCAGCTCAAATCAGTTAAAGTGTTCCTCTTGTACCATGCCCAACAAATTACAAAGAGACAAAGAATTCAGGTTTTCTGCGGATTTACAAAGTAGCATAGCTTCCCTAGTTGTTACGATTCTGAACAATGTAAACAGTGGTTTTTAAACGTAGAACTAATACAGAAAAGGGTGTGGGATGGTTTTCAAGAAAAGAAAGAAGTGTTCTCAAATAATATGTCAGGATGCAGTAGCTTGGTTCTCCCTTCCCCACGTTTTGAGCACGGGGCAAGGTGGGATCTTGGAGCACACCACACACTGGAGCTTCCTCAGCAAGAGTCGACAGTTCTGTTCCAGTTTATCAGGAGCCTTGATGGCCAAGTCTCCTTTCTCTTGCCTTCGCGGGCCTGACGTATTCAAGCAACAAAACAAATGTTTCTTCAACAAATGCAAGATTTTTCCTGGTTTCACTTAGGGTGAGGATTCTTCACCCCTTGTTCCCCCTCTTCTGGGCGCTGACCCCTCTTTACTCTCAGCCTCCCTCCACCAGGTTCACTATGGCTTTTCCTTCCCTCGTAATATCATTTTAAACAGTTCAAGTGGACATCCCTCGTTGACAAGGGTTCACCCTTGCCAACACACTGTTTCTTGGGACTTTAGATTTGCTCTCTTCTCATCAGCATCCCTCTTCTGGGTTCATTCTTGCCACCTTCACATTCACAAATGTTTGCAGGATTCACTTCCCTTGCTTTCTCACAGTTCTTAGGTCAAAGGCTTTCGACTGTACAGGGATTTTGCTTGACCTCCTGTATGACCACTTTGACCTAACTTTGCGGCTCTCCTACGGCCTTCTGGTTTCTGTATTTTCACTCAGAGGGGGATCGACCAGAGTCTCTCGAGTTAGCACCCATGTGGTGCCAGTTCCCTCTGCAACTGGTCTCCCCTTAACACTTTTACAGTTCTTTGAACTTGGTTCAACTTGCCATTTTGCGTCTTTCATTCACCACAGCTCGGCTCCTATTGGCTTTCCCCTCGACTCACCAGCTGAGAGGACCCATTTAGCTTTCTTGGTAACTGGAGTCAAAGCCGGTACCACAGTAGCAGGAGTTACCCTCGCTCCCGCTCATCAGCGTCGACATGCTCTGTATACCGTTGACATCTGTTTCAGCACACTTTTGCCATCATCCTCAGTCTTACGATTCCCTCTGCGGAGGTATCGCGGGTCTGCGTCGGAAAGGGTAAGGTCATGTCTCTCCTTGTCAACCTCTCGATATTCACTTCCTTTCTCCTCCTCTTGAACTGGCGGACCTGGACAGCTGTCTCGTCGTGCAGTCTGCCTTACTTGTACTATGCTCTCTTGCTCCAACTTTTTTCCCTGTGGGGAAGGGCAAGTGCTGTCAGCTGTATGTGATTCTAATCAATTGCATGATTTTGCCTGACCCTTGGATTGGGACATGTCAGGTAAACGGCTCTGGTGTTAGTCCATTCTCTGGTGTGCTGTGCAAAAGTGTTCGTGTCGGAAAAGGAGGGGCAGTGGTTTTGAAGGTCCTACGTGGTAGGATGGGGAAAAGGTGTTGAAAGAAGGGGGATATCACGTCTCACCCGTCGGTGTCCCACTTCCACTCCGCAAGGACTGCCCCATCCAGGTGATCGCCCCTCACTGGTCCACACCCCCTCCCCCTCGGAACTGGATATAATAGCGAAGGCCGTGTCCTGGCCACCTGGATGACAGATCCCTGTGGACTAGCTTCAGGTTTCTCACAGCGGATACTCTATCACTTCCCAGCTTAGGGGATCAGACATGATGGTAGGGAGTTTGTCAATGATCAAATGTATGCAGATACAAAATGCAAATTAACAAGGGGGTCCTGGGAGTCCCTCTGCCAGACATTAGTCCTGGTTACGAGAGACGTACCCAGAGTCTTTAGCTCACTATCTTTCACAGAGAAGAAATATCCCAAACATATCAGTCTTGGTCCTGCCCTGGGGCAGTCCAGCACCGAAATGCTAGGCAATTCTCCTCTGAACGAGAGTACCAACAGAAACCCCAGACACGTCTTTCGGTCTGGTTGGACCCCCCTTGTTAATTTGCATATTTAAGTAACTTTGGGTCTCACCCTAAGTTACTAGGGGAATCCAGACGTGGACCCCTTGCTCACTATTCTTAGAGAGGCACAGAATTAAGTGCTTTGCAAAAGGGCAAGTTCAATTGATATAATCTTTGCAGTCTACAATTATTTAGATAAAGGCTTGGAGGAGGAGAGAGATTACAAATATTGTGCCTCAAGAAGTGTTGTGTAACATTAGTGCTGACCCACTAAATATCAGGCATAATCTAAAGATTTATTATATTCTGAGAATGAACTACGAATTAAATAGAGATTCTATGTCAAGACCAGAGGCAAGCATTATGGTTCAACTTCTTTTAATCTACTGTTCAGCAGTTTCAACAAATAAACAGAAAATGAAATCAAGTTTTCTAAAAAAAAAAAAATATTTAAAACTACATTTCCCTTTCTTCTGACTTTTCTGTAGTCCATCACACTTCCTGTCTGTTCTCTAGCCACTTCCTGTCCGTGCTTCCACCTCTTCTTTTCCTACTGTTCAGCAAGACAAGTGCATATCTTTACTGTAGAGCATATACCGTACTTTGTATAGTGCTTATAACATGAAATATAGAAGCTTTCTGAGGACAGAACGTGCGAGCACGCAGCAGTGCAGTACAGCACAGCGTTCCGATAGCTTCTCGGTGAACAGTGTTAATTATAAACAGTGAAGTTTGCTGGTTTAGATGGAGCGGTTCGCTCGATTTGCCGATTCCGCCTGAAGCATAGCCACTTACACCGCCAGCCCGAGCAGGTCCCATGTTTCATTACAAGCACATTCTGGGACACGCCCGGTCTTCTGGGTGAACAAGCATCCCAACGAGGAGAGCTGAGCCCCCCTGCCTTTGGGGGGGGGATTGCAGCTTAAACTCCATAAGCGTGCCACAGCAAGCGCGGTGAAGCTACGGATTGATATACAGGCGGCATAGAGACAATCGCCTCCAGAGCAGTGGTGTCAGGAGCACGCGCTGCAAGATTGCGAGCCCAGTACGAGCAATATAGTCCAGAACTACATTTATTTATTGTTCATTTGTTATGCGCCTATAGACAAGTGTTTTGAGGACAGCAAGGCAGGAAGGCGTTGGGGGCAGGCAGGAGAAAAATAGGGCTCCTAATAGGCTTTGCAGCATTCAAATCGTGCAAGTGCAGTTACGAGAAGTGCATGGAGGAGGGGAGGTGGGGAAGTGCTGGGGCTATTGATATTGATATTTATTTCTATCGCGCTCGTGCACAAGTGTTTCAGAGCACAACAAGGCAAGGGAGTGGAACAGGGGAGAACAAAACAGCGATCTTACTAGGCCCAGTGACATTGAGAACACGCAAGTGCATGGGAGAGGGCGAGGGGAAAAGTGCATGGAAGGGGGGAGAAGTGGAAAGTGCGAAGCAGAGGAAAAATAGATGAATAACAGTAAATGAATAATAAAGGCAACAAACAGTGGTAGTGCAGCCAGCAATTTGCAAGTGCTAGGTTTAAGGCAGCAGACAGGCGAGGTCTGATAAGTGCAGGAAGAAAAAGGGGGGGCTGTATGGGTACAGATACAGACCCCAGTGCAAGGGGTGGCCCAGAGGCAGTGCGGGAGGGTGGCAGGGTGAACATGTACCTAGGCCCGGAGGACAGAGGGTGGCCAGGTGTACGCAGCCAAGAGAGAACAGATCAGTAGGGGAGAGGGGGAGCGAAGGCAGAAGAAAAGAGGAAGTTCTTGAGGTGCTTCCGGAACCGGAGATGGTTCTCCTCAAGTTTTAGAGTGGCAGGGAGGCTGTTCCAGAGGGAGGCCCCAGCCGAAGACAGATCTACCCGCAGCTTGTTTCTTTGTAAAACGACTGACCCTGAGGGAGTTGGAGGTAGAGGAGCGAAGAGCTCGAGAGGGGAGGTATTTGCGGAGGGATAGATGAAGGTATTTTGGACCCAGGCCCCAGAAAGCCTTGTGGACAATGCAGAGGGTTTTGAATTGGCTGGGAGGAAGTGCCCTTGAGAAGGAGAGTGCCAGGAAGGCCAGGTGGACAGGGCCAAGAAGAGGATGAGAGTAAACGGGGGTCCACAGCTAAGTGCTAGTTAAGTGGTTCGGGTGGAACCAAAGGGTGAAGCCAACCTGGCAAGTGTGGGGGACATTAGCAGGGAAGATGGGAGGGGAAAGCGGAAGAGAAAAGGAAGGTCTTGAGGAGCTTCGGGGAAACCTAAGGAGATCTGCTCATTCTGAGAGAGGGAGTGAAGGCATTCCAAAGGGAGGCACCGGCAGGTGAGAGAGATATACCCCCACTCTCTTCTTGGAAAAATGCTTGATTTGCAGAGAGTTAGAGCTAGGCGAGTGAAGGGCTCTTGTGGGGAGGTATTTGGGGCGAGTGAGTTGGATATAGCGTGGTACCAGGTTCGGGGAAGCCTTGTGGGTGATGCAGAGGGTCTTGAATTTGATCCTCGCAGTAACCAGGAGCAAGTGGAGAGATGGGGTACCTTGGTCTTCAGGCCAAGTATAAGTCTTGCAGTCCTATTCTGGATTAGTTGAAGGGGGCGGATGGAGGATTTAGGCAGATTGAGGAAGAGGCTGTTGCAGTATTCCAGCCTGGAAAGAACCAGAGCTCAGGAGACGTTGAGTTTCGGGGGGAAGTTGAGGAAGAGGAGAATGCCTATGAGCAGGGGAAGCTGAAGCGGGCCTTCTTGGCCAGGTCCATGATGTGAGGAGAGGGAAGAGCTGAAGATGACGCCATGGTTTCTTGCTGAGGATGCCTAAGGAGGGTGGCCAGAGTGTGGGAGGGAAAGAGTGAGCAGGGGTCCCAATGTTAAGGATCTCTGTCATAGTGGTATTACGGCAGAGGTCATTAGTAGTGCATCATGCCTGAATAGCAGACAGGTAGTCAAGAAAGAGAGGAAGGAGAGGAGGTAGAGGAGGGTAGCTTGAAAGAGAGCTGTGTGTCAACAGCTTAACAATGAACATTAGGAGAGAATCTGGAGATCATATGGGCTAAAGACACCTGGTATATATTGAGGAGCCAAGGCGAGAAGATACAGCCCCAATTGACACCACAGGTGGAAAGTGAGATGGTGGAGAGGCAAGGTCCCAGTTGACCCTTGGAAGGTCGGTCAGAGAGGAAGGGGGTCAACTAGGTCTGTGATGCCAAGGGTGTCACAGAGTCGCTTTATCAGGGTGGCATGATTGACCATGTCAAAAGCAGAGAAGAGGTAAAGAAGGTTGAGGACAGCAGGAGAGCTGGAATCGAGATTAGTGTGCAAGTCTTCACGGGTGTTCAGGAGAGCAGCTTACGTGCCTCTGGCAGCCCTCAAGCCAGACTGGTGATCGTGGAGGCAACCAACGGATTCAGAGTAGTGGACAAGCTGGGAGATGGCCACATTTTCAAAGAGTTTGCCCAGAAGGGGGTAGTGGAGATAGTGCTATAATTTGCCAGACAGGAAGGATCAGAACAAGGTTTTTTAGGAGAGTGTTCACAAGGGAGTGACTGAGAAGTGAGGGAAGCATCCAGTGGCAAAGGAGTGATTGCAGAAATCGGCCAAGGCTGGAGCAAATGAGAAGGAGACAATGTTGTCCTTGATGGTTCTGGAGGAGCAGGGGAGTACCTGTTTGGAAGAAACTTTCTTAGTGTGGACTTGTCTAGAAACTTCATCAGGTGTTGTGGGAGAAAAAGAGGGGAATAGAAGGGGAGCAGTGGGGGGGGCAAGGGAGGCTTGGCAGAAGGGGAGGGAGTAGGAAGTGAAGTAGGGGTGAGTGAGGAGAGCATGACCTGAATTTTGGAGATGGTGTGAGAGGTAAGAAAAGTGTAGAGTGCCAGGGAGGGAAGAGGAGAGGTGGAGACTGCGGTAGGGTTGACAAGTTCCTTGTAGAACTTACATGGCTTACATGGCAAAAAACTCAGGCAACTGGACAGCGCCAGAAAGACCTACCCAGCACACAGCTACAGCCAGGAAAAAGTGGACAAGCATAAACAGTGCATCTGCCGGGGGTGCATATAGAGACACTAGTAAATAGCCAAGTGAATCCTGCGGATGTGCAATTCAGCCTGCTCCAGTCCAGGCAGTGGCACACCGCACCTTTCAGAGACCCTCACACTGCAAACATGTCAGATTACGATTCGAGTGAGAAGGAGCAAGCAGAGAACGACTTAGCGCTCAGTTTCAAGCAGGTGCTCGGAAACGCATTGGTAGAAGCGGTGGCAGAGGAAGGCAGGCCTATCCAAGAGAGTCTGGCCTCTGGGACGTCTGCAAATGCAAAAACTAAAGAGAGCCTTCAGGGGAATAATACGACCCGGAAGAGAAAAATCTCTTCTACTTCCCTGGGTCCCAAGTGTGGGGTTGAACAGCAAGCCCCAGAGGTAGCGGACGCCCTTTGGCAAACTGAAACAAGCTTTTCTACAAACGGCAGCAGTGCCATGCTTCCTGAACCCCCACACCAGGGGAAGATATGGGTGATTCCAACGTTGGCTCTAATGATCAATCACCACACGCTGCTGCTTCTTCACAGGAGGAGGAGGAGGAGAAGCCAACCTCCGGAGACAGCAAGAGAGACAGAAAAGAGAAGCATTTCTAAGTGCCAGACACTGAGATGTCAGACATGTTCGATCCAGGGGACTGACAGAATGAGTCAGGGAGATTCAGGGAGATTCACCGTGATTTTCATAAAGCTGAAATGTTAGAGGGAGAAAAGTCTGAAAGTTATTTTACTGAAAAGAACTTCTGGTTTTCTCTCCCACGAACATTTCAGACTATCTCCTTGCCTCCCAACCCCTTACTTACCTGTGGGCGGCACACCACCTTGTGTGCCGCCATCTCCAGCATCACTCTGCAACATGGTTTCCATTGACTTGCGGAACCTTTTTCTTTTACTTTGAGACAGTAGCAGGGGACACCCCCACAACCCCAGCTCACATTACACATTACCTCTGCAACCCCCACTGCCCTTCTTCACTGTAATGGTTTGTATGGCATATTTGTTAGAATGTTTAGGCTATACAAGATTTTTGTACAGCCTATATTCGGTCAAATATGCCATACGTTTTTTTTGTTTCTTCTGTCTTTTTGGGTGTTTACAGCCAGGGATACAGGGGAAGAAGTGAATGTTGACACGATAGCTAATTGAGCTCAACCAGCAGTTGGTCTATTAGGCAATACTAACTGTGCGTTATCTTCATAGAGGCGGAGAGGGCTCCTTCTGAAAATCGTTGCAAAGCTGAGCGACCTCATAACATACAAGGCAGGAGACGATGCATAAGGACATTCACCTCCCTATAGAGGGCGCAAGCCTCCATAAAAAAGATCTTCCCTGGCAGGGTTTTTGCCAGGACAGCTGCTATAAGGGTCGATCAGCTGGTCACTTATCATCCCGAAGAACCCACGGCGCCAGAGCCCACTACTGGGAATTGAGGCAGCAAGCCTCCTTCCCAACCAGGGGGAATTATCCTACAGGTCGCAGAAGAGCTAGGAGAGCACAGGGAGCAAGTATAGGTGAGCCCCATGACATAGCCCCCAGTAGGGGGGAGAACATTGCAATTCTGGCAGAACTGGTGCACGCTATCCAGTGATGAATGGGTGCTCCAAACGACCAGAGGTCGTCAACTAGAGTTTATACAATACCTGCTTCAGGTATCGGGTCTGGGCCCCATTTTCATGTCGCAATGAGCTTCTTCACAGCAAGCTTACCCAGCTCAAAATGAAGAAAGCTATCAAACGAGGCATGCACACCCCCAAGTTTGTGAGCAAAATGAGAAAGTGCGGCCAGTCATAAACCTGAAGGAGTTAAACAGTTAGGTGATATACAGGCACATCAAGGTGGATCCACCCAAGTGAGTGACATGCAGGTGGGGCAGCTCTCAGCCTATCCACACATCTTGTTTTTAGGCCCAATGAAATGGCGAGTTAGGCCTCCTGCCCTCTTTAGGCTATATGAACATTCGTGCTCGCTTTGCAGAGTGTTGCGAGAGGGTTTCAAGAAAGGCTGTTCCCCTCGTACATCTGCATTATACTTTGGTCAAGTCGTTATAGGTAAGACGCGATTTTTTCGTGGGTTCTTTCTTAAACACAGTTTAGTGTTTACTGCATATATCCGTCCATTCTTCTCACACGATTTCTCGTGGGTTCTTTCTTAAACACAGTTTAGTGTTTACAGTATATATCTGTCCATTCTTCTAACACTATTCATCATTTTCTATTTTTCAGAGGCTGTACACCTTCTATGCCAGTGATATGGGACCACACTAGGCTACCCGACGCATGTGCTCTCCGCACTATATACTCCACAGACTGCACCTTTCAACTGTGCATGCTATCTAGTTACAGGATTTAATCCACATGTGAGTACATACCTCTACACTCCTCTCCCCATTTGGATTACCTCTATTTGTACTTTTCTTCACTTTTATTCTGATAAGTTCCCCCTTCCATTTTAGTTGTTGTTTTTCTCCAATGTGAGTCCTGACTCGATGCAGTTACACCAAGGGCCCTGTTGGTTCCGCTCTTCAGGCATTACTGTTGTGGGCCCCTGAGCCCGTTTTCACGCCTGTATTTCTAACTTATCCACAGCCTACAAAATTGAGGTAATTTATTTCCTAATTTATTCTCTTTTAAACAACAAGGGCAACTTTACTCAAATTTTGGAGTTCGCTCCCATTATGCTTTTAAATTTAATTTCATTTTCTTTCATGTCTGCTTCCCCACAGGGTTAAACTGTTGTGAGGTTCTTTCGCCCTGAGGAAGGCAACTTTCAACTATGTAAAGAAACTATGGCCAGACAGGCGGCATTTCAGCCGAAACGTTGTTGTGATGATGTCAACCTTGATTTTTCTTGAAATATTTTTTTGACACCTACACGTAGGCAGACCTGTCATTAGGAATATTGGAGTTAGAGTTTGAGAGGATACGGTTGTTCTGTGTAGAGAAGGAAGAACTGTTTACCTTGAGAACCGTCCATATATCTTCTCTCCACTAGTACTCCATTCCTTTTTTACTTCTTCTTTGTGACTTTATAACAAAGAAGAACCTATTTTAAAAAATATTTTTTTCTGTTTCTCAAAAAAAGAATAATTGATTGTTTTCTGTTCTTTAAACAAAATTGTGAATTACAACTGTGAGTGTTTTAACAATTTCTGTTATACTTCTTTGTTATTACAACCTTTATGCTCATCAGGATTTTCTTTGTCTAAATAATAAACTTTTCAAATAACTTTCTAGAAATTTGCCCTTTTTGTTTTCAGAGAATTTCATAAAAATGCATGATACCAGAGTTTGGTACTTTTTTGAACAATTTAATCATGTTGATTTTGATACATAGCAGTAAGGGATCTACGGTGTTATTTTGGTCTTTTGTCCCCTCCTTTTCTGCTCATGGGGCAAATCCCCCCCCTCTTTCTTTGTTTGTACATCAAGGTGGAAGGCATCCACCAGCTGAGCTACATTCTAAGGAGAGACATCTGGCTGGCGAGAATAGACTCAAAAGACGCACATCTCAAGATCCCTGTAGCCTCAGAGTATCGCCCTTTTCTATCACTTGGCATGGAAGGACAATTCTGGAAATTCAAGACGATGCTGTTCGGCCTCGCCTTGCCTCTGTGGGCATTTATGAAGCTCATGAGACCGGTAGCAGCGGCCATCAGGGAGAAGGGCATACGCATAATACATCTCAATGACATTATCCTGCTGGCAGACAACAGGGGAACATTTATATACCAGACAGGATGGGTAAAGTACCTCCTAGCATCCCTGGGGTTCCTGGTCAACCAGGAAAAAGAAATCAGATATGTCTCCTTCAAGGAGGCTAGATTTCCTAGGCTTTGTTGTGGGCACAAAGAAAGCGACTCTGGAACTCCCAACTAAGATGATATTAGATATCAAGAAGGAGCTAAAAACCTTCCTCACCAAGGAGGTCATCTCCCTCCGAGCATTAGCAAGGGTAGTAGGGCTATTAGCCTCCTTCATACAGGTGATATGTCCGGGGCCTCTACACTGCAGGGCCCTCCAGAGACGGAAGAACGGGCATCTGCAGCAGGGCCTGAGGTAACATCAATCGATAGCTCTAGATCAGGAATCTAACACACAGTTACGAAGGTGGCTACAGAACATGGATGCATGGAACGGACATGACATCTGCGCGCGACAGGCCAGACCTAGTCATAGAATCAGACGCCAGCAGAGCGGGCTGGGCAGCCCAGTGCAGCGCTCTGGAGACGGGGAAAATGGAGCTCCAGAGAACTACGGCTAGATATAAACTTTCTAGAACTGTTAGCTGAATCATTCACAGTAAAAGCATTAACGAAAGACAGGGCGAACTGCTGAATCCTCTTAAAGATGAACAACACTTGGGCAGTCAGGTACATAAACCACCTAGGAGGGGCAAAGTCCAGATTCCTGACAGAATTAGCAAAGGATTTTTGGCACTATTTCTGGCAGGCAGGGATCTCGGTGACAACCGAGTAACTCCCTGGCACCCCTGAACATAGCAGCAGATTGGAACTCATCACTTGATGGGATCGAGCAACTTCAAACTCGACAGGGGAGTATTCCAACAGCTGGATCAATTACGGGGGCCGATACGCACAGATCTGTTTGCATCCAGACTGAACACGCAAACAAGTCAGTTCTTCAGTTGGAGATTAGATCTGAGCACGCTAGGGACAGATGCGTTCCTTCAAGACTGGAGCAGGGAGTGCATTATGCATTCCCGCCCTTCGTAATGATGACCAGAGTTCTAGCGAAGATCCACAGAGAGAGCGATGATAGTGATCGTGGCACCCATATGGAAATCACAAGTATGGTTTCCAGCTCTGATGGAACTTTCCTCACATTTCCTGCAGATTCCCCCATCAGGGGTACACCTGCTCACGGACCCAACTGAGTCATTTCATCCTCGGAGAGTGAGGGGCATGCTCCCTCTAATGGCTTGCAAGGTATCAGGGGAAGATGGGCAATTCCAGGCATTTCGTGCCACGCTGCCCAACTCATCTCAGACTCTTGGGCTCTTCCACATGCAGGAGCTACAACAAGGCATGGGGCAAGCGGGAAAGCTGGTGCAAGGGGAGAGGTATTCCTCCCGTTCTGCCCTTGTAGTAGCAGTCCTTAACTTTCTAGCATCCCTTCTGGAGAAGGGCAAGACCTTCAGGACAATAGGTGTCTATAGGGCAGAGATTTCTGTCAGATACGCAACAGTGGAAGGAGCGCCTCTAAGGGACCATCCAGCAGTGGTTAGGCTCATGAAAGGGGCATGTTTCCTGGTTCCCCCAGTCCCAAAATACCTATGTGATGTGAACATAGTGTTGCAATTTCTGGTGAGCTGGCCACCAAACAAGTACCTCTCAGTGAGACAATTATCACAGTTATCATACACTGCTGAACCAATCCATCCAGAGACATTGCAGCTGCCTTTGAAGCTTGGAAATTCTGGAGGGGCTCATCAGCCTTTTGGCTTTGACATCCGGGGCAAAACCAGAGGTTCTCAGCCACAAGCACCTCTTCAACCTGTACCAGTGGCCATCATCCTAGTCCCACGGTTGGCAGTTTCTATGCCTGGTTGGAGGATCTAACATGAAGCCTCCTTGCCATCCTTTACCAAGGACTCAAAACCCTTCCTCATGTTACCTGGAGGAAGATCTTGTGCAGCCTCTACAATTGCAGACCAAAGACAAAAAGAAAATCTGCCCAAAGCACAGGAGGTGTTGATGGACATCAGGCCCAGGCTGTCTGAAACAAAATCCTTTCTTCAATAATCATCCAGTCTCTTGCTCTCCGAGTCTGGGAGTAAAGAGGGGAAAGACGTCTCCAGGTTTGCCCTGGACATCTGGACAAGTAGGCTCACTGGGGAAGCATGAGAAGACATGAATAGCCCATCGGAAGAGGTCACCCTGTGCTTCTTGGCCAGATCCCGGTCTACAGTTGATACTGAGGTGGGTTTGGACCACAATCTCAAGACTGGATTTTCAACTGCTGAGTTCAAGGTCAGTAAGGTCTCTCAATGTGGACCCTCATTCAGAATATCTGTAAGTTTATACTGCACCTTTGGCCTAGAAGGTGCTGATAACCCTAAAGTTTCAACCACCTTAGCCATCAGGCATTCATAGGAGGCCGGAGGCTTGCCTGGGGTAGGAGTAAGGAGCATGTTGGATTCTGGTGCAGTGTCTAGACCACTTGTATCTTGCAAGTCAATTGCAAGATTCACCAAGTGACCCTTTTCTCCATAGAATTCCTCAGGAAGATCTCCAACTTCCCTGGGGCATAAGGGTTCCAACCAAGAGGGGATTGGGTCAACCTGATCATCATAAATTTCCCCATTTGAAGAGATAAATGCATCCCCAGGTAGTGGAGCATACTCCCGGTGAACCCTGATGCTTCAGAGAGAAAGGTTGGGGCGGGAAGACTGACATCGGAAGATGGAGTGGCGAGGACCTGAGACGTATCCTTATCTGTTTTGGCCGTGGTCGAGCCAAAGGATGTATGGTTGTGGAATCTTACCAAGTGCCTGCCTGCTTGACCCAACTCGATGGACTCTGAAGTTGTCAGCACCACAGCCAAAGCCCTCGACTCCGGGAACTTGATGAAGATGTCTAGCATCTTCAGCCGAAAGCCCTCCCATTTCTCTGTGGGGGTCAGAAGTATGAAGCACACACTCTGAGGACATGTCAAAGGTGTGTTTTTTAAAGAATAGGAATAAGGCCTAACTCTCCCTATTACTATGGGGTGTTCCCTACATATCGATTTTTCTAAAGTGCTCGTCAATCGTCTGTGAATGTCCCAAAGAATAAGGTCACAGTCCAAAACTAACTAACTGACCCTTTCCTTTTACAATTAAAGGGTACTTTCCCCCTCTTCCCAGGGTAGCGATATCCATACTCTACAATTTTACGCCCTGGAGTTCTCTTCTCTTCTTCTTAATTCATAGTATTCTTTCTGTTCATAGGATTCTCCCATTAGCTTACAGTCTCTGTGTTTTGACATATATAGTACTCTGCCTTTTTTCCCAGGGGCGTGTCTCTTAGATTTTGTTTCTCTCTCAATATTTATTGCCTTCAGGTGTCCCTCATTATCATTCCATTTTCTTAATTTCCAGGTTATGCGCACGTTGATTCAACTGGGACAAGTAGGAACAGTCCCATAACAATTCCCTGGTGGCCTCCCAGACATCCCGTTGTCCCAGTTACCTTGTAATCACTGGGACAATGTCCCTGGAGCCTCAGTTCACTAAGGGTTCGTTGTGTTCTTCGCTTTCTCGGTTTCTCTGTCACTCAATGTCCCGCGCTCCATGCTCTCCTTCTTGATGGATTGAATGTCCTGTGGGTATCTGGACAGCATGCAGTTTTGACTGCCTGGTGGTTTCAGCATTATTTTGTGAACTAATGGTCCACCACATAGCCATCAGCATCAGCTTCTTGCTCTCTCCGTCTCAAAAGAAGGTGTGTGTTCAGCTCTCTGCTTTTTGCTACAGAGCAGTTTCCAAACTCGAGGGCTCCGCTGGTTGCAGAGTCTACTCCCCTCAGCTGTTAAGTTGCCCTCAGCCCCCCCTGGCTGGCGTTTCTGTCTCTCTTCTCTGCTTGTTGCGGCGTCTCTCTCTGCTCTAGCCTCCTCATCCCAGTTAAATGAGGTTTTCTATTTAAAGTGATATGCTGTCTTTCATGTTGAGAATAACATATGTTAGTTCTCTCTTCATACAAGTCTCTGTATTGTATATTCTTCTGTAGATCTGATAATCCCAAGTAGGCCACTTCAGGGTATCCTTTAGGGAGTTCCTCACAGGAACTGGAAAGGTACCTGTGGTGCCTGATTACAAGAGGAGCCCCTGGAGAGGTGACTTCTCTTCCTTGATGATGAAGAATAGTGTTTTGAATACCAGCTTGGGGGGATGAGACCACTTGCGGTGCTGTTTCTTCTTTTTGTCCCTATGGACAGGGGACCAACCTTTGGATCAAGGCTTCACAATGGGCGATATAGAACGGTCTACTTATCACCCTTCTCCTTGTAAAGAAAGGTGAATAGTTTCACTGCCTGCTCACAAAGTGCCTTGGGGTGCATTGACTGGCTCTGCCGCCAGTCCTGAGAGTCATGCTCCTCTTCAAGGCAATAGAGACAGATCCTGTGAGGATCGAAGTTGGACATCGGACACCCACAATCTATGCAAGATTTAAAACCCAAGCACTTTGATGTATGTGGCATGGTGGTGAAACAAAAACAAAAACATCTTCAAATGATGCGATGTTCCTCCAGTGAGCAGAGTGCGTGGAAAAAAGGAACTAAGCTAGCTGGGTACGGCATCTCTATATATACTGGCCTCAATGTAATGGCCGGCATGGGACATGTAAAGGCGTCGGGCGGATCCATGCTGCACCCCCAAAGGGTAGAAAGGTTACTGAAGAGCAGCTCAAAGATAAGGAATCTGTGTGAGGAAGGAATCCATTAGAAGTTGGCATTCATTGCGGCATCATGGGGGAACCAGTTCAGACAAGGACGGTTAGCTGTAATAAAAAAGGAAAACATTAATAAAATATAACTGTCTCCCCATTCGCAAGCCCTGGTGAAGGAATCGGTCTGCTTACGAAAGTGCCACTAATCCACCTTTGGACCCATTGCTAAGATTGATAGAAAAGTAACAATACTAGCCAACCGTTTGTTGTAAGGAGGAATACAGAGTTCCAGTGGAGAGCACAGAACTAATGATTACGCAAGAGGAACAAATGTGTCTGAAAGAACAAGCAGAGCAAGAATCTCAAACTCTTTTGAAACCTACATTTAAAAACATCTTTCAATGAGCTGTTTCGTCTGCACCACGTTTTCCACCAGCATTACACATGGCTGAGAGAGGATTCCGCAACCTGGACGACCACCTTTCTTGTATGCTTCCATATGAACAGTGATGACCTAATGTAGATATTCTAATGTAATAGTGCTCCTTAAATGAGATTACCTAGTCAGGGGGTGGGACTGTGCTCCCAGCAAAACCTTGTGCATCAACAATTATTATAGCTGGAGCCCATAATCTAATGCTGGAATGGCCACTTCCGCTGCCAGCAAGAGAACTGTCAGGCGTCTCCGAGGCTGCCCATCTCCTGTGGGCCAGTGGGTGGCATGGAAATGAGAGCCTGGCTCACTGACCTTCTGAGCCTGTGTGCATGTTTGAGACCCCAAGACCATGGTGGCTTAGGCAGTGCTCTGGTCAGGAGTGCTCTAAAGAACAGATTTCATTCATCAACCTGAAGCTAGGCTCAGGGCAAGAAGCCACATTGTTGGACCCTTCACAGCCTGGGACGGCGATAGGATAAAGTCCAACTAATTTCATACAATGAGCCTTCAAGCAGACGATTAAGTTGTAGGGGTATCAACTATTTTACTGTGCAAAACTAAGTGGACTTTTTAATGCACATTTTGCATAAAAGTTTTGCAGCCAAGTGCAGGGGGTAGGTTTGGTTGAGGCAGTCTCGTTTGGGAAAGGGTGGCGGTGTAGTCAGAGGTGTGGGGTGTTTCCTGCTGTATTTTGCTACAAAACAATAAGTGATAAATTGTCAGTAAAACACATGAAACCACCACTGTAGTGACATCCTTGTAGGAGCTAAGAAAAAGCGTAAAGTGTGGGCAGTACCGAGGCCCTAATAATTGTGCTTTAATGGGAACTTTATTTAAGATTTCAGAGAGTTTTGGGCTCTCCCATCTGTGGAGGGTGCATGGTGGAACTACCCCACATTAGGGGTGAAGTCCTGCCTTGGCGTGGAGGACGTACTTCGCTGTGTGTTCTCAGGTTGGGGCGTGCGGGCCACTTGCTGCAGCGCCATCTTGTCCCCTCGAGCCACCATTTTGTTTGGCTGAGCAGGAAAGCGCGGGAACTATGTGTCTGATGATGTACCTGCACGAGCAGGCACCGGTTTGCCCTTGAGCGGCTGCTCGGTACTCGTCTGCACCTCAGGTGTGGACCTGGGATGCTTGCTGCCCTCGTACTTGCATCCAGTAGTGCTTTCGCGTGTGCCATCTCGGGCCTAGACCCGATGAAGGAGCAATGCCCTTTAGGAATATTCCAGTACCAGAACCTTAAGGCCCCTCAGCCCTGGACCCGGAAGGATCATTCGACCCCTTGGACCAAAGACCGGTAGCTTGTGGGGCCTCGGGCCTGTGGCTGATACGAGAATGTGTATGATCCCTCCCACTTGGGTACTTCCTGCGAAAGGAATCGCTGTTGCAGGGTGCTTTGTTAAATAAGGTACTTACCTTTGGCCTCTACTTCCTGCATAAGTGTATTCCTTTATATACTCCTGCGATGATCTTGAAACAAGCTCCGTCCCTCTGGCGAGTCGATTTTTCAATGACCGTGGGGTAAGCGCGTCACACACGGTACAACCTTCCCAGCCGTTATCCACACTGAGGCACTGGAGGCAGAGAGCATGTGGCTCTGATGCCGGAAATGCCCAGTCACAGATAGGGCACTGACTGAAGCACACCTGGACCGATATGCGCTGGGGAGGGGAGGCACCAGAGGCCAGTGCAAGTGTAGAAAAGTCAAGAAGACGTGAAAAAGCAGGCGCATGGGATTACGAGGAAAAAGGCCCAAACCATTAGCTCAGTGAAGTCGGTCTGGTCCTGACAGCGGAAAAGAGGACTGAGGTGTGGCGCCAGAGGGCCGCAGACAGCAGAACGCACGCTCCTGGTACCACGCCTCTGCGCACATAGAAATTTAAAGTGGAAAGGCTTTTTTATGTGAAAAAGAGTTCCATTCCCATCCCTGGCGAGGTAGTAAGGGGACGGAACATAGGAGTACTGGATTTTCTTGGTCATGCAACCGTTTTAAGTGTGAGTATGTCATTCATGTTCTACGTTCCAAAGAGTGCCCCAATCATATACTGCCAATCCAGATGGGTTTGGATGTGCTCTCCGTCTGGTACTTCATTCACTATGTGACCATGGTAGCTATGTGGTGGGTAAGCACACACTACAGGACAGTGGGAGATGGTGGCCTCGTAGCCCTAATCATCATCGCCTGACACTACCATGTCCAAAAGCACAACAGCAGATTTGAGTACCCCTTTTGTCATTAAATGATGGTACACAAATGTGTACTCAATTAAGTGTGCCAAAACATCTAAACCATTAACATTTGTAATGCACTGGGAACAGGGGGTCAAAGGGATAATAGACAATGGGGAGCAACCTCCCCAGAGCAGAGCAATCCACAAAAGCGACTCACAGCCTTCTTAATCTGTATTTCGGCTCCAAGATTCCAATCTCCCAAAACTGACCCGGAATGCCATGTTATAGTGTGGGACTATTGCTACAATACCGTTCCTGACGCGGAGCACTGGTGAGCCTCAACCTGTACTTGTAATGGCATTTTGGGTTGTATTCATGTGCTTACCTGAAGCTGAGCCCACCTGACTGTACCCATTTCCAAATGTAATGGCGTTGGTTGCCCCATTGTTGTCAACTGACCACCTGGAAGTTGATAGGAGTAGGAGGAATTAAGGCAGTGAGAGTAATTCTCCAAAGAGTCGCTTTGAAGAGGCTTAAAATAACTGGGCTGACATAAGGAACAATGTGCATCAATGCAAAGTATAAGAAATTATCACATAAGCATAATGCAAGAGCAAACAACCCATCACCCATGTCAGCAGAAATCGACCACAGATAGAAAGGAAGAGGAGGCCATGAAACGGTCAACGATAGACCTGTTACAATGGGAGTGTAAAATCTGTCATGATCTTCAATAGCATTCTCTACAAGGGTCTGTCATGTCCAATCAGTGTCAGTCTCATTCCTACCACTAAGTGCATACTTATGGATCTGTTCAGTACTGGACTTTCCTTCTGAAATCTGTGACACATTACTGGGGGCAAGGGGATCTGGGAGCCTGACGACCATATTTCCTACTCAACCTCCCATCTGGATTCATTTTGGGTATTTGGCAACTAGTATGCTTTGTTTTACCCTAAAGGCTAATCTACCCAGAATGCTTTGTCCACTGCTTAATCTCCAACCTTGCAAAACAAAGGTGGGTGGAGGATCAGAACACCTGTGGTTGGCAGGTATAGCCAGGGTGGACTGGGAGACAAAAGAGGGCCTGGAAATATCTTTCAAAGTGGCCCCATATTACACATTTCCTTTTCCTATGGTTACCTACCACATAGAAGAGACCCAGGGTGCAGAGGCCAACAGAGACATCTCCATTCCTTATAGGCCATTCCACCTCTGGGGGTAGCGTTGATTACGCCTGAGGCTTGTGATGATTAGTCAGCTTGAACATTCTCAAAATAAATACTACAGTCCAGCTCTGATCATTGTTGCAGTGTTCTTGTTTGTGGCCAGGCAGCTTGTTCTTTACTCCTAGATCCCTTCTCATGAGTTTTTTGATTTTGTTTGCTTATTAGTATTTCCTGCTTCCTACATTCCCTGCTTCCTACATTCCTCTGTTTACAAGGCAGTGTGTTCCTGTTCCTGAGCAGCACAGTTTCACTCTATTCTTTAGTTCCTTGATCTTGCTGTGTCCTGCAGTCTAACTGTGATCCCCGACACACGCTTTTTTGAGAAATTTCCTGTTCAGGTTCCCTTTTCTTTTTCTTTCCTGGGTGGGAGGGGCGAGGTTGGGGCTTGCCATTGTGTTTTCACTGCTTCTATTTCTTGACATGTTCTTGAAACCTGTTCCTTATTTTACCCTTGCTCTTCTACCTTAGTTCCTTATAGATTGTTAGGTGCAGTGTATTGTTTTTCCTGAATCTGTGTGAAGGCATAGGTTTTCCTTTATCCTGTAAGCACTATTTCTGCATGTCCCTTGTCAAAAATAATTTGTATTAGGCTACTCCCCCTTTGCTGTTGTAAACCTTTGAGGCATCTGTTTGATGGGCAAGTTTCATGGGCACCGCTGGCAGCCCAAGTGTTTGTTTCCTGTCCTTGTCAGTATTATTTTTAAGTTGCCTTACATAACACCATCAAAGGCGTTATCAACCTACTGCCATACAAAATACAGAGAAATCGTCAGTAACACTGACTGCACATGTTTCCAGTATAGGCGATCGCTGCCACGTTGTCAACTAAACCATCAATTTCACACTCTCAACTTCATGAGGCTAAAACCTACAACCCCTCACAGAAGCTCCCTTCTGACCATCAAGTACCACCTAGCACTCCAATTATCAGTGTCCTTTTTTGCTTGGCCGGAGTCAAAGATGCCCGTACCCTAGGGAGTATCAAACAGCACCTACGCCATTGCAAGATCCCACCTGTGATCCTAATCTGCCACTGATGACCCATTATTAAAATTAGCAATAATAAATGCCAGATCCCTCAAGACTCATGCTATTGAGATCTCTGATCAAATCCAAACAAACAACCTGGACATCCTAGTGATTTCCGAATCTTGGCTCCATGCCGCAGCAGGCTCCTTGCTACCACTTGCAATACAACCAAGCCACACAATCTATCGTAAAGATCGAGAAACAGCCAGAGGTGGACCAGACACCATAATCACTAGAGACACTTTAAATCTCAGAGAAATCAACACTACCACATTCCCTACTGGGGAACCACTAACCACCAAGCTTAACATCTCACACACACCGACAGTAACTATCCACCTGATTTATCGAGCACCTGGTCCAATCTTCTCCTTCGAAGAGAACATCCTCCACCTGCTTGCAGATTCCAAACCAACATCAAAGACCCTCCCTCCCTCCTTGGAGACTTCAATCTTGGGTTTAACTACCAAGAGGACTTGAATGCACAATCCCTAGAAAACTCACTCCAGGAACTAGGTTTCAACCAAGGCATACTCAAACCCACACACTCCACACGTCAATTACCGCCAATCAACAATGCCATTGGACAGACCACAACATCATCTTCAATACACTACCTAGTTTCACCAGCCCTACCACAGTGGCTCCTTTCCTACCCCCACCTCCACCAGAAACACAAAAAATCAACAAAGCAAGTATCCTGCCATGGCTGAACAAACTCACCCAGACACACCAACCTATCATAGATCCTGACACTGTGGCTGGCCTATACAACACTTCACTCCCCCAGGCCATTGCCACCATTGGCACACTCACCAAAAGGAATGCCAAAGCCTGCCTGCACCACAACTCCTGGTTCTCACCTGAACTGAAAACCCTGCGTCTCCAAAAACAACAGGCAGAAACCAAATGGAAACACAAAATTAATCTGGCGCCTTCTGCTCCTACCTCAGATTCGTATCCCTCCCCAGAAGTCTTTCAAGGATGGCAACTTTCTCCACTTGATGAGGCTCAACCATAGCGAAACACGTGTCTGGGGTTGCTGTTGGTACTCTTGTTCAGAGGAGAATTGCCTAGCATTTCGATGCTGGACAAAGACTGATATGTATTGGATATTCCTCCTCTGTGAAAATAGTGAGCTAGATAATCTAGCTCTCGTAACCGGGACACATTTCTGCCAGAGGGACTCCCAGGACTTCTTCCTCTTCTTCCTCTTCTTCTTCTTCCTCCTCCTCCTCCTCCTCCTCGTCCTCCCTCGTCCTCCCTCGTCGTCGTCCTCCTCCTCCTCCTTCCCCCTCATTCTCCTTCCCTTTCCCTGTCCTTCCAAAACCATCAAAGACACTATTGACCCCCTTGCTCCACCCTTGGCTAACTTCTGCAACCACTCCTTTGCCTCTGGAACCTTCCCCTGCCCCTGAAGCACTCTCTCGTGCACCCTCTTCTCAAGAAACCCTCAGCCGATCCCCTCCCTTCTGGCTAATTATCACCCTATCTCTATCACTCCTTTCCACGGCAAACTCCTGGAAAAGCTGGTCATCTCCCAGCTTAATCTTCACACTGAATCTGTTGATTGTCTCCATGACCATCAGTCTGGCTTCAGAGCAGCCAGAAGCAAGACAACTACTTTTCTGAACATCCGTGAATACCTGCTCTCTAACCTTGAGTCTAATCCCCCCTCTGTCCTCATCCTACATAATCTCTCCCCTGCCTTTGACACGGTCAAAAATGCCATCCTGCTCAACCCGGCTCAATGATAACCTGGGTATCACTGATCAGGCCAGAACCTGGCTGACTGTTTTCCTCTCTGACCGACCCTCCCAGGTCCAACCTGGGTCCTTCCTCTCCTCTATCTCTATCTCTATCTGCATCTGCAGTGTTCCCCAGGGGTCTAACATTTCTCCCTGGTTGTTCAACCAATATCTGGCACCTCTCGCTCACGGCATTGCTGCTCCCTGCGCCAACTTCCAATGCTATGCTGATGACACCCAGCTCGCTTTCAGATTCCCCTCTGCCTCCTTTTCTTCTCTCATCCTGGATTGCCTGTCTGCAATCCAAGAGTGGTGCGCCGCCAATGATCTCTGCCTGAATGCCAGCAAGATGGAAATCCTCCTCATCGGCACACCTGCACCCCTCTTTCCCTTCACTGTCTGGCTGGCCTCCCTTGGCCCTCTTCCTGCTCCCACCTGTGAGGCTAAAAACATCAGTTCTCTTTGACTCCACACTCTCCTTCTCTCCTCACATCTCCGATGTCTCTAAAAAGTCAAACTACCAACTGCACCTCCTCAGAGGTATTCTTTCTTTCCTCTCCTTCCCCTAGAAGCTCACTGTTTCTAGAGCTTTTAAATCTGCCTGCCTCCACTCTCCTTCCACTGAAACTCATCCAGAACAGGACTGCAAGACCTGTCCTTGGCCTCAAGTCCAGGGATCGAAATCTCTCCAGCACTGAAATCTCTCCATTGGCTCCAAGGATCAAGTTCAAGGCCCTTTGCATTGTCCACAAGGCCTTCTGGGGCCTGGGACCAAAATTTATCCAGCTTTCTCTTCTGAAGTATCTTCCTACTCGAGCTCTTCGCTCCTCCAACTCCCTGAAGGTCAGTTGCTTTTCCAAGCAACGAACTGGGGGCAGGTCTCTCTCTTCGGCTGGCGCCTCCCTCTGGAACAGCCTCCCTGCCTCTCTGAAACTTGAGCAGAACCATCTATGGTTCTGGAAGCAGCTCAAGACTTTCCTCTTGTCTTCTTCTTTCTCTCTTCCTCTTCCCTGCTAACCTCCTGTCTGATACTACACTGGTTACCTGGCTACCCTCTGAACCATGGGCCCAGGTCCATGCCCTCCCAGTTGCACACCTGCACTGCCTCCTGGCAACCCTGCACTTGGGGCTGTTTCTGCAAACCCTACAGTCCCCCTACTTGCACTGTCACTTCCTGTCTGCACTTAACCCTGCACTGCTGGCCGCACTTCTTGTTTCTCGATGATGTTCGATCCTATGTCCTGCACTTGCTCCTCCTCCCCATTCCCCAGCACTTTTCCCCTTTCCTCTCCCCCGCACTTGCGCAATCTCAATGTCACTGGGCCTAGTAAGATCATTGTTTTGCCCCCCCTTGTTCCACTCCCTTGCCTCGTCGAGCCTTAAAACACTTGTGTATAGGCGCGCTATAAATAAAATATATCATAAGGCTACCGAAGATAATAAAAACCTTTACTCTATTTCTGGCAATATTTACAAAAAGGCTATCCTTCTGAGAAAAAGAAATGCCTACAATATAAGAATGGAGAGTGCCAAAACTAGCTTTAAAGATCTCTTTGCAATCATGCGAGAGCTAGAAACGACCACCTCCCCCACAACAAACTGCATACAGGATAGCGCATAGTGTGCTAACATCCAAAAGGCATACTCCACAAAATGGACAAACTTCAGAAAAAGATTGCTAGTAAATAAGATTCTTTGACTATAGAGATGCCCACTTCCATACTGAGCCATTAACACCACAGCTCAATGCCCCCCCTGTTTTTCAAACCTATCTCTAAGCTAGAAATTACAAATATTATCAAAAGCCTCAAGCCCTCCCACTGCCAGGGCGGCGTCTGCCCCAGCAATTGTCATTAAGGATTGTACAGAACCGTTGGCTCCTTTCATCGCCCCACTCATCAACTCCTCCTTTGCCTCCTGCCCAGTACCATCCAGCCTAAAGAATGTCTGGGTGAGATCTCTCCAACAAAAAAACATTATGGACCCCAACATACCCACTAACTAATGTCTCATCACAACCATCGCCTTCTTACTAAAAGATTTGGATCGTGCAGCCCATCTGCAGATCCAGAGTTTCCTGGAGACCTACAACCTGGTAGGCATGCACCAGTCGGGGCTTCCGCCCAGGTTATGGCACAGAATCTGCCCTCCTAGACTTAAAGAATCAATTGACCAAGATCAAAGATGCTGGCAAACCAGCCCTCCTCCTGCTGCTCGAGTTATCAGCGGCCTTTGACTTGGGCGACCACCAAATCCTATGCCGACATCTGGCCTCAGCCGCACACTTTTCATCAGACGCTATCGCCTGGATCTCCTCATTTCTCTCTGAGAAAGCCATGACCGTCTTCTCTCCAAGCGCTGCTGCATCTCCGGCCCTGGTCACATGTGGTGTCCCACAAGGATCTTGCATCCCTCCCAACACTATATAACATTTTTACAAAGCCACTATTTGACCTACTAGACAACAAAGGAATTTCATACACAAACTACGCAGATGATATGCAAATCCTGCTCCCCCGTACGCATAACTATGACACAGACTCCCAGAACCTTTGCTCAGTCTTCCACACCATCCAGGTCTGGATGGCATCACACTATCTCTCCTTCAATGATGAAGACAGTAATTCTCCTGGTGGGTTCACAATCCACACTTAATAATCTCGGCAGTTGTACAAACCGTTCATCGGTCTCAGAAATTCTCCATATCTCGATCCTCCAGGCCGACCCACACTGCTTAGTCACACAAGTTGTCTATCCCTTGATTCAAAAGAACAAGATCGGGAGGGTCCAGCTTACCGGTACTCACGGCTAAGCTTTGGAACAATCTACCCCTGCAACTACGAGCTGAACAATCCTATTGGGCATTCAGGAAACGGCTCAAAACTCTACTGTTCTCCCTGAATCTGTCATGAGGAATACTTGTAAAGACACTTATGTACCTGTGAAACAAATTCTATGTGTAACATGGAAGTATGTTTATATTGTAACCAGCACCTTGATGAACCAGGTTTATTGCGCTTTCAAAATGGAAAAATAAAATAGACTGTCATTCATCATGGAATATGTGGACTTAGCACTGCCAGTAACTGTAACACCAATTGTTGACGAGAAACAGGATAACTTTCCTTGTAATCATAATGAACGTCAAAGTACTTACACCCAATCCCTACTCATATATTTATATCACTTTCTACTTGTAGAAATTGGTGTAAGCATGCATGTATCTGGGTTTCTGAGTGCGTGTTGTTTGATGTGTATTTACCTACTGTGTGATCTTATATACATTTCACTGGCTAATGTTCTTTGCATCACCATTTGACAATCAGGTTCTTTCTGTAATCTTCAATGCAGAATCACAGCCCCTACACACCCGTGCAATTAAGCTTACTGGGGTCCACTGTCACTAGTGGGCACTCTTGGTCAGCAGAGTTGGTTGTTACTGTGCTCTCTCTTGCACCATGGACATTGATTGATACAGGAGAGGAAGTCTGCTCATAAACCCATTGCTGATTCTAATTTGTGGTTTACAACAGAAAAGCAAAATATATCAGTAAACAGAAAATGGAAACCAAAAAAATGATCGTGTGATCCAACCACACCCTTTTGTCACATTGTGGACTTGGGCTGTTCCAAACAGGGAGGTGTTGGATACAGTTCTGTTTGCTGCAAGCCTTCTGTTCCTTTGCAGGAGCAATTAATAAGCAACTCTGATTTTGCAGCTAGATTAAAACTTATTTACAGCTCTGCGTTTGAATTGCCTTGTACAAGTGAAATGGCCTGTCGTGCCATTCACCTTACTGTTGCCCATGCAGGTGCAAAACTCTTCTGCACAGTGCAGTTAAAGAGGGCCTCAGAACTTCAAGTCTGGCACCCTCACCTCTATAATCATGCACAAGGGTGTGGATACCGGTACAGATTCCCATTGAGACACCAGACATGCATTACAGCCATTGTTGTGGCCTACCATTTTGATTTTAGTTCTGGTCCATGGTCATAAACTTCGGGACATGAACTTTGGGCCAGGCTTGGTTCGGCGGTTTGTAACATGTTTGATATTGGTGAATAAAAGACATATTTGCTATGCAGTGATATGCCGGAAGAAATTATAAAACGCCATGCCCTAGGCGATAGTAGTACAAGTTAAGTTCCAGGCGACAAATTAAATAAACAAGCATTTCCGGTCCGAGTATGTTGAGGAACTACTTCAGGATTTATGAGAGCGAGTGTTGCGAGTGAAAAAGGACAGAGCCCCTTTAAGAGGGGAGCTCAAGACTAATGGGAGGGAGCAGGAAGCAAGGGAGGGACAAGGGAAGTCAGTAAGAGAATGGGAAAATAAAGAGAAGGTTATAGACGACCCAGGCTCCCGTGTGATGTGTCTTAAGGAATGTATGAGGCCTAGATAGCAGGTACAACAACTGGCGACAAAGGGAAACGTCCCGCGCCATGGAGAAATGTGCAAGAGAAGTCCATGGGAACAAAGAGCGAGGGGCCCGTGCGCCCAGCAGCAGTGGGCCCGTGCCCCCAGCAACAGTGAGGGGCCCGTGCGCCCAGCAACAGTGAGGGGCCCGTGCGCCCAGCAACAGTGGGCCCGTGCCCCCAGCAACAGTGAGGGGTCCGTGCGGCCAGCAGCAGTAAGGGGCCCGTGCGCCCAGCAGCAGTTGTGAGGGGCCCGCGCGCCCAGCAGCAGTGGTGAGGGGCCCGCGCGCCCAGCAGAAGAGGAGTGACGGAGGACCTGTGAACCAACAGCTGCAGTGTGCCCCGCGGCAGAAAAGAATGGAGGAAGGTGGTCCAGAACGAGGGCGGCGGGCCCGTGCGCCCGCAGCAGAGAAGAACGGAAGACAGAAGACGGAGAGCCCAGCAGTGAAGAGCCCAGCAGTGGACCGCCGGGTAAATCTACTCAGCAGTGCAGCTGGCCAACCGATGAACAGTGCCCTCGGGAGAAGAACTCAACCGAGAGGCCAGCAGTACAGCGTCTGAAAGGACACGCCACTATGGAGGGAACGAGCCCAGCAGCACGGTGCCGGAGCGCGGAGGTGCCAGGGACCGACACGAACAGCCGACGTGTGCGGCAACCTAGCAGCAAACAAGAAGGAAGGACCACAAGCAGCGGCCCGCCACGACTGCAGAGCGGGGGAGGAGGAACCACGCAGACTGACTCCACAAAGGTACGGAAACAGCCCGAGGGGCGGGAACAGGAAAGAAAACACACCGCCAGCACAGCAGTGCATGGGATGCACCTACAATAAGAAACCACTAGAAAGCGAGGATTATTAGCTAGCCCGCAAGGTAGGGCATTTATAAACACTGGCCCATCAAGACAAAACAAGGATCATTTAGACACTGAGGCAGAAACACTCCTCACTACAAAACCACTTGAAAGCGAGGATTCACTAAGAGCTGGGGCAGACACAAACCCCACAATAGACCATCGCCGCCAAACAGCACAGTGGACAAGAAAGGGCAAGCAGCCCCCCACGTACCCGACCCCCCATGAACTAAAGCCAGGGAGGAGGCACCACCCAACAGCCTGTAGGCCATCAAGGCGCTCCCTGCCCCCAGCCAGTGCATAAACCCCGGAAAAATCTGGGCGGGAAGCCCACAGACATAACGAACGGCCCGTAGGCCGATGGCAACACCCTCAGCCACCCCAACCAGTACCTGAAGAAGCAACCCCGACCCTAAGCGAAGGGAGGTACCCACAGAAAAGGGACGATAATTAGAGGGAATAACCACCTATTACATCAAGACTGCGGCATGACAAGAACCCACCAGCACAATGTTAGTGGGAAGCGCAACAAATTAGTGGCACCACTACGCCACCCTACGCCACCCTGTCAGTGCAACTACCTGCACACATCCACGAGGCAACCCAACATCAATGCCCAGGACCTACACCCACCCCCAGACAGCAAAGGAAAGCGAGCACACAAGCCACGCCCGTCACATGACCCCAGAGAGAAACCACCAATTTGAGGAAATGACAAGTGCTCAACCCATTTGAGCACGCACATAACCGCCTGAACGCCATCAAAGTAACGGTGCCCCACCCGCCATCACCAAACCACCCAAAGGTGAGGTGCTTCCCCAACAAAGCCATGCCCGCCACAGAAACCCCACGAGAGGACACCAAACAGGGGACACAGAAAGGGCCCACAAGATAACCGCCTGAACACCACTACCAGCACCAACAGAGTATCCACGCCTCACCTTACCGCCAAGGTACAATCATGACGGACCCAGCACAGACAGCTGCGGATACAGGGTCAGCCCACATTACCAATGCCAGTCCCACATCACAGGCTGCTGCCATGAGAAGGCCCGACCCATTCGCCTTGAGCCCGCACCACGACCAAGGAACAAGATGGGAAGAATGGGTCGAAGAGTTTGAAGACTTTCTAGGTGCAATTGGGAACCAAGACCCGCCAAACAAACTCAGCATATTTAGGAACCTAGTAGGAAAAGACGTAAAGGACATCATCAGGACAATTCCAGCAAGAGACAAAACCACGTACCAACACCTCCTCGATGCACTCAACGACAAGCTGATAGTAGGCTCCAACAAACACTACGAACGCCTTGCATTCAACCGACACAGGCAGCGGCCGCACAAATCCATTGCAGGGTTCGTCGCACGTCTCCAGCAGAAGATAGGGGACTGCGATTTCGCCAACTTCAATGATCAAGAGGCCATAAGACTAAGGATAATAGAAGGGTGCACCTCGTCAACGTTCAGAAAACACCTTCTCAAAAAGCCCTTAACCCTAGCGAAAATACTCAAGCTGGCAAAAACATACGAGAGAGTCGACGCGCAGGCAGCCGCTATTGAAAAGAAAGCTGAATGCAACACCATCGCGGCCCTCACGGAAGGGCAACCACAATACACTAAGCCCACTCCACCCTGGAGAAGGAGGAAACTTAGAAGACACTGGCAACAAAGCCCGAGCAAAGAGCAATGCCACAGGCGAGGGTGGAAACACACACATAGACAACCATACCCAGCCTCCGGACAAACATGCTGGCGCTGTGGCCAGGAAGGTCACCTTCAGACAACATGCAGAACAGGACCACCCACAAGCTCGGCATGCCAACCCACACCACCAGCCCAAGCAAGATACCCAAGTCCACCAATGGCACGGTTAGACATCAGGAAAGACATCAAGGCCACGAACACCAGCCCACCTAGAGGTCACAGGCATGCACACCCCCTCTACCCTGAGTTAGCCCACCAAAAAGGAGACGGACCGGCACTTGGCACACGAACCTCACCCGTTCTGCGAGAGGGCTATGAGTCTCGCAACCACCCAGTACCCTTCGGGGGGGGGGGGGGGAGATGCGGAAGCCACAGGAAACGTTGGTACAAAGCAACTGTACCAGACAGGGGTGGAAGAACAACCCCTAGACAAACCCCAAGACCACGCTGGCCAATGGAGGACCACACAGACAGTACAGCCAAAAGGTCGGTCACAACGCGACCCAACTCAAGGAAACCGCAGAGTGCCTGACACCATCCGCATGATACTGAGTCCCGCCATAGGGCACAGCCGTCTCAGCCACCGGACAGCACTACAGCACGCACTCATCAGCATTCACTATAGGTCATTCGGAGTAACCCACAAGAAGGACCACATGCTCAAGCAAGATGCGGGAGAGACAAGCAAAGCCGAAGAACCGGCGAACCGCGCAGATCCCATCCTAGTGACAAGGGGCAAAGAACAAGTGACAACTACGACAAGGAATTACGGCAAAATGACGCCAAACGACTCCCTCCTCCACGAGTTATACTTTGAAGAGCATGAACCAACGAAAGGGGCAGCAATTGAGATGGAGGGAAAAGAGAGTGCAGAGGAGACCCACAAGCAACCAAGCAGGCCACATCGAACCACAAAGAGACCCCAACGGCTCATCGAGCAAATGTAACCCGGGAAGTCTCATGTTAAGCAAGGGGGAGGTGTTGCGAGTGAAAAAGGACAGAGCCCCTTTAAGAGGGGAGCTCAAGACTAATGGGAGGAAGCGGGAGGAAAGGGAGGGATAAGGGAAGCGGGAAGTCAGTAAGAGAATGGGAAAATAAAGAGGTGGTTATGGACGACCCAGGCTCCTGTGTGATGTGTATTAAGGAATGTATGAGGCCTAGATAGCAGGTACAACAACGAGTAGAAGATTAATAGATTTTCAAACTGATAAGTATTAGTAAGAGGGTTAAAAAGGGTGTACAGAGAAAACCGTGCCGGTCAGTGTTAGAACATTTTACTGGGCAGAAAGGCTCAGAGATTGATAAATAAGATAGTTGTGAAAAGAATTCGCAAGTTGGAAAGGTATTAGAATGAGGTTCCCCAGAAGTGGGTCTCCTACATATAACATTATATCAGCTGCATATAGTTTGATGAGGTCGGACCGGCCGTTTATGTGAATGCCAGCATTGCTGAAGCGGGCTCGCATCAGGTCCGCCAGCGGTTCTATGACCAAAGTTCTCTGCATTGTCCACAAGGCCTTCTGGGGCCTCAGTACTTCCAACTCTCTTTTCGTAAATACCTTCCTACTTGAGCTCTTCGCTCCTCCGCCTCCAACTCCCTCAGGGCCAGCCGCTTCTCCAAGCAACAAGTTGGTGGTAGATCTCTTTCTTTGGCTGGGGCCTCCCTCTGGAACAGCTTCCCTGCCTCTCTGAAACTTGAGGAGAACCATCTTCGGTTCCGGAAGCACCTTAAGACTTTCCTCTTTGCTTCTTCCTTCTCTCTTCCTCTGCCCTGCTGAATTCCTGGCTGAAACTGCACTGGTCACCTGGCTATCCTCTGATCTTCGGCCCAGGTCCCCTTCCTGCCCAGTTGCACACCTGTATTAACCTCCCCCCATGAAACCCTTGCACTTGGGTCCGTATCTGTAACCCTACAGTCCCCCTACCTGCACTTTGGACACCTGCTGTCTGCACTTACCCTTGTACTTGCCACCCGTTGGCCGTATTTCTTGTTATTGTTTGATCCCATGTACTGCACTGCCCCCTCCCCCCTAGCACTTTTCCCCACCCCTCTCCCTGCACTTGCGCAATCTCAATGTCACTTGGCCTAGTAAGAGCGTTGTCTCCATCTTCCCTTTGTCCCCCTACCTTGCCTCGTCACGCCTTGACACACTTGTGTATAGGCGCGTTATAAATGCCATATCATATCATAAAGCAAATAAAGGTGACAGTGGGCACCCCCATCTAGTGCCTCCCTCCAGCATTAATGTGGAGGAGAGCATGCCATTAGTATATACTCTAGCATAAGGTTGGGAGTATAGTACTTTTACACATTTTATAAAGTTAGGTCCAAATCCATAGCTGTCCAATATCCTAAATAGGAAAGGCCAGGACACTGTTGAATGCTTTCTGCATATCTAGTGAAATCGCAATCCCTGGACTGTCTTGTGGCATTTGTGAGATGATGTTATACATCCGACGTAGATTCAAAGCCATCAACCTCCCTGGTATAAAGTTGACCTGATCCTCATGCACCATATGTGGCATCAGTGGGGTCAGCCGTGAAGCAAGGATTGTTGAAAATATTTTGGCTTCAGTATTTACTAATGACAGTGGCCTGTAAGACCCGCACTCGTCTGGAGCTTTGCCTGGCTTAAGTAGTAAGATAATGATAGCTTCGCGCATTGACTCCAGGAGGGTCCCAGTGTCCTAGGCTTCTGACCAGACCAGCATAAGATGGGGAGCTAGCTCATCTACGAACTCTTTATAGAATTCTGCACTCAGCCCATCTGACTCCGGTACTTTCCCTTTCGCTAGATCTTTTATGGCCTGGCTCAGAAGTGTGCTCTGCTGCCTCCCGTCATTCAGCTGACAGTGTGGACATGCTGAATGACAAGAGAGGACTCCTCTCCTGTCAGTCAATGTGTTCAGGTTGCCCAGCGTAACCACACTGACTGACAGGAGAGGAGTTCTCTCTTGTCAGTCAGTGTGTTCACGTTGCTCAGCATGACCATACTGACTGACGGGAGAGGACTCCTCTCTTGTCAGTCAGTGTGTTCATGTTGTCAGCGTGATCATGCTGACTGATGGTAGAGGAGTTCTCTCGTCAGTCAGTGTGTTCACATTGCTCAGCATGACCACGCTGACTGACAAGAGAGGATTCCTCGCCTGTCAGTCAGTGTGCATGTTGTCAGCGTGATCACATTGACTGATGGGAGAGGAGTTCTCTCTTGTCACTCAATGAGTTCACGTTGCTCAGCGTGACCACGCTGACTGATGGGAGAGGTGTTCTCTCTTGTCAGTCAGTGTGTTCACATTGCTCAGCATGATCACGCTGAATGACAGGAGAGGAGTACTCTCTTGTCAGTCAGTGTGTTCATGTTGTCAGTGTGATCACACTAACTGATGGGAGAGGAGTTCTCTCTTGTCAGTCAGTGACTGATGGTAGAGGAGTTCTCGCTTGTCATTCAGTGTGTTCACGTTGCTCAGCGTGACCACGCTGACTGATGGGAGAGGAGTTCTCTCTTGTCAGTCAGTGACTGATGGGAGAGGAGTTCTTGCTTGTCAGTCAGTGTGTTCACGTTGCTCAGCGTGACCACGCTGACTGATGGGAGAGGAGTTCTCTCTTGCCAGCCAGTGTGTTCATGTTGTCAGCGTGATCATGCTGACTGATGGGAAAGGAGTTCTCTCTTGTCAGGCAGCATGTCTACGTGTCGGCTGCGTGGATGCTTTTTAAGGGTGCATGGAGATAAGGTAAGTGTTTTTTATTTTAAATTAAAAGTGTATATGTGTATTTAAATTAAATTAGTATGTATATGTGTATGTATGAATGCATGTGTGCATGTTGGTGTTTGTGCCAATGCTGTTTTTGGTTTTATGTATACATGCATGTATGGAGTTGTCTAACTGGTGGATGAATGCATGGGTGAAAGGTTTTTTTGTGAGTGTGTGTTCAGCAACACCCCTAAATGTAGCCACCCTGGGGGGGGCACTTCATTAAGGGGTGGGTTCATGGCATCAGAGGTGCAGCTAGGCTAAAATGTCAGGGGGGAAAGGGGACTAACACTTCAAATGTTGGGAGAGGCGCTAACATCAGAGGAAGGGGAAAACTTCCTTGTGTGGGGGCACCTAACATCTTTCCACATTTCGAATGAGACTATTCTGGTGAAGCTTCAATGTTACAAGCAGCTACCTCTTGCCTTCATTTCTGAAACATCACACTTAAGGACTGCTGTGAGAATGAGATATCTCATGTCACCACTTCCCTTCTAATCACTCCCCTAGCATGCAAGTGCTAACCCCACATCACAATTTCAATTACCTAAAAATTTATGGATCTGAATGCAGGTGCTAACAGTGAAATGACTTCTCATGACCATGCTAATCCCTATGGCAATTCTCACCCAGTTCCTGCCCTCCCTACCCAAAACACCTCCTCACAGAAACTCTGAGCTAGCTTTAAACATACCTTGCCATCAAACGTTGCCCTCAATGTGCCTGCAAGTGTTTCCTCAGAGGAGTCTTCTGAGAATTCATGACTTCATTGGAGTTGTAAACATGTAACTGGTGTAATAAAAATGTCTTAATCAGGTCTGCCTTTGGCCACTCAATTTAAAAACACACTGTGTGTCTTTCACTGAAGTTCTTTTAAAAAATAAGCATTGGCAAAGCCAACAGTTTTGGCTTGTGTATAAGTATTAGGCATTTACGATGCACTGCTATTAGCTGCTCAGGTACTCAAACCATTTTGCACTGGCACGATCAATGGCCAGCTAATACCAATACAGAAGTGCCTTTCCCATGCCTACACGAATTCCCAAACTGATAGCATTGCCAGTGCTCTTTTTGCTTTACCCTTGATGCACAGGACTATGCATCAAGGTCAAAGCAAACATACTAATGTAGGCCAATCTAGCCAGCAATAACACTTATGGTACACAGTCAGCCAGTCAGCCTGGATATACTTTCTGTGGCATGGCATTTTTACTGGCTGGGAGTCCATACATGGTAATAATGGCATATATTGATGCAGCCTGCATCGACATAATTAGAACAACCAGCATGAATATATTTTTATACTAGCCTATCTTGCGTGGAAAGGCGGTATGAAATGTATTGGAAAATGTTCCCATGCACAATTTGTGATTTGCAACTATTGAGAATTTCCATGTGCTTCCATACAAAACCAATTGCAAACTGTATGGACTTCTACCCAAGTAACAAAGGAGAAACAAGAGTGCAGCCAACGGGTGGCAAGTGTGGGTACTCATAAGTGCAGCCAACGGGTGGAGAATTAGAGCAAGAGTGGGGACTGTAGGGTTACAGATACAGACCACAAGTGCAGGGGAGCCAAGAGGCAGTGTGGGATTGCAACAGGACAGGCAGGGTCCTGGGCCCGAATTCAGAGCTTGACCAGGTGACCAGTGCATGGAGCAGACAGGTGATCAGCAAGGGAAAGGAAGAGAGAAGGCAGAAGCAAAGAGACAGGTCTTGAGGTGCTTCCGGAACCGGAGACGGTTCTCCTCAAGTTTCAGCAATGCAGGGAGGCTGTTTCCAGAGGGAGGCCCCAGCCGAAGAAAGAGATCTGCACTCAACTATTTGCTTGGAAAATTGACTGACCCTCAGAGAATTGGAGATGGCGCAGTGGAGAGCTCATGCCATCTTATATATATTTATTCATATGATAAAAAAGTTAGTCTGGCATGAACCTTTCTTCAGTAGAGAAATCTAACTGTGCTGTAGTTGATTTGGAGTTGTAGTAATAAACCATATTTGGGATCCTGCACACAAACTCAAGGGTAGATTTTTTGAGTCTCCTGTTTGTGGATGTGGGGCCGCTGGCCGAGTACAAAAAATTGTAAGGGGGCCTCACCAAATGTTTTGCTCCGGGCCTCACCACATCTTCTGACAGCCCTGGTGACGGCCCTGCCTGTGACTGCTCCCCATGCCGTCGTCTCAGAATAAGGCTGGACAGGGCTTCAGCAGAGCCCAGCTCTCCCCGGCCCTTATAAACAGACAGCACTGTTCGACAGTTTAGATCACAGCTTCTGGAGTACCATTTCCTCCAGGACTTGCACCGGGTGTGCACCTACCATTTGTTTCTCGGGTCCCAATTTTACAGCTCCCTTTGTCCACGCTCACAGTTTAAGAATGAGCACGAGTCCTCCACTCGATGCAGAGCTTAAACACGGTCCGTCATCTGGGCAAGCAGTGCAACAGTGCCCTCCCACCTTAGTACAAGTTTAAAGAAATTGGCTATTTCATCAAATGTTAGATTTGCCTTGCTCACTAATGTCCTAGCAGAGGCAATATAAAGTGACTGTGTCCCAAGTTTCAGCACATTGTTCCTTCTCCGTTCTAAACTTATACAAACAGTACATGTCTACCAGTTCAGCTGAAACCGAATCCAAACGCCTTTCTAATGTCAGGAGTGCAATAACCACATTGTCAGGTTTCACTACGTTTGAACAAGAAATGTGCTCTGGTCTAGCGGGTCCTACTGTTGCAACCCTGCATAACAGCTGCTCTGGTCCTTTTTTGTGGTTCTTGGATTTGACGTGGGACCAAAGTTCAGCTTAATTCTAAATCTTGAATTTCAAGCGCTGAACTATATGCATTCCGTCTTGATGGGGCTTGCTCAGGATGGTCACTGCATCCTCTCCCCTGGCCTTCTGGGATTATTAGTCCTGGAGACATTTAGCTAAGAGGGATTTCCAGAGTAACCTGCGTGTCGGGAATTTGGATACCGGGCACCTGTAGCTTGCAATGGTGGCCTGAAAGGGCGCGCATGTGTGCAAAAGGTTAATGGCATGACAAGGTATGTGACAAAGTCCCCTGCCTATGCCTTGGGGTAGGGAATGCTGTGGTCATATAGTCCAGGTGCCACCACCAGTGGTGCGACACTGGGACCAGAGGGGGTACAATGAGGATCCCCCAGGACTAACAAAGGGGATTGTCTCAGGGTTGCCATTGACTTAATATGAGCCCATTAAGAAACTCCCCAAGAGGAACCCGAGAACGGAGCCCCAGTCCAGGTTCCTTGCTGGAGCCAAGCCACAGAGAGCCATCTGCATGAAAATCTAACTATCACAGAGGTAGGGTGAACCAGCAGTGTTCGGGGAACCTCACCTGCTGCAATAGAGCAAGAAACTGCTTGTTTGAGAATCGTCTTGTTTGCCAGCATCAAGTGTGCGTCGGTATAAAGATGGCAGCCCAGCATGAAGTCCCACAATAGAGGGGAAACTACACTGATGTGCTCCAGACTGGCAATCCCTGTCACTCCAATGTCATTAGGGCATTATTCCCAAGACACAGGTGCACTCATTTCCAAATAGTGCAGCCCAAGGGGAGGAGCGGGGACCCTATACAAATTCAGTCAAGTTCATAGTTGCTTGGGGGGGGGGGGTTGGAGCTGGTGAGAGAGTTGGACGAGGTTGGTGTAGATGAAATACGGCCAGTAAAGGGAAAATGAAAGAGGAGGTTAGTAGGAGACATCAGGAGAAAGTTGGAGAAGATACTAGAGAAAAGGAGGAGTTGGAAAGGAGGCACGAGGAGGCTGCTGGAGGAGATACTAGAAAAAAGAAAGAGGAGGCTGGAAGGAGATGCCATGAGGAGAAAGACAAGGTAGGAAGGAGATATCAGAAAGAAAGAGGTGTTTAGGGGACTCTGAAGGCGTTTAGAGGAAACACCAGAAAGAAAAAGGAGGTCAGGAGAAACATCAAAGGGACTTGTGGAGACCATGTTCAAGTGGCAGGTGGAGGACTGAAAGGGAAGGCTGGAGGAATCCGCATGAGGTGAACCAACAAGAAGGAGCCGGAGAACCAGGAGTGAGAGGTGAGGATAGGAGGAGCAGGAAAGAGCCCATTGGTCACAAAACCTTTGTGACCTATCCAACAGGAAGTGGAGGGCAGGTCCATAATGAGATACCCAATCCCCTATGACAGTGTGATGGTGAGGAAATGAAAAGGAACCCTGTAGAGAGGCTGGTGTTAGCACATACCTGGTGTAAGCTCTGGGGGTTTGTTTAGACCCATTTATCCCCATGTTCCACTCCTGTGAAAGCCTAACACGTGGGGTGCACAAGGGGGCCTACCAAATCCAGGACGAGTAGCAGATGGCCAGAGTTGGCAACCCAAGAGGGGACCACAGGTGACTATTCACCAAACCTAGGAGACAAGAAGAGTACAACAGCACTTAAAACTCATATTGATGTCAGCAAATGAATTGACCCTTTGGCCTCCATGAAGGGAACTTATAAATCCTGAAATCCTGAACAATAAGAAGCCATCCTCGTAATTATTTATGGAATGGAGAGTAGGCACTACAGTCAAATTCGAATTAGGCAGGAGCATCTAGTTGTTGGTGCCTCTCAGGTGGTGTTCAATATTCTAGATGTATGATTCATCTGCCACTAAGGAATCTTTCCAGAGGACTGGATGTGCCCTGAGATGCCATTTGGTTCCAACAAGTGCCATAGGATGTATTCTGCTGTGACTGCGCCATGTTAATGTATGGAGGGAGAAAGGACGTTTCCCACATCGTCTGTACTATGAGCCTTAATTGACCTTCATAGCTTCAAATACACCACAGTGAAGACTGGAGGTTGGAGTTTTTGGATGGTGCTCTCACCTTAGAAGCACCCCATGGTAGTCATATCCTGGGGCTTGGAAGAAGTTTCTGCAGTTAACTTAGACAGGGTGTCCGTTGTTGGAGCCATATACTTTAAGTTCCATGGAGAAAAGCACAACCCATGCCTGAAGCCACACTTACTCACAACTCAAAAGATGAGCCAAGCGTTAGACTGATGACTGCTTGCAGAAAATTGAAGCACCTCTGCAGATGTCAGGAGCAGGCATGTAGAAGCTTGGAAGGATGATGCAACAACGGGAGTTTAAGTAGAGCAGGCAGACGCGCTGAGCAGGACAGAAACCAGGGGAAAAGAAGTACGCAGGACTGGACTAACAGGGAAACGAAAAAAAGAGCAAACTAGCAGGACTTCAGCAAAAGAGTGGCAGACACACTGGAGAAGGCAGGAGGCAGGGGAGTTGCTAGGTCTGGAAAAGACCGGGGGCTAAGCTGATGTCGGAATTGTTGGGACTGGGGGCTAGCTAGTCTTTTGGCTGTAGCTCCTGAGATTCTATCCGGGGCTACAACCAAAAGATCAGGGGCTATAGCCCCCTTAGCCCCCCCCTAGCAACGCCCCTGGCAGGAGGCAACGCTCAAAGAAACCAGGCATAACTGAGGGAGAACAGGGAAAAATGTGACTGCTCAATGAGTAGATATAAAAGCATTGAGATACTTACTGTTGCGGCCCAGGTTTATTTTGATCATGAGATTAGAATGAGAAAAGAGACTTAACCAGGAAATGGATGGCCACTGTTGCCAATCCATCTCCCAGAAGACCTTGAGACAAGCATACCACTAATGCTTCATGACGACAGTGGACTGTCTGGGCAGGAACGAAGCCAATTGCTTTCACCACCCCCGACTGCGCAGCCACCCACAATCAGGTCAAATGCCAGAGCCCCAGCACAACCACACCCACTGACATGCAGGAACTAGCAGACACGGGGATCATTGTCACAGAAAAGGTAAGCGATGTACATTACGGATGATATCACCCCTAGGTGCACACTCTGAACAAATGACACCCTGCTGGCTCCTTAGAGAAGAGTCCAGAGTAAGCTTGATAAGGCAACACAGAACACGCTATAGAGCAGGCGGTGCCAGGGGCAGCATAGGCTGTACATGGCCCTGGCGAAGTGCGATGTGTTTCCTGTCCTAGGGAAAAGAAGTTCACCTTTTTCTTCCACGCCATGAAGTCCTTGCAAGGCAGTGGCGCCTTGCCTTCATGTTATGGAGCAGCCCCTTCTTGAGGGATTCATCGGAAAGGGAGTGACTGTGGGCTCAAGTTGGCCGATGATGACGGGGTCTGAGGATTTAGAGTTAATAGTTGTGTAGAATTGTCCCAGACAACTATTGAAGACAGCCTCAGTATTGCTCAAATCCGAACATTTGAGGCAAAATTTGACCAGTGAGGAAGATGGTGGAAATAAATGGTCCCAAATATAAAGCAAATAACTATTTTGAAATGAGAAGCAACGTAGATTTCAGCTTAAAATTCAAACCAAAAAAAGACTGTGGTATGGCAACTAGTGCATGTAAAGGCAGTACAGCAGAGCCCGTGTGTGCAGGTATAGCCAAGGTCGCATTTGTGCATCCTCCAAATCGTGCATTATGCTTTCAAATACATTCTGCTTGTGGAACTAGAGGTACAGGCATCCCAGGAGTCTAGAGGAAGTGGTCAAGGACAGAACGCCCCAGTATATTATCCTGAGTAGAAACCAGCTTTCTTGCCACAGAAGTCCAGCACCACGTATACAAGAATGTGTGGATGTTTTCTATGCGTTGTTTGGCAGTGCTTGGGTTGGTTTACTGGGGATTTTAAGGGAATTACTGTGTTTTAATAGCTTTTTCATCAATGGTCTGATGTGATGTTTTCCCACATAATTAGAAAATGGGTGTGAAAGGTGGGTGCAGGAGGGATGTTGGAGACAGGTTGGCTTAATATTTTTGGATCAGTGATGGGTTCAGTCACTTTTGCTCTTGCCACCACTGGACATGTAAAAGGGTTGAGCTCCTTGTGCAACATGGACATGGGTAGAATCGTGGTGTGCTGTGGTGCTGCACTTGGCAAGAGTGTGAACCCCTTGATGTACCTGAGCGCATAGCTCTCGGGAAATTGGTGGCACTAAGCCTTCCTGTTTGATTGAAATGCTGCCTTTCATAGATTATTTTCAAAAGCATCTCTACCTTTGACATTTGAAGAATTTTAGCCTGAAAATGTGGACACAGGGTCAACAAAATTAAGTATGATTTCTTCCTGCAAAATTGCATATTTTGAAGCAGTTAATCCATCCCTTAAAAATCCATCCCGCCTCTGATCTCTAGTTTTAAAGCCAATACACTATCAGGCTGTCAGTCATGCATCACTGCCCCAATCTTATTTATAAATACATTTGAAGATATCACTATTAAAAAGGTGCCTGTTATATTTTTCTCCCAAGGCATTGATGCCTGGTCCCTTTTCTCAGGTCGTGTTGATAGGGGTTCAGATTGGTTGACAGAGATCCGAGTAGCACCCATAGCAACATATGAATTAGATTTTGGGTGCATCCATTTCATATTGGTGCCATTTCAACGGTTTTGTAGTTTCTGGCAAATGGCCAGAACCAGCCTGCTTCCCATGCACGTTCTAAAACCATGAAAAGTTTAAAGAAGAGAGACTGACATCCCAGTTTTCCTTTGTTTCACTTGCAGTCATAACATCAGCAATTAACCCATCTGGCCTTTCTCAAAAATCTTTCGATTATTCTTGAGGACACAAAGTGTCCTCAAGAATGCACTCTGGAAATGTTTCTAACTCCCCTATTGACAACATTGCCTTCAATTGTCCTGAAGCCAAAGGAGGGGTAATTAAAAGTATTGGTGGATTTAAAAGGGGCAGTTCGCTCAAAAATCTTCTTGTCCCGATCGTCATACTGTAATCAATCTTAAAATATTTTCCTATGCATTTTACCTAAGTTTTCCTCACTTTTACACATGCGACAACAATGGGTTGGGCGTGGCCATCTTGTGCTCATTTTATCCAATGAGGCATTGCACTAATTTCAAGTCCGCTTGCACAAGAAAAATACAGATCGCCTGCCCCTGAAGCTGACATCACTAGTCAAATGATATGCTGAACCTATTTTCATGACGTTAGTGGCCAGCGTAGTAAAACGTGCCCAGTCATCACCCACGCCATAACGTCACTTAACGCAGAACCAGGAATATCAACACACACATCCCTCTCACAGCGCGTAACTTTTCTTTCATGTCCCAAATCGGATAGGAAAAAAATATTGTTAAAGAAAACATCATTAGTCTGCAAAGTAACAAGTGCTTTTATTTATCAAAGAACGGTGCCAATAGTATATTAAATCCACAAAATGAACGATAGGTTTTTGCCATACAAGTTATAGCTAGTGAACATCGTGCATACTTCGAATGTTCTTGTGTGTCCTTATGTTACACCAGCAAAACTTTCTAATGACATGCATGGTGTTCCTTTCGTGAGAAGATCTGGATTCTTTGCACTTTCAATCGCAACGCTTTCGCTTCCGCATGTTGCTACATCGGAAACCATGACAGGTTCCTTCTCGTCGCTGGTGCGCCAAAGGGCAGATTGGTCCCTTTTTGTCGTCCCACATAACGGTAATGCAATAAGCAGCGTTTATGGTTATCCGCCAATGTTGATTGAAGAAGCCATTCGACGGTAGCTGGAAAGCATGGCATACGCAGAACGGTACTATATATCTGTGTAGATAACAGGATAAAAATATATTTTAGTAGCCGTTCTTTAATCGAATATAATCATTTACCCTATAGTTAAGCACCAGATGAAACCTAATCATAAACACAAACCACACATAATGAACACACACATGACAACATGGGGGAGTATTTGAGACCACGTCATGCATGAAAGCTTAGCACTATGAAGTAAGTATAGCTCCCAATGGGATGGAGAACCAGATGTTAGGAAGTTGCATTCTCTCGGAGTCAAGCAGAGTAACCACTCCAAACAACAGAATGCAGAAATTGAAACTAAATTTTCAAATGTCCACTTTTAATATAGTAAAGGTTATCATTTTTTAGGCTATTCGACACCTTGTGTCCTTCAAGCGGTTGCTGACTTTCGCTCAAGGCCAAATAACAAAAGCAGCTTGTTTTCAGTGATTGAACCAGAGACGGGTAGGTTTCGATTTTGTCAAAGAATGCCACAACAATAAAACAAACCAGACAAGACGCGCCAGTGTGACTGGATTTATTTCTTCCATTCCCACAAGCATCAGCCCACGACCTGACCTTCACTTCATGGAGAGATGAGCACAGCTGACCCATGTGGGAATCGACAGACGGCTGAGAAATAAACCAATGGAGCACGATCATGTATACTGTCTTACTGATCACCAGTTCGGGTTTAGACCCTATATGTGTTGTTATTACTGACACCGTGGCCTCTAAAAAGGTAACAACATGCATTCTGGAGTCCGAACATCCTCAAACAGCAGAGACCTTTGCTGATATTTTTTGTATTCTGTACAATTAAACCTCGTTATCCCTGCAAACTATCTCTTGGCTTCTTTCCCTAGAGGGCTGTATTCATTCTGTTGTGAGTGCAATAGGGGACAGTCTTCAATTGCACACCGCCTACTATAATTCATGCATGTCTGTTCATACTCCCTTGCAAGACAGGTGACATTGCGTGCCTATACCAAATAATTTGCATTCATACTCTGACTAGGCCTTGTGCCAATTGGCCGTGCTAGTGCATAGGGTAAGCAAGGAGGAGCATTAGACAATTTTTCGGAGTCGCTCGCTAACTTTCTAGTCCAGCCCTGAGAAATGGGTATTTATGTGCTCAACATTGCAGTAGTGCATGAAAGCGCATGATCGCACCGGTGAAGCAAAAAGCGGTTCTTCTTGTGAAGGCTGTATCAAGTCAGGAAGGGGCCTAAGGCGATAAAGAATTGGTTCCCACTATTCGAGTAGGATGTGCCCTTGGCGTCAGATCAGTTTTCAAAAGGTGAGAATAGCTGGGGAGCGCAGGCTAACCCAGCCAACATAGAATACCTTTATGGGATATCTGTGCGTAAAAGGTATCGGCTGTGCCGGTCCGAACCCGTCAAGTGATGCAAAGACTGGATCCATGTAGCCAACTGGAGCCATGTGATAGATTTTATGTTCGCAAGGACATGGTTTTTATCCCTTTCAATTACCATTTCATCACACTTATTGGTGACGGGATGCACCCCACCTCATACATATATAAAATATCTACCTTATTGTAATGACTTGTTGCGTCTGCTACGGGGAGGCTGTTAGGGTAGTTTTTCTGAAGTCGAAATAAAGGCTTAGTAAAAACATTCAACTAAGGCAGTCCAAAACTCCAATCTTAGTATAACGCTGTATGAACTGGGTTCTGGTTAGCATAGACAGAGCATGTAGGCTTGTCCTGGGAGGGAGAGAGGCTGTAGAATCAGTACAAATGAATTTGCAATTCAAACTGTCCAAAGAAACACAGAAACACTATGTAATATAAACATAAATAGTCTATTTAAATAAGAGTAGGCCCGGTTAATTTTTGGAGGAAAAAAAGTACTATCACATTACATATAACCACATTTATTAAAACACAAGACTATGCTAGAAGGTACACAGACCAAGGCATTGTTAAAGGAATAGTGATTATAAAGATGCTGAAATGTGTGCATTCAATGAGAGGGGAAATATGTGGGAAGCCATTGGTGAATGTGACTCGTTTAACACAAGTCAGTAACCTCAAAATACATGCCACCTGTGAAATGTTCCATGAAAAATGTTCATGGTCCGCTCAACCAATACTGGGGAAACTGTCAGCTGGCAATCTACTGTGTGCAGCAGCTTTACTTTTCAGTGGCTCTAGTTTCATTAAGTTATCCAGTTTCTGTCAATTTGTGGGACTCCATTTCATTTCTAAAACGCAGTACTTCAAATATCAACGTCAATATCTATTCCCTGCCATTAGTGAAGCTTGGAAAATTGAACAATTGTCTATTCAAAGTACATTCTCCGAAAAACGGTTCAGGCTAGCTGGCGATGGACAGTGTGACAGCCCCGGATTTTCAGCAAAGTACTGCACATACCACTTTCAGGACATGGAAAGTAAAAAAATTGTGAGTTCGGTGGTCGTGCAGGTGTCCGAATGTAAATCCTCAGTGGCCATGGAGAAACTTGGTTTTCTAAAATCACTGGAAGATCTACAATCGAGGGGAATGCAGATCGACCTCATAGCCACGGATAAGCATGTTTCAATAGCCAAGACAATGAGAGAGCAGTATCCAAATATTCGCCATCAATTTGATGTATGGCACGTTGCCAAATCCATCAATAAAAAAATCTCAGCTGCAGGGGAAAAAAAGGTCCTGAAAGCATTTCACAGTGGTCCCAGTCTTTCAGCAACCATCTTTGGTGGAGCTCCAAAACTTGTGATGGGTCTGTGGAAATTGTACTAGAAAAATGGCAGTCACTGATGCACCACTGTTCCAACGTTCACTCTTAGACAGAAAACCAACATTTCCACCAACGTGAACATGGCCCTTTGTCGCCGGAGCAGGAACGGAAGAAGAAGTGGTTGATTCCTTCATCACCTCCACACAATGCCCTTGAGAAGATTGTGTTTGATAAAACTATCAAGAGATCTGAAGGGACTCACAGCATTCTGTCACACAGGATATTTGGAGGTATTCCACAATATGTGCCTAAAGTACAGGCCAAAGAGATTGCATTTCGGCATTGAAGGGATGAAATATAGGACATTACTAGCGGTATTGGTGCATAACGAGAATGTAGGCTGTGAACAATCGAGGACTACGGGAAGCTGTCATGATGCATACCCCCAGGCATCCAGACCACGTCCATCAGCCCCGGGAGCAGGCATCATGTCGCCTTGAGAAAACCCAGCAACTCCTGCTAGGGGCTGTCTGGGTTCAGTCCTGGCGCCTATGGCACCAGGCTCCTATGGGACATCAGTCCTGGCGCCATAGGCGCCAGGCTCATAGGTGCATACTTACCTGATGCAGACCATGCTGCAAGAAGATCCAAGCCTGTGTGAGGCCTGGAAGGGACTACTTTACCTTAGGGACTATTTTGTTACTCGGGTGTGGTCGGGGAGGAATACCTACCTGGGACTACTTTGGTGGCTATTTAAACCACGCCCGAAGAGCAGCACAAGCTTCGCGTTATTCTGCATCCAGCAGCGTAACGCTCACTGTGCCAGCAGCAGCATCCAGCCTTCTGCCACACCCGCCTCTAACCTGGAGCACCTAGAAAGAAGGAAAGAAGCAAAGGTTGGAACAAGAGTATTACCTGATTTCTTACCTGATTCCGGATTCATCGCACCTTCAAACCAGAGCAAAGACTTTGTTTTAAATGCGTTGCATTGCCAGCAGCAGCGCTGCGCCAAACTCACCGTTCCACGCAGCATCTCTTCGATTCGGCGCTGTCTCTATCTTTACATCGCCGAATCCCGGCACCTAAGGGGGACAAGAAACAACAAGGTGAGCAGAGAGAACAGACAGAGACAATCTCTTTAGCCGCCATATTCTTACCTGATTTTACTGCCGGAGGTATAATTCATCAGCACGCCACATCTTCTTATGCCGCACCTCTAAGATAAGGAGAAAGCAGCAAGTTTAACCCTTGGCATTATTCACCGGACAGTGTTGGGTAACACAGACTTTTACCGGAGCGCTTTCAGCTGCCAATCTTCTTATTGGGTCAAGGCTGCAAGATAAAAGAGGAATTGGACAGGAGTGAATTCCAGACATTTTGAACTCTTACGAACTATATACTTACGGCTCTTCGCGAGGATCTTTTGGAGTCAGATTCGTCTACAACTCTTCCAATATCTTCAAGCCAGAGAAGTAACTGGTCATCAACGCGCCCCTGCGTGCTTCGCAGGATGGAGGGCTCATCCTTCAAGAATATAAGGTGAGATTGCTGAGAGGGCGCTTCAGAGGTGATTAGTGGGGAGGACAGTGGGGGTGCTATCAGGTGAATCCACAAGTGGCTAAACCCATCTCTCCACTTGTAGGAGAATATTTCTACTAGCCAAGCAGACAAGATTAGGAGGGCAGATTCAGTAGTCATCGCTGCACTACGCATCACGTGGGTGGAGGCCGCAGCGTTCCGGGTCCGACCGACACCCCTGTGGGATCTAGGTGAGCATAACAGAAACCTTGGGATGCTTCGCTACACTATGGCCTTTACAAAAAGAAGCAAAAAATGGGTGGTCAAGCCAGTATATGAGGAAATGGATTTTGATTTTGTGAAAGATATTATTAATGTTTTGGAGATGCATAAGAATGGAATTGCGTGCGATTTTGGTCCGAGTACACATACATTGCCACAAAACATTGCCAACATGCCCTGTCCACCTAAAGCAGAGCTCGTGGAACAGTTCAAATCCAGGTACAAATGATTACAACAATGTTTTTATGAAGTGTCCAAATAAAGCATCCAATTTGTCTGGTAAAATGTATCCTCTTTGTTCATTTGTTTTTTCAACTAGTGCAGTTTTTACAATTGCCTTGCAATGCAAGGCTGTGCTTTCACAGTTCACAGTTTCGTCGAGCTACTGTGGGACCTTCACTGATCGTGGGAGGGCCAGATGGATAATAGTCTGAAAGAAACTTTGCGGTTTGGAAGTTGCCTTACCATACAGTTGTCCAAATAGCTGAATAACTGCTTGTCCCACAAAAGGGATGAGACCTAGGCTACATAAGGGAAGGAGGCCGTGACATCAGCAGAGGTTGGGCTTTTACTTCATTTTATGTACCCTTGACTCCAATTTTGGAGTAAGGCACATTCTGTCATTGCCAAGTTTCCTCTACACATCAGCAGCGCCACGAACATCGAGCAAGGACAGCCCCCACATTTTTCCTCCTGTGCCCGTGCTTCACAATTCCAGTTCTCATGGATGCGGTGAGCCAAGATGTTGCAAACTAAGAATGTATCTTCATTCTGAGTGAAGATCACCAGCTTTGAATTTTTTCTTGCGAGCGGAGGAAACCCATGGATCGCACACAGTATAAGGTTCAATTGTTTTTTGAACTTGAGAGAAAGGGACCGTTCCGAAAGGAATTGAATTAAAGGAGGAGTGTAATAATTTAAGATATGATAAGGTTCTCCATTCCAAAACTCGACTAAGGAACATGTAAGTTCAGTTTATGAAAAATCATTGATGCGAACGGAGTCTGCGTTAAGCCAAGAAAATGGAAATGCCGAATATAATGTAAGTTTGACTTATGACGATTTTATACCCGAACGAGCATCAATTTATCATTAGCTGACTGTTCTTGCTCGGTTACATTGTACTAGTTTGTTCTGTGTGGCATATTGCAATGAAACGCAAGTACAACCTTTGTGTGTACTGGTCTCTCTACCGGGCACATGGGCAGTACAGCATCGAGATGCATGCAGACCACCACTCGGTTCCCCCAGGTTCAATGCTAATATTTCATTAAAATGCCATTTATGTGCACCTCGAATTGTAGCGTCAGCTTCCGTATCCCGTTTAGAGCTGAACATACTCCATAGCACTATCCTCAGAAGCAAATTGTGTAGTACTTTCCACGTTGTTTTCTCTCTGTTCACATTTTTTCCCGTCTGTGCTAATCGTTAGTTTTAACTCGATGCCAAATTAATAAGTAAAATTATAAATTGTAATAAAGATCGGCTACTGAGACACATTTCTATTATGTACATCCTGCCATTCTGCGATTGTCATCGATTCCAGATACAAACTGATGGGTTTTTCAACCGGCAGCTGCAGATACATGTCAATAACTGGATATATTTGACTCTTCTTTGGGACGATCGCCAAGGGCCGATATGCCCTTATGTGGTACCAGCCATTAGGAGCAACATAACATCCTTTACTGTGGTCTAGCCCCAAGTTGATGCACAAGCCCTGCAATTCACCATGCAACCAATGCGCTTCTTTTACCCAAAACGAACACCTTGTGTACCCAAAAGGAAGACAGAGTGACTCACGATAAACATTTTTGATCGAGAGCAAAAATAAAATTCCAATTTGATTGAATATGGCAATAGCCGGATGTTCTTGGAGCGTTTATTGTGAAATAAAAGTACTTTACAAATTGTACAGTCTTGCTGTTTCCTTTTAAAGTACAGTTTTATATTCCGACTTGTGACGTGCTGTGTTGTGAGAATATGTGTGTTGATTTACGTGTTCTGCGTCACGTCACGTAGGTGATGACTGGGTGCGTTTGGCTACGCTGCCCAGTAACGTCACGGCGAAAGGCAGAGAATATCACTAGGTTTGGTGATGTCAGGCTCAGGGGCGGGGGATATGATTTAGTGCCGCAAGGGCAGTCCTGCTTGGGCGATGCAGCAACGGATAAGATTATCACAAAATGGCCACGCCCTGTTGCTTGATTTCGCATGTGTAAAAAAGAGGAAAACTACAGTAAGGCGCATAGGAAATGTTTGTGCGATCGATCAACGTATGCTTAAAAATACATGCCCAAAACCTTGGGACAATAATATTTGTGAGCGCACTATTCCTTTAAGGATTTCAATCGGGTGACGCACACCTTGGTCTCGTTAGCCGGGATTGAGTTTGGTTACCACCAATGCAGTCTAGCACAACAGACTAACCTGCAGGGTAGTGATACTTTGTGTGGTTGGAATACTGTGTTACACTGTACAAGTGCCTCCCAAAAACAAATACTCTAAGTACCAGGCCTGTTTCTAAAAGTAAAACTAAAATCAACCCCAAAATAGACAGAAAAGCAATAGAATACAGGTTACCCATAAATAAATAAATAAATAAATAAAGTAAGAACATGTCCACAATGACTGTAGTAGAAATCAATATGGCTAGGGAGCACCTTCTGAACAAGCTATTTGGCAGAGGTGAGTGGCCAGAACAGGATGAAAAAGTCTGGCTACAAGAAATAACACAACAGGTCACCGCCATGAACCTGGACACGTGGCAGGACGGTGGCCTATTACACCAAGCTTTGAGTGAATTATATAGGACCCCAAAAATTAAAGAGGAGCAAATCAAAATTGCCAGAATCACGGCCTACATGCATCTCCACATCATAGTGATGCGGGAAAGGCATGAGAAAAACAGAACTCTTGCGCAGAATTAAGTTGACCTATTAAATAAAATCCAGACTGTTCTGAATTTAGCAGAACAAAAATTACAGAAGAGCCAAGAGTTGGAGGTAGAATCTGGAAATTATGTCATAACATTAAAAGAAGATTTGGCTCTCCAACATCAAAATAATGCAGATCAAGAGACCCAATTAGAGGCATTGAAAGAAGAGTGTAAGGAAAAAGTTGACTCTCTGCAAGAGAGTCAACAGAAGTTAAATCAACAAATACATTTTAATAGAGCCTGCACAGAGCAGATAGTTACCCCACAAGATCATATAGAGAAATTGAAAGAGGAAAATAATGAATTAATGAGAGACCTCAACTCTCAAGCAGAATTTGATCAAGAGCGCCAGAACTCCAATGCCATAAAGAAACAAAGGGATGAACTGGCTGAACAGAGGGTCACCCTAAATCAGGAGAAAGACACGGTAGGCCAGGAAATAAGCAAGTTAAAAACAGAGTTACAGGGAAGTGAGTTAGCACTCCAAAAACGAAATGAACTCAAAACAGAGTATGGGAATCTACTGGAGCATGCCAGATGGGTAGAAGGTGCTCTGGAGGAGAACACCCGAACCAAAGATGCACAAACTCAGGAGGCGAGTCTCCTGCAACAGAAATTGTCTCATAATACTCAAACCATACAGGAAGCGCAGCAACACAATGAGGAAAGAATGATGGTCTACACAAACAAGTGGCAGCGCAAGAGCAGGTCATAGAGGCCAGTAAAGCCTTGATAGCTGAGCAAAAGGCTAAGATCTTTGCTTATTATCAAGAAGTAGGGGCTGAGAAGGAGAAACTAGCAAGGTTGGAGAAAGAGGGTGCTAGATTTAATCCTAAATGGAGGGACCCTGAACAGGTAGAGGGGGACTGGGTAACCCCTGATCATAGTATAAGGACCTCTGTACTAAGGGACTCAAACCCATTTAACCCTTTGTGTACTGCTGATTTCATGGCTGCCGGTTCACATGAGCCGGAAGCCATGAGGCCATCAGAATTTAATAGGCCAAGTATGATGGAATTGACAGGTCAGCGCCCCCCAGAAATGGATGGACGGGCCTCCCTGTATAGATACCCAAACATTAAGGCTGATATCTCTGACAAGAAAGTCTCCTATGAGGGGAGAGGCAGGGAATTAGATCCACAGTAATACTACTTTGCAAGGGACCAGTTGGTTCAATTTGATGAAAAACCGAATGAAATGAGGCCCAAAAAGAGCACTGTGAAGATCTCTACCAAATTAGGGTAGTGGGGGGATACTCTGCCAACCCTGGGAGCAGGGAAGAGTCCAAAGACTACTTTCATGAGCACCACAGGATTGGAGAAACTAGGCCCCACCATTCTGCGAGCCCCTCTCAAGCTCAAAAAATCAAGGCGTGCCTATATGATCATGAGGGGACCTCCAGTAGTAGCGCATCTGAGTCTGAGGGCGAGTGGACTCGGGAGACTAAGCCAAAGAAGGCAAATAAACTCAAGAGAGTTATGACAAAAGACCCCATATGCAGATTAAGGCCATTAGGAGCATCATAACCCCATACAATAAAAACGCAAAATATTCTGTTTGGGAACACTTGTAACTATATGAGCAGATGGACACTTTTCATCTAAAAGACAACCAAAACTGCATCGAGAATGTAAAATGGACATTCTACCCCGAGTACTCCAGCTTCTTTGCTGGACTGGAGGACCAGAACCAATCAAGATGGTCCACCTACGGGGGCAGCCATCTTGAAACATTTTTCCGCCCACAGAAACCCCCAAGAGGCTCGCAAAGCGGCCTACAATCTGCAATACAGGGAAGATCAGGTCCCACGAGAATTTGTGCAGGAGCTCAAACGCGCCTTTGCACAAACCACTAGGAGGGTGCGCACGGATAGCAGGGAGTTTGTAACCACCTTCTTTCATGCACTCCCCAAGTATATCATGACCCAGTTGGTGAGGGATTCCCATGACAAAAGATCTCTGGACTGGGTCATAGAGCAGGCGACCCGCATTTATGAGGTCCAAAAACCTGCAGGAAAAAAAAAAAAAACTGGCCAAAAACCCCAAACCAGCCAACACCCCTGCTGCTGCTAAGGTGGCGGAGGTGAAGGTTGCCCCTATTTTAGGGGGGGCCTAAAAATGTACCTATCCAAAATCAGCAAAATCAGAGACAGAAGGCCTTCAGGTCAATCACAAACAGGTGGCAGTCAAGGAGGTAATCCTACCAATGGGACCCCTAACTCCCCTGATTATATTGCCAAAAAGGAAATTACACCGTGCCTCCTTTTGCAATAAATGTATGTATATTGGCCTACGCCAAGTTGCTCGAAAGTCGCTTGCGAAAGAAACCGTGTTGCAAGGTCCTGACCTTAAAATCAATCTAAGCCGCCATTTTAGGTTCATCCGCCATTTTAGGATTTGCTTTGTAAAAGTCACCCTGTGAGTTAAAATGGTGGACGATGTCATTCCAAAATACAACATGGCCGTCTTGACCTCTGTACATAGCTATATGTAACTTGCCTGGAGGCCACTTGTTGAGGTCGTGAACTGAGACCTTGTCCTTCGTCGACTTGTGTGTAAGGGATTACTCGTGTAAAGAAACTAAGCCACGAGTATACTATAAAAACAATGTATCCAAATACTGAACATAGAACACTTGTTTAACCGCATTGTATTAATGTTTAAGAAGACTAGCATGGAAAAATCCCAGATCACACAGTTATTGCATAGGCTTGTTGATACATGTATTAAAGGCAAACCAGTTATATGTGGTTGTTGGAGACTTGGCATGAACCCTAGATCGGTGATGTATTAAGTGGAATATTAACCCGAAGTGGGGCTGGACATCGTGCCCACCAAGTGTATAAAAAGCAAATGCATTCTAATGTACAACGTCTCTCACTGAACCATGCTGGAGTTCGTTGTGTTGTACTGAGGGCCGATAGCTATCTGATTTTGCTCTGTTTTTGTAACTGGATTCAGTATAAAATAAAGTACTTTGTATGTTGCTTTGTAACCCGTGTTCGGTGTATTTCCTTTTGGGGTTCTCAGCCACAATATTTTGATTTTGTTTTCACAGTATCAGTCCCAGATATAAAGGCAACCGACCAATCTTGGTGTATGTATGGACTCCACCAGCCCGGGGGGGGGGATCCAATCAGGTAAGTACCACCCTGGGAAACTTCCCTCCGAACTTCCCCCAGGAGGACAGTAATCCCCTAAATGCCAGGTTAAGTTTCTTTCCCAGGTACCCACAAAACCCCAACCTGCAAGACAACCCTCCTTTCATTACCCGATTTCAGGAAACCAGACGACCCAATCCGGGGAGGGGAGGCCCAGGGTTACCAAAATTCACCATATCCAGGGTACTATGGGAGAAGGGATAGTTACCCTTCCCGTGATCCACCTAGAGTTGACCAGAGACCCACATACCAGCCAGAACTGGTGTCCCAACTGGAGCACCAGGTCCAGAACCTAACCCAGGATCTGGGTCGCATGTTGAGGGCTCAACAGAACCCTCAGATTAACATGGTGGCCCAGAACATGTTACGCTCAACTGATATCCCCGGGTGTGTCTGGAAGGCTCTGAGATCTGGAACCCTGGATGCGTAGTTGCCCAGTGCTGAATAATGAATCTTAGTTATTTGTAGGGTGAGCTATCCGTCCTACGTTTCTTGTGCAGGGGCGCTTGATGTTTGTTGGCGAGCTGCCAGAGTTGCTTCACTGGTGCAGTACGGCTTCCTTGGGCCCAGGCCTGCTGTGACCCTGAATCTGCTGATAGGCAGATAGGTTTGTTAATTGTAAGTCCTTGTTCGGTTTATGGTGGGAATTCGTTAATGTCTATCTCCTTTTCAGGTACGAAGGTCTTGATGCTGGCGTGCCGGATGGAGAGGCACGTTTTCTAGGTAAGAGAAAGCGCAAAGCGCAGCGCCTTTATTGTCTTTTAAAGTTAACCTGTGTTGTTTTCTTCTTCTCCTCACAGGCCGCTGTGGTGCTGCGAGTGGATGAGAGCGTGATGAAAAACAGGCCCCCGGAATCCGTTAAGGTAAGTACAGCGCTGTGCGGTTGTATAACATTGAAAGCAAACCTGAATATGTCTCTTTTCCTTTGCAGATGTTGCCGTGGTGCTCTGGATGGAAGCGTGGCTTAGCGCGATTGAATTCAGGTAAGACTGTTGGAATTCGATGTTTTGGAAGCAAGCGTTCTAATATTGTTTTTTCCTTTCTCATTATTGCAGGTCGCAATGTTCGAACAGCAGCTGTGGTAGCGGTTCGCCGGTAGTCCTTAAGCTAGTACTCCCAGGTGAGATGTTTCTTCTTCTCTCGGTTTCCACAGATTGCAGCCCAGCTGAGATGCTGAGTGCTGGATAGTGTTTTCTGAGGTAAAACAGAATAATCTTGTTCTTGTTCTTGCAGGATTACAAGAAGATGCTGAAGACCAGGAGCTGGACAAGGTGAGCGCCACGCTGCTGGTTGCAGAATAACACAAAGCGTGTTCTGCAGTCAGTTCCCTATCACAGTGGTCATGACAGAACCCCACAAACCAAGGGTCTGGTACCCCAGAACAATGACGGGGCGAGAACCCTGACGACTCACTGGTTCCAGAGGGGGAGGCATGGGGGAAAGGGGGGTGTAAAGCCCTAGAGGAAGCTTCCTTCCTCACTTGTGAAAAGCCACTGGACACACAGGAACCGGAACCAAAATCTCCTGCCCCTGAAAATGTGCAACCCAAGGAACAGAGGGTGGGTAGGAGAAATAAAGAACTAAAAAAGGCCCATTTTGTGGATGAGGTTAGTGTCCTCCAATTTGAAGGGGAAGATTCCCTAGAGGATTCTGGGAAAAAGATCTTCTCCTTCAGGGACAGGGGGGGGGGGGACTCCTCACAAAGAAAAATGGGTCCCAAGAGATCTAAATGAAGACTGGGTGAGTGTAGCGAATGAGTCAAAATCACCCATCTTTGAACCCCAGAATGAGCATCCAGGAAACCCAATAGTAACAGAGGGATCCCAAACCTCACAAACCAATTCAGGTGACTGTCTCCAAAAAGGGGGGTAGGGCGGGCAGCCCAGAATCAGAAAAAGGGGAGCCCGAAACTCCCCAAATAGCAGAATGTAAAACCTTTCTTTCAGAATGTGGCAGAGTCAAAAATAAGGAAATTGACCACCCAGCTTACCCAAAATGCACATTACCTTTGCCCATTGGAGGAGAAAGAGGGTAGATTTTATGCCCCGGTCCAAGTGCAAGGGCAATGTACATTTCTGGTGCTGGTGGACACTGGATCCCAAGCCACTCTTCTGTCAAAAAGGGCCTTTGATCAGCTAAATTCAGGAAGGGGGAGAGATACCAGATCCCTCTCACCCCTCTTCCTGGACAACTCCAGAACTTCGATGGGAATTAAATTCCTGTCGAGGGGGCTGCGGATTTGGAAATAAAAATTGGGCGACACAAAGTGAAACACCCGATCATAGTCGTGACTCCAGAGGGCACACCCTGTCTACTGGGGGATGACATCCTGCGCAGGTTGACCCCCCCAATAGAGTGTGTGAACAAGGTCCTCTGGACTCAGACTAACAGGCCAATAAAATTGAAACAGAGTGTCAACCATGTTAATTTAAATGGCACATGCCACATGGTTGAACAAAAGCCTGATCAAATTGCGTTTCATTTCCAGAACAATCAACTCCTCTCCATTCCTGGAAATCAACCTTCCTTCCAGTATCAAGTGGCATTCCACACTGGAAGGAAATACTTTGAAATTCTCAATTCACAATCTGAAAATCCCAATTCCATAGTCAAAAGTAATGAGAAACCAGCTCAAAGTTTAGCTGATATTCAGAAAATTAGAGAACAGTTCATCCCTATTCAGTTAAGTGAGGGGAAGGAGTCTGTTCTCGCCTGAGTGTGTGTGAACAATGTTAAGAGTTTCATCAGCAAAGCCACGTTCAGGCAGCTCCCAAAAGATCCAACCATTCCCACATTTAAATTGATTGATAAGTGGGAAATGGGCCTGTAAACTTCCAATTTAAAACATCTCCTGCCTAACCAGTGTATGCTCAAAATTTCTATGGGAAACAAAAGCATAGTACGTAATTGTTGGGTCGTGCGAGATATCCTTGCTGCATTCTATTTAGGCATTGACATTCTCAATCGTTTTACCATTAACTGGGACCTGATAAATTACAAAGTCTGGTGCTGACTAGGGGGAAATCCAATGGACTTTGATGATTCAGAAAAAGCCGTTCGGTCAGCCCAATTGCTGCTGTATGCAGTAGACGTTCAAATTGGAGAGGAGGTCACCATCCCAGGACGGACACAAATATTCCCACTTGAATTAAAAATGAAAAGAGGATAGAAACTGCAGAATCCTGATGCATATGTACACCTCAACGCCCATCTCCAACAGCAGGGGTTGGGGTTAAACCCAACACCATTAGTCAATGTAGAACACAACACCATTCCAATATTGATGGATAACAGCAACCTTAGGAGTATCACTCTGGGCGCAGGCACCATTATTGGAATGGTGGTTGATGACCGACATTTTTCCATGGATCTAGGTAATGAACTGATAGGACCAATCCCCAATGACTGTTTTGGCAATGATAGTGACATTGACCTACCACCAGGCAGGATCTTCACCCGGCAAGGGGGGAATTTCCTGGTGTACTCTTCCTGCCCTTACAGTGAGGAAGAGGCGATCTATGACATCAGGCAGGATGAGATTATCTTCCAGGTCCACAATGACAGCCTCTCCTACCTGAAACCCTCTGTCCAAGTCAATACTCTAACCAGGGACCTCTCCACCCAGCTGGAGGAGGCCACTGAGATAGCAAAACCGGAAGTCTTCCCAGGCTACAGGCAAATGGTTGAAGAGCGTGTCAACCTAGCTGATGCCTGAGAGACTCTGGAGCAAAAGAAAAAGTTGAAACCGGTTTTCTTAGATTTTCAAGATCTCTTTGCGGTGGACTCACGGAAATCATCAAAAACCATGAATCCCGTGGGATAATTCATCCAGTCCACAGCACCTTTAATAATCCGGTGCTGAGGATTTTTAAAACGAACGGCCAGTGGAGACTCTGTGCTGACCTGAGGGAGCTGAATAAACTGGTCCAGATGTCCCGATGGCCTCTCCCCTACATTGACCAGGGGCTGTCCCAGAGCCAGAGGTCAAAGGCATACACTGCTATTGACCTGACCAATTGGTACTGGACCGTGCCTGTCAGTAGGGAGGACCAATACAAGCTGGCCTTTACCTTCGGGGGGCAGTAGTACACGTGGAACCGGATTCCCTTCGGACACATCAACTCTGGCAACAAATTCAACATCTACCAACATAAGGCCATGAACGATTTGGGTGACAGGGGTAACCTGGCCTATGTGGATGATGTCCTGATAAAAAGCTCAACTGTGGAGGAACACATAGCAGAAATTTGTTATGTTCTGACACAGTTGAGGGTTGCCAGAGCAAAACTATCCTTCCAAAAGGTGCAGTGGTGCAGAACCCGTGTCAACTTCTTGGTACATGAAATAACTCCTGAGGGTCTCTGTCCCCAGGAGAAAAAAGTGGAAGCACTCCTAAAACTGAAAGACCCCACAACTCTGCGTGAGCCAAGATGCCTCCTTGGACTGACTAATTACAGTAGGAAGTTCATTGAGGATTGCGCAGAGATAACAAGACCCCCTGATCCATTTGTTGAAGGGGGGGGTCAAGTGGGAGTGGGGTCCATAACAAGCCGAAGCAGTAAAGGAATTCTTCTTGGAGACAGGGTTTTCGAATACATGCTTGACAGCAGTATTATATCAAAAGCATGACAAGGTCAATAAAGTCATCTCCTATGCAAGCAAAACGTTATCCTCTGTGGAGAAAAAATTCAACAATTGTGAAAAGGTACTCCTGGCAATAGTGTGGGCATTGGAAAATTACTGCCCGTTCATCCAGGGGCAACACATCATAGTGGAGACTCCACACCAGCCTTTGCAATACCTCCAAAGTGACAGATCCAGGCCGGAAATGTGAGTAATTCCAGAATTACTTCCTGGATTCTGTCAATGCAAGGCTTTCCTGTGGAGGTCAGATATGGCCAAAACAAGAAGAGTCCCCTCGTGCAAGGTCTGGCTGACTTGTATGATTGTGCCAGAGAAAACTGTCTCGAGGATGAAAGTCTTAAAACCCAGGACAACCTGGAGGCATACCCGAATTCCCCGCACAAATTCTATGAAGAAGACAAGTGCGAGGGAATGCCCACAGTTTATGTGGACGGGTGCTCCTATCATGTTGACAAAAACGGGGAAAAGGAACTGGTGGCCGGCGTTGGGAATGCCTGAAATTATGCCTCGCAACCCTCTGCTGGGTACAAAATCGGTCCCCGTAGTAGTCAGGTGGCAGAGTTGATGGCAGTTCATCAGGCCATCCTCACTGCCGTCCAACACCAACTCTGCGAACTGGTCATAATCACCAACTCAGATTATGTCCGGAACGGGTTGGTGGAACACCTGGTTAATTGGAAAACCAGAGGCATGCTATGTGCTAACCATAAACCGCTTAAACATGGCAAGCTAATCCAAAATATTGATGATCTGGCCACCTCTAGTGGGATCACCATCTACTGGAAAAAGATCATGGGTCATTCCAGAATAGAGGGGCCAGACAAAACTGGAAATGACCTGGCTGATCAGCTGGCCAAAACCGGAGCTATCCAGGGGGATCTCCTTGAGATCAAGTCCCTGTTGGGGGAAATCCAGGTCACTGCTATCACTAGGTCCCAGAAAAATGCTCACAATTAACTCTCAACTGCCCAATGGAGTAAGGAGACCCCAGATGCTGATTTAATCACGGCACGAAAAGGGGATCCGATTATTGGTAAATTATATCAGCATATTGAGGACCCTGAGAACTTTCCCCTGACGGATACCGATTACATTGGGAAAGAGGACCTCAGGGTGTTGATGAAATGTCCCAAAATGTTCTGAATCCAAGACAGTTTGTTGGTAAGGAGATCCAGATCTGGCTGTGACCAGTGGGTGGTCCCTACCTCATTCCGAAGCCTGATGCTAAGTCACGCCCATGATGCGGCCACAGCTGGTCATCGGGGGTTTCACAGTACTTTAGAAATCTTGCGAGAAGTTGCATACTGGCCGCACATGGGGCAGGACCTCGACCAATACTTGAAGGGGTGTCTTGTGTGTGCAGAATTTCAGCCAACATCACTCACACACCGAGCTCCCCTCCAGAAGAGGGGGATGACACTGCCTTGGTCAGATTTACAAGTAGACTTCATCGGGCCCGTGATTCGCTCCTCCAGGGGGAACACGTACATGTTAACCATAACATGATTGTTTACCAAATGGGTGGAATGTCTCCCGGCCCCAAATTGCAAGGCAGAAACAGCAGCTGCCCTGATGATCAATCGCTTCTTCTCGCGTTTTGGCCTACCCCAAAGGATTGAGGCAGACCGAGGTAGTCACTTCACCAGCGAAGTGATGACAAAGATGTAGGAGATGCTAGGGGGGGGTAAAAAAGAAACTTCACATTGCATACCGCCCATTGTGAGCATTCTAAAAAAGTTTGTGGCAGACTCTGGGCCAGGTTGGGACATCCGATTACCGCTTGTCCTGATGGCCATCAGATCTACACCTTCTTCTGCAACCAGGATGTCTCCATTTGAGTGGATGACTGGATGAAGGATGATGCTAACTCAGCATTTGCTCTATAGAACACAGGCATAGACACTGATAAACACCTCCACAACTCATGAGTATGTTGAGAATCTAAGAAAACACCTTCAACATGTTTTTGCATACGCTCAGCAGAATCTAGAAAGATCTGCAGAGGGCATGAAGACTCAATACGATCTAAAAACAACCAAAAAGGAATACCAAGTAGGAGACAGGGTCTACTTGTACAATTTCCAAAGGAACCAAACCAAAGAGGGCAACGTTTTTCTCAGTTGGCGCAGTCCTTTTGAAATTGTAGATATGTCCTCTGTCGCCTACAGACTCCGCGTCCCCAAAGGCGAACTGACAGAAGAGAAATGGGTCCATATTAATCAGCTAAAGAGTTGTCAGCCTAGGCACACTTTGCAGCAAATTGAGGAGCCAAGAGAGAATCAAATAGAGGAGACATCTGAAGCATGGGAGTAAGAAAAAGAAGAATCAGAAGAGAACGATGGATTGATAAAGATAATTATGGAGTATTTTCCTTCACTATTGTCAGGTTGAGAGAATTCCTGTGTCCGCGGAAGCTGCTGAACCCCGGACAATCCCCCTGAAGTGTAATTCTCAGAACTATAATACAACTCAGCTCTGTTAACTACACCCCTAAGGGAAAGGGGGAAGTGGATAACATAAAAACACCAGGTTGGTAACGTCAAGACTAGCCGATGCTGAACCTGTGGTGAATACATAAACCGACACAAATCCTCTCATTACTTACTTAATATCAGGGTTTATAAAGACTTTAAATCCATAACTAAAGTGTAAAGAATCATGCCTGGTTCTTCTCCTAAAATTTCTTAAAGATTGCAGAAGTTGCTGAAAATCTTTCTACCTCTTACTTGGGTCTCTTGAAGACAGCAGCAACTTCTTTATATTTAGCAAACCTGGGAAGCCTTGACCTTTGCCTTTTTAAAATTGGAAATAGTTCCAGTAAAGGTTGGCTTTAATGAATTCTGTTCCTCATTCTTTTCTTTTAGTTCCAAACAAGTTCACAATGCGATAGGGTACGTGGATTCTTGAAGAAACACGTGCAAAAGGAACTCACGCGCTGAAGAACACACGCGCTGAAGATCCCACGTGCTGAAGAACACCCACGCTGAAGAACACATGCGCTGGAGAGCACACGCGCTGGAGAGTACACGCGCTTGAAAACACACGCGCTGGAAAACATACGCGCTGAAGAGTATACGCGCAGAAGAGTATACGCGCAGAAGAGTTCATGCGCTTGAAAACACATGCGCTGGAAAACTCACGCGTTTAAGCACACACGCGCTTACAAAACACACGCGCTGAAAAACCCCCGCGCTGAAGATTCCGGAACAATTTCTGACATGCGCATGCGCTGAAGAAAACTCATAGCAGTAGAAGAGTTTTTGCAAGCGCAGGAGTTCAACCATACGCCAAAGGCAAACACCTCACACGTGTTACAAACGAGGCACCCACACATCAAACCTCGCGCTTACTTTCAAAACGAACGCCAAAGTTCACACACTCAAACAGTTCAAAGTTACAAGTTCAAAGCTCAAATTTTACGATTTCTCACTTAAAATGACTTCAAGACAAAAGCTGAGCAGTGGTTTTAAAATCCAAATGAAAGTCACTTATCTTCAGAATGGTTTTCAAAGAACTTCAGGATTTCCAGTCTTTAGAACTTTTTCCTGCCAATCAAGGATCTTCTCCTGAAACCCCTGAAGAGTAGCCGCTCGACTGCTAGAGCCTGAAAGTTTAATTCCACCAGGCCCAAGACTTCAGCAGGAGCAGCTACTACACACGTCCTCTCAGCTGGGGCTTAGATGATGAAAGGCAAAGAGTGACAGTTTAGAATGGTCATTGTTGTCCTGCTGTGCTCTCTAGCCAATCAGAGCCGTCACTGAGAAACTCCATCTTGCCTTGGGCCAGAACCAGGATTCTGCATTAAGAAGTTAAGGCCAAACCAACCACAATAGAAAACTTCCTACCCACACAAGACTAATCTATAAATCTCCAATAAAGGGGTAATAATAAAGGAAACCTGACAACTATCCATTGTCATTATGGAAGTATGCGTGTCCCACTGCTGTCAACCCTATTGGAAGGCAGTTAGTGGGAAATGGTAGTAACCAGTTTGTGTTCTCTTTCATAGATTTGTACTGGTTGTGCCTTCACTACCAAGAAGGACCTCCCCGGGGACCTGGAAAGGAGAAACCAAAGGAAATCTGGGGGTGTCGCTCAACACCATAAAGGAAGATCCTAGAGAAAGCTATGGGTGTCGTTTCACGTTCCAACGAGAGACAGCAAGAGAATCGCGACGCACCGCTCTCTGGTGGAAGGACTCATACCTGACTGATCCTGCTTTGTCCCATTAAGGAATCCCACTTGCCCGATTATCCCTTGACTTGATATCTCAGAAGAGTTGGGGGCGGGGGATATGTGGGATATATTGACCCACTCCTCAGTATATCCCCACATCACCAAGCTGCATTTCTGCAGAAACAGTAAAATAGCTGCGCTGGCTCTTGTGAGCACCATGGTCTCAAAACTGTGTTTTGCAGCAACAAAAAGATGGCTGAACCGTTTTGCCAAGCACACATTGGGCAGGATGGAACAAGGGGGCACACGCAAGGAGCTTGCCAGTGTGTTCTGACATATACCTAAGGACTAAAGTGAAAAAAGGAAGCTTTTTCACCTTAAAAATAAAATGTTGCTCTGACGCTATTTCCATCTGTCCTTCCTTAAATCACTGATTAATAGGGCCCTGCCATGCCCAGTATATCTCATTGTGCTTCAGCAAAACCAAGCATGATTTCTGAATGGCATGCCCTGTCAAACCAACTCTGAGAAAAATCAACAAGCAACTTCACTTTTCCCACACTGGAAAACGCGTTAATTTCTTTACATTAAGTATCAAAGCTCAGTATGTCAAAGAGATTCCAGCTATCTGGGCCATGTCAGTTTCAATGTATCTGCGCTTCAGACAAAACTCCTGCATTCAAGAAAATAACTATGGCTGCAAGACAGTGTGGAAATCTGATGGAGATGCAAAACCGAATTTAAAATGAAATGCCTGCTTGTCACCACACGTGAATAAAAATGTGCTTTGCAAACCAAAAAGGAGAAAAATGCCTGTTTAAAAGTAAACCGTTGAGTGAAGGCTTGCCTTATTTAGCAATGTGAAGGGGCTTTGTTGCTGGTCATAATACACACATGGGCTATTTTATTCCACAGGTTTGTTTTAATTCAGGACCCAACATAAGAAAATGAAGGTTTTAAACCACCTGAGCTGGAGTTTGCAAGCTCTTAAAAAAACTGGTTATGCCAGTTGGCAGAGCCAAGACTTCCCCCAGAGGAAGGGTACCACCATAAAAACGCTCAGCAGATCTTAACAACCCAATGATATTTACCAGGGTGGATAGAATCTAGTCTGGGCTGAAACCCCTGACAATGGACCTCCCAAGGGAAGGAAGTTTGAAGTGGGGAAGGGGCAATAAACCTTCAATCAAGTTGGAAAACCCCCACCTTGCTCTGAAGGAAATGACAGTTGGTGGTAGCTGCGGAGAAAAAAAATGGTTCAGTGATGGACACAGGATTGCCATTTGCTTCCAAAGACTATTTTATAAATAAACTTGAAAGGAGAGTTCCGGGACTTTTTTTTTATTGTCCCTACGGTTCGGCCATGTGTTTTTAAGCATAACTCGGTAGATCGTAGAAAACTTTCCTATGGACCTTACCCGACTTTTCGTCCATTAACGCACTCGAAATCAGCCGCCATTTTCTGATAATCCTATCACTTGCCGCATCGCCCTGGCTCACCTGCTTTTGCGGCACTAAATCAAATCCCCCGCCCCTGAAACAGACTTTATCAAAACATTCATATTCCCCGCCTCTATCCGTGACGTGACTGTGCTGCGTAGGCAAACGCGCCCAGGCGTCTTCTACGCGACTCCACACAGAACCCGGAAATCAACACAGATCAGCTCACACAACACAGCGCGCCACAATTCGCAATATGAAACTGTACTTTTAAATCAAACCGCAAGATTGTAAATTTGGTAAAGTACATTTATTTGACATCAAATGTTTAGAGAATATTCAGCGATTTTCATTTTTATTTGCTCACGTTCCAAAAAGTTCGTTTTGAGGCACGCGATGTTCCTTTGCTGTACACAGGGTCTTAGATCATCTCACAATACAGCGCCACAATTCGGAATATGAAACTGTGGTTTAAAAGCAAACTGCAAGATTGTACATTTGGCAAAGTACATTTATTGGACATCAAATGTTTAGAGAATATTCAGCGATTTTCATTTTTATTTGCTCTCGATCCAAAATAGTTCGTCTTGAGGCAAGCGAGGTTCGTGTGCAGTACACAGGGTGTTGGTTTACGATAAAATAAGCTCTTCGGTCGCACTGATAATCGCATGGCTGTTCCAACGACGAGGCACTAGGCCACCACAACGGTCTGTATGTTGCATCTAGCCGTTATGACCGCGTAAGGGCATACTTGTACTTGGCGATCGTCCCATAAAATGGTCAGGGTGGTAACGTTGTTCACGCGGAGAAGCAACTGGCGGTTATAAAAGCCATCCGCCGGTGTCTGGTACTCGTGACACATACAATAATGGGTGAAGTACCTGTTTGAAAAACATAAAAAATTAAATTAGTCTCACCATCAGATCTTTATTAAAATTATTCATTTTATATATTCGGTCGGGAAATTATTTCATAGCTAGGACAGTGCAACTGGGTTTTAAACGTCAAGGGGGGGCTGTAGGATACTGAGACAGTCCCTCAGTGCAGGGGTTGACAGGGAGTGCAGGTGGAGAGTGGAAGGGCCCAGGACCGAGATCGCAGACAGTGGACCAGTTGTAGCAGGGGAGAGGGAGAGAGAAAGCAGAAGCAAAGGTTTTGAGGTGCTTCCGTAAAAGGAGACGGTTCTCCCCAAGATAGTGCGCGGTACAAAACAATATGCCACATAGAACGAACAAGTACAACTTAACCCGTCTTTAAAGCTACTGTATAGTAATTAAATTGCGGTATAAACTCATCTAAAGAGTTACTTACATTATATTTGCATTTTCCATTGTGTCTGTGCGTAGGGCAGCCCCGAAATACCACTCCTTCTATGCCGACGTTATTTCTTCTAATGAACGAACATGAAATGGCTTTCGTTTCTGAAATTATATTCATTATCGTTTCTTACGTGGTCCCGGCCTGTCAAGGTCAAATAACAATAGAACCTTATACTGAGTCGTGGGCCATTCTGGCACCCGAGAAAAAATCAAAGCAGCTGACCTTCACTTTGAACGAGCACACATTCCTAGTTAGCTACATTCAGTGTAAGGCATTCTCACAGGACTTGAAATTTACACTCCATCTTTGCATTTTGTCTGCGTGCTTTGCAGCCCCACAGAACCATAAATACGGAGACATTCTATATTTTTTGAAAAATGATTTATATTACTGTTTGGTTTAATTTAATGCGCAAATGAACAAGGTTGGATAGATACACATATTCAATGGGCCTGCGACATGATGAGACTCGAGAGAACAGACAATCAAATTACAATCATTTAAACCGTGATGTGTATTTCTCAATGAGTTCTTCTTTAGGTGGACATGGAACAGAGGCAATGTTGGGTGGCAATGCAGTTGTCCCCTGCACAGGTTCGTTCACAACTCCATTTATGTGCCTATCTAGGACGTCAACAATAAGTTTCTCAATAAACTCATATTGCATATCCTCAAACACTGGTTTGATCACCCATTGTTTACTTCTTTTAGTGAAGGCCTTATTGTAGCGAAGCGTCCCTAAAGTTCCGGTCGTCCTACTTTGTTGACGGCCAACATTATGGTTATGTGCCAAGACCGCTAAAAGAGTCCGATTTATCATGCCCTCCATGCCAAAATGCAATCGTTTTGGCCTGTACTTTAGGCACATATTGTGGAACACCTCCAAATCTCCTGTGTGGCAGAATTCTGTGAGTCCCCTCAAAGCTTTTGTTATAGTTTTATCAAATACAATCTTTTCAATGGCTTTGTGAGTGGGTGATGAAGGAATCAACCACTTCTTCTTCCGTGCCTCCTCTGTGGACAAATGGCCATGTTCACAATTGTGGAAATGTTGGTTCGTGTTCCATCGGTGAACGTTTGTACAGTGTGGCATTACTGACCGCCATTTTTCCAGTAGAATTTCCAACGACCCTCCACATGTTTTTGAGCTCCACCAAAGATGGTTGCTGATTGACTTGGACCACTGTGAAATACCTTGCAATTCTTTTTTTTTACCTGCAGCCGACAATTTTTTATTGATTGATTTTGCAAGATGCCAAACGTCAAATTGGTGATTTATATTTTTGTACTGTTCTCTCATTGTCTTGGCAATTGAAACGTGTCTGTCCGTGGCTATCAGGTCGATCACCATTCCCCGCGATTGTAGTTCTTGCAATGATGCTACAAAGCCAACTTTCTCCATGGCCACTGAGGATGTACTTTTGTGACACCTGCACGACCACCGAACTCACAATTTTCTTACTTTCCATGTCCTGAAAGTGGTAGGTGCAGTACTTGGCTGAAAATCCTGGGCTGTCGCACTGTCCATCACCGGCTAGCCTGAACCGTTTGCCCGCGAATGTACTATCAACAGACATTTTTTCCATTCTCCAAGCTTCGCTAATGGCTGGAAATAGATAATCGGTTTGGTATTTGTAGAACTGAGTTTTCGCAATGAAATGGATTCCCACAAACTGAAAGAAAGACTCTAATTTTTTAAAACTTGAACCACTAAAAAGTGCAGCCGCTGCACAAAGTAGATTGCCTGCTGGCAGTTGTCCCAGCATAGGTTGTGCAGACCATGTGAAAGGATGATATTTTGTACAGGTGGCATGTATTTTAAGGTTAGTGCCTCGAATTGCACGAGTCACATTAATCAATGGCTCCCCACATACTTCCCACCTACCAAATGCCCACATTTAATCCGAATAATAATATCAATCAAACAACTATCGAATACAATGAATTTGGCCTCTTTCCTTATACTGTCACTCTGCATCCCAGCTGGTTCGGCCTGTAACGTTGAGGACATGTCACTCACATGAAAGGTAGAATCTCTGATATCGTCTTCCGCTATGTTCAGTGATATTGATGGTGTTTCATTGTCGTCTACTTCATTCTCTTCCATTGCAACATCTGTTCCTTCTCCGGCGATGGGTGAATAAAACAATTTCTTCAACTTTCTCGCGGTCTTAGTTTTTGCGGGTGTGGATTCTTTGAATTGATCTCCGACTGCATCCGAACTACCAGGAGGACATTCACTATCAATGGCTGGTGGTGGTATAGCTCCGTTGTCAATCACTTCATATTCTTCCCATTGGCACGATGCTTCTCCAGTCTCAAGTCCCTGCCAAAAGGTTTGACAAGCAACATCTCTCGTTCGCTTCACTGTCTGTGTAGATCTAGTTCGTACACCCACTCGCAACTAGAGGACAGATTGGAAAAGGGGTGTTCAGTTTAAACACAACTTACAGTATTGAACTATTAACAGTGAAAAACAACATAATATAGTGACCAGGACACTAACCTTCTTTTGCTTTCTTTTCTTTGAAACTTTCTTGCCTCGAACTTCAACATCAGGACGCTGTTGCTCCGACTCGTGTGTGCATGTCTCCACTTCCTCTTGCGCTGCAACGACTATGTTTTCCTGATAAGCACATCCATCACGCACTGACGCTCCAACGACTCCCTGAAACATAGAACTTTCATTAGTATGTATAATAATATCGAAAACACAAAATGTACTTGGGGACCAATACCCACGTACATCTCAATAGCAAAACACGAATGAACGCTTTGTGTAGAACATTCAAACGACAATTATTCACGCATTGTTGATCTAGTTAGATGGAACTGTCAAGATCCATACCTCGGGCTCCTCATAGACTTCCATTGATGATATTATTGAAGATAATGCTTCAGTGACTCCCTGAAACACAGTAATTGCATTAGTATGGTTTTCTATTTTGATAAAAAGAACAGAAAGTTTGTGCAGGCGTGAACAGCTCATCTAAATAGACCTGCACAAATGATCAGTTGTCTAAAATAAATAATGGATATCTAAATATGATTCGATTTGCTCGATCGTTGGAAGTGTCACCACCCAGAATTCTGCATCAACTACTAGGGGTGATGTTCTTGTAGAAGAAGCTCCGTCATCTCCCTGAAACATAGTACTTGCGTTAATAAAGAAGGAAGTATAGCGGATGTAATCAAGTCATATGATCTCGCTTGATCGAGCTGTCAGTATCCATACCTCGAAATGCATAAGAACATCAAGGGACGATGTGACTGCGGTGCACACTTCTGCAAGCTGTTGCGCCGACCCGTAACTGCACGCTCCCCCTTCTTCTTGGACTAATGCTCCATCGACTCCCTGAAACATAGGACTTTCATTAGTAATGAACACAATATTGAAAAAAGAAGACACATAGGAGGGCGACGACAGAAGGACATATCAATGGCTAAAAACGAAAGAACCATTGTGTGTAACAATCACGCTACAAGAATGCAAGATCTGATGATCTCCATCGATGGAACTGTCCTGAAACGTACCTCGAGCATCTGAGTGACATCAACGGTAGTCGTCAATACGTTGGACTCCTCAGCATCTCCCTGAAAGACAGTACTTGAATTATTTTGGATAACAATAATTATAACTGAAAACAAAGACTAGAGGACGAGTACAAGGGTGTACCATTAGGTAAAATAATTACACGATAAATTAAAACTATTGATTTACATGCCTAAAACAAGTCAGTGGCAGAATAGCCAAGTAAGATTACCCGATAGGCGCTTGAAGTGGCTGATGACTGCAATAACGACACGGATGGAGAATCTTCCGCCTTCATATTGAGTGGATACATAAATGGGGAAATTATTGTTAGCTAATGCTACACACTACCGCAAGGCCGAGAGATAAATACGTAAACTTGACTCACCAGTGGAGGGATGTGGACGAATAGAGTGGGAATAGCGGTTGAGAGCAATTTTCGCCTCGCTCGCGGTGTGTTCTTCTTTATTAGCAATGATGTGGAGTACATGTCAGAGGTAAAGTGCCTGCTGCAGATGCGGTATCGATCACCCCTCTTGTCCGCAAAGACTTCTAGGACTCTACTTTCAAGCTCAGAGGGTGGATATCCGCAATATCGGACCCATTCTCTTATCTGATCTATTGTCTTAGGGAAAACATGCATTATAGTACCTTCAGATTTATTATGGGTCTTCGAAGGGCAACCGCCAATGGAACAGGCAGGCATTGTGGAAAGTTCTGAAAAGTAAAGATCAACAATTCTCTATGAATACCAATGTGTTAAAAAATTAAATGACACATAAAAGGTTCAATGCAAGGTATGTTTTGGTTCTTGGAACTATACACGTTATTCACATGCGGATAAGTATTTGAATAACTTTAAAAAAATAGAAAAATAATTTGACTAAACTCAGAACATGTGACTAGTTCCTTGCATGTACTGTCTTGAACGAAAAGAAATTGGACGCAAAATGAGTATGGTACATGGCCTTACCTTGACGAGCAAACAGTTAGATGCAGGGATCAGAGTAGTTTCTTGTCGTAGAACAGGGAGCAGTTCACAGGTTGCAAACTGACGAGTTTCCTCGAAGTGGTCACGGAAGTTCACAGAGACGAAGAGCAGATAACCAGCACCTTCACGGGTTGACTAGCAAAGTGCAAAGAAGTTCTCATTATAAATATGAAGTGGGTTATAAAGAATTCGAAACAGGGGTGTGTTTGTGAATGAATGACGTGTATATGTCGTGGCATTATGCGGTTTGCAGGGGGCCGTCCAGCGTGAGGGGGGATGCTTGGCAGGAGACACGGGGTCTGGCGGTAGACATGGGAACAACAACCCATGCTCTATAGACCACTTTGAAGTGTACATGGTCTTTGGCACCTCTTGGCCTTTATCGCTCCCTGACAGCTCCACTTGCCAGCGCAAGTACCCCAGTGCGAACTGCCTTTGATAGGGCGGGGGGTGGATTGGGGCGGTGGTCGTGCAGACAAGACACAGGAAGACTCGTGAATGGAGACACACTTATGTGGATTGCAGGGGGCCGTCCAGCGTGAGGGGGGATGCTTGGCAGGAGACACGGGGTCTGGCGGTAGACATGGGAACAACAACCCATGCTCTATAGACCACTTTGAAGTGTACATGGTCTTTGGCACCTCTTGGCCTTTATCGCTCCCTGACAGCTCCACTTGCCAGCGCAAGTACCCCGGTGCGAACTGCCTTTGATAGGGCGGGGGGTGGATTGGGGCGGTGGTCGTGCAGACAAGACTCGTTTGCCGCAGGGCCTCACCAAGGAGAGGCCATCTAACTGCATGTAAGAGGCAGGCTGCAGGATCTAGTACATGGAAGGCAGGGGGGTGAGTTTATAAATACCTCACCCTCCCAGGAGAATATATGGGTGCAGTTCACCCTGGAGACCCTGGATCCCTAGGCAGTTAGTCAGCAGCAGGCTGGCCTGTGGTGGCAAGGCGGCACGGGCCAGAGGGGGTCATCTCTGTACCCGGTGCCCAAAAGGATGATTTATTATGATCAACCATATTGATTATTTACCTATAACCATGTTTTGTATCAATAAAATCCAACGGCCTTCCTTTTATTGCCAACGCTTCAACAAAGTGGTGTGGTAAGTATTTTTGGGGGAGGAGGCAAGGCCGGGAGGCTTGATGCCAACCCGCAAAATAACATATGTATGTCTGCTGCATATGGGTTCAACGGTTATGTGGATTGAAGGTGGGCGGCCAGCGTGAGGGAGGATGCTGGCCGGAGACATGTGGTGTGACAAGACAAGGCACAGGAAGACTATTCAATGGAGACACACTAGATTCATTTAAAAAATCAAAACAACCATTGTTAAAATATATGTTGGGTTTTATTTTAGATCTTAATTTCAATTGAACATAAATAATAAACATTACACATTGTAAAGTTGCGGTTGCAGCACATCCAGGGAAAATCTGCGGTATTGTCCACTGTCGCTGGGGAAATGTTGTCTAATGGCAAGTACCGCACAGGCAGGTATTACTCTCCGAACGCGGTGTCCGAGCCTCCCGTGAAGCCACCAAGTGAAGCAACGATAGGCCACCAGCCTGTACCACCTGTGAAAATGAAAGATGCAAACTGTATTAAAATGACAACTTTCTTATCACTGTCGATTCAGGTAAAAAATGTCATTCTGCTTTGAAAAAAATTCTATCTAGAAAATGCACAACATGGAACCAATTTACATGCATTCGAATGATATGTAGATGTAGTTTTATATGTGGGAGACGACCATGAAATAGTAGTGGCATCACTGACATCACAACCAGAGTATACTTACTCGTTACTCGGATTACGCGGACGAACAGTGCCGCAAAGTTCGTGCATAAGCACCATCATCATCCTCAACACGGTCCGTGAGAGGCAGGCTTCCCTGAACTCTGGCAGCTCGGTGATGCATTGCGGACTTGGCTCGCCTTCCGAAATGTAGGCCAAGCACCCGGAATTTTCACGGCAGCAGCAGTTCTCCTCCTCAGTTGGCATTAGCTCGCACCGATTGCACGTGCACCAGGTGGAGACGCCGTCCATGCGACATGGTCCAGGCTCTTCATCCGTTGACTGGTCCTCCCAACTGCCGTCCGAATCCCCATCGTTTTCGCGTGCTTGCCTTTCCAGTAGTTCTTCCTCGGTGTACTCGGGCTCGTACATATACGGCATTATTGTAGCCATTGTGTGGTAAAGAAAGTAAAATAATTTATAGCGGTGGTACTGGTATCTGTTCACACGGGCTACAATCAACGAAGGTAGCTGACCAGAGCACAGAAACGAGTCACAGAATACTCAAAGTAACACACAGAGAGTAATGGAATCGAAAATCTGCTGCTGTGTGTTGTGAAACGGTGTGTTTATACTTATTGAGGAAAGAGGCGTCCTGCCATTTCCATGGCGACACTTCATTAGCTGAGGCGCAGCGATTGTTGACACGAAACGTGCTTTGGCGTTGGGAAATGGGCGGTACGCGTCTGCTGATGTCAGGGGCGGGGGATTTGATTTAGTGCCGCAAAAGCAGGTGAGCCAGGGCGATGGGGGGAAATGATAGGATTATCAGAAAATGGCGGCTGATTTCGAGTGCGTTAATGGACGAAAAGTCGGGTAAGGTCCATAGGAAAGTTTTCTACGATCTAACGAGTTATGCTTAAAAACACATGGCCGAACCGTAGGGACAATAAAAAAAAAGTCCCGGAACTCTCCTTTAAAGACTTGTATCTCTGCAGCAAGACTTTGTAAAAATTTCACAGTTTAAAAGTGATTTTGTGTTTTATAATTTGAAACCTTGTAGAAGTCACTGACACCTTGGGAATAGAAATGGAAAAGTATTGCGGATTATAAGAAAAGTATCCATGTTGCCAATGCAAATTTGTATCCTTACATCCCTTATGGTAATCCACACATTTGTATAAAGTTATGGAATTTTAGGCCGAATCTTTCATACTCAAAATTACCAAAAATGATTAGAAGGACGAAACGATATCTCACAGATTTCAGGATTGGACGGCTGTGCTCTACATAAAATATGTGACCTGATTATGTAATTTATTAATATGCCACAACTGTAAAAAATGTGTAAATTGTTATGACTGATTTTTGGCAAAAAGGTCTGTGGGAAGTCCTTTTACATCATAAAAGGCAATCCTAAACTGAGTACATCTTAGGGGAGGCAGCCAACATTGATTGTCCAATCCAGTTGCTTAGAGGCGTGCTTAGCTAATATAGTCTATGATGTCACTATGCTCTATATAAAGAGTCCCTGACAAGACTATGTCGTGGTCATGAAGTCAGGGGCACAGGCATGCAGGGGTTGCATGCACAGGAGACCTGGGTGGACACTGTCCTGGCGCCTTTGGCACTAGGCTCATGAACAAAAGTAAACAAGAACAGCCATTTACCACTAAAACGCTTTTATTATGGACATAGCCCTTCAGATGCATTAACCTTGAGCATTCCATCCATTAAGCAGGATGCATTAAATTTGAACATTCCATTCATTAAGCAGCCCCAAGTGTATTCTTGGGTGTGGCTGCTAATGGATTGCCATCGCACGTGCTCACTCTCTAGGAGTGGCAGGGTGTGGCTGGTAAGCCAACCCTAATGGGCGTGCCCACGATCGCAGCTATATAAGCTGCCCCGATCCTCAAGACAGACACTTTGCGTTATTCTGCACTTGCAAGCAGCATAACGCTCACCGTCGCCTGAGGTCAGACTTACCTTTGAAGATCCTGCTTCCTGGACATCCTGCTTCCTGCCAGCATACTTACCAACTGGGGGAAGCTGTTCTTACCTGTACATCTCTTCGGCGAACGAAGTATTCATCTTTACACTTTCCGGAATGCCGAAATCTTCACCTCGGCACCGCAGCACAACACGCTCCATCGTCGACAGCAGCGCCTGCAAGGAAAAACAGAAGATAAGGTTAGACATCGAAAAAACAGTCAGTTTAAGGTTGCGCTTCGCCATACTTTGCGTATTCCTTAAACCATCACATACCTGCTGTCGAACATTGCGGTACCATCCATTTTCCATCTGGCCGTGTCTCGCATCTCACAGCTGCATTGAGGCCGCATTTCTATCTAAGGGAAGAAAACAGAAGAGAGACATTAGTGCAGGCATAAATAGGAGCAACATATAAAGACATTAAACAGAACGAACAGCATCACAAGAGCTCAAGAAAGACTTACCAATCATAAGGAGAAGCATAGTCGCAGCTGGACTGGACTAATCCTTATCAGGGATCAGTGAAGGAACTAGATCCCATTTGACGCGCCCTGGCCAGAAGTAGCAGGACGGAGAGCTTATCTTCCATAATTCACAAGTGAGCTTTATGGGGCGGCATATGCTCACAGAAACCGTACTTTGGGGTGAAGGGTTCGAGAGGTACAACAATCACAGATTGGCGCACTCACACACTTATCTCCACGCAGGAGCAGTATCACCACGTACAACCGCTCACAGCTTTTCTACTGAAGTCGAGGCCTGAAGGGGGTGAATCGAGTTCAGGGAAGGCTGCAACCGTGCCCCAAAGCCTCTGCAGATACCAGGTGAGCGTAACAGAATGCAAAGCCTCTAATACTCTCTACCTGGGCGTTATGGAAACTTCAGAAACAGATCAGTTAGCCCCTCTTACTAGGGGAATTACGGGCTGAAGTACATGTACAGGAAACCAATGCATTACGGAGGGATCTTATTGTAACTCGAAAAAGAACTGACAAATTGGCAAGACAAATGCTACAAGCACAAGCAGCACAGGTTCCACTGCCTGTAGTGACCCGTTCTTCCACACCACAACAATCAACACCGGTTCAGGTGGTTCTTCCAAGAGCAGTGCCTCTAGCCCCTCCCGAATTCTTCATTGGCGACCCAAACAAGTTTGTTGTATTTATGAACCAATGTCGCCTTCATTTCTTGTGCAGACCAGGAGCCTTTCCTAATGACCAAGCCAAAATGGCGTTTGTACTCTCGTATTTAGGAGGTAGTACGGCGGACTGGTCTATACCTTTGGTAAATCAAGATGACTTCTTTACTGCTCTGGAAAACAAGTTGTTGTCACTCAGACAAGGGAGTCAAGATCTATTAACCTATATTGCAAACTTCGATCGTCTCATAGCCCAGACCAACTGGCCAGAAGAGAAGAGGTCTACACTCTTTTACCGAGGGTTACGTGGAGAACTTAAGGATGTGTTGGCCCAAGTGGTGAATCCCCCCTGAGAGGTGTGCGGACTACATAGACTTGACGGTGCAACTCGATCATAGGGTGCACAATCGGAAAATGGATCGAGCTAGATCAGAGGGATGGTCGGTTTACGTACGACCTCGTGAGAATCATACTAAACCACATGAACAGTCTAAGCCAATGCAAATTGGTGGATTATGAAGTCCCCTTACCAAAGCAGAAAGGGAAAAAAGAAGACAACAGCTTTGCTTATATTGTGGACAAGCAGGTCACTTCCTCCGTGACTGCCCGGTATAACCACCAGGAAAACGGTTGGGGCAACAGACAAAACTGATGAAGAAGAAGAATAGAACTCGGGAAACGCCAATGCCCAGCAAGTGTAGGGGTCCACTTGTCGAGCATGAAAAAGGAATCCGTACAGACCTCACATCTAGTCCTTCCAGTGCTTTTGGTGAATCACAAGCAACCATCACAAATACATGCCTTGGAGGCATATATTGATTGTGGAGCTGTGGGTAACTACATTGACCAAGATTTGGCTCTCCAAATAAGCCTTCCTCTCCGACAGAAGCAGATATCGGAAAACGTCACTGCTGTGGATGGTTCTCAGCTATCATCCGGTCCGGTGACAATACACCGAGAAAGTCAAGCTTCTGTGTCAGGACGGGCATCAAGAGGACATTACTTTCGATCTAATCGGTGCTCCTCAGTTCCAGATGATATTGGGAATGCCCTTGCTGGAGACCCACAATCCTAGGATCGACTGGCGAAAACGAGTTCTGACATTTCCTCATGATTGTGCCGACACATGTTACAAAAAGATGACACCAATCTGAAACCGAAGAAAGTAATCGTGTTGGGCCTCATCAGCACCTTACCGCTTGAATACTAAGATTACCAGGATGTCTTCAAAAAAGAGCAAGCCAAGGTTCTGCCCCCGCACAGACCCTGCGATTGTCAAATAGATCTTGTACCCGGAGCCCAGATCCCTTGCAGCTGAATTTACGCTTTGACAGAACAGGAAAATCAGCATCTTAGAACTTACCTGGATTAGTACCTGGCGAACGGTTTCATTTGCCCGTCCAAGTCACCTGCCTCCTCGCCCTTATTCTTCGTGCCTATAAAAGGAGGGGGACTTAAGAACTTGCATCGACTATAGAGCCATCAATCAGATCACAGTAAAAAAATCGATATCCTTTACCACTTATACCAAAGCTCCTGGACCAAGGGAAACATGCTCAAATCTACACAAAACTGGATTTAAGAGGAGCATACCATCTTGTAAGAGTAAAAGATGGAGACGAGTGGAAAATGGTCTTCTGCACGAAGTACGGCCTCTTTGAATACCAGGTCCCTTTGGGCTATGCAATGCCCCCGTGGCGTTCCAATTCTTTATGAATGATGTACTCCATGAACTACTGGACGTTTGTGTTCTTGTTTACATTGACAACATTCTTATCTATTCAAATTCCATGGAAGAACATGTAGGCCATGTCCGGGCAGTCTTAGAGAAGCTTGGACAATACCAATTGCATGCCAAGTTGGAAAAATGTTTTTTCCATGTAACCGAGGTCGAGTTTCTCGGTTTCATGCTCACACAACAAGGCGTACATATGGATTCATGAAAGGTGGATGCAATCCTCCAATGGCCCTCACCAAAATCCACGAAAGGAGTGCAAAGTGTGCTTGAATTCACTAAACTTTACCGTCAGTTATACCTGGGTTTTCACAAATTGTACATCCAATTACCTCCTTGTTAAAGAAAAATCAAAAGTTCCATTGGTCGACAGAAGCTAAAGGAGCCTTCCAGAAGTTGAAACTAGCATTCACTACAGCACCAGTCTTTCGACACCCACGACCAGACCTACCTTAAATAGTTGAGACAGATGCTTCAAAAATAGCCATGGGAGCAGTATTGTCACAACGAGACCCTGAAACAGGACAACCAGACCCCGTCGCATTCTGGTACTGCAAATTTTCAGCCCCCGAGTTGAACTACACAATCACAGATAAGGAATTACTGGCGATTAAAGCAGCATTCAAGGCCTGGAGACATTACCTTCTTGGGGCGAGACATACGGTCCCTGTCATCACGGACCACCGCAACTTGCAATACTTGAAAACCACCAAAGCACAATCCTTGCGTCAACTTCATTGGGCTCTCTTTTTTGCAAAGTACGATTTTTTTTATCACTTATAGACCTGGAGTACGCAATGGGAAAGCAGATGCTCCATCACGTATGAGTGAAGAAAAAGAGGCTTTTACAGCATCCGAACCCGTGGCCATAATTCCTGAGGAAAGAATTCAAACCAGAATAGCTGCCACATGTGTGGATGACCAAAGAACCAGTTTGCAATCCCTGATGGATCAATCAACACAACAGGAATGGCTGTTAAAAGGTGACCAGTACACCATCGAAGATAATCTACTGTATTTCCAAGGACGATTGTATGTCCAAGACCAAGAACTGCAAAAGCAAATCATCCAAATTACCACGATTCATTAGTGGAAGGACACCCAGGAATAGCCAAAACTCAGGCTAAGGTAAAACACTACTGGTGGCCAACCTGGCGAAAAGACATTGCCTAATCTATTGAATCCTGCGGTATCTGTGCACAACACAAGTCTCAGAAACAGAACCCTGCTGGCTTACTACATCCCCTAACAGTACCACCAGCACCTTGGCATACCCTATTGATGGACCTCATCAAGGACTTCCACCCTGCAATGGATAAAACACCATATTAGTCATTGTGGATTTATTCTCCAAAATGGCCATTTCATCCCTGAAGGGACTCCCAACTGCGTCAACTCTCGCTTCTGTGTTCCTAGAGCAAATTGTTTGATTGCATGGATTTCCATCAATATTAGTATCTAATCGTGGAACGCAATTTGTTTCTGCCTTTTGGAGAAAGTGTTGTACGATTGCCAAAATCGATCTCCTGTTGTCCACAAGCCATCACCCTTAAACAAATGGGCAAACTGAACGAACCATCCAAACTTTAGAGCAATATCTCGGATGTATGTTGCAACAGTCTGAGGATTCTTGGAAAAATATACTCTGGATAGCTGAATATGCATACAACAACTCAGTTCACACAAGCACAGGGCAAACTCCATACTACACTGTGCACGGAAGACATCCAAGGACATCAGTATTTGATCCACCCGATACCTGGAAATGCCAGCCATAAAATACTTGCATAAAACCATCACTCAGGCTCTTAAGGAGGCGACAGAGCATCTGACCAAGGCTAAGGAAAGACAAAAATTGTTTGCTGATCGACATCGGCAGGAAGCTTCCGCCTACAGGATTGGAGAAAAGGTGTGGTTAGCATCCAATATATATTCCGCTGAAGGGGCCAAGAGCTTTCCACCCAAAATACCTGGGCCCCTAGATTATAAAGTCCATAATCAATCCTGTTGCCATGAAATTGGAGTTAACATCTCACATGAAAATTCACCCCGTAGTTCATGTCTCTCTCCTCAAACCAATTAAGTCCAATACACGGCTTATTCCTCCGCCAGAGCCCAAAGTAATAGATGGAGAACCAGAATATGAAGTCAAATCCATCCTGGACTCCAAGGTGGTTCAATCAAAATTGTATTACCTAATTGACTGGAAAGGTTACGGACCTCAAGACCGAACTTGGGAACCCAGTGAACACGTCCATGCTCCGTGTTTAATCAGACAGTTCCATCGCAATAATCCCACCAAACCAGGACCGGGAGGAGAACCACCCTTGAGAGGGGCCTTGAGGGGGGAGTGCTGTCATGGTCATGAAGTCAGGGCCACAGGCATGCAGGGGTCGCATGCACAGGAGACTTGGGTGGACACTGTCCTGCCGCCTTTGGCACCAGGCTCATGAACAAAGTAAACAAGAACATCCATTTAACACCAAAAAGCTTTTATTATGGACATAGCACTTCAGATGCATTAAGCTTGAACAGTCCATCCATTAAGCAGGATGCATTAACCTTGAACATTCCATCCATTAAGCAGCCCCAAGTGTATTCTTGGGTGTGGCTGCTAATAGATTGCCTTTGCTAGTGCTCACTCTCTAGGAGTGGCAGGTAAGCCGGCCCTAATGGGCGGGCCCACGGTCTCAGCTATATAAGCTGCCCCGATCCTCAAGACAGACGCTTTGCATTATTCTGCACTTGCAAGCCGCTTCACGCTCACTGTCGCCTGAGGTCAGACTTACCATTGAAGATCCTGCTTCCTGCCAGCATACTTACCAAATGGGGGAAGATGTTCTTACCTGTACATCTCTTCGGCAAACCAAGTATTCATCTTTACACTTTCCAGAACGCCAAAATCTTCATCTTGGCACCACAGCACGACACGCTTCATCGTTGACAGCAGCGCCTGCAAGGAAAAATAGAAGACAAGGTTAGACATCGAAAAAACAGTCAGTTTAAGGATGCGCTTCGCCATACTTTGCGCTTTCCTTAAATCATCACTTACCTGCTGTCGAACATTGCAGTACCATCCATCTTCCATCCGGCCGCGTCTGGAGTCTCACAGCTGCATTGAGGCCATATTTTCATCTAAAAGGAAGAAAACAGAAGAGAGACATTATTGCAGGCATAAATAGGAGCAACATATAAAGACATTAAACAGAATGAACAGCATCACAAGAGCTCAAGAAGGACTTAGCAATCATAAGGAGAAGCATAGTGACAGCTCGACTGGACTAATCCTTATCAGGGATCAGTGAAGGAACTAGATCCCATTCGACGCGCCCCTGCCAGAAGTAGCAGGACTGAGAGTTTATCTTCCATAATTCACAGGTGAGCTTTATGGGCTGGCGTATGCTCACAGAAACTGTACTTTGGGGTGAAGGGTTAGAGAGGTACAACAATCACAGATTGGCACACTCACGCACTGTTATCTCCACGCAGGAGCATTATCACCACGTACCACTGCTCACAGCTTTTCTACTGAGGGAGAGTCCTGAAGTGGGTGATTCAAGTTCAGGGAGGGTTGCAACTGTGCCCCAACGCCTCCGCAGAGACCAGGTGAGCGTAACAGACTCTGGACACACACACTCTTCCTGATTTTCCTGCGCCAGCGTCCTGTTCCATTCATCCTGCTGAGTCCAGATCCCAACTACAAGGCCAAAGCATTGCTGACCCTACTCCAGGCCCCACTGAAAAACCCAAGCATTGCTGATCCTATTCCCTGCAATGCCTCAATTCTGAAAACCCACTTATCTCCCATTAAAAATGGGAAAGCTGTGGTATTCTTTTGGGAAGTACCTGAACCAGACTGGCTTACTGCCCACTTACTGCTTTCCCGCTGCAATCGTGCCATCCAGCTGACCTTTAGTATCCAGTGTCCAAAATGGCCATTCCGCTGTCCTTGCCACCCGGTGACCAGAACAGACCAGCTGTTTTCTTTTGCCAAGCGGTGACCAGAACCGGTTGACGGTCCAAATATCACAAAACTAAAAGTGGACTGTGAGTATAATCCCTACCCCATAGAAACCCATAACTTATCTTGTCTTGTCTTTGTCCTTATCCCAGTATCTAAGCCATCCTATTCTTATCCTGATAACTTGGTAAAAACTGTTACAATTATCTGTGCACCCTGCCCATTGCTTTCTAAAGTGCTGGCACCATCTCTTTTCAATTTTGTTTTGTATAATCCTAAACCATTAGTCCTATTTCGAGTGGTTGGACTGGTTTCCGCCAGGGTTGGGCACTGGGGTGACAGGGTTGAATTCCCGAATCAACCTTGAATCTTACTGTGTCCATCTTTGGTGGTCTAGTCTGAATACTCTAGTTTAGAGTAAAACTGCTCTCATTATAACTGATTTCCTTTCCTATTTCACGGCTTCATTTTACTCAAAGCGCACCTTTTTATATCTTGTCCATCTCATCCAGTTTCATAGCTAGAGACCTATTTTCAACTCTAGAGTGCCCCTGTGTTATATATCTATCTCCCAGCCCAAAAATTCCAAATCAGAGTATTTCACCCATTTTTATTAAAAACCGTTTGGGTGATTTAAAACGAGAATTAAGAAAATAAAACTTTTACACGTGTCATTTTGCTGCAATCCATTTTAAACTTTCTACTAATTTTCAAATTATATGCTCTTGGTAATCCATTGCTTGTGATTGTTAGTGTCTATGCATTGTTGCTTTAGTGAGAAATTGTATTTACCTTAGAGTTTTAACCACACATTATTTGTCCATTTCCGAGTGTGATTTCCTAACATTGCAAATGGTTTAAAATCCGTTTTCCACTCTTATTTGATGAGGGAAGGTCCTATTTGGATTCTGTTTCTTGCCTCTTATTCCTGATTACCTGCTGTGTCTTTCTATCCACACAGAATAGATTTGTGGGTTGAGGGAACATTGCAGGGGGAAACCTTAACTTGGGTGTCATCTTTCCTAAATCAAAAAGTGCTCCTATTCCATTGTGCTGTATATATGTTCTAGGGGAAGGTTAACCCAGTGCATTACTCACAATTTCATTGTAATTATTACCCCACTGGTGATTGCTGCCCCATATTAAAAATTGTATGATTTATTTTGAATTTTAAAATAAAATCAATACATATTGCATTTCACCAACCAGCCTGGTTCATGGTCCATTGTGCCCTGGGGTATTTGAAAAAGGGTGTGTGATACGAGTTGTGTACCATCTCAAATTGAATCTGCATAAATTAAGGAGAAGCTCATCTCGGTTGTGCGCTACATACTAAGCCGAGACAAAAGTGTGTGTCGCCTGATTGAAATCCTTCACAGCATATAACCGTATTCGGAACACCTAACGAGTTCTTGTGAATTCAAAACCAATAATTACTTTCCATTACCGAGAACTCTGCAGAACTCTTTAAAATCTGCAAGGAGCTGACCATTTGTGTTTCAGTGTCTTACTCTCCTGCCCCCTCCCAGGCCCTATGCACAGCTCTGGCCTATCATTTTATCTCTAAAACTTAGGACATCCTGTCCACTCTCTTGTCCTCTACTCCTTCCCCCTCTATTCTCTCCTCTACCTCTGCAGCCTCTCCTCCCTCTTTCTCTTCCTTTCCTCCCCTATTGAGATTTATAGACAAGTCTGATCTATTAAAGTCTCTTCAAAACAGGTTCTTCCCTGCTCTTCCAAAACCATCAAGGACCACATTGACAACCTCGCTCCTGCCTTGGCCAACATCTGCAGACATTTGTTTGCCCCTGAAGCACTTTCTTGTGCACCCTCTTCTCAAGAAACCATCAGCCGACCCCTCCTGCCCGGCAAACCACCAACTGCACCTCCTGAGAGGTATTCTTCCTTTCCTCTCCTTCCCCCAGAAGCTCAATTTCTCCATAGCTCTGGTTCTCTGTAGGCTGGACTACTGCAACAGCCTTTTTCTAAATCTGCATGGTTCTACTCTCCGCCCTGTGCAACTCATCCAGAACAGGACTGCAAGAATTGTCCTTGGCCACAAGCCCAGGGATCGTATCTCTCCAGGTATAAAATGTATTCAGCGCTCCCAGTGGCTGAAAGGATGAAGTTCAAGACCCTCTGCATTGTTCACAAAGTCTTCTGGGGCCGGGGTCCTCTTAACCTCCAGCTTTCTCTTCAGAAATATATTCGTACTCAAGCTCTCTGCTCCTCCACCCCCAACTCCCTCAGGGTCAGTCGCTTCTCCAAGCAACGAGTTGGTGTTAATCTCTTTCTTTGGCTGGGGCCTCCCATCTGGAACAGCCGCCCTGCCTCTATCATATAATTTCAGTAATACCATGGTAGTAGACCATATCCGTTGTACCGTGACGCTCAGCAAGAAGTCACATAGTCTAATGAACTGGACAATACATTTTTCTGATCTAGTGATAATCATATACTAGGTACAGTATAAACCTACGGGAAAAACAGTTAGCCCTGGTTGCGCTTGTACCTTAAAATAATTTTAGACTTCATTGGCAATTTGTGGTTTGTTTCAACTTGTGCAGTTTAATTTTGACATCAATTGGGTACAGATTGTTGACAGTAAACATTCACAAACTTGGTTAAATTCTGTAGTTGTTCGTTCCAATTTATGCAGTTACAATTTTAACATCAATTGATTGCAGGTTGTTGGCAATACAGTTTTTTTTACCATATTCAATTCAATCTTGTCACAGTTCCTTCACTATGGCATAGATAGATGATTTGAATTACTTGTGTGTTGACTGTTGCCTCACCTGCTGCCTGCAGACTGGGCTAGATTGTGTCTCCCAATATTAGCTCTCCAATTTATAGTTTTTGTCAGTTACTTCACCGTGGCATACACAGTACTAGCTTTCCAATTCTTAGTTTTGTCACAGTTAATTCACCGTGGCACAAACAGTTGCTGGATGCAAATGTGTGCTCTCAATATTGGCTTTCAATGTTGGCTCTCAATATTAGCTCTCTAGCTCTCTTCATCATGGCATAAACAGTTGCTCGATGCAAATGTATGCTCTCAATATTACCTTTCGAGGGGATTGGGTCCTCTGACGTATTCCATATCTATGACATGTAATCACCACAGCTGTGCTGCTTCGGAAACTTTTTTCGGCGTCTGCGTCCTGCGTCGATGACGTCGATGCGCCGTCGTTGAGGACCTCCTCCGACGTCCGACGTCATCCGATGTGATAAGTAGGACGCACGACGCCCGTAGCCTCAGTTCCGTTTTTTCCGCGAACGTGTTGCTTCGTGAATCTCGGTTAACGCCTCGACTCTTTGGAGTTCTGTTCTTCTCGGTTCTTCGAACCTGTTCGTTTTTGTGAAAATCCTTCGTGTGAAGATGTCTTCTACTTCGACCCCGCGGCCGGGCTTCAAGAAGTGCGGGGAGTGTGGGTCCAAGATGTCGGTGACGGACTCGCACGACGCCTGCTTCTGGTGCCTCGGGGAGGCCCACAACACGGATGTCTGTATCGACTGCCAGTCGCTCACGTCCAAAGCCTTACGCGAACGTAAGAAGAAGTTGTCGGTAGGTCGGGTGTCCAAGCCCCGGAAGTCGAAGTCTGCGGGGCTTTCGACGGATGATTCGAGGGGTGACTCTCCGCGTCATCGTCGGAAGTCTCGTGGGTCTCCTTCTAGGAGTCGGTCTCGCCAATCCTCAGCCTCTTCGAGGCATTCTCGGAAGCGCCGACACTGGTCGTCTTCCAGGTCCTCTTCGGAGGACTCTGCCCGGCACGTCGCTTACCCCACCAGCCGTGCGACGCCGGAGGAATGGGCTTCCTTCGGGAAGAAAATGCTGGTGATTCTTGAGTCGCAGGGTACTAAGCCGTCCGCGCCCCCGAGTTGGGTCGGTCGTGAGAGGTCGAGAGACACCGCTCGCAAGAGTGGTCGGCACGAGTCACGTGAGAGGTCCCGTTCGGACAAGGAGACTCGTTCTCGACGTACCCGTTCCAGGTCCCGGTCCTCGACGCGTTCGAGACCGTGTGCACCTGTGAGGTCTTCGAGGAAGACATCGACGTCTGAGGCGTCGAGGGCGTCGACAGGCTTTCTCAAGGCTCCGGCTCCGAGGAAGTCGTCGAAGCCATCGATGCTCAGGTCGTCGTAGGACACGCTCGGGGCTCCGGCTTCGAGGGCTGTGTCGACGCCGCCGATGCTGGCGGCGCTGCATTTGACGTCGTCGCCGATTTCCTCGACGTTGACGCCGATCCTCTCGGCGCCGATGCTTGTTCTCTCGACGCCGGCGCCGATTCGCTCGACGCCATCGACGCCTTTCGTGTCGGAGGTACCCCGTGGCACGGGAGAACCCCCTAGGAAGGCTCTGGTTAAGAGCAAGCACTCTTGGGTGCCTTCTTTTCGCCACCTGGAATATATTTCAGAGGCGGATGAGGATTCTGATGGCCTGGTTCCTAGTCAGGTTCTAGATGAAATTGTCTCGGGCCATGGTCAGTTTGACGATTTGAGGCAGTCACTGCATGATGCCAGTGGAGTGGACACCTCTCCGGAGGTGGAGTTTTTTAGGCCTGAGCCTGGCTCTCATGCCGATTCCTCGTACCGGCGCCTTATGGCTAGGGTTTCTGAGTACTTGGGGTGGTCTGCTCCCCCAGGGGAGTTTGTGCAGGATGATCTAATGGACATCCTTGATGTTGGTCCCCCAACTGACCCGGTACTGCCGTTCCATATGGCTTTACAGAGAAGGGTGGCGGCGGCTTGGACTGCTCCGGAGAGTCTCCCGGCGGTGGGCAGATCCTTGTCGCGAAAATACCGTCCAGCCAGTAGCAACCCCTGCTACTTGACCAGGCACCCCACTCCGGAGAGTTTGGTGGTGCAGGCGGCCACGGCCCCGGCGAAGCAGGCGTCGTACCCTACCATCCCTCCCGATAGGGACGACAAACGTTTTGATGGCTGGGCGAAGAAAGTGTTTTCTTCTGGTGGTATGGCGCTTCAGGCGGCCAACTCCATTTGTGCCTTGTCTCGTTTCACACACACTCTGTGGAACTGTGTTGCGTTAGCGGCTGAACATATTCCCGAAGGGGACGAACGGGATGGTTTCCTTGCTATGGTCCAGGATGGTAAGGATGCCATGTGTGAGTCCGTTCAGTCGGGTTTGGACTTAGCTGAATGCGTCAGTAGGTCCATGGCGGCGAGCACCGTGATACGCAGGTTTGCGTGGTTGCGGAAGTCGGGGTTTGCTCCTGATGTGCAGTCCCGGCTCCTCAACATGCCCTTTGATGGTGAACACCTTTTTGGCAGCAAGAGCCTTGAGAGGTTGCAGACCTCAAAAGCTGCAGCGAAGTCGTTGGGCGCTGCAGTTCGCCAACCTCTGCCTTTTCGTCCTAGGGGACGGCAGTGGAGGGGTGGTTCCTTTCTCTATTACTCGTCCTTCGGTAAAGCGAGAGGAGCTGGAGGTCAAAGAGGCCAACGCAGGGGTACCAGAGGTGGACGACAGGGTACCCGTGGTGCCAAGGCCGCTCGGGCAGTTGCCTCTTTGCCCCCAGGTAACGCCGCAGCCGCTCCCACTCAGTCATGAGGCCATGTCCCATGGTTCGCCGGTTGGGGGAAGGCTGGTGCAGCATCTTGTAGAGTGGCAAGCCATTACTGCAGATGTGTGGGTTCTGGAGATCATAACCCACGGCTACTGTCTTCCCTTTCGGCACAGGCCTCGCGACAATCCACCGGGGAACCTCTCTGTGCAGAGTCTGGATCCGCTCCTTGCGCAGGAAATTCAAGCCCTGCTGGAGAAAGGCGCCATAGAACTGGTGCCTGTAGCGGAGAGGAACAAGGGATGGTATTCCCCTTATTTTTTGATTTCGAAGAAAGACGGGGGATTGAGACCCATCATGGACTTGCGCGGTTTGAACAAACTCCTCAGGAAGGACAAGTTCAAGATGGTTACTCTCTCTCAAGTCCTCCAGGCCCTTCAGCTTCAGGACTGGTTGGTGTCACTTGACCTCAAGGATGCTTACTTCCATGTGCCGATCCATCCCAAGCACAAGAAGTACCTGAGGTTTGCGGTTGGCGACTCGCACTTTCAGTTTCGGGTCCTGCCGTTCGGATTGACCTCCGCCCCGAGGGTTTTCACCAAGCTCAGGGTGGTGGTGGCAGCGCATCTCAAGCAAGGGGGGGATTCACGTCTACCCCTACCTGGACGATTGGTTGATCCGGGGGAGCTCTCCCGAGCAAGTCCTGGATCATCTGTCCGTCACCTGCCACTCCCTTCACAGGCTGGGCTTCTCCCTCAATATAAAGAAGTCCCATTTGATGCCAACACAGCGGCTCCAGTACATCGGAGCAGTGCTCGACACTTCCCTGGGGCAGTGTTTTCCTACCCAGGTGAGGGCTCTTCACATTCAGCAGATGGTGCACAAGTTTCAGCATGCCCAGACGCTCCCAGCGTTCGAGTTCTTGAGGTTGCTCGGCCTCATGGCATCCTGCATTCTTCTGGTGCCAGAGGCTCGCCTGCGGATGAGATCTTTGCAGTGGGCACTCAAGACGCAATGGTCGCAGTCCTCCGGCAGGATGTTGGACCCGGTTCAGGTGTCGCCCTCGGTCGCCCGGGACCTTCTGTGGTGGGCCGTCAAAGGCAACTTGATGAAGGGGGCTCCATTTTGGCTTCCCTGGCCGGAGGTGACTATCGTGACGGATGCATCCCTCACGGGATGGGGAGCTCATGCCAACGGGCTGACAGTCAGCGGTCGTTGGTCTCCGTCGGAGTCCAGACTTAATATCAATCTGTTGGAGCTGAGGGCCGTCAGGCTAGCCCTGAAGGCTTTTCTGCCGACTGTGCAAGGAAAGAGTGTCCTGATCCGGACGGACAACACAGTGGCCATGCACTACCTCAACAAAAAGGGGGGGGCAGGGTCACTTCCTCTGTGCAGGGAGGCGATGCAGCTCGAGTTCTGGGCCTTCCAGCAGGAAGTTCGATCTCGGCAGTTCATCTGGCCGGAGACGAAAACGTGACGGCGGACGCTCTGAGCAGGCAGAGCGCGATCTCTCACGAGTGGGAGTTGGCTCAGGAGATTCTCCTGGAGATCTTCGCCCTTTGGGGGACGCCTCAAATGGATCTCTTCGCCTTCAGTTTCAACCGGAAGTGCGAAAGGTTTTGCTCGCGGGGATCTCCTCCAAAAGGAGCCTTAGGAGACGCGTTCGTGGTGGAGTGGTCATTCCCGCTGCTGTACGCGTTTCCTCCAGTCCCCGTCATCCCGCAAGTGCTGCGGAGGTTACGGAAGTTCGTTTCCCGGATGATCCTCATTGCTCCGGCGTGGGCTCGGAGGACGTGGTACCCGGACCTTCTCGACTTGTCCATCTGTCCTCCACGTCGTCTTCCCTACCGAGACGATCTGCTCTCACGGGAGGAGGGTCAGGTTCTCCATCCAGAGGTCAGATCCCTCAACCTTCACGCTTGGCTTCTGAAAGGTTGAGGTATAAGGATTGGGACCTCCCTGAAGACGTGATGGAGGTGTTGCTTTCGGCCCGAAGGCCAGCAACAAAGTCTCTGTACCGTTGCCGTAAGTTCTGCGACTGGTGCAGAGTTCAGAGTGTGGATCCTTTTGCATGTGACATCCCCATGGTTCTGTCCTTTTTACTTTCTTTGGCCCACAGGGGCTTGCAAGTGGGTACCATTAAAGGTTACCTGGCGGCGCTGTCCATCTTTAAGCGCTCGTCAGAAGAGTGTTCTTACTTTAAAATCCCTTTAATTTCACAATTTCTGAAAGGGCTCACTAATGTGTTCCCTCCGTCACCTTTCCTCGTGCCCGGTTGGGATTTAAACCTTGTTCTTAAGTTTCTTATGGGTGCTCCGTTTGAGCCTTTACATTCTTGCCCTTTGAGGCTGTTAACTCTGAAAACTGTTTTTAGTTGCGGTTACTTCCACTCGCAGAGTGAGTGAGTTACAGGCACTTTCAGTTAAGCCTCCCTTCACTGTATTTCACAAGGACAGGGTTGTCCTTAGAGTTCGTCCTTCTTTTCTTCCGAAGGTAGTGGCGGAATTTCATTTGGCCCAGAAGGTTGTTCTTCCGGCATTCTATCCTCCTCCGCATCCTGGTAAGGAAGAGGAGAGGCTCCATAGGCTTGATCCTAGGTGAGCTTTAAGCTTTTATGTTTCACGCGTGTCCCGGGTCAGAGTGGACGATCAACTCTTTATTGGTTACGCTGGAAAGCATTTGGGGCAAGCTGTGACGAAACAGACTTTGTCTCGCTGGATTATTTGGGCCATCTCGGAGTGTTATCGCTTGGCGGGTAAGGACCCAGCGGCTGGCTTGCGGGCCCATTCTACCAGGGGTATGGCTGCATCTACTGCCCTGCAGAGGGGTGTTCCTATTCGCAACATCTGTGATGCAGCCGCCTGGGCTTCAGTACATACATTTGTACGTCACTATTCCCTCGATTCCATCCGAGCACAGGATCTGGCCTTTGGCAAGGCGGTCCTTTGCTCTGCTATTTGATTGGCTATTCTAAATTTTTGATTCTAAATTCTTTCCCTCCTCCTTGCTCTGGTACTGCTTTGGGAGTCTGTCATAGATATGGAATACGTCGGAGGACCCAATCCCCTCGAAGAACAAGTTACTTTCTTACCTGGTAACGTTCTTTCGATGGGATGGTCCGACGACGTATTCCATATCGCTCCCGCCCTGCCTTCCCCGCTGCAGAATTTCTTTTGCGATTGCAGCTTACGTTCCGCAAGGCTTTGTGTCTGACTGGCGGTTGACTAATGTCACACGTTCTGGGGAAAAAAACTACAACTGAGGCTACGGGCGTCGGGCTTCCTACTTATCACATCGGATGACGTCGGAGGAGGTCCTCAACGACGGCGCATCAACGTCATCGACGCAGGACGCAGACGCAGAAAAAAGTTTCCGAAGCAGCACAGCTGTGGTGATTACATGTCATAGATATGGAATACGTCGTCGGACCATCCCATCGAAAGATTGTTACCAGGTAAGAAAGTAACTTGTTCTTCAATGTTGGCTTTCAATATTAGCTCTCTAGCTCTCAACACGTGTTTCCTCGCCCCTGTGGGGCCGGTTTTCAGGAGAGGGGATTCAATTCTGGAGGTAAAGATGCAGTGTATATTAGAGTCATGACTATGAGTTTAACACCTTTTCAGTAGAGCCATTGCTGAATTATCTATATATACAACAGGCCAATACTTACTAGTACTCCTTAATTTGGTGTTGTGTCTTGCTTAGGATGGAACTTCTTGTGTTGAGGATGTTGAGGATAGTGTATCCTAAAAAGGTAAAATATGCATTTTTGTTTAGAAGGAGGTTAATTTTGCCTGCTCTTAAGGGAAATTTGGTGCTGGCGCTCGACTATTTTTTTAATGTTCGAATCTAATTCTCAGGTTCTGTCTGATCTTTAATATCTTCACCAACCCCCTGCTCACCTGATGTATTGAAGGTATCGTCTGTATCTGTGTCCCCGGAGTCGTCCGAAGATAGCTCTTTCCTTCTCTGTCTCCAATTATCGCTGGGCTTCATACACGTCCTTTTCCCCTGTTTGGAATGATGGGAGTGAGCTCCACCGGAGGCCACTTTGCCAGAGATGCAGCTTGCCTGGCAGCGGGGACCCCAGGGAGCCCACCCCATGCCAGGGAAAAGCCTTGCCGAAAAACCCTGGCAGATGGTTATGGCTGAATGGACAACGAATCCCAGCATACACAGTGTTGTTGATGAAGTGTTCCGTGATATCTCCGGGAGAAGAACCGAATGCTTGAATAACACAGACAGATGGAAACTCGGAGACTGGAGGTGAAAGGAAAAGGTAGCGTGGCGTGCACCTCGCGTAGATAGAACAAGGGTGCACGGGGAAGAAGGGGAATACAAGAGGTAGGCAAAGTAGAAGGCACAAGGAGTACAAGCCGTCTGAGAACGGCAGATACGAAGGGTATGCCGTTTGGGAGCGGCAAAGAGTACACACACACAGGAGCGCTGGATTACCTTCCGTAGTTTAGTTTAGTTTGTTTATTTATAAAGCGCGTCCGAACCCTCAGGTAGCTGGGCGCATAATCATGTGCACAGCAGAGTTACATATTGTTACACGAGCATCATAATACCACAGACAGAGCATACATTGGTCCAGGCTCTGAGTGTTTACATACAATAAGTAGAATATACCGAGAAGGGTATGTACAGAGAATAGGCACAAAATAGTTAGTGGCGAGTGAGGACCTGGTTACAGGTTGGTCCTGAATAGGCTGTGGATAGAGTAAACAATACTGGTTGCATTACAATTACATTGCAGGTAGAGAGCGGCGGCTGGCCGGACGTGTCGGTGAGAGACTAGATGTCTAGGCTAGTAGCCATGATTTTACCATGGCTCTGAATGGCCAGAATGCAGTTTCCGATCTAATTGTGGGAGGAAGGGTGTTCCAACATTGTGCTGCGAGCACTGGGAAACTGGAGCCTCCTGCTGTTTTTAGGTTATAGTTAGGGATCTTTAGTTGGTGCAGGTAAGGAGTTCTGGTGGGTCTAATGGGGCAGTGTCTAGAGAATTTGTCAGAAAGATAACGTGGGGCAGTACGTGACAGGCACTTGTGGGTGATGACCAAGGTTCTTAGCTTAATTCTGTCGCGGATCGGGAGCCAGTGGACTTCTTTGCTAACCGTGGATATGTGCGCCTTGCGCGGGAGGTTGAGGGCACATCTTAGTGCATTATTTTGCAGGATCTGGAGCCTATGCAAGTTTTTTGTGGTAGTGCCCAGGTAGAGTGTGTTGCAATAGTCTAATTTAGACAATATTAGCGCTCTAGATAGGGTGAGGCAACTAGAGGTGGAGAGAAAAGGCCTGCAGGCATTGATCAATTTATTGGTGTATGAGGTAGTTGAGATGGTAGAGTTTGTTTCTTTAGTGACAAGGTAGAGTCGAGGTATACACCTAGTGTTTTGACCTCTTTGGATACTTTTATGATTTTGCCATTAATGGTAAAGGATTGGTACCTTTGGTCCATTTTGTTGAGGCGAGCCTGGGAGCCTACGATAAGCAATTCTGTCTTATCGTCGTTTAGGCAAAGACTGTGTGTAGCCATCCAGGCTTGGATTTCTGAGTAGATATCATTAAGCTTTGCAACATCTTCTTCATAGCTACCAGTGAGCGTGATGAGGACCTGAGTGTCGTCTGCATAATTAGTATAGCTGACACCCAGATCGTCAAGACGGTCAAATAGGAGCTTTGTGAAGATGTTGTAAAGTGTGGGAGAAATGCAAGAGCCTTGGGGCACTCCACATGTGATTGGGATAGGGTCCGCAGCCGCCGTGGGGGGCGAAGACTCTAGTCAACCTGTCAGACAGAAATGACTGGATCCACTTTGTGGCATTCTGAGAGAATGCAGCAGCCGAGGAGAGGTGTTGAGTGAGGATCTGGTGGTCAACCAGATCAAAGGCAGCAGAGAGATCAAACAAGAGCAAGATTGCCAGTTTGCCCTTGTCTTTGGCGTCATCCATTTGGATTTTTAGATCCAAGAGGGCAGTTTCAGTTCCGTGCCTTGGTCTAAAGCCGGATTGTCGCAGGCCTAGGAGGTTGTTTTCTTCCAAATGTTGTTGTATTTGGAGATAGGCTACCCTGTCCAGAATTTTGAGAAGAAATGGGACTGTGGTGATGGGCCTGTAGTTTGTGGGGATGTTGGGATCTAGGTTAGGTTTTTTGAGCAGGGGTAGGACCCACGCTTCTTTAAGGTTGTTGGGGACCACTGAGTTTTTGAAAGAGGAGTTGATCAGAGAGGTGATGAGGGGCTAACTCATTAGCACCATCTTTGATGACAGATGCGGGACAAATGTCACCTTTGCAGTTGGATGGTTTGAGACTGGCGATTATCTTGATTACTTCCTCTTCTGTGACTGGTGAGAAGTGGAAGGAGGGGCAATTAGGGGTGGTGTGGTTAATTTTGCTGCTGGGGTTCTGCTTGGAGGCAAGGCTAGCTTTTTTTGCTTCTATCTTAGTTTGTAGGAGGGCAATTTTGTTAGCGAGGGCGATCTGGATATTGTTACACCAGGCCTTGTCTTTGATGCAGTCCTCTGTAGGAGGTAGTGGTGATTCAAGTTCTCTTAGTATAGAGAAAAGTTCTTTAGTGCCAGATTTGGCATTTTGTATTCTCAAGTTATAGATCTCTTTTTTAGCATTTAAGATAGCGGATTTGTAGGTGGAGGCAGCTGAAGCGAATTTGTCTTTAGTGGAGAGAGAAGGGGCTTTTCTCCAGCTAGTTTCTGCAGTTCTTTTAATATTGCGGAGAGCTTTTAATTCTGCTGAGAACCATTTGTTGGAGTGGGCAATAGGTTTGGCTTTTCGTTGTTTGAGAGGAGCTATCTGGTTGAAGGCTAGTTCTAAGGTATTGTTATATAGGTCTACTATGGCTGCTGGATTGTTATTTTGCGTGGGTAGGTTAGCTTTACTGATGGCCGCGAGAAGAGGTTTGAGGTTCTCCATAGTGATGTTGCGGTTATTTCGGGAGATTATTTGAGGTAGCTTAGTGGGTCGTGTGGTAAATGGTGAGGATCTAGGTAAACAGAAGGTAATAAGGTGATGGTCAGTCCAAGCGCAGGGAGTGATGTCAGTCAGTGAGAGGTTGCAATTGGCATCTGCAAGCCAATCCAAGGATCTTCCTTTTGTATGTGTAGGTTGAATAATGTGTTCGGTGAAGCCTAGATGAGTAATCGTGTAGCACTGGAAGTTGCAACGTGAATGCGTTAGTTGCTTCCTGGAAGATAAAGGCCGAATAGTCCTTCCTCTATTGCTCATGGTGACATGGCTGGCAAACATCAAACGTCTAGACCGCGTACAGCGTTCTCAGGGAATAGTCCTTCCTCTATTTCCTCCATATTCTCCATGGCAGGCGAGCCGTGAGTTTCCATGGTAGGCGAGTCGTGACAGTATGACCCCTTCTTAGGTTTCCTCCCCCTGGTTTCCCGGGATGAAGGCGATGGAACCTTTGTATTAGCCGAGCAGCAGTAATGTTCTTAACAGGTTCCCAAGTGCATTCTGTCTTTGGATATCCTTTCCAAAATATCAGATATTGCAGAACGCCTCTTTTGTATCTGGAATCAAGGATGTTGGAAACTTCATATTCCTCAGTGATTTCTGTGATCTTGGGAGGATGTCCTTTTGTCTTTTGAAAATGAGGGTCCTTAACGTATGGTTTGAGGAGTGAGGTATGAAAGACAGGATGGATTATTTTAAGAGTTGGAGGAAGATCCAATCTATAAGCTACAGGATTGATCTTGGCTGTAATACGAAAGGGTCCTAAATACCTGGGCGCAAATTTTGCGGAATGAACCCATCTGGGTAGGTACTTCGTAGCTAGCCACACTCGATTCCCTACTTCCCACTGGGGTTTTGGACTTCTTTTCTTGTCTGCCCATCTTTTACAATCCTGCCGAGCCTTTGTGAGATTGGATTTGGATTCTCGATGCATCCTCTGTATGGTATCTAATAGATGGTCTACTGAAGGCGTATTTGTAGGAGGAATACCAGAGAGAGGTATATGTTTCGGGTCATAACCGTACGTGCATTTGAAAGGACTCATACCTAGAGAGGTATGTGTAGTGTTATTGTATGAGAATTCCGCCATGGGTAGAAGATGAAACCAGTCATCCTGCTCTTGGTTATAAAAACACTATGTACTGTTCTAGTGTGGCGTTTAAACGATCGGTTTCCCCATTACTCTCCGGGTGGAACCCTGAGGAAAGAGATCTTCGGATTCCTAGTGTTCTGCACAGAGTAGTCCAGAATTTGGACGTGAATTGAGGGCCTCTGTCGGACACTATATTGATGGGTATTCCATGTAGTCTGACTATGTCTTTAACAAAGACTTCTGCAGTAATGCTGGCTGTAGGGATTCCTTTAAGAGGTGAAAAATGAGCTAATTTGCTAAAGGAATCAACAGTGACCATTATGGCAGTGTGTCCACTTGACTCCAGTAGATCTACTATAAAATCAGTAGAAATGTGTTGCCAAGGTCCTTGAGGTTGAGTTTCTTGCTGTAGGAGTCCTAAGGGTTTGTGGTGGTCGCACTTGTTTTGGGCACACACCGGACAAGCCTTAACATACTCCTTGACATCCTTAATCAGAGAAGGCCACCAAAATTGACGGGATGTTAAGTCCAAAGTGGCTCTTTGGCCCTTATGTCCTGCAGAAGGAATATCATGACACCAGGACATTGCTTGTACTTGGAGATTCCGAGTTGGTATATACAACGCATCTTTCTTGAAGAGAAGGTTGCCCTTCCAGTTTAAGTCCGTCCTTATGCCTCTCTTGTTCTGTTCTGTTCCGTCTTTACCTGTTGTAAAAACGTGTTTATGATATTGATGAATGTCTTTCCTGCCAACATGAGTTCCGGTTCTGGTGGATCTCCTGTTTCCTCACTCATGCTGCGAGAAAGGGCATCTGCCAGAGTGCTGTCCTTTCCTGGAAGGTAGATAATCTCAAAGTCAAATTGTGAGAAGAAATATGCCCACCTGGTGTGTCGTGAATTGCGACATTCCATCTTTTGAAGTACTTTAAGGTTCTGATGATCCGTACGGACCAAAAACGGAACTACTGAGCCTTGTAGAAGATGTCTCCATTCTTCGGAGGCCTGTCGGATGGCCAGGAGTTCCTTTTCTAGAACGGAATAGTTACGTTCACTAGTGGTCAATGTGCGGGAATAATAAGAGACGGGATGTTCTAATCCGTCTTCCTCTTTCTGTAGTAAAGCTGCCCCAATAGCACCATGGGAAGCGTTGGTTTCCATTATGAATGGGCGTGTTTGGTCTGGTTGTCTTAGAACTGGAGCTGTTACAAAGGATCTTTTTAGTAGTTGGAAGGCCTGTTCAGTGCTGGAATCCCAGAGGAATTTCACCCCTTTCTTCAAAAGATGGGTGATGGGAAGAATAATCTCAGAGAAATTAGGGATGAACTTTCTATAAAAGTTCGCTAGTCCTAGGAATCGTTGGATCCCTTTGACATTGGAGGGTGCAGGCCAGTTGGTAATCGCATTAGTCTTGGCTGGGTCCATCTGTATGTTATCTGCGGATAATATGAAACCCAGATACGGTACAGTGGATGCCTCAAACACACACTTTTTTTAGGTTTAGCTAGCAGACAGTTTTTTCTTAAGCGTTGTAAAACTTCTGTAACCAAGATGCGATGTTCCGACAAAGTGGTAGAGAAGACAAGGATGTCGTCCAGGTAAATGACCACTGAGGAATAGAGCATGTCTGAAAAAAGGTTGTCCATGAATCTTTGGAATTGTGCTGGTGCATTGACAAGCCCAAAGGGCATTACTCTGTATTCGTAGTGTCCTAGTGGCGTCCGGAACGCCGTCTTCCATTCATCTCCTTCGCGGAGTCTCAAAAGGTGATAGACTCCTTCCACCGGTATGGGTAGAAGATGAAACCAGTCATCCTGCTCTTGGTTATAAAAACACTATGTACTGTTCTAGTGTGGCGTTTAAACGATCGGTTTCCCCATTACTCTCCGGGTGGAACCCTGAGGAAAGAGATCTTCGGATTCCTAGTGTTCTGCACAGAGTAGTCCAGAATTTGGACGTGAATTGAGGGCCTCTGTCGGACACTATATTGATGGGTATTCCATGTAGTCTGACTATGTCTTTAACAAAGACTTCTGCAGTAATGCTGGCTGTAGGGATTCCTTTAAGAGGTGAAAAATGAGCTAATTTGCTAAAGGAATCAACAGTGACCATTATGGCAGTGTGTCCACTTGACTCCAGTAGATCTACTATAAAATCAGTAGAAATGTGTTGCCAAGGTCCTTGAGGTTGAGTTTCTTGCTGTAGGAGTCCTAAGGGTTTGTGGTGGTCGCACTTGTTTTGGGCACACACCGGACAAGCCTTAACATACTCCTTGACATCCTTAATCAGAGAAGGCCACCAAAATTGACGGGATGTTAAGTCCAAAGTGGCTCTTTGGCCCTTATGTCCTGCAGAAGGAATATCATGACACCAGGACATTGCTTGTACTTGGAGATTCCGAGTTGGTATATACAACGCATCTTTCTTGAAGAGAAGGTTGCCCTTCCAGTTTAAGTCCGTCCTTATGCCTCTCTTGTTCTGTTGTTCCGTCTTTACCTGTTGTAAAAACGTGTTTATGATATTGATGAATGTCTTTCCTGCCAACATGAGTTCCAGTTCTGGTGGATCTCCTGTTTCCTCACTCATGCTGCGAGAAAGGGCATCTGCCAGAGTGTTGTCCTTTCCTGGAAGGTAGATAATCTCAAAGTCAAATTGTGAGAAGAAATATGCCCACCTGGTGTGTCGTGAATTGCGACATTCCATCTTTTGAAGTACTTTAAGGTTCTGATGATCCGTACGGACCAAAAACGGAACTACTGAGCCTTGTAGAAGATGTCTCCATTCTTCGGAGGCCTGTCGGATGGCCAGGAGTTCCTTTTCTAGAACGGAATAGTTACGTTCACTAGTGGTCAATGTGCGGGAATAATAAGAGACGGGATGTTCTAATCCGTCTTCCTCTTTCTGTAGTAAAGCTGCCCCAATAGCACCATGGGAAGCGTTGGTTTCCATTATGAATGGGCGTGTTTGGTCTGGTTGTCTTAGAACTGGAGCTGTTACAAAGGATCTTTTTAGTAGTTGGAAGGCCTGTTCAGTGCTGGAATCCCAGAGGAATTTCACCCCTTTCTTCAAAAGATGGGTGATGGGAAGAATAATCTCAGAGAAATTAGGGATGAACTTTCTATAAAAGTTCGCTAGTCCTAGGAATCGTTGGATCCCTTTGACATTGGAGGGTGCAGGCCAGTTGGTAATCGCATTAGTCTTGGCTGGGTCCATCTGTATGTTATCTGCGGATAATATGAAACCCAGATACGGTACAGTGGATGCCTCAAACACACACTTTTTTTAGGTTTAGCTAGCAGACAGTTTTTTCTTAAGCGTTGTAAAACTTCTGTAACCAAGATGCGATGTTCCGACAAAGTGGTAGAGAAGACAAGGATGTCGTCCAGGTAAATGACCACTGAGGAATAGAGCATGTCTGAAAAAAGGTTGTCCATGAATCTTTGGAATTGTGCTGGTGCATTGACAAGCCCAAAGGGCATTACTCTGTATTCGTAGTGTCCTAGTGGCGTCCGGAACGCCGTCTTCCATTCATCTCCTTCGCGGAGTCTCAAAAGGTGATAGACTCCTTCCACCGGTATGGACCTAATCTTTGGGCGTCTGGGTATTAGATGTTCCTTCGCCCACTTGTCGTCCACAAATGTGCCTGCTGCTCCACAGTCCAACATGGCTATGCATTCACAGAACCCTTTGGATCCCATTCTATCAGTACCTTGATCACCATAAGACTGCAGCAGTCGAACATCAGAGGCTGTGTCATACGACAGGGATTTATGGTATTCACCCCTTCCCTGACTAAGGTTGGGGTCTTTCGTTTCCCTGCCTTCTGGGGGGTACTTCTGGACAAAACCCTCAATAAATGGCTGTCTGATCCACAATACATACACAAACCAAGGTCCTTTCTTCTTTTACGTTCGCTGGTAGAGAGTGGTCCTCTTGTAGTTCCAATCTGCATTGGTTCTTCCGTGGATCCCTTTTCAGGCACTGAGGGGGGGCTTGGTCCCGATACGAAGGTGCGTTGTCTTCTCTCTGCCTTTCTTTCTGCCATACGGTACTCTATTTGTAAGACCAAAGAGACCAGGTCTTGGAAAGTAGTAGGTCTGGCTACTCTCACCAGCTCTTCTTTAATGTCTTCGTGAAGTCCTCTTCGGAATATAGTCTGTTGGGCAGTTTCGGGCAATCCTGCCTCTGCTGCTATCCTTTGAAATTTCATAACGTAAGTCCGGACATCAGATGATCCTTGTCGTATGTCGAGCAAGTTTTCGAAAGTGGAATATAAGACTTCCGGTCTCTCGAACCTCTCTCCCAGTCTTTGCACAAATGGGTCGTAACTGGTAAGGACCGGGTCCGAAGTAGTGACTTGAGGTGTGGTCCATGTGAGTGCATTGCCTGTTAGATTGGATATTAGGAACCCGACCTTCGTTCTGTCTAGTTTGTAGGTTTTAGGACGAAGGGTAAATTGAATGGTTCAAGCGTCCAAAAACTCCTTTATCTTCTTTGGGTCCCCATCATATTTCCCACATGACAGAGGAAGGGGAGGCAGTTCTCCTCTGATATCATCCTGCCGCGGAGCCTGTTGTCCCACCTGTTGGATCTGTTGCTGCAACGTAGTATTATCCGCTCTTAGAGACTGTACTTCAGCTGTCAAGGCTTGAATAGTGTTTACCATTTCTTGGTATTGTTCTAGGGAGGCCATTTTCGTTAGGCGTTGCAATCTCTCAGGTTCTGTCTGATCTTTAATATCTTCACCAACACCCTCCTCACCTGATGTCTTGAAGGTATCGTCTGTATCTGTGTCCCCGGAGTCGTCCGAAGATATCTCTTTCCTTCTCTGTCTCAAATTATCGCTGGGCTTCATACACGTCCTTTTCCCCTGTTTGGAATGATGGGAGTGAGCTCCACTGGAGGTCACTTTGCCAGAGATGCAGCTTGCCTGGCAGCGGGGACCCCGGGGAGCCCACCCCAGGCCAGGAAAAAGCCTTGCCGAAAAACCCTGGCAGATGGTTATGGCTGAATGGACAATGAATCCCAGAATGCACAGTGTTGTTGATGAAGTGTTCCGTGATATCTCTGGGAGAAGATCGGAATGCTTGAATAACACGGACAGATGGAAACTCGGAGACTGGAGGTGAAAGGGAAAGGTAGCGTGGCGTGCACCTCGCGTAGATAGAACAAGCATGCACGGGGAAGAAGGGGAATACAAGAGGTAGGCAAAGTAGAAGGCACAAGGAGTACAAGCCGTCTGAGGATGGCAGATACGAAGGGGTATGCCGTTTGGGAGCGGCAAAGAGTACACACACACAGGAGCGCTGCATTACCTTCCGTAGCACTGGAAGTTGCAACGCGAATGCGTTAGTTGCTTCCTGGAAGATAAAGGCCGAATAGTCCTTCCTCTATTGCTCATGGTGACATGGCCGGCAAGCATCAAACGTCTAGACCGCGTACAGCATTCTCAGGGAATAGTCCTTCCTCTATTTCCTCCATACTCTCCATGGCAGGCAAGCCGTGAGTTTCCATGGTAGGCGAGTCGTGACACTAATAGCCTAATGTGCTTACCTGTGAGTGTCTTCGGTTTCTCTCGATCTATGGTGGGATTCCGAGTGTTGACATTGAATGCGCAGCGTTTGCATTCTTGTATGTGTATGCGCTGCAATGAAGTCATCGTGTAGCTCACGCCGTGATGTCATTGTGTATGCACATATCGGTCGCCATTTTGCTATGGGATCAATCTTGCGGTAACAAGAATTTATTAGAATTTGAGTTAAATGCAATTATTGTTTAATAAGATAGTTGTCAAACCTGCTTGCATTTGTACATGGGGCTTTTGTCAAGGCTTGTCAGATAAGCTGGTAGGTGAGTTGTGTGTTTGCTTCCCTATGTATAAACGAGCTCCTTCATATGCTCGTGTATTTTTATAGTTTAATACTAGTTATAGTGCAATCGCTATTGTACTTTTAACTGTTACAATATATATGACAGTTATTTTGGTTTCATTAAATATGCTTGCATTCCTACAGAAGAAAATGTGTTATCACACAATAACATTTGCAATATGGCAGAATTGATACTTGTAAGTTAACTTTTAGGTAGCAAGAAAGTTATAGATGATAGACAGGAGTTTAATTAGCATCAAATATTGCTGTTAATGAGATCATCTGTGGGGTAAAGCTTGTCGTCGAACAGTATCTATGTGTCTAATCAATGTGGAATATGGAGCATCTTTACAGGAAATTATTTAGTTCTTGGTCCAAATTCAGACCTGAATGGCATGAGTCCATAATACATATCCATTTTGCTTCATGTTTGCGTAGAATTTGTTCAGCGTTTCCTCCTCTTGATGGTGGTTTGATTTTTTCAAGACCATAGAATCTAAGGCTAATTGGATCTTCGTCGTCATGGTGGTTATTGAAATGCATTGCTAAAGGTGATCGGATGACTTTATTTTTGATAGATTTCATATGCACATTATTGCATAAATTACAAAGGTGCTGTTGCAATGAGTTTTTGGATCTCCTTTACGTCTCCAATGGGTAATTGCACCGTTTTTTTACCGTTATCTGAGTATTAGCATATTTGGCATTGGCCACATCTGTAGTTGCCTTTGAGAGGTGCCGGTAACCATGTTGTTGACGTGGTACTGGTTTGTGCGTTGTTGCTTCTTATAAAGGTACAAGCGCAACCAGGGCTAACCGTTTTTCCCATGTAGTCATAATCCTGACCAGTCACAGGATACAGCCCAGGTTAGCAGCTGACCAAGCATATATACAACTCCATAACACTGAGTTTTGCGGCAAGCTGTTAAATTCTGGAATAGAATATAAAAAAAACCACAATATAAACCTATACATTTTATTCACGATAACAAGCATTCTAGGGGAGTTGAACCTTGGGGTGTAATATTCAATTACAGTTGCTTTTCAGTTCACAGACTAAGGGAAGCAATAACTAACTTAGTTTAGGATAACACAGTTACACTCAAGGTAAACAAAACTGATACTATACGCAACTGAAAGGCAGTAGTAACCTAAGACTCTTTTTGTGTCTGTCTAAAACAGACCATGCAAAGAAAAACCCAGTGTTACACTTTATGACTGACCCACAGTTATTCTATGTAGGCAAAACCTAAGGCAGACTTTATCTGAACAGGGTAACAGCAAGTCAGGGGAAGCAAAACCCGGTTTGGGGGGACACTTATACAATTATTCTTACACATATAATAAAGTGAAACCAACAACATTACTTACGTGGAAGAGGCACAACCAATTCACAGGTGAGCAAATTAACCTTATATATACTTTCCAGAATAGCAGAACATTTCTAAGGTAACTAAACTAAATTTTTATATACTTCGCAGAAAGGTGGGAGCATGATTTATTGTGATGTGAGGACAGTTTGAATCCTCTAGTGAAGTTGTGGTGGGCCTTTCACATCAGTTGAAGTGTTCAACAAATTACTCCCACCTGCCATTAATTGTAAGTTTGCTCGTGTAACATAAATGTTACATTTATTAAAAATGAGAAAGGGGATACTATCACCAAAAGGGATCAAAAGATACTTTCTACCCTTTGGGAACTATAGTTCTGTCAAGGTTAGCCAGAGAAAGTTAAAAGTGGAGCACCTAGGGCAACATAGCAACAACAGGCAGACTCACATGTTTTCTAGGTTGGAGAAGAGCAAATCGGGGCTGCTGATATTGTTAGACCTATCGGCAGCCTTCAATTTGCTTGATCATGGGATTCTGCTGGATCAGATTGCCACCGGTGGGGGTCTCTCAGCGGAGGCAATAAATTGGCTTAAGTCCTTCCTTGAGAACGCTGCTCATGAGTTCACTGGGGTGAAAGTGCGTTAAGTGCTGAAATTAGCACCTGTGGAGTCCCCCAGGGGGCATGTCTTTCCACCCTGCTTTTTAACATTTACATTATCCCATTGTGCATGGATTTAGAGAGCTTGGATCTATTCTTCTGTAATTATGCAGATGACTTCCAGTTAGCACTGGAGTTTAGTGGGGATCATGAACAAGATTAACAGAAGCTGGACTCGGTCTATCAGACCATCAAGGGCTGGATGACCACAAACTGGCTATGCCAAGACAGAGCTTATGCTGTATGGGCCCTGGCAAGCCAGAGATAAATTGAGTCATCCCTATGCCAGCTTGACAATTGATGGCAGCCAGATCCCAGTGTTGCAGAAGGTGAAGATCTTGGGCACATACCTGGAAGCCAGTTTGGACAGTGGTGCTCATGTGGAAGCATTCGTGAAAAGCACTAACTACCGCCTTAAAGTGCTACGGCAAGTTGCCCCACTGGTCTCAGAAAAAAACCGTAAAAAAGCTAGTTAGAGCTGTGATACTCCCAAGAGTAGATTACTGTAATGCTCTCTTAGGGGGAGCCAAGAAAACAGACATCCAAAAACTGCAAAAGATTCAGAACGCGGCAGTACGCATCAAATATCAGATGAGTCATACTGAGACTACATCTGTGGCACGGAAGTATCTATACTGGCTGCCTATCTCAGTAAGGATCCAGTTTAAGTTGGTGACTATCAGCCACAAATGTGTCTTTGGTAATGCACCGCCTTCCTTAAAGACAAGCTGAACATTTACCAACCAAAAAGAAATCTCTGATCCGCAAAGGCATGCCTCTTAGAAGTAGACCGCTTTAAGAGAGCACACGAAAATGGTTGTGCCTTTCATGTGCAGGCGGCACGGGCTTGGAATGCTTTACCGGAACATCTACGTAAAGAGGAAAACCATCTGGCCTTCAGAAAACAGCTGAAGACCATCTTGTTCGAATAACAAGAGTACATTACTGCCCACCTTTCTCTGTCTAGGGCGCCTGGATGCCTTCAGGCTTTGGCACGTTATAAATGTGTTAACATAAAATAACATAACAGGCAAAAAGTTGCCAAAGAGGACACATTAGAAAAGACAATATGGACGCTATGGAGAGCCAAAAAAAAAAAAAAGTATCACACCTATCAAAAGACAAAAATTCTGTCAGTTTGTAAAAAGGTCCCACTAACAGAGATAAGAAAAAAGAATACACCAGCAAAGCAAAAAGTTCTGGAAGTTATGGGGTGGACACAGGTCAGGCGATTTATCATTACTATGAAAATCTTACCTACCATAGGCCATCAACGCAAGTGCCATGCACTGCATGTGTGGATGTGGTTTGGGTCTAGCAGAGGGTTTGACAGACACCAAGTCTTAGTGTACCTTTGACTGATGGCAAATTTCCATTTGTATATCAGTCTTTCACCCAACCAAATTGGCAGTGCAGCACCGATGTGCTAGGGGCAATTCTCTTCTGAAAAATAGTACCAATAGCAACCACAGACATGTGTCTTCTCGATAGAGGATCAGTAATATAAATGAAGCAAAGGTAAAAGATATACATTAATGCATGATAAACCTGATTAAATCGGCATGAATAAATATGTGGTAATACATTTTATAGCATTGAAATTACAAGTGTAATAGCATTCCATTGCTTCAGTGCAATGTCCAAACACTGGGAACATATCTAAAATGTTATTGTGAGCAGATTTTGATGACAGCTACAAATCACTTAAATCTGGAAGTCAACCTTTCAACAAGTTCTGCTTTCATGGACAAGACTCGTTTGCAATGTTTTGTGGCATTGTATGTGTCCTAAGAACAAAATCAGGATCGATTCCATGAGTATGCATGGCCAACACAGTCAATGTCAGATCTTTCACAAATTCGAATTCCATTTCCTGGTATATTGGCTTGGCCACCCATTGTTTGCCTCGTTTTGTAAAGGCCACGAGGTAATAAAGCATCCTGAATGTTCCTGCAGTTTTCGCCTGTTCCCTCCCAACGTTATCGCTGTGTGCAAGTACAGTTAGTCTTGGTCTGGCCTCCCTACCGTCTATGCCGAAATGAAACCTTTTGGGCCTGTACTTTAGGCACATATTATGGACCACCTCCAAATCTCCAGTATGACAGAATTTTGTGAGTCCCTTCAGGTCTCTTGAAAGTGTTCTATCGTATATGAACTTCACAAGTGCTGCTCCTTCGATAAAGGTCCATGTGCACGTTCGTGGAAATGTTGGTTTTCTGTGCATGAGTGTACTTTGGACCAATGGTGCATCAATGAACGCCATTTTTGAAGTAGAATTTCTACAGATCCATCACAAGTTTTGGAGCTCCACCAAAGATGGTTGCTGATAGACTGACACCACTTTCAAATATTTTCCAAACCCTTTTTTTACCAGCAGCAGTCATTTTTTTTATTAACTGATTTGGCAACATGCCATACATCCAATTGAGGCCGAATGTGTGGAAACTGCTCTTGCATGGCCTTGGCTATTAAAACGGGCCCGTCAGTGGCTATGAGGTCTGTTGACATTGCCCTGGATTCCAGATGTGGGACGGATTTGATGAAACCATGTTTCTCCATTGCCACAGACTATGTTCATTCAGACACCCGCACAATCACCAAATGTTTTCCTTTCCATGTCTTCAAAGTTGTATGTGCAGTACTTTGCGGAAAGTCCTGGACTGTCACACTGTCCGTCACCAGCTAGCCTGAAGCGATTGCCAGAGAATGTACTGTTCATTGACATCTTTTCAATTATCCAGGCTTGACTAATAGCGGGGAATAAGAATTCCCTTTGATATTTGTAGTCCTGGGTTTTAGAAAGGCACTGAAGTCCCACAAATTGACAGAAACTGGAAATCTTACTGAAAGTCGACCAGCAGAAAAGTAAAGCTGCTGAACATAGCAGATTTCCAGCAGGCACTTTGCCCAGCATCAGTTGAGCAGACAATGAAAATGTATTATGGAGGTGGACACAGCGGGCATGGACTTTCTGGTTTGTGCCTTGTAATACATAAGACACATTCATCAATGGCTCCCTGCACATGTTCCCTCTTAATGTATGGACACATTTCAGCATTTGTACAGTCTTTAGCAGGCAGCTGTCGAATACAATGTATTTTTGCTCCTTTAATAGCCAATCGCCCTGCAGTACTGTGTTTTGTGACTCAACGGTGGTGGACAATTCCCCCAAACTAGGCAAACTGAAGTCGAGATCTTGATCACATTCCTCAGTCAATTGCGTTGTAGCTTCAGCCTCTGTTAGTTCAGCCTGTGGTAGTTCCACATATATTGGAGAAACAGGTAACATTGAATGTTTCTTGGGTGGAACATTTTTAGAGGGTGTAGATTGTGTCAAGGGGTCTGCGAGCAATTGTAATGCATCTTCATTGTCTTCAGTTTCATCTGGTCTAGTTTGCACAACGTTTGGTAACTTTGTACGGTTCGTAGGTGAAATTCCATTCGTTTTCCAGCCACTGGACACATGCATCAAGAGTTCGATTATTGACTGGACCCCGCTGCGCCTCAAATAGTAGTTGCTCCACTGTGAAATCCATTTGGCAAGCGACAGCTTTGGTTTCATTTGTTGTCCGAGTCTTTATGCTTCTCTTCCTTCTGGGCCTCTAACAGATATATAGACAAACATGCTCAATGTATAGCACACATACAGCAGATACCATTTTCCATCTAAAAACCTAATATGAATAAAACATCAGCTTAAAAACTTCCCCAAAACAAACTTGTTCATTCTTTACCCTTGTTTTCATAATTTACTTCGAAATCGTGGCCTTCTCTTTGACCACTGCACCATCAAGCTGAAAGAAACTGCGTTTTTATGTGGTTTAAATAAAGCTAATTTCATTTCCATACAAACAAACATATGTACATATCTACAAACAGAACCAACTTGACGGACTTGAGAACATTACATTACAAAAATGTATTCCAAATGCAATGCCCAATTGTATTCCATATTAGGTTATATATAACCCTGGTCCATGTGCCTCCTCTTCTAATTCCACACCTTGGGTACATACCTTGAATAGAATAATCATTAAAAAAATAAATGCCAATCGTACTGGAAATTTAAATCTTTCATAGCACAGAGAACTTACAAAGTTGTATAAAATTATTACGAACCATATACTATAAGTTTTGTTGTAGAAACACAAATAGAACATTCGTATGAACATACCCTTGAAAATAGTATACGTGGTTTGGTCATAATATACATTTCAGATTTCACCCGATAACCTTCCGAGGTAACACATGTACTTGTTCTGAGATCACTGTGCAAAACATACTGATTGTAATGTCGCCATCAAAAGTAGTTTGCTTTGCAATGTTTGCTTTGTAATCTATCCTGCATTAGGGAGGAAGTCTAAAGTTAGAACCAAAATCTGAAAAGTTTGAAACAGTGCAAGGTTACATGCATTTCAGTCTCAAATGATATCCTTGGTAGGATTTACTTTCATTCTTGCAAGGGAACTGTAAGTATGCATACCTCACACTATGGACCTGTTGCAAAGGAGGAAGTGATTGTAGTCGAAGTTCCAGCATCCCCCTATAACACAGTACTTGTTTTAGTACAGATGAAAACAAACAGCTAAATGGAAGTGAAACAATGAGATGCAGACAATGGTCCATACAGAGAGACTCCCATACATGCCACTTTGTGTAAATAACCAATAATATACATACAAACGTTCATTTTTTTTCAAATTCCAAGCAGAACACACTCTCATAAAGGACTAGTACAACATAATTACTTGATAGGCGAATGAGCTTTATTTTGACTACGGAAAAGTAATTGATGAAGAATCTTGCGCCTTCATTTTCAGTACATGTTTAGAAAATAGTACAAGGGAAAAGTTAAATTAGTATTATAAATGTGGGCCAATCCAGCGTTACAAAATATCACTTTATGCATGTCGGTAGGGCTCACCATTGGGCTACTAGACGTGTCAGTGTATCGTCACTTGTGAGGGTCTGTGCTTCCATCAGTGTGCTCTAAGTAAAAAAGGATTTGTCAACCAGATTTCGAAAACATTATACAACCTTTAAAGGACACTATGGCAGTTTTTACCAAGGGTCACAATTCACTAATTTATTAGAGGCTCCAGAAAGTGGGGACAGATGTAGTTTAGTAAAGTAAAACATTTTAAAATTCAATAGAATCTGGTAACTATGGAAACTTGAGTAAAACAACTTTTATGTAAATATACACCGAAAGCTCTAATCCGTTCATGAAGTTACCTTTTCAATACACTACTTTAAATAAATTGAGAGATCATACAGAATACTTATTTATGCAAACCATCGTCCTACATACCAACAAAGATAACAAATTCATCATCCAGTACTGACCTGAGCCAACGTGTGCCGAAATTGAGTTGGAATTGCATTTCGAAGCAATGGGTCAACGCTTTTTTTGCACTTTGATTGTTCGTACATATCGTCAGTAAAGTGCAGGCTGCAGATGCAGAATCGATTGGCCCTCACGTCGTCCAAGACAGCCTGGGCTCTACTTTTAATCTCTTCCACTGGAAAACCGCAATTTGTAATCCATCTTATTAAATCAATATTCTTCAGGAATGTATGCAGGACTGTGCGCCGAGTTTTGGCATGGCTCACAGAAGATCAACCGATAATGATACATGAAGGCATTCTTGAAAAGTGTGTAAGATCTGTATATAAAGAATATAAATAATTATGACAAATAATACTGTATGCGTGTGATTGAAGGAATTATAACACAGCTTTGTCTGCAAAGTTTGTTTTGATTAAAGAAAACCTGGGTAACCTAGTCGAATGAACACAGTGATAACTTTCCTATGGAATTGATTGATTTATCGCAAATCGTAAGGTGTTACTCGTCAGTTGAATGAACTTTCAGGCATCAAAAGAAACATGCTTGCAAACATGGACCACGAAAGATTCCATTCTATTACAATGCACAGTGATGCAATTTACCAATATCAAAATACTTGAAACATTAGATAATGGTGAAGTCTTTGAGACAAATGAACTTTACAATACTGCCTACATTAGGTTGAAATCGAAAGAAACTTTCAGATCAGCGATCGATGAACAAAGAGAAGTAAATAGGTGACCTACCCTTACCTGGACGAACAAATGAGCCGATTCAGCAAGCAGGGGAGCAAGTAGCCGTGCAACAGGTATCCAGGGAACAGGTAGCACAATGACGAGATACCTTGTAGATCTTCGAGATATTCTCCTGGTAAATATCAAGGTGTTTATAAAGGCTTAGAAAGGTGGGTGTGTAGGCAAGTGTGTGACGTGTTTGTTGACATCCACTCAGCCTCTATGGCAATGTTTCACATCTGACATACCCACCCTCTTAGGTGCGAACTGCCAGTGATACTGGAGGGGGGATGGATGGGAATGAGCGGCGGGGTCTTGAAGAGGGGAGAGTCTGGAGACCCTGGGTCTGGGAAGGCCATGTGAACAATGGTCACCCTGGACAAGATCCCTTTGAAGTGTACATGGTGTTTGGCACCTTGAGCGTTGCCATCCTTCCAGCCCGCTTGCGAGGATGGATGGTCATTAGGCAAGCCCAAAAGGCCCAGAACACTGCTGAAGGGACACAAACATATGTGGATTGCCAGGGCAGGGTTTTGAAGAGGGGAGTCTGAAGGATCCCTTTGCATTGTACATGATGTTTGGCACATTGGCCGTTCCCACCCACCCAGCATAGGAGTGGGGTATAATGGAGGGGGGATGGATTGTTGCGGACAAGGTGAACGCAAAAGGGCACCAACCATTCTTTCATGTCCCTCAGACGATTGAGCATGTTCTTGATTCACTGAAAAATTGAAACAACTATTTGTATATGCTTATTTGTATTTTATTTAATTTGGTGATGGCACAGACAAATATACTTGAGGTTACAGTACAGTGTGTGAAAATCCCCTGTACTGTCCGCTGTCGCTGGGGAATTTGGCGCGAATGGCTCCAATGACACAGGCGGGTATTACTCGTCAAACGCAGATTCCAAGCCTCCCATAAAGCCACCATGTAAACAAACAGTAGGCCACCAGGCGGTACCACCTGTGGAAGGGAAACATACATACTGTAATTGAATGAACCCAATAAGTACCACCCTCACTTGAAAATGCATCCTAAATTATATGGCATAGTTGCTCTTAAAAAAGTAACTTCATGTAAAAATGAACTTGGGCTTTGAAGTCTCAACACATTACAAAAGTGAACACTCATTCAATCCATAACAGTTTGGGCCACAGGGAAATATTGTTTTTTTAGTCAAAAGTGAAAGACACGTAAGCGATGAACACTCTGATTTCCAAAAAGCGAGAGAAATATATTCAATTTACAGACTAAATTCATTTGTCAGTGATCGATCAAAGTTACGACAATGTAGGAGACAAATATGAAATGGTAGTCGTCTCAGTGGTCAAAATGACATCCAGAGTTAACATGGCAGCAGCAGTTCTCCACCCTGGTTGGCATGACCTCGCAACAATTGCAGGTACACCGGGTGGAAACCTCTTCCATGCCACTAGGGTCAGTCTCATGCTCTGGTGATTCATCTTCCCAACTATCGCTCGATTCCCATTGTTTCCACATCTTTCTCTTTCAATTACTTCCTCCTCGGATTACTCAGGCTCGTTCTGGTTGGGCTGTAATGTTGCCATTATACAACACATTTTTAAATAAAATGCAAGTAACGATTGAAATCAGTTCTGCTAGTAGAAGTATCTGTTCGCAGGGGGGTTCGTACTAGGAAGATAGATCAACAGAGCATTAACGAGTCACAGGCAATGCAAATAAAATACAGTGAAACGATTGAAAAAGCAATTCCAATGTTGTCTGATAAGAAGGGGTCTGTTTATACTTGTTGAAGAAAGAGGCGTCCTGGCATTTCCATGGAGACTCGTCAATAGCTTGCGCATAGAGAACGTTGACACAAGGCGTGCATTGGCGTTGTGAAAAGGGCCGTACGAGTCTAGTGATTCAGAAGCGGCCGATCTGTATTCTTACCACAAGCACACTTGAAGTTAGTGTGATGCCTCAACAAATAAGATTAGCACAAGATGGCCACACCCAACCTGTCATTTTCGTATTTGTAAAAGTGAGGAAACAAAGGTAAGATGCATAGGAAACTGTTTTAAGATCGATTACAGTATGCTTAAAAATACATCCCCCAACGATCGGGACAATAACGTTTTTCCCGTTTAAAGATGGAGTGCTTCTCGAATGACAGGGATATGGGCTTGTGGTTTGATTAACCAGTGTCTTGACATCAAGGGGCAGTCGTCCACAAAGGTGTTGTGAATGCTAGTTTTTTCATTGACAATTTCCATTTTACGATCATGGTGTTTATGAGGGTTTGGACTACATTGACACTGCTGTCATTGATCAAACTATAGACTGCTACTTCAAAGGTGCCTTTAAACCTTGAAGTTGGATTAGAATCCTGAACAACACAAAGCAAGAGTCTTTGGTTTAGATGTAGTTGCCACCGATGAGGGCATGGGTGATTGAAAAAGAATAACGTAGACTTCCGGGGGTACATGCCTCTGCCAAATACAAGCCTTGTATCCCTTTTTGTGCTCTCTATCAGCTGAACAATACATAATTTATTTCTTGAGCCATGGCAGGAATAACCTTGTACAATGAGAAAGAAAATCTTTGTGGGTCCTTCAATGTTATGGGGAGAATGTACTGAAAGGAGTCATACTTTTCCAGGAAGTGATGTGTATAGGTACATTTTATACAGTCATTATGATGGTTGTTAAGTAAGGTTTTTTCAGACTCCATGCAGAACATTTCTTTTGCAGTAGGTCCCTAATGTGTTTTACTTTTCTCTGCGTCATGTTAAGAGCAAGAGAAACACTCGCACTACTTCCTCTCAGGATCTACTTCGCTGAGAGATTTGAGTTAAATGGTCAAGTAGGCTGCAGAAGTTCACAACTCCGTCAAAGCAAACAAACATATTTCACTTCGCTTGTTTGAAAAAACCTGAATTAAATTGAATGCATATTTTCTCTTTAAAAAGAATACAACAGATTCACAATCTCCCAACATGTAGTAAAGAATTTTGAGATGGACTACGAGGGGGAAAGCTGGGGGCAATGCCCCATGAACTGGGGCACCAAATTACCTCACATGCATATTACATGGCATATCCAAGTACATTACTCTCTGGTAATTTACTTCGACAGAAATCACTTTGTGGGGAAGTAAATAAACATGTGTTTATAAGGTTTAGGAGGCATAAGGGGGATGGGATTGATAGTGTGGGAAAGGAGTATGGGGAAAACCACCCATTAAAACAGATTTGAAGCAATTTTGGCGAAGGAAATTAGCATGGAGTAATTAACTTCGATAAAACCATGTTGAACTCCCACAATGAGGATAGACAACTGGAATTTGTTTAAAGCATGTAAACACATTACAGATTCAATGATGGAGAATTAGTAAAATAGCTTGCGGGATGGCAACCGTTTTCATGTATAGGGCATAGCACATATGCCCACAATATATACTGATATGGCAATGATTCCTGGACTCTTACAAGGTGTTCTACTGATCATTGCAAATGTAACCCAATTGTCTGCGACAATGAGGAGGGGAAGAAGCAGGTGCCTTGTGAGAGCCCCTTTACTGCATTGATAAGGAGCTGGCTGCAGATGCCAATCAGTCAGGCATAGTCTAGATACCAGAGCAGGCTATCCATTCTATGGAGCATGGCAGTCAGTCTACAATGGTATTCATCTCCAGACATACAGGATAAAAATTCGTTAAGCCCTTGCATGCAGTAGCTTATTATTAAAACTCACTTGGACAAACAGCCCATGGATTAACTACACATCCTCAAATTGTATGTGGTTGCCGGGCCCTCAATTGACAATTGTTTAATCTATTTCTTGCGAAGCTTAGAGCAGTTATTAGTATTTTGGCAAGAGACCAACACCGCCTGTGGTCCATGTTCATATTGTACAATTCATCCACCTCTTATACAGGATGTACTTCATCAAACAGAATTACTACCCACATTTGCACCGGCACGGTGGGCGTTACTAGTATTCCCAACCAAGTAGCTCCTTCTTTGTTGGAAAGTGGTTGTCACAAGATGTGATACCATCAACAACAATGGTAATGTTCATGGAAAGAAAAAAACGTACCTTTCTTTTATGCAGAAAAGAATTAAACACTAGACCATCTTGCGGTCCATAAAACTTTGGAGCCGCCAACTGTAACTTCTTGTAGAAAGTCACTGGTATGCTGCGTCATAAGACAACGGGTTGTCCGGCTCTGCTGGATGACACCCTCCACCATAAGACAGCCAAAAAGACATGGTGGCCCAGCACAGTCGAAGATTGTGTGCTTGAAAATCACAGGCAAGTATGCAAGCGTGGTTCAACACGCTCACTGAGTGTGCTGGAAGTACCATGCAGTCGCCGCTATCTTAGAAGAGAAACAAAGAAAAGGCCAAGCTTGACTAGGAGAACAATAATATTATGCAATCATGGTGAAACGTAGGCCGAACAAAAAAAATACAAATTCAAAACTTTTTTCTTTTCATCTTAGCAAGCATTGTCATAGTTCAGAAGCGTATGAGAGGGGCTGGCCACATAGTAGCAAAATACATCATTCACATTTGAAATATTTGCATATTCACATATGGGAGAACCAAAAGTCTACTCCTAGACCTTGACTACGGCCCCCCTTTATTTGTAATGTTCCAATCCCAGTGTTAACGAATTTCTTTCTACGTCATCGATGGATACATGAATATTTTAAGTGCCAGTTGAGAGATCCAAGGTTTTTTAGGGGCACTGTACATCCCCGTTTTCCCTATGCTTCAATAGTTGGTGGCGACCTTTGAATAATTCTAGTAAGGTACAGTTTGATGTAACGCAAGGTATCCCTACTGGGAAACCCTGTGACAAATCCAGTATGGAGTACAAATGCCAGAGACTGCTGTCCTGTAACGGTGAATGGGATACTAGCTTGCTGTGACAAAGTCACATGGTTTGGGCTGACTGTTGGGGCTGGAGGAATCATGGCGCTGGATACCACCATGGATAGGAGTTGTTTGAATGCGTTACCCTAACTTCTGACTTCTGTGATGCATTGTCTGCCTCACTCCTACTTTCTATCCTGCAGGCGTCCTCTGTGTTGCCTGCCCTCCTGCATTTTGCTCTCTGTAACCTCTCCTCCTCCTCCTCCTCCTCCTCTGCTGGAGATCTGTCAGAACTCGGTATTTTATTCTGCAGGGTCTTGGATGTACATTAGCCATGAACTGAGCTAACCCGTTTTTGGATGGCGCCATGAGCCATTGGCATGATAAGGGATGTAGCGTGCAGTGAGTGCCGATTGGTTGGTACCCACAAATAAGTCCATAATGCAGTGAGTCTACTATGTCAGGCTCAGTCCAGGGCTTGGGAATGCACAGTAACATCACAACTCCACCCTGCTTCCAGTGTATGCATCACAAATGAAGGCCTGGGAACCTTAACAGCACGGGTGTAATTACCATTACGTTATGAGGAAAGGTCTGTTGAAGGGTGGTATGTACCACGTGGGTAGACAGGCAGACATTTGCAGCACCTGAGACTCTGTGTAAAGCTATGAAAATGCAGAGGTTCCTGTGCATGAGGGTCAAGTTTTCGGGGCAGGTATACTATGCCGGTTTCCTGACCCAAAGCTGTATGGAAATAAACCTTTCCTGCCTAGGTCCCATTTGGATTACTGGGTGAAATTCTGTGAGTTCAGACAGCTCCTACAGTTTGGTTGCAGCCTCTCTCTTAGCTCCCATTTTGCTCCTTTACCTTTCCTCCTTTGCATTGCTGGTATTCCTGCACTCAGAGCTCTGCTTTACTCTCCATCTTGATCTCAACCCAACCCCTCTTCCTCCTTTCCCTGCCAGCGCTTCTGGTCTGGACTCTCTGCCCCCTCCCTGCCCTCCATCTTGCTCTCACCCCACCCCTATGCCTTTCCTCTTCCATCGGGATGCTGGCACTCCTGCACCCACCATTTCTCCTCTCTCCACCTTGTACACTCTCTGCTACGACGTGGAGCACATATTCCGCCTTCTTCCCAATGCTTATACTTCTCTTCACTGCATGGCATGTCATGCATTCACCCCTTCGGTCTCTTACTGCTTGTTGATCCTGCTGGTGCAACTTTCCAGCTTTTTACAGGTTTCACTGCTGGTCAGGATCTCCTCCCCCTACTCTTCACCCTCTCTTTGACTTGTCCTCTCACTGTTTACACTATGTTTACCCATCTCCTTCCCATTGTACTTCTTTGCTGTCACTTGTTAAGATGGATCTCTAGAATCTGGTCTGGTGGACATACTTTAGGAGGCCACCCTAGTTATAGTGAACAGGGAACTCGGAGGTTAGCCAAAACCCAATCAAGGTAAACATGGAGTGCAGGCAAAGCTATTCTCAGGAGAGAGAGTGTGGGTGGGTTCAGGGGACTCAATGAGTCCACACAGTACAGCACAGCACACAATAGTTACATTTAGGTAAGTAAAAAAATGTTATTTATTCTAGGACTTTTGCACACACAGAAAAATGATACTAAAAAGTGATATTATCACACAATACACAATAAACATATATAAATTGACCATAGGTTTGTGAATTCATTCAAATGACTTGTTTAACAAATGAGGTAAGTAAAATAATGCAGTTTAAGATGGAAACAGTTCACAAGTGATTTCCCTAATTTAACCAGTCCAGTCCCTAAGAAGAATGGGGCCTTGTAACCAAATGTCACAGGAGCGCACTCCAGAGTGGAGTATCTGTAGGCAAATTCTAATTTATTTGTGTTGGTGAGGGAATAAAATACTCTTCAACAGTTTTACAAGGTAAGTAAATACTCTTGTATTTCAGGAGCCACTACCCAGGTTTGAAAACCAAAATGCAGTGAAATAGAAGCATTAGGAGGACAGGAGGGAGGCAGATGCACTGTGTTTACTTTCGCCATGACTCTGATTTTCCCAGATGACTTGTTGGGTCTGCTGGGGGCTGCTGAAGGTTGGATTCCCTGCTGTTGGTTCCAGTGAGAGGTGCCCAGGAGCTGCAGGTGCAAGGATTCTTCCGGTCAGGTCCAGCTGCAAGATGCAACCCCTGGTGATAAAGAGATGCAAGATTCACTGATGCAGACCTCTTGAGGACACTTCACAGGATGGGGGAAGGCAAGTTCCAGCAACGGTCTCCACACACAGGCGACGACAGGCGTCCTTCCATTCGCAGAAGCTCACGTAGGACAGGATCCCTTGATGCTGGGATGCTGAAATTTGGAGGGAAGGTGACTTGTACCTCAACCGCAGAACTCTGACAGTTCTGGCGAAGTAGCCCTTGAGAGAGCTAGTGAGTCCAACGGGTGGTCCGGGTACACTTCCGAAGGCTCAGGATAGCTGGATCCTCGAGAAGGCATTGAAACTTATTGGTCCCACTAGTTCAAGGGCTGAAGCACTGCTCATGGTTTTTGGAAATCAGGCAATCTAACAGCGCTTCACCAGACCAGACGCAGAAAGGTATGCCAGGCCACTTCAGGTGTAGTCTTTGCATCTTTAGCAGGCTGTTCTTCCATGAGGGATTCTTGGCTCCAATGCTGAACTGCAGAAATGGCTGCAGGAGTCCTCTTCTTATCCAAATTCCAGGCTGGAAGCAAGTCCAACTCCACCAATGGTAAGGATCTGCACCATTCAAATGGCCAGTAGTTGTGAAATCAGTGACAACTAATGGTTTCACTCATTCCCCACACACTCATACTCTCTGGCACCACAGATTTGTAATGGGACCAGACAATCCCACCCCCCTTGCTGAGCCACATACAAACAAATGCAGCACTAGCCTGTGAAAGCAGCAGCCTTCCCGAGCTAATGCATGACTGTCTAAGGGATTTTCTTGCCTGGCAAGTAAGGAAAAAGGCCAAAACAAAATGGGCAAAGAACAAGCAGAAATGTTGTGGCACGCCCATTTTAGGCATTAGCCATGTTCAGTAGCCATATGGGGGCAATGCAAATGTGCACAATAACCAAAAATCCCAAGTGTAAAAAGCAAGGGTGATACAAAAGTATCCCCAGTGCACTGCAATCGAAGATGCTGTGTGCAATATAAAAAAAGTCAAAAGGGAAACATAGTTTCAGAGTACCAATAGTCTGAAGGACTGATCAGGTTCTCCATAGCAAATGAGCAAAAGGCAAGGTAAGTGAAGCTGAAGGCTTCACTCCTCTTCAAAAAGTCAGACCAGGACCAAAAACAGAAAAAAGAAAGGGGGGGTCATAGGAACTAAGCAGGGAAAGTTGCAAAAAGAGAAATCTTTCTTAACACCACGCATGCTATTCCCTTCCCCATTGTTTCAATTTCCACTTTCTCTGTCCCCACCACTCCCTTTGACCTTCAGCTATCACTGCCCTAGTCTGCCTACTTCCTGATAACCACTCGCCTTCTTTCTGACAGTTTCTCATCTGAAATTACACAGTCACTCCCACCTTTTTTCTAGCTCCAGTTCTGCAATTCAGTTCAGTCTCCTTTTTCTCTTTCTAGCCGTCTTATCTTAACCCACCTTCCATCCCTCATTTTTTTCAAGCTTCTGGTACCTTCATTAGCTCCTTGTTCCTCTGTTCCTCATGGGTATCCTACCATATGACATTTTTCCGAAATACTCCACTCTTCTCTTCTGTGTCCCAAATCTGCCATCGGATAAAAGTAACACTGAAACTGACTCCTTACCTTAATGTTGCTTCCTAGGTGAGAGAGTGACAAGTATGCACATTTTTCTATGTGACCTTCTAGCATGGAGAGGGCAAATACTCAACAATTGTTCTCCAATTGGTTACACTGCAATAAATGGAAGAAAAAGATGCCTTAACTAGAACATCCGTCCCCAATTCATTAAACTGGTCCTCACTGTCTACAAGAAAAGGACCATCATGGCTGAAGCGAACCACAAAAATCTCTTCAACTTTCTATCTACTCTGGTCACTTCTGGTTACCCCTGCACTCTCATCGGACACCTCTTCTTGCTCAACTCTATAGTCTGCCTTCAGGCCCTCTCTCTTCCTCCAGTCTGGTACCTCACAATCTGTAAGGTGGATTGAACCCACCCCTAAGCCAAACCTGCAGTGAAACATGCATTGAATATTAATGGCCTTCTGGAATATCTTAGGTTTGATTTCCTAGCTCTGACAGACAGGGATAACTGATAAATACAATACTTTACTTGATACTGGTGTTGAAGTTGGGTACAAGATCCAGTTTTTTAAAGCCAGTAAAAAAAAGGTACGGGTATAACCATTATCTTCCAATCTCTTATTCTTGCTACCCTGGTCTCCAATTCTCCAACCTCCTCCTTTGAACATGGTTTTAAATGTCTTATTGACCCCAATGCCTTCATCACCTTCCAGAGAAACTATCCCCATTCAGGTGACCCTACTCCCTTCCTTGAAAATGAGCTAACCTTATTGGGTCCTTGCAAGCCACCTAATTGTGAATGTTCTGTTTTTATTTTTTTATTTACAGATATGTTTTATTACAAACCTTTATCTCTAAAAAGGAAAAATAAATCTTCCATATTTACCTTCCAGTAAAACACCACACAACCACCCAAATCTCAATGAATTTACATCATAAAAAGATGACGGCACATTATTCCTTAATTTCTACTCTTACACTCGTCTCCTTAGTTCTTTGATTCTTGCCCAAAGAAAAGCCCAGTTCAAATGACTATGGAATCCCAATGCTCGCTTAATTCTAAAGGGATCCCCCTTACAGAAGCTCTTCAATTCTAAACTCTCTTAAAAAAAACTGGATTAACCTGCCAAAATCCATGCCCATATATCTTCTGCCTGCCAATATGGTGGATACTTAGAGTAGTTAATCCCGAACAAGTGGAGTACAGAACTTGACCATATATCTTCAATATTTGCCTTGTAGGCAATATATTAAAACAAAACCTCAAACTGTTGTCTATACTGTTCGCAAGGGGATTGCTTCAGTTACTTAGGCACAGAGCTAAAGGCTTTAGTTTCATGCTTCAACTGGGATTGGTTTGTATAACTCCCTTTCCTTTTCAATATCCGAATCCAGTCGTCTTCCCCAAGTATTCTTTTAACCTTCCCCGGATTTGTTAAGAGGGTGTTTAAATCCAAAGATTTCACTCTTGCTTGACATGGCCTGCCCCATTGGCCAAGTAGTTTATTACTACCCATGTCCTTATTCAGAGTCAGAATCTGATATGGTATCAGTTTCACCCTCAATATACAATTTCTGAATAGTGACAGGGACTTCCACATAGAACTTGCATAGATCGAAATCAAGCCAAGTTCATATCTGATCACTGCTATGGGCACATTTTGAAGCAGCCTCAGATTCTTTCTCCAAAAGGAGGCTTCCAAAACCATCCACATTTTCCATTGGGTGAATGTGCACACCTCCGCCCCATAGGTCAACATCGCCACCAACAAATTGTGAATGTCAGACAAAGCCCAATCAGATGTTGCAGTCATTCTCTGGCCTTTGCAACCCTTTGTGAATCCTTAAATATTAAGATTTGGCCCACACACATTGGAAATCACCCTGTCAATGCCATGCTGGCCCCCAACTCCAGATTCACATTTCTGTGATTTGTAGTTAGACCCCTTTCCCAGTCTGACAACCATCTGATGCAATAACTGCTTCTAAAATGCATCACACAGAGCCCGGCCTCTCCTGACTGCAAGCAATCCCAGTCACCTCTATGAGACATATCAAACCTGCTCTGTTCTCAGATACTTTTGAGAACTCTTTAGAAGCTACCCTGCTAAAACCACTAAAGACAATGCCACAATGTTTACCCCAGCATTAACAGCTTTGGTTAAAGGAATAGTGTGCTCAAAGTTTTTATTGTCCCGATCGTTTGGGCAAGTCGTTATAAGCATACAGTGATCGATCGAAAAGATGTTTCCGATGCATGTTACCTTAGTTTTCCTCACTTTTACACATGCGAAAACCACGTGTTGGGCATGGCCATCTTGTGCTAACCTTATCCATGGATCGATCGCCCCAAGTTCAAGCGCGCTCGCAGCAATCAAAACACCCACCCCCGAAGCTAACATCACTTGTCTCAATGACATGCTCCCCCTTTTTTCATTACGTTCGTGGCCAGCTGAGCCCAACGTTCCACGTCATCACCTAAGCCTGCAGAAACAGGAAGATAAACAAGATAATCACAGACATCCACACACACAATGTACCTTCTCTGTCTTGCCGTAAATAGCAGTTACGTATAGAATATTTCAATGATACATCAACAATAGTCTGCAATGTTGCAAGTGCTTTTATTTTTCAAAGAATGTTCACCCGAAATTATAAACTCCAGGAAACAAACGATTTTTTAATTTTGCAGGTAAATTAGAGTTGTTGACGATCGCATGACTCGGGAGCTACCAGATTACGATGAACGCTTAATGTTCTTTGTCCTTTTGTGTCCTTGTCTTGCCATAGGGCACAACAGCAAAACAATTCAATGGCCCCCCCATGGTGCTCCATGTGGGAGAAGACATGTCTTTTTTGCACTTTCAAAGCCCAACGCTCTTGCTTCTCTGCGTTCTTACATCATGAATGCCGACACAAATGGACATATAGGGCCATATCGATCGTCCTACATAACGTTGATTGAAAAAAAACACTGCTTATGGTAATCCTCCAGTGTTGATTCCAGAAGCCATCTGCTGGCAGCTGGAAGCTATGGCACGGGCAACACGGTACAAAGTATCTGCAAACAAAACACAATAAAAATACATTTCAGTAGCCGTTCTTTATTTTAATATAACAAGTTACCGTATAACTCATAATTATTTGAAACCTAATCATAAACACAACACAACCAATATTTAACACACACATGAAACTAAGGTGTACTACTTGAGACCACGAGTTGCATATAATTTGAGCGCTGTGAAGTAGGTATAGCTCCCAATTGGATGGAGAACCACATGGAGAAAATGAAGAACAAACATAGCAACCATTCAGCTTGAACCCCGGACCGATGACATTAAAACGAAGCTTGCAAAATTACTGTTCGAAAAGCGATCATAGTGCAGACACACAATGTGTACCCCAGCATCAATTAATTATTATGCATGCATCACATCACCCTACTCATTTTTAATCCCAATAAAAATGTTAGGTAAACTTGAATTTACGTAATTTCTGGAGATTCCATGGTTCGTCCACGAGCAACCACTCTGTACGATGTATCACACACATTCACACTAACTTGCCATACATGTCCGCTCTCAATATAGTTAAAGTTATATATTCCCCACAACTTAAGTCTTTCGAGCAATTGCTGCCTAGCGTTCAAGGCCAAATTTACAATAAGACACTTGTCCTATTCAAAGGCAGAGATGTTTAGCTTTCGATTTCAGCAAAGAATGCAGGATAAAAAGGCAGGCAGAGATGTTTAGCTTTCGATTTCGGCAAAGAATGCGGGAAAAAAAGGCATTGAGGTGGTACAGTGTTTCAGAACAGGAAGCACAGTTTAGCACTAGCTACATGGAGAGATGATCTTAGCTTACACATGCTGAAATCAATAGATGGATGAGCAAAAAAACTATTGTAACCATATGTAATACTGTTATGTACACTGTCTTACCAATGAACGGTGCATGTTCAGACACTGTCTGATCTCATTACTGGCGCAGTGGCCTTCCAAAAGGCACCTTAGTCAGCCCTTTCTGTAACCATCATGCAACACAGGTGACATAGCACATCCCTAAGCAGTGTGTCAACATGTTTTAAAATGGCAGTAGCTGGTGAAAAAAGTGCATGATCGTGCCACTGAATGAAAAAACGGTTCTTCTTGGGATGTCTGTGTCAAGTCAAGAAGGGGCATGAGGCGTTGAAGAATTGGTTCCCACTATTCGAGTAGGGTGTGCCCTTGGCATCAGAGCAGTTTTCAGAAGTCTGAGCATACCTAGGTAGCACAGGCTAACAAAGCCAACATCAAAGGTCTCTGTCTGCTATCCCCGAGCCTTGTGCCTCCAATGATCTCACCTTCATCCAGATGCTCACTGTGTATAGAGCACTGGTTCTGTCTAGGCTTTTCCAAAGGCACCAACATTCACTCTGTAAGGAGAGAACTTGTAACTTTTTTTCCCCGTATGAAATCACGTACTAGAATGAACTGTACAATATATCTGTATGATCTAGTTAAACTCATATACTAGGCACAGTATAAACCAATAACTGATGCAGGATATCACATTTAATATTGGGGAGATGGACCAATTACAGTTTCTTTTGAATTCAAATTTTATTCTTTGGCATTTGTTTTTTTGTCATTGATAACACCTCCAGATGTGAATGTGAACGAATTTTACGGAGGGCTACAAATCATTTGAATCTAGAACTACGCATTATGACAAGTTCCGAATTTGGAGGACAAGGCTCGTTTGCAATGTTTTATGGCATTGTATGGGTCCTGGGAACAAAATCAGCTTCCAGTTCATGAGTATGCATGGCCAACACAGTCAATGTCAGAACTCTGATGAAATCAAAAACCATTTCCTCGTATATTGGCTTGGCCACCCATTGTTTGCTTCGTTTTGTAAAGGCCTTTTAGTAACGTGGCACCCCCAATTTTTCCTGAAGTTCTCGCTTGATCCCTACCCACGTTACTATAGTGGGCAAGTACCGCTAATCTTGTTCCCGCCTCCATACCGTCTATGCCAAAGTGCAACCTTTTGGGGCTGTACTTTAGGCACATATTATGCAACACCTCCAAATCTCCAGTGTGACAGAAAGCGGTGAGTCCCTTCGGGTCTCTCGAAACATTTTTATTGTACACAATCTTTTCAAGTGCTTGGTGTGGAGGTGAACATGGCACCAGCCACCACTTCCGTTCCTCCTCCCTCGACAACGATCCATGTGCACATTGGTGGAAATGTTGGTTTTCTGTCCATGCATGTTCGTTGGTACAATGATGCATCAATGAACGCCATTTCAGTAGAATTTCCACAATTCTTTTACACAATTTTTTTACTTTCCATGTCTTGAAAGTGGTAAGTGCAGTACTTTGTGGAAAATCCTGGACTGTCACACTGTCCGTTGCCAGCTAGCCAGAAATGTTTGTCAGATAATGTACTGTCCATTGACTTCTGTTCAACATTCCAAGCATGACTAATAGCAGGGAATAAGAATTCCCTTTGGTATTTGTAGTTTTGAGTTTTAGCAAGGGACTCAAGACCCACAGACTGACAAAAACTGGAAATCTTGCTGAAAGTTGATCCGCTGAACAGTAAAGCTGCTGAACAAAAGTAGATTCCCAGCTGGCACTTTGCCGAGCATCGGTCAAGCAGACCATGTAACTGTATTATGGAGGTGAACACAGGTTGTTTGGAGTTTCAGGTTGGTGCCTTGTAATACGCGAGACACATTCACCAATGGCTCGCTGCATATCTTGGCTGCGATTGTATGTTCACATTTGAGCATGTGTACAATCTCTAACAAGCAGCTATCGAACACAATGTACCTTTGCTCCTTTACTAGCCAATCGTCCTACAGTATTGATTTTTGTGAGTCGACGGTGGTCGACAAATCCTCAAGAATTTGCAAACTGAAGTTGAGATCTTGTGCAAGATCATCAGTCAATTTTGTTGAAGCTTCAACCTCTGTCAGTTCATGATGTGATAATTCAACATGAATTGGAGAAACAGCTAACTATGAATGTTTTTTTGGTAGAATGTTTTTAGCGGGTGTAGATTGTGTGAAGGGGTCGGCAAGCTATTGCAATGCATCATCACTTTCTTCATTTTCATGTGTTTGACCTGGCACAAAGTAGCAATGGTTCAGGCTGACTTTGTAAGGGTCGCTTCTGACATTCCATTCATTTTCCGGCCACTGGACAAATGCATCACTAGTCTGCTTGTTGACTGTGCCACGCTGCACCTGAGATGTTAGTTGCTCCAATGTGAAATCGGTTTGGCAAGCGACATCTTTGGTTACAAGTGATGTCTGCATCTTTGTACTCCTCTTACTTCTTGGCTTCGAAAAGAATAAATAGAAGATGCTGAATGTATTGCACACATACAGAACATACGATCTTGCAAGTAAAAACCCAGAAAGACTAAAATATCTGCTCAAAAGATTGTGCAAAACAAACTGGTATGCTCTTTACCCTTGTTTTCTTGATTTGCTTCGAAACAGTGGCCCTCTCTTTGCAGACGGCACATTAAGCTGCAAAAAAACATTTTTATATGGTTTTAATACTGCAACCTTTATTTCAAAGCAAACAAACATAAGTACATATCTACAAATCGAAAACAACTAGACTGGAAAATAAAGCGACATAATGAAAATGTATTCAGAATGCAATGTGATGCCCTATTTCACTTCATAAATGTATACCTCGGTTCCATGCTCCTCTTCTAAGTCCACATCTGGAGTACATTCCATGAATAGAGTACAGCCAAAGTGCACAATAAAAGTTTGGATTCGACAGAGCACCTCCAAGCTAAGTATTTTACATAGACTTTGAATCATATACTGTTAGGGTAGCTGTTGCAACACAAATAGAATGTTAGTATGGATAAAACCTCGAATTGAGTGTACGTGACTTGATCATAACATTCAGTTCATATTTCACCTGATATCCATCAGAGTTCAAACATGGGACTTGATTTGAGGTCACCCTGTAAAACATAGTGATTAAAATGTTGCACTGCAAAGTATTTTGCTTTGTAATGTGTCCTTGGTTACTGTTCCGCAACGTTACTACCAAAATCAGAAAAGTTTTTAAACGGTGCACAGTCACATACATTTATGTGTCAAAGTATATCCAATTTTGGATGTACTGTGATTGCTGAAACTGAAATGTGAATAGAAATACCTCAAGCTGTGGACCTGTACCAAAGGAGGACGGGATAGTAGTTGAAGATCCACCTATAATACAGCACTTGTTTTAATATCGATTAAAAAGCGAAATGAAACAGAATAAATGCAATGCAGAAGAAGGTTCATACTAAACTGAAATGCATACAAATGGTACACGTACACAAACCCATACCTGCTACTTTGTACAAATAGCCAGTTCTGTTCATAACACATTTTGATATGTTTACATTGAAAGTATACCACATGCAAGTAGTTCAATCGCATATAAAGAGTAGTGTAATATAATTACTTTGTATGTGTATGAGGTTGATGTTGACTCCGAAAATGAAATTGATGCTGAATCTTGCTCCTTCTTTCAGCCCAATGAACGAAAATAGTACAATGGAAAAGGAAAATGAGTTCTTGAAAAGTGGACTAATGAGACGCTATAACATTTCACTTTGTGCGGGTCGGTAGGGCTCACCATTGGGATAGAAGGCGTGTCAGTGGTTGCGTCGCTTGCAAGGGTCTGTTCTTCCATCAATGTGCTCTAAGTGAAGGAGGATATGTCAACCAACACATTTCCCAAACATAATTTCCAAGGGGCACTGTGGAAGTTTTCATCTGTATATGTGTATGTATATATCATTATCGTTGCAACTAAGCTTCGCAAATTCCTGTAACTGCTGCGCCTTGTTACCCCAGGGTATTCTGGCGCATTACAAATAATAAACAAACAAACATTTACTGGTGAGAGGCTCCAGAAAGCGGGGAAAGATGAAGTATACTAAGATGAAATATTTGACACTTGTGTTGAATCCAGTGACTATGGAAAATGGAGTAATAGAACAGTGATGTGGATAAATAGATGGAAGATGATACTTATTAATGCAGACCATCGTCCCACATACCAAAAAACAAATTCAACGTTCACTACTCACCTCACCATCCGCATGCAGAAATTGAGTTAGGATGGCATTTGAAAGCAATTTAGGAAGAACTTGCAAGCATTGTTTTTTTGTGTACCATGACTGGTCATGCATATCCTTGGTGAAGTGCAGGCTGCAGACGCATAATCTATTGGCCCCCACGTCGGCCTTGATTTCCTGGGCCCCAATTTCAATCTCGCCACTTCGCAACCACAATTTCTAAGCCATATTCTTATTAAATCAATATCCTTTGGGAATACATGAAGTATAGTGCCATGAATTTTGGAGTGGCTTGCAGAAGTACAACCAAAAACCACACATGATGACATTCTTGAAAAGGATGTGAGATCTGTATAAAGAAATATGAACTATTACCACAAATAATACTGGATAAATGTGAATCAAGCAATTTGTGCCAGATATTTGTCTTTAAAGTTTAATTAGAATAAAGACAGAAAAGCTGTGCAACCTATCCCAGTGAACTCTGTGACAACTTTATTATACAATTGTTATACTGCACATTGTACTACAATGTACAGTGATGAATTGTGGTATTTATCGAGAAGAAAATCCCTGAACTAATCGCTAATACGCAAGTCTTTGAGATACATGAACATTAAAATCCTGGGTACATTTGGTTGTAATCGACAAACGTTCTTAGTAGCATTAGAAGAACATAGGGAAGTAATTAGTTGACTTGCGCTTATTTTGGAGAACAAATGAGCCGATTCCGCAAGCAGGGGAACAAGTATCCAGTGAACAGGTAGCTCAATGACGATGTACCTAGTAGATCTCCCAGATGTTCTCAAGGTAAATCTCAAGGAGTTTATAAAAGCTTACAACAAGTGAGTGTGTATTTGAATGAATGGATGACGTGTTCATAGACACCCAATCTGCCTCCTTGACAATGGTTCCCATCTCATACAGCAAATAGGGCAATGGGGCCAGGCTTGTAACACAAACACAAACTGGTTATCATCAATGTATGACAACTTGAGCGGTCACACCCACCCAGCCTCCTTGGGAGCACACAGTCATAGGTGTGAAATGCCATCGATACTGGAAGGGTGGGTGGATGGGCATGAGGCGAGCGTGGAACAGTGCTGAAGGGACACAAACAATTGTTGATTGGAGGGGCTGGGCTTTGAAGAGGGGAGTCTGGAGAAACAGGGCCTGGGGAGGCCATGTGGACAATGGTGAATGTGCAGAAGATGCCTTTGAAGTTTACATGGTGTTTGACAACTTGAGCGGTTACATCCACCCCACCCCCTTGGGAGCACACGGTCATTGGTGCGAAATGCCATTGATACTGGAAGGCGGATGGATGGGGACAAGTTGAGCGCAAAAGTGCACCAACCGGGGCTGGACTGGGCTACTGGGTACTGTGGAGATTTCCCTGTGTGCCTATGCACTCTGCCTATTTTTTATTTTATTTTCACATCATATTATATAATAAGGGTGGAGCTAGATAAAAATGTGTAATATGGGACCACTTTGCAAATTATTTCGAGTGCCTCCATTCGTTCACAGGCCACCCAGGCAACAACCATTCTAGTATGACACTCAGACGATTGTGCGTGTTCTTGACTCACTAAAAAACAGAAAAAATATCCTTACTTACTCAGTTGTATTTTATTTAATTGGGTGATGTTCATGGCACCTACAAACTATAAATTGTATACTTGAGGTTGAAGTACAGTATGAGAAAATACTCTGTACTGTCCGCCAGTGTTCCCTCTAAGCTGTGCGCATGTGCGCTTGCCCAGCTTCCTTCTGGGTGCCGCTCAGAAGATTTTTTAGCAGCGCACACAGACAATTCTCACCTCTTCAAAAATATTTAATGAGGCACAAGCCACAGCAATTAATTGAAATTAGCTTTCTCATAAAATAAGCAACTAGTCTTGATATTCTGCTAATTTGCATTACACTACTATGCAAGGGTGACCGCAAACACCTAAAATCCCTAACAGCAAAATACACACATAAGAGGTAAAAAACTAATATGAAAAACTGGCTCCATGAACAGAAGAATCTAACCTGCACACATTAACCAAATAATGTTCCCTCCCCACCCATGACTCCTAAGCTTGATTCTACCACACTTTGACATTATGACTCCTAACTTCTGCCCCAGAACAGATTAGGATAGTACCAGAAAACCTTGACTCCTCCTCTCTTGGCTCTGTGAAAGGTTAGCAGATGTGTACGTACATCCACTTGTTTTATCTTTGTTGTAATATGAATAATGTTCACGTGCCAGAATTTCTGTTACTCATGGTGCCTTACCAAAAGCGTCACCCACACAATAAAATCAAACTACCAGCTAAAATATTGGATACTGACTGTAAGTAAGCAGGCTACCTGGATGTGTAACCTTATCCCATACTTCCTCTTCTTAGTACATACATTGTGCAAGTGCTTTGAAGCGGCCCCCTTGCAAGTTAGCGCATTATAAAACTAAAATATTAATTTTCCCTGTAAGGATTTTGAGAAGACAAATGTGGTGCTCAGTATCTCCAACTTTAGCACTACTAACATTACACTATAGGTGGAGAGCAACATTGCAATATCATTTACTTTGCCTACACGGGATAATGGGTATGGACTATGCCTGGGATTACTCGTCCATAGTATCAGGGCACCGGATATTCAGACAGGAGAATACCTTCCTTTGGGCATAGACCGTCACACATTATATGTTAACTTGCTGCTATCTAAAACAGTTTCACTGAGAACTGTGTAATCCTACACAATGATATGAGGGTCAGGTATGTTGCAAACAATCCTGTATGCACGGCAAAAGAATGGCGTACATGCAGAGTCATGACATTCTTAAAATGCACATAATATGTTGAATATTAAATGTGCCTTGCTTGCAAAGTATTGTGGGTCCTCCCTCTCAGCCTCAGAATGGATTCGTTTTGGACCTTTAAAGCCAAAGTAAAGAGCTGGCTCTTCGATAAGAAACACTAAGGGTCTGCTAACACGCTGTCAATAATGTTGTGCCTGCTCAATCTCTCTGTATGTATCTCTGTTATACTAGACTAACTTTCTTAAATGTACTGTTTCAACCTCCGACCTGTCTGTAACCATCGGTCGACCTGCACTTATTGTTGTTATTGTGTTGTTGTTAATTCTACTATATGCCTGTAACACTCGCTCCAGTTCTAGCGCCCAGTTACCGCAGGGTTCGGTGCGCGGTACAAATAAACTAAACTGGGTCTGCAAATATCCCAGTGAGTGTTTACTGCTACAATCCCTCACTTTTTACAGTGCTCCATCAACTAGTATTGGAAGCGAGCACAGGGGCCAGGGAAGGGTATGGGTGGAAGAGCACAGGTCATCACTCCTTGCGGCTGATGAACAAAGCAGCAAATTTCAAAAACCAAGTCAGACGTTTCGGCAGTATACTGAAGGAAATGTGTTGCTTGTTTGCTAAAGAATAGGAAATTCTAGTACCCGTCTAGACAACAGCACCTTCGTTTTCTTTCTATGCTCAGCTGATATTCTTTCAATATAACCATGTGCTCTGTATCGTTTCTAGCATCTTGTCACGATGCCCGCTCCCGGGGAGCCGGCTCAGGCCCTGCGTCCCCGAAAGCGGACATCAAGTCCCCGGGGAAGGTCCCAGCAACCCCTTATAGGGGCCCTTTGGACAGCGTCCTGGCCCCTATGGCGCAGGGTCTGACGTTTTCTATGAGCCTGGCTCATTATGAAAGTGTTTGGGTGCACTTACCTGATGCAGACCATGCTGCAGAACCCCGGCCTCCTTGAGGCCTGAAAGGAACTACTTTACCTGTGGGACTCATTTACCTCCCGGGCGTGGTCAGGGAAGGATACATACCTGATTGGAGGAAGGAGACATTCTAGGAACTTCTTCCAAGGCTATTTAAACCACACCCGATCAGCCACACGTGCTTCGTGTTGTTCTGCATCTAGCAGCTGGCCGATCATCGTGTCTGCTCCTGCATCTTGACTTCTGCCACACCTGCCAGCATCCTGAATCACCTGCAAAGGAAGGGAACAAAAGAGCAGAAGAAGGAAAAGGCCTCACCTGCTAAATCTGCATCCCAGAGACATTTTGCCGACAATCCTGAAAAGGAAGACATTTATTTTTAAAAGCACATCGCATCGATCGCTGCAGCGCCGCATTCTACTCACCTTTACAGGGCGCCTCCATGTTCAGCAGCGACCATCCGGATTCGCAGTCGCGCCCCCGCTCCTAGGGAGAAAAAGACAAGAACAAAGGTGAGAGAAAGAAGGGAAAAGGGAAGCTAAAACTCCATGTTAAGACTTACCTGTTGGGTCATTCCCTTTTCATTTCGGGTCCGCGCCGCATCCAGGCATTTTCAGACCCCGGCCCCTAAGGGGAAAAAGACATCAGCGTTAATGAGTGAATGAAAAGACATTACCAAAACACTCATTAAAGACTTACCTGATTTCCACAAGGATTTCACCGCTCACCTCGGGTCGGTGCCTGTTCCCTGGCATTCCGTACCCCGGCCCCTATGGGGAAAAAGACACTAGCATTAGAAAATTAATGCATGGACACAAGGGGAACCACTTATAGAAAAACTTACCTGGAAGCCAAGCAAGTTTGGTTCTCACCCATCTGAAAATCCAGTGAAGTAACTGGATACAAACGCGCCCCTGCATCAGAAGCAGGATGGAGAGCTCGTCCTTCCAGACCTTAAGGTGAGACGCTACGGGGAAGCACAGAAGGGTTTTGAGGAGGGTGCGAGGGGTAAGTGGGAGGCCGATTGCATTACCCCGCAGACAGTTAACCCCCTATTCTCGCCTACAGAAGGATACTTCTGCGAGTCAGACAAGCCAGATCTGGTGCCCGGTCCAGTCCGTCTTCCGAACCCTGCGCATCACCTTAGACAAGGTCACAGCAGCGTGAACCAGGCCAGCGCCCCCGTGGGAGTCAGGTGAGCGTTACACATCTCCCTGCATCTTATGTAACTCATAACAAAGTATTACAAAGTATTACAGAAGAGGGATCCATAGTTACAGAAGAAGGGACTCAATGGGCTTCATTACGAGTTTGGAGATAGCCATGGAGCTTTTAGCACCATGGCTGCCTCCAAACCGGGCTCCATTACCAGGTTCCTGCAATGAGGGCTTACCGGGTCATTCTGACATAGGAGGACCCGGTAATATCTCCTTGCAAGAACCATTCCCCATTTCCATTTGAGCCCCCATAGGGCTCAATGGGAATGGGGAGAGAGGTAATAACGGGTACATTACAACTGGCCCGTTATTACCTCCCTCTTCTCCTCGCGGGACCCGGAAAGGACGCCTGGTTTTACCAGGCGTCCTTACAGGGTCCCGCAAAGAGAACCTCGTATTCGACGCTCCCATAATGAACAGTGCCGGTCCCGTACTGGCACCCTTTATTACGGGAGCACCACCCTTGTAATGTTGTATCTCTTGAGATTTGATGCCATTAACTTAAAAGGCGTATATATGTGATTTTATTACACAGAGATCCACAATAAACCTCAACAACGCTCTTGTTTAATTTGTCTAGGCTCTGGTGTGGAATGGTGACCAAAACTATAGACTATATTATGTTCCCTGTCATACCACTTTCTATGCCAGGGTTACAAGCAAGGCTCTAATCAGATTTTGCTCCCTACATGGAGTCAAACGATTTTTCGGGGAGTAAAAAAGTAATATGCGTTGCCACTAGGGATACTCTCTACTTATTAAAAGATGTTCTTCCTCTTAAAATTCCTGTTGAGATCAGGCATTCATATTATTAGATTCCTTCCTATGCCACTGCTCTGCTGCTGGTCTCTAATTCGGGAAAAATATCAGCAGAGCTTTGAGGGTTGAAGCAACAAAATTTTCATTGTTTCTCGTTTTTTGTTGGGCACATTTTCATTTTTAGGGAGTAAAAACTGATGGTGTGTATGTCTCTTAGCTGTAAGGACGGTTTTATCACTACCCAAAGGACAGCGTAATGTGGATAGTAAGCAGAGGCACAGGAATATTTAATCATCATATTCTGAGGTGCAGTTATTCTGATTCAATTATCATCCTTACACAAATTATTAGACGCATGTTCTGCTGGCCCTTCAATTACTTCATTAAAGTTGCACTTGAACTCCTAGCAGCATGTTTTTTGACACATTGCTTTTAATTTCCACTAATCCATCGGCATATGTTGTATTCTGTCTGAATTTCTTGACAGCCACATCCGTTTATGGCAAGAGATATTTGTGTTTTGTAATGCACATGAGTGATTTTCCAGTGGCATAAAACGTTTGCAAGGTACTGTGGCAGATGTTGAAGTCTTGGACTGGTTGATGAGTTTTCTGTTTAATCACATATGACATTCTCTTTTAGCCTATGTGTTTGGAAAAAGTGTAAGATATGTCAAGAATTGCAGTGGCTGGGAAGAGGAAATTCCTTTCCAAACTCTCTTCTGCGATGGTAGTTCACTAAATACGCATGCTTAAAAAGTGGCTTACCTCATTAGTCAGTTGTGCAAATGGAAAATAATGTGAGCACAACAGCAAACCAGTTCCGCACAGAGAAAAATAATTAGAGGGAACATTGCGTCCGCTGTCACTGGGGAATTTGTTGCGAATGGCTCGAACGACGCAGGCAGGTATTACTCGTCGATTGCGGTATCCAAGTCTCCCATAAAGCCACCATGTAAACAAACGATAGGCCACCAGCCTGTACCACCTGAGAAAGAGAAACATACATATTTTAATTGAATTAACCTGTTAAGTGTAGCAGCCAACTTCAAAAATTGCATCCGAAATTCGATGGCATAGTTGCCCTTAGAAAAATGAAGGCGGGAACCCTTACAGCACAAGTCCCCACTATATGCTAAAATAAATAATTCTAACACACCACAGAGGTTTGATGTACCATCTGCCTTGCTTGGATCCTAGTGATATAGGTGGAGGTGTGTTGCGTTTGTCAGAATGTACTGATGCACGGCATTAGGGCTGTGGTGGGTGTTCTGTAATGGTCAGTGCAAGGGGGTCGGATGGGTATCAGCATGAAAGCAATTGGGGGGTCGGGGCTGCTGGGACCCTGGACTGTAAGGGTTGGGTTGAGAGGGCACAGGCAATTTAATAGAGATGAATGTACACTTGGGATATGGCTTGTCACGGTCTGACGCTCTGCGCAGAGCACATTCTTTCAGTAATGATACTACAGAATAGTAACAACGGCATGGCAGGACTTTTTTGTCAGAACGGTGCTCGCGCTGAGCTGAACAGGGGAGGCGATGGTGTGTGTGTGTGTGTGTGTGTTTCCTGTGCGAGGCACTGGAAAAGGTAGAGCTGCATTTCTACAGAGAGTTGGATCACAATTTGGAGAAAGTAGGAGAAAAACATGAAATTCAAATGGTCTAGGTAGTAATAATTATATCACATCTAGAGTATACTCCTCAACACGGATTTTGTGAGGCAGGCTGCCCTGAAGTATTGCACCTCTAACGCAGAGGTGGTGTGTCTTCTTTGGCTATGTAGGCCGAGCATCCACAGTTTTCTCGGCAGCAACAGCTCTGCACCTCGGTTGGTCTGACCTTGTAATGATTGCAGATACACCACATTGAAATGTCTCCCAGGCAACTCGGCTGTGGCACATGCTTGGGTGATTGATCATGCAAACTATTGTCCGGTTCCCCATCGTTTCGGCAGCCTTCTATTTCCATTAGTTCCTCCTCTGAATACTCAGGTTCCTACTGGTAGGGCTACATTGTTGACATTGTATGACAAAGATTTGACCAAAACACAAGTAACGAGTGAAATCAGTTCCGCTACTGTAAGTAACGGGTCATAGGGGCTTTGTACTAGTAAGCTAGCTCAACCAAGCAGAAATGCGCCACGGGGATTTGAACTAAATACAGTGAAACTGTTGACTAAGCAACTAGAGTCACCTGATCAGAAAGGGTCTGTTTATACCTCTTGAAGAAAGCGACGTCCTGCCATTCCCATGGAAACACATCAATAACTTGCGAATAGAGAACGTTGAAACGAGAAGTGCATTGGCGCTGTGGAATGGGCCGAACAAGTTTAGTAATATCAGCTTCAGGGGCGGATGTTTTGATTAATTGCTGCAAGTGCACTTGAACATAGGGCGATTGATCCAAGGAGATTAGCACAAGATGGCCACGCCCAACACGTTGTGTTTGCATGTGTAAAAGTGAGGAAAACTAAGGTAAGATGCATTGGAAACATTTTTACGATCAATCACGTTATGCTTATAACAACTTGCCGGCACGATTGGGATAATAACATTTATGAGCTTACTATTGCTTTAATTGCTCCCTTGATGCTGGGATTTTTCAACACTCAAAACAAGTTCATCATTCATCTGTTCAAGAAAGCCAATAATGACGCCAACATCTCTATGAACTGCCGCCAACACTCATTTCTTTAGAGAGAATATGGAAAAGTGGCCACACAACATCTGGATTATAACAAGACATTCAACCTTCTACATGAACATGAAAGTGGTGTTATGTACCCATTCCACGGGCATCACCGAGGGGGGTATAACACCCCGTTGATGCCCGAGGGACGGGTACATAAGGCTAGTTGCATCCGTCCCATGGGCTGGGACGGGGCTAATAAACAATATTTTTGCTCTGTGAACAGGGCGCCTCACGGCGTCCCATTCATGGAATTAACAAACTGTTCCAAGATGGACACCATGGAAATGGAATGCGGGGCTCCATACAGAGCCACTCTTCCCTTTCCATAATGGCCGTCGGGAGCAGAGCGAAAGGCGCAGCTGCGAGTGCTGGCACAGCCGAAATAAGGTAAGTGGGGGGTATAAATAAAAAAATAAGGGGATGGTGGGTGGGGAGAAGATGGCGGCAAGTGGAGCTGGACGTCATGCAGCATGGATTGCGAGCTTTCACTGCAGGTTCAAACCTGCATTTCTAACCAACTGATTTGCTGGCTCCCCGCCAGGCTGTCAATCGGAGTTAAGGGCAGATTGGAGGACAGAATCTGCTATACTCTAAACCAGAGAGTAAATCCTTTGGTCATTGGATGCCAACACCCCTTCATCCTCATCCTCCTTGATCTCATGGAGACCATTGACATTGTAAATAACGCCATTGACCGCAGGTAACTTGTGGCATTCCTAGGATTTTCTGGCACTGCTCTTAAATTCATCTCTTAGTTCCAATCCCACAGAGAAATTCAGGTCAGATCTGGCCCATTGCTTTCTAATCACACCATATTGCTCTGTGGAGACCAATATGAGGCTATACTCTCTTAGGTTATTTAATGCCTATTTGATGCCACTCACCAATAGTACCTCATCACACTCTACCATATTTCAGTGTCAGGGCTGGCTAGAGTAGTGACCTGAAAGAGTATGTACATAGAATTTACATTGTAGTAGCCCAAGTTAAGATGGAGAAAAAGAAACTTAATTGGATTGGTTTAAGGAACAATGCTATGTTTGGTTTGTCTGATTGGCTGAAAGGATAATGGGTTGGATTCTGGGGAGGTGAGCAAGATTCTAAACTGCCTTTCATCCAAAGAAATTCAGTGGCTGGTTGTACATTTGTTAAACTCCTTAAGTAAGGCCTTTCAGAGTTCAGAAGATTTACCAGAGAAGTAAGAGAATTGTTTGCTCAACCAGAGTGAACAAAAATGACCTCAGGTGGGATCGTTCTTTTTAAAGCTTAAAGATTTTCTCAATTTCCACTTTTCTAATAAGAAGTTAAAGTGTTAAGAAGTTTAAAATTAACTGAGAGAAAGAACGTTTACAGTCTAAATACAGTAAGCAGATATGTGTAAAGAATGTGCGCGCAAGTTTTAAGGTTATAAATTATATGGAAAGTGTTTCAAGACTGTTTAGCGCGCGCGCGAGGCCCCGTGACTTAAGCAACGTCGTTATGGGAGCGCGCGGGTATGCAGAGCGATAGAGCGCGAGCCCATTTTTACAGAGCGCGAGTTGTTTTTAGCGCGTGTACAATTTTCGCGTGAGTGACGTTGCGTACGACAGCTTGTGTTCCGTTGCGATAGAGCGCGAGTCCATTTTTACGTCGCGTGTGATTTTTCATCGCGTGCATGTTTTACACGCGTACGTCAATTAGTTAAGGTGCGCGTGTGCTTTTAGCGCATGTACGTGTTTTCTCTTTATTACGGCGCGTGTGTGATTTTTTTCAGCGCGAGGACAATTTTCACGTCTTGTGAATTCGCGTGTTCATCCCAAAACGTTCGCACTTGTAAAAAGGAAAGATTCACACGCAGAAGCAGGAGCAGCAGCATTCAAGAAAGTTAACGAGTTTCATTTAAAGTAACCTTCACGCAAAAAGAATTCAATACTTCTTAGAAAAGACTGCATTGTTTTTAAAAGCATTTAAAACTCAAATCTCAGAGTTTAATGTTCTTAAGGAGCAAACAAGAATATCTAAGTCAGCGAACTGCCTGCATCAGTCATTACTTAGGATTCTAAAGAGACTTGTATGGCTAGTGACAATATGCTCTAAAGTACTACAATTGTTCTATACTCCATGCAGATAATTAACCTCTAAGTCTTAAACAGAGGTTTAAGAGGTAAAGAAGTTAAAGTTGTTTCCAAAATAATTTAAGATAACAAGTCTACACTAATGTATAAGTAACTAAGTGTATTTGTTTGCTACAGATACCAGAGCCTACCAGACGGTTGCAGGGCTGCAGTGTCTCTGTTGTTATTTTATCCAAATTCCCCTTTCCCTTTCTTGGGGTTCTCAGCTCAGCTTTACTTTAGGGTTGAGAGGTGAACTCCTAGTGAGGGTCTGTGGGGCCAGCATCAGCTCCTGTGGAATTCGTTCAAGTCGGACCCTGACATTCAGTCCTATGTCAATGATACACACATTTTATTGATCTCCATGGTTCCCCAGATAGCATAAAACACAGGTCTGAATGCCTTCACCAGACCCAGAACCGTATGAATGACAACTGCTTTTGCAGCAATCGGGCAAAAAACAGATCTACTTTGGCAACGCTATCCCCCCTGCTCATCCCGTTGCTTCGCCTCTATGTCTTGGAGCTTCTCTAACACTCATGGCTGCAATTAAGAATACCCCCTTTTGTTTAGCATATCCATGATCTAACAAAGAAGTCACATTTTCAGCTTGGAGTAGTTAAGGGTATCCTTCCTCTACTGAACACATCTCCGAAATGTTAAGTCTCCTCTGTGATGGCCCTTTAACACCCGGACTACTGCAACAGCCTTACTGATTGGTCTCCCAAAAAGCCTGACTCAGCAGGTGGAGATCATCCAGTATGAGACCGCTAAGCTGACCCTTGTCCTTAAAACCTGTGACCATATTATACCAGCTCTTGGTATTAAGTTAAAAAAATTTTTAAAATTAGTCAGAAAAAAGATCGATTTGGAAAGGCCGCTCTGTGACCGCACAGAGCGGTCTTTCTAAATCGAACTACCGAGCCACTACTGCACACGAGGGCGCACAGGGGCTGACAGGCGTGAGCAAGAGAGTAAAGGAGCATTCAATGTTTTGTTCGTGTGTGTGTGTGTTTACGTGTGTGTGTTTTGGGAGTGAATGTGTACTGGGCAGGGTTAGGGTGTTGGGGTAGGATATGGGGGTGTTCGGGGGATTAAACCCCTCAATTTATTAGAAAGCTGGTGAGAGGGTTGGAGAGGGGTTCGGCTTCAGAGGGCGGGGGAAGGGGTTCAGGGAAGGGCCAGATTAGGATACTATGGCATTTTAAGGGCCACACAAAAGAAACTGAAAAAAATCGTTCATTTTTGTGTTTGGCCTTTAAAATGCGGAAATATATCGAACCCAGCTCTCATCTTCTTACATGGGCTCCCAATGCCAATGCACATCGGTAAACAACATCATCCATTGATCCTATTGAAATACAACCTACTTCAGATATTAGATTAAGAGATACTTACCATTAAAGCCACTGAGATCAGCTGGCTCTGTGTTGACTGATATGGCAGCATCCAAAAAGAACTTGCCGGTGGAACTTTGAACGTGGCCGGCTCTGCCCTCTGGAATGATGTTCCCACATCCAACAAATCTGTGGATAATCACCTCTGATTCCGGAACAAAGTCAAAACGTTTTGGTTTAGGAAAACATTGAACTTGGTTCTTTGCCATATTGTAGGACTTTTGAATCTGCCTTAAAGCTATTTATCTTTCCATGAGTGGCCTCTTTAAAAGACAGGTTTAGCGGTGTATCCTTGGCTCACCTTGTTTTTACTTTAACTATGTTGGATTGTACTTATCCTGCACCATTTTCACGCGTTTATTATTTCCACTCTTCTCCCTTGCACTTAATTGATCTGCATGGCGGCAAAGCCCGTGACTGATCATTCTTCTAATTTCCCTTCCCTCTTGCTTTCGAGGCGTTTCGGAACAGCGGTGCTCATGGACATCACCTGATAAAACTCCAATAAATAAATAATCAATAAAACGAAGTGCTCACAGGTCTCAAAGCTCATGTCTAGTAGATATTATGGTTGACCCAAAGGGACAGTGACCACAAGACCTAAGTGGTAGGAAGAGGGACCGAGATCAAGAGCAGGGAGACCAGGCTAAAGCTAAACAACATCCATCGGACAAGGCTCGAGGGAATAACATTTTGGGGAGGGGGAATCCAGGACCACCGCTAGCCCCAAGTCACCCCATTCCCTTAATGACGTTTGGCCCTACAACATGAAATACTCCCCTTATATGTCGCCCAGGATACAATGCAGTTTTGATCACCTTACACACCGACCCTTCAAAGATAGTTGACTTGCATCCATAAGACCAGCAAGAGCATCTCTGATCACAGGGTCCTGCTGATACAATCAACAAACATTCACCGACTGCTGTATGACAGAAGGACCACAAGTTGTACCCTCAAAGAACTGATAAACCCCTGGGGAGAAAAACGGCATCAACTGGCGGCATAACATGGAGGAGACAAACAGCAGCATGGGTGATCCGAGCAGAAGGAGAGGCAAAATTAAGCAGCCCCGACAATCACGGAACAAGGAGACACAACTAAGGAAACAAATTCAAATTCCAGTGACCAGTCACAGTACAGCGCTGGCCGCACACCACAGCTAAACGCGATCTGGTGTTCTTGGAAAAGTGGGAGCATAAAAGGGGCAGGAATGGTTTAAGCCAAATGTTGCGAGTATTGGAAGAAACACAGTTATCACCACGAGGCGAGAAAGCCAGACGAGTAGAGAGCAAGGTGAGTAGGAGGGATCTGCAAATGCAGATGATCCATAAGAAGAGAAGAAGGGAAGAAAAGGAGTTGGAAGATCTGGAGGGGAGAGGAGAGATTAAAGCAGGAAAGATCGACATGGGAGGGGGGAATGAGAATGCCAGTTTGAATACATCTGGAGGGAAAGAAGGAAGAATAGGCCTGAAGGGGTGAGGAAAGAGGGAAGCAGGTGTAATGGGGAGAACAGAGGGTGGTGCAGGCAGTGCAGAGTGGAAAGCAGGGGAAGGGGAATAGTGAGTGGAGGAAAAGGCATAGAGTGAAGACACCGAAGGAAGCGTGAAGTGACAAAATAGACATCAAGAGAGAAATAAGAATCAGTGAGGAGCTCACCAGGAAAGTAGGCAAGAACACAGGCGGGTGAACAGCCCAAAATCACCCAGGTAACAAGAAGTTAGGTGGAGAGGTGATGAGGACCCGATCATTGTGGGGGCATGGAGAAGAGCAGAGAAAAGAGACAAGGGACTAGAGCAAGAGAGAGAATGGGAAAAGTCCTGTAGAAAGATCGGCTGTTTGTCCCTTGTTGGCAATGACTGCGCAGAGTTGATTGCCAGTTTTCCAGGGTGCATTCCTGACGTTCCCTGGAACCATTGAGATCTGCCAACACCTTATGCAAGACCTGCCTGAGTCAAGCAGGTAGTGGAGACACAAGAAGAGAACTGGCCAGAGGAACAACAGCGCAACAAACTGGCTCAGCCATCAAAGAAGTGCAGGGGACACTTGAAACCCCACTGAGTGGGGCACAGGCCAACCAGCACGGCAGGCGGGCATGGCTCCTATGAGTTCCCAATGGTGGCCGGCAAACTCGCCCCACCCGTCCTGGCAATAGAAGGATTTCATCCCTTGATGAGGGAGCAGTCGTGACTGTTAAAGATGGTATCGTGCCTGCGTTGCATGCTTGTGACATTCCTTTGATCCATCATGCCTGGTCTTGGCTATGCACGGACGTCGTGAAAAACAGAGAATCAGATTGATGTTCGCAGGAAGGTGAAAACCGGGTGGTGTCACCCGACTCCCCACAGCATGTGGAAGCGTCCTCTGTATTAAGATGTAAGGACAGTGCAAACACTGACGGGGGAAGCGTAGGGGATCAGAAGCAGCAGGCTTGGTAGACAGTAACCACAGGACTCAGTGAATGGATATCCAGTCAAAGGTGGAAGGCTGGTCACATCAGTAGAGTCCCAGATGGATGGCTTGGAGCAGATCAGAGCAAGTGAGTCTAGGCTGGAAGGCCATAGAACAAGAAGGGAGACAAGATGCCAAGGCAGGATAGGATAACAAAAGCAGGCTGGGGATGAAAAGCAGGATGAAGCAGCAAAGGGCAAACGCAGGCACAAAAGACAAGGGGCCTGAGTCATGGAAGTGTCTTATAATGGCGCAATCCCATAGGAAAACGTTCCATGAATCAGGCCCATGGCATGCAAAAAGTCAGCAAAACCAGGGTCCTCACTGAGTGCAATAAGACACGCCCAGAATCATGTAGGTTTAAATACCCCTGCGGATTGAAAAGGAGTGTCTCATTCCTCCATGTTTGTCAAGGCAACAAGAGCACTCCATTCAGAACCACGTGTTAATGGAACGCGGAAGCCGAGCCGTGTATTCACGATCCTAAGGAAATGGGGATGCCCAGGAGACGCAGCCGTCCTGTGCCCCAGTATTTCCTAGTACATCCAGCACCTAAGCACCAACAGGGATGCAAGTGCCAAAACGGGCATCACAGGTAAATGTATGTTGGTAGATGCATGCTTGCTAATGTGTCCGTGTTGTTGCGTACATGTTTGGCCCTGAGCGTGGGGTGTAGTTTATAATCGGTATGTGTGGAGCCCGGGCAAGTGGTAACAAGGCACATGACAGTGTCTGAGTCAGCAGGGAAGATGAAGGAAACCATGCAAAGGTAACTGGCTCGCATAACCAAACCACCTACCTTGAAGGAGAAGGCAGCGGGATAGATCAAGATGATGCCAGAGGATTAATGAGGACAGGAAGAGGCAAGGAGTGAGCAGAAACAACAGCCTCACTGGATGTGTAGCAGGATATCAGCCTGTTTTGTGGTATTTCTGTCCATGGGACCGAAATGACTACTTGAGAGCCAAACCAGATCCTATGAGAAAGCATCTGTTGATGACCACCATGGTGAGTGACCCAGAGAGACAGCAAAGTGAACAAAGCAATGGCACCAGCCCGCTGACTTTCACGCTGGAGCAGAAGAGTGGCATTGGCAATTTCGGTTGCAGTGGAGCACTGGCACAGGCTGCTTAAGTGAGGGGGGGCTCGCAGGCACTCCATTTTCGCTGAGACATTTACTGGATATCTGAGATGCTGAAAATCATCAAAAGGCGGCAGAATGTCATATCACTTAAGTGGACTTGGTGCTCAATTATATAGGGGTTCTACGTGTACTGCATAAATACATAACTTACCAGACCCTGAATCACAAGTGGATACTACAAACACCAAACGTGATTTGCATGAAATTTTACAAGAGCTGAACCACGACCCCAAGAAAAATGGAGAACTGGCTAGATCAATTGCGGGCTTAGATAAACATTCTTTCAGTAGGGAAAATCATGAGCTAGAGGGACATGTCCAGGCCCCATTTTGGAATTTGCTTCCTGACGATGCTGACATAATTTTACAGATTGTACGTACAAGATTCACTTAGCCTTTCAACTGAAGACAGAAATGTTCACAAGAGTCCATTTCTATCAATAAAAAGTGCAAAAATAACAAATGTCAGTAGTGAGATCCTCACCATGGAACAAATTTAGAAACAATACTATACCCCTGTTGTACGACCTTGCCCAAGCTACATTGGCAAAGCGAAAATGTTACTCACCGCATTGACAACTGTACTCTTATTCCAAAATGCCTTTTACTACACACTGATGGGACATCCCACAGAGCGGGGGGCGGGACCAGAGCTTGTTGCATAGCAGCATTTTGTAGAACTTTCTCGCACTAGAGTGCAAGCCACGGCTCCGCGCAGTCCCTCCTTCAAGTGACCCGCCCAGCCATCAGTCCAATTTCCTAGTTTCAATATTTTTATAACAAACCAATAAAACATTACAATAGTCAATTATCCAACAGAGGAACACAAATGAGCCAATAAATACAGGTAGTCAATAAGGAACGAGCTAAAAAGTACTAAATAGTGAAGTAAAGGAGGAAGAGGAAGTAAGAAAAAGAGTAATGGAAACAATAAGGAGCCTCACAGGAAAAACAAGCTATATTAACAGTACAATTCATGAACAATCATAAAACATCCCTCAACATAATCAATTCTATGGATAAAATATCAATGAATATCAACAGAAGAAAAAAAAACAGAACAGTAAACCTTGCAACCAGTCTTCAATTATGAAAGGACAGAACTGCATAGTTTCAGTCGAAACACATTAACCATAGGCCTCAAGGAAGCTCCCCCATATGTTCAAAAACCTATCAGTATCCCCGGTTTGCTTGTAAATAGCTATTTTGTAGGTTGCGACTGTGAGTCATTCCTCCACCCAATCGTCGATACAGAAAGAGGCAGACGATTTCCAGGACCTTAAAAATCATTTTTTGCAATCATACAAGCTCGGAGAAGCCATATTTGCTTGCTGAATGGAATTTCCTCTATTAGAGGTACATCCCCAAGTACCAGTAACGAGGCAGTCATTGGAATTGTACAACATAGCATCAAACCTAGTCTTTCACAAGTCCTCCCAGAAAGTCCGATTCTTTTGACAGAACCAGATCAGGTGACAGAGTGTCCCTTGCTTGTTTGGACTTCCAACATAGTTCATTTTCCAGAAGATGCCTTTTAAACATGTCCAGTAAGACCTAAACAGGAGTTTGGTTTGTGATGCTCTTAAGCCCCAGTCCATGCTCATTAGCCATGCATTACCACAAGGCAAAAGGCCTCGGGGTCATCTTCGACTCCACACTCTCCTTCTCTCCTCACATCTCGGACATCTCTAAGAAGTCACACTACCAGCTGCACCTCTTCAGAGGTATTCTTCCTTTCCTCACTATTTTAATAGCCGCTTTCTAAATCTGCCTGCTTCTACTCCCTGCCCTCTGCAACTTATCCAGAACAGGACTGTGAGACTTGTCCTTGGCCTCAAGCCCAGGGATCGTATCTCTCCAGGACTGAACTCTCTGCACTGGCTCCCAGTGGCTGCGAGGATTAAGTTCAAAACCCTCTGCATTGTTCACAAGGCCTTTTGGGGCCTGGGGCCTCAATACCTTCAACTCTCTCTTCCTAAATATCTTCCTTCTCGAGCTCTTCGCTCATCTGCCTCCAACTCCCACAGGGTCAGTCGCTTCTCCAAGCAACAAGTTGGCGGTAGATCTCTTTCTTCGGCGGGTGCCTCCCTCTGGAACAGTCTCCCTGCCTCCCTCAAACTTGAAGCACCTCAAAACCTTTCTCTTTGCTTCTGCTTTTTCTCCTCAACTCTGCTGACCTCCTGGCTGTAACCTGAACTGCACTGGCTACCTGGACACCCTCTGATCTCGGGCCCAGGCCCTTACCCCACCAGTGTCACACCTGCACTGCCCACCTGGCAACCCCCGCACTTGGGGACCGTTTCTGTATCCCTACAGTCCCCCTACCAGCCCTCGACACCTGATGCCCGCACTTACCTATGCACTTGTCACATGCTGGACATTTACTTACTTATTGTTATCTTCCCATGTACAGCACTGTGCCTTACACCTTCCGACGCACTTGCACGATCTGAATGACACCTGGCCTAGTAGGATCGTTATCCGTCCTCCCTTTGTTCCCCTCCCTTGCCTCGTCATGCCTCGAAACACTTGTGTATAGGCGCGTTATAAATGCCATATCATACATCACAGCAGCTTTGCCAACAACTCTGATCAATCATTTCTCTGAATTCTTCAGCCCAAACAGTTATCAACTCTGGATTTCCTTTACGACAAGCCTTTAAGATTCTGTACATAGTAGCTTCAGGATGAAACACACGTTTGCAAGTCTCTAAAGCTGACCAAGCTCCACTCCGAGTTGTCAACTGTGATACATCCATACTTGCAGTAATGATGTTCTTTAATTTTCTATACTCTGCATCAGTGCAGTCAGCCATATTCAATGTGCGGCGCAGTCGTGCAAATGAGATCCATTTGTCCCCTTCAACCAGGTCCTCAATGTACTTTATTCCCGCCAGAAACCACGCTGGCCAGAATAGCACTTTCTTCTGCGATTTCAAAGCAGGGTTGAGCCAGATCGAAGCATCTGGGAATAAATAAGGATTGGTACCTACGCAGTTGGATATATCGCACCAGCATTCCTTCAAGAAAGCAGTCAGCGGATGTTGCCCTTTGGAGAATCTTTTCCCCGTTGTCAGTAGTGCCTTTGGACTTAATTGTAAAAATGCATTGATCTCCCTTACTATTTCAGCCTCTTGATCCCCATCCGTTTCGATGACCTTGGACAGATGTCCAGTCATGAATGCCAGATGATACTCAGGGAAGTTGGGCAGATTCATACCGCCTTGTTTTTGAGGAAGCTGCATTTTCCACAGCGCAAGTCTTGGCGGCTTCCCGTCCCAAATGAACTTCTGCATCATCCTGTCAATCTCCTTAAATAAATGCCTCGGCATTTTGATGGGAAGCATTGATAAAAGATAATTTACCCATTGCGCCAGGTTCATCTTAATACAACTGATTTTCCCCCATGTGGATAGCCTCAAGAGTCCCCACCTATCTAGGTCCGATTGAAATGATTCGGCGAAACTTCAAAGTTCATTTTAGGCAACTTCACCACCTCCGGGCCTAACTAGATACCCAAATACCAATCAGTCCCTTTTTCAAGTTTGACCTATTAGCAGGGAAGGTGGCAAGGCATATGGAGGAAAGGGGTGTTGCCACATATAAGGCGAGTTACCTTTTCGTACTCTTATGGCTCGCCCCCTTTCCTCCATATTGATGGGAGATTCTGAAGCATCCCTAATAATGGGGAGGCTGGTGCGATTTCCAACACTCCTTTTTTTAAAAAATAAATAAATTAGAAAGGTTCCTGACTACCGCTTGACCAACCAATGCATTACACCTCTCTTTGAACCAATATCGAATGGATAATGCTTGCAAAAAGAATGTGGAGTTGCCCGCATAGCTGCCTTACATATGTCAGCCAATGGCACACGTCTCTGAAAAGCAATTGAAGCAGACTTTGTTCTTAGCAAGTGTACATGCAGGCGTGGCTTCTTTCCCCTAGACATGTACGCCTCTAAAATTGCTGTGAACAATAAACAGGCTATTGTTGCCTTTGACGCTGCCCTGGCAACAATTGCTCCTCCACAGGTCACAAAGAGTTGCTTAGTCCTTCTAGTCTCTTTTGTAATTTCCAAGTAAAACTTGAATGCCCTGGCCAGATTGAGTGTTTCCAGAGTTCTTTCAGCCTCTGTTTTTGGGTTTGTGGAAAACACGGGCAATGTTATTCCCTCATTAATGTGGAATGAAGAGACTATTTTCGTTAGGAGTGTGTTCTCAGCACCACCATATCTTTATGGAAGATCATACATGGTTCCTCAGCATTTAGTCCCTGTAATTCCCCGATTCGTCAAGCAAATGTGATGTCTTCTAAAAAAAAAAAAGAAATCTGTTTTGAGACATACCCATAGCAACTCGGTTGTGCGCATCGGTTCAAAGGGTTTCTGCATCAAGGCCGCCAACACTATGTTTAGGTCCCATGGAGAATGAGGCTTACCCCTTGGACGGTCTAGTCTTAACAGCCACTTCAAAGGGTCTTTGGATTTGCTACTGTGAATGCTGTGGTATCCGAATGTAGATTTGTCCCTACAGCAGCTAAATACATTCTACATAAATCGATGGACTAATCGGACTCAGCCAGGTGGCGGATGAATGAAAGCACATCATCAAATATTTTGCCGCAAAGGTTTTTTTTTCCCCCTACATCCAGGCACCAGTAACAAAAATACATCCATTTACTTGCGTACCATGAACACGCGTTACGTTCCAACTTGAGGATTGTCATGCTCTCCTCTGACAGAGCTAGGTGCCTGTAGACCAAGTCCTTGGGTACCAAGCTGCTAAGAAATGCGATTGTGGGTCTGGATGAAGAATGGACCCCCCTGCTGATTTAGAAGGTGTGGTCTCTGTGGTAACATTCTTGGTGTCTCGCATCTCAGTGCCTCGAAGTCCGAGAACCATGGCCTCTTGGGCCGATATGGTGCAATCCGAATCATGTGGCAGTGCCTCATCCATTTCAGTTTATGTAACACCTTCGTTATGAGGGGACAGGCGAGAAAGAAACGGCCATAAGTGTTAGGGAGAATTCTAATTTCTGTGTTAATTCCCTTCAACCTTCGGGACCCCTGGCTCTTTTGCTCGACTTTAGGACTTTCTTTAAACCTGGAGTGAGCCCCGTTTCTCACTCTCTCATGTGTTTTTACCTGATTTGGATTATGTGTGTCCTCTATTTTTGGAGTCTGCAAACTCCATAGGCATCAACTTTTTTTTTAACGCAACTTTTTATTTGCATTTTTAAACACAAAAGTTCAAACATAGCTGTGCCCCCTCCTCCCCCTTTACCTCCTCCCCTTTCGGTCTGACAGTAGTCCGTGTTCGAGAGGTGTCTCCCTGAAGCGATCTGTTCCTCGGTGTCATGGGTCTGTACTCAGCTGCAACCTTCCGGACTGACCTCAGAAGATTCTCCCTCAATTTGGCCCCCTCAGGAGTTAGTCCACTATACTCCTTGAGCACCATGACCCATGTGTCCCTGGTCATGGTGCTCCCTCCTGGAGAAAGTCCAGTAATCTCGACCAGTCTGTGTGAAACTTTTTGTGTTCCCCCTGGACGGAGTAGGTGAGCCACTCCAGGGCTGCAAAGTTCCACATTTTCACCACCCATTCATGTTCCAGTGGGGGATCTTTGGACTTCCATTTTTGTGCAAGGACGAGTGCACCCGCCATCATCATAATGACGTATAGCTGCGGTCCGGCTTCGAAGGAAGTTTCTCCAGGGTCCCGCCTACGCCTATCAGTGCCAAACCTCTATTTCCTCTACCTTTCAGCCCCAGGACTCACTCGATTGCCTCATGTATGCCTCCCAAGTATCCGTCTATTTTGGGACACTCCCACCACATGTGGCTCCACGTTCCCTCCCCACCACATTCCCTTCGGTTCCCTGGGTACATTTTGTGTAGTCTTATCAGCGTTAAGTGCCAATGGACGAGCAATTTTACCCTGATCTCCCATACTTGGAGGGATCGTGGGAGGTTGGTAATGTTTGCCCATATATCTGACCACTCAGTTTCCTCGGTGTGCCCGATGGATCCTTCCCATCTTTTCAAGTATGGCTTTGGGGGCGGATCTTCACCCGTTTTTAATTGCACGTATATGGACGCCACCACCAGTCTGTCCCTGGGATCCGTGTTCAGGTATTTTTCGAAGGGAGTTAGTTGGTGCATCCCTGCAAGTTTCATTGTGGGATGGAGTAGCCAATGCCTCAGTTGGATAGAACAGTATCTCTCACTCTCCCCCAGGGCGAAGTCTAATTTACATTGTTCAAATTGTTTGACCTGGTTCCCCTCCATCATGTCTCTAATCTTGAGGCATCTCCCCTGTTCGCCAGGATATGAAAGTGGATATTTTGTGACCCGGGGTGCATTGTGGGTTATCGAATATCCTCGTCCCATGAGTCGCCCACCAATGAGGATGTTGCTGCTGCACATTTGGGGAGGTCTATCCGATTTGGGTTTCCAAAGGATCCCATGCTACTGCTCGGTCCATTGGCCTCCATATCTTTCCCCGAGTCCTCGTTTTGCCAGTCCCGGATAACTCATCTGGGCTGCCAAATAGTAGACCCTAAAGTTTGGTTCCCCATGCCCCCTCTAGAAGTGGGCAGTCTCATGAGCCTGGCGGCCACTCTTGGAGCTCTGTTATTCCACACGAATGTACTCGTCATTTTTTGGATGGATCTGAATAGGGCTGGTGGTACGCGGACCAGGAGAGCCGACAAATAATACAATAGTTGGGGAAGTACCACCATTTTTAGGACATTTATGCAACCTAGCCATGTTATGGATAGGGGACCCCAGTCAATCAGTTTGGACTTCTCTAGGAGGGGGGTGAGGGGAGTTTGCTTGGTACAGTTGCTCCACTGATTTGGCCAATTTGATTCCCAAGTAAGTTATAGAGTGTTCCACCCATCTTTAAGGTCTTGTACTTCTTCATTCGGGAGCGTGAGATTCAGGACCTCCCATTTCTTTTTGGGCTAGCCACCGCCCCCATACAGGTTGAGTTCCCTTTTTAACTGCCCCAGCGAGAGCACAGGTTTAGTAAGTGTCAAAAGCATATCGTCCGGGAAAGCTGCTTTTTTATGGGTCTCACCTGCAAACGTGATTCCCACTATATCCTTATTGGCTCGTACTGCCGCTAGGAAGTGGAGAGCATACAATATAGGAGACAGCGTGCACCCGCGATTGGTGCGTCACTGAACTAGCACTGGGTCAGAGACTTGACCACTTATGGATAGCCGGAGAAGTGGGTGCTGATAGTTGGACCTTACCCTGTTCATACATTTATCACCAAATCTCATCTTGTCCATGGTTGCGAATAAGAATCCCCACTCCCCCCAGTCGAAGGCTTTCTCAGCATCTAAGGCCATGAGGAGGGCGGTGATCTTCTAGTGTGTTTTTTCAATTAAGTGCACTATCCTCCTCACATTGTCCCCAGTTTGTCGGTCCCTGATGAAACCGGATTGATCTAGCTGAACCACCCGGGGAAGAATTTGGTCAAGCTTTGTTGCCAGTATTTTTGTGTCGATTTTGGCATCAATGTTGATTACTGCGATTGGGCGACAGGATCTGCATTCTGTAGGGTCTTTGTATTTTTTGGCAATGAGGATCACCATCGCCTCCTCCATAGATTTGGTGATGGCCCTATCTAGGCCGTCCTGGTTGAACAGTTCGGTCAAATGTGGTATTAGCGTTTCCTTGTGGGTCTTGTAGAACTCAGTGGAGAAGCCGTTTGGTCCTGGGGATTTATTAATAGGTAAGGCTTTTATTGCTGCCCGAATTTCTTCGCTGGTTATGTCTTGCTCCAGGGACTCCCCCTCTCACCCACGGTTATTCGCACCAGATACATTTTCTCTAGGTAAGATTCCTGTGATGATGGTAAGGGGGTTGGCTCACCCACATAGCCTGAAGTACAATTGGACAAACTCCCTCACAATGCCCTTGCTATTGGCGCTAGTCTTGCCCTCCTTAAGTTTAATTTTCAGGATAGTTTTGTCCTTTTCTTCTCTCCTTAACAGTCTGGCCAGTAGGCGGTCCAACTGGTTTGCTTTTATATAGTATTTTTGTTTCAGAGATAATGGGTTTTGTTCCGCCTCCCTCATTTGCTTTAGATCTAGTTGGCCCTTAGTTGCTCTGTACTTTAGTGTCTGCGCTCAGAGGTGTCCCATCCTGGACATTATCTTCTTCAGTTTGGACTCTAGCCGAGCCTCTTCTAACCTCAGTTCCCTGTCTCTTCATGCTTTCAGCGCTATGATCTGCCCTCTTATTGTTGGCTTGAAGGCATTCCATGTGGTCTGTGGGGTCTCATCTTCGGCCTTGTAATCTTGAAGAAAGCTTCCATTTCTTCTATTAGCTCCTGGACCAGTTACTCATCTTCAAATCGGGGGCCCAGTTAACACCACTTCCACAGGCCTGCTGTGGTTTGCTTTCTTTTTAAATCTAGGGTTAAGGGCGCGTAGTCGGATTGTATGATCATCCCAACTAAGATCCCTACCGCCCGCCCCACCAGACGGCTCGAAAGCCACAAATAGTCTGTCCTAGAATGCGTGTGATGGGCATGCGAGTAGAAGGTGTAGCCCTCCCTGTCCCACTCTAGCTCCCTCCAGGCATCTACCAGGGCCATGTCTTGTATTTTCCCACTGAGCTCCCCTGAGGGAGTCCCTTGCACCCCTTGCGCTTTGTTGCTTCTGTCTCTTGTTGGGTCCCACGCTATAGTGAAGTCCCAAGTTAGGATGATGGGGGTTTTTGCCAATTTTTCTAGTCTGGTCAGGGCTTTTTGGATGAATGTGTCTTGGCCTGCATTTGGTGCATATAGTGTCACTACTGTGTAGGCTTCCCCTCTCCCAGACAGCGCAACTGCTAGGTACCTCCCTTGGTCATCAGTGTCAATCCCATTCAGGGCTAGATCCAGCCTGTCTTCCAGAGCCAGGAGTGCCCCACCCACCCCTTCTATTTGGCTTGAGTGGCTTGGAAGAGTCTTGTGTACCCCCAGATCTTTATTCTTCTTCTATCTTGGGTGTGAACATGCGTTTCTTGTAAGGTTACTATGTCTGGGTGTTCCCTCCTAAGGTATCTCTTAACCCTTTTCCTTTTGGTTGGGGAATTTAGACCATTGACGTTTAGGGATATGATCTTGAGGATATTGCTGCTACCCATTGTTGCATGTGTGTGTTTGCCTTCTAAGTGTCTGATTTTCTTGGACCGTCCCTTTGATTTCTCAATTGTTCCCCTCTTACCCCTTTGACCTCGGACCTCCCGTTGTTCTGGACCTCCTCCCCCTCGCCCTACCCTACCACCCACCCCCCCAGGCTGGGTGAATTTAACTGGCTTCTAGCCCCCCTAGAGCCCTTGTCTCAAGAGTTGAATCCTTGAGTTGCCCCAGATTTGCCCTGCGCGGGTTCTCCCAAACCCATTCCAAGAGCCCCTCTCCCCCCCATCCCACGGGAGCTCTGCAGATCTTGTTCACTTAAACGTAACGTGACTCAACTTGTGCCCTCCCGAGGCGATGTGTCGCAACGTTGGCTCCCTTGGTGCTTCATATTCAGTCGGGAGTGTTAGGTGGTTTGTTCCGGTCTTGATGCTTCCCTGTTGCTGGACCCCTGAGGAGTGGTTGGTGTTCCCCTTTCTCGGGCCTTTTAGGCCTTACAGTGGTCCATTCCCAGGGCCTGAGGATGTTTTGTTGAGGGACCGATGAGCGGGCTGCCGACTGGCCGTCCTCTTCGATACCCAGAAGGGTGGCTCCTTGTTCGTATGTCATAATTCTTTGTTGTTTCCCCTGCCAGTCGAAGAGTACCCCGAATGGGAAGTCCATCTGTAACGGATCTCTCAATCCCTCAGGAAGGCTAGGATTGGGCCCAATCTCCTCCTCTTGATGAGGGTGGATTCTGCCAAGTCCTGGTAGAGGAATATTTCTGCTCCACTGTGTGTGATCTGGTTCGATCTCCTTGCCTTGGCGAGTATTTTTTCCTTTGTGGTGTAGTCCGGATGGCCACCAGAACATCCCTCAGTCTCGTCCCTGGTTCTTGCCTGCAGGGGCCGACTCTGTGGATCCTGTGGAAATTTTATCTCTGGGTCAGCGTCTGGTTCCAGGAGACCCATGAAGATATTTTTAACAACTTCCGCAAGGACTTGACCCAGTGTCTCTTCTGGTAGGCATTTGATGTGGATATTGGACCACCTGGACCTGTTCTCCAGGTCCTCTGCCTATAATTCGAGGTTGTGGGTGGCTGCCGCCAGGGTTTCCAGCAGGGCGTCGGATTCCTTGCGTACTCAGTCAGTTCCTGGATCGCCGTCTCATTAATGCCCACCCTCGGTTCCATTATATTAATGTCTCTTTTTATATCCTGTAGTCCCTCATCTCAGGACATCCATTTGTTTAAGTACCGCAGAGGCGTTCTTGTCCCCGAAGTCGCTGATACTTTGCTTGACCATGGAATTATTTACGGGTCTGTCCTGTTGTTCCTGCGTAGGGTCTTCCCCTGATTGCGAGGGCCATTCTGCCGTGTGGTGTCCTCGAGGGGGGCGGGGTCTGACTCTTTGGCCCATATTTTATTTAATTTTTGTATTTGTAAAGCGCACTGCAGCCCAAAGGCATTGAAGTGCTGTTGCAAGCGGGTGACTTAGTTACAGGTGCGGAGGGCTGCTTGTGGGTTACAGAGAGCAGAAACCTAAGCAAAGTGTACAACAAAACAGATACTTGTAAGGGTTGCATAATTCATCTTGTCAAGTGCACCTTCCTGGGGCTTTTTGGCACTTTTTGCTGTTGTTAAGTGAATAAGCTATGTGCCAATAACCTTGAGGCCCACTTTGTTGGCTCTGGCTGAGCTTTTCCCCGTTCTACTATGGGGGCTTGACGCTGCGCTTTGGGATCAGGGGTTCTCACCTCTGCGCCACGAGGGCCGTCTACAAGCACGTTGTCTCCTTCCCTAGTGCGATGGCACTGGCAAGGATGGTCTGTTCAACATTTCCGTAGTTCTCCTACGCCTCAGTGGTGTGTGCCTCCTGGATGGTGTAATGTGTGCCAGTGGGGGATCTACCTGGCTCTCTTCCCTTTCTGTTGCTGTAACTGGGCTGGGTGTTGGCAGGATGCTGTGAGTGACTACCCCGGAGGGCCCGGGTGCCGTGGTTGCACTTTGCGTTGGTACCCCTCAGTTTGTGTGTCCGGCCAGCTGGCTGCTCTGGTCTGGGGCTGTCCCTCCAACTCCTGGCCTATCCTCACACTCCGCACTGGTGGTGTTGCTGCTGCTTGGTGGTCCCCCAGGGATAAGCTCTTGTCTGGGCCCGATACAAGTTTGCTGCGCTCAGGATCTTAATGTTTGAACAGTAGGTCGTATTTATGAAAGTGCTGGCGGGCCTCCCCTGCCGTGAGTCCGCCTGCCTGGAGCGCGGGGTTCGTGTGTGGCGGGTGCCCTCTAGGCCTGCGCTTACTGTTTCTTGCGGGCCAGCTGGCTCGTTTCCGGGCCTCCCCTCCTCTGTGTCTTCCTCAATGCGGTGTCAGTGGCCTTTGTGGGAGGCCGTGCCTGGTTGTGCTTTCCCGGGTCAGATCTGGCCGCCGGTCCTCTGTTCTTGCGTGTTGCTGTGCTTTTCCGGGCCTCCGGGGCCCCCGGGTGGCTGGGCAGCTCTCAGCCCAGGTATGGTCATAGGAGCTGGGAAGGGGTGATGGGGCGGTTGCACTGCCAGACCCCTGTCTTGTCGTCACACCCTGTGCCCCCACCCAGAGGTGGCTTTTACTCCTTGGAGCGCGGGATGGGCTGGCGGGCTCTGCTGCAGATCTGCCTGGATCGGCGCTACTGCGGTTAGTGCGAAGAGCATGGGCACCTTCTCCCCAGTGTCGGCAGTGGCTAATGCTGTCGGAGGGGAGAGCCAGCAGATTCCTTTTGTCGCAGCTGTCCCTTGGTGTTGTCAGCACGGTTTTCCGAGCCTGGGGGGGGGGCTCACAAGTGTCTTTCTGCCAACTGTGAGGCCTCCCGTGGGACAGGAGAGCGTTGGTCACGGTGTTCACAGCATCGCAGCCATTTTGGAATCATAGGCATCTACTTTTTGTATAGTGACACAGCACCTTCAGCGCAGTGTCACTGAGAAATCCTTTGGAATTCTCTTAAGGTTTAAATACCTTTTCTTGTGTGAACTAGTGAAATTGACTTTACCTACCTTTTCTCTTTGTAGTTCCAGCACTCCCCATCTTATGTGGAGTACTGGGGGGCTACCTAGTAGCCCTTATCCTACATTCTCATGTAAAAAATGTTATCTTCACTACTTTACTGGCTGGTGGCAGTGGTTTAATGTTCCTACGATTGTGCTTTTCTACCACAGGCTGAATCCTCTGCTGAAGTATAGCACCCATGGGTGACCATTTTGTCAAAATGGCCTTGTCTTTTTTTGCCATTTCGTGTATGTGCGGTCTTTCTTGGGTTTTACTCTGTGCATCACGGCAGATTTGAGCCATTTGTTCATGTTGCCTTTGGCAGGCTTCAGCCCTGAAGCCCGCCTCTGGCTCCAGTGTGTCTGGAAAGGCAGCATGTGAGGGAGGTTCCCGTAACTCCCCTGTCCTTTGTCTCTAGGAATGCCTGAATAAAACCAGTCCTGATTGGCTGGCTGGCTGTCCTTTTGCTGTGTGAGTGAAAGCCTAGGTTGTGCATGAATGTAAGAAACCTGCTTAAAGGGCAAGGGTTTTGGGACTCAAGTCAGAGTCGACCACTGGGAGAAACCGAGAACAAAGGTTGCTGCATCCTTGTGAACCTTTGAATTGCCCGGTGAAGCCCTGATGCTGTGCTGAAACTCCTTGTTCTAATCGACAAGAGAAGCTCCGGAAGCGACAACTTCTTCCCTTGGGTCAGTGGGTCCAACTGAACCATCTTCCCCGATTGGCTGTACTTCTTCGCTGTTGCAAGAACCGAGTGCCAGGGGTCGAGAAATCCATAGTTCAGTGCAATGTCTGAAAACCGGCCAGAAGCTCCAGGAGTCTAAGGACCCTCCAGAAGCAGGGATGACCCGAACTTGAGTCCCCTCACTAGAGTGCAGGACCCAAGGCGTGAAGGAAGTCCACCAGGTAACCGAGATCCGCAGAGGTGCGGTTTACTGAGCGCTGTAACCACGAAGTGCCAGTGATCCAAAAAAGAGCCTATAGCTGCCGACGACCTCTAAATTTCTGCCGCAGGAGCCCTCCATACGTCCTCCCTCTTGTCCCCACGATCGAGGCTCAGGGTCTACATCGCTGCAACAGGACAGACTCCCGCTGGACCACTCTTCTTCAAACCAGAGGTACTGTTTAGACTTGTGGTACTTACCTCATCGTCTTTGAGCTGTGCTTTTCTCAGTTGAGACTTAGTGATTCCAACTGTGCTTTTCACAGGCTTAACAGCTTGTGACGCTACAAGTGGTTTTTCTACAAACTAACTTTGTGCAAGACCTTTTTATATCTAAGAAGTGTAGCAGCTCCAATTGGCTTTGGCTGTCCTGGCTCCCTGCAAACTCTTCTAGCTCAGTGACTGATATTTGTCCCTCATAGGTGGTAACTTGTTTTAGACTGTTATTGCTGGAAAAGGCTTGTCTAGATTTCATTGGAAGATTCAGTTGTCCTCACACATACGGAACACCTGTTTAACCTTTTTCCTTCCTTAAACCTTTCCTTTCTGCAACCTCAGAATCTGCAAAGTATAACTAGTGATATATAAATGCCATTACTGTCCTTGAATGAAGTCACCTCTGGAGTAGAGGCCACCTTCCAGTCCAAAGACCAGGGGTATTAGGAAATCTCCCAATCAGTGCTTTGCTGGTGCCATACTTTCTACTGTGGGGGCACTCCTGATCTGCTTTGGGATCGCTGTTGGCCTCTGGGCATCTTCGGAAGGCTGTGGACTGCCTTCGTTCACGTACCACAGGTCTGCGAAACCTGACACCCCCTTGGAACACAGCATCCTCTGATGCGTCTGGTCTGTGGCACTTTTGCCGTTTAGTCCTCAGAGGGTCCACTTGGCTCCGCTATCCCTTTGTTTTGGGTTGCTATTCACTATAGGGCCTCTTTGCTGTAACACAGCATAGAAACGGGCTTGCCTGCTCTCCTTTAGTGGAACTCTTCACAAGACCCCACTGCATCACACGGACACAGCATCCTCCTCTGTACTGTTTCTTTGGCTCAAAAACTCTGAAAATCCTAAACGGGAACTCCCAATGGTAGCCTATGGCCTATTCAATAACACTGGGACAATCTAACCCTAAACATCAATTTTAGGAACCATTTAGGTTTACTTACTTGTATTGGTTGCAACTTTATTAGTGGGGACTTACTATACTGAAATAACCTGTTTTCTCCATCCCGGAGTGTGTAAGTATTTTAATGGATTTTAAATGCTTTTTGGATCACAGAATCACTGTCTGTTTTTGCTGGGAGTCTAGACTGCTTTTTATTCCTAGGCATCAAGGTGCCCCAGGTTTCTGCTATACGTTAAAGGTGACACTAAACTTACCTGGTGACTGACTTACTGGGAATTGTTACGGTACATTACTTAACTAACTACTACTACAGGGTCTGGTACCTGTAACAAAAAGGTGAATTACTGGTCAGTGATTTTATTATGCAACTGCTCTGCTGCTTCTATCCACTTCTCCTTTCTCCTTGGTAACCCATTCTCTGGCTTTCATAAAACATTTCTATTGTGAATTTGATCAAAAATGTGATCATACACACAAATTAAACAATGTATACAGGTATCACAAACAAAAAGAAATCACAAATTACATCACATCCAACTTAAAAATGAACTTCCATGAAATAGACTAAAATACATGACATATCTACTATTTATGTAAATCCAACTCATCTAGCATTTGCACAATAGCATGCGTTAAAAATAATTCTGAACCCGCACACATGCGGTTGCAAAAATTATCCAAATTCACGAATTCATTTGTAATCCGAAAAAAGACCCATAAATGTTGTTCTGACTAATGCCAAGGTTGGACATTCCACCAATATATGTTGTAGCGTTTCTGAATTTCCTACAATATTACACAGTGGGCAGATGTTATGCCCCTCGTCCTTTTGCCATCTACCTGGATGGAATACTTCTCTAGTCCGCAAAAGTTCAATCGGAATCGTAATAGCTGCTGTCTTGTGACAGAGCACGGATATTAATAAAGGTAATTGTCCAAGCAGTTTATCAATTATCAATAAGGTTGAGTGCAGTTTGTAGCCTCTTGTACTAGTGATAGTTGTAATCCAGTCCCTCTCCTTTAGCACCTTCTTTACACTTAACAGTTTAACCACCAATTTTAAACAGTCTTTATCCGTATCAGCTAGTAAACTGTCAGCCAAAGATAACATCTTATTCAAAAATGGGGATACTTTATCCTTCAGACAGTCAGATTCACATACAGGGAATTTTCCGTGGGCAACAGAATTTTACCAACCAAAGATAATACCCGACAATTACACCAATACTGTAACAGAAGTTCCAAATTGAATCGTAATGAAGCTATGGGAAGAGAGGAGGGAAGTCCTAAGACCTTCTTCCATAGTCTGCCCTCCAATTGATCCCAAGGAATGTTATATGCAGCACAATCTACCTCCATGCCATACATGATCTTGGGTATGACCGTACCTAAATAAAGGAGGATAAGAGGTTTAATAGAACATTTGTACAATTTTGTTTGGATCCGCTTCATCTGAAAGGTCAGTTGATACATTTTCTTTTCAAGGTTAATAGTTCGAAACCCAAATATGTTACTATTTCCTTTTTTCATTGATGGTCCAATGAACCCTCCTAAATATTTTCTTGATATTACCAAACATAATGATATTACTTCTGTTTTGGTTAATAATCAAGTTGTTAGCCTTTGCATATACACTCAAAGCTCCCAACAGCCTCTGAAGTGCTATGAGAGAGCCATCCAAAAGTACCACGTCATCCATGTATGACAACCAGCTAATGGGATGGACCCCCACTTTGGGACTAATCAATACAGCCCTCCCCCAAACATCATTCAGTCCGCCAGTACACAGCTCAGGCAGAGTCCTTTCAATGTGGGGAAGCTGCCCAAAAGAAATCCCCCGGCATCAAGTCTTACCCTCATTGAAGTTCCATCATGAATATACTCCAAAATGGCCAGCAAAGATGCAGGGATCCCCCACTTTCTCAACTTTTCCCAAAGCAGGTGACGGTTCACAAGATCAAACGCCTTGGAGAAATCAATTAGTGCTACGTAGACTTGGTTTGGCAATCCCTTCATCAAATTCCCTGTTCAATCTTTGATGACAGACAAAATAAGCCCATTAATGCGGTTGATTTCCCCTTTCTGAAACCACGTTGGTTCCTAGGTAACAGTCTTTGCCTTAATCCACAACTCCAAATTTTCAAGAATTAATGCTGAACAGAATTTACCATCACAATCCAGGCACGCAATCGATTGATTGTTATTAGGATCAGACCGATTGCCCTTCTTAAAAAATGGGACAATTATGGATTATTTCCAGGAACTGGGTGTAGAACATGATCTAAGAATATAATTGAACAAAAACATCAGCACCAGAGACCAAAGACCCACATTCAACGTAAAGATGGAATTCATAAGTCCATTAGGCCCTGCTGCATTAGAATTACACAATTTTATGATTAGCTGTCTAATGTCTTCCTAATCAAAGTCTACCCTCCAGGAACAGTAGATATTTGTTCTTAGTACTCGATCATTAATTTCAGCCCAATGCAACGGCCATTCAGATTCACCTACTGAATTACAGATTCACCTACTGAATTACTTTGTAATTTAACTTGATCCGTTCTGTCGGTATTCATAATGGGCCAAATATTTCTGGTATTACTCTGCGTGAGTGCTGACAACATCCTTTCGCTATCATGCTGGATCATTTGAAATTTCTGATTGCGCATCCAATTTTTATAATTTATCAATTCCTTCTTTTTACAAAACATTTCACTATCATAGGCCTGCCGACATAGCAGTGCAAGGCCTGCCCTGTGCCTTTTCTTTAGATCCCAGACCAAAGAATTAAATGAATGGACATGGCTAGTCTGCCGTTTTGTGATTTTTTACGGCTTTTTGTTTTCCCAAATAAACTCTTTAAAAGCTTTAATGGTACACTTTACAAGGATATGTTATATCTGGCTGTTGATAACAAAGGCCTCTAATTTCCTTGTTAAGTTATACCACAAGAACCTGGAGTTGCTCCATGGATTGAGGCTTGGCATATAGTTCAAATGTAGCTGCAAGTATATTATGGTCACTCGGATGCATAGTAATGACCTCAAACCTGTTACACCACTTCTACATCAATCGAGATAGTATAAAATATTAAATATTGGATGTCTGATTTCCTCTTTATCAAGCTGCCCTTTTTGAATTACTTCCCTGTTGAGGACAACTTGTGGAACACAACCGCATAATTTGTAACCTTTCCCCATGCAGAGACTGTAAGAGAGCAGAAGTAGGCGTGGAACACAAAGGTGACCTATTTAACAGAAAATAAGGAAGCACCCTACTTGCCCCTATAACTAAGAGGGGTTTCCCTGCCTCAAACAAAACTAAGGGTGAAGTCAGAAAGTCCGTTAAAAACAAATAGTCCACTGTCCTAGGTCCCAAACCTATTTCCGTCCCTTACACTTCAAAAGCAATTTATAAAGTAGGCTGCACCCTGACTCCAGCAGGATGACTCGGGATGACTTTAGGCAGCTCCTGAATAATGAAGGAAATATCCTTCTTCCCATAGCCGTTAGTCGGCTTTTCTGTATTGTTCCACACAGATGGGGAGGAGGTCTTCCTCTTCCCCAAACCTTCGCAGCCGATTTGCTTATAGTTCCAAAAACAAGATTGGGAAGATGGCTCCCTTCCCCAAGCCTCTCTTAGGCTATTTCGATAGGAACAATATTGTCTGGATTTCTGCCAAAGGATAGAACTTCCTTCCTCTGGTCTTCTCATAACTTGTGCCAAAGGATCTCTTTCTCTTCCCCTGGTCTTCTCTTCGCCAAAGGATATCCTCATCCCTTGCTCTTCTCTTCTCGCTGTGAGGGTCCAAGAGCCCCTTCTCAGCTTTGTAATGTCTCTTACTTAAGCCTGCTTCACTAACCTGCCAGTCGTTATTTAACATGTACAGTTCACTCAGTTTCTCATTATTCGGGTCCCAGACCCCTTTCTCAGCTTTATAAGGTCTCTTCATTAGGCCCGGTTCACTATCCTGCCAGGCCTCTCTTTGGGTCTCTCTTGGGTGCTCTCTCACCCAATATGTCCTTATTTGATCTCTCCGTTTAGGCCCATTGGGATAAGGAAGATGGTTCTACACTTCCTCCTAACCACAGCCTCTGGGGTCTTCCAGTGCCTTCCCGGACTCTGTCTGTGTAGCTTTTAACTTGGTCCAGAAGGTTTCAGTCCTCTGCAACACTGTCGAGCTTCTCCATGGTCCCCTGTGCTCTTGTGGTCTGCTCTGAGCGGCTCTGCCACCCTGGTTTCTCCATCAGGTCCCGGCTGGACCACTCGGATGGCCACCTGCCTGCCACCGGACATTGGGTTGCCAAGCCTTTGGGTTAGTCTTGGCTCTTCTCTGCCTTCTTGTTCCCCACCTTGACATTCCAGGCGTTCGGATCTGCAGCATGTCATCTCTGAGCAGCTTCACACCCCAGCTCAATACTTCTCTCTTTGGCTGGACTGACACTGAGGGTAGTCCTTTGTCAGTTTTTATGTTAGCTTGACTTTTGAGTCTCGGATAGCTAGCATGCTTGTATTGGTTCCATGCAGGGCTCTTCATCGCCCTGCTCTTCCCTGTGTCAGTACTTTTGTAGTCAAACATTTACTCTTCCCTCACTCTTCCTTGTCACAGTATCATCTACCCGATATACAGGACTGCTATGCAGGAGGTAACTAGTAGAAAGAAAGAGGAGACAGAGGGTGGGGGTGTTTGGACTCTATAAATGCTGTTAGAAGAAGTGTGTCTGGAGGCATGGTGGTAAACATACCGCAGTCTCCCTCGATGGACTTCAACTCTCCCACAGAGGTTCCCTCCCATGAGATCGTTCCGCTTAGTACCACCCTCAGGGGGACCATCGGGTAGCAGCCTCACCTCCTTGGCCCCATGGGAAGGATCACCCTCTGGGGGAGAAGTGACCACATTGAAGAATTTGTCACAGGACTTAAAACAAAGTAACAAGCAAATCAACCCGGTTTCTTTTTAAAGTGCCACACTTAGCTTTTCCGCAGATATTCCTAAGCCTAGTGCCTTCCAATATTCCATTTGGGTGCTACCCTAACAGGTATGTTATACATGCTGCTTATTTGAACACAAATATATAGAGGTGCCCCCTCCACATAGGGTGAACCCTGTTTTGCCTTTATGTACTGACCTAGGTGAAAGAATTACACATGAGATATGTTCATTGTACATACCTATGTTGCTCAGTCTTTATATAGAATAAATCGCTATTTTTATAATGGACAGTGTGGACATTCCCAGCTTAACAGGTCTACACCCAACTTCCCCTCCTGAAAGTAAAGCCTAGACTATTCTGCCATGCTACCAATTGGACTAGCTTGATGTGTGTAGACCGCTCTGTAACCTTAGGGCATTCTTCATGAAGGGCTCCTCAGAGTCCCACTAGGAACAACCCAATTAACAGTGGTCATCCTTGGTGAGTCTTGAAATGGCTGAGCGGCTTTTCAAAGCGAGCGTATAAGCCTTTACTTTAGCTAGCTCTTCATTGGTACTTAAATACCAAAGGACAGAGCATTCACCTTGACGTGTACCTCAATATACAAATCTCTGGCAGCCCTGTCAACCTGTCCTGCAACTGTCCTCATTATGTTGTGTGCCACATGTTTAGCCTCGAGTGAGACTGCCAGAAACTGCTCTTTTCTGTCATCTTTGAGGTCTCCCAAGTCCTCCACTTCCTTACATAATTTATAATCGCAAGCCAATAATATTGCCTCACAATTCGCTTGCCTGAGGTATAGTAAGCTTAAGGCTCGAGCCCGACTGAGTCTTTACTTGGGCCAGCGCCATGGACATTATCTCTGAATGTGCTATGCAAACCTCTCTGTTGACGCCTGTCTGTGCCTGGCTTCTATCTACTTATCAACTAAGGCCACATTATGTGGTAATTCCCATATTTTCTTGGCTTCTCTCAGAGCATACGGTTGCACTGGTATGCCTGTTCTTCCTGGTTTTCTGCTTAGTACTTCGGCCAACACTCTGGTTTCCATATTCAGATATTCCATAATATCCATTATTTCATTGTGAAAATTCCAGACAGTGTGGCTTTCCCCCATCGTCATCACATAAGCCAGTGGCTTTGGCATGATCTGTGGCTTCTGGTGTGCTCAACACAATGGTTCCTGAGGCATGGAGAGTGGTGTTGAGGGTGGCTATGCCCCTTGTATTGGTGTGGCCATTGTTAGTTCACCCCCTGTGGGGGTTTGGTGCATCTCCCAATGGCATGGTATCTTTTATAATGCCTGCAAAAAATTTCATATATGGGCCCACGAGGAATTGTTTCAATCTGTTAAGTAACGGTTCATCCATTGTGCCTGGCAGAGTATTTATTCTACTTCCCGTGGAACATGTCTCTTTGAGGCAGCGCCTGGTTGTGGCCAGTCATAGCCTCCCTCTGTAGCAGAAGTCATGTGGGTATAATGACAACCTGCTCAGGGCTGTCACTCAAACCCTTGGCTCATAAGGCTTGGATTAGAGTGCCCACTTGAGGTTGCAGATCTGACTGTGCTGCCATCAGTAGTCTGCGTTCCAGAGTCAGGTGGTCATCCTTGTGCGGCAGAGGCCTGCCTTGTTTGTGGTTCAGCCATACATGCTTTTCACACCTGAAGGCCCATGCCCTCACATCCAGTTGACCCGTGCGCGGCATGAATCTGTGTCACCGCTTTTGCTGTGTGTACACCCGTGCAAGTGGTATCCCTGATAAACTCCAAGATCTCACTTCTCCTGCGATCCTATTGTTTTTGTGAGAGCAGTAGTAGTGGAGGAATGTGACCTTTTTGTGTCGGTCCCCGTGTCGATGCATTGAGTGCGAACGTTCGTATGGATCCAAACAATGGTCTGCTCTTCTGGTGTGTGGTACGTGCCTCTTAAGAAATTCCTCCCTCCAGCTAGGTTGTTTCGCTGGGCAGGTGTATCGGCGAAGTCCATACCAGTAGGTGCACGCCCCCTCCCATGCCCATGCTCCACACAGGCTCATGGTGTTTAGTTAGCTGTCGTGCGGTCAGGGGTATTTCTCCCTCCAGTGCTCCTGCACGGGTGTGCCCTGCTGAAACAGAGGGACGGAGGAGTGTCTGTGCAACCAGTCACTCGCAGTTCCAACCCCTAAAAGTGTTCTTCCACGTGGGGCACACTTTTTTCACTTGCGTTCCTTTTCTTTACCTTTGTGGTGACGAAGGCTTGGATTTCTTCCGAATGTTTGCGCCCAAACTCAACTGGGCGAGAATAGACCTCCCTGAAAATGAACTGCATGTGTCACAGTATTGCCACGCGTTGCTCTCTCCAAAACAGGACAGGAAGTATCAGTGTGGACCCGCTGGGCATGTGACACAAGAGACATTTTCTGAAATTAAGGCGCAACATGGCACAGCTGCTGTGGTTTGCTCCGGCCAGTGTGATGCAGAGAAAGGGACTGACAGTTGGATGGGACACATCCAGGAGGAGCTGTGCAAGGTGTGCCTTGCGCGCGTGTGCAGGAAAGTTCTATAAAATACTGCAATGCAACAGGCTCTGGCTCCGTAAAGTTGGACGTCCCATGGACGAAAGGGGATGGGACAGAAGAGTAGAAAGGTCCTTGAGAATGGTTACGTCATTGCTATGTGATTAGAAAATCGGTATCATTGGGGATCTCATTGCAAACCGATACTTGAATATGGAGGTTGTGCGTACAGAAAAGGGAAGAAGTAATAATATAAGAATGCGCAGGAAACCGGAAACACCTCTCACGTCAAGCAAGAACACAGTGGGCAACCAGGATAAGCCCAAAACAATGAGTGGCTTCAGAAGGGTTAGACAGAAATGGAAAATGCACCAAAGGTGTAATGGAAAGGGGATCACCCCAGACCCTGAAGGCACTTGATCATTATACAAATCCTTTTTATAGCACTAAAACTGTAAAGCATGACGGGTTTGATCTTCTAATATAGCATACTCCACAATGAATAAGTCCTGTCAGTTTTTAATAATATAAATCCAGGGCAGACATAAGGGACTCAAACATGGGTTTACCGCAGGGGATTGATGGATAGAGGTTGTGCGACAGAAAGGTGCCAGCAAAAGTTGGATTACATTCCCTGTATTTGTTTCTATATACTGTATCAAATCTAGCAATATTGTCACTGATTCTCTGGAGGGAAGCTTCTCCTGTGTGGCCAGGGAAAGGCAGAAGCTACCTGACTCTGACCTTGGGGGTAGCTATTTGCGGGAGTGGAAGGGGAAGACAAACTCCACAGGACCTATTAGACCGAAATAATCTTTCAGCCATAATTTCTAATGAAATCTATGTGCCTGTACAACATACCTATATGGCTTGTGACGTAGATGAAGAATATCCGCTCCCACCCCACCCCTTTTTAGTACTGAGACCAGGAAGTGGGAGGGAGCATTGACGATGACCAGAAGCAGTAAGCCAATGCTGTGGTCTAGTCTATGGAAATTGCTAAAGCATGCAGGGAAGTTTAAAACTGCCACAGCTGAGAGATTTACGACAGGGAGGCAGAGACGGAGTTTGATGGTACCTTGTTCTGATGCCGGCGAGAACGCTGGAGGCTAAAACCTGTTTGAAGCAGCACATAGGCTGACCCGAGTGGCATGCAGAGAAACTGGAACGAAGGAAGCTCACTGCTTTGAGAGCCTAAGGCAGCAGAGGAAAGCCAAACGAGTGGCAGCTGACTGATGGTATGTGCACTAAATTAGCAAACTGAAGCGTACATAGAAGGAGAGACGTGAGGGACACTGAAGTCACCCGGTAAGCCCAGAGAAAGCGAATACGTTCTCGGGGCGTCTGAAAGTGTATGCCGTGTCACAAAAACAGAGCAACAGAGGCAAAGTGAAACATTTGAAGGAATTTGAATATTTGCAAACAATATTGAAAATGGGTCAGCAATGCTTCAAAAGAGAAGTAAATACGAACAGTATTGGAAAAGAGGAAGCCCAATGTTTGATAGGAAGTTTGGAAACAGAGACAAACTTTGTTACACAATGGTCAGTGACCCAATATTGGTCAAGTATAATATTCTGGATGAAAGAAAGTGATTGGAGAACTGAGAAGCCCTGACAGGTTAGTGAACCAGGAAAACAGTGAGTCTAAGGCTCACACCCATGAGAGAAAGACAAAGATTTACTAATTTGACATCCAGGCAGGTGAGTAAACCAGGAGCAAGAAGAGAAGTAAATTTGAAAGATGAAAATGTAATGCGACATCCTGGCACAAGAGTAAACCAGGAAAGGGAAGATAAGTGAACTTGAAAATATTAAATAATAAAACATCCTGGCAGAAGAGTAAAACGGGAGTGAGGAGCAAAGTGAATATGGAAGTGTGAAATTGTGAGAAACCAATATAAAATGGAGGAATCACCCCTTGTTTGGAGGACGGATGAGAAATCACAAATACCCTGGAGGGAGTACACCAAAAATACACAAAAACAGAACCGTTAACGGAAAAGGGAAGAATGGTAGCCATTTAAAAATGGAACCACTGATTCTGAGAAACTGAACATTAAGTGAATCACATGTGTAAATGAAACTCATGGGAACATTTCTACCCCTTAAAACTATGAACACTAAGAGTAAAGTATTGACGAGAGCAGAGGAGACGCTAAGAAAAAAGGGATATTTTCCTTAAAGTGTAAAAACCTAAACAAGTGGAGAAGCTCCAGGGAGAGGTCGTTCCTGCTGGACTTGTAAAACAATGCTTTGGAAGGGAAGAGAAACACAGGGGAGGAGTTCCCACTTTTGTTGAATAGTGAAACTTTGTCGATCCTTAACCGAGGGTACCAGACAGACATTGAAAGAGCAGAAGAAACATAGGGGAAGGGAGGATCACACAGACGCTCCTTAGTTTTGTTGAGGCAGGGAAACTCTTCTTAGAGTTAGCAATAGACAGGGTTTTCCCCAACCTTGTCATTTTGAAAATAAAAGGCAAGTTATTTTGAAACCGATTCATGCATTACTTTGAATGTTCTATTTTTTATTTTGGGGGTTTCCCTCCACTCCAAACCTCTCCCCTACACTTCCACCCCTATCCCAAGCCCCACCCCAACCCCCTTTTGCCCCTTTAACCACAAGCTCTTATATTTTTCAAAGTATTTTCAAAGTAATTACTTCGAAATAAATTACTTTGAAGTAATTCCTGTTAGAACAACGGGAGGCCAGTAAAACTATCAGGGATCGCATGAAGGGGAATATTTTCTTTTCCCTTCATCTCTCGAATGCAGGAATTCCCACACAACCAATACAACATATTTCAAGGTCTTATTCCACTAAATGGATGAATACGTAGTGCTTACCTTACATGTGCAGGGACTCCAGAACCATGCCAAATGCAAATCAGTGCTATGGAGACTTTTAGAGATGACTGACACTTATCTTTCCACCAGAGACAAATCACAAGGGGTCCCACTTTTTGATGAGAGATGAGGCACCCGGAATTGAAGATCTTAATTATTGATGGAAGACTATGGGTCCGCCATGTACATTCATAGCTCTGTATGCTCACAACGAGGCTCAGATGTATTCTTTACACAACGTCTTGTAGTCATGGGTTCCTTCGTTGAAGGGGAAGTGATTATGGGTGAGGGGGGTGGGGGGATTCATCGCTTGGATCCGACCCTGGCAAAAACTCTAGCACCAGCACAGTCAGACCACACAAATATGCATGTAGTAGCAAATATATTGAGGGATTTACCCTTAATAGGAGGTTTTTCTACAGAGAAGAAAGGGGTTATACATAACATACTTATGTTCAGAGGGGGCTTCTGCAGGCAGAACATGTTTCTGATGTCCTTATCATTGGTTCCGGAGGAGTTTTCTATAAATAATATCCCCCAGTACTTCAGTGTCTGTTTGGGTTCTCAATTTTGAAAACAAGGATACCATGAAGGTTGAATATTACTATTTTGCAAAATCGTATGGTTAATAACCTTTGTGGTGAATCAGCAGAATCAGAAGGATGACACTGTAAGGAAGGCATAGTATCAAGAAAAGACCGACGCAAGTGATGACAATTCAATGTGTTTATTAAACTGCATAATGGGTGAGAAACGCCAAATCTAAACCTAAATCTAAGATGGGGCAAGCTATGACCATCAAATACTAAGGCAGTCCTAGTGGCTTCTTGTCAAATGAAAGAGTCCATACTGAAATACTAAAAACAACTATTGCCAATCCTTACAGCTAACTTCAAAAGAGTGTGGGATAATGTTCACAAGAAAAGAAAGAAAAGAAAGAAGTGTTCACAAATGATCAGTCAGGACATTATAGCCGGGGATCTCCCTTCCCCACGTTTTTAGCACGGAACAAATAAATATTAGGGACTTCTGTGGCTAAGCCTCTTTCACCCAAAGTCTCTTACCTCAGAGGACCTGATGTGTTGCAATCAACCAAAACAAAAGTTCCTTCAATAAATCTTCATGGGGCGATTACTCTTCGCCTTAGTATCCCCCTCTGCCATGCTCTGATCCCTCGTACAAAATGGGCCTCCCTCCGTCGGGTTCACTACGTCCTTTCATTCATACTGTAACATTCCAGAGTCTTAATGTCTTTTTAAACAACCATAGACTGTGGACATCCCTCATCCGTGTTCGCACCTGTCGACACTATGTTCACTTGGCTTTATCAATATGCGGAATTAGCTTTCCCCTTGGCATCCCTCCATCGGGCTCACACCTGTCTTGATTCACAATTTCATCAGAGAGCAGGGTTCTCTTCACCTAGCTTTCTCTTGGCATCTCTGTCGGGCTCACACTTGCCACATTTCACCATGTGTCAAAGACTTTCGACTTTGCGAGGGATTTTACTTGACCCTTGTATGACCACTTTAACACTACACACAGCCTCCCCTAAGGCCCCTTGGTCTTTGCAGTTTCGTTAGCAACAAAAAGTTCTCAGTTCAATACTTTCCCTTTTTTTCAGCATTGGAATACCATATGGAGTCCTTCGAATGAGCACCCACGTGGCCCCTGAACACTATGTCTGGTTCCAACTTCACTCACAAAAGACCTTTGTCTATTATCCTCTTTCAGTACATACAATGTTGCCACTGCAACCTTGGGCTCAACACAGTCCGGTTCGCCATCACTGGCTTCCGACACACCGGCTGGGTTGACCTTGTTGGTGTTTTCTTTTGTCGCTGGAGTCAATGGTGGTACCACGATAATAACTGGCTCACCCCGCCCTGGCAATCAGTGCAGAAGGGTTTGTTGTACGGCAGACCTCCGATACACCCCTCGCCAGCTGCGACTCCCGGTCTTACATTCGCTTTCAAGGAGGCTTTGCGGGTCGGAGTTGAAAAGGTGAGGGGCAATTCACTTCTGCTCGCCCTTTCAAATCGTTCTGCCTTTTTCCTCCTCTTGAACTGCAGTTCGATATGGCTGCTTCCTCGTGCGTTTGAGAATACTCGAATTGTGCTTTCGTGCTCCGCCATTTATCCCAGTAGGGAAGGGAAGGGAAAGGGCAGCCAGGTGTGCTTAGTTAAGGTTAATTGCTTGACTTTGCCTGACCCTTGTGTTGGGACATTTCAAGTAAATGGCCCGGGTGTTCGTCCATTGTCTGTCTCGGTGTAGGAAAGTGTTTGTGTTGGAAAAGGGGTTATGAAGTAGAACTTCAGAGTATCCACGAGGTGGGATGGGGAAAAGGCATTATATGAAAGGGGCTACCGCTTGCACTCCCTGAGGACCCCGCATGCAGGTGATCCTCCCGCACTGGTCCACCCCCAGGAACTGGATCCAATAGCGATGGCCGTGTCCTGGCCACGTGGATGACAGATCCCCGTGGACTAATCAGGGACACACCTTCAGGTTTCTCACAACACTGACAGTCTGAGGACATGGTTCACAAATTTTTATTAAAGTAACATTACTTATGTAAGACGTAACTATCACTATGGGTGGTCCCTGCCTATGTTACTAAGGTGCTAGTCAGTCATGTGTGACTGTCCAAAGGAATAAGTCTGCTGTCCAAAACTAACCCAACTGACCTTTCCACTATGAAAACTAACTTATATCCGGAGAATGACTCCCTTCTCCTGAGGGTATTTCTAGTACCAGTCGGTAGGAATATTTAATACATAATCCTCAGTCTCTTGTGATTTCTTGGATCAGTCTCTAACTGTTCAAATGGGCTATTGAGTTTTCCCTCCTCTTTGGAAGTCTCTTTTGGGGATATTTTATTCCAGGTTGCTGGTTTCAGCATATTCCTGGAAGATACTATTGTCCTGGTAGGTTTCCCCTCCTGGGCAATTAGAGCTCAGCATGCTCTGGCCTACTTGATTGTACACATTGTTCAATTGAATAGTTCCTCTGAACTCTGGCTCATAATATTCTCTTTGAAACTATGTTCATCTTTCACAAGATATCTAGCTGCTTTACCCTTTTCCCATGGTAGTTTAATCCACAATTCTTTTCTCTCAGTATGCAGATTTTCAGCAATTCTTTCTCTGGTATCAACATTTTAAGTTCATTGGTTTCAGGTTAAAATTTGCCTCTTTCCCCCTTTTTCCAAGGAATTGATATCTACTATTCTTTTCTCTCAGTATTAATCCCTTCTCTTTTATCACAAAAGTTAAGTTCATTCGTTTCAAGGTTAACTTTGTCTCATGACATCTACTGAGATGAATTGCTTGCACAGTATAATGATTGCCTTGGGGCCTCCCTTATTCCCGTTCTCCCTGTTACATTCGACTGTGAAGAAGAACGTCTTCAAGAGACTTGTTCCTCATGGACCTTCTCTCTGGTCTCGGACCACCGTCACCTTATTTCCATCCTCGCCTTCATTCTTGCGGTCTCTCTTCAGCTTGCATTGCCCTGGTGTTCCTATGAACGATCGGACACCCTGCGCCTCTCTACTTGTGGTGGTATCAGTGATGGTTTGTGGACTGACTGTCCACCAAGGGTCCTTCGTGGTCTCGCTACCACCTTCCGCCAGGCTCATGCCCTTTCAGTTCCTCACGCTGGGGATTCACTGTAGTTTTGGCCTCCCAGTTTGCAGTCTCGCGCGAGTTTCAAACTTGCGGGCTTCCTGGCTTTTGCTTTTTCCGCCTTCTCCAGGTGTTACACAGTGTGAGGCCTTCCCTTGCCTGCGTATGCGTTCCTTGCTCTCCCCTCTCTCTCCCTGGCTCCTTGAGTGCACACTATTTAATGTACTTGTCACAGTTGATTGGATATCTCGAGTTAAAGGGATATGTTCTTTTTCTATGCAAGAAGGACATCTATTAAGTGTTTCATCATCCCAGTCTTGGTGATTAAATGTGTCTGGTATTTTAGCAAATCCCATGTAGGCCGTAGTGTGCACAGCTTTCGGAAGTTTCTCACGGGAACGGGAGAGCTTGTCAATAAGGTGGGAGTGTCTCCTAGTGATATCCCACTTACCTCAACCCCTATGGAGGCGCTGGGTGGGAGGGAAAGCAGTCATTAGAGGGGTATTATATATTTAAACTCCAACTATTTGAACACCAAAGAAGTTACAGGACAAGGATTAGTTAGTTGGCAGATGTGTGCCTTTCCTTTTTTGTTCACATTAGGTCCTTAGAGCATTGAAGTCAGCTAGAAAACCAATAGAAGCGCATATTGTACCACCCACTGTCACAAACAGCAAAACTGCAAAAACTCAAAACCAGAAACTGTATCCTATGCTTGAAAGATGGTGAGGGACAAAAGACACATGAGGAATCCAAGAAAATGCAACTAGGAAGTCCATTAGAAGATGAGGGCAATAGGAAGCCCTTTTTGAATGCAATAATTCTTACCAGATTTAATACAGCAATTAAAGAGGAATTGAAAGCAGCTCAACAAAGGAAATGCAGAACACAAGAAAGGTCTACCAAACAAACCACTAGCACCTGATGACTATAAAATCCTATTTTATAAGGCGTTCCAGAAGGAGCTGGTCCCACTGACTAATTTAATAATGTAAGTCATCTGGCTGTAGTTCACATTCTATGGGAAATTCTACGATTACGCTACTGCTGAAAGTGTGTAAAGATCTCACGGAATGTGACTCTTGCTGATTGCATTACAAAGATATTCGCCAATATCAAAGTCACATGATTAATGCAGGTCCCACAACATTAATTAATCCTGGTCAAACAGGCTTTATAATCCATCATAAACCATGTTAATATTAGGCAAGTAACTGAGCTTGTTGAATGGGGCTCCCAGCTGAGAACGGATTTTTGTTACTTGGATTAGATTAATGGTATTCAAATGTTTCCATGTGGAGCACCCCCCCCTCGAGTAAAAATATTCTTTCTTTCGATTACGTCTAAATATAATCGACTCTATGCAGCCACCATCCTGGAATTTATTAATTAGTAAGAGGAGCATGTATCCAGGTGGTATTTGCAGGAGATCTTGTGGCTGGTATGCATAACAGCAGTATAGATGACATTCGTACCAAAACCTATATATTTTTTTTGAGCACTTCCAATAAAAATACCAACCAAGATTCTAAACTGAGTGCAAGAGAAAATATTTTCTTATCTAAAAGAGGGGTAGGCTTAACATACCTAAGCCAATTATCAGGAGATCCACACAAATGGGAGGCCTGGGAGTCTCTTGTATGAAGAGATATTTAGTCACGGCACATATCAGTTCAATTATTGATTGGCGCTTAAGGGAAGATCGATTGATTGGACCTTAAGGGAAGATCGGAAACAATGGGTTACTACAGAGCAACAATGAATCAATCATATCTTACAGGAGAAGCTAGAAAACACTGGGTATTGCTTTCAACCACAGCGTGTTCATTAACATACTGGGAAAATCTGAGACGTCTTATTGGGATTGGGACATGACCATTAACATTAGTTCCGCAAAAGAGGGGTTCTAAGTAGACACCTCTCACAATAATATAGACTGTTGGATCCCTATGGTTTCAAAGACACATTATCTTTTATAACTAAATGGACAAGGGAGCTTGGAGTCATGGTAGACAGGGAAGCATGGTCGCACGCATGAAAATGTGCAGGCAATGCCTCGAAATCTATAAACATTAAGGAATATTCCAATAAAATAATTACAGGATGGTATAAGACTCCTGAAAAGTTACACAGAATGTATTAAGACTTCTAAAATAGTTGTTGGAGAGGATGTGACGTGGGTAACTTGGGGCACATGTGGTGGCACACGTACAGATCTTTTAAAAGAGTTGCTGTGTAGGATTAAAGAGATTAGTGAGGTGAGCTGCCCTTGGACCCACTGTTATATTGGTGAATGCTTTGCAAGGACTATATGCACTACCTTGTTCTGCAGCAAGCCAATTTACCCATTCACTGAACTCAACCTGTCTGACAGCAGCCCATTGTGTTGGCACTATGGTAAATGTAGATGGGACAAAGTGGCAATGGAGAAACTGATGACTAACAATCTAACAATAAACAAGTTTCATACTTCTGTTGCAACATGGTCACCTTTTTTGAACTATTCAAAAGACCAAGAAGGAGCAAGTTAACTATTGTTCTCCAGCATAGGTCTGGCAGGGATTCACATGCAAACCAACCCTCCAACCACTCTGCAGCTCTTCTTGTTCATACCGCCGCTTTACGTGCTTAACACATCTGAAGATGGCTCCCAGAGGAGGGGCTTAGGGAGAGGACTGTCATTGGATGGGGGCAGTATGACCCAGAGGACAGTGATTGGTTTAAAGGAGAAAGACAGTTTGTAAGTGAAAGTGAGACTGTTCTTTTACGGAGGATTCCTAGCCTGACAACGGGGAATATTCATGAGCATGTGAATCCATTGCAGACCCCATGTTGGAGAACACGCAATATAAACCAGAACATCTTAAATATTTCTCTTTTCTGTAAAGCGAGAACTATGTGTGTATGTTTACCTTGTGGTTAATATTGTGGTTGCACAGATATGCAGAGGGAAATGGAGATGTGATTTAGGAAATTTTGGACTAATGGGTTACCTGAGGAAATGGTTTCATGCCTTGGTAATTCTACTTATTTTAAAAGGTTGGTTGAAGCCCATGCTGTCTTCTATTAATTTGGTTAATCTGTTTTGTTTAGTTATTTTGTTGATATAATTAAACAAAAATAAAGCTTTTAAAAAAAAACTTAGCTTACTCCTTACCTCTGGGTGTACTGGGCCGGGGCCAGTGTCTGGCTCATGGCAAGCCCTTCCCTTGCAGCTCAGAAAGATGGTGGGTGCTGGGCCTGTTGGCTCCCGAGTGTTGCAGGAGTCTTATGTGGGAGGTGGAGGTGGGGCCGGTATTTGGCTAGCCCTTCACTGCAGTTCAGGAAGACAGTAGCTGCCGGGCCCGTTGGCTTCCGGATGCTGCAGATGTTCATAGGAGCGGGGGAGCTGCTGCTAGGTTCCCTCAGGGCCATTGCTCTCTGCTTGGCTTTCAGTGTGGGGGCAGAGGAGATGCTGGTTTCGCTGCAGAGCTGGTCCCCTCCAGGGCCATCGCGTGCTCCGGATTATCTTCCTCAGTGGCCCCAGTGCTACAGTTGTCCCCCACATTACAGGGGCTTGCTGAAAACCACCCATCAACTGCAGACATGAATGGATGGCGTTTATGCAAGAGCGGGGTGGGGGCGCGAGGAGTTGCTAGTTGTTCTTTCTCCTCTGTCCCGGGGTTCTCCTCGGCGCGTTCTATTCCAGGGCTGCTGGTGGTTCAGTGGGGTTAGCTGTCCTCTCGCTGCCCGCCCCCAGATTGTCCGCTTACTCCGCTATCGGGTCAGCAGGGGATCAAAGGCACCCTCGCAGCTGCATACTGGGGACTTTTTGTTGCATCCGACTTCAGACTGAATGCTCCGTTAATTCCCTCTTCCAACAGGTGCCACCATCTTGTTTAGGGCTGAGGTTCCCTTGCTGAAGCAGCCCATCAGGGGTTTGGCCAGCGTATCTGCTCCGATTTTGCATAGAAGGCGGTTCAGTCTGCTCTCCCAATGCCATCGGGGCCACTGCACAGGGTGGTCAGCGACTCATTTATCCATACGAAAGGGTCATTAGGGCTCGGGATCCCGCAGAGGCTCTTATGGAGGCGAATGTTCCATCGGCGCCCCAAGCCACGCCCCCAACCAGTTTCACTCTTACATGAGGGCTGCTTCTGGTGTTTTACAATTGTTCGGTATTCAAAACAAACGTGCAGATCACTTTCAAACGCGAGTGCTGCTTTGCACTCTGCCTACTTCAATGCAAGCGTCTCTCACTTGCACGCCTGCTTCGAACCTGGGAAAGGGGACAGAGCACTACGGGGTCAATGACAATCTGAACTCACCGGTTTAGCCTCTATTCCCCAAGCACCTCACAGGACTTAGGCTGCTTTGCCTCTTGACGACTCTGCAAACCTCTTCTGTAGGTCTGCCTTCATCCACACCACGTGCACGCCAGCCACCTGAAACAGCCTTCTGCACGCTTCCTGCTGCGCAGCCTCTGCAGAATGAGTCACAAGGGGGAAAGCCTTCCTTCTGCATGCTTCCCACTGGGTGACCTCTGCACTTCAGATTTCTGGGGATACAGACCCTCTCAAATATCTGCCATGCAGCGGACCCGGCACCTTCTCTTTCCTCCAGCTTCTGTCTGGGCTGCCAACTCAAGCTATGTGCCTTCTGCTTCCGACTTCCTCTGCTCTTCACCAGCAAAGCTAACTCAATGGCCTGCACCTGAGAGGGCTTTTTAAACATCTCTGCTTCCCTCAGGTGTGGATCATCTACCTAATGAACTGACCACTCCTACAACATTGCACCTCATCAGCCCGCTTCCTTGTCTCAGTACTTAGGGAATTCTGGGGCTTGAAGTCCCCAACAGCAACATTTAATTTTCTTATTTCTATTGTTCTACAATAGGCCATTAAGAGAGTAGGGCTTTGGGGAAAGTTAAACAAGTAGGTTTCCCATTCTTCCTGACCGGCTTCACCCCCTCGTGTGATCCTCTTGCAGAACACCACCCCCAGGGCCAGGATCAGAAAGCGTCTGCCTTTCCCTGGCCACATGAGAAGGATCTCAGGCCACATTTTCTGGGGGAATCATTGCTGATTCATCAAATGTGTTTGGTGACTGGATTTAACCTTCAGTTCCACATGGAAGACAGCTCGGGAAGAAAACTGAAAAAGCTGAATCACGTAGCCTTAACTACTTGAGGGCCTGTCAGAATGCTTGAATGTGTGCAATCCTGTGACTGCAGCCTGGGTTTGGTGACCAAGTCTGCTGCCTGACTCTGAGGGTGAAGTGAACATGTGAGCTGGGGACCGTGACCGGTTAAGTGATGCAGGGCCAGGGCAGTATGGGGCAGATCCTCTGGTCTACCCTATGAAACCATGACTGCATGGTGGGGCACCAAAGGCGAACCTATAGTACAATCCCTTTAAAAGAAGAATTTACTTCAGAAATGTCTCCCAGATCCACCACTCTCCTGCAGTCAGCAAACCACCAACGTAAGTGTGGTAGCATGAGAAGGACCAATATGATTAACCAGGCTAAGGCAGTTTATTGATCGATACATCAGAGGAAATAGGAAGCGAGAGTCCACATGCATGAGCTTCTGTGCACAAATACTTACCCACTTACTGTTAGGTATTGGAGAGTGGGAGAGCTGAAGTCATGGAGTGGCATGCCCCTGCATAGCTGTCATCTCTGGCATGTATTGCGACAATCGAAAAGGATTACTTATCGTAGTGACAACGGTACTCTAAGTCTGCAGTCCCTTTACACCATACAGTTAGGATGTTGCATGAAAGAGGGACGGGACCGGAGCCGATGGCAAAACAGCATATAATAAAACTTTCTGGTAACCCTTGGTGGATAGGCCCCATCCACGCATTCATGCAGCACCCCCCCACCCAAATATCAGTCCCTTTACCACATTGGATCTGGAGACTTGCTTGCCAGGAGGGCTTATGGAGTAAAGTGCACTGCGGACTAAGAGTACAGTTGCCAATACAGTGAGTAACCTTTTCATACACTTAGAACCTGCCCCTTTCCTGCCTACTCCAAAGTCCAAAGCATCCCTCAGATGAAGAGGATGTTTTTTTTTTTTTTTACTTTCTGAAGCAGTTTTTTATAATTGCCAGTCCAAAGCCGGCGTTATTCCTGGAACTGTGATAGAGAGAAAAGCACCACAGGGACTAAACCTCAGTGACACAATACAACAAGCCCAACAATATTAAAAAAGAAGTCCTAGCACCTGGTATGCAGGAAGTACTGAGAATGCTGGGACAAGTGGCTGGATGCAATTACCAAGTATCATTAACTATCCGCACGAAGTAAACCCTGTCCTTGGCTGTAGTAATACATATGCAGCCCTACCTCCTTGGAATCACAAGAACACAGTAGTGAAAAGGAGATTCAAAAGAATGAACTGCAAGGAAAAGGAGGGGTGGAGGAGGAGCCACAGGCTCTAGATACTAACAAAGATACCCAGGTCAGAGCAGAGTATCAACAGGCTAGTCCACAAGCTAGATTCTATCAGCATTCTGGCACCCAAACGGGGTGTTGGGGTATGGGGGGGAAGAGGGGCATGCCAGATGCTACTTGCCATAAGTGCGGTTCACAAAACGGCATAGTCTTGGAGGCAGGAGCCGACTTAAATCATTTAAAATCAAATAGAAACTGGGAGATCATCAGAATGATTATTTGGGTGAATGATTACTGGCTATAGAATACATATTCTTACCACTAAGGAGTTAATCAATTCAGATACGACAATATCATCTTGCAACTCCCAATGTTCCACGAATAGGACTCTTGCCTCAAGGCGATAAGGAAGAAAACCTTACCACAAGTATTTAAGACAAACACATAGCAAGATCACATCCTAAATTCAACCATGGGAATTCACCAGTTTTAAATTCACAGGACAATCATATAGCTAACTCAGAGCTTACTTTAATCGATCTAGAATGACATGATGTGCCCCCCACCGTGATGGTAGGAAATTATCGGACTGCAGATGAGCTTAGTATGCACAGAACCTAAGTAAGAAAAAATGTAGAATTAACTCCACTTACATGTAATATCCACGGGCTGCGGGAATAGAATGGACGACAAGGATTGCAGGAATTCTTAAGAGAAAACATTATTTGTTTACATGAAACATGGGACAGGCAGTCTGAATTGTAGGGGTTCTAGCATTAAGGCAGTTAAGGGCTTACAAGGGAGACCTAGAGACAGCCTAGCAATATGGGTCACTCTGAATGCTCAATGCACACAATTATCTATAGACTCGATGGACATAATGGCGTATAAAATAGAGCTACCTCACAAACTATGTTATCTATTGATTAATGCCTATTTAATGCTAGAAGAAAGAGAAATTGATGCATTTGAAAATACAATTTACTGATTAATGGAAGATGGTACAAGCTATAACAGTATATTTGTGGTAGGAGATCTTAATCTCCAGATAGAACCCGCTCTTGCAATGGATACATTATTGGAGCATGATGAGGGAAGTTGGGGAATACCAATGCCAAACGTTCCACATCGATCCTGCTACTGTCAGGTTGAATGGTTGACTATACTACTGTCTACAATGGGGCTAAAGGCCTTTAATGGGAGGATGACAGAAGATAATCTAGCTCATCCGGCATTTAGAGTAGATGCCAAACACTCACACAGACCATATAGTGGTGGCTCTCGCATCATGAAGGTATGTGAGAAACATTAGGGCCAGGGAAATGCTGGAGAACGACCACAGCCCACTCATATGCACTGCCATCGATGAAACAGATGGGGGTGTCAATGGAAGATTCTGCATTATTACCAAGTAGTAAATGGACCGATATAAAGAGCAGGTGGTTCCATTAACATATAACAGATCATTACCAAATATAATGGACTATGCAGACACCACTGTTAATGATAATCCACTGGTGTTTTATAAAACTGGTGGAGATAATAAAACCTATAGTTCTGCAGAAAGGAATGGTATCTCGATACAGTAAGTGCAGTGAGAAAAGAAATACTTAGTTTGACGCTGATTGTAGGGCAGCAAAGAAAACCGTACGCACATAAGTAATAGAATTGGAAGGGAGAGAGAGACCAAGTATAGCTAGTTTGATGGAAAACTACAAACATCTGTTAGCACAGAAAAAAAAAAGAGCCATGAGGCCTGGACAAATTTTACCCTAGCATTACAAGCAAATATTATTAAAAGATTCTGGCAACTAGTGAAAAATACATGGGCCATGGACAAGGATAACACAGATAACTGGATTATGGAGACTGAGTGGCTAGAACCTTTTTCAAAATTGTACAAAAAAAAGCCAGTCTGAGCAGAGTCCTAAGTGATGATAACTAATCAAGAAAAGGCAGCAATTCTCTTTTGCAATGACAGAGGTCGCTATAGTCATTGTACAAAAAAAGCCAGTCTGAGCAGAGTCCTAAGTGATGATAACTAATCAAGAAAAGGCAGCAATTCTCTTTTGCAATGACAGAGGTCGCTATAGTCATATCCTCTCAAAAAGCAGATACAGCACCATGCACATATTTTATTCCAGTTGACCTATTCAAAAAACCCAAGATATGGGCTCCTGTCCTCATGAAATGTGTTAATGCAATAATATTGACTGGGCACATACCACGCAGTTGGCAAGGAGCACAAGTAGTCTACATATACAAGAAAGGTGCATGTAATCTTCCTCAAAATGATAGACCAATGTCACTATTAGATTCCACGGGGAAGATATTTTGGAAAATCCTACACAATAGATTGGAACACTGGTGCACCATGATTGAGACTATTCCCATTGCAAGCTGGTTTAAAAAAAAAAAAGGTTTCAACCATAGACCATGTATTTCGGCTTTTATTGATACTATATACATTTGTTTTCCTAAAGAGAAAGAATGTACCTTACCTTTACTGATCTCCAAACCACTTTTCATTTTATCCAACGAGAAACACTATGGTCATCACTGAATTAACTTGCAATACCAAATGAATTAATCAAGGCTATTAGAGTGCTACAAAGTAGAAATTGTGCAGTCATCAGACAGAGGAGACACTCACATGGTTAACAGACCCCCCCCTTTTAGGATAGAAACAGGAGTGAGACAAGGATGCGTGTTGGCTCCCCTGCTCCTCTCCCAAATGACAGCTCTGGAAGCAGATGCCCCAAAGATGGGAGATCAGAAACTGCCATTCTTATGCTTTGCTGATACCATTTTCAATATATAAAATGCAACTGGGACTCCAAAAACATATCTACTTTTAATGGTGTCTAGTCAAAGGACCGAATCCAAAGGTTCGACAGGTCAAAGGATCGAATCCAAAGGTTCGACAGGTCAAAGGATCGAATCCAAAGGGTCGACAGGTCAAAGGATCGAATTTTTTTTTAATTATATATTTTTTGGGGGGTTTTCGTTTAGGGAAAAAAAGTGATTTTGAGCAACAAAAAAAAAGTGGAAAAAAAATGTCGATCAGCCAAAGTGGAGAAGGTATATTGAAATTCTCGAAACAACTAGACGACGGAATTAGATTGTGTGCTGTGGAGGTAGATCTGATGCAAATTGTGCTTGCTGCCATCTATAGGACAGAATAGCAGGGTCACAATAACTAATTCATTAATAATAAAAGAATAAAATCATAAAGAGATTGTTGAAATTCCCAACTACAGCCCGACAATAGCAACTAAGATGGAGTTAAGTCTTAATGAAATTGAGACTGCATTGGCAATAAGACCACTTTTGTTCTTGATTAGAGTTTGGAACCACGAGAATTTGAAGCCCTTTTCTGAATCTCTGGTGTACTTTTTTAGAAACACCAGGAGCATGAACCCTGCCGTGGTTTAGATAAGTTACATTAATGTTAGTCAAGCTAACCTCAGGCATCCACCGCTCCCTTCACTGGCTAGTGGTAAAAGACTGCATAAAATTCAAGATTGGCTGTCTGGTGTACAAATGCATTAACGGTCTGGCACCAAGTTACCTAATGAATAAACAAAATCTGTACTATCCTGCTCGGGCCTTGAGGTCTGAAGACAAACATCCGCTTACCATCCAAAGGACAAACTGTGTTTCACGAGAAGATAGCAGATTCTCTGTTGCAGGGCCTAGACTGTGGAACAGCCTCCCGCTGAATCTAAGGAGGGCAAATTCAATCTAGTCCTTTTCGAGGAGGGATAAATATCCACCTTTTTAAATAAAAACTTAATTTTCCATTTGTGGATTTCAATGGCACTAAAGTTTGGATGACTAATATTTCCATCTAGTCTACTGTTTCATCTATGCCACGATTCGATTTAGTTTGTTGTGTGCGCGTTTACAAACATTTCAAAATCAAAGCTACGCTTAATAGAAATATGGCATAATCACTCTCCGTTCCAGCTTTTCTATCCTTGGGGAACCTCCGGTCCAAGTTTCTCCTTGAATCGCACTTTCCTTCCACCTGATCCCAGCTCTGCGACTCCTGTCGCTTCTTCAGATGCAAGGCCTCTTTCCGCTCTTGTCCTAGAGCGGGCGCGGCGGGCCATCACCTGATGCTCCTGGATTATCTCGTCCACTCTCTCCTGTCTGCGGGCCGCCCATCTCCACCAGTGCCCTCCTCTCAACACTGGCCCCCATTGACCTTTGTGGATGTACTGCGGCCGTGGCTGTTCCAGCTGCTGCCTCACACGGAATAGCCTACCTACCTGCTCCGTCCTGTCCGCTGGGCGCCTGTCTCCACCTGGACCCTCCACTGGCCGTCACCGGCCCTCTCATCTCCAGCCTCGTGGAAGTTGGCTACTGTGACCGCCCGCTCAATCATCGCTGCGGGCCACCTGTCTCCACTAGGGCCCTCCACCTGCCGTCACCGGCCCTCTCATCACCAGCCTCGTGGACATTTGGCCGACGTGGCCGCCCGCTCTAGCCTCTCCGCGGGCCTCCCGTTTCCACCAGGTCCCTCCACCAGCCAGCACCGGCTTCTTGTCATCAGCCTCACGGACGCATTACTGCTGTGGCTGCCTGCCCCTTCCTGACCGCGGGCTGCGTGCCACCACCAGGGCTCTCCCTGACCGCGGGCCGCCTGCCACCACATAGGCCCTCCTCTGGCATGCACTGGCCCTCACCTTAGGCCTCCTTGGACAGATAGCTACCTTGTTGCCCGTTCCGATTTGATTGTGGGCCACCTGTCGCATTCAGGGCCCTCCACTAGCCCACAAAGGCCCACTCAACTCTGACCCTCTTTGAAGTGAATGTATACAAGGGGTTTGTACTGTCCTCAGAATCACTCTAATTGCAATCAATTCTTGCAGTACTAATTTAAACCTTCAATAACCAGAAAACTAACTTTCAGGTTTGTGTCACTAGGAGAAATAACCATCCAACCACTGAGATGTGTCTACAGTTGCCTTTTTATTTGGCTACACATGTAGATTTCTTGCATTTTTTATAGGCCAAAATAAGTTTGGTTCATAACAAAATACAGGGCTTTGATCATATGCACAAATCAATCTGTGAGTGATGCATACAATCAAAAGTGAGAGCAGACAAATAAGGGCTTAAACTTGCCTTAGTTGTATGCCTATTCATGTACCCACAGTTGAACGACCAGACAAAATATTACTTCATATCGGTCAGATCCTGCGCAATCATTAGCAGTTCATTGGGTACTTTTATCCATTGCAACTTAGTATTTTGAATTCAACATTTTATGCAGAGTTAATATAACATTGTGTGTACAAAAATGCATAAAAATCAAAGGAATACATGTCAGACACCTGATTTTTTATGTGTGTGGGCATCGCCACTTGCACATTCAACCATAAACAGTCGCTTTGAGTTTGTAGGTCTAGTGGCTGGGTGCCAGTTAACAGGGGTCTGATGTATTGGTCCACTGAGTGTGGAGGTGAGACCTGGAGGTGAGGTCTACTGAACCCTGGCGTTGGAGGGATGACCAAGAAACCGGTCGACGTCCAGGTGTAAATAGAGAACAGTTCATGTGGTCCTCACTCAAACACCCCTGGTGGGGGCTGGAGGACCACTTACGTTTCGGCTTGATTATCAACCTTCTTCATGGGCCAAGTGTAAGCAGGTCTCCCTAAGGAAAATAGATACATGTTTGTACTTAATATAAAGTGTAAAGGACGTTAAAATCCTTGTTAAGGATAATCAAAAGGAAAAGGTAAAAGGGCCTAATTAAAATTTAGGGTATACAGTAGATAAAGGACCTGTGGCCCTGTAGCGCAAGGACTGGCCTAAAAATAGAGCTGTATAGGGGTAAAGCTCTAAATGTTTATCTTCGAGGAAGTGGAAATCAAATGTACACGGGCCGCCTCTATCTTCAGAAACATCAAAATAGGCAGATTAGAGCAGCCTTGTAGTCCCGGGGAGCGTGTCCTTAGTTCTGCATTCCCAACAGGATAGCTCCTAGGTCAGTTACCACCACTCTGTAGTAGGGAGCAAGGGGAAGGGTGGACTGATAAATGGACAAACAAGTCCGTGTTAGGAAGGACCCTCTTTGAAGCGAAGCAGCTGCGTTTGGTTCCTCCTACCAGAGTCCGCCTCTGCTCAATTCCTCCTGGTGAGTCGCCACTCAGCCTTCAGGTGGTGCCACCCCCCTCAGCTTCTCACATAGTCATGTCCAGCCGTGGCTGGCCCCCTTCCCCTTAAGTCTTCTCTTGTTCTGGTCCTCTAACGGGCTGACTCTACGACTTCTCCGGACTTGCTGCCTTGGGCTGTGCTCACCCGGGCTGCTCCTCTACGCTCAGCCCCTGCCTCCTCTGTTGCTGCCCTCCTTCTCGCCTGCAGCAATAAGGCCTCCACAGACCCTCTCCTCCCTGGTCTGCCTCCTCCGAACTGCTCTACTCCTCAATTGCTAGCTCCTGGGATCCGAATCTTCTCAGGCCCTTTCCTCAGGGCTCCCCACCCCTAAAGCCTGCGTTCTCCTGCATGGGACTCTTGGATGGCATTTGTGCCTGCCTGGACACCATCACTCCACTCGCTCCTGCTCTCCCGACCTCTTGTATGGTTCTCCCGGCTGCGCGGTCACTCTCCTTATCCCTATCACATCTGTTACCGCGCATCAGCTTGGACCCCTGCCTACTTCTTCCAGCGTGGGACTTTTGCCAGTGCACCTTTGCCTGCCCAGACTGCAACGTTGCTCCCCCCGCTCCTATAGATCATTGCTGACTGCACGCTATTTCTCACTGCTGCAACTGGATCTACGCTGACCCTCTCCATTGACCGCTCACCTCCTGCAGCCTGCCTCTTCATCTTTGTGGGACCTACCAGCTTAGTGCATGTGACTGGTCCTAGCGCTATCCCTCTGCCCACCGATGCCCTCTTCCTCCCCTTCGCACTCTCCTTCACAACACTCTCTTCTCCTCCTGTCATGCGGGTTGCCAGACTCCACTCTCCTCGCCCGCCTTACTCTTCGCTCTCTTCCCCCCTCCTCATCTCTGCTCCCTCCCCCTTCTCCTTTTCCTCCCTTTATCCTCATGTCCATCCCCACGTTCAACCCCCTCCCCAGTTCACCCCATCTACCCCTCTATTGTCTAACCCTCCAGTTTCATCAACATTGCCCTCTGGAATGCTAGATCCCTCTGCAATAAGACTGCAGCTGTTTTGGACATGTTCTTCCCACTTAACATTCAATTCCTCTGTATAACAAACTTGTATTTCCCCCTTCACAACTCTACTGTACCTGCCTCTCTCACCACCACCTCCTCCCCTCCTCATGTCTCTCATCCTTCTGGTTGTGGTGGTGGCATTAGTCTTCTCTTCCACCCTAAATGTCTTTCCTCCACCTCTACAACGCCTCTTCCTTCTTTCCCTTCCTTCGAATACCTGTACAAATCCTTTACTTCCCCTCACGCTATTTACTTTCTAATTATTTACAGACCTCCTGGCCCCCTCATCCTTTTACGATGACCTTGACCCCCTCCTCTCTCTTATCTCCCCCTCACAGTACTTAGTGACTTCAACCTTCACCTCCCGCTCCCCCTCAAATTTCCCCTCTTCTTTCCCTCCTTAACTCCTACCTCCTCTCCCTACTTCTCCTACTCTCTCTTCTGGCTCCACTCTTGATCTCATCTTTATCTCAACCTAATACTCCTCCCCCGTCTCTACCCTACCTATCTTTCTGACCATGCTTTACTCTCCTTCTCCCAGACTACCCCTCTCCCTTCATCCACTCCCTCATCCCCCCATTTCCTTCTCTCGACGGGATCTCTAACTTTAGCCATTCTCTCTTTTTCAATACCTGCTTCCCCCCTCTCTCTGACTTCTCTTCTCTCTCGGCTAATGAAGCTTTATCTTCTCTATCCTCTTCTATATCTTCCAGTCTCAACCACCTTTACCCCCTCCTCCTTTCGCCCTACTCGCAAATCTTCTCAACCCTGGCTTTCCCCTCATCTTCTGTCCGTGCATCTCCTCCGTCGCCTTGAGCGACGCTAGCTCAAATCCCGCTCTCTGGCTAACCAAACCTCCTATTTCTCTTACTATTCTCTATGACTCCTGCCTCAGCTCGGCAAAATGTTCCCACTACTGCAAACTTCTCCATTCCCAAGCCTCTCATCCTCGCCGTATCTTTCAAACCCTTTCTAGTCTTTTCTCCCCGCCCACTCCCGACCCCTCAGCTACTTCTTCCCTCTCTCCTCCTGACTTTGCTGACTTTCTCTTTCAAAATACTCTCGCCAAAACATCCTTTGCTCACCTTCCTATTCCCCTCCTCTCTACTCCCCTTCAGCTTGCATGTCTGACTTCTCTCCTGTCACTCTTTCCGATGTTTCCCTCCTCCTGTCCAAAACTCATCCTACTGCTGCCCCCTCAGATCCCCACCCTCCTTATTCTGAAGATTTTCCCTCTTCTCATTCCCTACTTAACCTCCTCGTTCAACATCTGTCTCTCCTCTGCCACCTTCCCTTCCACCTTCAAGCACGCAAATATCATCCCTATCCTGAAGAAACAGTCTGCTAAACCCCTTCTTGCATCCAACTTTCGTCCAATCTCGCTTCTTCCATTCATCACCCAAGTTACTTGAATGCTTGGTCTACTCTCAACTTTCAGCTTTTGTAACCAACCTTTCTCGCCTTCCCCTCTCTCAATCTGGATTCCGCCCTAAACACTCCACTAAAACTGCTCTCACATATGTTCTCAACTCCCTCCTCACGGCTCGCTACTCTAAGCAATCCTCAGTCCTCCTCTTCCTTGACCTCTCTTCTGCCTTTGATACTGTCGACCACCCCTTACTTCTCAATACTCTTTCTTCCTTTGGTTTGAAAGGCTCTGTTCTCAACTGGCTCTCCTCTTACCTCTCCAACCATTCTTTTGCTGTCGCCTGAGGCGGTCATACCTCCTTTACTCTCCCCTTGGACTACGGTGTTCCCCAAGGCTCTGTACTCTGCCCTTTCATTTTCTCCCATTACACCTCCCTTCTTGCCCCCATCATCTCGTCCTTCTGAATTGCTCACCATTTCTACGCTGACGACACACAGCTTTTCCTTTCCTTCTCTTCTTTCACTCCTGACCTCCACCTTAATCTCTCTTCCTGACTTAATGCCATCAAAAACTGGATGTCATCCCACTTTCTCTCCCTCAACACTGATAAGACCGAAGTCTTATTCTTTCCCTCCAACACGCTTTCCTCTGTCTCCCCCCCTCCTTTTATTCACTTCCCCCTTCTAATCTCCCCATCTCTGCCCATGCTCGCAATCTGTCTCCACTTTGACTCCTCCCTCTCCTTTATCCACCATATTTCCCTTACCTCATGCGCCTGTTGCTACCACCTCTTCAATATTCGTAAAGTCTGTTCCTCCCTCTCCTTCCATGCCACTAAACTCAATCTCTTTCCTCATCTTCTCTTGTCTTTTCTATTGCTCTCCTCTCCTCTTTGGACTCCCTGCCTCTCATCTTGCCCCCCTCAAATCCCTCTACCATTCTGCCATCCGTACCCTTGGTCTTCTCGCTCCTCATGACTCCATTTCCTCTTCGCTTTCTTACCTTGGCTGGCTTCCCTTTCACTCCCAACTAAAATTTCACTTCCTCGTCTGGTTTTTAAATCTCTCCACGATCACGCTCCCCCCATTTCTCCTCTCTCCTTTCATTCTACACTCCCTCCGATCTGCTGATCTCTTCCTACTCACTGTTTCCCCGTCCCCATGTGCCTCTTCTCGTTTCTGCTCCTTTCAGGTCCTTACCCCCCTACACTGGAACTCTCTACCTCTTCCTATCCGCTCCATCCCCACCTACTCCTCCTTCCGTTCATCCTTGAAATCTCTTATCCATTCTCCGCCCTGACAACCCTCATTATCTCCCTTTACTTCTCTCACTTCCCTCATTTCTTTCCCCTATTTACCTCTCCCTAACTGCTCCGTTTCCTCATACGCTTCCTCCCCTCCCCTTGGAAATTCATTTTATCCCCCCGTCCAGACTCCCTCAGCTTTCCCCTTTCTCCTCCCCCTTTCCTTTTCTTGTTTATTGACCTATGTAAATTGTTCTACATACCGTTTTATTGGTTTGTTTCATGTCTGTAATTTGCTTCTATTGTCATCATATTCTATGTATTTTTGTTATAATGTAAAGCGCTATATAAACGCAATAAATACAAATACAAAAATACTATGAATCTGGAGCCAATGAGCACCTTAAAGCAGCATATACCGAGTGGCTATTGTATAAAATACGAGTGATTTATGCAGATTTCCCACCTATTGGAAAAGTATCTGGATCTGAAAGACTCAAAAGGGTTTGAACGAGATCTCGATAGTCTGAGAGCAAAGGATTGGATACTATTATTGAAAATTAGACTGGGAATTGTGCCAGTCAGTACATACACAGCCACTTGGCAGGGAGGTGGATCCACGAAATGCCTGTACCGTATTCATCATGAGGAATCCCAAATGCACTTTTTATTGCTATGTCCCTTGTATGAAACAATTAGGAGGACTTGGCTGGTTCCGATGCTGAGAAGCAAGAAAATAAGAAATGTTCAAGTGGCCTTCAGATTTTGTTTTGCAAAGGAGCAGACAATTAAGAATGTTGAAAAGTTTAACTGCAGCATGGAAGAAGAGAAGTACAAAAAGCTACTGAAATTCACTTTGATTAATGTTTGTTAACTAGCATCATCACTCAGGAGAACTATGTCGGTACCCTGGCTTTAGTAGAAAGGTCATCTGAGTCGTTGGCTCCCATTGGAGGGGAGGTATGGCTATTTTGGTGCATCTCACGCTAATACAAGAAACTGATGGTCAATAATAAGCACAGAAACTGACGAAAGGATGCTATTCAGGAACGATCAACAATTATAATACTTATTCTGAACCTTAGAACTCAAATTTCGGATATTGATCTGCCTCAGTGAGAATCTGAAACTACTTTAAATTCCAAATCTCACATACCATTCTCTGTATTCTTTCCCTGAGATATTAAGTGTTAAAAGCTGAGTGATGTTGCTCTTGTGACCTAACCAAGCAAGTCAATGTAGAGAGTTGTTGATCAAGCAAATGCCATCTGCCCTGCACAATCTAATGCAAAATGTCACTTTACTCATTTGACTTTCTTTAGCAAATAACAGTGAGTAGTGAATATTTTGCAGTCTAAATCTTTACAAACCTGTATAAAGAAAGCCCATCATACCAAGTTATAGTAGCATAACATATTACATTATGACTTCAAATAAGTGGCTTAACTTGAAACAGAAATAATACATTTAGCAGAGGTTTAACGTTTTACATAATTTGACGGCCAAATAGAAGTACTTAAAGAATGTATTACAGACAATGTGTGCCAATATACAAAATCTTTATTAGAGGTAGAATTACTTGCCAAACAATCCTTTGATTTGATACATATGTGCATTACTCTGTGTGTTCAACAAATACAGTATTTCCCAGAACCTTTGTACAATATCTGCACTCAAAAACAAAGTAAATCGTCCATAAAATGTTACACTGAACAAATTAGCTAGTCATTTCTCCTCTTGAATTATCAATTAAACACCAATTATTGCAGGGTCGATAAATCTTTCACTTCATAGTGTGCAATATGTTTAACATACGTGTGCTTTTATCCATCATTACAGCAGCAATCAAGTAATCACATGTTCAATACAAATAAAAGATTCTTAAATTACATTTTGATTGTGGCAAGAAGTATTGTGCATTTCTCATTGCACATATTGCTCCTTCTCGGATTTAGTTTAGTGCAATAATACCATAATGAAACTCAATATGTTAATGTTGATATCACAGGCATCTGCTTAAAGAACACACAACACAAATTCATATTTAGCTGCCCTTCAAGGATTGAAACTTTAAAACATGATCAAAAGTAGATTTCTATGTGTGTGATTTACAAATGTACATAATTCTTACCTTGTCAACAAGGGACAATATTTAAAACAGTTAATACTCCTTCAAATTAGTCATATTAGAAGAAATAAACTCTCTACGTCCCAGCAATCAAAGCAGGCATTCCGATTCCTGTCTTTCTATTTTGTGAAACGTTATTTAACAATATAAAATACATTTAAAGGCATTCATTATTTTTTCATTTGTATATGGTTAAACTGTTAAGTCGATGTTGGATTTCCTTTGAAATTTCTATTTTATGCAGTAAGCTACAGGGAACCATGATTGCACATTTAGAAATGAGAAATAGAATTTTCAAATATGAACTGTTTCATTAAGAGCATAACCAGATCATATTTGCAATATCTACAAAAAGAGTACAATTGAAAAAAATTGCACCACTCGCTCGCTTAGACGGAGTGAAAATTAAATAAATAAGTCAAGATTACATGAAACATTCCAACCAATGCAAGCAGGACAGACAGTACAAGATGCTGTGCCAATTTTTTTGAACTTCACAATATGAATCCACCCATTTAATATTTGAATATTTTTAACTTCGAGATATTTAAGCTTAACACGCTCCCTTTGTTCCCTTTATTGAAATTGATGGAGGTTTTACCAGCATGTAAAATGTCGTGCTGGACTTCACTAGTTTCTGGTCACAGGCTTTTTTTTACAAAGTCACTTATTAAAGAAGAATTAAAACATAGTTAACATATAAAACATTAAAGCAGCTTATTTGTACAAGTAAACCAGCAAAATTATCTCTCTGAAAGAAAGTAATTTCACAAACTATGGATAAAATCACTAAGAAAACATAAAACCTCCATATTTTGGGTAGCAAAAACCGAAAAGAATTTCTAAAATTAAAATATTCATACTTTATACATTTGTGTACATCTTTAGAACATATCAAAATAGTATTTTCACTTGTCAATACATACATTTCCTTTGACCATTATATACACATGATAATCATGTCCATTCAGTATGTTAGAACAAATTCCAAAAATTATATTGATTAAATTGAAATTATGCATTGGTATACGAACAAGTTGTAGCTTCCAATGCACAGAGGATCTCAGTGCATTTGTAGTAGTCAATTCGGTGAAACCTCTGGTTTTAAAAATTTCCTCCTTGATTTCTTAAAGTGTTTTTTGTGTATGAAGGTAGTACTCTGAACCTGGAGAGCAGAATCCTACTCTTTCCCCTGTTCCTCCACCTCAAGGTATTGGAGAATCTAAGAGCTGAGCTGCTTTCACCGAAGTAGCAAGGTCTTAGTATTGAACATATTCAGACTGAAGGGACTGCAGAGAAGATAAAAAGAAGAGTCAACCAAAAACAGCAAATACAATCAAAATCATGTTACCACTAAGTAAATATTTCTGGCTTCCAGTCATACCAACAAAAAATACTGACCATGTGCTTTACAGAACATTTTCTGCTATTTTAACTCTTTTACCAACATGTGTTACAGAGTTTTGCAAACACTTGTTAACCGACTCAGATTTTTGTTTGAATCTTGATGTCAAAGGGGATAGGGATATCCAGAGATAAGTGCAAACTATAGCAATGCAGATTTGTGAAGGAAATAGAATTTAGAAATCATTTTAAGTAAATAATATTGGCATGGCCTTATGATCAGCAATGTATTCATTTTTGTTTTAAACCGCAACTCACATACCGAGGAAATTACTTTCAACTTGCTTCACACAGCAGAACAGTGTGTGAGAGGGTTCAGACTGGGAAGTACTTGCAAATTAAAGAGGTGTGGGGGAAAGTTTCCCCTGTGAGAGATGTTTGCTGCAAGAGTTTTTCTTGACTTTAATAGGGATACAGGAGTATGGCCACCATTATTTTTCATCTAGAGGGATTTATCTTATTTGGGCATTATATTTAATCTAGATGTATTGGTCTCATTTTGGAGTATTTACATACTCATCAAGGTGCATGTTGGTCTCCATAAAAAAATATCATGTGTATTGCTAACCCCTCGTGAAAAGGAAATGGTAAATAAATATACAACTAAGAAACTAAATGGAAGTATGAAAGTTAATTTAGTTGTGTTGTTTTTGAAAATATGGACAAATTGAACAGATTATTAAACATGAGCGTTTTTAGGTAGGACATTTATTGTTAAGTTCTAGTCGGTATTTTAGTGTTGGTATGTTCACATAGATCCATATTTTCGTGGTTGAGAAAAAGCACACATTGAAGCAATCTGAGAAGTTAAGAGAATGAAAGTGTACGGTAAATGATCTTGAGGCCAGCGATGTGAGAAATAGAACTTTGCTGAAAGTAAATAAGGCAAAGAGAATGAAAGATAGAATAAACATTTTTTTTGTTCTAAACCTGACATACCAGTACTAAACAAAAGAAATGGTAAAATGTCACATAATATATGTAATGCAGCTCAAGTCAATGCTTCAAATTACTGGGACTTCTACTTTTGTTAACTCAAAGCAATATTACCACCTTATTGTAAACATGCCTCTCTAATAACAATGTAACCAACCTCATGCAGTGTAGGAAATACATATTTCTTTTAAAGGGACATAATCATCCACCTGATCAGGCTCTAAATAGAGCCTGGAAATCTAAAGCCCCCCGAGCAAAGGCATAGAAGTCTTCGGTGGAGTGTCAGGTCTTGGAATTGGGAGTTTTGTGGGTTGATGAGGCAATGACAGAGCAAAGTCCAAACAGAAGTCATAATCCGAGCACAAGCTTAACCAGCAGGTACAAGGAGAGGAAAATGAACCACTGGTGGCACTGTGATGTGTGGGTCTCAACGAGCAAGCTATTAATGGATACATTTGCAAGGTTTGACATCACATGTCATTAATGATTACGTTAATGGAACCTCTGATGGGGGGTTAGAGGATGACAATGCTGTTGGCAGTGGAGCCTTGAACCATATGCACCAAAGGAGTCTACCACTTGAAGGATGAGCAAGTACAGGATGCAAATCAGGTTTGGATGGATAACCTGCATACTCGAGATGGGGATCGGACCCAAGGAATTCATCAGGTGTGAGGACATTACCGAAGGAGACGTGGAGGACTCCTGGGGGAAACAGAGGTCTGCTTTATCTTCATGGTGGGTAGTGGGAGAATGAGTCTCAAAGTAAGACAGTACCACACCTGATACACACCCTGGTATGCAGCCAGATGTCTATAGTCTGTACAAAACCCTGAGATAAGATAAGTGATAGATGCCTAGTAGATTTGGGCTGAAGTGGCATCTCACATGACTAGCCGGTGTTCGAGATTGCACATACCTCAATGTTGGATCCAGGATGGGATCTGGTGCTAATAGGACCTCTGGTCTTGGAGCCAATTCCAAATGTTAAGGAGGAGCTATCTGGATGACCATACCCGCATGGTTTTGTAAAGGTGAATTGAGAAGTATTTATAATAATTTTCATTACATCATTACATCATTTTCTGATTATCAAAGCCCTGGATCTGCTAAGAGCAAACACATGGAGAATAGAGAACAAGCACAAAAGTCTGTTCAGAAGGCAGCAAAATGAAAGTGCATGGCTAAGTGTGCAGATGTGCATGTGGTGTACTAGGCATGCACTGAAGGCCACAGTGTGCGCTACTCCACTTCAGCAAACTGATTCACAGGGGAGGCATCTTAGACGTTTGGTGATCAAGTTTGCAGTGTCTAAAGATCACCCCCTCCCAAACTTTCTAGGAACAGGAGAAGAAATCCGTTCTCTCCACAAATAGATGTAACAAGCCCTTATATGCTGGAATCAAAGTAACCCTTTAAACATTGACAAAAAAGCAAGCCACTAGATGAAATACTGATACCCTCAATTACCTCAAGAAAGGTTAGACGCAAGAAGGCAATCGGGAGGAAAAATTACTTTGCATATTACTGGCAGCTCCAGATATACAGGTTGGAGATGCTAAAGGCCAGACAAGCCCCCTATGCACACTGCATGGAATATGAACAATGTATCTTAAAAGAAATGTCCAAAAATCACAGAGTTCAAGACCCATTAGCCTTTAACACCAAACCAGCCGCATCGCAACAGTGACATAAACTTCAATGACAAAATCCTACTGATTTAAGTGGATCTAAACAAAGCCCAACAAGACACTCCACCATAATGTGTGCCTTCAGAAGGTTCTTCAAATTGAAATTTTATACAGGAGGCGGTGGATGAGCCAGCTCTTGCAACACAACATGATCTCCAGAAGGTCTGTGCCCCCAAAGTCATAACACAATAGCCGGAGCTCATCCATATGGAATACTTAAATAAATGATTACGCAGACACATCAAATGCACTCATCCTTCTCTGTGTCTTGGCAGCTTTCAACAATATCAGTCACAAAATCCTCCTAAAAGAGATGAAGCCATTAGACAATGAGGTAACCGTGTTAACGCTGAATGGCCTTGCTCCTCTGGAATTGGACAACGACTACCTATATTCTCCCCATTCAAATCATCTTCTCACAATAACTTCTGCAGGGTACCTCAAGGATCCATCCTCTTGCCCCTATGTTGATATAGGACTCAGCTCTTGGAGATCAACAAGTCTGTCTTAATCGGCAACAATTCCACAGAAGATTCTCAATTTACCTACAAAGTTATGGAATTCTCAACCCTAAATCAAACACAACTTGCAAACTGCCTCATGTTTTGACTCAGATTCCACAAGGGCAACTCCCTTACTATTGAAACTAAAGTTAAAGCTACAGTGGGAAGCTGATTCTATCAAATTAGATCCTTCTGCTACATCATGCCTTACTGGAAGCACCCATACAGAAAAATGCCAGTCATCGCCTAGTCACTCAAGGCTAAAACATAAAATAAACACATCAAGACAGCTCAGCAGACATTCCATTGGCACACAATCAGATGCAGACCACAATGTTTTGCCCACCGCACCATTCACAGTACTTCTTGCTTTCATTTTTAGAACCTATGAATATGGCCCTTGCACACAATTCTTCCTGCATGAGGCATATTTTTCTTACAACTCAAAAGCACTGCAAACAAGGTGGTCTTTGCCCAAGCTAGGCCAATCTATACAAGGCTGCTTTCGAGCATGAATGTATTGAGTCCAATAATCTGCACTAAGATCACGCACACATGCAGCAATGCTACATTGATGATTGGATCATGAAACGGCAGGAAAACTCTGCTTTTTGGCTCACCAAATGCAGTGTGAGCGTCAACTCTGCTATACACCAGAGTACAGGGTTTGAAATTGAGATTCAATGAGCAGGAGCTAAAACCAGCTTGTGTGTGTCGGGCATCACCCTGTAGGCAGGAGCTACCGCAGGGGAACCAGGAGCTATCAGAGATGCCCCTTTAATTTTTGGTCCACTGTGTTTAAATGTGTACTAGATGTGTTCTAATTCTTCTTTATGAACATTCTCAAATACTCCAAGTTAATGTCACATGTACATGTTTGAAAGGCACCAGTTGGCCTAGGAGCCAAAAGTAGCTCCTGGTCACCTTTGGTTTCAGCTAACCAGGCTCTACTATGCTAGAAGCAGGAGCTAAATAGCTCCCAGCTCCCCTCAATTTTGAAACCTGGAGTTACCATTTTTAAATGTTACCATATCAAAATGAAGAGGGACAACTGTATAGCAAACTGTACAGGAAAGAGACAGGCTTCAATACCTTACTACATTACTAAATTATTATAGCCAAGACTGCAAAGCTTTTCTATGGGCAAGTCTTACACATCAGATGCCATTGCTTTAACAAAAATAACTCTGCTGAGGCAGACACTTTATGGAGCCGCCTTATAGCCAGCCTATATAACCTCAGCGCATTAACAAACAAGCCAGCTTGGTACACTAACCATGAAAATCTGGTCAATGCAGTTCCCAAACCAAAGGGCGTAGGCAGAAATGTATTACTGCATACTTGAGACACAGCAATCACGTCAAGAAATCAATTAAACACAGCTGTCAGGTCTTGTCCATGCTTAGGGACCTGTCAAACCTACCTCTATCCTTGCTTGAAGAGGGGGGAAAAACATGCAAGACAAACAAGTACATCCATTAAGAAAAGATACACAACACCTATACATTATTGCAGCATGTGGATTGGACCACATTGTGGGTCACTGTGGAAATTGAGCATCATGTCCTTTTACCAACAGAACAATACAGGTTACATTTGGCAATGTTTACCTCTACTTTGAGGACACACTAATTGCTTGTACAAACCTGCACATAGATGGTCGCTTGTCCATGCATGTTTGGTTGCTTCTCTCAAGGGCTTAACTGTATAACATTTCATATTGGGTAATCAACATGCCTGCATCAGGCATCAGAACGAAAAACATTCAAATTCTCATCTGGTTAATCACCTCATGCAGCTATGACACTGGGAATGTGACCTAACGGTGGATCATTATTGATTCTATAAATCCCAGAGAAAGAAGGGGGTCTATTCATTTGTATACTGAACTCATACCCAGATACATTAGAGGAATAAGCGGCGTGGAAGGCAGTCACTGTTGAGCGAGGACATTGCTCTGCTACTGGGGCCCAGCACTAGTGTATTTGCACAGCCGAGTAGGGTTTGTCAACCCAATATGGCAGACCAGGCTTTTAAAGCCTTGATCCTCACCAAATGAAACACCTCCCACACATGACCAGTACACCTGACAGATCCCAATCTAGATCAAAAACCAAACCAAGGGGTCTATCTCAGAGATAAAGAATTACAAGTCCCATATCCAGCCTGGACACGGGACTCAAAAAGACAAGGAATCCTCTCCAGGGCATAGCTAGCGAACACTGAGGCTTAGGAAGCACTGACCAATTGCTCTACAGCAGGCCTCACCAAATCCACTTGAACTCTAGCATTGTCAGTAGCTTTTGGGAGGGTTGAGTGACATTTTGATTGTTCTCAACCTTGAGGTAGAACCCCCCCCATCCCCTTCCCCCCTTTCTAGGATGTTTGTTTGCTATGTCAGGGATCAACATCTAAAAGCAACAGCTTCTGGTAGAGTTAATACATCTCCTGCTAAGCTGTTTGGTGATGAGTTGCAGATCCTTGTGTGAGCACCTGCCATTTAGAGAAGAATGTGCACTGTAAAGAACTGGCAGCTTCAGAACACTAAGTTAGGGCAAAGTCGGAGTCCAGCACCAGCAAGTGGTGGGGTGATAAGAGGGTCAAATGTAGTAACAGTAGCACCGGCACGTTTGCCCCTGGGCTGCCTTCCATTAGTTGAGGAGTCCTTTGGTGTGTGCCGAGGGGATGGTGCCTTTATGACTGAAGGTTGTTGGTGGTTGGAAAACCTTGCACCAGCACGCCCTTTGGTACCCCTGGCTGAAAAGCAGAAAATTGATCCTAGCAACAGAATGTCCCTGCAAAGCACCAGACATGGCTTTGTAGCAGCATTTGCTTCCATTACCTGCTCCACAACAGATGAGGCTTTACATCAGCCTCTCAGTGGCATGCCCCTCCCAAGATGTTCCAAGCCATGCCCTGATTAGCTCATCTAGAGTTGGCTTTGATAATGAACTGTGGGACATAGTACTTTGATTCAAATGGCATAAAACAGACTACAAGTCCCAGAATGCTTAGTGATAAATCAGACTAAATGCAATGCATGAGCACTCTGGCTGCATTGTGCCACACAAGTTCCTGCAAAAGCATACCCTGTTGTGCTGCAGGATAAAAGGCCGCACAGCAGCATGTGCTGCAGTTCAGTCTGAACTTCCTCAGATGGGGCCCTGTAGCAGGATTCACAGCAATTGCAGTGGTTTGATCACCATGTTTACAGGGCTGGCCCTTAATTTAACAATTATCAGGTGTGTTGGTCTAAAAAATTCAATTGAATTGAACAAAGACTACATTTTCCAGGAAGCAATAGATTAAACAGGACATGTAAAGTGGTGCCCAAGTGATTCTCCTTGTTGCATGTGCATACGAGAGATTGGGCCTTAGAGCATCATGCTCCTGCAGTAGCTATTTAACAGGACATGAAGTATATCCTTCAAACAGAATGACGATTTGGCCTCATAGAAGAACCCCATTGTAGCCCTTGCTATAATTGCATCAAAAAAGATCCATGTATGCCAGATTATTGAGAATCCACCAGATATCGACTCAATGTCATCAAACTTGGTAACTGCTGCTAAGGGATTTAACTCGTTGAAATAAGTCTCCCCCTTGGTAGTAGGCAAAAGGGAACATGAAGGAGGTGGTGGGGTGTAAGGAGGGTACACTAATGCAGAATATGGGGTTCGCTTGTGGCACGTATCTCAGATGATTTTACTTTCGGTATGATGCTGTGGTGGCTTCGGTTGTAGATGAAAGGATCGAAAAAAAAGGATCGAATGCCCTTTTTTTCGAAACCAAAAGGACCGAAAAAAAGGGTTGAATTTATTTTTTAATGGGGGTTCCCCCCACCCCTGTTTTCTTTTTAACCTTTTTTTTATGCATATCAAACAAAAAAAATATATAAATAAATTAAAAAGCATTCGACCCTTTTTTTCAGTCCTTTTGCTGTCGAACAAAAGGCATTCGATCCTTTTGTTTTAGATCCGTTGACTGGACACTGGTGGCTTCCTATATTACAGCCAATGTGGGATTAAATATTGGACATGGAGTGTTCATATGGAGCAAGTGCATAACGATGTGCAGCGACTAGAATGGTCCATTAGAAGGCAAGGGTATTGGCAGCATCTCCTCATTTTCTGAGGGGGGTAATTGATTATATGAACTCAATTTGGCAACATCCAGTGTTTGATTAATCATGCTCATTTTTCCAGCATTTGTCTTATGTCTTATGTTAAATTGGGTCTCTGAGAATTTAGCAGAAGAATAATGTGCAAAAACTCAGGGGAGAAGCATAGACCTTCATTAACAACGCTTCTGAATAATATCCCTCAAAGTAATTGTTTAGCATATTTGAAACAGTATGCACATGGATGGGTGGAGGCAAAGTCACCTCCACAAGGCCCTGGCTTCCCTGTGCTGTGAGGTGAGGCATTGCCTGGTTCCCTTGTTTGTCACTGTACAGTGTGCGCACCGCCTCAGGGCAAGTCGGCTCCCACACAGTTCCATCGACTGAGAGCTTATTTATTTTGATGGGCACATGGCACTGGTAAAGTTAATTTATGTGCCACCAAGCTTATTTTTCTAGAAAAATAATATTATCCCATCCATTTCATGGGACAAATGCATTTCTCTTCGGTTGAGTAAATAAGCTAAGTGCTGGACCTGCAGGTCTGGCAGGAGTTTCAAGATTTTATTTAGGCTTGCACAGCCATATACAGCCATCCCATATTAGGAAAGGTACACCCCAAGAGGAGGAGTCAAGCTACTAGAAATGTGGTAGAGATTTGGGGATTGAAGCTATGGTTATGGAAGCCCAGAGTTCATTTGTCGGATCCTAGAAGGAGCAGGTGCAGGAGCAGAGCCTGAATCTGGAGACTGGAGGAGAGACCAACGAGGCTGGAAGAAACTGGAGTCTTAAAGCTAGAGGAGAGAAGCAGGAGAATGTGTTGAGAGTGATTACCAAAAAGACTGAAAGGTGGGTAAGAGTAATGGAGGTGGAAGTTGATACCCTAGAGTACGGGGAGAAAGAGTTGCACAAAGGGGTGAAGGAGAAAAGGAGCTCAATGACTGGGAGAGCAACGGTTGAGAACAAGAACCAAAAAGGGATGAAGGCGAAGAGACCATTTATTGGGAATTGGGAAGGGCACAGATGGCTGAATAAGGAAGTAGTGAGAAAGATGTGAAGTTGATACAGTAAATAGAGTAGGTCAGTTAGAGACTTGACGGGGAAAGCATTGAGGAGGAACATACTTCGGAAGAGAGTATTACTGAGGACAGTTTTTAAGAGAAGTGAAGGTAGGAAGGAAGAGGGTGGAAGGAATGAGAGCATGGTATGAAAGAGGCGGTGGAAAGTAAATGCAGAGCAGAAGGGAGAATGTTTGAAGGGAAAAGACAAGATTATTGGTGGAGAATCAAAGTGCGCAAGATGTATGGTGATAGCAAGGAGCAGAAATGAGGCAACATGATAGGAGTTTATAAGCAGTGGAGGAAAACAAGAAGTAGTTAATGGAAAGAGGCAGGAAAGAGACAGGAAGTTGGTACAATTATTAGTTCAAGAGATGAACAGATTGAGAAATTGCAAGGTGGGATAAGGAAGTGGGACAGAGGATATAAAGAACAAGGAGGTAGAGAGCAACGGAGGGCCTGCCTCAGATGCTCAGAAGATCTGAAAGAGCCAATCACAAGGGTGTGAAGAAGACAAAAAAAGGAGGAGGCCAGTGAGAGTAAATTGCTGGGCCTACTAGCTAGGTTTCCATGAATGGAAGCTCAAGGAAGAAGTTATGATGGATTACCAAAATCAGCCCTGGTTTTAGTATTTTAGGAGGCCACACTGTTATGGTGAACAGGAAAGACACACAGAGGTTAGCCAAACCCAATCAACGTGAGGTAGCAGAAGCATGCCTTAGTCTCAGGAAGGGTGTGAGTGGTCTACAGCTAAGAGGAGTCTACACAAAGCAACACCAGTAATTCAAGTGAGACAGTGGACTTTATAGTTTACACACTAAGCAGATAAAAATCAACAGTAAATATTGTCACACAAAACCGTATAAAACAGGTATACACATCCAAACATTGGAGAATTCGAATTGCATATTAATCAATTACCAGTGCAACACAGTTGAGTAGTCAGATGCATAAAAGTAGACAACTCTTTACAATCAACATGAAACAGCATATCTCAATCTTATAAAGAACCACTCTAAGATGGCTTGGGGTCTTGTGCCCAAAGGTCACAGTTCCAAAGCATATACATCGTCAGGTAGGTTTATATAGAGATTTATAGTGTGAGTGGTTAGGATTATTAGAGTTATCAAAAGTTAGAAAAAAGTTCAAATAAAGTTCAGGTGAGTACTGAACTCAATCCAACACATTAGAAAAGCCCTAGAGAAGGACCTTCAACTTGGTTATTCTACCAGAGGTTAGGTAAGAGTGAGTTATAACCAGGACTTCACACCCATATAACCCTATGGGCGGGCAGAAACAGGTATGTAACTTACCCCCCATGACTCCGATTCTTCCGGAAACCATTGCAGGTGTTCTGGAATCCATTGGGGACACAACCCACTGTGCTTTGTTCCATTGAGGGAGGCCCAGGGGTCACAGATGCAGAGGCCACATTTAGTTGGGATTTAGTTTTAGCCAGTCGCTGTGCACATGAATTGGTTCCAGGCAGCTTCCAGTAGAAAACCTAAATGAGGAACGATGAGTTCTGAGAGGCAGGCCACTTCAAGGAACCTCACAGGATTGAATGAGTGTTGCAACTGAAGTCACCACAGTTATGCAGCAACACACTATTTTCAGGCATCAAACACAGGAGCAGGCACAGCACAGCTTGCCGTGGAGTGAGACAGATGAAAATGCAGGGACAGTCGACTTGGGGCAGAAACTGAAGATCTGCAAAGTTCCAAGGCTCTGCTCGGAACGGTTGACGGCAACAAGGTAGCCCAGGAGAGAGCTGGTTGGTTGGTACAAGGACACTTTCGAAGGCTCAGCAGGCAGGATTCCTCAAGCAGGGGATGAGACTGGTTGTTTACACCGTTCCAGTGGCCAAAGCACCAACAAAGGCCTTCTTGAGATCAGAACAGGGGAGCAGGGTGTAACAGGGACAACACTTGAGTCGATGCTGTTGAGCTGCAGGGCTCGTCTTCGAGTCGTTAATGTGTTGATCTTCTTCAAAGAAGTCTTGGTTACAACAATGTTTTGCTGAACAGCTGTGGCAGTCCCCCTTTTGTCCAAGATGCAGGCTGGGAGGAGGCACCATTCAAACAGGCAGTAGCTATCCAGTCATGGATAGCCACTGGCCACCACATCTGCTCAGCATCAGTTTCTTCAGAAAGACTGACTATAACAGGATTATGTCAGAAGAGTAGGTTCCTGTGAGAGGGCTAAGGATCTGCATATCGTCCGCGTAGTTATTGTAGGATATTCCAGGGTAATCCAGCAGGTCAAATAGCAGCTTTGTAAAGATGCTGTAAAGAGTGGGTGACACGCATGATCCCTGAGGGACACCACATGTTACTTGGGCAGGGGAGCCGAGGCAGTAGCCGAGAAGGTCCTCCGAGCGGTCTGAAAGAAAGAAGGAAATACAAGATATGGCCTCAGGGGAGAAATGGGCAGCTGAGGCAAGATGTTGACATGGTGATCCACCAGATCGAAAGCGGCAGGCAAGTCGAGTAGTAAGAGAAGGGCTACTTTTCCAGCATCTTTGATTTCACCCAGATTTTTTTTTGGCCAGAAGGGCGCTTTCCATGCCGTGGCCTGGCCGAAAGCCTGATTGGCGCAACCCTAATAAGTTGTTGGATTCCAAGAATGCCTGGATCTGAATGCATGCTACTCTGTCCAGGATTTTCAGGAGGAAAGGGACAGTTGTAATGGGTGTATGGTTGGTAGGGACATCAGGGCCTATCATTGGGTTTTAAATGTGGGAGGACCCAAGCCTCCTTGAGGCTGGGGGGAGCAATAGCCGGGAAGGGGGCATTAATCAGCTTGGTGATTAATGGATTGAGGCCTTCTTGAGATGAGGAGTCTAAGTAGTAGTGCTTAACAAAGGTATGAATTGGTGCCCAAGTTGCGGCTGAGCAAATGTCAATCACCGGGACACCCCTTTGAAGAGCCATACCCCTTGAGCAATGGGCTCGAAGCCCTTCCGGCAGGTCTTTTCCAGCCAGTCTGTAACACTCTCCAATAGCCAGTGAAATTCACTGGGAAATAGTTTGTTTAGTCACCCTTAGTGCTAACTTAGGACCGGTATAACCCACAAAAAGTTCATCATGGCGAAATTTTGCCATTCTCGCAATGTAAAAACTCAAGAGTCCTTTTTGAGTAGTCTATGCATACTCTCTTCCTCTTTGCCCAAATGAGGAGGGTAGAAAGTTAGGAGTGTTGCCCGGTGCATTTCCACCCGGTAGGGCTTTTATAGCTTCCTTTATTTTGCTAATTGTCAGGGGAGTGTCTAGTGCACCCTTGGCTTCACCCGAAAGTAGAGTTGTGGGTATCTTGGATAAGTAATCGTCTATCTCTTTGTCTGTAGCTGTGCTTTGAGGAGAGTACAGCTGGGAATAAAAGTCAAGGAAGATGTTACGGACCTCCTCCCGACTTGTTACCACAACCCCATCCACACTAGTTCTGCATGGTATGTTCTTAGTTCCCCTTCACCGCTGACCATCTGCGCTAGTAGTTTACCTGGTCTTTCTTGTTCGCCATATCGTCGTGCCAAGGCTGATCTATCAAAGTAACGCACTTCTCGGTCAGCCGCAGCCCGGTAGTCATCTAGATGTTCTTTGATTGCAGACACCGTTTGCACCGATGGGGCAGTTGCATATTGTTCCTGCAGTTTGGCCATCTCCCTCTCTCTCCCCTCCAGTTCTCTACGCATGTCCCTAAGCACTCCGGCCTCGGTGGACATGGCTACGCCCCTTATGTAGGCCTTGAACGCTTGCCATAATATAGCCAGACTAGTGACTGACCCATCATTGTGTTCAAAGAATTCATTGACATGTTGCGTCAGGCTTGTTTTGTATATTGGGTCTGACAGTGCTGCTGCCTTAAATTGCCATGGTGGTCTTTGCGGGGTTACCTCTGGGATAGTGAGTGCTAGCAGTACTGGTGAATGGTCCGACAGTGTTCTGGGTAATAATGTGGCTGTCAATTTCCATCCCAATACCCTCCGAGATACCAACCACATATCAATTCTAGAGTGCATGTCGTGGACTGAGGAGTAGAATGTGCATGCACTTTGTGTCCAATGTGTTGCACGCCAGGCACCTATTAATCCCAAATCTGCCATGTGCAGACCTATTTCGCGGGCTTCATCAGTGAGCGGACGAGGGGTACTCAATATCCTTTCCAGGTCTAGATCTAGTATGGTGTTAAAATCTCCACCGCAGATAATTTAGGCTGTTGTGTATTGAGCAGATTTTTGGAAGACCTCAGCGTAAATACTCCAGGGTATCTATGTAACTAAGACGCATACAGACAGGAACTCTACCTGGTCTCACCCCTAGAATGAGCATACCTAGACACCTGCTCAATTTGTTCTAAACTGAAATCTGTATCTGAATGATTGTATAACCAGGGTATAATGTACTCTAACCCTTAAGTGTAGCTATGTATACCTGAATTATGTTATCTTCACATGTATGTAACCCCTTCGTAACGAAGACTGCCACAAGTAACAGTGCCACGATACCTTTGGGCTGTATGCGCGCTTTACAAATGCTAAAATAAAAATATGTTGGGACCATAGACATTGACGAGTAATGTTTCGGTGTTACCTAATTTACTGTGTACCACAACGTTGCCATTAGTGGCACTGTCCGTTGAAGTGTGTGAATGGTTTGTTTTGGGCATTAATATCATGACTCCCCATGAGCCCTAGGGGAGTAAGAGGTGTAAAATCCGTGAGGTCCCCATCCCGACGCAAATTTACTTTGTTGATCATCCAAGAAGTGTGTCTCCTGTAAAAACAGTATACGTGCGCCAGTTCTGTTGATGTATGCCATTACCTTACGTGCTTTCACCGGCATTCCTACACCTCTAACATTCAAGGGCAATAATTCTATCTCCTCTGGGTTCCTGTTAGCCATTTTGTCTATTTGCTGTCTCTGCTTTCATATTCCAATGTGCAATTGCAATGTCGCTGTGATATATAGTTGTGCAATTTTTCAACTTTAACACCCCAACCATTTCCGCTTCCCTCCCACCCCCACCCTCATAGTTCGCAGAACTTCAACTATGTAGTTTCCCCTCCCAACCTTCATCCCAGACACTAACTCATGCACTCGCATGTGGGGGACGCTTCGACATCTGCCAGGGGGGGTCATCAATTCTTATCTCCTCTTCCCTCGGTTTGGACTTGCGTGCGTTTCTATCTCTCATAACGAACTACATCTATTGATATGTTGCAGTTCAATAAAACTTCAATTCAGGTAGCATCTTTATGTATATCACTGTTGCTGTATCTTGCCGCTCTGGTGGGCCGATTCTGGATTAGTGACCATGGCGTCGATAATCTCATTCTCCGGTTTCGTCTCCCTCGAGGGACGGATTGTTGGTTATATGTATATTCGCTTCAACGAAGGAGACTGATTCCTCGGGCAACGTGAAAAAATACATCTTATTGTTGAGTTGTAACTGTCGTCTGGCTGGATACAACATTGCATATGGCATCTTTCGCTCTCGAAGCATCTTTTTAACTCCCAGGAATGTCCACCGTTCCTGTTGCACTGCCATTGTATAGCCTGGGAACATGCGTAGGATATTAGACCCAAGTTTCAATTCTTGTTTATCCCTGGCTGCCCTCAATACCAAATACCTATCTCTGTATTTCATAAGTCTGGCTATTATCGGCTTTGGGTATGCGCCAGGTTTAGGGCGTGGGGCAAGAGATCTGTGCGCCCTCTCCACTACAAACATTGCTGACCATCTGGGTTTTGCCAGTAATTCCTTGAGCAGTTTGTTAACTGCCAGTTCCATCAGGCCTTTGAGTGCATCCTCGGGGACTTCTAGGTCCTTACATTTCAGTTTTACTGTGCCCAGGTCTTGAGCCATATTAGTGATGGTATTCTGTAGTGCTTCCAGGGTATCTTCTGTTTTGCTAATTCTTGTCTCTGTCTCAGTGATACGTCGTGTTGCCTTCTCTAGTTGGTTTCGGATCGACTTCACATTTGTGTTTATGCCATCAAGCTTATCATTAAGTGTTGCAAAACCTTGTTACATAGAGTTTAAGAGTCCTTGCAGGTCCATGGGTGACTGTGCCGCCTGTGTCGAGGATGAGGCCATTTGGTCTGTGGGGCTGTTGCTTTTCTCTCTCTCTCCTTGCTTGCTGGTTTCGTAAATCTGTCTATTGTACCGCTTTTCTTGGCCACAGCGCCTTTGGGCATTGTTATGTGGTCGGTAGTTTTTATCTCGCCCTGAAGTGTTGTGGGTATATGTTGCAGAGCACCTGGAAAATTCCTCCAGTCGTGTTCTCAACTGCTTCAGATGGTCTGGATAGGGTTGTTGTTAGGGTGTATGATCACACCACGGTATTGGGCAGCCTCTTTCATTGTATTTTTGTTCTTCAAGCGCCCAGGGCCCTGATGTTTGCATCTTTAGCTGCTAGTTTGACCATGTATCTGTTGCATTGGATTCCTGTGTGGGACCTGAGTGCGTGTCCTGCTTCCTAAAATGTAACTAAAATTCTCCACCGTGTTGCATCATGCACCAACTTTCCACCTGTCTGCTCAATTTGCAGCTATATTGCACACACTTGCAACCGGGAACGGGTGCCTATCGTCCTCTTCACATAGGTGCTGGATATTTGCAAGTCCCGCTGCATTCAGCCTTTCTGGGGCTCCGATTAGTGGCTGCGGTATGTTGCACTACACCCGTACTTGCAGTGGTGCCAGGTCATGAACTGCAGGTGCCTTATGGTGAGTGCGCGCTCCATGTGCGCCGTGTGTGTCACTGAGGCCCGTAGAATTGTGTATTCTCCGGTGTCTCTGGTAGTGTATTATGTCCCACTGCGATCTTCAGCGCCCTCATGATGTGTGCATCTATGTTCATGCCAATTCGCACTTTAGTGCCCTCTGGCCGTATCGTCTGCACACGCAACTTCCAGCACACAAACTTGCCTCGGGATCGGCAGCAACCCACTTGTACTTGGCACATTACGACTGCGTGTGTCCCCACTGAACAATCTTTTTTTGTTGAATTTTTTTTATTGCATTTGGTTTACAAAACCTTTTACAAAAGTTTTAAGAATTATCTTTCAGTGCTTACAATTTTCCAGCATTCTGACCACCGCTATTATAAGTCCTTGTGAATTCCTCAAGATCATCTTGTCCCAGAACATCTCTGCTATATAAAAAGGAGACTCCAGCCCAAACTTTCCAAAGGCAGCAAGCCTATGCTGCAATGTTCCTCCACAGTCTAGTAATAAATGTCTAGTAGTCTGCCTCTCAGGATTTTTGCAGATCTCATATAGTTGGATTGCTGAGTCTCCCATCCCTCTTTTTGCGAGGATTTCCCCAGTGTGGATTACATTCAGTCTTTTTCCTAATTCTCCAAACTGGCAATTTTAGCAGATATTTATTTTAAGTGCCCCTGTTTTCTGTCCACTTTCTGCAGTGGATTAGAATTCACTACTGACCGAATTTCATCAATGGTATTTATCCAGTCCAGCTCGTACAATCGTTTTATTTTACCTTCTCAGGATTCTCCCATCTTTCCCATCCATTCCTTCATCTGACAATCCAGACCTGTTAACATTTTTGATTTGTTATTCATTAGGTGGATTTTTTATATCTTGATATAGTGAATCTTCCTGGGCTGCTATTATAAGTTGGTACAGGGAGATCAATTTCCATCCTGCTTGAGCTTTCAAAGATCTTAAACCTAATTCTAACCTAATGTTTGAAATAGGTAAGCACATAGGTAGTAGGCCCAGGCCATTTTTCCAGAACCATCCCTCCTATCTCTGCCAATTTCCATTCCACCTAAGGGGTTTAGCCTCTACCCCATAGAGTATTATTGGAGTGACTTTGGCCTGATGGTATTTCATGAGAGGGAGGAGGGAAAAGCTACAATATCCAAGCAGAATTTTTGTCATCCTCGCCGACAGTAGTTTGATTTTCATCTGTATTTCAAGTTCTACCTTACATACTGCCGGTGATGCATAGATTTTGATCCTAGGTAGACTAGATCTTCCACCCTCGGAATTTGTTGACCTCCCAGCATCCAATGAGAGAATGTGATCTTTCGATTCCTGTGTCTAAAGGCCAGGATCTTTGATTTCTTCTGATTTATTGCCAGACCATTTTCCTCTGCGTGGCTCTAATTTATTCCAAAGACGTTCAAGCCCTATTGCAGTTTTGTCTAAAACAACCACATCATCCGCATAGGCGAGCCAGTGGATTTTGGGGCCATTTAGAACCGTGCTTGCCAATGCTGCTGGGGCCAAATATTCTCCCATGTCAGATAGATAAAAATTATAGAAAAAAGGCGCTCCCAGACAACCCTGGCAAACTCCCCACTCTACCCCCACTGGTGCGGAAAGATGACCCTCCTCATCCAAGCGGACTTTGACCGTTGTGTTCCTGTGGAGCGCAATGAGCATACCCAGAATTCCTTCCGGTATGCCCTTGTCTCCGAGTTTTAACCAGAGTCTGCCTCTGTCCACCTGGTCAAAGGCTTTGGAGAAGTCCACCCAGGCCCCATATAGCTCTTGCTCCCCTTTCTTTCTGGTATTTTCAGTCATAAGATTTATTACTAGACCATTTAGGGCTGTAGACAAACCTCTGTCAGGTTTCCTTCTCTTATTCAAGTTTCCTTTTCATTATTTATCCTTTTCAGATTAGCTTTGTGTGGGTGGGAAGTTTTCCATTATAGTTGGTTAGGCCTTAACTTGATGATTCAGAATCCTGGTTCTGACCCAAGGCAAGATGGAGCCTCACAGTGACAGCTCTGATTGGCTAGAAGACAATGCTGAACAACAATGAACATTCTAAACTGTCACTCTGTGCCTTTCATCATCAAAACCCCATCTGAGAGGACGTGTTCAGTGGCTGCTCCTGCTTTAGTATTAGGCCTGGTGGATTTTATCCTTCAGATCTCAGCAGTTGAGCGGCTACTTTCTTGGGGGTTCAGGAGAAGTCTTCAGCTGGCAGGAATTTGTTTTGGAAGATAGGAAAAGCAGGAAATCTTTGTGAATTCGCTAAGGAGATAAGTGACTTTATTTCTACTGTAAATCTGTTCATCTTAAATACAGTCTCCTTGAAAATTTGTTAAAAGTAGTGTTTCAACTAAAACAATTGAACTATCGGTGTGCGCTTGTGTTTCCAGTGCGGTGTTCCTTAGCGCGAGATTTTGACTGTAACGTGCGTATTCAAGTGAGCGCGTGCTTTCTAGCGTTTGTATTCCGAGCGCGAGCAGAGGTTGGTCTCGTGCCATTTTAAAAGCGCGTGTGTTTTATTGCGCGAGAGATCCTTTTCGCCAAAAGCTATACGCAGCGTGAAAACTACAAAGCGCGTGTGAAATACAAAGCGCGTGTGAAATATAAAGCGCGTGTGAAATACAATGCGCGTGTGATTTTTAGCGCGAGTATACAAAGCGTGTGTGAAATACAATTCGCGTGTGAAATATAAAGCGCGTGTGATTTTTATCGCGTGTGTACAAAGCGCGTGTGAAATACAAAGCGCGTGTGATTTTAAGCGCGAGAATCTGTTCGTCGCGTGCCTTGTGAGTGCGCGTGTGTTTTTTCCATCGCGAGTAATTTTGCGCGTGACAATCACTTCGTTGCTTTTGAACTCAATAGCGCGGGTGTTCTTATTTCGCGTGTCTCGCAGGAGAATATTATTGCGCGTGTGGACCATTGCGCGTGTGAATTGTTGCGCGTGTGGATTTTTGCGCGTGTGGATTACTTGGATCGCGCGTCTTCATCCGTTTGCGCGTGTTCTTCAACCAGGAAGATTTCTATGTGAAGTTCAACGATTAAGGGAAATAACCTGCGTGTGCAGTTAGCACGTTTTTTCCTCTTTCTTCAAGGATTCAAAGACTCAAGATAATTATAAATAGTTTGAAAAGTTTTGATATTACAAGAAAGAACATTTTAAAGACAATCTAATTGAACTACCAGTGCAAGTTGGAAAAAAGACAAACAAAGAACTAAAACTTCCAGTTTTGCCTAATGTAAGAAGTTGCTGGGAATTTCTAGTATCGCAAGTAAGAGAGATTTTCAGCATCTTATCCGCTTCTCTAAGAAATTTCAAGAGAAGAACCAGGTAGGATTCTCAATTATTAGTTAAGGATTAATTACTTCCCATTCATAAGGTTAAGTAAGTGAATTAAGAAAGTGTATATGTTATTCTTTATCCTCTGCAGGTTCAGCACTGATTAGCCTTGACGCAGTCTGCCTGGTGTTGTTTTGTTGTCCCATTCCCCCTTTCCCTTTGGGGTGTAGTTTACAGAGCTGTATTGAAAACTAGTTCTGGGAAATACATCTCAGGGGGATTGTCGGGGGTTCAGCAGCTTCCGCGGATACAGGACCTCTCAGCCTGACAACCTCTTCTAAAGCCCATTTGGCATTTTGACAGAATGTTCCCTCTCTTTTCCCAACTTTCCAATTCTCCAATCAAAATCTGCATAGAGAGTTTACTCTCTATGTCCAGGAGAGCGATCGGGTGATAGTTGAACGCTAACGCCCGGTCGCCCCCCTTGAACAGTGGGATAATAATAGCTGACTTCCAGGAAAGTGAGAATTCCTGTCTCGTCCAGATCTACCTAAAAAGCCAATTGAGTAATCTGGCCCATAGTGCTGGATAATTTCGTATATGTCGGGCCATTAGGGCCTGCTGCCTTGGATGTCGAACTGGTCCCAATTAGATTACTGATGTATTGCTCATCGAAAGAAATATCCCAGATCACTTGACTTTTCTTCTGGGTCACAGTTTTTAGTGGTTTCCCAAACACTTCTTTTAAGTATCGAATCCAATCAGCTTCAGCTACCAGATTACACGGTTTGGGCCCATCTATTGTTCTAATTGATGTATCACCGCCCAAAATTCCCCAGAGTTCCTTTTCCCCATTTGTTCCATATGATATGATATGGCATTTGTAACGTGCCTATACACAAGTGTTTCAAGGCGCGACGAGGCAGGGAGGGGGGGAACAAGGGGAAGACAGACAAAGATCCTACTAGGCCAGGTATCATTCAGACCGCGCAAGTGCAGGGGTAGGGGAAGGAAAAAGTGCAAGGGGAAGGAGGAAGTGCAGTACAAGTAAGTAGAATAAATCATGTGCTCACTATCCTGTTGTAACTGTCAGGCTGAGAGGTCCTGTATCCGCGGAAGCTGCTGAACCCCCGACAATCCCCCTGAGATGTATTTCCCAGAACTAGTTTTCAATACAGCTCCGTAAACTACACCCCAAAGGGAAAGGGGGAATGGGACAACAAAACAACACCAGGCAGACTGCGTCAAGGCTAATCAGTGCTGAACCTGCAGAGGATAAAGAATAACATATACACTTTCTTAATTCACTTACTTAACCTTATGAATGGGAAGTAATTAATCCTTAACTAATAATTGAGAATCCTACCTGGTTCTTCTCTTGAAATTTCTTAGAGAAGCGGATAAGATGCTGAAAATCTCTCTTACTTGCGATACTAGTAATTCCCAGCAACTTCTTACATTAGGCAAAACTGGAAGTTTTAGTTCTTTGTTTGTCTTTTTTCCAACTTGCACTGGTAGTTCAATTAGATTGTCTTTAAAATGTTCTTTCTTGTAATATCAAAACTTTTCAAACTATTTATAATTATCTTGAGTCTTTGAATCCTTGAAGAAAGAGGAAAAAACGTGCTAACTGCACACGCAGGTTATTTCCCTTAATCGTTGAACTTCACATAGAAATCTTCCTGGTTGAAGAACACGCGCAAACGGATGAAGACGCGCGATCCAAGTAATCCACACGCGCAAAAATCCACACGCGCAACAATTCACACGCGCAATAATATTCTCCTGCGAGACACGCGAAATAAGAACACCCGCGCTATTGAGTTCAAAAGCAACGAAGTGATTGTCACGCGCAAAATTACTCGCGATGGAAAAAACACACGCGCACTCACAAGGCACGCGACGAACAGATTCTCGCGCTTAAAATCACACGCGCTTTGTATTTCACACGCGCTTTGTACACACGCGATAAAAATCACACGCGCTTTATATTTCACACGCGAATTGTATTTCACACGCGCTTTGTATACTCGCGCTAAAAATCACACGCGCATTGTATTTCACACGCGCTTTATATTTCACACGCGCTTTGTATTTCACACGCGCTTTGTAGTTTTCACGCTGCGTATAGCTTTTGGCGAAAAGGATCTCTCGCGCAATAAAACACACGCGCTTTTAAAAATGGCACGAGACCAACCTCTGCTCACGCTCGGAATACAAACGCTAGAAAGCACGCGCTCACTTGAATACGCACGTTACAGTCAAAATCTCGCGCTAAGGAACACCGCACTGGAAACACAAGCGCACACCGATAGTTCAATAGTTTTAGTTGAAACACTACTTTTAACGAATTTTCAAGGAGACTGTATTTAAGATGAACAGATTTACAGTAGAAATAAAGTCACTTATCTCCTTAGCGAATTCACAAAGATTTCCTGCTTTTCCTATCTTCCAAAACGAATTCCTGCCAGCTGAAGACTTCTCCTGAACCCCCAAGAAAGTAGCCGCTCAACTGCTGAGATCTGAAGGATAAAATCCACCAGGCCTAATACTAAAGCAGGAGCAGCCACTGAACACGTCCTCTCAGATGGGGTTTTGATGATGAAAGGCACAGAGTGACAGTTTAGAATGTTCATTGTTGTTCAGCATTGTCTTCTAGCCAATCAGAGCTGTCACTGTGAGGCTCCATCTTGCCTTGGGTCAGAACCAGGATTCTGAATCATCAAGTTAAGGCCTAACCAACTATAATGGAAAACTTCCCACCCACACAAAGCTAATCTGAAAAGGATAAATAATGAAAAGGAAACTTGAATAAGAGAAGGAAACCTGACAGTACCCCCCTCCTAATGCCCAGTCTCTGGGCCTATCTTGTGTGGGTATTTAGCGTGAAACTTAGCAACTAAACGGGGGGCATGTACATCAACTGAATCTTCCCAAGATCGTTCCTCCGGTCCATATCCCTCCCAATCAATCAAATACTGCAATCTTCCCCTCACTTTCCTAGAATCCAAAATTTGTTTAACCACAAATTCCTCAGATGAATCCTCCAAAATCACAGGGGAAGGTGGTGTTCTGAATCTAGCTCCTGAACAAACTGGCTTTAAAAGACTAACATGAAAGGTAGGATGTACCTTCAACTGCTTGGGTAATTTCAATCGTACTGCCACAGGGTTGATGATTTTCTCTACCTCAAAAGGGCCTACAAATCTTGGACTGAACTTATTCTTCCCCTTAATTTTCAGGTATCGGGTAGAAAGCCAAACTAAGTCTCCCACCTTATATTCAGGACCAGTTTTTCTTCTCAAATCGGCATATCTCTTATATTTCAACTTATTTTCTCCCAGAACCTTTTTTGCTCTATCCAAGTTATTTTTCATTATCAACAAGCGATCTTCCACTCTAGGATTCCCTGAATCCTCCTCCAACACCTCAAAACTCAGAAAGCGAGGATGAAACCCACGACCCAACAAGAAAGGGGACATAGAAGTAGCATCTTTTCCACAATTATTGTAAGAGAATTCTGCCAACCACACCAAATCCACCCATTCCTCTCTAGCTTGTAAATAACACCTTAAAAACTTCTCCAATTCTTGATTTACTCTCTCCACTTGTCCATTACTTTCCGGATGATACCCAGAAGTCAAACTAACTTCCACTCCAAGTTTCTTACAGAAGGCCCTCCAGAATTTTGAAATAAATTGAGATCCCCTGTCAGAGATAACTTGACTTGGGAGTCCATGTAGTCGAACTACACCTTGCAAAAAACTATGAGCCAGTTTTTCCGCGGTAACCTCTCCCTCTATTGGTAAAAAATGTGCTTCTTTAGTAAGAAGATCGACCACAACAAGAATGGTAGTACAACCCTTATCTTGAGGGAGATCTACTATGAAATCCATAGAAATTGTGTGCCAAGGACGAGGAGGAACAGGTAACGGCTCCAATAAACCATGCGGCTTCCCAACTTGACTTTTCGCTTGTGCACAGACTACACAAGTTTTAACAAAATTCAATGTGTCTTGGCGAATTTTTTCCCACCAAAAATTTCTTCGAACCAGTTCCAGAGTTTTTCTGAACCCAGGATGTCCTGCTAAAATGGATTCATGACAATTTCTCAAAACCTTTTCTCTCAACTCATCAGTAGGTACATAAAGCTTATTATCAAAAAAAGGAAGATTGTCTTTCAACTTTCTAGCTGGATCCAATCTCACCCACTCCTCCATCTTCTGCAAGGACATATTTTGACGAACTTCATTCAAAAAATCCATTTCTTTAATGGCTCCAGCTAACAAAAAACGTTCTGGAGCAATTATAGGTTCTGGTTCTATAATCTCTTTGTCTTCACTTCCAGGAAATTGGCGAGATAACGCATCAGCTTTTTTGTTCTGACTTCCAGGTTTAAAAGTCACAATGAAATCATAATCTGCAAAGAACAAAGACCAACGAAGTTGTCGTGGAGACAAAGTTCTTGCAGATTTTAAAAACAATAAATTTCTGTGATCAGTAAGGACCGTTACTGTATGTCTTGCTCCTTTAAGAAAATGTCTCCATTCTTCAAAAGCGGACTTTATTGCTAACAGTTCCCGATCAGCAATTGTGTAGTTCACTTCAGCAGCAGAAAACTTTCTAGAAAAGAATGCAACTGGATGTATTTGACCAGTAGTTTCATTCCTTTGAGAAAGCACCGCCCCCAACGCTAAATTTGAAGCATCCGCCTCCACAAAAAAAGGTTTAGAAAGATCTGGATGAATTAGAATTGGACTAGAAGTAAATCTTTGTTTTAACTCTTGAAAAGCCTTTTCTGCTTCAAGGTCCCAGTCAAATTTCACTCCTTTTTTCAAAAGTCTCGTTATAGGAGCAACCAGTCGAGAAAAACCTTCTATAAATCTCCTATAAAAATTGGCAAACCCTAAGAAACTTTGTATTTCCTTAACCTTAGTAGGGGGGGGCCATTCAAGAACGGCTTGCACCTTTTTAGGATTCATTTCTAAACCCTTAGGTGAAATTATAAAACCTAAAAACTCCACAGAATCGGTATGGAATTGACTTTTTTCCAATTTGGCAAACAAATGATTTTCTCGCAATTTTTGTAACACCAAGCGCACATGTTTCTGATGTTGATCTAGGTCAGAAGAGAAAATCAAAATATCATCGATATAAACGACCACAAAAATATCCAAGAATTCTCTAGAAACCTCATCAATGAAAAATTGGAAAGCCGCTGGAGCATTACATAGACCGAATGGCATAACTTGATATTCAAACAGCCCAAATCTGGTCTTAAACGCTGTCTTCCATTCGTCCCCTTCCTGCACACGTACAAGATGGTAAGCTCCTCTCAGATCTAATTTAGAGAAAATATTTGCTCCTTGTATTTGATTAAGCATTTCTGAGATGAGAGGAAGAGGATACCGGTTCTTAATAGTGACTTTATTAACTGCTCTATAATCTATGCAAGTTCTAAGCGAGCCATCCGGTTTTGGTACAAAAAATAAAGGAGAGGCCGCAGGTGACTTAGAATGACGAATAAATCCTTTGGCCAAATTTTCCGACAAATATTCTTTTAAATAATCATTCTCTTTCTCAGTAAGAGCATATACCCTACTACTAGGCAGAATTGTTCCTGGCTCCAGTTCAATTTTACAATCAAAGGATCTATGAGGTGGTAATTCTCCTGCCACTTTCTCATCAAATACGTCCCAGAAATCTTTGTAACACTGGGGAAGTTGACCCACTACAGCTCCCACATCATGACCTCCAATTCCAGTCTCAGCCAGAAAACTAGATACAGAATTACTTTGTTTTTCCTCTTCCTCTAAGAGACTTCCTGAAAAGCAATTCTCTTTACAAAAATCGGATTGCATGTCAATTGTCCTAGCACTCCAATCAATTAGGGGATTATGAAGAGTAAGCCAAGGCATGCCTAATATAATCTTCAACAAAGGGGCATCAATTAACTCAAATGAAATTATCTCTCTGTGACCTCCTGATAACTCCAAAGTTAAAGAACCAGTTCTATGAGTAATAGGACCAGAAGATAAACATGTACCATCAACAGCCCTAGCCTGCTCTACAACCTCCTTCAGAATAATTGGAATTCCCAACGATTTGGCCAGACCCCAATCCATGAAATTCCCAGTCGCACCAGAGTCAATCATTACAGGACCATTTCCCTTACACTCCAAATCAAAAAATAAGGATACATTTATGGTTATATGAGGAACCGCTGTCTGCACCGTATTGGCGATCTGTTGTACCTTGACTGCTGAGGAAGAAGTCTTCTTGGGAGTGTAAGGACAGTTTCCTAAAAAATGCCCACCTCTTCCACAGTATAAACACAAATTATTATCTCTCCTTCTAGTCTTTTCCTCCACTGTTAACGGGCCTCTGATTCTTGGAGATGAATTATTCCCTTTGGGTCTACTCTCTATTTTGGGTCTATCTACTCTAAGTATAGACTTTACATCACTCTGACCATGACGTCTCTCTGCCTTCCTTTCACTCAAACGGAAATCCAATTGAATAACCAAATCAATCAGACCTTCACAAGTAGGAGGGCGTTCAACTACTCCAGACAAAGCATCCTTTAACTCATCTCTAAGGCCCCGATAAAACAACGAGGCTTGTTTAGCCTCGGGCCACTTGCTTTCTAACACAAGGGACTTAAATTGTGTTATATAAGCAATCAAGTCTCTATTACCTTGTTTTAATTCTAAAAGTTCACCATCCACTTCCAGAGATAGCTGTCTTCTATCAAACATTTTTCGGAATATCTCTAAAAAGTTGGTATAATTTTCTAAAACCGCACTCTTTTGACTCACCAACAACCCAGCCCAAGCAGATGCTTCCCCAGAAAGATATGACAACATAAATGTTATCTTAGAAGCATCCGATGGAAATAATTCTGGTCTACTCATAAAATGTAATTCACATTGTGTTAAAAACACCCTAAACCTCTTGGAATCCCCATGATAACGTTCTGGGGACGCCAAAGGCACTGGCATAATTATACTCCTTACCCCTTCTGCCACTGTAGGCGCCCGTAGTATGTGTGGTAACTGATCTTCTCTTTCTAACTCTGGTGGAGAACCTGCGCCCCCTGAAACCTCATCCTCTCTCCTTTCTCCCCTCTGTTGAATTTGTGTAACTTTAACACTTAAGTCATCCACCTTTTGACTAAGTAAAGCATTCTCATCCCGAGAAATTTTCAACTCCTCCCGTAACTCCCTAATCAAAGATCCTAACATCTCCATGGATTCGTCGGGGTTCATGACAGCTCGGGCGGACTAAATTATTGGCCTTTCATTCTGTCAGGCTGAGAGGTCCTGTATCCGCGGAAGCTGCTGAACCCCCGACAATCCCCCTGAGATGTATTTCCCAGAACTAGTTTTCAATACAGCTCCGTAAACTACACCCCAAAGGGAAAGGGGGAATGGGACAACAAAACAACACCAGGCAGACTGCGTCAAGGCTAATCAGTACTGAACCTGCAGAGGATAAAGAATAACATATACACTTTCTTAATTCACTTACTTAACCTTATGAATGGGAAGTAATTAATCCTTAACTAATAATTGAGAATCCTACCTGGTTCTTCTCTTGAAATTTCTTAGAGAAGCGGATAAGATGCTGAAAATCTCTCTTACTTGCGATACTAGTAATTCCCAGCAACTTCTTACATTAGGCAAAACTGGAAGTTTTAGTTCTTTGTTTGTCTTTTTTCCAACTTGCACTGGTAGTTCAATTAGATTGTCTTTAAAATGTTCTTTCTTGTAATATCAAAACTTTTCAAACTATTTATAATTATCTTGAGTCTTTGAATCCTTGAAGAAAGAGGAAAAAACGTGCTAACTGCACACGCAGGTTATTTCCCTTAATCGTTGAACTTCACATAGAAATCTTCCTGGTTGAAGAACACGCGCAAACGGATGAAGACGCGCGATCCAAGTAATCCACACGCGCAAAAATCCACACGTGCAACAATTCACACGCGCAATGGTCCACACGCGCAATAATATTCTCCTGCGAGACACGCGAAATAAGAACACCCGCGCTATTGAGTTCAAAAGCAACGAAGTGATTGTCACGCGCAAAATTACTCGCGATGGAAAAAACACACGCGCACTCACAAGGCACGCGACGAACAGATTCTCGCGCTTAAAATCACACGCGCTTTGTATTTCACACGCGCTTTGTACACACGCGATAAAAATCACACGCGCTTTATATTTCACACGCGAATTGTATTTCACACGCGCTTTGTATACTCGCGCTAAAAATCACACGCGCATTGTATTTCACACGCGCTTTATATTTCACACGCGCTTTGTATTTCACACGCGCTTTGTAGTTTTCACGCTGCGTATAGCTTTTGGCGAAAAGGATCTCTCGCGCAATAAAACACACGCGCTTTTAAAAATGGCACGAGACCAACCTCTGCTCGCGCTCGGAATACAAACGCTAGAAAGCACGCGCTCACTTGAATACGCACGTTACAGTCAAAATCTCGCGCTAAGGAACACCGCACTGGAAACACAAGCGCACACCGATAGTTCAATAGTTTTAGTTGAAACACTACTTTTAACGAATTTTCAAGGAGACTGTATTTAAGATGAACAGATTTACAGTAGAAATAAAGTCACTTATCTCCTTAGCGAATTCACAAAGATTTCCTGCTTTTCCTATCTTCCAAAACGAATTCCTGCCAGCTGAAGACTTCTCCTGAACCCCCAAGAAAGTAGCCGCTCAACTGCTGAGATCTGAAGGATAAAATCCACCAGGCCTAATACTAAAGCAGGAGCAGCCACTGAACACGTCCTCTCAGATGGGGTTTTGATGATGAAAGGCACAGAGTGACAGTTTAGAATGTTCATTGTTGTTCAGCATTGTCTTCTAGCCAATCAGAGCTGTCACTGTGAGGCTCCATCTTGCCTTGGGTCAGAACCAGGATTCTGAATCATCAAGTTAAGGCCTAACCAACTATAATGGAAAACTTCCCACCCACACAAAGCTAATCTGAAAAGGATAAATAATGAAAAGGAAACTTGAATAAGAGAAGGAAACCTGACAGTAACCTCCAGATGTTTCTAACCATAGAGCAAGATTTATAGTTCTGCACCAAGGATCTAGATTTATTTTTCTTAGATTCTTCACTCAAACAAGACATTTTCAAACCTCCCAACTCTTTATTGAACAATTTTTCCTTGTCATGGGTTCTTCATCAAAGGAGTGCCGATGTATCTGTTTTCCCCCTGCCCCCTTTACAGACAGTGCACATGTAGACCACACAAATTTGATGAAACTCCCTGGCCTACAGTTCACAAATAGTTTTTAAGCCAGGAGAGCCCTAAGACGATCGTTCAACTCCTTCCCCTCCCAGTTATATTTTAGAAGGCACACTCTTCCTTTCCTACTTCCAATAGGTTCACTATACCTATCCTGAGGATCCTGAAGCCTCTGGGAATTAAAGTTCAAGTCGGTGATGCTCACTACCCCCTCCTTGCACAATATTTAGTATGGCCTTTTGTTCAAAGTGTCCTGCTGACAGGAAAAAAGTAGTCTACCGTGGAGTTGACGTTGCCCTGGCATCTGGTAGAATTTGCAGGAATATCCCCCGGCCATTTGCCATTTCAAGACCCCATTCTCTAGGAAATGCCACCCAGGTTCTACCTTTGTCAGAGATCATACGTGTGGTTTGCTGTGTTGCTCCTTTGCTAAGTTGAGTATACAGGGAGTACAAATCACCACCCAGAATTATGAGCGCCTCCCCAAACTTTACTCTTAAGTTTTCCGACAGAATTGCCAGGTCGTCATGGAAACATCGTAATAATGAACTTGCGGGGTTCCAATATGTCACCTCCCTTTAAACAGAGGTTAGTTTTGCATGCTGAAATTCCTTTATTAATGCTTGCAATCGGGGCTATGTCCTTAAATGTAGAATCTTTAATAGCTAAAAGCAGCCCTCCACTCGGTCTGCTTTCGCATTTTGATAGGCTGGACTGACAAAAATTGAATAACTTTCAACCAGAATTGGATTCACCAGCCAGGTTTCTTGTAACATAAGGACATCCCCTTTTCTAAACAAACATTATTTTATGCTCTTGGAGGTGAAAGTATTTGGGCCCCGTGTGTTCCAACAAATCACCCTCAGACCCAGGCAGTTAAAGAGGTTTCTGGCCAACACCCAGTTTCTGAAAAACCTCAGATCTCTGGAAGTAGTGAACGATTAGATAAGATTTTGGACTCCATTTGTGTGATTCTTCCAGGCCTGCTTTGGATTTACTGATGGGGACTTCCTATTCCATTCTGGTTCGGAGGAAGAGATAAGAAGGTCTTGTTTGTTTAGTGCTGCTGCCTCTCCCATTATTGCTTCAAATCCTTCTTTTGATGATATCCCTACCTCCGCTATGAGTGGATTTCCATGGCCTGGAAAACGGACGAATTCAATGTCTTGTGAATTGAGAAGGTACAGGCTGGGCAGTTTCTTCAAAATTGATAGAATCACCCCCATGCAGAGAGATTTTATATTTTTGTTTGAGCTTAGGGAGAACCAGATTATTGGCACTGCAAAAGCTGAGATTCCTTTGCTCCCTCTTGATTCTTGTTGCTCATCACTTAATTGATGACTCGCAGATTCCTCCTGATGCATGGGGTGCGTCTCTATTCTTGATGTTTTGCCTTGTCCATTGTACTCTGTTTCCATCATGCTGCATTTCCCTTCTCCCAGTCAGATTTCCTCCATTTTGTTCAGTGACTACTTTTTTCTGTCCTTGTTTCAAAAATATTGAGGCTATTTTTACAGCTTTTGTTCTGAGCTCCCTACATAGTACAGCTGAGAGGTTGGCTTTTCCCTCCCAAATTTTGTTTCCTTTTCAGGAAAATTGAGGCTATTGCTTGTCCTTCTCTAGACATTTGTTGATTTACTTGATTTTGGGAGCCCATTTCTGAACCCTGTTGATTTCTCATAGCATTCCCATTGGTGTCTGCCAAGTCCCTGCAATTTAGACTTCCCACTCCTTTGTTTTCAGTTTGCGACCCCATGGACACTTTTTGTCCCCGTTCTATCTCTGGGGGTGACAACCGCTCATCATATTTGCTTGTTGCGTGGGTTTACCCTTTCCCATTAACTTTTTTTCCCCATTCCATTGGTATCCATCAGAGTCGAGGTGGTGTAGGTAAGCTCTCCCCCCTCTTCTGTCATAGTCGCCGTTGAAACCCTAGTGAGGGTTTTCAAAAAGGCATTGGTTTCTGAGTTTTTGTTTTTTTAGCTTTTCATGTTCTTTTGTTTTTTGCTGGTTCATCTTTGAGGATGCACTCTTTCAACCTTCGTTTCCTTTGCGCTTCTCTCCCTTCTTCTGCCTATGGATTGGCGGCAATTGGATTCTTCCACCTCTACGATTGCTGCATCTGTGACTTGTTCCCAGTGGGTGGCCAGGTCAGCTGAATTCATAGGGCATTTCCCTTCCTCATCTTCAACCACATTTGCCAATCTCCTAAATTCCTCAAGGACTGATTCCGATAGTGGTGTGTCATCCATCTGTAGATTTTGATCCTCTGCATTTCTTACTATGCCGTTGGATCCTAGCCCTTGTCTCAACTCCTCTACCTGTGTAAGAATATTCTGCATAGTTGTGAGTCATCCTCTTTTTTCACATTTAATGCTTGCTGGATTGCTGACAGATCTAACCCTTGCTTGGTTACTTCAATTTGTAGATCTTTGAAATTTGGGGTTATAATTGAGTTGATGGCATTACTGCAACCCACCACTGATCCGTCCAAAGTGGCTCTTTCTTTTGTTAACTCAGAGTGTCACGGCTTGTGATCGCACTTCTCTCAATAAATCAAAGACTGATACAAGGGAATTTATCACATAACTAAGCGCCGATAGAGTGTTTGTATTTATATGGGTGTCAGATCCCGCTTCTTGGTTTAAATGGGGGGTGCCAAGATCACCCTCACATAAGCCACTTTCTCCAGCTGTTCTCACACTTGCCAACAGATTGACTTTCTGGCCCACACCCATGACTGACATATTCAGACTTTCCATTTCTGTTCTTAGTGTTGTTGGGGAGCTAGTACAGTTCCTTCCTTCTCTCCTCGATGTTTGCTCTTATTCAATACCATATCTTCATCATTTACACTACTGCTTCTTTTTTTACCGAAGTGATCATCAATTTTCCTTTGAATTTTTTTTATTGGTGACTGTATATTTCAGACTCTTTTTCCAGTTTTGAGGAATGAAGTTTGTTTCTAATTCTGACTCAGCTGCCCTCCCAGGAGTTGATGAAGATTCCTCTGCATGGATTAATACTTGGGTCCTTTGGCCATTTGGGAGGGACATGCGTACTCCCCTTACTGGCGAAATTGGAACACTTTGCTGATTTTGGTGGCTTTGAGCCCTTCTCACTGGCTCTTCCCATTCTGGCGCTCTCCCATCATCCTGCATAGGATTACTGCAGAGTTTCATCCTTCCTATGAGCAGTGATGGTGTTGTTTTTTTAGCTGGCATTTTCAGGATTTGCTCGTTTCTCTTTATTGGCTTTCCTCTAGGTATATGCGATGTTGGTGCTTATTTGTATATTTTTGTGATTTCTGCCTTTATCTTTCCCTTTGGACTACAGCTGTGTTTTGAGTGACACAGATAGAATTTCCAACTTACAATTTTCCCGAATCTACTGGAAAAGATCGTCCAATAGGCGGGATCTCCTTCAAGTCCCTGCAATATAACGAATGCCGCCTATTCTCACAGCTTTCTCCTTCAATTATTTGTGGCTGAAACAATTTCTGTTGTGTGATAACAATGAGCAAGATCCGGTTCCAAACTTTCCAGCTATCACCCCTTTTGTTTTGCTACAGTCCCTCCAAGTGGGACAGGTATGCCCAGACGTATGTCCTGTGCATGCTGGATGTAGAGATCCAAGCTACTCCTCACTGATGAGGCCAACGAAGCTGAAACATGTCTGGGGATGCTTGTGGCCTTGAAAGGATGAGACTAAGCAATTTGGGCTGGACTGGAAATTCCTTATAAGTTCATGCACTTACCTGTGAAACGGGGGGGGGGGGCCCAGGAAGGGAGCGTAAACTGTCTAGTTTCAGTCCTTGGTGTGTACGAGTGTGGGGAAAATGTGAAACCAGTGGTTGTCCCCCTATTGGCTGTTTGAATTGTGTAGATCCTTACCATTGGTGGGCTTGGACTTGCTTCCAGCTCGGATGCTGTATAAGAGGACATCTGAAGCCATTTTTCCATATCACTAGAGCCAAGAATACCTCGAAGAAGAGCAGCCCGCTGAAGATCCAAAGACGACGACTCTTGAAGTGGCCCAGCATCCCTCCCAGTAGCAAGCCTGGTGAAGCAATGCTCCTCTGCCTGATCTCTGAAGACCCTGAACGGTGCTTCAGATCTAGATTAGTGGGACTAACTTGTCTTGATGCCTTCGAGGATCCAACCCTTTAAAGTCTTCAGAAGTGTCCCTGGACTGCCCAGCTCTCTTGCGGGCTACCTCGCCAGACCTTTGCCTTTCCACATTAGAGTGCAGAGCTTCAATGGTCGTCAGCTTGTGCCACTAGTAGCCTTTTCCCTGTATTTCAGCGTCCCATCTTCACAGGAACCTGTCCTGGAGCAGCTACTGTGACGGTATCTGGAAGGATGCCTGCTGTCACCTGTGTGTGGACCGTCCCTGGAACTCTTCCTCCAACCTGTGAAGTGTCCTGATGAGGTCTGCATGGATGGTTTCTTCATTTCTTCTCTGAAAAGGGTTGCAATCACGCTTTTCCATTCAACCAGAAGATCCCTTGCACCTGCACCTCCTGGGCACCTCTCACTGGAACCAACATCAGAGGATCGAGCCCCAGCAACCCTCATATGATCCACAAGGTCCTCTGAGAAAATTGGAGTCATGGAAGTAAGTAAATGCAATGTGCCTCCAGATGATAACATTGGGAACAAGTGCCTTTGTCTCCTTATCTTAGCTTATCTTTTTTTGTCTCCTTATTCCATTCTACTCACCTTTTGGCCATCGAGCCTGGGTCGAGACCCTGGTCCTGGATTAGCCTTGAATTGCAAGATGGAAGGGAGCAGTGTTCTATGCTTTGGTCGAGAGACTGGGTGCCAAGCAAAAAAGCATGTTTATTATTTTTTTCTTCTTAGGTTTGTTCCCAGTCTGGCAAAGTTGTGACTTCTGGTGGTACATTGGCTTATGGAGATAGTGAGTTTCTCGTCCACGGCTAGTTGTGTTTTGGTTGTGGCTACTTTGCAGATGATGCAGCCGGTCTTCAACATGATGCATGTTTGTAGGGGTAGCCCATGCAGCTCCTCGAGGATGGGGTGAGGAGGTAGATTTTTCTTAGTCCTATGATGAGGCATGCTCCAGTATGCTGTTTCAGAGCAGCACATTTGGCATCTGGAACTCCTGCGAGTAGAGCAATGCCATGGTCAAGGTGGGAGATGACAAATTGATTGAAAACTATAGCGATGGATGAAGGGTTTGCCTTTGTCGAGGAGCATTGTTAGGTAAGAATTGATGTAGTCACACTGTGTGAGACTACACAAAACGTATCTGCTTGGTATTAGGTAACCCACCTTTTGGTATAGGTCTGTAGTACAAAAGTTGGTAATGTGACTGAGCAGCCAGGCCTATCTCAAGAGGGGTAAATGTGGGCTGTAGAGCTTAACAAATGAAATCTGTAAAAACAAGTAGCCAAGTAACACTTGCACTCAAGGTTTCAGTTATAGTTATTTAATTATCAATTTTTAAAAAGGCGTTCTTTAAAAAGAAAATTCATGTAACAATGTAAATACACTTAAAAATTACTTTTCAGAATTGGAACAAGTTAGTGAATACTCTTTGGATATGCTTCTTACATAATTCCTACACCCTGAGGCGACTTCAATCACAAGGACAGTAATGGCATTAATATTTCACACTAGTTATACTTTGCAGATTCCGAGGCTGCAGAAAGGAAAAGTGGTAAGGAAAGACAAGGTTAAACAGGTTCTCAGTATATGTAAGGACACTTAAATCTTCCAATGAAATCTAGACAAGCCTTTCCCAGCATTAATAGTCTAAAACAAGTTACCACCTATGAGGGACAAACAATATCAAAGTCAATGGGCTGGACGAGTCTGCAGGGAGCCAGGACAGCCAAAGTCATTTGGAACACAGTCTATGGAGCTGAGGCACTTCTTAGGTTTGAGTCTTGAATAAAAGTTTGTAGAAAATCACTTGTAGGGTCACAAGCTGTTAAGCCTGTGAGAAAAAGAGTTGGAATCCACTCTAAAAGCCACTGCAATTCCCAACTGAGAAGAGCACAGCTAAAAAGACAATGAGGTAAGTACCCCAAGTCTAAACAGTACCTCTGGTTTGAGTGGTCCAGCTGGATTCTGTCTTGCTACAGTGGTGCAGATCCCGTGTTCCTGAGCCTCAGTCAGGGGCATAAGCGGGAGGATGTCTGGAGGGCTCATGTGGCGGTACTTGGGAGGTTATCGGCAGCTACAAGCTCTATTTGGTTCAGCAGCATTTTGCGGTCTCAGTGCTTAGCAAACAGCACCGTCGCGGATCTTGGATATCGGTTGGGCTTCCTTCACTTCTTGGGTCCTGCACTCTGGTGAGGGGACTCCAGCACTGGTCGTCCTGCTTCTGGAGAGTACTTAGGAGACTACTGGAACTTTTAGACGGATTTCAGACGTTGCACTCGACTACGGATTACTCGACCCCTGGCATTCGGTTCCTGCAGCAATCAAGAAGTGCAGCCAGTCGGGGAAGATGGTCCAGTGGAGTTCGTCTCGGGGTTAGTTGGTCCCACTAACCCAAGGGATGACGTTGTCCCTTCCAGAGCTTCTCTGTAGAATTGAAAGGAGTTTCAGCTCAGCAGCAGGGCTTCACCGGGCAATCCAAAGGTCCAGGAGGATGCAGCAAGCTTTGTTCACGGTTTCTCCGTCGGGTGTTTCTCCCACTGGTCGACTCTAGCTCTAGTCCCAAAACCCTTGCCTTTTAAACAGGTTTCTCCCATTCATGCACAGCCTAGGCTGTCATTCATCACACAGCAAGGGTGGCTGTCCTAAAAGGACAGTCAGCCAGCCAATCAGGACTGGTTGCATTCAGGCATTCCTAGAGACAAAGGACAGGGGAGTTTCGGGTCCCTCCCTTACAGGCTGTCCTTCCAGACACACTGGAGCCTGAGGAGCGCTTCAGGGCTGAAGCCTGCCAAAGGCAAGACAAACAAAGGGCTCAAATCTGTTTCGACGCACAGAGTAAAACCCAAGAAATACCTCACAAACAGAAAATGGCAAAAAAAGAAGTCAGGGGCCATTTTGACAAAATGGTCACCCATGGGTGCTGTACTGCAGCTGAGGGTTCACCCTGCGGTAGAAATGCACAATCGTAGGAAAATTAAACCACTGCCACCAGCCATTTAAAGTAGTAAGGGTAACATTTTTTTTACATGAGAGTGTAGGATAAGGGGCTACTAGGTAACCCCCCCCAACACTCCACAACATGGGGTATGCTGGACCTACAAAGAGAAAAAGTAAAGTCAATTTCACTTCACTATTCTTGGGAACAGTAGTTCACACAAGAAAAGGTATTTAAACCTTTACGATAAACTAATAGGATTACTCTGTGACACTGCACTGGAGGTGCTATGTATCACCATGCAAAAAGTAGATGCCTATGGAGTTTGTCAGACTCCAAAAACAGTGGAAATACATAATCCAAATCAGGTTGAAACACAAGAGAGTGAGAAAAAGGTCTCACTCACTCCAGGGTTAAAATTAAAAAATCCACAAAAAGAGCTGGGGTTCTCGAAGGTTGAAGGGAATTAGCACAGAAATGAGAATTCTCCCCGACAAACATGATCTGGTACCCTGCCTTTTGGGTCTTGTTGTAGACGTGTGTTTTGAATGAGAGGCCACAGTCAAAGGTAAAGCTGATTTTGTACTATGTGAAAGTTGAGGCATTCAGCCATCTAGCTTCATGTTGGTCAGGCTTTTCTGGTCTAGGACATGCTTCATGGGATTTGCTAGGAGAAATATTTATTTTCTTTGTTGGGTTGAGCTTCAGGCAGGTGCTTGACATACAGGCTAGGACGTGTGGCAGACAGAGCCCACGCCAATGGATTACATAGATTCCTTTGGTAAAGCTGTGTGCCATCTGCATATTGGTGTACATTGAAGTCAGGGTTGGTAATAAGGTGCCACATAGAGGTTGAAGAGGGCAGGGGACAGGAAGGAGCAGTGGGGGGCCGGGAGCTCTTGGGGCCCATCTGGACAGGATGGTCCCTGTTGGGAGAGGAAGGAGGCGAAACACTGCAGGACTGTTTCTTCAAAGCAAGGATATTGAGAAGGGCTTCAGGGTCAAGAATATCTAAGGTGGCAGAAAGGTCAAATAGGCCGAATAGTCAACGATACCATTTGCCCAGGATGTGGAGAGTGCTGTTAATATATTGGACGGTGGTGGTCCTGTAGAAACCTATGCTAAGTGATCCTTTTATGCAATCAGATCTTGACAGTCTTCTCAATTAATTTGCCAGGGAAGGGGAGATGCATGATGGGGCAATGGTATAAGTGTAATTATATAAGAAATGTGCACTGGTCTATGTTACATGGTCTGGTTAGAGGCTTGTAAACCCATTTGGATACATGCAGGTGGCCTCCCATCCCAAGAGCCAATATAAATAATATGAGTCTGATTAGTAGAAAAGCCACATTTTCAAGTGTCTCTTCAAATCAGTAATGACTTTCAAAGCCTATGCTAGGAAATTCTACCATTTGGCCACTGCCACTGAGAACGTTTGCCCCTATTCTGACCTGGCAATACCAAGAACAAATCAGTATCTTATCATCCGATTTAATGCATTTTCTAAGTGACTGAAGGACAACCTGAGTTATTTTTATATGTTTAACTAGTTACTTTATATTCTGAGTAAATTACTAAATTATAACATAGTTGTGGTGTGTGATGATGCAGAGTTGTATTGTGAATTGATGGACTGCACCATTTAGGGATGATAACCAACACTTGTTTCCCCAATAATAAATAATCAGCCACAGTTTGTGATGGGCCAGGGATCAAACTTACTGATGGTTTTAAGGAGGAACTAGAAAGAGGAATCGGGCAAACAAAATAAGATTCAGTATAAGATGAAGAGGAATACAAACTCACAGAAGATGATCTGTGGAACTGCCCTAAAAAAACATGAAAAACACTGCGAGTAAGTGCATGAAAGTGGTTCTATGTCCCCACCGGAAGAAATCCTTGCCATTGGTCTCATTAAGAGTGGAGTGCGGTGGCGAATGGAGGAGGACCCCGCTGAGTGGGAGAAGCGAGGCGGGCATGAGAAGAGTTGCATCGCCGGGCGGTGCTGCATTACTGTAGAGACGCTCAGGTATAGTGAGAGCAAGTCTGTGGTGCGTACCCATACTGAGGAGGCGTTCTCTAGTCCTGGCCGTCGGAGGCTTTTGGCACTTCAGTGTTGTTCACCCCCTGCCATGCAGTCTTGAGTCGTACACCTAATTGTATTAAGAAGGTAGCCTCGGCAGAAGGCACATCATAAAGCTTTTGCTGCCTACTCTGGCAAGGAGAGCAGACACATGCGGGGGAAGAGGAACAAGAGCCAGGACGCAGGAACCAGCCATGCAAGGGTGCAGCGGACCCGGGGAGCAACTGTGCTTGGATCCAGCCTCAAGGGTGCTGGGAAAGGCATCAGTTGAGCCGCAGTGTGATTCAAGAGCCGGTGCAAGCACAGAGAATTCACCACTCATATAAAGCAAGTCTATTGGGAGTGTTTGGAGAAGGATTAGTCACCCTACAAACAGCGACTATCATTGTGGTGACCCCCCCTCATGGCGCCCACCTCATTGATCCCCCCTGCCTGGGTCCTACCCCTGTCGGCGGTGGTAAGGAAGGAATGGTGAAAGAAAGAGTTTGCCTCCCCGAGCTCCTGCATACGCTGGGGTGCTTTCAGAGTGGATCTGTGGAATTTTACAAAATACTGCCCCTTGTACCTGCATATTTCCATCATTCATCGTAACTAGGGCCCTGCACTTCATCCCTCAAGTTGCACCCAAAAGCTGAGCAACGTGAAGGTGAGCACTAAGCAATCATCGCCTGCAAGCTGCACTGGCTCCCCCATGCTCTGGCCATATCTGGGTTATTTCTGTGCGGGCTCCCTAGTAAATGCTCTTGAACCAAGCAGCTTGAGGTAGGGAGCCACATTTGCCTAGAAGAGTGGTGGGATACCACTACTCCACCTCCGCTATGTCTTCTGCTGTCTTGGGTTGCCCATAACCATTGCTTTCGTCATGGGACCAGTCTTTGCTGGCTGGCTGCTCCATCTTGCCTCACGAGCTGCCTGGTTCTCCTTGGTTGTGTTTCTACGTTCTGCATATTCTTTCTCCATCACTGCATCTGGCTGGTTGGTCATTGTCCTGGGTACGCCTATTCTTTTCATCTGTCTTGGTCGTTGCTTGTCTGGGGTTCAAGGCCATGAGCACCAGATCCTATCTCTAGCCCTGAACTTATGAAGGTCGTCCACCTTTTCCAGTGCAAAGGTTAATAGCATTGACCTTTGCCCAAATATTGAGAGTTAAGCAAGCCCAGTTTTGAATATCCCTTTGAAGGGCCTCTATCAGTTTGACAACATTAAAGTCCACTATCTTCTTCAGATCCCAGACCAGATGTACGCCCAAGTACTTCACACTCGTGTTCGCCCATTGACGGTTCCAAGCACTCAAATCACTGCACGGATTTGAAATGTCCAGTGGGAAAACCACAGACTTCTCCCAATTAATTTTGTGACCTGATAAGAGGCCTACTTCCTCAAAAATACTCTTTAATTTATCCCCAATATCTTTTGGGCTGGCTAAAATTATGGTCATATCATCACCAGCCCCCATTCTAAACTCTCAATTAATCCTCGTTCCTGCCTAATATAAACTATTAGGGGTTCTAATGCTAGATTGAAGAGGAAGGGAGACCGTGGGCATCCCTGTCTGGTTCTGTCAAAATAAGGAAAAAGAAGCCAAGAGTTCCCCATTTACACATACTCTGGCACTAATTGGCTCTGATAGTACTCAAAAATGTATTTCCAAACCCCATTTTGGTCAATGTATAATTTATAAGAAGTTCCAATTGACACAACCAAACGCTTTCTAAGCATCCATAAAAACGAATCAAATAATCTCCACTTCATTCTTTGGGAGCCCCAAAATATCTATGATGGTTCTAATGTGATCATAACCATGTATTTCCCGCATAAATCCAACCTGTGGGTGATCAATTAAATCCCCACTATATTTGTCTAACCGATTAGTCAGTATTCTAGTAAATATTTTAGCATCTACATTTAGTTGCGATATTGGCCTGTAATTACTACAGCTAGATGGATCTCTACCTTGCTTCTGAATTACCGTGATACACGCCTCCCTCATTGTTGGACATAAGATTCCCTAAGCAGAAAATGATTATACAACCGACTTAGAATTGGAGCCAATTCAGGCCCAAAGTCTCTGTAAAATTCAACTGGTAGCCATTCCAGGCACAGAAATGTACACATATTAAGCTGATCAATAGCATTTAATATCTCCATATCCTTAAATGGTTGGTTGAGAGCTGCTGCATGTGCCTTTGATAATTTTGGCAATTCAATTTTCCTGAAGAATTCCTCTAAATTACCTATTGGTGTAAATTGAGTTTCAGCATATAATGTTTTATAAAAAAAAACCTAAAGCATTCACATATGTCTTCCCTTTTCACCATCAATACACCTTGGTAATTTACAATTCTCTGGATATATGATCTATCCACCATGCCTTTCAATTTATTAGCTAGTACTTTACCACCCTCATCACCCGCCCCCAATATTTCTGTTCGATATCGAACCAACCCTTGTCTCCTTGTAAATCTATTTCACATCCCAGAGATTCATTTGCTCTATCCATGATTATCTTATCCTCACTACTTTTTGACAGTTGGTATTTCTTCGGTAGCTGATTAGACTCATTCACAAAGAGGCTTAGTATTCCCATCCCTGACTTCCTAGCACGAGATGTCAAGTTAATAAATTCCCCATGAATAGTTGCCTTAAAGCTGTCCTAGACTATTAATCTATCGGCTGTACCTTCACTCATCTCAAAGAAAGAATTGATAAATGATTTTAAATGTTTCAATACATCTCGATCATTTAGTATGCATGTTTTCAGACGCTACCTAGAGATGATGTACCTTGCACTACCCAGTTCTATCTCCAGTTTAGTCATAGAATGATCTGACAGACCTCGTTCATCATCTCAACACTGCTGGTCTTTTCAATAAGTCTATCTGAGATTTAAAAAAATAATAGTCAATTCTAGAGTGGGAATCATGAACTGGTGAAAAAAAGTAGTATTCTCTCGCTCCTGGGTGCAGCCTTCTCCAACAGTCTACTAAGTCAAAACTATGTAATGTTCTAAATGCTCTACTTACTCCTATCGCAGTATATCTACACAAGGCAGATCGGTCCAATTTGTGGTCAAGGACACATCTCCCACCAATATGGTATGTTCACCACGCATGTTCTGCAATAAGGAAGTTTACTTTGTAAAAAAAGATGCTTCCCGTTATGTTCCCCTCATAAATCTCATCAACTAGAAGCACTTTTACTTCATCATCCATAGTGACCCTCTACACTCATACCCAATCCCCTTTGGAATAGTATTCCCACTCCTCTGGATTTGGAAGCATAACAATTCAACATATTAGTATAAATGCCAAGTAACATAACATATCTTGTGCTGGTCATACAATTCTTCGCTTCCTCCACTAAATGAGTTTCTTGCAGAAAAACAAAGTCTGTGCTTGCTCCCCACAATCGTGACATCACTTCTTTCCTTTTCCGAGGACAATTCAGACCTTTAACATTCCACATACAAAAATATAGCTCACTCATCAATCAATACAAACCATCTATGTTCCTCCCCTCCTTCTCCTGATGTTATTACCAAACCAATTCAGATACACCTCTAAATTCTGACTTGCGTTACGTTATAAGCCAGCCCTTGCTTTCTATTGGTGCTGGGTGTTTTGTAATTAGCAGCGATAAAGCAAGGTTATAACTGAGCATTCACAATGTTTTGAGTTGGGAACCAGGTTAAAACAGTTAAGAGTCAATTAAATTGTTAACCTTTGACGTGTTGCATACATGTTTATTGTACAAATTACAGTCAAAATACTTAACTATGAAATAACACATACAAGACCACATAAAAAACACTAGAAAAAAATATTTTCAACAAATCATTCTTTGTCACCTCAGAATTTTACTTAGTTTTAATATGTACACCGTCATAGGAGTTCAGAACAATTATCCCAATGAACTGTGCCGTTATCTATTAGTACTTTAAAACACAATATTCAGCCCCAATGCCCCCTCACACTGAAGTATAGTTCAACCCATACTAAAAATGCAACTTCAGGCACTCCCATTGCATTTTTATCAGTAGTTTATTTATATAGCGCGCCTAACCCGGAGGTATCGGGGAGCATTTACAAGGTTACATATAAGAGAGGGACAAAGATACAGTTGAGACAGATACAAAGTAAATATTTACATTACACGATTATGTTGAGCATTGGGCATTATATATTACAGGGTTACATTAAGGATATTTACAAGTATGGTATGGTAATACAAAGTTAAACATCATGAGAAACAAGCCATGTTTTAACGTTTTTTTGAAAACTGTGGTGTCACAGTGTTGATCTTAAGGATACAGGCAAGGAATTCCACAATTTGGCTGCCAGTACAGGGAAGCCGCTAGCCCTGGTTTCTTAAGCTTATATTTAGGAACCCTGACGCAATCAGAGTGTAAGGTTCTGGTAGGTCGATCCGATGTGTTTTTGGCAAATTTATGTGCTAGGCATTTCGAGGCCAAGTTGGCGAGGCATTTGTGGGTGAGGGTTAGTGATTTGAAATTAATTCGGTCTTTCACAGATAACATTTAGTATTGCGTCTAACATCAGAGATGTGCTGCATTTTAGGAATATTTAACGCAGTTCCTAAAGCATGGTTCTGCAAGATTTGCAGTTTGTTGACATTGTGTTTGCTTGACCATAGGTATAAGGCATTACAGTAGTCTCTTTTGGACAGAATTAGTGCCCTGGCCAGAGTAGTACAGCTTGATGTAGAGAGGAACGGTGTACACACATTAACTTACAAGTGTATGCTGTGACATTGACTTGTCTTTTCAAGTTTAAGGCTGTCGAGATGGAAGCCTAGGGTTTTTACCTCCTTGGATACTTTGATGTTGTTACCGTCAATATTAAATGATTTCAATTGGCTACTTAGTTTATTTAGTATTACTGTAGAACCAATGAGCAAGAGCTCAGTCTTCTCATCGTTAAGACAGAGGCCATGGTTGGCCATCCATGCTTGGATAATGAGATAGATTTTGTTAAACAGGGTTGAGTCAGTAATATGGTCACCAGTGATAGTAATGAGAATCTGGGTGTCATCAGTATAGTTGGTGTACGTGATACCCAGATTGTCAAGGTCATCAAAAAAAAAAAGAGGCTTGGTGAAGATGTTGTACATCATAGGGAAGACATTTGTTTACAGCAAATCCCTAGAGCACTACTACCGTGAAGGATCTACACTATTGTGTGTCATGTTCTAAACTGGTAGTATTTATTTTACCTTCTAGTGACTTTTCCACATTTTACCTCCAAGCATGTGCTGGAAAACGTCCTTAGCTATAGAGAGGTACTTTGGCACATACACTTCTATAAACCAAGGAGGGTTTGCAAATAAACCTCACCAGAAGAGTTTGTAGAGTCAAGCATAGGTGAGGCTGATTTTGTTCCTTTCAATATATTTATCTCAAATAAAAAGGTCAGGCGGGAGGACTAGGAGAGAGCCCACCCCTTTATCAACTAGTAGAGACATTTTTAAAAACAGGTGTGAGGCCTACTGCCCACCATTATTACTCTACTCACCACCCTTTGAAACAGACATATGCAGGAACCCATTTACAAGGGAGAGAGAGGACAGTGCATGGATCTATTAGACCCAGCAGCCTTAGTCTCTTCATAGAAGCACAAGGCAAGAAACAGTCTGCATATGCTGAACAGGTGTGGTGGTTTTGTGAATGGGACCTTATTAATGCCCTGACATGCAGCCACCGGGAGCCGGATATTGTCTACCAAGCACATTTGGGATAACTGCATAGCACAGCGTTCAACAGGCTTGGAACAGACTGCTTGTCAAAGAAAGGAAAGGCATAGAACTATAGAAATTCCTGTCGAAGCATCACAAAAAAGGTTATTGTGGTTTCTGGTTACAGAATGTGGGATGTTTTCACCCACTAGGCTCTGCCCTGCGACATCCCTGGGGGCTGGTGGCACCAGAATCAGCAAAATGGCCGCATAAGCCCTATGCGCGCCAAAACCTATGAAAAATTGTGCTTTTAAACCGGAAAGGATGGCTGCCAAATCTACTTTGCCTGTTGTCAGTAGTAGGAAGGAGACCTCACTGCTGCAACCTGTCACTGGGCTGCCCACCAAGTAAAAATTGAAACTGCATGAAAGGCAGTGCTTTATTGCAAGGAAACCCAGAAATTGCTCTTCAATCTTTTCTTGGTTTACTGAAAATATAAAATACTGGACCAAAACACCACAAAACATCCAATATCTTTGCTGGGTGTTACCCGCCACTTCATTTAAGGAATCAATATGAACCCACAATGTCAGGAAAAGTGGAATCCATCATCAAAATATCCACAGTAAAAAGTGTGCTTGCCTGTGAAAATCTGTCAAAATATGGGCACAGTACCAGCGGCCGCCTGTGACTGTTTCAAAAGCCTGCATCTAAACTGCAAATTTGCACCATTAAGATCAAATGGCTTAAATCTAAGTGACCTGTCATTAAGAGGAACATAGGTTGTAACTATTTAATCTCCATGATTTAGAGACTTTAACAGAGTTCTAGCTGCTTAATTAAAAATTGCAAGTTTTATTTTAAATAAATAAAATGTTATAATTTGACAGTGAACTTAGCTGAAACTGAGTCATCAAACCAGTTCTCCCCACCTTTTCCCCAACAAAAGGCATCTCTCCCGCTTCTCACCAAAGGCCAGGAATTCACATTCACGTGTTGATTAAGAGGGGAGGAGATTTGGGCTGCTGCTCCTGGAGGAGACAATTAACCTTACTTGGCTGTAAAGATATGCAGATTGTAAGTGTCAACAGTGGCCTCTGCCAGAGGAAGAAGGCGGAGATTGCTTTTGAGCTACAAGAAACCATTGGAGGCGGGGATAGACATTTTTGTTGATTCTCAATGCACAGAAAGCATATTTCTAAAAAGACTGACAAAGGACTGTGTGAATTTTTAAAAATTGTAAAATTACAGTATTGTTAGTCATATTTTTGTGCGCATTTTAAAAGGACCCAGAACTCTGTGCGATGTTCTGAGAAGGCACTGTGAAAATTCTGGTTTTGTAGCAATTGTATTCATGCCAGAAGCACGAAACTTCATACGATTATGCCCACATATCATGCGCACATATGTATAAAATTGTGGGCGAATCAGATGTGTCCCGGATAAAAAGTGCGAAATATTGTCAATTCCAGACCCAAGATCTCACAGCTACGGGGCTTGGAAGAATATGTGCTCCAACAAATATGTGATCTATGTATGTCAGTGGTATAAAGATTGTACACATATAAAGATGTATTATATCAAAAATAGATTTTATGTGCAAAAGGCAAAGGGGAGGTTTTCCCTGCCTCATAAACCGCATCATCATGATGACACTCCGTTTTCCCCTCCAATCAAGTGAGAGCGCAGACTTTAGCCAATGAACTACCTAGTGGGTGCGCCTAGGATAATTCAGCTTACCCACCCCTTTATGAAACACAAATAGAGACAGCTTAGGACCTAGAGAAATACTGATCCACCCACCATCCCGATTTCAGCGAAGCACTTTGAAGGAGATACATCCATACTCCTTGTTCCAGACTCCAAAAACTTTGCAAGCAGAAAGGCTCAGAGCATAGCTGAACCACTTTCAGCTGGGCCTAATTTACAGAACCCATCCCTCAACTTAAAGGGGAAACCAAAGAGCAGCCAGGCTGTGCTGTAACTGCTTGCCTGCCAAAGAATCATTTTCATAACCAGAAGGGCAGGTTAAACCCCGTCTCGTGCAGTGCTGTGTAGACCAGAGAGCCATTGCAGATCCAGCCCAGTCCTGCCGTGCGGTGTCCAGAGGGCCTTGCTGATCGTTGAACCGTCCAGTCCGGTGTGCCCAGCAGTCTGTCCCAGAAATCTTTGACCAGAATCACTGACGGTTCCATTCAAAACATTGGTAGTGAGTATCCATAGTATAGGATTGTCACTAGCCTATGTACTGTCCATAGTCATCCCTATCAAAATCAAATCTATATCATATCCAGAACTGTATTGGTAGAAATCCTTTTTGTCGTACCTGAACTTTCTCGATTCTCCTATAGTCCTTCTGTAATAATATTGTTAAAATCATATTTGCGCTCATATATTGCATCTGAAGAAAGGCAAGCGTCCCGACGGACAAAAACCTAATTGGTGACGCCCTGATTTGGTGGCTGTGCTGTCATGTAGTTTGTATCTTCATAGTCCATTCCTAGTATAAAGAAACCTTGTTTGTATTTTAAAAGCGCCTTTGTTTTACATTCGGGCTCTTTCTGAAGAAAAAAAAAAAAGACGACCTCCACGAAAACGTTCATAACTTCTTCATACTTACGAAACAAGATTTAAGTGTCTACTTGAAGCTAACATCCTAAGCTTTCTAAAGAACCCAAAACCGCATCTCAACTCCTTATAGTTTTTCCGCAATTGGCTCAAATCTATAACATGTGAAATAGCTTTTCATTGCACCCGACCTCAAAGTTACGTTTTCGACTTGCTTATCGCTCTTAAATCATTGCTCGTGTTTGTCTGATGCCATACAAAGTGGCTCCCATTAGTATTTCAATAATTTCAGTGAATTAAACCATTTTCAGTGTTTTTACCTATTCATTCAAGCCAATGTTAAAATCATTTTTGACACGTTTGCCAATCATTCCTGTTTCTCTCTGTGTTTGCTGGCGGAAATTGGGATTGATATACCGTATTGATTTCTGCATTCCTGAAACCTGTTCTCTCTCCTATTTCTTCCTATTGCATTTTGGCGGGGATTGAAGAGTGTGCAGGGGAAATATTAATTACATTGCCATTTGATTGAACACACACAAGTATTATTTCTGTGCTGCCTTATTTTTTCCATCATTGCTCCTTATGGTTAAATAGATTGTTTAGTGTGACATCACCCCATTGGTGATTATTGTACAACCATTAAAAATAGTGTGATATATATTGTGCAATACATAATAAATATTTTAACTTTGCAAACCAGCCTGCTTCCTGGTTCAGTGTGACCCGGGGGCGATGGGGGATAGGGGGGGGATTCAAAGAGAGGGGCGTGATATAAGTGGTACATCATTCAGAAATAAAAGAACTAAGACACAAATAATTAAGGGTTTCAGCTGTGCATCACACGCTAGGCATTGACTTAGGTGAAGTGCCGGGTTGAAATCACTTACAAGAAAATATCAACTCTTCAATTTAAAAAACACAGATTGAGAGACAGAGAGACAGAGAGACAAAGAGACAGAGAGAGACAGAGAGAGAGAGAGAAGGCTTTAGGGCTTCCTCTCCATTAACACAGAAATGATTACCTCAAAGAACAACGTCTTGACTAATGTAGCAACAAGCTTTCAGTCGAAACCATGCACGATCCAGTATCAGGAATCTAGATGGAGGTAGCAGAAACACTTAGTGAAGTTCTAAAACCATCAATGATGGGAAAAGGCTGGAGCTACCATCATCCCACAGGTCTGGCTGACCATGATATAGTCATCAAGAGAATGAAAGAATGAAAGAAGGAAGACTGTCTTCAACTGGAGAAGAATAATAATCCATCCACCTAATGAAAACAAAAAACGAGTGACATCGAGCACCTCAAAGTCTAGTCTTTCCCAACTTAACAGTATACTGTAGAAAGTCAAAATGACTAACTACGGGCAGTCGGTGCATGAAGAGGTTTTAATTAAAAAACTCATCCAGTGCACTGAATTGTGTAGGAAAATACCCATTCAAGACAGGAAACATTGTCCAAGGCAAGATTCAAGATGCATGTGCAAAGGGTTTAACAAGAGTGTGGGAGCCCCTCTACTGGGAATGAAAATGTATCAAAATAACCTCTTTTATGGGATTTCTTCCACTAATAACGGTGTACAACCACGATTTAGCTCACCAACATTTCACAGAGGAGAAATATCCATTTGCATACAAGTCTGGTCCCAGCCACAAGGGCAGTCATGCACGGAAATGGTAAGAAAATCTCCTCTGAACAGGAGTACCATCAGCAACCTCAGACATGTGTTTCGGCCCTTGTTGGGCCTACTCAGTAAGGTGAGGCTGAGTCTCTCTATGGCACTGTGAGCAAAGGGTCCACGTCTGGATTACCCTTGGTTATTTAGGGTGAAACCCCTTTAAAAACTTAACAAGTGTGTGGGACCCGCTCTACCAAGAGCGAGCATTGTTCAAATAACCTATTCTATGGAATTTCTTTCACTCAGGATGGTCTAGAACCTTGGCCAGAAGTCCACCGATCACGACCAAGCAAGGTAAAGGTAGTGTTAAGATTTAGGGAGAGTTGAACCATATAGAAGGATAATGGCAGAAAGGGGTGTGTAAACTCAACCCCTGTACTCCGATTCAGTCAAACAAATTTAGAGGTTCTGAATCCGCTGGGCCCACTCTGTATTGGATCAGTTGAAGGGGTCCAGGGTTCACTGGTGCAGACGTCACTTTCAACTTCAGCTTTTGGGTCTGCTTAGTTAGTTGCCTTGGCGAGACATTTCCTTTGACTGTGCAGCTGGACCACCCTGGAACGATGAACCACCACCATATGGACTACCTCACATGACCGCCAGAACACCGTGCAGGTGCGAGAAAGCGCCAGTCGCACACACCACAGTCAGGTGGTGGAAGATAATCCCTGTGGCAAAAAGAGAGAAGCAGGACATGCAACACCCCCTCTTCAAGCTGGAGAGCTGCAACTGCACGGGAAGGCTTTTTGCCTCATCAGTTGAGGATCAGCAGAGTCACAAGTCTGAACTCTGGTCTACTTCACTGTACTGGTTTCCGTACTGACAGGTGGTCAGTCCACAGGGTGGTCCTGTAACACCTCTGAAGGCTTCCTAGTGCTGTATCCTTAAGAAGGGTTAGAGACTGGTTGTCCCACTGGTCATGGGGTTGAAGCACATATGAAGGCCTTCAGGAATCAGGCAAAGGAGTAGGGCTTTGCTGGGACTTGGCTGGAGGCAATGCTGGTTCGCAGCAGCGATGGTCCATGTTTCTTCAGCAGGATGAGATAATCCTTATCAAAAGGGGTCTTGGCTCCAAAAATGATCTGCAGGTTTCTGCAACCTGTGGCTCTCCAGATGTGTTGCACTACAACGCCCTTGATGCCTCACCATTGATTATGCTGGCTGGGGCTGGTGAGAGAAGAATCAATACCAAGGCGGGGGTCAGCTTGGACAGTTAAGTTGAGGGTGCCTGCCTTCAGAGCTGGCAATCACATTATATAGCTAAGGAAAAGGGTGCCATATTCCACCTAATGAAAAAGAAGGCAGTTGGGCATGTTAGAATTACCAGCTACTTACAGCAATCTCTTCAGGGGCCCTATATTTTAAGAGGTCTAGTTGTAGTCTGTACACACAGAAACAGAAAACATGTTACATATTTCCAGTCCTAAAAACTGCTCGCTGTCCTTAACCCTATTAAATGGCATTTACTATAGCCACATTCTTACATCCGTTCCTGCAGCAAACCAGGGTTAGTGATTATGGATCTCTGATTGGACTGTTGCAGGTGGTTTAAAATGCAGTAACTGAGGCCATATAACCCGAGGTGGCTGTGGTGCTGTTACCGACATGGTTGGCCTGCCGCTGCGGCTAATACTGTCTGTAGAATCCGTGTAGTTTAAAAAAAGAAAAGAAAAAGAAGCTTACCTTTGTAGTGCAGCCCGGCGCCGTGTAGGGTCCCCCCCCCCCCCAGACGCCCCTGGCCCCTCATCTTATCTAAAGAGCAATACATTCAGAGTCAGTATAGGTACATATTGATGCAGTACCTTTATCCGGTGAGAGGAGCGGAAGGATTAGCTAAGTTTTTAGTGGGTGGAAGTTGGGTGTATGGAGGAAAGGGGAATTTGGACTAGGAGTACAGTAATCACTACAGTGAGTAATTTTTACTTATACCTATGTCCCGTCACCTTTTCCCCCACACCTATGGGAGAATACCAAGCAATATACAACTCCATGTCTGGAAAAAGCCTAAACTGTTGCATATGGGTGCTTGCCCTAACCAAGCATCTATTCTAGAGCTGCTGTCCACGAAATAGTGTCTGTAGGAAGCTGACTGAGAGGCTTTGTAGCTTGTCTCCTGTGGCTCATGCCTCTGAAAGCTTACTGCTGCGCTTTTTCGCCCTAGTTAGGTGTACCTGCAAACCGCCATGGGTGGGCTTGCCTTGGAGCTCATAATGACTAATGCAGGATTCAATCCATCTTTCTGTTTTAGTTTTTGACAAAATGTCTGTCCGATGCCCAATGAAGTCTAGTCCTCTCGAGAATATCAGGACCGTGTAGGATTCTATCTGCCTCTGTCTGGGGGTCCTGGAAGAATACCAGAAGTAGTATTTCGTCATTCATGCTGGATTATGAGACCACTTTAGGAAGAAATGAAGGGTGTGTTTCGAAGTGCCACCTCACGTCAAATAAAGGTAATGTAAGGTTTCTCTGAAAACAGCACCTGTAATTCACTGATCCTACGGGCTGATGTCATTGACACCAGTAAAGCAGTTTTCCAGGAACCAAGATGCAAATCCATATAGAACATAGGCTCAAATGGTTTATGGGCTAGTGCCGTTAAAAAAAAGAAAAAATTAATTCCCATGCTGGGGATATGTCGGTGCATCAATTAGTGGGAACAGATGGAAAAGCCACACAAATTGCCGCTTTATGACAGGGTTGGAAAATCCTATAACCCTCTCTTTGTTGCACAGGAAAGCTCCCAGAGCCGGCAGGTAAGACCTACAAGAATCCTGCATCCCAGAGTGAACTAGGCTAGACAGAAAAGACAATGCATCACTCACTGAAGCTTAAAAAAGGGTTCAGGGCTCTGTCGAGTATCAAGTGGCAGAATAAGAACCATTTCCTCTATAATGTGACCTGTATTGTAGTCTGATAAACCTAAATGGACAGAATTCAGTTCTTCAGGTGTCAAAGAATCAAGGAAAGCGATTGAGGAGAGAGGTGGTACAACTTCGCCATTTGCTGGAGAAGAAGAACTGCACGGGACAAGAGATGGGGAGGTGTTCCAGATGCCATATGCATGAGGGTAGAAAACCAGTGCCTACTAGGTGAGTGGGGAGCAATCAGGAGAACCTGACAATTCCTGGCCCTCAACAGAGGGTGGCACAAAAACTGTCTTAACAGAGGGCACAGTAGCGAAAGTCCACCTTCTTAGCCATTGGTGGAACCAATGCTATTTCTTGCCACATTTTACTAGTCTCTCCTACCACATCTGGCAGAAGATTAATGTTATGTTAGGGAAATGTATAAAGTGCAATATACACCAAAAAGGCAACTTGGTTACAAATATACCCAGGACAGATACATCAGGGAAAACGGGGCCTTCCTAAAACGGATGCGTTTTTATTGATCAACGAAATTTAAGATGATCCTCTGTGCCACGCAGTGAGAGAGGCAATTGATTCCATAGAGTTTCTGCGGCGACAGAAGGCACGACCACCCAATCTAGACTGACAATACTGCAGAAATCGAAGGAGAAGAGCGTCCTGAGAGTGCAAAGTACAAGAAGGAAGGTAGGGACAGAATTTAGATTGTGGATATTCAGGCCCAGAGTGATAAAAAGGCCAGCTGAACTAAGCCGAGGGGCTTGAACTGGATCAGACTCTGTACAGGCAGCCAGTCTAGCTGCCGTAAGGGAGGAAGGACATGAGCTCCATATAGTGATTGAGAAACAACTCTAGCTGCCCGATTCTGAAAAATCTAAAGGCGCTGTACCAAATATGCAGGATGTGCAAGAAGAACAAGTTACTTATCAACTGTAACGTTCTTTCGACTGGATGTTCCTCCCACGCATTCCTCATCTTGTGATAATTCTTTATCTCCAGCTTCGCTGCTTCGGAAAAAAAAATTCTCGGCAGAGGGCGCTGTGCTCGAGGTCGTGGCGTCAATTGTCCCTCGACGTACTCCGTCGACGTCACCGATGGTATAAATAGCTCGAGTCGCGCCCGTTGCTTCAGGTCTGTTTTTTCGATGATATATATATATATATATATATATAGGAGGAACACTCAGGCGTGTCCCATGACCGATACATTGTTCGTGAGAGGAAAGTGTAAGAAACATAAAACTGTACTGTGGGGTAGGATGGGAGGGTCGATGAGAAATACGTGGGAGGCACATCCAGTCGAAAGAACGTTACAGTTGGTAAGTAACTTGTTCTTCGAATGGATTGTGTCCTCCCATGTATTACTCATCTTGTGATAGGCTCCCATAGCAGTATCAATTTTTGGAGGCGGGAGTACTAATTTCAGTTTTCGTGGACAGAATGCAGAACTGCCTTTGCAAATAAACCCTTGTTAGAGGAGGCAGTGTCCAAACAATAATGTTTAACAAAAGTATGCATTGTTTTCCAGGTTGCAGCTGCACAAATATCTGCTGCTGGGACCCCCCCTCTTTAGAGCCGCAGAAGTAGCCATTCCCCTTGTAGAATGGGCATGAAGCCCAGCTGGTGGTTCTTTTTCCGCTAATCTGTAGTATTCAACTATGGCTAATATGATCCAGCGGGAAATGGTCTGTTTTGTTACAGATAAGCCTAATTTATGACCAGTATAACCCACAAACAGTTGGTCATCTTGTCTCAATTTAGCCATCCTTGAGATGTAAAAACTAAGAGCCCTTTTGGGATCTAATCTGTGTAATCTCTCCTCATCTTTGCCCAGATGAGGAGGAGGATAAAAGGTTGGTAGTACCATTTTTTGTGACAAATGGAAGTCGAAGACTACTTTTGGCAAGAACAAAGGTTTAACTTTAAGGACTACCTTATCTTTATAAAAAATAGTATATGGTGGTTTGCATGAGAGAGCCTGAAGTTCGCTAACCCTGCGGGCTGATGATAGGGCCACAAGGAGGACAGTTTTTAGAGTCAAAAGCCTCAATGGACATGAGCGCAGAGGCTCAAAGGTATGCAAGTCAAGAATTTTAATACTAAATTTAAGTCCCAAGTTGGTACATGAAAAGGTACTGGAGGGTATACATTAGTAAGCCCCTTTAAGAATTGAATTATTAACGGTATTTTGAAATATGAAACCCCTTCCGAGGAGCGCTTGAAAATGGACAGCGCAGCAAGGTATCCTTTGATTGTTCCTATCTGGAGCCCCTGATTAGCTAGATGTAGTAGAAAAGAGAGCACCATTGGGGTGCCACACTGAAAAGGGTCCACATCCTTGTCTTTGCACCAGTTACTAAACTTGTTCCAGCGACATCGGAACCAAGACTTTGTTGCTGGTCTTCTGGCCGAAAGCAAGTTTTCCATTACGTCATCCGGAAGATCCCAATCCTTGTATCTCAACCTCTCAGAAACCATGCGTGAAGGTTGAGTGTCTTGACCTCTGGATGGAGAACCCGACCTTCCTCTTGCGAGAGAAGATCCTCTCTTTGCGGAAGACGTATTGGAGGGCAGATGGACATGCCTAGAAGGTCTGGGTACCACTTCCTCCTGGCCCAATCCGGGGCAATTAGGATCATGGTTTTCCTGAACTTTCTCAACCTCCTGATTACTTGAGGAATCACGGGGACTGGTGGAAACGCGTACAGCAGTGGAAACTTCCACTCCACTACGAATGCATCTCCCAGAGCTCCTCCTTGAGGAGATTCCCTTGAGCAGTACTGATCGCACTTCCGGTTGATCGGGGTGGCAAACAGATCCACTTGAGGGGTTCCCCAAAGGGCGAAGATCTCCAGAAGGACTTCCTAAGCCAGCTCCCACTCGTGAGAGACCGTGCTCTGCCTGCTCAGAGCGTCTGCCGCCGTGTTCTTCTCTCCGGCTAGTTGAATTGCCGACAGAGAGATTCCTTCTCGTATTGCCCAGAACCAGAGCTGCATTGCTTCTCTGCACAGTGGCAGTGACCCTACTCCTCCTCTTTTGTTGAGGTTGTACATGGCCACCGTGTTGTCCGTCATTATCAGGACATTCTTTCCCTGTACAGAGGGCAGAAAGGCCTTCAGAGCTAGTCTGATTGCCCTCAGCTCCAAAAGGTTGATGTGTAGTTTGGACTCCGATGGAGACCAACGACCGCTGATTGTCAGATCGTTGGTGTGTGCTACCCACCCCGTGAGTGAGGCGTCCGTCACTGCCGTTATCTCCTGCCATGGTTGCCAAAAAAACTCTCCCTTGAGAATGTTGTCGTTGCAAGCCCACCATAGAAGATCCTGAGCAACTGCGCTCGGAACTTGCAGAAGGTCCGACATATTCCCTGAGAACTGGGACCACTGAGTTCTGAGTGCCCATTGAAGGGATCTCATTCTCAACCTGGCCTCTGGTACTAGGAAAATGTAGGATGCCATGAGGCCGAGCAACCTGAGAAAAATCGAAGGCCGGTAGATGTTGGGCATTCTGAAACTTCGTTACCATCTGCTGGATGTGGAGAGCTCTCACTTCGGGAGGCGAGGCTTTTCCTGATGAAGTGTTCAAGACTGCTCCGATAAACTGGAGTTTCTGGGATGGTATCATGTGGGACTTCTTGAAATTGAGAGAGAAGCCCAATTTGTGGAGGAAGTGGCAGGTGATCGAAAGGTGTTCCTGAGCTTTTTCTGGAGAACTTGCTCTGATCAACCAGTCGTCCAGGTAGGGATATATGTGAATACCTCCTCTCCGGAGACTTGCTGCCACAACCGCCAACAGTTTGGTGAAAACCCTCGGGGCGGAGGTCAACCCGAATGGCAGAACTCGAAACTGATAATGAGAATTGCCAATCGCGAACCTCAGGTAATCTTTGCTTTGGATGGATTGGCACATGAAAGTAAGCATCCTGAAGGTCCAATGATACCAAACAATCTTGGAGTTGGAGAGCCTGAAGGATCTGAGAAAGAGTCTCCATCTTGAACTTGTCCTTCCTGAGGAACTTGTTCAAGTTTCTCAAGTCCAAGATGGGTCTCAGTCCTCCTTTTTTGGGATGAGAGAATATGGGGAGTACCAACCGCTGTTCCTCTCTGCTACAGGTACCGGTTCTATGGCACCTTTCTCTAGCAGGGTTAACATTTCCTGCAACAGGAGTGGATCTGGAAATTTGGCAGAGTTGGCTCCTGGTGGATGATTCTGAGGCCTTTTTAGAAAGGCGAGAGATTAACCTTGGGCTACTGTTTCCAGTGCCCAAGCATCTGAGGTAATGCCCCGCCATTCCTTCAGATGTTGAGAGATCCTGCCTCCAACTGGTGTTTTGTGTAATAAGGTCTCAGAGGGATTTGGAGGCGGCTGCAGGAGTGGCTGAGGGTACAGATGCCGCTCCTGAGGCTGATTTTGAACCTCTTCCTCGTGTTCCACGAGGGAAGTTTCTTTTTCCTCTTTGAGAAGCCTGTCCTCCTTCCTCTACCAAAAGAGGAGTAGTATCGAAAAGAACGACCCCTCCAAGAAGATGAGACAGAATAGGGTTTTAGAGGCTGGTGCAAAGAGGCGCTATGTGACTTAGCTGCCGCTTTTGAGGTCTGAAGTTTTTCTAGGCTATCATCACCCTTTCTGCCAAAGAGCCTCGAGCCATCAAAGGGCATGTTGAGAAGTCTGGCTTGCACGTCCGGTGCAAACCCCGACTTCCTCAACCACGCAAATCTGTGTAGCACAACGCTTGCAGCCATGGATCTGCTGATACTATCAGCAGTATCCAGTCCAGACTGGAGACATACCCCCATTGCCTCCTTCCCGTCTTTGACTATATTCAGGAAGCCTTCCCTTTCCTCGCCTTCCGGAATATGATCAGCCGCCGCCGAAATACAGTCCCACAGGGTATGGGTAAACCTGGCTAGGGTACAGGTGACATTTGCCGATTTAAGTGCCATACTGCCTGATGTGAAAACTTGCCCAGGCATCAATTTTTGTATCCTCTCTAACTGCAGGGATAGTTGGATAAGCAGTTTGTTTTGAAGTAGATGCTGCCTGAATGACTAAACTCTCTGGAGTCGGATGTTTATTCAAATATTCAGGATCCGTTCCATCCGGCCTATATTTTCTTGGAAAAGTGCTATCTGCAGCAGCAATAGTTTCTGGTTTCTCCCAGTTTTTCTCCACAGTCCTTTGGAGGGCTCTGTGGAAAGGGAGAACAGGATCTTTCTGAGGTCCATTGACGATTATATCCGTCATGTCATCTTGTTAAAAAATGGGTGAAGTATTACCCCAACCCATATATTCAACTACCCTGGTCATAAGACCCCTGTACCCAGCATATGCATGCTCTGCAGGATCAGGTTTGGCGAACTCTAATTCTGGGGATGTGCCAACTGCACTGGCAGAATGTAGAGTATAACTTAGGTCTCTCATTCTAGATTCCTGGTCAATAAGTTCCTCAGGAACCTGTCTTGTACCATAAGTAACTCCCAAAGGAGTAACCTCGTCTTCTTCTGAAGCAGACTCTTCATAGATTGTTGACATAGATTTGAAAAAGTCTGACCTGGGCAAAGGAGTGAATCTCCTTTCCTCCTCTTCCATCTGCTTCGAAGGAATTGTCAAATCCCTCAAAGTTTTCGAAGATGACTTTGATAATGGCGTCGATGACGCATTTGGCTTTGGTGTCGAAATTATCGACGTCGAGGGCGTCGACTAAGTTGTCGAAGTCTTCGACGACTTGTGTTTCTTGCATGGCACTGGAGAGGTGCTCAACTCTCGAAGAGTCTTCGACGGTTTTATGTCGACTCGAGGTTTTTTGGATTCCTTGACGCTACCGGTCTTAGCCACGGTAGCCTTGGACTTCCCTTTGTCGTCCCTTGGAGCGACTTTAGGGGTATGGCTTTTTCAAGGGGGTCGGGCCGTATTCTCGAAAACCTCCATCATCTTTTTGCGGAATTCTTCCCACTTACTGGGAGAATCCGATTTAGTCGGACAATGAATTTCTTCGGTCGACTCTGAAAAAGAAGATGATGAGGGAGATCTATGTCTCCTCTTCATTTTTTTCGATGACGACGAAGAGTGTCTCGATCTACTCCTAGATCGAGATCTCTTTGAGTGCCTATGGCGATCCGATTCCTTAGAATCAGTCGCTTTCTTGTTTCTTTTTGACGAAACCTTTTTTGAGGCCTCCCTCCCCACCTACAGTTTACCTCTCCTCTCACAATGAGCTTTTTCGGTCATAGATTGGCAGGACCCGCAGTCGTCGGTTTGGTGACTGGAACCGAGACACCAGAGACAAATCCGGTGGGGATCGGTGATCGACATCTTAGATCCACAATCTGAACACTTCTTAAACCCAGTTCTGGGTGTCGAAGGTGTCGAAGATGACGACATTTTCTTCACAGAAAATAGAAGCGCGCCGTTCTCGATAGCGAAGCGATCGGAAAAACGGAACTGAAGTAACGGGCGCGGCTCGAGCTATTTATACCATCGGTGACGTCGACAGAGTACAGAGTACGCCGAGGGACAATCGACGCCATGACCTCGAGCACAGCACCCTCTGCAGAGAAATTTATTTTCCGAAGCAACGAAGCTGGAGAGAACGAATTATCACAAGATGAGGAATACGTGGGAGGACACAATCCATTCGAAAGAGAGAATTACAATAATCCATGTAGCCAAAGGTCAGAGGGGCAACCACAGGAGCCCGCATAGAGTCTAATAAAAAAAGGTAAAACTTTTTCGAAGGACACTCAAGTTTGCAGTGGCCAAGGCTCTGCTGTCAAATATTTCTTAAAACCAAGATCTTTAACTATAGGAAAGGCTTATGAAAAGGACCTAGAACAGGGGACCATAAGGAAGGGGACCAACAGGAGGTGGCTGAGGGGGCCCACTACAAGCACCTCATCTTATCCCCATTAATCTTAAGTAAATTATTGCTCATCCATCTGCCAACGGATTCCAAGCACATTTTAAGCTAAGACGCTACGGCTTGCTCAGAAAGGTCTAGCCTGATGATGATCTGAGGGTCATCAGTGTAGGAATAGCATTAGAAACCATAAGACTGGATTAGTTTGGCAAGCGGTTGAACTTACACGTTGAATAAAATGGGGGAAAGACCAGAGCCTTGAGGGATACCCACAAGTCAATGGAACGATAAGGGCCAAGACAAAGCGACTGGACCCGGTCCTATAAAAAAGAATGGAACTTCCTCGGTAGAATATGCCTGGACGAGACTGAGTGTCCAGTGTACTGCGCCTTCTATTACTTTAGTGCCATGTTCGACATTGTAATGCGGAACAGATTGTGGCAAAAATGTGTCTCCTGGAACATCTCCCTGTACTTCTCAAAATGCTCCTGCTAATACATACCGACACTAGCATTAAGGTACGCCTGGATGCCGAGGGTAAATTGTCCGCCTCCATGGCCACTCAAAGAGGTGTGAAGCAAGGTTACATTGTAGCAGCAACCTTGTTCAGCCTTTGCCTTTAACATGCGGACATGAAAGTTGCATTCAGTAACTTGAATCAATTCCCCGTGAAGGTTTAAGTCCAACAAATTAGTTGGCTCTCTTACGCCGATGACCTTCTCCTATTAGACCATACTCCCAGGGGGCTGCAAAACATGATTACTGCTCTTTACTGAAACACTTGTGTATTGGCGCGTTATAAATGCCATATCATATCTTGCGCAGTATGCGGATACTAATGGGCTCAAAATAAACACTGACAACAGTAAAAGTATGGTGTTCTCTAGGAAATCTCAACATCGTAACAGAATGGTTTGGAAGTTGAATGATTCTCACCTTGAGCGCGTTACATCATATCAATACTTAGGCATACTTAAGGCATACTTATTAAGACTACCTTAAACTGGAATATTCATTGGTTAGCTACAAAACAAAAATGTATGACATCTATATACACTATTAGCTCCTTTATTGGTCGGAATGGAGTTTCCTCAATTCCTACTATTCTGTTATACACTGCAAACATTCTTCCGTGTTATACTATAGTAATGAGATTTGGGGCCATAAATATCCTCCAGACATACAAATATTTGAGGCAAACTGCTGTGTAAATTTAGAATGCCACAATCACTTTCTGTCAAGTTCTTATATTTCGAATTTGACCTAAATGGCACTTGGGCAGATTTTGCTAGAGTTGTCATGTGTTATGAAAATCTGTGAATGTTATCTAACGGGACGTTTATGGTGAACCTTCTGCGTGCCTTTGAAGGTGTTGATAAATGTAATTCAATGGAAACACTAGTTACAATTATATCCTTATATTCCAAGTGGCACATGGGATTTGTATGACAGTATAGTATATGGTGACTACTATGTGAGCAAAAACTGGTTAAAACAGAAATTAAACAGGTTTAGTTACAAAAATCATATAGTTCAGTTATCTACTAATAGCAATAGCGGCACATACTGTTGGTATAGATCTGTCCGTGAAGGTAAACCATTATTTATAATTGCTTATCCAAACAGTGATCTCATCCGACAGTATATGCTTTTAAAGTTTAATATTAGTGTTGCCCTTGAGACAAGTGGGGTGGTGGTGGGATTGCCACGATCTGCTCGCATGTGTCGTCTTTGTGGTGAAATTGTAATTGAATCACTAGAACATTCAATGACTCAATGCGAGAGTCTTCATCAGATTAGGCCACATTTTGTGAAAGCTTATGATAATACCTATGATTGCTCTGAAATATTGCTTCTCTGGCCAAAATACATGAAAGGTAATGATCAAAATCTTAACTGTTTTTATTGTAAAGATTTTATTGGAAATGTGTAGAAATTTTTAAATTACTCTGAGATTGTTTGGAACAGGATCTCCTTTAGAAGTTTTAGAATCGCAGTATGTATCGTTACGCAATAAGCAAATGGTTTTATTTTCTTGCTTGTTTTTACCCTGCTGTACCTAACTGATACCTGGTGGAATTTTATCATGTGCATGTTTTTATGTTTTATGTATTGTTTTGTATATACAAAGGCGTATGGCTATGAGTATATTAATAAATCAAAATCAGAATGGAACTAGGAACAGTACATAGCCTGCAAAGCCTGCCTGTGCCAGCTGAACAAGTAGGATGGAATGCTAATCATATCAAAGACAGCAGACAGGTCCAGCAGGATCAGTACACCAACCTCGTCCTGGTCACACAGCCGGGTTAGATAATCAACTGCAGATACCATCACTGTTTCTGTGCCCCGAAAGCCTGATTGAAAGGGATCGAAAAAACAGAGTTCTCCAGAAACCAGCTCAGTAGAGGAGTAACTAGGGACTGTAGCGGTTTCATAAGAAACGGTAATGGGGAAATGGGGTGGAAGACGGAAGGTAACAGGAAAGGCAGGATCCAGGGAGTGTTTTTTAAAAAGAGGAATGACCAAGGCGTGCTTCAAAGAAGGACGAATGCGCCCAGAACCAGAGCATTGATTAACCACTTCAGCGATTTGGGGTGCAGTAGTATTTATGGCTTACTTAACAATTGCGAATGAATGTCAGACTTCTCTGCCTATTTCAACAGCACGGATGACAGGACCCTTAGATCTGCCGAAGGTACCTATGCCACTGTAATGTCCAAGTACTACATTAGGCCTTGAAACCGGTCGTGAAAGGCAGTTGCCAACATGACCTCTGTCTCACCTATGTAAACATTCATATCTCCTGAGTCATTTACTGGCAAACCAGGTGGTAACAGTGGCGAAAGGATCCTTCAGCAGCAGAGGCTGTAGCAGCACTGATTCCAGCGAGCACGCTGGCTGTAATGTCAGAGGTAAAGGAGGCAGCACCAGTGGAGCAAGTAGTAGCATTGCCAAAAAGTCTGGAGCGGCAGAACCCAAGAACGGGGGGGAAATCACTTGAGAATCCCCACATGTCCCTGTAGTTGCTGTAGGCGGGGGGAATAACTGGTAACAGCACCTTTGGCATCAGGCCTTTGAAGTATTACCTCATGGGATGAGGCCTTGAAACCTCTGAAAGAAGCAATCTTCTGTTGAGATGTGGTTGTGAGATGTGCTAGTCAATGGACTTCAAGAGTCCCCTGGGAAGCCAAGTGCTTTGGGGCACCGAAAGTGACTAAGCCAAATAACCACTGACATTGGAAGACCAGTCCACCAGGGGTGAAAAGGGGGGAGTCCCGATTACCCCGGAGGGGCAAAACATAGAAACCTGTCAGCACTCCCTGCTCTTGTTGTATCGGACGCTGCCGGAGTGGCATCGCCCAGTAACTGGCCCGAATCTGAACAGGATACCCCTACTACCGGAGAACGGTTCAATGTCTTATCATAGCTGTGATCTGGTGATGGAGACCAAAGAGGTCGAAGTGCGAACCTCAGTGGATTGGTGCACGGAACCTGTCGCAGCCAAAGACCGCTGTGGGCCTCTCAGGCAAAGACCAGGTAACCAGCAGGGTATGGGCCTCGGGATGAGTATCAATATGAGGCAACTGCCCTTGTGGACAGTGCCCCAAACGAACCTTGACACAGATCGAAGTCCCTTGGACTTCGAGATACTGAAGGGTTTCAGTGTAGGCACCAGTAGCACCCTCCTCGGAGGCCTCAGAGCGGACCGGGTAGTGCGGTAGCTAGCCATGCCAGACCTGGAACGGGCTCTCCTGGAATCGGCTAGCTGGGGTGCTGTGGAGAAAAAAAGAGGCTCATCTACATTCCTGCAAGCCACAAAGTTCCTGAGGTGATCCGGATAACTGCCTTGAATATCTTCTCCCAGTGTGTTAGCCGGTGCTTCAGCGACTTCTGAGAAAGTGAGTCACAGACCGCACTGATGTCTCAGCGGTGAAGAGGACCCAAGCACTAACCAAAAGAACGTGGGGGTCCGCCCGAGAGAATGACCTGTGCACACAGAAAAACCTGGTTTACCCAGCATACACTGGAAAGGAACTGGAAACGAGAACTGTCAGGCATCTGACACATCCGATGCAGAGAATGGGACAGAGACCGGAGCGTGTGGGGCAGCCTCCAAGCGCACATTTTTAAAGGGGAAGTATGCGTTGTTATGCTTAGGCTTTAGACACGTCCATACTACATGGGAACTCCCATAAGGGGACAGGACGTAGGAGTATTTTGAGTTTTAAGCTAAGTCGACTGATACTTAACCCTAGAAAGGCGACTGCTATCTTGTGTTTAGAAGAGCCCATCAGCTGGTGTGCTATATTCAGTGAAATGAGCTGCAGTGCACGTTCCAGTTAATAAGGATGAATTTAACATCTCTTCCAGTAGAGTGAAGTAAATAACACGTTGTAGCATCATCTCTTTTCCCAACAGTGTGACCTGAATCTTTCTTATTTTATCAGATGTTGATGGTTAATCTGAATGGGATAGGGAAGTAGCAGCTAGGATTGATCATGAGAAAAGACATCTTCATGTTAAACAAAAATAGCATATGCAGTAAACTGTGGAAAAATATTAGTGTTCTGTTCTTTGAAAAACTGCACCAAAAACAGGCGGGTAATATAAATATTGCAATTTTACCAGGGAAAGAACATTTAAAAAGACTACAGGCTGGAGGGGTTGTGTTTCTATGGTTTACGAAAAATAATCCTCTCTAAAAGGCAACCATTACAAAATCAAATTCCATTCTAAAAATGCATGATTCAGGTTAATCACCTTCTTTTCAACGAAGCATTCAAATAGGAACCTACAGAGTGAATAGAATGGAGAACCATATTTAATTAGTGAGGCAGGCCATGCTCCTCTCATTGTGTACTTTAACAGATCTAGTCAGTGTGACGCATCGTGGGTGTTCGTCCCTTCTCCCCTACGATGCGCTACCCCTTTAAAGGGTACCCTCCATAGGGGTATGGGCAAGTGGGACCTCAATGGGAGTGATTCCCTCTTTGAGGACAATGACTTCTGTTCAGATGAGGAAACCTCTCGGTCCAATACCATATCTGCCTATATGTGACTGCCAGGTATGAAGACTGATCGGTCATCCTTATATTTGGCTTCAAGCAAAGTGGTAACAAAGCAGCCATACAATATCCCTTTAAAAGGAGACGTGTATATAACTGGGATGAGTTGCTCTTGGGAGGACAGAGCATTGTAAGCATGGGAAGCCCACCAACGTAATTACGCCTTAGAGAGGCAGAGCAGAACGAAGTCGCGGAGCCTGCGACTGCTGGACAGGCGAGAAACACCAGATTGAGATGCCGGAAAGCCAAAGAATCCTGCAACAGGAGAACTGTTGCTGGAACAGGAACCAACGTCCTGTACCAGGTGGTGGCGCAACCACAACTGCATCATGGTGGATGAAGGGTCCAGCTAACGATGCAGAGACAGTCTGAGGAAGGAGTGCTACGAGATCCCTGCTGCCCAGGTTCGTAGACTGGTTCCCGCTGCTGAGGACTCAGAACTAGACGCCAACGAAAACAGGTGCACAGAAGACGAGAAACAAAAGACCTGACTGCATGCTGAGCCCTGCGAGGTACCCCTCTGTCAGAAGAGGTACCAGAGAGAACGGGGAAAGTGGGAGGCCGCAGGGGCAACGTATGAGAAAGAGAGATACTTTGCACAATCACAAATATGAAAGTCAAACATTAAATGAGCAAACTTGGAGTTATATGAAGTCATTACAATGCGTGAGGAATAAATTATGAATTACTCACCGTAACGTACTCTTAGTCCTTAGTCCCCTTTCCTCCATACTACATGGGCGTCCCTTCTAAGGGACGGGAGACGGAACCTTTTACATCAGAAAAAAGCCTTCTTCCGGGGGGTGCTGTTGAGCAGCCTGCAAGATGGCTGCCTAGCTTTCAAGCTCCGTGCCCGACTGCTGTATATCCGCCTATATCAGCGGTTCGCTGTACCATCCGTCGCTGGGAGTGAACTCATCGTCTTGGCTGCCCTCGGAGCGACATATTGATCCAAGTCGTGGTGAAAACCGTGACTTTTTCACTGAGCAGGACCCTTTTTCTTCCCGACCTGGCTCCCCGCTCACTGAGGCCTGCCGCGCCACGTGACGCTGCGGCGGGATCAGCCCTAGCGTGCTGCTGTGACTGCGACTTCCTAAGCCTGGCGGAGCGGCTGCCTACCTCTGGTGCCCTGCAGAGCCGCGCAACATCGTCAGGGGGAAGCCCCCGGAGGCCGCGGGAGCGGCGGACTATATTTTTTCCTTGCTTTGCCACCTGCGCACTTGACCCTCTACGAACCGCCCAGACGGTGCCTTCCTCCCGAGCTTCTCCTTCTGGGCTGACCGACGCCTGAAGCGGTTCCTATCCTGTGTGCCTCCTGGTTGCTTGCTGGCCCGCAGCTGAAATATCCGAGCTACGCCCCTGCGGGTGAGGGGGTTGGGGGCTGCGGTTGTGGCGCGGCGCCCCTCCGGCTCTGGGGCCCTTCTACTCGTCAACTGCTGTGGAACTGTAGCCATAGGGTGATAAACTGAACTGCTGGGGACCCAGCCCTACCACCACGGACCCACCGCCCTTGGGGCCTACCCTGATTACATTGGGCCGCCCACACGAGGTGCCGGAGTAGCGGGCTACGTCTGAGCCTCCGTCCGAGCCTTCTCTGCCGCGGCAACTACTGGCACCTGCGATCCTGCTCTGGAACGGTGTCACCCGGTGAGCAGTTCAGCACTACTCGTACACCGAATTTGGACTCCTGCTGGCGGAGGGGTGGGACTCCCCTGCCTGTCCCGATACAACTGCACCCAAGGGGCCCAAAGATTACAGTCCTAACAATTGGCAGGAGCTGCCCCGTGGTGCTTCATTGCACTCCCGTAGCATGCCAAGTAAATCACGCGGAACCGACAAGGCAGGAGCAATGGACAAATACGCTAAGTCGCTCCCCAGACAGGAGCGGGAGAGGTCACCTCCGAGCCGGGACGACTCTGACCCACCACCCGGATCCCTGCAGCCTGACCTCACCACCCTGATGGAAACTATGGCGAAAAACTTTGCCTCATTTCACGAAAAATTGGATGACATAAATGCAAGTGTTGCTTCTATGCGAACCAAATTGGACCAAGACGGCACCAGACTGGCGGAGGCCGAGACACGTATTGGGGCTACCGAGGATGGCGTGCACACTCTTCAAAACACGGTTTCTGAACTGGTGCGGGATATGAGGCAAGTCAAGGCAAAGTGCGACGACTTGGAATCCAGGTCCCGCCGGAATAATCTCTGCATCGTGGGGGTCCTGGAGTCCGCACTAAAGGGTAAAATGGAGCAGGCAGTTGAGAATCTACTGAAAGAACTCCTGGGCAACCCCCAGCTCTCCCCGTTCTTCACGATTGAACGTGCCCATCGGGCGCTTGCCCCACGTCCCAAACCAAGAGACTTTTCCCCAGGCCGATCATTGCCAAGGTGCTGAGCTTTCAGGACAGAGACCACATACTACGTTTGGCCCGGGAGAAAGGGGAACTGAAATTTGAATCCCAAACCATTAGAGTTTTCCCAGACTTTTCCATGGGTGTGCAAATGGAGCGTAGGTAGTTCAATAGTGTGAAAAACTGCTCAGAGAGGAAAATTGAGTACGCCATGCTATTTCCGGCACGCCTGAAGCTTACTCATCGCAACAAGTTGTACTTCTTCACGGTACCCGAGGAGGCAGTGAAATTCATTGAAGCCCACATTCCTCTCCCCGACCCGCTCGAGGAGTCTGCTGCGGGTGACTGAAGAGGTGAACATTGACCCATACATGTGGGCCGCCATAGGTGCTATTTAAGCATGCCGTTTACGCTTCCTTTGTGGTACTTTTGAATATTGCATCATCTATATCCTTTGCTAATTGTAACCTATTGTTAAAGCTCCCTGTAATGTACTAATTGTTACCGCTGCATAATACACGGTGCACTGCACCAATGTCACATTCGAGTTGGGTTTACAGCAACAGCGACCCCCGTTGCAGCTGCAATGCCGAGTTTGGCATGTTACGGCCGTTGTACGCTCCCCAGTTGGGTGCGCAGCCGGGTGCGCCCTTGTTTCGCAGGGCGTGCCCCCGCTAGGTATTGGGGTGGGATCTTATACACTGCTTGGTTAGGGAGGGCAGTGAGGGTGGTAATGTTGAGGGATGTTATTGTGAAAATGGCAAGGAGCGTGTGGCTTGGAGGGTGGAAGATGGTGGCCCTGCATCGAAGATTACTACATGGTCAACAATCAATGCTACGCGATGCTGGGATGTTCTTTAAGCTTGTAACATGGCTATTAGGCTAATGTCATGGAATGTGCGGGGGCTCAGTAATTTCACCAAGGCTTGTAGGATAACTGCATACGCCCAGAGACATGGGGTCAATATTCTTCTGTTGCAGGAAACCCATGCACTTGCGCACCTTTCTGCCTCCCTGGCACCGGCATGCAGAGCCAATAAATTCTACACAGTGTACTCCTCTCAATCCAGGGGAGTGCTAACCTTAATTCACAAATCAGTGGAGTTTTCCTTACGTACTAGCCACATAGATCGAGAGGGTAGATATGTGATCCTTCACTGCCTATTGGCTAACACGGAATGCCTACTGGTCAACACTTATGCCCCGAGTATAGACACCGCCGACTTCTCCAATGATATCAATACCCTACTTTCGAGATACATAGGGATCGCAGTTATCTGGGGGGGGGGCATGAACCTCATACTGAACACTGAGCGAGACAGATCGAGCACTGCACACAGGACACTGTCTAGGGCCGCCCGTCATCTCCAGGCACACATGGGCCCAGCTGGCCTAATAGATGTCTGGCGAGCACTCAACCCAATAGCTAGGGAATACACGTTTTATTCTTCTGCACACGACAGCCATTCCAGAATCGATCTCTTTATCCTGTCAGCCGGGCTGATGGGGAGTAACCTCAGCATGCAGATCTTACCACGCACACTCTCAGATCACTCCCCAGTGACACTTGATATTACCCAACCAAACACACTACCGCGCCACTCCGGCTGGCGCTTCAAATCTGAGGCACTACATGACATTGTTTTCAAGGCCGACATCCTTGCGGACATCAACACCTTTTTTGACACCAATAAACGTCATGACACAACAGACGGGGTCCGGTGGGAGGCTTTCAAGGTGTATATCAGAGGGATGGGTATTTCTAGGGAAGCAGGGGTCCTGAAAGACATCAGAAACTCTCCACAAAGATCCGAATCAAAACTCAAGGAACTAGAGCATGAATACGCCTCTGCTCCCTCCCCGCCCAAGTTGGCACAGATACGGTCGGAATTGGAGAGCTTCGAGGCACATGCCCTCAGGGAAATAAGATATTACGCACGACCCATTGCGGCTCGCAAATATGGCGAGGGGGAAAGACCCGGTCGAACTCTGGCCAGGTTGGCCCGGATGGAGGGGGGCAGAACCCTTACTGATAGCATCAGGGGCGAGGACGGCGTACGTCACTGGGCTGACCAACCCATTCTGGAGGCCTTTTCCGACTTTTATGCAACCCTTTACGCCCCGCAGAGTGAGCACAGTCCTCAGGATCGTCTCCTCGATAATATCCCCATGTCCAATATATCTCCCGCCACCAAAGAGCAGCTTGACGCTCCCATCTCCCTGGATGAAATCACTGAGGCTATCTCTGCCCTCCCAAAAGGCAAGGCCCCGGACCGGACGGCCTGACCACTGAATTTTATCAATCACATGTCGCTTTATTGGCCCTGCGCTTGCATGAAGTATGGGACTCCGTCTTGCCACTCTCCCTCAGTCCCTGCGCAAGTCTATAATCACTGTACTCCCAAAGCCAGGCAAGCCCCCGGAGGAATGTGGCTCCTACAGACCTCTTTCTCTTTTGAACCGAGACACGAAAATTTTCGCCAAGATAATTGCGAACAGATTCCTTACCATCATGTCGTACCTTATTCACCCAGACCAAAGCGGCTTTGTCCCTGCCTGCTCTACCTCCTTAAATATCCGACGCTTCTTCAACGTCATGTCTAGAATTGACCCTAACGCTAATGCGGTCGTGGTGACACTGGATGCCCAAAAGGCGTTCGACATGGTGTCATGGCAATACCTGTGAGCCGTGCTGGAAAAGATGGGAACTGGCCCACGCATGCTCTCCTATATCAAGCTACTGTAAACAAACCCAATGGCCAGAGTCCTGGTTAATTCCCACATCTTGGCTCCCTTCGCCCTCCACAGAGGTATGCGCCAGGGGTGTCTATTCTCCCCCCCTACTATTTGCGATGGCCATCAAGCCAATTGCGGACAGTGTCAGAGACAAACACACTCGCAGGGGGATTCGTCTTCGTGATACACCTGTCCGAAAGTTGCGTCTGATCTAGAGCCGGCATCTAAACAGTGCTTGCAGAAAGCCGAAGGGGTGGCCCATGTGGCTGCCCTGCTTATGACTTGCCAGGGGACATGCCAGGGGACATGCCGCTGAAATGTGATGGCCGTTGCATTGGCTCTGACCATGTGGGCGTGCATGTTGGCCGGCAGTGGCTTATGCTGTCCCTCGTAAGCTTCTTTGATGGCCGAGACCATCCAACGGGCTATGGAGGGCTTAGAGGCCCGATATCCCGGTCTTGCTCCACCGAAGGTGACAAAAAGTGCGTCCGACTTGTGGAAGCCCTTGGTCCTGTCTAAGTAAATTTCAGGGTACGCCTGACATCCAGGCAGTGCAGAACTCTGTGCCTCGTCCTTGGGCTCACAAAAACACATAGGCGGCACTATTTCTTCATTTAGATGGAATGCGGAAGGCACCTTAGGTAGGAATGCTGGTTGTGTCCGCAGGACTACCTCATCCCTGTGCAACGTAGTATAGGGCTCCGAGGTGACCATAGCTTGGATTTCACTTATCTTGCGAGCTGAGGTGAGGCCGACTAGTAAGGCCGTCTTAATGGTGACCAGCCTGATGTCCGCAGAAGCCATTGGCTCAAATGGTTTGTGCACCGGGCACCCAACACTATATTGAGGTCCCACACGGGGTGTGGCCTCTTAATGGGTGGGTAGAGTCTGGCAAGTCCCATCGGATGCTTTTTGACAATCGGGTTGGAAGAGGAGAAGACCTCTTCCTCTGAGTTTCTGTTGGCCCCAATGGCTGCCAAGTAAGTGTGGCAAGTGTCCACCTGCACGCACGAGTGGGCGAGGTGTGTTGAGAAGGAGAGCATGTCATCCAATGTACATGCAAGGGGGTTGATATCCTTTGAGTCTGCTAGGTAGCAGAACCTTGTTCACTTGCTCTTATACTGGGCCCTGGTGGCTTTGCTATTAGCGCCCTGTATGATCTCTAGATTAGCCTGAGACAGGCTGAGGTGTCCTAGCGTGACCTATCCAGGAACCACGCTGTGAGGGCTAGTTTCGGTGGCGCATGGTGAATGACCCTGCCCCCCTCCTGCGCCAGATGGTGTGCTGGGCCCGTCGGAAGGTGAATGGGAGGTCTCTGAGAGGAAGAGCAACTCGGAGGACCATGGCCTGGCTGGCCACGATGGAGCTATCAGAATGACGCTGAGCTGGTGAGACTCCTTGATCTTGTGCATCAGCGACGTAGGCGGGAAGGCGTATGCCATCATGCTGTTCCACCGAATCTGAAATGTGTCGCCCATGGAGCCGGAGCCCTGCCCCTGCCAGGATGCGAATTGTTGGCACTTACGGTTGTCCCAGGAGGCAAAGAGGTCCACCTGGGTGTGTCCCCATATGGTGAAGATCTCCTACAGTACAAAGTCGTTTGGCTGCCACTCGTAATTGTCCGCTCCCAGCCTGCTGAGCCTGTCCGCCTCCAGGTTGGATTCCTCCCAGAAGGTGGACGGGCGTGAGGTAGATGTTTTCCAGGGCCCATTCCCACATGCTGACTGCCATTCTGCACAGTGGAGAAGACCTTGTACCCCCCTGCTTGTTGACATAGAACATGCTGGTCGAGTTGTCGGTCTGAATGAGGACGACCTTGCCCACGATAACCGCAAGAAAGGCTCCGAGCGCTAGCCAGATCGCCTTCTGTTCCAGCCAATTGATGTGGTACTCCTGTCCCTGCCGGGTCCAGGTGCCATGGATGCAGTGGTTGTCCAGGGTGGCCCCCCCATCCCTCGAGAGAGGAGTCCGTAGTGATGGTGACCTGTGGGGTAGGTTGCCGGAAGGGCTTGCCCATCTGCAGGTTGCAGTCCCTGGACCACAAAGTAAGGTCCGGTTGAACAGACGGAGGAAGAGGCCAAGGATGACTAAGGCTTGGAGTATAGTGATGCTGCAGAGATCACCGAAGAGTGCGGCTGAGGGTGGGCCGATAGCAAGAGTGCATCCCCCTCCATCTGCCTGTACTTGGCGCCCAGGCGTCGATTGCCCGGCTGGACTGAGTGGGGCTTGAGCCAGCCCTTTTTGGCCAAGGCGACTACGTTCGTCTGCATAGGGATCCCTGTTCTCGCTGCGGGACGTAGCGTGAGGATTTTGACGAGGAACCCCTCTGCTGGTTGCTCTAACTCGGCTTGAGGAAGGCCCAAGTACTCTGCCAGTCCAGCAAGACGTTCATGGAAGGCCATGGCATGTCAGGGTCCTCCTCCTCACCTGTGTCCACCTGAGAGTCCGGTTGGTCCGGCACCGGTGGAGGGGAGCTGGGAGCCGATGGCTGGGGAGTGGAGACTGTTAGGCAGAAACCTGTGCAGTTCCCTTAGGGACCACTGCAAAAGATTTAAGACTACAGGTGTTGGCAGTAAACCCACTTGGGAGCAGTCTGTACCACCCAGATTTACCTGGTAGCTGTGGCTGAGCAGTCAGACTTCCCTCAAGAAGAGTTAGGCAGTATGCAAAGTATACTCAATAGGCACTCAGATACAATAATACAAGAAAACACTGACCAGAGCTTTGGTATCAAAGTATATAATTATTTATTTAAAAACACAGTTTGAAACACTCCAGCACTCTTATTGTAAAATATTCTAAATACAGTTACTATTGTAATATATACACCCCTTTTTCCTTATCAGATACGTCACAGTAAAACACCACTTATTTTCATACAGAGGTGAGCGCTTAACTAGATTGCACTCCAATAAGTTTGTGAGAAAGAGAGGGAAAAAGACAGAATATGGAAAGGTACACCACTCTAAGATTCAGGAACACTATAAGCAAGGCAGAAGAGCAAAAGTCACTGGTGAACCAAAGTCCAAAGGCTGGGCCCACTCTTAGAGAGAGCAGAGCACAAATACGCCCAAGATCACACAGTTACACTAGGCTTAGAAAGTCTTGCAGAGGGTTCAAAAAGAGTTTAGAGAGGCTTAGGAAAGTTTAGCCAGGGTGTCCCAGGCTAACCCAGGTTCGAAAGCCGGGGGCTAAATCTACCCCGTACAGTCGGTAGCAAGGGAAGCCAGGCGGGACACGGTACCTTAAGTGGGAAGGATCCTCCAGCGGTGGCAGTTGTTCCTGGTAGTGGGTGCAAGTTGCGTCATCGTCCAGGGGAAGAGAAGATCTCGACTTGGAGGAAAGATGAAGGTCGTTGCACTACCATGGAAGAAACCAGCCATGGAGTTTTCCGATTAAAGGTGGTACCTTTGTTTCGCGGTCGTGGTAAAATGTGGTATCCTGGTTGCCGGGGTGCTTGGCACGGGCAAGGCGGCCACGAGGTACGTCGGGAAAGCGAAAAGACGGTGAAACTGGTTATCCCCACCAGTCAAAGGAAGAAGACTCTCCGGCGGGAGATCTTCTCTGTCGTTGGGAAAAGTGGTGAGGCAGTCCGGCAGGGCTCCACCGGTAGTGGTGTCGTGGCAAGTCGGCTCAGCTTCTCCCTCGTCGGATTCTTAGGTCCTGTGGCGACTTCTGAAGTTCCAGTCCCCAAAGCCCTGCTTTTATGCAGAAAACCCCCATTCACTCAACCTAGCTATCACTCAAACATGCTAAGTGGTGAGCCGGCCGGCTCACCACTTGGGCCAATCAGGACGGAGTGCGACTTGAGTTGCCTAGGCAACTCAGTCCAGGGTGCCTAAATCCCCCCCCACCCATCCTAAGTACCCCAGACAGAGTGGCACCACTTTGGAGCGCTTCTGTGGAGAAGTCCGCCAAAAAGAGGAACAAAGGGCTCGACTTGGGTTGGAGTCACAGAAGAGAACACAAACGCCATTTTAGAATAATTAAATAAACCGGAGGTATGTTCGAGGCTACCGTAAATAATTAAATAAAGATAGTAGCCTAAAACAATGGGAAATCCCATAGGAAAATATTCGCGGTTGAATATAAAAAGTAGTATCCACTGCCACCAGCCAAAACTCGATCAGGGGGGACGGAGACGTGCCCTCTCGACTAACAGATCCTGGGGCAATCGAATTGCCCCAGCCAGTATGTCCACAATATGATGGTTTGTACTGGTTCTGTTCAGAATTTAAGACTAGTAAAGTCAATGGTGACTTTACATGCCCTGGGAGACAGTAGTCAGTCCCAGGGTATGGAGTCTATACTGGGGGGTCACAATGACACCCCTGTGTCACTGCACTGAGGGTGCTGTGTAACACACATCACAAAAACACATGAAGCCCTATGGGGTAAAAGACCCCATATCCCATTAAACACATCTAGATCCAAAGAAACACACTAAAATCATGTCCAAGAGTGAGGGTAAAAGTGTCTCACTCTTGGCAGGAGAAGAAAATAAACCCCAAAAATCCAACAAAGCTGCTGGGGGACTCACTAGGTTAGGAAATTTAGCCTAAACAGAGAATTCTCCCTAACAGAGACCGGAGCCGCAGGCTGCAGTGGAGGCTGGTATGGAACCGCCTGCACAATCGGTTGGAGGGCCGGAGCGGGTGACGGAGGCTGAACAGGGGCGTCTGTACTGAGGCCTGCGGCGCCAGAGCCATTGGCGGGAGCATGTCCCTGATGGCGTCCCTGAGGATGATCCCCTTCCGAGATGTCATGAGCCTGAGGAACCTTTAAAAAAGAAAATCTATCCTCACAGGCCGGAGGGGTGGTAGGCGATAATGACAGGGTAGCGGAAATGTTTGGCACAGCGCCTGCGTCATGATGCTTGCTCAATGGCCCCAGCCCTGTCCAGGATACTTGAGTGAGGATCATGAGGCCTACCCTGCTCCTCGGACCTGGTAGGCTTTTCGCCCTCGGCAGATCTGCCGGTAGAACTGCGTAAAGGTGCCCCCTCGTGTTGCAGGTACGAGGGCGTGGCACCTCGGGTAACGACCCAGTAAAAGAAATTTCCGGTCCCTCAGCACTGTCACCAGGAGTCTCAACTGACCCCTCGGCCTGCCCTCGGTAGCCGATATAGCCTCAGTACTCTTGCTAGTAGGAGGACCTGAGCGGTCCCTACCGCGCAGGCAAGTCCTTGGGAAGGAGTCTCCCTTGCAGTGTGTGCTGGAAAAGAGTGGCCCTACCTTGAGCTTGGATCGATGATAGACAAAGTCCTTAAGGTCCTCTGAAAGCAAGCTCTCCCTCCACCTGGCTAGTCTGTTCTTCAGAGACCTCGAGGAGAGCGCGTTGCACGGGTTACAAGCTTGCCAGCCATGGTCTGGGCCAAAGCAACCTAGGCAAAGGGCGTGGGGGTCTTAAGTTGTAAAGAGCCAGTCGCAGGATGGACACCTGCTGAACCCTGTAGAAGTCGACATGCGCCGGTGAGGAGCGCTACGCCCAAGGACCGAGTACCTGAATGATAAATAGACAAAAAGACAGAAGATAAGTATCCGCGCATGGAATCACATGGCCGAAGTCAAACCCAGGAGCGCCGGTGAATTTGGCACGTTCCCGTCGACACGTAAAATGGGACTGAGGTGTGACGCCACGGGCCAGTGTCAGTCCAGCGCATGCTCCCAAGGCCACACCCCTCCACGTCTCTAAACCTAAAGGGGAAGAAGGTTTTTTCTGGTGAAAAATGTTCCGTCTCCCGTCCCTTGGAATGGACGCCCATGCAGTATGGAGGAAAAGGGACAGGACATAAGAGTATGTATGGTAAACTTCTAAAAAGTGAAAGAAAATACCCTGGGAGGAAGGGAGCGAACTCCAGGTGCAGAGCCTTAAGGAGAAAAAAAAGCCTGCCGCATATCAGTGTACAAGTGTCGTGAAAAGACACAGTTAAGGGACCAGAATCAGAAACCAGGAGAGGAGAAACCCTAGTTGGCATAAGGTTATACAAAATCCAGAGACGATTAACCGTCAAGAATATAAACACTACAAAATTAAATACACAAGGGTGAGAAAGTATTCCAAGGAAAACGGTCGCAAAACTGACATTAAAGAAACTACAAAAATCACAAGTATATGGGAAGGACAACAGGAGCTCCTGAAGGAAGTCTCAAGATACTGTTCGGGAAGATAACTGAAGGAAGCACATATTTTAAACAGAGACAATGGAGTATCAATAACCCCAGCATACAAGATACCAATTGAAAGAAAAAGCAGCTGGAAGGAAGACAAGAGGAGAAACGACCGAGAGAAGAGACATTCTTTTGGCCCCTTTTGAGTTAATCACATTAGTGGTAGGGTCAGGACGAGTTAGGTTTGTGAAGAAGAACAGTTACCTCTGGACTTTCTGGCGACAGACAAGCGCCTTTTGTTGGTTTAGATAGGTAGAGTGATCCCTTTTGTAATAGGAAAAGATAGGCTTTTGTACCTATAATTTCATTAAAGAAAAGTAACGTCTCCTCAATGTGTCCGACCCCTCCTTCCAACCCGCTACATCAGCCATGCAATTTCTCCAGAGTAGCCTTCTGAGTGCCAATTCTAAACCCCAAATAACAGTGTAGGAGGAAGGGGTTAAGGAAGGGATTAGACACACATACTCCCAACACCCTGCCCTTTATAACAATACTTTGAAATTCAGATCTGCTTTCCCATGGCACTGACATGATCAATGGCTCAATGAAAGGAGAATCACAATGGAAAGGAAGAGCAGGAAAAGCTATTGGTGGTTACCAAACGCTGTTTCAGATATTTTATGTCAGAGGGGGAGCCATTAGCTTACTTTGCTGCCCTCATCCCCTTCCCTGGACATCTCATACAATGTCTACTGTCATTCTAACCCTTATCATAGACATTACCACCAGTTAGTTAAATAAACACCTCCACCAGTATAGCCAGGACAAATGGCAGAAGCAGAGGAGCCCAACATGGATGATGCTAGAAAGAAAAGAGACTATGGGCCTAATTCATAGAAGCTTTTTTAAAATGGCAAAACCCCATTGGAAAACGCTCTGTGAATTGGGCCCTATAGGTCTCTCCCTTCAGTTAGGCATTCTGACAGAGACCTCCCCCACCCTCAGTCTTTTCTTTGCCTTCCCTCCACCACACCAGCTATATCACCACTAGCTTCTTGCATGAGAGCCCCACTTTGTAGATGGTTTTCTTTTTTGTAGATTATTCTTATATTTGAATACATTTTTTCACAATTCACTGACAGATTTCTGGATTTTGACAAATGTATTTAAGCTAATGTAGCTCTTATTTACTAATAAGTGTTGTTGCCTTGATTTCCTGATCCATTTCTGCCTAGCTCAAACCTATTCCTCATACAAAATACACAAAAACCTTGTTTCATGGTTGCAACGATAATTATTTGACTGAAGGCTCAGAGATGTTACTTTGCAAGCATTATGCCCTTTAAAAGGTGTTTTTCACCCTTCGCCAGCACCCCCTTTCAGGAGACTACAGGAGATAGTATCTTCATATGACTTTTAAAAATAGATGCTGCAAGGAAGGAGCCCTGTGGCATTCTACATGAACTTAAAAATACATTGCAGTCTCATGTACCATATCAACTCAGATAACCTACCAAGGAGGCTAAAATTGTGATTGGGATTTGTACAGTGCACCGCTGCCATTTTCATGATCTTCAGGCGCTCACATGGAACTGAAATTGAAAAGGGGAGTGGAAGGAAAAGACAATGTGTTGTGCTTAACTGCTGGTGTGTGTACAACCAGGAGCAAGTGGTGCCAGTCTGGGTGAGTTGTCTAGGTGAACTGTGACATGTACCCCAGAGAGTTTTGTTTCCAGATTGGAGACTTGGAGGGACTGGGGAGGATCTGTGTGTTCTGGCCAGTGGATGGGTATAGAAGCTGGTTGGAGAGGTGTTGTGAATCACTATATTGGTATGGGTGGAGGGTTTTGTTAAGAAGTCTGTGTTGGTGAGTAAGTGAACATAGGTTGAGTGAGGGTGGGTGAAAAATGAAGTTGCTAGTAGACTATGTTCTTTGTGCATTGTTTCAAGTAGAGTTAGTTTGACAAGCTTTGCTTTCCAGTTGGTCTTGGTAAAGAGGAAACTTTGAGAGAGGGTTAAAAGGTTTCTAGCTTCGGGACATGTTATAAATCACATGTAACTGTTTCAAAGGCTGATTTTGTGTAGTCAGTTGGGCCAAAGTTTTTTTTTTAATCAGTTACTTTCTAGTATTCTTACAAATATGTTCATGTTTGTTAGTTCTTTCCTTGTGTTCTCCCTGGTGGGGATTTCCTGTTGGGAGGGTGACCAGTTTTCCAATGGCAGTGATACTAGCGAGTCACGCCTGTATGGCATGTTGTCCTTAAATGATTAAAGTTGAGAGTCTGCTTTTTCTTTGTTCCTTGTAGGGTGTTTTTTCTTTTTTGTTCATTAGGTTGAGGATCTTTGTTGGGTGGATGTCAGATTGTGCTGCCATTTTTATTTCACTCTGAAGTGGGTTGCTTTTATCCTAGGGTTTGTGGGTTTGGTAGGCCAATGCTTTAGTAAACTGCCTTTTTCTTGTAGATTTGCTTCTTCTTTGTTCATTACATGCACGACAGTCAGATTCTCTGGTGGTGGTGATGCCGGAAGGGCTGTGCCTGTTTGGCACTTCCTAACTTTTGCAACTTTTGGTTCTGTTGAGAGTCAACTGTCCATGAGAATTCCAAGCTTTTTAAAAAAAATCCTTGTTGAGGTTTGGAGGTTTATTCCCATTTCAGTGATTAAGTGTTGAGGACAAGGAACACTCGTGTCCAGAAAAAACAGAGCTAGCCTGCTGCCCTTAACCTCCACCACATCAAATCTACATCAAAGGATTGCTTAATGTCAGTAATCATGTTTAGACCCTGAAAATTATTCCTTGATGTAAAGATACATAATTAGTATAATATTTGCCACCACTCAGGCTGGACTGCCTCTATGCAGCCAAAACGTAACACACCTGTCTGGGGCTTAACAAATAAAAGAGCCAAGACCATAACTTATCAAATCCAATGGAATTATAGATGTTACCACTGGAGGAGTTAAAGTGATGTTCTGCCTTATGCACTCATGTAGCTTCTGTCTCAGAGTTCACACAGAACATTTCTCCCCACTTGTTTTCATAACAACCAATTGCTTAACTTCTGGAGAGCATAAAGCTTTCAAACATCTTTAACATGCATACACGCTCTTGCATGCTAACCTAATTGCTATTCTCTAACCAGTCCGTTTAAACAGTTTCTTTCAAATGAAAAAAAAAAGTACAAAAATGAACCCAACAATGCATACTGTATTGCTAAACATGAAAACACTTTAAAATAAAATAACTGAATCAAAAAATGAGGGGGGAAGAACCTCTGATAAATGTATGCACTTGAAAAAAGCAATGATAAAAGCATTTTCTTTTACATCCATATTTCACTATAAACACAATTTTCTGTAAATCAGATTCAACTTTGTGGCATATTTATTTTCAAGAGCATCTAAAGTTTACCAGTGAACTAAAGATTCAGTAAAGTCTGCTATCCATGCCACCTCCTTCCCATAACTCCCACATTGTGTACATATCAAGATGGGGATGAACTTTCTCAAGAGAGGCGGGATGATTAGAGTTCATGAGCTACAAGTGGAAAAGCCATCAGTGTGGGTTGAATGTCACTTCTGCCCTTCTCTGTAGTGTCCTGCAGTCTCTTATCATGTGACCTGCTGTCCTGAGGTGCCTGAGCAATACTACCTGAGGACATCTGGAACCTTCTAACTGGTGCTTGGACACACTGTCTAAACCGACTCAATCCCGAGACTAGCTACTGTCCCTGCAGCCCCTGGACCTCCTACAACCAGACCAATGACTGAAGTGGCACCAGCAATTCTGAGGACCCCAGATGTGGTCTCTTTAAAATTAAGAGTTTGCGACAGGAGCTTGCATACCTATTTCCACCCCGCCCACAATTGGAATTGTATGGGTGTAAAGTATACTTCCTAACGCGCCGGACAACTGGCCAAGGATCCCCCCACAGGTAACCCCTAGTGTGTTAGGACTCGGAGAGTACCCCTAAACTGCTTTTCTTACCTTCAATCCTTTCAATTGCATTTAATTTGGAACTGTTACTCAACCCTGGGCTTTTCCACTACTTGTTCTGTGGCTTAAGACGTCCAACTCCTCATACATGTGCTTAATGGGGGCATTGACTCGTTTTGAGGCACTAGGCCTGCTTACCTGGTAGGGAAGGACTTCGTACGTTTTAGGAATTTTATAATCATACAGCACTGTATAGTTTTTGATTGCATTATATTTTTCTTCACTTTACTGCCTACAGTTTGTTTGAATAGTCTTGCCCCTTTGCTACTGTTTCAAGTGTAAAAAGTGAGATCACCAACTGTGTGCTGTTTGTGTGTAGACATACACACACTGATCACATATAAACATTTCAAACCCGTAATCGTCTCAATGCATGTATCTGCTTAGACACACACACTTTGCATAGGTCGACATCTAGTGGTTGGTGCAGAGTAATACAGGTTTTCTTTTCCAAGTCAAAAAATGGGACATTGACAGGGCATTCCCGTAATACTATCCCTACTGTGACGTGTACAGTACCCATGATCCTTCACGTGTCAAGGTCTTCAGATTGGCATTCTTTTGGCCTGAGATTGCATGAAGTGTACAGTAAACGAGTATGTGACAAATGGTGTGAAACTCCCATGTTATATGTGATACCTTCAACTGCCAATGAGGCGAGGATGACCAGGCACATGTGAATCTAACTGAAGACTTGGTAGAGTCTCTCCCAGGGGTTATTCACCCAAGAACAGGTCATTGGGCTGTGTTCGTGCTGGTAGAGAGATTCCCAGACCCCCCTTTGTTTTGCATGAATTAACTTTGGGTTTCACCCTAAGTTAACAGGGCGATCCAGACGTGGACCCCTTGCTCACGGTTCTTAGAGAGGCAACAGTTTCACCTCACTGATGATGCCCAACAAGGCTGAAACACGTGTATGGGGTTACTGATGGTACTCTTGTTCAGAGGAGAATTGCCTAGCATTTCGGCGCTGGACTGCCCCTGGGCAGGACAAAGGCTGATATGCGGGGAAATTTCTTCTCTGTGAAAGGGACAGTGAGCTAAAGACTTGGTAGAGTCTCTCCCAGGGGTTATTCACCCAAGAACAGGTCATTGGGCTGTGTTCGTGCTGGTAGAGAGATTCCCAGACCCCCCTTTGTTTTACAAGCATCAGCAAGACAATTAAAGGTATATAGTCTTTGCCTTCTGAGGCTTGTGAATCTGCTTAGAATCATATACTTTGAATAGACTAGCAAGAAGTACCCATTGAAAGTAGTGGGACGGGGTAGAACAAAGTTTCCCTTGCGCCTTGTGTATTACTGCTCCAAAGAACTGTTTTGATTATTGGAACTAAACAATTGCTTTTCATTGATGGAAATTCCCAGTTGGAGAAAATTGATCGTTTTTTGGGTATTCTTGTGACATAACTCTGGTGTTTCTCCTGTTACTAGCCAGTCATCCAGATAAAGGTACACTGAAACGGCATCTCTGAATTGGTGCGCTGCTACTACCACCAGTACCTTTTTGAATACTCGAGGGGCTGGCTGATGCAATTCCAAAAGGAAGAGCCTTGAACTGATAATGAGCAGGACCTACCTTGAACCAGAAGTACTTTCGATGTGCTGGCAGCATTCAATAGGAAAGTATGCATCTTTCATATCCAGCGTTACCATGAAGTCTCCCTTTTTGAGAGGAGGAATGACTCCCTGTATCATTGTCATTCTGAACTTTTGGGGTTTGACATATGCATTTGCTTGCCTTAGATCGAGCACCAGTCTCTTGGTTTCATCTTCCTTTGAAACAAGAAAGTACACAGGATAAATACCCTTGTTTACCTGTGATAGCGGAACCAGTTCTATGGTTTCCTTTTCTAGCAGTATCTGTATTTCTGCTTGTAAAATACAAAGGTGTTCTAATGGCATCCTTATGTGTCTCGTCTTGCATGGTTTTTATATAAATTCCACACAACAGCTTTCTGATGGTCTGATGCAACCTGCTCCCAGGCTTGGGGCGAATGATGTTACGTGACCCCCTGCCCTACTGGGTAATATGTAAGAGGGCCTGAATCAGTCACTGTTTGGAGGGTGTGGCCCGAAACTCTGGTGGTTTTATCCTCTCCCTCTGTTTCAAGCTCTTCTAAACTGCCTTGGAAATGTTAAATGGAAAGGAGGATTGCATTGATGTCCACTGTCCCTGGTTGGTATACCATGTGCTGTGCCTGTACCAGAAATGTAGCCAGACTGATGAGGATATGGGGAAGCTTTGGCAATGAAAACCACGGCGGTTAGAGATTGATCAGCTTTGCTGATAGGGCCTATTAATAATCTGCCTCAATATTTGGAGTCTGCGGGTCCTTTTTTGCAATTTCTAAAGCATAATCTCCCGCCTTGCCAAATAAGACACTATCTTCCACGGGCATGTTTAATAGTGTGGTCCGAGTCTCTGGTCTAAATCGAGAGCCTCTTAACCATGCATGTCTTTTGAGGAGTGTTTTCAGCAACTATTCTTCCAGCTGGCTCAGTATTTAGAGTATTTTTAATGAAAGCATTAGCTGTTTGCTTGCCCTCTGAGAAAGCCTTCAGCATTTCCGACCTTAGGGGCTCATGTATGTTGTGCACGAGATCCTCCATTTGACCCCACTGTGCCCTATTATTAACAATATGCATCTGGCAAGCCATTGATGTGGCTACTTTTTCCCCCACTGCGGATATCCTTTTGCTTTCCTTATCAGATGGTGTCCCCGACGTGGCTAATGGTGTTCCCATCCTTTAACGGGTCGGGGTGACAGCCATGGAGTCGGGTTTTAGATGGCTCCTGACATGCATAGGGTCTGTAGATGTAGATTTAAAGCACTTCTCAATGTAGGGATTAACCTTTGTTAAATCTGAAGTGGAAAGGGATGGAGTTAATCTTCTTTTGACTGAGTGAGGAATGTATTTCCCCATTTGTTTCTTCTCATTGAGAATATCAGCAATGAATTCCTCCGACTCCTGAATTTCTACTTTAAATAATTCAGCAGCCTTCTTTAGCAGGTCATTATATAAGATGTGGTCGTCTATTGACGATGCTATACGGTCATCTACAATGACGGGGGAAAGTAAAAGCCATCAGTTGCAGTGTCTACGTAGCCTCTCAGTCATCATCCGTTAAAACATCTTCAAAAATGGGTGTGGGTTCCTCCTTCGCCTTTTTCTATGGCAACTCCTCCACATATACAATATGTTTGCTTTTAATTGGATGTTTCTCACCAAAATTCATGAAGGAGGACATATTTTCTAGGGTTTGCTCAAACCTTTGTTTTGTCCAAATAGGGGATCTTCTGTGTGTGGCTGTTTTTTCTTTTTAATGCCTCTGCTAAAGAGGAAGTATCTTCTGTATGGCTGTACTTCTATTTTTCTACAGGTGTCTAAACAGTTTGTTTATTGCGCTTGTCCCTTATGTTTGTGGGATTGTAATGATGTGCTTGGTGCCAAAGCGGTTATTTCCAGCAGCTTTGATGTTTTTGAAACGTGCGTCTAGTGATAACGACTGTGCTGAGATTTGTCCTTTTGTCCGTTTTTTCGACGAATGCAGTATAGTGGGCACAGAGTATTTCTGCCGTTCGGCGTGCTTGGATAAAATCTGCGGTGTCAGAGGCAATACCCATCCCATGAATGTGTTTTTTGTGTTTTGCCTTTTGTGAGAAACCTGGAGAGCATCCTCACTTCCGTCTCCCCATAATCCTCTGCTCAGGTGGCCTGGGAAGGGCCATCGCTTTTGGATCCCGTCCCTGGGGGTGGATATGCAAGGAAGGATCACCTGGGTGGAGGCACCTTGGAGAGGGGGGTGGGGGGATGTCTTCAGGTAAAAACATGGTATCCTCATTTGTTGTAGGAGAATGAGCCCTACCCCCGCAGTAGGGTATTCTCATTCTTTTCTACACACATCAACTATCCCACAATCATATGCCTTAAAGACTGGGATGAGGAAGAGGCAACTAGGAATGATGCACACTTCTAGTAAATTTTACCACTTTGGTACTGAGACGAGGAAGGGGACTATGGAAGAAAGTAATTGCAAGGGTCACCCACTAGTCCCCAGGGGATCGGTCATTCAGGTGGCAAGGACACGGCCATCGCTTTTGGATCCAGTTCCTGGGGTTGGACCAGTGTGGGAGGATCACCTGGGTGAGGGGTCTTCTGAGAGAGGGACACTGGATGGAGAGACGGGGTATCCACTTCCATGTAACACCTTTACCCCATCCTACCAAGTAGGATATTTAGGAACTCTACACCACCCCACTCCCCGCATTTACAACACGAAGGTTTTCACACGGTCAGCCCGCGATGAGGGTATGCAGACTAACACCTGAGCCGTATACATCTGCCAATACAATGGTCAGACAATTACAGACACACACACACACACAACTTCCATTAAGCTTCCCCACACTGATAAAAGGTGGAGCATGACAGCACACTCTGAGCAAGGCAAAGCCTGCGAGGACACAGCAGTTCCGAGATGTCAGTTTAACGAGAGAAGTAACATGGCAAAACAGAAGGGGATTTCGACAAGGAACCGTTACTTTCCTGAAACCTTGAGAATAGAAAGCCTAAGATCAGGAAACCATATTGACTAATCCTGCATTGTGTGTTGGAGGTAGCCGGCACCCTCCCACGTCAATAATCAAGGTGGGGAGAAGCGCCAGCTGCCATGGTACTGTCCTTGGCTCCAAAAACAAAGCAGCGTCAGTGAAATCAACACAGCCGGTGAGTTGGGGAGACTGATACAAGACCAGTCTGTGTTGAAGTCAAGGTTGCAAGGAGCAACATTGTATAGCGAGCGCTGGAATGAACATAGTTAAAACGCGTGTGATAAAGGACACGAGTAAAGTTGAACTGCTGATAAGTGATTTAACTTTTAAAGTAAGATACAATACCCTTGACAGAGAGGCCTGGCACCATGTGGGTGCTCAGTCGAAAGTCTCTGTATGGTATCCAGCTTAAAATTGTGAAAGTGAGAAAAAGATCACATCAAGAAGAAAGCGACTAATTCTGAAATGAAGTGGCCCTGCGACAGGTTGAGCAAAAACCTGCGCACAGTTGAAAGTCTTCGATTTCAAAAAGTAAAGAAAGCTTGAAAAAGTAGAGAAAGTTGGTCTGAGCTCAGCAGAGGGAGATCAATTGAAAGCTGTTAGGCAAAGTCTGTATGCAGTACCCTCTGGGAATACTACAAACAACTCTGACTACAGGTATAGGAAACCCAACCTTTGGTATAAGCTTGTACTACAAAGTTTTGGTAGCGTGTTGAGCAGCCAGGCTTATCTCAAGAGGGGTCAATGTGAGCTGTACAGTTACAAGTATTCAAATAAACACTTACACTCAAGGTTTCTTGAATAAACAATCATCAATTTATTTATCAATCAGTTACAATAAGCCTTCTTCAGAAGGGAGAAATATAACAGTAACACCAATACACTTCATGAAATACACACTCTTAATATCTCTAAATCAGTAGATAGATACCCTTTTGGGATGGCCCAAAGACACTACATACACCCTCAGGTGACATCAATTGCTAGGGTGCTGGGGACATTAATAGATCACTGATGCATTTAGAATCATATAGTAATAAGTCAAAGGAAAACATTTTTAGAACAAACAAGAGACCACCAATATTCTTAAGCAGGCAAATACTTTCAGATCCCCCAATAAGAGTCATTCAGTGGAAGAGGCAAAGTCAATAGGCAAAAGTCTATACGAGCTGAAGCACTTCTTTGTAGGCAAGTAGAAAGTCCTTGCACAGTGATTTAGAAGTCTTTGAAGAAAAGAAGAATCAAATGTAGGGCCAAAAGCAGATTAGACTTGTGAGCTGTATAAGAGGCAAGCAACTCTACAGTAAGAGGTAAGTTCTCTCAGACTTTACAGTACCTTTAGAATGAAGAAAGGTGCAGCAGATGCCTTCTGTTCCTGTGCAGCTCTGCAGATCTGGCTGTTCCTGGGCCTCAGTCGTGGGGACAAGCGGGAGGACTTCTGGGGACTCCTGCACTGCAATGGGACGGCCACTGCTCACAACCGGCAATCTTCAATTCAATGGCTGTTCAGTGTTTCAGCTCCTCGCGTCTACCGCAAATAGCAACACCGCAGTTCCTGGCTGTCGAGATGGACTTTCCTTGCTTCTGGGGTCCTGCACTCTGTTGAGGGGGCTCAGGCTTGGTCAGTCCTTCTTCCTGGGAGTCCGGAGGATTTTTCTGGAGCTCTAGGCCAGCTTAAAAGCAACACACAATCTGGTGTTCCTCTGCCTGGCTATACAGTTTCCAGCAGCAACTCTGTGGAAATCCAACCAGCTCAGAGATGGATGTCCAGGTGACTTACTTTGGAGTTGATTGGTGCCACCAACTCAAAGGGAGAAGTCGTCTTTGCAGGGGCTTCTCTGTCGATACGAATTTGGAGTTTCAGCACAGCACCAGGGCTTCACCGGGTAAACGGTCCAAGAGTTGCAGCAGGTGTCCTCTTCAAGTTCTTCTTCGGTTACTTCATCCAGTGGTCGACTCTGCCTTCCAAGCCAAAAGCCTTGCATTTTATTCAGTTCTCTCCCATTCATTCCAGCCTAGCAGTAAGTCACCCAGCAGGGTGGCTGTCCTTACCGGACAGTCAGTCGGCCAATCACAACAGAGTGCATTCGGGTCTCCTAGGAGACTAAGCACGGAGTTTCGGGCACCTCCCCTCACTTCCTGCCTACACAAGACTCCCTGGAGCCAGAAGCGGGCTTCACTCGTGAATCCCGGCAAAGGGAACAATGGGCGGAGTGCGGCGAGTGTGTTGTCCGTGTTGTTTCCCTGAGGAGCTGCAGTCTATTCTCTCTTTCTACTGACATGGAGGTGGAGCGACCAGTACAAAACACTCATTCACACGCGGAGCGCCGCGAGTGTGTTGTCCGTGTTGCACGTGGACACGGGGGCACTGAGCTCGGAGCCCTGATGGTAATTCAGTATAAGCCACATTCCAGGAACGGAAGCGGAAGCACTCCTGCTTTACAATTCGTATCTATGCAGGGACCCAGCACCTCTGGTCTAGAACACACGGCATACAACGAAGCAGTGCTGATTCAGAACACTAGTCCAGATGGTGGAGTTCATCCACTAACACAGCAACAGCGACGAATGTTAGCCGCCGGAGGAAAGGAGTCACCGGAGCAAATGGGCCTGCCCCCACCGGTAAGCGCCCGTGTTGTACGAAAAAGGACTTGTGTCTCAACCATGTCCTCTAACTCTGATGTTTTTTTAGACTGCTTAGGTAACAGCTCCCCAGTATCCTTGACACCAACCCCGTTAACTCCAAATATAATCATCGATCTGGAGGGTAACATGGATAAGGGCACAGCCATAGAGAGAGGTACAAAAACGTCTGTGGGTTTGACCACTGGGGCAGACTTGAGTGGGGCTATGTGCACAGAAAATGTGGAAGTAGAGGCGATTAAGTCGACCAGTCCAACGTGCGCTGGCATCACGCGGACTAGAGACACAACTGGTCTACACCTAAGCAACGTGGGAAACACTGTCCAAAGCATCCCAACTCTCCAATCCTCGGCTTGTCAAGACACTGTACTTACCAACAATTGTGACATCAGTGGCACAAATGTGCACAGCCCTGAGACTGAAAAGTCGATAATCTCCCTAGATCTACCAACAGGAGATTTGAATTGGAAAAATGTAACGTTGGAAGATAAAATGATTCCAGGAACTGAGCCTGACAATTCCCTTGACGAAGGCAACAGCTTTCATCTCCCAAGTGAAAAATTGCCAACAGATCAAGCAGGAAACCTACAGATTTGCCCTGATTGGGATAACGTGAACTGCCTGTATGAGGAAGCGGGCAGTTCCACGATTGGTGCTAACAGGCGTAACTCTATTGTGGTCGTTGACAAGGTTTTAAGCGACCTAAAAGAACTCAATGCAAAATTTGGAAACTTGCATCATCCTGAACCAAACTTAGAACAACCTACAGAACAACCTTCAGAGTACCCAAATGCAGACAGCCCACATGATCAGTCATGTGGGGCTCAAGGTATCAAACCTATGAATCTAGCACAACTACAAACTCCTGATATCAGACAGGATGAGAAACTGTATTCGTGGTTGCGCCCCCTGGCAAAAAGGAAGAGATTGGAATCTTTAACGGAAGAGTATGTACCGCATTCACAAAAGAGAATAACCAAGGAACCACAAACTGAATTTCCTTCCCCATTCTCCGCTGCTAATGACTTCTCTGAGCCACCAACAAAGTCCCAGACATTCTGGGGAGCAAGATTTAAACGGCCATGCTACAAACGCCAAAAGCCCACCCAAACATTAGCACAAACTCTTGCAAAAAAAATAGTTGAAAATCTGAACACCATAATAATGGCGGCTAATACCATATCCTTGGCACCTTATATGAAACTTTATGAACATCTGAACGACAATGCCAAGGACCAGACAACCCTATTAGCCATGATGAACACCAAAATGATGGCAATAGAACAAGAATTAACGGCGACCAAACAAATTTTGACCAATGAATATGCGAAATCTGATATGAATGTAAAGGTAATACTGGAGCACACCAAAAACAGTGCAACAGACAAGCGCCTGTTTGCTGAAGTTGCCAGAGAAGCAATTGCCCTGCTGAAATCATCTAATGCGAAAATGCCAACACTGGATAAACATCACGCGACTGACAATCAGAGAAGAACTGCAGGTGAAAAGATGGACACAAATCCCAAAGAGAGAACAACTACAATTGAAGGAAACTATGGAATTGAACTAAGCTCTATGGCTGGAAACATTAACGATACCTTACCTGCAAACTCTATCACCATTGCGCCACCTCAAAAATGCAAACAAAAGGTGAAATACAGTAAGGAAGTGGAAGACAAACTATCATCAAAAGAGCAACATAGTGAAAGTAGTACACACAAGACGATTATGGGAACCTTGCCGTCCGAACAAGCGGCAGATGAAGCAACACAGTCTACACCTTCCAAACATATACCCATTACGATCTCAGATCTTGAACTGAGTCCGGGTGCACCAGTAATAGGAGCAAAGGGTGACACTCCCGGTCCAGCTGATACGGCAAATCAAACAGGCCATAATAAGACTCAAAGCCTACCCCCTCAAGGACCAGCCAACGAACATGACCCAAGTGCAAAATAGTGCAAAGGATATCTGTCTCATAGAAGAAGTATTTTCAATCTTCAACCGAAACAAACAGAATGCTGCCACAAAGAGTGGCTCAAATCACATACTGACAGAAAAGAAATCTAAAAACATGAGAAAAAGGAAACCCCAGCAAAGATCACAGGTGCGAACGTTTTTAAGAAACATCAAAGGCTTCAGTATTACAACAACCTGTGATAAGATACATAAAGGACCAACAAATCCCAACACGGAAAAGAGTGATAAAACGAAAGCCGATGAACAAAATAATCACGATATGCCAGGTGAGGACCATTCTAAGAAAAACGATAGCATCCCTGGAGAGCTGCTAAACGTCTCGACTTATGAGGATTACGAAGAAGATCAAAGCGAAACGATACCGGCCACAGCCACTGACACACATACGGCTTCTCAACCGCCCTTGGCAAATATAAATATAGATCTACGTTCACCTACAAACGGCAACAGGGAGTCGGCTGAGTCGCCACAAAACAAGTATCCAGCAATAAAATCGACTGCCCCGGAAACAAGGGCTTTCACATCTAACAACCAAAGGACGGTAACTGTCGATGTAAAGGAGCAGGAAGAAATCATCTCGAAACCTTTAATCATTAGCTGTGAGAAATTCCTCACCTTAGAAGTTAAAAGAATTTGAATCGCGAATGATAAAAGATCTATGACCAATGAACCGCACAGAATATCACCCAATTATGATGCTAAGAACGATAAACAAGAATTCCATACATTAGAGTCAAAAAGAACTCTGATTCATGCAGTGAAATTTCAAGAAAGCCCATCGCACGAGCAATGAAGCATAACAGCGAATCACCTAAGCAGGAGATAAACACAAGAAGGACTGGCAAATGTCACTCCACAACAAGAAAGATAAGATTTAATTGCTATAAACGAGGGGCAGAGTCATCAGATGTACCGGCCAACAAACAAACGAAGCGTCGACCCAAAATAGACAATGATCGGAAGAAATTGGGGAAATACCTTATACGGCTTGAACAAATTGAAAAAGAAAAAGATGCTCTGATATTGAATCGGAAAAATGTGATGCTGTTACTTCACCACATACCGCAATTGAGGACGGTGGCCTCTGAGGACATTCAAATTGTGGAATTTGAAGACGAAAGTGAGCATGACCGTGTTATTTTACACATAGCATCAAAAGCTATCTGTGACTTACTATTAAACAGTAGCATCACTTTGAACTCCCTGGGGTTTGATATCACCGAAATTAATAAGAGCAATCAGCCGGAGGAGCCCAAGAAATGTATATGTCCCTCAGATGGCCGCCTACTTGCAATCTAAAGCTCCCTCAAGTCAGGGGGAGTTTGTAAGACCACGTGCAAGATAAATAAGTCGCCCCTTCGTGTGAGTGAGGACAAGCAGATCTTTGAAGATGAGCAGATCAAAATAACGATCAGTAAGACCGACAAAGTGGTTCAGCTAAGCTGTCCCAAACCCAGAGAGGAACAAGACTGGGGTTGCCCAAACCATCAACTGTTGTAACAAGAGCTAATGCCAGAGACCATGTCAACAGGAGGAGATCTGTATTGCCTCGTGGAATACTAGAGGCCACAGACATTTGTTCGGTGAAATTCCAATGAACTTAGAAGACGTGGATATTCTGTGCCTACAGGAGACCTGGCTCTTGCATCTGCCTGTAGCTGACGGCTTCGAGATTGCTTTTAATACTGCAATCAAAGGAGCCAAAGGACGTCCTATGTCGGGGCTGCTCACACTTGTTAAACTTGAAAGTGGGATACGTATTTTATCTGCAAAAAATGTATCAGCATATATACAAGTAGTTGAGATTAAATTGCCGACACAGCAACCTAGAAATACAGATCAATTAACATTGATAAATGTCTACTGGCAACACACTGCTATGCAGACAGAAACATTCCTGGACCTAGTCACGGAAACAATCTCGAATATCAAAGACAATGGGACAGAATCCAAGATTCTGATCTGTGGCGATCTTAACATAAACTGCTTAAAAGATGACACTAAAAGTGACCATGCAAATGGGAAAGAGTTTAGAGATCCAACTATCTCCGCATGGTTACAAGAAATGAAAGCATGGAATCTGAAGATTCTTAATGGTGAAACGCCAGGTGATATTCCAGCACATTTTACATGGAAAAGGGACCAACAACAGTCTACCATCGATTACATGTTTGTGTCAGAGAGAATGAAACAGGATGTTGCTCGCTTGGACATTATTGAAATGGAGGCGAGCGATCACTGTATGCTAAAAACAACTCTGAAGATTCACCGTATAAAAGAGAAAATCGCCTATCAATGTACAAATCTGACTGTGGCGCCAGGGCGCAATCGATTAAAGCTTACCCAAAATAAGTTAGAAAAGCTGAAAAAAATCACTGGAGAATAGGTCTGCCACAGGGAAAATTGAATATGCCGCTCTATTGGAAACATATCGAGAGAAGCAAACTGTGAAGCCAAGACCTGACTTTACAAAATGACATACTTGGGACCGTGAGATTGTCACCAAAAAGAAAGAGCTGAGCAAAGCACTGAGAAAGCTGAAAAGAACCAACATTCGTGCTATTTGCGAAAGAAAGACGAAACAAATGAGACAAACCTACAAGAATTGGTTGATTAGTCATAAACATGCTATGCTACAAAGAGATGCAGAAGTAATGATGGAAACAATAACCAAAAGGAACACCAGTGCATTTTGGACCTATCTGAACAACATAGCGACACCACAAGAAGCTATAATAAAAAACATGGTGTCGGAGAAAGATTGGGTCAAACACTACTCTGATACATTTTACAACAATAACATAACATGCAGCAAACCATCCAATCTGAGCAATGACTGGTCTATCAAAATAGATAATGAAGACATACACAAAAATATCATGAGACTCAGCACATCCAGAGCCCCTGGTCCAGACGGGCTTACAAATCAGATTCTAAAACAACGTCCTGACTTATGGACAGACTTGTGTCACACTTTATTTTCCTCCATTTTGCAGGAGAAAATGATTCCGACCACTTGGCGAAGCGCTATTATTGTACCAATTTTCAAAAAAGGCGCACGCACTGATCCAAGAAACTACCGCCCAATAGCCCTTCTAGATGTGCTGGGGAAAATATTTGCAACTCAACTCCAGATTAAACTGCTTAAATGGATTCAAAAATCTCAAAGTTATGATGTTCGACAGGCAGGATTTGTCAAGGGTGTCGGCTGTGGCCTAAATTTGGCAATCATAAATTTCCTTAAAATGGAAGCCATCCGTCAACACAAGAAGATCTATATTGCGTTTGTCGACCTGTCCAGTGCATTTGACACCATCGATCGTGGGATGCTCTGGGATAAACTGGAGAAACGGAATTGTCCAGGAAACTTATTAGATCCTATTAAAGAGCTACACACCGACACGGAAATTAAAATCAGATTAGATGCTGGGGGGACGCTCAGTGAATCCATAAAAACAAACCAAGGAGTAAAACAGGGTTGCCCATTGGCAGCGACTATTTGGCTTCTACCTGTCCGATATCGGAGAATCCATCGAAGCAGTAAACTCCAATCCACCGAGAATTAATGGAACGAGCGTAAACTGGTTGCTATATGCAGATGATATCGTACTGCTCGATTTAACATCTATTGGACTGGCAAGAAAACTAAATAGTCTGGAAGAATGTGTGGAGAAAAATAAACTCAAAATCAATCCTGCAAAATCGGAAGTCATAATTCTACAAGATCTTACTCGAAATAACAAGCAAGTCAAAAGAAATAATTTGACCTGGAAACTGAACAAAGAAAAATTGAATTGCGTCAAAAAGGTAAAATACCTGGGAATGTGGACTAACAGCAACATAAATGATGCTCCGTGGGCCGAAAACGCATAGCAAAAATGCAAACAACTAGCATGTCAAGGTCTGATAATAAACAAAAGATATGGAAAGTTTCACTTGCTACCTGTTTTAGCCCACTGCAACCAAAAAGCAGTCCCAACATTGATTTATGGAGCAGAATGCGCTCTAGGAGTTGCCTCGAATCTATGAGGACAACTAGAAAATCAATACTGGAGGCGTGCCCTTCAACTACAAAAAGGCATTCCAACCGCATGTCTACGGTATGAACTAAATCTAATATCCATAAATGCACGAGTCTTGTGGAACATGCTGTCGACCTACAGGAAAATAATTATTGACGAATGTACACCACAATTTGTAATATTACGAGACGCAATGGAAGGAAAACAGGAATCTGTATTGAAAAAATGGATTGACATATGCCAAAGCCATCTTGCTGAAATAGGCACCAACTCGGAAATGTTGAAAACTAACCCAAACTATGTGAAAAAAAAGCTATGGGTACGAGATTGGTGTGCAACAGTGGACGATAGAAATCGCCATACACTGATGAAAGAGGCGGCAACTGAAGCAAAGGACCACAAAAAACAACTGCAATATGTGGTAAAAACAGCTAATGCCAGACACAGAAGGATGCTCCTAAAATTCAGGTTAAATCTGTTTGACACAAGATCAAGTTTAGCCTTGAGATATCGGAAGCCTGATGCGATAGAGAGTTGTCGATTCTGTAATGACCACTCTGAGACATTAAAACATCTCACGTTATATTGCTCTGGTCTAACAGATTTGAGAACTGTGCATCTGAGCAAGGTAATTAACCAATACGCAACCCTATCAGGAGGGGAGCTTTGGTTGAAATTTGCAAATCCACTACAGAAAGATGTTTTTGGCCTGACAAATTTCCTACAAAAATTGGAAATCTTATTATCAACGGAAAATTAAGAGATATTATCTCAAGAATCGGAAACTACAAAAAGGCAGAGATGCCGAAACAGCAACCGGAGAGACTAACTGAAACAACATACACTGATGAGCGTATAGTAGCTGTGATAAACGTGGACTGAATTTTACTCCATCGTGAATAGCCTCTCTCTTTTAGTCTGCTTCCGACACCTTTCTATGTGATGAATGGAACAAACTGTGCTAACTTGGGTCAATAGGGCTGTTTGCGAAATCTCTGCCTTTTGTAAATGTATATCGAAGGGAAAATATTTCAAAAAGTTTGTATAAACTAAATGAAATAATAAAATAAACAATGGGACCAAACCTGGTTTGGCGCGCAGAGTAAATCTCAAGAAGGACCTTTCCACAAAGAAATGGCAAAAAAAAGAAGACCGGGCCATTTTGACAAAAATTGCATCCTTGGGTGCTTTACTGCAGCTGCGAATGCAGCACGCGGTAAATGCACACCATGGTAGTGGAAACGAAACCACTGCCACCAGCCATTCAGTGAGAAAAGGGTAACGTAAAAAAAGTTACATGAGAAACTAGACAAAGGGGATACTAGGTAACGCCTCCAGCACCCTATTGTAAGATAGTGTGTGCTGGGTCTACAAAGTTACAAAATGTAAGTTAAGTCAATTTCACTTTACTGCTCTGGGAAACAGTAGTTTATCCCAGAGAAGGTATTTTAACCTTTAGGAAATCTGAAAGAATTCCCTTTGCCACTGCAATGAAGGTGCTGACAATGTAAAAGATGATGCCTAGAGTTTGTCAGACTACACAACCAAAAGAAACCGTACAAAATCATATTAACATACATGAGAGAGTGAGAAAAAAGGCTCTCACTCTCTCCAGGTTAAAAAAATCAAGTCCTCAAAATCCAGCAAAGTTGCTGGGGGTCTCTAAGGTGGAGGGAATTAGCACATTTCTGAGAATTCTCCCTAACAAAAGCTTTGTGTTAAAGTGGGTCTGAGCCTGGCAGCAGGGGAGCCGGGGCGAAGAAAATCACCCAAAAGTTGTACATGTGAAATGCTAAGAAAGGAACTTTAATGTTTGTTGTGTTGCATCCGGCCCTCTGAAATAACAGACTTTGGATGGCAAAGAGACAGAAAGGGCTGATCATGAGGTTTTTAACTGCATCCTGGTGCTAGAGAAGCCAACGAGTGTGCCGCCTTGTCCCGTGATGAAAACATGGGGAAGGTAAGCCAACGGTTTGAATATCCTGACATTTCTTGAACACTTTTCTTTTGCATACCATTGTTTCCCACACTATTTGTATTTAGAAGTAAGGATTGGCCACAGGTTTATTAGTATAGGCCTTTTTATTTTGACAGACTCGACTAGGACTGCGTTATTTAATGGTCGTAGCTTACTCCCATATTTAGATTTAAGATTATATAGGCGTTTTTCAAACCCAATTGAAGTTCAATAAACACCCTTGAACTGTGATCACTTGTGTGTCTTACTGTTTGATACCATGCCTTCCTTACATCAGGCGAAAAGAACTTGCACCTGCAACCTATTGAGAGGCTGCAGGTCAATAAATGGAGAGCGGAGAGGACATGCCCGGTAAGAAAGTTGCAGCTGCGAGGCTTGGAGCAGGCTGGAAAGGGGCCGGTGGAGATGATGCTGTGTACTGTAGAGGAGTGAGAGGCACTACGATTGGAGCGGGTATTGAGATGGTCGGAGCCGCTACAGTCCCCTATAACGCATGTTCTGACCTGCAGCTGGGAACACAGAAGACACTGAATTGCTGTGGGCCGCTCGCGAGGTTCACAGGTGGCGAGTGCTGCTCGTTGCAGCTCCCGATGTGTATCCGGGCAGTAAGTGGAAGCTGGAGGCAAGCTGGAAGACCGCCGGAGGAGCAGACAAGCCCCGGTGAGAGTGAGAAAGGGAACACCCGTACTGGGGCGCTCCAGGGGCGGGAAGTGGACATTTAACAGAACCAATCAAACTGAAACCTCTAAGAATGGGGTTTGCAACCGAATGAAAGAAAATTGAATCACAAACAAATTGCCAAGAATTTTGGAAAATATAACATTGAATACCGAAAAGAAGATATGGAAAATTATGTGAAAATGCAGCACGAGTGAAAAGCGAATGATGCGCTATTATGAAAGTGTTGAAAACTGTTCAGCATTAACAAAGTGAAAGCCTGTAACAAATAATTATGAATTAAGTGAAAAGCCAAATGTTGCCCGTGTCTTGGTTCATGATACCTTCACACTTGTCGCCAGTGGAAGCCTCCATAACAGACCTTGACGACTGCCGTTCCAAGCTGGGGACTGGCACACAGGAAATCAATGCTACCCTATCATACTCAGTGTTGCTAGCGAAACCGGTAATCTTCCTCATACTCCTCCACACTGGCATGGTGTTCTGTGGCTGCCTCAGCCTGCATCGTGTAGGCCACCCCGTATTTTGACCGTCAATTCTTAAGCATCTTCGGTCTGAAGAGCTTACAACGCTTGACATCTATTTTCCTGGTGGTCTCTTGAAAGACAATAGTTACAAACATTGTGTGCATCTTTCCCGTAGAATATTTAGTTGCATGATGGGCAACATTTAAAAGGGATATTTACCATGGTAGAAGCAGGTGGAGAGTAAAACAGTTCATATTAAAGGGGAAATACATATACAGAGATATACACCTCTAAAATACATAAGTGTATATGTTTTCACCCCACTTTCCCTACAGTGTAGGCTTGCGCCGGGAGACCGAGTAGGCTGTCGATCCTCAGGAAACTTAAGAACCACGTGTGGCGATCGACTCGAGCGGTTTCGGGGATGAGGACAGCAACGAAGTAGAAGTATAATATATACATCAAATATCACACGATCACAAGCTAAGAATATAGCAATTGAAGAACTCCACATAATGCAACCAACCCGATAGCAGGAAAATAAAACGGAGGACCTCAACGCTTGAAGGATCATGGGTACTGTACATGTCACAGTGGGGATATGACGTCCTCTTTTTGACTTTAAAAAGAAATCATGTATTACTCTGCACCAACCACTAGATGTCGGCCTATGCAAATCATGTGACTCTAAGCAGAACCACAAGCCTCACAAATATATTTATTTGCTTGTATCTGCACCACTAAAATTGCATTGTGAAACCTAGGCCTTTTCTCCCTCTTTAGGATTCTCAAACTTAGGTGGCTTTTCACTGGTTTTAAATTTACTTGCATCTGCGCCACTAAAACTGAAACCTAGGTCTTTTCTCCCTCTTTGGAATTGCAAATTTAGGTACGTCTTCTCTCCTGTCCTAGAATGTCCTGTGTTTTTCTGCACTCACTTCCCGAGTGCCATCGTATTGTCCCATAGCTCTACTCACTTTCCTCTTGCTGTCTTGTCTGTCTACCCCTGGCACCCCCCCCTCCTCTCCCACCTACTCTATGGTGCTCTCGGTCTCCCCTATCTTTTCCAACTGCTTCTCTATTGACTATCCTGCTCTCCTCACCAGGTCTGGTAGGAAGAAGTTTAAAAAGGACATCCCCCCCTCTCTGGCACTCTACACTTCTGCAGGGCGTACTTCTGATCAGTACCCCTCAACAGAAGTACTTCAAGGAGGGCAACCTTCTCCACATGGCCACTCTTAACTCCCGCTCTGCTGTCAAACATTCCTCTGATATCTGCCGTCTTCTTGAAGAACTTGACCTCGATGCCCTCGGTCTCACTGAGACATGGTTCACGGCCAGCTCTGTCACCAGCTTTGACTCGCTCCTACCTGATGGCTACAAGATAACTCTCCGCGCCCAGGCCCAACCGCTCTGGCGGGGGTGTAGCCCTTATCTTCCCTGAGTGGATTCCGGCCTCTGTCACTCCTACGCAGGCTTACTCCTCTTTTGAATGCCTCGTCTTCAGGCTCTCTCTCTCGCCTAGCAATTCCCTTACTGTGGCCACTATTTATCGGCCACCTGGTCAGATTTCTTCCTTCCTCTGAGTGGGCGGATCTCTCCTCCTCAACTCCTCCTTCTTGGAGACTTCAACATCCACCTGGATGCCTCCTGTCCCCCCTCTGGACTCCTTCGAGACCTCTGCGACTCTCTCTCACTCATCATTCTACCCTCTGGGCAGACTCATTCTGCAGGGCACACTCTCGATGTTCTGATCTCTCCAGACCTTCCCCTCTGTCCCTCTCTCCCCTCCTCTTTCCTGGAGTGACCACTTTCCTATCCTCCTGCCTCACCATCCCTACCCCGCAGGCCAAGCCACCTCCGTCACTGCCACCCACCTTCTTCGTCATCTGACCCATGAAGCGCGTGTCAGATGAGGCTTTCGCCGCCACCTTCTCACCCCCTCCTCCCCCCTGGCTGACTTTCACCCTGACACAGCCCTCTCCACGCTCCACTCTTCTATATCTGGTACTCTTGATATCCTTTCCCCTGTCATGAGACAATGTAACTCCCGGTATGACTCAGACCTCGTCTGCCTTAAACGCAAGTGTAGGGTGGCCCGAGAGGAAATGGTGTGCTTCAAGTTCATTGTCTGACAAACTGGCCTGCTGCAAAGGCAATACCGGCTCTCCGTCCTCACCAAGAAGATCGCTCACATCCCAGCCCACGTCTCTGCGGCATCTAACAACTCGGCCAAACTCTTCAAAATCTGCAAGGAACTGGCCAATCCTGCCGCAGTCTCTTCCTCTCCTTCCCTTCCCAGGCCTTTCTCTGGCCCTCTGCACGGCACTGGCTTCTCGCTTCATTTCTAAAACTCAGGACATCCTGTCCTCACTCTCCTCCTCTCGCGCCCCCCTCCCGCTATTCCCTGCTCTTCCTTTGACCCTTCTGCAGCCACCCCTCTTCCCTCCTTCTCTGCCTTTCCCCTTTTCTCGGCAGACGAGGTTTCTAGACAAGTCCGATCTATGAATGTCTTGTCGAAACAGTTTCACCCCTGTTCCTCCAAAACTATCAAGGACCACATCGACTCCCTGGCTCCTGCCCTGGCTGATTTCTGCAATCACTCCTTTGCCACTGGATTCTTCCCCCCCCCCCCCTGAAGCACTCCCTTGTGCACCTTCTTCTTAAGAAACCCTCTGTCAACCCCTCCTGCCTGGCTAACTATCGCCAATCTCCATCACTCCCTTCCTGGGCAAGCTCCTGGAGAAACTGGCCATTTCCCAGCTCAATCTTCACACTGAATCTGTTGGTTGTATTCATGACCATCAGTCTGGCTTCAGAGCTGCCAGAAGCACGGAAACTGCTCCCATGAACATCCGTGAAGACCTGCTCACCAACCTTGACTCTAACACCCTGTGCGTTCTTATCTTGCTTGATCTCTCTTCTGCCTTTGACACTGTCAACCATGCCATCCTGCTCATCCGTCTCTGTGATAACCTGGGTATCACTGGTCAGGCTCTGGCGTGGCTGACCGCTTTCCTCTCCAACCGAACCTCCCAGGTCCAACTTGGATCCTTACTCTCCGACATCTTTTTCTCTACCTATGGCGTCCCCCAGGGATCTAACCTCTCTCCCTGGCTGTTCAACCAATACCTGGCACTCCTTGCCCACCGCATCGCCGCTCTCTGTCCCAACTTCCAGTGCTATGCGGATGATACCCAGCTCATTTTCAGGCTACCCTCGGCCTCCTCCTCCTCTCCTTCCCTCATCTCTGACTGCGTCTGCCATCCAGGAATGGTGTGCCGCCAACGACCTCTGCCTTAATACAAGTAAGACTGAGATTCTACTCATCGGCACACCCACTGTCCCCTTCCCTGCAGCTCTCTGGCCGGCCTCTCTTGGCCGCCCTCCTACTCCCACCTGCAAGGCAAAAAACCTCAGAGACATCTTTGACTCTGCACTCTCCCTCTCCCCTCACATATCTGACGTCTCTAAGAAGTCACACTACCAGCTGCACCTCCTTAGAGGTATTCTTCCTTTCCTCTCCTTCCCCCAGAAGCTCACTGTCTCCAGAGCCCGGGTCCTCTCTAAACTGGACTATTGTAACAGCCTCTATCTAAATCTGCCTGCCTCCACTCTCCGCCATCTGCAACTTATCCAGAATAGGACTGCGAGACTTGTCCTTGACCTAAAGCCCAGGGATTGTATCTCTCCAGGACTGAAATCTCTGCACTGGCTCCCAGTGGCAGCGAGGATTAAGTTCAAAACCCTCTGCATTGTTCACAAGACCTCCTGGGGCCGAAATACCTTCAACTCTCTCTTCCTAAATATCTTCCTTCTCAAGCTCCTCGATCATCCGCCTCCAATTCCCTCAGGGTCAGTTGCTTTTCCAAGCAACAAGTTGGTGGCAGATCACTCTCTTCGGCAGGGGCCTCTCTCTGGAATAGCCTTCCTGCCTCCCTGAAACTCGAGGAGAGCCATCTCCGGAAGCACCTCAAAACCTTCCTCTTTGCTTCTGCTTTCTCTCCTCCTCTCCCCTGCTGAATTCCTGACCAACATTGCACTGGTTACCTGGCCAACTTTTCTGATCTCTGGCCCAGGCCCCGTCAATTGCCCACCTGCACTGCCTCCCTGGCAACCCCTGCACCTGGGGACCGTTTTTCTGTATCCCTACAGTCCCCCTACCAGCATTTATGTCTGCACTTCCTTGCACTTGCCACTAGCTGGCCGTTTTATTTATCTTATTTATTCTACATTCCCATGTACTACACTTTCCCCTCTCCCTTCCCCCTCCTTCGCTTGCACGCGCGATCTGAATGACACCTGGCCTAGTAAGATCGTTATCTGTCCTCCCTTTGTCCCCCCCCCCTTGCCTCGCCGCACCTTGAAACACTTGTGTAAAAGTGTGTTATAAATGCCAATATATATATCTATATATATAGATATATATATAGATATATAGATATATATATAGTGACTTGGGGATAGACACTTTTACTTTACCTGCTTAGTGACTTAAAGGCTTAATAAAAATAGTATGTTGTACTCCTAGGTTGGTTGAACTGTACTACTATGCTACCCCCATATATCTCCTGATGTCTGCCTTACTGCTTGGTCCATGCTTACCTTGACAGAGTTTGGCTAGACCCAAGTGTTAAATACCCTGTTCATCAAACATAGTGGTCTATCATAACGCTTCCACGTGGCTGGTTCTGAAAATCAATTTTGACATATTGTAAGTCAAATAATATGTCATTTTCCCGCATGAATCTGCAGTAGGTCCATATGCTTTGCATATTAATACAGTTATTTCCCTGACGAGGAGCGGTTTGAGATCAAGTAGTGATGAGACTTTCAAGAATAGCAGAACTTGTCTTCACCATTTATCGGTGCAGGGAGGTCGTCTGTATGGCACCCAATGTAGATGCCCATTAAATGCCTTGTAGGGGTATGCTACATTGGAAGGGCACATTGTCTGTTTGGGGTAATCATATTATAAAACAAAAAAATGATCCAGGTAAGCAGTGATCAATAAAAATTGCTTTTCAAAAATACACACAGATCCAACTTATATTTTGTCTCGCTTGAGGTTTTAAATTAAGTGGGAGAAACTTCAAAAATGGAGGTGGTTGGTCAAGCCTGTGGTAATGGTACTATAGGAATGGGCACCCTATACATTAAAAGCCTCTTGAATAATGGTCGCCAAACTGAATTACATTTACTTCATAAATGGAACAATAAATGGAACAATGGGAATAGCCCCCATTTCAGGGTCAGGGCATTCCAAAACCATGCGATGCAGTAGAATTCATGTTACTTGTACCCATCAAGTTAACCACTGCACAGTCACAGTAAGTACCATTAACCAATTGCTATTTAGCAGCTGTAATCAATTTAAAACGGACTAACATAACTATTTTAGAAAACAATATTGGCATTAATCACTTGGCCACAGTTAAAAAAGTAAACACAGTGTGGACCCGGCAATGAAAGGGGGTGCCACTAGGAAGTGGCTTCCCATGCCCTCTGCAACTGATAGGGCTTGTGGAGGGGGCCATGAAGTGCCTTTCCCAAGCTGTTATGAATTTAAAAGCACCCACTTCCTTTGTAAAGCGCCCTCCTGTGAAAGGGAAGGTACTCAGAAATAATGTACTATATTTGGGAGCAAGGTTCACTTTAGTGTCTAGCAAGCACTGTATATTAAAGAGAAATTGGGAGCAACTATCTCTTAAAACAAATCTTTAGTACCTTCTATTTAAATATACAGCTGCTTTACTAAAATTAACATCACATTATTAAACAATAAATTAAAGAGAAAAGTAGAGGAACGGGATTTAATAGAAAGCATGTGGATAAAGGATTTGATCATTTTCGATTTAACTAATTTAGTTAGCAAAAGAAAAAGAAAAGAAGATCAGCCCAGTCTTCAATTTAAAGGAGCAATGGCATGAAAAGATTAAGATTATGTGACAAGACAAAAAGATAGTAGAACAAAAAGATTGTATTTGAAAGGTATGAAGGGGTCAGGATGACCTTTGAGTTGAGCGAGACTTCTTTTGCAGAAGCTTTTTGGGAAGCTGTAAAGCAGATAGATTTCTTCCCCGCTTCCATTTGCCAAGTTGTACCTGGAAACTTACAGGAATGGAACGACTCAGGTAGCGTGTTGCCGGCGTGCTGAGCCCAGAATACGTAGGTCGGTAGCTGCTGTAATCATCGGCCACAGTGCTGTGAAGGTGGGTAGGACTGTTGAAGTTGCTGCTGCCATTACTGCCGCTCCCTCGGTTATACTGGTTGTTGTTTAGCTCTTGGTAATTTCTGGGCATATGCTGAGAGCTGCCATTCAAGTAGCTGGAGGAATGGGTCTGAGAATAACCTGTCCTACAGGGTGAAGGTGTCAGTTTGCTGCATGCATCATCTGAAGCATCTTTCAGGTTCCCTAGAGAATTGGCTAGCCTGGAGTTTATGGAAAAGCTGAATGGAAATATGGGGAAAAAAATACACAACATATGTATACATGTGAAGATTTCATGCAGTCAAGACAATAAAACAAATGGGAAAACAAACTTGGACAACATAGGGAAAGATTATCGTGCAAACACATTTAAATGAAGCACACAAGGAGCTACACATTTAACAATATCTTAAGTTAAAACTTCTGGTCTCTTCGCTTTCTTACTTGTGTTACACATCAAATGAATGATTTGGAAAACTCTGCATGTGAGTGATAAACATCAGTTTTAGATTAGGATATGCCCTTACTACATATCAGGGCTGTAAATGAAACCGAGAAATGATCTGCCTTTAAACTACTGTTGTCCAGTGGCACCATGGTATGCACAACTCCTGGAGCCAAGCCTGCCTTATACAAAAACTCATGTACTCAGAGACTTGTCAATTACATTTTCCTATATGAAGCATGAAAGTATCAGCATGTAAAACACCCATGGCTAAAATCAAGGACAGTTTAGAGGTATATTGCAAAGAATGGGTGCTAAAAAAAGGAACATGGGCGCCTGTAGCCATGCACACCTCTTTACGGTCAATCTTACCCTTTTAACCTGGAACTGGCAGATGTAGAGCTTCGGCCTATTCTTTTTGCAGCTGCTGAGGTAGCTGCTGTGACTTTGGAGGACTTTAGAGGAGACATTGACCCCTGAGCAACACTTGAAGTATTCACTCTAACCAAAAAATATACAAGTATTATTATTCAGTAACAAGAACGATCTGGATATAGAATGTAACACTTAATTTTAAATGAGCTTAAACAACCATTGTGGCTTAATTTGTGTTATTCAATATAGCCATTACACAATTACTGTTTAATCATTTAATTGAAACTATAATCACTTGTTACACTACATATTCTATGCAAGTTCATCAACAGAAATCACAGAGTGGTAATTTACTTAGTGGTAGTTACTGTGTGTCATGTTCTTTTTTTTCAAATGGGGTCCACCCCCTATACCCACCTACCACCCCTTACCCAACTATTCATCTACCCTTACCCATCCAGCTAACCCTCCCAACCCTCAACATATACCGTACATTTTAAAGTACTTAATGCTGGCAGGTTTCACTGTATTGGGAACTGTAATTTGATGGAGAAATTCGGGAGAAAGTCTACTTTACATAACATGAATACACACACACACACACACACACACAAAAAATAAAAAAAATATATATATTATAGCAGCTATACAGGTAAGTAAATTGATTTTATCATGCACTTTCCCCAATTCTATTGCTAATAAATTTTGACTGGCATGATGGATTTGGCTGACATTATCCAAGAAGAATGTTTGCCATGTGTGCCTCCAACCAAAAGGTTTGGGGAAAGTTTGTTAAACAGTTCAAATGTTCTTAAGAAAACAAAAAAAAGTGTTTCTGCCAACTCTCATTTGTTTTCCCGTAAAGAAAAGGGTGATTCCATTGAATAGCCATAACGTGAAAACGTGCAACAAATAAGGAAAACATTGTGCATATAGCATCGCAGATATTCCTCTTTTGATTTGAGTAAATCCTTCCAGAAGTAAAGACAAAAAAAATACTGGACGGATAAGGGGTGTCCCATTCCAAAAAAACAATGGTATACCTCACATGGTACATTGCAGCAGCGATGCTTTTTAGAAAAGAAAACCACCACTTTTTGACGAGAAGCAAGCAAATTCTTTGGTAATGATACAGGAAGCTGAAAAAGAAAAGGGCTCTATTGGATGAGGGAATGGGATGGTTTGACATTAAGATAAAGATGGTTGTGGTGAAAGAGGGTATTTGGAGAGTTTGGGGTGGGGGCTGGAGAGTCTGCTTTGAAGCAGATATTGTGGGAATCTCGCATTAACACATCACAAGCCGGGCAGGTTAAAGTAGATGATAGGCGAGGGTCAAGGAGGATGTACACAGTTGTCGCCCAGAAAGGATGAGGGGGTGCCCGTGGAGAGGGACAATAGGGATGGGGAAGACTTTTACATTTTCGAGTTTTGCCATTATTGCAGTAACCAGCACATGCTGCATTACCGCAGAAATGATAAGCATAGTAATAAAAGGCAGAGTTGAGGTGACATTGTAGGTTTCTTCACAATTTTTCAGGGGAAACTGCCATGTAGAATAAAGGGGGTAAACATTTTATTTTTTTTTTTTTTTTTTTAAAAGGGACATGGGCCCAATGCTCTTTTAGTTGCCTTGGCCTGGCCGGTGGAATCTGGTTAATAGTGAGGAGGGTATGGGCCACGGCCGAATACCATGACTAAATCTCCATGGTCTTTTTTCCTAATTGTCACAGCGTGGACAGTAGACCCAGCTGAAAGCCACAGCCCGTGAGATCTGGTTTGTTACTAGCCAGCGGACTAGGTTTGTTAAAATGCACTGTTTCTTTCGCTAATTGGTGCACCATGGCTAGTGGGCCCTGTAGAAGATAAAGCCTAACCAAATCCTTGGAATTTAGTGAAAAACTTTACTTAAGATTATCCAATTTGTTGCAACAAAATCAATAAAATTTGGCAGATGTGGGAAGTGACGACAATCTTAACTCAGAACTCCCCGATCAGTTGCTCAGCCCAAAAATACATACATAACACAGCAGGGATTAACAATGAGATCAAAGATGACATCATAGGTGGCATCTACAGAGGACTCACAGTTAAGATTGCCATCACTTTCACAAACCTCACAAATATGTATTTCCAATACTTTACATATTCCCTGTTGTCAAGTTAGCAATCCTGGTTAATCATTTTGAGTTTTCCATAAAATGCAGATCTCCCTGAACCAAAAATTAGAGGTCAATAAATTGATAAACCCATAGTATCAGATAGCATCAAATAAACTCAACTATTTGGTCTACATTTCTGTGATGAAACACAGAGTTCGGATTGCATCCTCGTCACCAGTGTTCGAACAAAGAAACTTGGGAGACTCGGGTAAATCCTCAATAAGTCCTTTATTAAGTTACATAAGTATATACAGAGGAGGGCCCACCGGTGCTCACCATCCAGGCTTCATCCTTCCAAATGTCTACAGTAGAACACCTAGGGGACTGCATTCACACAAGCATTCCAGTCATGATCGTATACCTTCTGATATCATTATCACACAACATTCAGCCATATAGTCAAGGTATAGATAAATGGATGCAACGCTTTAATTTATGCCAGAAGATTCTATATTCACTTGCTATGTATGGCGTTCACTGGAAACTATTAGCAAAAACTGATATTTCCAAATTCTGGACTAGCCTACTCTGAAGTCACACCAGTGGAAAATGATGTTACTGCAATGAATGGGCATTACCTTTGCCTCCCACAGGTCGTCTCAGACCAGAGGAAGACAGAGGCATGGTGTAAATTCCTAGAGAGAAAATGCATGGAACAAAATCTCAATGGAGAATAAAAAAACAAACCTGAAAGGCTGTGATGTCGATCGAGTGTGCATTTTTATATCGTCCAATCTGATGGAGAAAAGAACAGTGAAATTACATAAAGAAGAGGACAACACAAAAGAAGACTACAGAATAAAGCTGCCAGAGTTGCATCGATCCTCTGTATACGTTCTATTTATATTTCTATGTACTATTTGTATTCAGTGCTAAAAGAAGTTTAACAAAATTTTCAAGTTTTAAAAACATTTCATAGAAATTTCACACATTACAATAACTATTTCCAATTTCAATTCCAATTAAGATTTCAATTGATCAACACGACTTAAAAAACTATTAACCTGCCTAAAATGTATAATCTTAGGAAATTAACCCTAATAAAAACCGTGTAGTAAACATATCTCCAATAAAATAGATAAAAGGAGATTTAAAAAATGCCCCCACTTTAAATCTATTTCACATTACAAATACCATATTTCATCACCAGAAGTTCAGCACATCTCTACTTGCCATTAAAATATCGTAAAAGCATATCAGATCCAATGCTAAAACTCCTGCAAATAAAATAGTAAAAGAACCCTGTTTAATCCATATTTCCACCCAATGCCAAACCCAATAAAGTGCAATGTCTCCAGTTCCGAATTTAGGCAAAAAGTCCAGAAGGTATCAGACTGTGTCGTAATTGTGTACATATTTATCCAATGTGCTCATATATACCAAACCCAACGTCCTACATTCCGTGAGCACTTTTTGCTGATTTGGACGGTTGGAGAATTTGCACAATCAACAGAATCGCTTATCCCGGGGTATGCCTAACCTTGCCCCTTGAGGTGTAAGTAGGGGGAGTTGATTCATCCACAATCTTAACATAAAATTTGTTGCTGCAGGACTCGGGCTTTGCAGCAGATACCACTGTGTTTTCAGTATCGATGGGATACCTATGTCACTGCATTATAATTGTGTAAATTTGATAAATGCAGATTATTTTCATTCCAGTCCCACATATTTGCCTTCTTATGCACTGAATCTTTGATTGCTAGCACATTAGTCCAAAGTCTGTGCCGGGGGCCCCAGTTTATGGAACTGAAGAAGGCCAAATTTAGTTCTTCAAAGTTTTTCCCATGAGACGCCTCCTCAGCCCCATATTTTCAGCCCACTTCCCTCAAAACTGGGCACTCCGGCATTGTTCTGGACTTAATATCCAAGTCCCCCCCTCTTCTTGAGCAACTGAGTACTTGGGGATACAATTCCCAGCTTCAGACACAGGTATTCCATAGGGGTTGACTGGGGTAAGCTGAAAAACGTTCGCCAAAATAGACCCTTCAACTGATTCAACCACCCCACATCTCTCATCGTCAGTGCCTCCAATCCATAGAACACCATCGGGCAGAAGCACTGTTTGAAGGGTGTTAAAATCCCCTCAATTGTGTAGCCCATTGCATTTTTAATTTTATTTTTTACCCGATTCAATTGTGTTAGACACAATTTTTACAAGATTCCTAGGTGAAAGTGAAGAGAGGAAGAAAGAAAGAAGTCAAAGAAAAGAGATGAGAAAGCCTGTTGCATTGTCTTTCTAGCAAATGTATCCAAGAGGAGCACTAGTTGCTGAGCTTTCCTTATTTGTGTGTCCTTTCTGAGCCGATATCAGTTGTCACTGCACATCTCTAATCCCAGGTACATGTAACTATTTACATAATCTGTGCTGCCAATGCTGTAATCATGGACAACGTGTGTACCTTTTTACCAGTAATTAACATACTTTTGGTTTTTTGAACATTTCTGATCAACCTGTTCTCTGATGCATAGCTGTATAGCTCATTTAACGTACTTCTCATTCCACTATAGGTACGATTCAGGAAAACCAAATTGTTCACATGTAACATGCTGGCAATATGCTCGACATCCAATTTGGGGAGACAGTTGGATTTTGTTAAAAGCTTAGGTCGAAGGTCTGTCAGGTAGACTGAACAGCAGGGGAGCCAGCACACAAATTGCCTGACTCCCCTTCTGATAGCAATCAACCTTACCATTCCACCCTCCATTACCTAGGCGTACACATGCTGTCGTATTCAGATGCAGAAGCCTTAATGCATACAATAACCAATCCGGGCATCCCATCTTTGCCAGTTTTCACCATAATTCACGATACACATGATCAAATGCAGCCTTGAAGTCCACCTATGTCAAATACAATGCCGGTCTATTCTTGCCCACTGCAGCCTTCATAAATCTGTCAAGCAGCCTAATGTTGTGCGTGGTTATGAACCTGCACGAAAACCCATCTGGAACACAATAATTAGTGCACACTTTCACAATTAGTGCACACTTTCACAAACAGAACCAGTAGCATTTCTGCCCAAACCTCTGGCACCTTTTTCAGCACCAGATTAGCAAGACCAGTAGGGCTCAAGGCTCTTGAGCTTTTCATCTTCATAATGGCATCCTCCAGGGATTCTTGCGTCAACTCTATGGGCCATCAATCTCCTTTATTAAGGTCAACGGGGACACCGTCTCTGACACCTCACCCTTATTCAAGTGGCAGAAATATATGTCTTCTTTAATTGGGTTTAAGATCTTCTTTACACAGTCACTCTTGGCCCGAGATAGAATTTGCCATATTGTATGAATATTTCTTCTACACAATACCCCTAACATTCTTTGCCATTGCACGTTTTTGATTCAAAACCTCCAATGCCTAAGCCAATTCAGGTACCTGCATTTCTCTGTTTGTACTCTAGCTCATATTTCCTCCAGAGGTTGCTCAGAGTTCCTGGCCAACCTCACTGCTCCTAGTCTGCGTTTCACACCTCAGATTGCAACATCGAAAATATTAAGATGTCTCTTACTCGAACTTGTCGTGTGTGGCCCCACGCATGCACAGATGCCATATGCTAGCACCTTCATCGGGTATGCAATTAGTCAATCTATCAATTTCATACTAAGTTACCTGCAGTACCGCTCCCACAACCTTATTTAAGTTCTTAGCTGACCAATATATGCGATTGCCTATGCAATTTTGGTCCAAACCCCTGTTGATCTTCAGATTGCCATTAACCTCATACGACTATGGATAGAGTGCGTACTGCATGGTCACTATTTTCTACAAAGACTTAAATATCCAAGGCTCCCTCTCCAAAATTGCATTACTCCCAAAAAAATAATCCAAGGTTGGCCGAATCCCCCCCCCCCCTCCTCCCCCCCAACCCCCTGTTTTTCCAGGTAAAGGTACCTGGACATTCCCCCTTGGTTCTCCCATTCATCAACATCAATTCCCACTCCTTCATGAACTCCACCTAACTCTTACCATTACGATTACTCCTTTTCTGCTGCATCTCACTCTTACTTCACACATTCAGATAAACAGCACTCAAAGTTTTTTTTTATTTTAATAATTTTTATTTAGATACAAATAATACTACATATGTTAGCAAGTTAAAGACTTTGAGCAGAGTTAATAACAATAAAAGATGAACAGAGATTGAAAATATTAACAAGCAAGAACTTGATCAATACCAAAAACAATCATTTAACAAATTGTATAATTATGCATATTTGAAAAAGAATAGTGGATAGAAGTAGTACCAATTGAACATGGATTATAGTAACAGGTCTGTAAAGAATAGCTTAATGGGGAAAAGAAATTAAATTTGGGGAGACATACTGGGAGACAGAAGATGTACAAGAAACAGATGGGAGAAGGGTAAGGGGGGGAAGATGGGTATAATAAGTTATTTGATCAAATTTTTATAAACATTACAATCATAATATAAAACAGGCATTTGAATATAAGTATAATCATCTAGCTAATAAATAACATATGAGAATATAGGTTCAGGAGCCATGAGCCGTTGCATTCAAACAGTTGAGGTAACGGATGAAAAGAACAAGTTACTTCTTACCTTGTAACGTTCTTTCGATGGGATGTTCCTCCGACGTATTCCTTATCTTTGATAGATCATCTCCCAGCTTGCTGGCCTCGGAATTTTTTTTTTCAGTAGAGGGCGCTGCGCGTCGACATCCCTCGAGCCGATGTCCCTCGACAGCCTCTGTATCAGCGCCAACGTCATCATGCGTATAAATAGACTCGCGCAGCGTCCGTTGCTCAGTTTCGTTTTGACGTTAACAGTTGTTTTACATGAATTGGTTATTGACCTTGAAGGAGCGTAAGCTGCAATCACAAGGGAAGTATTACTGCGGGGATGGATGGGAGGGGCGATAAGGAATACGTCGGAAGAACATCCCATCGAAAGAACATTACAAGGTAAGAAGTAACTTGTTCTTCGAAGGGACTGTGTCCTCCGACGTATTCCTTATCTTTGATAGACTCCCATAGCAGTGGTGTGTAATTGGAGGTGGGAGTAAAACGCCATGTTTCCTTTTAGGAATGAACCGAATGTAGTACGGCTTTGCAAATCTAGTCTCTTGACTAGAGGAGGAATCCAAGTTGTAAAATCTTGTGAAGGTATGTGCGGACGACCATGTGGCTGCCGCACATATGTCTCGAACTGGAACCCTACTTTGGAGGGACGAGGAGGCTGTGATTCCCCTGGTTGAAAGAGCCCTAAGATTTTGAGGAGGCTCTTTCCCTGCTAGTTTGTAACATTCCAGGATGGCCAAATTAATCCATCTGGAAATGGTTTGTTTTGTTATCGGTAGTCCTAATTTGTGCCCTGAGTAACCTACGAACAGTTGGTCTGCTTGCCTAATCCTAGCAAGTCTGCAGATGTAAAAGCTTAAAGCCCGCCTTGGGTCCAGCCTATGTAGCATTTCTTCCTCTTTCCCCGGATGGGGAGGCGGATAGAATGAAGGTAAAGTAATTTTCTGAGTGATGTGGAATTCAGGAACCACCTTTGGGAGGAAATTAGGCTTCACCTGTAGGACAACTTTGTCTTTATGAAAAATTGTATGAGGGGGTTTACAAGATAGAGCTTGTAATTCGCTCACCCTTCTAGCAGATGTTAAAGCCACTAATAAGACAGTTTTAAGGTTGAGAAATTTTTGCGAACAAGAGTGGAGTGGTTTGAAAGGAGTACCCATCAGGAAATTTAGGACTAAATTTAAGTCCCATAAAGGGACCTGGAACGGTCTTGGAGGGTAGACATTAGTTAATCCCTTTAGAAATTGTATTACTAAGGGTAATTTGAAATACGAAGGCTCCTCTGCAGTGCGCTTGAAGATCGATAGCGCTGCGAGATAGCCCTTGATAGTGCCAACTTGAAGGCCTGCATTTGCCAAGTAGAGTAGAAAGGATAACACAGTTGGTGTACCACATGAAAAGGGGTCGATATTCTCTTCTCTACACCAGCTGCAAAATTTGTTCCAACGGCAGCGGTATAAAGACTTTGTTGCTGGCCTTCTGGCCGAAAGCAACACTTCCATGACATCATCAGGGAGGTCCCAATCCTTGTATCTCAACCTTTCAGAAGCCAGGAGTGAAGGTTGAGGGTTCTGATGTCTAGATGGAGAACCTGACCTCCCTTCTGTGAGAGAAGAGTCTCCTTGAGTGGAAGACGAATTGGAGGGCAGATGGACATGTCCAGAAGGTCCGGGTACCACGTTCTCCTGGCCCAGTCTGGGGCAATTAGGATCATGGTCCTCTGGAATCTTCTAAACCTCCTGATCATTTGAGGAATGACAGGGACTGGTGGAAACGCGTACAGGAGTGGAAACTCCCAGTCCACTACGAACTCGTCCCTTAGAGCTCCTCTCGGGGGAAATTCCCTTGAACAAAACAGATCGCACTTTCTGTTGGTGCTGGTGGCAAACAGATCCACTTGAGGGGTTCCCCAAAGGGCGAATATCTCCTGAAGGACTTCCTGAGCTAGTTCCCACTCGTGGGAGACTGTGCCCTGCCTGCTCAGAGCATCTGCCGTCAAGTTCTTCTCTCCGGCTAGGTGAACTGCCAACAGAGAGATTCCTTCTTGAATTGCCCAAAACCAGAGCTGCATTGCCTCTCTGCGCAGTGGCAGTGATCCTACGCCTCCTCTTTTGTTGAGGTAGTGCATGGCCACTGTGTTGTCCGTCATCATCAGGACATTTTTCCCCTGTACAGATGGCAGAAAAGCTTTCAGCACTAGTCTGATTGCTCTCAGCTCTAACAGGTTGATATGTAGTCTGGACTCCGATGGAGCCCAACGACCGCTGGTGGTCAAGTCGTTGGTATGGGCTCCCCACCCCTGAGTGAGGCATCTGTGACTACTGTGATCTCTGGCCATGGTAGCCAAAACAGTTCCCCCTTCAAGATGTTTTTCTGGCAGGCCCACCACTGAAGGTCTCGAGCCACCTTGTCCGGAACCTGAAGGAGGTCCGTCATTCTCCCTGAGAATTGCGACCACTGACTTCTCAGTGCCCACTGAAGAGAACTCATTCTCAGGCGAGCCTCTGGCACAAGGAAGATGCAGGATGCCATGAGGCCTAGCAACCTCAAAAAGTCGAAGGCTGGGAGACGTTGGGCATTTTGAAACTTGGTGACCATCTGCAGAATATCTTGAGCCCTCACCTCTGGTGGCGAGGCTTTTCCCAGGGAAGTGTCCAGGACCGCTCCAATGAACTGGAGTCTCTGTGATGGTATCATCTGTGACTTCTTTAAATTGAGGGAGAAGCCCAGTTTGTGAAGGAAGTGGCAGACATAATCTAGCTGGATTTGAGCTTGTTCCGAAGATACAACTCTGATCAGCCAATTGTCCAGGTAGGGGTAGACGTGCAGCCACTAGCGACATTAGCTTGGTGAAGACCCTCGGGGCGGAGGTCAGCCCAAATGGCAGAACTCGAAATGGATCATTAGAGCCGCCAATTGCGAACCTCAGGTATTTCCTGTGTTTGAGATGGATTGGCACATGGAAATAAGCATCCTGGAGGTCCAGAGATACCAGCCAGTCCTGGAGCTGGAGGGCCTGAAGGATCTGAGAGAGAGTTACCATCTTGAACTTGTCCTTCCTGAGGAACTTGTTCAATTCTCCTAAGTCCAAGATAGGTTCTCAGTCCTCCGTCTTTCTTCGGTATGAGAAAGTAGGGGGGAGTACCAGCCCTTGTTCCTCTCCGCTACAGGTACCGGTTCTATGGCACCTTTCTCTAGCAGGTCTACAATTTCCTGCAAGAGGAGCGGATCTGGAACTTTCAGAGAGCTGTTCCCCGGTGGATGACTCTGAGGGATGCGTAGAAAAGTCAGGCAGTAACCTTGGGCAACTGTCTCCAATGCCCAAGCATCTGACATAATAGCCTGCCATTCCGTCAGATGTTGAGTTAACCCGCCCCCTACTGGTATTTTGTGAAGAGAGTCCTCAGAACGGTTTGGAGGCGGCTGATGCAGATGCCGAGGTTAAAGAGGCACCTGCTGCTGCTGCGGCTTTTGTATTTTTACCCCGTCCAACTCGGGTGAATTTTTTCTGACCCCTTTGAACCGGCTGTCCTCTGCCTTTTCCGAATGCGGAATAGAAGCGAAAGGACTTACCTCTCCAAGAGGTTCCTCAGGGGCAATATGGTGTCTGACGGATTGCAGCTCCTAGGGATTTTGCTTTGTAGTTTTGTAGTATGTTTGTAGTTTTTCTAAACGGTCATCCGCCTTCTTACCAAACAAAGAAGAGCCGCCAAAGGGCATTTTCAAGAGTCTGCTTTGCACATCTGGAGCAAAACCAGACTTTCGCAACCAAGCAAATCTCCTGGTTGTTGTACTTGCCGCCATGGCCCTGCTGATGCTGTCAGCAGAATCGATGCCAGTTTGAAGGGATTCGCACATAGCGTCTTTACAATCCTTGATGATGTTTAGGAACGTTTCCCTTTCTTCTTCCTCTCGGAGGCAGTCAGCCACTGATGAAGCACACTCCCAAAGTGTGTGGCTGAACCTTGCGAGCGTACAAGTAGCATTGATGGATTTCAACGCCATGCTACATGCGGAAAATACTTTTTTGGCCATAGAGTCATATCTCTTATCATCCCTGTCCTGTGGGGTAAACAGATTTACTACCTGCTGAAGTAGCTGCCTGAACAACCAGACTCTCCAGAGTTGGGTGTTTGGATAAATACTCAGGCTCAGCAGAAGACACCCTATATTTAGCTGATAATTTTTTGTTAACCGCCGGGATTACCTCAGGCCTTTCCCAGTTTGCCAATATTCTCCTTTGTAATGCTGCATGAAATGGCGCCACAGGATCCTCCTGTGGACCTTTGACCAAGATGTCTGTGAGGTCATCTTGCTGAAAAGCAGGTGAGGGTGTGGACCACCCCATAAACTCTATTATCCTTGCCATCAAGGTTCTATAAGGGGTTTCAGCATGTTCCCCTGGGTCTAGTGTGGCAAATTCCACTTCTGGGGAAGTGTCCAACCCACTTGCTTCCTGTAGGGATTCATGGAGGTCTTTCAACTTACCTTCCTCAGAGGTAAATTCCTCTGGTGCAGGAGTTGCAGGTTCGTGACGCTCTCGAGTGGCTTCTTTCGCCGGGTGCTGCGACTCGCGGCTTTTTGATTTTTCGGGTCTTTCACCCAGGGTATCACCCTCAGCAGTCTTCGAGGGGGTCGAGGCCGCTTCCTCGAAGACGCTTAGCATATTTTTCCTGAATTCCTCCCACTCAGCCTGAGAGCTATGTTTTGTGGGACAGGAGACCCTTTTTGGGGAAACGGAAGACGAGGAAGGGGATCTTCAACGTCTCTTTTTTAAATGCTTAGATCTCGAAGAGTGATGGGAACTGCTTCGAGACCTAGAACGAGAATGTCTTTTGTGATGGCGAGGAGACGAATGTCTCGACTCCGCCGAGGAAACTTTAGAAGAAGTTTTAACTGCCATCATGGACATGCAGTCCTCGCACTCCGAACAATGGTGCTCGATTCCCAGGCACCATAAACAGATCCTGTGAGGATCCGTCAACGACATTTTCTTTCCACAGTCTCGAAATTTTTTGAAGCCGGACCGTGGAGTCGTCAGTTCGGGTGAGGAAGCCATCGAGTACGAGTCGGTTTTCACAAGGAATAATGATATATTTGGCTGAAGAACTGAGCAACGATATTCTGAGGCCCCACGAAGCACGGAAAAACAGAACCGAGCAACGGACGCTGCACAAGTCTATTTATACGCGTTATGACATTAGCGCCGATACAGAGGCCGTCGAGGGACATCGGCTCGAGGGACGTTGACGCGCAGCACCCTCTAAAAAAAAAATCCGAGCCCAGCAAGCTGGGAGATGATCAAAGATAAGGAATACGTCGGAGGACACAATCCCTTCGAAAATACCATTTTGCATTGTATTTAGGAATTTTATTGAAATTATTAGCCATGCACATTTCATGAGTATGACATAGGGTTCCACCATCCTCTGGTAGAAAGAGATCAAAAGTCTTTCCAGCTGTGATACATTCTAAGGCTATACAGATGAATAAATCGTATAGTCTGGTTGAGTCAGGAGAAATATATGTTATGGTCAGACTTCCTAAAAATACATTCACAGTGGATAACGGAACATCCACAGAAAAAATAAGCTTAATGAACTTCAGATATCTTTGCAAAATCTGAAGATATATGAACATTCAAAGAACATATGCATATATGTGGCGGGAGACATGTCACATGACCAACATTTAGCATCATGATTTGGGTTAGCCTTAGCTAGTTTAGCCTGAGTCATAAATGCTCTATGGATGATGAAGAAGAAATAATGTTGTGTTATATTTGCTGAAACTGATATGTGTTTAATTTTGGAGAACAAACGGAACCATATATGATCTTCAAACATACATCCTAAGTCAAATTCCCATTTCAGCCGAATTGAACAGACATTAAATGTTGAGGTGAGCATATTATATATTTTTGAGGCTCTCACATCACAAGTCATGGTTAGCTGTAGTAGTCTCAGGGCATCCGGAGAAAGAATCTCATTGGAAAAGTGATTAAGTGCATCAAGACAGGAGTTGATTAATTTATTGTAGTACTGAAAATCAGCTTTGGGGATGGTAAATTTGGATGTGAATTGCTGGAAGGAGAGAATAGAAGGGCCATCTACAATGTGTTGGATGAATCTAATTCCTTTTTTGATCCATGCTTTACGGTTGAGGGCCTTGTTATTGATTACTATATTTTTGTTGTAACATAGTAAAGGGGAAAGGCACTTTTTGGGAGTTTTGGTATGGGGGAAGAGAAAGGTTTGTAGGGCTGTAACGGATGCTTTAATAGAGTCCAAGATGTTCTTGGAGGTATGTTTAAATATGTATATATAATCAGTAATGTTATGTGGATGAACTGAGTGTTTTTCTAATGTGCACTATGTAGGGGTATCAGCGAATTCAGGATCTGTGAACCATTGGCGAGACTGCTTAATGAGAAATGCAGAGTGATATAGCTTAAAGTCTGGAAATCTAACACCGCCCATTTCATAAGGTGCTTTAAGTTTGGTTAGCACAATTCTTTTACTTTTTCCAACTTCCCAAAGAAAGTTTAGTAGTATGGAATATATAGATTTGAAAAAGGAAAGACAGTGGAACGGAAAGAAGCTGAAGGTAGTAATGTACAATAAGGGACAGCATCATTTTAATCGTTTCCAAACGTCCCCACCAAGAGAGGTAAAGGGGGGACCATTTGGATGTTAGGTCCTTAAGAGTGTCTAGTAATGCCTTGGTGTTGAGCTTGACAGTGTCTTGAAATGTAGGGGCAAAACCAAGTCCTAAACATTTGATGGAGCTACTACACCATTTAAGACTAAAAATATGAATGTCATGTATGAGGCAGAAGGTATTTAAGGGCATAATTTCTGATTTCTTTCCGTTTAGTTTATATCCTGAAACATTACCAAACAGAAAAAGCATTAAGGAGATTAGGTAGATGAAGTTTGGGGTTTTTAATTAATTAGAGTAAGAATATCGTCAGCATATGCTGCTGTTTTGGTAATTGCAGCACCTGCTTGAATCCCAGGATATTTGTATTAGATCTTATTGATTCCAATAACGGTTTGAGTGAAAGAATATATAATAATGGTGAGAAGGGGCAGCCCTGCTGTGTACCTCTAAGCAAGGGAAAAAGGAGGATGTTTGGCCATTTAAATAGATAGAGGATTTAGGGGCTGAATAAAGGAGTTTAACAAGTGAAATACATTTTTCACCACATCCGTGCCAGTTTAGGGTCTGGAACATAAAGTTCCAATCCGCACGATCAAAAGCTTTTTCTGCGTCCAATGCAATGGCAGCATAGCCTTGTCTATCTTTTTTGTCCTTAGCTGCTAGCTTGATGGCATTGAGTAGAAGTCTAGCATTAGAGGATATGGTGCGTCCTTTAACATAACCAGTTTGATCCGCTTTTACCCGGATTGGGAGTGAGGATTCAATTCTATTAGCTAGTATTTTAGCAATAATGTTACTTTCTATGTTGATAAGGGAAATGGGACGATAGTTGCTGGGGAGGGAAGGGTCTTTGTCGGGTTTAGGGAAAATGATAGGTAAAGCTTCAGAGAATGAACCAGAAGATGATTTTTGTGATATAAAGTATGAAAATAGTGTTAAGTTTTGGGGTTATTACTTGAGATAGATTGATGTAGAATTCGGTGGAAAGTCCATCTGGGTCGGGTGCTTTCCCTTTACCCAGGCTGTGAATGGCTTTAGTGATCTCTGAGGAAGTAATATTATCAGGGTGAGAAAGGTCTATTTGAGGGTATGAGGTACGACTGATACTTTCAAGAAAGGATTCAATATTATCATTGGGAATAGAGCTTTCTGGAGTATAAAGATTGGTGTAGAATTTCCTAAAGCAGTAGAGTATTTCATCAGAACGATGATGAGATATGCCTTGAGTGTCCTTAATATGGGAAATATGACATTTTTCCTCTTTGGTTTTGAAGTAAGAAGCAAGCATTTTGCCCGCTTTATTTGATGTTTGATATATCTTTGTTTTGTATTTAAGTATTGTACCTGCCGCAAGTTCTGTAATTTCTTTATTAATTTCGAAACGTACCTTTATTGCTAGTCGTAAGTTTGTCGAGCTAGTATCTGAATGAATAGTAGCATTGCTCTGCTTGGGTGAGTTTGGAATAAAGATCATCCAGGTGTTTTTCCTAAGTTTCTTGTTCCTACGAGAGAGGGCCATAATGTGACCTCTTAAAGCAGCTTTGAATGCATCCCAGTTATTAACAGAGGTATCAGAGTCCTGATTGTCAGTGAAATATTGTTGGATGAATAATTGAATTGATTGATTAAACTGTGGATCATGTAGAAGGAAGTTATTAAGTTTCCATCTAGTAGCAGTTTTGTTTAATTCTGTGAGGCAAAAGGATGTGATAACAGGTGCGTGAACTGATATAATAGAGATTTTAGAATCTATGATGGACCCAGAGAGGGTTTTGACTGGAAAGATATAGTCCAGGCGTGATAGTGTATTGTGCGGGGGTGAATGGAAGGTATAGTCTAATTGTGTAGGATGGGATAGTCTCCATGTGTCAATTAGTCCCGCCTGCGCTAGGCAATTAACAAAGGACTTGGGGTTTTATTTGATTTAAACATGCAGCTGGATTTTCGGTCCAAAAATGGGTCGAGGACCTGCTTAACATCTCCGCACATAATCAAATTGCTGAAGTTATTTTTTGAGTATCATTTGTTTGATTGAGATCCAAAAGGGGGGGTTCTGGTAGTGTGGGTCCATACATTTTAAGGATACATACTTGCGTAGAGTCGATTAAAAGTTTTACCCATACCCATCTACCATTCGGATCAGCATCTTGGTCAAGAATTTTGAAGGGTTGTTTTTTACTTAATATAGCAACTCCATTTTTCTTGGATATAACATGACTAAAAATGGCCTCCTTAACCCAGAGGGATTTAAGCTTCATTGTTTTTTTGTTGGATAAATGAGTTTCTTGTAGGCAAGCAACCGTTGGCTTATATTTGTTCAGATGAGATATATCTTTGCATTTTTTAATGGGATTCTTACATCCTTTGATGCTCCATGTCATACACCTGAAGATCATTTAATCAGAAACGTAATGATAGGCATGCCAATTTATGGCTGTAGTGCAATAATAGAATCAAATTCTTAATAATGTGGTTAAAACATATATAACCAAACAAGGATACAGGAGGATAGAACATTGAGGATCAGGGAGGGGAGAAGGGAGCTTGATCATAAACGGAGGCGATTCAGGCAATACGAATGGTTTTAGAGATCAAACAGGACATAGGAGAAGGAACCGGCAGGAAAGATAAACCAGGGATAGGTAATGCCAACTGGGTCACCAAAAGGAGAAGAACGACCAACAGTGGAAGAGGAACACCACAAGAGCACCCGCCCCAATCTATTAAAGTAAGGATAGTGATTGCATTAGGTAAATAATAAGGTAAAAAAAAAAAGAAAACCATGTATACATGTTATGAGGTCAAGATTTCATGTAGTAGATGATGTTGAGGCAATTGCAGGAGAGGAGGTGTCCATGCCGTTGCTTTTTATGGATTGTATGAAGGACCTAAAATCGGCAGAATCATCAAACACAGCTGTGCGACCTTCATGTGTTACCTTGAAGGAGCATGGGTGGTATAAACCATAGCGGATATTTAGTTGCTTTAGAGCAGGACGAAAGGATAGAAAAAGTTTCTTCTTTGAGCCGTGCTTCTGGCCACATCTTGTGAAATAAATAGCTTGCTACCATGCCAAATGAGTGATTTGCGCTCCCTTGCTGTGGAAATAATAAGTTGTAGTAGAGAGTATTCCTATAGGTAAAATATGAGAGTTCTGGGCAGCGAACGAGATGTAGAAGAAACTGTAGGTTGACCAATTATGTGAGCCTGTTATATGTTAAAAGTGGTTTCCAAGGGGAAAATGTAGAATGGCTGGTACAAGAATTTTTTGCAGGAACACAATGGGGTCAGTTCCCTCCGGCCCCTCTGGTAAGCCTGAGATGCGTAGGTTATTGCACCTACTGCGGTTTTCCAAGTCTTTGTTGTGCCTTTGGAGATCTTTAATAGATTTTTCTAACTATGCAACTCTAGGGGATACATCTTCAAGAACACCTCCTCCACTCTGTTGTTGACACCCAACCACCTTTCATCTAATTGCTGTAGCTTAGTGTTTGTAGTTTCTATAAAGGGTTTAAGTGCCCTGATTTCTGCCAGAATGGCTTTGATAGCAGGATCAGCGATGCCAAGTGGAGGTGGGGAGTTACTTTTTTGTCTTTTAAGATTTGTTGAGGAGGAGGTGGCATCTTTTGCAGAGGATGCATTTTTTCATTTGCTTTGTTAGCTGCCATTGTTGGTGATTATTGACTGAGACTTGTTATTGGGGCGTTTAACTAGGGCGAATATTTGAAGACGATGGGTATATGTCAGAACAATATTCAGCTTGTATTCAATTGTATGACCGCCTTATTGTCATATGCTTGAATATCTTCTTAACTTGGAAGGGTTTGGCAATAGCTCTTATTTTCTATAATGTCTCATAGTATGCAATTATTACATCCATATTATTCATACTGTCTTGCTCTTAAATAAAGAGACAAAAAGGAAGGCCATAGAATAATAAGGCGTATACTATGGAAGCTTAAAAGCTTGAGGAGATCCTTTAGGCATTTATGATAACGTGATGGAATCCAGAAGCAGTCTTCCAGTGCAGTATCAAATAAGGAGAGGAGCAGACAGAAAGAGCCGTGAACTTAAAAAAAAACGAATATAAAAAGGAAGAAAAGAAAACTTTGAGCTGAGATCCATCGATGAGGAGGCGAAGAAGTTGGGGGTTAATAGTCCAAGCCATGTAGTTAGCAAATAAAGTGGCAAGTCTTTATATAATTTAGAGGAGAGAAGTATTACGTATTTGTTATTTAGTGCAGAGATCTTGGTTTTCAACAGTATATTTCACTTTTTGTCTTTCACTATAACATTTCTTTCCTTTAACCTCTTATTCCTCTCACCCCTTCTTACCTCCCCCACTTCCTGCTCTCACCCTTTTTCTCTTCCTCTTTCTCTCCTCTCCCTTCTTCTGTGTCTCTCTCTTATAAGACTCCTCTAGGTCTTCACTTCTTTGTGCTCCTTATTTAGCTGTTAAATTAATTTTTCTCCGCCTTTCCTCCCTTTTTCCACGAGGTGGCATTAACAGCAAGATGGTGCCCGTGAAACCAGGACCAAGCCGGCGCGTCACATGCAACGCGGCGCTGCACCTCTCCACATGAGGGGCGGCGCACTTCCGATTTGTTCACGGAGTGTTTCCTCATGATGCAACCCGGTCTCCAAAGAAGCTCCTCACAACGCCGGAGCGCCGCAGAAACTCCACCAACCCGTTCGCAGTTGCCACGAGGGAAGGAACATAAAAAAAAAGGTAAGTCAATATAAAAATAAAAGACCTAATGCAATATTAGCATTATATGTGAGCCGGAGTGGCTCTCTTAGACGGCCATCTTCCTCGGTGCATAGCCACGCCCCTACCGGCACTCAAAGTTTAATTGAAACAATGTGCGTTTAAATCTCCCCACGCCAAAATCACTTCCAGCCTCACACCTCCCTCCCACTTTGAACAGATAGCCTCAATGCAGGCATGTATTGAATCTAAATTGGCCGAGCTAGGTGGCACATTTCTCAGGAGCAGTTTTTCCAAGGCCTTTGCCATTTTTAACTAAGACTTCTACTGTCATGACATCTAACAGTTGTTCGTGCTCCCCGCCCCCAATGTTCCAACACATTATCTTGATGTTTAATTTGGTTTCTACTCCCTTTGTTTGAAGAAAGCCCTTAAGCCAAACCCAGACCTTTTCATTTTCATCCAATGGGGTCTGAAGTGCCACCGGCTTTCCGCCCCTTACATAGCGCCCAGCCGGTACCCCACTCCGACATCTCTCAACACCCCTGGGTCTCATCCCCCAATCCCTCTTTATAATAAAAAATCCTAACTTTAACAGGGTGGATTGGTATGAGCGTATTAGGCTGGCCATTTCTGGTAGAGCGCAGTGGATTCGAAAAATTAAACCTTTTTTCCACACTAAGGGTTCAATAAACTAGAAATCACTTGAGTTAAGCACTCTTAGAAACAGGATTTTATGCAAAGTACGCAGGAGACCATTGCGATTGTTGATTTCAGTAGATACGGCCTGAATTGGAAAGATCTTAATATCCCAACTCCCTCTTGGGCGGAGTCACTGTCACAGTCTTTTCCTTACACCTTTGAGTCGTCTATGTCCGTATTCTCACTTTACGCCTCCGGCACAAACACGGAACCCAATGCCTTACTTGTGTAGTGCTGCGATGGTGCATAGGAGATAACAGAATTGTTGCTCTCAATTTCTTCAATAGTCACTTCGTCCTTTTCCTTTAGTAACCAACTGGACAAGGTGCCTGGCCCAGATATGGCCCTTTTCTTACATCTGGAGTCTCTCTTCCTAGACTTTCGTGATCTTGGGCCTGACGGCACATTAGCTGTAAAATTGAGCGAGTCTTTTTGAATATTATGGAGCACTGGTTTCTTCACTTCAGCTGGCCCTGTATGCCCCCGTGACAGCACTTTGCCATCCCCTCCTCCTCTGCTTTCTGGTCTGTAAAATAGTCGAGTCTTCTTCTATTTCTGGCTCGACTACCATCTCCCCCCCCACCCACCCAAAATGGGGGCAGATGCCCTTGGCATCAAGTTAGACAAAGTCTCTTGAACTATCTAGTGGTTGGGGCGGAGGGGCAGGGGATGTGGGGGGGCATCAGGGGTTTCTTCCCTCATCACCTTATCCACCTCCTTGGTTAAATGTACAATAGCCACACCTTGCGAATTTACCTCTTGTAGGATGGCGCTGCAAAGTTTCAATAAAATCTTCACTGCAAAGTGCAGTGCCCAAATTCCCTTTCAAACCTACATTACTAATATTGCCATGTTCTGTTAAATCCGAGTTCCTCATGTCTCCCTTATTTTCAGAGCTCCCATTTTCGTCAGAATCCAGGTCCAAAACTGGAGTTGCTGACATTATTTGTATGCTTGCAGACCTCGTGGGAGGTGGAGAAAAGAAGGACGGGGGGAGGCAAGAGACGGGCAGAGCAGGGTAACTGAGGCAAAGACTCGGTTGCCAAGGGTCTTGACTGCTGAGGTTGAATTACGGTCATGGTTTTATGTATCCCAGATTGTAATGTATTGTGTAATGTTTAACAAAGAAAGTAAACAATTGTTATCAATACGATAAATCCTGCCAGAACGAACACATACTCCTGATCTCTCAACCACCACACCTACCACTAAGAAGCAGCTATTACACGAATGCAACACCAGCTGCACACATATCCGGTGCTCACACGTACCTTTGACTCTACTGACCTGAACTCCGGTTCCCATGGGCGTTCAACCTACCAGAGCCTTCAGACCATACCAATGGTACATAAGGCGCTATATAAATGCAAAGTAACATAACATAACAATACTGCCAAAATCCAAACCAGAGCGGTCTACTAATTCATTTTGACTCTTCCCCCACATGCTCTGTTTGTAGGGCAGAAGGGGGAGAAGGAGTGCTTGACCTGCTTCCGCTTCACAATGAAAAAAGGCATGATTAATTTCTTCTATTAGAACTTTATCATTGTTTTTTTACTCATCGGTTTCCGTGGCTCTCTCACTTATTGTCGCCACTTTCCGTGACCTGGTAGTCAGCATTTTTTATGTATGGCTTGATCTGTCTCTGTCCTGTTGTTCTGCCTTTGTTAGCCGTTTTTCCAGGCATCAGGCTTATGGCACAGTTCTAGCAAACGCAAATTCTCCCAGAATATCCCCACGTGACCTGCGTCACTTAGCAGTCAAACAATTTTATCAGGTTTTAATAGCCTTGATCGTGTCTCACTGCTGTTTGCGCAAAAGGCTTTTGGGCTTTTATAATCTTTGAAACCAGGGGCAGCACACTGACAATATACTTGTCAATTGAGATGCCACATTATAAAACTGCATAAAAATAATAGATGTGCAAATGGGAAAGCAAAGGCAAGACATCCAAAGAAGCAGTAGTTATGGTACTTTTTACGTGATTTTTTCCCGGTAAACCAATTTACCTGCTGCCTGCCTCTCCCCTCGCTCCCAAATACCAAAACACTACACCAAAACACTTTACACCAAAACACTTTACTCCAAAACACATTACACAGAGTGTCCGTTTTGTAGCAGAAGATCGTTAAAGGGCCACTCCAGGTAGAAAGAATTCACTTCCAAAAGCACAAAAACGGGATGTCGGCTGCTTCACCAAAACACTTTGCACAATGCACTTTGCATACTTTCAATAACTGTTTGCATGAGTTTTGTTCTAATCTGCACGAGACATTTATTATTTAAAAAAGGACAAACATGCCACACCCACAAATTTCCTAACAAGGTATTTTCGGTGATTTTCAAACTCATGTAATAATGCACGAGATCTAGATTATCTACCCCTCTAAAAGTAGAAATGCCAACAAAACAGTTAAAGAAAACAACATTACTTATGTTTCCATTACCTTTTATTGCGTTTCTATTTGTTAAGGAAAACAACACAAGATTAAGGGAATCAAGTTGGCCATTTAGGTACTAAGAAACCCAAATTAAACATGAAGCCCTTTACTCCCTAAAATGCTGTCCTAGCTTGTCACTGATACAGCCACAATAAAAATGTATCAGAACTGCTTGAAGTGTAGCAGCACATGAAGAGACTGTTAAAAGGGGGAACACCATACACTATAGCAAGGGACACATTAGTTAACTTTGTGTATGACTGTTAGGAAAGGTTTTCTTTTTCCTTCTTTCCTCCTATAGACTATATGGGACACCTTGTTATTTGCTTTGTATTGACTTCTGACCTGTCTTTTTGGAGGCAAGTAAATACTTTTGCTCTACTTCCCTTGCGCTGTACTAATTTTGATGGGGAGGCTGACCCATAAGACTGACTGCTGAGAGACTAAGCCCCACCCCTTACTTGTCCCCCCCCCACTCCCAACACCATCTGAAATGTCGTCAGGCCTAGTGCGATAGTCGCTTGTTTTGTTCCTCCCCTCCCTTTCTGCACCCCTTTCCCTTACCTTTGGTTTTTCTCCGGCTCTACCAGAAATGTTGTCCGGCCTAGTATGGTAGTCGCCTGTCTGTTTCCATTTACTTCCCACTCCCTTCCTTTTCTATGTCTTAGCTCTTGCACTATCTGAAATGTCGTTAGGCCAAGTATGATAGTTAATTTCACATCCTTACTGTTCATGACCTGTAAGAATGTCATTGTATTTTCCCTTGTTCCCTCCCCTGCCTTGAAGCGCTTTGAAACACATTGTGTATAGGCGCTATATAAATAAACTATCATATCATTATATGGATTTCTTGCATTTTTAAAACTGCACAAACCTTCCTATATTGAAGTGCAGTAAGGATATTTTGTATCCTTATATCATTTTCTTTTGTAAACTTTGTGTTACAAATGCAATGTGTCCAGGATGGGCTCGTGGCAGTGGATATTTTCCTACCATTTTTGAACTTTTTAGTCATGCACTTTTTCAATTACTGTAAATGGCTTCTAAGTGGCTAGAAATCTAACCTGTCCTTTGACCACATTGTTCTTTGACCCTCTTCCTGCCCTCTGAGCCAGCAATGCCTTACATGGAATGCCCTTTCCAGGGAAAGCTGCTGATTTCACATGCTAAGGTGCGTGTGCGCGCGCAGAGGTGGGGGCTGCGACTGACTGGTACCAGTCCACATACAGGTGCTCAATTATCTGGTGCTCAGAAGAATATGTGGCCAGATTGGGTAGCCAGTGCATGTTTGAATGGTGCAAATCATTACAATTGGTGAACCTGGGTGAACTTCCATGCAAATCCTGGGTAAAAGGAGGACCCATGCAGCCATTCTCACAGATCATTGTTGGAGCCAAGACCCCTATTAAGAAGAGCAGCTTGCCGACGACCTGAGGATGGCTTTTGCGGTGGTCCAACACCAAATCAAATGAAGTCCACGTGAAGCCCTGCTCCTCTGGCCGATTACAAAAAGACCCTCTTTGGTGCTTTGACCCCATGACCGATGGGAACAACCATGCCTTCTGAGCCTTCGGAAGTAGCCCTGGACCAACTGCTGGTTTTAACAGTTCTCTCCTTGAAACTTTGAGTATCTCAGCTTGTACTACAAGAGACTTGCTCCTGCATTTTCAGCCTTCTTGCAACAACAGAAGCAGCGTGCAGGGACTGCTTTTGTTCATCCATCGAAGATCGCCCGTCGCAGCCTGATCGTGTTAACTTCCGTTGCAATCCTCTTCTTCTCTCCCTGAAGGTGTCCGGAGGTCGCCTGGCTACAGAAGTCTTCATCCTTTGTTTGCAGGGGTGTTCAGCTGAAAGGTGCCTGAGACTGAGACTCAAGCACCACAACCAAACAAAACTAAATCCTGTGTCCAAAGGTGACCTTTGCACTCGTGACTCCTGACCCTCCCTCAACTGAACCAATCACAGAATATTGTGTCCCCAACAGATTCTAGAACCTCAGCAATGGTGTCTGGAGAAATTGGAGTCAGGGGGCATGTTAACTTACCTGTTTTTGGTTACTCCTGTCCTACTTACGGTTGCATGGGTGTAAAGCCCTGTGGCAATCTCTCTCCTTCCTGACTTGGATTTGTGATAATCAGCGGAAGGATCCCTCTGTAGTCTTACCCTAGCTAAGTGGGATTGGGAGAGTTACTTACCTAAACTTTACTCAAGCTTTTTGAACTTTGAGTCACAATCACTGGCATTATCCAATCACATAGTAAACCTACCTGAAAAGCATAACTTTGGAGCTGGTGACTAACTCCAACAAGGATGAAATATGTTTGGGGATGCTTGTGGTCTCATGCAGAAGGGACGTGACCAAGTAGTTTGGGCTGGACTAGCCCCTTTTGGGGTGGGACCAAGCCCGATCTGCATATGGCCTTTCCCCTTTTGTAATGGTGTGGCAGGCGAAAAACGATGGCCCGGAGGGTTGCCCAGAGCAATGCCAGGGGTCACGATTAATTATAACCCTTCCAGCTAGCACCACTTTTGTTTTGCTGCAGTGACTCTAGGGCACAAGGCCCCAAATCATCTTAGGGCTGGACTTTTCTAAGTGCTAGATGATTGTTATATGGTTACTCTAAAGTGCTTCTACTGAGCTTTATGCATCTGAGTACTCACCTGGTTTCCACTGGTTATTGAATCAAACGCTTTCTATCTTCCCAAGGGTGAATGTTTATATCTGCTTTCTATTACGTGTGTGACAATATTTGCCAAGAGGTTTCATTTGCTTGGTGTGGATTTTAAAGGCCTAATAAATCAATGGATATTTTTGTACTTAGCTATTTAACTGGAATTAATGGTGGTGTTCTGTGTGGACTTATTGTAGCCCTAGACCACGCTCAAACAGCCTCCATACATCTAAGCCTTACCGCTCCTGCTACCTACCTTGATTGGGTTTGGCTAGAATTTAGTGTCTTTCCTGTTCACCATAATAGGCTGGACTTCCAAAATCCACCATCAGGTTGATTTTGGATATCACCATAACAATGACTTCCACTGAAAAGTCATGAGACACATAATATTGAACTGTAGCTTGGTAACTATCAACAATGGTGAAATATTCCAGCAAGGGGTTCTGAGAAACATCTGACAGATGACAAGAGCAAAGCTCAAGCTCTCTATGGTTCCCAGAGGCACAATGCAAGACGTTGGTGATAGTAGTCCATCTACATTTTTATGTTATCTGGATGTTAATTTTGTACCTCTTGAGATTTTCTACCCCACACCCTGGGCCCATGGACCAGGAACGCATCTGAAGCAGAGGGGTGGTATGAGGGATACATGCACAAAGTGGATTGCATGGATTGGCACCTGAATCCTTTAGCCAGAACCCCCCGCCCCAACCCCCTGCCAATGGCAAAGAATTATTGGCCTCCCGTGATACTGCCTTCAGGTTTGCTCTCTCCAAAATGAGAAATCACACCTTCAATGTAGTGCCCCCCGCCCCACCCGTTTTGTTTGGGCATCTCGGTCACACTGAACACCAAGAAAGAAATGATTACCTGGCAACCTGCCACACCTCGCTGCTCATCATCATCATCATCATCATCATCACCACCACCACCACCACCACCACCACCATCATCATCATCATCATCATCATGGCTCTCCCATAGTGTGGGAGTGGGGCCCACCAATCGGTGTTACAGAGCCGCAGCTCCCTTTCGGTCACATAATGACACACGTCACCCTGACGGCAGAGAAGCTACAGTAAAACTGAGTCTCTCATCACTCACCCTAACAGGAAGCTTTGCTGCAAACATTTTGGAAGGACAATATGCCTTCTCTGTTTCTCACATGTCTAAGGAGATTGGGGTGAAGCAAAGGAAATGTATTTTGGAGTCCTCAAATGGAATACAACTCATTCCACTGCTGTGATGCCAAATTCGAAGGAGACAGTATATAGAAATGGGTTAATGTACTAAAACCATACACAACAGCAAAGCTGAACCTGTTTATTGGTGGGATGTTGAGCTTGCCTGGGAGGAAAGGGACCCGTCGCAACCTGAGGTAGGAGGCCAAACATGGTATAAGTTAGAGTTCTATTTTAGAACCTCACGATCAACAATGCAAAGTGGTGGAGAAACACTGTGGCCCACAGAAGGAAGTTGCTGACCAAGAAATTACTTCAAGGACTCTGGTGCCCCTAAATGCCTCACCGCAGCAAAAGAAAAGTTACTTGGAAATCTGGAAAAAGTTAGATCAATTGTACAAAGAAAAGGTGACATTAGCTAAAAAATAAAAATTATAAATGATCAGATTACCACTGCATCCAATTCGACAGGCAAATTGTTTCAGATCCTTAAATCTGTTGAAAAACCGGCAACACTATCTCCTCCATTTCAACCCACCCAAAGAGAATGAGATTGTCCAAACTGCCTTCTCTAATAAAATATCACAGGCAAGGGAAAGTATAAGATCATGTATTATAACCAACTATGAACCATCAAACCATGACTGTTCTAGAACCAAATTATTCTGAAAAAGTGTAATTTCACTTCTCCCCAATTTCTGTAGAGGAGATGATGAAGATTTTATCAGCAACTAAATGCACTTCATGTACAGAAAACATTTTACCTCCAAAATTGATTCTAGACAACGCCGAACTATTCGCCCCTCCTCTTTGTCATATGGTAAGTCACTCCTTTAGTAAAAATTCCTGGTCTAGACCAAGGCGATCCAGTAAACCTTCGTCCTATTACCAACTGCAACTTTTTGTTAAAGATCATAGACAAAGTTGCCACAGGACAGTTACAAAAATACATTGATCAAAACAATCTTCTGCATGTCCAACAATCCGGCTTCAGAGAGGCGCATGGAACTGAATCGGCATTATTGGATCTTCAGACTAAAATGCTGGAGATTATGGACAGGAGTAAATCAGGTTTACTCATATTACTAGACCTCTCGGCAGCTTTCGATTTGCTGGACCACCAGAAGCTCAGAGGCCCTTGACAAGGCAGAAAACTGCTCACAAGAGGCCATTGATTGAATCTCTTCGTTTCTTGGTAATAGGCGTTCCAAGATACAATGGGGCGAACACTCTTCAGACCCTCAACCAGTAGATTGTGGTGTAACCCAAGGAGCCAGTTCCTCCCCCTTTCTTTTTAATATCTACATGCATTGTCTCTGCACCCTCCTTAGCAACATGGGTATATTTTTCACTAATTTTGCAGATGACACGTAGCTAGTTATGGAATTAACTGGCTGCCACACTACTGACAATGACAAACTTAATACCATCTATATCTACATTAAGGCATAGATGAAGTCCAATTGGATGTGCCTCAATAGAGGGAAAACGGAACTCATGGTCTTTGGCTCTACTCAATAAAGATCCAAACTTGACCCAGCCTATAAGGCATTTGAAATTAAAAAATACCACAGTCAAGGTGTCAGAGAAAGTAAAGACCCTTGGTGTTTCCCTACAGGCCTCCTTGGGAGCAGACGCACATGTTGCCTATTTAAACCAAACTTGCCGGTACCACCAAAAATTGTTAAATAGAATTAGACCTCATTTGAATCAACAAAATAGCTCCACTTTAGCTACAGCCATTGTCTTGTCCAGATTGGACTATGGGAATCGCTCATGATGGGAGCCAGTACAAAATGCATTAAGCAATGCCAAATTGTCCCGAATAATGCAGCCAGGACTATCGCCAGTAAAACCAAAAGGGATCAACTAAAGAGAGGAAAGCCCTCCACTTGTTATCGATTCAAGACCGCATTACCTTTAAAGCTATGACCATAGTCCACCATTGTTTATATGGAACAGCTCCTGAGTATTCGAAAAAACAAATCAGCCCATATACTCCTGGTAGGGGCTTAAGGTCTGAAAATAAAGGCTGAATTCAATCAGGAACTGCAAAAAAAGTAAACAGACTAGGCCAAGCATTTCCTGTAAAGGCTCCCTAAGACGGAATGAACTCCAACGAGAACCGAATTATCTTAAGTTCAGAAATATGGTAAAAACCCTCATAAGATAAACTTACCCTCAGGACCTCCAACCTCTACCTATTAATAGGGCCTGCTTGTCCTGTCATTTATTGGCTGCGTTGCCATGTTAAGCGCCCGGATGCCTGCGGCGCTATGCAAACATAAACATAAACTTAAGGCGTAGCAGGAATGCGACACCTAAAACACCAGGTTGAGGGAGCTGCAAAGAATCCACAAAGAGACCCATACAGAAAAGGGGTGGGGCTAAGAAGGTTTTTAAAAGCTGTGGCAAAAAGATAACCCTACTCCCGCCAAACTCCCACTCTCCAGGGGAAAGAACGGATTTAAATTGGTTCACAGTGTCAGGTGAGATACGTGAACAGTTTGGGAGGGGAACACAGAATGGATCCTGTTTAACACCTAGGTCCACACACCAAGCACTCCCCACCCTACCTAAGACTCTGATCTGATTCCCCACTGTCTCCACAACGGGTTTCCTGCAGATCCCTTGCTGCCCATTGCACCCCCCCGCGATCCTCTTTCAGTTCCCCGCTTTTTTCTCTGCTTCCCTCACTGTGTTCTTCCCTCTATGATTGTAAAGCACTCTGTTGCTTCCCGAAGCTAGGTCCACGCTCAATAAACACCCTAATAATAAAATTAGGTCAACGGGTGCAGCGCCTCAAGTTACACTAGCCCAACGTCGTACATTGCGGGGTGCATGGAGGCATCAAGTAAAGCCGACTCACAGCAGCAATGTGCCCCATTGTGATGGAAAAGTTTCTGAAGATCAGCTGTGATGCGGGAAGGATATCGTAGGTGAGGAATCTGTGGGAAGAAAGAATCCATTAGAAACACTCATGCCTGCACAAGCACCAGCAAGACAGACAAAGAGCTGGCCATCTTTCATGATGCCCCCCCCCATCTGAGAAACATAGTCGATGGAACCTTTCCTCCATCTTGGGGTGGATGGATTACCTGAGAGATGAAAATCTGACATGTCTTAAAGGAGGAAAAACAGTCTTACTCTGAAAGTCACCTTATGCTTGGAGAACACCAAGTATTGGAGGCTTAATAGACAGAGCCTGGAGCTCACTCACCCATTTTGTGGAAGTGATGGCTACCAGGAAAAACATTGCAGGAATGAACTGCTTTCTTGAACATCAAAGCAAGGGCTCAAACAGAGCCCCCAAACGTAACAAAGGAGTGTGGGAGCCCACCTACTGAGAATGAGCATGGGTCAGATACAGTGTTCTATGTCATTTTTCCACTTAGAGGGTATAAAACCACGTTTTAGCTCTCTGCACCATTCAGAGGAGAAATATACATTTACGTTTTAGCTCACTGCACCATTCAGAGGAGAAATATACATTTGCGTATCGGTCTTTCATTTTACTTGCCATTTTAATAAATTATATTTTTGTTTTTCAGAATCTGGATGATCCACAACAAAGCCCGAGTGATTTCAAGCTGTTAGCAGTCATTGCACCCTGACTGCTTAAGTCATTTGTGGCCAAACTGGATTAGATGCTTGATATTTACAAAATCGTTATTGTTAAAGTGACTTTTGGTAAAAAAAGAAAAGAAGAAATCTGTACCAAATCCTGCATGAATTAGGTACTCAGTAATTCAGTCATACAACTCTTACATACGTGCCTGGCAGATATTAACCTCTTTGGTCATTCTTATGTTCCCAGAATGCTCCTTTATAAGCAAAACAGTGAGAACTTAATTTGCTTTATTGGTGCCACTCCCCATTATCATTGGAGTTCGTGCGAATCAACACATACATGTGTTAAGCAATCACTTTTATGTTCGAATACACAGGACATACATTTTGTATACCAGTGCAAAAATTAGGGTTATACGACCAGGAAGGTGAAGGTTAATAACGATACATCATTTTACAATATTAAACGCATGCCTATGCTTGCATCAAGCACAGAGATCCCACAGGTGGGTACTAAAATTAAGTTCGGAAGCAAGCACTACTTTTCCTCCCCAGCCCCACATTTAGGATGCCTGTGGCCACTAATAATTATAATTTATATACTTATAAATGTTCTAACGCTCTTAACACCGGAGCAGGTTTCTAAGCGCGAGCCAGGGATTCAAACCTGCGTTGTCTTGCTTCCAAGACAACGTGTTGCCCCTGAGTTATGCTCCCGGCCTCATATGGTGCGAACATGAAATAGATTGCTGTGAATAATCCTACGTACTCCTCACTAAACCCCTGCCTAATGTCTCCTCCAAGGTGGCCAGGGCAAGGCAGAAGCTTTCTGATCATGACCTTGAGGGCGGTGTTCTGCGGGAGGAGAAAGGGCCCAGGGGAATGAGAGGTCTCTGTAGGTTGAGATGCAGTATTTGTCTTCCTTTAGGGAGGAGATCTCCTCAATGCCAAAGTATGTAATGGCTTATTTTAATAACCATTTTTTGTTCCATAAACTAAACAGAAATATGGGTGAGAACAATCACAAACTCCTAGGCATCGAGAGAAATAAAAATTCCTCCAAAATCCTGAATACTTATAAAGCTAAAAACCTCCTTAACTCCCAAAGGTACAGTGAAAGGAAATTTGTGAGTAAGAACGGTTTAACTTCTAAAGAACTGCATTACTCTTTTCAAATAAGAAAATTATATGAGTAAAAGGAATTAGTTTAAAAGAAAAAACCAAACCAGAAAAACTAACTTTACCTCTAGGGACTTCAAGTCCCATAATTCCCCAAGTACTCGGACGAAAGAGGTTTAAAAAGGTACAATGCTGCAGGAGTGGCCAGAACATTAATGGAAATGACCCACGCATGAGGGAGACTGAGAGGCTTAAAATGCCCCCTCAGGTGCAGGCCATGAGAAAAGAGCAAGAAGCAGAGTGAGCAGGAAGCGGTTGACTCGTGCAGACAGCCGAGGCAGAAGCTGAAGGAGGGAGAAGACACCGGGACCACTGTTTGGCAGAAGACAGCTGCCGGTCCTGAGAGGGTCTGTCTCTCCAGTAGTCTGCAGTGCAGAGTTTGCACAGTGGGAAGCATGCAGGAGGGAAGTTTGCCCTCTGGGGAACTGTTCTGCAGAGGCTGCACAGCGAGAAATGAAAGCGAGGGAAGCTTTCCTTTCCAGCAGGCTGTCTGTTGGCCGACGTGCACCAGAGGGCCTCAGGAGCAGGAGAAGCTACAATTGCAGGTGGCGTGGGCGATGGCGGACCAGGAGAAGATGTTTGCTGGGTCGTGAGGAGCCAAAGAAGCAGAAGTCCCGTGAACAGCAAGGGGATTGGAGGCGCACAACTAACCCAGTATTTGTTTTTTAAACAATTTTTATTATTTTTATTTTAACAACTAACACAAACCAAACTTACAGTGCATATAATGATCACTATACACATCACTTTATCCATGTCCACTGTTCCCCTCCCTCCTCCCGCCCCCCTACCAAGCCTACTCTCCTTGTTCTGCTTCCACGTCCTGCAATAGGGATTCCTCATCAATGGTTTCCGTTGGGTCCCGATCCTCTGCCCCGTCATGTGTGGGCCCAAACAATTCAGCAATTAGTTGTTTCCAAGCGAATAAGGTTCCTGCCTCCTCCTCCCCTCCAGCGGTACTCGCCTCTTGCCACACTAAAGTTTCCGCCTCCGCCCATTTCTGTAGGTCTTTCCACCACGCTTCTATCCTCGGTCTATGACATGCTTTCCACCCCATTGCGATTTTCCTCTTGGCCAGTGCATACGCTAGACCTTTCAGTTTACTCACATGCTTTAGCTTATGTGGTCTAGGGAACTCTCCCAACAGGCAGGCCCATACTGTGACCACTTCTCTGCCGAGCCCTTTATCCTCCATTCTGCGCGCTATTTCTCCCCAAAAACATCCTATTATTGGCCATGACCAAAACATGTGTACCATACCAGCATTTTCCTCATCACATTTGGGGCAGGATTGTCGCCCTGTATTTTTAAATTTGGCTATTCTGTGGGGCGTCATATACGCCATGTGGGTGATATATAGTTGTATCTGCTGTAATCTTGCATTTCTCGATACTTTTTTGTGATATCCCTGGGCACGCTCCCACATCCCATCAGTCATTGGGGCCCCAGCTTCCTCTTCCCAATCTTGTCTAAGTTGTGCCACTTCCTTCCCCACTTTAGTCATCATAAGCTCATATAGTCTCGATATTTCATGCCCCCCCCCCCCCTCCGTTATATCGTACATCGTATCTATGGCGGCATCTGGCTCATCTGCTAATATATCTTCAGGCCATATCTCTTTAATCCGCTGCACCACCCTGTGATATGTGATATACTGTCCCACATGTAACCCTGTTTCCTCCACCAGCCCCTCAAACTCTTTTATACTCCCTTCCGGCCATATGTCACCCATCGTTGCTATCCCCACTGGCTCTCCGTGCTTCATAATCATTAGTCTTAATTGCCTCTCTCTAGCCGCCAAAGCGACCAATGGTATCTGCGGGGAGCACGGGGACGGGCTACCCATTATCTGACAGACTCTCTGCCATATCTCCCACCCAAGTGTCATCATCCTTGGGCGCCCTTCCATATCGGATTTAGGCAACCACATCATTTCTCTCAAGAAAAATGAGGCGCAATCCAATTGGAACAACCTGGATTCAGGGGTCGGCTCCTCAGATAGCCATCTAGCTACATATTGAAGTTGACTTGCTATATAATAAAGTTCATAGTTTGGTCATTTTATACCCCCTTTTTCATGTGGGTTTTGCAGCTTCCAGAGGGCTACCCCATATCTTGTCCCCTGCCAGAGAAATCCCCTGCATATGCTACTCAACCTAGCAAAGAATCTCCTCGGTATCAAGTATGGGATGTTCCCAAATTAGTGCAACAGTCTTGGCAGGACCACCATTTTAAGCATTGCCCCTCTACCCATCATCGCCAGGGGGAGCTTCACGCAAAACCTCATACTATTTTCAATCTGCTGGATAGCCTTCTCTGTATTGTATTTGTGCTCCACTTCCACCGTATGGTATATGTCTATCCCAAGATAGCGAAACGTGCTAACCTCCCATGGTGTCTGGAGGATCGGTAGTCGCTCCAGCAGGATCCCTTTGTATCGTCCTAGAGGAAATACACAAGACTTTTTGGGATTCACAGCTATACCCGAAAGCTTTGCAAATCGTTCCATCACCTCCAGGATATACTGGAGATTTTCTTCAGGGTAGCGTAGATACAACAACATGTCGTCGGCATATAGGGAAATTAAATGCAGTTCCCCTTTTATAGTGATTCCTATTGTATCATACTGCTGTCTTAGGTATATCGCCAAAGGCTCTAAGGCCAGAATGTACAACATGGGTGACCATGGGCATCCCTGTCTGGTTCCTCTGCTAAGTTGCCACCTTTCGGATATAACTGCCCCTGTCTTCACTCTAGCCAGCGGTGCACTATATAGTAATTTGGCCCATTTAAGATACCCGACCCTATTCCATAGCTTGTCAGAGTAGCCAGGAGCCATGGCCACTTGACCGAATCAAAGGACTTTATGGCATCCAGCGACACTATTGCCATCTCACCCGTCTACCCTTCGGCATATTCAATGACTCAGTGAAGTCACCTAAGATTATTGGATATGTTCCTGTTGGGGACATAACAAATTAATACACCCGATCAAACTGGTTAACAACTTTCCGCATTCTATTTGCCAAGGCCGCCGTCAATATTTTGCTATCCTGGTTAAACATTGACAGAGGTCTGTAGGAGCCGCACTCACAGCCAGGTTTATTAGGTTTGGGGAGCGGAATGATGATCGCCTCTCTGGCAACCTTCCAATCTCATATGCTTCGTTGAGCATCTCCAAGAGGGGGAGGGGGGGGGAGTACTTCATTCTTATACATCTTATAAAATTCACTGGGGAGTCCGTCGGACCCCGGGGTCTTACTAGTGGGTAACAGTCTCACCACTTCTTCTAGTTCCTCTAGAGTAATTGGCGCGTCTAGGTCCTCTCGCTCTTCAGCGCCAATCTGCGGCAATCCTATAAAGTTTCGCTCATTTCCTTGTTACAACTTTCCTCTGCATCCGCATACAGGATGCGATAGTAATCTACAAATTCTTGGTTCACTCCCTCCTGGGTGTCTGCTATGCTTCCATCCTCTCTCACTATCGTCCTGATTACTGATCTGAGAGTCTCGCTTTTGTATAGCCATGCCATAACTCTCCCTGGTTTGTCCCCTCCTGCATGCTGTCTATGTATTTTTTGTAATTAAGATTGCACAGCCTTTCCCAGAGTCCCACACATTTCTGCTGCAGCCTGAGTATTTCATCATTATCGTCTTTAGTGCTACCACCTCTTTTAAATGCCCTTTCTAGCTCTGTTTCCGCTTCTTGTAGTTCCGCCAGAATCCCACCTTGTAGTCCCTTGAACTTGGATATGGCTGCCCCTCTCACTACTACTTTGAAGGCTTCCCAGAGCACACCCGCCGAGTCTACACTGCCTGTATTGGTATCAAAATAATGTATTATTTCCTCTCTCATGTCCTTTCTAAAGATGTTATCCTTAAGCGCTTCTGCCCAGAGGCGCCATGTCGGTATCTTCGCTCTTGGGGGTCGGTACTGCCATGCCAATATCAGCTTTGAATTCTGTCTGTACTACTTCTGCCATCAGTTCGCGCGTGACAAACAAGTAATCCAATCTGGTATGTAAATTCTGAGGGGCTGAAAAGTGTGAATATTGTCGATCTCCATACATCCTCCAATCCAAAGTCTGCTAACGGGGATTGCAATATCCTGGCCGCCGGGGTCGGTCTGACTATTTTGGTGTCTGACCTGTCCAGCCTCGGGTCCAGTACGCAGTTGAAATCTCCCCAGATCACCGCCCCTCCTATGCTCACGCTGAGTTTGCTATATAGGGTTCTAAAGTATGCTGCCGTATCTTGATTCGGGGCATATGTGTTTATAATACACATTTCCTTATTTTCTACATGTCCTTTTATTGCTACCATCCTCCCATCCGGCTCAGCTGTAGAGCACAATAGCTGGAACAGTACGTGCAGCGCTATCCAGGTAATCACCCCTCTAGCAAAAGCTGAGTATGTCCAGCCCACCACGGTCCCTCTCCACTTCTAGCGTTTCACACGTCAGGTGCGTCTCCTGCAGCAAGGCGATATTTATTTTCTGCCCTCGCAGATATATCATGACCTTGTTTCTTTTTAGATAACTATTGAGCCCTCTGACATTCCAGGTAACTACCCTTAGGTCTCCCGTAGCAAATCCGGGTTCCTCTCCACCCTTCACCAGTACCAGCCAGGTTTCAGTTCTTCCCTTTTTTCATGTAGGCTTGCTCCCCAATACAAACTTCCCTTAACTATTAACACTCCCCCAACTCCTCCCCCTCCCGCCCTCCATCCCTCCCAACTCCACCACACTCCCCAACTTCCCCACACCCCACCTTTCTCCCTCCCCCTCCCTTGCCCCAACTTACCCCGCCCCCCCAACTTTTGCCCAGCTCCATCCCTGGATCTCAGGCACCCCTGCATCTAGCCCTGTTCTGACAACTGCCTTACTTACGGCTCAGCAGGGAGATGTCGCCCTAGTGGCGGTCCTCCTATTCTGATTCTCGGGGGTAGGTTGCATCCGTACCGTTGCTCCTTAGTTAGGAATCAAGCTGATTGCTCCTTCTGTTATACTTATTACATTACACATTCTATATTCCAGTCCAAAATGTTCAAATGTCTCATATTACAGTTACCCATTAGCCTGCGCCCTTCTCATAATATGCTTAACTATTGGATCACTTATCGTATCTTTCTGGACCCTGCTCCTCATCTCGCTCCGGGCAGCCTTGTGCATCCAATCATGTCGCTGCTTCTTCCGGGGAATCAAAAAAGTGCGCTTTGTCTTTATGATAAATCTTGAGTTGCAGGATACAACAACATATATTTAAAACCGGCTGTGCACAGTCTCCTCTTGATCACCACGTAGCTGTATCGCGGTCTCTGAACCAGCATCGTGTAATCTGGATACGCAGTGATGGTCGCAGTCGCTCTTTATCTTCCCTCCTTTCCTGAAGAACTCTAGTATCTTTTCCCTATCCCTATAGTTCAGGATCTTAGCTATGATTGCTCTCGGAGGGGCTCCAGGTTGCGGCTTCCTCATCAAGGCCCTCTGCGCACGTTCGACCGCAAACCCTTGGGAGCGCTTATTTGCATCCATCTCTTGCAAAATCATGTTTTTAACATAATTTATTTGGTCTTGGCCTTCTTCCCCCTCCGGCAGACCGACCACATGTATGTTGCGCCTAGCTCTTCCTTCCGCTTCCTCTGCTCGATTCTCCAGGTTGGCTACCTGCTGCTTCAATACGTGGACTGCCTTAGCATTGGCCGTGCTACTGTGAGTTGATTTTCACCGCAATCTCCAGACCGCTAGTCCTCTCCGACAGCGCTCTCACATCTTGCCTCAATAGGTTGCCCTCCACTCCAACTGCATCTATTTTTGTTTCAAGTGCGGTCCTCAATTCTGCCATCATCGTCCCCCACAAGGCCTTCAGTTCCGTTATGGCTGTTAGGATCATGTGGTTTTCGCTTGGCTCCACTGCCCCTGTGGATGCGGCAGCTCCACTTTGCGTTGGAGTGGTGGGGGACTGCTGCGGTTTAGCAAAAATGTCCATTGTGGGCCGCTTGCCCTTGGCCTTGCCTCCTCTCATAGACATAGCCGTCTTGTTATTAGCTCTCCCGTCTGATGCGCTAGCAATGGTCCAGTCTGCACCGCTTCGTGGTTCCTCTTCTGGTTGTAGGTTTCATGTGTTGTGGCCCGTCATGATTCCCATGTTGTCTCAGTGTGCGCATGGAAAAGGTCTCCAGCGCTCCTTCGTTGTCTAGGGGTGCCCTTATTCTTTCTATCAATAAGTTAGCTCCCTGATCCGCAGCTAGTGCTCTACTTCACTGGCTCATGGGTTGCTCTGGTTGTCTCCGCCCGCCCGTGGCCTCAATGCCGTCCATTAGTTGTGAGGGATCACCCTCAATGTGCCGCCTCTGGCCCCCCCAGGCACTCTGGGTGTCACCTTCACCTTGTGCTTTATGCTGGCATGTCCGTGCCCAGGCTGTCATTTACATTTGGCAGCTTCTTGCCAATATGCGCTTGAGGCAGTGCCACCACCTCTGAGGTTATACTGCTGTTGCCACTAACATGCGGGCTACTGTCCAGCCCTTAACGTCATCCTCTGGTGCTTCTATGCCACGGGAAGGGGGGACCACCTCTGCACGGGTGTCCCACAATATCGCATTAGTGTCTGCACCTTCCGGCACTTTGGCTGCGTTAGGTAGCAGGAAGCAGGAATTTTGTTTTCTCATCTATTATAGTCCACCGTCCGTCTTGCCTGCAGCCAGTTTCATATAGTGCCCTGCACCCAGGCCTCCTTTGCCTGCATTTGTCAGGGCTTATGTCGTTGATTGTTCACTTTTGCGGGTGCATGTGGCCCGGAGAGTGCCCTCTTGATCTGGCCCCCCCTTCCAACGTGTCCCTCAGGTTCCATCCGTCTGTCCTCGCCGCAATGCCCACACACAGCAGCTTTCGTTTTCAGCTGCGTGGGCCTGCCCAGCACCTTATTGCTCTGCGTTATGCAGTCTCCTCCATCTACACTGGCCAAGGCGTCCCCGGGCTTCTCCTCATTACTGTTGCAAGCCCATATCGCCTGCAGCGGTCAGCCACTGTAATTGTTTCTACAAGTTTGTATCAGCCTTTCCAAATGTTGCTATATTCATGACAGGCCCGGCACACTCGTAACAGTTCCCCTGCTCGCTGGCTCGTTCCGTGTGCCCCGCACTACACGTTGCGGTACAGTGCTGCCATCGGGTGCGTCAGATTTCCTTTGTTCTGTCTCCTACGCCATCTTGTCCTCGCTTGAAACGGGTCGGGTCTCCGCGCTACAGAAGCCCCATCTCTGGGCTTATATGTCAGCTGCAGTCTGCTGTTCGCTCATTCTATGGCCTCATATTCATACCGCTGCATGTCTTTTCCAGTTGGTTATGGGTTCAGCTTCAATCTTGTGCTGCCGGATCGTCGTTGGATGTCCAAGAGCTCACGGTAAGAGCTGTCTACACCATGGCTGCCAAGCCACGCCCCCCCCCGACTAACCCAGTCAGTTAACAAGCTGGTAGTGACCCTAGAGTGCTCTGCACCCGTTTGCGTGTTCAAGGCCGGCATTAACCAAGTAAGCAGCACTCGCGTATGAGCGAAAGTAATCAGATTCTGAATGCAGAATTATTCAAAAGCAGCACTCGAGTAGTGAAAGTGTGCCTACGAGTAATTTTGGATACCGAACTATTAAAAAGCAGAGAAAGCCACATTTTACAAAAACAAAGGACTAACTAAGCGTGCGAGTTTGTGGAGTATCATGTAGCCCGATAGGGCGATATAAGAACTAATGCACACAACCATTGCCCAAGCTAAGAGAGACTAAGATGAAGGCAATTCAAATCCAACAGATACTGCCAAAGGCAAAAGGGGGGTAATGAAAGGTCCTTAATTGTGAAACTTGTTGCCCAAAGTACAGCATTTAGCAAATGTTGGTATAAACTCATTACCAAATCCAAGATAGAAGCTGAATAAGACCTTATGCTTGTCAGTATTTGGTTACTGGCGCAGTGGGAAAACAAGAGTGTCAAAAGGCTGCCCTTCTGGAAAAGGTTATGCAGAAGGAGAGGAACATTATTTGCAGAGGAATATTAAAGACCACCAATGTGAAGAAACAAGTTACTTACCTGTAACTGTTGTTCTCCAACAAGGGTCTGGCATGGATTCATATGCTCATGAATATTCCCCGTCAGGCCGGGAATCCTCAGTAAAAGAAAAAAGAAAATTCACTTTCACTGACGTGAATGTTCCGTTTTTCCACGCATCACAGCTTTGGTAACATAACACCTAGTTCCTAGTCAGAAATATTGTTTAAGTTTCTTCGAAAATTCTTCAAGTTTTCGACACGATATGGCTTCATCATCGCCGTGGTCAACTCCTCTGTAGTGTCGGGACTGCAGTGCTAAAATGTCCATGACAGACACGCACAGGATCTGCCGGTTGTGTTTAGGGTCAAACCTATGGTGTTCTGAGTGTGAGGACTGCTTGTTGATGACAGCCAAGGCCGAGAGAGCGCAGAGTGAAGTTGGAGACGTGCAAGCCTCAAAAATCCCCTTCAAACCCCTTCTAAACATAAATAATCCGACAAATTGAGAGCAACGTCTCCTCATCGCAAGAGGTCTAAACGCTCCCGTTCGAGAAGTGGTTCGCATCATTCCTCGTCTTCAAGGCATGGCAAAAAGAGGCACCATAGGTCGCCGTCCACTTCATCATCTAGTTCACCCGAACGGTTTGTTTGCCCTTCGAAATCTAGTACCCTGGCTCAGTGGGAGGAGTTTAGGCCCCGTATGATGAAGGTGTTCGAGACTGCTGTCTTGCCACCCCCCCTCGACAACACCTAGAGGCGATCCTCCAGTTGAAAGACCTCGTAAGCACAAGAGCTGTGCGTCTTCGGACCCGGCCAGCGAACCTCCCCGAGAGCGATCTTATCCCCCAAGTCGAGAGAAAGCCTCCACAAAACATCAAAACAAAATTGACGTCATCGACGCCAAAGGAAATCTTTACAAAAGGTCTGAAGAGTGCCTCTTCGACGCCGGTACCAATGGAGTAGCCATCGACACATTGAGTGACGACCTCCTTGTCGCTGCATGCGTCAATCCCTTCGACACATTTGTTGAAAACATCGACGATACCGATGAACTCATCGACGCAAATGTGGACAACCACAAGTAATCACATCTGTCCAGCAACAGCCTTATGGCCTCAGAGGATGTGGACTGGGACCAGACAGTCCCAGCCCCCTCATATGGCTCACCACACTCGCACACAAAGCCCACTTGCCCATGAAAGCAGCAGCTTTCACCAGAAAAAGGGGTTACCATGTATGGCATTTCCGACCTTGGGGATGCAGGAAGAAGGCCAAAGGACAAAATGGCTAAACAACAAGCGAAAATCACACGACACAGCCATTTTAGGGTGATAGCTACCTTTAGTAGCCATTTGCGGTAAATGCAAAAGAGCACAAGAATAGCACAAAAATCACAGCTGCCAGCAGCTGTCTCATGCACATCATCAAAGTAACCAAAAAGATAATAGGTAAAAAGTTACAAGGATTCAAATTATCTTAACTGCACTTCACTCTAAGGTGATGTGTGCAATTGTAAAAAATAGAAGCATTCCAAAAGAGACTAAATCAGGCTTTGTGACTAGTCCGTTTCCCATGAGAATGAGAAAAATAGGCAAAGGAAGCAAAGTAGAAGCTTTACTGACCTCCAAAATCAGGACAGGCTTTACAAATAAGTAAAATATGGGGGGTCCCGTAGGAATCTATAGAGGGAAAGGCGCAAAACGAAAATCTTTCCTCAACTGGGACTGTCAGCCTCAGTGTCTCCAATACGTTCACAATCACCTTTTTAAAGGAAGCATGAGGCCTACACCCTGTCCTGGTGTTGGAAGGATGTCCAGTTCTGGAGATATACCCAAGATGTTGGCTCCTTGCAAGTCAGAAGCCAGGTCCACTATGTTAGCATCTCCATAGAAGGCTTCTGGGAAGTCCTCAGTTGCCCCTGAATACATTGGTTCAAAACCAAAGGGGATGACATCCTCTTCCTGGTAAGATTTGATATATTTTGACCGGAACTGGCTTCTTGGAAAGGGGGTTATTCTCGCTAAGCATTGGCGGGGACTGTCCATGCAGGAGCGCAACACCAAAAGTCAGAGCCACACGGCACTGCAGTGGATTGGAGTCTACTAGAGGAGCTGGAACCAATCCAGCAGGAGTGCAGTCACACTCCACCAGTCACCTCTGCTGGCTTCACTAGATGCAGTAGGGCTGGAAAAACCGGTTCCTTGGCAGAGGTTGAATATCTGGAGCCTGAATTCTTCCCATTTCTCTAGAGTGGAGGACATGGTGGGGAATGGTACCATAGATGAGGGGGAACAGGACCTCTTTTTAGGTTGCTTACTTTTAGCCTTACAGATCAGTTCCTTTGCTGGCTCCTCGACCACTGTATTCTTGGTCCCCCGGAGTGTGTACTTTTGACGGATCCTCGTACCATTGTTATTGTGGTAGAAAGAGTAACGCTTAGCGGCATGCTTCCTGAGGGCCTTAGGGTTAATTGACAGGCAGAAGCCGCAATCACCTAGGTCATGTTCCTCCCCAAGCTGGTAGATGAATACCCTTTGGGGGGAATTTGTCTCCAACAGTCTGAGCAGGGCTTTAAGCCCAAGGTCTTCGGAGGGTTAGGCATGACACAATAACAAATGAGCAAAGCTATGTGGCATTTCATGTGACAGAAGCGTACGCTGTGCACAGAAAAAAGGACTTCAGGTCAGAGGCATTTAACATTTGTATGCTTCATCCCCTCTCCTAGTGAGACCCCTAGCACTTTTGCTGGACATCTGGACCTATTTCTATCCTGAATGAGGGGAGCCTTTTCCCCCCCCCTCATTCTTATTTGCTCTGACTTTTGGAACTCTGTTCTCTGTGTTTTATCTTCACTATGGAGTCTGCTTTCCTCCATATCTCTTTAAAAGTTATCTGTGTTTAACTTTTGCAGCACATAGCACCAGTGTCCCTGCAAACCCTTTGGGTTCTCATTGAAGATTCGTTCCATATCCTTACTAAATACAGTTCTTCAGGACAGAGGGATAATGTGTATCCTTCCTAAAAACTGTACTATGAGAGATTGCCACACACACCACTCTATGTGGAGTGCTAAGGTGATACCTAGTATCCCCCTTATCTCGGCTCCTGTGACTTTTTAGTCACATAGACTCTATATTTCTGCCAAATGGCAGTGGACATGTTCTACCAACTATTGGGCTATTTTGTACCGCAGACTGTATTCACAGTCTTGGCGGTGCACAATAGGGTCACCTATATTCTAACATGGTGTCGCCTTTCTTTTTTCGCCATATCTATTGTGGTTGTGCTCCATTAGTCATTCTACCATTCTGGATGGGGGAGGTCTCTGTGTGCGTTTTGCCTTCAAAGGGAACCCTTGGGTGTCCCCGCCTAGGCTCCAGTGTGTCTGGGAAGGCAGGAAGTGGGGGAGGAGTTATTCACTCCCCTGCCCTTTGTCTGCCAGAGTGCCTGAATGGAACCAGTTGGCACAGGGGGTATGGCTGTCCTGATTGGAAGCCACCCGACCATTTCTGTAAAATGCTGAGAGAGTTTGCAGAGGAGTGTGTGGGAAAACTAATGAAAAGGCAAGGTTCCTGAGGTGAAAGCCAAGTCGACTACTGGATCAGATCAAATTGAGCCATCTCCCGAGGTGCTGAGCCTCTCCAAAGCTGCAGACTGCGAATACCAGGAGACCTCCAGCCCATTTGTAGTGCACCATCTTTGCGAGGACGAATCTGTCCCGAACTTTGGTGAACTCCAGTTGGACCTCCAGAGGAATGATCCGACTCGTCTCCCTCACCAGAGTACAGGACTTCAGAAACGAAGATCGACCGGGCGAATACCGTCCTTTGTTGGTGTTGAGAAAACGGTGCCAAAACAGCAGACCAACCGAGGAGTCTGAAGAAATCCGTGCCAAGGGTCCTTTCTTGAGACTGCTGCTGAGACATCGCATTCAGAGTCCGTCCTTTTGTCGTCACCAGACGAAGGAATTAGGAGACCGGGTCCGTCGCTGTTGCACAGAGGAGACTCCAGCTGCGTTAATTTCTCCTAACCAAAGGTAGTGTGAGATGAAAGGTATAACTTTAAGAAGGCGCTTCCGAGTGAATGGAGTGCGTGAAGCGGTGTCCAGGGTGCCCACTCTACCTCTGACCAAAGCTTGCCAGCTTGTGTACCTTTAGGGAGTCCTTTTGCAGGGTCCTCCTAATTTGTTATATCTTCCAGTAATCTTATCCTAGAGATTGAAAGTATTGTGTGGAAGTTGTGTTATTCTGCTACTTCTTAAGACTTTGGCTCCACTCCTACACTGACTTTTTTGTATGGTTAGGGATTGGACTTTGAAAGTGTTAGAAGCTCCCAAAAGTGTCTCTAGAACGTTAAGCTCTTCTGCTGTGTGTATAATCAATCTTTTTCCTTCCTAAAGACTATGGCCTGATTCACAAAGTGTTTTCCAATGGGGTTGCACCATTATAAAACACTTCTGTGAATCAGGCCCTTTATTGTATGTCGACTTGCTAACTAAATACAATTACCAGATATCTGAAGAAACTCGAGTGTGCGGTAGTACCGATAGTAAGGTAGACCGGTCATTAGTGTCAAACTAACAATTGTAAGCGCAAGCAACTACCATTGAAGTAATAACCTTTGAAAAGTATTAAGAATTCCTGTGTGTGTTGGTTAGTGAAATCAGTATTTATCTACCTTACTTCTGTAAATAATAAATGTATAACATTTAAAGTGTAAGTGTTTCTTTGGACTATTGCATTTACTGAGTTGAGTGTACTTCTCTACAGCTCACATCTTGCTATGATGAGCCGAGCTGCTCTTCCATTCTACCAAGATCCTTTGGGTAGTACAGATTTATACTAAGAGTTGGGGACCTGTAGGCCAAGGGATAGTTTTATGAAGTCTTACCTCAAGTGGACTTTAAGAAAACTCCCCTAACAAGCGGCTCAGCGTATATACTGGTCCTGACATTGTGTATGGCAACGGGGTGCCATGTGGAGCCAACGCAGAGCCGTACTGCACCCCCTGGTAGGAAAATAATTTGGGAAGACAGTTGGTGCCATATAGAGAATTTTCAAAGATAGAATCTGTTGGATAAGGAATTCAATAGAAGCAGATACATTTAGGGGGAGCACCCTGGGGTGGAGGTTCGAAGCGAGAATTGTTTGAAAGATCTCATAATATGCTGTTGGATGGATGCCTAATTTAGGAACAAAACAATTTAAGAAACATCACTTTGTTAATCAAAGTAGACTGTAGTACTGTCTGGCAAAGATGAAGACAATGTACAGAATGATTCCCAAGCACTTTAACAGTACAAGACGTTTTTCGCTTGTTGGAGAGCACAGAATATACTTCTGGTATGAGAAGGGGTACTTCAAGTCGACAACAGGCTCTTCTTGGGGACAAATGCACATAATCGAATACAAATGGGCTTAATAAGGCAGGGCTTACAATAGAAGGGCCCAGCACTACATCCTGAAAAGATAATGGGCATGATGTGTGTGTGGGTGGGTGAAGCAGCAGTAGACATTCATATGATGATTTGCCCAAACATGTATGACTTGTGGAAATCAGTATATATGATCAAGGAAATAATTGCGTCAAGAAAGGTTCCATTGAGTCTTCAATTATACTTGCACCTACCATAAGAAACTGAACTTAACAGCCAGCTAACACAAACGGTTCTTTAATTTGATTTGATTTTTGCCTAGATTACCAAAAATTGTCATCTGGATAACTAATGACAAGACAGTAGTTCAGGGAACTTGAATGGGCCATGGAGTTGCATGGGGGCGGGGGGCAGCTGATAGAGTAGTTTCAGATCAGTACACTTGGCAATTAAACCGAAATTACGATTCTAATCTAAAAAGGAGGTACCGAACCAGAATGTAAACTCATTGTACTACATAATAGGATTACAATATTTACCTAATTCAATACATGAATAAAAAGCTTAACAACCAAACTCGCGTATTACCTAAGGGCACCAGTTGTAGCAGACCGTGGCTGTCTTCGACTTTTTAAGGCACGCAGCTTGTCCCCCTGAGTCATGCCATTCCTGGAGTCTATTCCGCCATCCTCTTCATAGTCGTTCTATAAAGGAAACCATTTACAACACAGCAACAACAAAACAATTAGTTTGGGGAAATGTACTTCAATATATTCGTGAAACCTTTCACAACGTGCTGGACAACCAACTGTTTTGCAGCTGAGAAAACAACACTGATCTAAAGACCCTGCCAACAGCACTAGTGCTATGTAGATGCATGCAATGCTTCCTACCCTACTGTTTTCATTTAATTTCGTACATCTTAAAAACTGGCATAAACCACAAATCACTTAAATAATGTATTGTTATGAAGTACACAACCGAAAATGGAACAAGGTTGAGGGGTACACAGTAAATCAATAGAAGAAATAATTGGCCGCATTTAAGGTTCAGGTAACGTATGAATTATATGAGTTCCATGTATCTAAAGAAAGTTATGGTGTGAATCACACAATTACGGTGGAATAAAGCATTGTATTAACGGAAACAAATGTTACATTACTTACCCGTTACAATAGTTCTCCAGCTCGGAAAACATCCCTGATTCATAACCTTTAGGCTAATTTTGCGACAACGTACAGTTGAGAATTTTCTTTTAAACATTCTAATATGGTTTCCATGATTTAAATTTATCAAAATAGAGAACACACTGTATTCAGGGACCTTCAAGGAGAGTTACTTTATATTTTAGATAGCCGTTGGCTCTAAAGGCTAAATGCTAAAATCTAAATGCTCTGCTTCAGGTAAGCCAACTAGTTTTTTAAATTTATTTAACGTGCCTTCCGTTTGTCTAAGTGTGTCAGTTGTTGGAAAAGCGTGTCAGTGATGAGATTGTTCCCTCACATACGTTTAAACTGTAGTTACAATTGAGTGTCGTAAGGCCAATGGAGACACACGCCCCTGTACATTCATTCTACAGATTGCATAATACATCCGAGGAGATACGCAGTCAGCTCCACGAGAATAACTTTATAAATCCAGATCTCGTCGAGTATTGAAAACAACTAATTCCGTTTTCTTTATTAAACATAGTAAGTGCTAAAAAACTCCCACTGTCATTACATGGTTTAAAACACATTTAGTGTTTTATAAGAAACATCACCTTCGGGGATTATTCGAACACTACAAGGTTCTCCATTATTTGAGGATCAGTAGTGGCTGACAGGAAAGGAGAATGCTGAAGTTTGAGCGGGAAAAGGAGAGTGGTGTAGCTAGGATGTGAAGGAACGAACTTCGAGCGATGCCATTCCAGTCAAGGCATTTGTCCTTTCCGCAAGGGATCTGCATCCCAAACTTCTTCATCTACCAAATATAACAGGCCCGCAGTAATAAATCAGTGCAGCCACTCCCACTCACTGTTGCGGGGGTCACTCAGGCAATGATATGGGCTGCTGTGTTTTTAGTGAGGCTGCACCCTGCGGGCCCTTGAACGCACGTCTGACTGCTGAACTGACTGATCACCTCTGCAGGGTTGCTGTCAATAGAAGAGGTTTCTCCACATTGTTTGTAGTTTGTCTCTGGCATGAAACGATAACCTGACACTGTTCTACTGCTTGCAATGCATGGCATCTCAGTCTCTGTTGGGAAGAATTCTCATAAATGTGCCAATTCCCTTCACCGTAGAGACCTCCAGCAACTTTTCTGGATTTTTGAGGACTTGATTTTTTTACCTGGAGAGAGTGTGAGCCTTTTTTCCCCACTCTCTCATGTATTTTGAATGCGTTTTACTCCTGTGTTTTCTTTGGTTATGGAGTTTTAGACAACTCCATAGGCATCATCTTGTCATGCGTCTCTCAGCACCCTCAGTGCAGTGACACTTTCTCAAGGTTTAAATACCTTCTCTGGGATAAACTACTGTTTAAAGAAGTAAAATTGACTTTACTAGTCTTTTCAAATTCCTAGACCCAACACATCCTAACTTACTATAGAGTGCTGGAGGGGTTACCTAGTATCCCCTGTGTCTAGAAACTCCTGTAGCAGTCAAATCCTACCCTTTCCTCTAGAAATGGCTGGTGGCAGTGGTTTTACAACAAACTAGCATGATTTTTCCCGACCGCGAACACCAGTAGCGTTAAATCGCGGGAGCCGTGTTTTTCAAGATGGTGTCTGAGCCCCAGCCCTACAGTTAAGGTGCGTAACGTCCCATTTTACGCACATAATGAAAGGAAATACGGATTCTTTATTTTTCTACTGCGTACCATGTACCCTGTATTTATTAATTAAAAAAAAAAACTTTCTGCCACTAGATGGCACTGTAGTACGCCAGCTCCTGCCTTGAGGCAGGCAGACACTTCCCTTGACAGCCTCTCAGAAGAATGTATCCTAATCCAGGACTCAAACCACCCCCTCCTGGAAGACCTTTCCAGAAACACACGTGTCCAGCTGCATTTTTTTATATGCAGAGTGAGCTGAGAGTGGAGGCTGCAAACGCAGTGACATCAGCCAGGTAAGCATCCCGAATGTTAAAGGAAGTTAAACTGTCTTTAAAAGGCCCAGTTTAATTCCTATTCCCTTGTGCGTTTTTGTAGGCTGTGAGGGGAAATGTACAAGTAGCAGGGCCACACGTGGAGGGTGTTTGAGGTGTTTTGTAGCACTTTCAGCACCGTTTGGAGGTTAGCTGTTTGTTTCTGTATCATATCTGTGTTTCTGCTGCTGGCAGCGCTTTTCAATTGCATTTTTATTTTCTCTCTGACAGCCCGGACCTCTATCTGATATAATCTCACATGGTCCGGGCTGTCGGTGAGAAAATAAAAATGCAATTTAAAAGCGCTTGATCTTTCCGAAGTCGGGTCGGATGATCAAGCAACTGTCTGTTTTAAACTGTTTTAAAATTTTTAAAATGCGTTTTTTTTTCTCTGACAGCCCGGACCTCTATCTGATATAATCTCGCATGGTCCGGGCTGCCAGAGAGAGAAAAAAAACGCAATTTACCACAGTTGTAAATCATGCTCAGTGTCTGTCTCCCTCCTTTTCCGCCCCACCGCCCGCTCATGGCCCGTGTCTCCCTTCTTTCCCCCCCACCCCCCGCTCATGCCCCGTGTCTCCCTTCTTTCTCCCCCACCCCCCGCTCATGCCCTGTGTCTCTCTCTCCCCTGTTCCCCCCCACCCCCGCTCATGCCCCGTGTCTCCCTTCTTAACCCCCCCACCCCCCACTCATGCCCTGTATCTCTCCCCTGTTCCCCCCACTCATGCCCCTTCTCTCCCCTGTTCCCCCCACCCCCACTCATGCCCCGTGTCTGCCCTGTTCCCCCCACCCCCCGCTCATGCCTCATGTCTGTCCTGTACCCCCCACCCCCGCACATGCCCCATGTCTCCCTCGTGTACCTTCTTTCCCTGTTTGGGACCGGTATACCCAGATGTGGAGCCCAGGTTGCTGTGCAGAAGGGATGTGACCTAGCAGTTCGGGCTGCACTGCCATTTTGGGGATGGGGCCATGCCTGAATTGCATATGGTTTTTCCCCGTTCTATAATGACTTGGCAGGTGAAAAACAATGGTCATGAGGGTTGCCCAGAGCAATGCCAGTGGTTTAATATCAATTCTAAGCCTTCCAGCCATCACCTCTTTGTTTTTGCTTACATTATATAGCGCCATTGGCACACATGTGATGTGATATGATGTGAGCTGTTTGATGTCATGACTTGCATTTCAAATGCACTCTTTGTCACATATTTTATTTTAAAGGTCACTTGTTTCTAAGTAAAGGAGCAGGTCGAGCATGGCGACTGCTAATAACGTTGAACTGAACTTGCGCTATTATTATCACTCGAGTTAGCAGCTAGAGCACGATTTCATTGTGTGTAGGTCTTGACACCCAAAACTTAAATATTTGTTCTAAGTAAAGCGTGGAAGAAAGTGGCCATGCCCAAATTCAAAGTGTGGGTTAAAATCCCTGCTTCGCTGTTTAGCGTAAGTGTGTGATCCTGGGCAAATATTGTAATCTCACCCTAATTTCAACTGCAAAAATTGGAGTGCTTATGAATGATTGCACATACACGGTACACCCTTACAATAGGACGGTTTTAATAAGTGTAGTAGGGCCACATTGGTGTACGCTGGTGCTCCTATGCTAGTAGCTCCAATACTGCCGTATAGAAATGCAATATTGCTGCACTGGCCCTCTTCCAGTCTCGTAACACTGGATTTGACAGGCAAACGGTCTCACAGCCAGTCCGTGCAGCAGAGATTCTAGTATAGCAGACTGGTAGAACCAACATTACATTTTCTCCCCTGTTGCTCCCAGCCACTGAAGTTGCTTGGGCCGTCCAGAGTACTGCCCCGCACTCTGCAATGTCCTGTTATGCTATGATATGGAGTCTTTCATTGCACATCATCAGCCATTTTGACACTTTCTAGGACCTTCAGGATCTGCAAGAAGTGGGTGTTTCAGACTTAAAGGAGAGTTAACTGATTGTAACATTGAAGCTGCACTAGAATAGTCTTATTACAAGTAATCAAGTTAAATGCCCCTTCACAAGTAAGTTTGCCACCCCTCCACCATCTCCGAAGTTATTGCTTCTCCCAACATTTGAAGGGTTACCCCCCCCCCCCCTCCGTCTAAATTTTAGCCTAGGTACACCCCTGGATGTGTGCACTTGCATTTTGTTAGGCGGTGAGGGAAGCCTTTCCCCGAAACTGGCGGTGTTAAAGTTTTACAGTGTTTGCTCAGAAAAATGTACTTGAACAAACACAGTAATACTTTAAAGCTGCTACTTTCACGAAAGACTTCATCACCTCTCTGCATATTGCGCTTTAAAATATACTTTGATAGTTGGTCTCCAGAAGATGGGGGAGGGGGGTAGACTGGGGCAGAGCCTCCAAGTGTGCCCAGTCTATTTTCTGAAGTTGCCCCGGCCAGCCCTGTCTCTCCTTTCCGTCTTGCATTGCGCACTTTGACTCCGGCCAACCCATTTTGCTTTGACATGATGCAAAGGAAAAGAGCACCCTGAACGGGACTAAGAACAAAGGAGAATTGAGCTGATGGCTGTCCTTTAACAATTTCCAATAATTAATGGCCGTTAAAGGGTTGGCAGCACCCATTTCCAGGACGTTCTGTGGAAGGAAAAAGAGGGTCAGCCTCTGCGCTTTGACCCATGAGCGTGAGGCCAAGTGCAACTGAGCATGCTATACTTGCTTAGCGCCGGCCCTACTGAGGCCTGATCATCATGCCACGGCCTCGCACAACAACCAAACTGTACATGCTGGTTCAGAGGAGCCGTCTTCTTTGGGCAGCAACTTCCAAAGATAACATTTTCTTTCAATGACAGACAACATTGGAAAACCTGCTAACATTTCTATTGGGTCCCAATGTTAATTCTGAAGCAAGCTGCAGCTTCCTGGTTAGGCAGAGCTTATCCTTTACATGTAAAGAGTGACACATACCTTTCTAATACCTTTACACAAGTCAAAACTGTTGCCAATGCTTGTTTTTGTTTTGTTAAATAATTTTTAATAGGAATGTACGTTTACAGGTAATATAAACATAAGGTATAACATTTTTTATAGTTTTGTACTTTCATTTTCAATGTGTTTTACTTTTGTGTTCTTTGGTTATGGAGTTTTAGATAACCCCAAAGGCATCTTTTTTTTTGTTGCGTCACACAGCACCTTTAGTGCAGTGGCACAGGGGTGTCCTTTGGACTCCCCAAGGTTTAAATACCTTCTCTGGGATGAACTACTGTTCCCCGGAGAATGTAGAGTTAAATTCACGTTACTAGTCTTTTTAAATTCGTAGACCCAGCACAAACCATCTTCCTATAGTGCGCTGGAGGGGTTACTTAGGATCCCCTATGTCTAAACACTCTTGTAGCTGTCAAAAGCTACCCTTTCCTATTGCAATGGCTGGTGGCAGTGGTTTTATAACGAACTACCATGATTTCCTAAAAAGGTCAGATGGAATGAGGAGTGCAACAACACATTTGAAGGACTTAAAGGGATGGTCTAGTAAAAATGTTTATTTAAAAAATAGATAGGCAACATAAAAAAAAAATACTAGCATTCTCCGTTTTAAAATTTCCTATGTAAAATTTTGAGCTATTCAAGCTCAAAATTTGCAAAAGCAAGCACATGGGCGCATCCATTTTGTGAAATGGAGGCCCTCCTGTGCTGGCTTTTGCGGCACTAATAAAGGAAAAGCCAGCCAGCTGTAGTAAACAAAAGCTACCGCTGGGTGGCTTTCCCTTCATTAGTGCTGTAGGCGGAGGACGGGGAACGGAGACCAGAGCAGGAAAGCTGCAGCTGAATCTCGGTAAGTGCTATTTATTTATTTTTTAAAATAAGCACTTGCTGCGTTTTTTTTTCTAAGTTTTCCGGGCTGGAGCAGCCCGGAAAACTTAGAAATAAAACCGCAGCTTTAAAAATGTATTTATGTTTGCGGTCGCTTTTGAAGCGACCACAAACATAAATACAATGTTATTGTGTTGGAAAACGCTGCGGTTTTTCTTTCCAAGTTTCTCAGGCTCCTCTGGCTCGGAGGAGCCTGAGAAACTCGGAAAGAAAAACAGCAGCGTTTTCCAACACAACCGCGTTGTTTCTGCCTGAATCTGCTTTCCCATTTGGGGTTCTCGGGCTCCCCACAGGGAGCCCGAGAGCCCCAAATGGTAAAGAAGATTCAGGCAGAAACAACGCGGCATTGCGGAAAACAACCGCGTTGTTTCTGCCTGAATCTGCTTTCCCATTTGGGGTTCTCGGCCTCCCCACGGGGAGCCCGAGAGCCCCAAATGGGAAAGCAGATTTAGGCAGACAACGCAGCATTTAGCATTTCCCATTTGGGTCTCTCGGGCTCCCCACGGGGTGCCCGAGAGCCCCAAATGGGAAAGCAGATTTAGGCAGACAACGCAGCATTTAGCATTTCCCATTTGGGTCTCTCGGGCTCCCCACGGGGAGCCCGAGAGCCCCAAATGGGAAATCAGCTGCAGGTAGAAACACTATGCGGCATGTAAACATAACCGCGTTGTGTTTCTGCCTGCTGTGGCTTTCACTTTGGGTCTCCGGTGGAGCACCGGAGACCCAAAGTGATAGCCACAGCAGGCAGAAACACATGCGGATGTGTTTGAAAACGCTGCGGTTTTTCTTTCTGAGTTTCTCAGGCTCCTCCGAGCCGGAGGAGCCTGAGAAACTTGGAAAGAAAAACCGCATCGTTTTCCAACACAATAACGTTGTATTTATGTTTGCGGTCGCTTCAAAAGCGACCGCAAACAAATACAACGTTTTTAAAGCTGCGGTTTTGTTTCTAAGTTTTCCGGGCTCCTCCAGCCCGGAAAACTTAGAAAAAAAACCACAGCTAGTGCTTATTTTTTTTTAAAAAATAAATAGCACTTACCGAGATTCAGCTGCAGCTTTCCTGCTCTGGTCTCCGGTCCCCGTCCTCCGCCTACAGCACTAATGAAGGGCAAACCACCCAGCGGTAGCTTTTGTTTACTACAGCTGGCTGGCTTTTCCTTCATTAGTGCCGCAAAAGCAAAAGCCAGCACACAGGCGGGGCATCCATTTCACAAAATGGATGCGCCCATGTGCTTGCTTTTGCGAATTGTGAGCTTGAATAGCTCAAAATTTTACATAGGAAGTTTTAAAACAGAGAATGCTAGTATTTTTTTTTATGTTGCCTATCTATTTTTTAAATAAAAATGTTTACTAGACCATCCCTTTAAGAAAGCCCTTTGTCAAGCTCCAGTCTTAAGAGCTCCTGACTACAGCCAAACCTTCATTGTGCAAACAGATGCTTCCAATAGAGGTATAGGAGCAGTTCTGAGTCAACTGGATGAGCGAGGTAGGGAGCACCCCATCTGCTTCATCAGCAGAAAGCTGAAGGAACCAGAAACAAGGTGGGCAACCATTGAAAGAGAATATTTTGCTATTGTGTGGTCACTGAAGAAGTTTACTTATATGGATCTACTTTTGTGATTCAGACAGACCACCAACCCTTGAGATGGTTAATGCAGATGAAGGGGGAAAATACTAAATTGTTAAGATGGTCAATCAGCCTACAGGGGTTGATTTTACCATTGAACACAGGTCAGGGTGTAATCACCAAAATGCTGATGGTCTCTCCAGAATGTTTGACCGACTGGAGTAAGGAGATTAATCCAGGGGTGGATTAAATCCTCCTGTCCCTTAGTCTGGGGGGACGAGTGTTAGGGAGAATTCACATAAATGTGCTAATTCCCTTCACCTTAGAGACCCCAAGCAATTTTGCTGGATTTTGCAGACTTGATTTCTTTACCTGGAAAGAGTGTGAGCCTTTTTTCCACACTTCAAGGGTTTTGATGTGCGTTTTACACTTGTGTTCTTTGATTATGGAGTTTTAGATAACGCCATAGGCATCATCTATTCGGGTGTGTTACACAGCACCCTCAGTGCAGTGACACAGGGATGTCTTTTAGACTTCCCAAAGGTTTAAATACCTTCTCTGGGATAAACTACTGTTTGCCATAGAATGTTAAGTGAAATTGCCTTTACTAGTCTTTTCCAAATTCCTAGACCCAGCACACACCATCTTACAATGGAGTGCTGGAGGGGTTACATAGTATCCCCTGTGTTTAAATACTCATGTACCAGCCAAATGCTACCCTTTCCTATTGAAGAGGCTGGTGGCAGTGGTTTTACAACGAACTACCATGATTTTTCCCGACCGCAAACACCGGTAGCTAAAAATCGGGGCCGCCATGTTTTTCAATATGGCACCCAAAAACCCTCTAAAAACTTTCGCCGTTTCTTTGTGGAAAGGTCCTTCTGGTGTTTGGTCCCTTTGTCTGTGAGCCTTTAGCAGGCTTCAGGACTGAAGTCCACTCATGGCGTCTGAGTGTCTGGGGTGGGTAGGAAGTGAGGGAGGTGTCTGAAACGCCCTGTGCTTAGTCTCCTAGGAGACCCAAATGCACTCTGGCGTGATTGGCTGGCTGACTGTCCGGCAAGGACAGTCACCCTGCTGCGTGAGTGGCAGCTAGGCTGGAATGAATGGGAGAAAACTGTTTAAAACGAGAGTCTTCAGGAATGGAAGGCAAAGTCGACCACTGGAACGAAAGAACCGAAGACGAGCTGTAAGAGAACAGCTGCTGCAACGACTGGACTGTTGGTTTGCCCGGCGAAGCCCTGCTGCAACCCCGAATTGCCAGATCTCCAATCAACAGAGAATCTCCTTCAAGGACGGCTTCTCCCTTTGAGTTGATGGGACCAATCAACTCAGCAAACGTCTGGATACCATTCTCAGAGCTGGTTAAGGTTAACCAGGAAGAAGGACACCAGTTTGTGTTGGAAGCCACAGCTACTTGAGCTGAAGTGACGCCATTTGATTTGCTCCGACAATGATCCCGTGCAGTGCAGGAGTCCCCCAATGTCCTCCCTCTTGTCCCCACGACTGAGGCTCAGGAACAGTGAGACCTGCAGGACCTGCCAGGAACCAACGTCTTCCGCTGCATCTTTTTGCTCCACTTTAAGGTACTGTGTCATAGGGTTGAGAGATCCCAACTCTGGCAGTGGAAGTTTGTGAAACATTCCCAACAAGCAGGCCTAATCAGCTTGTGACCCAGCATATCTTTCTTTATCGCCTGAACTACTTCTAAAATATTTTACAAAGACTTCTCCATTTGTACCAGAACTGTGCTGTCCTATCCAAGAACACTAAACTATTGACTTTGGCCAGGCCTATTGAATTGAACTGACCCTCCTTGTACACTGAACCTTTGCATTACCTAAAAGAAGTGTTTCCTAACCCTTTGTACAAACCTATGCTTTCTATTCCTATTTAAAAGTACTGAAGTGCCATTTGGCTCCTTTTTCAGAGGAGCACAAACTGTCTTTATAGAGTTTGATACTGTAGAATATTGGTGTTTAATATTGAGTTGATTTCTACTAGTGAAAGATTTCTAAATGACTGTAAATAAATGTTTAAGTATTTTCTACCAAGAAACCTTGAGTGTAAGTGTCTACTTGAACCACTGTGATTGTGATACTTCTGTGTAACTTCTTTTACTGCTCACATTCCCTCCCGAGATAAGCCTGGCTGCTCAGCTCGCTACCAAAAGTGTGTGGTACAGACTTATACCAAAGGTTGGTTTTTGCTTACACCTGTATTCCTAATTGTGTGTCGTGTTCCCAGAGGGTACTGCCTGCAATTCTGCCTAACAGTAACCCCTTCAGCACTCTATTGTAAGATTTTAAAACACTAGTGAAGTCAATTTCACTTTACTTACTCTGGGAAACTGTAGTTTATCCCAGAGAAGGCATTAAACCAGATGTCTCACTCCTAGCAGGCCAGTGACATCAATATGTCTTGAGCGAAGGTCGCAGTGCACTGTCTATCCAACCTGGGAGGGGCCCCCAAAGGGGTCCTGCCCTTATCTCTCCCTGGGGCCGCTTGCAATCCTGAAATGGGTGCTCCAGAGGCCTCTGCCCTCAGCAGCTCCACCACCCACCCTTATGGAGTTTGGTCTCCCAAGCATGCACGGGCTGACCGTGAACTATGCGAACGAGCACCCCTACCGCCTCCTTTGCCGTGTTCCGTAATGCTGTTGGCGGGGAAGGAAAAGCTCCTGGGGCCCGATGGCGTGCACACCGCTCACCTCAGGTCGCCAAATGGGTGTTCTCCACCCCTCGAGCCTCCCACACCCGCTGCTCCTCACCAGGCTGGAGGGTTCCAGAGTTTGCCGGGTCCTCAGAAGGCACCACGCAGTCTCCTGCTCTAGCTCACTCGAGGGCTGTTAACAGCTCCCCAGCCCCACGAGGCAGCACCCCGGGTCAGAGGACCAATTCATACGGGTGGTGTCGGGGGACCTCCCTGCTTCACGACCGCCACCCATGGTCTCTGCAATGCTGCTCTGGGATCAGTGCCAGCCTCAGCCCGCTGACGTCTCTCGGCCCGGTGGACACTGTTCTCGGGGGTCATGAAGGAGGATTGCTCATGCAGCGACCCTTGCGGGACGGTCAGCTCACCTGTGGTCCGTGACAGAGCTTCTTTAGCATGCAGCTAAACCAGAAGTCTCCAACGAGGATTGTTTGAAGATCAATGCAGAGGCAGAGCTTCACTGGGACTGGGCTGTCTTCAATGGCAGTCTTTGGGTCTTAGGTGGGCTGCTTCACTTCTTTTCGCTCCAAACGACAATCTGAAGAATTTCTGTAGTACTCCTTTTCTCCCAAATTCGAGCTGCTGGCTGCCCTGGCCCACCAAATTATAAGGATCTGCACAATTCAAACTGGCCAGGGCTGTCCAATCATGGTCAGTCACTTGCTCCACATGTGCCCCCCCCAGCAACAGATATCCCCTGGCTGGTTTGTAGATTGGGACAAGACACTACCAACCCCCACATGTGGCCAGGACGCACACATCACTGATTTGCCCAGGAAATAGTTTACCGTAAAGCATTTCCTGACCTGAGAAGGCAGAATGCCAAAGCATAGGTAAAAAAGAGACATGGCTTGACCATTTTGTGTGTATTGTACTCAAAATGTAATTATGCTGTAAAATGAAAGTGGGGGTGTTGCGCGCCACATCTAGAGCCCACAGCTTGGGTCGAGAATTCGGGAAGAAAGACGTGCTTCAGCCAGAGTAACCGGGCTGGCTTGCCATGCGGCCTGAAGTGTGGGCACAGAGAGATGGCAGCAGGTATGCTGTTGCAGAGAGGATGTTGCCCAGCAGCAGACATGATGGCAGAGGCAGCAGATTGAGTGTTGTGAGGGCCTCACCACCTCGGCCGTGGCGGATCTGCAACGGTCAGAAAAGGCCGCTTTGCGGCTCGGGCTGATTGGTAGTGGTGGCGTCCTTCCCCTCCCTCACCCAGTCTGTGTTGGATCAGGGTTGTGCAATAGCCGGACTCTTCCCAGGGTGGTTCGGTGTCAGGGTGGCCTCAGCACCGGGTCTGCAGCGGGGAAAATGCTGAGCTGAGGGCGCTGTCACAGAGATCGGCTTGGTCTCCAAAAGAGACGGCTACCCAGGGAAGTCAGAGGATTGCGGGACCACCAGCAAGGAGAGGAGGTGAGAGGGTCCCCGGCCTTGCAGCGCTGCACTGCCGGGCATGCCTGCACCATGCTGCAAGCCTTGGCGGTGAGCTGAGAGGGGGAGAGGGGCTCAAGGACATGGTGTGAGCTCACTGACACAAATAACACCCTCTCGGCGGAGGTCCTGCAACCCACTCTATGCTGGCATGATAAAGCCACGGCAGATGCTGTGGGTGAAGAGAAGCCTTGCTGCTTCCTCTGCGCGGAGGGACAGCCAAAGCCTGCTGGAAGCCTTGATGTGGCACGGGCATCTAAGGGAGCAGTGAGGCGCCTGGAGTGAGATTGCTTTGATGCAGTGTCAGTGGTGTGGCCCATTGCTGGCACCTGGTCTGGTCTTGTTCAACTTTGCTGTTGTAAGGCTGGTGCGCCTCACCTTAACCTATCGTCGCACATGGGGAAGTGCGGCCTAGTGGCAGGAGCTACAAAATGGTGGAATCAGGAAAGACTCAAAAAGCTGTGGACATGGCCTGCTTACTTCAAGCACAGCATAAAGGGAATGAGTAGTTCAGCACAGTGGCGCGGGTCCATGAAGATAGACCCCCGGCAACCAGGTCTCAATGGGCCACAAAATCAGACTGCCAACTCTGGTTGATTAAAATTAAAACCGAGATCCAGGAAAGCAAAACAGAGTTGTCCAGGAAGATGGAATCGGACAAGCGAATGGGAGAATCCGATTGGCGTATTGAAGAGGCTGAAACCACCCAATGCAACAGTCCTATGAAGTGAGTGAATGGGCCCAGCGTATTGAAGCATCAAGAGGACAAAGTAAACCTAGAATCCAAGCAAGAAGATGTGGAAAACACCTTGCGCCATAATATTGTTTGCATCAGAGGAGTCCCAGCCAACAAAACGGACCAGGAATCGGGAGATTATGTAAAAGACCTTGTTCATTAAATCCTAGACACCTCAATGGACGAAAGAATTGAGTTGGACAGAACTCACAGGGCTCACCCAGCTGGAACCCCTTGACAAGGCTTTAGCCCAGATGCCCGCACAAGAATTAATTTCCACACGCTGAAAGAGGATTCTAAGTCGAGCCAGGCAGCTGCATGAAATAAACTTTAGAGGATCTTCAATCGCATTATACCAAGACCTGGCCGCAATGACTCTGGTCAAGGGCAAAACTCTCAAACCGCTTACTGAATGCCTTAGGGAGAAGAAGAATCAATATAGGTGGGGCTTCCCAGCGGCTTTGCACTTCTCACTTGGATCGCAACTGGGCAATAACCATGAAAGAGACCGAGCAGCTCCTCTCCCGGAATACAGCGGGGCATCATCGAACGCAGACATCCCACTCTCTCTCCAGAAGAAGCAGAGCTAGGGTGGGTCCCTGGACAAAAGTAGGGAGAGGGTGCAGGAAGAAAAAGAGCTTGAGAGAATGCGACAACCCGACCTGGAGGACAAGGTGAATGTAAAGGTGGAGGTTGAAACACAGCGAAGATATGGTGGAACCCAGACTGCAGTTCAGTTGTCGCTGGGAGTTGGCCGTCTCAGTATATTTTACACATAGGAAAACAAGGCTTTAAGTTACTCCTTGGTGGGCCGTTTGCCCATAGTTTGTCGTAAAGTCAGATAGTCATCTCGGCTGACTAAAATTATGGCATTCTATTTATTGGGAAATAAGAGAGGGCATGGGACACCGCATTCACCACAGAACAATCACGTGCAGAGCCAGGCAATAGGTGCTTAGTGACATTGATATATAGATCTAATGACCCATCCAATGGATAATAGCTCAGAGGATTCCCACCTGATGTTGACCTGTAGCGTCCAGAGCCTGAACTCCCCTGTGAAGGTAAGATCAGTGATAACAAAGCTAGTAGACCTATCTCCATCTGTTGTCTTTCTGTAGGAAACCCACTTGCTGAAAATGAAGTGAGGTTCTCACACAAACGCTACACAAGGGTTTTGCGCTGCTAGCGGGGTGATGACAAGTGGGGGACCACTCTCTTCACAAGAACAACTCCCTTGGCACAGTCAGGGGTTTCGCGGGACTCGACTGGAGGATACAATGGGGCCAAGGGATGTTTCATGGGCAACACCTTCACATTTGTAAGGCTATATGCTCTCAATGAAAGGCAGGACCTCTTCTTAATAGAGCTGAGACAGATCCAGCTCCTTGCTGAAGGAAACATAGTAATATGGGGTGATATCAATTTGGCTCCGGACCCCACTGTAGCTAAAACTATACGTGAGGAGACTTTAGAAACTCACTAGCTTTTACTAAAGTCCTCAGAAAAATGAACCTGATAGACATTTGGAGGTTTAGGAATGACAGAGGGACATCACACATTACTCCCAAGTTCACTCTTGCAAATCGACACTCTTGGTCTCCTCAGCGCTCTCAGATCATGCCCCGGTCTCTTATTCTCTCGGTTTCTGGGATGGCTCTCCCGAGCACATCCCCGGGAGATTGTTTGATTCTACACTAAAAGACAGGGTGGTTCGCCAGGAGATAAGAACAGCTTTTGTCTTATACTTTGAAACTAACCTCAAGGATGATATGCCACTGGGAATAATCTGGTACGCAATGAAGGCGGTCATTAGGGGCGAATTACTGAAGCAGACTTCTGCTTATTCTAAAGTAATGGTACGCCTTGGTGGAGGAGGCTGGAAGAAGAGATGCGGGAAAAGGAGAAAGCGCACAAAGCTATAGGCTCTATAAAGGCAAGACACCAACTGAAAATAGTCAGAGCTAAACTAGAAGCCCATCTAGTGCAAAGAACATCTCAGGACAAGTAAAAGTTAAACACTATTAAACCAGTGTTAATAAGGCAAACACAATCCTAGTGCAAAGAACTAGCCAAGCATAAAACTCGGAATAAGATTTTAGTATTGAAAGATGAAGCAGGAGCGTTGCGTTTAGACGAGGACAGCAAATTGGCCTTGGTACACCGATATCACATGGCAGCTATGTCGGCAATGCCCCTGGACCAAGTAACTCAGAGAGTCTACTTGCTGCCAAGCTCCTATCCTCCCTTTGGCGGCTGTCACTCAACTTGAACAGCAGATACAGAAGCAAGAAGTCGAAGAAGCCAACAAATAGCTCAAAAACACAACGCCGTGACCAGATGGATTTACCTCTGCGTTTTATAAAGCATATTACGACCTTGTCCAGCTGAGGGGTCAGAAATGCAAGAATGGCACGAAGGCAAAGCTTTCTCAAAGTTTGGCATTTATTCAAAGTAAAAGGGGGTTCGATAAACGCCTAACTTTCCCATAACGAACAGAGGTTCCTGCCTAGCAAACTAAAACCAAAGAGAAATGACCTAGTAACCAAAATTCCGCTGGCCCTCACACAAATACATAAAATCAAATTATACAAGGAAAATATGGCTGACCTTTAGTTCAACAAAACAATCTTGCAATTCAAAATCAAATGTTCTTGGAAGTACTCCTTGCAACTAGGGTTGTATTCCCTTCCATTGGATCAATTCAGGAAAACTCAGATTATAGTCCTATTTTCAACAAAGTTCTATTCAATGAAACAGACAAGTATTTTTCAACCAGTCTTTCTTGGAGAAACAACAAATGCCCTTTCACCACACTTGGCTGATAGTTCATCAATGCCTTCCACAATAGCTCTTTTACAAGGATACTTGACTTGCTTCCCAAAACATAGGTTCCTAAACAAAATGCAATTTTTCTGTTATTATAGAACACTTTCTTCATAATAAAACAAGTTCTTGTCAAGATAGCAAGTCACTTCTCTCAATACTTCTTGAAATAGAACACTTATCAGGATAGCAAAAAGCAACTTGTTACAATGATTCTACTGTTTTCCAACAAATGATAAAGTACCTGAATTCTCTTCATTCAACAAATGTTATTTCCACAAATCTTTTTAGCCACAAAGATATCAAACAATTATCTTTTTTTCTGGCCCACTCGCCTGCCAGGACTAACTACTATTTGCCCTTTCCTGCTATGCTAGCCTGCCAGGAAGAAAACTCCTACAACTAACTTCAAACTTGATTATCGTGTTGATTCCAAGACTCTCCACACCAATCTCTCTTGGAATGGTGTTTGCATAGTAACTGCTTCTTACATTCTCTGGACTCGTTACATTGCATGTTATAGTTTTCCCTAAACTGAGAATTAAATGTACAAGAATTCTTTTCAAAAGGTCTTTTACTGACTTCTCGGCAGCCTTCTGACTGATAGCAATTTCGGTTACAAGATTCATCCAATTGAAATCCCAAAAAGGAAGAGTTGCGTCCTTGTCAACTTAGTCTAGTTCCAGTCACTTGGCTGTTGGCAGGGTGAGATACATGCTTTCCCAAAAGTATCTCTCAAGAGGGGACTTCTGCTTCGGTTACTTTATTATGAGTTTTTCACAACTTCTTGGCTGATGGTATTGTTGGTTATGAGCTTTTCCAAGGGGTTGTCTTAACCTGGTCTGCCTGTAGCCTTTTGGCTGGAGGTAATATTGGTTAGAGGCGTCTCCCAGTGGTAGTACGGTCAAGGTCTTTTGACAGCCTCTTGACTGTAGGTAGTACTGGTTACAAACGTTCCCCTCTTGAAGTCCCTTATGAGGGAACTTACTTCTTTTCCACTTAGATTCGCTTTCTCTAATTATTTGGTATTCATTAAACACGTTCTGCTTAGAAGCAATTGTTCAGTATTCAAAATCATTGGATTGAGACAGCCTTCGTGCACGGAGCAACCCGGGGTCAGTATTCACTCTCTGCCAACTCCCTGGTTCTTCGCAATGTCTCCCTCTGGCTGTCAGGCCTCGCAGCAGGGCTCCTGCAGTCAGTCTGCCGTTTCTCCTGCTTTTGCGAGCCACAGGTAAGTTGCACGGTGGTCTATGGGGGCAATAACAGCTCTGTTGATATTCCACTGCTTCCCCAGTCTGCCTCACGCTGCTTCGGTAGCGCTTCTCCACAGTTGGGCTTCCTTTCAGTACGCCATCTTCTGCTGCGTGTACCCTGCAGTTCTTCTGGTGTTCACCCGTCGGGGTGACTTCTTCTGGCGGACTTCTCTGTGGCTGCTCCTGCACCTCGGATGGCTTGAGCTCCTCCTGCTATGCCTCTTGCACAGTCATGACATGCTTCTTCTTCACAACACAGCTGGGTCACAACATAGGTTTTAAATATTCCACTAAGGTGTTTCAACTGGCAACGACTAGACCGTATCTTTGAATTTCCACCATTCTGAATCCCCATTGCCTCGGAGTTACTCTTCTTCATCCCAGTACGTTTACCATTATAAGAACTGAAGTGCATAGAAGAGGGTGTAACATTAAGTTGTTCCATGTTATTTTCAATTAAGTCAGATTGTTCTATAAACTGAGAGTTACTAGAGTAAGGATGGCTTGTAGAAAGAGACTGCAATTGCACATTAGAATGGGGATTTCTCATTAAGGTAGAATCATGATAACTAAAGGTTTTCATCTTTAATTCTGCAGTCTCCTCTGAGGCACCAATTTGGTTTTGTTTACCTAGCCATTTAGAACAGGTTCTTTTAACATTGATTTTAGAGGGATTGGTACATTGATCATATGCCATTAACTGTCTGGGAATGATAACATCTTCATAAGAAGAAGATTAATACCATGCCACTCCTAATGGAGCCACTAATAACCGTTTCCTCCAATGTGATCCTTCACACTGATACCACCCACACGGTTAGGATCAGGTAGCGGCTGCCTTTCCCTGGCCACATGTGAGGAGACTTTAGGCTGGGGTTTGGTGAGGACGCCACAGGATTCATCACATCCCGCACTTAAAGCTCTTTAACACCTTCCCAGAAGCGGGCGCGACAACAACCACTGTATGCAAGAGACATCCACCATTCTGATCCTAAAACCCAATAAATATCTGAAGTTACTCGATTGGTACCGCCTGATCACCCTTAATAAAATAAAAAGGACGATGCAAATGTGTATTCAAAAATATTAGCAAACCGCCTAATATGGCGGTTTTACCTTCACTGATCCAAACGGGCTTCATTGTTCAGTGTAGCACGCAAGATTATGCTAGGAAAACTCTCAACTTGGTCGAAATAGCGGGCAATATGGCCTAAAGCCAGAAATCATCTTGCTGGATGCCCATAAGGCTTTTGATCAACTGGACTGGGCGTAGCGAAGGATGCAGCTCCAGACAGTGGGTCTCGGCCTGAAATTCCAGCAATTCCTCCTGGTTAACTACTCCCCTCCCACCACCCGAATCTGGATCAATGGTAAACCAACCCCTCCTATCAAGGTGGTCAGAATAATGAAACAATGCAGTCCTCGGTCTCCTCTGCTATTTGCCCCCTCGATGGAACCCTTTGCAGCTCGTATTTGCAACCACCATAAAATAAGAGTTATCCTATACAAAGGGGTTGAATACAAAATCTCTTTATACACCGAATGACTTGGTCACATCGACAGAGACCAGAAGGTCAGCTATAGCTCTAATGGAAGAGCTACGCAGATTTCGATGAGTTTCCGGGTTTGAGGTTAATTATTCTAAATCTCAATGCCTGGCCGTGGTGCACTCACAATTAGAGCTGAATGAACTATCCCCGGCTTGCCCAAAAGTATGGAAGCAGGACCATGTTAGCTGCTTCGTGGTGAAGATTCCTTGCAGCATCAAAACACTAAAATGAACTTCCCTCCGTTATTTACGCAAGTGGAATTAGAGCTGAAGAAATGGAATAAGCAGGATCTCTTGGTTGGGATGAGTCGCTGCCATTAAAATTAATACAGTGCCACATGTTGAGCCATCACTTCTCAGCACTCCCAGACCATATCCCAGTACACAGGCTTCACATAATCCAAAGGAAGGTCCTCACATTTATCTGGTAGGGTAAAAGTACCAGAATAGCAAGAAGGGTAATGGTAAGAAACGCGGCCCTGGGTGGCTTATGGGCTCCAGACATCTATAGGTACCTACCTGGCTGCTCAGCTGTGGCAGGTATTCACCAAGGGCTGCAATCGGGCGTCCCTAGATGGATGCAGCTAGAGCAAGGACCAACTCATAACCCTTTCTGGCAGCTTCAGTTTACTAAAGCAGCCCAAGAGCCACCTAGGTTTGCACTCGTATCCTCCATAAGCCTCTCTGACATGCTGGAATACAGCACCAAGTCGATGGGGTAGACTTAAAGGTTTTTCAAAATCCCAAATTCCCTGCTGGCATGCAAAAGTCGGGCTTCGTCCCATGGGTTGGGGGGCTGAAAGAATTGACTCAATTCTTCAGCGAAGACTGCAAGTGGAGAGTCTCATTGCAGGAAAACAAAAGGTTCAGGTACTCCCAATCGCACCACTGGCCGGTCATCCAGTAGTCAAGCAGAGAGGCACTAGAGGGCTCAATGCACTAGTGTTTACATACATAGCTCATGTAACTAACAAAGGGGAAAATCTCTACACTTTATAAACTGCTTGATCGTTATGACCCCAGCAGCGACTGCCATGCATGCCAAGCTTGGAGCAGGACCTCGGAAGCCAAATCAGTGAGGACTCTTGACGATATACTTCGGAGCAGAACCACAAAGTGGGTAGATGCACAACTGATAAGAAATGAGCCTTTGCCTTTCCTGAATGACCAGTAGTATAAAACAGGCTTTAGCCAAACATCTACCAAGTCTAGTAGGGACCTTATGGTCCTAACCATCACCACTGCACAGAGCATCAGTGAAGAAATCCAGCAAGCTTTGGATAAAGAGGATAGATCTTTTTTGGGCAATGCCACTGGCCGGATGCACAGGCCCAGTTGCAGGAAATAAATGCATAATTTGACCAGTTTAAAACTGGAACCCTGAATAAAAATACAATGAAACTGGCTAGAGAGATTAGAAAATTCAAACTTGATGTCAAATACCCATATCTAACAGAGAATTGTTTAGAGAGTAGTTCCGACGAGCGCGGTTCTGCTAGTTCTTAGTGCCCCAGAGGGAGTCATAGATGGGTAACATTCTCAGACCCTTAGCTCAGATTCTGCCAGTATGGGTACTATGATTTCAACTATGACCCACAGGGAGGACCTAGAGTGCCTTTCTTTGGGGTGCAGGGACCCCAGAGGCCGGGTCTGGGGTCCCTTCAACCAGGATCCCTTTTATGCAGGGAAGGGCGAAGGATATACAGGGCCAGGAGACGGTTCATGAGGAAATAAATCCTCAGGCTACACTCACCATTTTGAATCTGGCTGAGGTTACCCTCTCTCCAGAAGAACAGGCAGTTTTAGAGAAAAGTCTTTGTACCGACTAACCCGACAAACTGGTCTCTAATCAAATCAGAATTAAGAAGTTTTTTTTAGGACCATTCGGCTAAAAGCATTCAAGGGAAAAAGAATTGGAAGATACTGGTCTGAGACTTAGATCTTAGCGGTGCCAGAAATGGAGACATATTACATAGCTCAGGCAATTCATATTAAGTACTGGTATGGAAGCGCTCAATATGCGCAGCAGTGGCTCTTGAAAGGGCCATAGTAGCGCCGAACAGGCTTGTGGTCGAGTTGTGGGGCAGGCAGAGTATGCCCAAATGGGAGGGTCACACTGTACACACAGCGATAAGGGCGCTGCACGATGTGCACACTAAGTATGGACAAGATAGGCCACTACCAGTGGAGATAGACTTTAACATAACTAATGGAGCTGGCTTTAATAGGGGTTGTTAGAGTGGAGGACCTGTTTGTTGATGGGGTGTTCCTTACGGCGGATGGGCTTAGAAACATGGGGGGGGCACAACTCTGTGTGCGACGATGGCTTACCACAGAGTGAAGAGAGCACAAAGCAGTGATGGATGCAATCCCACAAATACCGCAAGTGTCCGAGGCGATGCAATATATAGAGGGAAGGGCTCTGGCTCGGAACAGTGTCTCCAAGCTATACTCTTTAGTGCAGGGGTGGTGGGCGGGCTGCTCTGTGGGAGTGCCGCATAGGTTGGAGGATGCGCTGGGGGATCAGAATTGGCAATATGTCTACGAGCAGTTGAGGAAGGTTTCTATGAGCTATAAATACAAGCTGCTTCATTTCAAATATTTCCACCAAGACCTGGGAAGGTGGCATCCTTTTGGGGGGAAATACGAGCTGACGTGAGTGAGATGATAGGGACTGGGATTCAGCCAAGCCCAGAGGTTGCACCGACAGGACTTAAATCGGGGTGTACAAAAAAGATGGCGCAGATTAGTGGGGGCGGCCCTTCTGACTGCTAAGAGACGTGTGGTGATGCACTGGTGGGATCAATGGGCTCTGTGATTGACTAAAGGAGTTGGCGTGGTTTAACTCAGGAGGCTATGTATAGGGAATTGGTAGTGATAGACTCACACCCTAAAGATTAGTGGGTGCTCGTTTGGACAGTGCTGTATCGGGAAGGGGAGGCGGTGCTGGCCAGAGATGAGGTATGGTGGGTAGTTTGGGTCGGCTGGGTGTGTTACTAGATTTGAGGTGCACGGTGTAGGTCGTGGCTAAACTAGCTGGGCTGTATAGTGGAAGTACGGGGATCAGTTGTTGGTAATAGTCCCCGGGATCGATTCTTACGCAGTGGTGGAGGGTAATGTATTGTATTATGCAAGACTTGCAACCCACATATATAAAAGCATGGCAGATTTCTGCAGTGGGGGGTTGGATGGATGGGGGGATATAGAGTATTCCAAAAAGTTGAATCATATGTTTGTGGGTTATGGGGGAAGTTGTTTAAATAGGAAAAGTCTTCTATATGTCTGTATGGAAAACTGAAAAACAATTTTAAAAAACGAAAAAAAAGAAATCAATTCCTAACAGGGACACATTTACATAAGCAGCCGTAGCAGCATGCTCCTTTTCCTTGCAGTGTCTGTAACTCTTCAAACATTGGGCAGGAATCCTCACAATCGTGAGGAGTAGTCCCGTTTCGGTTTATATTAGTCTTTTCGTCCAGTAACCAAGATGGCACTGCATCCACTGAGTAGTATACGGATTAACAATCTAATTTAATCAGACTAACTTCAAATGAAGCAAACTATTCAATAATGTAATTCTTTTCATGATAGACACTCCGACTTTTCAGGAATCTGGGATGTGATTAAGAGCCTGAGCTATTCCCAAAACCCCCATTTGAGCACAGGCCTATACCTAGTCTAGCCCATTCTGTCTCCATCCTGATCTTTTCTAGCTGGAAGGCTCCGTCCCTTTCCTTTGCCTTTGTCCATTTTTCCTTCCTCACCCCGTCAGCTGCAGGATCCCTTCTTTTATTCCAAATTTGAACTCTGAGCTGCCTTAGCGTCCCCAAATGGAAAGGAACTACACGATTCAAACTAGCCAGGGCTGTCCAATTATGCCCTACATCTTCCAAGCAACAGACATGCCATGGCTAGGATGTAGATTGGGTCAACATAGGCTCAAACCCCACATGCGGCCATGATTCACATACTGACACTTTGCCTGGTAAACTCAAGGTTTTGCCCGACAAAGGGCTTGCCATGTATGACATTTCCGGACCCGAGAAGGCAGGAAGACGGCCAAAGAGAAATATAGCCAAATGACATGCAAAAATCGCATGGCCCAGCCATTTTACTGTGCTAGCCACACTTACTAGCCATTTGCGTTAATTGCGAAATTGCATGAGTAAAATTATCAAAACACGGTAGAAAATAACAGCTCCCATCAGCTCGTCAAAGTATCCTAACCACACTTCGCTGTAATGTAATGTAATGGGTACATTTCTAACACAAGAAATTCAAAAAAAGAGACATAGGCCCTCATTGCGAGATTACCAGCAATCTCGGCTTACCGTTTTCTTTGCCAGATATCCCGGTAATACCGGGACATTACGGGTGGCGATGGAACAGTAAGTTCACATTCGCATGGAGTCCAATAGGACTCCATGGGAATGGGAACACTGAAGCACCTGCACCGTTGCTAACCGTGCCCGTGCTCCACTGATCTTTCTGCTGGTAGGATCCTGAGCTACCGGGAGGTCAAGCCAGCCGGTAGTTCACAGCCCCTACCAGCAGACTCGAAGTGAGCTGGTGCGGTAACAGGATCACTCGTAATGAGGGTCATAGACTCTCAGTACTGATAGTCTTAGGACTAATCAGTTTCCTCATAAGAATAAGCAAAAAGGGCAAGGGAAGTAAAGCAGAAGACTTTACTTGGATCCAAAAAGTCAGGATAGGGTACAAAGCAAAAAGAAATCATGTCCCATAGATGTCTACGGGAGTTAAGCAGCAAAACGAACGTCTTTCCTAACAGTTGCCCATAAGGCCCCTGGGATAGGGGTGATTTTAAAGTATACATTTAGGCCCTATGGCGATTATATCACCCTGCATTGGTTTGAGGGAGTAAGCTAGTGGCAGCAATTTAGTTGGGCTTCCACACGGGTGCAAGCAGATTTACCACAGTTGCAGCCCAATCTATCTTTTTGATAGCCATTTGGGTATCAATGTATATTTTTAAGTTTTGCTCTCAGCCATTTTGTTTTAGGGGTCTTATTTTTTCAAGAAATCTACAAGGTAGGCTTGAAATGGGCTCTTTGTGTACCATGCTGTGCACCCACTATATTAGTTTTAACCAGTTTAGACCCGTTCCTGGCCCCGAGTTGGCCATTTCACATCCTGTGTAGGAATCTGCTGCAAGTGGATTTCGGGGAAAACCAGATTGGCTAGCTGCCGAACCCTTCGTTTTTGACCCCTTGGGTGATTGGTGGGCTGGCTGAGGCCATCCCTTGGGTGTGTGGGTATAATTAGGGGAAGCCGCAGTGACTAAACTCTGATCTGAACACATTTTGGAATTAAGGTAGTTTACCTACATGCTGGAGGGCTCCTGTTATTTTCCAAACGTTGGTGCATGTTGAGGACCCAATCTGGCCATACTGGCTGGTCCCGGTGTCCTGAACTGATCTCTGGATGTGATGTCCGGCTGCTGGACGCCCACCCTGGGCCCCCTCCACCCTTCTGCTGGCTCCCTTCATTGGTTCTGCCAGGCCTTCCATACTGTCTCTAGGCCATTTTTGCACCAGCTTTATGTTCTACAGCTGAGTTCATCTTGCCATGGTGTTGGTCGCTGCTGTCAGTTAGATGGCTATTCAGACCTACTTTGTGCCTGAAATGAGAAGATGTGCGAATCCTCAGGTTCCCTCTGGGTGCTACTCAGAAGAGCATTAGCAGCACACACAGACAATTGTTCAGATGGATTTCCAAAATCCACACACTGGTAGATTTTTGGTGGCCAACACAGTATGATGAACGGGGAAACACTGAAGTCTAGCCAAACCCAATCAATTTAAGGTAGCACAGCAGCAAGAGTTAGTTAGACACAAAAGGGCTGTGAGAGTGGCTTAGGACTACAATGAGTCCACACAGAGCAACACCAATAATTGCAGTTATACAGGTAAGTATAAAACTGTGGCTAGTACAACAAAGAGAGACTCTAAGGGAATAAACAGAAAAGGTCACCCCTGGTACTGAGACCATTACACAAGAACAGACCTTTTTCGTATGGTTCTGTAGTAGTATGCGACACCAGTAACTACTAAATATTATGTAAAAAGAGTAAGAATCTTTAATTAAATAAACATCTAAAAATGTTCAATATATATATGGGATACATTCCTCACCGTAATTGTATTTCTGATGCTTGTGTCTGCTTAGATTCACATGCTGTGCATAGGCCGACATCTAGTGGAAGCTGCAGAGTATTACAGCTGTTTTCGAAACTCGAAAAGGGACGTCAACAGGGCGTGCCAGTAATACTATCCCTAGTGCGACGTCCACTGTACCCATGATCCTTCACGCATCGAGGTCCCTCAGATTGTTATATTTCTGACTTGGGGTTGCATGAAGTGTAGCGGGAGTAAAGTTGTATCCAAGCAGATACGTATCAGACAACCTCATAAGCATCCATGTGCCTTCTCTCAGCGGGGAGGAAGAGTGGGCGCATGTAAATCTAAGCAGATACAAGCATCAGAAATACGATTACGGTGAGTATTGTATCCCTTCTGAGGCTTTTGGAATCCGCTTACATCATATGCTCTGCATAGATTAGCGAGCAGTGTTAGAAGAAGGTGGTGCGATGTGAAGGTTCATGAGCGAAAAGATGTCTTTGAATTGCTTGTCCCACCTGTGTATCGGTCTTGGAATGAGCGTCAATGCAGTAATGCTGAGTGAAAGTGTGTATTGAGCTCCAAGTAGCTGCTTTACAAATGCTATCTAGGGGGACATTTGCAATGAAAGCCAGAGAGGTTCCTGTGCTCCTTGTGGAGTGAGCTCTGGGCGTAAAGGGCAGTGTTTTGTTTGATATGGAATAGCACAATTGTATACATCTGACTATCCACCTAGAGATGGCATTCTTTGAAATCCGGTCACATTCTCTGCCTGGTGCTATGGAGACAAACCCTTGATCTGTTTTTCTTAGCGGTCTGGTTTTGTCTACATAATAGAGGACAGCCCTCCTCACATCTAGTGTGTGGAGTTTTACCTCTGCTGAGCTGGTGGGTTCCTGAAAGAAAGCTGGTAGCTCAATAGACTGGTTTATGTGAAATTAAGAGATTAATTTAGGGGAGAACCTAGGGTGAGTACGTAAAACCAGCTTGTCCTTGTGTACAACAAAGAAAGGGTCCTGCGCTGACAATGCTTGTATTTCACTAACTCTTCTTATGGAAGTAATAGCCACTAAGAAGGCAGTTTTGTAAGCCAGGTGTTTGAGACTAGACTTGTGCATTGTCTCGAAAGAGGGTCCCATGAGTTTAGCAAGTACAACATGGAGATCCGATCCTGGCGGCAGGTTTGAAATTGGAGGGTGGAGCCTCTTTACTCCTTCCATGAATGCTTTGATGACAGGTACCTTCCACCATGAGATCTTATTGGGGAAGTGGTATAGGCTGACAAAGCCTTCAGGTGGACCTTTAAGGAGTTGAATACTAACCCTGCATCTAGCAAGTGGAGGATATAAGTTAGGATGTGGGAAGGAGTACTTTCTTTGGGGTTAATTTCTTTAGACTGGCACCAAATTACAAATCTCCTCCACTTGTCAAAATAACAGTGCCTAGTGTTAGGCTTTCTCGATTCCTTCAATATATCCATACATCTCTGTGGCAGATTAAGATGTACAAACTCTGAATTCAGGAGCCATGCTGCCAAGTTCATTGAGTGAGGTTGAGGGTGCACTGTTAGCCCCCACGCCCCCATACTGAGAGCAGATTGTACGGACACTAGAGTTTGATGGGATCGCACATCGCCAGATTGCGCAGATGTGGATACCAGGGTTGTCTTGACCACATAGGAGCAACTAGGATGAGCGTCACCTGTTCCTTGTGGATCTTGTTCACAACCTTCCTCATTAGAGTTGTTGGGGGGGGGGAGCAAAAGCTAATTTCCCTGACCAGTTCATCCACAGGGCGTTCCCCTTGGAGCCTATCTGGGGGAAACTGGACGCGAAGTCTGGGCATTGCTTGTTTTCGGTTGTAGCGTACAAGTCTATTGTGGGGAAACCCCATTGAGAGAAGAGGTTTTCTATGACCCCTGCATTTAGTTGCCACTCATGTTCTTCTGGTAGGGGATCTCTGCTCAATGAGTCTGCAAGAGAGTGGAGTTCCCCTGGAACGTGCTGTGACGATAGGAATAGATCTTCTGTTTGAGTGCCTATTTCCAAATGTGTTGTGCAAGCCTGGACAGATTTGGAGAGCGTGTGCCCCCCTGTTTGTTGATGTAAATGCACAGATTGCTTCGCTAGGTGAGAGTCAAACATCTGAAGAGCTTTGAATACTGTCAGAAGTTCTAGTAAATTGATGTGGTTTTGTGCTGCTGCTCGAGACCACAGACCCTGAGCTGTGTGGTGAAGGTAATGAGCTCCCCACCCAGCGAGTGAAGTGCCCGTAGTGACAATCGCTTATACTTCCGGATCGTAGAAGGGTTTCTCCTTCAACAGATTTTCCCTTGTCCACCAGCAAAGATTTTGTACTAGTTGTGGCAAAACGACCACTCGATCATCCCACTGACCACTCGCCTGAGACCGCCATTTCGCCAAACCACTCCTGCATGGGTCGCATGCGCAAGAGCGTGTGAGGTACCAGGTAAATGCAAGATGCCATTATGCCTAGAAAACGCATTGCTTTGCACACCCTTATCTGGCGGCCGGCCTGATAATGTGGTATTTGCAGTAACAGGTGTTTGACTCTTTCAACTGACGGAAAGACCAACCCCTCTTGAGTGTTTATAACAGCTCGTAGGAACTGTTTGGTTCTGCTTGGCACTAATCTTGATTTTGTCTTGTTGATGAAAAAGCCCAATTGGAAGAGTAGGTTGATAGTTCTCTAAATGTTTTGCCTGCAAATTATGGGGGACTCCCCTGTAATCAGCCAGTCGTCCAGGTAAGGGTACACTGGGATTGCCTCCCTGCGCAGGTGTGCTGCCACCACCACCAGTACCTTCGTGAATACCCTTGAAGGAGATGCTATTCTGAAGGGTAGCACTTTGAATTGGTAGTGCTGGTTCGCTATCTTGAAACGCAAGAATCTTCTGTGTGCTGGAAAAATTGAAATATGAAAATAGGTATCTTTCATATCCAGTGTTGCCATGTAATCCTCTTTTTTAGTAGAGGGATTATGTAGCGTAGTCATGTAGAACTTTTGTGGCTTGACATATTTGTTTGCAGGGCACAAATCTAATACTGGGTGCATTGTTAGGTCTTTCTTTGGCACAAGGAAGTAAGTTGAATAAATACCTTTGTTTACCTGGTTGGCCGGGACGACTTTGATGGCGTCTTTTAGTAGAAGCGTGGCGATCTCCTCGAGGAGGATACACTGGTGTTCCTTGGAATGGTCTTTTGTCGTGGGGGTGGTTTCGGGGTTGCTCGAGCAGCTCTATACAACATCCGCCTGTTACAGTGGACAGCACCCATCTGTCTGTGGTGAAGGTGGGTGAAGGTGGATATGCGCCCTCCTACTGGAGAGGCATGGAAGGGCACCTGGAGCAGATAGTCACTGCTTTAAAGGTGGAGTGCCACCTTGGGAGGAGTTGCCTCTACTGCAACCGCAGGATCTGCGTGCTCCTCTAGGGTAATTCTGGGGTGGACTGACCCCGATTCTTTCCCCAGGCAGTATCTTGGCTTTGGGTAGAAGTGGAACCCTTCTGTGAATTTTGGCTGCGTGAGCGACGAAAATTCCTGTTTCCCCTCTGGCCAGTAGGTCTATTGGCTATTGGTCAGTTGGCCCAAGGACTTCAGAGTATCGGATTCCTCTTTGGCCGTCTTTAAGGCGGACTCGACAGCCTTGTCTAAGAGCACATTGGGCTCAACGGGCATGTTGATAAGGGTAGATTGGGTCTCTGGTTTAAAACCCAATTGGCGCAAACAAGCGTGACGCTTGATAATTGTCCCTTCAGCTATTATCCTGCCTGCGTTATCCACGGCATCAAGATTGGTTTTTATTAAGCAACTTGACACTGCCCTGCCTTCTGCGGTCACCTGGGCAAGCTGAGACTTAAATGGTTCCGGAGCCGATGAAAGTAAGGCAGAGACCTCATCCCATTTGTGGCAGTTGTAGCTGGCCAACAGGGTCAAATTGTTAGCGATCCTTGTCTGGAATGCCGTGGAGGAGGCCACCTTTCAGCCCATTGTGTAAAGTCTCTTGCTTTCCTCGTCAGGCGGGTCCTCAGAGGAAGCTAGGGGAGTAGCAGCCCTTTTTCTAGTTGTGGTAACAACTAATGTATCGGACTTTAGTTGCCCTCTGATATACAGTGGGTCAGAAGGGGCAGGTCTAAACAGTTTCTCTATGTGGGGGTTTACTGGCTGCGTAAGATTAGGGGTCTCCAGCGATGGCTGTTTTTTCGCTGAATGGACTTAAGGAGAGGGATAAACTGAGTAACAGTCTTCTTATCTTAAGATTTCCTATACACAATCTTTATCTTGTTGTTCTCCCTGGGTATCTATCTGAAAATGCTCTGCCGCCATGACAAGCACTTCATTTAGAAGGGGTTGATTGTCAATGGGCGAGTCCATGACCAGGGGTCCTGATCAACAGGTGAACCTATGACATACATATTTGTCTCAGGGTCCTCATCATCCCCGTAATAAGGGTCTGCTGCCTCTTGAATAGAGAGGTTTTCATGATCGGAGGCCGGGTCATAGAGATCAATGACTGTCTTGCACTGGATTCTCGGGGTGAGACCTCCAAGCAGGAGGTTGAGCAGGTTGTGCAGGGATCTGCGACCCAGACGGTGCTGTACTGGGGGTTGGAGGGAGGGGAAGGGGGTTGGAGTGGAAACATTTGAAATAGTCAGGGTTCTTTTCATAGAAGTTGGCCATGAAGGACATCGTCCTCATGACTCTGTCTAGGTCTTCAGTCGACCATTGGGCAGAATAAGGGATGACTAATGGTAGAGAAAGAAGCCCTATATCTTCATCTGTGGGAGGAAGTAAGGTAGAAGGAGGAACCTTCTTTTTCAGGGTGGAAGACAGAGAATTATGAGATACAGGTTCTTTGGGCCTAGCATCCTTATTTTTCTCCCTATGAGGGGTTTTATCCCTATGAAGGGTTTTTGAGGACTTTTTCTTGGACTCCCTCTCTTTACCCTGCCCCCCTGAGGCGCGTTTCCCCGGCTGTTTGGTGTCTAGTACCTGGCTTGACGCAGAAAGTCACATTTTTGGTGCGGTCTGAACTGGAGCCTCGTCCGCGGACGTTTGGCCCTCAGTGGGAGTTTCTCGCGCAACGTCTGTACCGTCCTTCGACGGCTAGGACCGGTCATGTGGCGATCTCGATCGAGAGTGCCCAGAGGACAGAAATTCCACGGGCCTTTCCCTGGACGTCGTGCGTTGCCGTCTGCTCAACACGTGGGTCGAGTCTCGGCTTTGGGTTGTGCGTTTAGTGGAGGATGAAGTGATAGCGCTTCCACCGCCGGGTGTTGCCCCCATAACAAGGCCGGCCGGTCTTCTGGGGTCGGGGGCCTGCGCTTGGGTAACCGGAGTCACCCCGTCGCCTTTGCCGTCAGAAACCACAGCGTTGCTGTCGTCGCTGAAGGCACCCTCTACTTCCATGGCCTTGAGCTGCCTGGCATAGTGGGCCCAGCGTTTAGTAGATCGGTCCTTCAAAGTCTTGGGCTTCAAGAGCCTACACACTCGACAAGAACCCTCCACATGGTCTTGCGGGAGACAGGTTACAGACTAGGTGTTTATCGACCCACGGACTGCACTTGGGGCAAAATATAAAGGGGTGCTTGTCCATAACGGAATGATATGGCAGCTAGGCAAATGTAGTGTAAGAAAAGGGGCATATCCATTCTAAAATTACCTCCCCCTCTCTCCCTACTGTGTGGGCCGAAGCCTGGAGCGGCCTTCCAAGACTGAAACGGATTTGTTGCGGGAGTCTTTCGACTGTCGTTTTTCTTACCTTCACCGGCGTCTGATGTTTCGATAGTCAGTGATATAAAGGATAGTAAGAATAAACTATCAGTAATTTAATAATAATAAATGGCTATAAACGGAAAGAGGAACTCGCTATAAGCATCCGCGTAGGATGGCGGAAAAAAAACAATGAGAGACTCCGACGTGTGAAGGTTCATGTGTACAATATGCCTATTCGAACTCTGCTTCATAGTATGGCTGCAACAGGTAACACTGTATGGGCAAATTATATTACGTGTGTCTCAAAAAACTACCCGACATGTTTCATCCCTTCACAATTATTGTCACGGGTTAAAGGGACTTCCTCAGGGGAACATAGGTATATGCAATGGTATGGCATATCTCAATAAAAACATCACCGAAACAAATTTAGGTACATGCAATCTTTCTTTTTGCGCGAGTTACAAATGACTATTTTCGTTGCAATTACCGCTGGCGCAATTAGCGCTCTGCAACACCATTGGACCCAATGGAGAATGGGGATTTATCGCCCCTCCCCACAACTTATGATCCAGCGCAAATTACCCTATTAGCGTTGTACGGTATCCCGGCGGTATTACCGCCAGAATACCGCCCAACTCGTGATGAGGCCCAAAGTACGCTTCCAGCATTTTCACCTTTTTCAATAGCGCTACATTGCTGTCTTCGATATTGAAATTCGCGCACCTTGGGTCAAGTTTGGCTCTAGCCTGCGAGGGTCCGAAAATCACAAGCTCGGTCTTAAAACAGTTAATTGAATGGACTGAGTGTCTGAATGCCTTAAAGTGTTAGGTTATGCATTACATTTCATAACAGGACTTTGATATACCAGCACTGTACAGGTGCAGGAAGCACGGTTTACATTGTGATTAGAAGGAGGTTATTGTTGCTTTGTAGTGTAGTACTGTATGAAGTTTTAATATCTGTGTATTGAAATAAAGATATTTTAGATAAATTGTGGATACATTAGTATTTACAAATAGATCTGACTATTCTAGGATCACACACCGTACACCCAAACCAATATCAACCAGATATAGTGCTCAGGTTTTGTTTGGAGCCGGCCATTGATGTAGATAGAAGCTGGCAGCCTTTAAATGTTCTGAAGGTGTGTTTTGCACAACTCTCCTAAAGGTATGTAATGAGGCAGAGCAGTCAGGCTTAAGTCAAAGGATGGACAGTAGGCTGATAGAAGGATACTGTTAGCCACAAACTTATCCACAGAAAATACACCACACTGGTATACTGAAAAATACACACTTGTTAGATTATACCTCTATTAATAAGTACTGTAAGAAGTCATAACAGAAAGAAATGCCTAGTGTATGTATTAAAACAGTACATTGTCGAAAAAGATGCAACAGACTCCAGGTAGCTAACTGCATGTTACCTATAGAGACAGGATGGGGAGAGAAGGGAACTAGATGTTAAAACACTCTTATTAATAGTCATTAAAGGATCCCAGATTCCAAACAGTCTCTGTGACCCTGAACCTCTGGGACATAGTATTTGGAAAATACAAATGTGCATCTCAGTCACTGCAGGGTCTCTGGGGGCAAGGGAGACATTTTTAACATAGCCAGAGCCAAGACGACATACATTTAATCAAAGAGCACCAAGAATTGCACTTCAGGGAAAAGTAGTTACATTGTCACTAGGACCAGTTACAGTATAATCAGGCAGACACACTGGTTGTCCAACTCCAGGCATTGAGAGCCGAAATACTTATGGGTTTTCAGGACAGCTCTCCTTAATATTCATGAGATGAATTTGCACACAATGATTCAAAATGTATGCACATTTTTGCTCATATTAAATGAGGAATATCCTGAAAAGCCATCAGGACTCCGGCCCTCGGGACCTGGAGTTGGACAACCCATGACTTAAAAAAAACATAAAGTCACAGGTACAAACAAAAATTCTAAATCTGGCCCTAAAACTCACTGGACAAAAACTAGAAACAAAAAAAATTTCCAGGGGCAGCTAAGTAACCCAAAATTCACCTTAGCTTGGAAGAGTTACGGGTAAGTAAATGTTCCGCATAGAAGCCAGCAGAGCAAGGTCACGATGCAAATCCGCTTGTATGAAGAAACTGAGGTAAATCACAGTTCTACCACACAGATGCGGAGCTGGCAGCAAAATAAGGGGGAGAAATTAGGGGAGATCAGAGGAGATGCTAAAGTAGAGCTTCAGAGGCAGGTTTGCAAACCAGCCGCCCCAGGAAAAGATACAGCAGAGCAGAATAAGCCTCAATGGGGAGATGTGCATGGGCCCAGTCTGCAAAATGTCTTGACGACAGGGATCCCTGAGGGCAAGTATTGTGAATAGCCCAATACCGCAGAGTCCAGAGGAAAGTACGCGCAGTGTTTGTTGCTGAAAAGACTGTTCCGGGATGGCAAAACACCAGGTTCTGTTTACAGCATCTGAACAGCAAAGTACTTGAACAGCAAAGTACTTGAACCCTGGACCAAAGGTGACCCAGACAATGGAAAGAAGAATACTTGCCCTTCCTTGTAGGGGGACCCTCAATTCCGTAGCAAAAGCAGTGGTGTGGTAAGGATGACTGCAAAAAAGGTGAGTCAGTCAAGGTAGGTTCCAGCGGCTCAACAAAGACGGGCAGACCAGTCATAGAAAGTTGTCCCACAGTGAAGACTATGGTGGGGGAGACCCATGACGATACCGAAGAGCAGAAAAAGAGAGATGTTGGCGTCTTAACCAATGTCACCTTTAATTATTAGTCTCCAAGTGCAGACATGGTTTGCTTTCGTGTACATTGTTTCCATGTGAGCAACCGACTACCGAGGTAAGCGAGTTTGTGAGCATGCGCTGTAAACAAGCTATTGGTCCCATGTAATAAATGATAAGTTACTCACCGTAGTGACTAACGTACTCCTAGTACATAGTCCCCTTTCCTCCATACTGTATGGGCGATTACAACAGAATGTAGCCCCAGGGTCTGACGAGAGCTGGCATCCAAGCGGTAGTGCTTGCAGAAGGCCGAAGGCGTAGCCCATGTAGCTGCTTTGCTAATGACCTTCTCCGGAAAGCAACCACCGTGGCCTTGGCTCTAATAGCGTAGGCATGCATGTTGCCGGAAGGGGTTTGTGCTGCCCCTCGCAGGCCTTCTTGATGGCCATAACCAGGAGGCCTTGGAAGCCTGATGGCCTGGCTTTGACCCACCGAAGGTGACAAAGAGAGCCTCTGATTTGCGGAAGCTCTTGGTTCTGCACAGGTAGAATTGTAGAGTGCTCCCACGTCTAGACAGTGCAGTACCCTCTGAGCTTCGACCTTGGGGTCCATGAAGAAAGTAGGTAGCACTATCTCCTCATTCAGGTGAAACGAGGAGACTACCTTAGATAGGAATGCAGGGCGAGTTCTAAGCACCACCATCTCCTTTTGAAAAGTAGTATAAAGCTCTGCAGCCACCAGTGCCTGGATTTCGCTGACTCTGCATGCAGATGCAAGACCCACCAGGAGGGCCATCTTAATGGCGACTAGCCTGATGTCCGCGGACGCCATTGGTTCGAATGGTTTATGCGCCAAGGGGCCCAAGACCATGTTGAGGTCCCACCCCAGGTGTGGCTTCTTGATAGGCAGATAGAGCCTGGTGAGGCCCGCCAGGTGTCTTAACCACCGGATTAGAGGATGAAAAGACCTCCTCTGAGTTTCGGTAGGCTCCGATAGGCCGCCAAATAGGTGCGGCATGTGTCTACCTGCATCCTCGAGTGTGCGAGGTGTGCAGAGAAGGCTAGCATGTCGTCCAACAAGCAGGTCCGTGGATCGATTGCCTTTGATTCCGCCCAGTAACAATTCCTAGTCCACTTGATTTTGTACTGGCTCCTAGTAGCATCGCTCCTAGCACCCTATATAATGTCTAGGTTAGCCTGTGACAGACGCAGATGCCTTCGTGTTACCTGTTCTGGAACCACGCTGCAAGTGCTAACTTCTGGGGGGCGGGGTGGATGACTGTGCCTCCCTGATGTGATAGTAGGTGAGCTGGGCTCAGCGAAAGGTGCACCGGGGGTTGATCCGACAGGCTGAGAAGTTCCAAGAACCATGGCCTCGCTGGCCACCAAGGAGCTATCAGAATGATACAGAGGTGCCTGATCACCCTGTGGACCAGGGGAGTGGGAGGGAAGGCATACGTGTTCATGTTCTTCCACTGGATCTGCATCGCATCACCCAGAGCGCCCCAGCCCTGTCCTGCCAGGACACAATAGGGGGCACCTCCTGTTGGATCAGGTGGCGAAGAGATCCACCCGAGGATGACCCCATCTGTCGAAAATCCCCTGAAGGACCTGTTCGTACAACTGCCATTCGTAGTTGTTCGCACCCAGCATGCTGAGCCTGTCCGCCTCCAGGTTGGATTCCCCCGGAGGTGAATTACTGCCAGGTGTATGCTGTTTACCAGAGCCCACTCCCAAATGTTGACTGCTAGAGTGCAGAGGGGAGGAGACCTGGTGTCCCCCTGCTTGTTGATGTAATACATGCTGGTGGAGCTGTCAGTTTGAATAAGGATCGCCTTGCCACTGATCATAGCGAGGAAGGCTTTGAGAGCGAGCCAGATGGCAATCAACTCGAGACTGTTGATGTGGGCCGCCTGCTCCTGATGGGATGATACCCCATGGACACTGGCTGTCCGAGGTAGCTCCCCAACACTCTAGGGATGAGTCCGTGGTGATGGTAACCTGGGGAGCCGGTTGACGACATGGCCTGCCTAGCCGCAGTTTGTCCTCAATGCTCCACCAGACTAGGTCCTGGTGGAGATTAGGTGGGATGATAACCAGCTCCGCTTGGGAACCCTCCTACTGACTCCAGGAGGCTGTGAAGTGCAGCTGCAATCGCCTCACGTTGAGCCTGGTGAGCGGCACCGCCAGGAGACATGCTGCCATGATGCCCAAGAGGTGCTGGTACCACCACGGCAAGGTCACTGCTCTGCTGAGAAAATGCCTGTGGCTTTCTTGATGGCTGCGATCTTGTCCTCGGAAGGGAAAATTCCCTCGGAGCTCGTATCCCAGGTGAGGCAGAGGAACGTTAGACTCTGCCTGTGTCTTCTTAAGATTGATGGAAAATCCCAACTCATGTACTGTATTCATGAGGGCGGAGGTGGTGTGGTTGACTGCCTCGGGAGACCTGGCCCTGACAAGCCAGCTGTCTAGGAATGGATAGACGTGGTGACCCTGGGCCCCGAGTAGGGCTGCTACCACGTTCATCAGTCTTGTAAAAAAATGGAAATGGAAGCCCATGATCCTGAACCTCAGAAAGGATCGATGGGGTTGCTAGATCGGTAAGTGCAGGTAAGCATCCTTCAGATCCAGGGATTACTACATACAATCTCCCGTGCACAGTGTCTCCGCTATAAGCGCTGGTGTAACCATCTTGAACTTTTGAAGAGGAAGGGAAAGGTTCAGGGTGGATAGGTCCAACACAACTCTCAGGCCCGCCTGGTTATTCTTGTGTATGGTGAAAATCTGTGAATAGAAGCTCAGACCCCGCTGGGAGGCTGGGACTTCCACCACTGCCTGACTCTCTACAAGCGAGTGAATTTGCGCCAACAGATCCGCTGTCCAATCTGAGGAGAAAGGAGCAGGAGGCATAGGTAGGCAGAAGCCCGTGGAAACTACAGATAGGATCCAGGGGTCCGCGAACCTCGCACACCAGCGTTGGGAGTGAAGAGCAAGCCTGCTCCCCACCGGAGACTCGTGGGCCCGGATGGGCGTGTTATGCCTTTTTGCCCCCGAGGCTGAGGAGGGGGACTGAAAAAAGCCCTTGTGCGTCACCTTATGCTGCATGTGCCGGTATTGGCTCAGAGATCTTTCTGGTTGCCTGGACCGTCTCTCCTGGAAGCCCCAGCAACCTCCAAAAGACCAACCTTTGTCTGACCGCTGATGACACTGGCTATATGCCTTGGGAGCGGCCTTAGTGAGATTGATAAGGATTTAGCAGTCTGGGAACTGTTCTACTTCTTATCAAGTTCCTTGTCAGTAGTGGAATGGAAGCGGTAGTTGACCTCGAAATTAAGGTCCAGTATGCGCTCCTGGACGTCCGAGTTGAACTTGGTTGCCTGTAGCCAAGTCGTCCTTCTCATGTCCGTAGCAATGCAGATGGCGTGGCCCAAGGTGTCGATATGGGCCAGCGTGGACTCCATTATGTCCTGCGCTAGAATCTTTGTTTCTTCAAGCCCCGCCTCCAAGCGTGCCTGGCTCTGTACCGGAAGTTCTCGAAGGAAGTCAGCATTTCCTGCCAAAGCCTTTGGTGGACTGCAGCGAGCATTGTGTCTACATTGGACTGACGAAGGTGAAGGGAAGCGTTGGAATAGATTTTCTTTCTGTATGCTTCCAGGATCTTCTCCTTACCCGGGAGTGCAGAAGCTGTAGTAACCGAGGATGATTGTGGCTTGAAGTAGATAGAAGCTGCAGCGATCACAAAAGAGTTTTGTTGAGGGTGTGCCGACAGCAAGAGTGGATCCCATTCAGTCTGCCTGAACCTTGCGTCGAGGCGCCTGTTGGTAGGCTGTGCAGAATGGGGTTTAAGCCATCCTTTTTTGTTGAGTGCCACCACATCCTTTTGCATTGGAATCCCCATTCTAGCCATGGGGAGTGGAGTGGGGGGGATTGGTAAGGACCTCCGCCAAGACCGCCGCCTCTGGTTGTTCCACCTCAGGCTGTGGAAGCCCTAAACATTCGCCCAAGCCCACGCGCCGCTCATGGAAGGCCTTGTCTGACGATGGTGTGTCGGCGTCCTCCTCCTCATCAGTGCCCACCAATGTGTCCTGTTAGTTGCAGCTGGAGGAGTGCTTGGAGCCGGGGACTGTGGCGTACGACAGGAGCCGGCGGCTGCTGTGGTGGAAGTGGGGCTGCCACTACTGTCGGAGGCATGGAAGCATGTGTAGTGGGAACTGGCGTGGGCAGCTGGGGCTGCATCGGAGCTGGAAGCGCTGTAACCGAGGGCAGAGTGGCCGAAGGTGCTAGCGTCAGAACCAGAGGGAGCATGTCCCTAATCACATCCTTCAGGATGATGCCCATCTGCGGAGACCTCATGGGAGTCGGGAACTTTTCAAAAAACCTGTCTTCACAGGCCGGTGGAGCGTTTGGTGGTGCGGGGCCCTAAGGGGGCTGAGACCTGGGCACACTGTCTTGCTGCCTGCAGGGTGCATCTGCCCTGGGATGTAGGAGGGTATGCCGTTAGTCACGTGCCCGGTGAAGACCTGTCACACCTAGAGACTTGTTCTCCTACCTGGTCCCCAAAGGAGGATGGTGTCGGACGAGGCGCCTTCTTGTCTGGCCCGGCTTTCATTTTGTCTGGCTGCATCCCATGTGCCTGTGTCGTGCCACTTGCCGCGCTGGGCCTGGCCTCTTCCAGGACTCTTGGCGGTTGAAGTTGAGGCCTACCCTGCATCTCAGGACTGAGCCTGGAAGGCAGATTGCCCTCGGCTGAGTCGCAGGTAGTGCTGCGTACAGGCGCCCCATCAGACATTTGTCTGGTACTAGGACATAGCCCCTCAGGTGAAGACCTGGTAATAGAACCTTGCGGTCCCTCAGCGTAGTCCCTGGAAGGATCTCACGAACCCTCGGCCTGGCAGCCGGTAGCTGAAACAGCCTCGGTACCTGCACTGGTACTAGAACCCAATGGGTCCCTCCCGCTTTTGCGTTTCCTGGTGAAGGAATCTCATTTTGGCAGGGTGCGGATGAAAACAGTGTCCCTATCTTTGGCCTGGACTTGTAATTGACAAATTCTTTTAAGTTATCGGGCGGTGACCTTCCGAGGAGCTCCCTCCGCAGAGCTAACCTGTTCTTCAGAGTGCGTGGTGTCAGAGCTTCGCATGCGGTACAGCCCTCCCAACCGTGGTCAGGGCCAAGGCAGCAGAGGCAGAGAGCGTGGGGGTCTGACATAGGGACGAGCCCCTCTGTTACGCTCACCTGGTCTCTGCAGGGACGTTGGGGCAGTTAACCCTCCCTGGACTTGGCTCCCCTGGATCAGACTTCTTCCCCTGCTTCTGTAGTGTGGGCTGCTCTGGTTGTTGGCACTGCCCCCGAGAGATTACGAGAGGCAGTGAGAATGCTGTGGTTGGATTGCTATTTCCCTTGAACCCTTTGTTCCAGAATGATGTGAGCATGCGTTTACCCATACAGTCTCACCTGTTTTCTTATGAGGATGAGCTCTGTCCTGCTTCTCAACTGCAGGGGCGCCTTTGATGGACCTAGTTGCTTCACTGGACCGCGTGCGTGGCAGCCAAGACCGGCTGTGGCTGAACCACTTTGAAGGTAAGTGTTCTTAACGATGATTATTGTCCGTATCCTTTTGCAATGTCTTTCTGTGATTATTGTCCATAGCCTTTGTAATGTCTTTCCTCTCCCCAATAGGTGTGAAGAAGGCCACGCGGAGTCGCAGTGTTTGGATCGAGTCCAAAGGAGTGCCAGAGGGGTTTACAAGGTTCCCAAATAGAAGGCAAGTTGGGGTTTCAAGGTCGAGCGCAAGGATTATGTGTAGGAAGATATTTATGTAGTCTCTAACCTTGTGTGTCCTTTTCTCTTGCAGGGTAGGCCTGGCGGCGTCAGACGGGAGGCGGCTATCCGAACATCTGCCAGCGGTTACTGGATGGATGTAATGTAAACACATTACCTTAGAAACAGAGTCCCAGAACTTGGCAGAGAACATGCTATGTCACCCTTTCTACACATTCCTCATCATTGTGTGGAGATTCTATTTAGAACTGGGGTTGGAGAGTGTTTCACTGATATAAAGAGGTAATGAGAATATGCTGAGGCAGTGAGCCAAGCATTGGGTGAGGGTGTGCCTAATTAATACAAGCTGCCTCCATAACTGAACATTCATAATGTGAATATGCTGAGGCAGTGAGCCAAGCATTGGGTGAGGGTATGCCTAATTAATACAAGCTGCCTCCATAACTGAACATTCATAAATAATAACAAAATCTGTGAAGGAGGAGAAAGAGGATTTGCAACCAAAGTGGACCCATCCTCCAAGACGCAAGCTCAGTGGCAAAATACAGTGACTCCCTCACCGGAACAGCAAACATTTGCCCTGGAGAAACAGCAAATTACTGCAAAGCTTTGTAATTAGAGTCCTCAGGATCCTGAAAATCCTCAGTACCGAGAGTTCATCAGCTGAATTGAACACTGCCATCAACCAGGATGAAGTGGTTCTCAATATCAAAAAAAGTGAAACTCTCCCCTTTTCTAACAGTTTTACCCATGGAGGGACATGGGGCAGAATTAGGCTCTGGTACTGGCATTCATACCAGTCCACACGATTTGGGAGAATTCTTAACTTTACTTAAGTTAGGCATGGCTAGCACAAAAGCAACAACCTTTTTAAGGCCCAAGGAAGCCAGAGAAGCAATTGGTTATACTAAACAGGTTGGTAGTGTGGCTGAGCAGCCACGCTTATCTCAAGAGCAGTCAATGTGAGCAGTAGGGTTTTTACACATATATTCACAGTGACAAGTGTTCAAATAAACTCTTGTACTCAGGGTTTCTTGATTAAAAAATTATTAATTTAACAGTCAGTTGAATAAACCTTCAGAAGGGAGCAATTATACACGTAACAAAAAAAATACACTTCAAAATACACACTCTTAGTTTCCCTAAATCAGCAAGTACCCATTTGGGATGGCACACAGAGGTTTCCTACACCCTGAGGTGACATAAATACCTAGGACAGTGTGGACATTAATATATCACTGGTACATTTAGAGCAATACTGAAGTTGGTGTCAAAGAAAAGGGTTAAGAATAAAGCAAAGATCAAACAATTATTCTTCTTTTTGAAAAGCACAAAGTCAGGGGGAAGAAGAGTCTTTCAGGGAGCCAGGCTAGCCAATTTTACTTGAGCAAAAGTCTAGGTGAGCTGAAGCCACTTCTTGCAGGTAAGTAAAAGCCTTGCACAATGTTTTACAAGTCTTTGTAGAAAACGTAGAATCAATGTAATGCCACAAGCTAGGAGGCTTGTGAGGTGCAAAGCTGCAAGCAACTCTGCAAAAGCAACCAAGACAAGTCTCAACTGAGAACAAGTAAGGCTACAAAAACAAGAGGTAGGTCCCCTTAATTTCACAGTACCTTTGGTTAGAAGAAATTGTTCCAGCTGACTTCTGTTCCCGTGTAGCTCTGCAGATCCTGTTGTTCCTGGGCCATAGTAGTGGGGACAAGAGAAAGGACGTCTGGGGACTCCTGCACTACAATTTGATGGTCGGCGGCAGCAATGGGCAAACTTCAATTCAGCGGCACTTCACGGTTTCAGCTGCTCGCGTCTCTAGCAAATAGAACCACTGCAGTCTCTCGGATACCACTCTAGACTTTCCTTGCATATGGGGTCCAGCACTCTGTTGAGGTGGCTCAGGCTTGGTCGTTCCTGCTTCAAGGGAGTCCAAAGGATCTTCCTGAGGCTCGGCTCCAAATTTAAAGATACTCACACGATTCTGGTGTTGCTCTCCCTGGCACTCCGGTTCCTGCAGCAGCAAGGAAGTACAGCCAGCTACGAGAGGATTTCCAGATGAGCTCGTCTTGGGGTTGATTGGTCTCACCAACCCAAGGGGAGAAGTTGTCATTTGCAGGTCTTCTCTAGTCGAGGCAAATTCAGAGCTTCAGCACTGCAGCAGGGGTTCACCGGGCAACCCAATGGTCCAGGAGTTGCAGGCATCTCTTCCAAGTTCTTCTTCGGATTCCTTTGTCCAGTGGTCGACTCTGCCTTCCAAGCCAAAAAGCCTAGACTTTTATGCAGGTATCTACCATTAATTCCAGCCTAGTTGTCAATCACAAAGCAAGGTGGCTGTCCTCCAAGGACAGCCAGCCAGCCAATCACCTTTGGGTGCATTCCTGTAACCAAGGGGATTAAGCACATGGAGTTTCGGGCACCTCCCTCACTTCCTGCCCCTGCCAAACATACTGTCCTGTCACGCGGTAGACTGGGGTCTGCCGCTCCCATTTCCTCCTGGCGAGTCTACCCGCGCGTTCGCATTTGGGGACTCGCCGGGAGGGGAACGACGGGTTACGGGGCAGGCGGCCTTCGGCGCATGCGCGGAGGACCTCTCTCTCGGTTCCGCGCATGCGCCGTGGACTGGGCTCGCCTCCTTGGAGGGGCTTGCCTTCCAAGCCTCGTTGTGGGTTTTGCCGGCGCCCGGAAACGGAACGGCTTGCGTTCCAGGCCTCTCGGGCGCCGGCGGCCCATAAAAAAGGCCGCGAGCCAAAGCTGGTCGCGTCTCAACGCGGTTCGCTTCGCTCACCTCGTTGTTCCTGCCTCTTACTTACCTGTGGCCTGCCTTGGGCCAGCCTGCCTCCAGTCCTTACCTGTGGCCTGTCCTGGGCCAGCCTGCCTCCAGTCCTTACCTGTGGCCTGTCCTGGGCCAGCATGCCTCCAGTCCTTACCTGTGGCCTGTCCTGGGCCAGCTTGCCCCCAGTCCTTACCTGTGACCTGCCCTGGGCCAGCCTGCCTCCAGTCCTTACCCGGGTCCTGTCCTGGGCCAGCCTGCCTCCAGTCCTTACCTGTGGCCTGTCCTGGGCCAGCCTGCCTCCAGCTCTTACCTGGGTCCTGTCCTGGGCCTGTCTGCCTCCAGTCCTTACCTGGGTCCTGTTCTGGGCCATCCAGCCTCCAGCTACTACCTGGGTCCTGTCCTGGGTCCGCCTTCCCTCAGCCCTTTCCTGAGTCCTGTCCTGAGTCATCTACCATCTATTGTGTATATGGGTCATACCCTATGCTAGCCGGCATTCTCCTGTTCCATCTTGGGCACGTTTATACAGTTCTATATTTGGCCAGACAGCAAGCTCCAACTGACCTCACTCTTTCCTGTCTTGCCTGACTCCGAACTTTATCCTGTGTACCATTGGAACCGTCAGCACCAGTCAAGCTCCTTTTGCCTACTGCGAATACCTTTCTGCTACACTGGTCTATCTACCAACTGTCGCTGCACTGAGGCTCTTGGAAGATTCATGGTCTTGACAACAAGCTCCACCTGGACTATGGTTTCATCCATCTGAGCCTATAATCCTCTTGTCACGCATATCTGGAGAGTGCCTTTCGTGACATTGGGAGTTGGTCCATCCTTCACCCAGTTTCTCTTTTGGGTGGTGGAGAGGCTGATTCCTCGTGCCGCTATTTCATCAGTTCCCGGACTCCAGACTGGCGACCTCTGCGAGACCAACCACCAAGACTACAGGTACGCGGTCCTCTCGGGCCAATCAGCTTGACAGATTGAGACGCCTGCCTTCTGATTCAGAGATGGATGAATCGCAAGACATGAGGAACGAGTTGCTAGCGCTCAGGGCCGAGATAACCGCCCTGCGTCAGGAGAATCAAACATTACGTCAAATGATAACGCAAGGAGCACCCAGTACCTCTCAAGTAGAGGGATCATTGGCTCATACTACACCCATCAAATTCGACGGAGACCCTAGACGGGTGGCAGAGTTTTGTAACCACTGCAGGATACATTTCCTCTTCAGGTCTACCTACTTCAACAACGATAGGGCCAAGATTGGTTACATCTTGGGGAACCTAACTGGGAACGCATTAGCTTGGGCAACTCCGTTTGTGGTTACCAACAGTCCTATTTTGAATGACTTTGCTGCCTTTGAAAAGGCCTTCCTTGAGGTGTTCCAGACGCCGAACCTGGCCTCCGTTGCACAGAATCAATTGATGGACTACAAACAGGGAAGCACTGACGTCATCACCTACATCAGCCGCTTCCGACTTTTGGCTACCGACTCCCAGTGGCCCGAAATTACACAGAAGACACTGTTTCGTCGAGGCCTGAGAGAGGAGTACAAGGATGAGTTACTCCACATCCCTGAACCAGAGAGCCTTCAACTCTTGATTGATCAAGTACTCCGTATTGACCAAAGGTTAGCCGAACGAAAGGCTGAGAGACGTCGGCTTGACAGAAGCGGTCCCCGGACGACCAACTCACCCGCTGGTTCATTCGGGTCGACCGAGTCCGGACCTGAGCCCATGCAAGTAGGAGCCATGAGAGGACCTTTGACGGAAGAAGAGAAGAAACGAAGGAGGTCTTTGCGTTTGTGTCTTTACTGTGGAGCAGCTGGGCATTATTTGGGTACGTGTCCTTTACGTCCGCAGAAGAAGAAGTCGGGAAACTAGGAGACCTGTCGTATACGGGAAGGGCAACGACAGGTCCTATCCCTTCCTCAGACCCTTCTGTTATTTGTTCTATTCGTCTGCCCATGCAACCAGCGGTGCTACAGACCCTGAAGGTCCGAATTAAATTACCAGACAAGAACCTGGAAGTATCCGGTCTACTGGACTGTGGGGCTTCCGGCAATTACATTGACGAAACGTTCGTCTCCAGACATAAGATACCACTCATTTCCAGACACACACCTCTGTCGGTGGAGCTTATTGATGGTACTCCCTTGTCTTCTGGACCCGTTAGTCAGTTCACAGTTGGACTGGCTCTTCTGATTGCTGATCATTACGAGGAACTTGCCTTTGATGTTATTAAGTCACCGAACTACAAGGTGGTCTTGGGATTACCTTGGTTGCAACACCACAATCCTTTGATAGACTGGAGAACCCAGACCTTGACCTTTTCATCCGAAAGGTGTGCTCAAGAATGCAAGCTACCGGTTCCCACCATGGCCGTTTCGACTTCTCTAGAAAAAGACAGCAATGGGCTTCATCTATGTTCCACGTCTCTGGTCCCACAGGAATATTCCGAATTCAAACAGGTTTTTTCTGAACCCGGCAACATAGCCCTTCCTCCACACCGTTCCTTTGATTGCTCCATCGACCTGCTGCCGAACCACGTTATTCCCCATGGGAAATTATATGCTTTAACACGTGATGAGAAGCAAGTTCTTCAGGAGTATTTGTCAGAGAGTCTAGAAAAGGGGTACATTGTGCCGTCAAAATCACCTGCAGGATTTCCCCTGTTTTTTGTAAAGAAAAAAGAAGGTACATTGAGACCCTGTGTCGACTACCGGCAGCTGAATGACATAACAGCCAAGGACCGGTATCCTTTACCTTTAATTCGCAGTATCCTTGAAACCCTGCATACTGCGCGAATCTTCTCCAAATTGGACCTCCGCGGAGCTTATCATTTGGTGCGCATCAGGAGTGGGGACGAGTGGAAGACAGCTTTCAAGACATCTTTTGGGCATTTTGAATACAGGGTTATGCCTTTCGGCTTATGTAATGCCCCCGCTGTTTTTCAACGATTCATGGACTACATCTTTGGTGATCTGCTAGGATTATCCGTCTGGGTTTATCTGGACGACATATTGATATTTTCTAAATCCTTAGACAAGCATGTGGAACATGTTCGTGAGGTCCTTCATCGGCTGTCCATCAATAACCTGTTCGCCAAAGCAGAGAAATGTAGCTTTCACCAACCCAGCATTGAGTTCTTGGGATTTGTTATCAATCAAGAAGGTATTGGGATGGATCCCAAGAAGGTGCGAGCCAAACAAGAATGGAAACATCCACACGATATCAAGGCTCTCCAACGCTTTTTGGGATTCGCAAACTTTTACAGGCGCTTTATTCCACAGTTCTCGCAGATCTCGGCGCCCCTCACCAGGCTAACCAGCAGCAAGATCGCTTTCGAATGGGATCTCGTGGCTTCTCAGGCTTTCGACGTATTGAAGTCGGCCTTTATGGCTGCCCCGATCCTGCGCCATCCCCAGGAAGAGGTGCCCTACATAGTGGAGGCTGATGCTTCCAGCTTCGCGGTAGGAGCAGTCCTTCTTCAGAAAGATCCAACCACGTTAGTGGAACATCCAGTGGCCTATTATTCTCGCAAGTTGAGTCCCAGCGAACGAAACTACGCGGTGATTGAAAAGGAACTGTTGGCCATCAAGACCGCATTCGAGGAATGGAGACATTTTCTCCTCGGAGCTCGCTTTTCTGTGGAGGTGCGGACAGACCATCGCAATCTGCAATATCTTCGCTCTCTGCAATGTCGGACTCCTCGTCAAGCCCGGTGGGCCTTCTTCTTCTCTCCGTTTAAGTTCCATGTTACCTATATCCCGGGAACCTCCAATATAAAGGCGGATGCTCTTTCCAGGTCCCTGGAAAACGTAGATGGGACGCCTTGTCCAGAACGGCCACTGATTTCTCCTCGCCATTTTTTGCTGGCCTTGTCCTCTCACCTTAAGTCCATCGCGGAAGCCACTCGGTCGGATCCAGAAAGAACGACCCTTCTTAGTCGGCAATTGGTTTCAGAACGAGATGGACTGTTGTTTTTTCAGAAAAGACTCTACATACCTAGAGGAGCCGTTAGAAGGGGCATTCTACATGGATTCCATGATTCACCCATAGGAGGACATCGCGGGGTCAGAGCCACTCGAGAGTTGATATCCCGACAGTTCTGGTGGCCTGGTTGGGCGACCGAGGTCCAGAAGTACATCGACAGCTGTCCAATTTGTGCCCAGTGCAAGGTTCCCAGAAGACGACCATTGGGTTTGTTAATGCCCACTGAAATAGCTCCCTATCCGTGGCATACAATCGCTACCGATTTCATTGTGGATTTGCCTCCATCAGAAGGGTACACCTGTATAATGGTGGTTGTGGACAGCTTCACCAAACTGGCCCATTTCATCCCATTCCAGAAAATCCCTACAGCTACTCAAATGGCTTCAGCATTTCTGCACGACATCTACCGGTTGCACGGCCTACCGGAGAAAATCATATCGGATAGAGGAACCCAGTTCCTTTCATCATTTTGGAGACAGGTGTGTGGTCATCTGGGAATACATAGAGCTCTAAGCTCAGGCTACCACCCACAGACCAATGGGCTAACCGAAAGGACCAATCAGACTTTGGAGGGGTACCTCCGCTGTTTTGCCAATGCCACACAGTCTAATTGGAAAGATGGGTTAGATCTGGCCGAAGTATCCTACAACAACACCGTTCATGCTTCCATTGGAGTAAGCCCATTCTTCTGTTCCACTGGTCTACATCCTCGGTTGATGCCTTTTCAACCAGTTCCGTCTAGTACTGTTCCTTCTGCTGATGGTCTGGTCTTACACATCCGGGAACAACAAGAACTGGCACGCAAGATCTTGAGTGAAGCCAAGGATCGGATGAAGAGACAGGCAGACAGGAAGAGGAGTGCAGAACCCAATTTCCAGGAGGGTGACAAGGTGTGGTTGTCCTCAAAGAACTTGCCTCTCCGCAACCTGCCCGTCAAACTGGACCCTCGATATTTGGGACCCTTTGTTATCACCAAACGGTTGTCCCCTGTAGCCTTCCGTCTTCGCCTGCCCTCTTCTTGGCGCGTACATCCCGTTTTTCACGTGTCCCTGTTGAAGCCCTATGTGGTCGATGATTACGGCCGCACCTCTCCTCGTCCGGCCTCTGTTCTGGTGCATGGCGTCCCTGAGTTTGAGGTACACGAGATCTGTGATGCCCGTTACCGTAGAGGGGTGCTCCACTATTTGGTTGACTGGAAGGGGTACCCAGCCTGTGATCGTACATGGGAACCGCGCCAGCACGTGCATGCTCCCCGGCTGATACGTGAGTTCTACGTACGATTTCCCTGGAAACCTGGGGCCCCGGGTATTCCTGGGAGGGGGCATAGTGTCATGTCACGCGGGAGACTGGGGTCTGCCGCTCCCATTTCCTCCTGGCGAGTCTACCCGCGAGTTCGCGTTTGGGGACTATCCGGGAGGGGAACGACGGGTTACGGGGCAGGCGGCCTTCGGCGCATGCGTGGAGGACCTCTCTCTCGGTTCTGCGCATGCGCCGTGGACTGGGCTCGCCTCCTTGGAGGGGCTTGCCTTCCAAGCCTCGTTGTGGGTTCGCCGGCGCCCGGAAACGGAACGGCTTGCGTTCCAGGCCTCTCGGGCGCCGGCGGCCCATAAAAAAGGCCGCAAGTCGAAGCGGGTCGCGTCTCAACGCGGTTCGCTTCGCTCACCTCGTTGTTCCTGCCTCTTACTTACCTGTGGCCTGCCTTGGGCCAGCCTGCCTCCAGTCCTTACCTGTGGCCTGTCCTGGGCCAGCCTGCCTCCAGTCCTTACCTGTGGCCTGTCCTGGGCCAGCCTGCCTCCAGTCCTTACCTGTGGCCTGTCCTGGGCCAGCTTGCCTCCAGTCCTTACCTGTGGCCTGCCCTGGGCCAGCCTGCCTCCAGTCCTTACCCGGGTCCTGTCCTGGGCCAGCCTGCCTCCAGTCCTTACCTGTGGCCTGTCCTGGGCCAGCCTGCCTCCAGCTCTTACCTGGGTCCTGTCCTGGGCCTGTCTGCCTCCAGTCCTTACCTGGGTCCTGTTCTGGGCCATCCAGCCTCCAGCTACTACCTGGGTCCTGTCCTCGGTCAGCCTTCCCTCAGCCCTTTCCTGAGTCCTGTCCTGAGTCATCTACCATCAATTGTGTATATGGGTCATACCCTATGCTAGCCGGCATTCTCCTGTTCCATCTTGGGCACGTTTATACAGTTCTATATTTGGCCAGACAGCAAGCTCCAACTGACCTCACTCTTTCCTGTCTTGCCTGACTCCGAACTTTATCCTGTGTACCATTGGAACCGTCAGCACCAGCCAAGCTCCTTTTGCCTACTGCGAATACCTTTCTGCTACACTGGTCTATCTACCAACTGTCGCTGCACTGAGGCTCTTGGAAGATTCATGGTCTTGACAACAAGCTCCACCTGGACTATGGTTTCATCCATCTGAGCCTATAATCCTCTTGTCACGCATATCTGGAGAGTGCCTTTCGTGACATTGGGAGTTGGTGCATCCTTCACCCAGTTTCTCTTTTGGGTGGTGGAGAGGCTGATTCCTCGTGCCGCTATTTCATCAGTTCCCAGACTCCAGACTGGCGACCTCTGCGAGACCAACCACCAAGACTACAGGTACGCGGTCCTCTCGGGCCAATCAGCTTGACACATACTGGAGCCAGTATCCCTCGTGAATCCCGCCAAAGACAAAATGAACAAAAGGACCAAACCTGGTGTGGCGCACAGAGTACATTTCAAGAAGGACCTTTCCACAAAAAAATGGCAAAAAAAGAAGACCAGGCCATTTTGACAAAAATGGCACCCATGGGTGCTTTACCGTGGCTGCGAACGCAGCCCGCGGTAAAATCTCATAATGGTAGTAAAAGGTAAACCACTGCCACCAGCCATTCAGTGAGGAAAGGGTAACATAAAAATGTTACATGAGAAGCTAGACAAAAGATAGTGTGCTGGGTCTAGAAAGTTACAAATATAAGTAAAGACAATTTCACTTTACTGCTCTGGGAAACAGTTTATCCAAGAGAAGGTATTTAAACCTTTCAGAAGTCTGAAAGACTTCCCTGTGTCACTGCACTGAAGGTGCTGTGTGACACAATGTAAGAGATGATGCCTATAGAGTTTGTCAGATTCCAAAGTCAAAAGAAACAGTCCAAATCACAGAAGAATACATGAGTGGGGAAAAAGTCTCTCACTCTCTTCAAGGTTTAGAAATTGAAAGCTCTAAAGTCCAGCAAAAAGAGCTGGGGGTCTCCAAGGTAGAAGGGATTTAGCACATTCCTGAGAATTCTCCCCAACAATACTCCCCCACAAGTGTGTCAAGGGTGGTGACAAGTCACAGGTGATAAAAAAAGGGGATAGAGACAGTGACAAAATAGTTCCTGACCTTCCAGTTAGGTGAAAAAAGGAACAAAGGGTGATATTTGAATACTCTATAGGTTGGGAAGGTAAAGAGGAGATGTAGTACACCAAGCCCATTCTAAAGTCTTTAAAGTGACAGTACATGTTTTACACATACTTCCACACCAGTTTGGGAAGAAGGAAGAGTAACAACTGATGAGTTTGTTTTGATAATCTGGTGGTAAAATAAGGTTATAACACAAACATAACTATTTCAAGTCTTTATGAGCTTCAGTAATCTTCTCATTCAACAACTGGGCTCCACACAGAAGTAAGGAACAAGTTACTTACCTGTAACTGTTGTTCTCCAGCATGGGTCTGGCATGGATTCACATGCTCATGAATATTCCCAGTCAGGCTTGGAATCCTCGGTAAAGAAAAAAAAAAAATCTGTTTCAGTTTCGTTTCTGAACTGTCTTTCTACTAGTAACCAATCACTGGTCTCTGGGTCATACTGCCCCCAGCCAATGACTACCCTCTACCTAAGCCCCTCCTCTGGCAGCCATCTTCAGATTTGGTAGCACGTAAAGTGGAGTAGGACCAAGAGGAGAGCCACAGAGGGGTAGGAGGGAGGGTTTGCATGTGAATCCATGCCAGACCCATGCTGGAGAACAACAGTTACAGGTAAGTAACTTGTTCCTTCTCCAGCATGGGGTCTGGCATGGATTCACATGCTCATGAATACAAGAATACATAGCAGTACACACATGCATATCCACGGGAGGTGGCAGGCTCAACATCAAGCATTTCAACAACTCAACATTAAACCTCTCACCTTCTCACCAGGCCCACCTTCAGGCGAACAGGTTGCGCAGCACTGCCTGGCTGACTCTGGACTCCTCCCTGGAATCCCGGTCGACGCAGTAGAATCTCGTGAAGGTGTGCGTGGACCTCCACGTAGCAGCCCCGCCGATGTCCAGCAGGGGCACACCAGAGAGGAACGGCGTGGTAGCAGCGATCGCTCTGGTCGAATGGGCTCTCAGACGGTTAGGCAAGGGTACGGTTTGCCAACCGGTGACAGTGCATAATGCAGCCTGAGAGCCATCTGGAAATGGAAGCCTTCGAGAGGGCCTTCCCTTGGTTCACAGGTCCAAAGTTCACAAACAGCTGTGATGTCTTCCGAAGACTCTTTGTGCGGTCCACGTAGAACTTCAGCGCTCTAGCCACATCCAGCGAGTGCAAAGTCCTCTCAGCCGGCGACAGGAAGAAAATAGGTAACACCAAGGGCTTGTTGAGATGGAAGTCCGACAGCACCTTGGGCATGAAGGAGGGATGCGTCCTCAGCACCACACTCGTCTCGTGGAATGTCAGGTATGGAGGTTTACAGGAGAGGGCCTGGATCTCTCCCACTCGTCGTGCGGAGGTGATGGCCACAAGAAACGCTGTCTTCCACGACAGGAACTTCAACGGTGCCAAAGGCAGCGGCTCGAATGGCGGCCCCATGAGCCTGGTCAGCACCACGTTGAGCTCCCACACCAGGGCCGGGGCCTTCACCGGCGGGAACGATCGGAACAGTCCTTTCATGAACTCCTTCACCAGGCGATGAGACCATAGAGATGACCGCCCCAGAGTTCTGGTGTAGCGGGAGATAGCCCCCAGATGGATCTTGATGGAGGCATGTGCCTGCCCCGCCTTGGGCAGCGATAGCAAGTACGGCAGCAACATCCCTTGGGCGACGGCCCAGTGCCACAGATCCTGCGCTTCCTTGGATAGGGCTGGGGATCTGGTGCCCCCCTGCTTCCGGATGTAGAACATTGTGGTGGTGTCGTCGGTGAAGACCCTTACCACCTTGCCCTTGAGGGACGGAAGGAACGACCTGAGGGCCCAGAACACGGCTCGGAGCTCCAGGACACAGATGTGTAGTGACATCACCTCTGGGAGACGAAGGCCTCTTGCGTGGAGATCTCTGGTGTGCGCTCCCCATCCCTCCAGGGAGGTGTCCGCCGCCACCATTTCCTGATATGTCGGGGTCTGGAAGTCCATGCCCGCCGCCAGAAGCGCATGGGTGCCCCACCACCGGATTGCTTGGCGGAAAGTCTCATTCAGTGAGATCCTGTCTTTGAAACTGCCCGCCGCTAGCATCCAACGGGCGTCGAGGAACTCCTGCAGTGGTCGCATCCGCAGCCTGCATAGGCTCACGAGGTAGATGCACGAGGACATCATGCCGAGTAGGGACTTGATGGACCTCACCCTGGCCACATTCATGGTCAACAGCCATTGTACCTTGCCCAGGATGGCCTTCGTCCTTTCCTCCGACGGTGAAGGCAATCGCACCACTGTGTCGAGTCTGGCTCCCAGGAACAGGGCGACTTGCGACGGTATCAAGTGGGATTTCGCAAAGTTGATCAAGAATCCCAGATCCTTGAGCAGTTGGACGGTCTTCGCTGTGTGATCGACAGCGTGATCTTGAACTGATAGTTCTGCCCCAGGACCACGATTCGTAGGAATTTGCTTTGTCCCTTTAGAATGGGGATGTGGAAGTAGGCATCCTCCAAGTCCAGCGACGATAGGAAGTCACCTTCCTCCAGCTGTCCCAGAACGTGCTGGACGGTGACCATCCAGAATTTCTGAAACTTTATGTACTTGTTTAGACGAAGGTGGTCCAGGATGGGTCACCAACCGCCGGTCTTCTTCTGGATGCGGAAGTACCGCTCGTACCTCCAGGAGTAGTTGTGAGACGTGGTTTTCCTTCCTGGCCACGGGTGGTATACGGGGACACCTTCTCTGAAATTCCAGAGTGTGCCCGCGGGCCAGGGCATCTAGCACTCAACAGTCGGTGGAGATGGACTCCCACACGCCGACGAATTTCACCAGCCGGCCTCACACCGGGGTGCTGGGGTGGGGGCCCGACGCCACCGGAGTCCCGAAAGGACGGCCGGCGTTGTTGAAGAACACCCAAGGCCCGAGCCATCTCGGTGTCTGCCATGATGGCCTGCAGTGACTCATCCACGGTCTTGCCGTTCTGGTTGTTCCCATCGAAGGGCATGTCCAGAACCTGGTCTGCACGTCCTGGCGGAAGTCGGTGGCCTTGAGCCAACCGCGCCGGCGAAGTCAAACTGTTCCCCATCTGACGAAAGCCGGTGTCGGCGATGTCCGTGGCCACCGTAATGTTGTGGTCCGACACCACCTCTCCTTCCTGTAGGATTTCCATGGCCTCAGCCCTCTTGTCGTCCGGGAGGAAGTCCAGCAGGCGAGCGATCTTGAACCACAGCTCCCTATCTTAGCGCGCCACGATCGCGAGGGCCGCTTCAATAGTCATCGCTGCCGATGAGATGACTCGTTGTCCCATGGCGTCCAGCTTCTACCCCTCGCCGTCCGGCGGGGACGCTGAAGTCGAAGCCGTCGCCCCCGCGGATTTCTTCTTGGCCGCCGCAGAAACCACTGAATCCGGGGACGGCTGTGCCCTGAGGCACATAGGGGTGGAGTCCGGGACCCGGTAATCCTTCTCGTACTGGTCTCTCTTAGCAGGAGCCGTGGACGGGTTCTTCAGGAGCGCCAGCCCCTCGTCCCAGATGTCGTCCAGTAACGGGATTGAGAGGACAGTCTTCCTCTTGGCCTCCTGCCATTGGTAGAGGAAACGCTCCTTCTGTTCTTCGGGGCACAGCTGAAAGAGCTCAGATGCCCGGGCGATCATTGCGTGGAAGGAGCCAATTTCGTCAGGGGGTATGGGGGGGGGCTTTGGAGGCCCGAGCAGGTGGTGATGGGAGGTCCATTCCGTAGTCACCACCCTTGTCATCCGTCCCCGCCGTCTCCGTTCCCATCTCATCCCTCGGAGGAAGGGATGGGGGTGAAGGCTGGATGGGGGGAGGAGGATGGACTCGTCTCCACTTGTTAGGCGGGCTCCCCAACGGACCAGGCCTCGCTGGGTTGTCGGTGGGGGGTAAGGGCATCCTTGTCCTCATCTCCGTGCACAGGGTCTGTAAAGCCATCAAGATAGCTCCTGAATTGTCCTGTGGTACGGGCACCAGCTGCAACGGGACCGACGTTGGGGCATGGGGTCCTCCGCAGCCCTATCTTCCTCATCACCCCCCCCCTTGCTCTCCTCGTCAGCCTCCTTCCCGTGGGCCCTGGATTCCTCGAACTTCTTATCCAGGATCAGAACCCGGGTAAGCTTCTCCCGAAGCTTACCCGGGTTCTCCGACTTCCTCTTCACCGAGCCAGAGCGTTGGCTCGTGGTTGATGGCGTTGGTGATAATATGCCCTTCCTGGCAGCCGAGGAGCCCGACCCCGATCGGCGCTCCCGGTGCCTGCAGACTCGCAGTGCTTTGCCTTTTGTTGGGCCCTCGTCGCCGGAGCGCCCTCAAAGGTCTTAGAAGACCACTCGGACTTCTTCTCCTTCTCAGCCGCTGCTGGGCTCTTCCCCTCCAGCCAGTAGGTTTGTCGAATACGACAATCCTTCATTGTCCGTTTGGACATGTTCTTACAAAACGCACAGTCCTTCTCCATGTACGATTTGTCGTCGTTGTGAAGGCAGTAGAGACACCGAGAGTGCTCATCCTCCTTAAAGACGTTCTGTAGCCCGCATCCAGGGCATCCTGAACAGTTTGGGTCCAGCAGGCATCATGCTTCCTTTGTCCTGGGCCATGACCACACGGGGTAGACATCAAAGACCTTCTTGAATCCTCCGAGAAGTGGGCGGTCCCCGTTGATCGGAAGTAGAATCGGTGGAGCTTGAGGCTCGATTGACTGAAAATATAAGAGTAAACACTTCAAAAAAACGCAAAACGCAGTAAAAGCTCGAGACCTACAGCACGAGGCCTCCCAACACTTAAACGTGCGGTAATAATCTGAAGATGGCTGCCAGAGGAGGGGCTTAGGTAGAGGGTAGTCATTGGCTGAGGGCAGTATGACCCAGAGACCAGTGATTGGTTACTAGTAGAAAGACAGTTCAGAAACAAAACTGATTTTTTTTTCTTTACCGAGGATTCCCAGCCTGACGACGGGGAATATTCAAGAGCACGTGAATCCATGCCAGACCCCATGCTGGAGAATAAAAGATTACAATTTACAAATCAACCGTACACTTATGGGAGACAGCCAATTCTACATGATGCATTTCTGTCGCAGTGTTTCTACTTGCAGACTTAAAATGTTAATCTTCGAGAACGTGGGAAAAGGGGGAGTATGCAGTCCTAGAAAGACTGTCTTTCTAGAAATGACATCCTTGTAGCTTTGGGGGCACTTGCTGGACTAACAGTCCACCTGCTGCTTGAATTCTACAATTATGGTTCATGGGCTAACATTTACCTACCAGGGAAGAGTAAACTTGAAAAACTGTATTCAAATAACTCCAAAAAATGATTTGGGAAAAAGGGTTTCTGGAACAAAAATTGATGAAATAGTACATAATAACCAGATCAAAATATATGAATATATACAAGTAGACAAGCAAAACAATGAAATCTTACTTCTGCATCTCTATCCAGGCTGTGTATTCTGTTAAAATTGCCACTAATGGAGATGTCCTCAAATCCAGTAAGTATCCTGGTCATACCGGTGTCATCTATCCTTCTTGGTTTCTGTTTCGATCTGTGGATATCTCCTTGGAGCCAAAGGCCTGCTTGCTTTCTGGTGTACCACAAGGAAAGAAAGCACTGCTTACTACAGAATGAAATAGAGTTGTTACTTCTCAACAAACATAGTATTTACATGGCCTAAGAGGAGGATTTAAAAGTGTTATTACAGCCTCACAGTATTGGTCAAACTGTGGTAAAAAGGCAAAAATAAAGAGCATAGTGGAAAGAGTATTTTTCAGGACACAACCAGAGAATCAAGGGTCTAAAGAAAGCTTTACCATCATTTCAAGACAGAAAGGTGTGAGGAGGAAGACTCAAATAACAGTGAGAAGTGCCCTAATGAAGGTGTAGAGGTTTAGTGGTTAAAAAAAAAATTAATTGCGTAAGGCAATGTTCTTTCTGACAGATCCGACTCCTCCCACAGACATTTTTGATAGAACAATCAGAAGCAACCTGGACCGGAAAGTTTTCATATAGCCACCAGGTGGTGCTGTGAGTCTCTGAGCCGAGCTACATCAAGGCCCTTTGGTGCCTTTTTTGTATTGGAGGTGAAGTTATCTGCATATATCTGTAGCGTCATGACCCATATATCATCCCATTCCCCTAGTAACTACATAGAGCACTAAAACCAATCAGGACAGCCAGCCCCTCCCAGTGGGAACTGGTTCAATTGAGGCACTCTAGCAGACAAATGGCAGGGTGGTGTTGAACTCCTCCCTGCTTCCTGTCCTCGCAGATACACTGGAGACAGGGCCAATGGAAAAACACACATTCAGACCTCCCCCTCCCAAAATGGTAGAAGAAGGGCTGACAGAGGACCACGATAGAAATGGCGAAAAAAGAAAGGAGGCACTATGTTGGAACAAAGCTGACCCTATTGTGCCTAACCGAGACCGTGAATACAGTATGCGGTAGTAAATAGCACAATACACATCCACTGCCACCAGCCACAACTATATGATTGTTTATGTGACTGAAACGCCCCAGGAGCAGAGAGAAGGGGGATACTAGGTATCCCCTTCGCACTCCACATAGGATAAAGTTTTAGGAGGGACACAAAGTATGCCTCTAACCTTAAGAACAGTAGTTTTTAAAGATACTCAAAGAATCTCAAATGGAGGATCAAAGGGTCCCCAGTAACACTGCACATAAGGTGGTGTGTGCTGGAAAAGTTAAACATGGATGCCTTTAAGAGATATGGAGGAAAGCACACTCCATAGAGAATAAGTAAAACACAGAACAGAGTTCCAAAAGTCAGAGCCCATAAGACTGAAATAGGGGAAAAAAAGGCTCCCCTCATTCAGGATAGAAAGAAAAAGGTCCAGAAGTCTAGCAAAAAGTGCTGTGTGGTCTCAATGGTAGAGGGGATTAAGCATAAAACAGAAGCATCTCCTTAATAAAGGCGTTAGCAATGGGCCACAGCGCCGTTACCACCCGATCCGGTTTATTGCCATTAGCACCCCAGGTTGCCAATCCGGTAACCCAGGGTGCTGACAAGTTTTCTGTATGAATGAAAGGGACGTCTCTAATACTTATGCAAGACGGCCGCCACAGAGCTGGAAGAGTGGCATCCAAGCAGAGCCTCTCTACCATCACCAGGGCAACAACATTTCCATGGTGTCTAGCAGAGACATTGGCGGCAGGGCACCACAGACGCTGAAGGTACCAGGTAAGTGGCGGTGGGATGGGATTGGAGTGTGGGGGAAGATGGCGGGGCAGTGAAAGAAGCTGTCAGGTTGCTAAAAAGACAGGTTAGGATCGTGGGATTTGGGCTTCTTCAGACTGTCGTCCTGTCTCAAATTCGTCTGGCAGGCTAGATTCCCTAAAGTGGAGCTGGTTTTGAACCCATGCGGCAAGTCCTGCTCATCAAAAAGTGGTTAAACAAACTACCTTCTCAGAGTCACAAAGCAATCTACAAATCTTTAAATAATCTTTTTAGATACCAGATCACCCTACACGCTTTGCTTAGAGCGCCTCTTTATTGGTTCTTTTATTGTTGTTTTATACAGCTGAATTTCTTTACTATTTTTTTATTTTATTTCACTGGCATTTTTACTTGAGATTTTGGCATTTCCAATCAATTGTTTTCTCTCTGAATGAATTTTCGTTTTGAAATAATTCTATTTTGTACAATTTATAGGATGAGGATTGGAAAATGTTTGAAGAGTGATTTGTTTGTCATTTTTAGCTTTCATTTATGAGTTCAGGCAGCTACTGCATCTCTTTTCTACAGATACCCACTCCTGATGAAGGCATTCTGCAGAAACGTGCTGCACAACCTTTGACTTTGTTGGAATAAGGAATCATTTTGAAATGGTTACTTCAGGATTTACATACATAAATTAAAGACTTGGATTGGTGACTGCTGTGCAACCAAATATTATTTTGTTTCTTTTTTTATTGCCAATGTTTTATTAAATATGATTTTATTGGAACCTAAATGGTCGCAAGAATATTTGTTATCTAACTTACAAATAGGCTCTAAAAAAGAAAGCAGATGTAGGCTAATGAGCCCCTTTTGAGGTGAGTTCTGTGAGATGGTAGATTGTTTAACTGCATAATCTTGAGTACAGCTGGCCAGTGTGCTCCTCACTGAAGGACTTTTAAAGCAACATATATATTTATTTACTTTTGTGGATGCTTTGAGTGCCTCATATCACCCATCCTACTCATCCCCATCATCCTCCTAGAAAACGGCCCTGAACTTCTGAAAGGAGGCAGACCGATCATGCCTCTTTAAACAGGAATATTCTTCAAATCTTACTCTATGGTTAAGATGGATTTACAGAATCAGCCCTATGGATATTTTCTGAGAGGACACTTTATTCTGCTAAACGGGTACAGACACCAATGAAAGAAATTGATTGGTTATTTATAATGCGCCTATACATAACTACTTGTTCTATCCAATTTACCACTCTACCCTGGCGATTTCTTTGTCTTCAAAGCAAAGACAGAATTCTATGGTTACTTCATGTGTCGGGCCATCTATTTTCAGAATGGCCTTTGACTGAGAGCTGATGACTTGGAAATTAGCAACTAAGAAACGCCATAAAGTTGGATTATAAGATTACAACAAGCCCCCAACTAGGTTTCCAAAAATCGCTCTAAAACCCTACAGTACTGGGAGTGATGTAAGGTGACATGCAGTTCTTAAAAAAACCTATACACAATTGCATAAAAACACAACTGCCTATAGTCACACCTCAGAAGCTGGGAAATCCTGTGTAAAGCAGCAAGAGAATTATAGTCCGACTGCAACCCATGTTTTCTTTCGGAGCATAGACGCTTGTTAACGTGATGGTTATAAGGGAAAATTAATTCCACCTCTACACTACGAAATGGAATTTCTGGTGGCACTCGGGAATAGGTTAATGAACCAACTTGAGAGATCTATGTGGAGAAGCAGATTTAGGCTCCCAAAAACCCGCTCCTATGCCTCTTATTCGCTTGGAATTAGGGTTACAATCCTGGCAATCTTTAGTTGATTGGAATAAGGTATATATTTTCCACATTTTTTAATCCTCCCAAAAACTCACTGTATATGAAGTTTGTATTTTATTTTTGTAATTTTTTTCTTCTATTTGCCAATGTGTCTTTATTGCTTTTCTTATTGTAGAACATCATCATGACAATTTAACAATAATTTCCCACCCTTAGCTCCCGTCCCCCCGCCAGAAGTAAAGTCTCTGCTTCCACATGCCTGTTCTTCTCTTAGGATCCCACAATGTCCAATATTCTAATCTTGTGTGGGCACCGTTGCTCCATGTACTCACTTTGTAGATAACTCAATACCGCCCCCCCAGTCTTTCTTGATTCCCTCTTGGTCTTCCTGGATTCTATAGGTTACCCATTCCAGTGATACAAGATCCAGACTTTCTGCAGCCAGACTGAGTGTGGGTGGCGTTTGTAGTTTCCATTGTTGCCCTATCACCAGCCATGCGGCCATTAATAGGATCATGAGCCCCCGTTTCTGTGATTTGGAATTTTCGACTTTGGTTCCCGCATACCACACAACCATATCTTCACCTCCAGTTGTCCCACCCCTAGAAAACATCCCTTGCATTTGGATTTTCACCCCGTCCCAGAATGTCTGACACTGGGCATTCCTTCCATATATGTTTCCAGTTCCCTACGTTCTTGCATCCCCTCCAGCATTGATCTGATGCCTGGGGGAACATATCATGTATCCTCTTGGGGGTTTAATGCCATTGTAAGAGGATTTTAATCAACATTTCTCTCAGTTGTATGGCTCGAATTTGTTTTGGGATGGCTCCCCACAGATATTCCCACTGGTTCTTTGAAATTGTCTCCCTAGGGATTTTTCCAATTTTTTCGTGTAATTCTTCATGTAATTCCATTCAACAACTTCCTCCTTTTCATTCAGGAATGTAGAGAGGTCTGCGACAAGGCGCTTTGACCCCAAGTCGGACGTTAAATATTTTTCTAATGGTGTCAGTTGTCTTGTTGCAGCTTCTTTAATGGTTGGGGTGGTCAGCCAATGCTTCAATTGTTTGTATTTAAACCTATCCTTTCCTGTCAGACCGAGATCTTGAAAACATTCCTCAAATGTCCTAAGAATGTGTCCCTGGTACATCTCTTATTACAACCTGCTTCCTCCCATTGCTTGACAAAAAAGCACCCTTTTTCCATCCAAGGTTGAAATTCTGGATTTCCGAACGTTGGACAAAATGGGACTTGTTTCACTGCAAGTACCCCTCTTTCTATTGCTGAGTCCCATAGTTCCACCCCTACCCCTAATACTTTGCTGATCTTAACATTAGGGTGTCTGTTTTGTTTATGTAACCACATCATCCCAGAGAGGGGTGATCCCACTACCACGCTAGCCTGTCTTGCCCATCTTTTGTGTAGGCCTTCCGCTGACCATTCTCTCATGACCCGTATCTATGTTGCCTCGTAATATTTATAGAAATGTGCAAGGGACATGCCCCCCCCCCCCTTGTTTTTTGGGGCTGTTGACATGGACATTGCTACTCTGGGGGGTCTTTTCTTCCAGATATAACGAAATTGCCTCGTTGAGACTTAAAAAAGGTCTTTGGGACTCTGATGGGCAGTGCCTGAAAGTAGTATAATAATTTCAGTAAAACCACCATTTTTATCGATGTCAACCTCCCCCACCAGGATACTGTAAAAGGGTTCAATTTTGCAAGGTCCTGTTTGATTCTTCTTAGAAGCTGCAGGTAATTTGCACTATACAGTTGCCTGATCTTTTTGGTAAGGGTTATGCCTAAATATGAAATACCCTTTTCCGCTTTTTTAAATTGCATTTTTGTGGCCAGCGTATCCATCACTTCCCGGTCTTCCGAAAGATTTAGGATTTCCGATTTCTGCCTATTGATTTTTAGCCCCAATATCGCTCCATAGTTATCCAATTCATGTATTAGTACCAGGAGAGAATGTTCTGGGTCTGTCAATGCTATCAGCATATCATCCGCAAATGCCACTACTTTATGTGGTTCTCCCGCCATTTCTATTCCTCTGAGCCGATCAGTGCCCCGTATTTCAGCTAGTAAGGGTTCGAGGTAGATTGCATAGAGCAATGGTGATAGGGGGCAACCTTGTTTTGTAACGCGTCCCAATTTTACTTTATCTGTTACTGTTCCATTCAGGGTAATGCGAATCCCCAGTGATTTATAGTTGGCTCGCACCATTTGAATGCATTTCATTTCTCCCCGAAACCCATGTGTTCTAGTATGCGGAACTGTAGGAACCATTCAACCCCGTCAAATGCTTTTCTGCATCTCCTGACACTATTAGTATTGCAGGGCTTTGGGTCATCCCAATTTTCTCTATTAAGTGGGCAATTCTGCGCGAACTGTGGTATTGTCCGAATGCTTGTATTAAAAGGTATAAAGCCTGATTGATCATATCCTATTAGTTTGGGAAGCATACGAGTAAGTCTATTTGCTAATATCTTAGTATATAGTTTCGGCCGATAGGACCCTGGGACGATCAGATCTTTACCCTGTTTGTGGAATACCAGCAACTTGGCCTCATTCATGGATCGGGTGATGTTTCCATTATTTTCGAATGCATTAAATAATCTCATAAGAAATTGAACCAAAATGTCGCTATATTTTCTATAAAAGATGGCTGTGTATCTGTCAAGTCCAGGGGCTTTGTTTAATGGTAATTCTGATATTGCTCTTTTTACTTCTTCCTCCCTTATTTCATCTTCTAAGAGTCTCTTCTCTTTTCTCGATATATGTGTAAGTGATAGCTTAGACAGATATTCCTCCCGATCTCGTCCTGATGGGTTATCTGATGTATATATCGCTTGGCAGTAATCCCTAAAGATTTCCCCTATGTCCGCATTCGTTGTCTTTACCAGCCCAGATTTATTTAGTAATTTTATGATTGAGTGCGCGGTTTGTCTCGCAATTTCCTGACCAGGTGTCTGTCTGCTTTGTTTGCCTTTATATAGTGCCACTGTTTTAGATATAGAAGTCCTTTCTCAGCCTGTTTCGTTCTAAGGGTTTCCAATTGACCCTGAATGTGTCTCAATTATCTTTTTAAGGATATATTTTTGAGATTCTTAGACATTTCTCCCTGGGTTTCACGCAGTTTTCCCTCAAGTTCCCTTTCCCACTGATCTCTTTGTTTATCTCTCCTTGCTTAAAGTGATATCAAGTGTCCCCTCATAACTGCCTTGAAAGCTTCCCAGATTATTTCTTGTGATACCACTTCTGTCGCAATTTGACTAAAGTATTGTTCAATCTTTTCTCAGATGATTACTGCCTGGATTGGGTCATGTAGGAGGTCTATGGGAAGGTTCCATTGCCAGAGCCCAGTCTTTATTTTTCAAGGAGATGCCCATCCATAGCGGGGACATTTTTCTATGCGCAGAAAGGTTTTGAGCTTTTTTCCATTTTAACCGGGGTATTCAGTCCCCTTACATTATATGTGAGAATTTTAATCTTTCATTTGAGTATTCACTCTCTTTTCCTCCCCTCTTTTTTGGATCCTTACCCCTCTCTCTCTCTTCTGGCCTCCCCCAGTGCTCCCTGTTCCGCTCCCCAAACTTCACCAACAACCCCCAACTCTGTCTCCCTCCCTACCCGTTCCCTTCCCCTGAGGAGGGCCCAGGTGTCCACTCTGCCTGGCCCTCTAGATTACCCAGAGAAATCATTGTGAGGAATTCTAAAACCCACCAAGGATTCCAAGATTCTGCCCCATTCCAGCCCTCTAGGGCCGCATGCTTGTTAACACGTGTTACCATCTTACCCCCTTCCAGGCGTGTAGTTTGTGTCCGTTTTCCCCTCTGTTCTTGGCCTTTGTATTGTTGTTGCTTGCCGTCTTGTGTCTCCATTTCATTTCTTGAGGCAGCTTTTCCCCCTTTTGTGGCACCGTTATCCATTCCCACAGTTTTCTACGTCCTCTGTCTCCTCTGTTTCTCACTCGCTTCCTTGCTCTCTTCTTGTAAGTTCAAAATCTGCAATCCCTCTTCACATGTCATAATTCTATGTTTTCTTCCTTCCCATGTAAACAGTAGGCCAAACAGAAATATTTATATCTTACTTGTTTTGTCGTCAAAAATTCTACTACTGGGCCCATCTCTCTCCTCTATTGTAGCGTGGATTGTGCTAGGTCTTGGTAAGGTTGTATTTCCTGACCATTCATTCGGATTTGGCCCACCGACCTCGCTTTCCTCAGAATGTCTTCTTTCTGGGAGTATGAGACGAGTACTACCAATACGTCCCTTTGACGTGCGCCCGAATCTCCTGTTCTCTGTGGGCCCACTCAATGCACCCGGTCCAGTTGACTCTTCTTCCCCATTGCTTGCCAGAATGTCTGAAGACTTGCTGGACCGTACAATTTAGGTCTTTATCCTCCACTGTTTCCGCAAGTTTTTCAATTATAATGGTGGACCTTTGTGAGTGGTTCTCCAAGTCCTCACACTGTATCTCTAAATTATGTGACAGGTGTGCCAAGTGTTCCAGGGCTTCCCGCTTTGTTTTGCTTCTTCCACATTTTGTACCACTTTTTCCAGCGTGTCCATTCTTTCTTCCAGTTTTGCCACGTCCACTCAATTCCTGTACCGATTGTTTAATTTCTTCTTTCAATGTTTCAGACTGGGTATGAAAGGAGGACAAACTTGGAACTCCTTTAACCATGTTTGCATATCTTCTTTGGTTGCCGCCATAGTTTTTTCTGGCCGAGTCTCTGACGTTTGTAGTTTTTGGCTTGATCCTCCACCTCGTGTGTTGTGATTTCACTGCTCCACAGCTGTTTGATGCTCGATTCTTGTCTTACTTGGGGATTATGTGGAGTCACCAGCACCGCCTTCCCCCTTTGTCTTGGACACGTGGACTCCATCGGAGTTCCTGACGTGTCCCTGCTATATTGTCTCATGCTCGTAATTATCCTTATCGTGGGGGATTTGCACCGTTATTATATTCTGGTGTTGTCTCGATCTCCATTCCCTTTCCTGCCCTGGATTGTATTATTCGTCACTAGTGTTCCCCCATCTTGATCGTGTTCTTCTCAGTCGGGATACGCTGTTTAGCTTTATTGAATCCATTATCCCTACCATTCATTTCCAGGTCAATTTATTGGGGGCTCATTTACTGGGGGCTCTCTCCTTGATCTCTTGTCCTATTTTTCATGGGGGATTGCCCGTTGAATTGGGCTTTCCCTTATTCCCCACTTGCTAGCCCACCACCACTCACTTGTATACTTTTTGATGTTCGGCGGGGTGGATGGTCGTCTCTCTTTTCTGTGGCGTGGATGTCTCCACTCGTTTCTGGCCCGGCTCCTGTATATCCTTCATTATGAAGCTGGCTGTGGTCCTCTCTCTTGCTTGAGGCAAGGCTATCTCCTCTATTGTGCTGTTATGGGTTATTGGTGGCGCTGTCTTGCAGACAATCGCACCGTAGCCGGTGTATCCCTCCAATGGACTGTGGGTCTTCTTTAAGCTTGTATATTAATAATGTTTACTGCCTTGTTAGATCTCTCTCCCCTGGTGTCTTAGTATAGCCGCAGCCTCGTCTTAATATCTCTAGTGCTGTTTCTGTCCCTCTTATTGTTAGTTTAAAGGTTGCGAGGGTCTTCTTCACGCGGTCTTATCGGAAAGTAACAGTTTGGCAGTGTGATCAGTCTTTCGGATCAGCCTTGAAAAGGACGGTGGTCGAGAGCTATCTTCAGCCTTGGAAAGGACGGTGGTTGAGAGCCATCTTCAGCCTTGGAAAGGACGGTGGTTGAGAGCCATCTTCAGCCTTGGAAAGGACGGTGGTCGAGAGCCATCTTCAAATCAGAACTACTGTTGTTCCTGTTCCACTTCTAGCAGTCTCTGTGGCTGTAAGCATGTTTCTTGTCTGCCATGTTACCTTCACGCTCTGCTCGCCTCTGTTGGTATCCGTCCAGGACCCAGCCAGGTTTATCCTTAGTTTGGCCCTGACTCTGCCCCAATTATTCACTGCCAGTGTCTTCACTTCTGGGCCCACTCAGTGTTTTCTTTGATGTGTGTCCAGTCTGGCCCTCCTGTGGCGTGGTTCGTCTTGGCTCTCTCATAACAACCTCTCCACACAATTCCAGTGTTGGAGGCTGCACACGTTTTTGTTTGTTTTGGATGTAGGGGGGAATCTGTTAATCTCTCCACTTAGCTTTATTAGATTGCTATTGTTGCGGCCCGATGGGGAGAGACGCTCACGCACGTCCTCCTCTGCCAGCAACCACCTTGGAATCACTGTATGTTAATTTGAACCAAAAGTTATTAAACAACGCTTCCCTGGTTTTATCTAAATTTGCAATAGAATGTGAGACAATTTTGACTAAAATTGATTCTGGGAGGCTGATCTTATTGGAGAATCCGGTTTTCATTCAAATTAAAATGATATGATTGTCATGATCTCTGCTTCCAAAAGGTCAGGGTTTTCCCAACTCCCTTGGAAGCAGATCCATAACCCAGGTTCCGAGGGCCAACCAGTCCCAATTGGGACCTTTTGGACCCAGTCCTGGCGCCAGTGGCACCAGGCTCATAAATGTGTCCAGTCCCAGCGCTGGAAGCGCCGGGCTCATAATGCTTGGGTGGACTTACCTGTAGCAGACCATGCTGCTTACTTGCCTGCCAGCTGAGCCTCTGATCCTCGTCTGTTTGGAACTACTTTTCCTGTTGGGTGGGGCAGGAGCCACTCCCTAGATTCAGAACACTGGAACTCTTCTGGAAAGCAGGAACTCTTTTCTTACCTAGGCGTGGCTGTGGAAGGAGACACCTAAGCACTACAGGAGGCTATTTAAACCACACCCGGTGGATGAATCTTGCTTTGCGTTATTCTGCATCCTCTGCAGCAGAACGCTCATCGTGTCTTCTGCATCGGATCCTGGGCCTAAGAAAAAAGGCTTACCATCCTGAATCCAGTCTTCAGCAACACCTAGAAAGACAAGAAAGAACAGGTTAGCATTCCGGCATCTGAAAGACAAAGGCTTACCTACTCTTCGTGCGCTCCGGAGGTCTTCACACTGCATTCCGGCATCTGAAAGACAAAAGCTTACCGACTCTTCGCACTCTCCGGCACCCTGCAGCCGCTCCGAACTCGTACCTGCAAAATAAAAGACAGTTAGAGCTCATCGTGAAGCAGGCAACAAGCGCTTACTTACGTGCTTCCAGGCGCTTCTATTCATCATACGGACTCCATCTTCAACTCACTTCAGCCCGTCAACCGCCATCGCCGGAACCTGCAAAATAAGAGACATCATTGCTAAAGACTTTAAAGACAATAGAATTACTCGAAACTTACCGTTCGTGCAGTAAACGACGGACAGCAGTCCTCTGAAGTCAAGAGGCCTGCGCTACCGATCCAGTGAAGAAACTGATTACAGCACCCTGCCCCGAGGCAGATGGAGAGCTCGGCATTCACTTACCTAAGGTGAGAGCGTTAACCTTTGGGGGTCTACAGGAGAGCAAAAAGGGAAGAGATAGGGACACCCCCAATAACCCCAGTTCATTAATCCCATATTTTCTGTCTGCAGACATCTTACTCTTGAAGTCAAGCATACAGTGCACAGAGGTCCAGCCCAAAGAGCCAACCGGGTGCTACACATCACCTTTGAAGATACGGTAGTCGCCCAGTCAAGACCGGCGCCTCTGCGAGAATCAGGTGAGCGTTACAATGATTGGTGTATCCAGCATACCCAAATCTTTAGACAAACTTAACAGAATATTTTAACCTTAATAGAATCCTGGCATCTTTGCCTAAATATAGTCTGTGCTTCTAACGGAGGAAAATATGTGATATCCGTATGCTATTTCGCTTTAACCTATTGGATTATTTAGACCTCTGAAGCCCAATTAGAGGGGTTGCACAAGATCAACGCTATTGTCATTTATGTAAAGTTAGAAACTCTTAAGCCTATGATACTCAAGTGCGAGGTAGAATTCTTTTATTTGGGAAATGTGTGTGCGATACCAGTGCAGTACACACAGTTTCTGTGGTCTCTGTTAATGAAGGGGGCTACTCCATTCTTAAACGATGGCACTAATTTGCTTTTTGAAGATTATTCATGAATTGTTAGGTGAAAACTGCTACGAGGGCTAATTTTAGATATTACTGATATGAACAAAGAGGAATGTTTTATATTTGACAATGTTCACGTTTGATTTATGCACTTGATCTATGAACTATATTTGTATCATATCAATTTGTTTATTGAATTATTAAAAGGTTTAAAAAACTATCACACAAAAAGAAAAATTAATGTGATTATGTAGTTGTGAGTGGCATTCACCAAAAGGCAAAGGGACTGGATGGAACTGGTCTCACAAACCCACCAATAAAATACAGAGCACAACTTTTGTGACTTTGTGTAATTATGGCACACGTGTACTTAGTGCAGGCTTGCACCATGCCTTCTAACATCATGATACATGACAAAATAATTACAAAACCGACTAGCTTCAGCTTTCAGTAAATGGATGCAACCTGTCCAGAGGACGTTTCTTACTCAGCACTTGTACCTTTAACTTTGCTCGCTTCTGAAACACTGAGTGGTGCCTGCTAATTAACCAAATGTTTGCCAACCTTTGTGGTCTGATCTTTGTATATGCTTCCTTATTACTTAACCTGCTCTTACTTCCTGCTAAGTCAATCAAACCATCTGCTGAACCTTCAAGGAACTACAGTGCATACCACTCTTTCACCATTATATTTCTCTGATCTAGTTTAGAGTCCTAGATCACGGTCTCATTGTCCAGTCTTATGACTTATATGTATTATCATTGCATGGGTCTATCAGCCCGGTAAATAGAGTTTTCCTACTCCCATCATATCCTCTAACAAAGAATAATGAGTTGGTTACAGGACGTACACCCTATTGTAAATATCACCTATGTTTCTTTTAATAGCTGTAGAGACAGACGCACCAGCTCCCATCCCAGACCGTAGAGCCCATCAATGAGCCATTGTGCGTTGTACCAGACCAGAATTGGGTACTGAATGGGGTTCTTGATGACCATTCTACAGTGCACGTTATTCCTCTAAATGGTGTTCTGGTATTAAGTCATTTCCAACTGACAATCTGCCACAGTACGGTGCACTGATTCCCTAAAGTCTTAGAGTACAACGTTTGTTAGTTTTGGTACCATATCTAATGAACACTGGGATTCAGCCCTACAGTTAAGGTGCGTAATGTGCCTTTTTATGTATATAATTAAAGGAAATACGGATGATTTATTTTTCTATTGCGTACCATGTACGCTGTATTTATTAATAAAAAAACACTTTCTGCAAAAAAAAGGAACTGTAGCAAGCAAGCTCCTGCCTTGAGGCAGGCAGACACTTCCCTTGACAGTCTCTCTCTGAAGCATGTATCCTAATCCAGGGCTCAAACCACCCCCTCATCACCCCCTCCTGGAAGACCTTTCCAGAAACGCACGTGTCCTGCTGCATTTCTTTATTTGCAGAGTGAGCTGAGAGAGGAGGCTACAAACGCGGTGACACCAGAGAGACCAGCCAGGTAAGCATCCCACCCTTCTGCTGCTGGCAGCGCTTTTCAATTGCATTTTTATTTTCTCTCCGACAGCCCGAACCTCTATCTGATAATCTCGCATGGTCCGGGCTGTCAGAGAGAAAAAAAAAACCCACAATTTAAAGCAGTTTAAAACAGACAGTTGCTTGATCATCCGAACCGACTTGGGAGCACTTCCCATTGTGCGGCCTTCCCTTAATAGCGGGCGACAGAAAACCTGCATGCCCCTGTTTTGCCGCCGCAATGTGGTGCGTTGACCATGCAAAACTGACCCCAACCCGAGACGTATGGCGACCTTGGCTAATAGGGAATAGGATGATGCGCTACTACGAAGGGGTTGGGGAGCAAAGGTAGGGTGGGAGGTTGCCCTACTTATGAATGCATTGAATGCTAGTAAGGATGGCGTACGCACACAGTTTGCGGTACAGGGACAGCCGCGCTGCTGGTGAGGCACGTGCAACGATTGTTAACTTGTGCATTCCAAGGGTCACTTCGGGCGGATGGGAAAGGGCAAGTGCCACAATTAAAATTGACGGTGCAAGGGTTAGGACGGCACTTTGCAAAAAGAGCACTGCTGGAGGGGTAGAAGGGGAGGATATGCTGGATGCCTTTAAAGAAATGCGCACACCCAACTTGGAACAACAAGTGCATTTGTGGGGAATTCTGTCCTCGGCAGATGCAGTTTAATTTCAGGGTCCAACGGCCTTGGCAACTAGGGGTCTAAAACATGGCCGGAAGCAACACTTTGGCCAATCTTCGTGGCGAGACAAATGTTGGGGGTTAGCAAGAATTTTGAGGACATTGCAGGGGTTGTATTCTCACAGAATGGGTTGCATTGAGATACGTTTGGTAGCAGTGGCCCGGATCGCAATGGTGGATTTCCGGTTCTTAGGCGCCATGGTTTGGTGCGCTGGTTTACCACCGTGATGCAATTGTTGTACCTACCATGCAATGGGAATGCGCGCACTATGTGCAAAAGCTTGTATTGTGAAAATAGCCACTGTACAGTTAGATTGCCAAAAAGGATCAGGGCTTAGAAACTTCCGCCTCGTCCTAATCATCCTACCGTTTCCTAGACAAACACACCCGACTCATGCCATTTGCTTGGTATAGAAACCACGCCACTGGTGCCTAGGCATGTTAACCAATTGCATCACGCTAATAATTTCATTCTAAATGATTATCATCCGATACAGAAGCACTTGAACATAGGCGTGATGAAACCTCTCACCCGGACAATGCCACCTCGTTATGCAAGTTCGTAGTGTGTAAGCATGTTATAATTCGCCCGGACAAAGAAACACTCACTGCAATCCTTCCTTATAAAACCCACCGGGCAATGAAATATTTGTTAAACAAGCTCCATATCAGGAACATGCTGTGCGACGACATACCTAATTAACCCTTCCAATGTCCTGTCCATTACAACCTTTTTTTTTTTTTGCCCAGGAGCACGCCATTTGGTTTTGCCCCAAGATCCAGTGTGCTGCCCGCTGATTCTGCAGCCCGTCTTGCCCTCCTATCCTAACGAGGTGCCGACCTGACCCCCCCAATTCCTCCCAAACGGCTTCTTTGACCCCTTAGCCCTTTTCCCCCTCCCCCATGCAACTTGTGGGAGGCATCCACTCGATAGTCCATTGATTGCCCGCGCTCCCCACGCCGCGTACTACTACGGTCATCTGTTACCTGGTCACCAACGAGCACCTATCTGGTGCAGTGTACCGACTGTATTGGGCCCGAGATTTTCCCACCTGTGATTACCACTATGCTATGAACCCTTTGTTAAACTCCCCTTGGCTAAGCCTCGGAGTGGGTGTATATGTTGGATACGTTTTACTCTCTTGCAGAGGAGAAAACTCATTTTTACTCTTAAAATTGCATTTACTCTCCAATTTCCAAAATCATGCGTAAAATACTCCCACCTCAAAATCCTATCTGGAGCACTGCTGGGATTACTTGGGAACATCCCTTAATGTACGTGTGGTTTGTGCGTTGGCATCGATTTCCTAAAAGACCCATCGAATAGAGATAGCAGAAGGAAGGAATAGCATCCAGGACCTAGGAATTGTACATACTCCCCACTAATTGACCTTGTGCTACAAGGATCTAGTTGAGGCAGAGCAATGTTGCAGAGGGCTGCCTTTAAATACGTTTTTGTAGAGCTAAAACCCAGAGTTGGTTAAAAACGATTAAAAAACTATTACTAAAATAACGTCCCACACTATAGATAATTATTTAACAAACACACAATAGTAACAGCACAGAACAAGAACATAGGGGTTGGTCAACAACAATAAGTGTGTGCTCAAACAGTGGAAGATTCCATTTAGAAAAACAGTATAAAAGCATTAATTATAGATGGACAGCTATCATCTAGGGAGAACATTCCAACAAGGGTTGACTGGCATCTGATAAAGAATGAAGCTTGAGTTGTCCGTCTTCCCTCTGAACTCAGCAGTGGAATAAAACCAGCAGTTAAATGCTACCCCTATATGATTTTATGTTGTGTATGCCCTCCCCACATCCCTTTTCCACAACCTGCACTGTACCCATGGACCGGAATTGCAGGGAGTGAAGAAAAGTAGCATGGGAGAACTATATACAACAAACAATATCCAGTTCCCTTAGCCCTCAATCAACAGCATCCCAAAAAGGAGAAAAACATATACATGTGGCAAAGGACAAAGATATTCCCCTGCTGTGATGTTACAATAGTTGATAATACATTTCATAATCCTCTTCCATGATGTCGCAACAGGTGGATACAGCATTCAGAAAATAATGCTTGCTAATAACTTCCTATAGAAGGCATACACAAAAAATGGTGTGCAATTATTGAGATGTGCATTCCACTGTTCATTACAAAATGTATAGGTTACCGAAATAGCCCTCACAGGCACTCCCCAGGATCAATTATGGAAGCAACCGCGGGTTTGCGCCTTCAGCTAACAAAATCGTAAGAAATGATTTGCTATGGTGGCGTCAGTGGTAGCTTCCCAGAATGACAGATTCTTCGGTTTCTACCGATTCCCAGGTGCAATGTAATCCCTTCTCTTCTTCCTGGTCACAACATAATTCCTGCTTGCCACAAGAGCAGATTCCTGCAAGCCTGAATGTACTTGATAGAATCTGGACACAAAATCCTGAAGACACTACTCACATTGTATCTGCAAGGTAAAATGAAGGTAACAACATACCAAACGGTGGTAGCTGAGCCTTAGACACAAATACACTCAAATGCTTTTATATGGAGCTTCTTTTGCATACGTGACCGTATGCTTTACTGCAGCTGACAGTGAGGAATGTTATAATTCATAAGATGTATGTTGTGAATAGAAGCCCTTAACTATTAAACAACAAACGCGAACGTTGTTAATCACACTGTAGATTTCGACTTTGCTATACTCACTCTTCTAGAAAATGTTGCTGTGGTCCTATGATGGATCCCGGTCGACATATTCGAATCCAAGCAATGGCTTCTGCATGGGTAAATTTGTAATGCTTCATCATATAGCAGGCGATCAACGTGCCTGTCCTTCCCAGACCAGCTGCAAACAAGACACTGATTATAAACGGATATAAATTTACAAAATGCAAATGCTAATTTTGAATATGTGAGTGTAAAATCGCCTATTCTAGGTGTTGGACAGATTTAGTAAGAATTCAATTGAGACAAAGTATAAAACACAGTTATTTATTATAGGACTTGTGAACCCACTGAAAAATGAACAAGTAGCATTATTGCACAATACTCTATGATACAAATAGATGCATTCACCATTGGTTCAAATATACACCCAATGACTTATGTTGGGTTATTGACTTGTGATCTAGTTCCATTATATATTGCACCTAAACAACTTACCTGCTTTGCTGAATACAAACCCTAAGAAGAATGGGGCCTTGTGCCCAAACATCAGAGGAGCGACAATTTATCTCAACAGAATGGTGCCTCTGCAGGCAAGTTTTAATTTACTTGTGTTGATGAGAGTTCAAAACATTCTTCTACAATTTTGCTAAAGGCAAGTACATGTTTTTTCTTATATTTCAGGATACTCTACCCAGGTGCGACAGCCAAAAGGTAAGTAAAATGGAATGCAGTAGACAAAGGGACTTATTCCCAATGTTGTCCTATAAAGGACAGGGGGGAAGATGCACTGCGTTTACTTATCTCACCCTCCTCCCCTCCAACTCTGATTTTCCAAGATGAGTTTGTGGATGATCGTGGGGGCGGGGGGTGATTCTACCGCCTCTGGCTCTGGTGAGAAGTGCACAGGAGTTGCAGGTTCAAGGATTCTTCCAGCCAGGTGCAGCTGCCCGATGCAACTTCTGTTGATGAAGAAATGCAAGAAACACTGATGCAGACCTCCTCAGGACACTTCACAGGTTGGAGACGTGTTCCAGCGACAGTCTCCGCACACAGGTGAGGACAAACATCCTTCCAGTCTTGGTTACAGACGCATCTCCAGGACAGGATCCCTTGATGCTGGGACGCTGAAAGGCAACCACCGAAGTTACGGGCTTGAACGAGGCACGGCGGTGCTTCTGGTGAGGTAGCCCACGAAGAGCTGGTTAGTCCACCAGCCAGTCCAGGGACATTTCTGAAGGCTCAGTAGGGCAGTATCCTTAGGAAGGCGTCAAGACTAGTTGGTCCCACTAGTCCAAGGGCTGAAGCACTGCTAAGGGTCTTCGGAGATCAGGTAATCAGGGATTCACAGGGCCAGACACAATAAGGGGTGCTGGGCCACTGCAGGAGCCGTCTTCGGATCTTCAGCAGGCTATGCTTCTTTGAGGGATTCTTGGCTCCAATGATGATCTGCTGAAATGGTTGCAGCAGTCCTTTTTTTCCTCTTATCTGAGCTGGAAGCAATTACAAGCCCACCAATGGTAAGGATCAGCACAAGTCAAACAGCCAGTAGTTCAATCCGGGACAACTACTGGTTTCACATTTGTCCCAAGACTTTCTGGCATCACGGATGTGGAGTGGAACTAGACAGACCCATCCCCTTATAGTCACAGAGACACACACATACACACAAACACACACACACACACACACACACACACAAGACCGTCAAAGCAACAGCTTTCTCAGACCGGTGAATGACCTTATAAGGAATGTCCTGACCTGACAAGGCAGGAAGAACGCAAAACAAGAATATAGCCAAAGAAGCAAGAGAAAATCTCATGGCACACCATTTATGGCACTAGCCACGTTTAGTAGCCATATGCTTTAAACACGAATGTGCACACTAAAAATAATGCAAAATGAACAAATCCATCTACATCCAAGCTTGTCTTTAGTGTCAATTGCTAGGTTAATAGAAATTGTATCCCGTTGCGCTGCACTGTAAGGTGCTGTGTGCATTGTTAAACAGTACAAGAATTCAAAAAAGGAAAAAGATTCCCAGTGCTGATATTCTGAAGGATTGATCAGTTTTCCCATAACAAATAAGAAATAGGCAAGGGAAGTGAAGATGAAGGCTTTTCGTCCCATCAAAAGTCAGGACAGAATATTAACAGAATAAAAGGAGCGGGGGTCCATAGGAACTATGGCGGGAACGTTGCAAAAAGATAAATCTTTCCTAAAAGTTCCCATTCGTGTTCCTGAACCAAGATTCTGCTTAGGCTGTACGCGAGGCAACTGTGCACCCCTGCATGTAGATTTGTCCGTTTATGCCAGATTACAATAAGATTACTTTAAAATAGGCATGGCTGCATTAATAATATGGATGTAATTAGTGTTGAGTATGTAACCCGCATCCTAGACGATCTGGACTGGTTAACGTGACTCTCCAAAACAATTCCTTAGGTGGCTTCATAGCTTAATGGGATATCCGGCCTTGGTAGCTGCAATCGTCGTTCCACCATAGGGCGGATAGTTTAAAAAAAAAAATGTTTTATTAATTTTATTCAAACCAAATAACAATACAAATCAAACACGCAGTGTAATTTACAACAGTTCAATTGTTCACTACTTTAGTCTTGGTCACTGCTCCCCATCCCACCCCCTCCATGAGCCTATTTATTCCTCTCACTCTGTATTCGCTACACGTGGCGGGGTCTCATTTGCTCCAAACAATTCAGCTATTAATAACTTCCATGCCATCAGGGTTCCCGCCTCTTCCTCCCCCCACTATGTTGCTCGCCTCTTGCCATGTCATCGTTTCAGCCTCTGCCCACTTCTGCAGTTCCTTCCACCACACCTCCACCCGTGGTTTATGACACTTCTTCCATCCCATGGCAATCCTTCGTTTTGCAAGCACATATGCCAAATCTTTCAGTTTCCCAACATGCTTGAGTTTCTGCGATCTAGGGAACCCTCCCAGCAAGCAGGCCCAGGCCGTGTCTACAATGATCGTGACCCCCCTTCCCCGCCAGTTTCTGTGCCACTTCACTCCAGAAACGCTCAATAACTGGGCATGACCAAAGCATGTGTGTCATGTCAGCGTTTTCCTAATCGCATTTGGGACATGCCTGTCGCCGCGCATTTTCAAACCTGGATATCCTCAGAGGCGTCATGTATGCTCTATGCGTTATATACAATTGTATTTGTTTTAGTCTCACATTCCTTGACACCTTCTTGTGGTATCCCAGGGCACGTTCCCACATCCCATCCTCTATCGGGGCTCCTACTTCCGTTTCCCAGTCTAGTCTCAATTGTGTCAGCTCCCTCCCAACTTAAGTCATAACCATTTCATACAATCTAGAAGTTTCATGCCCTCCCTCCGATATATCATATATTGCCCCCCCATGACAGCATCTGGTTCTCCTTCCAATACTGTTTCAGGCCCCGTTTTCCGAATTCTCTGTACCATTCTATGATGCGTAATATATTGGCCCATATGCAACCCAGTTTCTTCTCCAAGCGTTCTGAAATCCTTAATGGTCCCCTCTTGCCAAATATCCCCTAACGTTACCAACCCCACCGATTCCCAGTGGGTCCTGATAATCACCCTCAGCTGCATGTCTTCCCCTGCCAATGCAATTAGCGGTATATGCAGGGAACATGGGAATGAGTCCTCCATCAACCGGCATGCTCGTTGCCACATTTTCCAACCAAGCATCATCATCCCGGGGCGCTCTCATTTCTGATTCAGGCAGCCAGACCATCTCTCTTAGGTAAAATGGGGCGCAATCTTGCCACAACAGCCTTAATTCAGGGGTTGCTTCATCTGAAAGCCATTTGGCCACATATTGCAGCTGGCTCGCTACATAATAAACCTCAAAATTGGGCAACTTTATCCCTCCTTTTTCATAAAAGTTCTGCAGCTTCCATAGCGCCACCCTATTTCGAGTACCATGCCACAGGAAGTCCCTACACACACTGTTCAGTTTAGTAAAAAACGTCTTGGGTATCGTATGGATTACTACTAAAGTAGTGCAGGAGCCTAGGCAGGACCACCATCTTCAGCATTGCACCTCACCCCATCATTGCTAGGGGCAACTTCACCCAGAAATTCATACATTTCTCAATTTTTACCATAGCTACCTCGGTGGTGTGCCTATGCTCCTCCTCTGCCGTGTGGTACACGTCTATCCCGAGGTATCGAAATGAACCGACCGCCCATGGTATTTGTAAGACAGGTAACCTTCTCACAGGGGTTCCCTCCTTCTAGCTGCCCAGCGGAAAAATACTTGATTTTTGCAGATTCACTGCTATCCCGGACAGCCCCGCATACCTCTTCATCACTTCCAGAATGTACTGGAGATTTTCTTCCGGCTACTTCAAGTATAGTAACAAATCATCCGCATATAAGGATATTAGGTGTCGTTCTCCCCCTATCTCAATACCCATCATATCATATTGTTACCTGATGTATATTGCTAAGGGCTCCAGGGCTAGAATGTAAAGCATCGGGGACCAAGGGCATCCCTGCCTAGTGCCTCTACTAAGTAACCACCTCTCGGATATCACTGATCCTGTTTGAACTCTGGCTAGTGGCTCACTTTATAGCATCTTCGCCCATCTAATATAACCAGGCCCCAATCCATAGCCCTCCAGGGCCGCCAGCAGCCATGACCACTTGACCGAAATTAAAGCTTTTACAGCGTCTAGAGACACAATCGCCATTTCACCTCCACTCTTATTACCCCATTCAACCACCCTATGGAGTCGCCTGTGATTGTGAGTTATGTTCCTATTCGGGACATAACCCGTCTGGCCAGGATGTATTAATTTGCTAATTACTGTTCGTAGTCTGTTTGCCAGGACAGCCGTCAATATCTTGCTGTCCTGGTTCAGCATCGACAAAGGTCTATAAGAGCCACAGCTATGACCCGGTTTATTAGGTTTGGGAAGCGGTTTTATGATCGCCTCCCTAAGCGACTCCGGCTACCATCCCACCTCAAACGCTTCATTAAGCATTTCTAGCATTGGGGGGAGCACTTCCTCTCTATACACCTTATAAAATTCACTCAGGAACCCATCCGCCCCCGGGGTTTTGCTGGTAGGCAACTGCCTCACCACTTCTTCTAACTCCTCCAGAGTGATGGGTGCATCTAGTTCTCCTCTTTCCTCCCCACTTATTTTAGGTAGTCCTATGTCCTCTAGTGTTTCAGTTATTTCATCATGGCTGCTTCTCTCCTCATCCCCATACAGCACCTTATAGTAATCCGCAAACTCCTTGTTAATTCCTTCTTGGGTGTCCACTACCCCACCATCCTCCCTAGTTATCGTACTGATTGGGGGTCTGGGAGTTTCGCTCTTGTACAGCCATGCTAAAAGCCATCCTGTTTTATCCCCTCCCGCATGCTGTCTCTATATATTTTTTGTAGTTCAGGTTGCAGAGTTTTTCCCAATGTTCCGCACATTCCTGTTGCAGCTTAAGTATCAGCTCCATATCTACGCTGCAACACTCTTTCTAGTTCCCCTTCTGTTCTTTGTAAGTCAGCCAGGACCCCGCCCTGCAGGCCTTTTGACTTTGCTATGGCAACCCCCCGCATCACTACCTTAAAGGCTTCCCACAACGTGCCTGCCGAGTCAACGCTACCTGTATTCCCCTCGAAGTAGTTAGTAATCTCTTCCCTTATGTCTTCTCTAAACACTTGGTCTTTAAGTGCCTCTGCACGGAGGCAGCCAAGTCAGGATCCATGCTCTCGGGGGGGCAATATTGCCACCCAAGAACCAGCGGCGAGTGGTCCGAAAGGACCCTCGCTTTGTATTCTATCTGAGTAACTTCTGTGATTACATCTGACGTGGCAAAGACATAGTCCAGTCTTGTGTGTAGTTGCTGAGGTGAGGAGTAATGCGAATATTGCCTTTCTTGGGGGTATTTCATTCTCCACACATCTACCAGGCCAAAATCGCCTAGTAGTGTCTGCAATGCTTTAGCTGCTGGGGCGGGCCTATCTATCTTTCCCTCAGATCTGCCGTGTTTTGGTTGGGGGCATATGTATTTACAATGTTTATCTCCTTATTCTCCACAAACCCCTTCAATATGACCATCCTCCCATCCGTCTCAACCACTTCCTGTAATAGTCGAAACAGGACGTGAGGCACCACCCATATAAGTACTCCTCTAGCGTAAGCAGAGTATGGCGAGCCCACCACAACCCCTTTCTATTTTTTAACCACCAAACCCCATCTTTTCCCGTGTTAAATGTGTCTCCTGCAATAATGCAATATCTATTCTTTGCCTTCGCAGATATAGCATGACCTTATTCCTTTTCAAATAACTATTAAGTCCCCTGACGTTCCACGTGATTATTTTGAGATCTCCCTTTCCTTTCCCTCCCCCCCTCCCAGCCCTTCCCCAACAACACCCTCCTCAACTTTTGCCCAGCTCCATCCCTGGATCTCAGGCACCCCCACATCTAGCCCTTTCTAGCACAAACCTATGCTCAGGCTCAGTAGGGTGAAGTCGCCCTAGTGGCTACTCAACTACTAGTTCTCACGGGTGGATTGCTTTCGTCCCACCGCTCCCATTTTCAATTTTATTACGCTTCATATCAATACTATGCAGCTCCCACATGCATTTTACCCACTATATTCCAGTCCGTGCAAAGCACAAGGCCTGAAGGCTATATTTTCCCAACTATATCAGGGCCAACCTCCAACTTACCCCCTCAATGTCCATGGCACAGTCTCCTCAGTTATCATGCTCCTGCCGATCTCAATCTGCATCGTGTTCCGGGCAACCTTGCAGGTCCAGCCATGACACCACCTCCTCTGGAGTATCAAAGAACAGCGCTCTCCTCTTATGTAGCACCTTCAGTTTCGCCGGGTAGAGAAGCATATACTTAACAGCCGCGCGCAGCCTCCTTTTGACGGCCACATAACTGTACCTCTGCCTCTGCACCAGCATCGTGTAATCCGGGTATGCCGTAATGTTGGTGGATCCTCGCTCTATTGTTCCGCCCTTACGAAAATATTCCAGAATCTTCTCTCTGTCTCTATAGTTCAAGATCCTCGCAATGATCGGTCTCGGCGGGGCCCCAGGTCGTGGTTTCCTCATCAGGGCGCGATGCGCACGCTCCACCGTGAACCCTTGTGAGAGATTATCTGCTCCTATCTCCTGGAGGATCATGTTCTCCACATAGTTCGTGGGATCCTGGCCTTCCTCCCCCTCCGGGAGGCCGACCACCCGTATGTTATTCCTTCTCGCCCTTCCTTCCGCTTCTTCCACCCGATTCTCGAGATTAGCAACCTGCTGTTTTAATACGTGGACCTCCTTTGCGTTATTCGCGCCGACATCCGTATTGGACTTCACAGCGCTTTCCAGACCACTCGTTCTCTCTGCCAGCGCCCTAACGTCTTGTCGTAGCAGGGTAAGTTCAGTCCCTACCGCATCAATTTTGTTCTCCAGGGGTGTCCGCAAGTCCGCCATCGCCAAGCCCCATTTGGTGCTCAGTTCGCTTATAGCCTCCAGGATCTGATGCTTGTCTCCTACTGGGGCTTCTTCAGCGGGAGTCGCAACCGTGCTTTGTGTCAATGTTGTGGGGGTCTTCTGTGCTTTTGAAAAGACCTCCATTGTAGGTTGTTTGGTCTTGGTTTTCGGCCTTCTCGCCGACATAGCGACACCCTTCCTACGTGTCTGGCTCCAGTTTTGCGCTGCTGTTGGGACACTTCCGGTCCTTCAGTGGTTGGGGTTGTTATCTTGCAACTTGCTTATGTTATGGTGCATGAAATTGTTTTTTGGAAAGATTGTGCCCACGTTGTATTTTCACATGCAACTTTCAGTGGCACATGTTCTTATTAACACCACCTTCTGTGGTCAGGTTGCCTGGGCACATGTAACATAAGCAGAATTGGGTGGCACTCCAAAGTTATAGTAAGTAGACTCACTTATTGCTTGTTGGTTTTCCTTATGTAGCCACCCTGTACAGCATTAGGGGGTATAACGGTGCTTTGCTTAACAGGGCGCCCGCAGCCTCCCAGGTTGGTTCCCGTAATTATCCTATTATGCGCACGTTGGATTTTTATTCACAGTCACTCGCTATGCGCTTTATGCACCTTGCAGCTCGCTCATATATTAATGGGTGCTCGCGGGCCCGTTTCTGTGCTGATCGCGCAATGGCAGCCCTCCTTGTGCAAGCCGAGCCGGATCACAGTGTCCTTGGCAGGCAACGCCCGCCCCGAACCCTATCTACCCGCGCCGCGGGTCACAGTGCATGTTCGCCTCAAGAACAGCTTGACGTGTTGCAGGGCACGGGTACTTTTGTACACACGCTTGGCGTGCGCCCGCAGAGACTGGGGCCCTCAGCTGCACCAGCAAGGGGCAAACCGCTCCCATATGCACCTTTCCTTCAGTTTGTGTGTTGGATTTGGTATCATCCACTGTTTGCTTGCATTTCGGGAGACCGCGTTGTATGCCTCGTGCCAACGCAGTCGGCTGACATCAGCCCCACTCAGGGCTTCAGCGCCCATAGATACCTACAGCACTCGATCAATGTATCAATGCCGTCGCCCGATCCTCTCGGTACAGATTTTCGAGCAAGCAGCCTTCACGAGCGGCTGGGAGCCGCGGTTGCATACTGTGCCCACGGTTCTTATTTACGTTCGCTCGTGATACATGTATCACGCTTCAGGAGCGAGATCACGTCATTTTCGGCATTTAGGGATAATCTTTAATGCTGGCCGGCAGCGGCCGGCGTTTTCTCGTTTCTTCGATACGGCAGGGTTCAGCTGTTCATGTACACGTCCGAGGGCCGCCTAGGCTTCCGGGACTTGTTTATTTTATCTGTAGCAATCTCCAACCGCTACAATTATTCGGGCCCGGGAGCGCTGATCTTCCAGCTCGGTTCCACGCAGGAGAGCAATGTTTATTCCTTGGCAGCCTTCTGCATCCCGCTCCGTGCAGTCGAAGGATTCGTTTCACTCTCAGGCTGCGCGAACCCTTTCTTTGTTCTCCGCCATCTTGGCAACACAATATCCAAACGGCTATTTCTACCAAAGTCTATTTATCCTTCAATCCGCCGGCACGAATGACTCACTCTTCAGGAATTCTGTAGTGCATATGTTCCGACGCTTGTCTTTTCAATTTAAAGGCACTTGTGTCATTTTTCAAGCGTAATTCATCGGATAGATGTCGGATCCACAGGAGCTCAGCACAAAGCACGTCCTAGTCCATGGCTGGTTAGCCACGCCCCCAGTGGGCGGATAGTTATTGCCTAAGAGCCTCAAGGTGAGGAAGGTGGGGGAAACAGCAGTCAAAGGGCCTCATTCATGGAAGTGTTTTATAATGGCGCAATCCCATAGGAGAACGTTCCATGAATCAGGCCCATAGGGATTTATACTGTACTCCGGGACTTTGTGCTTCTCATATATGGTGCAAGAGTTTTGGAACTCACTCCTACCTGTTTCGAGATGCCTACAGTTTCTACCACTTCTGGACATGCTGAGAGTGTTGTGCTCCACAATCTAGAATGTTTCTTTAGCATTTTAATTTAGAAACTATGCAAAATATAGGGATGTCCCTTTGGGAGGGGTAGTTTTTAGTAAAGAATAATGCGGAATAATGAATGATACCCTATGCAATTGAACAGACGGCAGGAACTGCGACAAGCAAGTGGGGCCAAGGCAGCCAGCCTGTTAAAGCTTCAGCAGACACTGGAATATTGTCCTTTTGGAAATGTAGTTGAGAGTCCTAAAGCTGAATGATGCTGGAATAGAGGCGTAACTGGCACGGCCCATCTATGTATAATGTTTTGATCCATAGGACGTTACTTTACAACTGACATGGGCAGCTATTTTGTTTCAGAGGGACAGAATGTCTAATAGTCTGGAAAATGGCAATTCGGTATGTGGCATCACAGCCAGAACCAAGAGCAAACGCCTACTATGCAAAAGGCAGCCATGACAGAGGGAGGGTACAACTTACCCCCACAACAGCAGGGACAGGTGATCATTCCTGTACCGTTCGGGGGGCCTTTATTCACAGCTTGAAGACTCATGATAGCAACAGGAGGAGCTACATAGATCATGCAGATACTGTTTGTTTAGGGGTAACATGCAGTTGAGTGGGATGCTGAGGAGTAACAGTTTTTTGTACGGTTGATGTGTGGATGACTAGAGGACTTTCGATCATTAGAATATCACTTTGATAACGCTGGGCTTTACTTTTATAAATCCTTCTCAGTAGTCTATGTTTTCAACTGAAGTTAGTTACCTGCTCTTAATGCTCATCTCTCAGAATATAATGGTTTGTTAAGTAATGGATAGGGCCAGTGATGTCCCAGTGACATGAATTCATATTACTTTATGCATGGTATATCACATTTGGAGGGTGGCAGCAAAACATGTCCCTTGCTGGTTGGGGAATGTGTTAATTATTTCAGTTTTTAAACTATCCAATTTGTGGTTTGACCACAGATTACAGTTTCAATTATGAAGATGGGCTTGGATGGATAAGGGGACCCGTGAACAGCTACAATGAGGGTTTGACAGTGGCAAAATAAGAAAATGGAAACAAAGTAGGTCTGCAGAGGTCAGTGGTATGAATCTACCTAGGAGCCAATGCTGTGTTTTGCATGTCTTTTTCAGGCCTTTGAATGGTTTGTTATCCCTTGTGAGGTTTTGTTGGGCCTTTTAAGTCCCATGTGCCTTTTCAAGTCAAGTTATGGCCTAGTATGACCTGCTTTAGATTGTTATTTTTTATTAAGCAAAATAGTGGAAGGTTTGCATCTGTTACATAACGTCATGGTGCAAACTCAGGGCCCACAAACTGCAGTCAATTGACTAGGCCTCCGTTCTGATTGTCCACCGAGACCTCACAGATATTCCAACTGCAATGCTACTCAGTCTCACATGGGGGTAACAATATAACACACTGGACACACTTTCGAGTTACAATGAACAAAGCTCACAACAAACCACATTGCAACTGCAGATTACTATGCTCAGCCACCATTATGGGACAGCCGGCCATGGAAATAAAATATATATCTACCATTTTGTAATGTCCTACTCAACGCCACATTTTGTGCAAGAAATTAGCAACACAGGTTACCAGATCATACCCTCGCTGACATTTAGGTAAGAATCGGTGCAGTCACACTGTGTGAGACTACACAACACTTATCTGCTTGGCATTAGGTAACCCACCTTTTGGTATAGGTCTGTACTACACAAGTTGTATCTCAAAAGGGGTAAAAGTGAGCTATATACCTGTAGAAATGAAATGTGCAAATACATGTAACCAAGTAACACTTACACTCAAGGTTTCAGTTATAAATAGTTATTTAAGATCAGTTTTAGGAAAGCATTCTTTAAAAAGGCAATTGTTTGTAACAGTTCAAGCACACTTTGTAATCATTTTTCAAAATCAATAACCATGGTGAATACTCTTTGGAGATGCTAATATATTTCTGCTACACCCTGAAGTGACTTCAATAACAAGGATAGCATTGCATTTATATTTAACACCAATATACTTTTTTAGACTTTGAGTTTCAGGAAGGAAGGGTTAAGTAAAATAGAAAGGTTAGAAAATACTTTCTCAAGTGAAGACAGTTTGAATCCTCCAATGAAATCTAGGTAAGCGTTTCCCAGTAGTAAAGTGTTCAACAAATTACAACCTATGGAGGGACAAGCAACGCCAAAGTTGATGGATTTAGAAGAGTGCATTTAGAGAGCCACGACAGCCAAAGTCATTTCTACAAAGTCTATAGTACCGGATCTATAGTACCAATGCACTTCTTGGACAAAAGTCTTTCACAAAGTCAGATAGTTCAGAAAATCACTGTAGGATAACAAGCTGTTAAGCCTCCTGTGCAAGGGGAGTTGAAATTAACTCAGAAAGGTCAGTGCAATTCTCAAGTGAGAAAGTATGACTTCAGGCAAGAAGGTAAGTACCCCAAGCCCAAAAAGTACCTCTGGTTAGAAGAAAGTGGCCCAGCTGGATTCCGTCTTGCTACAGCCAAGCAGACCCTGGTTCCTGAACCTCAGTCATAGGCACAAGAGGGAGGACGTCTGGAGGGCTCTCGCGGCAGTACTCAGGAAAGGCTTCAGCAGCTACAGGCTTCCTTCGATTCAGCGGCACTTTGCGGTTACAGCGCTTCGCAAACAGCACTGACGCAGAACAGTTAACTCTGGTTGGACTTTCCTTGATCCCTTGGTCCTGCACTCTGGTGAGGGGACTCTGGATAGGGATTTCCTTCTTCTGGAGTGTTCTGAGGAGGATCCTGGAGCTTTTGGCTGGATTTGTTCTGCGGCAGACACTCTAACCCTGGCATTGGACTTCTGTAGCAATGGAGAGGCACAGCAAATCGGGGATTGTGCCAAAGTTGAGTTAGAGTCGGGGTTAGTTGGTCCCACTAACCCAAGGGAAGAAGTCGTCCCGTCCAGAGCTTCTCTGTCGATGCGAAAAAGGTGGTCAGCACGGCACAAGGGCTCCAGGGCAATTCAAGGTCCATGAGGATGCAGCGGGCTTCTCTTCACGATTTCTTCTTCGGATGTTTCTTCCAGTGGTCTACTCTGTCCCTGGTCCCAAAACCCTCCCCTTTTAAGAAAGTTTCCCATTCATTCACAGCCTAGGCTGTCAATCACACAGCAGGGTGGTTCAGGACAGCCAGCCGGCCAATCAGGAGTGGTTTCATTCAGGCACACCTAGAGACAAAAGGACAGGAGAGTAATAGGACCCTCCCTCACTTCCTGCCCTTCCAGACACACTGGATGGAGCCAGGGGCGGGCTTCAGGGCTGAAACCTGCCATAAGCAAAATGCAGAAAGGGCTCAAACCTGTCTCAACGCACAGTAAAAGCCAAGAAAGACCTCACAAACAGAACATGGCGAAAAAAGAAGACAGGGGCCATTTTGACAATATGGCCACCCATGGGTGCTGTACTGCAGCTGAGGGTTCAGCCTGCGATAAAAAAAGCACACTGGTAGTAAAAAAGTAAACCACTGCCAGCAGCCATTTAAAGTAGAGAGGGTAAAAAAAATATTTACATTAAAAAGTAGGATACAGGACTACTAAGTAACCCCCCCCAGCACTCCACATAAGATGATATGTGCTGCACCTACAAAGTAAAAAAGTAAGATCAATTTCACCTCATTATTCTTGGGAACAGTAGTTCACCCAAGAAAAGGTATTTAAACCTTAAGAGGAATCCAAAGGATTTCTCAATGACTGCACTGAGGGTGCTGTGTGTCACTATACAAAAAGCAGATGCCTATGGCGTTTGTCAGTGAAAACATATTCAAAACAGGGGAAAAACACATGAGGGTGAGAAAAAGGTCCCACTCGCTCAGGAGTTACAATTGAAAAGTCCCAAGTCCAGCAAAAGAGCTGGGGGTCTCTAAGGTTGAAGGGAATTGACACAGAAATGAAAATGTGCCCTAATACTGACCCTCCCAACAATCCTGCTGGGGAACAACTCACCCGATGCCAACAACACACAGTATCACCAGACCCCTTTGAGAAGTGGGGGTCCACATAGGTGTCCAAGCACCATACCTGATACCACTAGATAGGATCTCACAAAGATGCATATACCTCATCTCACGTAACATGAGCTGGAAAGTGACAGAACCATTCAGTGTCTGAGCCCTCAGCTAGGACCACTCACTCACAAACCCAGGTTAGCAAGGGATGGGGAGGAACTCTAGGTTTCTGATCCAGTCAAGAAGAGTCCCTGAATCAATCCTCTTGCATAAGCGTGGAGTACATAGGGGCGATTGCCCACTTGACTCTTCAGCAATGGGGACAGGAGCTTTGATTTGCCCCCTTTGAGACGTTTAACAATTTTTAGTTTACAGCTGCACATCGTACGTGTTCTGCGCATGGTGTCAATGTTGGTGGAGATAAAATAGTATTGCCATTAAAGTCAGACATGCAGTGATTTTGAGCAGCATCAGGGATCCACAGTCTGAGCTCTTTGAATGTTGAGTGCCACATGCAAGCCAGAAATCAGCAAAGGGAGTGAAGAGAGCTGACCAACAGTTGCTGAGATGAGGTTGTTTGCTGATTATTGGGCATTTTTCCATCAATTCTTTTGGAGAATGTGCTATAAAATGCACTGTTTCGATCTGGACAATGGTCATGCTCCATCAAATTGTTTGTTTCTTTGTATATATTTGGGGCAGATGAATGTCTGCCCTGCAGTGAAAATCAAAAGCTGCTGTCTGTGCACATACATTCACAGACTGGCTACACAACTCTTGATATATATTATGACATTTAAAAGTTGATAATATAGCTTTACCCCCGCCCCCACCCTACATTCAACTTTGTACTTAGTTCTATAATATTGGATTTTGTGACCGTTTGTGTTTTTAGGTTTGAATGTGTGAACAGTGTGAGTTTTACTTTTGTAACAGAAATCTAAGGGAACAGACCTTTTGAAGATTATAAGCAAAATTAATCCTACCGTTCAACAGTAAACACCCAATGGGTCTAAACACCAGCGAGGGTTGTCATGTGTTCCTGTAGTCATTCTATCCTGACTCATTGCTTGTTTTGTATATCAGGAATTTCTAACATATCTGATGTTCCTTTTTTGTAGCTCTGCAGAAATATAACTATCCTACAGTATCGATTACTTGACTTCACCTTATTCTTGACTCTTACTGTTGGTGTCTAGTGAAAACAAGATGCACCATTGCATTCCTGGGAATGCATCCCTGGATATGTTTAGATAATTAAATTGTAAAAACTGTTTATCAACATCACCACTAAGGTATGATTTGTCACCTATTTTGTATAGATTATGGGATTAGAACCATCAATCGCCTTTTCCTTGATGCCGGTTTTAATCTTGTGATTTGCTGTTTTTTCTGCACTTTTATTTGCACTCGGACACTTTGATAATCTGCACTGTCACTTTAATGACTAACAGACTTTCTATTTTGAGGGAGTACTACTGTATTTCACCATAAGTATGGGAAATGCAGTTTGTCAAAAAGAGGAGTTAAACGCCAGTCCTACTTTGATGTTTATTGCCATGACTAAGCTGTGGAATACATTTGTATCTCATGTTTGTACAGGTAGGAAATTAAGTATTTTTTGTAACTGCATATGCTCTATTTTTTCAACATATATCTTGGCTGTTCGTGGTCTGCAGTGCCCACTTGATGGTGTTTACAATTCGCTCCTTGGTTTGTGGTCGTGAAATCGAATGAAGTTTACATTTGTAAACTGTTTTGTTCGGTGATCTGGCCTGCACTTCAAATGGTCATACTTCAGACTCTGCTCTGGTTCACCTTCAAAGGAGCTGGCTTTTTGAGCAAATAGTAAACAGAGACCCTCAAGAGGTGGTGGTTTGGGAGGTGGGACGCCCATTTAAAAAAAAAAAAGAAAACTATTAAAACAAAAATCTGTAAAAAACGAATAATGGAACAACAAAAAATAAACCTAGAACCCCCATCCACCCCCCCCCCATGTTATGGTCAAACGCGAGCAACTCCAGGCGACATTTGGAAGGTTGCTCACACAGAGTGCATATTTCTTGTTCAACATGATAGTGGATACATACATTCAAAGTGGATATGCAGCACAGTTGCATGCATTCTTATAATGCTTCAAGCCCAGTCCTCCCTTCAGAAATGTGTTACGTCAGAACGTGTCAGTTGAGCACTTTTTGGGTGTTTTAAGACTGGGAAAACCAAGCGAGCTTCCAAATGGAGTATGCAGGCAGCGAGGATTGTATAGTTTGAAGGATGTAACACAAACATTACCCCAAACCATGGATCCTGGTGAGTATCCACGCTGATGGACAATTTTTCCCTTTGAGCTGCTGCCTCGGCCCACTCTCAGGGCCTGGAGACTGTGCTCAAGGGGATTTCACCTGGCCTATTAAGCGTGGAGGCGTTTACATTTTCTGAACAATGGCATGACTTCCACTTGTTTGGACATGCTCTTTTAGGACGTCTACACCCAAAAAGATAAGCACTGGGCTCGCACAGGCCACACAGAGAATGAGGCAACACCTTTAGGCTACATCAAGGGGTCTGGGGTCGCACATGCAGCTATGCTTAACGCATGTTTTAAAATACTTCTTTTTTAAAGTCGGCACTTTGTGCAGTTTTGGCGAATTTGACCAATTAGTTAGACTTGTATAGATGATTTGCTGGTAGGGGAGAAGAGGGGTGAGTAGATGTGTGTGACAGGAGGGGCATGGGAACCTCCATTTGACTGTATAGAGGTAAGACGGCGCCTCACTTCTACAAGTCTGAACTAGAAGTCCTACATTTGCTGTCCATTATACATTTCAAGAGAAAAAAAAGTGTGCAATAATGTCAGACAATTATTCAAAGGATGAACTCATTAGAAAATAAATTAATTGTTACTCACCGAAGTGACTAACGTACCCTTAGTCCATAGTTCCCTTCCCTCCATACTGCATGGGCGTCCCTCGCTAGGGATGGGAGACTGAACCTTTTTCACTAGAAAAAAATCTTCCCCTTTAAATTTAGAGGCACGCGGGGGGTGGAGGGCACTGTGAGCATGGCGCCATTCCTCAGTCCCCAGTGACATGTCGACAATATTTAACATTGCCTAATGACACCTGTATTAGGGGGGAGGATGGTGGGACGTATGGAAGAAAGGGGACTGTGGACTAAGAGTATGTTAGTCACTTACAGTGAGTAACTATAGATTACTCTTACGTCCCATCCCCTTTCCACCATACTGCTTGGGCGATTACAACTAAATGTAGACCCAGGGTGGAGAGACGACCCTCCTTAAGAAAACAGGTTTCTTAGAACCGCCTGTCCGAAAGCCGTGTTTGACTTGGAGCCGCCGTCCAAACAGTAGTGCTTACAGAAAGCCGAAGGGGTGGCCCAGGGGGCCGCCCTGCTGATGACCTGTCACGGCACCTGCCGCTGGTATGCAGTGGCCTTAGCTCTGACCGCGTGGGTGTGCATGTTAGCTGGGAGCGGTTTGTGCTGCCCCTCATAGGCCTCCTTGATGGCCGAGACCATGCACCTTGCTATAGAGGTGGATGCCTGATAACCAGGTCTTGAAACCCTGAAGGTGACAAACAAGAGCGAGAGACTGAGAAGCTCTGAGTACCACAGTCTCGTGGGCCACCACGGATTTATCGGAATGAAGCTGAGATGACGATTCCTTTATCTTGCAGATCACCCTGTGAATCAGGGGTGTAGGAGGGAAGGCATACGCTGTCATGCTGCTCCACTGAACCTGGAAGGTGTCGCCCACGGTGCCTGGCCCTGCCCCTGCCAGGATGCAAACTGCTGGCACTTCTTGTTGTCCCAGCAGGCAAAGAGATCCACCTGAGGATGGCCCCATCTGCTGAAGATCTCCAGCAGCACCTGATCGTTCAATTGACACTTGTAATTGACCGCTCCCAGTATCCGCTTCCAAGTTTGACTACCCCGGAAGGTGGATGGCCCTCAGGTAGATGTTCCCCAGGGCCCAGTCCCACATGCTGACCGCTAGGTTGCACAGTGGAGGGGACCCGGTACCACCCTGCTTGTTGACATAGTAAATGCTGGTGGGGCTGTCCATCTGGATGAGGATGAACGTGCCCCAATGAGCGGAAGGAAAGCTTTACCAGCTAGCCAGATGGCGTTGAGCTCCAGCCAGTTGATAGGAGGCTCCTGCAGGGTCCAGACTCTGTGGTTGTCCAAAGTGGCCCCCCAGCCATTCAGGGAGAAATCCGTAGTAATGGTAATGGCTGCCGGAAGGGCCTGCGCGTCCGCAGGTTGCATCCCTGGACTTCCATGTGAGGTCCGGGTGGAGAAGGCGGAATGCTGATCAGCTCCGCTTGGGAGCCCCGGTCCTGAAACCATGAGGCTGCAAAGTGCAGCTCTAATCTCCTCATCTTGAGTCTCGTGTAGGGTACGGCCAGTAAGACCGATGCCATGATGCCTAATAAGTGTTGGTACCACCAGACCGAGGTCACTTCTCGGGTGAGGAAGTGAGTAGTGGCCCTCTTGATGGCTGTGACCTTGTTCTCCGAGGGGAAAATCTCTCAGAGCTAGTTTCCCATATTTGTTTATGTATATAGAGCGCCTAACCCGTAGGTATCTGGGTGCATTTATTTACAAGGAATTGTGATGAGGTACCCAATGTGTCTGGCATGTTTTACAAAGTTGCATAAGGATCAATAACATAAATAGGTAAGGATAATGCAGATACAATAGATAAATTACATTCTGGCCCTCGATATTTACAAAGTTTGAGTAGCAGGTGTGTACAAAGTGGTGTGTAGCTAGAACTTGGTGATCGAGAGAGAGGAGCCAAGTTTTAGATTTTGATTTAAAGCTGCGGAAGGATGATTCTACTCTTAACGATACTGGCATGTTATTGCATAGATTGGCAGCCATGCCAGGAAAGCTGCTGCCGCCTGCTATCTTGAGTTTATATCTCGGAACACTGAGGCAGTGAGAGTGAATGGTTCTGGTAGGACGTTCTGAAGTCTTTAGGCAGAGTTTGTCAGCTAGATATTTAAGGGCTAAGTTGTTGAGGCGGTAGTGTTTTTAATTTAATTCTGGCCTTGACTGATAGCCATTTGATTCCTCGCCTGACCCCTGAGATGTACTGCGTTCTTGGAATGTTTAGGTCTGTTCTTAGAGCATTGTTTTGCAGGATTTCAGTTTGTTAACTTTGTTTTTACTGGACCCTAGGTATACAGTAGTCAATTTTAGACAAAATTAAAGTCCTAGCCAGGGTGATGCAGCTGGATGTTGAGAGGAATGGTCTGCACGGATTAATTAGGTTACAGGTGTAAGCGGTGGCCGAGGCTGTGGCATTAACTTGTCTTTTAAAGTTTAAGGTTGAGTCTAGGTAGAACCCCAAGGATACTTTAGTAATATTGCCGTCAATGTTGAATGAGTTGTATTGGTTGTTCAGTTTGTTTAGTCTGTTTGGTCTGTTGGTTGAGTCGATGAGGAGGTGCTCTGTCTTATCATTAAGACAGAGGCCATGGTTGGCCATTCACGCTTGGATGAGGTAGATTTTATTGAGCAGGGATGAGTCAAATTCATGATCGCATCCGAGGCCAGAAAGGTTTGGCTCTGCGTAGGCTGCAGCTGAGACCCGAGGTTGACCGAAAACCCCAGCTCGTGGAGTGTGATCTTAAGGGTGGAGGAAGTTTGATGAACTGCCTCCGGAGATCTTGCACTGATGAGCCAGTCATCCAGTTATGAGTAGACGTGGTGGCCCTGCGCCCTGAGGAGGGCTGCCACTGCATTCATGAGCCTCGTGAACACCTTGGGGGCTGAATTGAGGCCGAAGGATGGCACCTTGTATTGGAAGTGGCAGCCCATGATCCTGAATCGTAGGACGGAGCGATGCAGCTGCCAAATCGGGACATGTAGATGAGCGTCCCAGTCTCCCCTGCACAATGTCGCTGCGATCAGTGCTGGCATAACCATCCTGAATTTTTGAAGGAGGGAGGGAGAGGTTGACGATGGAAAGGTCCAACAACTCTCATTATGGCGAAAATCCTGGGATAGAAGCCCAATCCTCGCTGCGAGGATGGGACTGGCTCTCTCGACGAGCGAACTAACTTTCCGCCAACAGAGTTGCTGTCCCAATCTGTGGGAGTGGAAGGGAGGAGGGGGGAGAGGAAGGGTTTAATAGGCAGTACCCTGTGGATACTACTGAGAGGATCCAGGGGTCCGCAACCTGACGCCAAAACTGTGCGTGAAGGGCAAGCCTGCCACCCACTGAAGACGCATGGACCCGAAGGGACACGATATGCCTTCTATCCCCTGAGGCTGTTGTGGGAGGGGGACTAAAAAAAAGCCCTTGCTGCCGCCCTTTTGTTGTTTGCGTCGTTGTTGACACTGTGAATGGTCAGGGTGCCTGGACCTCCGTTCTTGGAAGGCGCAGAACCCTCAGAACTTCCGCCCATTGTCGGAGGGTTTATGTGACTAGATGTACGTCTTGGCCGTGGCCTTTGTAAGCATAAAGACCGCACTTTGCAAACTGTTTTTCTTTTTATCTAGCTCATCGGTGGTGGCATGAAAGAGGTCTCCCCCTCGATTGGAAGGTCCATTATGCGTTCCTGGATGTCTGGGTTAAATTTAGTAGACCGAAGCCAGGCAGTCCTCCTCATGACCGTGGTGATGCATATGGCATGGCCAGAGGTGTCAATGTGGGCCACAGTGGACTCCATGAATTTATTTGTAAGGCGCCGAAGCCCGCAGGCATCGGGGCGCCACAATAACACAAGAAACAAGAACATAAAATGGGACAGAGGGGACAGGACACTTGGCGAGTCCAGACAAAGAAGGGCTGTTTCGTGACTAATGGACTAAACTGACTACTTGAAAAGGAACGTTTTCAACTTTTTTCTGAAAATGAGATGGTTGGATTCCATTCTTAAGTTCAGTGGGAGTTTGTTCCAGCTAGCTGCTGCGTGGTTGGGAAAGGGTCTTCCCAGACCATTTGCTTTCTTGTAAGCATTGACAACAAGTCCTTGAGCTTCTGATCTCAGCGCTCGGGCAGGTAAGTAGTTGACAATTTTGGATTTCAGATAGACTGGGGCTTTGCCATACAGGCACTTGTGTGTCAGTGTCAAAGACTTGAATAGGATGCAGTCTTCAATCTTCAGCCAGTGGAGGTCTCGCCTAGAATTGGTGATGTGGTCTGTTCTTGCTTAATTATTATAACTGTTATTTTGAATGAGTTGGTATTTTGACAGACATTGCTTACTAGCACCGAGCAAAAGAGCATTTCCATAGTCCAAGCGGGAAAGGAGTTGCTCTGGCAACAGTGGTGCAATTTGCTTCATTGAGTAAAGGTTTAATTGCTCTCAACAGTCTGATGTAATATGAGCAGTTTTTGCTCACATATGTAGCCTGAGCGTCAGAATTCATGGAGGCTTCTAGTGTCATACCCAGGGTTTTGACTTTGCCGACTATTTTAATAGGTGTGTCTTTGTTCTTAAAAGACTCGTAGTCAGCTGTTAATTTCGCTCTAACCCGATTGGAGCCGAAAATCATGAGCTCAGTCTTTTTGCCATTTAGGCACATCCAATTTTGATCCATCCATGTTTCTATGTTTATTTTATTTAAAATGTGCACCAGATCCGAAGGTATCAGGGCGCAGGAACAAGAATATTTTCAGCTTACAAGGTTACAAAAATGCAGTACAGAAATACAATGAAAGTACAAATAGATAGAAGTGACAAAAATACAATGAGAAATACAGTTAAATGGTAGTGCCAAGCAGAGAAGTAAATTATACAGTGCATATGTTACAGGATATAAATTAACAAATGCATGGTTATAGGAGACAATATATTACAGAAGTGCAGTAGCTATATACAGTACATCTATACACAATTGGGTAGGCGAGAGAGTGAGCCATATAAGTATAACAGGGCAGTAAGAGAGGCAAAAGGGCCATATTAGTGTTAGTAGTCATTTTCTTTGAACCAGTTGATAATGTTCAGTCTAAAGTTCGAGTAGGTTTGGTCTGCTCTTAGAGAAGGGAGTTCCAGAGTTGGGCAGCTTTAACTGGGAAGCTGCCGGCAACTTTGGTCATTTTGAAAGTAGGGACTGTAAAACAGTGTAGGCGGTTATGGTAGGTCGGAGGGAAACCTTTCTATTGATCCTGTCTATTAAGTAGCGAGGTGCCACGTTGTTTAGACACTTGAAGGTTAATGGGGCAGTTTTTAGTCTAATCTTGTCAATGGTAGAGAGCCAATTAGTCTGCCTCCTTACCTCAGAGATATGGTCTTTTTTAGGTATTCCTAGAGCTGCTCTCAAGGCGTTATGTTGCAGAATTTTAATTTTACTGGTAATGTATTTATTAGAGCCAAGGTATAGGGCATTGCAGTATTCAAATTTGGACAACACAAGTGCTCTGGCTAATGTGGTACAGCTACTTGTTGAGAGAAAGAGTCTGGCCAATCTAATCAGTTTACATGTGTAAGCTGTGCAGGATGCGATAGCACTCACCTATTTTGCCAAGGCGAGGCTGGATTCCAGATAAAAGCCTAAGGTTTTTACCTCCTTGGCAACCTTGATCATATTGCATCTATGTCGAAGGAGATGCATTTGTGGCCAAGTTTGCTAATATTAGTTGTGGTGCCCAAAATAATGAGTTCTGTTTTGTCATCACTCAGGCATGGACCATGGAGTGCCATCCATGCATGAATGATGAGGTATATTCTATTTACCAAGGCCAAATCCTCTGGGTCGTATCCTATAAATCCTATAAAGGTCGTTCACTAGTGTGCTGTCCTTGATGTAATCCCTGCTGAGTTCAACCACCAGCTGAGTATCAGCAGCATAGACCTGCAAGTCGTTCGTGGAAGGCCTTGGCTGACGATGGTGCGTTGTTGTCTTCATCGTCTGTGTCCACCAGTGCGTCCAGCTGGTCCGGAGCAGGTGGAGGGGTGCTGAGGGCAGAGGGCTGAGGTGTGGAGACCGGAGCCAGAGACTGGTACAGAACCATCTGAACTGTGAGAGGCAGGGGAGCCGGAATCAAAGGAGCCGGAGTGGGCAGCAGGGGCTGGACCGGGGCCTGTGGTGCTGGAGCCATAGGTGGAATGACTATAGGCGCAGGTGGAGGTGCCGGAGGGAGCATGTCCCCGATTACATCCCTAAAGATGGACCCCATCTGAGGAGTTCTCATGAGCGTGAGGAACTTTTCAAGGAACCTGTCCACGCAGGCCGGTGGGGTGGCAGGCGATATTGAGGGTGTAACGGGCGGCTGCTGAGGCGGCTGCATACTTGTCTAGCTGTTTGTGGGGTAAACCTGCCCTGCGCTGCTGATGGATAAGCTGTAGGCCGCATGCTTGGTTGACACCAGTCCCACCTTGTAACTCGTTCTCGCACCTGCTCCGTTCCTCGGAGCGATATCGGACGAGCGGCCATCTCGTCTGGCACGGTGGCCATCTTGTCGAGCAGCATACCACGTGCCGAAGTCGTGGTGCTTGGCTCACTGGGCCCGTCCTCCTCCAGGACTCTTGGCGATGGAGCATGAAAAACTATCCTGCACCTCAGGCCGAGGCCTGGTAGGAGTGTCGCCCTCAGCAGAGTTGCTGGTAGTGCTGTGTGAAGGTGCTTCCTCTGCCATGTGCCGGTACAAGGGCAAGGCCCTTAGGGTGTACACCCAGTAAAAGAACCTTGCAGTCCCTCAGCACTTTCTCCAGGTTTTACAGATCCCCCTCGGCCTGGTGGCCGGTAACCGAATTAGCCTCGGTACCCGTGCTGGTTAGAGAACCAGAGAGGTTCCTCCCGTCTGAGCGTTTCCTTGGGAAGGAGTTACCCTTGCGGGGTGCGCTGGAAAAGAGCGGCCCTCCCTTAGGCCTCGACTTATGTCTGACGAAGTCCTTCAAGTCCTCTGGAGATAACTTCTCGAAGAGCTCCCTCCACCTAGCTTGTCTGTTCGTCAAAGCATACGAAGAAAGTGCGTTGCATGTGGTGTAACCCTCCCATCTGTGGTCGGGGCCAAGGCAGCAGAGGCAAAGAGCGAATGGAACTGATGTAGGGAAGAGCTCCTCGCAGGCTGGACACCTGCTGAAGCCCACTGAAGTTGACATGTGCCAGGGAGGAGTCTGGCGCCAGAGGACCGAGTACCTGATTGATAAAAGGACAAAAGACAGGTATCCGGAGAAGAGCGCTTGGTATTACATGGCTGAAGCCAAACCCAGGAGCGTTGGTGTAATCTGCCCGTTCACGTCGACGCAGAAAAGGGGACTGAGGAGTGGCGCCAGTGGGCGGTGTCAGGGGAGCGCATGCTCCCAGGGCTGCGCCCCCGCGCGCCTCTAAATTTAAATGGGAAGAAGATTTTTTCTGGTGAAAAAGGTTCCATCTCCCGTCCCTAGCGAGGGATGCCCATGCAGTATGGAGTAGAGGGGACGGGTCGCAAGAGTATCTGTAGGAATGGAATGACAAATAATCCACCAAAACTAAATAAAACATGAACTGTTCAAAAGTGTTCCAGCGAAACAGGTTCAAGAGTACAGTCGGATCGTAAAACAAGCAGAAAAGGGTTCATATTCATTTATTTTTTTGTATTCCGGTTTGGTTTGATGTCTTCATTGGCTGACAAGTACAAGATCAAAATTTAAATCAAAATACATCTTTCAACTAACTCACAGATTTGTTCTCAAGATCTTGATTAGGCCACATGTTTTTCACGGTCATATTTAAGTGAAACGTGTCTAGTGATCCAAGACATTAAGTGCACCGTCACACTAAAAACAGGTCTCCAAGTCTGGTTATGAGGTGGGAGTATTTTACTCCATATTATTGAAGTTGGGAGTGAAGGGATTTTTCAGGGAGTATTTTATTGTCCAATGGAGTATATTTAGTCAGGCAAAAACAGATTTTCATTTGAAAAACATAGGTATTTTTGTTCTAACATATTGTTTGTGGAGAAGTATGGTAAACGAAAATCTTTTAAATTTTCTTCCAGCCCCTCAAATAGGTTATGACGTGAGTCGTCTTTAAATATACACATTTTCTGTATTTAGAAAGGCATTGCTCTTTGCTGTCCCTCTGCTTCTTGATTTGATTACGAACGTGCATGTTTTCTTTGAATACTGGACATGTTTTGTCAGTCTCCATGTTCTTTTTTTGGTTCATATATTTGATTTTATTAACTTAACACAAAAGGCTTCACTTTTCTTACATGACCTATATTGAGAAGACCCCATACTACTTTTAGAATACCCTTTGGGCTTCAATACATCAAAATTAGCATCCCCCAAACCCCACCAAGCTGCCCCTCCCCTTCCTCTTTATGGCATTCTAAGGTCAGTGTTTATTGTTGAGATATATGGGAGCGAGAACTGGTGGACTACGTTGTCCACAGTTCAAGTTCACTCAGGATCCACAGAGAATCAAGGAAAATGTTGATAACATGTCCTCCCGTCTATAAAATGAAATAGAACATTGTCCATGCAGTGACTCAAATGTCTGCATTGTCTTCTCTCTGTGCTACCACTGAAACCAAGTACGTGTTTTCTGCAACAGCGCCACAATGCCTAAGGGCCGATGTGCGCTTTACAAATGGAAATACATACATAAATATATGGAGGGAGGAGTTGGAGAGGATGAGCTTGGGCGTTTCTAGACCATTGCATACAATTCTACCGGGGTGTCCCACGATTGCTGACCCATGCTTTCAAAGACCGTTACATGTGATGCACGTGGCATAAAGCGGCACAGGCAGTCGGGAAACAGTTGCAGCCTCTCAGTTAAAGTAAACTGCCGTCTAGCCTATTTCCCATCATCCTGATGTGTGTGATGTGGCAAGGCCGCCCATGGTTCTCCTGAATAATAGAACCTATGCTAAAGATCGGACTCGGAATCCTCACTCTTACCATGTGTCTTGTAACTTCCTCCATTCTGTAGCAATCCGCACAGAGTTTTGCAAGATCAAAGGGTGATCATAGGGGAAAAAGAAGGCTAAAACTGCTGACAAACGTCTTACTCGCCTCTGCTGCGAGTTACATTATCGGAGGATAGCACAGGGGCAACGTGCTGGTCTTGGAAGCAAAACCACGCAGAGCAACAGAGGTTCGAATCTCGGATCCCTGCTTAGAAACCAAACTCAGGTATGTATAAGTTGCGTTATACAAAAATATTATAAAACAATTAATGTAATTAATTAAATAGGGTAGAAGATTCGGTATGAATAGTTCTGTCACAAGTTTTCTGAGGTGTTCACTTTACTCTTTCGTGGCGATTTCCAGCAAGGTCAGATTCATGTTCTGTTACTCTGCTTTTGTACTACGCCGAACAACCAGCGTAGTAGTTTCAAATCTCCAAATCCTTGTCCTAGGCGAATTCCAGGGTCACCAGAACTTGGTCTGCAAAACTAATATAAAAAAACCTACTTTTGAAACCTATATGTGTTTTTGAAATAACCGCTTCAGAAAAGAACCTTAAATTACATGTTCTTGCTGTTTTGACAAAACTTTGGACCTTCCTACCTGATAACATAACATTTCCTTCTGTAAAGAATGGAACAGCCTACATGTGTGTCTTTGGTTACCAGGGGCATAATAATGTTCACACTCCCACTCATCTGTTCCCTTTCCCTTACTGTTTTGTTCACATCGAAGTCAACGGTAGTCTGGGAATTATTTTACTCTGAAACCTCCCATTAGATTCATAAGATTGCATATTTGCTTTTGTTATAAATCTCATAGGCAGGCAAGAAAGTGACACAGGAAAACGATAAAAAAGAAAAATACCACACAGAAAAAAAGCACATCGAGTATATTTCTTCTCAAGTATATTTCTTACCAAAAGTGAACATAAGCAAGGATCTTGCGCCCCATGGTGGAGGACTGCGGAAAAGCATCCACATTTGTGGCTCCCGACAGCCACCTAGCATTACTGGACATTTTCTTATCAAAACTTTCTACCCCTGGGCTCTCCCACATTCTGGAACTAGGTTTCTCCTCAGATTTTAAATGGGCCATTAAAACCTTTCACAAAATGTTGCCTTTTTACAACTCAATCCTTATATATGTTGTTTAGCTCTTGTGCAGTTAACTGCTTCAAGGCATTTTGGACCTGCTGTCAGGGGGATTTCCATTTCCCCTGTATCGAGGGTGTGAGGGAAGCCTGCTCACAAGAAGGAAACTGTTTCCATGAAGTTAACCTGACTATGTTTGAAAAAAAATAATGTAGAATTGCTGTGAGCAACTTTGGGAAAGTTTTTATTTTGCATCTGTGTCGTGACTTTGCCAGTTCGGCTCACCGGGAGAGTTTAGGCCAACTGCAGCTTCCAAAAATCACGGTTGACCACTTTAGGGATAGACATACAGTGTTGTAGAGTAATACTCGGGACACAAACTTTAAGAGGCACACGTGGGATCGGGGAGGAAGGGGCAGGAACGGAAGCACGGGAAGTTAGTTGATGTATGTAGGAGATTAAGGAGGTTGGGGTAGAGCCCCTGGGAGCGATTGTCCCCCAGTGGAATTTTATTGCAAATATGCAGATCTCCTGATCCCCCACCTTAAAGTGTATGATGAAGCCTATCAGGCTGGGTTACTTCCCGGTTCAATAAGGGAGGTGGTAATCGCAGTGTTGCTGAAGGCGGGGGGGGGGGCCCTTTAGACTGCACGTCCTACCGCCCTAGACTGCACGTCCTACCGCCCAATCTCATTGTTAAATGCTGATGCAAAAGTCCTGGGGAAGATATTAGCTGTCAGACTATCTAAAGTGGCGCTCATTTTTGTACACCGGTACCAATGCCGCTTTATAGGGGAGCGCAGCACCTTGATGAACCTGACCCGGCTACACCATGGGATGGATAAGGTCAGAGATTCTGGGAGGGAGATGGCGCTAGCATCTTTTTATGCGATGAAAGATTTTGACTCCTTGGAGTGGGACTGGCTGTTTAGGGTACTTTGGGCCTTTGGACGCGTGTGTAAAGACTGGTAGGGGGTGTCTGTACTTCCGATCTCTATATGGTAGAGGAGAGGCACAGAGGACCCCAGCCAAGATTCTCCATTTGGTAGCAATGGACGAGCAATCAAGGCCTAACTTCTCAGGCGGTGATGCGGGCTGGTTCTTAAGTACAGTGTAGTCCCCGAACCCCCACAAAGGAATGTCCACACACTGTATTACTGAAAACAAAGTCTTTATATCATTAATATTCAAAGGTATGTACACGATCACAATAACGCACTTTGTACTCGGAAGTCAACAATGATAAATATATACAATTCTAAAGTGGTACCACCAATGTTATCGAATCTCATTAAAGTGCATCAACTGTATGGTTAAAATGTCACACAGATCAATAACGAGGAAACCAGCAATAGAGATACGCAGGAACGTAAGATGGTTGACACGGTAGTCTTATTTCCTCCTATTAAGGTTTTACCCCCCCCCAATGTACCTGGTGGAATAGAGTTCTCCGAAGATGCGTCGACCGATTCTTCTTGAGTGATTCCCTTTAAAGCAGGAGCCACGGATCGTCGAGAGGCGTTGAGGAACTCGGCGTTCGGTGTCGGGGAATCGACGGCCCTTCTTGAGTGCCCTCCCTTTAAGGCAGGAGTCACGGGTCGTCGAACGTCCGACGGCAAACAGGTTGAACTACGGCCGTGAAGTGGCAGCTTCGTTCCTAGCGGTGCTCGTCGACGACAGAGTGTTGGCGTCCTGCAAGGGAGAGGCGTGCGGGGCACCTCAGTGACGATAGTTCTGGATCGCAAAGAGATGATGAAGAACTGTGGCCCAGCAAGGGCGTCGAGTCCTTGGCGTCTCTGTGGTCCTTAGGTGGCGTGAAACCCACTGGCAGATGCTCCCCGGCACGTCGACGGTCGTGCCTTCTCCAGCGGGATAAAGCGGGCGATGATGCAGACGAGAGCGTCCGATGATCAAATGAAGTTCTAAGGCAAACGGGAGCACAGCGGCTCCGGTCGGCGACGGCGGTCGTCGACAGTTATGGACAACAATCCGAGTGCTTCTCTGAGATTCCGCGGCAGTCCCCGTCTCGGGTCGGCAGCCTGTCGAAGGTCTGTCTACCAGGGAGCTTTGGCAAACATCAGCTGTGCACGATGGTCCCCCGTAGCTCGGGAAGAGGGCGCCTTACCAGGTCCTCTCTGGGTCAGTCCTTGGAGACACAGCAGCTTTCAGATTGTGAAGGAAAGCAACAGCACTTCTTCTCGTCCAGCAGGGCTACAAGGTCAAGCTTCAGTTACTCCAGTTACTCGTCGTAGTGGACTTCAGCTTCTGAACACGATTCCTAGCAGTGAGAGGTCCCCAGATATACTGTTGATCTCCCATTCATTCCGCTGGGTCACACTCAAGCATCCAATCACGACTAAGGGCATTCATGCAGGCAGGCAGCCAATCGGGCACACAAGGTATTCAGGCCATTCACTTCTCTCCAGGCACTCACAACAAGTTATGTGTATTGGGACAAGTACCCAGCCATTCAACACTCCAAGCTGCATTCATACCGGTTTCGGGCAGGGCTGTCTCAGCCATTGTGTCAACCACCAGATACTAGACATCCACAACACAGAATGCATATTCGTCACACACTCTATTCACCCGGGTCCCACCCACAGGAGGTACCCATAACATACATCACTGGGAAGTCTCCAGCTAGTCTGGCTGGGCCTTCACAACACCATATATGGCACTTCCACCCAACAGCCAGTCAGGGGGGAAGGGACAGAGTCAGGGCTTCCCAGGACTTTGGGAAAACAAGGTAATAGGTAATAGAAAGCAAGATGCCACAGGGGCCATCTTGTTTTCCATCAGGAATCAACTGATCCCAATGGCAGGGCCGGGGTATCCCAAAATGAAGGATACTCCACGCACCTGTCAAATTCAGCATGGAGCTGCCACCAGCCCATACCCTGCTCTGCGGGCCACCCACAGGTGTCCAAAAAGATACACTAGGGGCACAGGGTTGTACCCCCACCCATGGGTGCCATAAGGGTATCCCACAGGTCCGTTCACCAAACGGAAAGAGAGAGCTGCACCGCCAGGAGTCCCACATGAACTCCTACGCGGAAAACACGACAGAACACACGATAAAAAGCAGTAAAGGACAAGGATACGGAGGCCCTGTCCCTCCGATGCATTTCCAGAATCACAGTGTGGAAAACATCTGTCAATGGTTACGAATGCTGTATAGCAAGCTGGTAGCAAGGGTAAAAACTAATAATTGTATCTCATCGCAGTGGGCATTGGGCAGGGGTGCACTATCTCGCCAATCTTATTTTCGATGACATTGGAACCTCTGGCAGGGTTTCTCAGGAAAGAAATGGGAGAAGCAGGGATACTCGCAGGAGGGGTGAGGCATATTGTCTCCTTATATGCAGATTTACTTCACTATGTAGTGAACCCGCGAGAGAATATGGCAATGTTTTCAGAGATTCTGGGTAATTTCCGCAAGCCGTCGGGGTTGTGTGAATAAAGAGAAGTCGTTATGGTTTCCATTGGGGGCCATGCATGGCCCCGATTTACATACCCTTCCAGACTGGGGATACAGTGGGAAGGGTATGCATTTAAATACTTAGGAGTTATGCTTTTCCATGAGATTGAGGAGACATTTGTGTACAATACTGGCAGAGTGCTGTCTGGGATCGGAGGCTTGTCAAATTTTGGAAGAAACTGCCAATATCATTTATGAGGAGGGTGGCGTTGTTCAAAATGGTCATACTGCCAAGACTTCTTTACTATTTCTCTAATATACTGTAAGGTATTAAGAAAGTATTTTTTAAAAAGCTGGACGAGAAGGTGGGGAAGCTCTTATGGGGGACAGGGGAGTTTAATTGGCAACTTTGAGATGCCCACAGTCGGAGAGGGGGTCATAATCTACAGACTATGGACATTACTTCATTGAAAAAGTAATTAATGTAATTTTAACTAATTAAAAACTAAAACCCAGGGGGTGCATGGATGAAGGACTCCTTAACACGTCCCTCCATCGCCCAGGCCGTTAGAAACTGAGTGTGCCTCCACTCATCGCCCCCAGCAGGGTGATCCGACTGTGCAGGGACGGGGTTAGTTTGGGGGCAACATGGTTCCTGAAACACGTAGAGAATCGGTGCTCCAGAGCCGAAGATCTGTCCCTCTTCCTCGCAGCAGAGAAAGCGAAAGGGGAGGTCAGGACTCCTGTGGCCCGCGCAATCGCAATTTCTGGTCCTCGAGGTGAGACGGTCGGAGGCAAGCCCGACCCAGCGGGCAGGCAGCGGTCCCTCACCAGCTCCTTCCCAGATCAGGGGTACTTCACTTTTTTTTTTTTAAAAGGGCGGTGTGCCCAGCTGTTTGGCGGGTCAAGCTCTGTACCCCGCCCTGGCAATGGTGCACAAGCGGAGGATCCAGTCACGCCTGGGGGACACCGGAAACACAGAGGACACAGAGGACGACATTGGGAAGGGGGAGGTCCTGCCCTGCATACATGGGCAAGAAAGACGGACAATAACAGAAAAGAGACAATGGCGGACAGACTGAGGACTCTATGGTGACGAAGAGGGACGTTACCTCGCTACTGGAAGAGATCCGGGGCGCGAGGGCCGACATTGTTGGAAAAGTTGACAAGATTAATGTCAGACTTGGCAAAATGGAAGAGAAGCTGCAGGAGGTGGGACACAACCAATCCTCTCTGGATACCATGGAGACCCAAAATGAAGTAAGGCTGGGAGACATAGAAAGAAGGGAAGCAGAAATGGTGCTAAAGATGGATGATTTTGAGAGTCGCGAGGAGGAACAGCCTTTGTTTTTTCAGTATCCTGGAAAATGAGGGGGCGAGACCGAAAGGGACCTAAAGAGAAAAATTCACAATATCGCTAAACTCCTCTTCAAAGACGACTCACTTGGCGAAACAAAAATCCAGAGTTCACAGGACTGGGGGCCCATCTAGAGGCCCGAGATGGGTACCGATGTGCTTCCACAACTACCCGGACAAGCTCAAGATCCTAGAAAAGGCTAAAATCAGGTGGCCAGTCCTGTTGGGGCACAGCAAGGATTACTATCTTCCCCGGATTTATCCTCCCTCACCCTCGCAAAGAGGCAGATGTGCCTACCCCCGATGAAGTAGTTGAGCGGAAAAGGTGTGCGTTACAGATGGGATTCCCTTTCTCGATCTCCTATGAACTTGATGGGCAGAAGTACAGGCTCGCAACCGAGGAGGAAATAAATAGACCCACGAGAGAGCTACTCAGCGAGGAAGGAGTCGCCCTGGGATCCCAGATGGAGAATGGAGGAGACCGATGATGGCGCATCAAGGGACCGAAAAGAAGGAGATTCCTGGGCTCTATGAAATTTATGTAGCTCAATGCCTCCCCCCTCTAACACATCCTGATCATACTCTTGGAGGGGGACACAGGCTGATCTTGACATGGATATTCACTCGCTGCTGCATAGTTTGGTTCTTTGGGACATCCAACACGTGACTCTGAATTACAGCTGTGTTCCCTAGGGGTACATCAGAAGGAAAAAAGGAGAGCACAGTCTGTACCCTAGGGGAGGTAAAGGCCTGAAGGTTTTGGTTCAGGGTTTCAGAGAGTTTGCAACAGTTTAAAAAGGTTTGGTTTGTATGGGGCTTGTTGGAGCTTGGGGCTTTGAGGCGCATAGCGATGGGGCCTGGGCTTCGGGCTTGTTTGGTGATGTTACTGAGAGGGACCAAGCGCTGTGGGGGAGTTTAGGCGGTTTGGTTGGATGTGATGGCTCTTGTAATGTTTCCCCGTGTAATCAAGCCTCTAGAGCTCGGGGGGGGGGGTTTATGTTCTCTTTGGAGACTTATTTTGGGCATCAGACTTGTATATGGCTGTGATAGGGGGTATCGATAAGTGCGACAGTCTCTGTGTATGTACACATAATGTGAAGGGGTTCAATTCCACAACAAAGAGGTCACTAGTTGCCAGAGAGTTAAGAGATTGATGTCCTATTTTTACAGGACATCATATATCGGAGAGGCGATGAGGGAAAGATTCCCTGTGGCCTTATAGGGGGTAAATACTGGTGGTCAGGAATCTCCAGGAAGGCGAAGGAGTGGGGATCTTGGTACGGAAAGGGCTCCGGCTGGAGGTAACAAAGAAATGGGTTGATACAGAGGGGAGGGCCTTGTTGATCAGAGTCTTGATTAAGAAAATAAGGTTTACCTTCGCAACAATATATGCCCTCAAACAGGACCAGAAGAGTTTCCTATAAAGAACCTTAGAAAAAATAATGATAGAGGCACAGGGACATCTTATTCTGGGGGGTGACTTCAATGTCTGGATGGAGGTGAACCTGGACAGGCATGCTAGGCGAGATGGATAGGGGGAGCATCAGGAACAGGGAGACGCCGAGCTCAATACGGTCATGGAGCTCTTTGGTTTGAGGGACATTTGGCAGCATTTACACCCACAGGTGAGAGGATTTACTTTCTAGGTCAGACCCACATGGTACTCTCACGAGAATAGACTACCTGTACATTTCGAGGGAGTTATGGGAAGTGGTAAGGGACTCAGGGATTCACCCGATCTCATGGTCAGACCACAATATGGTCTCTGTAGACATTAAATTGGGGGGGATTTGGTCCCTAGAAACTCCAAGTGGAGATGCAATTATTTGTTGCTGAAGGACCCAGTGTTTAAAGGAGAACAGAATTAGGGACTTTTTTGCCATCACTGACACAGGGGAGATGAGGAAGGGCATGGTGTGGGATGCAGCTACGGCCACCTGGAGGGGCCTGCTGATCAGTTAGGGGACCCATAAGAAAAGGGAACGCACACTCGTACAAAAAAGGCCTAAGGGAAAGAATACGTGCCCTGGAGAGGCTTGCTCAGTCGACACCGGGTGACAGGGAGGACCATATTTTCGAAGCAAGGGCTCTGAGAGAGGAGATTAAACTGCTGGAAGTGGGCAAAATAGCTTGCAACTTACAGTTCTTTCAACAGAAATTCTATGAGAAGATAAGGCTGATCCACTTTTGGCCGCGAGACTCTGAGGACAACGGGCAGAGAGATGGGTCACAGAGATCGAGGACAGGGTGGAGGGAGAAGGGGATACGGTGGAAGGGATTCAGGAAGCATTTAATTCATTCTACGAGGATCTTTACAAAAGCGAGGAGAAGGCTAGGAGAAGGCTCTCAGGGGAGAGATCAACCATTATCTTGAGGGGTCCCACCTCCCCTTTCTCCAGGAGACAGACGAAAGCCATGGAGGCCCCAATCACAGGGGAAGAAATTCAGGCCACTATAGGGCATCTCAGACTGGGGAAGGCATCGGGCAACGACGGTTTCACCTCAGGGTGCTACAAGACCTTCTCAGCGGTCCTGCTTCCCTTCCCGACGCTTCTCTTCAAAGATATTATGGAGATAGGAAGAGCTCCTGACTTCTTTGTCCAGGCCCTCATTACAGTGATACCCAAAGAAGGCAGGGACCCTAGATCCTGTGGCTCCAATCACCCAATCTAACTTTTAAATATAGACGCCAAAATCTATGCTAGGGCCCTGGCAGCAAGATTGGAGGTGCATCTGCCAAAAATGCTCATTCTGACCAAGAGGGTTTTGTGAGAGGACGCCAGGGAGCGGACACCATGAGAAAGACACTGCACTTGATAAATTAGGCCCGGGAGATGGAGGGGGACCCCGCTCTTCTCGGTAGACACTGAGAAAGCTTTTGAGAGGGTGGAATGGGATTTCCTTGAGGCGGTCCTCATCAAAATAAGGCTGGGAAAGAGATTTATACGGGGTGCTATGTCAATCTACTCCTCCCCGAGGGCCTGTGTCTTGGTTACCGGGGATACTCTAGGTGGTCCAGCCTGGGAAGGCGGGTGAGGCAGGGTTGCCACTTTCCCCAGAGATATTTGTGCTCTCACTGGAACCCCTCACTCACAGACTGAGATGGGATCAGCGGGTGGAAGGGATTAGGGTGGGCGGGAAAACTTCTAAAATCAGGCTTGTATGCCAATGATAGGTTACTCCACATGGTACACCCACTGACCTCGGTCCCGGCCGCAGTCAAGTTGATTGAGGAACATGGTCGACTGGTGGGGTTCAAAATTAACACAGGAAAATTGGTCCTTTTCCAATTAGACAAAAGCAAAGACGGAGAGGAGGAGCGGTTCCTACCATTGGGCATGAAGGTCAATCTGGGGACACTGCGCTACCTGGGCATTAATGTCACAAGAGAACGTAAGGGCTTATATGAGGCAAATTCCCCCCCCCCCCCGGATGACTGGGGTGGAGAAAGATCTGGGAAAGTTGAACAGCTGACCTTCTCGTGGATGGGGCGACTTAAGGCGATCAATGGGATCAAAGTGGTAGTGCTTCCCAAGATTCTGTATTTGTTCCAGATGCTCCCTATACAGATCCCAGACGGCTACTTTAAAGCAACCCGGGGTGCTCTCTCGCAGTTCCCCTTGCAGGGGAAGAACCCCAGGGTTCTATACACAACATTGAGCCTCCCAAAGGACAGTGGGGGTGTGGGACTCCCAGACATACATATGTATTATAAAGCCACCCAGCTTAGGGTCCTGATCCCACACCTAAGAAGGCAGGAAGACTTACAATGGGTGGATCTTGACACCCACTACCTGCGACAGTCGCAGAGTGGCTATGAGGTTCCCAGGTCGAAATTACTGCATAGGATAAGGAAGCGCCATATTATGGGCACCATTTGGAGTATTTGGCAACAAGGAGTGGGATCAGCTGGTGTTACAACTTGGCCATCCCTGCTGGCCCATCTTTGGGTCCCGGGGATCAGGGACACAATCCCGAACCGAGAGTGGTTCCAAGACTGGTATGAAGCGGGTCTGGAAAGGGCAGGCCAATTATGGAAGGATGGTAACTTCATCAATATACAGGAGTTGGAGGAGGCACTGGTGATAGGCTCACTCTCCAGCTTCCTGTACCTACAATTGAAGGGGGTGATGATGAGGGAGGCCTGGAAAAGGAGAAATCACAGAGGGAGCTTACACCCTTCGAGGGGATCTTGGATACTGGGTCAGGCTCTAGGCGACTAATCGGTGCACTGTATAGGGCCCCAGTGGAGATTAGGGGGCCCTCAGCCAAGCAGAGACAACGCTGGGAAGGGGATTTCAGGAGGGGAGCTTTCCCCGCGGAAGTGGCAGAAGATGTGCTGTGGGGCCTCCCAGACAATCATTTCCTGTCAGTACAAACTACATGGAATCAAACTCTTATATAGGTGGCAATATGACCCGGTCAGGCTCTCCAAGATGTATCAAGGAGCGAGCCCCACGCGCTGGCATATGTGGTGGGTATGTACGGCGGTCCTGTCCTATTGGGATGAGGTCCTTAGCTGGATTAAAGACCTAGACAGGATCACAAAAGGGCGGGGGGGGGGATCTGATGCAGATATTATTTGGACTACAAGAACAGGAAGGAGAATACATGATATTGCCTAAAATGATTCACAGTCGGCTCCTTTCTGGAAGGACATGTTTGGCAACACACTGCAAGAGAGAGCTTCCCCCCAGAAAGAACGAATGGGCCATCACGGCCCGGAACTTATACCGGATGGAACGTCTGACAGCAGCCATCCATGGAGACACTGGGTCTGTCGAACTGGAATGGTTGGATTTCTGTGAAAAATATATTCAATTGACTTGAGGGTTACTTGTCACTCACAACACAGAGCCTAGACGTTCCCAACTTAAAGGTCCACATACACTAATTGGATCTGTCACCTGCTCAAGAGTCTAAGAATTCCCCCAGTGGCGCAAGGAGAACGGGGTGAACGTGAGAGAGCCATTCATTTATTAAGTGATCAACGGCGGGTGTTTACGGCACTGGTGAGCAGATCGGGGGAGGGGCTAGAGGACACTTGCAGTCTTTGTTTTCTTTGTGTTTCCTAAGAATGCTATTGATCCGGTTAAATGGATCGAATGTTACAAATGTGACTTGTGTTCTTTATAAAACTCAATTTAAATTTTTTTTCATTGTCTTTTGGGGGTTCCCCCAGGCCCCCTTTTTTTTAGTAATATTTCCCCCACTCCCAAAACCAATATTTTTTTCCGTGGTTTTTTCATCGTTAAAACGTCATTATTTGTTTTCTATTCGATATAATCACTGCATACCATTGCAAGCAGTATTGGTGTGGACAGATGCAAGGGGTGAACTTCTGACAGTTACTGGGGGCCCTTCTGGCTCACAGGACGGGGATACACTCTGCATTTGGCCCCATTTTGTGATTTTCGAATATAGGCAGGCTGCCATAGTTGTCATTACCTGCCTGCACACTGCATTTTGGCCTATTTTGTGATTTTCGAATCTAGGCAGGCTGCCATAGTTGTCACTACCTGCCTGCACACTGTACTCTAGCCTAGGTTGTGATCTCTGAATTTAGCCAAATCTTTTGTCGCTAAAATTGCCCCCAAAGTTGTCACTTTTGATACACTTAGCAAACACCTGCCTCTCTATTCGGCTGTTGCATTGACTGCTGCCCCACCCTGTGAACACTACCACGGTTAACCTTGACAGAACGCTGCTTAGTAACCTAGTAGTCACCTGACCCTCTATCTGACTGCTGCACTGGATTACTGCATTCTGATACCTAGCTGCCCTATCTCTGAATACCGCCCGGCCATCTAAGATGCACCTAGTAGATACCTGCCATGCCATCTGACTGCCACATCCTACCTACTCCCAACAGAATGTACCTCCCAGGCATCTACTCAGCATTGGTGAGAGTAATTCTCCACCTCATCCATTTATCCGGCCAGCCTAGCCCTACCTTTAGCTCTGCCTCCATAGGCAACCTTCCTCCACTCATTATGTATCTCACTACACCATGCAGCCTTACTGCTAGAAACGCAAAACTACGGGCCAGACTACGCAAACTATTTGAACCTCGAGCCAGGGATTCCATCCAGTCTAAATTGATTAACCGGACCCCACCTATGTACACTGTCACTCCTACCAACCGCCCCACAGACACTCCTAAGCATAGCCTATGACCAAGCATAAGGCTCACAACTTAACCACTCTACCCACCTGCACCAAAACTATCTACATGCCCATAAGAGGTGCCTTAATTAATGCGCGATCTGTAATAGCCCTTGTCACAGATATAGCAGACCTCATTCTTGCAGATGAACTAGATTTCCTAGCCATCACCAAGTCCTGGCTCCATGCAGGCACTGGCCCAGCCCTCTCACTAGCCATCCCTGATGACTATACTATCCTCCGAGCGGACAGAGCAGAATCTAGAGGCGGAGGCCTTGCCATAATTGCCAAAACGCACCTCAACATTAGACTTGATACCACAAACCTCCTCACTTCGTGTGAATCTCTCACAGCTAAGCTGTAACGCTCACCTGACTCCCACGGGGGCGCTAGCCTGGTTCGCGCTGCTGTGACCTCGTCTAAGGTGATGCGCAGGGTTCGGAAGACGGACTGGACCGGGCCCCAGATCTGGCTTGTCTGACTCGCAGAAGTATCCTTCTGTAGGTGAGAATAGGGGGTTAACTGTCTGCGGGGTAATGCAATCGGCCTCCCACTTACCCCTCTCACCCTCCTGTGCTTCCCCGTAGCGTCTCACCTTAGGGTCTGGAAGGACGAGCTCTCCATCCTGCTTCTGATGCAGGGGCGCGTTGGTATCCAGTTACGTCACTGGATTTTCAGATGGGTGAGAACCAAACTTGCTTGGCTTCCGGGTAAGTTTTTCTATAAGTGGTTCCCCTTGTGTCCATGCATTAATGTTCTAATGCTAGTGTCTTTTTCCCCATAGGGGCCGGGGTACGGAATGCCGGGGAACAGGCAACGACCCGAGGTGAGCGGTGAAATCCTTGTGGAAATCAGGTAAGTCTTTAATGAGTGTTTTGGTAATGTCTTTTCATTCACTCATTAACGCTGATGTCTTTTTCCCCTTAGGGGCCGGGGTCCGAAAATGCCTGGATGCGGCGCGGAATGAAAAGGGAATGACCCAACAGGTAAGTCTTGACATGGAGTTTTAGCTTCCCTTTTCCCTTCTTTCTCTCACCTTTGTTCTTGTCTTTTTCTCCCTAGGCGCGGGGGCGCGACTGCGAATCCGGATGGTCGCTGCTGAACATGGAGGCGCCCTGTAAAGGTGAGTAGAATGCGGCGCTGCAGCGATCGATGCAATGTGCTTTTAAAAATAAATGTCTTCCTTTTCAGGATTGTCGGCGAAATGTCTCTGGGATGCAGATTTAGCAGGTGAGGCCTTTTCCTTCTTCTGTTCTCTTGTTCCCTTCCTTTGCAGGTGATTCAGGATGCTGGCAGGTGTGGCAGAAGTCAAGATGCAGACACGGTGAGCGTCCAGCTGCTAGATGCAGAACAACGCGAAGCACGTGTGGCTGATCGGGTGTGGTTTAAATAGCCTTGGAAGAAGTTCCTAGAATGTGTCCTTCCTCCAATCAGGTATGTATCCTTCCCCGACCACGCCCGGGTGGTAAATGAGTCCCACAGGTAAAGTAGTTCCTTTCAGGCCTCAAGGAGGCCGGGGTTCTGCAGCATGGTCTGCATCAGGTAAGTGCACCCAAACACTTTCATAATGAGCCTGGCGCCTATGGCGCCAGGACTGACGTTTTCTATGAGCCTGGCGCCATAGGCGCCAGGACGCTCTCCAAAGTACCCCATAAGGGGTTGCTGGGTCCTTCCCCAGGGACTTGATGTCTGCTTTCGGGGACGCAGGGCCTGAGCCGGCTCCCCGGGAGCGGGCATCGTGACATTAGCTTCCCACTGCCAACTCCCAAACCATCAACATCCTCTTATTCTACAGATCTCCTGGTCTGTTAGGTTCTTTCGAGGAAGACCTCACCACCACCCTCAACAACCACCTAAAAAATACCTCCCCAGAGTCTCCTTCTAGGAGATTTCAATCTAGGCCTCAAACATCCCAAAGACCCCCAGGATACCCTCATTAACAATACCCTGTCAGAATTAGGCTTCACCCAAAGAGTATCCACCCCTACCCACAACAAAGGAAGAACCCTTGACTGGGTAGCAGACTTCAACTGTGTGGCCTCCATCACCGCTAATACCCCTCAACCATGGTCTGACCACCACCTCCACACCTTCAACCTCAAAGCCTCACGCCCCGCCACTAATAACTTACTTGCCACAGCTATTCCTACGAGAAGCAAGAAAAAGATTACAGCTGAAAAACTCATCCCCCTCCTTCTACCGACCTTGAACCAACTCTCAGGTACTTCCAACCCCCACCACCTTGTAGAAAGTTATAACAACAGCATGCGCTTAGCCTTAGACTCTATTGCACCCCTTAAACTGAGAAAATGTAAGCCAAAAAAACACCTGAACACTTGCTTCTCTACCCACCTAAATGCTCTCAAACTAGAGAAAAGCATAAAGGAACAAGCTTGGAGAAAATCTCCTACGCATACTAACAAGCTGATCCTCAACAAAATCGTCTCTGCATACAAAAAAGAAATCATTCTCGCTAAACAATCATATAATCAGAGAATCTCCCAAGCCAAATCCAGCACGAAGGAACTGTTTTCCATTATCAAAGAGTTGGAAACTCCTGTCCTAGTCCCAGACACATGTGTGAAAGATAAACAATGGTGCACTAGTGTCCAAAATGCCCTGTCCAATAAAGTCACAGGCCTGCCAAGCAAAAACAACAAGAAAGAATCCCTAACCAACTCTACTAACTCCAACACTCCCCCACACCTCAGAACCCCATACCCAACCCTCCCACCCGCTTCAGCTTTTCCAAAGTCTCTACATTAGAAGTGGAAAAAATCATCCTCAGCCTTAAACCGTCTAACTGCCAGGGCGACCCCTGCCCCGCACAAATCATCAAAGATGCGGCAAGAGACCTCTCACCATTCATTACCAAACTCATTAACGCCTCCTTCTCTACAGGCGGCATTCCCAACAATATCAAAGAATCGTGGGTCCTCCCCCTACTCAAACAACCCTCACTAGTCCCTACCATGCCCACCAACTACAGACCAATCACCACTGTCCCCTTCCTCCTCAAAATATTAGATAAGACTGCCTATCAACAAATACAAAAATATCTTGAACAAAACCACCTCTTGGGAATCCGGCAATCAGGCTTTAGACCCCAACATGGGACAGAAACTGCTCTCATTGATCTTAAGGCCCAAATCGACACCCTGAGAGGTAATGGGAAAATTGCTCTACTACTCATCCTAGACCTCTCAACAGCATTTGATCTAGTAGATCACAAAATTTTATGCAACCACTTGGACTCGGCTGCCCACTTCTCCCAAGAAGCCATCGGCTGGATTGAGTCATTCCTGAGCAACAGATCTATGCATGTCTTTTCCACCTTAGCTTCCGCCGACCCCATCCCCATCACATGTGGGGTCCCCCAGGGTTCTTGCGTCTCCCCCACATTGTATAACGTGTTCACAAAGCCCTTGTTTGATGATCTTGACAGTCTGGGTATCACCTACACTAATTATGCCGATGATACCCAGATCCTCATCCCGTTGGCAGGAGATTACAACAAGGATTTGGCCTTGGTGAACAGGGTATACCTCATCATCCAGGCATGGGTGGCCTCCCACAGTCTATGCCTGAATGATGACAAGACTGAACTCATCCTCGGATCCACCCCTAATCTAAATAAACTGCACCATAACTACACCAGCTTCATTATAGACGGCAAACCCATCAAGGTATTTAAAGAAGTGAAAACCCTAGAAATCTACCTAGACTCTGCCCTCTCCTTCCATAAACAGGTTAGCTCCATGGCCACCTCCACAGCCTCCACATGTAAGCTTATAAGAGCAGCCAAACCTTTCCTATCCACTCAGAACTGCATTACCTTAGCCAGAGCCCTTGTATTATCAAAACTTGACTATCGTAACGCCCTCTATGTAGGAGCCAACAAACAGATAACCAATCAAATCCAGACCGTACAAAACAATGCTCTCAGAGCAGCGCTCAGCATCCCCAAGAGAGAACACATCTCTAACATCAGGGGAACGCACAATTGGCTTACCACCACTGACAAAATCCTGCTCAAAGTAGCCTCCTTAACACACAAATGCCTCAATAATGCAGCCCCCTGCTATTTAGCTGACAGAATAGATAGATACACCCCTAACAGGCCCACCGAATCCACCAATGCTAACTTACTTACAGTTCCCAGATTCAATCGAACCAAAATGGGCGGCAACAGCTTCCAGGTGAAAGCAGCCCAACACTGGAACTCTTTACCACCGTCCCTCAGGACACCTCAAACCTATCCCCCCCTTTAGGCGCAGCTACATTCAGTGGTTAAAGAATAATTACCAATAACTGACCTCGCCTTTACTAATCACGTAATTATGTACACCTGTAAACTGTAAATTGTATATTACTGCATCTATCGCAACTGTATCAACTCATGTACACACTGTAAATTACTGTACAGCACTGTAACCAAGCTAAGAATAACCTTGCTGCTCCTGAGCCCTCATACCTTCGGGTCTGGCGCGCAATATAAATGAATAAACATAAACAAACAGACCTGCTGTTGGGCATGGTAGGAGGAATGGGGCAACCAATGTATTTTAGGTGGTGAGAACACTCACTGGGGCCTTGAAAGCTGATGTGAGTGAAGTCGATATCTGTGGGTCTGGCAGCACAACATGGCAGTGCAAGCTGAGATTCAGAGCCGGAACATGGGGCTTCTGTCGTTTTGTACTGAGACAGGCTGAACTGCAGACAGGCCAGAGGAGCTGAGGGCCCCAAAAGTCTCAAGTTAAGTTAAAGGGAGTATTAATAGGGATCATAGTAACTGGAATCTCTTGCCGGGTAATTTGGCCAAGTCAAACTGATCCAAAAGGCAAAACTCCCTTTATCTCCTAGGTACCCGGGGATCAAGGAAGTTGCATTAGTAAAATTGGTTGTGGAAATAATTCTGCTATGCAAGAGAGTCAATTATCTCTAATTTCAGACTAACCCGACCTTAGTTAAGGGGCAACGGGTAAAAGAGTTGAGACGGATTCTAAAATGTATTTGCTTTCATAAACCAACTAAGGCGCTTAGCAGGGTGTGTCCTAATCTCATCCCCAATCTACTAATAGTAAACAGGGGGCAAGTAGTGAAGGATGCCATTCCATGGTACACACATTATCAACGAATGCCAATAAGGGTGTCTAGAACCCAAAGAAACTGTCAGTGTAAAATTGCATGTTCTGTTTTCCTTTTCTCTAACATGCACGGTTGAATTTATGTTTTGCTGATTGATTTTGGAATATGCTTAGTTTATCTTATCTGTAGCCAAGGCAAATGAAAATGCCCACTTGTTGACGGAGCTAATAATCTTCAAATAAAATTATGGCCTTGTAAGTCTGCGTGGTAGTCTGTTATTGTGTGGCCTATTCAATTTATAATACCCAGTGTTAAAATCTGGTGTGTGCTCAGTGCAGTACCAAGCCTTGCTGGTGTCTAGCCTAGCCTGGGGTAAAGTGTAAAAAGAGAAAGTGGCAGAGATATTTCTTACAGTTTGTTAGTATTTCAGAAAAATGTCCTCTGCTGCCTCTAATGAGTCCTGATACTCCAGCCGCTGATCTTCCACAGTTTGCTCTTCAAAACCATCTGCCTTTTCGCCAAGCCTTGCTCGACCATGCCCCAGGAAACCTCTGATGCTTGATGCTGTACTAATCAGACATCTGGATGGCTTCTCAAAGCCATCCATCTCTCTGACATTGAGATACAAACAGGCATTGGCTAAAACATTACTTTTGTGGGAGATATTGCTATGGAAATATGTCCACATATTCCTTCGCAGGTTTCAAGAAGCCCAAAACACTAACTTTTCTGACAAGCAATAGAACTGCGCTCTCTCAGACTTTGTATTTGGACTGCAGCCCTTCCTTTGCCTCTGCAGGCCTGGACTATAAGCATTGCATCAGGTGACGGTGTGTCACCTGATGCAATAAAAGGGCTGGCATGTGTGTGTGTGGACTAAAAGGGCCAGCATGTGTGTGTGGACATGGACGTGTGTGTGTGTGTGGACGTGGAGACATGTGGGCGTGGGCGTTGCATTCAGTCTAGATTTGGAGGGCACATCTCCAGGGGATAATAAGATGCTGGAGACAGTCCAGTGAAAGGCAACCAAAATCATCAGTGGTTTAAACCATTGGTTCAACAGGGATAAGGTAACTGCTCATTTACATCCCTAAAGAGATTATAAGAGTAAAAGGGGCTTAATGTTTGAGATGGGACGGCTACGAGTAAAAATCATTATCAACAATAGTAAAAACGGAATACCACCATGAGTCACCATTCTTTTAACTCTATTGATTTTCCATCATATTTTTATTTATTGGGTATTTATAATGTGCCTATACAGCAAAAGGTGTACCAAGGCAAAGAGGGGAATAGGGGGGTGGGGGGGGGGGACAGGGATGAACAAAAAACAGTCCTACTAAGTCTTGTGACATTCGGATCTTGCAAGTGCAGTAACAAGCAGTGTCGGGGAGAGCGGGGGCAGGATGTGCCGGTCAGGGCGGAGGGCATAGGGTTATACGTGTGCTTAAGGGGAGGCCAGGTGGACAAGATCCAGGGGAAAGCAGAGAGTGCAGGAAGGGCTTGGTGGGTGCAGGCCCAGCCAGGCTATTTCAAAGGGAGGGAGCCCAGAAAGGCAAATGCAAGTTGAGGGGAGGGAGAAATCAAGTGCAGGGGTAGACTGTTCGAGGAGGGCAATCAAAAGAAGCTGCGGGGGACATTAGCTGGGAAGGGGGAGAGGTAAGAAGGAGAAAAGGAGGGCGGCATCTGTGGAGGAGAGAGATCTACCCCACCCCCCACTCTCTGCTTGGAAAAGCATCTGATCTGCAGAGAGTTGGAGCTAGAAGACTGAAGGGCTCTAGCAGGGAGGTATTTCGGGAGAGCAGGTTGGATGTAGCGGGGTCCCAGGCCACAGAAAGCCTTGTGGATGATGCAGAGGATCTTGAACCTGATCCTTGCAGCAACCGGGAACCACTGGAGAGAGATTTTAGGGCTGGAGAGATGCAGTCCCTGGGCTTAAGGCCAAGGACAAGTCTTCCAGTTCTATCCTGGATTAGTGGAAGGGGTGAAAGGAAGATCTAGGCAGATTAAGGAGGAGGTTGTTGCAGTAATCTGGCCTGGAGAGGACCAGAGCTCTGGAGACATTGAGTTTCTGGGGGAAGGTGAAGAAAGGGGGAATGCCTCAGAGGAGGGGAAGCTGAAAGTGGGCCGTCTTGGCAAGGTCTGTGATGAGAGAGGAGTTGAAGATAACACCAAGGTTTTTTTTTCCTCACAGGAGGGTGAGGGGAGAAGGCCCATGGAGGACAGCCAAAGTTTGGGAGGGAAGAAGGGAGCGGGGGTCCCAATAAGAAGGATCTCAGGCTTACTGGCATTAAGGCAGATATCATTAGCAGTATGCCATGCCTGAATAGCAGACAGTCAGGAATGAGAGAGGAAGAAGAGGAAGCAGTGGAGGGAAGCGTGAAAGAGCTGTGTGTCGTCTGTATAACACTGGAAGTTAGGAGAGAGGGCAGAGATCAAATGAGCTTGAGGGGCAAAGGTAGATGTTGAATAGCCATGGCAAGAGGATAGAGCCCCGATGGTCACCACAAGTGGAGAGTGAGATGGAGCAGAGAAAAAGGCCCAGTTGAACCTGGGAAGGTTAGTCAGAGAGGAAGGTCAACCAATACAGAGCCAGGCCTGTGATGCCAAAGGTATCACAGAGCCAATTTATATGAGTGGCTTGATGGACCACATCAAAGGCAGAGGCAAGCTCAAGAAGCATGAGAATGGAAGAAGAGTTGGAATAGAGATTGCAGAGCAAGCCTTCTGGGCTGTTGAGTGCAGTTTGCGTGCCTCTGGCTGCTATGTAGCCAGACTGGTAGTTGTGGAGACAACCAACAGATTCAATGTGGTGGAAAAGCTGAGAGATCGCCAGCTTCTCCAAGAGCTTACCCAGGAAAGGGATAATGGAGATAGGGCGGTAGTTAGCTGGACTGGAGGGGTCAGCAGAGGGCTTTTTGAGAAGAGGGTGCACACTGGAGTGCTTGGAGTAGCAGGAAGGATCCAGTGGCAAAGGCGTGATTGCGGAAATCGGTGTAGGCTGGAGCAAGGGAGGCAATGTTGTCCTTGAAAGTTCTGGAGGAGCAGAGGAGCACCTGTTTGGATGAGACTTTCATAGAGCAGACTTATGAGAAAAAGAGGAGAATGAAGGAACGGGGCGGGGGGCCCAAGGGAGGCCTGAGAGCGTGTGAGGGAGAAGGGAGTGGTGAAGACGATAGTGAGGACAGGATGTCCTGAGGTTTAGTAATGCAGTGAGAGGCCAGTGCAGAGGGCCAGGGAAGGCATAGGAGAAATGGAGACTGCAGTAGGATTGGTGACTTCCTTGCAGATTTTGAAAAGTTAAGCAGTGCTAGTGGCCTCAGAGATGCGGGCTTGGATGTAGGCCCTCTTCTTCAAGCGGATGGATAGTCTGTATTGCCGTTGGAGCAGGCGGCATGCCAGCCTGTCAGAGGATGTGCTTGAAGCCTGCCACTTCCACTTAGCAGCTGTGCACTTACGTTTCAGAGAGGCCAGGTTAGAGTCATACCAGGTGTTGCGCTTGGAGGCAGGCTTCACGCGGATCCTCATGACAGTGGCAAGGATGTCCAGGATGTTGGAAATGGAGAGAGTTGAAGGTTAGAAAAGCTGTGTCAGTGTGAGAGGCAGTGCCAGGAGTTAGAGGGGGAATGAAGGTGGTGGCTAAAGCAGCAACTGGCACTCGCTTCATCGGTCGAAAGATGGAGGAGGAGACTGGCAGTAGGGTGGGGGCTTAGCTGGGGGCCCAAGGAATTCCAGATGAGAGGACAGAAGAGCATGATCAGACCAGGAGAGAGGAGTAGTGAGAGGGTTGGATTGAGGGATGTCTGCTGAGATGAGAGCATGCAAGGTGTGTCCGGCTGAGTGCGTCGGACCGGAGGGAAGAATGGAGAGGAAAAGAGTCACAGAGGTTGTGGAAGAGCCTAGAGGCTGCATCAGAGGAGTCAAGGTGAATATTGAAGTCTCTGAGGAGGACAAGCTTGGAGGTGGGGGGCAGGAGCGAAGAGGTGAGGTCAGACCACTCAGAGGAAGAAGGAGACCGGACCAGGGGGCCTGTAGATGGCAGCCAGAGTCAGTGAGAGGACAGAAAGACACCAAGCCTGCAGATGAGGCATTCGAAGGAGGAGTAGGACTGAGTGGGTATAATAGTAGCAGGTACCCATTCAGGCAAGGTCAAGGCCACTCCACCCACGGACCAGTTAGGACCGGGCTTAGAGAGAATGACGAAGAACGAGCTTTAAGGATGGAACTAAACAAATTAATAAGAATGATTACCCGAGCAAAAATCCAATCACTCATGCAAAATGAAGATCTGCAACAGCTCCATATAAACAATGCAAACAATGGAAAAAGCAGTGCTAACAGGAAGTATGGCAAAATTTCATATTTCATTCAAAAGCATAAATGCAAGGGCATTTTGGGAATGTAGACCAGTTATCCTGATACTTGCACGCCGATATCTGAAGATAATTGGGGAAACATTTCTGCGAGACCGCCATCGGGCCCCAACCAACATATTGCGATCCGTATAGGGGTAAAATAGAGGAAAGTACATCTACTCCACCAGTACTTCAAACAGAAAGGCTAATAAAATTAGATGCATACAAAAGTCTAGAGCAGAGAAGGTACTTCATCTGGAGGAAGTTCTCTGTGGGCCTACGTGGAGGCTATGCCACATTTCCACAGTCCAGCAATTTGCATATGGCTCCCAGGACAAGGGGTGAATATGCGAATGGCTGGACTGGCCTAGCGGGAAGTCTGGAGATTTTCCGGTGGGTCTATTGTGTGGTTACATATTTTATTTCTACATTTTTTTTATGGGAAACGGGTTGGGCTTGCTCAAACGTGTAATTTGGGGCCACTTTGAAAATTGTTCCCAGTCTACCGCTGGCTGGACAGTGGCAATGCAGCAGAGATTCTACGTTCGCCCACAGTGGACTTCATACAGATCAAGTGCCTATTCTGCCCTAGATTTCTGTATGGATGAATGAGTCTGGTATCGCACAACTGTTTTTATTCCGTAACAAAACTAAAAAATTCAAAGGCGCAGAGCCTGTATGGGTTGTCAAATTATATTCTGCAGCAAAAGCTAAAGTCTGAGCTAAAATCTTACAGTTCTTATTTAGGGTATGCGTTGGGGCAGACTTCTATATCAGACCAAGACGCACGTCTGCGTCCAGATTAACTGAATTAGGGCAGACTTCAAGCCCAGCCATCATCCATAGGACTGACCGCTCTTCACTACCCTACCCCAATTGGGGCACATTTTTCTTACCCCCCTGCCTTGATAAAGACCCACACGGTCGAAACACGTGTCGACTGTCCACAATTGGGACTATGAGTCCACATGGAACAATTGATAAATGAATAAAAATTGCACTTAAAAACATGACTTTCACAAGAAAGTGTGTGGCAAATCCACGGTTTTGAACTATCAAACTAAGCGCAAGGTATCCAGGAGAAACCCTTGATCATTCTATTTTTAAGGGTTCTGCTGTCCCATTTTATGGTATTCCTAAACCTTTATTTTTTTCTTGTTTTTCAAGGATTTTGTACCTCATTTTTGTTTTCTGAGGGACATCTACATCTATTGAAGTCCCCATGCCACTACAATCCTTTTTTCTATGCTGTCCTATTGTAGCCCATATGGCCCTCTGAGAAACCTGAAGGAGTCTCACTCGTTAGTCCCCAGAGATCTGTCATCCATGTGGCCAGGACCCGGCCATCGCAATTAGATCCAGTTCCTTGGGATGGACCAGTGGGGGAGGATCACCTGGATAGGGGGTCTTCGGGAGTGGAAGTGGGACACCGACTGGTGAGATGCAGTACCCCCTTTCCTTACAACAACTTTTCCCCATCCTACCCGTAGTATATACAGAAGCTCTACCCAGCCCCCTTTACCGACACAAACACTTTCTTACACCGGGAAAGACAATGGACTAACACCAGAGCCGTTTACCTGATGTGTCCCAACACAAGGGTCAGGCAGAGTCAGGCAATTGACAACCACCCACACCCGACGGCCCTTTCCCTTCCCCACACAGATAAAATGCGGCACACAAGAGCACATTTGGACCCAGCTGAACGCACAAGGAAACAGCCATTCCGGACCGGCAGTTCAAAGAGAGAAAGGCAGCAAGACCTGGAGGGACGAGGAGGAGGAAATTGCCCTTGCCCTTTTCAACTCAGACCCACAAAGCCGCCCAAGGGATATCACAAGACCGGGAAGTCCAGCTGGCTTGTGGTGTCAACGGCACATCGGGCCCTTCGGCGTGGATAGCCAAAGCAGGGTGAAGTGCTTGCGCTGTGGTGCCGTTCTTTACTCCCGAGACAATAAGCTCTAACAGTTCAGAACAGCCACTGAGTCAGAGAAGACTGATAGTAAACCAAACCTTGCTGGGCACAAGGTTGCAGGCGGCAACATTGTTGAACAAAGAACTTGGGTAACTGAACTTTAAAGAAACCATAGTAAAAGGCCCAGAAGCAGAGTGGTCCGGCGCCACAGAGCTCTCATTCGAAGGACTCTGACTGGAGCCTCCTTCCGTTTTGTTGAAACTACGAGAACCGAGAGGCCTTAGGAGAGGCAGGCATGAAGTGTAAAAGTGGTCGTACGAGGTTCGAGCAAAATCCCTTGCTCACTCAGAAGTCTTTGACACATTGAAGAAAACAGAGTGAACTGTGATATTGGCAAATATGAACCCGATGGAGGGATGCCTGCGAATTAGGGGTAAACCGTGATATACCGTGAACATTGTGGCGACCCGGCTGCGGGATATCCACAGTAGATAATTGTTTAAAATGACATTGAGACTTTTGAATGTTAAGTTTTGAGGAAAAGGAAGTAGTGAACCCAACTGAGGGAGGCTAACATTGCAAGAAGGATCAGTGCCCGGGATCCAAGGGGCGAAGAGCAATCGCCCAATGTGAAAGATTACCAAAGGAACTTTTGTTTGTTTATTGTTTATGGTTCAGTAGGCCTTCTAAGGCAAGAGACTTTGTAGAAAAGACTTGACCCCAGAAGGTCCTGGCACCGTTGAAAGGAACTGTAACCTTGTGCTGGCGAGGCCCAGGAGTGGGCTGCGCTCAAAGGTCCCGCCTTGTCCCGTGCTAAAAATGTGAGGAAGGGAGACCACAGCCATACCATCCTGGCTTATCATTTGGTGAACACATCCTTTTATTGTGAACATTATCGCACACTATTTTGTGACTTAGTTGTAAGTATTGGTAAATGTTTTTCAGTATAGGCCCTTTTTATTTGACAAGACGCAACTGGGACTGCCTTATTATTTGATGGTCGTAGCTTGCTCCCATCTTAGATTTAGATTAGGTGTTTTTCTCACCCATTAAACCACCCTTGAACTGTGATTACTTGCGTCTGTCTTTACGTTTGTCACCATGAGTTCCTTACAGACCCCAGTCAGTTCCCCTAGACATCCCAATACACACACTGTATGAGTGGTCTTGAGAGTTTGGCAGTTTTTAGGGCCATTCTGAATGAACGGCCACACAAACCTGTGCATCTGTTTAGGCCAGGCCACAAGTGAATGTATATATCTGCTGGTTTACTGACCTGCATTGCAGTGGGATTTGTCTTTGCCACAAAGCTGGGTGGATCAAATTTAAGACCAGGTCTGGCCATACTGGTGGAGCCCTAGGACCTTGGTCTCTTCCTCAGGTAGCTTACCTTTCTGCTTGCCCAAAAGCATTTCTAGGGTGTTCGTCCAGAGCGGTTCCTCCTCCTGGTTGGGATAGAGGCCCTATATAATGCCACTGTTTCGGGGGCCATTTTTTTTAGACATCTTCCCTTTTATCCTCCATGATCTAGCACCTCGAGATTGGGAGCCTCTGTCATCAGGAAGGGTAGTGGGACACAACTTCCCCACCATCTGCTCTTTGTCTGGGTCATCTAGGGTCCCCTCCATTGCTGTCGCTGAACCATTATCTGCTGGGTGGCAGCTCCATTTTGCCCTTTGAGCCATCAAGGTCCACTTGGTCGGGGGACTCCTTTTCTGGTGCCTTCTCCTTCGTTGCTACTGATCCTGGCTGGTGGCATCAGGCATCACCCTCTGGGAACGCAGATTGTCTTTTAGGTAAGTTGGATTGTCATTCTGACAAGTCCCTGGGTATCGGATCCGGTAACTTGACTTTGGGAAGAAGAATCTTTTTACTTACCAGGTTGAGGTTCCAGAGGCAAATTCTCCAAATTGGGTGCCACGAGTATTTAATCCTGGGCTGTTGGATTATTAAGGAGATTTCAAATCAGTGGTACCATGTTTCATGTGGTAGTGCTGTTCTGCAGGTCCTCCTATACCATGGTTCACCTTTGACTTGCATTAGCCCGAATCGTACTTTGCTTCCGCCCTTTGTCTGGGTCTCAAACCTAGAACTGGAGCACTTCAAGGGGATCTCCCCATATATCCTTTGGAGTTAGTTGCACCTTATTCTGAACCTGTTTGGTAGAACTCAGACGTACCTGCCTTTATTTAGAACCACACTATGCTTATTACATTGTTTCCATTGATTCCTATAAGGAACTTTTCAAAAACTTTTAAACTCCACTACAGTGACTTTGGTAAGGCACTCACCTTAACAATGACTTGTCCCTGGAGTTTACAAGAGAATAGAACTGTAGCCTATACCACACATTTAATTAGCATTTTTAAATTGTTGCATTACCCTCCTGTCTAAGTAAATGTGCTGAGTTACAAAATAACCAGCAGTTATGCACTGTATCAATGGATTTCCTTGTGTGCAATGAGACCATTCAGGTCTAGTATTACGAGTGTACATTTATTCTATCATTTAGTGGCCCTCTGAGCATAGTTTGAAAAGTGTTAATACCTTTTCCTCCCTCTCGATGCTATATCATATCAGGTTCTATTGCTATTATCACCCTAAGTTTTCAATCCAAAAATGTGGGGTGCCAACAACTAGCTATTTTGTTTGAATTGTTGGGATGCGTTAGCGGCATCCAGTTGATTCAAACAGAATACTTACAAAAGATGGCCACCGTGGAGATGAAAGGCGGGGCTCCATGCAGGCAACCGAGGACAGGGAGTAGTGGTGGCTGTAGAGCTTTCAGCAAAGGAAGAAGCTAAGTGGGGTAGTGGTGTGGGGAGGGAAGGGAGCAGAGACCCGACGCAAGGTGAGGGTGGTGGGTAGATGGCAGGGTGGGTGTGAGCAGCCTTCAGGTTGCTTGGAATGTGGGCTTGGGTCATGGAATTCAGCTCGCGATCCGAGGAACCAGATTGTCTCCCTGGCCCGGAGTGCCAATTTACCTTTAGAAATAGTTATACAATAGTGAACAACGTTAGAAACAACACTGTAAACAACTGTGTGCGTAAAGCAAGTGAGGATCAGCAAAACAGTACATTTCAGAACCAGTAAAGACTGGTAAGTAAAATAGGTAGAACTCCTCGCAAACCATCCTAAAACTGGGTTCCCAGTACTTAGTAATTCCAGCCCTGTAGGGGAAGGAATCCTAAAGCTCAAATCTCACCAGTTCCACCTGAACAGTGTGATTTGTGGATGTACTATTGGATTGCAACAATAGCTATCCGAATATCACCGGCTGCAGGTAAGTGTTTCACAAGGTAAGCAAAGTTCAAATAGGTTTCCCAGTCACACCACTCGAGGGAAGGGTCCAGTCCACCACCGATCTTAGTCAGGCAAGGGAGAAATAGGTTGAGTATTTTACGCCTGTACAACCATATGATGGGAGGGGGCAGGAGTAGGTATGCTAACTTATGCCCCTTACCCAGATTTCTTCAGCAACCACTTAGGGGTTTCCAGAATCTGTTGGGCCCACTTCTAGGCTTTGCCCTGTTGAGGGAGGTCCAGGGGCAACAAGTGCAGGAGGTATTTTTTGGATCGAGATTGGGTCCGGCTAGTCCAAGGTTCCAGGCTCAATTACATTGAGGCATCTAATCTACAAGGATTTAATATCTCATGATTCTAACTCCAATATTTTAAATGTGCATACTTGGGTTTACAAAAGTTTAAACTGGCCTGAAGAAGGAGTAGAATTATAGCGTTGTGCCCAAATGTTAAAATTAGGTCAAAAAATCCTTTGAGGGAAGCTTTAGATCAGATGTCTCTTGCCGGTGTACTCAACAATCCTTCAATGGTATCGCATGTAAGCAGAGCATGCAGTTATACAAAAAGGCATGAGTGAAATACTCCACTCTAGGGTTCAAACATTTTATTTTCACTTTGATTTGAGACAGTTGAATATTAAGGCAGTGGGCAGGGGCCAATGGCGTTCTCCTGGAAGTCTGAAATCATGGGCCTGTAAGTGGCACACATCACGCAAAGTGGGAACCCATTCTGTTGCTTGGACTGGTGAAACTTACCAGGTTACTCACCGTAGTGACCACCTTACTCCTAGTCCATAGTCCCCTTTCCTCCATACTTATGGGACATCTCTCCGTCCTGTGGGACGGGACCGGAGCACTTTCTAAAAAGCATCCACATTTTTTTTCAAAAATGTGTCCCTCCTCTCTTTCCTGCGCAGGGCCCGGCACGCGGCCGTAACCCCGCCCACCTTGGCTCCACCCCACGCATCGCCCATCAGTCCTTTTCTATCACAGGGTCAAGACCCATTAGCAATAACAGAGGAACCTTATTAGAGGGGACGGCGGGCGTGCGTATGGAGCAAAGGGGACTATGGACTAGGAGTAAGGTGGTCACTAGGGTGAGTAACCTGGTAATACTCCTACGTCCCCGTCCCCTTTTCCTCCATACTTATGGGAGATTCCCAAGCTCTCCTCACAGGAACTATGGGTGGATGGAAATACCCCTTACTGAAACAGGTTCTTCAGCACAGCCTGGCCGAACTGAGCGTCAGCCCTAGAGCTCATATCGAGGCAGTAATGCTTACAGAAAGCAGATGGGGAGGCCCAAGTAGCCGCTTTAGCGATGGACACCCAGGGAACATACTTCTGAAAGCCTTGCCTCGCACCTGATGTGCATGGATACCTTTAGGAGGTTTCAGCTTTTGGACGGTGAAAGATTACGTGATACAGGCGGCAATCCATCTGGAAATGGATGCCTTAGACGCCGGCCTGCCCTGAGGTTTACCGAAGGTCACAAACAGTTGGGAAGAGCTCCGAAGCTCGGAAGTCCTTTCCAGGTAGAACTTAAGAGCTCTTCGGACATCCAGGCAGTATAGAACCCTTTCCGCCTCCGAGGCAGGGTTCGGAAAAAAAAAAAATACCGGAAGGGAAATAGACTGATTCAGATGGAATTCGGTCACTACCTTTGGTAGGAAAGCTGGGTTCGTCCGAAGGACTACCTTTGTCCTTGTGAAAGACCAAGAAAGGATGCTCCACCCACAATGCCTGGAGCTCACTCACTCTCCTCGCTGACGTAACGGCTACAAGAAAGGACACTTTCCAGGAACCGTACTTGAGGTCAACCGTAGCCATTGACTCAAAGGGTTTATGGCACAGCGCCGTCAGGACTACATTTAGGTCCCAAGGCGGGTGCAGACTACGAATCAGAGGGTAGATGCGTTTCAAGCCAGCAAAATGTCTCTTCACCACCAGGTTAGTTAAAGAATAAGAACACCGGTCTGTAGAGAGGTAAGCGGAAATCGCCGAGAGATAAGTCCTGCAAGACAGGACATGAACCCCTGACTCTGCTAGGGAGGATACGAAGGAAAGCACCGTGTCAATCGTCGCCACCCTCGGGTCCAATTCTTACTCCAAACACCAATGACAGAACCTGAGCCATTTACTCTTGTATTGGGATCTGGTCGAGGGTTTCCTGGCTGCCTGGATAATGCGCATGTTATCTGCAGACAATCCCAAATGCTCTAGAGCCGTGAACTCAGGCACCATGCCGCCAAGTTGAGCGATTGTGGGGAGGGGTGCCACATCTGCTGTTCCCCTTGGTGAAGAAGATCGGGAGTTACTGTTAACCTGATCGGCGGACACACCGACAGGTGTTGAAGTTCTGAGAACCAAAACCTGGCCGGCCACCACGGAGCTATCAGTAGAAGAGAACAGTTGGCAGAGCTCTTCAACTTCCAAATTGCTCGATGAACTAGGGGAAGAGGCAGGAAGGCGTAAGCTCTCATGTTGTGCCATGGAATCTCAAGTGCGTCCCCCAGATAGGAGGCTCCCAGCCCCCCTCTGGAGGCATATTGAGGAAGCTTCTTGTTTACCGCTGTGGCAGAGAGGTCCGTCTCTGGTGTGCCCCAAGGCGAGAAAATCCATGAGCGGATCTCCGCCTTCAACTCCCACTCGTAGCTGACCACTGTCCGCCGGCTGAGGGCATCCGCGGTGACATTCAGCTGGCCGGGGATGTGCACTGCAAGCAGCCAGACCCCATGAAGCACGGCCCACTCCTAAATCTGGATGGATAGATCCAGGAGGGGGGGGAAGACTTTGTTCCCCCTTGCTTGTTTATGTAATACATTGACACCGCATTGTCCGTTCTTATGCGGACCACCTTGTTGACAATGAGAGGTCTGAACGCCTTGAGCGCCAGAAAAATCGCCAGAAGCTCCAAATGCTTTATGTGCAGGAGCTTGTCCTGAGGTGACCAGAGGTCCGAGACCTGAAGAAGATCTAACGTCACACCCCACCCCAAAAGGGAGGAGTCTGTCGTGATCGTCACCATGGGGGCTGGGTCCTGGAACCCCGCGCCCACTGACAGGTTGCTGAGAGATGACCACCAGTCCAGGTCCACTCTCATGGAATCCGGAATCATTATCCGCTTGGAATCCGGGTCCACAGCCTGACGCCAGGAACTCCGAAGAGCCATCTGGGTTCATCTCATTTTGAGACGAGCAAGAGGAAGAGCCAGTACACACGAGGCCATGAGGCCCAGAAGCCTCTGGAACCACCAGGCCGACATGCTCTCCGACTGCGTAAACATCTGACACGAAGCCAAAAGATCCGCCATTTTGTCCCCGGTCAGATACACTCGACAGTCGATCGTGTTCCAACGAAAACCCAGGAAAGTCAGGTCCTGTGAGACCGTCATGGAGGATTTCCGCCAGTTCACCGACAGCCCAAGATGGAACAGGAGCCGAAGGAGAGACTGGAGGTTGCCCGCTGCTGCCAACGGACAAGGGCTGCATAGGAGCCAGTCGTCCAAATAGGGATACACATGGATACCCTGGAGACGAAGATAGGCCGCAATCACCGACATCATCTTCGTGAAGACACGCAGCGCCGAACTGAGGCCAAAAGGAAGCACCCGAAACTTGAAGTGCTCCTCTCCCAAAGAGAAACGGCGGTATCTCCTGTGTGGATTCCAAATCAGGATATGCATGTACGCATCCTGAAGATCCACCACGCTGAGAGCCAATCGCCCATCTGCAAAGAGGAGCGAATCTGGCCGGGCGTGATCATCTTGAATTTCTCTTGGGGTAGGAAAAGATTGAACTGGGAAAGGTCTAGGATGGTGTGCAGGCCAGCCTGGTTGGGTTTGGGTGCCGTAAACAGCCGTGAGTAGAAGCCCTCCCCTCGGTCCCCAAGGGGAACGGGTTCCACAGCTCTGAGGTGCAGAAATTTCTGAACCTCGGCCTTGAGGAAGGGTGAGCCCGACAGCTGAAAAGGAGGGTTGAGGGGTGGGGCAGGGGGTAAAGGTAAGCGAAATCCCGCTCGAGCGACTGACAAGACCCATCTGTCTTCTGTGATAGTCTGCCACGCCTCCCAATGAGACGCAATGCGTCCTCCCACCGGGGTCTCGTGCGAGCACGGAAAACCCTAATTGGGCAGGTTTATCGGTGGCGGTGCAACCTGGACCTGATGAGGAGGCTGAGGAGCGGGAGAAATACTGCGTACGCTGACGCTGTTGTCTACGTATCCACTCTGCGAGATTTGCGGTCGAGGAAGCCCCTAAAACCAGAGGAAGGTTGACCTTGCGACAATGGCCTTTGAGCCTTGAAGGGAGTTTTAACAGATTTGGCCTTCTGAGTGCCATCTTTGGTTTTGGTGAGCTCTACATCAGTAGAAGAGTGAAAAAGCTCCTTACCATCAAATGGAAGGTCCAGAACCTTGTCTTGCACCTCCTTCGAGAACTTAGTGGCATGCAGCCATGCTTGCCGCGAGGTATCAACCCCAAGCATCAGACCCCGAGCCAAGGTGTCTACGTGATGAGCCACAGCCTCCAGGAGATCCTGGGCCAAGACCCTGGCATCGGAAAGGCCTCCTCTGAAATCCTCCAACTTCTCGACCAGAATGTGCTCCTCAAACTCCGACAGACCTCTCCACATCCGTATGTTAGCTCCCGCCAAAATCAATTCTGCATTGGCCTGCCTCAGCTGCAAGGCCGAATTGGCAAAGATTTTCCTCCCTAGGGAGTCCAGGAGCTTGTCCTCCTTTCCCAAGACCTGAGTAGCCGTCGCGGAGGAGGATGCTGCAGGTCAGGATGGGAGGTGGACAAGACAAGGCCACTTCTTCCGAAGAATGCAGCCTTTACCTCGCGTCAATCTTTTTATTGACAAAAAGTCCAGAGTGTGGCTTTTCCCAAACTCTACGGACCTCGGCCAGAACGTCCTTCTGCAAGAACAGGCCGATACGCTCCAAACGAGACAAGGTGAACGCCCCAGAAAGCATGCCCTCCTGCGGAGCATGTGCCTCGGGCACCGGAACATCTAAGAAACTCATCATGTCCAGCACCCGGTCATGGAAAGCTCTGATCGAGCGGGGAAGGTCCTCGTTGTCCTGATCGCCTTGAAGGTCATCTGACAGGTCAGGATCCTGCTGAGCCGTGTCAGGCACTGCCTTGTTGTAGGGATAGTACCTAAAATGGCTTCCGTGGTCGTGGCGGAAACGCCCGCCATTTTGTCCTCATCTGAGGGGAACTGCGGCACGTGAGGAAGTGAGGCAGGGGTCCCCGTCGATGGGTCAGGGGTCTTAATTTTAGCCTTAACGTAAGGAACCTCGGCAGAGCCGGTACTATGAGGCCTGGAATGTTTCTGCAACATACCAACCGCCAACTGAGCCTTCGAAGGAAGGGCCTCGGCACTGCAGGTAAAAGAAGAAACTTTCTTCTTTGCCCCCTCAACAGATCTGGTGTCACCACAAGGGCGGGAACGGCACGCTGTCACCGACAGGGCCTTGCCCGGCCCCTCAGAACTGTTGGTATCCTTAGCCTCTGTATGAGGGACCTCGGACCTAGGCCCAGTAGAAGCCTTATCGGCACGGGCCTCGAACATCCGGTCGGTAACCTCAAGCCCAGCCAAGACCTCGGGGCGCACCCCGGCTTTGTTTTTGAGGGAAGCCAAAAGAGCGGCCTCAGAGCAAGCTCCGGTACCCCACGACTCAGTAGAACTGGGTCTACACAAGCCCCCACAGGAGGGGCCTCAGAGCGTACTCCGGTGTTCACAGGCCCCTTACGGAGACCCTCGGAGAAAACTCTAGTAGAATTATTAGGCCCGACAGGCACCTCAGGGCGAACCCCGGTAACAGAGCGATCAACGCCCCTCCCGGCTCGAGAGGAACCCGGAAAGGTATCCCCCGGCCGGGGTGCTCTGAGAAGTAAAGAACTTACCGGGCGTTTTTTCTTCTCGTCGATGAACGCCTGAAAATGCGAAGGAGGAATCCGTCCGAACACCTCCTCCTACCGCTCCAACCGACGTTGAAGTGCCCGGACCGAAAGGGTGTCACAGTAAAAACAGAGTCCCAACGGTGTTCCGCACCCAAACACTCTAAACAAAGAGGATGGGGATCCACCCTCACGAAGCGACAGTGACACGATGAACAGTCTGGAAAATCTAGTTTAAAAGACATGAATAGACTAGTAAACCAACGCTAGCGAGAGCCAGAGAGGGAAAAAGGGAAGAAAATCTTCCGAGGATGCAAGTGCATCCGGCCCCCATCGTGCGGAGAAAAGGACTGATGGGCGATGCGTGGGGCGGAGCCAAGGTGGGAGGGGTTAGGGCCACTGGGCGGGGTTACGGCCGCGTGCCGGGCCCCGCGCAGGAAAGAGGGACACATTTTTGAAAAAAATGTGGATGCTTTCTATAAAGTGCTCCGGTCCCGTCCCACAGGACGGAGAGATGTCCCATAAGTATGGAGGAAAGGGGACGGGACGTAGGAGTAGTGTAGTGCACTCTCCTCACTGGACCTGGACACAGACTCTCTGCTGCTCTCAACCAAGAAGAGGAGCTTTGCTGGAGCTGGCGTCTTTCCATACATTCATTTGATGCCTGCAGACCCTGTGCAGAGCCACCTCATTTGCTCATCTCAAATGTGGCATCCTATTGGCCCTTCAGTGTCATGGGAGCAGAAACAAAGAGGCCCTTCATCTTCGGTTTATGTCCAGCCTAGTGATCTTTGGAAACTGTCATAGTTGCCAAAAGTAGAAACCTCTACACCCGCAGCTCCGGGACCTTCAACACTGCATTCTGTGGCAAGAACAGTTGTCCCCAATAGCCTGTGCTTACCTAGGTCAATTTTCTGTTTTGAATGAGGATCCAGGGGCTGCTTTGCAATCTATTTCTATGTCCATGATAGCCCCATTCATTAGCAAATGGTGTGAAGTCCTATCCTGCAGCTACTCCCATTATTCCTTTGGTGGTAGAAGCTGCATATAGATATCTTATCAGAGGTCATGATAGAAGACCAGTATTTGTAGATACCCCCTTCCTTTGCACGAATCCTACCTTTCATATATTACCAAAGGTGATCCTAAAGTATCACTGACAAACCACTGCCTACTCAATGGAGTACATTGCTACCTATTGGAGAAGTTTGACTCTTCATACTCTGAACAGAGGCTGTGCTCTGCACTGACTCAGCTTGCATGGAGTAGGCCGCACAGCACATTAATCTGTCATCTTTTAGGGTCTCCGGCTTAAAACATTTACAGAGATCTTGGCTTTGGCGTGGTGCCCATGTCCTTCCAAGCAAACTTTGTATTGCACCCTAGGTAAAACAAAAATGGAGTAGTCTTCGTGAGTGGCTTAAAAATAGAGTTTGACAAGAAAATAATCTGTGGTCATCGACATGTGAGGAATCATGGGTACCTGCATATGTAGGGTCGGGACACCGACAGGAAATTCCCATGTCAACGCTCTTTTCGAGTGCAGGAAGAAAAAAAACGGTAATTGTCTGAATCAACCGCTAGATGGATTCTTATACAAAGCACGTGAATCTAAGCAGATTCATAAGACTCAGAAATATATGTACTACTTACTTGTAGCATTCTAACGTGATGCCTCAGTGTTTTTAAATAAATAAGTGTATGTTTATACTTACATTGGTGGAAAAACTACAGCTTGATAAACACTTCTGTATGCCTACTGGAATTTACACCAAGCTTCTGAGCACCTTCTTACTACTATACCTCATTACAGAATGAGAATTTGGTTAGACTTTTGTGTTAAACTTTCACAGGTTCACCCAGATTGGCTTCCCAGAACTCTACACCAGTAAGCCAGTATGTTACCAGGTCTAGGAACACAGTGGAAGAGATGGATTCACAGACAGTGTTTGATTCGGCCAGCAGTGCAGCTTTTGAGTGGCAGAGAGTAGTTCTCTTCACTGAGCTGTGAATCAGTGGCACTGATGGGTTCCACCACTGGGCGATACATGTCCCTCTTAAATTTTGAAGTTGCTCTTTGCCCCCCCCCCCCCGACCCCTCCCACATTTTGACCTTTGGCTCCAGGCAAGCCTCCAGTGCAGCAAAACATTGAGCGAGAGAGTATGAAGAGATGAGCAATTAGCAACATAATAGCTGCTCAAGTTCTGTTGGAAAGAAACTGTTGTGATATTAAAGCAGCGTATTCTTCCTATGGCCAGACAAGAAGGGGGCATCTCTCCCTTTGATTTGACTAGAAGTGGGTAGAAGCATGCGGGTGCTGAGGGAACACCGAGTTCTTTCACTCAGCCAGGTAACTTTCTCTGAAGGACTGGTGGCAGTCTGGGGCCTGCTCTAATTTGTTCATCTCGGCCAAAATAATTTCTCTTTAGAAACAGAAGAGGTTCTCCACCATCCGCCCAACCCCCAAAAGGTCCATCTTTTCAACTTTATAATGAATGTTTCCCAGCAGTAGGTAAGTGGGGATTATAGTAAGGAGTAAGTAAAACACACTAGCTCAAACCTAAAAAAAACAATTTTAAGCAAGTAATAAAATGCTATATTGTGTTTTTAGAAAATACGCAAACCCTGAGGCATTAAAATTATAATTACATCTGCTACAGTTAGGATGACATATTGGACACACACGTGCAGCGCTTTCAATATAGTTTGCAAAGTCCTCTATGATTCACTAGAGCTGGAGGACTTTACCACATTCCATGCAGTGCTTTAGCTCACTTGGAGCCTACTGAGGAAATACGCAGAACAAAATATCAAGGAAGTTAAAAAAAAGGTGGTTATTACCCACTTTATTTGTATTCATTTCATCGACCTGGAAAGGGTGAAACACCAAGTTAGTGCATTCAGGATTCTATAATGCACACAGATCTCTACAGCAGATGCACTTACCCACTTAGTTATCTTACTAGAAAAAGGCAACAATTAATGTCAAAGTACTAAGATACCGGCGCACGGTGCAAGTCAAGACAGAGGAGTATTGTGAGAGCTTATTGGATGTCTCAGTGCCTGCTAACTGTGCATGGTGCAAGTCTGGATAGGGGCACAGTGAAAGATCTCTATACATTACTGTTCAACAGTTTTGTGAACATTAGTGAGAGTGGGTGTCTTCTTTGCTTATGTGCTTTCTTTTCCAATGTGAATAAGTATGCGTATGCCATTAAAAAAACGACCTATTGGTTTAAGTGCCAGTCAATCGACACGCACAGTCCATAAGGTGTATTTTAATTTCTAACCTGGGTTATCTGGAAATCTATGCTGCCATTCTTTATTAGGTCTGTGCTCAAACATACATTAAAACTAAGTAAAATGGCAACCACTGCTTTTATCCACTAGAAATGACTGGAGATCGGGCAAGACACCGCACAGCAGTTCATGCTGAATAATGTAAGCAGTCAGGGTGCAGAGAAGGTAATCCAGGAGGCATCAATTTGCCTTTGTGAGATTTTCCATGTTGGGTCCATAGATTGTGGTTACCTATTGTTTGAGTTATTTTTGACCTTGAAGAAATTAACGTGTGTCGTATTCTTTATGTGCTTCTCCAATTCAGAGTAAAAACATCTGACAATGGTCTCTTTGCTTTATGGGGGGTTTGCTTGAGGTTGAATTTAAAGGATGGGGCTGTGGCTCAGACGAGTACCTTCTGCTATTGTTTTTTAAGTTCCTTCAGCTGAATTCAAGAGGCAAAGAAAAATGTGTGGCAAGGTTGCACAATGCATATGGAAAGCAAAGCGATGCTAGAATAACAGGGATAATATTAGTGCCCACCAAAATACAAAGAAATCCTACTTCACCCAAAATAACCTGTAGGAGCGATGAACAGAGCTAGTTAAAATATGTCCAGATATTAGGGAGAACAATACTCCAAAGGGATCTGTACCAAGTTAGCATGGTATTTTGACAGAGAAAAAGAGAAGAAACAAATGAAGTCCTGTCCCAAAATAGATTAAGGCATCAAGAATATTGTTGAACTGATGCAGTATCTGAAAAAAAATCTAATGAGAACTTCGGGTGCGGACTACAAACCTGGGCACTTAAACCGCATAACAAATTGATTTCATGTTGTCATCGATTGCACAGACCCCAATGAAGCAGCGGTGGTGCCATCTCTATTAAGTAAGCGAGTAGCTGATCAGAGGGACTTCGGCAAACGCTTTAAAACCCTGTAGAAGTGAAGACGTTGATGGCCAATTGTTGGTATTGGCATGGGCCTCCATAAGGAAGGGACACCACAATGAATGATGCAAAGAATGCACTTTCATTACAGGGTAGAGGACACTAAGCTACAGAATATGCCAGCATCCGAAGCCTGAGATGAATGTGATGACTGTGTGAGTACTCCAGAGGATTTGCTGCAATCTGACCAGAAGGTCAGTTCACAATAGATAAGGGGGTCAGATTGTCTTACCACAGAGGCTAGAAATTGCATGTAAAGTGCCTCAAGCACCTGAATAATTCTTGCTTTTTTTTCAATCTGAAATTGTTTCCCCCCCACCCAAGTCCATCAGCATTGTCAAATGTGTATTAATTATGCACTCAAGTTAGATTTGTATGCTAGTCCCAACAAATCCATAGGAACAGTGTTCAGCTAGGCTCAAACGGGTTTGCAGTTGAATTGCTCTACATAAATTAGAAAAGTACAGTTCCATTAGTGCTGACAGGAGGATGCCTTATGGCATCTGCCATATATAAGACTTCAATATTTGGGAGTACCGACACTAGCATAACTGCAGGTAAGGCACACTGGGATTCTATCAGGCATTTTATAATAATGAGGCCTAAAAAGAATAAAATGAGAAAGGCCATCCTGGCAAGAGCAAGTGAAATAAGATGTACAGACTTGGCGCATATTAGGGAGTTCTGCCTCTTGCTTGCAGTCTCGTTAAAAAGGGACACCCATCAGATTGCAGTTCATGCACAGATGTTGGAGAATTTACTGTTGCAACAATTTATTTTCAAAGCAGGACTCATAATACCAATGTACAGTGACATTTTCTTTCAGCCATTGTGCAACCCACATAAAGGGTATCAGAAATGTACATCCACCAATATGCATCTTGAATAGGTGTCAAGTACACAAGCCTTCTTGGCAAAGCATATCCATGTCATGTGTGAAATCCTGTGCCCCAAACATCAAGCGCAGGAGGTGTGCATATGGGAATGCAGCTTTAAGCCGAAAGAACTGTAATGTTTGAACTGAACTGCCTAGTAGTTATTATGCAGGCAATACAGCAAGCCGTTTAATTTTAAAGCTTATAATTGGGTCTCTTCATATGTACTTACAATGCGAAAAGCATTTGTAAAGGCGAAGTCATTGCAGCAAAGGTTGTAATACAGTTAATGTGAGAATAGGCGTTCCATTAAAAATTCATTCAGAAATATATTGTTTGAAACTCCAGAATAGGAATGGAAACACTACCGAATTTCGTTTTGCTGTGTGATGTAAATTGAAAAGGTAAGTTTGTACTGATGCATGAATAAAAGAACCCTAAAAGAGCCGGAACGAAAGTACAGAATCTGCTTGCATATTCCCACTTGTAGGCATACTGCAAGGGATGAAAGGTATTGTGTCTAGTGGGAATTTTACAGAAAATAATTACAGGTTATAGTGAGGCCAGATGGCTTTTAAGATCACCCAGAGATGCTCCCCTATTGTAATTAATGCAGGCTTTCAAAGCAGATAAAAACGATCAATGTTGATTGATAATTCAGTCATGACACTATGCTTCGCCTCCAAAGAATCTATTTCACATCAACTCAAAACAAATCCACTAGCCTATTAAAGGTTAACTGATCACTTCACTGGAATTTAGACTCACGGCACTAGTCACCGGTCTTGGATTTGTTAAGGTTAAAGGTCATTGAAAGTATGTATAGCTAAAGAAATACTGCTTTGGATAGGATAAGAGGAAATTAGAGGACATGTTGTCTTTGCCCTCTTGTGTGGAACTGCTGGAACTGCACACAGAAAAAAAAATCCCAATGCATCTAAAAGGAACAAACTTTCACCTTAAATGTGCAAAAACAAAATTATGCGGTGCATCACAACCAAAAATACAATGGATCCCATATTTGGACAGTTTGTGGATAAAAGAAAGCTCTGTCAGAATATTGAAACAGAAATATATGTCAGCATGTTGAAAATTACTATTTTCTAAAAAAAAAACAAAATAACCAATAATTATCAGAATTTCATTATTCAATATCTTAAAATGTTCGTCTTGAGTCGTAGAAACTAAAATGGACGTTTTAGCAAGGTAGAACCAATAAGTCTGAAATGATTGCATAAAGCAAATGTAGCTTCTCTGCAGATAGAATAACCTGTTAATCTGCATTTTTTATGGTTAGCATGAGCTAATCCATTAATGTAAAATCTGTTTAGTAGTATGGTTTGTTTTGACCCATCATGGATCAACATTTGCTGAGAGCCATGCAGAAAGATATACTTGTTATTATGTATAGCACAAATTCTATTTTGGAAGCGCTATATAAGTTTGTGTTCCAATGCAAAAATACTGAACGAAGCTGAACAGTGTAGAGATGTTATTTGACGAACTTGTCTGTTGGCAGACAGTCAGCTATTCTCAAGCAGAGAATACAGCCTTGACTGCGGGTGGAATAGATAGCATGGCACATGTTTTCGTTTCAGCAGAATTAGGATGTCTTTTAGGAGAGAAAGAAGTTTCACACAATATGTCTTGCTTTCTTAGAATATGTTCCAGCATAGTACATGCCTATGATGCACGTAACCAGAAGGATTGTTTTCATGAAATGATTCTACGCATGTAATGTACATCAATGCCGCTATGTATAGCAGTAGATTTCTTTGAGTGCACGGGCAGATTGCTCATCTGCTCGGGCTCTCATTGCTAGTGCCGAGTGCTGTGCTAGTGGCAGTGCTAGGGGCCTTGGCTTTTTAGTGAGCAGCTGACTTCCCCTGCCATGCATAATAAACTGTTTTCCGTTTAATATCCATCTCTGTGCCTCTTGTGATCTTATTTTGTTTCCATAGTATATCATTTTGTGACTTACAAACAGCCCTCCCACTGTTTTGGTGACGTGGAAAACAAAGCACTCCTCTGTGGCAAACCAGGGGTGGGATTAGAGGAAAATATAATGGGATGCCCATAGGAAAGAAGGTTGGATTATGGACTATTGGGTGAAGTGGAGACAGGAGGGGAGAAAAATGTAGGTTGCAGAGCAAGCGATCTGATTCTTGTTAGATGGCAGACCAGTCCATGAGACCTGTCCATTGAGAGAAGGAGGTGCAAGCAGCCCATAGAAGGAGAACCAGCTAGTGATTGGTTATTTTTTCCAAAAAGGTCAACTGATTGAGAGTTTGCTGACCGGATGATATCTGCCTGATAGGAGCCCCAGCTGGTAAAATCAAAAGTTGCAGCTAAAAAGGTAAATCAAACCCAAACCCAAAATTGTCCAATTTGAAAACTGGGTAGAATCCAGGAAGATAAAAAGGACTGGGAATGCAAAGGGGGTGGCACTTTAAAAACAGGAATACAGATGTGGATAAATGCGTGTCCTGCGTTATATATATATTCAATGCAAAGTGAGGGGTTGTCCTTTTGAAGGACTACTTCACTTTGTATTTATAAACGAAATTCAAAACTGAAAACATTTTGGCTGCCACTTTAATGTAGGATTGCATGTGTATAGAAGTATTATTTGCAAAGATAGTTTGCGGTTGAAACTGGTGTTGAGTCACGGTGAGTACTATCAAGTACTATCGCCTGGGAAGATATTAAGCAGTTACTGCCACCAGTAGAGACCATAGTATTGTCTGGATGTTTGTGCAACCAAACGTATGTTGCAATAATTAATTTAATTAAGAACTGTGTGAAATGCAAATCCTCTGCATTCCCCTGTCTTCCAATGCCTAGACAGCCTGGAGTAGGATGAGAGGGAAGAGAATGTCCAACTAAATATCTGTTACTAGAGAATAGTACATCTCCAGGCCTGAAATATCAAGAGCATAAACGATTTACACAGGCCCTTTTAAAACTGTGCTTTCATTGAATCGAAAGGAATTCATTCACGCGCAAGGACAGCCACACACACACACATCGATAAATGAAAGAACAAATCCTTGTTTAATGAAAGTCACATATGTATGTCTATAGAAACTGCACCCACACACGCAGTGGCCTCTGCATAACTAAAACATTCACTACCTTCCGACTGTACAGAAGAGTTGGTGCATAGATATATTTAATAATTGATGTCAATTTCTCCAGCACCATACTTGTCTTGATGCCAGAGAAAATAAAATGCTTTCCCCATTCTTCCATCAGGTGAAATGTTTCATTGAAATGTTAGTAATGTTCATAGAGAAATCCATGCCAGTAGAGAGTCAGTAGGTCTAGTGTTTATTAGACTACAGCATATTTATAGAGATTGTTTTGATTGGAAGCGGATGCCTTTGTGGATTTAGAACCATGAGATTCATATCAGCAAGTAAAGGATCGTTTTGTACAATTAAATATATACCATATGTAGTGAACTCCAGGGTAAAGATGGAAACTGATTTGGTTTAAGTTGCTTCAATTTATTTACAAAAAGTTTCAATCACTGTCTGTTCTTTGCTCGGAATTGTGGGGTGGGACTGTATAAATGGAGGGCGTTCGATTGGCAAGGCACATCTATGTGCACAACTAGCCAAAATTATATGAAATGCACTACAGTTTTATCCAACACGGATTGGTTGTTTATGCACTAAACGCAGGGGACACTCAACACATTACCACATCAATGCACTAGTATGCACTGAAGCACACAATTACACTATTAGAAATTGAACAACTTTATATTGCAGTGCTATATACCTCTACTACAAAGAGTTCAGACTAGAGCTGGATAACTCACTGTCACTATTAGATGGTTTGTGCATTATAGGAAGTGGACAGCAGCGTACCTTTGGATGCAGCTAAGGTGGGAATTAAGAGTGTTATCAATCGATCATGAGTCGTGGCTTGACAGGTCTAATGTCGCACTAGTAGTGTGTTTGATTTAGCCATTCTGTGAGATGATGGAACAGGGTTGTGTTTCTATTGCTGTGGGTCCTTGCTGTGGGAGAAATGTAATTTGTAGTAAACCAATAGGTTATCTACATTCACTGGGTCCTATCCTAAGGCCCCGCTTTCTGTTCCAATGACATTGCGTTTGGCTCTTTGTCAGGGACCTCAAAGGGGAAAATGTATACTGCCTGTTAAAAGGTAATTTTCCAGATATCATGGCAATGTCAAAATGGCCACTTGGGTGTACATGATGGGTGGTTATTTCTGTAGTTGGTAATGTCCTAGGTAGTGTTAAAAAAAGTAGTTCTGTATCTTTAAAGTGAACACAAGCAAGGTGAATTTTTCCTGGTTCTATGTTTTAATATTAGAGAATAAAAACCCAAACTAATGGAGGAAGTCGTGAAAACTAAGAGGTAAAAATAAGATAATTAACAAAGAAAATAAACAGGAAAACTAAGGAATGGCTACATGTATTAGTTTGCTTCTTTTTTCGTAAAACATTTTACCAAGACCCATTTCTTTGCTTGGGTTTGCTGTAACGGGGGAACCCCTATAACGCCCTATGGCTCAACAAAGCACCACTTACTTGCACTCACCTATCCATTGTATCAACAAGCACTGTGTCAATGTTCGACGTTTTTGCATCCTCCTCACATGCTTAAACCATACTGGTCCTTGCAAAAAGTCAACTTAAAGATCTGGTTACTTTTTCTGCTGTATATTTCAAACCTATTTTCAGTCACAGTTGTTGTACCTCTTCATTTTTCAATTATTGTACTGTATGTGTTCCCGTCACACAGGTATGTAGTGTTCACAGACTTTGATGTGCACATTTAGCTTGCTGTTCATTGTCTTTGGAAGGAAGTGCTGTAATCCAATGAGATGCACACAAAGATCGCATTAATCAACGTTTCTAACAGAGGAAACACCTGTAGGTTACTCCGATGTTTCCTGAGGGCCATTGGCTACAGCCTTCAGGCAACATCCAGCTAAACACAAGTTAATGCTTTAAGATAACGGATTCTTTTGTTCTGCTGGAAGGTGCTCTTTGGGATTATTTGAGTAGTTTGGCGCCTACAGTAACCTATAAGATGCCACAATGTAGACGGGTCTAGTCTTTTAGACATTACAGTGGGAATACTGTGGGTATGTGAAGCACACAGGGGGGAGTTGGGGGGGAGTTGTGCTGTCGGGTGTGGCTACATTCAATCAAATGACTCAGCTGAATCAATCACATTTACTGATGGGTTAATCTGGTATTGGGACAGCGTCTTCACAGTTTCCATGATGAATACATTTCAGTACGTACTCCTCTTTGCGTACAGACAATTCACTCATCATATTAAGTCAAATTTACTTTGGTAATTAACTCCCATATTTTAAAGTGACACATGTCAGCCGGGAAAACCTCCATTAGTGATCATTTCATTTGTGTACATATAAAAACACATACTCTAGTGGCAGCTTTATCACACGCCAAGAGACAGGCTTCCAAAACGGTCCAAGATGCTAAAGACCATTAACCCTACTTCATTGCTTGCTACACAATAGTTAGGATTGGGTTAGCAGCAGAACTAGAAATGTCATTTTGCAGGGTAGTTCCTAACGTATTTCTGAACAGAAGACAGATGCTTTAATGTAACCTACATAAAAATAAAGTGTGTAAACATAACGTCTGAACAATGAAATGCTGGTTTCATTAACTTTCTAGATACATGCATAAGGTTGATAGAGGTACAGATGGGTGAAAAGCGTGGCAAGGATGTGTGTGTGTCTGTTTACATTTTACATTCCAGTAGTTGCACGTCTGTTACATTGAAATAAGAGGATCATTTAAACATGTATATTACAAATTGGATCTACGTCAGTGCCTTTGTCCTATAGCATTGAAAGTGTAGCCCTATATGTTGGAGGATACATTGCCTGCAAATACCTGCCAATCAAAAGTACAGCAGACTTTTGCACCAACTGAACCTAGCTGCTTAAATGGGATATCTTTCGGCCCCTGAAAAACAACACATTTTGAGTGGAATGCTGGCAATACAGCAAGGGCCCAAGATGGCAGTTAGGAAGCCAATTTAAAGCTACAAAAAGACAGCGGACTAATAAAACCAACTGGACAACTCTTAAGTCATAAAACCAGCAGGAAGCAATGTAGTCACTATTTGAATTATGCATTCCAGGGGGTGCTCCCAACTGAATTTCCCTCACTACTCCGCCTCCAACTGCCTACCACTGCTTATGACCAAAACACACTTGAAGACATACTCCTGAGTTCACCTTTCATTTTGCACTTTATGTGACAAGTCTATTCTTTCTCCACATTTCTATTGTAAAGACACAGGTCGAACGGTTTGCAGACCAACAGAATCCGAGAGGTTGGGACTAGAGGTCGTTGTGTCAGTCACACAATACTACTATGACATGAGAGGCTGGCTTTAATGGAAGTGACGTCACGATTCATCATTTCCATACTGCTCTTCTATGCGTCAATCAACCATCTAGTGGAAATCTGATCTACCTAATACCAAGGACTCCACAGCGTGCCCAGCTCAGCCCTAGCAGAGGGCAGAGTCCCTGCTGCCAGCGGCATACTTCAGCATGGCAGAGATTGGATTCCCTCAGACAGAACACTGTCGAATTCCCTCTTGCCATTGAAATTATTAACCTATGTTTTTTCTACAAACACCACACGACTATGCTGAAGAACGGTTTTAGTTTTGATCAGTGCCAAACAGTACGCATTACGATGATGCGAAGGATCAATTCAAAGCAAATATGTTTCACTGCAGGCTTTTGGCCAACTCACCTTAAACTACTAGTTTGAAATTGTTATCTTGAGAAGACAGCAGTTATGTGCATTGGCTGTAAACAGCCTACGGTACCTTTGAAGTCACTTTCATTATTAATCTAAAGACACGCTGGTGGTTTCTCAAGGTACATGAAGCATGGTGTCTCAAATAGGTTTGTAAAACAGTATCGGTCACATGATACATGGTTTGACAACTCCAAAGAACTATTAAAAATATTCTTGACAACGTTAATGAAAAACATTAGTATTTCTAATTGATTGCAAGCAACGTTTGCGTGCTATACATACCTTTACAATGCACAGCAATCGCACCCTCAGCATGTTCACATATGTTGAGGAACCTTCGCATTATGATATCACTTGGTGTGCTCCCATCTATGAAGAACAGCTCGTGGTGATCAAAACCAGCATCCGTGAAGCGTTTTGCATCGTATATCTTTTTATTCAGTCTTATTATTGTGGTAACATTGTGCTTCCTGAAATAGGGGAAGTAGGCTTCAGGGGCGTGGAGAGGGTAACCTGGTGTAAAACAGAAAAACACGACACCAATGTAAATGGAAATACAAATAATCTAGATATCCAAATAGTACAACAACTGTTCACCGGTGTGATTACCAAACATTTTGAAGGAAAACTGTTTTCCTTCATGGCCAAAGCTTTTAGCCTCGAGTGTTGTATTTGTAATTACAATGTAGTTCTCTGTGAAGGAATGAGGTGTACAAAGCAAAAGCAGAACAGGTTCAGGACATCTCTTCTGCTAACACGGCCAAGCGTTCAGTAGTCCTTGATGCTTCAACTGAACACTCAGAATTCCGATTGTTTGATAATGTTCTTCTACTCATTAGGGAAAGTAATAACAATTTGGCATTTATATAGCGCCACGAACCCTCAGGTATCTGAGCGCTGCTAAATTAAATTGTGTGGTGCTCATTTATCGACCTCGGAAGGATGAAAGGCTGAGTTTGGCCCCGCCGGGATTCGAACCTGCGTTAGCAGACTCTGCACCGATGTCAAAGGGAGTGCTCTACTCACTGTGCCACTTGACCGGCAATACATTTAGATAAAAAAAACTAAGCAGTTATTTTTATGAGATGCTTTCCCTGGCAATGTCTACACTTTCATTTCACAGGTGAATTGGCAGGTGCTATGGGTAGGCCTGAAAAGTGTGTTGCCATTCCACCCTTACAGTACTTAGAAGTGTGAGCTGCAGTGGTGTGTATGGTCAGTATAACATCCTTTCATCGGCAGGCATTTCTACGTGTGCATTTTAAAAGTGTAAACAATTACAAATACGTTTTTCGAAATGTTTTGGGAGGTGGGAAAGGGCAGATAAGGGCTTAGGGGGGGTCGGTAATAGTTGTAGAAGGGGGATTTCGGGTGTATAAACTATAACTTTTTCGTACTTTTGACATCGTTTTAAAAAAGGTATTTGTGTAAAAGCCTCGCGATGAAAGAACATAGAACCATACGGTCTCCCTCCTACAAAAGACCATGTTACGCCTACAGCTTGTCTGAAAAGGGTAGAGTAGTCGATTATAGGCTTTAAACATTAGGAGCACATCTAACCTTGACAGTTGGAGTATCTGCAATTTCAAGTCAGTACGTAACCATAGAGCAACATGAATCAGGACCAACTATAGCTACAAAATACACCAGTGAAATATCACCTAGTAAGATCGTTAAGCTTGGATGCACGGGTCACCTGGCCATCCCGCACTTTCAGCTGCAGTACGAAGGAGAAAGCGCAGTAGAGGACCAAAACCCATCCCATGGATCATTGGTCCCTCTTTGATAGTTAATTGAGAACCATTTCAGTTTTCAGTAAACAAAGTTGAGGGAACTCGTGAAGAGGCTTTCCCTTTTCTGCTTATCTATCAGAGATCAGCAAGAACTATAAACCACTTGACTACACCATACCAAGTCAACACTTGATGACTCATTTCGCTTCATTGCAGTAATCTAGATTACTGCAGACTTGCTACACATGTCGTCTAGCCATGTATAAATTCCCTTCATTCACTTATGTACCATGATTGTACATTCTGTACTTATCTGTTATGCCATGTACCATGATTGTATATTTGTACTTAACTGCTATACTCCTACAACTTTTTACGTATGCTTTATCTCCAGCCTAACTGCATTTCCTTTGTATGCACCTGTATTCTAAAAGCGCCCAGATACCCCTGGGTCAGGTTGCACTATATAAATAAAATAAACAGAATCTTTACTCCATGGTGTAATTATTCATGTGAACAAAAGCATTGTGGCAATATGCATTCTGAAGCAGTTGATATAAAACACTAATTAAAAAGCAAAGCTGAAAACTACAGGAGCAGAGTAACAGCACCTAGTGACGAAATAGGACCTCAAACCCCAACTATTCATCGCACCTCAGGTCACTGTTAGGTAAGAATTGGTGCAGTCACACTGGGTGAGACTACGCAAGACTTATCTCTTGGTATTAGGTAACCCATCTTTTGGTATAGATCTGTACTACACAAGTTGTTAGTGTGACTGAGCAGCCAGGCCCATCTCAAGAAGGGTAAATATGAGCTGCAGAGCTTAACAGATGAAATCAATCAATACAAGTAACCAAGTAGCACTTACACTCTCGAGGTTCCAGTTATAAATAAATATTTATTTACACATCAGTTTTAGTCGAGCATTCTTAAAAAAAGGCAATTGTTTGTAACAGTCAAGAAAACTTTGGAATCACTTTACAAAGTCAAAGTTGGTGAATACTTTTTGGTCATGCTATGTTACCATGGGAACACGTGCTTGACTTAATCGAGAACATTTTAAACATCCTGGTGTTTTAACACTTATACTGCCATTTTGTGAAGCTGTTCAAGTATGTAAGTAATGGTTTCGCGTTAACGTATTTTCGTACTGGAAAAAATACTCCACTGTGTACTCGATTGCAGTTAAAACGGAATTCTGTTCAAAAGATCATTTTGGATTTCAGTGGGTGTTCAGTGTGCGTTAATGGAATCCTTGCTCTGCATCTGGGAATTACCACAAATTCCTCCTGTTGGGTCATATCGAACGCAACATGGTGTTGAATGCTAGTTTTTGAACATGAATGGTGAGTAGATTTCGGTAGTTGTTTCTTCTTGTGTTTATTTTGTTGTTGTTACACAAGTGTTGATCATGTGCTGCAATATTCTTGGAAACCGCAAACCTCTATTGGTCGTCTTGCATGCGGTTGTGCAGTAAAGGTTACCATGCTTAATATTTTACAATGTTTTTTTATTATTGTTTGTCCAGCTCGTTGGTTTCAGAACCATTATCGCTTTAATTTTATTTTAGGTGATTTCATTAAACATTATTTTTAACTCCATCACTTAAATACACGATCATTTCCTAGTTAAGTAAACTGTTTAGCCAGTGCTCATTTATAGTTGAATGCCTGTTCTTGTTTTTTTCATTATGCCCGATTAGATCAATTTATCTTTTTTATTTTGAAGCCCAATAACATACACATTAGTGTTTTTATTCAGAAGTTTGGGCATAGTTATGGTTTATTTTATTAACCATGCCTCTCTCTCTCTGGTATAGGAGTTAAAACGTAGGGCAAGGGATATTGGCAGTTTCAGAGGGGGTTAAAGGGATGGGTGAACATTTTAAGGGAAGGGAGTGAAGATGGGCCAGGATTACCACATAATTATTTTTATTTTTTTAGGTTTGTGGGAAGGCTCTGGCTGCAAGTCTGCTGTGGCAAATTTGCACGTCTTCCACCCCCCCCCAACCCTCCCAACACATGACTTTCTTCTTACAGGAAGTGTCAGGGAGAGTTGAGAGAACATTTATTGTCCCTCCTCTCTTTCAGGGGGTTCGTGGAAACTGCTCCAAAAATTAGAAAACAAAGCAAACTTCATAACTCTGGTGCAATTCCTTGCCTCCCTGATGCAAGTGCATGCCTAGTAAGTTCATGGATTATGCCCTGTAAATTATTTGGTGTTCGGGAACTTATGGTCAAATTTGGGAAACACGATATGGAGACGAGAAACAAAGATCTGTTTTTAATGCCAAACAAACATGGTCCATGCTGATACAAAAACATTCAAAGGATGAATCTATCACATCGTTTTCATATTTAATGCATCTTTCAGCCGGCGCAAACCTTTTATAATTTTTTAAATAGTTTTTTAATTAGTTTTCCAACATGTCAACCATACAGCTCAGTAAACCATTGTACATATTAACTCTCACGTACAGTTTCATGTTGCATTATGTCCCCAGCACTTCCCCCCCACTCCCTCTGCCTACAGTACACTTTGCTCTTCCCCCGCCCTCTCCTACAAACGTTTCCTCTGCCATTCCGCTCCGGCAGGACTCTCTTCCCAGGCTTTCCCGATCTGACACGGATAGTGTCGCTACTAGTTGTCTCCAAGCAACCAACGTGTCCGCTTCCTCCTCCCCTCCTCTACCCGCTGCCTCTTGCCAGACCATTTTTTCAGCATTCGCCCATTTCTTAAGATCTTGCCCCCAGACCTGTGCCGGCGGTCTCCTACATGCTTTCCAGCTCATTGCTATTCTGCGTTTAGCTAGTATATATGCCAGGTCTTTACGTTTGCTCACGTGTTTAGCTCTACAAGGCCTGCGGAACCCCCCTGCCCCCACACACAGGTATGCCCAAGGGGAGCTCCCGTCCAAGTTAATCTTTTTCTGCTATGATATGGGCCACCTCCCTCCCATTTCGCGGCATGACGAAAACATATGTACCATTCTTGCATTCACTTCCCCACATTTCAGACATGTCTGTGAACCTGCATGTTTAAACTTAGCTATTTTCTTTGGGGTCATGTATGCTCTGTGGGTGAGGTTATAACTGAATCTGCTGCAACCCCGCGTTTCTCGATACCTTTTATGGTATCCTTGCACTCTGACCCACAGCCCTTCTTCCATTGATTTCCCCCACCTCCTCCCAGTTTAGTCTCGTCTGGACCACCACTTTCCCAACCCTTGACATCAGCAACTCATAGATACGGGAGACCTTGTGGCCCCCTTCAGCCACACCATAAAATGTTTCTATGACTGCCTCTGGCTGTTGGGCCAGCACCTCTTTGGGCCACGTGCATTTGATGATCCTCACTAGCCTAGAATATGTGATATATTGTCCATGATGCAACCCTGTGTCCTCCACCAATGTATCGAACTCCTTAATCCTCCTGTCTTGCCACACATCCCCCATTGTCACTATGCCCACCGGTTCCCAATTCCTCCTGATGTTCAGCCTTATTTGCTCATCTACTCCTTCCAGCGCCACTAGCGGTATCTGTGGGGAACGCGGGGACGGATTCTCCATTAACTGGCAAGCTATGAGCCACGTATTCCCACCCAGGTCTAACCATCTGACCTCTCCAACCCTCTTGTTTTGGGAAACAACATTGTGGTTCAAGAAATAGGGGGTGCTCTCGGCACTCAGCAGTGACTCCAGTGTTTGTTCCTCCCATAGCCACCTTGCTACATACGAGTTGGAGTTGGCTAGCCAGATAGTATACTTCAAAGTTTGGCAATCTAATGCCTCCTCGCTCATACGAGTTTTGTAACTTCCATAATGCTATTATATTCCTGGAATTATGGCAGATGAAACCCCTGCATATGCTCTGTAGTTTCGAAAAGAATCGTTGGGGTATCGTTTGTGGGATGTTAGCAAAATAGTGTAATAGCCTGGGCAGTACCACCATCTTTAATAATGCCACTCTTCTCATCATAGTCAAAGGTAGCTTGGCCCAAAATACCATACTTTTTTCTATTTTAGATACCGCCTTTACAGTATTTTGCCTATGTTCGTCTTCGGTATTATGACATACGTCTATACCCAGGTATCTGAAGGTCTCAGTTTCCCACTTTATCGGTAGTACCGGCTGTTTGTGTTGTGGTATTCCTACGTATCTCCCCAGGGGGAGCATCCCGGGAGGATAGCTCAGCGGCAGCGTGCGCGCCTTGGATGCAAGACACGAAGCAACACAGGTTCGATACCCGGGTCCGCGCTTAGAAACCTCTGGGTGTTTAAGCACGTTATGAATATGCAATTAAGACAAAAAAAACTATTACGCACCTAAATAAACAAAAACAATTCCTGTAACAGCGCCTCGATGCCCGCGGGCTGTGTGAGCGCTTTAAAAATGTTAAATAAATAATACATTTTTCCTACACCCTGAAGTGACTTCAATAACAAGAATAGTATTGCATTCATCTTAAACCCCAATATACTTTTTAGACTTTTGGTTTCAGGAAGGAAGGGTTAGGGAAATAGAAACGTTAGAATATACTTTCTTATGATGTGAAGACAGTTTGAATCCTCTAATGAAATCTAGGTAAGCCTTTTCCAGCAGTAAAAGTGTTAATCAAATTACAAACTATGAGGGGACAAGCAGATCCAAAGCCAACAGATTCAGAAGGGTGCTTTTAAGGAGCCATGACAGCCAAAGTCAAATGGAGCAAGTCAATAGTTCTGATGTACTTCTTCTTGGATAAAGTCTTTCACAAAGTCAGATAGCTCAAGAAACTCACTGGAGGAACACAAGCTGTTAGGCCTGTGCAAGGGGAGTCGAGATCAACTCAAAGTTAAGCCATTGCACTTCTCAAGTGAGAAAGCACAACTTATGGCAACAAGGTAAGTACCCCTAAACCCCCACACTACCTCTGGTTTGAAGAAAGTAGTCCAGCTGTATGTCATCTTACTACAGCCAAGCAGGCCCTTGTTCCTGGGCCTCAGTCGTGGGAACAAGAGGGAGGACTTCTGTTGGGCTCCAGTGGCATTACTCGGGAGAGGACTTTGTCAGCTATGGATTTTCTTGGATGCAGCAGCTCTTCATGGTTTCGGCGCCTTTCAAACAGCACTGATGGAGAAGGAATATCCCCGGTTGGACTTTCCTTGCTTCCTCAATCCTGGACTCTGGATAGAGATTTCCTGCTTCTGCAGGGTCCTTAGGAGGCTCCTGGACCTTTCGGCCGGATTTGTTCCTCGGAAGACGTTGCACTCGATAATGGACACTCAACCCCTGACATTGGTCTTCTGCAGCACTGGAGAGGCACAGCAAGTCGGGGTTTGCGCCAAACTGGAGTTCGTCTCGGGGCTAGTTGTCCCACCAGCCCAAGGGCAGAAGTCGTTCTGGGCAGAGCTTCTCTGTCGATTTGAAAAAGGAGGTCAACACAGCAGGAGGGCTTCACCAGGCACTTTGAGGTCCAGGAGGTAGAAGCAGGCTTCTCTTCACCGTTTCTTCTTCGGTTGCTTCTTCCAGTGGTCGACTCTGCCTGTAGTCCCCAAGAACCTCGCCTTTTAAGCTTGTTCTCATTCATTCACAGCCCTAGGCTGTCAATCCCCCAGTAGGGTAGCTGTCCTTCCCGGACTGCCAGCCGGCCAATCAGGACTGGTTTCACTCAGGCACACCTAGAGACAAAGGACGGGGGAGTTTCGGGAACCTCCCTCACTTCCTGTCCTTCCAGACACACTGGAGACAGAGGCGTGCATCAGGGCTGAAGCCCGCCATGGGCAAGCCACACAAAGGGCTCGCCAAGAAAGACCTTACAAACAGAAAATGGCGAAAAACGAAGACAGGGTCCATTTTGACAAAATGGTTACCCCAAAGGTCCTGTACTGCACCCGAGGATTCAGCCTGTGGTAAAGATGCACACCAATGGTAAAAAGTAAATCACTGCTACCAGCCATTTAAAGTAGTAAGTGTAGCAAAAATGTTACATGAGAAAGTAGGATAAGGGGCTACTAGGTAACCCCCAGCATTCCACATAAAATGTGTGCTGGACCTACAAAATAAAAAAGGTAAGCAAGATCAATTTCACCTTACTATTCTTGGGAACTGTAGTTCACCCAAGAAAAGGAATTAAAACCTTAAGAGAAATCCAAGGGATTTCTCAGTGACACTGCACTGAGGGTGCTGTGTGTCACTATAAAAAAAGCAGATGCCTACAGAGTTTGTCAGACTCCACAGTGAACAGGAGGGAGTGAGAAAAAGGTCCTACTCACTCAGGAGTTAAACTTAAAAAGTCCCAAGTCCAGCAAACGAGATGGGGGTCTCTTAGGTGGAAAGGAATTGGCACAGAAATGAAAATTCTCCCTAACAACTGTTTACACTGAATGAATATGCTTTCGATATCGGCTGTTCTAAAGCTTCCACAGTCTAAACACAAGAGCCCATTCTGCCCAGACAAAGGTCATCTCAGTATCAAATCAAATTGTAATTTAGGAACAGTCTGATGTTCTGAGGTCACAGGTTTTGGGTGGAGTGTTGGGGCTGAGGCAATGATAGGGGCCGTTTGGACCAATGGATATGTTGTAAGAACCAGAGGAGGAAACCGGCGGGTCTCCCAGGCTCTCCAGCTCATCATCAGCCCAGGAAATAATACCTCTCTTCAAAAGCTTAAGGAGCCACCAGACAGGAGAAAGGGTCCTCGATGGGGGAATAAGGACTGAATCAAAACCTTGGAAATCAGATCAAAGTTAAGTGGAACCATCTATTGACCAAGGAAAGAAGGAGTAGCCTTTGAAGAGAAGGGAGCACTGAAAAAGCCCCAAGTCACCCCTGCCCCATGATCAGAGCTAACATTCATATGCCCCATGATCAGTAACAATCTGTTCATTTAGGAAAACCCCAGAGACCTTATGGATTTGCCCAGCTCATCACCCTAACCCTTCCAGCAGATCCTATAACCAACCGGCTATGGCAGATTTCCTGCATATCTAAAACCCTTTTGTCTGTGGAGCTTTGCCACAAAGGATGCCTGAAGTACAATGGACTCCTCTTTCACCCAGGTTACAAGTCATGGCTGCCACCAACCTTATGCACAAGATAAACAAGTTTTAACAGCAGGAACCACAGGAGAATCGGTGGTTGTTGGGACCCGTGGTCTTCAGTGAAGAAATGTTCATCATTCGTTTTGTGACAGGCGGATCGCAAGTTACTTCCCTTTGATGACCGGAAACTGGCAGAGAATCTTCTTGCAGAGTTGAAAAGGTGCATACCATGGAAGAGATGGACAGCAGCAGTGATTACCTAAGCGACTTCAAGGGTAAGATGACATATGCCTCTCTTATTTATACATTTATGCATTTGTAGAGCGCCTTAGCACATTGCTCAGTGGGGCCGCGCTGAGAGACGGGAGGGCAAATTAAACTTTTGGTAACCAAACTCAGAACGGGACAGCTGAATGCATGGTATAAACTGCGGACCCGGCAGACAGGCCCGCGTGAACATACAATCTGTCTGTAGGTGTTGCATATGGTGGAAGGGAGAATGGCAGAAGTACATGACAAAGAATGAGCAAGCAGAGCAGAAGGGGCAGAATTGGAGAGCGCAAGAAAGTGTGAGAAGAGGAAGGGAACTGAGAGAACTTTAAGGACGAGGAGACTATAGAAGTGGCATAGACTGAAAAGACAGGTTTGAGAACAGAAAGCTGAGAGACAGCACAAAGTGGAACAACCTGGAGGGGAGAAGAGCAGTAGTTAAGAACATAGACTTGAACAAGGGAGCAGAGGAGGGATAAGAGAACAAGGAGATCTTGAGAGAAAAGTGAGAACCAGTGAAGGAGAGGGAGAACTCAGAGGGTTGGACAGACAAAATCAATCAGGGGAGAGGACGAGAAGTTAGGCGGGAAGGTAAAGAGAACATTGCGGGGCGTCCAGCAGAACGATGACAGAAAATAAGACAGAAAGCGGATTGGCCCAGGAAAATCCAAAGGACTAACGGGGTCCTGCAAAAGGTGTACCAATCCATCCATTGCTGCCATGACTGTCACAGAGTGGGATGCCAGTGTTCCAGGTTCCGCACCCAATGATCCCTGGACCCAGTGAAGTCTGGCAAAGTCTGACAAAGTCTGACCAAGACCTGAGAAATGTCCAGGTCACACCTGCCCAGCAGGTAGGGAGGACCACATCCAGAGACCTCTGCATCCTGACAAGAACAAAGACAGCAGAGAGAGCTAATCAATCTAAGAAAGAAGTGCATGGGCCATTTCAAACCCCACTGATTGCAAGTGACTTGTGTGACTCATTTCCCTAGAGGGGTGTATTGATTCTGGTGTGAGCGTAATTACGGACACCCTTACAATAGCTTGCAGTGGAATTAGCGAGGGGACGGGGGAGGTCAGTGGATTTGGCGTTCTTGATGTGGAGCCTGATTGCATCGATCTTATTGATGAAGAACTTATTGATAGCCTCAGACATCTACTGGGATTCTGGTAGCTCTGGTTCTAGTGTGGAGGAATGGTGTGCGACTGATGCAAAAAGGTATTTGCTCCTGTTGAAGGCTGCCATAATGGTGCTGGCACAATAAATAGTCTTGGCTTCAGAAATCAGGATCCACTGTTTGGCAAGCAAGGCCTTGAGGGATAGAAAGTCCTCTGTTTTGTGGGCATTGTGCCAGCATTTCTCAAGAGCTCTAATGGACTGTATAGTTGTAGAAAGCTATTGAATCTAACAGGGGGCGGAGAGTTTGGTTCTGGTGTGGTCCAATTTGTACATAGTGAAAGTATCTGCAACTCATTTGAGCTTTGCCTAAAGGTTTCTAAAATTGATGGGATATCCACAGAGGTCTGGAAATTGGTTAAACTTATCCAGTGGCTCCAGTGTAAAGTATTGAAGGAGCAACGTGCCACCATATGCATTTGTCCGGTCCCTTCTGGGTTCTCAGGGAGTCTGAAAGGGCGAATGGGATGGTTGCATTTGTTGTTTCAGTGAAGCGCAGAACTGACTGAAGGCGTTTGCACTGTTTAGAAGGCAAGGATTAAATGTCAACTTATTGCATTATTCCCATTGTGTACCCAATATTCTGCAAATCATACACAAATCACAATGCTCCATAAATATTGCCATCACCCATCTCTATTGTCCAACTACATTCGGTTTCAAAACTGTTAAAGGACATTTTGTTTCTGAACACAAGCTATCCTAGCTTCTACCCCTCCATGGCACAGCTTTTGACTCAAATACAATATAATTCCGGGAAGGGGGGGGGGGGTGGTAGTGTGGGTATGGGGCGGGGGTGGGGTGTGTGTGTGCGTGTGTGTGTTAAATAAGCTTGTAGTGAATTTGCATCAGAATTCTGCAGGTTCCAATTAGGGGCGCAGCGTTATCGGTTCAGAGGATTTCTTTTTTTCTTCAAATAAAACTTTCATTTTTCAAAAAACAATTTAACAGTACTATCAAGTATCAGTATAGAGCCAGAGTGATCCACATAAGAATGTCACCCAACAAATGTTCCCCCTATATAAACCACCCCGCCCCCAACTTTTGCTGTCACAACCACCTGACTCCAGGAAGTCTTCCCCCCCCCCCCCCCCCCCGAGTATGGTCAAACTGTCCCCCTTTACAATCCTGCATTTCATCATTGTCTCCTGCCTTTTAACGGTCACAGTTGATGCACATTTGTAAAGGTACCACCACGCACTGCCTCCGCCCCTCCTACCGTCCCCCCGCATCAGCCCTTTGACCTCCGGTTCAGGCTTCTGTTGGCATATGTCTGTTCTTGAATTCCCCCATTCCGTTCCGGCCCCTGCACCCCTGCCGTGCATAGCTGCCGTAATTCTTTCCATCACGCATATTCTTTTCCTGCCATTTACCCATTCCTTCTTCCCCCAGTAGCAGTAACCTCTTCCAGTACCTTGCCAAACATGCCCTGCCCGCTAATAGACAGTGTGGTAGTCGTGGGAGGCTGCTATATTCCCCTTCACTGTCCACCAACCCAAATGATACCAACAGTGGCGTCTTCATACAGGGGATTCCCTCCAGTTCCTTAGTCCATCCCAGCACCTCGTACCAGTACATTAGAACCCTCACAGCCCCACCACATGTACCAGTAGTCGGCCCGTTCCCCACATTCATGGCAGCAGAGAGGACTTGCCTCCGGAAACATCTTCGAGAGCCGCGTTGGGTCATATTGCCATCTATGGAGTAGTTTAATCGCATGAAGTTTATACTGACATGAAATTGAACCCCTTTATGCTCTACGGCACATTTGGTCCCACAAGTGGTCATCCAATTCCACTCAAATCCATTAGTTGCCTTTGAGTCATTGATTGCCTGTACATGTACCTACCTAGCTGCCCTTAGTTGAATAATTGCCTTTGAGTTATTGCTTGCCTGCACACGTACTTACCTAGCCGGCCATATTTGAGTAATTGCCTTTGAGTTATTGCTTGCCTGCACATGTACTTACCTAGCTGGCCATAGTTGAATAATTGCCTTTGGGTCATTGACTGCCTGCACATGTACATACCCAGTCGGCCTTATTTGATCAATTTGATTAATTGCCTTGGAGTCATTGATTGCCTACACACGTACCGGTTACTAATATGGTTTTCTAGATAGGCCACCACTATACAACGATGTATCTACCAGCCATCTACACAACCCTACTGAGGACTATCCTACACTTACTCATCATGCCGGATGTTAACATACTTAATCCCTTGCCACCTTTGACGTCTGTAGTATACTTGAATGACAACTCCCCTTACCTATATTTACGTCCTAGCTACGAGCCCCTTGAGACAGCCAGCGTGATATCTCACCCATGTGATACACCTAGTAGAAACCTTAGACTCCGTGCAAGACTATCTAAACTGCATGAACCCCTCCGCAGATCTCTGCCCTCTACCAACATTAAAATAAACCTCAAGCAGGTCTGTAAACCCAGCCATACTAGACCACCCTCACAACCCAATTCCTATATTTGCCTAACCCAGAACAATAAGTCAAAAACACCCAATATGTCCACTATTTTACCCCCTCAAGCCACAGAGGTCACTAAGACCCCAACGATTGTCGGAGCACTCCTTAACGTGAGATTGCTTGTCGCCCATGCCTTAGACATTGCCGACATAATTACAGAAGGCAACCTTGACTTTCTCGCTATCACAGAGCCCTGGCTACACAATGCAGCAGGACCTTCACTCATGCTAGCTATCCCTGATGGCTACACGATAGTTAGACATGACCGAGAAGGTGCTATAGGTGGTGGCATCGCTATAATCTCTAAAACAAGCCTCTCACTCAGATTAGTACCCACCTAATCGATTCAATCTTGTGAGACCCTATCTGCCAAACTTCAACTAAATAATAATCAAACACTTATCATTCACCTTTTATATAGACCCCCTGGCCCTCTAGGCACCTTTGAAGAGGATCTCCATAACTTACAAACAATCTCAAACCTTGCTCTCAATCAATCCTTCTTGGGGACTTTAACTTAGGTCTCCATGACACCTCAGACACCAACGCTACATTGGTAGCCAACACCATTCACGCACTTGGCCTAACTCAAAGAGTTGACAAGCCTACGCACCTGAAGGGAAGAACATTAGACTGGATAGCGGACTGCAACTGTACAGCCACTATTTCATCTATAATGCCCTTACCCTGGACAGACCATTCCCTGGTGTCCTTTAACCTAGCTACTGCCAGACCTAACCCTACGGCCCTTCCACTAGCGCCACCTTGCCTAATCAGAAATAAAAAATGTATCATTGTAGAGAAGGTGATCCCAGCTATATTACCGACCCTTAACGCTCTATCAGCTAATCTAAACCCTAGTATCCTAGTGCAAGAATTTAATACTATCATGCTCACCACCCTAGATAAAGTGGCTCCTCTCAAACTTAGACCAAGCAAACCAAAAGCTCATCTAAACAAATGGTTTACTCCACAGCTAAGAGATTTACGCATTCTGAAAAAGAGTGAAACCACCTGGAGGCTCTGCCCATCAGTCGATAACAAAGCCAAACTATCCACACTTTCCTCACTTTACAAAAAAGAAGTTTGCCAGGCAAAACGTAACTCATATGATGACCGTATAGCTAAATCTAATTCCAGCATGAAAGAGCTTTTTTCCCCACTTTAAAGGAACTCGAGTCGCCCATCGCCATTCAGGACACTTGTACTAAGGACAAACCTTGGTGCACGGATATCCAGCAAGCCCTAGTAAATAAAATTATCACACTCTAAAATAAAATCCAGCAATAAAAAGAAGTACTTAAAATTCAGGATTCGCCTAAAATGCCTCACATCAATAACCCACTGGCGCACAGCAATACCTTCCACTTCTCTAAAATGACCACCTTGGAAGTAGAAAAAGTTATCCTGTCACTTAAACCATCAAACTTTAAAGGTGACATTTGCCCAGCACAGCTAATAAAAGATGCTGCCAGAGAATTATCTCCCTTTATCACCAAATTGATTAACGCCTCCTTCGCCTCAGGCACCATCCCTGCCAACCTTAAACAGTCCTGGGTACTCCCCCTCCTTAAAAAACAGTCTTTAGATCCCCTCATCCCCACTAATTACCGCCCTATTACTACAGTACCGTTTCTTCTTAAGATTCTGGACAAAGCCGCATACAACCAAATTCAAAAGCACCTAGAATTACATAATCTATTAGGGCTTCCGTCCCCTACACGGAACAGAAACGGCCCTCATTGAATTAAAGTCTCAAATTGATGTGCTGAGAGACAAAGGGAGAACAGTACTCCTACTACTCCCGGACCTCTCAGCTGCCTTTGATTTGGTGGATCACAAAGTCCTCTGCAGTCACCTGGACTCCGCCGCACATTTCTCCTCGAAAGCCATTCGATGGATCAAGTCATTCTTGAGCGAGAGAACGATGAGTCTTCTCCCCCGCGGCGGCAGCAGCAGATCCCACCCCTATCTCATGTGGTGTTCCCCAGGGCTCTTGTGTATCCCCAACTCTATACAATATCTTCACCAAGCCCCTGTTTGATGATCTGGATCATCTTGGTATCACCTACACTAATTATGCAGATGATACACAGATCCTCCTCCCGCTTTCTGGGGATCATGCTAAAGACACGGAATTGGTGAACAAGGTATACCTTATCATCCAGGCATGGATGGCCACTCACGGCCTCTGTCTAAACGATGATAAGACAGAGTTGATTATCATGGGTACCCAAGCCAATATCAAAAAACTAGGTCAGGAATTCTCATTCAACATAGACGGGAACATCATCCAAGTATCCAAGAATGTAAAAACCCTGGGATTCTATCTTGATTCTACACTATCACTTGACAAACAGCTAAAATCCCTTGCTTCCTCCACAGCCTACACATGCAAACTGCTAAGAGCCGGTGAACCATTCCTTTCCAATAAGAGTTGCCTAATCCTGGCCAGAGCCTTAATTCTCTCCAGAATTGATTATTGTAATGCTCTATACTCTGGAGCCAATAAAAAAATAACCCAAAGACTACAAACATTACAAAATAATGCCTTGAGAGCAGCACTAGGCATTAATAAAAGATCCCATATCTCTTCCGCCAGACGCCATTACAACTGGTTGACCACGGAGAACAAAATAAAACTCAAGATGCTATCCCTGACCCATAAAGCCCTTAATAACTCTGCCCCTAGTTACCTGACTAACAAATTCCACAGGAGAGCATCTCTTAGACCAACCAGAGTTGTCAATTCTAATTGCTTGACAATAACGAACTTTAGACTCACTACTATTGGAGGAAATAGCTTCCCGGTAAAGGCTGCTAAAACCTGCAACTCACTACCACAAGACCTTAGAGCTGACCTGCCCTACCTTTGTTTCAGGAAAAAAGTCATTCAATTCCTTACCTCGACTGACCTCAGTTGACCGGTGTTACCTACCTCCTACTGGTATTAACCACTAGACCCTTCACTCTATACAGCTGTTACTCTGATTGACCTACTCGAACCTGTATATTCAAACTTGTATATTCTGTAATTATTTGTGTGACCTTATTGTATCTTCTAATGTACACTGCGCTATGATGTAACCTTGTAAGTTTCGCACTCTATTGCCATTGCGCCCTGCTACCCCTGGGTCTGGCGCACACAAAAAATTAATAAAACAAACAAACTCCCAAATCTCCTTGCCATTTCCTACAAAGCTTGTCCCTGCTTCTCATGCTCACGTCCAGCAGTGCCAAATATAAGGACGAAATTAAGCCTCATTTCCCTTTTGAAGTCCAGCACCTTCTCTGGCGAGGGGGGGGCGGTGGGGTATTATCCCTCTGTATCAGATCCTTCCAGGGATCCGCCGTGATCACCCCCTTCAGTTGAAGGTATGAGAACACAGAGTTTCCCTATTCCCAGAGCTTCCTGCAAGTCTACCAACGAGATGAAGCGGCCATTCCTCCACAACTGGCCAATCCTTGTTAACCCTACTTCGAACCATGTTTGGAACCTGTCCAGGTCTGGGATCAAATCCCTCACCCACAGAACCCAAAGGTGGCTCATCAGGGAGGGCCACGTTGTTACCCACCTCATCTCTGGGCCCTTCATCCAAATGTTCCAAACACCTAGAATAGGATGCTCCCTGATCCTTGTCGGGATACGATCTCTTGGTACCCAGATCCACTGCCCCACCGTCTCAGGACTAAGGTAGGAATTGTCCAAGTCCACCCATTGGGATTCCTGCCATTCCCTCAGATGGGGAATTAGAACCCCAAGATGCGCCGCTTTGTAGTAGAGGTATGTGTCCATGAAGCCCACCCCCACACAGTCCTTTTGGGGTATCAGTACCTCATATGCCACCCTGGCTTTCTTCCCCTGCCAAAGGAACTGCAGGAAGTGGCCCTTGACCTCCCGAAAGAATGAGTCTGGTATTTGACTTGGGAGCATTTGAAATAAGTAAAGCATTCTGGAGGAAAGTTGATCTTTACTGTGCTTAACTGTCCCAGCCATGAGATTGTCAGTATGCCTCACCTCGCCAGGTCGTCACGAATAGCCTTGTTAAGGGGGTGGGGAGGAATTCACCTCGTATAGATCCCCCCCATCCTTCTTGTGACATTTATTCCTAGTTACTGCAGCTTATCCTCCTCAATCTTCATTACCGGTGCGGTTAGGCCCTGCCTATTGTCCTCCCCCTCCGGTTCCAGTGGGAAGAGGATGGTTTTCACTTTGTTCATTTTAAAGCCAGCAAAGACCCCATATTGCTGTACTATTTCCACACCGCTGGGACCAGGACACCGGGTTGCTAAAATGCAATAAGATATCATCAGCATATAAACACAGTTTATATTCCACCCCACCCACAATATTTCCCTCCACCTGGGGCTGGGGCTCCAAGGACAGCGCAAAAAGAAGTGACCAACCCCCCACCTCAGCACTCCCTGCCACTGCCAATCCCCCTGACACTCGCACTACCACACCCACTTGTGTAGAGCTCCATGTCACTCCAACATCGTCATCCCTCTACCAACACGCTTCCCATCCGCACCCTCCACTTCGGTCGCACACTTCCTCACCCCCTAACACCTCGTGCACCCTGGTAATTTTGGGCTCATCGATTGTATCATCTGCAAAGAGCAATTTTGCTGTTTTATGGGCAGACCTGCAGAGATCTCTTTCTGGCTCACCCTCCTTCTCCTGCAGCCCAAAGAATCGCAAGTTGTTCCTCCTTTCTCAAAGTGGTCCATTTTAAGTGTGATTTCCCCTTCTCTCCTCTCATGTTCGGCCATCCTCATATCTATCTGGGTTTCCAAAGTTTCAAGAGGGCCCAAACGGTACTGGTTACCTAGCCACCGTCTGATCTCAGGCCTAGGTCCCCTCCCCCGGCAGTCACACACCTGCACTGCCTTCCTGGCAACCCCTGCACTTGGGGACTGTTTCTGTATCCCTACAGTTCCACTACCAGCACTTGCCACCTGTTGTCTGCACTTACCTTTGCACTTGTCACTTGCTGGCTGTACTTTTACTTACTGTTATTTATTCTTATGTACTGCACTGTCCCCTCCCCTTCCCACACGCACTTTCCCACTTCCCCTTCCTATGCACTTGCGCAATCTGAATGACACCTGGCCTAGTAGGATCGTTGCCTGTCTTCCCTCTGTTCCCCCTCCCTTGCCTCGTCGCGCCTTGAAACACTTGTGCATAGGCATGTTATAAATTCCACATCAATCTTAACCGAGATGAGCGCCGCTATGAACGATCTCTGGGCCTGTCCGGTTTCAAGTAGATTATTGAACAATTTGACCAGTGAGAGACCAAGGTCACCGTAAATGTCTTGTAAAAGCCTACAGTGTACCAGTCTTCCCCAGGTGCCTTACCCAAGTGTAATTTCTGTATGGCCTGCATGATTTCCTCCCACATGATGGGGTCATCCATCGATCTTCCTGAGCCAGTGCCGGAAGGGACACGTCCTCCGAATAGGGTGCCACCCCGTCCCCTGATGACTGGTCCCTCCCCTTATATAGACCCTCATAAAAGTCACTGAAACGCTTGACTATCCCCCCAGGTAAGGTCACTAGGGTGCCCTCTGGCCCTTTCAAACCCAATATCCATCTTTCCGCCCTTTGGCCTTGCAACTGCGCTGGCAGCAGCACGTCTGCCTTGTCCCCTTTTTCATAATTCTTTTGCTTTAGGAACTGGAGCTTCCAGACTACCCTTCCTTCTTCTATAAGACCGAGTTCCTCCCTCTTACCCATACTTCCTCTATCCACCCCTGCACCCCTTCCTCTGTAGCTTGTATTGTTTCCTCCAAGGTCCCTATCTCTGCAAACATTCTATTCTCCAACTAGGTCCGCTACCTCTTTTTACATGCCCCCTCCCTGATCAGGAGACCCCTCCATGTCGCCTTGCCCGCATCCCAAACCATACCCTGATCCACCTCTCCCATATCATTCAAGAGGAAGTACTCCATTGTCCCGTCAAACTCCTCCTTAAAGACTGTACTTCCATAGGGACTTGTTGCACCTCCATATTTATTTCTCAGGACTCAGCCCAAGCCAGGGCAAATCCAAGGATACCATGTAGTGGTTTGACCATGTAATCGGGTGGATCTCGGGAACCCAATGCCACCTCAAGAAGCTCTCTTGGTGCACACAAGTAATATATCCTAGTATACATCCCATAGTATGCACAGTAAAATGTTAATCCCAGTCCCTGGGAGAGAAAGAAGCGTAAAGCGGCCCATAAACCGGGTGAGTCCAAACAAGCCTGGAATCCATCCCCCCACACATGCGTCCCTTGCCGTTTTTGTTCCCATGGTTCTCCTATCCCATTGCACATCTGCTCACATGTTGAGATCCCCTCCACCCCAATACCAGGTGTCCCTTCACCTCATTCAGAATACTTGCTAGCATGAGCTCAAGAAAACATAGCTGACCAAGTTTAGGAGCATACAGCGCGCACAAAGGTGAAACTGACACCCCTGTATGAAACCCGACAATAGAACCGTCCTTCCTTCTGGGCACCTCCACACTTTCGCTACCTCCATTTTCAATCTCCTGTGCATCATGATATCGACCCCCCTTTCTTGAGTCCCCAGAACTCCAGTGTTCCTGTCCCACAAGACCACAGGGAATTCTCCTTTCTTCGCCCTTGGAAAACCGAGTCTCCTGGAGGCACTTGCAGGTGAGTGTTGGCTCCCCTGGGCCCTGCTAGACTCCTTTTGAGCTTTGTCTTTGGTTCCCCACCCCTGATCGCGCTCTCCTCTCCCCAACACTCTTGCTTCCTTGTTTCGCTCCCTCCACTTCCCTCCCATCCGGACCCCTCCCCCGATTGGGAATCAGAAACCCACTTAGAGCACATGTCCAGGGCAGCTCCTGCCCATGCAACCCTGTGGTGAAGGAACCGAGGTAAAAGACAGCAGCTCCTGAAGAAGCAGCTCCAGACTGCTTTGGGCCGTTTTAGCCTGTGCTGCCTGCAGCAGTCAACCAGCAGCGTCTGACCGGGTAGGAGACCTACACCTGTTGCTCTTCTGTGCAGTGTACAAACTCATTGAAATTCATTGTATCCCCTCCTGTAGAGTCCTACTGCTATTGGGTTTGACTCTAATCAAATACTGCCTTACGTAATTAGCCCCAAAAGCCATAGTCTGCATCTAATCAGCTTGTACCCATAGCTATGAACTATCTAAACTAGAGACATATTGTTCTCAGATAGCCCTAAGGCAAACATTGCTTTGAAGAGATTGTACTCCAGCCACATGTGCCACATAACAGCCTCTCCCATCTAGCCTGACTGCCCCACACAGACAGCCTCCCATCAGAATTCGCCTGACTGTGCCAGCTAGCAATATCCAGGAATTGAAAACTTAATCTTTCAGATTACCACCTACCTTTTGTGTTCCCGCTGCATTTGTACTTCGTACTGTCCCCCCATGTTAGACACTTTCTCCATTTAGCCAGGTGTCCCAAATCTAGGCGCTGCTATTACATCTAGGGTTATTGCATTTACTGTTGTTCCCCATGTTGGGCACTATCTCCCTCTATTCAGTTGTGCCAAATGGAGGCGCTATTACATCTACTGGTTTTGCATTTACTGTCGTCCCCCGTATTAGGCTCTTTCTCCCTCTATCCAGGTATCCCAAATCTAGGCGCTGCTATTACATCTGTATGCACAGTCCACCCGTGTTTTATGCCCTTCTCCCTCTAAGTATTCCCAATCCAAGTGCTGCTATCCAGGTGACCCGAATACAGGTGCTGCTATCCGGGCGTTTCTAATCAAGGTGCTACCATTACATCTCTGTAATTGCATTTACTGTTTGCCCGTGTTAGGCCCTTTCGCCCTCTATCCAGGTGAATCAAATTCTAGGTGCTGCTATTGCATTACCACTCAGTACACCCCCTGCCATCTTAATCTTGGTACCTCACCACAGATACCTTCTGTCCCTGCCCTCTGGCCGACCAGCCACGCTGCCCCCCCCCCCACACCACTCTGCTGATAGACTACTCCATCCCACAACCGCGACTGACCTCCCCTGACCTCCCCGTCCAGATGGAGATACCACATCAACAATGACCGCCTCGCTGACCCCTCATCCCTGCCCCGTCTGCACCATACCCACCCCCCATAAATCACCCCTCCCGGCACATAACCTCTGTTCTAGCACCTAACTTCATGAACCACACTCTATATCCCACATCGGGTTGCCACCTACGACCCTTGCCCCCAAACACAGATACACCCGGGACCCCCCCTTGCCCCACCCTCTAATCATCCTTCCACCTCTACCTCTAAGATCAGAGGAGCGCTCTGGCGCGCAAAACACCCCACACCTCGAACCCTCATCCCACACACCTCAACCCACCCTAACATAGCATCCCCCCTCTACTCCCTGCCATCTATTGATAACGACCCCCTACTCCCCGTCTATACACCCCGCGCAATCTCAAACCAGAGGAGCTCCCTGATGCTAGAAACATCACGAGTCCCCCACAACTACAGTGGCATTTCTGAGCTCACCCAGGAATTCCTCCCTCAGACCAACCCACCACCTCAGCACTCCCTGCCACTGCCAATCCCCCTGACACTCGCACTACCACACCCACTTGTGTAGAGATCCATGTCACTCCAACATCGTCATCCCTCTACCAACATGCTTCCCATCCGCGTCCACCACTTCAGTCGCACACTTCCTCACCCCAACACCTCGTGCACCCTGGTTTCATCGATTGTATCATCTGCAAAGAGCAATTTTGCTGTTTTATGGGCAAACCTGCAGAGATCTCTTTCTGGCTCACCCTCCTTCTCCTGCAGCCCAAATAATCGCAAGTTGTTCCTCCTTTCTCAAAGTCGTCCATTTTAAGTGTGATTTCCCCTTCTCTCCTCTCATGTTCGGCCATCTTCATATCTATCTGGGTTTCCAAAGTTTCAAGAGGGCCCATTATTTTCCACTGCTTGCAACCTCTTGTCCATTGCGTCAATACAGACGTTAATTTTGCCCACTTTGTCTCCAGTCCCTGCCCTCACTACTCAGGTTTATATAAAATATAGTTGTGGCGCAGAATTTCTGTATCAGTATGGCTTTCCTTTGTGCAGGCTGTAATAGTCCTCAAAGGCCTATTTTCACTGACCTCAGCTACAGGGCATTTATATGCATTCTCATTTCTGTCTCTTACCACAGCCTTCAGGCTTGCAGAGAGACAGTGCAAGCTCCCCAACCTTCCAGTGACACAAAGGCATGCCTCTTTCCATGTTGAACAATGCTGCCCATCATTTTAGGTTTGATTCATCGTGTTGAAAATGAGAATATTATCTCCATAATGACGTTACCAAGAGGTCATATTCCACATTCAATATGGTCATCTTTAGCCTGCACAATAAAATCAAAAAAGAATGTAGGATGGCATGGTTAAAAACTGATCAGTATATAGGGGTCGAGATTTAGGTAGGTGATCATTTGCAGATGAATTTCAGGACAGGTGACAACAGTGGATGATTAAAAGACATGGATCAGCTCTGCCATGTTGCAAATACATGAAATTCAAATTCTGCAGCCTATTGGTTTGGTGGCGTTTGTCGTCATGTCCAGAACGACAGTCCAAAGCAATCTAAAACTGCTGGAACACCTTGCTTCTTGCTATTTGTCTTGAACAACTTGTTGGTGCGGACTAAACGGAATGGCAGAACTTTGAATTGCAAATGGTGGTTTCCTACCCTGAGGAAGTGCTGTTACTTTGGTTGAGAGGGAAATTTGAAACAAGCATACTGAAGGTCTAGGCAACACAATAAACCTCCAGACTGCAACTGTGGGTGTACATCTGCCAAGATAAGCATTCTGAAGGACTAAAATTGAGGATTCTTAAGTCCATAATGGGCTGCATTCGGCTGGTTCTTTACCAAGAAAAAACTGGAAGAAACTATGGGAACATGTTCCAACTAACCCTCCGTCAACATTAGACCCTGTGTTAGCAACCCTGGGGCTGACGAGGCACTGCCTGGTGATGAGAACAACATTTGACCCTCTGGAAGCATTTGTAGGGCTCCACAGATAGAATATCCCCTTTTCGCATTTGGAAACCCATGCCCCAGGTGGATTTTGGTGGGAGGGTATCAGTAGAAACAGGGGTTTGCTTTTGCTGCATTCACCATTGCGGGGCCACCTCTTCACGGTCTACAGGCTTATCTATAACTCTGCTGATTGCTTTGAAGAACTTGCTGCTGATCTAATTGACTGATGATTTCTCTGTGAAGCGGTCGCTTGGGAATACCTGTTCCCAAAGTAACCTTCTCTTTGTAACTGAAAAGAATAAGGAAGCTGTTGTATAATCACACCCAAAGTTTTAGCAGTATCTCAATTTAATTTGGAACCTTGCATAGCAGTATTCACTGGTTTGCCAAATAACTACTACTCATTAAATGGCATATCTAGCCCTTGCTCCTGTACAACAGGTCAAAAGCCTGTAGATCTGATCCACAACTTCCTTTGCAGTATGTGTCCGTCGAAATTACTCCAGTAAATAAAAATGAGGGAACAAAACAGGGTCTTCCGCACAATGGCAATGCAAGTCTTTTATAAGGTTTCAAGCTAGTTAACAGAGGCTTTCCTCCCTATGCCGAAACAGGCTATGGAAATCTGGATCTGCCACATGCAGGGCTGTCTGATTTGCATGTTTTGATGCCATTCCCCCCCCCCCCACTCACGATTATCTAAATAAGGACACAGTTTAGATAGCTTTCCCCACTTAACTCTTTCATATCCCATTAACATAGCCGCAGCATAGGAAGCACGAATGGTCGCTGCCGGCCTGGTCAACATTTTTAGGCCTATGCTCTAATTTGGTTTTCCTGCTTTTCAGGAGATACTGAGGTGATTGACACCTGGCTTTTGTCAAAATTTAAGCCACAGTAGATATACTTTTTAGCTTTGTGAGACCACACACAGACACACAGACACACACACACACACACACACACACACAAACACCCCCCACACACACACACTTTTTCCAGCCAAGCCCAGTACAGAGGTGACGAGCACCAACAACGATTTAAAAAGAAAAAGATTTGTAATACTCTTTACCACAAAAATATAGCGGTCGTGAAAATTGTCATTCTTGCTGTTCCTCCAAAGAAAACAGGCAACCATCTTCCTCAGACTATTGTACTTGAAGACCATATTCTTGCACTGTTAAGGAAAATTCTCAGAAAGGTACTAATTTCCTCCACCTTAGACCCCCAGCAATTTTGCCGGATTTTGAGGACTTGATTTTTTTAACCTGGAGAGGGCGAGACTCTTTTTCCCACTCTCTCATGTATTTTAATGTGATTTTTGAACACTGTTTCTTTTGGTTGTGGAGTCTGGCAAACTCCATAGGCATCTTTTACAATGTGTCACACAGCACCTTCGGTGCAGTGACACAGAAGAATTCCAGATTTCCCAAAGGTTTAAATACCTTCTCTGGGATAAACTACTGTTTCCCAGAGCAGTAAAGTGAAATAGGCTTTACTTACATTTGTAACTTTCTAGACCCAGCACAAACTATCTTACAATAGGGTGCTGGAGGGGTTACCTAGTATCCTCTTTGTGTAGCTTCTCATGTGACATTTTTATGTTACCCTTTCCTCAATGAACGGCTGATGGCAGTGGTTTACTTTTAACTACCATGGTGTGCATTTAACACGGGCTGCGTTCGCAGCTGCAGTTAAGCACCCAATGGTGCCATTTTTGTTCAAATGACCCAGGTCGTCTTTTTTCGCCATTTCTTTGTGGAAAGGTCCTTCTTGGGATTTACTCTGCGCGCCAAACCAGGTTTGGTCCCTTTGTTCGCTTTGCCTTTGGCAGGATTCACGAGTGAAGCCCGCCTATGGTTCCAGGGTGTCTGGGGTGGACAGGAAGTGAGGGAGGTGCCCAAATGCACTCTGTAGTGATTGGCCAGCTGACTGTCCGGCAAGGACAGCCACCCTGCTGGGTGACTGACAGCTGGGCTGGAATGAATGGGAGAGAACTTAATAAAAAGGCGAGGCATTTGGCTTGGAAGGCAGATTCGACCACTGGACGAAGGAACCAAAGAAGAACTTGAAGAGGACACCTGCTGCAACTCCTGGACAGTTGGTTTTCCCAGTGAAGCCCTGCTGCTGTGCTGAAACTCCAAATTTGTATCGACAGAGAAACCCCTACAAGGATGACTTCTTCCCTTGAGTTGGTGGGACCAATCAACTCCAAAGTAAGCCACCTGGACATTCTCCCGGAGCTGGTTGACTTTCCAGAGTTGCTGCTGGACATTGAAACGCCAGGGAGAGGAACACCAGATTGTGTGCGTTGCTTTTAAAATGGCCAAGAGCTCCAGGAAGATTCTCCGGACTCCCAGGAAGCAGGACTGACGGAGCCTGAGCCTCCTCACAGTGCAGGACCCCCACTTTTTTGAAGATTGCTGGTTGCGAGCGGTGACCATTGGCATTGCAGTGCAGGAGTCCCCAGAAGTCCTCCCGCTTGTCCCCACGACTGAAGCCCAGGAACAGTGAAATCTGCAGAGCTGCTCAGGAACAGAAGCCATCTGCTGCACTTTTTCTTCAATACAAAAAGGTACTGTAAAAGTCTGAGAGAACTTACCTCTTGCTGTAGAGTTGCTTGCATCTTCTACTACTCACAAGTCTAACGGCTTGTGGCCCTACATGGATTCGTCTTTTTCTTCAAAGACTTCTAAAACATTGTGCAAAGATTTTTCTTACTTACCTGCAAAGAAGTACTTCAGCTCATATATTGCCCATTGACTTTGGCTTGGCCTGTTCCACTGAATGACTCTGAAAGTATATAACAAGCTGTCCGAATGGAACTAGGTCTGACGTCTTTGACTGCAGTTGTAGATTGGAAGACCCTTTCCTTTTAAGGGAAATGCATTGATGAATCGCCAAAGGGTGGTTTCATATGTTTGAAGAAAGCATTAGTAGAACATAGGGAACTGGGTCTGATCTAGTGGGAAGCCAAGTGTCAATTGCTTCTTCTGACCTTGGGGAAACATCAGAAACTTTGATCGCTAACCCAGATAAAATCAAAAAGAAACTTTATACTCGGGATTGGTTCAGAACAGAGGATGACAGACAAAGATGCATATCATATGGGAAACCAGTGGTTGAAAGCCGGAAACCAAATTCGTTGCAGAGTTATCTTCGATCCTTCCCTCATTGGTTCTTTAGAGACCAATTATTTAGATTCCGTCTGAACCTATTGAACACAAAAGAGACTATTAAGCGAAGGTTCCATGAATTGGAGGGCCATGTGTGTAGACTTTGCAAAGATGATGATTCGATTGAAAATGTACAACATTGGGTAATGGACTGCCTGGTTCTGTCACAGCAAAGAGAGCTTTTATTTTCTGGTGTTATTAAAAAGTATGGCCATAGGCATAAGGACTTATGGTGGAAGATGTTGCTATGATAAATTATTATTCAGAAGATATTGTCCTGCGAATGCTGAAATGTGTCTCTTTGTAGTTTGTGTGAATTACTTCTTTTTAAAATCTGTGGTAAAAGGTTGTCGTTTTGTATAACCATTTAAATCACGTTAAATAAAAAAAAATGAAAGAAATATGCTTGCTTAAGAATATTTGTGGTCTCTTGTATGTTCTAATAACCTTTTCCTTTTCACTTACTCTTAAATAACTCTAGATGCAACAGTGATATATTAATGTCCCCAGCACCCTAGCTATTGAAGTCACCTAAGGGTGTGGGTTGTGTCAGTGGGCCATCCCAAAAGGGTACTCCCCGATTAAGAGATATTAAGAGTGTGTATTTTGTGAAGTATATTTCAGTGTTACTGTTATATTGCTCCCTTCTGAAGAAGGCTAACTGACTGATAAATTAATAATTGTTTATTCAAGAAACCTTGTATGCAAGTGTTTAATTGAATACTTGTTTCTGTGCAACTCCCCTACAGATCACACTGACCCCTCTTGAGATAAGCCTGGCTGCTCAACACGCTACCAAAACTGTGCAGTACAAGCTTATACCAAAGGAAGGGTTTCATATTACCTGTAGTCCGGGTTGTTGTAGTGTTCCCCAAGGGCACTGCATACAAACATGCTTAACATGCACAACCTTTGCATTAGGGTTTCATACCCTACTGAGTCTTCAAAAGATAAACTCCAGCAATCTCGCAGAATTCTTAGATATCTCAAGTTGGTTTTCAATTGACCTAGTTGCTCCAAAAACTCCTCATTCTCAGGAGCACCTCGTCTTCAAGGAAGTAATAAAATCCCCTTCATCTTTCTCCTGGAAAAGAAGATCTCTCCCTCTTCAATCTCAGAGGCCAGCATTGTTAGGAGATTTAAGATAGGACTATCTTCGCACCATACTCTTAGTATGGCCCTCATTGACCTAATCCTTTCATCACTAAATATAGTCTAATGTCTTAGATACTTTGGGTTTTTATCCTGGTCGTTAACCTTACCCTTCTTTTGCCTTTCTCCTTTTTCTTCTGTCTTTTCATCATGTATTTATTTCATTTTCCTTAATCTTTCCTTTTCCCCTCAGTCTTGCATTTTTACCCGTTCTCTTCTTAATGACCCGCTACTGGCATTGTGCCTTCTCTACAGTACCATTCTCTGGTCCCGGTACAGACGTTTGCATCAATGTTGACAAATTAGATGAACTGATGTGCACCGCATTGATATCGAGTAGCGGGTCATTTTTTCATCAGTGGTGGGTTAGCCGTTGAATATTATGCATTCCAACATTACTATGGTTGACGGCATTGATCTCAAGGTCAATGGAAATGTCCTTGATCAGATGGTGGAGAGCCTTCCACAATGCTACAGAATTCAATGCATGAAGTCAAGGACCATCACGGTCAGCTGCACACACGGATGGCATGTAGGAGATGGTAACAGCACCCTCCCAGCCGTACTTCTCTGCATCCCATCCAGGTGGGGGTTTGGGATATGTAAAGGACGCAGCCATTTCTAGGGCAGCTTCCCAATGGTCTTGCTTGCTTGTCTGAGCGCTTACTCTCACACTCTTCACAGGAGACTCTGCACTTTATTTTCTGATTCTTGCTGAAACCGTTTTACATATCTAGCACACAGACATCATGGACTGGGTATAAAAAAAAAATTTTAAAAAAAAAAACACAATCATTATGCCCGTCTTTCTTAGACATTTCTCTGCTCACATTTCACACAGGTTTTAAAGAGGAGTTTCCTCCTTTCTACAATCTGTTTTTTTCATCTGTGCTTGGCCTGGAACAGGGTTTGTGTTCCAACACACAAGAGGATACCCTTGCCAAACCTATACATATCATTTGCAAAGTCAGAGAGCTAAGCGCCAACGGCACTCCCTTACAATTCTATGTGCATCACGAGGCAGTTAGTAAGTACTAATAGCTTTAGCGAAAAAGTGGGAAACTAATTACCCCTCTCTAGGCCCATGCACCTCTGAACGGTGACAGTTACATTAAAAAACCTTTAATCAAATTCAATTGGTCAATTATCTCAGCCACAATGTCGGTTATTTCTAGAAAAATAAACTATATATCTCATCAATCATGATAGGATTGACAATCATAACAAATAAAAATCAAACAATGGGATTATTGAGTGACTTGTGTTGTTGCACTCCAATTGTCAATGCAGTGAAGGTGTGTCCAGTGATCAAAACTTGAATCAATACTATCAAATTTCTTTCTATAATTATCACAAAATAACATTTTTCACACACATTACACAAAAATGTCCTCAGAAAGACCCGACTTGGTCTCTGATCAAAAAAAGAGACTAATTTATGGTCTCGTAGATAGTCGACATGTTTCAGCCATATTGTCTATTGGACACTATCTCTAGTGTCTTATCAAAAGGAGTTGCTTGGCCTTCTTCAGGACAGGATTATTTCTTTGGTTATGAATCAATCTTGTAAACCTCTTTAGTATTAGATGAGTAGTTACACTACGAAATAACACAGAAGAACAAGTTACTTACCAACTGGTAACGTTCTTTCGATTGGATGTTCCTCCAACGTATTCCTCATCTTAGATGTATTCCATCCAGCTTTGATGCTCTTCGGACATTTTTTCGGCAGAGGGCGCTGTGCGTCGATGTCGTTGAGTCGATGGTCCCTCGAAGGCCTCCGTCGAGGGTGACGTCATCGGGTGTATAAGAAGCACGCGCGCCGCCCGTTGGCCTCAGTTCTGTTTTTCCCCCTTTTTTTTGCCTGTGATCTTGTACTGTGTAGATTGTGCTGGCAGACAGGTATCAGCCTTGCGAGATTTGAGATGGCAATAACCCGGAAAAATCTACAGAGGGGTAGGTTGGGAGGGCGATGAGGACATAGTTGGAGGAACATCCAATCGAAAGAACGTTACCAGTTGGTAAGTAACTTGTTCTTCGAGTGGATTGTGTCCTCCAACATATTCCTCATCTCAGATAGACTCCCAAAGCAGTATTTTGTTACTTTCTCTAGAGGAGGGGTCAGATTTTTTTTTTTTAATTTATCTATCAATGCCTTTAGATGGCAGAATAAAGCACTGCTTTTCCAAAAGTCAGCTCCCTAGACTGGGAAGCATCCAGGCTATATAATTTTGAGAAGGTGTGAAGTGAAGACCAAGTTGCTGCTTCGCAAATGGGCCTTATTGGGACACCTCTTTGAAGGGCCGTGGAAGAGGCGATACCTCTGGTGGAATGAGCCCTCAACCCTTCCTGAAATTGTCTGTTTTGTTACCGCTTGACCCAGTTTCCTTCCTGTGTAGCCTATAAACAACTGGTTGTCCACTCTAAGCCTAGAAAGTCTAGAGATGTAAAAGCTTAAAGCTCTTTTTGGATCCAGTCTGTGTAATCTTTCTTCCTCCTTAGAAGGATGAAGTGGAGGATAGAATGAGGGTAAATCAATTTTCTGACTTAAATGAAAATCAGATATTACTTTTGGTAAAAATGATGGTTTAACCCTCAATACAACACTGTCCTTATGGAACACAGTATAGGGTGGCACAGAAGACAGTGCCTGCAATTCGCTCACTCTTCTTGCCGATCTTAGAGCAACTAAAAAGGCCGTTTTCCATGTTAGTAATCTTAATGGACACGTGTGCATAGGCTCAAAAGGGGCACACATTAAGAATTTTAGGACTACATTTAGATCCCAAATCAGTACTTGAAATGGATGAGGAGGAAACACATTAGTGAGACCTTTTAAGAATTGTGTTATCAAAGGAATTTTGAAGTAGGAGCATTCTTCCAATGAGCGCTTGAAAATGGAAAGCGCTGCAAGGTAACCTTTTATTGTTCCGATATTCAGACCTCTATGTGCTAGGGTCAGAAGGAAAGATAGTACTTCCGGTATAGAACATAGAAAAGGATCGACATTCTTTTCCCTGCACCAGTTGCAAAACTTTTTCCAACGGCAACGGTATAGAGACTTTGTTGCTGGCCTTCTTGCCGAAAGCAACACCTCCATAACATCATCTGGAAGGTTCTAATCCCTGTATCTCAGCCTTTCAGATACCAAGCATGAAGGTTGAGTGTTCTGACCTCTGGGGGGAGAACCTGACCTTCCATTTGAGAGAGAAGGTTCTCTCTCTGAGGAAGACGTACTGGAGGATAGATGGACATATCTAGAAGGTCCGGATACCACGTTCTCCTGGTCCAACCCGGGGCAATTAGGATCATGCAGTTCCTGAAGCGTCTCAGCCTTCTGATGACCTGAGGAATGACAGGAATCGTTGGGAATGCGTACAATAGTGGGAAATTCCAATCCACCACGAATGCGTCCCCAGGGCTCCTCTCGGGGGAAATTCCCTTGAGCAATACCTTTCACATTTTCGGTTGGTACTGGTTGCGAATAGGTCTCCAAAGGGCAAAGATCTCTTGAATGACTTCCTGGGCCAGTCCCATTCGTGGGACACCGTGCTCTAGCTGCTCAGAGCATCTGCCGTCATATTCTCTTCCCCGGCTAGATGAATTGCCGTTAAAGGGATTCCCTCCTGAATCGCCCAATACCAGAGCTGCATTGCCTCTCTGCACAGGGGTAGTGACCCCGCACCTCCTCTTTTGTTTAGGAAGTACATGGCCACTGTGTTGTCCGTCATTATCAGGACATTCTTTCCCCTGACAGATGGCAGGAAGGCCTTCAGCGCTAGTCTGATTGCCCTCAGCTCTAAAAGGTTGATATGTAGTTTGGACTCCGATGGAGACCAACGACCGTTGATTGTCAAATCGTTGGCATGAGCTCCCCACCCTAGGAGTGAGGCGTCCATCACTACTGTGATCTCCGGCCATGGTTGCCAAAAAGGTTCTCCTTTTAGGATGTTCTCTGTAAAGGTCCACCATAGAAGGTCTGGTCTGTCCTTGTTCGGAATCTGAAGAAGATCCGTCATTTGACCCGAGAACTGGGACCACTGAGTCTTTAGGGCCCATTGAAGGGATCTCATCCTCAAGCGTGCCTCTGGCACCAAAAAGATGCAGGATGCCATGTGGCCGAGCAACCTTAAAAAGTCGTAAGCCTGGAGATTTTGGGCATTTTGGAATTTGGAAACCATCTGAAGAATGTCTTGAGCCCTCGTCTTGGGAGGCGAGCTCTTTCCCCAAGGATGTGTCTAGTACAGCTCCTATGTACTGTAGCTGTTGGGAAGGTGTCATTTGAGACTTCTTGAAATTGAGGGAGAAGTCCAGTTTGTGGAGGAAGTGGCAGGTGACTTTCAGATGATCCAGTGCTTGCTCGGCATGACTCCCCGCTCTCCTGAGGTGCGCTGCCACCACTACCATTAACTTGGTGAAGACCCTCGGGGCGGAGGTCAACCCGAATGGCAGGACTCGAAACTGATAGTGTGAGTCGCCAACAATGAACCTCAGGTATTTTCTGTGTTTGAGATGAATCGGCACATGAAAATAAGCATCCGGGAGGTCCAATGACACCAACCAGTCCTGGAGTTGAAGGGCCTGAAGGATCTGAGAAAGGGTAACCATCTTGAATTTGTCTTTCCTGAGGAACTTGTTTAAGTCCAAGATGGGTCTCAGTCCTCCGTCCTTGTTGGGGGATCAAAACATATGGGGAGTAGCATCCCTTGTTCCTCTCCGCTGCAGGTACTGGTTCTATAGCACCTTTCTCCAGCAGGGTTAGAACTTCCTGCTGTAGGAGCTGGTTTGAAAACTTCAACGGGTGTCTCCCAGGTGGATTGCTTTGAGGTTGCTTTAGAAAAGGACGGCAGTAGCCTTGGGCTATTATTTCTAGAGCCCAAACATCTGAAGTAATGGCTCGCCATTCTTGCAGATGCTGCGACAGCCTGCCTCCTACAGGTGTTTTGTGGTGCAAGTCCTCAAAGTGGTTTTGTGGCGGATGTTGCAGCCACTGATGGCAAAGAGGCTGCAGCTGGAGCTGGCTTAGTTTTCCTCGTCCACCAGAAGTGGCCTTTCTTTGGCCCCTTTGACTGGCCATTCCTCTCGTCTTTCCATATGAGGTGTAATAACGATAGGAACATCCCCTCCATGATTGCCCTTGCGCACGAAAAGGCTGAGGTTGCCTAATAGCAGCTCCTAAAGATTTGGCAGCTGCTTTTGAGGTCTGCAACCTCTCAAGGCTCTCGTCAGCCTTGTTGCCAAAAAGGTGAGACCCGTCAAAAGGCATGTTCAGAAGGCAGTTCTGTACGTCAAACCCGACTTCCGTAACCACGCAAACCTTCGCATTACCGTGCTAGTGCCCATGGACCTGCTTACACTATCCGCAGTGTCCAATCCAGATTGAGAGGATTCCTGCATGGCCTCCTTTCCATCTCGAACAATGGCTAGGAAACCTTCCCTTTCTTCCCCTTCTGGTATGTGCTCCGCCGCCATTGCGATGCACTCCCACAGAGTGTACGAAAATTTTGCCAAGGCACATGTGGAGTTGGCAGATTCTAATGCCATGCTCCTGGCTGAAAATACCTTCCTTGCCCAACCATCCACACGCTTATCGTCCCTGTCTGGAGGGATAGACGGGTACGCAAGTTTTTTGGAAGCTGTGGCTGCCTGTATGACCAGAATCTCGGGAGTTGAAAGGTTTGACAGATAGCCGGAGTTGCTACTGGCTGGGTGGTATTTTGATGCGAGGGACTTATTTACCGGAGGAATAGAATCCGGAGTTTCCCAATTCTTGGCCACCCTGTTTTGTAAGGCTACATGAAAAGGTAGTACTGGGTCTTCAGTGGGACCATGGTCCAATATGTCTGTTAAATCATCTTGGACGAATTGGGCTGGTGGTCTAGCCCATCCCAAGTAATCTACCACCTTGGTCATTAACTGACGGTAAGATGGACTGGCATGCTCTCCTGGATCTGGTCTACCAAAGTCATTCTCAGGAGAAGTGTCAATGCCACTTGCATTATGTAAAGACTCCACCAAATCCCCCATTCTGCTTTCTTCTGAGATCAAGCATTCTGGGACATTTGGGTGCCATATTCCAATCCAAAAGGTACATTTTCCTCCTCGGATCTCTCCTGTTCCTCAAAAGTGGAGGTCAAGGATTCGAAAAACTCCTTCCTAGGGAGAGGCTTGAAAACCTTCTCTGGGAGAGGAGGAGGAAGAGGTGTAGTACCAGGCTCTGAAGAAATTACATGTTTTGTAACTTTCTCCTTCTCTTTTTCTGGCTGCCCTGGCTTGGTTGGAGCCTTTGGCGCTGAGGGTTTCGGCGTTGACGTTGATAAAGGCGTCGATGACATAGTGGTCGTCGACAGGGTCTGCTTCGAGGGCGTCGAGGCAGTCTTCGACGATTTTCCCTTCGAGGTGTGACAGGTCTCGGACGGCGTTGGTGACCTCGAGCAGTCGACTCGACTCGAGCGTTTATCGCTCGGCGTCCTGGAAGGTTCCCTATCCTTTAACGATCACCCGGGCTCGAGGGCGCGCGAGTGTCGGAGCGATGACGCTCCCGGCCGGCTTCCAAAGGCGGCGCAGACCAAGGCTTCGCCTTCTCAAACACCTCCATCATTTTGACCCTGAATGCTTCCCACACTTCGGAAGACTAATGTTTCGTGGGGCATTTCATTTTTTTCGGAGGCTCGTCTGACGACGAGGTGGAGGGAGACCTGTGGCATCGTTTCTTCGATTTTTTTGACGAAGACGACGAGCGATGAGAATCGCTTCGGGATCTAGATCGATGCCTTTCGCGTCTAGGAGATTTCTCCTCCTGGGGTCTCAACTCGACGCTAGAGGCTAGAGGCTTTTCGATCCTTCCGACCTGCCTGTAGCTTTCCTCTCCTTTCTCACAAGGCCTTCCCCGTCATCGCCTGACACTTCGAACAGGCCTCCATGTCGTGGCCTTCTCCATGGCACCACAAACACTCGCGGTGTGGGTCCGTGATCAACATTTTTGAGCCGCACGACTTGCATTTCTTGAAACCCGATCTCGGGGTCGTGGTCGATGACGAGGACATATTTCTTCTTGTTTATATATATATTCACAGAACTTGAGGCGCACCGAATGTCTGAAGCAACGTAACTGTGGAAAAACAGAACTGAAGCCAACGGACGCCGCGTGTGCTACTTATACACCTGATGACATCACCCTCGACCGAGGCCTTCGAGGGTCCATCGACTCGGCAACATCGACGCACAGCGCCCTCTGTCGAAAAGATTTCCGAAGACTACATCTAAGATGAGGAATACGTTGGAGGACACAATCCACTCGAAAAGTATATTTTAAGCAGTGGCGGGGTAAAATCAAAATGAAATATAATGCGGGTTCAGCATTATGTTGATCGTAGCTTACTATTAAATAAACGAGTAGTGACTGATAATGCCAGCACTTCAAACACCTCAGGAGCACATGCTACTAACCAGCCCCAGTTTTTTTTTGGGGGGGGGGGCGGCAAAAAAAAGCCCCAATCGACAAGCGGGTCCAGCCAGGATGCAGACACGAAACTGACATGGCGGCCCACAGAACTGGTAATTCCAGTATTTAATTTGTCTTCGCATGTTTTGACAGAAGCAGAACTAAAAGTGTTAAACAATGGTCTACGTTTTGTTCCCACAACACAGGCAAGTGACTTTGAAACACAGATAGAATTACAAAGGTTTGTCCGACTGGTACGATTAAAATACTTTTTCAGAGAAACATCAGCAGTGATGAAAGAGGGAAGTACAACAGGTCTAAAACCTCCCTCCAGCTTTACACCGCTCAGTTCGATGGAAAGTCTGGCGATTATAGCCTTTGAGAATAAAGTAGTACAAGAAACTAAAGAGCTATTGAAAAAGAAAAATCACCATAGAGATAACCTGACAAAAGAGGAAAGAGCTGCTTTGCTAACATTACAGAACAACAAAACATTTGTGATAAAACCGGCCGATATAGGCGGGGGCATTGTCCTTTGGTACAAGGTATCATACGATAATGAAGTCTTGAATCAATAACAAGACCAGACCTTTTACCGTAAACTTGATAGAGATTCAACACCACGCTTACGGGATGAAATTAAAAGCCTGATGGACTATGTTTTAGCAGAACGCTGGATTGATCAAGAAGAACAGTTTTTAATAAGCACAAATCCAACCATTCCGGCTGTTTACATCCTGACGAAAGTGCATAAAAATCAAACATCGCCACCCGGCCGTCCGACAGTGCCAGCTATAAACTCAATCCTTGAACCTCTAGCAGTGTATACAAATTGGTTCCTACGCCCCTTTGTGAGGACTATATGATATATGATCGTTTATTTATATAGCGCCTATACGTATATGTGTTTCAAAGCACTTCAAGGCAAGGGAGGGAACAAGGGAAAATACAACCACATTCTTACAGGCCATGAACGGTAAAGATGTGAAATTAACTATCGTACTCGGCCTGACGACATTTCAGATAGTGCAAGAACTAAGACATAGATAAGGAAGGGAGGGGGAGAGTGTCATGATGCCTACCCCCAGGCACCCGGACCAAGCCCATCAGCCCCGGGAGCAGGCATCTAGACATTTAATAAAACCTCAGCAGCCCCGGCTAGGGGCTATCTGGGATCAGTCCTGGCGCCTTAGGCGCCAGGCTCATAGTAGGAATCAGTCCTGGCGCCTAAGGCGCCAGGCTCATAGTCATTACTTACCTCAGGCAGACCATGCTGCAAATGACTCCAATCCAACATGAAGCCTGAAAGGGACTATTTTTCTACAGGGACTATTTTTTTACACGGGTGTGGTTCTAGGGACTTCTTACCTGGGACTAATTTTGAGGCTATTTAAACCACACGCTTTGCGCTATTCTGCATCCAGCAGCATAACACTCACCGTGCCTGCAGCCTGCATCCAGTCTTCTGCCATGCCCGCCTCGAATCCGGAGCTCCTAAATCAAAGAGGAAAGAAAGGGACAAGGTTAGAAAACAAACTTATTTCTATTCCACACCTGATTCTGGATCCATCTGGTCTCCGGACCTGTAAAGAACAAAATTTCTGCACGCGCCGCACCTCCAGCTGAAGCGCCGCGCCATACTCACCAGTCTTCACAGCATCCTTCGGGTCGGCGCTGCCTCCATCATTTCTTCGCCGAACTTCGGCACCTAGGAGACAAAAGAAAACCACAAGGTGAGCCGAGGGAACCATCAAATATAATTCTTACCACCATAGACCTACCCGATTTACCACCGGAGGCATCCTTTTGAGACTCTCCATATTTTCACGTGCCGCATCTGTAAAGAGAGACAAAACAACACGTTTTCCTCGTGCAACATTTACCGGACAGCGCCGGATAATACAGACTCTTACCTGAGCGCCACGAGCTGCCACAAGAGCATCTTTTCACGAGCCAGCTGCAAGAGGAGAAAGGAAGGGGGGGGAACAAGAGTGAACATCAGACATATTGAACTCTATGAACTTAATATTTACTGGTCCACACCAGTCCATATTCTTCGGAACTCTCCCGAGCCTTCAAACCAGTGAAGTAACTGGAATCGACGCGTCCCTGCAAATCCACGCAGGATGGATAGCTCATCTTTCAAGAATATAAGGAGAATATTTCTACGGGTTAAGCAGACAAGATTAGAAGGGCAGATCCAGTCAGTCATCGCTGCACTACCCTTCACGTGGGTGGAGACCGCAGCTGTCCGGGTCCGACCGATGCCCCTGTGGGAGCCAGGTGAGCGTAACAGAGTGGCAAGGAATGGAAACAGACAGGAGACTACCGTAATAGGCCCGACGACATTTCTGGTAGAGCCGGAGAAAAACAAAAGGTGAGGGAGAGGGGTGCAGAAAGGGAGGGGAGGAACAAAACAAGCGACTATCATACTAGGCCTGATGACATTTCAGATAGTGCTAGAGGGATGGTGAGGAGAAAACAAACAGTAATGGGAGGGTGGAGGAAACAGACGAGGTTGCTATCATATTAGGTCCAGGGACAATTCTGATAGAGTAAGTGCATAGAAGAAAGTAAGGGGAGGAGATAGGAAAGGGAGAAGGGAAAGGAGGAGAGAAAAGAGAGTAAGCAGTCAAAAAGAGTGGAGAAGCAAGATTGGGGAGTGAATACAATTGCAGACGTCAATACTAACACAATGCTGAAAGCCAGGATACAAGATGAAGATGGGAACAGCATGATTCAGGGTCACCATGAGTACAATATGCAAAGGAAGTCCAGCATGAGAGTTGAGAAAGAGTGACGCACCATGAATGAATGAAGTCCATAAAAGTCAAATCCAGCATTGGCCACAAGACAGTGATGGTGAAGGAAGGCGGTTCTTTATGAAAGATACTACAAGCATGATAAACTTGTTAAAAAAACGAGCATGCAGACGCAGAGGACATCCTAGTGACACTTCATGTCACTGCCTTATATACAAGAATCCCATAGATGGAGTGCATTAAAGTGATGAAACTTTATTTGAATAAACGCACCACCACTTAATGTTCCCACTCCTTTCATCATGAAGTGTATGAGAATAGCGCTGACTGAGAACTTCTTGTTCGAAGGCATTTTTCAAAATCGAGCCGTGCCACATAAAAAAACAAGCGTAGCAGACATAATGAGAGTTGACTGACACCTTGTCCTCTTTTTGTAATAGCAAAGACAAGCTGAGCAAGATGGTGCTCAACAGTCCCCCTGCCAAAGTAAATACCAACAACTGAGAAGTAAGGTTTCCTTCCTTGTTGTTTAAATATGTCAAGTACGATATAAAATAACAAGAAACAGCAAATATGACAAAAGACAAAGAATACAAAACCAGATAATTTTTAGAACATGATTCAAAAACTGCTCACCACTGGTTAAACAAGAAATGCCGTTTTGACTACATTGAGGTTTTTCGGTCCACTTTATTCCCATAGGTAAATTATTGCCTATTGATCCGGAAGAGCCCCCGTTAAATAAAACTAACCCTGAAAGATTATGTAATCTATTACAAGAAATCAGGTAAATAATTTCTGAATGGTGAGATGAATTGAATAAATCAGAACCAACAGCGGATAATAAAACCTAGCTTCTCCTTTTGTTATAGGATAACAAGGTAGAGGATTTCACCTCTAAACAACTACCAAACAACCACTATTCACGCACCCTTTCACTCTGCTTTTTAAGTATAATACAAGGCATAAAATAAGCAGTGTCGCGTAGCAATTGGCTATGCAATTCTGTCAATTTGCTAATCAAATGGACACTTGTGTAGCAAAGATTGCTATTTAAGTTGCTCTCTTAAATTAAAGCACAGTTCACCCTGCATTCCTCTCTTGCCCACTCTTCCCCCTCATTTCTCTGTTCACTTCAAGTCCTATTGGAGAGAAAGTGCTGCAGTAATCATCTCCTCCACTCTTAAGTGCCAAAGGCATGTGTGGGAGTGCCAGGCGAGAATTTCTTTTTCAAATAATTTCAAACCAGAAATAATTGGGATGGTACTTTAAATAAGCCTTCTATATCCTGTCTGGTAAAGACCAGTATGTGTCAACTTTATATATTTTTTTAAAAGACAGTCCTGCAATTCCATTCCCAACAATGTAGATTGTTATAAAATGCATAGAGTATTGATACTTTAAAACAATGCATCATCTTCATGCTTTACAGTAAAGTTTAGGTTAGTGTATCTAAATGTCATTGTGTCAACTATATTTCATTTTGTTGTGGAAGATGCATCATATTGACGAGTGAACACTTTTGAAAATGCACATGATCACATGATTAAGTGCTTTTGATGGCAAACCTAGTTCAGTAACCTGCAGGTTGCATACATCTTGAAACTGGTGGTCAACACATGAGCGACCCCATACTCCCTTGCATTCTATATTATTACCCAGTTGCTTTATACCAGGTACCATGAAATTGAGATGACTACAAACTACAATATTTCATCTAGTTTTCTCAGTTCACTGCTTGCTACGCAATCCACTCTGCTTAGTGTCTTTCTTGCCGCTTTGATAATAAATACAAAAAGTGAACAAGATGCTTAAGCAAAGTAGTGATCAATAGTTCCATCCAATCTGAACATCTACAGATCTATTGCAATACCAAACATTGTAGTTAGCCCTCAGAGCTCGCTTAACTTTATGATTATAGTTGCATTATATATTACCACCTGAGGGAGACAGCTGGCCAAACTGTTTTCAGAGCTTTTTTTTATCATATCTATTTGTATCCATTCATGCATCTAACCTTTTACATTTACAGACACTCAGCTGTGGCTCACAAAGCCCTTTTGACCAGTCGCATTGTCGAGTAAATTCTATTAAGTGCGAGTAGCATTTGCAAGAGATGCTTGAAACTTATTTAACATTTACTTTGCAGTAAATGTCAAACAAAAGTTTCACTATGCATGGCTGGCCTCTGGGTGGCAGCAGTGTGCCAAACAAAGTGGGTTTGTAGTGAAACGCACCATTGTACACAAATCACATTTTAAATTTGTTGGCATCCATCGCAATGGGTCGAGTGCATTTCTCTTAGGTTGAATAGGGAAACTGAGTTACCTGACCTGCAGGTCTAGCAGAATTTTAAAGAATTTGCAAGGCCTGTCTCCTCTAACTAATGTCTTATTTCAGCAGTACGCAAAACTGCTGTATTGTTGCTTTTTTCATATCTTGGGTACAAATAACTCTGGTGACATTAACAATATTAGTACAAAATCACTAATCAAATGGGTCTGTTTGCTAATCAAAAAATGTTTAATAAGCAAACTCTGGTAATCAATTTTTGAAAATGTATGCCTTGTAATACTAGTGACAAGTTTTTTTAATAGTAAACTACGATCAACATAATGCTGATCCTGCATTAGATTAGATTATTTTATTTTGATTTTACCCCCCCCCCCCTCCTACGGGTTAAAATATACTCTGTATTATTTTGCAGTGTAACTTCTCATCTAATACTAAAGGGGTATACAAGATTGATTCATCACTAAAGAAATGATCCTGTCCTGAAGAAGGCCAAGCAACTCATTTTGATAAGACACTAGAGATGGTGTCCAATAGGCAATATGGCAGAAACATCTAGACTATGAGACCATAAATTAGAGAGTCTTTTTTTGATCAGAGACGAAGTCAGGTCTTTCTGAGGAAATTTTTGTGTAATGTGACTGAAAAATATCTGTTATTTTGTGATAATTGTAGAATGAAATTTGACAGTATTGATTCAAGTTTTGATCACTGGACACACCTTTATTGACAATTAATTGGAGTACAACAATGTAACAGTCACTTGATAACCCCATTGTGTTCGATTTTTGTTATGATCGTCAATCCCATTAGGATTGATGATAGATAGATATATATTTATTTTATTTATTTTTTTTTATTAATAGTTGATTTGGTCGCGATCAATCGAGACCTTTCAACTTTAAAAGCAAGTGATAGATCATGTATGTACAAATTCACAACAATTTACATAAATACAGTATATATACAGTATATATACAGGAAAAAATAAAAAAAGAGATCAAGAATAATAATATATATATATGACAATGCATTACTTACCATAAAAGCATTTCTGATGGTTGTATCTGCTTAGATTCACATGCTGTGCATAGGTCCGACATCCAGTGGTCACTGTGGAGTATTGCATTTTGTTTTTTGTAGTCGAAAAGGGGACGTCGACAAGGCGTGTCTGTAACACTATCCCTATAGTGACGTGCGTTGTACCCACAATCCCTCACGCGTCGAGGTCCCTCTGTTTGTATTTTTTCTGCCCTGAGGGAGCTTTCTATACGTGAGTACAGAAAAGAGAGAGATGTAGAAAGATGTCTATGTTCCTTCCATCCGACCGGGGAGGAAGGGTGGGCGCATGTGAATCTAAGCAGATACAACCATCAGAAATGCTTTTACGGTAAGTAATGCATGGTCTTCTGATGTTGGTTAATCTGCTTAGAATCACTTGCTGTGCATAGACTAGCGAGCAGTACCCGAAGTTGGCGGTGGGTTATGAGAAGGAACAGTAGAGAAAAGATGTCTTAATACTGCCTGTCCCACCTGGGAGTCAGATCTAGAGTGTGCATCTAAACAGTGTTTTGTAAAGGTGTGCACAGAACTCCAGGTAGCCGCTTTGCAGATGGACTCAAGGGGAACATTTGCAATGAACGCTATGGAAGCCCCAGTGCCTCGAGTGGAATGTGCTCTTGGCTTGAAGGGTAGTTCTCTCTTAGCAAGAGTGTAACAGAGAGTGGTGCATTGAACAATCCATCTAGATATAGTGGACTTTGAGACTGCATCTCCTTCTCTTCCTGCTGCCACCGAGACAAAGAACTGATTAGTCTTTCTCAGTGGTCTGGTTCTTTCCATGTAGAACATGACAGCTCTGCGTACATCTAGTGTATGCAAACTTTTTTCTCCCAAGCTGGAAGGGTTTTGAAAGAACGTTGGTAGTTTACATGGAATTTCGAGATGAATTTTGGTGCAAACCTTGGGTGTGTGCGTAGAACCACCTTATCCTTGTGAACTGTTACGAAGGGGTCTAGAACAGAAAGAGCCTGTAGTTCACTTACTCTCCTAATGGAGGTGATAGCTATTAGGAAAGCAGTCTTAAGAGTGAGGTCTTTAAGAGTTGCCTTGTGCATGGGTTCAAAAGGAGGGCCCATGAGTCTAGAAAGTACCACATTTAAGTCCCATCCGGGAGCTGGGTTAGCTATCGGAGGGTGTATTCTCTTTACCCCCTCCATGAAGGCCTTGATAACTGGTATCTTCCACCACGACACTTTAAGTTGGGAAGCGGTGTATGCAGAAAGTGCCGCCAGGTGGACTTTAATGGAATTTAACACTAGACCTGAATCCAGTAAATGGGTCAAGTACAGAACAATGTTTGTGGGAGAGCAGTCAACCGGGTTGATGCTTTTACCTCTACACCAGATGACAAATCTTTTCCACTTGCTAGAATAGCAGTGGCGATTATTAGGTTTTCTGGCTTCCCTGAGGATGTCCATACATCTCTGCGGGAGTTGTAGATGTCCAAATTCTATGATCTCAGGAGCCAGGCTGCTAAGTTCATGGTCTGAGGGCATGGATGCAGTGTCCTGCCCTTGTCCTGTGACAGCATGTTGTACGGGCAGGGAAGTTTCACTGGGGGAGATAGATACATCTCCATCAAGTGAGCGAACCATGGCTGCCAGGCCCACATTGGGGCCACTAGTATCATGGTAACCTGCTCCTGGTGCATCTTGTGCACCACCTTGTTGAGAAGGGGAGTCGGGGGGGAAAGGCGTAAACAAATTTCCCTGACCATTGAATCGACAGACCGTTCCCCTTGGACTGGTTCTGGGGGTACCTCAAGGCGTAACTTTGGCATTGTGAGTTCTCCAGAGTTGCAAACAGGTCTATTTCCGGGAATCCCCATTGCGTGAAGACGTCTAAGACGATGTCTTCGTGCAATTGCCATTCGTACTCTTCGGGCAGGGGGAAGTCTCTGCTGAGTTCGTCTGCTAGCAGATTGAGTTCCCCTGGTACATGTTGTGACAGTAGGAACATGTTGTGTTTGAGAGCCCACTTGAGAGCCCACTTCCATATATTCTGGGACAGCTTGGACAGTCCTGGAGAGTGGGATCCCCCCTGCTTGTTGATGTAGTACATGGCTGTGGTGCTGTCTGTAAGGACCATCACTGTCTTCCCTTGTAGGTGTTCCTGGAAGGATTTTAGTGCTTTGAACACCGCCAGTAGCTCCAGTAGGTTTATGTGTTTGGATGCTACGTTCGGAGTCCACACTCCGTGAGCAGTTTGATGGGATAGGTGAGCCCCCCATCCTGTGAGGGATGCGTCCGTGGTTAGAGTGGCCTCCACCGCGGGTGTGGCAAAGGGTTTCCCTATTATCAGGTTTTCCTTTGTCCACCACCGTAGCGAGAGAACCAAGGCTTGCGAGATCACCACTAGATCGTCCCATTGTCCGCTGGCCTGACACCACTGGCTGTAGAGCCACTCTTGCATTGGGCGCATGCGCAGGCGCGCGTGAGGTACCAAATAAATACATGACGCCAGCATACCTAGCAAACGCATCGCTATGCGCACCGTCACCTCTCGACCTGCCACATATTGGGGGATCTGAAACAGCATGTTTTGGACCCTCTCGTTGGAGGGGAAGACGAGGCCGTCCTTTGTTCGAATTAGAGCCCCTAGGAATTGTTTGACTTGGCTGGGGTCTAAGCTGGACTTCTTCTCGTTGATGGAGAAGCCCAGTTGGAACAAAAGGTCTACAGTCTTTTGGGTGTTTGAGAAGCATGTCTCGTAAGAATCCCCTGTTATGAGCCAGTCGTCGAGGTAAGGGTATACTGGGATGGATAACCTGCGCAGGTGTGCCGCTGCCACTGCCAGTACTTTTGTGAATACCCTTGGTGCAGATGCTATGCCGAAGGGTAGCACTCTGAACTGGTAGTGTTTGCCCTCTATCATGAACCTGAGGCATTTTCTGTGCACTGGCAACATTAAAATATGAAAGTATGCATCTTTCATGTCCAGTGTTGTCATGTAATCTCCCTGTGATAGCAGTGGGATCACTTCCTGTAAGGTCACCATACGAAACTTCTGGGGTTTGACAAACTTGTTCGCTGGGCGCAGATCTAATACAGGGCGCATGGTTAGATCCTTTTTGGGTACAAGGAAGTACACTGCGTAAATACCTTCCATTACCTGAGATAGAGGCACAACCTCTATGGCTCCTTTTTCCAGCAGTTGGTCCACTTCTTGGAGAAGGATGGCGAGGTGTTCTGGTGTCATGCGGCGTCCCCTCGGGGGTCTGTATGTTGGGGAACTGTTGAACTCTATACAGTAGCTGCGGGCTACGGTGGAAAGTAACCAGCAGTCTGATGTTATTCCCTCCCATGCTGGAAGAAAGGATGTTAACCGGCCCCCGACCGGCGATGCATGGGAGGGGACGTGAATCTTCGCGTCACTTGGTGGTGTTGTTGGCTTGGGAGCCTCTGGGGGTGGAACCCCGGCCTCTTCCCCTGCCACGACGTTGACCCCTCTGATTGTACTGGCCGCTATTACTCTGGTAGTTGTTGGCAGAGTACTGTTGTTGGTTTTGTTGCTGGCGGTGTCCACGAAAAAAGCGCTTATTAACAAATCCCCGCCTATTAGGGGATTTAGAAATTTGGTCTAAGGTCTTTATTGTATCAAATTCTTTCTTCGCGTTCTCCAGCGCGTCATCCACTGCTCTCCCAAAGAGGTTGGACTCCTCTATGGGTTTATTAATAAGGGACGCTTGTGTTTCCGCCTTAAATCCGGAATTGCGAAGCCAGACGCGACGCTTCAGTAAAATTCCTTGTACCAAAGTGCGGCCAGCCGTCTCTGCTGCATCGAGGGTATTCTTGACGATGCTTTGATTGACCAGAGAGCCCTTGTTAACTGTAGCCAGTAAACGAGTCCTTCGGGGTTCGGGAGCTTCTTCGATGTCCTGTCTGAGCTTAGCCCATTGAGCATCGGCGTAGCTTGCCAATAGGGTATTACTATTGGCGATTCTGGTAGAGAATGCTGCAGAGGTGTTGATTCTCTTGGCTAGGGCATACAGCTTCTTCCCCTCTTTATCTGGGGGTGCCTCGCTAGTAGATAGTGGGAGGCCTGCCCTTTTCCTGGTGTTGGTCACGACCAGGAAGTCCGGGATTGAGTGACCCTTAATATATAATGGTCTGATTGAGAGGGAGAGAACAGTTTCTCAATCCTCGCAATTGACCCCTCTCACCAATGCAGGAGTGGAAAGAGAAGGAACAAGTTACTTACCTGTAACTGTTGTTCTCCAGCATGGGTCTGGCATGAATTCACATGCTCATGAATATTCCCCGTCGTCAGGCTGGGAATCCTCGGTAAAGAAAAAAATCAGTATCAGTTTTGTTTCTGATCTGTCTTTCATAGTAGTAACCAATCACTGATCTCTGCGTCATACTGACCACAGCCAATGACTGCCCTCTACCTAAGCCCCGCCTCTGGCAACCATCTTCAGATTTGGTAGCACGTGAAGTGGTAGTATGATCAAGTGAAGAGCCGCAGAGGGGTAGGCGGGAGGGTTCGCATGTGAATCCATGCCAGACCCATGCTGGAGAACAACAGTTACAGGTAAGTAACTTGTTCCTTCTCCAGCATGGGGTCTGGCATGGATTCACATGCTCATGAATAAAGAATACATAGTAGTACACACATGCACAACCACGGGAGGTGGCAAAGGCTCAACATTAAGCATCACATCAAACGCAACATTAAGCAATTCTTACCTCCTCACCAGGCTCACCTTAGGCGAACAGGTTGCGCAGCACTGCTTGGCCGACCCTGGACTCCTCCCTGGAATCTCGATCGACGCAGTAGAATTTCGTGAAGGTGTGCGTCGACCTCCACGTAGCAGCCCTGCAGATGTCCAGCAAGGGCACACCAGATAGGAACGCCGTGGCAGCTGCGATCGCTCTGGTGGAAGGGGCTCTCGGACAGCCAGGCAGCGGCCGGTTTGCCAACCGATGACAGTACATGATACAGCCGGAGAGCCATCTGGAAATGGAAGCCTTCGAGAGAGCCTTCCCCTGATTGACAGGTCCAAAGTTCACAAAGAATTGTGACGTCTTCCGGAAACACTTTGTGCGGTCCACGTAGAACTTCAGCGCTCTAGCCACATCCAGCGAGTGCAAAGTCCTTTCAGCCGGCGACGAAGGCGACGGGAAGAAAACGGGCAACACCAAGGGTTCGTTGAGGTGGAAGTCCGAGGGCACCTTGGGCATGAAGGAGGGGTGCGTCCTGAGCACTACACTCGTGTCGTGAAAAGTCAAGTACGAGGCCTTGCAGGAAAGGGCCTGGATCTTTCCCACCCGTCGTGCGGAGGTGATGGCCACAAGAAACGCTGTTTTCCACGACAAGAACTTCAACGGAGCCGAGTGCAGAGGCTCGAACAGAGGTCCCATGAGCTTGGTCAGCACCAGGTTGAGCTCCCACGCCGGGGCCGGAGCCTTCACCGGCGGGAACGATCTGAACAGTCCCTTCATGAACTCTTTCACCAGACGATGAGACCACAAAGACGTCCGCCCCGTGGTTCTGGTGTATCGGGAGATCGCAGCAAGATGAATCTTGATGGACGCGTGCGCCAGTTCAGCTTTGGCCAGCGTCAGTAGGTACGGCAGTACTTGGGGAGCCGTAATCCGTAGAGGGTTAATCTTCTGTGTGTGGCACCAGACAGAGAACCTCCTCCATTTGTGTCTGTAGCATTTAAGAGTTGAGGACGCCCTGGCCTTTGCAAGAACCTCTCTGCAGTCGGCCGGTATGTCGTATCCTCCAAACTCTAACGCTGTAGGAGCCAGGCCTGCAAGTTCAGCGACTTTGGGTCGTGATGGAGGATGGCGCCTCCTTCCCTGGAGAGAAGATCCGCTTCCACTGGCAGCTTGATTGACGGGGACGCTGACAAGTCCAGAGGGTCCGGGAACCATATCTGCCTCGGCCACGCAGGTGCGACGAGGATCATCCGGCACCGTGACCTCTTGAGCTGGTTGATGAGCCGGATCAGCAATGGCAGTGGAGGGAACGCGTATAGAAACAGGCCCTCCCAGGGGAACGAGAAAGCATCGCCCATGCTCCTCGGCTGGGGAAACCTGCTGGCGAACCTCCGGCACTTGGAGTTCGTCGCCGTCGCGAACAGATCGATCTGGGGTGTGCCCCACCGTCGGAAGAGGCGGTCCACTAGATCCTGACGTAGTTCCCACTCGTGGCACGAGCGCAGCTCCCTGCTGAGTGAGTCGGCGATGGTGTTTTTTATCCCTGCTAGATGAAACGGCACCAGAAACATCCCTTGAGCGACAGCCCAATGCCACAGATCCTGCGCCTCCCTGGACAGGGCTGGGGACCTGGTTCCGCCCTGTTTTCCGATGTAGAACATGGTGGTGGTGTTGTCGGTGAAGATCCTCACCACCTTGCCCTTGAGGGACGGACGAAAGGACCCGAGGGCCCAAAACACTGCACGGAGCTCCAGGATGTTGATATTGAGGGACTTCTCCGTCGGGAGCCAAAGGCTTCTCGCGTGCAGATTTTCGGTGTGCGCTCCCCACCCTTCCAGGGAGGCATCCGTGGTCACTGTCTCCTGGTGGCCGGGGGTCTGGAAGTCCATGCCCGCCGTCAGATGCGCGCGGGTGCCCACCACTGGATCGCTCGTCGGAAACTCTCGTCGAGTGTGATCCTCTTCTCGAAGCTGCCCGTCGTCTGGATCCAGCGAGCGTCCAGGAACTCCTGCAACGGGCGCATCCGGAGCCTGCACAGGCGGATGAGGTAAATGCAAGAAGACATTCCGAGGAGGGACTTGATGGACCTCACTCTGGCCGCGTCCGCAACCAGCATCCGCTGCACCTTGCCCAAGATGGCCCTCGTCCTTTCCTCCGACGGAGAGGCCAGAAGCGACACTGTGTCGAGCTTCGCTCCCAGAAACAGTGCGTCTTGCGCGGGCACCAGGTGGGACTTGGCGTCGTTTATGGAGAATCCCAGGTCCGTGAGAAGTTGGACGGTCCTTGCCGTGTGCTCCACGGCGAGCTCCTTCGTCTTCGCTCGGATGAGCCAGTCGTCCAGATAGGGGTAGGCGTGGATCCCCTCTCGGCGCAGCTGCGCCGCCACCGGTGCGAGGCACTTGGTGAACACCCTGGGTGCCGACCTCAGTCCGAAGGGAAGGGCTCTGAACTGATAGTGACGCCCTTGGACCACGAACCTGAGAAACTTTCGGTGTCCCTTTAGGATGGGAATATGGAAGTAGGCATCCTCCAAATCCAACGACGACAGGAAATCGCCCTCCTCCAGCTGACCCAGGACGTGTTGGAGGGTGACCATCCAGAACTTCTGTGCCTTGATGAATTTGTTCAGTCGTCGTAGGTCCAGGATGGGACGCCATCCTCCCGTCTTCTTCACGAGGAAGTATCTTGAGTAAACTCCGGAGCCCCAAAGCCTCTTTGGGACGAGCTCGATGGCGCCCATCTTGAGCATCGCCTTTACCTCCAAGAGAAGTTGAGGGACGTGATGTTCTTTCCTGGACACAGGGGGGACGCGCGGGCACCTCTTTAGAAACGCGAGCGCGTGACCCTGGGCTAGGGCGTCCAGCACCCAACGGTCGGTGGAGATGGACTCCCACACGCTGACGAAGCTCGCCAGCCGGCCTCCCACCGGGGTGCTTCGGTGGGGGCCCGACCCCACGGCCGGTTCAGTCCTGCTTCGACGAGGCTTTGCCGCCCTGTCCTCCTTGGCGACGACGGCAGGGTCCGCCTGACTTGCCTCGTCCCCTGTAAGCTTCCTGCGACGACGAACAAGCCGCTTGACGGTAGGTGGAAAATCCGCCGCCGGAACCTTTGGAGGCACCCTGTTTGCCTCCGCCGCTCCGAAAGGGCGGCCGCCGTTGCTGGAGAACTCCAAGAGCCCGGGCCGTCTCTGCCTTGATGGCTTGAAGGGAATCGTCCACTGTTTTCCCAAACAGGTTGTTTCCGTCGAACGGCATGTCCAAGACTCTGGTCTGCACGTCCTGACGGAAGTCAGTAGCCCTGAGCCATCCACGCCGCCTAAGGCACACGCCGTTGCCCAACTGGCGAAACCCAGTGTCAGCGATGTCCGTCGCAATCCTAATGGCATGGTCCGACGCTACCTCTCCTTCCTGCAGGATCTCTAGGGCATCCGCCCTCTTGTCGTCCAGTAGGAAGTCCAGCAGGGGGGCCAGTTTGTAGCACAACTCCCTGTCGTAGCGGGCTACGATAGCCAAGGCGTTGGCCGCCTTAATCGTCGTCGCTGCAGACGAGATGACTCTGCGTCCCATCGTATCCAATTTCTTTCCCTCGCCGTCCGGCGGGGAGGTCGACGTAGAGGCCGCGCCCCCCCCCCCGCTTTCTTCCTGGCCGCCGCGGAGACGACCGAGTCCGGGGTCGGCTGTGCCCGAAGGCACAAGGGGGCCGCGTCCGGGACCCGGTACTTCTTCTCGTACCGATCCCTTCTAGCCGGCGTCTTGGATGGGTTCTTGAGGAGGGCGAGGCCCTCATCCCAAATATCGTCCAGTAGAGGTACGGAGAGGACCGTCTTCCTCTTGGCCTCGCGCCGTTGATAAAGGAAACCTTCCTTCTTCTCTTCCGGGCAGAGCTGGAAAAGCTCGGATGCCCTGGCGATCATGGAGTGAAACGATCCAATCTCGTCGGGCAGGGAAGCCCGGGTGGGAGGTGACGACGGCAGATCCTCGTCGTAAACCTTGTCGTCCGTACCCGTCGCGGCCCTGTCAGTCCCCGTATCATCCCCACGAGTCGGGGACGGGGAGGAGGGCTGAACAGGGCGCGATGGCTGAAAGGGAGGTGGAGGATGAATCCTTCTCTTAGGGGGAGGGCTCGCAGAAGGGCCTGGCTCCGGGTCCCCCGTCGGGAGCGGTTCCTCCGCTGGTGGTAACGGCAGTCTCGTCCTCATCTCCGAGCATAAGGACTGTATAGCCAACAAAATGGCCGCCGAGTTGTCTTGCGGCACTGGTTGAGGGGAGTCCGACGGGCGGTCAGGGGCCCCGTCGGCAACCTCGACGTTATCGTCGTCTCCTACGTGGGGGTCCCTCCCGACGGGCTGGTCTTCTTCCACGCCAACGCCGTGGCTTAAGACTTCGATCAGCTCTTCCTCAGAGGTTGAGGCCGAATCCACGACGACCTTCTGCCCCCCCTTTTTCTTATTCGTCGGAGGTTTCACGGGGGTCATGTCGATGGGCATAAAAGAGAACTCCCTCCGCGGTGGCAGGGAGACTCTGAGCCCCGAGGTCGCCACCACTGGTGTAGCCTCCACAGGCTGAGCCATGGCCGCCACGACTGTCACGATAGAGGCCTTGGCCGGATGGATTAAGGCTTTCACCACCTTAGGTGCGCTCACCGCCTTCTCCTTGGGGGGAGGGTCACTGCCTCGCTCTCCCTCCGATGGGGCCTTCGAGCTCGACTGGGGCCTCTCCAGGAGCTTCGCCGGGTGCTCGGCCTTCCTCTTACCCGAACCAGAGCGTTGTTTCGTGGTTGATGGTGCCGGGGAGGATGCGCCCTGCCTGGCGCCCGTAGAGCCCGACCGTTCGGCGCTCCCGGTGCCAGCGGACTCACGGTGCTTGGCCTTGTGTTGGACCCCCGTCGCCGGGGCATCCTCAAAGGTCTTAGAAGACCGCTCGGACGACTTCTTCTCACCTGACGGGCTCTTCCCTTCCAGCCAGTTGGCGAGACGTTGATGGCGGTCCTTCATGGTCCGCTCCGACATATTGCCGCAAAACGCACAGTCCTTCTCCACGTGCGTCTTGTCCTCATGTAGGCAGTAAAGACAAAAGGAGTGTTCGTCCTCCTTAAAGACATTCTGAAACTGGCATCCAGGGCAGGCTGTCATGATCTCTGCTTCCAAAAGATCAGGACTTTCCCGACTCCCTTGGAAGCAGACCCATAACCCCGGTTCCGAGTGCCAGCCAGTCCCAATTGGGACCTTTTGGACCCTGTCCTGGCGCCAGTGGCACCAGGCTCATAAAGATGCCCAGTCCCAGCGCTGGAAGCGCCGGGCTCATAATGCTTGGGTGGACTTACCTGCAGCAGACCATGCTGCTTACTTACCTGCCAGTTGAACCCCTGATCCTCTTCTGTTTGGGACTACTTTTCCTGTTGGGTGGGGCAGGAGCCACTCCCTAGGTTCAGAACACTGGAACTCTTCTGGAAAGCAGGAACTCTTTTCTTAGGCGTGGCTGTGGAAGGAGACACCTAAGCACTACAGGAGGCTATTTAAACCACACCCGATGGATGAATCTTGCTTTGCGTTATTCTGCATTCTCTGCAGCAGAACGCTCATCGTGTCTTCTGCTTCTGATCCTGGGCCTAAGGGAACAAAGGCTTACCATCCTGGAATCCAGTCTTCAGCAGCACCTGTAAAGACAAAGAAAGAACAGGTTAGCACTACGGTCTTCAGTGGCAGCGGATCTCTTACCTGGTCCATCGGCTGTCACCAACGCCTCGCGCTGCATTCCGGCATCTGAAAGACAAAGGCTTACCTACTCTTCGCATGCTCCGGAGGTCTTCGCACTGCATTCCGGCATCCGAAAGACAAAAGCTTACCAGCTCTTTGCACGCTCCGGAGGCCTTCGGCGCTGCATCCCGCATCTGAAAGACAAAAGAAGGTGCGTTTAAAGACATTGGGCAACTTTATTACTCACGTGCCATTACTCCTTCCCACGCCGAATCCAGTGGGTATTCCAGCACCCTTCAGCTTCTCTAAAGCTCCGAACTTGCACCTGCAAGATAAAAGGGACAGTTAGTGCGCATCGTGAAGCATGCTACAAGCGCTTACTTACGTGCTTCCAGGCGCTTCTATTCCTCACGCGGGTTCGATCCTCAACTCTCATCAGCCCGCCATCCGCCATCGCCGGAACCCTGCAAAACAAGAGATATCATTACAAAAGACTTTTAAGACATTTGAAGTGCCCAGAACTTACCGTTCGTGCAGTTAACGACGGACAGCAGTCCTCTGAGGTCAAGAGGCCTGCACCCTTATCCAGTGAAGAAACTGGTTACGGCACCCTGCCCCGAGGCAGATGGAGAGCTCGGCGTTCACTTACCTAAGACATCTTACTCTTCGAGTCAGACATACAGTGCACAGTGGTCCAGCCCAAAGAGCCAACTGTGTGTTACACATCACCTTTGAAGATACAGCATTCACCCAGTCAAGACCGGCGCCTCTGCGGGAATCAGGTGAGCGTTACACAGACCCTGAGCAGCTTTCTGGGCGTCGAGCTTCCCTTCTCCTGGGCCATGTCCGAGATGGGCCTGAGAAACTTCTGGAGTCCTCAAAAAGCGTGGCTCGACGAAATCTTCACCCTTGAGGGGCGTAGACGAATCCGACACGGGTCCCCGTTGATCGGATGAAGAAACGGTGGAGCTTGAGGCTCTTTTGACCGAAAAATCGAAGTTTTTGAGAAAAAAACGTGAAAAAATAGCACTAACGCTCGAGAGCAATAGCACGAGGATCCCAACACTTGAACGTGCAGTAAAAATCTGAAGATGGCTGCCAGAGGCGGGGCTTAGGTAGAGGGCAGTCATTGGCTGTGGTCAGTATGACGCAGAGATCAGTGATTGGTTACTACTACGAAAGACAGATCAGAAACGAAACTGATACTGATTTTTTCTTTACCGAGGATTCCCAGCCTGACGACGGGGAATATTCATGAGCATGTGAATCCATGCCAGACCCCATGCTGGAGAAGGTGTAATACGTCTCTTAACTGAGGCGAGGATAGGTATAACCTGGCTAGTGGGGGGTTTTTCTTTGAAAATCCTCTCCACAAAATCAGTGTCTGGGGTGACGTTCCCAGTTTCGATTTTGAAATGTGCTGGTGCCTTCTTCAGCAGTGCATTGAAGGTGGGTTGATCATCGACAGGCAAAGGGTTCCTGACTGGTGTAGTTTCAGTAGACCTGATGACTATACTGCTACTGCCTGTGTCAGTCGACCTAGCCGGTGACTGCCAGGGATTTTGGTCACCCTCGCCTGTGTCTTCCTGGAATCCTTCCTCACATAGGTTAGTTTCCTCGTGAAAACCTTCCTCTTCTTGTTGGTCCTCAACATAGGTGAACTCAGAAGGTGTCTTCCTCAGTGGGATTGTAAGAGTTTATGTCCTCCTGTATGGGGTTATAAAACTTCTGGTATTTAGCCCTTGGACTCTCAAGGGGTGCCTCCCTTGGTCTCTTGGGTGCCCTGTCTTCTGGGATGGACATGAATCTAGTTTGTCCATACAGGTCTGGAACCTTTCAAAGGTCCACTGAGGTCGGCCAGGACGGTCTGGGAAAGAAAAGGGGGTTTCTTCCTCCTGTAATTGTCTGGTTCTGTCCCATACATCGAAGAAAGAGAGCCTTCGCCTTCTGAGTAACCTTCTTGCTGTCTAGGGCCTTCTGACGGCGTCGGGAACTGGCCTGATCTGTTTTCCGGCGCCTTCGGCGTATCTTTGGCCTTGTGCGCGGTTTTCGGCGTTTCACTCGCCGTACGTCTTTGGCCGTCCTTAGATGCTATGCGCGTGAGGCTTTCGGCGATCATTCTCTCTTCCTAGGGATCGGTCGCCGTCGCGCTATGGAGCGTCGAGCCTTTGCTCGTCGAGTCCTTGGTCGTCGAGTCCTTGGTCGTCGAGTCCTTGGTGGCAACGTGAGCTCTCTTGCGATGCGCGTCGCCGGAAATTTTGGTGTTAGCGCCCTTATTTTTAGAGTGCCCAGTCGCCTGTCGCGGAAGCGGTGGCAGGGAGGGCTGACGACCCTTACGGTCGGTGGAAGACGTCGGTGGGCCCGGCATCCCGGTTGGCGCTATGGCTGTCTTCGTCTTCGACTAATGTGTGCCTGGGGGTATGTGCTTTGGTGTTTTTCTGTGTGCGTCCTTGTCGCCGGGGTTTCATCCCCATAAACTGGGTGTGAGCCGGGCTTGTCGGGGCCGGATGACAAGGAGCGTGAACGCTCCTTTGAGAGGTCTACAGCCTCCGTTACGGGGGCCGTGTAGTCACTGTCCTCGTCACACTCGGCGGCGGCAGCGGGCGAGGAGTCAGGCCTAGACATGGCGTAGGCCGCCCACCTTTTGACCCTGCGGTCCTTTAGAGTTTTGGGCTTTAGTAATTTACAGGCCGCACAGCCGTCCTCCTGGTGATCGAGGGGTAAACAACGGTTGCACTGTTTGTGCTTATCCTTCCAGGTATATTTACCCTTGCAAAGCGGGCAAAACCTAAATGGCGTCCTCTCCATAGCTGAGGGTAATAGGTGTGACTACGACCTCGAAAGAGAGGGAGGGGAAAGAGAAAGGCATTCTTAAAGAAAAGAAAGAAAGACCACAAAGCCCCACTCTCCCTACTGTGTATGGCCGGCGAGGCCAGGCCACGTGTTCGGCAGCGCCAAAGGATCTCCTCTGCTCGTCCTTCCGTCGAAGATCTTGCTAGGTGGGGAAACGGCTCTGCGTCGAGGGAGGGATCTATGTTATTGATATTAATAACAAACGACCAAAGGTCGAAGAAACTATTTGGCAATGTCTCTCGAGGAGCTCCGCATAAACGCGACCAGTAGCTGGGTGGAAAAAACAATCTGAGGGACCTCGACGCGTGAGGGATTGTGGGTACAACGCACGTCACTATAGGGATAGTGTTACAGACATGCCTTGTCGACGTCCCCTTTTCGACTACGAAAAACAAAATGCAATACTCCGCAGTGACCACTGGATGTCGGACCTATGCACAGCATGTGATTCTAAGCAGATTGACAAACATCAGAAATATATATGTATAAATAAAAGTAAAAGTGTATAATAAAGTTTATTTTTCTAAACATATAACAGACCTTGTGTGTCATGGCAGACTAATTACATTGAGTAAAGGTTTTTTACTATAACTGTCACCAGTCAGAGAATTATGGGCGTGGAGAGGGGTAATCCAGTTTCCCACTTTCTCACCTCGATTTCTAATTATCCTGATTGGAAACTGATCCCGCAAAAACAAATACCCAATTTATTATACATACTAATGTGGACATGTACGTTTTTGGATAGGCAGTTTATTATAAAATGTTATCAAAGAATACCCACCTCAATGCCAGGGAATAGTCAAACAAGCCTGTAAATCACTAAGATACAATGATTTAAACGTTATTTATTCATTTTCTCATCAAAACATACAGAGAAAAGCAGACAATAACTAACCATTATTTGCGTGACATAGCAGCACAGACAAAGACATTGAATAATGTGTAATTGCAGGGTTCCCTGTGAAGCCTCAGTCACAGCGGTACCCAACATTGCCACCCATCCTGTAAACCTCTCCTAACCCTCCTCCCACCTCCTCCCATTTGCCCCAAACCTTCAAAATCTTTGCAGGATAACCACTGGCATTGTACACTCGGCTTACCAAGTCCATGCACATGTCTATCTGAGCCATCCAGCTGCCCATCCGGGGGCGATATGCAGATCCCCACAGCGAGGCAATGACTCTCTTAACCAGTCCCAGGACAACCACCAGGAATATTTTCTCATTCTTTGAAAGCCCCACCTCTCACCATATTCCAAGTAGTACACATTTCAGGTTCGAGTGGACGTCCACCTTCAGTACATTAGACCACCGGCAAATGCATTTCCCCCACATTAGTTGAGCCAAAGGGTATGATAGTATGATAGAACGAGCCTGTGGGCCTCCCACACCGTAGGCAACAATCATGGTCAGCCCACCCAAATAGCTTGGCCCATGAATAATAGGCTTGATGCACAATCTTGTACTGTATATGGCAGAGCCTGTCCGATATGCCAATTTCTCTCAAAAGCATCTGCATTTCTACCCATTCCTCAGGTTCTATGGGGCCTACATCTCCCCCCCACCCTCCATCTGTCTTAAAGACGGGACAGTTCCCGACTACCAAAATCCAATATTACTTCACACAATGTTGATGTAACCTTTGACACAATTTGTGCAGCAAGTAAATTGGGCTCCAATGCAGAGCACTGTGGGATCTCTCAGAACCGGGAATTGGCCTCTAACCGCATGCGACCGCTGCATGCACCTGAAGCTCTTGCCCTCATACAGGGAGAACCTTTCACGCAAAGATTCAAAGGAATGAGACCATCTCCCTGAATCACATCCGCCAGGTTCAGAATCCTGCATCTCTCCCAATGGATGAAGTGACCCATCTTGAGGATCTCTGGCAGAAGTGCATTAGCCCACAGGGGTTGACTTAAGAGTGGGTTTCCCCTTCCAACCCATATGCGCATTTGCCTCATCTCATACCTTCTGCACGCTCTGCAACATGAGTGGGATCGCCCGCCCGCCATCCCCACCGCCCATAATATAAGACCTGTATAAGGGTCCTGGCCTCCATCCAGCCCCGTTCTGACTGTATATGGGGCAACCCCGGATCCTCATGCAGCCAGTCATTAACGACTCAACTGCGCTGCACAGTAGTATTGTTGAAAGCAAGGCAGACCTATTCCCCCCCCCTCCCAAACTGTTCATTGGAGAGTTTTAAGGGGCGAACCGAGCTTGCTTAACCCCTCACAAATGTTCCACAAGAACCCCATCTATGTCTTTGAATACCCTCCTGGATACCGGGAGTGGAGCATTCTGCAGTATATAGAGAAACCTGGGTAGGGATATAATTTTGAAAAGGACTACCTTGCCCATCAAACTTAGTGGCAGGGACTGCCAGTGCGTGACATCCACCCTGAATTTTCCAATTATCGGGAGCAAGCTCAGGTCTACAAACTTCGAGAGGTGTTCTCCCGGTTGTATGCCTAGACACTGAAAACCCATCCGGGAGATCTGATACGGGGAGTCCCGTGGGGGCGTTGTATCCCCCTTTGGATGGGGAAAAGAACTAACTTCTGCCAGTTAACTTTGAAGCCACTGGCTCCCTGGTAGTCGCTTAGTATCCTTGACAGCACCAGATAGGACACTGCTGGGCCGCCCGTATAAATCAGTAGATCTGCATATAAAGATATATTTTCTTCTCCACCCCAGGGCCACCAAAAGCCCACCAACTCTGCTCGACCTAAACCTCACGGTTCCATGTAATAATGTTGCCACAAAAATCACGCCATGCAATATCATTTATGGCGACCATATATATATATGGGGATATTATTACCTGATACCAACCTCATAGCCAGTGGTTCCACTGCTAGGGTGAAGAGCAGGGAGAGAGGGCAGCACTGCTGTGTTTCCCATTCCAGGGGAAAAGTCCTAGACGCCCATCAACCAGCAACCAGCTAATTGTGTAGTAAATGCACCCAAATGAGGAAGTTCTCCCCGAAGCCCATTCTTCCCATGGTCCCCCAAAGCGAGTCCCAGAGCACAGAGTTGAATGGCTTTCTCAAAATCCTCTGACAACAGTGCCAGAGGCTTGGCCAAGGGGCAGCTGCACCCTGCGCAAGTTCACGCGGGTGGACTTTGATGGCATAAACCCGCAATGGTCCGGGGAACCATGTGGCCTATAACTCCCTGCAGATGATTTGCCAGGACCCTTGCCAGAATCTTTGCTTTCCCCATTAATTAGTGATATTGGCCTATAAGAGGCACAATATTCCAGTGGCTTTCCAGGTTTAGGAAGAACCACTATTCGTGCTTTCCTCAGATCCTCCGGCAGTATATCGTGCCTCTTACTAGGCAGAAACAGCCGGTGAAGCGGCCCAACCACCGCCCTCACCAATCTCTTCCAGACTTCCACTGGGAAGCCATTCGGGCCGTGGACTTCCCTGACTGCAGTTGGGCAATTGCTGCAATTACCTCCTCCTCCGAGATTTCTACTTCTAGCTCCTTCTGCTGCTGTAACGACAACTGTGCAAGGACCACAAGGTCCACCGCCCTGCCGACACCACTCCCTGATCCACCCAACGGGGCCCTATACAGAGACTCATAAAACCCTGCAAACGCCTGTGCAATGTCTGTGTCCCTAGTCAGAGCCTCTCCATCCTCACTCATAGCTTGCACCTGCCTGCAACCTCTCTCCCTGCACTCCGACCATGCAAAGCATCTTACCCACTGTATCCCCAAATTCATGAATTTGACTACACCTGAGCCAGTGTACCTGTTTTGCAGTATCTAGCGCTACATTTCAGAGTGCCTCTTGGGTACTCTGCAGCTTATGCTGTGCCTCTGGGGAGTCAGCAGCGAGTCGCTTCGGCTTCCTCGGAGGCCGATTGGTTCTCACCACCAGTGCATGCTTCTTTAGTCATCCCACTACGAAAGATATCGCCCCCCCCCTCCGCTTGACCGTTTTATATCCCTCCCAGACTGAGCAGATTGGCCAGTGAACCCTCACTGACCAAGAAGGATTCCTGCGTGGTATGCTCCAACGTGTCAGTGAACCCAGGGAAACCCAGAAAGTAGGAGTTCAGTCTTCAAGTGGGTGCGGGTGACTCATGCCCACTCTTGAGCTTAACTAATAATGGGGAGTGGTTTGGAATACCCCCCCCCCGACAAGCATTTTTGCAGCGAGGAGCCTATGGCTATCGCCCTGCGGGATGAAGGGATGGTCCAGCCGAGAGCAAGATGAGTGAACCCCAGAGAAGGGAGTAGTTTCTTACCTGTAAATCCATTTCTCCAGAGTTATCTTCTTTCATGGATTCACATGCTGTGAATATTTCCCATCGTCAGGCTGGAAAACCTCAGTAACTTTAACTTAGCGTTTTCCTATGGAAAACTTTGACACTAAAGTGTCCTATCAACGTTCTTTTTGGGTGCTACAGGCTATACCAATATGGTGTGTGATATAAATAGCAACGCTGCTTCCCTTCAGATTTTAACCTCCAAAACAGAGGAAAACCCTAACCAAGGTTTGCCTGCAGGAGCGGCCGGTGGGCGCATGTGAATCCATGAAAGATACCAACGCTGGAAAAATGGAGTTACAGGTAAGAAACTACTCCCGTCTCCAGCATCGGATCTTTCAGGGATTCACATGCTGTGAAGAGATTATATAGCAGTATGACAACTTCGAGGTTCATGACAGGCAAACCACACCCCATACACAAAGACATGACAATGAACCCAACAAATGACATGTGCCCACAGGCATAACACAAACACTAAGGCAAAAACAACGGACCACCTCCTGAAGCTGCTGGACCTACCTTACTGAAACAGACGTTGGAGGACTGCCCGTCCCCCCTACATATCTTCCACATGTTGCTGCCCCAGACAGTAGTGCCTGGTGAAGGTATGCAGCACCGCCCATGACAAAATGAAATTGTAGAGGAGACCCAATGGGAAAGTCCTTGCTTGGAAATAGACAGCCCCTTGTTGGAGGGATAAATGCCACAAACAGCTGTTTTGACCTCTGGAAACCCTGCATACGGTTCAGATAAAACTTCAATGCCCTCTTGAGTCCAGAGAATGCAGGGATTTTTCTGCCGGCATGCTTGCATTAGCAAAGAACAAGGGTAAGGCAATGGAAGCCAGCTTGTGAAATGCCGACGACACTTTCGGGATAAAGTGCGGATTAGTAGCTAGGAGAACCTTGTCCCTCATAAATCTCGGATACGGTGGGTCAATGACAGTGCTTGCAATTCTGACACCCTTCTGTCCGACGTGATCGCAACCAGAAATGCGACTTTCCACAAGAGAAACTTCAATGAAGCCGTCGACATGGGGTCAAACGGTGGCTTCATCGGAGCAGAGAGAACCACACTGAGGCTCCACACCGGTGCAAACCTCTTTTCCGGGGGAAATGTCAGAAATAGTCCTTTCAGAAAATGTTTAACCAACCGATCACTAAATAGGGGAGTAGCATGGCGCCGTCTTGTGAACCTGGAAATCGCCGCAAAATGCACCTTGATCGATGATAACGTCAGGCCCCCTTGCGCAAGCTGCAACAAGTATGGGAGAATATGGGCCGGAGAGATGTCCAATGGCTGCACTTCTAGGTGCCCCTCACACCAGGCACAGAACTTTGCCCATTTGTGACCATACAATACATTGGTAGAAGGAGCCCTTGGCGCCTCCAGGATCCGACGACACTCCTGTGAGATACGTAGATGACCGAACTCGGCGTGGTCAGGAGCCACGCACCCAGGCTGAGATGCCGGATCGTGATGCCATACTCTGCATTCGCCCTGGGCCAGGAGAACAAGGTCTGCTCCTAGACGAAACGGCTCCTCCACAGCTCGATGGAGATCGGAGAACCACGTCTGCCTGGGCCAGAATGGGGCTACATTATCACTCTGCACTGGTACTTTTGCTTTGAGTCTCCTGGGCTCTCCCGGGAGAGCCCAGAAGACTCAAAGCAGAAGCCACCACAATCATAAATACAACGTTGTTGTATTATGATTTCTGTGGTTTTCTAAACACAGCAATCATAAATACAACAACGTTGTATTTATAATTGCCACGCCTTTGCTTGTAGGCAAGTGCAGGCACTTATGAATACTTCGCCAGCATCCGGCAGAGTTTTCATTATTGCTGCCACTTTCTTTTCTACTTTCCCGCATGGGAAACTAGAAAAGAAAGTGGCAGCAATTATGAAAAATCCGCCGGCAGCCAGCGAAGAATTCATAATTGCTCTGCCTTTCATTTTACGTTTTCTGTGCTTCCCTGGGCTTGGGGAGCACCGAAAACGTAAAATGAAAGTGAAGGCAGACTCCCCTGGCTACAGCAATCAAAAGCTCCCAATAGGGGGCTTTTCCTGCTTGATTAGTGCCGCCAGGGCAGAGCTTAACATGAACAGAGGAGGCTGCTTGAAATGACAAAATGGATGCTCCCATGTAAATACTTTGTGCCTCGTTTGCTCAAAATTTTACATAGGAACTTTCTTTAAAAACATGTTTGATGTAGGTTTTTGATAAGCCTGGCAAACCAAGTACTGAATGTCGATCATATAGGCCCTTATCGCTTATGTACATAGATACCAAAATCTTTGCCAAAACACTTGCAGAGAGATTTTTGTCACTCATGCCACATTTGATACACAACCAGGGAGGGTTTGTTCCCGGCAGATCAACGTCCTTAAACAAAAGAAGACTCTTTAATGTACTCTCCAGGATTAAGCAGAAAGCGGAAGCAGTAGCGGTTACACTAGATGCCGAGAAGGTCTTTGATATGGTCTCATGGCAATACATGTGGGAGGTCCTACAACAGAAGGGTATCGGCCTAGAAGCAATCAAGTACATCAAATTACTATACACACGTCCTACAGCAAGTGTACTGGTCAACTCCCAGAAGTCTCTGTTAGGGAGAATTCTCTGTTCAGGCTGAATTTCCTAACCTAGTGAGTCCCCCAGCAGCTTTGCTGGATTTTTGGGGTTTATTTTTTCTCCTGCCAGGAGTGAGACTCTCTTACCCTCACTCCTGGACATGATTTGAGAGTGTTTTCTGTGACTTGTTATGTGCTTATGGGCTAGGGGGTAATTTTCCCCATAGGCCATCATTGGTTTTTGGAATGTGTGTTACACAGCACCCTCAGTGCAGTAACACAGGGGTGTCATAGAGACCCCCAAACATAGACTCCACACCCTGGGACTGACTACTGTCTCCCTGGGTCAGTAAAGTTACCATTAACTTTACTAGTCTAAACTTAGGAACTTAACCAGTACAAACCATCTTACTGTGGAAGTACTGGTAGGGGCAATTAGATTGCCCCTGGGTCTGTTGTCGAGGGGATACTGTCCCGTCCCCCCTCGCCGAGTTCTGGCTGGTGGCAGTGGATACCACGGAAATATTCCACCGGAATATTTCCCAATGGGATTTCCCATTGTTTTTAATGCACCATTTTTTGGTGCAATGTTAAAGATACCGCCGGGTAATTTAATTAAAATAAATTCACCGGTTGGGATTTTTCGCCAGAACTCGCCACCAAAATGGCGTCTAGGTTCACTTCAGTAACCCTGAACCCGGGTCGAGCCTTTGTTCCACTTTTGGCGGGCTTCTGCACAGAAGCCCTCCAAAGTGGTGCCATTCTGTCTGGGTACCACAGGGGGTATGGGAGGGGGTTTAGGCACCCTGGACTGAGTTGCCTTGCCAACTCATGTCGCACTCTAGTGTGATTGGCCCAAGTGGTGAGCCACCCCGCTCACCACTTAGCATGTTTGAGTGACAGCTAGGCTGCATGAATGGGGGTTTGCTGCATAAAAGCAGGGTTTTTGGGACTGGTTCTTCAGAAGTCGCCACAGGACCTAAGAAGCCGAAGAGGGAGAAGCTGAGCCGACCTGCCAAGACGACACCACCGGTGGAGCCCTGCGGAACCGTCTCACCACTTTTCCCGACGACAGAGGAGATCTCCCGCCGGAGAGTCTTCTTCCCTTAACTGGTGGGGACAACCAGTTGCTGCCTTCTTTTCGCCGTCCCGAAGCATCTCGTGGCCGCCTGGCCTGTGCCAAGCACTCCGGCAATCGGGATACCACTTTTTACCTCAACCGCGAAAGAGGGGTAAAATCCTTTGTGTGCGAAAACTCCACGGCTGGCCTCATCCCTGGTAGTGCAACGACCTTCAGCTTTCCTCCACGTCGAGATCACCTCTTCCTCTGGACGACGCCGCGACTTGCACCCACTACCAGGAACGACTACCACCGCTGGAGGATCCTTTCCACTTTTAAAGGTACTGTGTTCCGCCTGGCCTCCCTTGCCACCGATTGTACGGGGTAGATTTAGTCCTCGGCTCTCGACCCTGGGTAGGCCTGGGACACCCGAACTAAACTTTTCGGAAACGTAGTAAAACCTTTTCTACTCACCTGTAAAGACTTGAGACAGAGTGTGATCTTGGGCATATTTTCGCCTGGCACCCTCTAAAGCGGCCCGAACTAAATTTCCTTGTTCCACCATTGTCTGCCTTTGCTAACCTTATGTGAAAAGTGTTTTATCGTACTGCTCTCTTTATTTCTGCCTTTTCCCTCCCTTTTTTTAATAACTTGTTGGAGTACCATCTAACGTTAAGCGCTCACCTCTGGTTGGAAATAAGTGGTGTTAACTTAGAACTGTCCAACAATTGATTAGGGATGTACATATGAGTAATAGTAACTGTGTTTTGACCTTCTTACCTTTTCTCTGTGCTAGTGTATTTATGAGTGTGTCTTTAATAAATAAGTTTATACTTTTACACCTAGCTCTGATCAGTGTTTGTTTGTACTACTGTACCTCTGTACCTATTGCGTATCCTCTGTATACTGCCTAACTCTTCTTGAGGGAAGTCTGACTGCTCAGCCACAGCTACCACAGTGAATCTGTGTGGTGCAGACTGCTACCAAGTGGGTTTACTGCCAACACCTGTAGTAAATCTTTTGCAGTGGTCCCAGAGGGAACTGCACAGGTTTCTGCCTAACAGTCTCCCCCTTTACACTGAGCAGAGCCACCCGTCAAGGGTGTCCGTTGTCCCCCATCCTATTTGCACTAGTCATAGAACCAATGGCAGATCACATTAGAGCACAACATGCCCCCAAAGGAAATACGTCTACACGGCCAACCTGAGATAATATCATATGCAGACAATGTCCTTCTATATATCAGAGACTGGATGTAAGACGAATAGGTACCTTTTCAGAATTCACGATCAATTATAGTAAATCTGAGATTTTCCCACTCACTGAAGCGACTGTGTCCTACAAGCGAATACCCTCTCTGTTGGTCACCAGATGGTATTAGGTACTTAGGGGTGCAGGTGTCCAGGACGAGACCGCAGTTACTTGCTGAAAACTACTCTGTGGCAGAGGAAAAGAAAAACTGCGAGATGACGCTCCCTCCCAATCTCTATGGCGGGCAGACCTTCACTAGTGAAAATGGTCCTGGTCCCAAAACTTCTGTATATCTTCGCAAATGTCCCCATTTGGCCTAGGAAGCAATCCTTTGCGACGCTACATGGTATATGAGTGCAGTTCCTCTGGCATGCCGGGGGCATTGCTCAAAAAGTGAGCACATATGACACTACCCTATGAGAGAGGCGGCTTTACTGCCCCCAACCTCCAACTGTATTGGATGGCTGCACAGGCCCAATATGCCTCCTATTGGTATGCTTAATCGGGGGACCTGCCTCATGTCAAATTGGAGAAGCTGGCAACTAGGGAAATGGACCCTAGAACCCTAATTTTACACCAGACCTTTAGAGACAACACCCCGTTAGACCACACGGCTGCCACGCTGTTGGCATGGAGCCGCGGGCTAATATCTCAGACCGAACCACGGCCCTATTATAAGTGGCTACCGATTTGGAAATTCCCTGGATTAGGGCCTACACACAACACACCGCTGGCACAGCATTGGCAAGAATTGGGGTACAGGACCCTAACCGATGTATTCCCGGATGGAAGGTTCATTACACCACAGGCATGGCAGACAGGGCCCACAGGAGCAGCTCTAGAAATGCCACAATAGTATAGGCTCCGTGCCTCTTTCCGTATCATGTGGGCCTGCTACCCGGACGCACCAGAAGAACAAGTTACTCTCTTACCTGGTAACGTTCTTTTGATGGGATGGTCCGACGACGTATTCCATATCTATGACAGTAATCGGCACAGCTGTGCTGCTCCGGAAATTCTTTCGGTATCTGCGTCCAAGTCGATACGCTGTCCTCGAGGGCCAACGTCACCAGATGTTACAAGTAGGACGCACGACGCCCGTAGCCTCTGTTGTAGTTTTTCCCCCAGAAAGTGTAGCACCAAACCACTGCCAGTATGACCACAGAAAGCCTTGCGGAAACGTAAGCAGGAATCGCATAAGAAATTCTGTAGCGGGGCAGGTAGGGAGGGAGCGATATGGAATACGTCGTCGGACCATCCCATTGAAAGAACGTTACCAGGTAAAAGTAACTTGTTCTTCGAGGGGATTGGGTCCTCCAAAGTATTCTATATCTATGACAGACTCCCAAAGTGGTACCAACGTATGGAGGAGGGAAAAGAATTTAGAATATAGAAATTTAAAATGCCCAATCAAATTGCAGATTAAAGGACCGCCTTGCCAAAGGCCAGATCCTGCCCATGGATAGAATAGAGGGAGTAGTGACGTACAAAAATCTGGACCGAAGCCCAAGTGGCTGCATCACAGATGTTACGAATAGGAACACCCCTCTGCAGGGCAGTACAGGCAGCCATACCCCTAATAGAATGGGCCCGTAAGCCTACAGGAGGGTCCCAGCTTGTCCCAAACGCCTTCCAGCGTAACCAATAAAGAGCTGATTGTCAACTCTGACCTGGGACATGCGAGAAATGTAGAAACTTAAAGCTCTCCTAGGATACAACCTATGGAGCCTCTCCTCTTCCTTACCAGGATGTGGAGGAGGATAAAATGCCAGAAGAATAACCTAGCTCAAATGAAATTCCGACACCACCTTCGGAAGAAGGGACGAACCCTAAGGACAACCCTGTCCTCATGAAACACAGTGAAGGGTGGCTTAACTAAAAGTGCCTGCAACTCACTCACTCTGCGAGTGGAAGTGACCACAACTAAAAACACAGTTTTAAGGGTTAACAGCCTCAAAGGACAAGAATGTAAAGGCTCAAACGGAGCACCCATAAGGAATTTCAGAACAAGGTTCAAATCCCAACCAGGCACCTGGAAAGGTGCCGGCGGAAACACATTAGTGAGTTCTTTGAGAAACTGAGAAATTAAAGGAATTTTAAAATAAGAACACTCCTCAGACGAGCACTTAAATACAGACAGCGCCGCCAGGTAACCTTTAACAGTACCCACTTGCATGCCCCTGTGGGCCAACGAAAGCAAAAAAGACAGAACTACAGGAATGTCACATGAAAAAGGATCCACATTCCTAACCCTGCACCAGTCACAGAACTTTCTCCAACGGCAACGGTACAGGGACTATTTTGCCGGCCGTCTGGCCGAAAGCAACACCTCCATCACGTCTTCAGGGAGGTCCCAATCCTTATACCTCAACCTTTCAGAAGCCAAGCGTGAAGGTTGAGAGATCTGACCTCTGGATGGAGAACCTGACCCCCTCCCCCCTGTGAGAGCAGGTCGTCTCAGTAGTTAAGACGACGTGCAAGGCAGATGGACAAGTCGAGAAGGTCCGGGTACCACGTCCTCCAAGCCCAAGCCGGAGCAATGAGGATCATCCGGGAACCGAACCTCCGCAGCACTTGCGGGATGACGGGGACTGGAAGAAACACGTACAGCAGTGGGAGGGACCACTCCACCACAAACGCATCTCCTAAGGCTCCTTTTGGAGGAAATTCCTGTGAGCAGAACCTTTCGCACTTCCGGTTGACACTGGAGGCGAAGAGCTCCACCTGAGGGGTCCCCCAAAGAACGAAGATCTCCAGGAGAATCTCCTGAGTGAGCTCCCACTCATGAGGGATCGCGCTCTGCCTGCTCAAAGCATCCGCCGTCTCGTTTTGGTCTCCGGCCAGATGATCTGCCGAGATCGAAACTTCCTGCTGGATGGCCCGGAACCAGAGCTGCATGGCCTCCCTGCACAGAGGAAGTGACCCTGCCCCCCCCCCCCCTTTTGTTGAGGTAGTGCATGGCCACTGTGTTGTCCGTCAGAATCAGGACATTCCTTCCTCGCACAGTCGGCAGATAAGCCTTCAGGGCAAGCCGCAGCTCCAACAGATTGAAATGGAGTCTGGACTCCGACAGAGACGAACAACCGCTGACTGTCAACTCGTTGGCATGAGCTCCCAATCCCGTGAGGGATGCATCCGTCAGGTCAGGGTAGCCAAAACGGAGCCCCCTTCATCAGATTGCCGTCGACAGCCCACCACAGAAGGTCCTGGGCGACCGATGGCACCACCCGAACGGGGTACGACATCCTGACGGAGGACTGCGACCACTGCATCTTGAGGGCCCACTGCAGAGATCTCATCCGCAACTTGGCCTCCGGCACCAGAAGAATGCAGGATGCCATTAGGCCGAGCAACCTCAAGAACTCGAACGCTGGGAGCGTCTGGGCATGCTGAAACTTGTGCACCATCTGCTGAATGTGATGAAGCCCCACCTGGCGAGGAAACCACTGCCCCAGGGAGAGTCGAGCACTGCTCCGATGTACTGAAGCTGCTGGGTTGGCGTCAAATGGGACTTCTTTAAGTTGAGGGAGAAGCCCAGCCTGTGAAGGGAGTGGCAGGTGACGGACAGATAATCCAGGACTTGCTCGGGAGAGCGCACCCTGATCAACCAATCGTCCAGGTTGGGTGAATCCCCCCTTTCCTGAGATACGCTGCCACCACCACCATGAGCTTGGTGAATACCCACGGGGCGGAGGCCAATCCGAACGGCAGGACCCGAAACTGAAAGTGCGAGTCGCCAACCACGAACCTCAGGTACTTCTTGTGCTTTGGATGGATCGGCACATGAAAATAAGCGTCCTTGAGGTTGAGAGAAACCAACCAGTCCTGAAGTTGAAGGGCCTGGAGCACTTGAGAAAGAGTAACCATCTTGAACTTGTCCTTCCTGAGGAGCTTGTTCAAACCGCACAAGTCCATGATGGGTCTCAATCCCCCGTCTTTCTTCGAAATCAAAAAATAAGGGGAATACCATCCCTTGTTCCTCTCCGCTACAGGCACCAATTCTATGGCGCCTTTCTCCAGCAGGGATTGAATTTCCTGCGCAAGGAGCGGATCCGGACTCTTCAAAGAGAGATTCCCTGGTGGATTTTCGTGAGGCCTCTGCCGGAAAGGAAGACAGTAGCCGTGGGCTATGATCTCCAGAACCCACACATGTGAAGTAATGGCAGCCCACTCTACAAGATGCTGTGCCAGCCTTCCCCCAACCAGCGAACCATGGGACATGGCCTCATGACTGAGCTGAAACGGCTGCGGCAGTGCCTGAGGGCAAAGAGGCAACTGCCCGAGCGGCCTTGACACCTCGAGTTCCCTGTGTTCCACCTCTGGCACTCCTACGGGGGCCCCTTTGACTTGCAGCTCCTCTCGATTTACTAAAGGACGAGTAATATCGAAAGGAACCTCCCCTCCATTGCTGTCCCCTAGGACGAAAAGGCAGAGGTTGGCGAACTGCAGCGCTCAACGACTTTGCTGCAGCTTTGGAGGTCTGCAACCTCTCAAGGCTCTCGTCAGCCTTGCTGCCAAAAAGATGTTCCCCATCAAAGGGCATGTTGAGGAGCCGGGCCTGCACATCAGGAGCAAACCCTGACTTCCGCAACCACGCAATCCTGCGTATTACGGTGCTCGCCACCATGGACCGGCTGACACAATCTGCCCTGTCCAAACCCGACAGAACAGCCTCACACATGGCATCCTTGCCATCCTGTACAATAGCAAGAAAACCATCCTGTTCCTCCCCTTTGGGAATAGGTTGAGCCGCCAAGGAAATACAGTTCCACAGAGTGTACGTGAAACGTGACAAGGCACACACGGAGTTGGCTGCCTGTAAAGCCATACCCCCTGAAGAAAACACTTTCTTCGCCCAGCCATCAAAACGCTTGTCGTCCCTATCAGGAGGGAGGGTAGGGTACGCCACCTGCTTTGCTGGGGCCGTGGCCGCCTGCACCACCAAACTCTCCGGAGTGGGGTGCATGGTCAAGTAGCAGGTGTCACTACTGGCTGGGCGTTATTTTCGTGGCAAAGACTAGCTCACTGCTGGGAGACTCTCCGGAGCAGGCCAAGCTGCAGCCACCATTCTTTGCAAAGCCATATGGAATGGTAGTACTTGGTCAATTGGAGGACCTTGGTCGAGGATGTCCGTCAGGTCATCCTGTAGAAAATCCACAGGTGGCGCAGACCACCCCAAGTATTCCGTGACCCTCGACATAAGGCGTCGGTACGAGGACTCGGCATGGGTGCCAGGCTCAGGCCGACAAAACTCCACCTCCGGAGAGGTGTCCAGACCACAGGCATCGTGCAGTGACTGACGCAGGTCTTCAATCTGGCTGCGACCAGACAAAATCTCGTCAGGCACCTCCTCAGGCACCAAACCTTCCTCAGATTCCCCCACCCCCCTCAAATATAATCCAGAAGTTGGAAAGAGGGCTCAGAAAAAGGGACAAAGACATTGCAGCGACGTCGAGCGAGGCGCTGACAACTTCGACGGTGTCGATACAGGCATCGAGGGTGTAGCCCCGAGCGTGTCCTTCGACAGCCTGGGCGCCGATGGCGGTGATGACTTCCTCTGAGACGTAGCCTCGAGAGAGTTCCTCGACGACCTCGGCGCCGAAAGCGTCGATGCCTTCCTCGAAGACTTCACATGCTCACGCGGTCTCGAGGGTGTCGAGGACCTGGAACGGGCATGTCTAGAGCGACCATCCTTGTCCGACTAGGATCTCGGAGGCGCCCGGTGGTCGCGACAATCGCTCGAGCCCAAAGGCGTACGAGTGGTGTCTCTAGTACGGTCACGGCCGGCGTCCTTCGACGGCGTGGACGGACCGGAGCCCTGCGATTGAAAAATCGGCATCATCTTCTTTCGGAAGGAATCCCATTCCTCCGGAGTGGAATGCTTGTTAGGACAAGCAACCAGCCGACGGGCGGTGTCCTCGGATGAGGATGGGAAAGGCGACCTCTGACGGCGCTTCCTTTAGTGCCTTGAAGAAGCAGAGGAATGGCGAGACCGACTCCTGGACCGAGACCCCCCAAACTCACGACGACGATGCAGAGAGTCGTCCGTCGAAAGTCCAGTGGATCACGACTTCCGGGGCTTGGCCACCTTATCCACTGACAGCTTCTTCTTACGCTCCCACAACGCCTTCGATGTAAGCGACTGACAGTCGACACAGTCATCCGTATCGTAGTCCTCCCAGAGGCACCAGAGGCAAGCGCCCTGCCCGTCAGTCAACAACATCTTGGACCCGCACACCCGACGCTTCTTAAAACCCGACCGCGGGGTGGAAGAAGCCAAACACGTCATTTCAATACACAAACAAACAGGTTCGAAGAACCGAAAGAACAGGATTCAGTAGAACCAAGGCGCGCCGAGATCTCCGAAGCGAACACGTTCGTGGAAAAAACTGAACTGAGGCTACGGGCGTTGTGCGTCCTACTTATAACATCCGGTGATGTCGGCTTGACGGAGGCCCTCGAGGTCAGCGTATCGACGTCATCGACGCAGGAGCCGAAAGATGTTCTGAAGCAGCACACCTGTGGTGATTATTGTCATAGAAATGGAATACGTCGGAGGACCCAATCCCCTCGAAATACACTATATTGCCAACTCAAGCGGCGCCATGGGAGTGGTCTCCTCACTGTATAGGTTACTATTAGAAAATATCCCAGACCAACCATCCAAAGTGCATAATACATGGGCAAAGGAAATTGACATTGAAATTCCAGACACCGTGAGGAAAGACATGCGTACCCACACACGCAAGGTCTCCCTCAACTTTCGGTTCCGTTCCATGCAATACAAACTCCTGAATAGGCTATATTAAAACCCTCATAGGCTTAATAGATCCAACCATCATTTGACTCAACACCTGCCCGAGATGCCAGGATGAGGAGGCCGACCATGTGCATATGTTTTGGGTGTGCGCCAGACTCAAACCTATTGGAGTGCAATCTTGCAGGCACTCTGAGATGACGGGCACTACCATAGAATCAGACCTGTTTGGGATATGGAACATTGCTGTGAACAAGAAGATGCTAACCTTTTTTAATGTAAATTGTGTTGTAGCCAAGAAATGTATTCTCAAATACTGGAAATTGCCCCTCCGCCCTACTTATGTAATGTGGTTAAATGCACTTACCTGGACCCAAGCGTGTGAGGAGAGATACCTAAACTTACTACCCCCACACTCTCGCCCCAAAAACATATGGACTGAATTTCACACCTACCTCTCTAGCCGTCCTGAGGTCGCCCTGGAGCCCCTGAACTGCAATAAACTTGCACAATGCCTTAGACGTTGATATGTACTCTGATGATGTCTAAACACAGCTGTAACCAGGTCCTAGTTGACTGCTCGAACCAGAGTAATATGTCTGTACACACATAATGTCTTAAATGATTGAACATGAATTCTGCATTCTTCTGCCAATAAATAAAATGTACAAAAAAAAATATATATGTTTTTGATTACTGACCATCTTTTGGGCCAACAACATTTTAGGGTGAACTATTCCTTTAAAGATCGATACAAGCGGTTTATATGTGCAGACCACACATTTTCTGCCAAATAAATACACTATTAATTTTAGAATAGCCCACATGATGGCACATATCTCTTGTTCGATAATGAAATACTGACTTTCAACCTCCTTGAGGGACCTGGAGGCATACGCTACTGTATATTGCCTTGTCCCTTACTCTTGCATCAATACGCTTCCTAGGCCACACGCTGATGCATCCGTGTATACAATGGTTTTGACTTCCTCCTTAAAACCTTGCAAAATGGGAGCTTTTGTTATGTCCTCCTTAATTAATTTAAGTTCGCTTTCACACTCTTTACTCCATTCAAACGCAACCCCTTTTCTCATCAACTTTCTAAAGTAAAGTTTATAGTCTCACTTTCTAACCCTCGAATGAACTTCCCATAGTACTCAATCAAACCAAGGAATGAAGACACTTCTTTCCTATTTGTTGGAGCTGGCATGTCCATAATGGCCTCTACAGTGCTTCTTTGAGCCGCACACCCTCACCTGAAATACTGTAACCCAGATAATCCACTTGCTTCTTCCTGAATTTACACTTCTCTAAGGTCAAGGTTATACCTGCTTCTTCTAGTCTTTTTTAACACACATCTGAATCTGACATCATGCTACTCGATATCCTCTCCCCACACCAACATGTCGTCTTGGTAAAACTTGACACCACTCATGCCCCCAAAAATATTGTGCATTGCACGCTGAAAACGCTTGATGCAGAGGTAAGACCAAATGGCATCCTGATGCACTTAAACAGACCCATGTGTGTTATAAATGTGAGGATATTCGATACAGGATGCATTTTTACCTGGTTATATGCAGATTGCAAATCCAGCAAGGAATAGATTTTGGAACCACTAAGATCAGTGCTCATCTCATCAATTTTGGGTAGGGGAAATCGCTCTGTGACAACACTTATATTAACTTCCATGAGAGCTATACATAAACAAATTGACCCATTAGTCTTTCTGGATAACAATGGGTATGACCCACTCTGAAGCCTCCACCTTTTCAATGATACTGGGCCTCATTACGACCCAGGCGTTAAGGGTTAACGCCGTCGTTAACCCTTAACGCCTATTCTGATTTTAACGGCTGCTTTTAGCAGCCGTTAAAATCCATGGCGCTAACCCGCCATGATGCTAATTACCCCACCGTAATTTACGGTGGCGTAATTAGCGCCTTCCCCACTCCCATTATGCCCTATGGGGCAAAAATGGGAATGGGGAAGGGAAAATGGGAAATGGGGATTTACCGCCCCACTCACCTTGGAATGGGGCGGTAAATCCGCCATCCACCATGGTGTAAACATAGTTTACACCATGGTGGTAAAGTTGGTGTACTTAGCGCCTGGGTCGTAATGACCCCCACTGTCTTAATATTTTCTCAATTTATTTTTCAACCTCTTTTTTATATGCCAAAAGGCATAGGCCTGACTTGCACAGCAAATTGAATGGCATTCCTTCTTAACTTTATCTTCTGAATAAACGTGTTTAGACATCCTACACCATCCAGAAAAACTTCCGGAATCAACTTCTCTATTTCACTCTTATTACATTGATCATTTTGTTTCTCATCCCCACTTACTTTTTGAGGGATCATCAACGATGATGTATTCATTGTATACCTGCTCATTGCGACTGGGATCTAATTGTTTCCCTAGATTTGCTTGACAGGTCCAAGAAAGCAAGTTTCCTCGCACATCTGTTACATACACTTTGGAATTAACCACTTTCTCATTAAAAGAAATCTCTACATCATGTTCTCCCATACCAACAAAGGGGTTCTCTCCATAAGCATTCGCGTTGTCTTTGGCTTCTTTGAATGTGCAGTTTTTTAAACAATTTTTCCATGATTTTTTAATGATCAGTGTGTAATCTGCTCCACTGTCCACTAACATTTCAATACCAGCTCCATTTATTCCAGTAACCGCCCTGGGTTTCTTGAGCTTTACTTCACTTGTGGCATTAACAGCATCTATCACTTGTATAAAATTGAAACCCTCACACACTTCAACATCTTCCTCCCCGTCAACATCAATGTTCCCCACTTCACCATTCCAAAACCTGCAACACCTAGATATGTGTCCCCTCCTACCACACTGCCTGCATTCAACAAATGTGGCCATGCATTCTTTGTCTCTTGCAAAGTGATTGACAATGCCACATCTGTAGCAGCCGCTGGGTCTTTTTTGCATCCGCACACCAACAGCACCTTTGTTGTATGCCTGCACACCTGATGCCGCTCCTCTGTTGTATCCTTGTGAGCTTCTGCCTCTACATCGGAACCAACAGCTATCACCCGCATTTTTGTTAACAAATGTTCCTCTTCCCATAGGCTTACTGCTTTTCTTCTCACTCCTTACTAAGCTGGTCTCCAGGCTTTCTAGATTTTTTTTTATTTCCACTGCTTCTTCCTTCGCCAGCTCTTTTATGCATGTTGAGGTATGTTCGACATTCTTGGCTACTTCAATGGCTCTGTCTAAGTCTGGATCTTTCTCTCTCCACAGTTCCTCCTTTATCTTAGCCTCCAAACATTTTATCATGAGTTGATCTCTTAGATGTTCTTCCTTGCAGCATGACTTAAACTGACAATTCACAGCTAGCTCCCTGAGGGCTGTAAGAAACTCCTCGATGGTTTCATCCTTTCTTTGTTCCCCCGTGGCAAATTTGTATCTTGCCAAAATCTTATTCTCCTTAACTTCAAAATATTTGTCTAATTTCCATACGCTGACTTCAAACACCTTTAAATTTTGTCCTTCCTCCTTGGACGGTTACGGTAACTCAATACTTCTTGCCCACCATTTCCTAAACAGTGGTACAGTAATGCATCTTTTCTATCCACAGAATAATTTGGGTCATACACCGCTAGAGTAAATAAAAAAAAAAAAAAAAAAAAATCTTACTTCCATTTAATTCTTGCTTGCTTCGCCACTCCCTCGAGGAAGGAGAATCACTGGTCCCGGAATATTTGCCATCCCTGCAGGGAGTTCACTTTGAGCGGTGCTGCCTAGATTCAGTCTCTATTTTGCAGTTGGTTGTGGGTCCAACCAAAGTTAATTTACTGTGCTTCGTTCCTTAGCTTAAGGGTTGGCTGAGTAATCAGCTTTGCTTTGTTGCAGTCTGCCTTTTACTGAGTTTTTTTTTTATGTCCGACATATGCCTCGGTTCACCGGCGTATTCCATTGCGGGCAATTGGCTTTTTTGGTGCTCGTCGCTATGGCAGCCAAGACGGCCTCTGCACGTACAGGCACGTACATGGGTCCTCTTTTCTAACCTTCATCTGCTGCACAGCGAGGCGTCCTCGCTGCTCGTCGCGTGTGGGCCCTCTCCCTTCGCGAGACAGTGAGCGCGCTGTATTCAGGCAAGACACTGCAATTGCCCAAAGTAAAATGAAGGGCACAGTTCTGCCCTGTGGCACTTTCTCCTCTCATCCGAGACGAACGTGGAGAGTAGCAGGGAGCCTTTAACAGAGCCTCCTATTCCCTGATCGGCACAGATTCCATTTCATTGTCCTAAGTCCCAAGGTTCATCCAGACCATGCCCCTCACAGCTGCAGCATGGGGGACTAGTTGATCCTAGTCGCCAGTATAGTACTTCAAAGAACGAGCCACTCTGGTAGAAATACTGGTAAGTCCTTTGTTCAGCACACATCTTAAGCTGCAGCCTCATCGCCTCTTTTCCGTTCAAGCGCCATTATTAACACTCTAAGGCATCCCAGCTTCTATGGTAACCAAGAACCGTGTTCCACTTGGAATGTGGTTTCATCACTAACATTCCATGTCCAGGGGAACTGTGTACAAATACCATATTACAATATACAAAATCTTGCCATATAGAGAGCTGAGAGCCTCCACCAAAAGGAATCTACAGGTCAAATGCAGTGTGAAGACGAGTGTTTATCTATAGTGTCTTCTGAATCCTCCAGCCTAAGTCTGGGGCATACTGTGAGGGATCAGAAATGTGAGGTGGACAACTTTGTGACGGTTTCTCAACAAATGCCATTTTATTAATTTAGAAGGTGGGATAAACACCTCACTATCCCTACCCTGACGAGGATATCCCTGCCTAAAATAAACTAAAGGAAACACTCTAATAATAAAGGATATGTGTCCCTCACACTTAATTAAGCAAATTCCCCTTCCCCAGCTTTAAGCATAGTTCATGAAAAGAAAACAAGGAAATCCTGTTTTGCAACAAAGTTCCAATACAGTTTGGTGCAACTTCAACTTGTCAACACAATGTTGCAACAGAGAAATAGAAGGCTCTTTCTCGAACAAGTTTGCAGTTCATCAATAGCAACAATAATTGTCTTGGTCAGGATGATTTGCCACAACCGACAGCTTCTAAAGGAATATAGCTTCTTTGTAACAGGTTTACACAGCTCTTCTTTTAGTACTAAAAACAAATGGTCTCCGTTGGGACCACTTTGTAGCACTTAAACTTCCACCTGGTTTACTCTCATGCCAGACCTACTCCTCCAAAAGTTTGCCATCCGGGTATACTCCCCTGCCCAAACAACATTTCACAACAACAAGTGCTTTTGCGGGTTACATCGAATGACAAGAGTTTCACAATAGCTTCACAGTATTCAACAGATTGCATCTTCAAAACTTACAACAACTCTTCAGGGAAAACAAGATTCACATTGGTACTTTTTAATACTCTTCTGTAAATAATGCTCCTCTCCAAATGGATATCCTTTTTCCAGAAGGGCACACTTTTTACCACTCTCATTTCCCCACTACACCAGTAACCAAAAACTGACAAGGATAGGGTATTTTCCGGGTTCTCTCTTGGCTTTGACAATGTGAGTTTATACCAGCTTTTACCCCACGCTGTACAAAACATGGGCAACAAGTTTCACTACTTGCGGTTTTCATTAGTCCCCTTCTGCTGTTGAATTTTATTTGCCTTCATTCTAGTCTCTCTTGGCTTGGGCAATGCTTGTAGGTTTCAATTCTTACCATCATTGGGTTGCTGGGTTTGCCATAGACTTGCATGTTTTAAATTACAGTCATTTGGCTTTGTTACATAAGGCTGTTGCTGCTTTTCACTAGTTGGGTATTCAAAATTGCTTGGAGAACAACTTTCACTCATATGCGAATGCTGCTTCTGCGGATTTTCAATAGTTTGAGATTAAAAAATGCTTTCTGAACTACTTTCATTCATATGCAAGTGTTCCTTACTCGCCGAAAGCCTGCCTGGCACACGCGAGTGGGTATGTAGCACTCCGGGGTGACTACCATTCTGTGAATTCACTGGGTAAGACACGCGCTTCCATTTCCCATCGCCGCTCGCAGGACTTCTGTTTCTGTAGCTCCTCTCGACCCGTCAAACTGCTTCTCTGAATCCACCTTCGCCTGGGCCACCTGCATTAGGAGCTTTTCTTGCACCTGAGGCCCTCTAGTGTAGCCAGCCACCGGAGACAGCCTCGAGGCCCTCTGGGGCACATCAGCCACAGGAGACAGCCTGCTGGGGAAGGAAAGCTTTCCTCGCTTTCGCTTCCCGCTGCTCAACCTCTGCAGAACAGGTCACAGCGGGGCAAGCTTCCCTCTTGCACTCTTACCACTGCGCTCCCTCTGCATTTCAGGTTTTGAGAGAGACAGACCCTCTCAGGACCGGCAACTGAAATCTGCCAAACACTGGTCTCGGCATCTTCTCTCTCCTCCATTTCCTGCCTGGGCTGCCTGCATGAATCACGCTGCTTCTGCTTCTTACTTTCTCTACTTTTCCTTTCTATGGCCTGCACCTGTCTCCCTCAGGTGTGGGTCATTTGCATTAATGATCTGCCCACACCTGCAACATTGTCACTTTTTAGCCATCTTTTCATCCCAGTACTTAGGGAATTAGTCCCAAATGACAAAGATAGATTTCCTCATTTCTGTTATTTTACAATAAGCCATTACAAGAGTGACCGGCATCTCCCGTCATTTGATGCTCGCGCAGACGACCCCCCCGCCCCTAGGGGCGGAATCAGAGAGAATCTGCCTTTCCCTGGCCACACATCAAGGGTCACAGGCAAGGTTTTCTGGGAGAATCATAGCCGATTCATCATCACTTCTCCCCAGGCGGGAGACCCTTCCCATGAGGCCATGGAGACGAGGCCGCTATCCAACAGTCCCCCTGGGGGTGGTACTCTCTGCGAGGATTGTAATGGGAAGAGACTCCACGTCTGGGGACAGGGACAACTATCCAAGAGAGAGACGCTATTCCAACCATATACCCCCCCTACCATGTACCCTCATATCCCTTGCCCTCCACCTCCATGTTACCCCAAGTATGTACGCAATGCCAAAGGGCAGACCTCTACTGAGACGAGGAAGAGGACAGATGACCCAAGTAAAGCCTATGAATGAGACTCCAACTGAGACAAAGAAGAGGTACGGAGCCATGAAGGATACCTGTGGAATGTTAATCACCATTCTAGTGTTCCGCAGAGGAGGGACTGGGAGCTTCAGACAAAAACTGGCAAAGGACTTACAGAATGGTTTGAGAAGCCGGAGAGACTGCATTGAGGAAAGCATCCGCCGCACCAGCAGCCAACACAGAAGGACAGCCCAGCCTGGGAGATTCAAACGAGATGCAGAGAAGGAGGAATCCCTCCTGTCACGAAGGAAGTACCCGGCTTCATGGAGTGAATCTGGAGCAGCATTGGGGGCCAGAATCCGGCACCTGGAATGGGAAGCGCGGAATCGGAGCCAGCGGACAGAGACAACTCGTGCAGCCCAGCGAACGAACACAAGCACCAGACGAGGAACGGCAGAGCGTCCTGAGGCCCACAAAGGTAACGGGCTAGACGCTGGTGCCGGCTTGGAAAGAAGGGTCCGGTACGGATATCTTCCTTGTGCCAGTATTTGGCAATAGAGGGAGCCAAGCTGGTCAGAATGAAACTGAAGAGAAAGCAGGGTCTAGGAGCCACAAGCAGAAACAAGATATCCTCATGACAGTATTTGGTAAGAGAGGGAGCCAAGCTGGTCAAACTAAGGAGCAAGAGAGATCAGGGTCGGAGAATACACAGAAATGAGACGTCTTCCTCAAGGCAATGCATGGCAGGAGAGTGAACCAAGCCTTAGAAAAGGGCCAGGCGAAGGGTAACATACTCCCTGGCATTGTGAGCTACAAACCAAGACTTGAAAGACTGGGGGAATGGAGTAATTCCTCGGACATTGTGAAAACACTGAAAGTAGGATATCTGGAGAAGCAAGGCATTCTCCAGGAACCCAATAGTAAAGAAACTACCGGAAGTGCCCTGCAAGTGCTGTTGGGCTGGTTGTGCTGTTTGCTTCGTGTGCTTCGTTTGGACTCAACTTGAGACGCTGTTCCTGAAGGCGTCCATGCACAAAAGGAAGCCGTTTCTGCCAACCCGCGGCGAAACAGACTATTGAACCACACGCCCCAGAGTAATTACTAACATTTTACTTCGACTATCCTTTAGTGTTTAAGGACATTACTCTGCTGACTATGAAAGCAATATTGTGCTGAAAAGCACATAGTCTCCTGCTAACCTTAGTGCGTAATTATTGGCAGGATACTTACGCATATTCTTTTTGTCTTTCCCACGTAGATCCTTTGCATGTGTGACACGCCCCCCCCCCCGCTTCCGTCGCCCGCAGCTCACAGCCTTGCATAAAACTCGGGTGCACGCGCACCCGGAAGTGCCCTCCAAGTGCCGTTGGGCTGTTCGGTGGGGCGGAGAGTGCAAGGGGCCGCTGAATTTAATCTACTTGCGAGTAATATCGTGTCTTGTTAAACCAATGTGGTATAATTACTAACAATATACTTGGACCTTTGTTATTTTGGGTTGAGTATGTTATTCTACCTAATGGTTAAAGGGAAACTGTGTTAGACTGACGACTTACGATAACTTCTCACAATAGTCTCCTTCTTGCCCTCTGGAGCGAATAACGTGCCATTCCACTTACGTTCACCTCAGAATGGTGAATGGGTTACACAGTGGATGGAAACTAATAGAAGAGTATATAAAGGGCGCCTGGCGAAATCCTGATATGCCCAGGAGGGTACTATAGGTAAATAGATAGAAATCAGGGTGAGAGATCCGAGAGCAGCTGTCGAGTTTTTGAAGCTATTTTATTTTGCCTTCAAAAAGATTTTGCACAGATTAGTATTTTTAAACATTTACACAACTTTCGATAAGCACGAAAGGTTAGGTGGACAGATATTTCTTTTTTTTGCGAAATACAAATGAGTATCGTCCTCTTTTCTTGCGGAGGAACAATTTTCACAGTGATGCACGATTATACAGTACAAGTGATTGATGACAGAAGGTGTCAACAGTGTGCAGCCCAGGACTGTGATAGGTCCGGGGTACAAGAACAACAATAGTGAACACAACACTATTCTACAAACAAATATAAACAGGGGTTGTGCCACAGAAAATCGACATGACGGTGTTTCGGCCAAGCTACGCTGGTAGCATCCATTACCGCGAGGAGCGCAGGCATAGCCAACACAGGCTTCGCTCCCAGAGACCATAGGCATTAATTAATAGCCTGAGTGACCCAAGTCATACGAGTCTTCCCATGTCTCCAAGAGTCCGGCAACCATAACAGGACTCCAGCACAGCGTCACCGCTGCACCACAGCAGACGATTTCTTTTACGGACAGAACCTGTAGTAAGAAACCATCCTGATGAAGGCCACTACAACCTCGGGCTTAATCCCAGCCCAGCTTGGCCGAAACACTGTTGTGTCGATTTTCTGTGGCACAACCCCTGTTTATATGTGTTTGTAGAATAGTGTTGTGTTCACTATTGTTGTTCCAGTACCCCCGGACCTATCACAGTCCTGGGCTGCACGCTGTTGACACCTTCTGTCATCAATCACTTGTACTGTATACTCGTGCATCACTGTGAAAATTGTTCCTCCGCAAGAAAAGAGGACAATACTCATTCGTATTTCGGAAAAAAAAGAAATATCTGTCCACCTAACCTTTCGTGCTCATCGAAAGTTGTGTAAATGTTTAAAAATACTAATCTGTGCAAAATCTTTTTGAAGGCAAAATAAAATAGCTTCAAAAACTCGACAGCTGCTCTCGGATCTCTCACCCTGATTTCTATCTATTTACCTGGAAACTAATAGATCCTCAAACCACACTACATCCTAATCCTGATAGTGAGGACTTATCTTCACCTACTGAGGATTTACCTGTATTACCAGTTACCATGCTAACAGATGTGGGTGAGGTAATGGGTGGTACTGTAACTAACCCACCACTAGACCTGAAACCAAGGATCGATTCAATGTTACTGCTAGGTTTCATTGTGCTAAGAGTGATACTGATGCTGCTCTACCAAATATAAAATTTAAGCTAAAAGACTTGAATAGTAAGCAAACTGATACCCCGCTAATAGATTCATTGCATGCTAATGGTATGTATAGTATTACTAACATATCATATAAAGATGAAACTATTGATTGCTCAATGATGGTCCCTTCAATTGAAGCGGAATTGACTAAGCGTGTTCGACTCTCTTGGCCCATCCACGCCAGTAAATCAGAAAATGGTCGGGAGAGAAGATGTATTCATGATGAGCAATCGTGCTCTAAAAAAGGTCCACACAGCATCTAAAATAAATCCTGTAGTCGTAGGTGGTGAAAAGGCAATATTGACATGGGAAATTGACCTTGATGCCAATGAGTCTCTCAGTAAACCTATGGTGAGCTCTCCAAATGTAAAAAGCGCTCAAACTGCACTAAATGATCGAATGATTATTGACATTAAGAATTTCAGTCTAGTTTGAATGACAGAGATAAGGAAGCCTCTAGTAATGAAGCACGCTCGGAGAGCATCACTCTTGATGTCCCATCATTAAGTCCAGATTTCCCTGTACTTGCAAGAATCCTGGATCTGTTGGACAAGGGCCCTGAGCGTTCTCATTATTAGATTGGAATTATGAGGGCAGCAATTGGCAAACTCACAAATAAAACCAATAGAATTGAAGGCCTTATGTTCACATGTGATGCTGTGGCTGCTCTTTCTGAAAGGCAAACTAAAAGGAAGGATATGGTTGACAGTGTCATCCAATTTGATGGTATCCTTGGTGTGCCTATGCAGAAAAAGCGCTCTTTCGCGAGTGTATTGACCCTCTGTAGTATATAAAACGGTTCACACACAGACAGATGTAAAGGTGGATGAACTGCTTAAGGTATTGACTTCTGTCCAAAAAATTGAACGCCACTTGGATAAATTGAAAATAGATACATTCCCGGTACAGCCTCTGGTTATGGCCCCTACCCCTGTGGTCGAGTCTAGTGGTAAGCCAGAATGTCCAGATAGTCCATCTCCATTGACTGACTTGATTGATCTCTCTGAGGAATGTACTGTCATTGGACAATCTAAATTATCGGATCAAACAGCATGTGAACCGTTATCTCAACCTAATGTAGTCTTAACCCATAAAGAAAAAAGGCTTGCTGGGAGGGCACAAAAAAGGAAAGCTAAAGCAAATGCCCTGGCAAAGAAACAGGCGAGGACAGCGCTAACGGCTCAATCGAATGCAATGATTGCCACCTTTGAGAATGAGGTGGTTATTGACCTATCACAGTTGGATGATGAATCCAGGGTACTATTGGACCTAAATCCACCCCATAAAAATCAAGATATAAAAACACAAGTAGAGATATAAAAGAATGTGAGCGTGAATGCTACTGAAAAAAGAAACGGGGGTAAGAATGAATGTAAAACTATATCACCAATAAGCCCCAACCTTCCAGGTACCATGATGGGGGGTTGCAGATGTCTCTCTCCCAGTTCTATCCCTTAAGTCACAAGCAAACAACATCTAATAAAGGAAAAATAAAAGAAAACTATCCAATGGCTAGTAAATCAGAGCCAAGAGGCAGGGAGGTAGCCGATAAAGTGACCTCTGGTGAGCCATGGATGTTGGGGGTTTTGGGTAGGGATCCGTTACGATCCAAAGAGTCTAAGCATCCTGTGAAGGATTTGCCTGCCAATAATGGTTTAAGAACACCACTGACAAAAGTTGAGATACCGAAAGAAAACAATACTAACATCCCTGTGGGAATGGTTTCACCTGCTGAGGCTGGAGCGACAAGTGGTATAAGTATTACACAAAAAGATGAAACCCATGAGATTGACCTAAATTAAGACCAGCCTTTTATAATGGGATGGGAAAGTGATCCAAAAATTAATGCAAAACTAAATCTGAATCGCTCTTCCTTGTTAAAAGCCTTCCATTCAATACCTTGTCTAAGAACAATATGCTCATAAGACATCAATTGGGTAAGACTAGCTAACAAACACAACAATAGGATGACATGTGGATTCTACTCCCGATTAATTATGCAATTGGTCTGGGAGCAGAAAGAGAATTTTGAGTATGTTGGATTGACCCCATTCCTTATGCATTCTGAATTAGAGGCCAAAACCTTTTTGGCAAAACCTATTGCTCCCCCTATAATTGTAATCAGAATACGGAGAATGCTCAATTACCACATATCAACGAAGATTTTGTTAAGCAGATAATAGCCGTGGCTGCTGCACTTTCTGGATATAATAACTTACTCCCAGTGGTGTCCGCGACAATGTCGGTAGCGCCACCCTATCCCTGTGCAGCATGAAATACCGTTTGTATGTCTGTCGTGGAAGAGCTGTGGGCTGGCAAATTTCAAATCGATGGTGGGGTACCATAAATGGAAACGCCCATTCTGCTGTTATCCTACTTCAAGAAACTATGCATGTAATACATTTTACTGTGGAAGGATTCGAATGCCACTCACAACCTGCCACTAGAGGGGAAAAGGGTAGACCCTCGGGGAGGACTAGCAATTCTTGTTAATAATGCCTGTAAATTTATCACAAAATATATTTACAAGGATGCAAATATAATAGCTATCAAACTAACCCCCGATTTACTGTGTGACAATTCCTTACTTATTATGTGCATTTATTGGAATAGGAGTACAACTACGTTTAACAAAATCACTGGTATTTTGGATACAGTCTTAGAAGGTGCATTCACGCGACACGCCCAGGTAGGAGTGGTAGTGGGTGGTGAATTTTAATTCCTCCTGTCTGTTTCATAAAATGGGTTCTGGGCGACAATCCCCAACTTCTTCTAGTACTGTAAAGAATGGGAACAAATGGGTGGACTTCTTCCTCAATTGGGATATTCAAGTAATTCCCAATGGAGAGAAGGACTCCACTCATACATGGTCAAGAGGAGGACTGCACTCGAGCATTGATCATTTTTTTAAATCCTCGACACTTTATAATTTATCTGATATCATCGACATAAAGAAGTTGGGATCTGGTGACCATCATGCAATCTCTATAAAACTGAAATTGGATGGCTGGAGTTTAATTCCTAATCAGATTTTGAAATTGGTGGAAAATGATCGGGTAGGCCTATCGGTCAGATGGAACCCTTCTACCTGCCATCAGTTAATTTGTCGAATTAAAATCGACCCAGAAATGAATATAATCCTGTCAGCTCTCCATCGTGAGCTGGTGCGATTAGACACAAATTCTAAGAGGATTGACTATCACTTACTTGAAATGGTAAAGCATAGAAAATCTGCCTTCGATAAAAAACAACATACACATATCTTTAATTTAGAAATGTTTAGATTAAAAAAGCTCAAAAACTAAGGTGCGACAACTTTCTTGAACCGCTAAATTATTATTTGTTAAAAAAATAAAACTGCGGTGAATAGTTTAAGAGCAATACTCTATTTAAGTGATAACCAGAATATGATGTACCATATACTTAAAAGTGACACGTAAAATCTGGTAAATACTAAGGTTGATAAATGGTTCAAAAGAGGGGCAAAAGGAAAATGGTATATCAGCTAATCAATGGGTCAATTATATCAAGACCACGGGGTCTCAAGGACCCCACTTGGGGCTCACAACCATATTGATATGCCTTGAGAAAGACCTACAGGGTCGAAACATGTGTCGGCTGACATAATCTAGCGCACAAATGCTAACGCAGTGTTTAAATACACTCTATTTGTATTATGAACCTCTCAGAATACCAAGAATAAAAGCACATTTTTATAGCATCAACCACTGTGTTAGAAAAATTCATTTTGAAAATTCCAAGCGAGATAACCAGGAGTAAACCCACTCTCCGTAAATACCACATTGGGGTCCAGGCTAAACCCCAACCCACTCCTGTGATTTTGCAACACCAGAGCACCCATTCAACCTGAATAATAAGTGGAGCTCAGCATGGGCAGGTTCCATCTCTAGAGCCATCCCAGACCCTACATTTATTTGTTATGCCACAGCCCATAATTTAAGGGTTAATCAGCCCAAATCACAAATTCTGATATTAACAGATGGGGAAAAAAGGAATGCTCCTATAAATGGATGATGGATGGTATAGAAATTGAAATAGCACAAGAAATCAAATATTAGGGGTATCCTCTATCGGACTCTTTTTCAAAGACTTGGTGGAAAGAAAAAATCCAAGCCAAAATCAAACCTTTAGTCTCTCAAATTAGACTAATTATGGCGAAATACTGTGGATTCTCACTTCTGCCTATCCTTCAATTTTACCTCCTAAACGTTGAGCCATCTATTCTTTACATCCTAGATATGTGTATATACGAGGTGGATGATATATTAGATAACTTACAAGGAGGAATCTGGAAAAGAGTACTTGGGTTACCTGCCTCCGTTCCTAACAACAGTTTGTCATGAATTGGGTCTTTTACCACTTTCTGCCAAACGGAATTGGTGACTACTTAATAACTATGCAATAATTATTGATCCACCCTGTAGCTATGCTGAAAGAATGAATGATCTAATGGTATTGATGGGAATCTTGAAGGAAGATCTTGTACTGGGTCTACCTAGTTGCAAATCGAAACTGTACCTCTATTATTGGAGTTATCAGGCAGATATAATAAGATCTATATGACCCGATTGTGAGTTTGCCCAGTTTAGAAGGAAGTGGGGCGACAGACCAAGATACATTATGGAATTTCCATCTGCATCAGTCGCAATTTATATCTTCGATACAAGCTGAACCTACTTCACACAAATGAAAGGTTGCTAAAATGGGGTAAATGTGATAAATTTGCAACTGGCTCATGCCGCTTTTGGAAAGATGCTACAATCCTTGAGACCCTCAAACATCTGGTCATTTACTGTGAACATTGAGGGCCTGCGACATTCTATGTTCGGGAACTTTATGTATTCATGTTCTACCTTGTCCCGTGAAGCTCTATGGCAGAGATGTATGTGGGGAGAAAGTGCTAAACTTATTATTGGATAAACTTTGATTTTGGCTAACATTGATTTTAAGTTGAAGAAAAAGAATGAACTATGATGAATTGTTATGCATTAAGTTGTTTGCGAATATCATTTTTCTTTTCTTCCTTAATTCTTATTTTAATATATAATGTTTTGCACTTGATTTTAGGTAAATCTTATGTGTATAAGTGAAATGAATATAATATCTGATACTGTCTGTATATGAATTTGTAAAGGTTTTTAACCATATTCAATTTAAAAAAAAGAAACTATGGGCAAGAAGGAACGGTGATGTTTGAGTTGCAACTTTAATCTGGTACACTGTTTGGTGCCTTAAAAGGGATTGAGACCTGGGGAAGGGAGGCATTCCCTCAGGTAAAGGTCCCAACTACAATTGCAACTGCAATCCACTATCCATAAGAAGGAAGTCACTTTCTGGGCCAAGAAGAGACACTATCCCTTTAGTTTAGTTACGAGTGTAAGAGACAGAAGCAGGGTTTTGACACAGGACAGTGGACTCTTGATTTACTTGGACATCCTGACGGAATCCTTAGTATTTTGGTTGAGGTAGGGAAACCCCCCTTAGTTAGGGGGAAGTAGGTTTTCTCTTTTATTTTGATTTTAAAAAGTTTATAACAGTCATGCAATCTGGTGTCGGTCACCTCCTTCTGCACCCTTACAGGTGCCACCTTCGTAGCCTGCCTGAAAGTTCTGACAAGAAAATAAATCACAAACCAGGACAGAGCGTCCAGATGTGAACGAGTACAAGGCACACTCTACACAAAGGATTTAGATCAGCAGTCGACAATGGCTTACTGCAAAAAGCGCAGGCGACTCCAAGAAGAAAAAGAATATGCATGCTGTGACAAAGTGCCCTATTGAACACTGGGGAAGTCTAGTGTATTGACCAAGGGGCCTAGGCGACTCCCAGGGCTTATAGGTGATGGACCGAATGAGTTAAGGGGTCAGACTCATTTACGCCTGGTCATCATGCAGAGGACAGTCTTCACGAGGCCCCAACACTGACCCTATATAAAAAGGTAGCACAAGCAGCCCTGTAGCCTTGCAAGGAAATCACTACACTTTCCAAGAGGGGGACTGGCCAACAAACATTCCCTGTATACTGAAATGTCAAGGAAATGTCACATATACACTTGTTATATTCACCGATAGTTCCGGGAGAGATGCAGCTCTGTGGCAGATGCAGGCATGCATTTGCGGATTAATGCTAAAAGGAAATCCAACATGGACAGCTTTTTTTTTTTTACTATCAGTTCGGATTAACAGTGTCACAGAAAACTAACCCCAGATCACCACCAATCACATCATACTGGTGAAAACACTTAACACAGTTGCCTATATGAGGAGGAACTTGGAGGGCATACAAAGACTGGCCTTAGCCAGAGTAGGAAGCTCGCAAGGTGCTGGCTAGTAAGAGCAGGAACGTTTCAGAGGGCATGTCTAGCACAAGGCAGGGGGTAAAGATGAGACCAATGTCAAGAGGTTTAGCCCATGTATGGAGCATGCAACAATGAGAAGTAGCAGGAACAGAGCAGGAGAACAAACTGTTGAGAGAGGTAGAGATTGGGAACCTAAAACAGGGAGATAAGGCCCCTTCAAAATCTCCTGTGGAAACCGGAGAAAGAAAACCCAGTTGGCTCCTTCTTAATGTTGACAAAAAGCTACAACCACAACAAGTTGTAGTGGAGACACAGAAACTCATGCAGGAGTACATGGAGGGCAGGGGGTGGTCATAACCCACCATCAACATGACTGAGTGCCGGGTTTGTACGCAGAGCCCTTGTGAACCTTAAAAGAAACACCCATAAATTGTTGGAACTTTGAGAAGAGACTGTCACGATGTTATTTAATTATTTTACCAAGAGACGGAAGCAACTGACCTGAAATTATGTATAGTCTCTTTCTGGCACCTAATCAACTACAAGACAGTTTATGAGGTGCGGTCTCCACATGGCGCTCCAAATCCCAATGTGGTGACAAAAGGTCATGCCATCCATTCCCCTGCCCTGGGAATAATCCTCTTTCCTCCATACTAACGGGGACAGGGCGCACAAATATTTTGATCAGTTTTACTAAAACTTAGTACCTGCTTGCTCAGAACACACTTGCATAGTGAAGCTAGAATTTACGTTTCTGAAGTGTAAATTACAACTTGCAAAATAAATTATTATAGCACATTATGCGTGTTAAGGCATGCACACATTTAAGCGATTTAATTAGGAATGTTTTGTATAGTAACAATGCAGTTGCTCATGTTAAATATACTTCTCAATCCTTTCTTTTTTCTTATACTGTTTTCCTTTGGAATTGGGCTTCAAAGCTCACTTATCTGGTCCCACATTTTGGAAGCTATTGCTCCATTAATTTTCTCTTACAAAACTGTGACCTGTTTGTTCACAGCTGAATCTCAGTCTTTCAACTAAGCGCATTACTTCTACTCAAAGAAGCTTGAAATCATCTATGCCACACATTTCATATGGTGGTGCAGATGGAAGATATTTGTAGGATATGGTAGTCGAGGGAATTTTTTACTTGTGTGTGATAGAAAATATGATGCAATGTCTTAACTGAAAACATAATATGTGAAAATCTACACTTAGTTCATTAGAATCAACAGAACCAATGCAACACTGCACATCCACAATATGTATTTTTATGTGTAATTTATTGAATTTATATAGCGCTTTAATCCAAAGTGCTTTACATGAGGTACAAGAAAATACACAAGCATAAAATGGCAATTGAATCACAACCAGAAAACTGTAGAAGGTACAATTTACATTATTGCTGAGGTAAGGTGAGAGTAGAGAGGGACCGAGGTGTGAGGGAATATGAGGTATGAGAGGAGGTAGAAGCAGAAGTAAGAGGAGGCAAGAAGGTGTGAGGGAGAAGAATGGAAAGAAAAATACTAGAAAAGAGCAGGAGGTAGGGTAGGAGGGAGTAGAGAGGAAGGAGATGATGAGGAAGTACAGAAGTAAGAGAGGGAGTAAGAGGTGAGGGATCAGGTAGTGGCAGAAATAGGAGAGGAAGCGAAAGGTGTTAGGGAGGGGAATGGAAGAGAAGATTTTAGAGAAGAGCGGAATGAAGGGTAGGAGGGAGAGGAGCAGATGGGGAGGGGGAGGCGGTTCCAGTGGAAAGGAGCGAGTAGTTGGAAAGAGCAGAAGCGGGAAGGGGCGCAGGGTGGTGGAGGAAGAGAGTAGGAAAAGATCAGCAGAGCGGAGTGGATGAGAAGGGGTATAGAAAGTGAGAAGGGAGGATAGGTGGGTGGGTGGGCAAGACCATAGAGGGATTTGAAGACAAGACAGAGGAACTTGAATTTGAGCTGGGAGTGAAATGAGAGCCAGCCTAGAGAGGTGAGAGAAGGCAGAGGGAGCGGATGGCAGAGTGGTAGACAGATTTGAGTGGGGAGAGGTGAGAAGAGGGGAGTCCAAAGAATATGGTTTTGCAAAATGTTACACTTGGGTGAAATTCATTCACAAACAAAATAGTCCTAAACACATACAATGACACCACAGTACACACAAGAAATGTCAAACACCTTACCATTTTCAACTTTGCTTTTTGGATGTGGACCACTGAACGCTAAAAACTTCCCTGGAACAACCCAATTGAAGTCTCCATTCTCTACACGCTATAAAGCAAATCAAAAGAAATGAGAAGAGTTCAGCAACAAAAAAAAGGAAAACGTCTACTTAGAATGCTAACCACTTTCTGGTTCAAAGTCTCCAATGATTTCCACCACCCAAATCACTTAACTATGATAAAGGAAAAAATCCTAGAAGAGCATGCGCTACACGAAAATCTTTGCCAATTTGTTTTTTGCAAACTCAACAGACTCTGATCTCAAAATGTTGAAGTTATTCAGGTGTAGTAATGCTACCTACCTAGTACATAGCCCCATACTTTTATCCAGTTTTGGGTAACATTTGCAATTGTAAGATTTCTGAAGTCAAGGAATGCACATCAGTGCTGTTCAGCGAATTTGGTATTCAATTGTGGTGAACATTGTAGTAAGTACCATTAAAATGGGACATAATACCTATTTCACTGTATAGAAGTGAGAACCATCCTGTATGAAACGCTATATAAAAGAGCATGCATTATCATCAAGGAGAAATTGTTGGGCTGGGGTGGTACAGGGCATATAATGAGAGTGTGTTTGCACTGTATGTACATTTCATGGTAGCAAAGGGGAGTTGAAAGTAGCTGACCTACATGCTGGCAGCTATGTGCAGTCCTATCAGAAGGTAAATTAAAAAAGGTACAAGTGCTTAGTGTGATGTACATGTATTGAAGACACAGGAAGGAACAGACTAAGAAAAGGGATCAGCATCACACTTGCAGTGGTCGGGCCACTTAAAGAACATCATACCTTATTCTTACAGCTACCTTTCCAAATAACCCATATTTACCATATGCATTATACATTCAATGTACCCTGTGCCGTAAACATCCCCTGTGAACGTAACCTGTAATTGTATCATTTTAAAAATAGAAAATATTTACCACACACACACACACACACACACACACACACACACACACTATGTGAGAAGGCAGGGGTGTAAAAGGGATCAGCATCACACTTGCAGTGGTCGGGCCACTTAAAGAACATCATACCTTATTCTTACAGCTACCTTTCCAAATAACCCATATTTACCATATGCATTATACATTCAATGTACCCTGTGCCGTAAACATCCCCTGTGAACGTAACCTGTAATTGTATCATTTTAAAAATAGAAAATATTTACCACACACACACACACACACACACACACACACCCCCCCCCCCCCCCCCCGGCCTACGCTTCAACCAGTCACATATTTGACTCCCTCTCACCCCCACCCCCCGTCTCCTTTGCAGCTCTCTATAAAACATCCATCTTAGAGTTTGGTCACAAGTTCCTGTTTTTTCTGTAATTTATTCATTTTAGTTTATGTTTTGTATAGCATAAACGCCCTTCTATGAAAGGTTAAAAGTGCTATTTTGCAGGAAGAGACCAAAGACAAAGATGGCGGTGTAACAAGAGAATAGAAAATATTAGGAATCATATTCTGAATGGAACAGGTTTGCCTCCAGGTCTCATGTTGACTTTTTCTGGTCTGGCACGTTAATTAAAATTAAAATGAATACATCTTTTATAACGCATATAACATCAGAGACGGACCGGGATTCAAACCTGTGTTTGATTGGGTTGTCTTGCTATAAAGACAACCACGTTGGCCCCGAGCTATCCTCCCCGCCCTGATGCAGAAATGACACATGTATAGTGAAAATAACTTCAAAAGTGATGATCCTAGCTAGTGAAGAGAATAGCCTCCACATTGTGCTGTTCTTGGATGGTGCGAGTCTAGCAAGTTATGAGAAGTCAACCATGGGCACCTGGTCAACTGGTAGATGTAAAACAAACATTCAATTGGTGAGGAGAGAACCACAGATGGATTTATCGATCAAGCATGGAATCTAAGTCAATCTTTTCTTTAGTCAGCAACTAGTGGACGGACTGAATCTGTTGAATAGGACACCCAGATTACAGGTCTGTGAAGTAAAGGTTAAAGTATGAAAAACCTGAGGGTATTCTCACTCCTACTCTCCTTGGATCCTCTGCGCACGTGGCCAGGGAAAGGCCATCGTGTTTGGTGCCTGAACCTGGGGGTGGAGAAGCAAGGAAGGATCACCTGGGTGGAGGTCCCGGAGGATTGGGAATGGGGTGCCCTCAGGCAAGACATAGTATCCCCCTTTGCCTATGGATGACCAACCTAACCCTCCCGCATCCTTTATGGGTTATTGTAAGTCAGCGCCCCTGGTTTCCCCTTTTGTGACACTTGACAGTACTGAGACGAGGAAGAGGCAGCTGAGAGTAATGAACACTATACCATTTACCCACTCTGGTACTGGGACGAATAAGATACCTGCAAGGTGTTGTGAATGTCTGGCATGTACCCTTAATCATGGTCAGGCAAGGCTAATTGAGAAAGCACACCTACAACGTGTTAGAGGGTTGCAGATGTATAATAAGAGGGCAAAGTAACCCTTAGGAAACGCAACAGAAAGGAGCAGCAGGGAGGCCTGTGTGAGCAGCAGAGAACCTTGTTGGAAGAGAGGAGAGCCGCTGCAGGGAACTGCTGTGGGATAGTGCGTTGTGTGAATCACACCGAGAAGCTTTGGGCGGCAAGGAGAAGTGGTCTTAGAAAGCGTGGTATGGGAGCTGGAGCTCCATGGAGCGGACTGACTGCAGAGAAGGGAGCTGTCTGGAGAGGCTAAAGCTTTTCCTTTCATTCAGAGTGCTTGTTCCCCTGTGTCAAGAACAAGAAGCTGGCGCAGTAGTGTGTAAGGGGCAGGAGTTGGACCCCTGGCAGCTGAGGCTGCAGTTTGTGTGTTCCATGCTGCTGGGAGAACCATTTCAGAGACTGCTGAGTTTCTACCAGATGAGAAACGCGGTGCACAAATGATTGAACATTGCCATTGTTACAGAATACTTTGCATCAGAGTGGTGGTGCATCTCTCCGAGATGAGATAAAAGACTTGGGGAAGAGAACCCTGAGACTTGAGGAGCTACATTTGTCTTCTTGAGCACAGAGCCTCAAGACCCTTCTGTGTTTGAATTGTGTTGCCTGAAACTTGGGGAAGGGAGCCCCAAGGAGTAGAACTGTATAACCTTGGACTTAAGAAAGGTAATCTTGAGACTTTTTAATGGAACTGTATTACACTTGGGGGAAGGGAGCTGAAAGGAACCTGCGAGCTAGAAGAAGCTCAGAACATTTTGTTGAACACTTTTCTTTTGATTGCGGACATCCCTACACATGGTTTAGCTTTAGTTGTGAGGGTAATGATGGGTTTTGGACACAGACAGATTGCTAAATTGAACTCTTGGACTCAGACTTACCTTAGTTTCATTCTGGTAGGGAAATCCCACCTTAGCATAGGGCAAGTTAGGCCTTTTACCATCCTGACATTTACTTTAATAAAACTATTGGTTTTAAACTTTGAATGTTGTCTGTGTCTTGCTTCATGATGCCTTCACATAAGCCGTAATGTCAAAGGGCAAGAGAAAGGAAGATAGATTGGGTAAACGGGGGTCCATCAGCAAAGGGAGAGGCAGTTGGAAGCAATACAATCTGGACTATGAAGGAGGCTGGCAACCACTAGAAGAACAAGTTACTTCTTACCTTGTAACGTTCTTTCGATGGGATGTTCCTCCGACGTATTCCTTATCTTCGATATCTCTTTCCAGCTGTGCTAGCCTCGGAAATTTTTTCTCTCTAGAGGGCGCTGCGCGTCGACATCCGCCGAGTCGATGTCCCTCGACAGCCGCCGTGTCGACGTCATCCTGCCGATAAAGGCCGCGCGCAGCGTCAGTTGCTCAGTTCCGTTTTGTAGCCCACAATAATTCTTTCTGGACTAGACTAATCACCCTGACGGAGCGTAAGCTGCAACAACAAGGGAAGTAGTACTGCAGGGATGGATGGGAGGGCCGATAAGGAATACGTCGGAGGAACATCCCATCGAAAGACCGTTACAAGGTAAGAAGTAACTTGTTCTTCGAAGGGATTGTGTCCTCCGACGTATTCCTTATCTTAGATAGGCTCCCATAGCAGTATTCTGTTATTGGAGGTGGGAGTACTGACTTCATGCTTCCTCTTATTGATGAATAGAGTGCAATACTGCCCTTCCAAACCTAGTTTCCTGACTGGAGGAGGAATCCAAGTTGTAAAACCGTGTAAAGGTATGGACGGACACCATGTGGCAGCCGCACATATGTCTCGAACCGGCACTCCTCTTTTGAGGGCCGATGAAGCTGCGATACCTCTGGTCGAATGAGCCCTAAGATTTTGAGGGGGCTCTTTTCCTGCCAGTTTATAACATTCCAAAATGGCTAAAATAATCCATCTGGAAATGGTCTGCTTAGTTATCGGTAGCCCCAGCTTGTCACCTGCGTAGCCTACAAACAGCTGGTCTGTTTGTCATATCCTAGCCAGTCTACTAATGTAAAAACTTAAAGCCCTTCTTGGGTCCAGCCTGTGTAACCTCTCTTCCTCTTTCCCCGGATGGGGAGGAGGATAGAAAGATGGAAGGGTAATCTTCTGTGTGATATGAAATTCAGATACCACCCTTTGGGAGGAAATTAGGCTTCACTTGCAGAACAACTTTGTCTTTGTGAAAGATTGTATGAGGGGGTTTACAAGAAAGAGCTTGTAACTCGCTCACCCTTCTAGCAGATGTAAGTGCTACTAATAAAACAGTCTTAAGGTTAAGAAACCTTAACGAACAAGAGTGGAGTGGTTCGAAAGGTGTGCCCATCAGGAAAGTTAGGACTAAATTTAAATCCCATAGGGGAACCTGGAATGGTCTTGGGGGATAAACGTTAGTTAACCCCTTTAGAAACTGTATTACCAAGGGTAACTTGAAATAGGATGGTTCTTCCGCAGTGCGATTAAAGATGGATAGCGCTGCGAGATAGCCCTTGATAGTGCCAACTTGAAGGCCTGAATTTGCCAAGTAGAGTAGAAAGGATAACACAGTTGGTGTACCATATGAAAAGGGGTCGATATTCTCTTCTCTACGCCAGCTGCAAAATCTGTTCCAACGGCAGCGGTATAAAGATTTTGTTGCTGGCCTTCTTGCCGAAAGCAACACCTCCATAACGTCATCAGGAAGGTCCCAATCCTTGTACCTCAGCCTTTCAGAAGCCAAGCGTGAAGGTTGAGGGTTTTGATGTCTGGATGGAGAACCTGACCTCCCTTCTGTGAGAGCAGATTCTCTCTGAGTGGAAGTCGAATTGGAGGGCAGATGGACAAGTCTAGAAGGTCCGGGTACCACGTTCTCCTGGCCCAATCCGGGGCAATTAGGATCATGGTTTTCCGGAATCTTCTCAACCTCCTGATCATTTGAGGAATGACAGGGACTGGTGGAAACGCGTACAGGAGTGGAAACTCCCAGTCCACTATGAACGCGTCTCCCAGAGCTCCTCTCGGGGGAAATTCCCTTGAACAGAACAGATCGCACTTCCTGTTGACACTGGTGGCGAACAGATCCACCTGAGGGGTTCCCCAAAGGGCAAAGATCTCTTGAAGGACTTCCTGAGCTAGTTCCCACTCGTGGGAGACTGTGCTCTGCCTGCTCAGAGCGTCCGCTGTCAAGTTCTTCTCTCCGGCTAGGTGAACTGCCGATAGAGAGATTCCTTCTTGGATTGCCCAAAACCAGAGCTGCATCGCCTCTCTGCACAGTGGTAGTGATCCTACGCCTCCTCTTTTGTTGAGGTAATGCATGGCCACTGTGTTGTCCGTCATTATCAGGACATTCTTTCCTTGTACAGATGGCAGAAAAGCCTTCAGCGCAAGTCTGATGGCCCTCAGCTCTAACAGGTTGATATGTAGTCTGGACTCCGATGGAGACCAATGACCGCTGATCGTCAAGTCGTTGGCGTGGGCTCCCCACCCTGTAAGTGAGAATCCGTGACTACTGTTATCTCCGGCCAAGGTTGCCAAAACTGCTCCTTTCAGAATGTTCTCCTGACAGGCCCACCACTGAAGGTCTCGAGCCACCCTGCCGGGAACCTGAAGAAGATCTGTCATTCTCCCTGAGAATTGTGACCACTGAGTTCTCAGTGCCCACTGGAGAGATCTCATTCTCAGGCGAGCCTCTGGCACTAGGAAAATGCAGGATGCCATGAGGCCTAGCAACCTCAAAAAGTCGAAGGCTGGGAGACGTTGGGCATTTTGAAGCTTGGTGACCATCTGTAGAATATCTTGAGCCCTCACCTCTGGTGGCGAGGCTTTTCCCTGGGAAGTGTCCAGGATCGCTCCAATGAACTGGAGTCTCTGCGATGGTATCATTTGTGACTTCTTTAAATTGAGGGAGAATCCCAGTCTGTGAAGGGAGTGGCAAACATAATCTAGCTGGATCTGAGCTTGTTCCGAAGATACAGCTCTGATCAACCAATCGTCCAGGTAGGGGTAGACGTGAATCCCTTCCCTCCTTAGACTTGCAGCCACTACCGACATTAACTTGGTGAAGACCCTCGGGGCGGAGGTCAGCCCAAATGGCAGAACTCGAAATTGATAATGAGAGTTGCCAATTGCGAACCTCAGGTATTTCCTGTGTTTGAGATGGATTGGCACATGGAAATAAGCGTCCTGAAGGTCCAGAGATACCAACCAGTCCTGGAACTGAAGGGCCTGAAGGATCTGAGAGAGAGTTGCCATCTTGAATTTGTCTTTCCTGAGGAATTTGTTCAATTCCCGCAAGTCCAAGATGGGTCTCAGTCCTCCGTCTTTCTTTGGTATGAGAAAGTAAGGGGAGTACCAGCCCTTGTTCCTCTCCGCTACAGGTACCGGTTCTATGGCACCTTTCTCTAGCAGGTCTAAAATTTCCTCCAAGAGGAGCGGATCTGGAGCTTTTTGAGAGCTGATCCCCGGTGGATGACTGAGGTATGCGTAGGAGAGGCAGGCAGTAACCTTGTGCAACTGTCTCCAATGCCCAAGCATCTGACGTGACAGCCTGCCATTCCGCCAGATGTTGAGTTAACCTGCCTCCTACAGGTGTCTTGTGAGGGAAGTCCTCAGAGTGGTTTAGGGGCGGCTGATGCAGATGGTAAAGAGGCACCTGCTGTTGCTGCGGCTTTTGAATATCTACCCCGTCCACCTCGGGTAGTTCTTCTTTGTCCCCTTTGAGCCGGTCGTCCTCTACCTCTTCCGAATGCGGAGTAGAAGCGAAAAGACTTGCCTCTCACAGAGGTTCCTGTGGGACGAAAAGGTGTCCTACGGATTGCAGCGCCTAGGGATTTTGCTGCTGCCTTTGATGTTTGCAGTTTTTCTAAACTGTCATCTGCCTTTTTCCCAAACAAAGAAGAGCCATCAAATGGCATGTTCAAGAGCCTGGCTTGCACATCTGGGGCAAAACCAGACTTTCTCAACCAAGCAAATCTCCTGGTTGTTGCACTTGCCGCCATTGCTCTGCTGATACTGTCAGCCGAGTCAATGCCCGTCTGGAGGGATTCGCACATAGCGTCTTTACCGTCCCTTTAGGATATTTAGGAACGCCTCCCTTTCTGCAGTCAGCCGCTGTAGAAGCACACTCCCAAAGTATATGGCTAAATCTAGCAAGGGTGCAAGTAGCATTAATAGATTTTAACGCCATGCTACATGCCGAAAAGACTTTCTTAGCCATAGCATCGTATTTCTTATCGTCCCTGTCCTGTGGGACGGTAGGGTAAGCAGTCTTGATGTCAGTAGAAGATGCTGCCTGTACCACCAGACTTTCTGGGGATGGGTGTTTGGACAAAGACTCTGGGTCTGCAGAAGATACCCTGTATTTAGCAGACAGTTTTTTATTTACTGCCGGGACGACATCTGGGGTTTCCCAGTTCGTCATTATTTTTCTTTGAAGAGCTTTATGAAAAGGTACTACAGGGTCCTCCTGTGGACCTTTATCAAGAATATGCGTGAGGTCATCCTGTTGGAAAGCCGGTGAAGGTGTTGACCACCCCATAAATTCTGTAATCCTGGCCATTAAGGCTCTATAAGGGGTTTCAGCATGCTCCCCCGGGTCTGGCCTCGAGAACTCCACCTCTGGGGAAGGAACAAGTTACTTACCTGTAACTGTTGTTCTCCAGCATGGGTCTGGCATGGATTCACATGCTCATGAATATTCCCCGTCGTCAGGCTGGGAATCCTCGGTAAAGAAAAAACCAGTATCAGTTTCGTTTCTGATCTGTCTTTCGTAGTAATAACCAATCACTGGTCTCTGCGTCATACTGACCACAGCCAATGACTGCCCTCTACCTAAGCCCCGCCTCTGGCAGCCATCTTCAGATTTGGAAGCACGTGAAGTGGCAGTATGACCAAGTGAAGAGCCGCAGAGGGGTAGGCGGGAGGGTTCGCATGTGAATCCATGCCAGACCCATGCTGGAGAACAGTTACAGGTAAGTAACTTGTTCCTTCTCCAGCATGGGGTCTGGCAAGGATTCACATGCTCATGAATAAAGAATACATAGCAGTACCCACATGCACAACCACGGGAGGTGGCAAAGGCTCAACATTAAGCATCACATCAAACTCAACATTAAGCAATCTTACCTCCTCACCAGGCTCACCTCAGGCGAACAGGTTGCGCAGCACTGCTTGGCCGACCCTGGACTCCTCCCTGGAATCCCGATCGACGCAGTAGAATTTCGTGAAGGTGTGCGTCGACCTCCACGTAGCAGCCCTGCAAATGTCCAGCAGGGGCACACCAGATAGGAACGCCGTGGTAGCTGCGATCGCTCTGGTGGAATGTGCTCTCGGACGGCCAGGCAGCGGTCGGTTTGCCAACCGGTGACAGTACATGATACAGCCGGAGAGCCATCTGGAAATGGAAGCCTTCGAGAGAGCCTTCCCCTGATTGACAGGTCCAAAGTTCACAAAGAGTTGTGACGTATTCCGAAAACACTTTGTGCGATCCACGTAGAACTTCAGCGCTCTAGCCACATCCAGCGAGTGCAAAGTCCTCTCAGCCGGCGACGAAGGCGACGGGAAAAACACAGGCAACACCAAGGGTTCGTTGAGATGGAAGTCCGACGGCACCTTGGGCATGAAGGAGGGGTGCGTCCTGAGCACCACCCTCGTGTCGTGAAAAGTCAAGTACGGGGCCTTGCAGGAAAGGGCCTGGATCTCTCCCACCCGTCGTGCGGAGGTGATGGCCACAAGAAATGCTGTTTTCCACGACAGGAACTTCAACGGGGCCGAGTGCAGAGGCTCGAACGGAGGTCCCATGAGCTTGGTCAGCACCACGTTGAGCTCCCACGCCGGGGCCGGAGCCTTCACCGGTGGGAACGATCTGAACAGTCCCTTCATGAACTCTTTCACCAGACGATGAGACCACAAGGACGTCCGCCCCGTGGTTCTAGTGTATCGGGAGATCGCAGCAAGATGAATCTTGATGGACGCGTGTGCCAGTCCAGCTTTGGCCAGCGTCAACAGGTACGGCAGTACTTGGGGAGCCGCAATCCTTAGAGGGTTAATCTTCTGTGCGTGGCACCAGACAGCGAACCTCTTCCATTTGTGTCCGTAGCATTTAAGAGTCGAGGACGCCCTGGCCTTTGCAAGAACCTCTCTGCAGTCGGCCGGTATGTCGTATCCTCCAAACTCTAGCGCTGCAGGAGCCAGGCCTGCAAGTTCAGCGACTTCGGGTCATGGTGGAGGATGGCGCCTCCTTCCCTGGAGAGCAGATCCACGTCCACTGGCAGCTTGATTGACGGGGACGCTGACAAGTCCAGAAAGTCCGGGAACCATATCTGCCTCGGCCACGCAGGTGCGACGAGGATCATCCTGCACCGTGACCTCTTGAGCTGGTTGATGAGCCGGATCAGCAATGGCAGTGGAGGGAACGCGTATAGGAACAGGCCCGCCCAGGGGAACGAGAAAGCATCGCCCATGCTCCTCGGCTGGGGAAGCCTGCTGGCGAACCTCCGGCACTTGGAGTTCGTCGCCGTCGCGAACAGGTCGATCTGGGGTGTGCCCCACCGTCGGAAGAGGCGATCCACTAGATCCTGCCGTAGTTCCCACTCGTGGCACGAGCGCAGCTCCCTGCTGAGTGAGTCGGCGATGGTGTTTTTTATCCCTGCCAGATGAAATGGCACCAGAAACATCCTTTGGGCGACGGCCCAATGCCACAGGTCCTGCGCCTCCTTGGACAGTGCTGGGGACCTGGTTCCGCCCTGTTTCCTGATGTAAAACATGGTGGTGGTGTTGTCGGTGAAGATCCTCACCACCTTGCCCTTGAGGGACGGAAGGAAGGGCCTGAGGGCCCAGAACACTGCACGGAGCTCCAGGACGTTGATATGGAGGGACTTCTCCGTCGGGAGCCAAAGGCCTCTCGCGTGCAGATTTTCGGTGTGCGCTCTCCACCCTTCCAGGGAGGCATCCGTGGTCACGGTCTCCTGGTGGTCTGGGGTCCGGAAGTCCATGCCCGCCGTCAGATGCGCGCGGGTGCCCCACCACCGGATCGCTCGGCGGGAAACTCTCGTCGAGTGTGATCCTCTCCTCGAAGCCGCCCGTCGTTTGGATCCAGCGCGCGTCCAGGAACTCCTGCAACGGGCGCATACGGAGCCTGCACATGGGAATGAGGTAGATGCAAGAAGACATCATTCCGAGGAGGGACTTAATGGACCTCACCTTGGCCGCGTCGGAAACCAACATCCGCTGTACCTTGCCCAGGATGGACCTGGTCCTTTCCTCCGACGGGGAGGCCAGAAGGGACACTGTGTCGAGCTTCGCTCCCAGAAACAGTGCGTTTTGCGCGCGTACCAGGTGGGACTTGGCGTAGTTCACAGAGAATCCCAGGTCCGTGAGAAGTTGGACGGTCCTTGCCGTGTGCTCCACGGCGAGCTCCCTCGTCTTGGCTCGGATGAGCCAGTCATCCAGGTAGGGGTAGACGTGGATCCCCTCTCGGCACAGCTGCGCCGCCACTGGTTCAAGGCACTTGGTGAATACCCTGGGTGCCGACCGTAGACCGAAGGGAAGGGCTCTGAACTGGTAGTGACGCCCTTGGACCACGAACCTGAGGAATTTTCGGTGCCCCTTTAGGATGGGAATATGGAAGTAGGCATCCTCCAAATCCAACGACGACAGGAAGTCGCCCTCCTCCAGCTGACCCAGGACGTGCTGGAGGGTGACCATCCGGAACTTCTGAGCTTTGATGAACTTGTTCAGCCGTCGTAGGTCTAGGATGGGGCGCCATCCTCCCGTCTTCTTCTTCACGAGGAAGTATCTTGAGTAAACTCCAGAGCCCCGAAGCCTCCTTGGGACGAGTTCGATGGCGCCCTTCCTTAGCATCGCCCTTACCTCCCGGAGAAGCTGAGGGACGTGAAGCTCTTTCCTGGCCACAGGGGGGACGCGCGGGCACCTTCTTTGAAACTCGAGCGCGTGGCCCTGGGCTAGGGCGTCCAGCACCCAACGGTCGGTGGAGATGGACTCCCACACGCTGACGAAGCTCGCCAGCCGGCCTCCCACCGGGGTGCTTCGGTGGGGGCCCGTCCCCACGGCCGGTTCAATCCTGCTTAGACGAGGTTTTGCCGCCTTGACCTCCTTGGCGACGACGGCGGGGTCCGCCTGACTTGCCTCGTCCCGTGTAAGCTTCTTGAGACGACGAACGGGCCGCTTGACGGTAGGTGGAAAATCCGCCGCCGGAACCTTTGGAGGCGCCCTTGCCTCTGCCGCTCCGAAAGGGCGGCCGCCGTTGCTGGAGAACCCCGAGAGCCCGGGCTGTCTCCGTGTCCGCTTTGATGGCTTGAAGGGAATCGTCCACTGTTTTCCCAAACAGGTTGTTCCCATCGAACGGCATGTCCAGGACTCTGGTCTGTACGTCTTGACGGAAGTCAGTAGCCTTGAGCCATCCACGCCGCCTAAGGCACACGCCGTTGCCCAACTGGCGAAATCCAGTGTCGACGATGTCCGTCGCAATAGTGATGGCGTGGTCCGACGCCACCTCACCTTCATGCAAGATCTCCAGGGCATCCGCCCTCTTGTCGTCCGGTAGGAAGTCCAGCAGGGGAGCCAGCTTGTACCATAGCTCCCTGTCGTACCGGGCTACGATAGCCAAGGCGTTAGCCGCCTTAATCGTCGTCGCTGCCGATGAGATGACCCTGGGCCCCATCGTGTCCAATTTCATTCCCTCGCAGTCCGGCGGGGAAGTCGACGTGGAGGCCGCGACCCCCCCCCCGCTTTCTTCCTGGCCGCCGCGGAGACGACGGAGTCCGGGGTAGGCTGCACCCGGAGGCACAAGGGGTCCGCGTCCGGGACCCGGTACTTCTTCTCGTACCGGTCTCTTCTAGCTGGCGTCGTGGATGGGTTCTTGAGGAGGGTGAGGCCCTCATCCCAAATATCGTCCAGTAGAGGTACCGCGAGGACCGTCTTCCTCTTGGCCTTGCGCCGCTGATAAAGGAAACCTTCCTTCTTCTTCTCCTCAGGGCAGCGCTGGAAGAGCTCGGATGCCCTGGCGATCATGGAGTGAAAAGATCCAATCTCATCGGGCGGGGAAGCCCGGGTGGGAGGAGACGACGGCAGATCCTCGTCGTACACCTCGTCGTCCGTACCCGTTGCGGCCGTGTCAGTCCCCGTATCATCCCCTCGAGTCGTGGACGGGGAGGAGGGCTGAACGGGGCGGGAAGGCTGAAAAGGAGGTGGAGGGTGAATCCTTCTTTTCCTAGGAGGGGGGCTGCCCGAAGGGCCTGGTTCCGGGTCCCCGACGGGAGCGGTTCCTCCACTGGTAACGGCAGTCTCGTCCTTATCTCTGAGCATAAGGACTGTATAGCCAACAAAATGGCCGCCGAGTTGTCTTGCGGCACTGGCAGAGGGGAATCCGACGGGCGGTCAGGGGCCCCGTCGGTACCCGCAACGATGTTGTCGTCTCCTGCGTCGGGATCCCTCCCGACGGGCTGGTCTTCTTCCACGCTAACGCCGTGGCTTAAGACCTCGATCAGTTCTTCCTCAGAGGTTGAGGCCGAATCCACGGCAACCTCCTGCCCCCCCTTTTTCTTCTCTGTCGGAGGTTTCACGGGGGTCCTGTCGATGGGCATAAAAGAGGACTCCCTCCGCGGTGGCAGGGAGACTCTAGAGGCCTTGGCCGGATGGATTAAGGCTTTCACCACCCTTGGTGCGCTCACCGCCTTCTCTTTGAGGGGGGGGGACACTGCCTCGCTCCCCCTCCGCCTTCGAGCTCGACCGGGGTCTCTCCAGGAGCTTCGCCGGGTGCTCGGCCTTCCTCTTACCCGACCCAGAGCGTTGGCTCGTGGTTGATGGTGCCGGGGAGGGTGCGCCCTGCCTGGTGCCCGCAGAGCCCGACCGTTCGGCGCTCCCGGTGCCAGCGGACTCGCAGTGCTTGGCCTTATGTTGGACCCCCGTCGCCGGGGCGTCCTCAAAGGTCTTAGAAGATCGCTCGGATTTCTTCTTCTTCTTCTCACCGGACGGGCTCTTCCCTTCCAGCCAGTTGGCGAGACGTTGATGGCGGTCCTTCATGGTCCGCTCCGACATGTTGCCGCAAAACGCACAGTCCTTCTCCACGTACGTCTTGTCTTCATGTAGGCAGTAAAGACAAAAGGAGTGTTCGTCTTCCTTAAAGACATTCTGCAGCTGGCATCCAGGGCAGACCCTGAACAGCTTTCCGGGCGTCGAGCTTCCCTTCTCCTGGGCCATGACCGAGATGGGCCTGAGAAACTTCTGGAGTCCTCCAAAAGCGTAGCTCGACGAATCTTCACCCTTGAGGGGCGTAGAACAATCCGACACGGGTCCCCGTTGATCGGATGGAGAGTCGGTGGAGCTTGAGGCTCTTTTGACCGAAAAAAACAAAGTTTTTGTGAAAAAATAGCACTAACGCTCGAGAGCAATAGCACGAGGATCCCAACATGAACGTGCGGTAAAAATCTGAAGATGGCTGCCAGAGGCGGGGCTTAGGTAGAGGGCAGTCATTGGCTGTGGTCAGTATGACGCAGAGACCATTGATTGGTTATTACTACGTAAGACAGATCAGAAACGAAACTGATACTGGTTTTTTCTTTACCAAGGATTCCCAGCCTGACGACGGGGAATATTCATGAGCATGTGAATCCATGCCAGACCCCATGCTGGAGAAGTGTCTAAACCACTTGCCTCATGTAAGGAATCATGGAGTTCCTTTAATCTGCGTTCCTCTGAGGAGAACTCCTCTTGAACTGGGGTTGCAGATCCCTGCAACTCAAATGGCTCTTCTTGATCAGACAGTTCTCCCTCTTCCATAATTGAAGACATTGTTCTCAATTGGTCTGAGCTCACAAAGGGTGTGAAACCCATCTCCAAGGCAGAGGGTGCCAAACTTGTCGTAATCGGCCTCGAAAACGTCGATGACGTTGAAGGCTTCGAAAGTGGCGTCGAAAACAAAGGTGGAGGCCTCGAGGTCTTCGATAGAATCGGAATTCTGCTCGAGGATATCGACAATCTCGACGACATGGAAGACCTGGGAATAGCCAATGGGTGCGCCGCTACCGTGACTTTCCTTTGCGTCGACGCCGGTGTTGAGGATGGCGTCGAGTCGACAGACCAGTGTGTCGAAGGTCCCTTCGACAACGGCGTCGAAGACACCGACCACGGCGTTGACGGAACCTTAGTCGACGGCACCTTCGAAGAAGGATTCGAGGTCTTTGCTTTACTCGAGGGTTCGTGACGCGCTCGAGAAGCTTCCTTCGCCGGGTGCTGCGACTCGCGGCGTTTTGGACCTTCGGGTCTTTCGACCAGAGCATCGTTCTCGGCAGTCTTCGAGGGGGTCGAGGCTGCTTTCTCGAAGATGCTCATCAGCCCGGGAACTATGCTTCGTGGGGCAAGGGATTCTCTTAGGTGAAACAGGAAGAGGAGTACGAAGAAGGGGATCTTCGGCGTCTCCTCTTCGAGTGCTTCGATCTCAAAGAGTGATGGGACCCGCTTCGAGACCTGGAGCGCAAATGGTGACGAGGAGAAGAATGTCTCGACTTTGTCGAGGAAGAAGAAGCTTTAGAAGTCTTACCTTTTTCCAGCTTCCCCCTACGCTCCTTCAGGGCTTTAGCTGTCATGGACATACAGTCCTCACACTCCGAACAATGGTGTTCAGCTCCCAAACACCACAGACAGACAGACCCTGTGAGGGTCCGTTAGCGACATCTTTTTTCCACAGTCTCGGCATTTTTTAAAACCGGACTGAGGGGTCGTCGGTTCAGACGAGGAAGCCATCGAGTATTGATCGAATATCTCGAGGATTATGGAATAATATATCTACGAAACTGCGCAACGATATTCCGAGGCACTGAGTAAGCGCGGAAAAACGGAACTGAGCAACGGACGCTGTGCGCGGCCTTTATAGGCAGGATGACGTCGACACGGCGGCTGTCGAGGGACATCGACTCGGCGGACGTCGACGCGCAGCGCCCTCTAGAGAGAAAAAATTTCCGAGGCCAGCAAAGCTGGAAAGAGATATCTAAGATAAGGAATACGTCGGAGGACACAATCCCTTCGAAGTTAAGATGTAGCTGTGTCTCATCAGCATACATATGGAAGCCAATAACTATTTAGAATGTCCTCTAGTCGGGCCATATAAATGTTGAAAAGGATGGATAGTCGCGACCCCACAGTTGATTTTGTTTACCAATGACTACATTTATTTTTTAAATAAAAGGACACTGCTTAATCTGAAATGGTCTGTGAGAAGCACAGTCAACCATTTGAAAGATGTACCATCCACACCAACGTTATGCTCCACTTAGCTATGTAGGTTACACTGATCAACCAAAGCAGGAGAGAGGTTTTATTTTTACTTCAACTAATGTTCCCTTATACCCATCAGTGTAGATTTAGTGCCTCTAGGGCATGCCTAATTGATAGTCCCTTTGTGATTCCTGAGGTGGGCAAATGGGTGGTAATCCCAGTATCCAAATCTTTTGCTATGCAAGAGGGGTCAACTGGTTTTCAGAGATTACAGAGGATTTTCTAAGTAGTGGGATGAAGGCTACATGCATTTTACAAGAACTTCACACAAACTTAATGAAGCCGTCATGCAGTCAATGATAAGAGGTAGGGGCAGTGGAGGGATATCGACCTTGGCCAAACAGACATTGCAATTCTCACAGATTAGTGCTGATGGTTTACAAGACATTAAAGATGTATTTTGGTGAAAGATCCAACAAGTACAGGAGTACAATTGTGAGAGTTGACGGTGAATGGGCAAATAGCATTTCTATGTGAGGAAGTGGGGAAGGAGAAGCAGTTCTGGGTCCTAGCTTTACAATTTTAGCCTGAAAGAACTTCAAAGTCATCACTGAGTTCTTGGCATGGTGCTGGGTAGGCAGCTGACTGGCGTGATTGAGTTAATTCGTTGAGGATGTTTAATACCTCCATCAATGAACTGGAATCACTATTAAGCCTAGATTGAGATACAGAGCCTTTTTGTAACCCCTGTAGTGTATTATGCGTGACCCCAGCTCTTCAGTGAAGTTTGGAAATCTTTGCTGAGCCATTTACTAGGATTCTGTCTTGATTAAGCGGTTCATGTTTTGAGGAGGGACACACACCATAGGCTGTTCAAGGGAGTCCAGAAGCTCAGTTGGCGAGGGCCCTATGAAGATGGTTATTTCTATTAAAGCCTTCTGGTGAGACCCTGATGTTTCTAGAATGGAAAGGACAGCCTGTGGGAGGAGGTGAGAAATTGAGCTAATCAGCCATGTCAAGAAAGAGGGAGGTATCAGAGAAGCTAATAACCAAGTCCAAAACTGAGGTTTAGAATGTGAACCGTGCCATGGGTAGGGTGTTGAGCAAGTTGAAAAAGATCAATCGAGTGTACATTCATAACAAAACCATAAGCAACCATTCACTAGGATGCAGGAGATGTATGATTTTAACATATGTTAAGCCAGATCATTTTGATTAGTCAGGCGCATGTCAGGACTCTTAGGCTGTTAGTACAATGCTGCAACCAAGGAAGAGGAGGTAGAACACTTCACAAGTACATGCTCAAAGGAGTTATAGCAGGTGATGCAAACCAATAGAGTATTTTCACCCCTGCCATGGTTGCAGTTCTTGAACAAGATACTGTGTTCCGAGGGGAGCAGGTCTGTAAAAGTGGACACATCTGCCTCAGAGAACGTAACCCTTTTCCAGTGCTGAAATCTTTAATATATTTCAGCACTGGACTGCTCCCTGTAACTTGCGGTATGCATTGTTTTTGGGGAGGGGGGCAAACACCCCTCTACCCCCACCCCCCGGATCCTCCCACATCTAAAAAAAAAATAACCCTTTCATCAACTCATTTAATTTCCAATCCAAACATACACCTAATTTAAAAGGATTGTTTGAGTTGGAAATCCATCGAAATGTATTCAATGGTGTATGTTTGGATTAATTTCCAATCCAAACATACACCTAATTTAAAAGGATTGTTTGAGTTGGAAATCCATCGAAATGTATTCAATGGTGTATGTTTGGATTAATTTCCAATCCAAACATACACCTAATTTAAAAGGTATGTTTCAGTTGGAAATCCATCGAAATGTATTCAATGGAAGTGCATTTCTATGGAAAAGGCTTTCAATTAATACATTGTATTGGATTTTAATTTGGTTAACGTGTAAGGTTAGGGTAGATCCGACTGGCCGTTGGATTGTGTGGAGCTAGTGAGGAAAATAAACCACATACTAAACTGTGCACATGTGACTGAAGGGTGGCAAAAATAGTGGCGACAGAGATTCCAAGATGGCCGTCCTGATCATAACACCTTGAGGAGCGAGCTCCCACCTGGCGACTCCCAAATAAAGGTATAAAAAGAGACTGGAGTTCCCCTTTTCAGGGTGCTAGTGTGAGATGACCCTCTGCGTGAAGGTCCGGCACCCCACCAGCAAACAGCACAACAAATAAAGCTAAGGAGACGTGCAGAGCGGGTAGAGAATGTCCCGCGGGCGCCATTGTGAAAGGCAAGTTGGCCAGGTGCCTGGCCTCATACGGAGCAGTGCCGAGCCCCTTCCCGATTCGGTCAACACCGGAGGACTTCAGGATAGGCTCGCTAACCGGTCCGAGGCACAGGACCCTGGCAAAGCGAACGCGCTCCAGTCGGCACCAGACGGGGACCGGGCTCTGGCAGTGAGCGGATCCGGGTCTCCAGCGTGGTGACACCCCAGGGACACATCATACAGGCCGGCCGATGGAAGCAGCACCTGGGTATGGGACTGGCCAAGGCATCAGAGCGGCCCAAGTAAGGAGGGGAACAGGCCCCCCCATCGAGGTGTCGATAGGGCCTGGGACGGCACGGAAAAGCGTTCCCTGCCCCCGAACTCTCCAAAGAGATACCAAACACACAATCCAGCGGGATGCAGCATCTGGATACCTCAATTTAATTCTGGCTTTTCGCCGGCATGCAGTAGTAAATACAGAGTAAGCAGCAGAGTGCCTTCCGTATCAACAAACAAAACCCTTCATCTGGCAACCATTAGAGGGGCAACAACGCCACATTCCCCCTCAGGAGATTGGAAACAGTGTGCCCAGTGAAGTCAAAACCTCGGGATCTGCAAAAAGGTCAGCTCGGACCCAAAGGCAGCTGATGGTAGGTCAGTGCAGACCATCATAGCATACTATACTGTTGAGGTGGCTGGTAGTGTGGGCCGGGGAGAGATGGGGCAGTGAAACAAGGGACAAGCACATTGGCTTTGGGACCCAGTCAGGACCAGCGCCCAAGAGAAGTGCCCACCACCCGCAATCCATCATACGTTCTGACTGCTCATGTAGCATAAGAACAATTGAAACCACTTGGCAGGCAAGTAGCGGTGTGTAAACCACCCCAATCACCACCCATTGCAAGCAGACTGGCACTGGTAAGTGCTGTAGCGCGAATAGACATGATACGCAGGGATTTGCATATCGGCACAGAGAAGGAGTGCCCTCACAAGACAGGGGTATAGCGGGAAAGGGAGTAGAGTGCGCCAGCGGTTCCCAGAGGCAGGGGGAGCAAACTGGACCTCGGCTGGAGCCGTGAGGATCAGTCAAGGCCCAAAAGGGAGAAGCGTTTGGGGCAGGATACCAACAGGCAATACTCGCGGAATAAACCAAAGAAACTTAAGGAATGGGCCCTCTTGGCCAAGATCAGATGTAACCCTCCAGAAATTATGGCAGAAAAAAGGAGAAATATCGACAGAAGATGATCAGACTCAGATCGATCAGCCAGGGTCGGAGAGGTCCCCCCATTGCCTTTGGAAAGAGCAGTCACGAGCAAACTGTTTCAACAGTACTTCAAAGCGTTCAGTGACCAAATGATGGAAGAGTTACAAGCGCAGCAGAGTCTAACAAGAACAGAACTAGCCCAATCCCTGCAGGAAATCAAGGGGCATATCGCGGAACTAGGAAACAGTTGATTCAACTGAAAATACCCACCAAGAATTAACCGAGCACACCTGAGAGGTCGATGCACTGACAGACCAGCTAGCAAACGCCACACCGAATCTCCAGCTCCAAACCGAGGACCTTGAGAATCGCACAAGGAATTTCAATATTAGGGTCAAGGATCTACCTGAAAGCTTGAGCGACAGCGACCTCCGCAAGACAGTGCAACAAGTGTTCATAGACCTGCTGGACCTAGAGGCAGGGAGGGAGATTCCGTGAACAGGATACACCGGGTAGGCCCAATGAGAGCTGAACCGGGCTCCAGACCAAGAGAAGTGGTGTTGGCGCTATGAAGATACGATCAAAAGGAGGCGATCCTACAAGCAACATGGAAAGCGACCCCCATAAAAGTAAATGGCACTGAAATTCAGCTATTCCAACACCTGACCACAAGTACACTGGCGAAGGAGGCCGCAGATGGGCCTGGTGATTAGGTCATTGTCCCAAGCCCAGATTAGATATAGATGGACCTTTCCATTTGGGATGGTCTTCACGTGGGAGGACCACCAACATCGTATCACCACATTGGAGGAAGGCCTCAGGATCCTGAAAATTGATGACGGATTGAGGTGGGGGGGCAAAGGGGTCCCTCGGAGCGGGACCCAGGAGACCCGTCCATGAATGGCTGCAAGAGAATCCCTGGGAATTGTGGAGTCTTCAGCCCAAATGAAAGACTAAGCATAAAGACAGGGCCCAGGGAGCTTGTCAAGGAGGGGGGGGGTGACCCAGGGAGGTGATGTGTAACTATCTTAGAGAGGGACTCCTAGATAACGTGGGACCGACTGGGAAGGTGTGAGGGATGGTCACAGTACTTGGAATCGGGGGAGGGCAAGGGAAGTGCTCGAACCCCACTGTGGTTCTCCCTGTGTTAAACGAGATTCGGCCCCATGGCTGGGAGGAGGGAGGAGGAAGGTGACCCGAGTTTAGCTGGAGTGGTGGGGATTGATGCACCTCAGAAGCACACAGGGCAAAACGGGCATAGGTAGCAAACAAGGGGATTCACTTGCTCTCATTGAATGTCAGGGGATTGAACACACCTACTAAAAGGCAGATGGTAGAAGGTCTTCTGCAAAAGGCGAAACCCGAAATAGTGACTCTCCAGGAGACCCAGCAAACGGAGGATAAGAGGTTAGCCCCCCCCCCATGAGCTGCAGGCAAATGATAGGGGTAAGACGCGAGATGTCCTCATAGCGGTCAGGGACCTAGCTGACTTGAGAATAAAAGGGTTGGTGGCAGATAAAGAAGGAATATTCCTTTTCACCCAATTTTAATGGGGAGGCAAATTGCTTACAGTCGCCACGGTGCACGCTCCTAATATGGGACAAGATGGGATTTTACGGGGAGCGTTAGAGAAACTGGTAAAATATATGAAGGGACAGCTCATAGCAACGGGGGGCTTTAATATGGCATGGTACTAAAAAGGCTGATAGAAGCGTGGGCATGACCTCCGCAACAAAGGGCACAACCCAAAACTGCCTGCATGAACCGGTAAATACTGGTCGACGCCTGGCATGAATCGCAAGGGGGGTTGGGGGGGCTAAAGGATATACGTTTTTCCCCCATGTGTACAGAACATTCTCAAGGATAGATTATATCTGGGTCTCTGTCAAGCTGCTGGGTCAGGTACGGAATATGGAACTAGGGCCCATAACCGTATCGGATAATTCTCCCCGGCTGTTGGAACGCCAATGGGGGGGGGGGGGGGGGGGGGAGTCAGGGATGTGGCAGTGGCAATTCCCTCAACAACTGCTACAGGGCAGGGCGGTTTGTAACGAACTGCGGGATACCATTCAAGAATTCTTTGTTAGACATAAGACCCTGGCATTGCAGGAAAAGGTAGTGTGGGATGCCTTCAAAGCAACGATAAGGGGGGAGCTTAGAGCAAAGAAAGCACTGAGAGACAAGCAGGAAAGGGCTTTACAAGAAGACTTGGAACTGAGCTTAATGGAAGTGTTGGCTAGAATGTAAAAGGACAAAGGGGCATCACTTCCTAAGGAATATAGGCATCTCAAAGGTCAAATTAATACCCTACAGAAAACAGGCGGAAAGATTGCTACTATTCTTGTGGCAACGATACTACGTACATGCGAATAAGGCCGACAGACTCTTAGCGCGACAAGTAAGGAAAAAAGAGGCAGCTAGAGTGATCCACCACATACAAACATCTAGGAGACACATCACCTCTGTATCATGGGAGATTCTTCAGGACTTTATGGAGTACTATTCACCTCTGTACTCCTCGGATTCCCCAAATAAGGACCTCCAAAAGCCCTACCTGATATGTCCATTGCAGAGATTATGTCAAAGCGAAAGAGAGCCTGGAGGGAGAGGTCACTGAGGATGAGGTTCGGGCTGCGATCCGATCCCAACCACTGAACAAGGCCCTTGGCCCAGTTGGTTTCCGGGCAATGTTCTATAAAGCATTACAAGATGCTTTGGTCCTGACGATGGCATCTCTCCAACTCCTTCTCCTTCTCCATCTCCATCTCCATCTCGGGCCATATCTCCCGGGCCATGGAAGAGGCAAAAGTGGTTCTATTCCCGAAACCTAATAAGGACAAAACCCAGTGTGGCTCGTATCGCCCCCATTGCACTAATAAACTGATGCGAAAATCTTCACAAAAATATTAGCATCCAGGCTGGACAAAATAATCCTGGGGTTGATTATTCCCGGGGTTTGCGGTAGCTTTTAAAGCTACCGCAAACATAAATACAACGTTATTGTGTTTGAAAATGCTCCGAGCCAGAGGAGCCTGAGAAACTTAGAAAGAAAAACCGCAGCGTTTTCGAAACACAAACGTGTTGCGTTTCTGCCTAAAGCTGCTTTCCCATTTAGGGCTCTCGGGCTCCCCACGGGGAGCCCGAGAGCCCCAAATGGGAAAACAGCTTTAGGCAGAAACACTGCAGCATTTAGCATTTCAGAAAACAACCACGTTGTGTTTCTGCCTAAAGATGCTTTCCCATTTGGGGCTTTCGGGCTCCCCACGTAGAGCCTGATAGCCCCAAATGGGAAAACAGCTTTAGGCAGAAACACTGCGGCATGGAAACACAAGCGCTTTGTTTCTGCCTGCCTTGGCTTTCACTTTGGGTCTCCGGTGCTCTCCTAGGGGAGCCCCGGAGACCCAAAGTGATAGCCACGGCAGGCAGAAACACAATGCGGTTGTGTTTCAAAAACTCTGCGTTTTTTCTTTCTAAGTTTCTCAGGCTCCTCCGAGCCGGAGGAGCCTGAGAAACTTAGAAAGAAAAAACTCAGCGTTTTCAAACATAATAACGTTGTATTTATGTTTGCGGTAGCTTCAAAAGCTACCGCAAACATAAATACAAAGTTTTTAAAGCTGCAGTTTTATTTCTAAGTTTTCCGGGCTCCTCCAGCCCGGAAAACTTAGGAGAAAAAAAATGCAGCTAGTGCTTATTTTTTAAAAAACGAAATAGCACTTACCGAGATGCAGCTGCAGCTTTTCTGCCTGTAGTTTCCGGTCTGCGTCCTCCGAGTCCCGGCACCAATGAAGGAAAAGCCACCCAGTGGTAGCTTTTGTTTACTACAGCTGGCTGGCTTTTCCTTCATTAGTGCTGCAAAAGCAAGCACAGGCGGGCATCGATTTCACAAAATGGATGCCCCCATGTGCTTCCTTTTGTTAATTTTGAGCTTCATTTGCTCAAAATTTTACATAGGGACTTAAAAAAAAAAAAAGTGCCAATCTATTTTTTTTATTATTGCCCATCTTTTTTGCAATAAAAATTTTTGGGCGAACCATTCCTTTAATGTTGCAATGAAATCCATCTTTGGTTCCAAAATTCGAAGCGAGTGTGGGGAAGCGATGTTTGGTCTGTGTGATATATTGGATATACTTGCAACTAAACCCCAGAGGAAAGCGTACAGGATTTTGAGCATTGCCGCTCTCTCCCATGGACAAAAACGGTCTATTGCAGGAAGGATGCGTTTGTGGGATTCGCCAATAGCCAAAGAACTACCTGTAGAAAGAACAGGCTGTGGCGATCAGCGCAAACACAGAAAACATAACATTAAAATGTGAAACTGTGCCAGTAAAAGCTATACAACCACAATTATTTGTTATACTGGAAGAGTTAGTTCTGGTGATAAACGAAGAGATGCTGAAGCAGTCAACTATATTAAGGGTTGGTTCTGAGGGAGTAGATCCCTCATAACCAACTAGTTAGGTGTGCCCTCTGTGCTGTATTCATGCAGCATATGTTACTTACTGCCACGTTGCTGCCCACCTTTTAGCTGACCTCACAGCATTTCCAAGATGGCAGCCTGCTTTCCTTTGTTGCCAGTATGCCTTTCCAGCATGCTCTGTCTTCTTATCTGACACTGATCTTGATATAGACCAACAGCTTTGGCCGGCCCCCTCATCAAAGGCCCACTTTCTAAGACTCCAGTCAGCTCCCTGTCCACTACCAGAATGCTGCTTGGAGTCCTTCTTGCACCCATGATGCTGCTACCTCACTTTTCAAAGAAATCTGGACTACCATGACATTCACAACCCCTTAACGATGGGTTAGTTCCCTCCTTCTGGACACACTGCTACCCTCTCTCGACTTCTCTGCTTGTCTCCCATGTTTACACTCTTGGTTGCATTGCGTTTTACACCCACTGATAGCATCTGAATCGAACTGTAATTTCAAATCTAACTGTTTTTTGCTTTTGGGTTAAGATCAAATCTGGCTGTGTTTTTGTTTTGGGTTAAGATCAAATCTAGCTGTGTTTTACAAACTTGCTGTGCCCTTTGCTTGTACCGAGTGCTTTTTCTGTGACCTGCTGGCCCAGTGACTGCACCATTCTACTTGTTCTACACTTACCCGCTGTCCCACCCTGGTTCTCCCCCCTCTCATTACCACAACCATGTTGGTTTCTCCTAACTTCTCCAACTGCTTCTCCATCAACTATCCTTCCCTTCTCACTAAGTGTGCTAGGGTGAAGTTCAAAAAGGATATCCTGGCCTCCAACCCTGGTCTCCCCATCGCCGATACCTATTCCAGCGCTTCCTCCAGACAGACCCTCGCCGACATCCTCCTAGTCGTTCCTTCGCCACATCAATTGACCCTTCAAATGATTTCTGCACTCTGTCCTTTCTCCTCCTCTCCCTTTAATGGTGGCACCCGCTGGGAAGCCCTTATGGCCCCGTTTGACTTCATTTAAGGTCTACCTAAATGGCACCGTCAAGGTCCAAAGTCCTCAGGCCAATCTCCTCCACTTTGATAGGCACATTCCCCTCCTCATCAATTTCCTTTCATCTCCTGCTGTCCCCTCTGCCCTCCCCTTCGCAACCTTGCCTCCTCTTCCGCCCCCCCCCCCCATCGGGCTCCCTCTTCACCTCCGCAAGGCGTACCTCTGATTTGTACCCCTCCACGGAAGGCCTTTAAGGCTGGCAACCTTCTTAATCTTGCCACTCTCAATTCTTGCTGTGCTGTCAAACACTCCTCTGACATCTGCCACCTCCTAGAAAAAATTGACACTCTCCTCCCTGACGGCTACAAGTTACTCGCCACACTCAGATCCACCCGGTCTGGAGGGGGTGTAGCCTGATCTTCCCTGAGTGGATTCCTGCCTCCATCATTCCCATGCAGACATAATCCTCTTTCAAATGCCTTGTCTGCAGGCTCTCTCCCTCCTGGCCACTCTCTTACCATGGCTACTATCTATTGGCATCCTAGTCCAATCAACTCATTTCTCTGAGTGAGCGGACCTCTCCTCCTCACTCCTGGCCTCAACCACTCAACTCCTCCTTCTTGGTGACCTCAACATTCATCTAGACTCTCCCGGTTCCTCCACTGTACTCTTCTGTGACCTCTGCGATTCCCTCTCCCTTACAGGGCATACTCTTGATGTTTTGATCTCCTCTGATCTCCTCCTCTCTACTGGAGAGATCACTCCATACTCTCCTCCCATCTCTCCCTCTCTACCCCCGCCAGGCCAAGCCAACCCCAACACTGCCAACTACCGTCTCAGACATCCAGCCAATGAAGCGTGTGTAAGTTGAGGCTTTTGGCGCCACTTTCTCCCCCCGCCTCGGGCTGACTCACGTCCTGAAACAGCCTTTTCCATGCCCTATTCTTCCATCTCCGATACTCTTGATGCTCTTGCCCCTTTCATGAGGATCCGTTTGAAGCCCAAAGCGAAGTGCAATTCTTGGTACGACTCGGGCCTAGCTATCCTTAAACGTAAGTGCAGGGTGGCTGGGAGGAAATGGAGGGCTTCTTGTTCATCCTCTGACAAACTAGCCTGCCGCCTGCTACAAAGGCATACCGACTCTCTGTCCATACTAAGAAGAGAGCCCACATCCAAGCCTGTGTCTCTAGACAAGTCAGCTCTATGAATGTCTCGTCAAAACAGGTTCTTCCGTGTTCCTCCAAATCCATCAAGGACCACATGGACACCCTTGCTTCTGCTCTGGCTGATTTCTGCAACCTCTCCTTTGCCTTGGGAGCCTTCCCCTCCCCTCTGAAGCACTCTCTTGTGCACCCTCTTCTCAAGAAACCCACAGCTGACCCTTCTTGCCCGGCAAACTATCACCCGATCTCCAACACCTTTCCTGGGCAAACTCATGGGGAAGCGGGTCATCTCCCATCTTAATCTTCACTCCGATTCTGTTGGTTGCCTCCATGACCATCAGGCTGCCTTTAGAGCTGCCAGAAGCACGGAAACTGCTTTCCTGAAAATCCGTGAAGATCTGCTCTCCAACCTTGACTCCAACATCCCCTCTGTCCTCATCCTACTCGATCTCTCTCCGGTCTTCGACACGGTCAACCATACCATCCTGCTCAACCATCGCCATAACAACCTGGGTATCACTGATCAGGCTCCGGCCTGGCTGCCTTCTTTCCTCTGATCAACCCTCCCAGGTCCAACTTGGGTCCGTCCTTTCCTTTATCTCCATCTCTACCTGCAGTGTTCCCCATGATTTTAACCACTCACCCTGGCTTTTCAACCAATAACTGGCAACTATTGCATATAGTATTGCCGTTTTCTGCTACAATTTTCAGTGCTATGCAGATGACAACTCATTTTCAAGCTTCTCTCGGCCTCCTCTTCTCCTCTAATCTCATCTCTGATTGCCTGTCTGCTATTCAGGAGTGGTGTGCCGCCAACGATCCCTGCCTGAATGCCAGCAAGACAGATCCTCCTCATCGGCACACCTTCACCCTCCTTTCCTGTCACTCTCTGGCCGGCCTCCCTTGGCCCTCCTCCTACACCCACCTACGGTGCCAACCACCTCAGGGTCATTTTCGACTCCACACTTTCCTTTTCTGCCCACATCTCGGATGTCTCTAAAAAGTCAAACTTTTTTTTTTTTTATTGATATAGTTGGAATACAACTTTTCAATATTTCTAATTTATAAAATACAAAAATATATCAGAATTTCATACAATAGCATTAAAAATAGAACAATTCATGTATCACGCATAGGCATGATATATAGAAATAAAAAATACACATCACAAGATTTAGAAAAACATCACCATGATCACTATTTGAATAGTTAGAGAGAAAATAAAAAATAAATACAACAAAGGAAAAGCAAGAACAATTGATATGCTGAACTATACTCAATTTTCACAAGGCCAGTGGAATGACAACGTGGCCAACATATTTTTACCAAACAATTTGTCAATATTGTTGACATTGTTTCATACATTCTTTGAATCTTCTGTACTATATGTCTCTAAATCAAGTGCTATTAAGTAATTTACAATTGCAATTCTAATTTGTATTAAGAGACGTGTTATACAAGGTAAGCCATAATTGTTCAGGAGTTGTAATAAGCAAACCCTCAAAGTGATGTTTAAAGTGTTTTATGCGATGATTTAGCAGCATAGGACAACTTGTTACTAAATGAGGTAATGTCTCTGTTTCACTTGGATTTTTACAAAAGCGACAGATGTTTTGCAGTGGTGGAATTAATTTCCATTTAGCCAGAGTTGACCTTGTATGCCAAACATCCAATCTAAATCTGATGAAAAGATCTCGAAATCTCGCATTTGGAAATTGCAACTAGTACGATTCTGGTGTTCTGACTTTCTTAATTAAAGTGCAAAAAACTTTTGAGTGCTTAGTTGCAAGACATTGAGATCTTGTTTGAATCCAATCTGAAAGCATTATTTTTTCCTTAGCTTTTTCAGGATTATTAATCAGCAACTCCTCAGTGACATTTGATTCAAGTAGATACTTTTTAGTTTCTAATTGCCATTCTTTCATGTTTCTGTGAGTGGTTTCTTCCTTGTACTTAGACAAAATGTTGAGTAGTGTGCCTTCTTTTGAGGCTATAATGCATTTCCGATAGAGACTGCAGATCTTCCACATGTACATAGCATACAGGGACGTTAGTCCTAATTCATATCGTATCAAACACATTGGTACAGATTTGGGTAAACGCAATAGCTTTTTCCAGAACGAGCCTTCTATGATTGTCCAGAATGAAGAATCACGCCATGCTCTTGTATCAGAGCCATATAGCACCGTCGGTATGGTTTTCTGGCAATAAAAGATCAAAGCTGGCTTCATGGAAAATTTGCCATATTTGTGGTTTAGTATTCTTGCCTGTGATGTGGCTGTGTTCATTTTGGTCCTAATTTCATTATAGTACGGTGCATCAGAAATAACGTTGTTTACATTTAGGCCCAAATACTTATACTCTGATACAATCTCCAGAGGTTTCTTCTGCATGTACCACAATTGCCGAATTCTTCGCTTTGCGTTGTTAGTAGCCACAATCATAATTTTAGATTTCTCCAAATTTATAGTCAGTTTATTCTTGGTAACATAATCGTGTAATTGATCCAATAACATTTGAAGTCCTCTTGCTGTTTTTGCTAAAAGTACGAGGTCATCAGCATAGAATAGATAAGGTATCGTATAATTTAGCAATCGAGGAGAATCAGATGTTATGTTCATGAAATGGTTCATTATATCAGATATGTAAAAGGTAAACAGAGAGGAAGCCAACAGACAGCCTTGCTTCAATCCTCTATATGTGTGTATGCATTTGGAAAGTTTTCCATCCATAGAGAGTCTTATCTGGATTGAGGTGTCAGTGTGAAATTCTCGTATCCAATGCTGAAGATGAACAGGGCAATTGCTTTTCTGCAGTTTGTCAAAGAGAAGGTTTCTGGAAATTGAGTCAAATGCCGTTTCTAGATCAATAAAGGCCATGAATATTGGTTGTTTTAATTGCCACTCTTTGTGTTTGATGGCATGCAGAATATGTAAATTAACAGATGTTCCTAGGCCAGCAATAAAACCTGTTTGGTATGGATCGTTAATGTTGGATTTATTTGACCACTCAACAAATTCGGCCAAGATAAGTCGGGCAAACAGTTTTCCAGGCACATCAAGTAGCACTATCAGCCTATAGCTTCTGGGATCTTGTCTATTATGTTTTTAATAAATAGGGAGAATGATGGATTTGCGCCACGACTGAGGTATTCGTTTAGATATAATTATTTGATTGAAAATGACTCTTAATATGTTAGCCCAGGCTTCTGGCTGGGATTTTAGCATGACATTAGATAGTATGTCTAAAGCTCCAGGGCCAGACGGTCTGAGTTTTTTTATTTTCCTTAATATATCGCTAGGATCTATTTCTAAATGAGTCAAGTTATATGGAGGCATATAGGTGGGTTGGTTGCTCCATGGGAAGTCTGCATAGAATGAACTATAATATGCGACCCACACACTTCCTCAGATACTGCATTAAGTTGTACAATGGATTGGTGGGGGGTATAGATGGTCTTAATTAAGTCCCAAATCATGGCTGAGCTTTTTGAAGCTACAGTTCGCAGCATTAACTGTGCATCTTTTAGTTGCATGCTAGCTTTATGTCGTTTCAGCCAGTTGGTATATCTGTTTTTGATTTTTCTTTTTTGCAAAATTCTTTGGTCTAATGACAGGTATTTTAAGTCTCGAATTTGCTTTCTCATTATGGCTTTCTCTTTCTTAACTAAATCATCCAAGTATGCTTATGATTTTTCTTTGTATTAGCAGAGTTCATAATTGTGCTTGTTCTTTGCTCAAAAGTCTGTAGGGCTGCAACATAAGTTCCATCTCTGATGATGATGTCGGGACATAAAATGTCTGGAGGAAAGGAGATGATTTGAAGTAATTCATTCAGATTTGTGGGGGTCCATTTATATTTGAAACCTGCTGATGCAACTGCTATCTAGGTGTTATACTTTTCAGGTAGGATTATTAAAGGAGATATTGACCATTCCCAGATCATTTCCAAGATGTCATGATCACTAATGTGTTGTTCAATCACATTAAAGGATGTTAGGGAGGAAAGAAGACTGGCATCAACAAAGATGTAATATATCAACGATGCTTGCTTGCCTCTCTTCCAAGTATTTTTCGAAGGAGCATCATGGTCTATAGAATCATTTACCATGTAGAGGCCTCTCTCCTTCATAAGGTGACTCCATCTTTTTATTGAGTTTTGGTACTTGTTGCCTGATTTCTTTAAGCAGTTCATATTAAGATCTCCTGCTAAGATGGTGTGACCTATATCAGGGTCTGCGGCAAAGATGTCCAGGCATTTTTCTACACACTTATAAAATTGTTCATCTCGAATGGCTATATGATTCCAGTATAAGTTCAGGCAGGCTATCTGTCTCTTGTGAATGGTAAGTCGAGTTAACTGTATGTGATTACTTGGGGCTGCCCAGAAGGTGACAGTGAGATCTTTGGTGCTTTTTACAGCTGTTATAAGTCCTGCCATGGGTCTTCCTCTGAGCACATTTGAGGCTGGATTTAACACTAGTTGATGGTTTTCCCAAACTGGCGCAATGGTTAACCAGACTTCTTGAAGAAATATGTCGTCATATTCTGCCAATAAGCTCATCGATGTAGTTGTTAGATGTTTATTGCCACGAGTATTCCATGAGGCCATGCTTAGTTGGACTTCCAAATTGGGTTCGGATTGTTATTGTTGATCTTCCAGCAAGTGGTTATTTGGGAAAGATACTGTTTGCGTGCTGCTTTGATTTGTCGAGGAGCAAGAGATTGTCATTGCTGTGGGTGACCAGGATTTTGCGGAGATTACATTTTGAATCTTAGATGGACTCTGTGCATCCTCCATGGCTTTGTCAGTAGTGTTCAACAGCATATACCCCAGCTGATAAAGCTCATGTCTAGCTTGCCATATAATATTCCTCACCAAACCTGACGTCATCCATAATTCTACTACAGATGTGTCATGTGGATGTATAAATTCTACTTGAGCTATATCAGTTGTCGTTACATCTTGTAAGCTATCTATGTTGCTCATGAGATTCAAAACTCCAGCTCGGTTGAGATTACATAACCTGTAATCACTGGTGCAACTCTGTAGTATTAAACTAAAGCACGCGGTACTTTGATGTTTGTTCCGTCGGTTTTCCATTTTGGGATTAGTCATCTGATTCCCTTGTTGCGATTCTTTAATTATATTAGTTGCCGTGATTTTTGGAGTTTTTGCATCAGGATTTTGTTGGAAAGTTACATGTTTTGTAATACTCATATTTGATTGAGTCAGACGTGAATCATTCTGTATTTGTGTCTGTTGATTAATCATTTGCGACGGTTTAGACATATACACTTTAAGTGATTTTTGAATTTCTTCTCTTCTTTTTTCTAATGTTGTTAATGAAGTGTCATCTGGAGGCGACTGTTGGAATTTTGGAGCAGAGAGGATACCAGATGTGACAGTGTGTGTAGGCACAGTTGTTATAAGAGCCTGTTTTCGTGCTTCATTAATCAAATTATCCAGAGGAGGATACATTAAATCCACATTAGGTGTGGGTTTGTTAGATGTATTATCCATACTCAATTTAAGTAAGGAAGCTTTGTGTTTGGATATTGTTGCGTATTTTCTAATAGCAGCTCTTTTGTCATTCCTTCTTCTGTCAGGCATTGAGATCGATTTAATGAATTGTTGAGTATTGTTCTTTTTTTGAGCCTTCATGATTTGTTGTTTTTTAGATTTTTTAAGCGATGTTCTATTGTTCAACGCATTTTTGGGTCCACCTTTTTGAACAAATATATTGAATGGTAGTTTATTTGTTGTATTTTGATCTAATGAAGGTTCTCCAGATGCTTTAGTAGATGGTAAATTGAGAGATTCAATTATTTCAGCTTTAGGTTGATCATCATGGACACACCCTGACCGTTGTGAGTTCAAGGTTTTTTTCTGTGGATTTTGTGTGTCTGCCGTTTGCAATTTTTCAGTGGTCGCTGTTTCTAACTTGATTTCATTCTTTGTTTCGCTCAGTTTGATATTCTTGGAATTTTCTGCACACTTTGCGGAAGAATCTTCCTCTTGTGGATACAGCGTTTTATCACTAACTCTAGCTTGTTCTAATGCTCGAGAGTGTTGATGGATTGTAGTAACTGGATTCAATGACAGGGTTGTATGGCATTTGGTTTCTAATATTTCTTTTAAAAGAAAATTCTGATCAACAAGACGTGAATCCAAGGTTTCATAGAGTTTAGCTAAAGAAAATAAAGCAGTATTCATTGCTTGTAAAGTTAAGTTTGCAGAAGAAGTAACATCCGGCGATGTTGCTATCTGAGGGTGAGGTTTTGACTGCCTCGGAGTTGGCTGAGTAAAAGAAATAGACAGAGCAGAAGACTCATTAGGTGAATGAGTAAACATCACAGGTGACTGAGATAAATGATCATAATCATGGGTCTCATTTATCTGTTTAGGTGAGGTTAAGGGTGATTGACAGCCTAATCTTTTGTCGATATTGCAATGAATGTTTCTGAGTCCTTTAAAACAGAATTTATGATTTGTATATCTGGGGTTATCAGGACTGGGTGACCATCATTATTTTCAGCATGAAACTGGACTAGCGTTGTGGCTTTGTTTGTAGAAGGCAAAGCGAAATCTCCCAGTAGATTGGTTTCTGAGAACGCAGCTAGTAGCGAGTCTGAGGGTGTACATAAATCAATTTGCGGATTTAAAGACGTTTCCGTAGATGGAATGATAGAACTTGCTTGAAATAAAGGAGTATTGTTTATGATCTCAGACAGGACTTTCTCTTTTATAGATATTTTATCAGGGTAGAATTTGCGTATATCTGCTAGACAGGACGTTGATTTTGGACGTCCTGCTAATTTATTTGTCTTCGTTCGAGTTGGACGTTTAGGTGTTTCATTATTTGAAAAAAGCGCAATTGCCACTTGGTCTGGTGGTGGCATATCAGACATAAGGGTATATAGTTTTACCATATGGTTGCCCAAATATAAATGGTCGGTGAACAGCAGACACAAGGAACAAATATCAACAATACAATCCTGAATGGCACAGAGTGAGTAAAAATGAAAATTAAAAGATTCAATGAATATTCCCAATTATTTCATGCTAAATTGTGCTAATGAGTGGGATAATAGCCAGTTTCACTTGGAAACAAATGGAAAGTATGAACAGACCTCCGCCTCCACGCCCTCCAGCCACAACAGCAATAACAGCCCTTAGTGAAGCCCTTGCTTGAATGCGCGCGCGCTCAGATGATATAGGGCTTCTGGGAGGGGGAGGTGGAGACTTCGTGTGTCACTATAAGATGAAGCAGAAAAATAAAATTTAGCAAATATTGCTATTTTAGTGTCTTAGTGTTCACTGCTATAGACTGCTAGAAAAGTCTCTTGCTGTAAAGTGCATGAAAGTCAATACCGTGTTTTCGGTTCCAATTTGGACACAACGACGTGGACAGCAGCCAGAAGGAGCAGGAAAAAGCATGTCCAGCAACAGCAATAACAGCTCTTAGTGAAGCCCTTGCTTGAATGCGCGTGCGCTCAGATGATTATAGGGCTTCTGGGAGGGGGAGGTGGAGACTTCCTGTGTCGCGTGTTTTTGGTTCCAATTTGGACACAACGACGTGGACAGCAGCCAGAAGGAGCAGGAAAAAGCACGTCCAGCAACAGCAATAACAGCCCTTAGTGAAGCCCTTGCCTGAATGTGCGCACTTCGTCAGAGGTATTCTGCCTTTCCTCCACTTACCCCAGAAGCTTGCTGTCTCTCGAGCCCTGGTTCTCTCTACATTGGATTATTGCAACAGCCGCTTTCTAAATCGACCTGCTTCTACTCTCCGCCCTTTGCAACTCATCCGAAACAGGACTGCGAGACGTGTCCTTGGCCTCAAGCCTGGGATCGTATCTCTCCAGCCCTGAAATCTCTTCATTGGCTCCCAGTGGCTGCAAGGATTAAGTTCAAGACCCATTGCATTGTCCACAAGGCTTTCTGGGGCCTGGGTCCAAAATACCTTCAACTCTCCCTCCGTAAATACCTTCCCTCTCAAGCTCTTCACTCCTCCAGTTCCCCCAGGGTCAGTCGTTTCTCAAAGAAACAAGCTGGGGTAGATCTCGGTCTTCAGCTGGGGCCTCCCTCTAGAACAGCCTCCTTGCCACTCAAACTTGAGAACCATCTCTGGTTCCGGAAGAACCTCAAGTCCTTCCTCTTTGCTTCTGCCTTGACTCTTCCTCGCCCCTGCTGATCTGTTCTGCTTCAGCATCGTGCACCTAGTTACCCTCTGATTTCGGGCCCAGGAGCTTGCTCACCCTGCCACACACCCGCACTGCTTCCTGGCAGCCCTTGCATTTGGGTATGTATCTGTAACCCTACAGTCCCCCCTTTTTCAGCACTTATCAGACACCCCCTGACTGTGCCTCTAACATAGCACTTGCCACTTTCGGGCTGCACGATCACTGTTGCGTTTTATTCCTTTGCTCAACACTTTGCACTTCTTCCCATCCCCCTGCACTATCTCCCTTCCCTTTCCCCTGCACTTGCACGCTCTCAATGTCACTGGCCCTAGTAAGATCGTTGTTTTAGTTCTCCCTTGTTCCCGTCCCTTGCCTCGTCGCGCTCTAAAACACTTGTGTATGAGCGTGATACAAATAAAATATCAATCAATGAGAGATGGGTTTGGGGATTCAACAGACGCAGAGACATTGGCCAATTGCAAGAGGGATGGCTTCAACTCAACACCCCACCATTTGAAAAGCTCAATACAGCAAATGGTACGTCAATTGCATCTTGGTCTCTTTCTGGAGGCCTCACATTGAGGTTGAGGTTACCTGATCATCTGTTTTTTTTGGCCTTTCTCTAAAGGCGTGAACTCCGATTTTAGATGCTAGGCCAATGCAATCCCTGGCATATTAAAATGCTACTCTAGAGGCGAGGTTTTCTGTATTCATTGAGATCGGACTAGGGCCATGAACCTCTGAGGTGGGCTCAGTCCCTGAACACCCCCACGTCCTCATGTCCCACGAATATCATTAACAGTATCATTCTTTATCATCCAGTTCCACCCAGTATGCTTGCTGTCCACAGGAGCGGGTAGAGACTCCAGGGGGACAGGAGAGACACTGAAACTCTTCCCAAACAGAAATGGCAACACAACTTCCTGGCAACTGAGAAAAACAATAGTGGGAAAGGGCAGCCTGGGCTCCAGGCTGCTGCCACACAATCATACTGTTGCCAAAACCGTACTGGAAAATGTGGAGGGGCCTAGGTGTTTTTCTAAAGCGTCTCCCTTGTGTAACCCAGCTCTTCTGGAAAGGACAAGCACAGATTGGTTCCTAGAGTCAGTTGAGAGCTGCAGCAAGGGAGAGGACGCAGCAGAATCTGAAGGACCCGAGTATAAAAGGGAAAGCAAGGGAAAGTGTTACAGGAGTGAGGTTAGGAGGTGTGAAGGTGGACCGAGAAACCAGGCGGAGGACAGACAAAGGAGGGGAGTACTGAAGAGTTGGTATCAGAATTGGAGCAGGGTGCTGGTGAGTCATTTCTGAGAGGGAGTTGGACCAGTTGTGTGTGTAGTGTGAGTTGCCACTGTGTAAAAGATGAGTTATAGAGAGAGGTATGAGAGGGGAATTAAATATTGCGAAAGACAGTGAGTGTATGGTGGTGTGCTGAAGAGTGCAAGATAATAGTGGGAGGGGAGGGCAGAGTGGAGTAGGAGGGGGTTGAAGTGATAAGTTGAGTGTGTGTGGCAAGGCGTAGAGAGAAGCGGGGTGCAGTGAGAAGAAAGGAGAGGGGTGTAGTAAGAGGTGTAGAGAGCGGTTTTGTGACATGGGTGTATTGAGAGGTGAGGAAAGATGGGTACTGATAGGTGCAGAGAGTGTTGCAGTAGGCAATGAGGAGAGTGGTGTAGTGACAGTTAAGGAGAAGTGGATGAGAAAGGTGACAGGGGAGAGATAGAGGAAGCAGGAAGACTGGAGGGAAGGGGACAGTGGGGGGGAAGAAGCAGTTAGATCAGGGAGATGAGTGAAAGGGAGCCACTGAGACTGAACCAGAGCATCTGACATTTTTCCCAAGGCATATTGACAATCCTGGGAATTGTTAAGAGTGGGCCCTCTCTAGAAAATCCCCAGACGGAGCCAGATAGATAAGGCTGTTGCCTTCAGGCCCTCATTACCAGCTGGACACAAACAGTAGGCGTTACCGATCACTCATGGAGAAACCTTGATTTACGGATGCCTGAACTAGGAGGGAAAAGCCCTCGGGAAAAGGTAGAGGGACGTTCCTCTGCATATTCCCTGTCCCCTTCTCGAGCCCAGTGTGTTACATGGAACAGCTGTTCATTATAAGATTGAACCAACTGAAAAACTTGAGCATTTTAAGAGTGAATAATCTGGTCAACTCTTGGAGGCACTTCACATTCTTAAGGCCTTCATTGACGACATGCATAGTCAGTGCTTATCCAAAGGGGCACACTATTTCCACATATATCCCCTTGTAATGATCCACATCTCCATCAGCATTTCTCTCCATGCAGTTCCTGAGTCCAATCAGCTGAGGTTAAGAGTCTAATTATGCTAGCACTTTATTATTCAAATAGTCTTGCTGTAGCATTTAATGGCCTATGGGTTTAGGGAGACCGCGGGAGAAACACGAAGTGAAAACAAATAAAACCGTACTGCAGAGAAGGACATGCGTCATAAGAAGCCCCAAAGAATTTGTTTTTCCCATCATTTCCCTGAACATCGAGTTGGGGGGCTGCTATTATGGCAGTTATTGTAATGTTCAGAATTTGGGACAATTTTCCTTCCAACTTGAGCATGAGTTGATGTTGAGTGGGCTGTGGCTGCCAATGCAATGGCTATTTTCTGCCTCAATCTAGTCTAGTTTCTGCCTGATAACTCGCTCTCTGGCTTCTTGGCCTGGCATTATGGTAGGCCAGCAGCTTACACCTGCATTCAAACAGACAATTCTGGACGAGTCAGCCCAGCTCACAAACATTTCTATCAATTTTGCCAGAGCCAGACTGCCACCACAGCATGCTGTGTGCATAGTTTGTAAAGTAACACCAAGTGTAGCAGCTGCGGCCTAAGTAATATAGTCATCAGTCAAATATAGACAGCATCACGTTCAAAAGATGAGCGGATTTGGATGGTATTGTTATAATGACAGTGGTATCGGCAGGCCAGCACTGGCCTCCAATTGAGATGAATGCCAGTGTCATAACACAATGAGGGGAGGGAGGCTGCAAGCCCCTTTTTAGGTGGCCCCCCATGCTCTTCGAACAAGTGCATGCTCCATCATAGACTGCCAAGCCAGCCTGGCCAGTCAAGCAAGCTCAATGCACATGATGTGATGCTCATGCTGCAGCAGGAGAATACCATGGACTGCACTAAGTGAAATACACAAGCATGTTTTTGAATCAACCATTACATCTTTTCACCTAGCATACAAACAAGGGGGAAGGGAGCTGCACCTGGTCCAAGCATACCAGACAGTATACAGCCAGTAACATTATCATGTGTATGACAATGGCAGAGGTAAATTTTGTTGCCCAGGAGGTGGTTGGCATCTGAGGGGGCAGTGGCATTGTAAACAATTCAAGGTTAGCGGTGGCAGGTGAATATTTTGGGTGGAGGAGCGTTCATATCTTGCACGAATTAGCGCAAGTGACCGAGAGTAGTGATGATGCCCCAAGTTAAGTAGGGAGAGCACTTTTAAAAAAAAGTGTTGAAATAGTGCATTTTACAGCAAAATGTTTGAGAGAAGGGAGAAAAGGGCATACCATTTACTATTTGTTCTCCATGGTAACACATGGAAAAATAAAGTACATGTGAAATGGAGCGGGGATCTAAGAAGGGATGTGGTCTAAAGTGTGATAGGTGTGGCCTAGAAAGGGAGCAGCAAGCTTGAAACAATAAATCATGAGACCCTTCAATCATTTATTGGGACCACTCAGCATGGTGCAAAAAGGAATGCACCAGAAAACAAGCTTTCTCTGCCTACGCTCCCAAGACTATGGAACCTCCTCCCCATCAGCATCAGGTTCACCCCTATGCTCCTACAATTCAGAAAAAAACTCAAGACCCACCTCTTCAAGGAGTCTCTCCTCCTTAACAGCTAGGCTATCATGTCGCCCCCCGCATCACCTGGCTCACTAGACGCCATCCACCCCTCTCCTCCATGCCACCCTGTGCAGCTGTGCCCCTTCTCTGTGCCCCTTGGTATCGTACCTCATGCTATAGATCTGTTCTGGTATCTCTGAAAAGTACTCCGATATGCATCTGTATGGTATGTTATAAATGTGTAAAGCACGAAACGAACCAGCCAAAGGGCATCTTGGCGCTAAAACCCAGCAGGAGAGGTTCACCATAACAGAACACAGGTACATTCTCAGAATTTCAACGATTTCGGAATGCTGAATGATACTCAGTAGCCTGCAATAGAAAGGGAAGGGAGTTGCACAACCTTGCTGCCACCACTGAAAAGGCATGATCCTCCATACCAGACAGTATGAAGTGGGGAACTTGGATGCGAAAAGTCTCCATAGAAAAAAGTGAATGGCTCTGGACATAAAGGCGGAATTTCAATTGCAGATATTTTGCTCCCTTACAATAAAAAGCACAATGAACCAAGCATATCGACTTAAACTGAACGCGTTTAGAGATAGGAAGCCAGTGAAGCTTGCAAAGAACCAGAGAGATATGGGCTCTAAGAGGAGTTTTAGTGGCAATCCTGGATGCGGCATTCTGAAGCATCTGCAGCCGATGGGTTAGATGCACGGGTTGAGCAAGATACAGCAAGTTGCAATAATCAACTGTGCACATAACCAACAAAGCTACCACAGAGGAATGCAGCTGGGGAGGAAGAAAGAAAATACTTTCCCGCAGCATCTTTAGTTTGTAGTAACCAGCTTGAGAGATTGCAGCAAGCTGGGCTTCATTAGATAATGAGGAAGTCATTTTTACCACAATATCCCAAACAATTAAGACTGGAGAAGGAAGAGGGCCAAGAACATGCGGCCAAAATCAGGGGTTCAAAGAGAAGATTCATAAGAGGAGCAACCACAAGTACCTCAATCTTGTCCCCATTCAGCCTAAGCCAGTTGTCGCTCCTCCAACAACCCACATCCTCCAAGCAGCTCCTAAGCTGAGTCGCAGTATCTGGCTGAGCTAGATTAAGCTGTACAATAATTTGGGTATCATCAGTTTAAGAGTAGCAACAGAGGCTGTGGGAGTGGATGAGTTCAACTAAAGGTTGAATAAAGATATTAAAAGGAATGGAAGACGAAAGCTTAGCTGTGGGGAACCCCACAAGAGAAACAGATTGCGAGCAAACAAGTGAACGTGAGAGCGATTGCATTCGGTCAAACAGGAATGATTTAAACCAGGCCAGGACCTGGCCAGAAAGTCCTGCTATCGAAGGACCATCCAGCAAAATTGAGTTGTCAACGGTATCAAATACCGCTGATAGATCTAACAATATCAGGACACCCACTCCGCCTTCATCGGGTAGCCGGACCAAATCATTGTTACTGACACGAACGCTTTCAGTGCCCAGACCAGGGCAAAATCCAGATTGGTAAGGATTGAAAAAAATCCAGAGACCTCCAGAAAAGAGGACATCTAAGGTGAAATATGGCTGGGACAGTTGCATCCATTGATGGCTTTTTAAGAAGAGGAACCACTAAAGCATGCTTAAATTCACTGGGAATGATTCCAGATGAACATGAGTATTTTTGAGAAAAAATAGAGGCATCTGCTTAAAGAGTGATCTTGTAGTCAGAGTTCCCCCATTCCATTACTTGGATAAGAGGATTGCAGTAAATTAGTCTAGGCAGTAGTTACACTGAAAGTGAAAAGCAGAAGGAAGCAGGAGGCAGTCCTGCTTTGTTCCTCTAGTCCGTATAATGTCGGGTGTGATGTGCCCATTAATCTGTATTCTGGTGGGTGGGATGGTGAAATATGCCTAACCCAGGTCTTGCAATGATGTCCCAACAGCTGTTGGGGTCTCTTCCAGAAAGCTCCAGTCAACCCATTCAAAGATTTTATGGGCATCAAACGCAAGGAGGGAGAACGTGTCAACCTTGCAAGAACAACCCTCAAATATGGCCATGGCGTGATTGTCGATAACCTGTTTTCCAGTCTTTTGCCAAGAACCCTGGTGTTGAGATTGATTAGTGGCCGATAAGATCCACACCCCGTGTGATCCTTCTCAGCTTTGGCTATCAGGATGGTGATTGATTTGGCCATAGTCCGTTACCGCCCTTCAGGTTACGAGCCAGGGGTGTAGCAGGAGGAAAGAGTAGTATAGACTATCTCTGCCTTGATCATAGGCTGTTCGAGAGCATCGCCATCTTCATCAGTTAGCTTAGGCAGGTTTAGCTTGCTCTATATATTCACTCTTAGGTTGCCTGACAGCCGGCGTAGGTTTGCATAATATCGAAATAAGGTATTTTGCTCATCTTCCCTACAGCAAAGGTTGCCCATGGAGTTCTTCAATTTCAGGATGAAGGTCTTAGTTTCAGAGCATTTACATTCATAGGCCAACAATCTGTATGTCTTTCTGCCGTGAGGAATACTTCTGCTTTGTCAGCATTAGGGAATAGATAGGCCATGTGACCCATCAAGTGAACCAACCAGTTTGGCTCTGGCTGCCCACACTGCCTCAGGGCTTTAAGGTTTTGTGCACCTGTTCATGTTGCTGTGCCTCCTTCAGCTTCATGCAGAATACTGATTTTGCTTTAAGTGTATGCCGCCACCCTTGGAATAACTGCCCCATACTGTGATTTCCTTATTGTGGATTGGGATCCCTAAAGAGTGCCTCTTTTCAACATCAAAGAGGTTTGGCGACAAGCGTAAGCCACTTTATTAAAATGTAGTCTATGACTGGGGAACGGTCAGAGTATTTTGGTGCCTATCTCAACCTTATGGAGGAAGGGGACAGGGCCGTGGGAAAATAGCACAATGTCGATCTGTGAGTGACCTTTGTGGATATAGAAGTTAAATAGTCACCCTGCCCCCAAGGTGCTGAATTTGCCATATGTCTAACCCCTGCAGGTCCCTGGTCTCAAATAGGCCTATGATCCAGCCGAGTGGGGGAGTTTTGTGGATGTTAGCGTCTAGGGTGGTATTAAAGTCCCTTCCAATGATTATGAAACCAGTGGCAAAGGTATTGTTAATTGGGCTCAGGTGATGAAAAAAGGCATCTTGATTATCATTAGGGGCGTCTGACAAATTACTGGTAGGTAATTGTATTTCTGTAGTTGGTAACAGTTTAGAATCACATGCTTTGTGTAGAGCGCCATCTAATGGTTGGTGTGGAGTATTACATATTGTTTATTCGAAATCAAAAAAGGGGCGTTGACAGGGGCTTACCTGTAACACTATCCCTACTCTACAGATGCGGGTACCCATGATCCTTCACATGTCCACATCCTCAGATTGTTTTCCGCCATGCAAAGAATGTTGTCTTACTTGTATATGTTATATGATCTTTTATTTGTATCGCACGCATACACAACTGTTTCAGAGCGTGACGAGGCAAGGGAGGGGAGCAAGGGGGGACAAAAACAACGATCTTACTAGGCCCCGTGAAATTGAGAACGCGCAAGTGCAGGCGAGAGGAAAGGGGGAAAGTGCAAGGGAGAGGAGAAAGGTGGAAAGTGTGGAGCAAGGGATAAAACAACAACAGGTAGTGCAGCCTGCACGGTGGCAAGTGCAAGGTTTAAAGCACAGGCAGGGGGTATCTGATAAGTGCAAGTAAGGGGACTGTAGGGTTACAGATACAGACCCAAGTCCAGGGGTTCCCAGGAGGCAGTGCAGGTGTGTGGTAGGCTGCGCAGGCATCTGGGCCTGAAATCAGAGGGTAACCAGGTGCACAGTGCCAAAGCAGACAGATCAGCAGGGGAGAGGAAGAGCGAAGGCAGAAGCAAAGAGGAAGGTCTTGAGGTGCTTCCAGAACCGGAGATGGTTCTCAACTTTCAGAGTGGCAGAGAGGCTGTTCCAGAGGAAGGCCCCAGCCAAGGAAAGAGATCGACCCCCAACTCGTTGCTTGGATAAGCGACTGTCCGTGAGGGAGTTGGAAGTAGGAGCAAAGAGCTCAAGTGGGAAGGTATCTACGGAGGGAGCGTTGAAGGTATTTTGGACCAAAGCCCCAGTAAGCCTTGTGGACAATGCAATGGGTCTTGAACTTAAATCCTTGCAGCCACTGGGACCCAATTAAGAGATTTTAGGGCTGGAGAGATACAATCCCAGGGCTTGAGGGCAAGGTCAAGTCTTGCAGTCCTGTTCTGGATGAGTTGCAGAGGGTGGAGAGTAGAAGCAGGCAGATTTAGAAAGAGGCTGTTACAATAGTCAAGCCTGGAGAGAACTAGAGCTCTAGGGACAGTAAGCTTCTAAGGGAAGGAGCGGAAATGAATAGATACTCACCATAGTGACTAACGTACTCTTAGTCCATAGTCCCCTTTCCTCCATACTGTATGGGCGTCCCTCACGAGGGACAGAACCTTTCACCAGAATAATCATCTTCCCTTTAATTTAAAGGGGTGTAGCCCTGGGAGCATGTGCTCGCCTGACTCCGCCCACCAGCACCACTCAATCCCCATTGACGCATCGACAATATACAAAATTGCCCAATGACACAGTATTATTAGTGGGGAGGATGGTGGGATGTATGTAGGAAGGGGGATTATGGACTAAGAGTATGTCACTCACTACAGTGAGTAACTATTATTGACTCTTACGTCCCGTCCCCTTTCCTCCATACTGTATGGGCGATTACAACTGAATGTAGCCCCAGGGTAGAGAGGAGACCCTCCTTACGCAAACAGGTTTCTTAGAACCACCTGCCCTAGAGGCGGCGTGCAGACATTAGTGCTTGCCGAAAGCCAAAGAGGTGGCCCAGGTGGCCGCCCTGCTGATGACTTGCATAGGTACGCGCCTTTGAAATGCAATGGCTGTGGCCTTGGCTCCGACTGCATGGGCATGCAAATTAGCCAGAGTTGGCCTGTGCTGCCTCTCATAGGCCTCCTTGATGGCCGCGACCATCCACCTCACTATGGAGGCCTTGGAAGGCGGATAACCTGGCCGTGAAGCACCGAAGGTGACAGAGGGCATCCGACTTGGGGAATTCCTTGGTCATGTCCAGGTAGTATTTCAGGGCACGCCTGACATCCAGACGATGCAAGACCCTCTGAGGCTAATCCTTGGGGTCGGCGAAGAAGTGGGTAAGACTATCTCCTTGTTTAGGCGGAAGGAGGGACCTTGGGTAGGAACGCTGGGTGCATCCAGAAGACCATCTTATCCCTGTGGAAAGTGGCGTAGGGGTCTGATGCCAGCCTGTATTTCGCTGACTCTGCGAGCGGAGGTGAGACTTACAAGCAGCGCTGTCTTTAGGGTGACCCGCCTGATGTCCGTGAGGCCATTGGTTTGAACGGCTTGTGCACCAATGCGCCCTACACTACGTTGAGGTCCCACACCAGGTGTGGCTTCCTTATAGGTGGGTAGAGTCTGCGGAGGCCCGCCAGATGTCATTTGACCACTGAGTTATCGGAGGAGAAGAGACCCTCCACCGAATTCCTGTATGCTCCTATGGCTGCCAAATAGGTGTGGCATGTGTCCACCTGTACTCCAGAGTGGGCGAGGTGTGCCGAAAAGGAGAGCACGTCGTCCAGTTTGCACCTCAGGAGGTCAATCTGCTTAGAGTTGGCCCAATGACAGAATCTAGACCATTTGCTCCTATATTGGCTTCTGGTAGCTTGGCTTCTGGCACCCTGGATGATCTCCAGGTTAACAAGAGATAGGTTCAAGTGTTTCAGAGTGACCTGCTCAGGAACCACGCTGCGAGGAATAGTTTGTGAGGAGCAGGGTGGAGTACCCTGCTGAGTCAGGAGCAGAGCTGGGCCCAGCAGTAGGTGAAAGAGAGGCCTGTCCGATAGGTTTAGCAGCTTGGAGAACCACGGTCTCGCCGGCCACCAGAGAGCTATCAGAATGATGCTGAGGTGACAAGGAACAAGTTACTTACCTGTAACTGTTGTTCTCCAGCATGGGTCTGGCATGGATTCACATGCTCATGAACATTCCCCGTCGTCAGGCCGGGAATCCTCGGTATAGAAAAAAATCAGTATCAGTTTTGTTTCTGATCTGTCTTTCTTAGTAGTAACCAATCACTGGTCTCTGGGTCATACTGCCCCCAGCCAATGACTGCCCTCTCCCTAAGCCCCACCTCTGGCAGCCATCCTCAGATTTGGTAGTACGTAAAGTGGCAGTATGACCAAGTGAAGAGCCGCAGAGGGGTAGGCGGGAGGGTTCGCATGTGAATCCATGCCAGACCCATGCTGGAGAACAACAGTTACAGGTAAGTAACTTGTTCCTTCGCCAGCATGGGGTCTGGCATGGATTCACATGCTCATGAATATAAGAATAAATAGCAGTATACACATGCACAGCCACGGGAGGTGGCAACAGGGTCAAGCATCTCTTACCTCCTCACCAGGCTCACCTTAAGCGAACAGGTTGTGCAGCACTGCTTGGCCGACCCTGGACTCCTTCCTGGAGTCCCGATCGACGCAGTAGAATCTCGTGAAGGTGTGTGTCGACCTCCACGTAGCAGCCCTGCAGATGTCGAGCAGGGGCACTCCAGACAGGAACGCCGTGGTGGCAGCGATCGCTCTGGACGAGTGGGCTCTCGGACGGCCGGGCAGCGGTCGGTTTGCCAACCGGTGACAGTGCATGATGCAGCCGGTGAGCCATCTGGAAATGGAAGCCTTCGAGAGAGCCTTCCCTTGATTCACAGGTCCAAAGTTTACAAACAGCTGTGATGTCTTCCGAAAACTCTTTGTGCGGTCCATGTAGAACTTCAGCGCTCTAGCTACGTCCAGCGAGTGCAGAGTCCTTTCAGCCGGCGACGAAGGAGACGGGAAGAAAACTGGCAACACCAAGGGTTCGTTGAGGTGGAAGTCCGACGGCACCTTGGGCATGAAGGAGGGGTGCGTCCTCGGCACCACCCTCGTGTCGTGAAACGTCAAGTATGGTGGCTTGCAAGATAGGGCCTGGATCTCTCCCACTAGTCGTGCGGAGGTGATGGCCACGAGAAACGCTGTCTTCCACGACAGAAACTTCAACGGTGCCGAATGCATAGGCTCAAATGGGGCCCCCATGAGCCTGGTCAGCACCATGTTGAGCTCCCACGCCGGGGCAGGGCCCTTCACCAGCAGGAATGATCGGAACAATCCTTTCATAAATTCCTTCACCAGTCGATGAGACCACAAGGACGCCCGTCCCGTAGTTCTGGTGTATCGTGAGATGGCGGCCAGATGTATCTTGATGGAAGCGTGAGCTAGTCCAGCCTTGGCCAATGACAGTAGGTACGGCAATACTTGAGGGGCCGTAATCCGCAGAGGGTTAATCTTCTGTGCACGGCACCAGACAGAGAACCTCTTCCATTTATGTCTGTAGCACCTGAGAGTTGAGGACGCCCTGGCCTTTGCATGAACCTCTCTGCAGTCGGCCGGGATGTCGTACCCTCCAAACTCTAGGGCTGCATGAGCCAGGCCTGCAAGTTCAGCGACTCTGGGTTGTGGTGAAGAATGGCGCCTCCTTCTCTGGAGAGAAGATCTGCGTCCGTCGGCAGCTTGACTGGTGTGGACGTTGACAAGTCCAGAAGGTCAGGAAACCAGATCTGTCTCGGCCACGCCGGTGCGACGAGGATCATCCTGCACCGGGACCTCTTGAGCTGGTTGACGAGCCGGAGCAGCAACGGCAGCGGAGGGAATGCATAAAGAAATAGGCCGTCCCAGGGGAACAAGAAAGCATCGCCCATGCTCCTAGGCTGGGGGAACCTGCTGGCGAACCTCCGGCACTTGGAGTTTGTCGCCGTTGCGAAGAGATCGATCTGGGGTTCGCCCCATCGTCAGAAGAGTCGATCCACTTGATCCTGGCGTAGTTCCTACTCGTGGCACGAGCGCAGCTCTCTGCTGAGTGAGTCGGCGATAGTGTTTTTTATTCCTGCCAGATGTAAAGGCACCAGAAACATCCCTTGGGCGACGGCCCAATGCCACAGATCCTGGGCTTCCTTGGATAGGGCAGGTTATCTAGTTCCGCCCTGCTTCCGGATGTAGGACATTGTGGTGGTGTTGTCAGTGAAGATCCTCACCACCTTGCCCTTGAGGGACGGAAGAAAAGACCTGAGGGCCCAGAACACTGCGCGTTGCTCCAAGATGTTGATGTGGAGTGACTTCTCCTCCGGGAGCCAAAGGCCTCTCGCGTGAAGATCTCCGGAGTGCGCTCCACAACCTTCCAGGGAGGCATCCTTCGTCACCGTCACCTGGTGAGCTGGGGTCTGAAAGTCTGTGCCCGCCGACAGATGAGCGGGTACCCCACCACCGGATCGCCTGACGGAACGTCTCGTTGAGAGGGATACTGTCCTCGAAGCTGCCCGTCGACTGGACCCAGCGGGCGTCGAGGAACTCTTGTAAGGGGCGCATCCGAAGCCTGCAAAGGCGCACCAGATAAATGCAGGAGGACATCATCCCGAGGAGGGACTTGATAGATCTTACCCTGGCCATGTCCGTGGCCAGCAGACGCTGCACCTTGCCCAGGATGGTCCTGGTCCTTTCCTCCAACGGCGAGGCCAGCCGCGCCAGTGTCGAGCTTGGCTCCCAGAAACAGGGCGACTTGCGACGGAACCAGGTGGGATTTTGGAAAGTTGGAGAACCCCAGGTCCGTGAGCAGCTGGACGGTCTTCGCAGTGCGCTCCACGGCGAGCTCCCTTGTCCTTGCCCGGATGAGCCAGTCGTCCAGGTAGGAGTAGACGTGGATCCCCTGTAGGCGCAGCTGCGCCGCCACTGGTGTGAGGCACTTGGTGAACACCCTGGGTGCCGACTTCAATCCGAACGGGAGGGCCTTGAACTGGTAGTGCCGCCCTTGGACCACGAACCTGAGGAACTTTCAGTGCCTTTTTAGAATGGGGATGTGGAAGTACGCATCCTCCAAGTCCAACGATGACAGGAAATCGCCCTCCTCCAGTTGTCCCAGCACGTGCTGGAGGGTGACCATCCAGAACTTCTGTGCCTTGATGTACTTGTTCAGTCGTCGCAGGTCCAGGATGGGGCGTCATCCTCCTGTCTTCTTTTTTACGAGGAAGTACCTTGAGTAAACTCCGGAGCCCCGAAGCCTCTTTGGGACGAGCTCGATGGCACCCTTCTTGAGCATCGACCTTACTTCCAACAGTAGTTGAGGGATGTGATTTTCCTTCCTGGCCACGGGTGCAACGCGAAGGCACTTCTTCTGGAACTCGAGGGCGTGCCCTTGGGCCAGGGCGTCCAGCACCCAACGGTCAGTGGAGATGGACTCCCACACGCTGACGAACCTCGCCAGCCGGCCTCCCACCGGGGTGCTTCGGCGGGGGCCCGACCCCACGGTCAGTTCAATCTTGTTTGGAGGCCACCTTGCCTCCTTGACATCCCTGTCGACGACGACGGGCACCACCTGACTTGCCGCGTCCCCTGTAGGCTTCCTGGGATGAAGATCTTGCCGCTTGGCGGTACGTGGAGGAGCCACTGCCGGATCCCTTGGAGGCACCTTGTCTGCCTCCGGAGCTCCGAAAGGACGGCCGTCGTTGGAGCACTCCCAGTGCCCGGGCAGTCTCTGTGTCTGTCTTGATGGCCTGAAGGGACTCATCAACCGCCTTCCCAAACAGGTTGTTCCCGTCGAAGGGCATGTCCAAAAACCTGGCTTGGACGTCCTGGCGGAAATCCGTCGCCTTGAGCCATCCTCGTCGTCTCAGGCAAACGCTGTTGCCCAACTGACGGAAACCGGTGTCGGCGATATCCGTTGCCACCGTGATGGCGTGGTCTGATGCAATCGCACCTTCCTGTAAGATTTCAAGGGCCTCAGCCCTTTTGGCGTCCGGAAGGAAGTCGGGTTACGATAGCCAGGGCGTTGGCCGCCTTGATAGTCGTCGCTGCGGATGAGATGGTCCGTCGTCCCATCGTGTCCTGCTTCCTCCCCTCGCCGTCCGGCGGGGAAGTTGATGTCGAGGCCGATGCCCCCCAGCTTTCTTCTTTGCCGCCGCCGAGACGACCGAATCCGGGGTAGGTTGCGCCCGAAGGCACAAGGGGGCAGCGTCAGGGACTCTGTACTTCTTCTCGTACCGGTCCCTCTTTGCCGGCGCCGTGGCAGGGTTCTTGAGGAGGGCGAGCCCCTCATCCCAGATGTCATCAAGAAGTGGTACGGCGAGGACCGTCTTCCTTTTAGCCTCGCGCCATTGGTAAAAGGAACCCTTCCTTTTTCTTCTCTTCTGGGCAGAGCTGGAAGAGCTTGGATGCCCTGGAAATCATGGCATGGAAGGATCCAATCTCGTCGGGCGGGGATGTTTTCCAGAGCCCATTCCCACATGCTGACCCCAAGGCTGCATAGTGCGGGGGACATGGTACCACCCTGCTTGTTGACATAGTACATGCTGGTGGAGTTGTCCTTCTGGATAAGTACGGTCTTGCCCACTATGAGAGAGAAGGCGGCCTTGAGGGCCAGCCATATGGCCTTCAACTCTAGCCAGTTGATGTGGGACTCCTGCTCCTGCTGGGTCCAGACTCCATGGACACTGGTTGTCCAGAGTTGTACCACAGCCTTCTAGGGAGGAAGGGAAAGGTTGAGGGTGGAAAGGTCCAACACCAGTCCGGCCAGCCTGGTGGTTCTTTTGTATGCCGAAAATCCTGGAATAGAAGCCCAAGCCTTGCTGGGAGGGAGGGACTTCTTCCACTGCCTGGCACTCGGCGAGCAAGCAGATATCTGCCAACAGAGTTGCTGTCCCAATCTGTGGGAGAGGAGGGGAAGAGGAAGGAGAGGAAGGGACTGGTAGGCGGTACCCCCGTGGATACTGCATAGAGGATCCAGGGGTTCGAAAAATTTTGGTGCCAAAATTGCATGTGGAAGGCAAGCCTGCCCCCCACTGGAGACACGCGGAACCGAAGGGGCGTGTCATGCCTTCTTTCTATCTGAGGCTGTTGCGGAGGAGGGGGATTGGAAAAAGCCCTTGCCCTCCGCCCCCCTTTTCGTTGTTTCTTCCGGTGCTGCTGACTCCGGGAACGGTCAGGTTGTCTGGATCTCCGTTGATGGAAGCCCCGGAACCCTCTAGACGTCCTCCCCTTCTCGGAGCGTTGATGTGACTGGGTGTACGCCGTGGGAATGGCCTTCGTAAGAATAGATAAAGACTTTGCGGTTTGCAAGCTGTTCTTTTTATTCAGCGCTTCATCCACGGTGGAGTGGAAGAGGTCACTACCCTCGAATGGAAGGTCCATTATGCGTTCCTGGACATCTGGGTTAAACTTAGTAGCCCGAAGCCAGGCCGTCGTCCTCATGTCCGTGGCAACCTAGATGGCCCGGCCAAAGGTATCAATATGGGCCACCGTGCACTCCATGATGTCCTGTGCTACCAGCCTGGCTTCTCCTAATCCCGCCTTGAAGCGAGCTTGGCTGTGTACCGAAGTACTGGGAGAAAGTCTGCAATTTCCCACCATAACCTTTGGTTAACGGCTCCCAACATGGCATCAGCATTAGCTTGACAAAGGTGCAAGGAGACATTGGAGTACAGCTTTTTCCCGTACGCCTCCAAGATCATCTCCTCGTTGACTAGCAGTGCTGAAGACAAGGTGGCCGAGGACTGAGGCTTAGAATAGAGTGACGCTGCAGCAATCATGAAATAGTGCGGTTGAGGATGCGTCAAGAGCAAGAGTGTATCCCCTCCAACTGCCTATAATTGGCATCCAGGCGCTGGTTGATAGGCTGGGCCGAGTGTGGCTTGAGCCACCCCTTCTTGGCCAAGGCGACTACGTCCTTCTGCATCGGGATACCCATTTTTCAGGGGGGTCTTAGGGTGAGGACTTCTGCCAAGACCCCCTCCTCAGTCTCCTCTACCTCGAGTTGAGGAAGGGCCAAATACTCTGCCAAACGGGCAATGCGTTCGTGGAAGGCCCTGGCTGAAGATGGCGCATTGGGGTCCTCCTCCTCCTCATCCTCATCATCTGTGTCCACCAGAGTGCTTGGAAGGTCTGGAACTGGTGGAGAAGTGCTGGGTGCTGTGGGCTGCGGAGTGGATACCGGAACCACTGGCTGCTGCAGAGGCTGGTGTGGGACCACCTGTGCTGTGGGAGGCAGGGAAGCCGGAATCGGAGGAGCCACTGGGGCAGCGCTGTGGTCTGTGGCGCCAGAGCCATAGGAGGAATGACTATGGGCGACGGTGGGGTGACCTGGGGGAGCATGTCCCTGATGGCATCCTGGAGGATGACACCCATCTGGGGAGTTCGTATCAGCCCTAAGACCCTTTCAAAGAACCTGTCCTCAGAGGCTGTAGAGGTGGCAGGGTGGCCACAGGCTGCTGGAGCCGGGGCACAGTCTGCCTGGGGGGAAACCTGCCCTGCTCGGTCAATGGGTAAACTGTAGGCCACCAGTCCCACCTTGTGACTCGTTCCTCCACCCGCTCTGCCAGAGGGGGTATCGGGTGAACGGCCATCTGGTCTGGTGCAGCTGCCATTTTGTCAAGCTACACGCCACATGCCAAAGATGTGGTGCCTGGCTCATCGGACCCAGTCCTTTGGTGTTGGAATTTAAGGCCTACCCCTCACCTCGGGCCTAGACCTGGAAGGCGTATTGCCCTCTGTTGAACTGCCGGTAGTGCTGTGTGAAGGCACCCCCTCGGACATTGCCCTCTGTAGTAACCCCGGTAAAAGAACCTTGCAGTCCCTCAGCACAGGAAGGATCCGGAGACCCCACGGCCATGAGGCCAGTAGCTGGACTACCCTCTGTACGTGTGCCGGTGCTAGAACCCAAAGGGTTCCTCTCAGGGGCTTCCTTGGGTAGGAGTTACCCTTACGGGGTGCGATGGTAAATAGAGGCCGAAGTCCTTTAGGTCCTCTGGAAGTGACTTCTGAACAGCTCCCTCCACCTAGCCAGCATGTTCTTCAGTGCCATTGGAGTCAGTGCGTGGCACATGGAACAACCTTCCCAGCCGTGGTCGGCCCAAGGCAGCGGAGGCAAAGGGCATGGGGGTCAGATGTAGGGAAGAGCCCCTCGCAGGCTGGACACTTGCTGAAGCCCGCTGAAGTCAACATGCACCGGGGAGGAGCATGGCGTCGGAGGACCAAGTACCTAATTGAAAAGAAAAAGAAAGATAGAAGAATATCCAGGGAAGAGCATGTGGTATTACATGGGCAAAGCCAAACACAGGAGCGCTGGTGAATTCGGCCTGTTCTAGTCTATGCGGAAAAGGGGACTGATGAGTGGCGCCGGTGGGCCCCCGCACGCCTCTAAATTTAAAGGGGAAGAAGATTTTTCTGGTGAAAAAGGTTCTGTCTCCCGTCCCTTGCGAGGGACACCCATACAGTATGGAGGAAAGGGGACCGGACGTAGGCGTAAGAGTAAGGAAGAATACCTCTGGAGGAGGTACAGTTGGTACTTTGATTTCTTAGAGACATCAGAGATGTGAGAAGAAAAGGAGAGTGAGGAGTCGAAGATGACACTGAGGTTCTTAGCCTCGTAGGTGGGAGTGACAGGAAAGGAGGGTGCAGGTGTGCCAATGAGGAGAATCTCAGTCTTACTGGCATTAAGGCAGAGATCATTGGCGGCACACCAATCCTGGATAGCAGACAGTCAGAGATGAGAGAAGGCAAAGAGGTGGCAGAGGGAAGCCTGAAGACGAGCCGAGCATCATCCGCATAGCACTGAAAATTGGGCAGAGCGGCAATGCCGTGTGCAAGGGGTGCCAGGTATTGGTTGAAAAGCCAGCGATAGAGGTTAGATCCCTGGGCAACACCACAGGTAGAGAGTGAAAGACCCAAGTTGGACCTGGGAGGGTCGGTCAGAGAGAAAAGAGGTCAGCCAGGTCAGGGGCTGATCGGTGATATGAGAGTTATTTTTTTTTAACTGTACAAAAAGTACATTTACACAAATCACACACAGACATGAAACCCATTTGAAACAGCACACGTCATATAAAAAGAAAAGGAAAAAAAACACATGAATCATATGACAATTTACATAACATTTGGGCCTAGTTGGTTTGGCCCATAGTTCTGTTTCGCATACATCAATTAAAATTAAAATGTGCATACTTTCATTAAGTCTCGAATGCCTTGCTCCGTCACTTGGTCTAAGTCTATTTAGCATTTGGACCAGTGCCAACAATAATGAGCGTATGGACCTTGTTATGTGTCTGTGCCATAAATAGTCAGTCAGAACTGCCAATGTTGTATGGACAAAGCGCTCGGAGCTGCGCACCCTTTGATTAAGAAAAGCAGGACATAACATCACCAAATGAAACAATGTTTCGTTAGAGTCAGATCCACACATTCTACAGGTACGCAAGTTCCATCACAACTCCTACTTTGGGGCCAACGACTTGCAACGTCGGAAGGCAGTTTAGCTGACATTTTTAATACCAATCGCAGTATTTTGGGCAAGAAAATATTGCTAGGTACGCTCTTAACCGGTAAATAGAAAAGTTGCTTTCCCACATCGAGGTTTAACCGTGCAAGATCGGACGGGTCCATAGATCTATCTAATTTTTTGAATTTATTCTGAAGGACCACTTCAGATTCTGTTCCATTAAGGTCAACCATGGTGCGAAAATGATTGCATCTTTTCTTTAGCTTTTTCAGAAAGGGATTTGTGTCTTGCATCATTAGGGCCTTTAGATAGAACCCAATTGAGTGTTTGCCTGCTCCATCTATCGACCAGAGATATACTCCTACCGATATACTGAGACCACCAAGATGCAAGATCCAATTCCAATCTGATGATGCTTATTGGCACAGATATCTGGAGATCCAAACCCTGTTTCAAAACTTTTCCTTCAAGTATGTGAGTATGTACCCTACTGCTGCCGCGTGGGGAGAATGGGCGGTTGTATGTTACTCTAAGGAGATACAGAAAGACTTACTTCTGGAGCTTGTAAATCTGCTTATACTCACATGCTTTGCATAGATTAGAAAACAGTATTTAGCAAAGGGGGTGGGAGATGTGAAGGGCTGATATAGAATACATGTCTTAATATTGCCCGACCCACTTTTGATTGTGTGTCTACACAAAAGTGTTTTGTGAATGTGTGTACTGAAATCCAAATTGTTGCTTTGCAAATGGCTTCTAGCGGTAAATTAACCAGAAAAGCAAGGGTTGCTCCTGTGCTTCTTGTAGAATGCACCCTTGTTAGGGTTTTTCAAAAGTCCACTGTGAGGTAGACTGTACAAAACTATCCCAATGGTTTGCAGATCCCCAACTCTTAGTAGTAGCCTGTGCTACTCACAGAACCTTGGTAGAGGGGTGGAGCAGTCAGGCTTATCATAAGAGGAAGATGTGAGCTGTAGGTAAGTACACTGAACCTAGCTAGTAATTCAATGAAACACAAACAATAAATCTATATTAAAATATATATTTATCATATTTACAGAAGAATTACTTTTAAATACTTAGCACATTAAACCAAAACATTTTATAATACTTTTAAAAGGCCACTGCTTAGATTGTAGTTGCTCCTGGTTAGAATTGTTACAGCTTTTGACACTGAGCGTTGTACCATATCGGTAATAACACGCAATTGCGCACACAGAAAGTAATACAGTAATTGTATTTAGTTAGCACAAACACATAAGATAAGGACTTTTAGGAAGGAAATATGTTAGTATAACACTAACAGAGCTTAAGATTCTACAGGGAGTTTCTTCGCACAGCAAGGCTTTTAAAGTGCAAAAAGCAACTCTATCTAAAAGCAGTTCAGAAAGGACTCGCTAAAGGGACACAAGCTGCAACTTGGTAAAAGGGGTTTGCCCGGGACACCTCTACGTGCACTCCAACACTCTGGAAAAGAACGACTTTCTGGATTTCAGTAATGTGAGAAACCAGAGGGTGTCTCACTTGCTAGTCCCCGGGAGATAGAATATATGGGATACATTACTCACCGTAATCGTATTTCTGATGCTTGTATCTGCTTAGATTCACATGCTGTGCATAGGCCGACATCTAGTGGAAGCTGCGGAGTATTACAGTTTGTTTTTCGAAACTCGAAAATGGGCGTCGACACAGGGCGTGCCAGTAATACTATCCCTAGTGTGAGGTCCACTGTACCCAAGATCCCTCACGCGTCTAGGATCCTCAGATTGTATTTTTTCTGACATGAGGTAGCATGAGGAGTAGCGTGAGTACAGATAATCCAAGCAGATAGAAAGGTAAGACTACAAGCAATCATGCGCCTTCTCTCGGAGGGGAGGAAGGGTGGGTCGCATGTGAATCTAAGCAGATACAAGCATCAGAAATACGATTACGGTGAGTAATGTATCCCTTCTGAGGCTTGTGGAATCTGCTTAGATCACATGCTGTGCATAGATTAGCGAGCAGTACCAGAAGGAGGTGGGATGTGAAAAGGGTCATGAGCAAATAAGTGTCTTAGAACCGCTTGTCCCACTTGTGTATCTGCCTTGGAATGGGTGTCAATGCAGTAATGCTGAGTAAAAGTGTGAATAGAGCTCCAAGTAGCTGCTTTGCAAATGGTGTCAAGGGGTACATTTTCAATGAAAGCCAGAGTGGCCCCAATGCCTCTAGTAGAGTGGGCCCTTGGCGTAAAAGGCAGAGTCTTTTCAGAGAGTGAGTAACACAGCTGGATACAGTTAATAATCCACTTCGAGATGGCACCTTTAGAGACGCGATCCCCCTCTATGCCTGTAGCTACGGAGACAAACAGTTGATCTGTTTTCCTTAGCGGTCTGGTTTTATTTACATAGTAGAGGACCGCCCTACGCACATCTAGGGTGTGTAGTTTCACCTCAGCCGAGCTTTGCGGGTTCTGGAAGAAAGCCGGAAGCTCGATGGACTGGTTTACATGGAATTTTGATATAAATTTAGGCGAGAACCTAGGGTGTGTGCGCAGAACCAGTTTGTCTTTATGGATAGTAAAGGGATCCTGCACTGACAGAGCCTGAATTTCACTGACCCTTCTTATAGAAGTAATAGCTACTAAGAAGGCCGTTTTATAAGTCAGGTGTTTGAGACTGCTTTTATGCATGGGTTCGAAAGGGGGGCCCATGAGCTTGGCTAGCACCACATTAAGGTCCCACCCTGGTGGTGGGTTTGAAATAGGAGGGTGAAGTCTCTTTACTCCTTCCATGAAGGCTTTAACTACTGGTACTTTCCACCACGAAACCTTGCTATGGGAAGTGGTGTAAGCCGAGAGGGCTGCCAGGTGTACTTTCAGTGAGTTAAAAACCAATCCTGCATCTAGCAGGTGGAGCATGTATGTAACAATAGTGGAAGGAGTGCAATCAACTGGGTTGATTTGTCTACTCTGGCACCAGATAACGAACCTCTTCCACTTGTCAAAGTAACAGTGCCTTGTGTTTGGTTTCCTAGATTCCTTTAGGATGTCCATACACCTCTGTGGTAAATTGAGGTGTCCAAACTCTATAATCTCAGGAGCCATGCTGCCAGGTTCATTGAGTTGGGTTGCTGGTGCACTGTTTGACCTTGGTGCTGGGACAGTAGGTTGTACCAGGCTGGAAGTTTGATGGGCTCGCACACCGCCATCCTGCGTAGGTGTGGGAACCACGGTTGTCTTGCCCACATGGGAGCAACTAGGACGAGCGTCAGACTCCCTGTTCATCTTGTTCACCACTTTCCTGATAAGAGGAGTTGGTGGAAAAGCGTACGCAAACATCCCTGACCAGTTCATCCACAGGGCGTTCCCCTGGGAGTCTGGTTGGGGGAACCTGGATGCAAATCCTGGGCATTGTGTGTTTTCGCTTGTGGCGAATAAGTCTATAGTGGGGAAACCCCACTGAGAGAAGAGATCTTCTACGACCTCTCTGTGAAGAACCCATTCGTGTTCCTCTGGGAGGGAGTCTCTGCTCAGAGCATCCGCTAGGGAATTGAGCTCCCCTGGAACATGTTGTGATGACAGGAAGATGTTCCGTCTGAGTGCCCATATCCAGATTTTCTGGGAAAGCTTGGACAGATTTAGCGAGCGAGTCCCTCCTTGCTTGTTCAGGTAGAACATGGCTGTAGTTCTGTCCGTCCGGATTTGCACTGACAGGTTTAGTAGGTGGGGCTCGAACGCCTGAAGCGCTCTGAATACTGCCAGAAGCTCTAGAAGGTTGATGTGGTTCTTGGCCACTGAGTGAGACCAGAGACCTTGAGCTGTGTGGTGGAGATGGTGAGCTCCCCACCCTGTCAGACATGCATCTGTAGTGACTACTGCCTGTACTTCGGGATCGTAAAAGGGTTTCCCCTGTACGAGATTGTCTCTTGTCCACCAGTGAAGGCTTTGTACCAGTGTTGGCGAAACGACCACTAGATCGTCCCACTGACCACTTGCCTGAGACCACTGTTTCGCCAACCATTCCTGCATGGGACGCATGCGCAGGCGCGCGTGGGGGACCAGGTAAATGCATGACGCCATCATGCCCAGTAAACGCATTGCTTTGCGTACCGTTATTTGTTGACCGGACTGATAATGCGGAATTTGCAGTAGTATATTCCGAAATCTTTCTTCTGAAGGAAAGGTCAAGCCCTCCTGGGTATCCAGGATTGCTCCTAGGAATTGTTTTGAGGTGCTTGGCACCAGGCTTGACTTCTTCTCGTTGATTGAGAAGCCTAACTCGTGGAGGAGGTCGATAGTCCTTTGAATGTTTGTCCTGCAAATTCCTGGGGTTTCCCCCGTTATGAGCCAGTCGTCCAGATAAGTATACACTGGGATTGCCTCCCTGCGTAGGTGTGCAGCCGCCACCGCCAGTACCTTGGTGAATACCCTTGGTGCTGAAGCTATCCCGAAGGGCAGTACCTTGAATTGGTAGTGCCGACTGTCCACCTTGAAGCGCAAGTACTTTCTGTGCGCTGGGAACATGGAAATATGAAAATAAGCATCTTTCATATCCAAGGTTGCCATGTAATCCCCCTTTTTTAGGAGGGGGATTACCTCTTGTAGCGTGGTCATACGAAATTTTTGGGGCTTGACATACTTGTTGGCAGGCCGTAAGTCCAATACTGGGCGCATTGTCAAGTCTTTCTTTGGCACAAGGAAGTAAGTTGAATAAATACCCTTGTTTACCTGGTGTCCCGGGACGAGTTCTATCGCGTCCTTTTGTAGAAGAATGGCGATCTGCTCGAGGAGAATCTTCTGATGTTCTAAGGAGTGTACTCTTTGTAATGGAGGATGGTTCCGGGGACGCTGCAGTAGCTCTATACACTATCCCGTGGATACTGTTGACAGCACCCATCTGTCTGATGTGATCCCTTCCCAAGCCTGGGTGAAGTTTGAAATGCGTCCCCCTACTGGGGTTGCATGAGAAGGGACCCTGAACTGAGCGTCACTGCTTTGGTGGAGGCGTGCCACCTCCCTTGCTGGGGCTGCCTCTGCCTTTACCACAACCTCTCCTATTACCTCTGCCGTAACCCTGGATAGCCTGTTGGTTGTTGTTCCACTGTGTACCCTGCCCCTGGGAATAGTTAGATCCTCTCTGGGAATTTTGGCCGTGTGGGCGACGAAAATTACTATTCCCTCTCTGGTTAGGGAGTTTATTGGTTAACTGGCCAAGGGATTTGAGTGTCTCGTATTCGTCCTTGGCATTTTTCAGTGCGTCTTCGACCGCCTTACCAAACAACAGATCGGCTTCCACCGGTTTGTCTAACAATGATGCCTGAGTTTCTGCCTTAAAACCAGACTGCCGTAACCACGCATGTCTCTTGATAACAGTACCTTCTGCTATCAATCTGCCTGCGTTGTCCGCGGCGTCAAAGGTTGCTTTCAAAATGCAACCAGACACGGCTCTACCCTCTGCGGAAATCCGAGCTAATTGGCCCTTTAACAGTTCAGGGGCAGAGGCTATGAGAGCCGCGACTTCTTCCCACTGATGGCAGTTGTAGCTGGCCAACAGGGTGGTGGAGTTAGCAATCCTTGCTTGATAGGCGGACGTTGAGGCTACCTTCCTGACGAAACCATATAGTTTTTTGCTCTCCTTGTCGGGAGGAGCTTCTGACGAAGACAAGGGTGTCCCAGCCCTCTTACGAGTGTTGGTGACAACTGGGGAGTCTGGCTTCAGATGTCCTCTGATATAGAGAGGGACAGACTGAGCTGCCCTGAAAAGTTTTTCAACCCTGGGATTGACTGCTCTGGTGAGGTTTGGGTTCACCAGGGACGGATCTATTCTCCGCTGAATGGATTTAAGGATAGGGATGGTCTGGGCAATAGGCCTCCTTTCTCCCACTAACTCTTCTGCGAAGTCCCTTTCCTCCTGTACACCGTGGGTGTCAATGTGGAAATGTTCTGCTGCGCGAGCGAGAACCTCATTTAGGAGGGGTTGGTTATCGACCGGGGAGTCGGTAACCGGGGATTCGTTCTCTACCGGGGAATCTACTCTGTATGTTTCCGGGTCATCCTCTTCTTCCTCCTGGTCCTCATCATCCCCATAGTAGCCCGTCCTGGTTTGCTCTTCTATCAACCCAAATTCTTGGTCTTCACAAAAGGAAGCCTCTCCTTGCTACCGTGAGTATGGTCTTGCGTAAGGTTGTACCTCGAAGGGTTCGGACCTCATTGGAGTTTCAAACCGGGCCTTCTTACTCGGGGTATAGGATCAGTAGAGCCTGAGGGTGTGGCCCCTTGTGGATCATACGAGAGGAAATGTTCTGGATTTTTATCATAAAAATCAGCCAAAGAAGACATTCTTGACATGACCCTATCTATGTCTTCACTGGACCATTTTTTGGAACTGGGAATGACTCCCTCAGCAAGTCTATGGGATTTATCTTGAGTAGCCTTGCTGGTTGTGGACCTATCAGCAGACCTGGGCTTGTCTGTCTGTTTAGGGGGGGTGGAGTGTTTCACAGGTGTGGAAGAATGTACAGGTAGTTTCTTCTGCTGTTTTCCCCCCTCCCCGTGCGTAGAAAAAGGTTTTCCCTGTCCCTTAGTGGGTCCGGAGTTTTTCAACGCCTGGCGTCGAGGATCGGGAGAGGTGTCCCTGTCCTTCGAGCATGGGGCCTCGCTGGCTTTAATTGCGGGCTCCGACTCCTGGAGCGCGGCCTGGGGGTGGAAGTCGTCTTCGTCTTCCGACGATCGAACCTCTGTTAGCCTAGGGAGCGAGGCACTCTTTGCAAGAGTGGATGATTGCCTGGAGTCATGCGGCGATCTTGATCGAGAGTGCCCAGAGGACACCGAATCGGACCGTTCTGTCTGTGCCTCTTTCCGAGAACTCGACGTCGTCGAGTCTCGGTTGGACTTAGTGTGTTTAGTGTGTGTAGTATGTGAAGCGCTTGTGTCGCCGGGGGTCTTCCCCATAGCCGCCCTGCCGGACGACCTTTCGAGGTCGGGGACCTGCGCTCGGCTGTCTTTCGACGCCGTAATGCCCTCGCCGTCCGAAAGTACGGCATCGCTGCCATCGCTGAAGGCGCCCTCCGCTGCCATGGCCGCCTGCCTGGCTTGGTGGGCCCAACGCTTCGTCGAACGGTCCTTAAGTGTCTTAGGGTTAAACCTACTACACGCTCTGCAGTTCACTTCGGGGTGGTCCCTCGGCAAGCAGAGATTGCACGTGGCGTGCCTGTCGACCCAAGGGTATTTGCGATTGCACTTGGGGCAGAATTGAAAAGGGGTACCCTCCATACGCACCTTGAGGCAGCGGGCTTGTAAGTGTAGGAAATGTATAAGGTGTACCTATATACCAAGAGTGTACAGTATGTACCACCCCCCACTCTCCCTACTTGCAGGGCCGAGGCCAGCGGCCTACCAGGCCCGGGCCGAGGCCAGCGGCCTTCCGTGGCCCAAATCGGTCATGCAGCAGCCGACGGTCGATTTCTTCTCCAGCCGGCGTCGAGTGTCGAAGTTCGACGTTGGGGTGGGAAAGGATGTCAATAGAATATTATTTTAAATTCTATCAAAAGTATGGCTAAGGCCAGGGGACTCCGCAAAATGCTTCCGACCAGTATGGCGGAAAAAAACAATCTGAGGATCCTAGACGCGTGAGGGATCTTGTGTACAGTGGACGTCACACTAGGGATAGTATTACTGGCACGCCCTGTGTCGACGCCCATTTGAGTTTGGAAAAACAAACTAATACTCCGCAGCTTCCACTAGATGTCGGCCTATGCACAGCATGTGATCTAAGCAGATTCCACAAGCCTCAGAAATATATATATATCTCTCTCTCTCTCTCTGGGACGAAGGCAAACCTACTGGAGCAGAGAGAGACAGACCAAGGGACGAGAGCAGCAGGTCGAAAACCCAAGAGATCCTTACTGGCGGTCATTGCCCGTTTTCTGTGACCACTGTTCCACTAGCCACTGCTGTATGATTCTCATTCTTAGTCGTGCATGAGGTGGTATGAATATGCAGGATACCATCATGCTTAGGAGTCTCATAACTTTCCTGACTGAACATCTGACCTGGCTTGAAAAGGGTGATGACTGTTCATAAAGCCTGCAATCTTTCTGGTGTATATATATAATGCCGAATGCGATTTCCCTGCGCATTCGGCATTATATAAAATGCTGAATCTGAAAATACCAAACTAGGTGAGTGAGGATTGTGGGGGTATCCCCCACACACCTAGTTCGGTATTTTCAGATTCAGGGCTTAAAAGGGGTATCCCCTGCATGCATTAAAAGATAAGCGGGGGCAAAACAACAAAAGCCGGTGAGTTTGAGTTGAAAAATGCGATCAAGTCTGATCCGCAAAGTTGCAACTCTAGCTTTTCGGATTTGTTCCTTTAACGTACAATCCAAGTGGTATGGCCTTGTGGCATCGATGTGCCATGACCACTGCGAGCACCTTGGTGAACACACCTTGAATTGGTAGTGGTATTTGAGTATTTTGAATGAGAGGTATTTTCTGCGACTTGGGAACATTGAATATGAAAGTATGTATATTTTAAACCTAGTGTCGCCATAACATTTCCTTTACAGTAGAGGCATTGCCATCCTGAATTTTTGAGGTTTGACGTATTTGTTTGCTGGTCTTAAATCTAGCACTGGCCTCAGTGTTTTTTTTGGTACCAGAAAATACACTGAGTATGTTCTGGTGTTTACCTGATTTACTGGTACTTCTTCCATTGCTCCCTTTTGTAAGATTTCTTTCATCTCCTCCAGTAGAACCTTTGGATGATCCAGAGGGATGCTTCTCTTTTCGGGAAGATGATTGTGCGGTTCATGTAACAGCTCGATGCAGTAGACTTTTACTGTAGTTAAGACCCACTTGTCTGATATTATCCCCTACCATGAGTAGGTGTGAGCTGTAATGCGACCTAATAGGGTTGCAAGGGAGGGGACTGTTATTGGGCAGTCTTTTGTTAGCAGGGAATAACCATATGAGGCTTGCCCTCCGTCACGTGCTCTACCTCTGAGTGGGTGGCACATGGGTGAGTAAGCACCTGTTCCCTGAGAGTGGCTGCTTTGAAGGTGGAGCTACCCTAGTGCAAGTGCTGTTGGCTTGGTGTGGTGTAGGACAGCGTCTGAAAGGGCAACTTGCCTCCAAATTGTGCCCTCTGTGGATGGGTCTCCCTTAAATCTGGTTCAGACTTTCCAGGGTGTTGTGTTCTTTCCTAGCTTTTTCTAGAGCTTGGTCTACTGCTGTACCCCACAGGCAGACATCCTCGACTGTTTTGTCCAGGAGGTTGGCCTGTGGTTCGCGTTTGAACCCTGACACCCCCACCCCCAAGACATGCATGGCTTTTTAAAATTGTTGCCCTAGTAATAATTCTGCCTGCTGTCTCTGCGACATCCAATGAGTATTTTATCACTGCATTTGAGGTATTTTTTACCTCCACTATTATCTTTAACATTGCTGGTCTAATAGATTCTGCTACTTGAACAGTGAGTTGTTCTATCTCGTCCAATTGGTCTCCATCATGCCTTGCCATAGGAGCTGTTGCGTTAGCAATTCTAACTACATTAACTCCAAAAAGCATAGATCTTTGTACTTTCCTTATCTGGCGGAATTCACTTGTAGGCAGAGGAATTCTTGTACTTCAGAAAGAGGTACAGTCCATGGGGATACTTCATAAGTGCTTGTTTAACAAATGGAGCTCCCCTTACGACCAGATTTGCTAGCCCTGGTTTTTTGGTACGCTTGGAGGCAGAATATCATAGGGGGAAATCTCTACCAACTGGCTGCCTCTCAGAAGAAGGTAGTATATGTTTCTTAGAGTAATGCTATTCTCCAAGAGATACTGCAGGTTTTAGAGAACTCCCAGCCGCTTCATAGGGGAGTTACCACCATAAACTTTCAGGCGAAGGACAATTCCACAAGACATCACGCAGAAGACCACAGGACATTAGGACCACAGCAGTATTATAAATGTAACATTAGGCGTTCTTCAGTAATAAATTGTTTTAGCATAACATGCATCAACTAAGAAACAAAAAGAACAGATGAACTAATCACTTTTTGCTAGGCCAAGCTGCCAACTTGGAACACACATTCCAAGACGGAGGGAGAATTCACAGAGCATCTTATAACCCTTAGGGGCCCTCAGTGGGGCCCACTCACCCAGTGGGGGCCAGGCAACCAGGTCTAGAGTGAATACAGGACAAAATCGAAAACATGATTGTCAGTGGGCTAGAATCCGAGAAATGGTGTCAAAACCGGTCCTCACGTCCATATCAAGTTCCATTTTGTGTGTTCGGAGGACCGTTATCAGTGACAACTCTAAGTGCAGCCTATGTTCTGGGAGGAGGAGGTATTTCATTCTGTTCCACCCCCCATGAGCACTTCTTGGCCTGCGTCAGCGTGGCTTTGTAGTATCTTTGGATATCCGGGTTCATCACTGCCTCAACTTCTTGTGGTGTTGCCATCTACCAGTTCTTATAGCGATGCGAATAGCAAAAAACAGGAAAATGCCCACCAGTAATTTATTCCCTTGCTCCTGAGCCAGGACCACATGTTGGGATAGAGCTCTTGGAATAATATAACTTTTGTGCCTTTATAACGGATGTCTCCCTTGAGCTTAGCCCCTTGTAAAATCTGCTCTTTAATTTTGCAGGGAGTGTATTCTGGTACGCGTATTTGGGATTAAACCTTTGTTGCGCTGAAACACTGAATACAACTGTTGTGTGTGGTCCAGAATTAGCTGCTCCCCTTTAGGAAGCAAGACGATCAACTTGAGGAGTGTGCTTAGGAATCCTTAGATATCTTGATCAAATATACGGTCAGTATTATCCTTATGCGGATATGGTTTGTGTGTGCCTGGTTTTTCAAGTCTTCCTGCTTCGAGTGAGGTATCTCAATCTGGAATTCTAGCACCTGGACTCGGCTGGTTAGGTCGACTAGGTTGTGTGGCTACTCGCAGGAAACATCTTCCATTTGTTTTTGTTTTTTAAAAATGTTTTTATTAAACATTTGTTTTATTTCAAACCTTTTGTCACATCTATTATTTTGCCAGAAACCTAAGTTCCAATTTTATGAGTCAGTGTTTCTTATTGGCCTTTTAAGATAAAATGGTCCAAGTGACTGCTGTTGTGTAGTTCATCTTGCATGGTGCATTGTTTTTGGATTACTCGGTGAGTCAGACGACAAAATGACCCGCTTTAGGAACTTTACAAGGGCAGATTTTGCAGGAAAAGAATCTCCAGACTGAAAAGTGTTCCACAGCTCTTCAGCCACATGTGATTTTCTTATTATCAGTAGAGGACCAAGGAGTAGAGTTCTCTTCTCCATCAAGCCCATACAAAAAAGTGTGGGATGTTTTACTGTTTCTTGTAACCCCTCTAGATGGCAGAATCTGCAAACTTCTGGGGTACCTTGGGCATTGCAAAGCACCAGAATTTGACGAGTGGAATATTCATCCTGAATCGCATATACCAACAGTTTGGAAATGTGGATAAGTATTTGGGGAGGGAGCCCCAAGTCTTGTGTTCATCTTTCATAGCAATATTCCAGTCTGTATAGGTTTTATTTGTTGGTCGTCTAGTTTAACTTCCATATGGGCGAACAAGGCTTGACAGCAGCTTTCACATTCCAATAAGAAGGTGTTTTTCTTGGAGTTAAACGATCTTTCTAGTATTTGTAAGGTTTCGGCGTGTTGGTTCCTTTGCATTTTCTGTAAAGAGAAAGTCTTCCCGGTCACCTATGCGTTTAGTGAAATTAAGCCCAGTTCGAACCGTATCACCGACATCGGGATCAGGTTAGGAAGTTTTAGGATTTTCCACCAAAAGACTCCTTCCAAGGCAGATCATAGACGCCTTAAAGAAGGTCAAGATGGGCTCCAAGGAAAATGTCCCACATTTTCTGTGTAGCAATCTCCCTTCAGTGATCAGCGGGTTTAGTTTTGCTTGCAAGCCCTTTGGCCGTGGGAGGTCAATTTCAGTGTTAATTAGTGAGCCGGGATATGTAACTTGATCCGCTATTGTTAAAGGGCTTTTCTTGATGAATCATGTCGGTACTCTATGGCCGCGGCTATGATCGCCCAGAATCATAATAGTAGTCTTTGCTGGATTCTTATCGAGCCTGTTTTTCATTAAGTAGTCATCCAGGGCATTTATACTCCTTTGTAGACCGATGGAGGCAAGATCAAACTGGACAATGTTTTCTGCTTAAAGTAGATTTATCACTGGTTCAGTGGCCAGCTTGGGGGGATGCAGTCTAGCTTTTGGCCATACTTCTTTAAGATCTGAAATGATCAAGCCAAACAAGGTAGGAGCCAGTAGCTATCCCCGTTTCAGGCCCCCTGATGTATTAATTGCATGGGACAGTATGCCATGTGTCCCGGGGTGAATCCTGATGTTGGTATGGTCGTAGAGGGATTGAATAGCTTCCTGTAAGTCAGTAGGACATAGAGGGATTGAATAGCTTCCTGTAAGACAGTAGGACATTGCCACACCTTCAGTTTTGTCCAGAGAAGTTGCTGGTTAACGCTGTCAAAAGCCTTTTTAATACCTATGAATGCTACATAGATGTTTATTTTCTCTTTAAAGGCTTTGGCTTTTAATACATTGATCACAAAGAGGTTTATTTCAGTACCGACCCCTTTCACAAATCCCCCCTGTCTACGGTTGTCTACATCAGATTCTTTCATCCAGCGTTGGAGATGTTTTAGGAGGAAGGTGGCAAATCGCTTGCCCACTGAATCCGAAAGCGATATTGGTCGATAATTAGAAGGGTCTGATCTAGGTACCTGTTCGTAAATTGGCACTATTATCGCTGAGCGCCAAGAATCCAGAATCATACTCTGCTCAGGATTTGGTTAAACAATGTGTGTATAAAAGGAATCCAAGATTCTGGAACTTTTTTTATCATTGAATTCGAAATCTGGTCTGGTCCCGGGGCTCTCGATTGATTGGCCTTTTTAATTAGAAGTTCCACGTTGAGATAATCAAGTTGGAAAGCCCACCCCCAACCTGGTTTCTCTGTTGGCATTTTGTGTAGGCTGTCTAAAAGCTGCTCATAAAAGTGGATCCTGACTTTTTCTGAGACTATGTGAAGCAGGGGGCCTACTCCTCCCAACTGACATCCATTTAATAAACGCCAAATTGATCTGGCGTCTGCTCAGCGTCCAATTGAGTCAGCTCAGCTTTGTGTAGTGACAACCAATTCTTAAACCGTTGCTTCCTTTTTCTTATTTGGATTAAGTATTGAAACTCACGTTTCTTCGCCATGTGCTTGACATCTCGATTAAGGAGTTTTTTTCTCGAGAGCAATTCTTTTGTTAGGAGGGTGTCTAGAAGGTATTTCCAGTGAGAGTTGCTTTCAAGGGCCATTGTAATTCCTGGAGAGGGACATAGTTTATTCCCTCGTCATACAACGGCATGTCAATAGCTTTTTTTCATAAACGAAGTATATAGTGATCACTCATACTTTGTCCACGAGGACGGCTCAAGGTCCACACTGTACGTTTCTATCTTGCACCTGGTCCCCCCGACTCCACATACATTTAAGTGAAGCACAGTCACTGGTGGTTTTCCCCCACGATTACTTCTAGTGCAACAATGCTCTGAATTAGTTGACTGGAAACAAAGATAGTCTAGAGTGCTTGATCGGGGTCCATGTTGGTTTAGCCAGTTGATCACCAGTTGTTTGGCCGTTGAGGATATGCAGGTCAAAGCTTGTCATCATATTCCACCATTCGGAAGCTCTCGCCTCTCCTTGGATTCTGAGATCCCATTGTGATGGGTGGGAGGGTCCTGTTTTAGTGATGCATTGACAGTTTAGGTCACCACCCACGATGGTAAAGTTGGGTGAAATAGAATAGTCCAGTGGCCAATGGAGGATGCCAAAAGTTCTAAGACTTCACCTGTGGATAAGACAGCCAGGATCCAGTAGATGTTAATAAGTTGGCCTTTGGAAGCTCCTTCGAGGAGGGTTATCTTTCAAGCAGATTTGTAGAAACGGGCAGGGACTTTCAAATGATACTGTAGTAAAGCCAGACCCGTTTCGCACATACGCGGGGGTAAATAGGGTAGTAAATCCGTCAAGGGACGGAGGCTCGCGGAGCCAGGTTTCCTGCAAGCATAGAACATTTAGTTCTCCGATTATATCACTGTCGCTGGAAAGATGGGCTGGACCTCTGATGTTCCAGAATGCCATCTTTCGCAAAGAACTTCATGGCTAATCTTTAAATTGAGTCCCTGAACAGCCGGAAGTCACAACACCCATTTTCTGAGCCATTGCTTTGCCAGATGTATTGTTAAGCTTAATTGAGCGTTAATCAGAATCTGAGGTCATGAATGTAATTTTCACGTACCTCTTGAGCATCTAGATGACAGTGCTGAGGGACCTACCAACAAATCTTTAGCCATAGGGTGGGAAGCATGTTGGTACTGTTCCAGCTTAGAAGACCATCCCGGCTCTTTATTGGTGGTTCGCATCAATTTGGTAGGTGAGCAGAGCCTCGGTTGCAATGCTCTCAGTGGGGAAAGTGGGGCTTCAAGTGTCCGGTGGTCACGACAATCAAACCCCATCGGAGGATCATATGTGCCATCTCGAGGAGCAAAGATTTCACTCCTTGGGAGCAAAGATGTAGTATAACACTGTCCGTCGAGTGATCACTAGGAAAGTCGACAATTAAGATATCATCAGTTTTGAGGAATTTTAGCAATGGGACATTGTGCAAGAGACTCATAACGTTGGCACGGTACAGAATCAGGCCGTCTCGGGTTGGTAGAAGACATGCCAAGACTATTTTAGGTGATGAAACACCGGAGCGTCTGTAGGGGTGGTCATCCCATCGTGTCTCTCTATTGAAAGAGGCAAGGTTTCTCTTAGGGTTGAGGTAAGAAGACAAGATATATGATAGGACATTTATAGCGCCCCTATACACAAGTGTTTTAAGGCGCAAACACAAGTGTTTCAAGCTCCCGTGCATATGTTGGCAATAATTGTCCTTGTGGCGATGTGGCGGCTAGCCTAGCCTGTTGAGTAGCATTGTTTTTCCATCTTTCGTCCAAGGCTCTGCGGTGGACGAGTAGATCCTGTGGAGGACTTCGAGGATCGATGCACAGCCCCAACGACTTGTTGGCAGCGTCCATGGACGGGAAAGTCGAAGTTGAGATTATCCGTCGACCAGATAGAAGGGGGGCCCGGAAGCTCTTCGTCGATGACATCAGACACGCTATGGGAGTACATAGAGCAATTCAAGCACGCTTCTAGGGTATCGCCGAGAGTCGCGATCGGATAGGGTCCTCTCGATTGGAAAGTATCCAAATGGAGGTTGGATTTTTGGATCTGGAGCCAAATTTTCCGAGCGCCGATTGTCCTTTGCTGTGTTTGGCCAGTTGGTTGAAAAATCTGGCTCTTCAAACCGGACGCCTTAGGCACACTGGATTTGGTCGTGGCCTGGTGTTTAGGTTTCTTGACTTGTGGTTGGGCTCCATCATTTCCCTTTTCTAGTTTCCTCTTTTTGTGTAGCCAAAGATGGAAAAGAGGTTTGACCCTCCGGATTTCATAGCCTTTGACACAGAAATACAGGGATGAAGGGGCAAAGTTGGTGGGTAGCAGAATTGCTTGGTCTCAGATCAATCACAGACTCTGGCTTGGGTTTTGTCATTAGCGTTTTTGCTGGTAAAGAGGCCAGAGGGGTTTCTCCAGTTGTAGCTTATAGTGGCATAAGAAGATCCACCTCAACAGCTCTGAGGGGACTTCCCAGAGTGGCTGAGTGAATGAGGGAGGAGTTGGTGGATATGTTCACAGGAAAGATGGCATCACTTGTATTGTTTAGAAACCGAATTCCTTTTGTGGACCATTGTTTTTAAGTGAAGGAGGTCTAAAACTGCGTTTAGCAAATATTTATTAGCTCAAGAGCGTTTTCGATCTCTCTCTGTATCCAGTTGTGACATGAGATTTCCTGGTCCACTGTGGACTGAAGTGATGAAAGATTCAATGAATACCATTTTGGAATGCATTACGGCAAGGAGAGTAGTTTGGTCATTGTATCATTCATTGTCTCAAAGCTTGATAAGAGGCAACAGAGAGGTTGTCATGGCAGCTGTCAGATTATCAGGTATGTTATAGTTAGACTGAATACGTTCCTCACTCAGGGCTTTTGTCAAGTTTGACTAGAAATAAGAGAGCGTATTAAGAGTTGATGGTAAACCTGCTGGGTTGTGAGTCGTCGGCAAGAATAATATCTTTCCTATGAATGAGATGGTGGCTTCACTCTGTAAAAGCTCTGCATTCATTCGATCTAGTGCTGTTGTTGCACTCGAACAGGAGAAAGGCAACGCATGAGCGCGAATTAGATCTGTGTTGTTAACAGCAGTGAAAGAGCAGGCGGAGCTTGTGGGTGCAAAGATGTCTGGATTTGGGGAAGCATTTTCCTTTTGTGGTGTCCGATAGTCCTGCACATTCAGTTCCACCAGAAGCATCCTACAGCTAGGTTCTAGCATCTTTTAACTGGAGCCCCTCTCCATTATCCTTACCTTCAAACCCATTTTTTTCCTGGGCCAATATTAAGCATGTTTGGGTTTTAGGAGGATAACAGGGCTTGGGGGGCACTTTAAGCACAATAATCACAGTACTCAACTGTGATTTCGACTGAAGTCTAGTCCTGGGCATCGGAAAAAACATTAGAGCCGACTCCATCAGAATTACTTGGGTCAGTAGCTTGCTTCCTGCTTCACAAGCAACACAAACACTCCAGCACACTCCGCGAACTGTCTGAGTTTAAGCTGTGCACTGGCGACAAGGGTGGTAGAAGCAGGTACTGCAGGCAATAAGGAAGCTATAGAGGTTGAGAACCTTCCATTTCTTTTACCCTTTCCTCCACTGCAAGGATTTTGTTATCCAGAGAGGAGGCCGTCTGGATTAATTCTGCAATACTTCTATGGATTTCTATTAGGCTGTCCAAAAAGGAGCTTTTGCAAGATGTTTTGTCGCCAGAGCATCTAGATTTGGCGGCAGTCCTGGGTTTGCGTGAACTTGAGCTATCATAGTGAGCTCCTTCTACTTGACTTGTACATGGCTCAATAAGATCACCGAGACTATAGGTGTACCTCCTTTGGTTTGTTCAGCCATTTTGAAAGTTGGGGAATTTTAATTTACACTGGCCAAGAGTCACCAGGTCTTATAATTGGCGAATGTGTGCATTTGGAGTTGCTAAGTATGAATGGGTTTTATTAGTTGAGTGGCCAGCCACCTTTTACTGACCAGGCTTAGTGCTACCAGATCACTCTTGATTAGTTCTGGGGTCTGACTCCAGGGATACCTCACTAAAGGAAGTCAACCATTGGGGTGGGTTGTGTATGGTAATAGAGATAGGGACTAGAATGTTTAAGGGCAGTCAGTGGGTGGGTAAATAACCAAATACCCACAGGATGTGTTCCCCCCCCCCCTCCTCACATCCGATCTTTCTCCTAGGTTTACTGGCCATGGTAATTTTCAGTAGCACTTACATTGCCACTCAATATCCAACACTAAAAATGCAGTAAAAGAGGACCGCCATGAAAAGGGAGCAGGCTGCTCGACCAGAAAAGAGACCCATTTCCATGGCAGAAGAGGGAAGAGGAAGTTATGTTAGATAGCTCTTGCTAACACTGTTTGTCATAATGTGCGTTTGTAATATCTGAATTACAGATACTAAATTTATCAATCCAAAAAGGATCAATTGTCAACCCGGCACAGCAGTTCTATGTGATTTCTTTGTAATGCTTCAGTCGGCAAAAATAAATTGGAAATGCACAGCTTTAAAGTACTGCTACCCAATCATTTCACATGGAGTGGACTCATACAACCTCTTGGACTACCACTTATAATCCCTGTTGCACACCTCCCCAAAACAAAATGCACTCCTAGTTGCAAGGGAGTTTTTCCCTATTTCACATGTTTTTCCACTTTGTTATAAAACATGCAACAGCCCTGACCTGATTAGAACCTTTGACCTGCGGGATAAGCTTGAATCTCTGCAGCTTACCTCATTCATCAAACTGATCGGGAGTTTTTTTCTTGCAGAGAGGTGGGGCGGGAGAGATGTCTATTAAGTGATTATAGGAAGCACAGAGTAATGTCATTGAAACAACTGCGCTGTTCATGCATTTTAGTATAACTATGTGTAGGTTTTTGAAAAGTGCCAAAAATACAACTATTATTTGGTTTGTGTCACTGTCCTACTAAGAATGAACACTTTCAATGGCATGACTGGCTCAATTTTTAGAATGAGTTTGAGTGCAGACCTTTCTAAAGTTTAAAAACCTTTTGTTACTAACAGAATAGGTGCTGCATACAAGCCATCAAGTGCCATACCAATACAATCTCCACTGGCACACTCTGTACCCTTGTAAAGTCGATGGTACTTGCATCAAACACATGCATATAAATAGAACTGAGTGGGCGGCTGTCACCTTTTCCTCTGGTCTCATGCTGGTCATCAATTCACACGCACACTAATTCCATTCTTCAAAACAAAAGGTCATGAGGTTTGCAACAATAATGCTGAATTCCATTCAAAGTTAAGAAGCAATCTTGATCCGTGTAATTCATCATAATTACAGTTTCCAACTTAGCCATGTGGAAAACATTCTAATTCAGAAGAAGGTAGAGAAAATGTGCAAACCTCATAGTGTTCATACTCGTCGACATCAAAATGTTCAAAGTCAAAAAATCCATGCTGCAATGCCTGAAAACAAGAAAACTACAATTAATTAAAAAATAGGTTGGATATCATTAAACACGAGAACTAAACCTACCGCTTAAATGAAAATGAGATCCAGTTTCAAACTATCACATTGCAATGCAATTGGCCCTACTGAATGTTAGATTAAGCTTTGTGATAATTGCTGGCTAGTGGAAAACACGTACAAACATTTGGACTCCTTTCTGCCCACTAATGTTAAAAGAGACGAGCAACCAACTCAGAGAAAATGGCAGGAAAATGACAAAAGCAAGCAGGATGGAAGATAATAGGAACGTTAGACCTTTGACCTAAAGATAGTGACGATCCTATAAAACCTCAAGAACAAAAATAATAAACTAAGAACAAGTCTTTATGTTAACAATTTACTTTGGTGTCCAGGCTTTAGACTGTTTAGGCACTGCAAAGCCACTTCTTTAAAGTTAGCAGGCAAGCTTTAGACCACTACAGGGTGGAGCTTTCTATGTGTTATGTCATCAAGAATTGCTAGGCACCCATTTTACATTTTATCAGTTATCCAAGCACAAATGGACACAACAAAAGACGTACACTTTACAGAAAAAAATTTTGGGGGTAATTCATAGAATTCATCGCACAAGTGGCGCACGCGGCTGGCGCAGTGTGCGCGTGCGACAGTCTGCGCCAGACGCGTGCGCCAAAATCCATTTCCGCGCACAGCATATTCATGGATTTTAACCTCCATTACCAGCCGTGGCGCATCGACCCTGCAGCAGCGCCAGTTATGCCCCCAACCCCTCCCCATGCGCCATGCACAGCGCACAAATCCCGTACACGGCGCACAGGGCAGTGGACCAGCATACAGGCCCCCCAACCACGAAAACACCTGTAAAACTCCCCGCGCACCCCTCCGAATACATGTACACCCCTGTGCGTGGAGTTTCACATGCGATTGGCCCTGTGCGAGCGGGGTACGTGGATTTCGGGGGTGCGCGGGAAGTTTCACATACGATTGGCCCTGTGCGAGCGGGGTACGTGGATTTCGGGGGTGCACGGGAAGTTTCACACGCGATTGGCCCTGTGCGAGCGGGGTACGTGGATTTCGGGGGTACACGGGAAGTGTCACACACGATTAGCCCTGTGTGAGCGGGGTACGTGGATTTCGTGGGTGCGCAGGAAGATTCACACGTGAATTGGCAGTGTGGGTCCTCCCATGTGTGCCCTCTACCCCCTCCACAGCCCCTGCAGGCAGCCCACACCACAGGGGACTACCCTGCACCCCTAACTTGGTCATGTCCTGCAGGCAGCCCATCCACCATGGGCATGCCCCCCAGCCAGCCCACATGTCACCTTGCACTAGTGATCACCAACTCATGTCCCCCAGCACCCCCACCCCCTCCCCATCCCCGAGGGTCACCTGCCAGCAGGGCCCGGCTCATGCCCCCCAGCACCCCCAGCCCCCCCCATCAGTGAGGGTCACCTGCCAGCAGGGGCCGGCTCATGTCCCCCAGCACCCCCACAACAGTGAGGGTCACCTGCCAGCAGGGCACGACTCGTGTCCCACCAGCAACCCCACCCCCCCCCCCATCAGTGAGGGTCAGAGCCCGACTCATGACCCCCCCGCACCCCCATCAGTGAGGGTCACCTGCCAGCAGGGCCGGACTCATGTCACCCAGCACCCCCAAGCCCCCCCCGTCAGTGAGGGTCACCTGCCAGAAGAGCCCGACTCATGTCCCCCCAGGACCCCCACCCACCCAGCACTGACGGGCACCTGCCAGCAGGGCCCGACTCATGTCCCCCAGCACCCCCACCATCAGTGAGGGTCACCTCATGTCCCCTTACAACACGAAAGGAAGATGCACAATCATGGCCATCATGTGCACCAAAATACCACTGCACACCACCCCAGTCTTGACATGCAATGATTTCACCAATCCACCCCACCCCACACTGACATGCCTATGTCAGGACACAAATCAAAGGTCAACCATGTACATCAACACATGTCCGTCACACACACATACTATTTGCCATAGATTGTGTAAAACCACAATTTCACATGCATGAACCCAATGAGCAAATCCCACACATGGAATTAAAATATCACAATGTATTATTAACAAAATCAATGTAATGAAATGAAAGGCCAAAAAAATCAACAAACATGAAATGAAATGCATGTCCAAAAATATGAAAAATGAAATGTAGATGAAATCCAAAAAAAACTGAAGGAAAATAGTCCAAAATCATTGTCCGCAAAAAGAAATCCAAAGGAAACGTAAAATCAAAAATCCATTGCCCCATGGTGAAATCCAAATAAAAAGCACACATGAATCCAAAGTCCAACTATGTACAATCAATTTTGTAATTGCCCATGGTTAAATCCAAATAAAAAGCACACATGAATCCAAAGTCCAACTATGTACAATCAATTTTGTAAGGGTCCATGAGCCCAACGAAAGACATGTAGCCTATCTAAAAAACTACTTAAGAAAAGAACTATATACAAAAGTGTGGGGCATAGTCCAATCACCCCAAAAGAAATGAAAACGAAAATTAAACCTAACACTAAAAACTATTTACAATGGCAGCAGGTTAGTCCCACGGCTCACTTTCCGATGTCCCGGGCCAGGGCATCATCGAACTCCTGTTCGATGTCCTGGAGGCGGTCCTCTTACATGGCCCCAAGGGTTCGCAGGGACGATTTCATGTTGGACTCCAACTCCCTGAGAATGGCCTTGAGGCACTCGGCCGCCTCAGTGCACTCTGCATGGAGTTCTCCGCCCTGACCATCGTGAGCCGTGCCTCTTCTGCCCCGCGCCGCTCCGCATCTATACGCCAGCCCAACCGCAGCCACACGGAAGACACACCCATTCCAGGGGTCTCCTGCCCTCTGGCCGATGCCTGCCCCTCTGATGTTGATAGCCCGAGCCATCATTGCTCCCACCTAGAGCGTGCTGCTGCTGTCCATGTGCCCTGTCTGATGATGCCTGCACATCCTCCATCAGCTGGTCTTCAGTTGTTGTGGTGTCCACCCCTGCTGGACCGCCGACTCCAGACTGTGGCAGGGATGTGATCTCCACCAAGCTGGTTGTGTTGGTCAGGCCAGATCCACAGGGGGCCCTGGTGGAATCTGAGCCGGAAGACGGCAGGGAGAACGACTGGCGCATAGTCTCCACAGAGGAGGAGGGGTCCGTCAGAGTGCGCGACACATGTAGGAACCCACTGACCAGGGCCCCTCCCAACAGTGCCACGTCACGATGCTGCTGTTCGTGATGGCGGGCGTGTTCCGCCCAGGAAGCACGCACGTCATCACAAATGTCACGGGTGCGCAACGCGACACCAACCAGGACGGAGCCCATACGGTCGTGGGACCCCCTCGTCCGCAGGTAGTGGAGAGGCAGATGATGTGGCACTCCCCCCTACCTGCGGACAGGCCTGGGACGGGGCATCCCTGCTGGTGCATAGTGGTGCAGTCACAGGGTCAAGGACAGCGACATGCACAGGCTCCTCCGCGGTGACCTGTGCTGCCTCCTGACCCTGGCCCTGGACTGCACCACTTGCACCAGTGGTACTACCCCCAACAGGCCCCATGTGCGGCTCAGTAGCGGGCTCCTCCTCCTCTGTGGAGACCACCAAACTGGATGTCTCCACACTGTATTCCGCCATTGCAAGCCATTGTGGGGGCTCACCCAGCCCTTCCGCTACAGCCGTAGTGGCAATTCCTGGGAGGGTGGCTGGGCCTTGCGTCGCCGCCCGGTGGAGGCATCCCCGCCGCTTGGCTCCTCAGCGCTGTCTCCGCCCTCTTCTTCACTTGACGCTGCGTAGAGGGAGACATAAAACACAGGCATCAGGGTACAGTACACTATTCCACTAGACAGAAAGCAATAACACATGAGTGGCTCTGTCAAATGTCACTTCCATCCTGTCCCTCCACAATACATGGGTAAATGCACGCAACACTCATGCAGAAACAGGCACGGCGCCTGCAATCAACATCAGCATCCATGCACAAGGGCCTCTTTTAACCAAAATGTTGCCTTCAAACTCGCATGCATCATGGCTCACACTGATCCCATGCACACATATCACCGGCGGGTCATGCATCATGGCTTGTATACCACAGACACAGTGGATAGACAGTGTGCATACAACGGTGACCGCACTGCATGAGTGAATGTACACATCATCACGGACATGTGTCATGCATCCATGGCGTTTCAAAGTCACACACACACTTCTCAGACACACACATGTGCACCACACATGTACATGAGAGCAGCACCCATCCCTCACCCCCCTCCACGTCCAAGAACAGAGACTGGCATGCATTCATGTGTGCATTCCGCATACAGCTCCCCATGCTGCATTGGAACACATGCACCATCCATGTGGTTCACACATTAATGGTCTCACATGCATGACCATTATGTCCCTGCACACACACATCCATACATGGCCTATGTCACACATACAGGCAAGTATCAGACTACCAGCACACTGCAACATGCCCTGTCTCACACAGCAATGCTTGGCCACTTACCACTCAACACCAGACGGGTCTGCCTCCGAAGGATCTGGGCATGGAGCGCTGGGCCTACGCGTTCCAGGACCCTCATCTGGATGTTGCTCATGCTGACCCGCCCCCCCTCCGCGAGGCGCCGGGTCTTGTAGAGGGTCCTGGACCTGAAGTCCTCCTAGCGCTTCCGGACGTGCTTGATGTCACGGGTTGCCACCCCCTCCGCGTTGATGGCAACCACTGCGTCCCCCCAGATCCTCTCCTGTTGTTCCTTGTTGGCGCGTGATGTTCTGAAGAGGGCATTATAGTGCCCCAGGAAATGCTCCACCAGGACACCAACTTCCTTCTTACTGAAGCTGGTGGCCCTCTGCCTCTCTGGCTGGGGGTCACCAGTGGTCTCAGATGGTGTTTGCCCTGACATGGCGACCCCGAGGCAGACGTGGGTGGGCAACTGGGTCCTGGGGCTGGGCTGTGGAGCGATGGTATCCCAGTCGGGAGTCTTCTGTTCCAGCAGGGGTGGACACCGCAACTGGACCCTGGCAGATGGCTGGCGTGCAGGCACCAAATAGCAGGGCACGTGGGCAGCAGGCAGGAAGCAGCAGATGGCTGGTGGGAGCGTGCTCGGGGTTCTTGGGGGCAGGAAAATGGCCTTTTGGGCAGGAGCATGGTCTTCCGTGTGTTTTCCCGTGGCCAGCTTGATACGGAGTGATTTGGCACGTGGAAAAAGTGCACATCAGCGTGAAATCCAAGGAAAGGCCCTTAGCGCTTAAGTGACGTTACACGTGCGGGCGTTCCCCACAACATGGGTGCATTGTGATTCAGCACGTGAGAAAACTGCACATCACCCGTGCTATTGGAGGAAAGCGCCTTAGCGCGTAAGTGATGTTGCATGTGTGGGCTGGCTTAAAAGATATGAGTATCACGCTATTTTCTTGTACGTGCTTTTTGTGGAGAGCGAGCGGGTGTTTCTTGTACTTCTTGTCGGTTCACACGCGATTACTTCACAACGTTTCCAGTTCATACTCCGTTTCCTCAGACTGCGTTCTTTTCTTCTTTTGGCGGGGGTGCTGCCAACGCGCACACGTGCGTCTTTTTCACGTTCTTTTTCAAGGCAGACGGTGAGTCGCACACGTATTTTCCAACTGTGGTTGCCCCCGTGTGTCGCGTACCCCAGGCTGCGTGTTACACGCGTATGCTTATTTTTGTGTTTCTGGGTGCCACAGCGTAGTGCGGGTTCATTTTTCCACGCACGTGGTCTACCAGGGGTTGCGTGCACGTGTACTTTTGTTTTTGGGGTGCCTGTGCATTGCGTGACCCGTCATCTTCCCCCCAGGGGTCACATCCAGCCTTGCTAGAGCACTAGGGTACGAATTCCATCTAGTACCCTACCCCTTTCACCCCAATTGCCCAGGGCAATCGTTTACTGCAACTCCCATACGCACAACATCAGTGCCATGGTTGGGAGGCGACCAAGCAGTAAGGGAGGCAAAGGTGGCGACCTCCAAAAGGTGGGCGTGGTGGGCACGGTACGGGACGTGGCCAGGATTTGTAGGGTGCCCCTAGAGTCCCGTGTGTGGAGGACCAATCGGGGACACCTATGCCCCCCACCCCAATGGTTGTGGGAAACGTAGCCGACACCATCCCAGCTCAGCCCTTGTTGGACCGGCCCATTTTGTCAACTGAACCGGCACAGGATGACTCCGAGGCTGACTTCCAGGTCAGCAAGTCTAATCCACGTGTGCCGGTGAAAGTTGCTGACACCAGGCCACGTGGATCTGGGGCAGCAATGTCATCTGCTGCATCAAGTAGGCTGGGTGGGGAGGATGCAGGGGCAGCTGCAGCTCAATCCACCCCAGCTCCGAGTCTCCCAGCCGGGACAGTGTCGGTCCAGGTCCATTACACCGACATTGGCCCTGCTGACATCACCCTGCAGCCAATGCCTGCACCAAGACCTATGGTCATTGTGCCTTTACAGGCTTCTAGTACCAGTCCACCTGCGCTTCTGCCCCTAGTGACCAGAGCGGTGTAAGCCACTCAGGATCCGCACCACCTTACAAGAGGAAGAAGGGTGCTCTTGCACTACAGGCTGAGACCCCAAACACAGCTACACACTGCGGCACATCAAGGAAGCCTAGCTTGAAGGACGCCGAACTTGATACACTTGTGGCCTATGTGTCGGCACATAGCCGCGAAATGTTGGTGACTTCAGGCTGTAAAACTACGCCTGCTCAAAGTAGGGCCCACTGGCAGACCATCGCAGACCACATTAGTGCCCTTGGATTTGTGAGGCGCACAGCTGATGATTACAAGCGGTGGAATCACCTGAAACGCAGAGCAAAGAACAAGCTGGCTTCAAATCATGCCTCTACTCTGGTGACTGGCGGTGGGTCTCCACCAGAGGACGACCAACTCACTGAACATGAGTCTGTTGCTGGAACCTTCATCACAGAGGAACAGATCCAAGGCGTGGGAGACCTACCAGATTATGATGTATTGTCCGATGATTGCCCATGCAAGTGTGTGTAATCCATGTGTATGTTTCTTGGGTGATGTGCAATGATTGAGTGCCAGGTGAGGGTGTGTACTCCTGAGTGGTATGGGTCACCCATGTGCTTCCTCCAACCATTCACCAGCCTTGGGTTTGGGTATGACATTATCCCTTCTGACCACAGTAGCCAATTAACGCCACATTACTGCAGTTGCCCTTGAACTGTCATCTTGCAACAACATTGTTCTGATTTTTCAGTGTTCATTCTGCCTGATTGTTTCAATCCTCCAATTTTTGCAACACATTTTTCTGCCCTAATGCCACATATGTGACATGCTTCCGTCATAGATTACAACCCACATTGCCCCACATTTATTACCTCGTTATGGGAATGATTTGACCATTCAGGCTGATTGAGTAAGGGCCTGCTCACATTAATTTTTGGTCCCTGTTTGAATGTTGAACATGACTGTTGTGTTCTGTCATGTTGAAGTGACCAACCATTGATGTATCCATCTGCCTGCCATCAATGTATTATTGCACACTGGATGTGTTGCAGTGTGTGGCACATGCATATTTTGGCACACTATTTTGCATTTTTCTTCTCATCATGTCCATCTCACATGGATGGGTGACAGTACTCATTCACTGACATATGTACTTGTCAAATGTACCATGGCTATGCTACGTGCCATCTGTGTGCTGACATGTGCCATGTATGTGGATTGACCATGCCACTCACAGGCTAATATGTGATGGCAGTACTATCCAGCATGAAGCACATGTGTTCATTTTCCATCTTGGAGTCCTGAGTGTCTGCTTTTTGCCTCCCTTTCCAAATCATTGACAGTACATGCATGCCAAGGTTACGGTCATGTGGGACATGTGTTGTTCATGTACTGGATCTCTGGCTTGTCAGGCCTATGTGTGCTATGGTGCTCATGCCTGTTTCCATTTGTTGTCTTTCATGTTTTTGAAGGTGATGACGCACTTGATGCTGTAGAGGTGGAGGATATGGTGCAGACCCAGGAAGAATCTCAGGCACGACCGGGCACCAGAGGAGGACGTGGTGCGGTGGTGGGTGAAAACCCAATCCTCCTGCAGACCATACTGTCCAGGGGTGTTTCTGGGTCCACCTCCCCAGACCTCTATGATTCAGGTGCTGAATCGGATGATGTGCTGTCGAAGGGGAGTGTTTATGGCAGGGATGCTGTTCTGTCCAACCCACCTGCACCAGGGGTAGACCTCTCTATGGGGATGTCAGTGTTGGTAACTCCGCCTTTGGCGGTTACGGATGCAGGGTCACACTCACAACATCTGATCCTGTTCCTGGGCCAGCAGATCAGAGGGGGAATGCAGTCCTGCAGCCTCAGGCAGTGCCAGCACAGCAAGATGCAGATCGCCTTGCCCCAAACAGGTGTGGTGCCCGCCGACGCGCTGGCCATGCGCCACAAGGCAATACTGTATGGGAAAACGCCATGTACGGTATAGCAGCACAACAGGGAGCATCGGTTGAAATGATGGCTCAGGCAATGGAGAGGGTGGCGCCACTTCCATTCTCCCCCCTGAAAGGCAGATGGAGCTCCAACAGCAGGCAACAGAGTCCATTTGCCAATCACACAGGGAGGACATGTTGGCGTCCAACAGGTACCGACGGGCGGCACTGGAGACACTGCGCGAAGCCATATCTGTAGAGTCCCAGGGCCACAGGGAAGCCCTGAGTTTAGAACTCCATTTCCTCAGGGAGAATAGGTAGAACCTGAGGCTTCCCGAAATTTTATGGGCAGAACAGCAGCTGGAGCAGCTCACATGTTCGCTCTCAGCTGAGCTGCAGGCAACTCGTGAGGAGATCCGGGCATCACGCGAGGCCATGTGTGCAGAAATGCAGGCAACCTGTGAGGTGCTGCATGGGGATCTCCGTACTATCATCCTCCAGAACAAGACCTTCCACACCCGCATGCTTGCTGCCATGGAGGACCATACCAGGGCTTTGTGTGGGCTGCCTCCCATAGCACCGCCACCTCCTGATGTAGCAGCAGAGGGTGAAGAGAGCGACAGCGGTTCTCCCACAATGGCGTAGCCGTGCAGACCATGAGCCCATGGAGGTATTTATTTTTCCGCAACTTCCATGCAGGTGGGTGTTGGTGTGCACCCTGTCCTCGAACCTCCTGGGTGTGCCCCCTCCCACCCCGGCCCACACATGGCCATTTTTTATTTATTTTTTTACAGTGTGTTGCCTTGTGTGGCTCCCGTGGGCATCCACTGTATTCCAGCTGGGCACATGCAGGCTTGTCCTGTGTTTGGGTTAGATGCTTGGGTTCCTGACACACACCCTTCCTGCTTCCCCTTTCCATGGGCTTGCAAAGGGTGTGACCAAGTGACAGTGACTTGCACAGTGACATTGGGCTCCCATGAGCTGTGTGGGCAGTCTGTGGTCAAAACTGTGTGGACATCCCTAGTGGGGATTGTTGTTGTATTGAACACTGCATGGTGTATTGATATGTGCGTGTGCATCCATGTCTTCCTCCTTATTCACAGGTACCTTCTTCATGTCTTTACAAGGCTGTCTCCTTTGCAGATCCAGTTCATGTTGTATGCAGTACGCTGACACATTTGCCTGACAGCAACCCTCTGCAGTTGGAAGGGGTCGATGTGCTGGCTTATTCAGGTTGTAAGACTTGCCCTACTTTGATTTTGTACTGTCATAATTTGGCCCTGTTTCATCCTGTGCTGCTGTATTGTGTTGCTGGTAAGTATTTGTTCATGTGTGCTGTTTGTTATTGATTACTGGTAGTATATGGTCTGTGGCCTGTTTCCATTTGGGACAGTGCACTTTGTGACACTTGTGTCATGTGTTGTGCTTTCATTTGTTTGGTTTCACATTGCATGACATGCCATGGTGTGTTGGGTAGCTGAGATGGGGAGGGGTTGGGTGACATGGCACTATTTTCATGTTGTATTTTGCAAGGGGGTAGTCATTCATGCAGCATAAATGTGTGCCTTTTTGTGACACAGCATTGGTTGTCTTTCATTAGGTAGGGATGCACACAATGTAACACTTCCAGGTGACCAAACTCAGGCGGGTATGGTTGTGACAGTTGACTGCCCCTTATGTCATCATCATTGATTGTCAGCTGGTATGTGCCAGGGCTGTGTGCACTCCATAGGGGTGTGATTTTAGGTGAAGTAATTAGCCACCAGCTGCGTACGGGCTGCCTCACCACGTACCCTTTCCCCTCCCAAGTGCAGCGGCCGTGCATGTGGTTGGGGATGTGGGGGCACCACCATGTCCACCCGCAAGCCCCGGCGTGTGGCAGCGTTGTGCAGGACACATGCTGCCACTATAATCCTGCACACTACTGGGGGCGCGTATAGCAGCTGCCCATCAGAGCGATCCAGGTAGGGAAAGCGTGACTTGAGCACTCCGAATGTGCGCTCCACTATGCCCCGGGTTGCAATATGGGCTGTGTTGTATCTTACCTCGGGTGGTGTGGTGGGGTTCCGAATTGGCGTCATCATGTGGGTTGTGACATTACTCAGTATCTGACATGCATGCATGTGCAGAGGCATTTATACTCACCAAGCAGCCATGTATCGCCATGCCGCCCAGCTTCTAGGTCCCGGTTTAGGGGTGACATTCTGAAAATGAAACTGTCATGGGTGGACCCTGGATAGTTGGCATATACTGAGGTGATGATTCCCTTGGCATCACATACTACCTGCACGTTGATGGAATGCCAGTGCTTGCGGTTTCTATAGATGTGCTCAGTTGCCCTGGGAGGACGTAGAGCCACATGGGTGCAATCAATGGCACCTAGCACTTTGGGGAAGTGTGCCACCCCGTAAAAGTCCTGGACGGCAGCCTGCCTTTCTGCAGGTGTTCTGGGCATGTATATGTGCCTGTGGACTGAAGAGCTTGCAGTCATGATGGCCAACCCCTGGTGTAGGCAGCGTGACTGCGGACCTGTGACACCCCCCCCCCCCACTATGGCACTTGTTCGCTGAAATGAACCAGTGGCCAAGAAATGCAGTACATTGAGCACCTTTTCCAAGGGGCACAGTGCTTGGGAGAACAGGGTGGGTGATGTGAGGTCATCCTCCCACTCATTCACCAGGTCGAATATTATGTGCGGTGGGAACCTGTACCTCCCATAGAGCTGGTCATCAGGCATCCCAAAAAGGCTGGTCCTGGGTGTAAAAATGTTGGGCCTAGCTATCCTCCTCCTCCCGCTGTGTCCCACGACCACTGCTGCGAGGAATGGTATATTCATCGTAGCGTCTGAGCTAGTTTGTTGTTTGTGCGCACTTTTATGCTGCGCGGGGCCATATATGCCTGCTTCCTGTGTGCGTACGTGTTTCCGGATTAGCGCGTCTTTTTTGGTGCACGTGTTTTCCCTGTTCGATTCCATGAATACGTGTTGTAGGAGTGCGTGTGGGCGTTCCGTGCATTTGCCTCCTGTACTTCCCCGTAGCGCCCACATTTTCACGCGTTATTCCCCATTCCGCACGTTACGCCCCGTGTTCCGCATACTTTTGTTGTGTGCCCCGCGCTATGTGCGCTTACGCTGTGCGCATAGCGCATGCCGTTTGATGACGTGTGCACCCGCGCGCGCCACGCAGGGATTTTAGCGCACATCCCAGGATTTACACGCGTACAGACTTCCATGAATCGATGTGCGCGGCTTTTGCACGCTTGCGCTGCGATTTTCACGCTGGCGCTGCGATTCGCACACTTGCGCGGCGCACAATAATTCCATGAATCGGCCTCTTAAAATACATACTGTAATTCTGAAAGATTCATTGGTTTACTCTTAAGTGCCTTTAACCTGTTCTGTAGGGGTGTTCTTTTGACATGCTATTCGCCCCTCTTGGAGTGCATGTGCAAAACCCGATGGTAGTGAAATCCATGATCATAAAATCAAGAGTTACTCAACTGTAGTAACTCTGGCTTGCCGCAACAATTTCCTATTTGTGGACACATTAAACAGTGTCTTCAGCGAATGGTTGCACTGCATCATTGCTGGGTATATCCGTGTGCTTAGATGGCTAATGTTCAAATCAACAAAAAGGAACAAGTTACTTACCTGTAACTGTTGTTCTCCAGCATGGGTCTGGCATGGATTCACATGCTCATGAATATTCCCCATCGTCAGGCTGGGAATCCTCGGTAAAGAAAAAACCAGTATCAGTTTCGTTTCTGATCGGTCTTTCGTAGTAGTAACCAATCACTGGTCTCTGCGTCATACTGACCACAGCCAATGACTGCCCTCTACCTAAGCCCCGCCTCTGGCAGCCATCTTCAGATTCGGAAGCACGTGAAGTGGCAGTATGACCAAGTGAAGAGCCGCAGAGGGGTAGGCGGGAGGGTTCGCATGTGAATCCATGCCAGACCCATGCTGGAGAACAACAGTTACAGGTAAGTAACTTGTTACTTCTCCAGCATGGGGTCTGGCATGGATTCACATGCTCATGAATAAATACATAGCAGTACACACATGCACAACCACGGGAGGTGGCAAGGCTCAACATTAAGCATTACATAAAACTCAACATTAAGCATCTTACCTCCTCACCAGGCTCACCTCAGGCAAACAGGTTGCGCAGCACTGCTTGGCCGACCCTGGACTCCTCCCTGGAATCCCGATCGACGCAGTAGAATTTCGTGAAGGTGTGCGTCGACCTCCACGTAGCAGCCCTACATATGTCCAGCAGGGGCACACCAGAAAGGAACGCCGTGGTAGCTGCGATCGCTCTGGTGGAATGGGCTCTCGGACGGCCAGGCAGCGGTCGGTTTGCCAACCGATGACAGCACATGATACAGCCGGAGAGCCATCTGGAAATGGAAGCCTTCGAGAGAGCCTTCCCCTGATTGACAGGTCCAAAGTTCACAAAGAGTTGTGACGTCTTCCGGAAACACTTCGTGCGGTCCACGTAGAACTTCAGCGCTCGAGCCACATCCAGCGAGTGCAAAGTCCTCTCAGCCGGCGACGAAGGCGACGGGAAGAACACAGGCAACACCAAGGGTTCGTTGAGATGGAAGTCCGACGGTACCTTGGGCATGAAGGAGGGGTGCGTCCTGAGCACTACCCTCGTGTCATGAAAAGTCAAGTACGGGGCCTTGCAGGAAAGGGCCTGGATCTCTCCCACCGTCGTGCGGAGGTGATGGCCACAAGAAACGCTGTTTTCCACGACAAACTTCAACGGGGCCGAGTGCAGAGGCTCGAACGGAGAGGTCCCATGAGCTTGGTCAGCACCACATTGAGCTCCCACGCCGGGGCCGGAGCCTTCACCGGCGGGAACGATCTGAACAGTCCCTTCATGAACTCTTTCACCAGACGATGAGACCACAAGGACGTCCGCCCCGTGGTTCTGGTGTATCGGGAGATCGCAGCAAGATGAATCTTGATGGACGCGTGTGCCAGACCAGCTTTGGCCAGTGTCAGCAGGTACGGCAGTACCTGAGGAGCCGTAATCCGCAGAGGGTTAATCTTCTGAGCGTGGTACCAGACAGAGAACCTCTTCCATTTGTGTCCGTAGCATTTAAGAGTCGAGGACGCCCTGGCCTTTGCAAGAACCTCTCTGCAGTCGGCCGGTATGTCGTATCCTCCAAACTCTAGCGCTGCAGGAGCCAGGCCTGCAAGTTCAGCGATTTCGGGTCGTGGTGGAGGATGGCGCCTCCTTCCCTGGAGAGTAGATCCGCGTCCACCGGCAGCTTGATTGGCGGGGACGCTGAAAAGTCCAGAAGGTCCGGGAACCATATCTGCCTCGGCCACGCAGGTGCGATGAGGATCATCCTGCACCGTGACCTCTTGAGCTGGTTGACGAGCCGGATTAGCAGTGGCAAAGGAGGGAACGCGTAGAGGAACAGGCCCTCCCAGGGGAACGAAAAAGCATCGCCCATGCTCCTCGCCTGGGGAAACCTGCTGGCGAACCTCCGGCACTTGGAGTTTGTCGCCGTCGCGAACAGGTCGATCTGGGGTGTGCCCCACCGTCGGAAGAGGCGATCCACTAGATCCTGCCGTAGTTCCCACTCGTGGCACGAGCGCAGCTCCCTGCTGAGTGAGTCGGCGATGGTGTTTTTTATCCCTGCCAGATGAAACGGCACCAGAAACATCCTTTGGGCGACGGCCCAATGCCACAGGTCCTGCGCCACCTTGGACAGTGCTGGGGACCTGGTTCCGCCCTGTTTCCTGATGTAAAACATGGTGGTGGTGTTGTCGGTGAAGATCCTCACCACCTTGCCCTTGAGGGACGGAAGGAAGGACCTGAGGGCCCAGAACACTGCACAGAGCTCCAGGACGTTGATATGGAGGGACTTCTCCGTCGGGAGCCAAAGGCCTCTCGCGTGCAGATTTTCGGTGTGCGCTCCCCACCCTTCCAGGGAGGCATCCGTGGTCACTGTCTCCTGGTGGTCTGGGTTCTGGAAGTCCATGCCCGCCGTCAGATGCGCGCGGGTGCCCCACCACCGGACCGCTCGGCGGAAACTCTCGTCGAGTGTGATCCTCTCCTCGAAGCCGCCCGTCGTTTGGATCCAGCGCGCGTCCAGGAACTCCTGCAACGGGCGCATCCGGAGCCTGCACATGGGAACGAGGTAGATGCAAGAAGACATCATTCCGAGGAGGGACTTGATGGACCTCACCTTGGCCGCGTCGGAAACCAACATCCGCTGTACCTTGCCCAGGATGGACCTGGTCCTTTCCTCCGACGGGGAGGCCAGAAGGGACACTGTGTCGAGCTTCGCTCCCAGAAACAGTGTGTTTTGCGCGGGTACCAGGTGGGACTTGGCGTAGTTCACGGAGAATCCCAGGTCCGTGAGAAGTTGGACGGTCCTTGCCGTGTGCTCCACGGTGAGCTCCCTCGTCTTGGCTCGGATGAGCCAGTCGTCCAGGTAGGGGTAGACGTGGATCCCCTCGCGGCGCAGCTGCGCCGCCACCGGTGCAAGGCACTTGGTGAATACCCTGGGTGCCGACCGTAGTCCGAAGGGGAGGGCTTTGAACTGGTAGTGACGCCCTTGGACCACAAACCTGAGGAATTTTCGGTGCCCCTTTAGGATGGGAATATGGAAGTAGGCATCCTCCAAATCCAACGACGACAGGAAGTCTCCTTCCTCCAGCTGACCCAGGACGTGCTGGAGGGTGACCATCCGGAACTTCTGCGCCTTGATGAACTTGTTCAGACGTCGCAGGTCTAGGATGGGGCGCCATCCTCCCGTCTTCTTCCTCACGAGGAAGTATCTCGAGTAAACTCCGGAGCCCCGAAGCCTCTTTGGGACGAGTTCGATGGCGCCCTTCCTGAGCATCGCTCTTACCTCCAGGAGAAGCTGAGGGACGTGAAGCTCTTTCCTGGCCACGGGGGGGACGCGCGGGCACCTTCTTTGAAACTCGAGCACGTGGCCCCGGGCTAAGGCGTCGAGCACCCAACCGTCGGTGGAGATGGACTCCCACACGCTGACGAAGCGCGCCAGCCGGCCTCCCACCGGGGTGCTTCGGTGGGGGCCCGACCCCACGGCCGGTTCAATCCTGTTTCGACGAGGCTTTGCCGCCTTGACCTCCTTGGCGACGACGGCGGGGTCCGCCAGACTTGCCTCGTCCTCTGTAGGCCTCCTGAGACGACGAGCGGGCCGCTTGACGGTAGGTGGAGAAACCGCCGCCGGAACCTTTGGAGGCGCCCTTGCCTCCGCTGCTCCGAAAGGGCGTCTGTCGTTGCTGCAGAACCCCCAGGGCCCGGGCCGTCTCAGTGTCCGCTTTAATGGCCTGAAGGGAATCGTCCACTGTTTTCCCAAACAGGTTGTTCCCATCGAACGACATGTCCAGGACTCTGGTCTGTACGTCTTGACGGAAGTCCGTAGCCTTGAGCCATCCACGCCGCCTAAGGCACACGCCGTTGCCCAACTGGCGAAACCCAGTGTCGGCGATGTCCGTCGCAATAGTGATGGCGTGGTCCGACACCACCTCACCTTCCTGTAGGATCTCCAGGGCATCCGCCCTCTTGTCGTCCGGTAGGAAGTCCAGCAGGGGAGCCAGTTTGTACCATAGCTCCCTGTCGTAGCGGGCCACAATAGCCAAGGCGTTGGCCGCTTTAATCGTCGTCGCTGCAGACGAGATGACCCTGCGTCCCATAGCGTCCAATTTCTTTCCCTCGCCGTCCGGTGGGGAAGTCGATGTGGAGGCCGCACCCCCCCCCCGCTTTCTTCCTGGCCGCCGCGGAGACGACGGAGTCCGGGGTAGGCTGCGCCCAGAGGCACAGGGGGGCCGCGTCTCTTCTAGCTGGCGTCGTGGAAGGGTTCTTGAGGAGGGCGAGGCCCTCATCCCAAATGTCGTCCAGTAGAGGCACCGCGAGGACCGTCTTCCTCTTGGCCTCGCGCCGTTGATAAAGGAATTCCTCCTTTTTCTTCTCCTCAGGGCAGAGTTGGAAAAGCTCGGATGGCCTGGCGATCATGGAGTGGAACGATCCAATCTCGTCGGGCGATGAAGCCCTGGTGGGAGGTGACGACGGTAGATCCTCGTCGTATACCTCGTCGTCCGTACCCGTCGTTGCCGTGTCAGTCCCCATATCATCCCCTCGGGTGGACGGGGAGGAAGGCTGGACGGGGCGCGACGGCTGAAAGGAGGTGGAGGGTGAATCCTTCTTTTCTTGGGCGGGGGAACACCAGAAGGTCCCGGTTCAGGATCCCCCGACGGGAGAGGCTCCTCCGTCGGCAACGGCAGTCTCGTCCTTATCTCTGAGCATAAGGACTGTATAGCCAACAAAATGGCCGCCGAGTTGTCTTGCGGCGCTGGCAGAGGGGAATCCGACGGGCGATCAGGGGCCCCGTCGGCACCCTCGTCGGGATCCATCCTGACGGGCCGGTCTTCTTCCACGCCAAGGCCGTAGCTTAAGACCTCGATCAGCTCCTCCTCCGAGGTTGAAGCCGAATCTACGACGACGCCCTGCTCCCCCTTTTTCTTCCCCGCCGGGGATTTCACGGGGGTCCTATCGATGGGCACAAAAGAGGACTCCCTCCGAGGTGGCAGGGAGACTCTGAGCCCCGAGGTCGCCACCACTGGTGTAGCCTCTACAGGCTGAGCCAGGGCCGCCGCGACAGTTTCGATAGAGGGCTTGGCCGGATGGATTAAGGCCTTCACCACCTTAGGTGCGCTCACCGCCTTATCCTTGAGGGGGGGGACACTGCCTCGCTCCCCCTCCGATGGGGCCTTTGAGCTCGACCGGGGCCTCTCCAGGAGCTTCGCCGGGTGCTCGCCCTTCCTCTTACCCCGACCCAGAGCGTTGGCTCATGGCTGAAGGTGCCGGGGAGGGTGCGCCCTGCCTGGCGCCCGTAGGGCCCGACCGTTCGGCGCTCCCGGTGCCAGCGGACTCGCGGTGCTTGGCCTTGTGTTGGGGGCGTCCTCAAAGGTCTTAGAAGACCGCTCGGATTTCTTCCTCTTCTTCTCGCCTGACGGGCTCTTCCCTTCCAGCCAGTTGGCGAGACGTTGATGGCGGTCCTTCATGGTCCGCTCCGACATATTGCCGCAAAACGCACAGTCCTTCTCCACGTGCGTCTTGTCCTCATGTAAGCAGTAGAGACAAAGGGAGTGTTCGTCCTCCTTAAAGACGTTCTGCAGCTGGCATCCAGGGCAGTCCCTGAACAGCTTTCCGGGCGTCGAGCTTCCCTTCTCCTGGGCCATGTCCGGGCCTGAGAAACTTCTGGAGTCCTCCAAAAGCGTAGCTCGACGAAATCTTCACCCTTGAGGGGCGCAGACGAATCCAACACGGGTCCCCGTTGATCGGATGGAGAGTCGGTGGAGCTTGAGGCTCTTTTGACCGAAAAAAACTAAGTTTTTGAGAAAAAACATGAAAAAATAGCACTAACGCTCGAGAGCAAAAGCACGAGGATCCCAACACATGAACGTGCGGTAAAAATCTGAAGATGGCTGCCAGAGGCGGGGCTTAGGTAGAGGGCAGTCATCGGCTGTGGTCAGTATGACGCAGAGACCAGTGATTGGTTACTACTACGAAAGACAGATCAGAAACAAAACGGATACTGGTTTTTTCTTTACCGAGGATTCCCAGCCTGACGACGGGGAATATTCATGAGCATGTGAATCCATGCCAGACCCCATGCTGGAGAATAAGTGGAAACAGTTTCTGGATCAAGCAGCTAGATAAAACCACACCTGTGACCTTATTAATGGGTCTTTGCAGTCCAGAGGTGGGATAAAGTCTATGGATAGGAGTCAGCACTTGTTGGAAGGGACCAAGAAAATGGGAGAATGGGTGAATGTTTGGTGGAGAAGGTAAGTGAATTGAGTGTAGCCACACATTGGGCCAAGAGTTCAGCAACACGTTTTGAGAAGGCAAGGTCCAAAAAAGGCTGGGGTGTGGGGCAATTTATGAAGATTTGAGAAACAAAGGGATTATGAAGCGTATGCTCTAAGAAGAGTGCAATTAAATCACCTGGAACCACATCATGTCACTCCAGGTTGCCCCACACCATATCTCAGGGATGACAGCAAGAATAAGGAAAAACTCCACAATGGCCTCCGTTTTAAAAATCAGCTCTTAAGTGCCCGGTAACATGAATAATGACTGAAAAGACGATAAAAGTCAGGCTTTGCAAATTCCTAAAAATCCCACTCTACCTGCAGGGCATGTTGCTTAGTTAACATACTCGACCTAAGAGAAATGCACTAGCCCCATGGAGATGGCCGGCAAAATATTTATCAGTGCTCTTTGTAAAACGGTGCAAGTAGCTATAAACCCACTTCATATTTAGTGCAATGCTGCAACCCAAAGGTCAGCCATGCAAATTAAAACATATTTGCCATTTACTGCAAACAGTTTTCTTGCAGTAAATGTCAAAAGTTTCAAACATCCCCACACACTCCAGCAATGTTGAATACAAGTTTAATAATTAGAACATTTATTTTCAGTTAGGAGACCACACATTTGGGTAGATTAAAATTCTGGTCCTTTGGATAGTGGCATCTTTTTTAACCTATTGTTTTTTGTATATTCTATATATTGCATTGAAAAAAAACTCTAAAAATATTTGTTTTGTTTCTCTGAAATATGGAATGGTTGACAGTTGGGCACTACTCACACTGTTAGTGAGGTTATTTGTTAAATGTTAAAGGAGTTGGTCTCCAAGCGCTCTGGCGGATCTGCAAACAGAAAAGGCAGGATGGGTTAGTAAGGTGAAGAGGGAGTAGGATAGCGAGTGGGGTGGTGTTCTGTTGGCAGCTTTAGCTCGGTATACACCGTGTGGATCGATGTCAGTCCTCGTGTGCTGTCGGTGCGGCTTATGTGTTGTTGCAGTGTGGTGAAGTGCATCCGGTGCGAGAGGTGGTTGTGAGAGTTCTTGAGTGAGTTCGGTATGCAGAAAGTTTTAGCTTTTTGGTTAGTGGGTTATACGATTTGCAACTAATCTTCACAGTATGCCTAAATGCCTTGATTTCGGGTATCCTTCATGGGTGGGAAAGGCCATAGCTCCACAGCAAGCCCTGTTTCAGCATACAACCGACAGGTGTGTATACCACATCCAGACTCGAGTGCCCCCACAAAGTCGCAAAAGATCCGGACCCTACAATAAGTTACGTCTCACCATACAGCATGCAAAGATGGAGGCCACCCCCAGACACGAGAGTCTTGCACAGTGGGAGAAAGGTCCGGCTCCACCGCAGGTGGGCCCCAGCATACAACGGACAGAGACTGGGGCCGCATCCATATGTGATGCAGTCCAGCAACCACAACTCCATCCCAGTGTGGCATCCGATAACATTCACCACTCTAACTAATGCTGCATATACCACCATTCACAACTCTGAGTGTGTCACTCGCCAACCCTTACAACTCCATCAAAGCGTGGCACCTGCCAAACCTCCACCATCCAAATGAGATGCGGCGCGGGCCAACATCCACAACCACATCCAAACTTGGCACCTGCCACCATTCGCAGTTCCAAGCGTGTCGTTTATTTGTGTCATTCTTGTTCTATCGGCTTCTTAGATAGGCGGTGCATCGCCATTTCATAGAAGCAGAGGATAGTACTATTAGGGGCAATTAGATGTGTTTGCTGTCCCTTCAATGTCTTGTTGAGACACTCCTACCAATTCCACTGTTGTAGTGTTTTATTTGTATTTTAGTTTATAAAAGCATTCTATAAGTGTCAGGGTTCTCTGTCCCTTGTGTGTTATACACCATTAATCGTATGTTAAGAGAAAAAATAATAACGTTTATTACAGCTTGACATTTTTTCAAAAATTGAGCAATTTGAGAAATAAACACAGATGTAGGATTCCCCGTGTTGATGATAAAATAAATATGTCTCTTTGAGTGTTAAGGATTCTTTCACTGGACAGAAAAAGTTTCAGAGGCCAGCACTAGGCAAGAGGGAGGACCTGAATATCCCTCACAATCATGAACGTATAGTACAATTCACATATGCACTCCTCCGATGATGGAAGAGGAGTTACCGTAACAATCTGAGGGTCTCTCTACTCAGCAAGAAGGCATACTGTGAACACAAGCCGGCAAGATGAACGAAGGGCTCTGTGATGTACCACGTAATGAAAGCATTCAATAAGCACTTATGTAGCAAAATGGAGGAAAGTGGAGCACATTTGGAATGGATAATTTACTAATATTTACTCCTGCAAGAACAGTGGCTACAAACAAACATGCTTTAAGGACAGCACACCGAACTCCATGCCCACTAGGCAGATAATAGTAATGTAATGCAAAGCGGTCTTATACGGTGCCATTTTGCCAATAGTGTTGGCCTTTATGTGCATGGCTCTGTAAGAAAGCAGTGCAAGGAAGGGTGCAGAGTTAAATGTCTTCTCAACATTCGCAGATCACCATATATATTTAGTAACATAAAACCAGCCTCCTCAAAGAAGATGACGAAAAAATGTGGAAGGCAGAAGGACGGTAGAAAGCCCTTAAAGAACAGAAATCAGTGCCACCTTTGAGCTTATAGATCATGGCCATTGAAGTACCAGGTATGGATAGTCAAGGCGGAGGGCATTTATTCAATTAGGGTAAAGGACTGGGCATAAAGGCCTGAAAAGGTACCTGCTGACGGTATTGCAATCTGGAGTTGATGGCCAACCCACAGTAGGAATATGAAGTTTCTTAAATTGAGTCTAAACTCTGATCCCAATCAGATAAATGCATAGCCTTTATAAATATTATTCAACCCATCCTTCAATGTCCTTTGAAAACTTAATTCAAAGCAGTTTATTTTTACTTCGCAAGATGGTGGGGGGTAGTGAGGCTTTCTGGGAAATGTTCTATTAAATGCACAGACCCGTCTTCTCTCATATAGCCTCGAGTGGGCATGGACTTAACATTTATTCCTGACGGTGTCAAAACGCAAAAAGGAATAGAAGGAAGGTGATAAATTACAATTTAGGATCCAAACAAATTAATAATTGGCCCATAATAGTGGACAAGAAAAAGCCAAAAGTATCACATATTGCCATGCTCTCTCCATCACAAACACCCACATCATGACACTAACACCACCTCAGGTTCATGCTTGCTCACTAAGAACATCACCAAGAAGAAATTTACTATTTAAGCCTGGAGGCCAGTTGATGGTACTGAGCAAGAATAGAACACAGAAAGCATAAAAGGGAACATTTACTTGCCTCTAATACTAGTTCAATCCATGTACAGATTGGAGATGTGATTCACTCTATACCATAAGAATAATCTGTTACAAAACTGTATGCAAAGGTTTTTCCAACCATTTGATGTTTAACATGCACAGCGAAAACCAGCTCAAGTCCCGACTGCATTTACATGCAGTGAGTTGGCTGGACGAAGGTTAGACAAGTAGAAAAGGGAGTAGACTGGCCAGCTGAAAGCATGCTTGCAAGTACAGTCCAAAAACAGGGACAAACCGTTTTACACTTGCGGCAGTGGGTGCGGCTCACAATGATTTCCTATGTAACGTTGGGCAAAGGTATATGCCCTTTAGGTCTTCAGGGGTGTAGGCTGGAGCGAGTACATCCTCTCCTACACCACAGTGAAGGAAATACATGCCTTGCTAAGGAGCCAAGTGTTAACTACGCCGAAGTATAAGGTTGGAGGAAAGACAACTTCAATCTAAATTAATTTCAACAATGATGTGTTGTATGACTGACTAGAAAAGAATAGCAAATGGAAAGTATTTTCTTTCCCTCCTTCCAAGTTTCAAATGTAAATGTTCAAAGCATTGATTTCCTACCTTCCTTATTCCTTGTAAGCAGTCCAATATAGTGAGATTGTACGTGCAGTTCCCAAACGAAGCATCTCTACAAAAGGAAGAAAAAATCATGTACATTATAAACCTACATACACAATAAGACTAAAGGAGCAAATACTGCTGTATGTGGGTCGATAGTTAAACAATATACAAAGTAAACAATTAACACATAAAGCGCAAACAGCATCAGACCACATAACAGCCAGCAGCAACAAACTTCATAGTGCAGGGAGTGAAATGCCCATTTCAGTGATCAGTTCATACACAATTTTTTGTGGGGAGTGAGATGGTGAATTAAGGTGCTTAAAAATGTAAAGTGCACTGGTGAGAGCATACACCACTGATAAACTGAACAGGTCATCCTAACCCAGGTGGAAATAAATGTGTTCAAATGCAGTGTTATAGACTGACATTTAAACTAGAAATTGACATGTACCGAATCACTTTGCATATCACCATGGTGGAAGAACATCAGGTAACTCGTAAGCGGCATAATCACAAGGTGTGTGATCACACTGCACGTTATCAACCACAGAAACCTATAGGAAAGAAATATGTCTTTATGCACAAGAATCAGGCCTTCCACCAAGAGTGTTAAAGCTTATCAGCATAGTTTCAACATGTTCTATTAAACAAATCTAGCAGTTTTCATCGAGTAAGGGTAGGAACACCTAGCAGGCAAGATTAGCATGAACAAAGCTAGAAAAACCAAAATGAAATTAAGGCAGTCCAGTGACAAGCAACCTGTTATTAATTAAGCAATAAGCACCCGCTCCACGGGCTGAATAGGGTTGTAACGGCCCAGGACCGGAGTTAAAGGCCGAAGCATAGTAAGCACTTTTAACGAGGGTCCCTTCCCACCCCCTGTTCCCGGTGCCATTACCACCTGTCCCAGCCCATGCAATGGGTGGTTATTGCTATTAGCACCCAGGCCTAGCGCCGTCCTGTTCATTGAATCCAAATACTTCCTTAAGATAGCCGCCATCAATCAGGAAGTCAGGGCGCCATACAGAAGTAGTGCAGCAGCTGTGGGCGGCACCACCACTGAAGAAATTAGGTAGTGGGTCTGAGGTAGGGTTGGGAAGGATGGGACATTTTAAAGAAAAGGAGGGTGGGGCCGGCGGGGCGAAGCCATAGGCTTCCATGGAACGTGGACTTGGATCGGTAGATTCAGTCGCAATCCAAAGAACTGATTGGTTGCTTCCGAACCCCCCCCACCCCCCCGGCGCCACGGGTGTTAATCTGCTATTAACAAGGACAATGATGTACACGCTTGAAACAAAACGTACATAACAAGGTTGAAATCTCTTGTTACAGAATGCCTCGATATTATACTGTGCCATATCACCACTGTAGTAGTATCAGTGCACAATGTAATGCGTTTTTCTATAGCACATCTCTGGGGGTCTCGTTGCACATGGCATTGCAAGTAAAGAGGATATTTTTAGGTGTTCGTGGGGTACAGGGACAGACTGATGAAAACATGATGCGTTGATGAATCCAGGCCACAAGTACCAAAGTCCTGAGGGCCAGTATGACTCTACATTAAATGTGGAACGGACACTTGGGTATGTTTGTATATGCAAACAGAGTCCAAGATCCATTAAAAGACAGCCCTGCAAGACTAGATTAGCCACTGGCATGTAGCTGTTTGAAGAGCCAAAGATGTGAGTAGTGGCACTACTTCTTCAAATGTAATATGTTATTATTATGCAAACAACTGCTGTGTGCAAAGTGAGAGTGTGTAAAAAGTAATAAAAGATGGAGAGTTGACTTTTAGCTAGAGATGGGAGGGGGGATTTGGGATGGATGAGAACTCCAGACCAGCTGTTGATGAAGTACTTAAAAGCAGGACGTCTGCTTCAATGTCCAAGTTGGATGATAGAGGGTAACCTTAACCTCTAATCGCTCATGCACTATTCAAATATTTGGCAGCCACCCAATCGGTGCTGGATGACGCATACAAACTTTTGCCAGCATCTGCAAGGGCAAAGGTGATGTAGATTCCAAAATAATCCCAGACATCCCCATTACCCAACTAGACTTGCGCGCCCTTTTTGAGCTTGCGGCCTGAGCTCCTGCCCGAAAATGACCCATGATCTGTCCCAGTCTCCACCCAATCACACAAGGGCAACAAAATACAGTTGACTGGAGTTTTGATTTACAAACATTAAAGTCTATTTTGAGATTATGCCATCATCTTTCGGAGGTTGTTAAACGAGTAGAAATTGTGGTTGGGCAATCAATGTACATACAAAATGTGCTTTGGTTAAAGAGCTAATGAAGTACCATCATACTTATTGTTATTATCGATTATATCAGTATAACTGATGGCTAAGGAAACGGAGAGTTGAAAAGGAGTCACATGGAGAGAATATGCCCATGTGTTAATACTGCCTGGGAAGGAAGGTTAGGGGAGGGGGTAAAAGAAGGTCAAAGTGGGTTCTACATGATGTGCAATTTTAATTACAAATTAAAGGGGAAGTTCGCTCAAAAACTTTGTGCCGAACGTTCGAGCATGTACTTTTAAGCATAATGTAGTTGATCATAAAAAAAATTCCTATGCATTTTACCTTCGGTTTCCTCACTTTTATAAAAGCAAAAACAAGGGGTTGGGCGCGGCCATCTTGTGGTAATCTTAGCAGCTAATGCATCGCCCCAAGTTCAAGTGCCCTCATGGCAAGAATACAGATCGACTGCCCCTCAAACTGACCTCACTAGACGCTTACGCCCCTTTTCACAACGCCACTGCACGTCTCGTGTCAACGTTCGCTGATATCTAGCAAGGCCAAGAGTCGATAATTGTGGGGAATCAGAGCGCTGGTCCTTCTTGTATATTGGGAGAATATGAATCTCCCTCCAGGATGACAGAAGGATGCCAGACTTCACAATTTTTTTTAAATAGTAAACGCAGTGCTTATGCCCATTGTAACGGGACACATTTTCATTAAACCATTATTCATCTCTCGTGAGGGCCACATGCGAGGGAACTATTTAGATGTTCCAATTATAATTCTGATATCTAAGCAGGTAGCTTTACATATCCAAGGTGTGTCAGGGATTTCGATTCTTATGTTATTTTCCTCGACAACACCCAGGGTTTGTGTTCAGCCAATACGTCTTCAGGAATACAGTTTATCTGCAATTCACTCTTTTCTTTGCCCTTATTTTTCTGCATATTGCCACTGTATTTTTAGTAGTTGCCAAGTGGGTTAACCATTGCTCAGTTTCACACAGTTTTTCATGTTGTCGTAACCCTTTTCTACTTTGCAACTTGGCTTCCTTAATTTTATTGTTTACTCCAACAGCATCAATTTGCCATATGAGGACGAGAGTAAAGTGGCAATTGTGCAACAGATTTTTTTTTCTTGACTGATCTTTGGATCAAAGTTATTCCGTTTCTTCAATACCATGTTTGTGCGTTCCTGTGCGAATTTGTATTCACATGCACAGGCAACTAGGTTCTTAATTTGGTCACTGGTTCTCGTGAAGATCTCACTTATGTTCTGCCCACCAGTTCGTGAGTTTTGACAGAAGTCAACAAAAGTTGGAATAATTGCTAGATTAGCAGGGTGCCATTGAATGCGGTTACCGGCAATTCAAAAATATATTGCCAGTTGGGTGATAGGTTTTTACCAGGTTACTCACCCTAGTGACCACCTTACTCCTAGTCCATAGTCCCCTTTCCTCCATACTTATGGGCCATCTCTACGTCCTGTGGGAAGGGACCGGAGCACTTTGTAAAAGCATCCACATTTTTTTCAAAAATGTGTCCCTCCTCTCTTTCCTGCGTGGGGCCCGGCACGTGGCCGTAACAGCACCCACCTTGGCTCCGCCCCGCGCATCGCCCATCAGTCCTTTCCTATCGCAGGGTCAAAGACCCATTAGCAATAACAGAGGAACCTTATTAGAGGGGACGGCGGGCAGGCGTATGGAGGAAAGGGGACTATGGACTAGGAGTAAGGTGGTCACTACGGTGAGTAACCTGGTAATACTCCTACGTCCCGTCCCCTTTCCTCCATACTTATGGGAGATTCCCAAGCACTCCTTACAGGAACTATGGGTGGATGGAAAAACCCCTTACTGAAACAGGTTCTTCAGCACAGCCTGGCCAAACTGAGTGTCAGCTCTAGAGCTCATATCGAGGCAGTAATGCTTACAGAAAGCAGATGGGGAGGCCCAAGTAGCTGCTTTAGCGATGGACTCCCAGGGAACATACTTCTGAAAAGCAACCGCGGCTGCCTTGCCCCGCACCAGGTGTGCATGGATACCTTTAGGAGGTTTCAGCTTTTGGACGGTGAAAGACTCCGTGATACAGGTGGCAATCCATCTGGAAATAGATGCCTTAGACGCCGGCCTGCCCTAAGGGTTACCGAAGGTCACAAAAAGTTGGGAAGAACTCCGAAGCTCGGAAGTCCTGTCCAGGTAGAACTTAAGAGCTCTTCGCACATCCAGGCAGTGTAGAACCCTTTCCGCCTCCGAGGCAAGGTTCGGAAAAAAGACCGGAAGGGAAATCGACTGATTCAGATGGAATTTGGTCACTACCTTTGGTAGGAAAGCTGGGTTCGTCCGAAGGACTACCTTGTCCTTGTGAAAGACCAAGAAAGGATGCTCCACCGACAATGCCTGGAGCTCACTCACTCTCCTCGCTGACGTAACGGCTACAAGAAAGGACACTTTCCAGGACACGTACTTGAGGTCAACCGTAGCCATTGGCTCAAAGGGTTTATGGCACAGCGCCGTCAGGACTACATTTAGGTCCCAAGGCGGATGCGGACTATGAACCGGAGGGTAGATGTGTGTAAAGCCAGCAAAATGTCTCTTCACCACCAGGTTAGAGAATAAGAACACCAGTCTGTAGAGAGGTAAGCGGAAACCGCTGAGAGATAAGTCCTGCAAGACAGAACATGAACCCCTGACTCTGCAAGGGAGGATACGAAGGACAGCACCGTGTCAATCGTTGGCACCCTCGGGTCCAATTCTTTCTCCAAACACCAATGGCAGAACCTGAGCCATTTACTCTTGTATTGGGATCTGGTCGAGGGTTTCCTGGCTGCCTGGATAATGCGCATGTTATCTGCAGACAAGCCCAAACGCTCTAGAGACTTGAACTCAGGCAGCATGCCGCCAAGTTATGCGATTGTGGGGAGGGGTGCCACATCTGTTGTTCCCCTTGGTGAAGAAGATCGGGAGTTACTGGTAACTTGATCGGCGGACACACCGACAGGTGTTGAAGTTCTGAAAACCAAAGGCGTAAGCTCTCATGTTGTGCCATGGAATCTCGAGAGCGTGCCCAAGAGAGGAGGCTCCCAGCCCCCCTCTGGAGGCGTACTGAGGAAGCTTCTTGTTTACCAACGTGGCGAAGAGGTCCACCTCCAGTGTGCCCCAACGCGAGAAAATCCATGAGAGGATCTCCGCCTTCAACTCCCACTTGTAGCTGACCACTGTCCGCCGGCTGAGGGCATCCGCAGTGACATTCAGCTGGCCCGGGATGTGCACTGCAAGCAGCCAGACCCCATGAAGCACGGCCCACTCCCAAATCAGGATGGGCAGGTCCACGTGTTGGGTGTCCTGACCCACGTTTGGACTATTATGCTGCAACACTTGGTGCTGTGGGCTTAGGAAATCCAAGAGGGCAGAAAGCCCCACATTTGCGCCAGGATCCAGGAAAACCACGCAGTTTTTGCGCACACCAAAATGGTCACCTGACCTACCACCCACCAGTGCGAGCATGATGGGCCAGTAGTGCCATGGGTGAAATGTGTGCAAAAGGAAAAACAGCAGTGCCGGTTGGCTCAAAAAGCGCTTTGAAATCACATTTGTTTCTCTGAAATGCAAGCTAAAAATGCCTATTTTAAACATTGCAAGATATTCAAAAATCTCACTGAACACCAGCAGACATTTGGCAGAATGTATTCTTGTGGGCATACAAAATCTGGAAAGAGAAAGAGCCAAAATAATGTTCATAATGAAACTGGCTGAGCCGTGAATGTCAGCAGCTGAAGTGAAATTGGACTGAAAGACACTAAGCTCTAAAATGTTTAAAATAAATGAGTGACCTACTGTTGTGTCACATAGTTTGCAATTGTTTAAATGTCATAGTTTTGAACTTAGAATCAGTGTTCTAGCTGCATGTGTAAAAATTGCAAGTTTGGTTTGAATGTAGAAAACTGGGAACCAAAGTGACATTTAGCTGAAGCCTGGATTAAAGAGATTGAATTCTGCCTGACAACTACCCCTGATGGGAGTTGAAACTTGATCAGCAGCTGTGTTCCCAGGCCTGGTTGCATTCTGCTGCCCCTGCCAAAAGGAGATGACGCCTCTCTGATTGAATTAGGGGAGTGGCACCCGGGGACTGCAGGAAACTGAACAAAGCACTGTCTTGGGCTCAGGCAAATGTTATATTGGGGGGGTCGTAAAACAGCTTCCTCTTGGGAGAAGTGGGAGGAGAAGTGCCTCTGTGAGCAAGCTGAGCTTGGGGGAAGTGGCCAAACCAGAAATTCCACCATGTGCTTTGGAAAACCACACCCCTTTGGGGCCAGAGGATAATTTATAGTGCAGACTTGTAAAAATTACATAAATAATATCATCATTCTTGTGATTTTTCTGTGCACATTTTAAGAGGTGTCAGGGCTCTGTGGTATGTTCTGGGGAGTAGTAGCGGAAAATAAGGTTGTTACTCCAAATGTATGCATGTTAAAAATCTGACACTTTATCATCTGAAATCCATATCCCTTGTGCACATTTGTGTAAAATCTGGAAAAGTTTAGAGGTCGTTATCTAGATGAAAAGGGCAGAATTCTGTCAAAAGTGGACACGACATCTTACAAAGACAGGGATCGGATGGTTTGGTGCTACAGAAAATATGTTAACTGTACATATGATATTAGAAAAATGGTACATAGATAAATGGGTATTTGGATCAAATATAGATGTGTGTGCAATTTGACAAGGGGAGGACCCTCTGACCCATAAACCTTCCTCATCACTCTGACTCACTGTTCCTTTCTCAAATCAGGTCAAAGAGAAATCCTTGACCTATCAAATCGTGAGTGGGTTGGGCAAAGAAAGTTAGCATCCACACCCATTTTCAAAAGACATCAAAAGAGCCACTGGAACCCAGGTAGGGACATTCACTTTCCACTTTCTAGCGGGACGCTTTGCCGGGAGACTCCAGACTTCAAATCCATCAATCTCCAGAGACCAGAACTTTGAATCCAGGATCCAGAATTTAACTCCAGAACTTAAAGCAGAGAGGCCTGGACCACCAGCTAAATCCCTTTTCAGCAGGCCTTCAGAATCCAGCAATCCAACCAAACTATTCTACAGCCGGGCGAGCTGTTTGAATTCTTTGCCAAGAACTTTTGCCAGAGCCGGTGCAGACCCAGAAAGAAGTGCCGATAGCCGAACCGCAGACCAGACTCAGACTGCTGTGAGCAGAACCGGTGCCTGATTGACCCGCCGAGCAGAGAGAACCGCAGCTAAACCTATTGACCCGATCCATGACGAAGTCGCATTCCTGTCCAAAATATAGTGCGAGTACTCAGCCAGAACTGTGCAAAACCAATCTTAGTTTAAAATAATCTAATTCAAACTATTTTAACCTATTGAGAACTGCATCATAGAAATCGTGTCCCTCCTGTTGATTAAAAGCTGCAAAATTGTCATCTGTCATTCTGAGCTTTACTTTTATTTTGAGAATCTACCTTCACAAAATCATCCGTATCTCTTGAACCGTTTGTGATAGAAGCGTGATTTAACTTTTATTTTAAAGCTGAGATTCTAAGCTTTCCAACAAGCTCTAAACCAACTTCCTCCATAATTGCGCTCGAAGCACGCGACTAAATTGCCGCGATTTGACATTTTGCTTCATTCCAGCCACGTGTAAAAACATTTGTCTTTTGCTTCCATTACGGAATTCTGTTTTCAACCTGGTAACCATCCATGAATCATTGATAGGGCTGGCCTGAACTGATTAAAGTATCTCTCACTCACCCTGAACCTCTAGAGGGAATTAAAATCATTTTTAGCATATTTTTCCCTTCGTCGCATACCACCTTTAAAGTACTTTGCCTGTGTTTAAAATCATCCCCGTTTCTCTAATCTTGCTGGGGGCGGAACTGAATTCGTATTGTACTGTGATTGTATTCCTGAAGACTGTGTGTGTTACATTTCCTTATATTGCATAAGGGGGAGTGGGGGGGGGGGGGTGAATTGCCAAAAGGGGAAAAGTGATTATATTATCTTTTGCTGAAATCATATCAAGTTTATTCCTGTGTTGCTTCTTTTCCACCTTGCATTTCCTTGTACCATATAAAGCATTCTCAGCTACCTTATCCTCTATACTACTCCTAAGTAATTAAACCAGTGTGCTAGTATAACATCATCCATGGTTGATCACTGTCCTATGTCTAAGTGTGATATCAAATATTAATTTATTATAAAAGTGTGATATATATTGTTAAATTTTCAATAAATCTTTTAATTTGCCAAACAAACCTACTTCTTGGCTCAGTGAGGTCAGGGGGATTCTAAGAGGGGCGTTATACAAGGGTTCATCATCCAGATTATAACTTGTCATAAAGATATATAAATAAGGGCTTCCCTTGAGCAATCCCAGACAAGGCACTGACTTAGTGGGAATGCTTGATTGGAGTCATTAACACACGAGAGGGGGAGACTTTGTTCCCCCTTGCTTGTTTATGTAATACATTGATACCACATTGTCAGTTCTTATGCGGACCACCTTTTTGACAATGACTGGTCTGAACGCCTTGAGCGCCAGAAAGATCGCCAGAAGCTCCAAATGATTTATGTGCAGGAGCTTGTCCTGAGGCGATCAGAGGTCTGAGACCTGAAGAAGATCTAACGTCGCACCCCACCCCAAAAGGGAGGAGTCCGTTGTGGTCGTCACCATGGGGGCTGGGTCCTGAAACCCCGCGCCCACTGACAGTTTGCTGAGAGATGACCACCAGTCTAGGTCCACTCTCATGGAATCCGGAATCATTATCCGCTTGGAATCTGGGTCCACAGCCTGACGCCAGGAACTTCGAAGAGCCATCTGGGTCCGTCTCATTTTGAGACGAGCAAGGGGAAGAGCCAGTACACACAAAGCCATAAGGCCCAGAAGCCTCTGGAACCACCAGGCGACATGCTCTCCGACTGCACAAACATCTGACACGTGGCCAACAGATCCGCCATTCTGTCCCCGGTCAGATACACTCGGCAGTCGATCGTGTTCCAACGAAAACCCAGGAACGTCAGGTCCTGTGAGACCGTCATGGAGGATTTCCGCTAGTTCACCGATAGCCCAAGATGGAACAGGAGCTGAAGGAGAGACTGGAGGTTGCCCGCTGCTGCCAACGGACAAGGGCTGCATAGGAGCCAGTCGTCCAAATAGGGATACACATGGCTACCCTGGAGAAGAAGAGAGGCCGCAATCACCGACATCATTTTCGTGAAGACACACGGCGCCAAGCTGAGGCCAAAAGGAAGCACCCGAAACTGGAAGTGCTCCTCTCCCAAAGAGAAGCGGAGGTATCTCCTGTGTGGATTCCAAATCAGGATATGCATGTACGCATCCTGAAGATCCACCACGCTGAGCCAATCGCCCATCTGCAAAGAGGAGCGAATCTGGCCGGGCGTGATCATCTTGAATTTCTCTTGGGGTAGGTAAAGATTGAACTGGGAAAGGTCTAGGATGGTGCGCAGGCCAGCCTGGTTGGGTTTGGGCACCGTAAACAGCCGGGAGTAAAAACCCTCCCCTCGCCCCCCAAGGGGAATGGGTTCCACAGCTCTGAGGTGCAGAAGTTTCTGAACCTTGGCCTTGAGGGAGGGTGAGCCCGACAGCTGAAAAGGAGGGTTGAGGGGTGGGGTAGGGGGTAAAGGTAAGCGGAAGCCCGCTCGAGCGACTGACAAGACCCATCTGTCTTCTGTGATGGTCTGCCACGCCTCCCAATGAGACGCAATGCGTCCTCCCACCAGGGTCTCGTGCGAGCGCGGAAAACCCTCATTGGGCAGGATTATCAGTGGCGGTGCCACCTGAACCTGATGAGGAGGCTGAGGAGCGGGAGAAAAACCGCATATGCTGTTGTCTACGGCAGTTATTCCCCGCAGGAGTATCCACTCTGTGAGATTTGCGGTCGAGGAAGCCCCTAAAACCAGGGGAAGGTCGACTTTGCGACAACAGTCTTTGAGACTTGAAAGGAGCTTTAACCAGAACAGACAATGATTTAGCTGTCTGAGTGCTATCTTTGGTTTTGGTGAGCTCTACATCAGTAGAAGAGTGAAAAAGCTCCTTACCATCGAATGGAAGGTCCAGAACCTTGTCTTGCACTTCCTTCGAAAACTTAGTGGCATGCAGCCACGCTTGCCGCGAGGTATCAACCCCAAGCATCAGGCCCCGAGCCGAGGTGTCTACGTGATGAGCCGCAGCCTCCAGGAGATCCTGGGCCAAGACCCTGGCATCGGAAAAGCCCCCTCTGAAATCTTCCAACTTCTCGACCGGAATGTGCTCCTCAAACTCCGACAGACCTCTCCACATCCGCATGTTAGCTCCCGTCAAAATCAATTCTGCATTGGCCTGCCTGAGCTGTAAGGCCGAATTGGAAAGATTTTTCTCCCTAGGGAGTCCAGGAGCTTGTCCTCCTTTCCCAAGACCTGAGTAGCCGTCGCGGAGGAGGATGCTGCAGGCCTGGATTGCAATGTAGCTGCAGCCACCACTGTGGAGGAGGGAGGCGGACAAGAGGCCAAAGCCACTTCTTCCGAAGAATGCAGCCTGTACCTAGCGTCAATCTTTTTATTGACAAAAAGTCCCGAGTGTGGCTTTTCCCCAAACTCTTCGGACCTCGGCCAGAATGTCCTTCTGCAAGAACAGGCCGGTACGCTCGAAAGGAGACAAGGGGAACGCCCCAGAAAGCACGCCCTCCTGCGAACATCTAAGAAACTCATGTCCAGCACCCGGTCATGGAAAGCTCTGATAGAGCGGGGAAGGTCCTTGTTGTCCTGATCACTTTAAGGGTCATCTGACAGGTCAGGATCCTGCTGAGCCGTGTCAGACACTGCCTTGTCCACTGGGGACAATGGTGGCAAAGGCAGAAGCGCAGGGGGAGGCACCACGGACAAGGGAGGCACCGGCGGGACAACCGGCGGAACGGGTGGAGCCAGAGGCGCAGGCGGACATATCTCCTTGAAAAGCCCTTTGAAATATTCCCTCATTGGGTCAGTGCGCATAAGCGCTTGAAATTTACAGAAAAAGGCGTCCTCAGGAGATTGTTTCGTAACCTGAGGAGGCCTCATGAGGTGGACAAATCCAGGGACGTAACGGGGAAGGGTGCCACACCGGCCTCACCGCCGACGTATCCACATAAATCAAGGGAGCCGCCCCCACGGGCAACGAAACATTGTGCAGAAGAGGCATCCGGGCGTTCCAATCATAAACCGGCCGGTAAGGATGCGCACAAGGGACCTTAGGTTCACCCAAAGGACCGAACCCTACACCAGGGGCCGATGGCGTAGTTGTAGGGGTAGTACCTAAAATGGCCGCCGTGGTCGTGGCGGGAATGGCCACCATTTTGTCCTCATCTGAGGGGAACTGCGGCACGTGAGGAAGTGAGGCAGGGGTCCCCGTCGATGGGTCAGGGGTCTTAATCTTAGCCTTAATGTAAGGAACCTCGGCAGAGCCGGTACTATGAGGCTAGGAATGTTTCTGCGACATACCAACCGCCAACTGAGCCTTCGAAGGAAAGGCATCGGCATTGCTGTTAAAGAAGAAACTTTCTTCTTTGCCCCCTCAACAGATCTGGTGTCACCACAAGAGCGGGAACGGTGAGCAACCGCTTTCACCGACAGGGCCTTGCCCGGCCCCTCAGAACTGTTGGTAGCCTTAGCCTCTGTACTAGGGACCTCGGACCTAGGCCCGGTAGAAGCCTTATCGGCACGAGCCTCGAACATCCGTTCGGTAACCTCAAGCCAAGACCTCGGGGCGCACCCCGGTTTTGTTTTTGAGGGAAGCCGAAAGAGCGGCCTCAGAGCAAGCACCGGTACCCCACGACTCAGTAGAACTGGGTCTACAAACAGCCCCCACAGGAGGGGCCTCGGAGCGTACTCCGGTGAACACAGGCCCCTTACGGAGACCCTCAGAGAAAACTCTGGTAGAATTATTAGGCCCGACAGGCACCTCAGGGCGCACCCCCGTAAAAGAGCGATCAACGCCCCTCCCGGCCCGAGAGGAAACCGGAAAGGTATCCCCCGGCCGGGGTGCTCAAGTAAAGAACTTACCGGGCGTTTTTTCTTCTCGTCGATGAACGCCTGAAAATGAGAAGGAGGAGTTCGTCCGAACACCACCTCCCACCGCTCCAACTGACTTTGAAGTGCCCGGACCGAAAGGGAGTCACAGTAAAAACAGGAGTCCCAACAGTGTTCCGGACCCAAACACTCTAAACAAAGAGGATGGGGATCTGCCCTCGCGAAGCAACGGTGACACGATGAACAGTCTGGAAAATCTAGTTTAAAAGACATAGATAGACTAGCAAACGAACGCTAGCGAGAGCCAGAGAGGAAAGCAAGGAAGAAAGTCTTCCGAGGATGCAAGTGCGTCCGGCCCCGATCGTGCGGAGAAAAGGACTGATGGGCGATGCGCGGGGCGGGGCCAAGGTGGGCGGGGTTATAGCCGCGTGCCGGGCCCCGCACAGGAAAGAGGGGGGACACATTTTTGAAAAAAATTGGATGCTTTTTACAAAGTGCTCCGGTCCCGTCCCACAGGACGGAGAGATGTCCCATAAGTATAGAGGAAAGGGGACGGGACGTAGGAGTATACCTTTAGAGAGTTTACATGAAGCCTTAAACAGTACACACAGGGGTAGGTGGTCGCTCTCTTCACGCGACAGTATCCCCATATCCAACACCCATTCAAGTACCCTAACATTAGCAAACACATAGTCGAGGGTAGAGGCGCTATTACGACTGATACGCGCGAACCCTCTTTGTACATCACTCAGACACAACCCATTCAAGCTCATCATTTCATGTGCAGCAAGCATATTAACCCATGGACTTTTACTACCATTTTGTTTAACTTGTTTATTATGGTTCGATCAGGAATATTCTTGCATTTCTACATCTGGTAAGATGATGTTTGTGTTAAAATCTCCCATGATATATAGCGGAATTTTACTTCCGTATTTCACCATTATTTCTCTTACCACCTTCATATTTATTTTTGTCATCACTTTAGAGGGGAATCATAAACATCTATAATATTGGCGGTCATACCAAGTCTTGATAATCTCCCGACTAGCACACATGGTGAATCACAGGGAATTTCCACAACAGACCAAGGTGAACTGACTGTGATCAGCAGGCCACCCCTTTGGTCTGCTGAGTCGACCTCTTGATGCTGCGGTTTGTATTGTTACTCTTCCATCAATCAACAGGTTATCCATTAGCCATGTTTTTGGGTTTTGCTGTCTGGCATACATAAATGCCTGTGAGACAGATTTGTTATTTTTTTTCTTTTTGGATACATTTTTTGATATTGTTGGTAATCTCACTGTGGCTGGGTTGCTAGTTGATGCTTTAGTATCTAAGAGTACAGGTTTATTAGCATTCAATCGAAAACAGTACTCCCTTTCTTACCCAGTAATGTCAGTATTAGTACTATAGTCATGCATAATTTTCCTGTTTTTATTAATGCATTTATGAAGCAGCAAGGATTATATATCTTGTTTTCAAGTTTACTGCACGTGGTTAGTAGACACTCAAAAGCAAAAAAACATTTAGTTCGAAAACATGCTAGATTTACTACTTTCAGACAACATAGAATTAGCTATATCTTCAATGGGGTTAGTAATTATAGCTTTGGACAAACTGCCTTGCTCCAAGGCCAGCTCAATGCCATTCACAGGGCGCTCCTTACCATGAATCGGAGTGCTCTAGTGGAGGTGCATCAGTGAGGGAGATTTCAAAAAAGGTATGGGGGTCTATAGACATCACACTTGGAGTCGATGTAAGGTCAGTTCCATCTCCCAAGTATTGAATGTCATTATTCATAGGTGGCAAATCAATGTTTTTTGTGAAGGTCATTGAGGGAAGAGGTCGACACATTGTGTACCATTACTTCAACTATTGCAGGAGGGGCTGCTAGGCTCTCAGGTGGGGACAAAGGCATGCCTAGTTCAGCAAATGGGATGGAGCTCTATTTATCATAACATTTATTTTGAAGGATATCTCCATTCAGTAAAGAAACATTTAGTTCAGAGGCAATTACTTGTGTAGCACTCTCTTCGTCAATTGCACTCAATGTATTTTTGGGGGGAAATGCATGTCATTTTTTTGGGAATTTGTTGCTTTTGGGCAAGAGATGACTTTAGGAAGACAGATACTGCGAGCACGTTGCGTTAGTATTATATTAGATTTTTCCAGTGAAGAGTTCCTCTGCACATGGGGTAGCCTCAGGAATACATCATCATGCATGTTGGTGGCAGTATAATCACCAGGTGGTGTTGCCTGTTCCATGATATTATTATATCAGATAGCAAACCTACACCTTTTGTGCTAAGCAGCGTTCCAATCGCCGAGTGTAAAAGATTCACAGTAGAAAATGAGCTTGTAGAGAGCACACAGAATTTTTCAACTTCAAGATTCACAGCAACTTCGCGCTAAACAGCGTTCCTGTCCGCTAAGCGAACAGATTTCCAGCAGGGAGTGTGCTCGTGGGGGGGGGCACGCTAAATTTTACAACTTTAAAAACTTGAAGCAACACTTACACCCTTCCCACTAACAGCATTCCTAGTCGCTAAGCGTGATAAGGAGTACCCAGCGAGGAATAAGCACGTAAAGAGCACGCTGGGTTATATATCTTATAAGCTTCACAAACTCCATACCGCAGACTTCAACCTTCCTGACCGTTCATCGAGTACTATTAAGGTTGCATTCAATTTCTAACAGACAATAAGTAAATTACAGATGCATGAAGGGCGAATTTAAATGCCCAATCAATGTGAACTGGACTTACTTGAGCTTTCGCAAGGAGTGGCAGGCGAGGGTTTAACATGACTATACATTTTGCGACGCGTTATTGACTTTGATGCCGGTAGCAAGTATAACACGGCACCTGTCCGTTAAATATCAATCCACTAGAGCCAGAGTTTATGACATGCACACCATTATCACTGTACATACGCTTTCACCTAAAATATATACACGCGATCAGCGCTTCACAAAGGCACTTCCTCAAATGCGCGCGTGCCCCGAATATATGGGTGGTGCTGGGAAAGGTGCGGAGCAAGCAATTATAAGAGCCTAGAAGGGTGAAAACACAGGATTTTTAGTGCCAAATACGGTTATGTTCCCTAGTTAGAAAATTGTCCAGAGTAACATAATGCAATACCAGTACGTTCTTCTTTTCACAGTATTCCGGCAGAGCACAGTTCCGGCCCGGGCCAGCGATCAGCACTTCACAACGGCACTTCCTCAAATGCGCTCATTAGCTTCTCAAAATGCATCCTTTAAATGATGGAAGCTAGGATTGTAAAACCTGATAGTATGGAGAAACCTGTTTTGTTATAATTATGGAATCATTACCTATTTAGGGATCTAGTTATCCATCATTCATTCTGATTAGTACTGATTAGTAGTGACATGAAGTTTGTTATAGAATGAGGCCTGTTATATTTGAAGTGCCATTTAGAGACACATGTTATATTTGTAGAGATATGTTGTTATGTATTATGTATGCATTGTAGAGACACCATGCATTGAGTGTGCACTTAGAATATGCAATGAAGTTTGCATTATAGATAGCGCTTGGGTTTGCGAGTGAAAGAGTAAACGCTAGACAGAGCATTTAGCTGGCTCTGAAGCCATTCAGAAGCTGTTCATTCCGGGGAAGTTGTTATGAATTACAGTGTACAGGAATGCGTAAACAGTTTGGTTGATAAGACATTGCCTTTGCCTTAGTAGAGACGCGGAGAAGGCATTGTGCCTTATCAGCCTGGCTGGTGCTTTGCAGACAGAGAGAAGGTGGGGGCAGGCAGCGCCATGGAGGGAGAGGAGCTTTGTAGGCAGAGACATGCAGAGGGAGAGAGGGATTTGAATGGAGAAATATGAGGAGATGGTGTTTGGTAACGCAGACAGAAGAAGGCCATGGCATAGTTATGGTATAGATATGTAGAAAATGTCATGTTGAGCAGAACACGCAGTGACAAAAGTACAAGACTTGCATCACAGACATTTAGGCACTGCGCATATTTAGAAATGCTGACAGACAGAACAAGAGTCATTTTAGCTTAGAGAGAACAAGTGTAACCATGGATATGTATACGTCATTGAACAGTATAATGAGAGGTGAGGCTTTGGGAGTATATAGTTGTTGGAGATGGAGTTTTGGATGGAGCTGCTCTCTGAGAGATTGAGAGACGTTTGGATGACTCTGAGATCGAGGGAGCATTTGGGAAGCATTCTGAGCAAAGCTGATGAGATCTGGCAGAGAGAGGCCTGGCCCTGACTGACTGATTGCAGAGTTAGCAGAAGAGGAGAGAGAGCAACACAGAGGAAAAAGGGGAGTATTGCTGAATAAGACCTGTGCATGGGGAATTAGAACAGACACTCACACAGAGCTATAGATGGGGTAATCAGACAGGGGTTGTCTTAGAGAGAGAGTGTGAAGTATGGTGTGGAATGGAGTTCTTATTAGATTGCTTGCATTAGAAGCCTGTAAGGCTTACAGTCATTGCATTGCTGGTGGATTTGCACCAAAAGCATAAAAAGGTGCAAATTCTAGATTTGCATTATAGTAGTGTTTGCATTATGCATTGCTATGTATGAATAAAAGTGTTTCTATTGTTGAATCGATTCATGTGTTTTCTTTGTGTCTTATGTTAGTATGTCCATAGGAGTAATCTAGGAGTAACACAGTGCACAAAGGCCCTGAGATACAAGAGCAGGGGGGACATAGTGATCCACACCCCCCTAGGAGATTGTCTAAGACTGATACATGGTCGCCCACGCAGGGCTAGGCCAAAGGCAGATTTGTGGCACTGTCTCACAGGATGACGTCAAATGGCAGACATTTGCTAAAGTGTGGGACAATTATTAGCATGTTTCCTAGTACAGAAATGTTATGATGCTTTAAAGGAGTCACTTGCTTCAGATCAGAACAAAGTGCAGCATTAGGGTGCAGAGTTAAGAAAAATAGAACACCATCTCACGAACAAACAGATGGGTGCAGTCAGGGTATAACCATGTTCACGCATTGCATTAGTCTTCAGGCAATACCAGTCTGTAGCTCAGTTTCTTGCAGAAGTAATGAACAGACATAATTCAGGGTTTAAAGGTAAAATACTTCAAAACAATAAAAACCAAGAGTTACAAAGTGAACCTCTATTAAATAGGTTTACCCAACTGGGTGCTGGATGTAGAGCGGAAGGATTAACATTATCAGAACCAAAACACCTTCCCAATAAATACACCTTCAGTAAACAGACAATCAAACCATAGGCTTTGTGTCATCTTCATTGCTAAGGATTCAAGTCCATAGACTGAACGGTTTATAGTCATAATGTCGAAAAAAAAATGTCGACAAACAAAAATGTCGAAAAAAAAATTTCGAAAACAATAATGTCGACATCCTATACTTATAATGTAAAAAGTCATTTTTTCAAAAAAAAAATGTCGACAAAAAAATGTCACTTAAAACTATCAACACCTCACCCAACACCCCCCCACACCCCCCACCACCACCCTCCCACCCCTCATACTCAACACATTCTAATTATATATTTATTTATTTTTTCAATAAATAAATAACCAAAAAGAGTATCATTTACTATTGGGGGGGTCCCCCCCAACCCCTCCTCACCCAACACCCCCCTGCCACCCCCCCCCACGCCCCCCCAACCACCCTCTCACCCCTCATACTCAACACATCTTAGTTATATATATATATATTTATTCTTACAATAAATACAAAATTTCGAAAAAATATCGAAAAAATGTCGACATTATTGTTTGTCGACATTATTTTTTTCGACATTTATTTTTCGAAATTTTGACTGTCGACATTTTGACTGTCGACATTATGACTGCCCACCGACTGAACACCAAGCAGCCACATGATAGTTGGTGTGGGTTTTGCTATTTTCTTAAGATAAACAAAATCCAATTGCTCCCCTTATTGGTGAGAAATTGCCACTAGACCAATGGGAGAGAACAAAACTGGGCAAAAATACGAACGGAAAAAGTTCTGAATATTTTCCTTAACATAGGTTTGGGTCAATTTGTTGGCGATCAACCAGGAAAGTACCGTGGAGAGAGGGTGCTAAACCCTAACAAACACTTTGCCCAGGTCTGAACTAGGACAGAAATTAATGTCCCAAATAACAATCTGTTTTGCACTGCGGAATTCAACAAAAGCAGACTCTGGGCGAGAACGAATGAACTGAAATGCATTGAGCAACTGCCTTGAGAACTCTAATCATAATTAGATTACATGATGACACAAAGAAACAGCTTTACAAGACTAAATTAGATAAACAGAGAATGTATTTTGTTGCTTAACCCGTAAAAAATGGCTTGGCAGTCTGTAATTTTGCTCTCTCCGCATTAATTCAGAAGGGCAGATTTTTAAAACCAACAATTCTATTTCTTCCCAGAAACAACATTTTTTTGGCAGCTTAATAGAAAAGCGCAGCTTTCCGAATTCATCTGTCAAATAAAAAAAAAAGAACGCGTTAATTGGGTTTGGCTCACGATCTGCAGAAGATGTATTGTTCAGCACAGATTTGATGGCCGTGAGTAATCTTCCTCCTTGACTCAGCAGATCACAGATATTAGAGCCTGTGTAGGACTGTTCCACATCAAGCAATTTGGTCTCCACCCAAGTGCGCTGCACGCTTCACCAAGGGGTCAAGTAAGAAAGGCCTTCAGAGAACACGCATAACCAGAATACGTTGCATTTACTCTGCAGTCGCTACTTGGCAGTTGCTGCGCACACAAAATTGCAGGATTGGGAAGGCTACATAACACAGGAGAAACTGGCACACAAACAATTAGCCTCTTAGTACCAACAAGGCTGCCAAGGCTCCTGAAGTGTGTTCAGGGATCTTCTTTCTGATGTGGATGAAGTTTCAAATGGTAGATCTTCCAGTTGATCGTGTACAAAAGAATACACAGAGGAGACACCGCAGGAATGTTCTGGGGACCGAAAGCACAGATAGGTTTTGTTTTTGGATCAAGATTTTGTGGTCAATTAAGAACTTTTGAACAGGAACATCAAGTGAGATGGTAAAGATTCTCTCGACGAGGCCAACACATAGCCAAGATTGCACCTTTAAAAACAAAACAATTTTTTTTTTTTAAAAAAAGGTTTTTTCATAGTATTTTATACTTTGAGCAAATGAATCAAAATGTTGTGTATGCCTTTAAGTAGGATTTGGGAAATGTCTCAACAAAATAATATAGTAAGAAAAAGATTTCACCAAGTATGTTTGTTAAAACAGGATATATTTAGGGCCAAGTAAAGTTTGCTTCTTCAGCTCTTCCGCTGCTAATGGAGAAAGATGGAGGAATTTCTTCAAAGCAGGAGACGTGAAATATGTTCCCGTTTGGGGCTCGAGATCAGGTTGAATATAAAGCTTTCCCATAGGCTATGATAAATGCAGAAAACTTTCACGGCAGGGAGTTCACCTATAGGCAAGCCCATGACAGAAAGCAGGGGCAGTGCCAAAATCTGCATACTAAGATACGTAGTTGTGCTTCTTACAGTTGATTTACTTTTACAATGCACTGTCTAACATGTGGGTGGCGTCACAGATCTTTCCAGGGTTTCACACTAAAGGTAAACACATACTGCAGCACAGTAACATACCCTGCTAGGGTAGATCTCTGGCACCTACCAGGAATACCCACATCACTAGAATTTGAGACAGTTTCAGTGAATTAGAAAGTTCTGTACCGTTCAGTGTGTTTCCAGTGGCATGTGGTACCCAGGAGTTTGCATGAGAGGATGCTCTCTAAGAAGACCTGGGTGTTTATAAGGCGCCATTGAGAACAATCTTCAATGTCCATCTGATGCTTCTTGATCTGTATCCCGTATGGAAATGCTAAGCTTGTAGGGTCTCGTATGTCTTGATGCCAATTGTAATCCAATGTACTCTGGTTATGCTAACAAATAAAGGTTTAAAATAAAAAAGACCTGGGTGCATAGTTTCTTGAATGACAAAGCAGTGGCTGTGGTCCCAGAAGTGGGGCACAGCTGCGGGTGCATTTTGCGGGTGCATTTTGTTTGAAGGTTCTAAATAGCAATGAGGTAGCCTGCGCCCTATCTAGACAGGATTGTGAATTTTAGCATGTACCACACTCTGAACCGACAACATTAGCCTGTGGCGTATCTAGACAGGATTGTGAAGGTTAGCATGTGCCACACTTAGACTGAATAGGGAATGATAGCAGGCACCACACTCAGACATAATTGCAAGTACAGCTATGCCAACTAACAAATCCACTAACAATGTCATCCCTCTGCATACACCTCTCAAACGCTAACCAAACAACCACAATCCTTAAACGCATCAAACCGCACAAACTTCACCAAACTGCAACAACAAAACCAACCGCACATAGACTTGCACAACAGCACACGACAACTACCGACCGTGTTTTTGTCAGGTTGTCTGGGAAAAACAAGAGTGGGCTATAGTCACAGGAATGGGGTTAAGTGCCGCTGTATTGGTCTCGGAGACGAAAAAGAAGGTGGGTGGCCGCCACACTCACAGATACGTATAGAGACTTCAGAGTAAAAACAGGCAATGTATAGCCAAACACTGGGGTACAACCTACAATAATCCAGGAACATAGTCCAAAACAGTAGAAAATGTGGGATTGTTAAATACCACTATTATAATTTCCACCTGAACTAGCCTCCCGTGATGCGGAGAGAAAGAGGCACGTCGCCTTATGGAGCCTCCTGATTGGGTGCTCACTTCAGCAAATACTGTGACCCGTCCGAGCCGTGAGGCGAAGCCGGGCCCGGTTCTAAAGGCCTGTGTTGTCAAGGCCCTGTTTTTCCCCTGTCTTATCTATGGCTACTTGACTTTGGCATGTTACTATCGTCGAATTCGTTTGCGTATATGCAGCATTCCAGGCATCTTTCCCACTAACCGCATCGATCCTGTGCATTCTTCATGTAAGAGGTACACATTTTCCTCATGTACCCTGCTAATGTACCTGTTGTGCCATGCGCCCAAGCTCGGCCTGTCCACTTTCAACCCTTTCCCTTCATCCTCACATCTGGTCTAGTCCTAACTTGTGTGTGATCATGCTGCAAACGCACACTCTAATCATTCTGCTCGCACGTCGCTTCACTGGATTGCCATAGATTTCTATTTCTACACCCTGTAGTCATCACGGGATATCTTGTGCCACGCAAGACAATGAACTCTGCACCCGAAATACAAACTCATGTGCTGATTGTGATGCTGGAAACGCACTGGAGGGACAGGGCCTCCCTGTCCCTGATCTGTAGTCCTTTTTCGTTTATGTTCTGTGTTTTTTTCTGCACACGAGTCCATGAAGGATTCCTGGCAGTGCAGCTCTTCCTCTTTTTGGTTTGGTGTACAGCCCCTTGGGATACCCTTATGGCACCCATGGTTGGAGGTACAACCCTGTACCCCTAGTGTATATTTTTGGGCACCTGTGTGTGGCCCACAGAGCACGGTATGGGCTGGTGGCAGCTCCATGCTGAATTTGACAGGTGCTCAGAGTATCCTCATTTTGGGATACCCAGGCCCTGCCATTGGAATCAGTTGATTCCTGATAGATGACAAGATGGCCCCTGTGGCCTCTTGCTTTCTATTGCCAGTTACCTTGTTTTTCCTAAAGTCCTAGGAAGCCCTGGCTCTGTCCCTTCCCCCTGACTGGCTGTTGGGTGGAAGTTCCATATATGGTATTGTGGTGAAGTCCAGGCGAGACTGGCTGGAGCTTTCCCAGTGACTGTATGTTGTGGGTACACCCTTGGGGTGGGACCTGAGTGAATGGAGTGTAAGACCAATATGCACTTCTGGTTATGGGTGTCTAGTTTCTGGTATGTGACACAAAGACTGAGACAGCCCTGCCCCAAACTGGTATGAATGCAGTGTGGAGTGCTGAATGGCTGGGTACTTGTCCCAATAAACATTCCTTGTTGTGAGTGTCTGAGAGGGAGGAGAATGGCCTGAATGCCCTGTGAGCCTAATTGGCTGGCTGCCTGCTGAATGCCCTTGTGAGTGATTGGTTGCCTGCGTGTGACCCAGCAGAATGAATGAGAGTCCAAACAGTACATCTGGGAGCCTCTCACTGCTAGAAATCGTTCAGAAGCTGAAGTTCAAAACGATGCTTATTCTCGAAGCCGAGCCCCAAGAAGGTGGTTGACTGCTGCGGGTGCCACAATCCGAAAGCTGCTGTGACGTCGAGACTGATCCGAGAGAGAACCTGGCTAGGAGACCTCTTCCCGAGCTACAAGGGACCATTGTGCACTGCTAACCTTCATCTAAGTGCTCTGGAAGTCAGCCTTCGAAAGACTCAACTGGAGACAGGGACCGCCGAGGAAAACAAAGAAGCACTGTCCACCGTCATTGACCAGGGTTTGCAGGTTTGCTATAACCACTGGAAGCCCGTCGAAGCTGTGTTGCCCAGAAGCGGGAACTGCTTGATGCTGAGCCGCAACGCTTCATTAAGACCCTTTGAATCCAAGGACGATCTCGCCGCCCGCTTTGTCCCGCCAGAGAAAGTCGAGACCGGTGACGCGCCGAGTGGGCATCGGCCGGTAGGTTTCCCACCATCCAGAGCCCGCAGACTCAACGCCCTTGCTGGGCCAAAGTTCTTCAGTGACTCTTTGCTATCGTTGTTTAGGTGTACCGCACGCCTCGTACCTGCAGGACGTCCCCAATTGATTGTCGATGAGCACCGCCGGGACCGGAGCTGCTGCCTCGACGCCTTTGTTCATCATTTCTTCGATGGATCTCAGCGATCTGTGGCTCCTGCCTTAAAGGGAGGCACTCAAGAAGGATCTGTTGATGACCCGACATCGAACTCTGCTATTCCAGGTACATTGGGGTGGTAGAACTATTTTAGAAGGAAATAAGACTCATAATACAAGCCCAGTCCTTATATTCATATCTTTATTTACAGGTTGCCCAGGTGGGGGATCCTCATACAGAACTGTGCCTGGTGGTAGGGGCTCAGTATTCTGCCCATTGTTTTAACCTACCTGCTTTCCTCCCATGTCTATTGTTGGTTCACTTTATTAACTGATTTGTATGACATCTGAACTGAGTACAGTTGATGCATTTCAATGGAATCAAAGAGTAATTGTGGTACCACATATAAACTGTATTTATTTACCATTTTAGATTATCTTAAGCACAAAGTGTTTTATTGTGATTGTGTACATAACTTGAGCCTAATTCTATAAAGAACTGTTTTCACTAACAGTGTGTGTAAATTCATTTGTGGGTGCTTGGGGACTACACTGTACTTAAGAACCCACCTGCATCACCTCCTGAGTGCTTAAGCCTCGATTGCTCATCCACGTTTACCAAATAGAGAATATTGGCTGGGGTGCTCTGTGCCTCTACTCTGCCATATAGGGAGCAGGAGTACAGACATCCCCCTCCAGTCTTTACACTGGCCCACAGCGCACCACGGACTGCCGCTCTCTTCTACTGTCCACCATTATTAGACTTACAATCCTATCCAGTCACATTTTTTTAAGTGTATTGCTACACTAGTCACTGTTATAACACTAACGGTGATACTGTTACATGTGATATTGTTTATGCTTTCCTTATGCTTTAGTAAACCCAATTGCCTCAGCCCAGTACCTATATGCGTTCCTCATCTTTGACCCTATGTGATTCCCTTCACCCATGCCTGCACTAACCCACAGCTATCGCCACATGAGGATCTTTGTATTCTCTGGTGGTCCCGCGTTCAGCTAGCCTGATTTAGGCCCTTCACTACGAGAAGTGTCTCTCCTAGCCTGCTGGACTTGGTCCATGCTTTAAGTATGAGGCTGTTTTTATAGTCCACACACACGGCACCTATTTTCTTGTCCAACCAAGGTTTTGCTTTAGTACCAATAATTATGTAGCCCTCACTTTCTAACTGAGTCACTACCTATCATGTACAATTGCTGGCTAGTTAGATGTAGCTCCCCACAACAAGAGGCAAGTATTCCTATGTTGTTCATGACACCGTATTATGTACTCTTGATATAGCTCCCTGCAACAAGAGGCAAGCATTTTCATAGATTGTATATGTCACTACCTATCAAGCCCTATATATGCAACCTAGTTGTAGCTCCCGAAACAAGAGGTGAGCGTTCCTACGTTGTATATGCCATTACTTAACATGTCTTATGTATGTACGCTAGATGTAGCTCGCTGCAACAAGAGGCGAGCTTTCCTAGACTGTACACTCCACTACCTAGAATGTCTCTTGTATGCAATTTAGATATAGCTCCCAGCAATATAGGCAAGCTTTTTTCTTAGATTGTATGTCACTCACTATCATGTCCTATATTTGCAATTTAGCTGTAGCTCCCGTAACAAGAGGCGAGCGTTCTATGCTGTATATGCCACCACTTAACAAATCTTAATTATGTAATTAGATGTAGCTTACAAAAGGTTAGCTTTTCCTAGACTGTATGTACTTAGATGTTTTGCCAGACCTGTATCCTGTAAATTGTTACCCCAAGCACTTACTCTGTAACCATATTCTTAAATTAAAGCGCCTAGAAACCTCTGGGTTTTGTGTGCTATATAAATATCAACAAAAAGAATTATATGAGGGTATTTGTTGAGCACAAACCTAGCTTTGGCAAGCAACAGAGCGCTTTACAATCAGAGGGAAAAACCTGGTGAAGAAAGCAGATCAACAAGGGAACTGGGAGCTAACAGGGGAGGGAGGGGCAAGGGATCTGCAAGCAACCAGGTGAGTAAACCGTGGAGAACAGATCACTCAGTCTACGGGAGAGTCGTTATTGGAGGGTGTGTGGACCTAGTTGTCCGGGAGGAGCCATTCCTTGAAGAGAAACCCTCAGGTTGTGAACTATTAATGGAGCCAAAAGGATTTTCCCCAAGCGTAAATAAGGAGGGATTTTATTTCCCTTCATGGATTTTTACAAAAGTCTGGAAATTAAACCGGCACAGATCGATTTTGTATCACAGGAAGGTTAGTAGGTTTACTGGTTATTATTTACCCTTGGGCAAGAGCCTTTTGGCTGGAGGAATGCACAATCCAAATGGTATTCCACAATGTCGCAATTCATCACCTAGAGACGCCCAACATTATACAGGCAACAAATGGCCCCCGTTCCTGTTTCATCAATGACCTGGAGCTCTTTCACCAAAACTCTGGAACTAATGTTCTTGATTCACAAGCTTCTTACCACGCTCGCTCACTCTCCAATACTCACTCTTTGGTTTCAGCCAACCTATACTCTGATCATAGATTATCTTGGACCACGATCCTCGCTTGGGCCTTTTTTTTCGCTACTCTGCATTAAGAGCTGTAGTTTTGCATAAGTCTACCACTTATGCCTAGACGTCGCTTAACTGTTAAAGGCATGCACCTCGCTGATGGCAAAAGAACTGCGCAACAGGCAGCCATTGCAGCCTGCATCTAAAAAGGGGGCCCTGGGGGAAACGCAAACCCCGGGGTTATTTTGACGCTGCACAGGCCAGCGAGGTGACCATGTGCAGAGCGTTTTCCGGGGTATTTAAGGGACAGGGAAGGTTCGGGAAGCAGGCGACGGTTGGGGACGTTGGTTTGAGAAGTCCTGTCGTCTGCTCCCGAGCCTCCCCTGGTAGTGAGGACTTGGTGACTAGTGTAAAGTGAGGTGACTTAGGTTAGTTTGTTGTATTAAGGGAGGTTAGGGGAATTATTTAACATATTTTGTAAAAAAAAAAAAGTTTCACATAGCCGGGGGTACCGTCTATAAGGTACCCCCACTTACCTTGTATTTCACATGTTTTGGCCGGTGTCTGTTTTTGGGGGTGCGCGGTTCCGACAGTCCTTTTAGTTCGTATGTTTTATTAAATAATTGCCGCTTCAGGCTCCTGCGCGCGGCTTTCCCTCCTTTCAAGTACAGCTGTGCAGGGGGTTAAGGACGTCATCCGTCCTTTTTAAGAGCCCGGAACGTAGGTAGAGTACGTTATGGGGCAAAATCCATTTATAGAGTTGGAGCTGGTCAAGTGGCACAGCGAGCAGAGTGCTCGCTTTGACACACGTGCAGAACCTGCCTACGCAGGTTCGTATCCCGTTAGGGGGCAAAGTCCATTTATTAATGGGACCGTAACCCGATTAGGAGCCATTAGTGATGTTATAAACAGCACATCAGAAGGCAGTGTGTTTTCTGCCGTCTATTAACAGAATTTACATTTTATGCTTCGTTTTTTGTTTTGCTGTGATTGACCAGTTTTGTGCCTGCTATAATGTTGTCTACAAGGATAAGGCAGTGGTTGGGAGCTAGAGCTGGTCAAGTGGCACAGCGAATAGAGCGCTCGCTTTGTCACACGTGCAGAGCTTGCTAACGCAGGTTCGAATCCCGGCAGAGCCAAACCCAGCCTTTCATCTTTCTGAGGTGACACGTAATAATATAGCGCTATATAGATAGATGCGAAATTATTTTAAAAAGAGCAAGGGTTAGTAATTTTATATAAGAACTATGGGTAATTTTAAATTGGGGAAGGCTGACAGTTATTTTACTCTCTTTATTATCTTGGTTTTCACCTCATTTCTGCTTTCCTTTTTCTTCACAGGGGTCGGTTGTCCGCAGTTAGGTGCTGCTCGGGGGTTTAGCGTAGTTATTAATAATATAGGGGCATTATTTAGAACCCGGGTCAGATTTTTTAGTGTACAATGGTGGCCCAGGGCGCCAGCAAGAAAGGTTTAGTGGATGCCAGGGCACTTAGGGAGGCCCTGGAGATTATTAGTAGGGCATCTAAAGCCCAACTGGAAGGGGCGGTGGGGGAGGTTACAGGAGAAATAGAGGTAGATGGTGGTAGACCGCAGAGCAGCGGCAGATGGGGCTCTAGCAGCAGTGGTGGCTTGCACCCCTGCGGCTGGCAGAGGGGAGGCATGGGAATCCTGGGGCAGAAAGTTGAGGGAGATCGATATGAGAGCTTCTAGGGGGGGAATTGCATTTAGGTGAGGAACCGGTTAGGGTTGGAGGGCATATTGTTCAGGAGGAGGTGGAGGATTTGAGTAATGTTCAAGAAGGGACAGAACAAGAGATCCACGTCAGTGAGGGTGAAGGGGCGCAGGGCGCGGCAGCCGGGCAGAGGGGCAAGGATGGCAAAAACCTAAGAAAAAGTGTAGTTGGGAGAAGGAGAGAGAGGTCCCCATCATTAAGTGATGTTAGGGAGGGACGCGGAACAGCCCCACCAAAAAGGGGGACGGGTAGCGGAGGGCGCTGCGCAGACCCCGTTGTTCGAGAATATGAATATGGAGAGGGTTTAGGTACGGCCCCTCCTTGGGCAGCGCAAGGTCAGTCTAGAGGGCGCAGCACAGCACCTAGCGAGGAGGATCACAGGGTGGAGGGGAGCACGCCTCGCCCGGGAGAAGAGGATCAGGAAGGGGTTTCCGCGGCCCCGCCGAGAAGACGTCAAAGGAGTGATGGGGCGGACGCCCCGGGCTCACAAGAAAATGATCCACGAGACCCGAGCATGAGCTCTCATCAACAATGGGATTTCAGGAATGATGAAGTTGGGATTGAGTAATATGTGGGGCAGTTGGAGGATGAAGGTCAGAGCAATAATGAGAGGAGGGGTTCTAGGTGGGTTCGGGAAAGACGGGAGCAAGGGGCTTGGGGAGCAAGAGGTCGGGGGAGCAATTGGTTGGGCGAGACGGCTGACATGTTCTGTCCCCGCAGCAGGAGCCCAGTAAGAAAAGAAATGAGGAGCATTGGAGTGGAGGCCAGACAGGAGATGGCGGAACGGAAAGAGGTGAGCGGGAAAGGGATTGGTCATTTGCATGGCAGAGAGGGGATACGAGAACGAGGGTAGCAAATGAAGGGTCTGGTTTGCAAGAGATAAGGAAAGAGATTGGCGTACAGGCTATTGGAGCCATGGGGGGTGACAAGGGAATTTGCTCGGTAGAGATACAAACGGATAAAGTGGTTGAGCCATTGGCGCTCGAGGTACAGGTTTCAAAAGTAAATGAGGTCGAAGTGAAGAGCAAGGAGAAAAAGCTACCTTACATGGGCATCACGAAACCTCTGGGGGCGCACTTAATGGCAGCAACTAAGGACAAGATTCAGGCAGGGGAATTTGTGGACATTTTTAAATTGCTTCATAGGGAAGTGAGAGCAAAGGAGGGTTCTAAGGAAGAGAAGAGAGTTGTCTTCGCGCCCATAGAGTCCCGGTAACAATTGAAAACTGGACATCAGCGTTCATTATTTACGCTACTGTATATTGTGACAAATTTCCGGAGCGGTGTGTGGCTTTGCTAAAATACAGGGATGTGATCAGGAAGGAGTTTCCAAGTTTCGGGGGTTTTGCATGGGTGCGTTATGAGGAATTTAGAGCGAGGATGGCTGAAGACATTCAGGCGGTTTGGGGTGAGATAGACATGGATTTATGGTTGCAATAGATGGCTCCAACAAGACCTGCCCCGACGTTGCACACAGCAAGTGGGCTGCCCGTGCCTTTCCGGCCCTTCCTTGGTCGCGCCGCCCAGGAGGGGGCAGGGGTAGGAGGTAGAGGGCAGTCCTCAGCAGCGTGTTGGGCGTTTAACAAGGATGGCTGCACAAGGAACTTCTGTAGGTTTAGGCATGAATGTAGTAAATGTGCAGGAAAACTCTCTCACTCAGTGTTTCCAACAGGGAGACAGGGGCAGGGCGAGAGGATCTGGCAGAGGGGTTGTGGGAAAAGGCTTTTACTCCAGTTAAATTGGATGTATTGGAGAAGTGGTTGTAATTTTATCCGGGCAGGGAAGGAGCGAGAATTTTGAGTGAAGGTTTTGGACATGGTTTCAGGTTGGGCCATCAGGGGCCAAGGGTGCGTCGGTGTGCGGAAAATTTGAGGTCAGCCAAAGAAAATGTTGATGTGGTGAGACAAAAATTGGACAAGGAAATAACGGCAGGAGGGATAGTAGGGCCATTTGTTGATTTACGAATGATTTAGTTGTATCCCCACTGGGAGTGGTGCCTAAGAAAGCCTCTGGGGAATTCAGATTGATACACCATTTGTCATGGCCCGAAGGCATGTCTGTCAATGATTTCATTGCCCCTGAAGAATGTGGGGTTGTTTATGCAAGTGTGGATCAAGCTGTGGACTTGGTGAGGAAAGCTGGGTGTGGGGCCTTTTTATGGCCAAGTGTGACATTAAGGCAGCTTTCAGATTGTTGCCAGTGCACCAAGAGGATTTTTGGCTGCTGGGTTTGCAATTTGAAGACAGGATATACATCGTCAAAGCTTTACCAATGGGGTGTGCAATTTCTTGCGCCTTGTTTGAGCGTTTCAGTTCCTTCATGCAATGGGTCTTTTCATACACCTCTGGCTGTAAAAGTGTTCTGCATTACCTAGATGACTTCCTGTTTATTAGCGGGCGGAAGGAGAAGGAGAGTGGGAAGAGATGCTGAAGTTGTTCCAGGTTTTGATGGGAGAGCTGGGCGTGCCTTTAGCAGAAGACAAAAATGAGGGGCCGGCAGTGGTGTTGACATTTCTAGGGATTGAGCTGGATTCATTGGCTATGACCTCACGCTTGCCGCACAAGGTGAGAAAACTGGTAGGATTGCTGGAGAAAGCGGCAGGGGCCAAGAAGGTGATGCTAGTGGAAATGCAGAGTTTGGTAGGGCATTTGAATTTTGTATGCAAAGTGGTGGCCCCAGGACGGATTTTTTCAGAAACATGGCAAGGTCGATGGCAGGAGCAAAGTGCCCACATCATCGGATAAGAGTGACAGGTGCAGTGAGGGAAGATTGTAGAATTTGGCTTCGTTTTTGGGAGAATTTTAATGGAGTTTCCATGTGGTTGGAAGGAGAGCCGGTTTCTTGGGAAGTACACATTTTTTCAGACGCAGCAGGCACAGGAGGTTTTGGAGTGTTTTGGGGAGGAAAGTGGTGCGCGGAGAAGTGGCCATCGCTTTGGTTGGAGGAGGGAAGGAGCATTGCATTCTTGGAATTTTTTCCCTTGTTGGTGGGGTTGGAGTTCTGGGGGAAGGAGTTGCAAAACAAGAAGGTGAATTTCAACAGACAATGAATGCGCGGTCCATGTAGTGAATCGACAGTCAGCAAGGGATCAGAGGGTGTTGAGGCTGATGAGTTTGTTTTGCATTGCGTGGAATTGAATGTGATTAAGGCAACACATGTGCCAGGCAAGGATAATGGCATTGCTGATGCGTTATCTCGTTTTCAATGGCAGAGATTCCGTGGATTGGCTCCAGATGTGGAACAGGAGGGGCAGAGGATTCTGGAGAAGCTGTGGAATATAGGAAGATGAGAGCGCTTTCATTGGTGGAGTGTTCGCTGCCTCCGGCATCTAGAGAGGCTTACAGGAGAGCTTGGGAGGATTTTATAAGAGGAGGGGCTTGTAGTTGGAAAGGTTGGGGGGATGCGGAAGAGGGGAGAAGGGACGATGTCACTAATTTCCTACTGAGGTGCATGGATAGGGGTTGTTCCAAAGTAACTATATTGGGAAAGATGGCAGGGATTGCTTTCTACGGGAAGTGGTTTTGGGGTTTTAACCAAGCGGGGGAGAAATGTCAGGCAGGATGATTGAAGGTTGGGGAAGGGAAAGCAAGAGGGAAAAAGTTAAGAGGAGACCGATATCGGCTGAATTGCTAGTTAGGCTGTGTCAGGCTGTAGGGGGAATTTGCTGGTCGGACAGGGAAGGTGAATTGTTTACAACCTGTTTTACTTGGCTATTCTTTGGGGCTTTTAGGGTTTCTGAGTTGGTGGGGGAAGAGGGGAGTTGGTGGTCTGCAATGGGAAGATGTTCAGTTCACTAACGTGGGTTTGGACATCAAGATCAAGAGGTCTAAAACAGATCAGAAAGGAAAGGGCTCTTGGGTTTTGCTGGGGCAGGGGAGTAAGGAGTTTTGCCCGGTTCGGACAGGTTTGGCTTGGAAGGAGCGTTGCGGGGGTAGGTTAGGTTTGGTTTTTCAGCACGAGAAGGGAGAGCCACTGTTAGCGCAATAAGTTTTGGGGGTGTTAAGGAAAGCTTTGTTAGCGGTGGGTGAGAAGGCAGGGGGTTTTGGAACTCATTCATTTAGGATTGGGGCAGCATCTGAAGGTAGCAGGTTGGGGTATTCTGAAGACAAGGTGAAAGGTTTGGGGCGTTGGAAGTCTGAAAGATACAAAGGGTATATCAGGGATTTGGATAAACGGGATGTTTGAAAGAATAGTTTTAAGAATTTTCAGAGGAGTGTTGTATTAAACATAATGTTGGTTTTTGTCAGTAATTTATCATTTCTTTTTCAGATGCTGCTCGGAGGCCGGGGCAGATGGATTGTGGGTCATTCCATTGTTAAGTGGGCTGGGAAAGAGGCTGAGAAAAGAGTTTTTGGCAGGCAATTGGGTTGCAGATATGGAGATGTTTTGGTAAGATGGCCAGGTTTAGGGGGGCTTCGCTGGGATCAGTTACTCCCAATGTTGGCTGGGTGAGGGAGCGCCACGGGACTCCAGATGGGCTGATTATTCATGCTGGGGAAAATGACCTGGTTAGGGTTACTGTTGTGGCTCTCCTTAGAAAAATGAAAAGGGATTTGTTATGGGTTCGGGAAATGTGGCCACAAGCATCTGTAGTTTGGTCCAAGTTGTTGCCTAGGAGAGTTTGGAGGGGAGCGAGAAGTGAAGGAGCAATTGAGCGAGCATGGAAGGGCATGAACAGGGAGATGGAAAAATGTTGTGCCTCTGTGGCGGTGCAGGTTTTAGACCACAAGGATATCGTTCAGGAAGGATTTATGTTATTTAGGGAGGATGGTGTCAGCTTATCTATGTTTGGTAATACTATCTGTCAGAAGTGATCTGGTTGGTGAGATATGTTAAAGAGTTGGAAGTAGGAAGGATTGGGGGGGTGGGGCAGAAAGAACACCTCAGGGAGGGTTTTTCTGGTGGGGGGGGGCGGGGGAGCACAATGGGGAATGGCGCGGGAAAGGATGGGGTGGTGCTTTTTGCACAAGCGGGGTACCCCGGGGGATCAGGTATTGAACGTGAATGGGCATGGCCCCAGGGGAAAAAAACGGGACGCCTTGAGAAGTGATAAGGAGACTGTTGGGACCAAAGGATGTTTAGGGAGCAAGTTGATTTCTTTATTTTTTGGGGAAATGAAAATTGTAGTTATTTGGTTGTGTAAATATTTTGTTAGTTTGTAAGGCCAGGGAGCCAGGTAAGCGTTTATTTGTAAGCTGTCACATTAAAGCGACCTTTTCCACTCTAACGAGTCTGGGTTTTTGTGCAATAAGTCAAAATGTACACACTCCTGGAGTATTTCACAAAATGAATACTGCTTTGTTAAAAAAAAACATCAATTGAATAATTTGTATCATTTGATATAAAACAATCTTTGACTGAAACAAAAGCTCTTAAAATGCAAACAAAAGTTTCAGGCACTAGCTACTGGACACCTTACTGAGAACCGTCAGTGTACTCCTCTGAAAACGACATTGCACTGTTGCGTGGAAATGCGTACGCTTCCTTTTAAAACATAAGTACTTCAATAGCTACCCAGTTAAAGTACTGAATAAAGAAAGAATTTTGCCACACCTCTACCAAAGGAAGAGTGGGTACCATGGGAAACTGCGAGGGTGCTGGGTCACATTAGCGCCTTCTCAAACGTGTGCAACTGGGCAAGAACCAGGGTGGAGGGAACAGGGAGATGCTGCGGCTATCACCTCACCTCCCACACAAACTGCAGAAAAAGTCTTAAAAAGATTGCTACTCTTTATTATTTGCTTATAACGGAGACCATGAAAGGATTCACTATTTCCCTAAACTTCCCGTAGGCATGGCAGTGTGTGCCACGCCCCTTAAATACACAAGCTCAGATTCTGGCTTCCCCAGAGACAGCATTATGGTTTTCACACTGCGCGGCATGCCTTTAGTCTCTGGCGCAAGTCTTGGCATGCCCAGTCCTCTTACAACACTCCGAAGTTAAGCATCAACAAAAGCTTCGCTAGCGTGGTTAACATATCTAAGCAACACTTGGACACGGTCACCACCCACCCTGGACACACGGGCTGCGCAGAGACGAAATAGGACTACATATCCTGAAAGCGTTCACGTTGCAAGGGAATTACTGTGCACGTGCGGCGTCATGTGATCAGCCTCTGAAAAAATGCAGAGCCGCGGCCTACAGCTTTTAATCACTTAGTATATGACCCCTTCAATGCATGGGAATGTCAAAGACAATCTGGCGACAAGAATAAAACATTTGAAAAATGTTGCCCTCCATAAGCAAAACGTTGGCATACCATGTAATCTAATGATTAATGAAACCAGCACCACTGTGTCTGCCTTTGTCGTTAAGGGCCGGGGTCAAGCTAGCAACGTATCACAGCAAATCATCCCTCTTACTACCCCAAGGAAAGAGCCTTCAAGCCAGCGCAGCCTACGAGAAGCGTGCCTTGGCCCACTATAGGATTGGATGGAGCAAGCAATTATTCTCATCCAGAAGACGCGCTCAACAAAGAAACTATTGAATATCATATTAAACAGTACCCGCCACTCGAGTGTGAGTATTCGGGTAAAAAACACATATACAACATTTGTACAGCACATCCAAACGCGGCTTCAACCGTGGAATCAGTGCAACAGTTTGCATCATTTTATTTTCAAAGAAACACAATAATCGAATATTTTCAAGTCAAAATAAACTAAGAACAATCCACATCTTATAAGCAAACGTTCTAAGAAATATGATAAAAAATGCTAAATTTAACACTTGAAAGTCGCAAAGAGCACTGAATCCCCACCAAACTAAATCTAAACGCAAGAGACAAAATAAACAGGCTACTCTAAAGAAGTGGGGGCTTGGGGCACCGCTTGGCAGATGACAAGATGCACAGCTTGGTGAAATAAGTCAGCAGTGGCTTTGCTCTTAAGCAAAAAGAGAGGAGATATCACGAGGGAATGGCTTCCAGCAGTGTGTTAAGTGGCCTGCCAAAACGAGCTGGGACTTTGGGGGGGAGGAGAGGTGTGACTGGAAAGGGGTGTGGCCTGGCAGGGAGTCGGTACCACAATTTAGAGTCAACACTTGCCTCAGCTGAAGGCACGATTTTGCAAAAGTGCCATGGCCTATTTGGATGTATTCAAATCAGGTAAAAGTGCTGCCATGTGCGTGCGTCAGCTTTCTGAGTGTTCTTTCATTGTGTGTACTGGACTGGTTGTGTCCAGAAGGGTAAGGTCCAGTGTCGTGGTTGGTTGTTCTTGTAGCAGATGTGTTATGTGTTATGTACACTCCGAAATGCAGCCGACTTTAAACATGGTGGCTATAGTCAACATGCACCTAGATTCAATACAAGGACCCTAGTCAAAACGCACCCAAATTCAGTACAGTGGCTATGCACAAAATGCACCTTGATACTGTTGCTATAGTCAAAATGCACCCAAAATCAGTATAGTGGCTGCACGCAAAATGCACCTAAATTCAGTACAATGGCTATACTCAAAGTGCACCTACATTCAAGACAATAACCCTATGCAACAGGGTTTAATACAATGGCAGACCTCAGAGCGCATCAACATTTAAATCGGTGCTGGAGTTCCTATGCAGCAGGGGTACACGCAATGACAAATATCAAATAGTAGTAATAAAGTAGTGGCAAGATTTCCAGCGCACAGTGGTGGCTGTGTTCGTAATTCTTACCACCTTATCTGACTGTTGCAGTAGACCACTTCATAGGGTACATGGGGTACTCTGGGATAACAGGCAAACAGGTGGGGAAGGTGCCCGGGGAGGTTCCCTTTGCCATGGCCCTTATTGAGCTCTAAGATGGTAGCACATGGCGTCTACTTGCTGACGTGATACTGAAACGGTCTTCAGTGTCATAGTATGTCTCCTAAGCCCTCATGGAAAAGGTTTTATTTTATGGGCTACACTTTATACAGAGCCACAAACATACCAGCCAGTGCCTCACTAATTCAAAGTTGCAATGGATTTTCCATTTTTACAAGCCATTCATCTACCAATCTATAATTCTGGTAGCCCCACCTCCCCCCGCCCCTCCCAGAAACAAGGACAATTCTAAAAGTAGACAGCTGCACCAGAGGAAAGAATGCACTTGACCAAATACCTAGTTTGCAATAGTCCGATATAGTGGAAACACTAATGAGGACGATATCTCATGAACAACAGAAAGATAGTTAGAACAGTACCTTCAACGCTTGAGCTAGCAATTGCGTATCTACCTCTGACTCTTAAGGAATCATTCAACTTGCGATTGTGTGGCCGCTAAACCCAAGTATCCTGCAGGAACCACCATGACATGTCAATGTGCAGGCAGTATATTTGGTGACAAATAGGTGAGCTTGGCACTGGCAAATGAATGGACACACAAAAGTTATGCTGGTCTTTCACAATACCGATATCTCTGGCGTGTGATTAGAAATTGTCCCAGACTAGGAATGAACTGCAATCTAAAAGGAGAACTAGAGAACTCCTAAAAGTAATGGCCACCATTATGCCATCCCCACTGCAGGCTGCATATTTTTCTACAGAGTACCACAACATCTCTGTTCTAGACTTGCTCACCAAGAAGAAAGTGGAGCAGCCCAGGAGAAGACCTGTGGTTGATGGTGACGGGTAGCGTAGATCCATACAGATTACTAATACTAGTACAACCAATGGCTAACCAGATTCCTGAGATCCAGATGATCCTTTGTACATGGACACAAACAATGAATGGAATTTGAATGGTATGCTCAGAATAGTGTTAGGATATCCACTAACCACTTAAAGACAACATTACTTCTATAGTACAGATGAATGAAATAGCGTTCGCCCGATAATCTGCGTCACCACAAAAGTTCACAAATTATAAAGAGAAAAGGATCACAATTCTTCAGATCTCCAAAACACGTGCATATTAAAAAGGTCTCATTAATGATGAAAGCGGGAATAGAAGCAATGTAGGCTCCAGAGAAGAGCGCTCATCCACTATGTAACAAAACTGTAGAGGACAACATGAAGGCAGAAGTCAGGATTGGCAAAAAGTCAACACAATCAAGATTTTACACCAACATGCTTAAACTTCTTAATAAAAGTCTTCTGCACATCGGTTCCTGGTAGAGAAGTGATAGTTAGTGACTGGCTATTGCACTAGAAGGCTTATTCTGCTATATACACACACATCGGTATTTACTGCACGAGGGCTTCTGAAGGAAACGGCTCTGTACATATGTTCTGCTCAGCCAACACCTCAAAAGAAACGTTCAAGGCTTTGAATGATTCTGACCCCAGTATCAATGGGGAAGATCATCTTACCATCTCTGCAATAATGTAGAAACCCTGCCAAATAGTCCTCCATGAAAGCTTGCTTTCCTCGCATACCCTACTGTGCCTTGCTGCACCACCCAGTTCCATCTAAATGAGACCCAACTCTGACCCCGTGTGACCTATTTCGTAGGTCTCTCACCCAGGCATCAAGTACTACCACCATGCACGTCAGTGTGCGCCTTTTACTGTACTACACTCTGGCCCTACAGGCGGCCCCATTCACTCAGTTACCCACTGCAACAACTTTCCCCCTTTGGGCTAAACCCATTGAGCCACCTAACAGTCTGGCCTGTCCGAACCTACACCACCAGGTACTGCCCACTGTGACTGACTCCTATAAGGAGCGCTGCAGCAACCACCACAGGTTTACACTACTCCAGTAACCATATCAACCAATACCTTAATGACCCAGCTCTGTGGCTGGAACACTTCGCCAGGAAACCCACACCTAACCAACCCTGCCCCCTCTCTATCAGAAACAAGAGACTAGGCACTAGATTCCGCCCACGACACTCCCGCAGCACCACTACCAAGCAAACCTCACATACACCTCCCGGCTCACCCTCGTTCACCGCTACATGCAAATCCACTACCACAGGGGTTAAAGGGCCTTTGATCAAGGGCGCCCTTATCAACGCTAGATCTCTCCCAGCACATGCATTAGACATTGCTGACCTCATCACCACCTCTGACCTTGACTTCATTGCTATATCTGAAACCTGGCTAAATGCCGCATCTAGCCCCTCACTATCCTTGGCTTTACCGCCTGACTACGGCATCACGCGTTGCGACCGCACCACTGCCCAAACCAGAGGCGGTGGCGTGGCCTTCATCCATAAAAACTCTTGATCTAAGAGTGGCATCTGACTCCAAACTTGAATCAGTTGAATCGGCGTCAGTCAAATTATCACTAACGCCTAACCAAACGGCCACCCTCCACCTTATCTATAGGCCCCCAGGTCCGGCACCGACCTTTGTCTAATTCGCAAACAATCATCCTAGGCGACCTTAACTTGGGTCTTGGTGACCCAAAAGATCCCGTGGCACTAGATCTGGAGAACGCACTGACCTCGGCCTCACCTTGTACATTCAAGAACCCACTCATATCAAAGGCAGGACCCTTGACTGGTTAGCCGGCTCTAACTGTAATATCAGGGTTCTAGCCAATACCCCTCGTTTATGGTCTGACCATCACATCATAACTTAATATTGAAGCAACCCCGCAGGCCCCGACCTCGATAGCCCCAGCCCTCCCCACTAGAAGTAAAAAGGACATAACCAAGGAGAAACTCCTCCCATTGTTACTCCCATTTCTCAATGCTGCCACTGACACCTGCTCTGATCCCACCTCCCGAGCAGACACCTACAACCAAACCATGCTTACGGCTATAGACTCTATAGCACCCATCAAACTTAGGAAGGCCAAACCATGAGCACATCTCAATTCATGGTTCACCCCACAGTTAAGAATGCTCCGCAAAGTTAAACGCTGTGCTGAAAATCGCTGGAAAAGCCACCCTTCTGATGAGCATAAAGATGGTTTCCTTCTTGCTTCACTCACTTACAAAGATGCCATCATCACTGCTAAAAAAAAAAAAAGTCTCTCAATAACCGTATTCTGCAAGCTGACTCAAATACAAAGGAACTCTTCAGGATACTAAAAGAGCTAGAAACAACAGCCTCCCCCCCCAGACACTTGCACTAAAGATAGTAAATGGTGTGCTAACAATCAAGCGGCCTTACTAAATAAAATCTCTACGCTACAATCCAAAATGAAAGATAAGCAGGACAGTCTGAAGCTTGACAACCGCTCACTCTCCCCTGTTAGGGCTCTCCCTTTAGACACTGCCAGCACTAAACCATTCACCGTCTCACTGCTCACCATCACTGAGGTAGAAAATATCATCCTGAGAATTAAACCATCTAACTGCCAAGGTGACCCCTGCCCAGCTCCCATCATTAAGGACTCTGCACATGATTTGGCCCCATTCATTACGGCCTTCATCAACTCCTCCTTTAAAACAGGTATTGTCCCGGATAACCTTAAGGACGCTTGGGTGATCCCATTGCTTAAAAAACCATCCCTAGACCCAAGCATACCCACTAACTTCAGACCTATTACCACGGTACCGTTTCTGCTTAAGATTTTAGACCGCGCAGCATACCTTCAGATCCAAGATTACTTGGAATCTAACAACCTTCTAGATCTACGACAATCTGCATTTCGTCCCAGACATGGGACGGAAACTGCTTTAATAGACCTAAAAACCCAAATTGAGGTATTGAAGGATACGGGTAAACTAGCAATGCTACTTCTCCTCGACCTCTCTGCCGCATTTGATCTGGTCAACCACCAGATCCTATACAGGCACCTCCACTCTGCTGCCAACATCTCGTCCTCTGACACGGCCTGGATCAAATCTTTTCTGAGCAATAGATCCATGAGGGTCTTTACCCCATCCGCAGCCACGGATCCTTCCCCAATTAATTGCGGCGTACCTCAGGGATCTTGCGTGTCACCTACACTCTAACATTTTCACGAAACCACGCTTTGATGTGCTTGACTATCTGGGTGTCTCCTACACCAACTATGTAGACGACACCCAGATACTCATTCCCATCACAGGTGACTATTTAGCTGACACCAAGGCCCTTAACAACGTCTACTTGGTCATCCAAACCTGGATGGCCCAACACCAGTTATTCCTAAATGACGACAAGGCGGAGCTCCTTATCCTGGGCACCTCGCAACGCCTTAGCAAACTAGAGCCTTCCAATCAGTCATTCACCATAGACGGTAATACCATACGAGTCTCGAAGGACACTAAAACGTTAGATTTTTACCTTGACGCCACCCTATCCTTATCTCGACAAATGCAGTCAGATCTGCCTCTGCATACACGTGTAAACTCATTGCAGCCTGCAGACCATTTCTTACCACCCCCAACAGTGTCACACTAGCTAGAACCCTCACTATGGCCAAACTTTACTATTGTAGTGCCCTTTACTTAGGTACCAGCCAAGAGAACCTGAATAAACTTCAAACAACCCAGAACAACGCTATTCGAGCTGCCCTAAACATCCCCCGAAACCACCACATCTCAGAATCCAGAACCAACCTAAAGTGGCTACCTGTCAAGCAAAGAATCTCACTAAAAACACTGGCCCTCACGCACAAATGCTTGGCTAACAAGGCCCCCCCCCCCCCATCTACCTCTGCAGTCGGATGTCTCGCCACTCGACATCCCGACCTCCAAGAACTGCCCAGACCTACTGTCTTTCGATCCCTAGGTTCAAACTTCAAAAAGCGGGGGCCACTAGCTTCCCTGTCCTTGCTTCTACGTTATGGAACTCCCTCCCCGCTACAATCAGATCTGAAGACTCATTCAACACTTTCAAGTCTAAAACCAAATCTTGGCTTTTCAACCAGCACTAAGACATGTTCTGCGCCCATGTCGTACATACTCTGGCCCACTGACCTCCCTACTATACTCTGTACACCCCTATGGGTATATCCATTGTCAAGCCTTCAGCGGCACTAATTTATGTATATAGAAATACTGCTATTATCCTGTCATTGTAATTTTTTATGTCTGTATATATGCATTAATGTAACTTTGTACAAGTTGCGCCCTGATGCCTCCGGGCCCGATGTTTGCGTTATAAATAAACAAATACAAATACATACATCAAGTCTGCTTTTTGCAGTTGGCACTGAAAGGAGATCATGAGGTATACATACTGAAAGAGCTGTTCACAACCATAGCCAGCTCTTTCATGCCATCCCTACACATTACAAGCTATGAGACAACTGACTTTGTTGTGGAGCCTCACCTCAACATGATGTCTTTTAGCCTTTCCCCTTCCCAGGATATCTTTTAGACCATCATATATATGAAGACAACTACATCAACATTAACTGTCTTTTATATGAGGTTTAGTTGTAGATGTTTTAAAAGATCCTTTGGTGTGTGTTAGGACAGTTTTTCTGAAGTCCAACTAAGGGCTTAGCAAAACCATTCAACTGAGGCAGTACAAGACTCCACTCTTAGTATAAGGCTGTACCACCTGAGTATATGGTAGCGTAGACAGAGCAGCCAGGCTTATCTTAGGAGGGAGAGAGGGCAGTAGACACAGTACAAGTGAAATTGTAATACAAATGATCCAAAGAAACACTAAAACACTATGTATTGTAAAAATAAAGGATTTATTTAAATACAGTTATAGTCAATAATATGAACCTTTGTATGTGCGCGCTAAACTTTTGAATCATCAATTTCTGCCTTAAATTTCACGTTTCACGTTTGTATTTGGTATAAATATATGAGTCAAGTTTGCTTGTTGGTTTTCAGAAGTTGGTTTATTTAAATGTTTGCCCTCTACACATGTTTCACTGCCAATAGAAGTTTTTTGCCAGATCCTCAGGTGGGATAATCCCATTTTGCGATAAAGTTTGCTTCAACAAAAAAATAATCAAACAAAGCATAACCTTAGTAGCGACCGCTACAATCATGTGACAAACTCTCCCAATTGAAAATGGCGGGCACGGTCACGTGCTTAAACCCAACACGTGATCACGGCACCATTCTGAAATCGGGAAACACACCGAGAATCAGGAAGTAGACGTTTATCATGCTGTTACTCCACAAACAAAGGTAAGAGATTCAATTAAAGCTATATGGGACCAAGAAGTCTCTGTTTACGCTTACCAATAGCACACAGGGTACTACTATAAGAGAGAGCTTAAGCAGTAACATATTGTGTCACTTTCTTTTTAGATACAGCCAACTAAAATTAAATTATTGAAATGAAAAGACAACTGCCTAAAAGCAATAAATGAAAATAAGTTACTAGACGAGTTACTGAATACTAAATGTGCAAATAATATCACATCAAAAACATGGAGAAAAAATTAAAATGTGACTATAAATGTTGTAATGGGTACAAATGACTAACAATTGTGAAGACACTGGTAAAAACATTAGCTCATTTCTGCCTGTATCACAATGGGTAAATAACCTAGATGTTAATCAACAACAGATAATAATCACTGTTAAAAATTGCAAACAATTTTGAAAACTGATTTGTATTATAATTCTGCTGAATATTTAAGCTATGCTTTATGTTTGATTATTTGCAGTGAAACACATGTAGAGGGCACAAATTTAAATAAACCAACAAGCAACCAACAAGCAAGTTCGACTCATATTTATACCAAATACAAATGTGAAATGTGAAATCTAAGACAGAAATTGATGATTCAAAAGTTTAGCACGCACATACAAAGGTTCATATTATTGACTATAACTGTATCCCTCTCTGATCAGCCTCAGACACAGAACCTTGGTGCATCAGCTTTATAAACAACATTGAACAAAGATAACATTACAATAGAGCTAAATAACAGTTCGCCAAATTTGTTGTTCCAAGGCTGACTTGCTTCAAGACTTGATTTAAATACAGGTAGGCCCAGATAAATCTAGGGGTAAGTACTAAAACATTATAAGAAATCACAGTATAAAAACACTATACTTGAAATCCACAGACCCACGTATGGACTTTATTTGGAACACTTAACAGTAGTTCCAGGAAAGTCAAAGCCTTGTTATGCACATTCAGTATAGGTCAAGCCTATTCTTTGGGAGTAAAAAACCAAAGGGTACTTTCAGATTACATTCAGTAATACAAGGGCAGTAGGCCCTTCCAGTTGTACAGTGACTCTTGGAACAAATCACAAACAGTCAACCGGACAATATACTTTTGTTGAATAGTGAAACACTTATCCTAGGTGCAGTAAAAACCTATAACTACTTTTGTCATAACACTCAGTTACACCAGGTGAGTGAAACCTAAGAATGTAATATACAATTACAGATGCTTTTGAAATCAGGGAACCCCAGATTGAGGTAAGCAATAACTTGTAACTTATTCTGGATGGCACACAGCTAACACAAGGTAAGTAAAACCCCAATGTTACACTTTACTGAATAGTTATTCTAGGTAGGTGGTAACCTAATGTAGACTTATTAAGGACAGGCTAGCAGCAAGTCAGGGGAAGCAAGACCCAGTTGGGGAACACTAATACAGTTATCCTAACAGGACTAATCTGGTGATACCAACAGTCGGAGGACACTCATACAATTACCCTACAGGAATAATATGGTGAAACCAACACATTACGTTTGTAAAGAGGCACAACCTAATCACAAGGGAGTAAAATACCTTCACATCTACTTTCTATTAGACTGGCAAAACAGTGGCTAAGGAAGAAAAGATGTTAACCCTACTTTTAAGAATAGTGAATCACACATTCAAGATCAGTAGACCAACTCTTTACAAGTAAGTAAAACACTTGATTTCTTTTCTAGGCAGAAGTCCCAATCCCTTGAAAGTCTTTCCCTTATTCTTGAAGCATGAGTTCTCAGTGGCAGAAGGGGGGTCACTAGGACTAGTGGCCAACAGGCAGTGTTAGAATAAGTTCTTTAGTAGCAAAAGTCGGAATTCCTTAAGAAAACTGAGCAAACAGGTGAGTACTTTTAGAGTTAGAAGAGGGTCCAGGGGCTTCACAGAAGACACCCTAGCAGGATTCTAGCAGTGGGACTGGGTGCACCGGATGAGGGACCTCCCAATCACAGGAAACACCCCAGGACTACACATAAATCCCAAAAGGCTTAAGGTAAGTATATACCCAAGCCAACACAGGACCTCAGCAATGAAGAAGAGATTGCAGTAGGAGAACTTCGGGGTCTGCAGCCAAATACCCAGTCAGTGGATTCCTTGTCCTGGAGACTGAACATAAGACCTCAGAAGCGACTTTGCAGCAGGGATCAATGAAGAAGGCTCTAGGCAAGATTTCCCTTGCGGTGGAATGCGGTTCTGTGGATTTGGCGCCTTTTCAAGGAACACAGACGGAGACAGAATATTGTGATTGAATTCTCGTCGTTACAAAGGTCCAGCACTCTTGTGAGGGGACTTTTCGGACTCGATTCGTGTCTCTGGAGATACACCAAAATACCCACGAAGTTTCAGCAAGATTCGGAAGACCGTGCACCGCACAGTGGCTGGAGGTCCCAGGGTATTGGGGTATTGCAAGAACGCAAGGTCGCAGCAACCTGTGGGATGGCTCAAAATGCAGGTCTTCTTGAGTCTAGTGGGTCTCACCAGGCTCTGGGTTTGGGTCATCGTTTTCAGAGACCCCAGGTCGATTGGAAGGAAGGGCTGCAGCAGGCTCAGTTTACACAACAGGCTCTCCGGTTGCTGGAAATCATCTCTGCCGCTTTCCCATCATCCTCTTTGGTTTTCTGTTCCAGTGGTCAACATGACTTCAGCTTCCAGGTTTCCATTATTTATCAGGAACTACAGCACAACCTCTGCATTCTCTCCAGGGGTGTCCAGGGGACTCCCGCCAAAAACAAAAATCACACAAAGGAATTTCCCACCCTGGATGTCAGGGTAAGGAACAAGAAACGACAAACACTAAAATGGCAGAAGACGACAGGGGCCATTTTGGTAAAAGGAACACCCTTAGGTGCCTGTACTGCAGCTGTGATCACAAACCGTGGTGAAGGTGCACCAAATTAGTAAAAGGTATCACTGCCACCAGCCATTAAAGGTAAGCTTGTTGCTGTAACAGAATTGTTACAGTTTTTATGTGAAAGGGGATACATTGCATATCCCCAGCACTCCACTTAAGGTGGGGTGTGCTGGCTTCACCTAACAAAATGTAAAAGGGATCCAAAGATCCTTTCTACCCTTGGGAACTGTAGTTCACTCAAGGTTAGCACAAGTAAGTTAAATGGGGAGCCCTTAGGGCAACTCAGCAACAACAGACACTTATTGCCAATAAGTTGTTAAACATGATAACTGTAAAAAGACACTGGAGAGTCTTAAAAATGACACCCATGAAAAAAGTTAAATATTAGGCGAGTGTGGAAAAAGGTTCCCACTCACTGAGGTATTAATGAAAAATATCCCACAAGAAAAGCAAAAAGTTCTGGGGTTGAACCAGGAAAGGAAGATTTACCAGCTCTGTGGAAATCTTACCTAACACTCTGAACCTCAAACAAAACAATTGTAGACACCACGGATACTGCAAACATTCACCCAGTTTACATACCCGGTAAAGCTGCTGAAGTCCAATTATAATTTGGCGTTTTATATAGGGCTTCATGAGAGATTCCTAAAGCTCCTAAGTATTGTTAACAGTCAGTGTCAGCCTTATTACCCACTGGTGGTACTCCATTTATTGACCTTTGGCAGATGACTGGTGGGGTCTTCTGCCAAAGGTCAATAAATCCGCTGGTGGGGTCTTCCCAAGTAGGGTAGCAAACCCAGCACATGACATTTTACTGTTCCCAAGGCGAGTGTACTGCGATTGGGATATCTGCCCAATTTACAGCAACAATGCAACTCCAGGCCTTTGTAGAAGGAGTGTTGTTGGAGATTTAGAGGTGGAGTTCGGACCAGCTTGGTGAACAGAGTCAATTGTTGCTGTGCTGTTGAACATGTGGCAGATAACGGACATCAGTGCTGCCAGAGCAGTGACTGTTACAATCTGACAGCAGCCATTCACAGCAATGATCAGGCTGGAGACCTATGCCAGTAACATTATTCAGGGGCGAGATCTGAACTTCCTTGGATGAGCCATTTGCATCAACCCAACTTCCTATAAACTGTGTAGTCTGGCACTCAGTTAGTCCACTCCTTATCTTTATTAGCAGCCCACTGTAGTTCCGGACAGTGCATGTGCAATGTCTGTTCAATGCCAGCTCAGTCACTTCCTTCGAATCGCTCTTAATCGAAGGCTTTAAGATCACCTCCAAGCCTCGACCTCACCGGGCTGACGGTGGGGGTGCCTTAATCTCCCCTGAGTGGATTGCTTCTTCCATCCTACCCACTCAGTTTTATTCATCCTTTGAGAGCCTAGTATGCAAATTGGTCATCTCTCCCTCCAGGTGCTTCCTCGCAGTTTCTCTCCGAGTGGGCGGATTTCTGTTCCTCCCTGCTCTCTACCACCTTCAACCTGCTGCTCCTGGGTGACTTAACATCCCTTTAGACTCCATGTGCACAGCATCCACCCTCTTAGTTGACCTCTGCACCTTCCTATCCCTCTCCATTCTTCAGTCTGGTCCAACCCACTTGCTGGACACACGCTGGATGCCATCATCCATTCCGACCTCCATCTCTCATCTCCTCTGGTCACCCGCTTTCTCTTGGTCTGACCACTCTTTTCTCCTCCCCCCTAGGTCTCTATGTCAACTCCTCCAAAAGCCCTGCCAATCTCGTTCACGAACATACGTTGATGAAACGTGTGTCAGCTGCTGCCTTGACTTCCACCTTCATTCCCCCTTGCACACCCACGTCAGACTCTACCTCTGAATCTGCTCTCAGCAACCTCCATCTTTCCATTACCAACACCTTGACATCCTTGCCCCAGTCATGAGGAGCCGCCTGAAACCTGCCTCCGTCTGGTTCTTTCTAGGCTTGAATATTGCAATAGCCTCCTCCTTAAGCTACCTTCGACCACTCTGCAACCCCTCGAGCTAATCCAGAATAGAGCAGCAAGACTTATCCTTCGCCTCGAGGCCAGGAACAGCATGTCTCCTGCCCTACAATGTCTTCACTGGCTCCCAATCGCAGCTCAGATTAAATTCAAATCCCTCTGCCTCATTCACAATGCTGTCTGGGGACCACTCTATCGGCAACTCTTTCTGACCAAATACTCTGCCTCTAGACACCCGTGTTCCTCTGGCACCAACTCCTTGCGTGTTAAGCGGATTGCTAAACAGAGAGTAGGTAGGCGATTGCTTTCCTCCGCGGGCTCCCTTCTTTGGAACAGCCTCCCTCTTCGTCCTCTCCCGCTCTCCCACTCTCCCTCTCCGCACAGTAGCTTGACTGGTGTGCAGGGCCCTTGTGCATCCTCTGGGCCCTGACCACCCACATTTTATCATCCCAGCTGTTGTCTATCCTCTGCACTTGCCTCGGCTCACCCTCCACCACTGGGGGATGCACTTCCCTTTCTTTATAGCACTTCACCTGCTGCTCTCCATCAGCATCACATCACCTATCCCATACCCCTCTCCCCTCTGCACTTGCACGTTCTGAATACTCACAAGGCATAGCAGGTTTGTTTCCCCCTTCCCATTGTCTCTTATTTTTTGTACTTAATTATTTAACATTGTTGTAATCACACTGTATCATCCTCTGTCCCCTCCCGGTTGCCCTGTGGGCGCTGTCAAGTTTGGATATTGAGTGACCAAGGTATGGAGAACAAGCGATCACCTCAGCACGATCATAAAGGCAAGTCGGTTCACTTTTAACTTGTTGCTGAAAACAATTCTGAAACTTCTGAAACTGACTGATGAGTCATTCCAGGGACATTTTGCCGGCAAAATAAAACTGACATTTCTCTGCTAAAACTTGGGAGACTAGATGCTTCTTCTGGCTTATTGCCCCAAAAGTGACTCACGCGCCGAAAGATTACACTCTCAAAATGCCAGACATCAGTGTGATGAGAAAGAGCCAGGGACAGCGCAAGATGCAAACAGCTGATATGCCTGCCAGAACAGCCCTTGGCGCAACCCCATATCTTGCACACAACAATCTGTTGTAGTGTGTCCCTCTCCGCGCTGGACGGAATACCAGTAGGCAGGCAGATTTAACTCATTCATTCCCTAAATATACCAAAGAAGCACAACACGTTTTCAAAAGGTGAAATCATTAAAAGCTTTTTCTCCAAACCGGCACACGCCGTTAACGCTTCCAACTCATGGCAACACAAACATCGCTGACAGAAAAAGATATGCACAAGCATGGCGCGGAAATCATTCAGACCGGCCGCCATTAGCAACCTTCTATAACACTGCAAGCGTAGAACCCAAGAGAATCAATTGGAAAACAGTTGTCTGGTGCACGGATGGGCTTTTCAGTAAACTCTGAAAGGAAGACCATTGAGACCGAGTTAAAGGAGCAATCCAGACAGAAATCCGACAAGCCCCTGCGCCTTGCCATTATGAGGACATCATTACTGATCTCACAGACTACAAACATGCACCATTAACAGAAACGCCCCCGAAGTAAAGCTGGCTACAGCGTCACTCTGCAACGACAGAGAGGTAGCACAAGCAAAGCAACCTTTGAAGATGTATGCACCCTCCTTCATTTCCGAGACCAAAATATGCAGAAAAATGGCAATATGTGCTTGCAAGCACAAATATAAAGACTTCCACAACTCCCAGCAATGGGAAAATATTCACACGTAGGAAGACCACTGCATGATAATTATTACTCCTTTATCTTTTAAATCAAGTTATGGTGTGGGCATCTGAAAGCAGCAGCGATGCTGCTCACAATAACAAAAGAAAAATATTTAGCTGCACATTGACGCACGCCCCACTCTTGTGGTTGTGCGGCTCAAACTTTGGCTCAAATTGTTGGATTTCAAGGTGTGCAGTAAAAATGTCTTATAAAGTTTACTTAAAAAAACATAAATTGCTTAATAAAGCCACATGACAACATTTAAAGCAACATGTTAAGCCAAAAGAATATCATTGTGGCTTTCATTTTCACATCCTGAATGGTCAACTATAAATCCCAGAATGAAAGATAATGCCAACCTTAAACATCGAGTTAAACCCACTGCACTTTCAGTGATTTAAGACATGTAATAAAATAAGTTGTGTAATAAACAAAGAGATATGCAAATTCTTTGTTGCAAACTTCCAGCTCGTGATGATGTTGATGTTGAAAACCTTGGATTAGTGACCTAAAGCAACTTTCTTTTTTTCATGTCAAGATAGTGGTCATCATGGATATAAACAAATATTTAAATTGACACTCTGTGTTGCTCACTAACTATCACGGATTGGCAAGGTAACTGATACTTTACGAGCTCTTGGCGTTGGAAATGTCCCATCATGCATATGAATGGCTCTTCCACTGATATAAGAAATGGGTTTGCAACCTGAGCACGACCAACGACCTGCAGAGCCACAGACGCCTAGCTGTCACTTATGAACCTGGCAGTGCTTGAATGTCTGACCTCAGCTGATTCTATATTTGGCTCGGGAGAAAGAAAAAGCGTCAAGGACATTCTTGAGCATTTGAACTGAAGGTACGCTCTGTAAAAAGCAAACGAACTAGTGGTACGGCGTACCAATGTGGCGATAAGCACCTGTTCCAGGGCTGGAACAAGTGGCAACGGCCTTGCGGGCCAAGTTAAAGGCCTGAGTGAAGTGAGGGCTTTTAATGATGGCCCCGGGCCGTTACAGCCATTGGAACGTGTGCTCATCGCCATTGGAACGTGTGCTCATCGCCATTAGCACCCATGCCATGGGCTGCCCACGCAATGGGGAAAACGTGTTTATTTGTGCTGCTATGGCATGGTTATTTATAACACGCTGAATAACCAGAGGTTTCTAAGCGTGGACCCGGGGATCGAACCTGTGTCGTTCTACATCATCTTCCTTCCAAAACGAGCACGTTGCCCTTGAGCTATCCTCCCGAGACAATGCATGGGTCCAAATCGAATGAAACAAAAAGGCAGAAAAAAAACTAAGAATAATTTGCCTTTTTGCTTAAGGGAGTTGCAACGCACATATCTACTTGCAGGTTATAAAGGAGCACACAAGCCTCACTCAAAGACACTAAAAGGTGTGTTTGGGTGGTAACTGCCAGGGTCAGGTACACACAACTATAATTTATTGGGGGAAAAATATTGGTCTCAGAAATGGTGGTTAGTAAAGAAGTTCAGGATTTGAAGCAAAATGCAAAACTGAAATGAACGCTGCAGAGTCCAATAAAAGATTACATAACTGTATGGAGAAATTGGGAATCTGGGAGGCAAGCTCTGTTCAAACTCCCAGGAAAGAAATCACGGTGCCTTGGTATCAGGCAAGGCAAATGCCAATCCCGCTCCTACCATTCCCAGTGTGAAAGTGAACAACATCAAATACGTCTTCGACATGTAAAGAGTTTAGTCTAAAGTGTAGCTGATGAATAATTGCAAGAAGGTATAAAGGTACAGCGAGGAGCTAGTACCAAAGACAGACCAATTGCAGAGGAGACATGAAAGACTGCTGATGCTTTGAAAGATCAAGCAATCACCAGATCAAAGCCTGGGTGGAAGGAAATCTGCATGATTATGGCTGTAAGAGGAAAATAAACGACAGCTGCACATTGATAAAACCATACGCGAGAGGCTGCCAATGTCCTCACAATTATGGCTAATGGTTATCCAACTGTTAGTAATCAAATGAGTGTGGGTTTCATTAACAAAAATAATGAACTAAATATAAATCTGTGAAGAACAAATGCCTATGAGATTAGGACTTCGCTTGGAATCAAAAACATTCCAAATTTTACAAAAAGATCACCTTTTAAAACAAGCATTGGCAATGCCATTAGTTTGGGCTTTTTGTGTAGGCACGGGAAGGCACTTACCAGGTGCCCAGATTTAAACGTACTAAGACTGGTAGAAGCAGCTTCCCGGTCAAAGCTGCCCAATATTGGAATTCACCCCCCCCCCACCCCTGAGGGAAGATTTATCCTTCCTCCGCTTTAGGTCCAACCTCATCCACTGGATCAAAGAAAACAACCTCTGACCATATACTTGTAAGCTCTCTTCACTTGTACATACTATGTATATTGACAACTGTGTATATATGTAACATTGTAACTTAACTGCTTCCTGTCTTATTTTGTACAAACTACATGATCCACTGTCTTACCTACTACTTATTGTATAAATGTATGTTCCTGTACTAAGTTAAACAACCTTCTTGATGCTTATTGCGCCCGGTACCTTCGGGTCTGGCGCACATTACAAATATTAAAACAAACAGCTGTAGTTGTATTAACTGGCCATTGATGGTAGCAGGTGCAAAATGGTGCAAACACCTGGGCATCTAATAGCAAGCAGTGCCTGGCAAATGCAAGACTAAACGGTTGGCTTTGCCAATGTTACGTTTTTAAAAGGACTTCAGTGAAGGTCATGCATAGAGCTAATAAATCCAGTGGCTGAAGTCAGACCTGATTAAGACATTTTTATTACAGCATTAGCAGGGTTTTAAAACTCCAATTAAGTCATTTACTCTCAGAAGACTGCTTTGAAATAACATTGGCAGACACTTTGAGTGCAAAGTTTGATGGTAAGGCTTGTTTAAAGCAAGATCATAGAGTACCCAGGAGGAGGTGTTATGGGCAGAAAGAGGCAGGAACACGGTGGGAATGGCCGTAAGGATTAGCATGGCCATGGGCAGTCAAGGGTGGGCAAATAACCAATCAACACCAACAGGCTGTGTCCCTCCCCCTATGCATTCCTCCCTATCTGCAATTGTTTCGGCTTACAGGTATTGCAAGCGACACCCAATAGCCCAAACTAAAAAGGACGGCCACTGGGATGGACTGAAAGTGATGGTTGTGGTTTTTTCCAATAAAACAGCCGTAAGGTTACGATGAAGAATCAGATGAAGACATCTACAGACCAGCCGGTTATCTTAAATGTGGTAAACTGGGTGAATTGTCTGCATATATAATACTGTATGCATAGTTAGCTTAAATATCATATAGGTCTAGTCGTTCTCAAATACAGCCTGACAAAAGAACATGCACTGATTGCATCTTTAACATATCTGACACATGTGCATGTAGTTTGCATGCACAATGAATAACATGCAAAGTATAACAGAGCCCTCAACTGCGGACAGTTGGGGTTGATCTATACTCGGACCTGTTCCACCTTTAACGCTGTGACCCATACAATACAACTGGGTCTCGTGGAAAATGTGGTCCAGCCATCACATAGGTACTGACCTGCCAATCTACGCCGTGCAAGAGTAGTCCTCAAACTACGGCCACTGGACTAGTCATCTCTGCTAGAAACGGAATAGTTGCATGAAATTATAAATACTATTTGCATCCAATAAGAATACTCTTTATTTCATGTCTGTACAGACTACGTCTGCCGAAGGGCCATTCCCTCCACAGCCTTCGATGCCCTGCCAACAGCAGTGAAACACTATAGAAAGGTTAAGTAACAACTTGTTTGAGGAAAATCCTGCTATTCGATTGATGAACATATACAGAGTTGGGAATAAAAGCTAAATCTTCACCTTGAGGAATGGCTCCAGTAAAGTGTGTTAATCTTATCGTAGACTATGGATCCATTTGAATTCCCCCAAATCTGTTCATGCTTCCAGAAAACGCAAGGGAACCGATGATGCACAATTAAACTATACTACGACTGTTTTAGTGGGGCACGCACAGCAAAATGCGTTTCACTCTATAAATGTCACACACGTTTTGCAAAGAGTACAGCAAAGTGCAGTTGCGGCAGTGAACAGCAACTGTGAAGCTGCGCAAGAAAACCTCCTGTTACTCCCTTGTATTCCGTGCTGGTGTTCGTGATCGCGCTGAACAGACTACTCTGGGTCTGTCTTTCATTTCTACAATACCCGCACCAAGAGAAAGAAGAGGCAACTATAAATATGTATGCGCAGTGTGAAGCACGTGCAAAGTGCATTTGGGACAATGAAAACCTCCTGTTACTCCCCGGTAGTTCGTACTGGTGTTCGTGACCATGCGGAACACACGACTCTAGATCCAACTTTCATTTCTACAATACCATCACCAGGAGAAGGAGGCAACTACAAACATCTCCTCACAGCGCGCGTGAAGTGCACCACAAAGTGCAGTTGAGGCAGTTGGAGTGGGGGATGGCGGGTGGTCCAGTTAACTTATCAATTGGCGCTATTGTGATTCTGAAGTAGGCTCTTAGAAGCAAGACGGGCCCGCAGAAGGGAACACCTGGGGAGAATATCCGCAGGCAGGACGAGACTAGTACCCTTTGCATCCTCTCTATGCCCTCACTGCAAATTGCCTCCCATCTCAAATACTGCCTCTGGTTAGGTTTGGGCGGAGTCAGTCCCTTTCAACCATTGATAACATCAAGGCAATGGCTACAATTCTTGCCAGGCCAAATGGATCAGTGATCCCAGTGACTACAGTCACCACTGAATCCAAGGGTGTTTTTTTTTTTAATTGCAATTGTCATTTATATACCGCCTTTTACCATCATTATAGTCTCAACACCCTTGTGGTGGGAACGCCCTCGGGGACCGCAGTCCAGAGTATGGGGAATTCTTAGAGTTTTAAATGCGTGTGCACATAGGGCCAAGATTAGGGATTTAATGTTTTAAATCCCCTAATGAGATTGGTGGGCTGGAAGCAGCCAGCCCCTGTGAGTAGTAGTAGTCATTTATATAGCGCCTTTATCCCATTATTATGGCCTCAACGCACTTTAGGGGGTGAGTGTCCTCTAGGACCGGAGCTCAATGTATGGGAAATTGTCCGAAAGAATAGAATGTGTGTGCGAATCAGGCCGAGATAGGGAGTTGGTGGCTGGCCGTGCCCCAGTGAGCATGACCCATTATGGTCAGGCATGTGGATGGGTGCAGGGAGGTGTTCAAGCGTGTTCGCTAGTCCAAGAGACTAGTTATGTGTCCAGCAAGAACAAATTGTTTTCATAGGTCGTTGCTGCATTATAATACAGGAGACATGTGTCCAGCTAGACCGAAAGTTGGTTGTAGGTCGTAGCTGCATTTGAGGTCAGATGTTGTGCTTCATGTATTAGTCTGGTGCATGGAGGAAACGCGGGTGAGTGGGTAGCTGTGCCTGCAGCTTGTGTCCACTGTATTGGTGCTTGAATACGTACCTTGAAGTTCAATAGGAGCTTTTGCCTTTGGTGTGGCTGAGTGATCTCAGTCGTCAAGACTGCTCCGAGAATTTTACTTTACCTTGCTCTGTAGAATATACTATGGAGGCACAGACTGCGACAAGGTCTAGGAGCCATGAGGCAAGTGTGAGAAAAGGAAGATCTACAAGTTGCTGAAGGGAATAACCAGGTTTTGAGGGCCTTTCTGAAGGAGTTGTAGTCTTCATTGTGGCGGATGTTCAGTGAAGGGCGGTCCAGAGTGAGATCTTGGACGAAGGAGGAGGATCCTCCAATACTGGTGGAGTTGATAGGAGGATACCCAAGGAGGAGTGCAGAGCCAGATGTAAGGTTTCTGATAGATGGTAGCGCATAACATTGTCTTGGAGGAATTCTGGGTCAGTCTTATGGAGGGTGCGGTGTGTGATGCACATGGCCTTAAAAGTCGCCTGTCAGCTATAGGAAGCCAGTGTGGTACTCGAAGGGCAGTGGTGATGTGTTCTCTGGGTGAGAGGGCATGGAGGAGTCTATCTGCAGAGGTTTGGATTTGCTGGAGTTTATGGAGCCGATAGGCAGGAGCGCCCAGATATAGGGAGATGGCGTAGTCTAAGCGGGAGAAGATGATAGCAAGGATTGCTGAGACTCTGCGAGGGTAGGAGAGAAGGGAAGATTCACCTGAGGATGCGTAGATGGAAATGACAAGTTCTGGACACAGTGTTGATGCAACGAGAGAGTGATAGGTCCAAGTCCAGGATACATCCCCAGTCAGTGAAGGAATATACAGGGGAAATGCTGTTCCTGAATTCAGAGCTGCTAGATCTCTGGAGGATAAGCAGGTCTGCTTACATGCTCGAGTATTTTCTGCCACCTCAGACTGTGGATGTATTTATAGGCCCTCTTCTGGCCATACTGGCTGGATGCAGTGGCCTGGGTATCATTCCAGTTTGGATCTGTGGCTGTTGGGTGCCCTTCCTGAGATTTCCTCATTCTGCTCATCTGCTGCGGCCAGCCCCTCCATCCTAGGGCCATTTTACTGCATTCTTACTGCCGTTTTCCGACAAGGCATCCCGCCTTCATTTTGGAAGCTGCCGCTGCCTGGAAAGGTGTTGGGACTCCCCAAACCCACCAGAAATGCTTGCCTGAGTCTACTCTGGTCACCACCACTGTTGTCCTGTTGCAAGGGCTGCTAGGCTTCTTTGTTCCTGGGGCTGCCGGGTCTTGAACCCTCCATTGGCTCTTCTTCTGGGTCTCCACTGGTGTCCCCTGGGGTCAATTGCTGTCTTCTTGGTACCTGGGGAAAGGAAGACTTATCCGGCTTTTTCCTATTGGAACTCTGCAAGGTACTCACTTGTACTTTGACATTTTCCTAGGAGGCTCCTAAGGTCCCTGGAGTTCCCCACCAAGCCCTGGATCTTTAGACACTCCCCATGAGGTTATAGTGACTTTTAATTCTAGGGACATTATAGGTATCCCTGTGTTGATACAGTTTCCTTCCTTGATGGGTAATATGTCCTTCCAGACTTAGGGACTGTAGCTAAAAGATATCCTGAACTTGGATAGCCCTCGTGGCTGTGTTGGACATTGCATTCCCTTGTGCTCAAACTCCAAGTGCTATACTGTAAGTTATAGGCATAGGTGTTAAGTAGAATACTTCATGCAGAAACTAATAGGAAACCTGCACTGAGTTCCGTTTGGTAGCTCAGGAATCTGAGCCCTATCATCATTACTGTGTATATTACGGTCTATGGGTTTTTCTCTTAACTTATATCTGAAAACGTACATGTATGGGGCCTACATTTTAGGTTAAGGATTGCGTTAGGCAGCCCTCCAGATAAGGTGCGCAATCGGGCCTTTTTACTCACAGAAATCTCGTCAATACGGCCCTTATTAATTCTTCCAAGCGTACCACTTACACAGGCTATTTATGGCGGCACCCACATACATCATGGCACTCACTGGTGACAGCCTGGCTAGCAGCAGCATGCACATCAACTCTTCACTTTAGTAATCGACACAGTTCCTTGAATTAAGCAACTGGGAGGAGTCCTGGTTGTTTAATTGTTTTAAGACTCTCCTCTGTTAATGATTCTATAAAGATACTACTTTGAGTAATGTATAAGGGAATGTGTTTTGTTCAACTGCCTGCATTTTGGAAGTTCCAGTGCTATTAAAGCATCTTGAATCATGAACATGGTTTTCACTTTGTTTTAGGACACAGGTAGTATTGTGTAAAATGAACATGGTCTTAAAAAAGGGCTGCATTTCTGCTTAATTGGCTTTAATAGGGGCAGTGCAGTTGTATAATTTAGAGTAGCACACCAATTGCATAGCTAGGCATATGGTCTGAAATGTAACTCCCTTTCTGACCACTCGCCTCAAGCAGGTATAATGGATATTGTCACACTCACCTGTGTCTCTGCAGGAGCGATGGATTTGCCCCCTTTGACCCAGAGTACTCACTTCCCCTGTTCCACCCAGAGAATACCTGTCAAATATAAGATGCACACTCAGATCTAGGTTCACCTGATTCCCTTGGGCTCCCTCCCTTCTCTCGTAAATGTGCTGTGATGTCCCCAAAGGGCTTACCTTGGTTTTTAGTGAGATGCGCACTACATCCTGCCTTCGCAGGGGCGCGATTCTTTGGAGGATTCGTAGTCCTACACACGTAGGGATGATGCCAATGTCTTTTTGCCGCGTTCTGATGCCACACACCGTTATGTCTTCACAGCGAGGCAGAGTGTTCCATGTGCTAGTTACTTCACTAGCAAGAAGTTAATTCCACACAGCAAACGTTGGGCGGTGGCTTTGGAGAGTCCAGTACTGTCCGAATTGTCTTTATGTTGCCAAAGGTATCTTGGGTAAGTTTGCGCAGCGTGTAGAACTCAGAACTGCTGGTGGGTATGAGCGGCGTTACTAGGGCGCACCAAGTAATGTCTCTCCTTTCTTTTGCAGGATTGGATTGTGGAGTGCTTGCGCTACGAGCCTGGATTCAGCGCAACTGGATAGCCTCGGAGGTCCGGTAAGTATGCGCGACGTTACTGGAGCGAGAGCACTAAATAATGTCTCTCCTTTCTTTTGCAGGAGTTGGGGCGCTCGGGCTACGAACCTGGATTCCAGCGTAGCGGGAAGTACCTCAGAGATTCAGTGAGTATGCGCAGCGTTCCGGTTCTTGCGCACCGCGTAATGTTCTTCTTTGTGCTTGCAGGCGCCGATGTAGGTTTAACCTCATGTCTGGGGAAAGCTGCGGCGTGGAAGAAACAGAGGTTGATCCGGAGCAAGTAAGCAGAAGCAGGATGATCCGGAGCAGGTAAGCAGAAGCAGGATGATCGGGAGCAGGTAAGCAGAAGCAGGATGATCGGGAGCAAGTAAGCAGGAGCATGGTGAGTGTGTTACCGATGCAGTTTACAGAAAGCAACACTAAGCACAGGAGGAATCTAGGGTGTGGGTTATATAGCCAGCCACACCCGAACACTAGAGAGCTCATGGATCTTCATACACTTCCTGTTTGGCAACAGGAAGTGGTAACCAGGAAGTTACTAAAAATATCAGGAAGGAACTAAAGGAAGTTATCTGCTATGAGTTTTTTTGTGTGTCTATGCCAGGCCTGCCAAGCCTCCACCCAGCTTGCCCTAACTACATGCCTGGTACCCATGACAGATACAGGTAGAAGCAGTGTTATACATATTCAGGCAAAGTAGCCTAATGTATCAATGGAGCTGCTATACCATACGCATGTCATTACACAATGCCAAATAATCACAGCAGGGCTGTTTGCATCATGCCCGCATTTCATAGCAGGACTGCTATGTTTTGGGACAGTACAGAATTTCTTAACAGAGCTGCTGTTGAGAAAGCACGAACATGTGTTGGCATTTTCTGCGGCAAGCTTAAGTACAGAGCAAGAACAGTGTGAGCTCTTCCCCACCAACCTCCGATAGTGTGAGAAGATGGCATTGCTGTCATATACTTCAATCCCTTCTCGGTCTTGCGCTTTTCAAAACTTCTGCTTCTCCCATGTCAGATTACTGAGTCCCACTGCCAAAAATCTATCTAGCACATTTCAAAGCCTCATTATGAATCTGACTAATGTAGGATAGTCCAAACAGGGTTAGAGCTTTTGACAAGCCATTTATGTCAGGCAAGCCTCACATGGAACTGCCGGTGCCCGAAGCCTATGTGCCTTTCAGTGTCAACAGCCTGTGGGGAAAGGCAGCTCAATGGGACAATAACCTTGCTGAAGAGATTGTGTATCCTGTTAGTTCAACTCCTGTTAATAGGTGAGTTAATGAGTCTGCATCACAGATATGCATTTAAGATGCAGTTAACAATACATTGTAACAGTTGACATAACATTCGACTTATCAAAAGGACTACTAAATGTTCAGTGATTCAGAACACATATTTCATCCAGGATGCGCTACTTGTAATGATATGATATAATATAATTCAGGGCTGTTGATTCAGGGTGGCTATGCTTGTAATGGCTCATAACACACCTCATCAGGGACACCATCCATACCCTCTTGCGGCCATTAGCCTCCGACCATTCCCTTTTGCAGCCAGTAGCCCTCTCCATTCCCCTTTGCAGCCAGTGGCCCTCTCAATTCCCTCTTGCAGCCAGTAGCCCTTCTTGCAGCCAGTAGCCCTTCTCCATTCCCTCTTGCAACCAGTAGCCCTTCTCCATTCCCTCTTGCAGTTAATAGCCCTTCTCCATTCCCTCTCGCAGCCAATAGCCCTCTCCATTTGCTCTTGCAGCCAGCAGCCCTCTCCATTCCCTCTTGCGACCAGTACGTGGCATCAGTAGCACTCACCCCCTCCCTTTTCAGCCTAGTAGCCATCTCCCCTCTCCCTTGTGTGGCCCATAGCCACCGAGCCTCCCTTTTGAGGATAATCTAAATTTCCCCATCCCTTTATTGCCAGTAAATGAGTCAATCTCCGGCTTGTTACCTGTAGCCCCCTCTGCCTGGCCGCAGTAGCCATTCACCATCTCCTGGTCATTTCCTTTGTATAAGGCATTTTTCCCAAGCGACAGTCATCTTTAACATTGTTAGCTAGAGGGTGCAATGTTTACACATTTTCTCCTGGCAACTTGCTCCTCTCACCAAATTAAATTGCCCTTTTTAATTAAGATATTAGACTTTTCAATTCAATTTAAAAGTGTATTCAGATTGCTCCATTAACACACTCAATTATTTTGCCAGACGCATTAACTAACAACTTGTTTAAAATCAGACAGTTAAAACCAAAATAAAATATAAACCCCCTGTGAAAAAGTGTTCCTGCAAATGTCACCCACACGCAACAACAGACTTATGGAAGATTAGCCATTGGACCCTTATCTGTGGTTTGTGTTTTAAGTAATATTATATTAAAGGACATATTCACGAATGTAGTCAAATCATAAAGAAACTGGGGATCAACATAATTAAACATTAAAACCAAAACTTCCTTATGTGAGGGAGTAGAGGGCCTTGAACCCACCCCCCATTCTTACACTACCTGGGTGAGCCCAGTGGCGACTTCTCTGCCCCGGAGCACCCGTGCGGGGATACCCCCAGGAACTGTAACACCCCCCCCCCTTATGGCAACATAAAACCAGGGCTGAACGAGACTCCATTTTGTAGTGGCAGGACAGACGCGAAATTAAAACGCAGGCCTGTAGCTCCCCCAACCAGGCACGCACAGCGAGCAAGCTACTCCCCCACCTCCTCCCCTCTGCCATCATTGCAGTTGTCCTGTTCTCATGAGAGACTAGCCGCGAGAATACAACAAACTTTACACTATATCTTCTTTCTTCCGTCTTACTTCACTGACCATGACACGGGCCAGCACAGAAGTCATTCATCTCTATAAACCTGCCCCCCACCCAGCAGACCCTGGCCGTAAAGAATACCCTCCCCAATACTCCTTAAAACAGGATCAAACAGTTAGAAGTGACCCTTAAGTGTACTCCATTGTTCGTGCCTTAATAGAAGAAAACCAAAGTGTTTAGCTGCTCACTATCCGACTAAGCTGCTTGTTCTATGTAGAATAATGTAAGGATATTAGTGTAACGTACGACATATGCGTAAACAAAAGTCCTAACATTAGAATTCGGTCCTGAAAGTGATGTATATTAACGTATGGAACGATGCTGCTAAGAGAAATTAATTGCAACAACAAAATGCATAACCAGCATAATACTGTACACGCCCAGCACTAAGCTAGCTCATCTTTTAGTTAAAATGTAAATACATGCATGATATTATGGAAAACCAATACAGTAGTTAGTCATCCTGACCAGAATGTTCGTATTATGACAATGTGTTAAGCCCGCATGTGTAGAACCTGAATCATGAACTGTTTAATGTAGAACGGACACTGACCTCAGCATAGGTCTGCCTTCCTAATGAGTTTTGTAACAATGAGAATATTTAGCCAGCTAGAAAATATAGTATATTCTAAAACAAGTATAACCTGAATGTAATGTAGTAGGCCACGTGTAAAAGCCAGAGTGTAAAACTATCTCTCACAAAGTCCTGTTTCTTTGTGCAAAGCGGAACGATAACGCAAAGGTGTGTCGATTCTCCTCCACCACTAATGGTGTCAAAGCAGATTAGCAGAGATTTAATGATGTTTGAACAACCGACCACTAACCCCCCCACAATATGACCAACATGGTATGTGCCTCTTGTGACCTATTCTTTAATGTGTGATTCCAGTTCTAGATTTAGAGCACCCTTTGTCGTTTATCAGATGGACATTCCAGACCACCCAGTGACCTCAAGAGTCTCACCTCTTCAGCCAGTATATCTCAAACAGAATCAACACACAGTTAAGTTTGCCTCTTAACTGATCAAGCGGTACATTTAATGACTGTATCTTAGCTATTCCCAATAATAAATTAACCTGTATTTGAAACACATTTTCCTAAGTGTCTAACCCCACAGGCCTCAGAGCTCACTGGACAAGCAGATTATGGTAGTGAATGAATGGGAATGTGTGGCCACAAGGGCAAATGTCAAATGGTTATTTAACAATGAAACAACATCACAAGCTGCCGATTCCACATACCAGTTCGATGAGCCCAGCTGACCGATTGACCCGAGAGGCGTCATCGCCACACCACGTGTTCTCAAGCCAACCAAGCGCCTCCAACGCTACAGCACGTATAGGTGTTCGCCCCGAGTGACCAATCCCAACTGTTCATGTGCTCCTTAAGCCTGCCCTCAGTTTGATGATGAGAACGATGTATAAAAGTAATTTGTAACATGTTTTCTCCAGAGCGCTAGCGGCGTGAGCAGAGTAGATTCTGCTTGCCCTTATTTAGATAAAAGCCATTTCTTAACACCAAAACTTGGTGTTGGTCTCATTCCCTTCTGGGGTGTGTCTCGATTGACTCCATTGGGAGAATTAACTATTTTTGGGGGCCTCTCACTTACAAGATCTGATGTTATGATACAGGAAGTGCCGTTTTAACCATATCATCCTCTCGGCTTTAAAAAAGTGGAAAATGGAAAGGAAAGGCACCAAGTCTTCATCCATCCCCACACCACACAGGCATTTCGGTGAGGCCTTGTGCCAACTGGATCTTTTGGCAAGCCTGGTTATAATCCGTAATCTCCTTCCCACCTGGGAGTTGAGGCCACTGATTGGTCCGGGGGTTGAAAGACTCCCTTTGGCCTCAACGTACATAACGAGTGAGGGGAAAGATTTGACACTATCAGCATCCGCCGCCAATGCTCTTTCGTTAGACCAGTATTTAGTTACCGATTTCAGTAGTGCCAAGTGGGTCTAGCAATTATTTACTCCCTTTTCAGCTAAAATTGTATCCCAAAAACTAATCCTTGTCCTGAACCAAGCAAATGAGTCCATGCACGGAGCTGGCACCATCGCTGCGAAACCAGACAAGGCATTTGGGTTATTTGAATACCCATATTTTAGTTTGGAGAAGTGTCTGGTCTGTATCGTGAAGATGTACTGTAGCCCTAATTCATTTCATAACGCACTGCTCGGGCACCCTAATGGTAAGCCCAAACTTTGGCAACAGAATTGTGTCCGGACTATTTTACTGTATACCCAGATCTCACTGCCATACAGTATGTGTGATGACACCTTAAGTTAAAAAACGTCCATGCACTGGTCCAGCCTAAGGGCACCATAACTGAAGTAAAAATCTCTGTAGCCCTTTAAGTCTGGCCTTCGCTCTGTCCGACTGTCGGTTAATGTGTTCCTACCAGAGACCGACCCTTGCTAACTGTAAGCGTAGGTAAACATTGGAGTCCACTACATCAATCGCTTCCCATTTAATTTCCCGCCTGAAGGGTTTTCCCTTTTTCCCCAAAGGCAAGATTTTTGTTTTGCTTTTCTTTACCTTTAGTTTGTGGGTTTTGAGGAATCCATGGCGTAGCAGAGCCCTTGATTAAGGGCCGCTGGAGTTAGAGAACAGTATCTCCAGCATAAAGCCAATGCGCTATATCCCTTATTCACCAGCCTAGGTGGACATGCCATGTTAACTTTACCGGTCTCAAAACCAGATATAAAAAGGATAAGTTACCGCAGTGTCTGTAGTCTCAGCATTCCTAATACACACCAATGTAACATCAGAATTAACACAGCGTTTCCTGAGGCAGATATCAGAACCTATCATGTTATCTTGACTATTATTTAGAAAGCCATTGAGAAAATATTTTAAAAAATCTTTTGAAAAAATGCTACAATAAATCTGCTTGTCAATTGATGTCAAACTATGCTCTAACAGCAGGCACTATCCCAGCCAAACGTAAATGTAGCATTGCTAGCAGACGTTTGTACATTGGACCCATAAATACAGGAAGTTGTTCTACTGCCATTATATGGACCGGACAGTAAATATCTAATAATGAGGTAGGTGGCCTGCTTGCGCAGAAAGTTCCCACACAAAGCACAAGCTGGACACAACAACGTCATTTCCCGTATTTTGAGTCTTAAGCCACTGGGAGCTCTGGCGGACTAACGGGATACGTTTTCCACTACAGCAATGTCTTGCCATTGATTTGTTTATCGTGCCCTTTTACAGGTAACCGTTGGTTACTTGGCGAATGGTCCCAATACGTCCAGGACTTGGCAATTCGAATACACGACCTACATTTGCATCCCTCAGATAGTTGCTATGTTACAGTGGTGGGTTTGAAGAAATGCCCGTTTCCCACAAACGTGGACAGAAGTCGAAAAGATGTGTTGCGGTTGTAAGCAATCTAACCACGGGTTTATGTGCATTTTTAAAAGAACACCTAGTAACCAGCACAATAAAAAACAGCTTTAGCTGTGTGATAAAGGGACGACGTAAGCCAGGCACGAAATGTGGTGTTTTTTGGGAAGCCACGGCTTGCAAATAAGTCTGTAATGCTGCAGAACTATAAATACACACAAAAGACATACAAAACATTTTTGTCCAAAACGAAATGTAAGTGCATATGACAGTCACTGTTAAAAATGGTTATGATATGCAAAGCAAGAATAGATTTATAGGATATAGATTGCTTTATTGTATAAAGGCAATTAAACTAGCATTGAGGCCGTGGGCATTCTGTGTGGGAGTAAAGATTGGTCTGATGGAAAGTGGAAGGGTGGAAGGGGGTATGACAACAAAGTGAAAGTAGGAAACCGCTAGCCACAAAAATGAAGGGGTCTTTCTGCAAGTGGAGAGAGGGGGAGAGCTTGTGCATGAGAGGGAGGAAAGAGAAACTCGACACAGGGGGATAAGACGGGAGTACAGGCGAGGCTACATCCACAAACCAGAAAAAACGAGTGGACAACAATAAAGATAGGGTGGCACGCTAATCACAAGAAGCAAACAAGCTGCCTGTCCACACGAGGACAAACGTGGGTTAGGCTCTCCTCTAGAGGGAGAATAAGGAGGAGAGGAGCGAGTTAAACACCCAAGAGAACACTGCAACTAGTCTCAAGAGAATTCCTGCCCGCCTCCCCACAAGAAGTATGAGAGAGTGCCACAAGGAGGAGGATGGAGCACCGACTACAAGAATATGGGGAAGAGGGGCACATAATATATGGTTGGGGCTGACAAGAAGCGACGAGAGACTTGCAATATGGATGGGGACCGGAGTTATCAAGGAGAGAGGGGCAACTGACAACTGTTTCACTGATGTGTCTCTTTTGGCACGCATCCCCTAAAGATCCCATGCAACTGTTTGTTCCACCAGGGTTTCAGTCAAGGTTAGGTCATGTTACCGAGTTTTCTTTTTGGAGAGGTGCTGGGCAATTGTACACCCTCTCAGGGGATTGGTTCCTGCAAATAAGAAGGGTGGCTTATGGGTGAGTTAGAGGGGAAGTGTAATGGCTGCTAGAAGATAATCTGCCCGAGAAAGGCCCAGAGTTATTATTCACTTGTGAATGTGCTTCGTGTGGTATGGTTTGGATGTTTGCATCCATCAATATGGAGCCAGTCACCTGCATGCTGACTAGTGTAGGGTTATGATGAGGAGACCAGAGTACTTGATCGAGATGAGAGATGTAAAAAGTCATTTATTTTGTGAGATGCAGGTTATTGTGTGAGGATAGGAAGGGAGGTGGATGTACTACTGTGGAACTGCATGGGTGCCCGTTAGGGCTGGACAATGAGAATTAGATGTTAGTCATGGAATAAAGTTGCATACCTTGCATACTGTTACTGCACCAATCAACAGCGTGTGGTCCGAATTTATGACTACACCACACAAATAGTGTACAATTAAAAAAAAGGTGCCTCACCGTAGTGACACCTTTCCGCCATACTTCTGGGGCATCCCATGGAATGGCGACGAGACCGGAGTCTGTTGCCAAGCAGCATTAACAGATGTTTCTGCTACCAACACACTCCTGCGCTGCACCTCCGCCACACGTACCACCCAACCATCAGCCCCTTAATCACGCAAGAAGGTGAGACATTTTAGAAGGGACAAGAGACCGGCATATTCAGGAAAGGGGACTCTGGACTAAGAGTACATGTGTCACTATGGTGAGTAACCTTTTCGCACTCTTACATTCGATCCCTTTTCCTCTATACGTATGGGAAAATTCACAGAATCCTATAGTTTAAAGAGTGGAGGCCATCTACCGCGCAAATACATTCTTAAGCACCCACTGACCGAAAACTGCATCACTCCTTGCATTGTGATCCAGTGAGTAGTGTCAGCAGAAGGAGTGTGGGTGGCCCATTTGGCCGCATTGCAAAGATCAGTGATCATCAGCACATGCCTAGAATATGTGAGAGAAGTGGATATAGCCCTTAAAAGCTTTGTATGAAGTCCTTGGGGACAACATTTTTGTCTGAATTGTAAATGTTGACGCTTACCAACACTAACCACCTAGCCAGTGTTGCCTTAATGACACCTCTGAAAAGGTCAGACATAATTGAGATTCCTTACAAATGTGCTTCATTCTGTCAAGGTACAATTTCACGGACCTTGCCACATCCAGACTGTGCATAGTTTTTTCTGCTTCTGAGGTTGGTACTGGGTTAAAAAAAAAAAAAAGTCTGTATATGGACAGCTGAGACTAACTTTCAGAATGAATTTGAGGGGGTCGTTCTCAAGTATTCTTCGGGCTGGGTTAGTAGGTCAGTAGTGAACCACACCTAGATCCCATTGTGGGTGGGGTCGCCTTCTTGGAGAATTAAGTCTCAAAAGGCCGTGAAAATGCCTTTTGTCCACCAGACTTGCCAGTGACACAGGGAACATACCCAAGTTCGGTATGCCCCTAGTGCTGCCAGATAGGTCATACACAAATTCACTGAATTCCCAACTACATCTAAACCCTCCTCTAGCAGATTTTTCCATTACTGCATGGACCAGTGACGGACTCCTGTCCACTTGCTGGCATACTGCACTCTAGCAGTACCTTTCCTGGCGGCCTTTATGATGTCCATATCCTTTTCGGAGAGGTCTAGGTGACCATGGACTAAGTATTCAAATACAGGGACACCAAGGCTAGCGACTCTGGATTGAGATGAAGAGCCATTCCCCTTTCTGGAAATGAAAGGTCTATTCTCAAAAGTAAAACCTAAGGAGCCCTTGTCCCTCCTGTGCCAAAATCATTTGGACCAATTTGGTGCTATTAGGATAATGTGACAATCCCTGGTGCTCTTCAAGTTGCGAAGCACCTTCGGAAGCAACGATAACAGGCTACACAAACGTCCAAAATATTGCCAATGCCAATGCTCGTCTCTTGACTACGGGTACCTGTACACGAAGGATAGGGATAGTGCGATAGGAACAGCCGTTTCAAAGCCTTTTTTCCGACTTCGAAAAAACAGCCGTTATTCTCGTAGCCATTCAATCCCGGAGACTAAGCAGCCAAAACATGCACGTTCACCAATATGGTGACGACACATACATATATGACATGCATTACTTATCGTAAAGCATTTCTGATGGTTGTATCTGCTAGATTCACATGCTGTGTGTGCATAGTCCGACATCAGTGGTCACTGCGGAGTATTGCATCTTGTTTTTTGAGAGTCGAAAACGGGAAGTCGACATAGGCGTGTCTGTAATACTATCCCTATAGTGACGTGTAGTGTACCCAAAATCCCTCACGCGTTGAGGTCCCTCTGTATTTTTTCTGCCATGAGGGAACTTTATGACTAATGTGAGTGAGTACAGAAAAGGGAGAAAGTAATAAGACGTCTATGTTCCTTCCATCCGAGCGGGGAGGAAGGGTGGGCACATGTGAATCTAAGCAGATACAACCATCAGAGATGCTTTTACGGTAAGTAATGCATGTCTTCTGATGTTTGTTAATATGCTTAGAATCACATGCTGTACCTAGACTAGCGAGCAGTACCCAGAGTTGGAGGTGGGTTGTGAGAAGGAACAGTAGAGAAAATATGTCTTAGTACTGCTTGTCCCACCTGGGAATCGGATCTAGAATGGGCATCTAGACAATAGTGTTTTGTAAAGGTGTGTACAGAACTCCAGGTTGCCGCTTTGCAAATGGACTCAAGGGGAATATTTGCAATGAATGCTATGGATGCCCCAGTGCCTCGAGTAGAATGTGCTCTAGGCTTGAAAGACAGTTCTCTCTTAGCAAGAGTGTAACAGAGAGTGATCCATTGGGCAATCCATCTAGATATAGTGGATTTGGAAACTGCATAACCTTCTCTTCCTGCCGCCACTGAGACAAAGAACTGATTACTCTTTCTCAGTGGTCTAGTTCTTTCCATATAAAACATGACCGCTCTGCGCACATCAAGTGTGTGCAGGCTCTTTTCTCCCAAGTTTGATGGGTTTTGAAATAACATTGGTAGTTCTATAGACTGGTTGACATGGAATTTTGAAATGAACTTCAGTGCAAACCTAGGGTGTGTGCGCAGAATCACCTTATCTTTGTCACCTGTTACAAAGGGATCTAGTATAGAGAGCGCTTGTAGTTCACTCACTCTCCTAATGGAGGTGATAGCTATTAAGAAAGCAGTCTTAAGAGTGAGGTACTTAAGGGTTGCTTTATGCACGAGTTCAAAGGGGGGAGCCCATTAGCCTGGTTAGTACAACATTTAGGTCCCATCCGGGAGCTGGGTTTGATATAGGAGGGTGAATATTTTTCACTCCCTCCATGAAGCCTTTAATAACTGGAACTTTCCACCATGACACCTTATGTTGAGATATAGTGTAGGCGGAGAGTGCAGCTAGGTGAACTTTAATAGAATTAAAGACTAAACCTGAGTCTAACAAGTGAGTCAGGTATAGAACAATCTGTGTGGGAGAGCAGTCAACAGGGTTGATGCTCTTTGACCTACACCACATGACGAACCATTTCCACTTGCTAGAGTAACAGTAACGAGTGTTCGGTTTCCTTGCTTCTCTGAGAATGTCCATGCATCTCTGAGGGAGCTGCAAATGAACAAATTCTATGACCTCAGGAGCCAGGCTGCCAAGTTCAGGGTCTGTGGGCATGGGTGCAGCGTTTGGCCCCTGTCCTGTGACAGCATGTTGTACGGGCAGGGTAGTTTCACTGGAGGAGACAGTGACATCTCCATTAGATGAGCAAACCAGGGTTGGCGGGCCCACATGGGGGCCACCAGTATCATGGTAACTGGGTCCTAGTGCATCTTGTGCACTATCTTGTTGAGAAGGGGAGTCGGGGTGAAAAGCGTAGGCAAATTTCCCTGACCATGTTATCCAGAGACTGTTCCCCTTGGAGCGGTTCTGGGGGTACCTGGAGGCGTAACCTTGGCATTGGGTGTTCTCCAGAGTTGCGAACAGGTCGATCTCTGGGAAGCCCGATTCTGCGAAAACGTTGGAGACTATGTCTTCGTGTAGTCACCATTCGTACTCTGCGCACAGAGGGAAGTCTCTGCTGAGTTTGTCTGCCAGAAGATTGAGTTCCCCTGGTACATGTTGAGATAATAGGAACATGTGTTTGAGAGCCCACTTCCAGATGTTCTGGGACAGCTTGGACAGTCCTGGAGAGCGAGTGCCCCCCCCCTTGCTTGTTCAGGTAGTACATGGCCGTGGTGCTGTCTGTGAGCATCAGCGCTGTTTTCCCTTGTAGGTGTGTCTGGAAAGCCTTCAGTGCTTTGAAGACCGCCAGTAGTTCCAGCAAGTTTATGTGTCACGCCACACTCTGGGTCCAAACTCCGTGTGCAGTCTTATGGGATAGGTGAGCCCCCCATCCTGTGAGGGATGCGTCTGTGGTTAGAGTGGCTTCCACTGCGGGGGTTGCAAAAGGTTTCCCTTTTTCCTTCGACCACCACCGGAGCAAGAACCAAGGCTTGTGAGACCACCACTACATCGTCCCATTGTCCGCTGGCCTGACACCACTGGCTGTTCAGCCACTCTTGCATTGGGCGCATGCACAGGTGCGCGCGAGGTACCAAACAAATACACAACGCCATAATTCCTAGCAACCGCATGGCCTTGCGTACCATCCTCCCGATCGGCTACATATTGAGGGATCTGAAACAGCATGTTTTGGACCCTCTCGTAGGAGCGGAAGACGAGGCCATACTTTGTTCGAATTAGAGCCCCTAGGAATTGCTTGACTTGGGTCTAGACTGGACTTCTTCTCGTTGATGGAGAAGCCCATGTGGAACAAAAGTTCTACAGTCTTTTGGGTATTTGAGAAGCATGTCTCGTAGGAATCCCCTGTTATGAGCCAGTCGTCGAGGTAAGGGTAGACTGGAATTGATAATCTGCGCAGGTGTGCTGCTGCCACTGCCAGTACCTTCGTGAATACCCTTGGCGCTGAGGCTATGCCGAAGGGTAGCACCTTGAACTGATAGTGGTTGTTTTCTATCATGAACTAGAGGTATTTCCTGTGCGCTGGCAACATTGAAATATGAAAGTATGCATCTTTCATGTCCAGTGTTGCCATGTAATCCCCCTGTGTGAGCAGGGGGGATTACCTCCTGCAGAGTCACCATACGAAATTTCCGAGGTTTTACGAATTTGTTCGCTGGGCGCAGATCTAGTACAGGGCGCATGGTTAGATCCTTTTTGTGTTCAAGGAAGTACACTGAATAAATACCCTCCTTTACCTGTGATAGAGGCACAACCTCTATTGCTCCTTTTTCCAGTAGCAGTTCGACTTCCTGAAGAAGGATGGAGAGGTGTTCCGGTGATGGGCGTCTTCCCCTTGGGGGTCTGAATGTTGGATACCGACTGAATTCGATGCAGTAACCGTGGGCTATAGTTGACAGTACCCAACGGTCTGTGGTAATTCCCTCCCATGCTTGTAGGAATTATGTTAACCGGCCCCCGACCTGAGATGCATGAGGGGACCCGAACTTTTGAGTCATTTGGTGTTGGTAGCCGGGGAGCTTCTGGGAGTGGAGCCCCAACCTCTTCCCTTGCCACGACGTTGTCCTCCCTGAGCATACTGTCGACTGGTTCCCTGAGGGGAGGACCAGTTGCCGGCTGAGGATTAATGTTGTTGATTTTGTCGTTGGCCATGAAAAAAAGCGCCTGTTGCCATACCCTCGCTTATTAGGAGGTCTTGTGATTTGGTCCAGAGTCTTTAGAGTTTCGTGTTCCTTCTTAGCTGTTTCCAGTGCGTCATCAAACGCCTTGTCAAACAAGTTTGAGTCTTCAAGGGGTTTGTTGATGAGGGACGCCTGTGTTTCTGGTTTGAAACCTGAGTTTGAGCCATGCGTGACGCTTAAGTACACCCTAGACTAGAGACCGGCCATCCGTTCGGCAGCATATAAGGTGTTCTTGAGGATGTTTTGGTTGACTCGAGTACCCTCTGATACAATGGCTAACAAGCGGGTTCTCAAGGGCTCAGGGGCTTCTTTGTAGGCCTTTGCGCAACAATCCCCATTGGGCATCAGCGTAGCTAGCCAACAAAGTTGTGTTGTTGGCAATCCGTGTGGCAAAAGCTGCAGAGGATGTAATCCTCTTTCCTAAAGCATAAAGCTTCTTCCCCTCTTTGTCTGGGGGTGCTTCGCTAGTAGATAGCGGAACCCCTGCCCTTTTCCTCGTGGTGGTTACTACCAGGGAATCAGGTATGGAGGGACCCCTAATATAGAAGGGATCAGAAGGTGAAGGGCTAAAAAGCTACTCTATTCTTGGATTGACCCCTCTAGCGAATGCAGGTGTAGATAAAGAGGGAACGAGGCGTCTGTTGACTGAGGCAAGAAGGGGTATGGCTTGGCTAGCAGGCGACTTTTCCTTAATTATTTTCTCAACAAAATCTACTTCTGGGGTAGTTTCCCCTGTGTCAATTTCAAAATGTGCTGCCGCCTTGCTTAGCATCGCATTGAAGCTGGGTTGATCATCCATAGGTGAAGGGTCCCTGACTGGTGTGGTCTGAGGAGAGGGCAGATCCAACACATCAGGGTCTGTAGACGCCCTTGGTGACTGCCAGGGCTGTGGTTCACATATGTCTAGGTCTTCCTCGAAGTCCCTTACAAGGTCTTATAGATCCTCAGTATTTAGGAATTCTTCATCTTCCTGAAAATGTTGATCCTCTTCAGTGAGGCCATATGTATCAATTTCTTCCTCAAGTGGGTCGAAAAGTCTTGGAAATTTGGCCCTAGTGTCTTCAGGGAGCATCTCCCTTGGCCTCCTGGGTGTAATGTGTTCAGAGGTGGACACAAACCTATCTAGTCTGTCCACACATGACTCAAATCTTTCCCTAGTCCACTGGGATAACCCTGAACAGTCTAGTGACGGAAAAGGCTGCTCCTCCGCCTCGAGGTGTCGAGATAGCTCCCGTAGCGTGGAGGATATACCCCCTTCGCCCTCTGAGAACCCTTCTCGTGGGGCCGGCACTGGGGACGTATCTCTGGGTTTTCCCTTCGAAGTGGGGGGAGGTTCTGGCATGCTCTCCGTAGATTTCAACGTCTCTCTGACCTTGTGAGCGGGCTTCGCTGACTCTTTCACACCCCCCCAGTCTCTGAGTGTCCTTGGAGACTATTCTAGCTAAGCTTTCCACGACTAGTTTGTCTGTCGAGGGCTGGTCGTGAATAGTTTTCGGCAGAGCCGGAACCATACCATCGACAGACGCCCTCTTACGAGGCGTTTCGACTGACGTTTTGGTGGTAGCACCCTTAGTAGAAGGCCGGCCCAGTCACTAGGCGCATGCGCGTATGCGGCTGCGGGGAGGGCTGGCGACAATACGGTCGGCGGAGGCTGACGGTTCTTTCGGCGTCTCCGTTGGCGCTGAGGCCTTCCTCGATTTCGATGAATGGCCGTGGGTTGTGTGCTTTGTGATTTTTTCATTTGCGTCAGCGTCGCCCGTCTGTACATCCCCATAAGTAGGGCCAGTGCCAAACTTTTCGGGGCGGGGACAGACGCGCAGGAGCGCTCCATAGAGAGGTCGACAACCTCCGTGACGGAGGTAGTGTTATCACTATCCCCCTCGTCACACTCGGCGGCGGCCGCCGCTGGTGAGGAATCAGCCCTCGACATGCCGTAGGCTTCCCACCTTTTGACCGTGCGTTCCTTCAAGGTTTTTGGGCGAAGGAGTTTACAGGCCGCACAGCCGACCTCGTTGTGGTCGAGGGATAAGCAGCAGTTACACCGCTTATGCTTGTCCTTCCACAGAAATTTGCCGTTATGAGGGCAAAATCTAAAAGGAGTCCTCTCCATAGATGAGGATGTAATAAGTGATAACGACCCCGAGGAAAGGGGGGAGAAAGGGAAAGGCATTCTAAAAGAAACAAATGTCCACAACAACCCCCACTCTCCCTACTGTGTAGGCAGGCGAGGCCAGGCCACATGTTCGGCAGCGCCAAAAGGATTGCCTCCGTCAAAGATCTTGACTCGGTGGGGAAGTTGAATGGCCGTCGAAAGAGGGCTGGAGGCGATTGAATTAAACAATAACTTAAATCAACCAAAGGTCGAATAAATGTTAATGGCAATGTCTCTTACGAGCTCCGCATAAGGCGACCAGTATTCTGGGCGGGAAAAAACAATCTGAGAGACCTCGACGCGTGAGGGATTTTGGGTACACTACACGTCACTATAGGGATAGTATTACAGACCCGCCTTTGTCGACGTCCCCTTTTCGACTCTCGAAACACAAGATGCAATACTCTGCAGTGACCACTGAATGTCGGACTATACACAGAATGTGATTCTAAGCAGATTAACAAACATCAGAAATATACTTCAAGAGCTCCGCTCCCTCAAAATTCAGCACCCTAAGGAATTGACTCTCCGACCATCTCAACCTAGATGGCAACCCACTGCCTAAAATTTAAACACATCAAACTGAATACCTCCTCATCTGCTCCCCCAGATATCAACCCAACCTCGCTCCCCGGATCATTGAATTCAACACAGACAACCCATACATAACCCTCTCCACACAAGTAAAGTCCCTAGGTTTCAGCATTGACTGCCATCTATCCTTCACAGGCCACATGGCTGCCATTACCAAAAGCATGCAACTTACAACCACACTGCCCAAGCAAGATAAGACATACGTCCACCTTAATGACTTCTGTACCACAGTCCAGTCACTTGCCCTCTCCAAACTGGACTACAAGAGCACTAGCCGTCCTCACTGGACCCCCTGAAAACGCTCTCGCCCTCCCACTGCAAGCCATACAGAACACAGTAGCAAGAATAACTCTACACTTACCCAAACACTCACACATCACCCAGCTCTCATACCACATATAATTGCTTTCAAGGGACTCTGCATTCTATACAAAACCACCCATCTAAAAACCCCATCCTACCGCCACAGAAACATAAGGCCATTACCAACAGCAAATCACGACAAGCCAACCGACATGTTCTACACATTCTACACTGCAAGCTAATCCGTACACAAATTCAGGACATTACCGTAGGGGTCCCTAGAGCATGGAAACCCTCCCACCCAAAATCGATGCTGCCACTTCCATCATCACCTTCCGCAAAATCCTCAAAACATACCTCTTTTCTCCACCTAATACGGTTAATTGTTCTCCAGTGCTATCCTTGATCTATTACAAACCTGTTCTAAAAAATACTAGTTTCTTTCTTACCTCCTCTCTTTGTACTTTGCAAAGCATTCTGAGATGCATCAGCACTGCATACACATTTAAATATTGTGCGCCCTTACTTATACTTCAGCCACACGGATTGCTGCGGCTGAATGTGTGGGCCGTTCCAGATCTGCTGTCTCTTGCATAGTAGTGGGTGTGGTGGGTGTACATTTTCACTGCTTGTTACTGGTCGGAATGCTGGCTGGCTATCACCCGAGTGGAGTTGTGGATAGGTTAAGGGTTGCTGTTGCAAGAGTGAGGGTGAGTGTTTACTGTGGGTGCAGAATGTGTGCATATTTTAACTGTGTGTGCGTGTCACCAGTATATCAGAGCAATTATCTGTATTCTGGTACGGTCTGGCTCTGCTTGAGAACTGTGTTTAATTTCCAATAGGTCCTGGTCCTTGTAAAGCTGGGGCCCACTGCCTGTATGCTGGTGAGGGCAGATGGTATGTCCGGTCTGTTGCTTTCCTAGGTATCTATGCGTGGCTGGTTAGGAACGGTTCTCTATGAGCAAGATGGAGTAGACGGGAGGGAGGATTAGAGGGGGGCTGGAAAAGGGGTTTGGTTAAGTGTTCGCTTGGTTAGTGCATTGCCTATGTTATATTATGGTATGTTAATATTGTTTTGTACTGCGCCCATCCCCACCTTGTGTTCTTACGGTGCAGAGGCTTGTCTGGGTAATGGTCTTTTTTCCCCATGCCAGGTGTAACCAGACTGGAGTCTGAGGGAAAGGAAGAGGGCACAGAAGTGACAGGATATGTACAGCGAGTGGACACAAACAGACAAGCAATTGGAAAGGTACATGAGGAGGGTGACTGAACGTGTAATCATTGCCAGATCACACAGAGTGCTGCTCAAGAGTATCGGGAATAAAACCTGCTTGCAATAGCAAGCATTTCTTGTGAAGGTATTTTCTAGAACATGGTTACGTGGGACTAGAATCGTTCATCGCATGGCTGCGCGATGACTCAAAATGTTGAAGCATGCCCTTGAAGCTGTGGAGGCTTCATCACCCAAAAAAGTTTAAAACCATTCCTCATTTACCAAGGGGATTATCTGGGAGGGTAGACAAGACTGACTGGTGTGCAAGTACCAAGAGTAAGCCACGTACAGAACAATGCAGGGAAACCAAAAGGGGAAAGGAGAGAAGCCAAAACATATTGAAGGTATCAGTTTCAGCCTATGAACATAAGTACCAGCTTCGGCCTTTGTAGATAATTTTCCTTCAAATGTACATTTTGGCCCGAAATAGGATTGACAACTACTTAAAACTGAGAACATTTAAATTGAAGTTTCTCATAGAGGGACAATCAAACCCGAGCACAAACACTGACCTCCAGAAATGGGTTGATACCCAATCGACCCACCAAAGGGATTATTGCATCTAAAGCGATGAAGGAAAGGTTGTTCAGTTCTATTAGCCGCTTTGAGTCAGTTGCCTGAATGTGGATTTTTGGGTGACTGGGCCTTTGTGTTTGTCTCAGAGTAATGTTAAGCTAATTTATACTCAACAGGTCAGATTCACTTATGCCGAGTCAGTCCAAAGAAATGAAGACACTTATGTCCAAAGCACTCAATGAGGCAAAGGCTAATCATGCTAAGCTCATCAACTAACCCCCGTCCAAATGAAGGTTCAATCGCAGAAAGGCAAATAATGGAATTTGCATTTATGCCCACAGCTTCAGTGGCTGTCTATCTATACCCGAAACATAGTCAGGACTTGCTACATCCTCAATGAAGAAATATCTGCCAGCATACCACTGCACGTGCTTGACAAAATAAAATATCTAAGGAAGCCAAGGCAGCCTTAACTATTTTATTTCTACCTACCCAACAGGGTGAGGGATCACTTTACAGTGATACAAAATACCATACAAAAATAAATCAAGAAGAAAAATCTGAACGAATACTACGTTCGTTTAAAAAGAAAAAAAAAAACTTAATGGGATTTTCATATTGTAGAACACACAGTGACCGGACAATATAACTATCCCCAACTTTCCAACCCTCTGCCCAAATCCCATTCCCCACCCTCTATGGATCAGTGTACCAATACCCCCCCCCCCCACCAGCCCTCACCCTTCTTTCCCCATCACCGTTTGGTGCAAGTCCATGCCTCCTCCAGTTCGCAATGTCCCTACCCGCCCTCTCAGAGGCCACACAGTCCCACCTTGCCCCCTTCTATTCTCCATCTTCCCTCATGTTTTTCGATGATCAGTTCAGAGATTTTAAGTCTGGGGGTGGATGCCAGTTCATTCAATAATTGCCCCCAGTCCATTTCTAAATCATTTTCCCCCTTTGGGTGAATATTACACGAATTTTAAACCAGCAACAATATAACATTTCATAAAGATATCAATGTAGGATAACTACAAAGAGTAAACAAAATCTGCACAATTATGTAAATGTCCCCTTCAATTCTTTCCTAAAGGTTAGAAGAGACGGACTCCACAGTAGTGCAACTTGCAACAAACTCCACACAATAGCAGCACAATAAGAAAAGCCTGGTTTTCTTGTCTTCTTTGCACTAGGGATTGCCAAACCAATGTCATGTTGTTAGATAGTCTGAGTAAAACGTAAGTTGTCAGAAGGCAAGCTTTCTCAAGCTATGCACCCATAATATGGAACTAGTTCCTCCATAATCAGAGTCCCCAATTTCCCCCTGTGGTTCCCAAAAGAGCAGAAGCTATCTTTCTGCAAGGGAGCAGCTCATCTGCCCTGGTAAGAAAATAGGTTGGCTCATGCGGCCCCATCATCCAACAACAATGACCCTGCCCCAACACAACCTAAATTATACACACTATTGCCAATTATTCCCATACAAATGATGCTGAATTACTCCTACCCTTCCGATTGGTAGAATATACAGTAGTGTATGTATACAATAACACGCACGCAAACATTAACAGATTATACTACAGACTTTTTATGACAATTACAATCATAACTTACCTTGCATTTATCCAGAATACGAAAAAATATCACAGAACAGCAATATCTAAAATCAGCACATGTTCAACTTGCAGACATACCTGAAAGGAAGATACGGTGGGTTAGAGCCAGACAAGAGTGCTCTGTAGGCTTCTTCTGGGGTTTTCCGTAAATAAATGACCTAAGAAAAACAATATTGAAAATAAGCACGCAAGCGAGCTGAAGCATTCCACAGGCTAGAAATTCGTTTCTGCTTATTGTGAGCACTATGGCAAGCCAAGAAAAACGCAGGTCTGGGGAGTGAGAAGTGGCTGGGAAACATCAGAGTCAACAGCTAGGGACTTGGGGAGCCATGCTTCCCTCAAAAAGATCATTGATATACAAGTGCAAACATGTGCCAATGTGGCCGTGGTGACTTTTCAAAAACAATTGCGAGAAACGGTGTAATGTACAGCACTATTTTCCAAAGGTTAAGTGCCATAAAGGTCATACGCATTACCTGAAGTACTGAGGGTCTAGCACCGTAGGAGTCATATATGTGACCCTGAAAACATTGCAGGTACGCTCACTAGAACGGTGCATCATGCTCCAGTTGGCAAGAGTATGAGCAACCTCCAAGTCTGCAGAGGCGCAGCAAACGGACTGCATGGCTGGGGTCTTGCTCAAAATGATAGCACACTGCTGTTTCTTGGCAGTGATGTGAAGGGGGAGGTAATTCCCGGGTACTGCACAACCCTCAGCATCAATAGAGTGCCGGAAGGTAACTCTGCCTTCTCCTAAATATGCTAAAAACAATGCAACAGCAAGGAACAACAAAGTGAGAAATGTTGGCTACATTTACAGTACCAAAAGCATCTAGATATGAGAAGCACCGGCACTTACAATTTCACACACGCTTCTGATCAGTGAAAGGACCATCTACCTCTGGAGCATCCAGGTATTCTTAGTAGGCGTCAGTCACTCCAAAACCTTTAAAAAATCCCTTTAGTAAGTCCAGGTACTTAAAGTTCTATGTTATACGAACTTGATAAACATTCCCCAGTGCAGTCTGCGAGAAGCTGGGAAATGGTGGTCAGCCCCAGTGTCCCAATAAAGCACTGATCTTTGAAAGGGGTGTTGCTAGGTGTGGAAAAGATCATGGGCTACTAAGCAAATGTCGGGACTTGCGGGATTCAGGGCTAGCTATAGCCTTCTGGTTGTAGTCCCCGAGCTTCTATCCAGGGCTACAACCAAAAGACCCATAATCAACATAAGACACATCGCAACAAAGCCATTTTTATAAGATGATGCTACCCTGTGCCATGTTTTCATTTTCTCAGATCGCGGGAAAAATGCATTTGGAAGCACCCTTTGTCCAGTTTTCATGGCAAGAAAGTTCATTATTTAAAGAGGAAACTGCAAAGAAGGCTTACGGTGTTCTCACTTAAAAATGATAAACAAGGAAGTAGTGAGAGTGGAACCCTTGTGGGCCTCGGGAGAGAGATGTGGGGGCTTTCCCCAGGGACTTAGTTGCAGTGACCCGAATTGAGACCCCGATTGAGTGCAGAAGCAGGTGGCAGGTAAACCAGGGCAGCTCTGGCGCTCACCGCCCACTTCCCAGATGCCTGTGATAGACTGAAGTCTTTCACTCAAAGCAGGTGACTGACCCGTGGGTTTCACTGTTTTTAGTGATATTTTGGTGAGGGACGTGGAGGTGTGCTGGCCTGGAGCAACAATGACTGATACACAAACCTCTGTGGTAACACCAAAACAATGGAAGTGACTTGGTTGTTTGTATCCCAACAGCAGAAAGGGCTAAAGGTTTTACAGAGGTCTCGGCAACCATAGTGTATTTACATAAAAACGTGTATGTAATGGAGGTCTTTGGCTTCCCTGGGTGCCAATTTGGGAAGTGAACCAAAACACAAATATTCCTATAAACAATGCTGCCTTAGGTTGGCTGAGATTAGACTATCAGAAACCTTTGAAATCAAAGAAAAGAGTTGGGAATCTATGATAGACTCCATGCTTGGATCCGCCCAAGATGCAAGGCATGGCGCTAAGGTTTGTGTTCTGGGCATTCTGAGCAGTGTAGCAGATGGGTGTTCAATGACTGAAAATACAGTCTAAAGATGGCCGCCATGGAAAGGGAAGGCGGGGCTCTTCCCTTTCCATCCATGGCGGCCTGCGGGAGCCAAGGGGAAGGAGCGGCTGCAGCGGCGACACTTGCTGTAGCCGAAATAAGGTAAGTGGGGGGTAGGAAAGGAAAAGGAAAAAAAAGGGGGTTGGGGAAGAAGGCAGCGGGAAGAACTGGCCGCAGGCAGCATGGACCGCGGGCTGAGATTGACGGTTTCAGCCCATGTCCCTAGCCACCGGATTGGCTGGCTCCCCCCACCAGGGTGCTAACTGTTGCTTAGGGCCCTCCCCTCCTTCCCAAGTTCAGCTGTGTTGCACATCTTTTTCCCCATTCTCATTTCTTAACGTTTCTTTTATTTGCTTTCTTTGCCATATTCTCTTTTAATACCTTTTCTTTTTCTTATCCTCCTATGTGAATTGGAGTCAAGGTATGGAGTCAAATTTATTTAGATGTGATCTTTCAGTAATAAAAATTGTAGTCACGGTATGATGGAGGACAGAGATATGCTTTTTCTTTTTTTAACTGGCTCGTACCCGAATAAAAGGCTACTAAAACATAAGCAATTGTAAACAAAATCCTGCTAAATTACATATTTAAAAATGTCTCATGTGGTTTGCTAAACTGAGATACATTTAAACAAAATGAAAGGGTAATTTAAAGGGGCTCTCAAAGCATTGCTTTACCAAAAATAAAAAATAAAGTACTTTACATTATTTCCGGTCCATTACTGTTGATTAGAGCAGAGTTTGTTTTCGAGTCTTAATAGCCTTTCACTGATGGGTGGCAATGCCCATGCATAAAATATGGGAAACCGACCACTTAAAAATTGGACATTTGGGATTCCAAGATGGCGGCTGGTGAGGGAGGACACGTCTGATAGTCTCTCCTCTCAGGGCCGCGATAATAAGCCCATCAACATAGCATGTCGGGCGAATCAGAGGTGATTCACACCGCATCTGGTTGACATGTAATCAGCGCCATGGAGATCTCAGCGGGAAGCATCACCGAAATGCAGAGCCTTAAGTTCGAACCGGAGAGAAATGGAACTGTGCCGAGGGTAGTGCTCGCCCGGGGGTGAGGCCGTCCCAACAGAAGACCGCACAGCATTGCGAGATCGAGCAATCGGCTCGCATCGAGGATAGCACCCGCCTAAAGAGAGGCCGTCGCAGCGGGCGGATGACCAACACAGCAGAGAAAACGATCCCCGGGCACTACAGTAACCGTGTGGGGGCACATCGAACTAGGCAGCCCCAGGAGGAGACACTTGAAGCAGGCGCCAAACCGGGGCCGGGGATCCACAGGCGTGGCCAACACTATCAGCAAATACACGCCTGTCGAGCCGGCACCGCAGAGGCCTACTTGCTGCCGGAGGTGGAGCACAGCGCAGCACGTTGACTAGCGGTGAGGGGCCGACCATATACAGTCGTTGCCGCGATCGGTGGGGCACCCCATCAACAAAAGCTCTGCTCCACTATAACCAGTCTACGCAGCCCCAGGGAACGGCCGCGAAGTTGCCCCAGGACAACCCCCCCCACTGAAGGTGAGGAGAAAGCAATAAACGGGCCCTAGTGGAGGGGGGATACCCACAAGCATTACACGCCGACGGGTGGCCTTATGCCGGAGCCACAGACAGGGCCCTATGCCGGGGACCCCCTCCAGTGGATGCTGGCACGGCGATGCTCAACACCGGTAACGTAACAGCCCCATCCCCGCTGGCCAATCACCATAGAATCTGAACGCTGAAGCAGAAACAACCCAGTTCCTGTCAGGGGCGGATTCTCCCGCGGTGCAGGCTGCGCCACGCACCTACGTACATACTCCCCGGAGGACAGTTGGGAACTCTCTCTGTCTGGACTCCCATAGAATCCCTCACGATTAAGCCCAGGTCCAACAAGGTGCCTTAATGTCTAAAACACGGGCGAGGTCCTCAACTCAATCCTCCCCGCAGAGAAGCCAGGGAAGGAACCTAAGACAGCTCTGGGGGACACAAGACAGCCTTGCATCCACGCCGGAGTAGTTTCCCCCACTCGGTCCCAGCTCAGTACATGAAAGGATGAAAGGAAGCGTGCTGAGCAGGGAGGATATGCAAGCTTGCTTTAAAGATCTCCAGTCGCAACTACTTAGCTCTGTTCAGGAACAATTTAAAATTCCGAGGGGCGAGATGGTGCAATCAATTCAGGAAATCCGGCAGGATATAAACAAGTTGAGAGAGAGGACCGATACTGTGGAAAGAAAGCTCCAGCAAATGGAGGAAGACTCCTTAAAATCTGAGGAAACACTAGATAGGTGAGACAGACCTGCAGGCGACGGTTACGCAGCTATTCACCGAGGTTCTGGCTGAAGAGGTGGACCCGGAGGTGGGGATTGATCGAATCCACAGAGTGGGTCCCAGGAGAGGGACAGACCCGGGGGAGAGGCCCAGGGATGTTCTAGTGGCAATAACTTTGTATGTGCAGAAGGAACAGATAATTAGAAAAGCCAGACAGGCCCCCCGATAAGAGTGGACGGCCAGGAAGTGCAACTGTACCAGGATCTGGCACAGTTCACCCTTCTCAAGAGACGGATGATGGGCCCAGTTGTCCGCCACTTGTCTTCTGTCCAGGTGAAATATAAATGGACTTTCCCGTTCTGCCTCCTGTTCACATGGGAGGGGGAAAAAAAGGTGTGTAGAACCAGGAGGCACACCTATGTAGAATAGGGGTAAGGGATAGTACTGATCAAGTAAATGGCAAGTATGAAAATTAAGAGGTAATCTTGAGGTGGGGGGGCGAGAGGGGACTCAACCGTGACATCTTGGTTGGATATGACAAGACAAAAAATGGTTGCTCCCAAAAATTCTTAACAGAATAATAACTTAATGGAGTTATATACTAATTCTGTGAATCATGTAAGCAACATTATTCTAAAATGTTAATTACATGATACACATGGGAGGGGGTTCAGCACAGGATCACTTCCTGTGAGGAAGCAAAGAGATACTGGGAATATCGAGTGGAGGAGAAGGGGCACAGCCGAAATCTTAGAGGAGGTACAGGGGGCCGAACCAGCAAGATGGGTGGACGATGGTCCGCAAGAAAGTAAGGGAGAAGAGGACCTAACCGGCCATGGGACGCACTGGGTTATCCACAAACTCAGAATATGAAAACGAAAACGGACGCAAATGTCAAACGGAGAACAGGAGGAGGTCGATTTGCCCGACCGACCATCAGCAGGCCTGTGAGAGGAAGTGGAAGAAATCCAATGGAATTTCCAGTGGTGTTTAGCACTCCCCATGATGGGTTATTAAGGGGAAATCTGATCCGGGAGCGCTGGAAAACTCATCTCAGGGCATGTAGTAACCCAGATCTGACCTCAAGGGCTTTAAGATGGTGGGAAATGGGGTGGGGGGGGGGGACACAAGTTTGGGGTGGCGAGATGACTCAACGGCAGAACACAGAGTACATTAAAAAAAAACAGGACGGGTACAAAGAGCCTGCCCATCAACCCTTCGATGGATACAACAAGTAAGTGTTTTCACAGAATGTTAGGGGTATGAACAATCCTATGAAAAGGGCTAAACTGGACAGGCAAGCCTGGAAACAGAAAGCTGACATCCTACTGTACCAGGAAACACACATTAAGAGAAGCGAGAAAACTTGCTTCAGAATAAAAGGCGAAATGCGGAGGGGAAGAGGGCAGGAGTCCTGGTGGCCATAAAGGATACACTGAAGGCACAGATCCACGGCCACAGAACCGACAAGGAAGGGAGATATGTATTGCTGAACATCACGATGGAGGGGAGGAGGATTACCCTGGCTTCGGTCTATGCCCCAAACGTGGGCCAGGAAGCATTCCTAAAGAACATGTTTGGATCGCTTGAGGAATTTGCGACAGGAGATATTATACTAGGAGGAGACCTGAATCTGGCTTGGAACCCCACCCAGGATAGGACGGGCAGAACGAGCGACGGATCGAGGGCCACCTCAGGAGGTACTGAAGAAGGCGTTTTGAGTCCTTCTCCTTGTGTGATGCCTGGCGAGCAAAAAATGGGTAGCGACAAGGCTTTACACACTACTCATGTGCATAACTCGTTATCGAGAATAGACTATGCATGGGTCTCCTCGGACCTCCTAGGGACAATCAGAGAGGTGGAGATGGGCCCATTGTCCGCTCGGATCATGCCCAGATTACGATGTTGCTGGTACTCAAAACCAGGGGGGGGCGGAGTGTGGGCCTGGTGATTCCCTTCGGAGCTGCTACAAGACCCAGTGTAGGTCGAGGAAATTCAAGGGAAAATTGATACGTACTTTAATGAAAATGACACAGGGGTGACTCTGCAGGACACTGTCTGGGATGCCTTCATCGCGGTGTTGCAGGGAGAATTGATAGCCTTAAAATCCAAGAGAGATCGACAATTGGCGCAATGTGAACCAGATTTTGAGTCAGAATTGCGTGACGCACAGAAGGAGGCAGCGGCTAACCCCAGAAGAGCTAAGAGGCGGGCTATGCAGCACATCCAGGGTCAGCTGGAGCTCCTTCATACTCAGAAAGTGGGCCACGCTCTCATGAAAACAAAACAGATATATTACATCCTCACCAACAAAGCGGATGCTCTGCTCACCCAGCAGCTCAGGGAGATGACGAGGGAGAGATCAATCTTGGCATTGGCGGACCCCTCGGGCGCCCAGAAAACAACCAACGATGAAATGGGTGCGATCATGAGGACTTTTTACCAGGAATTGTATACCACTAGCAACCCGAATGAGGGGGCAATCAGGGAATGTTTCTCCAGAATATACCCCTGCCACGACTGTCGGAGGAAGCCCGAGAAGCATTAGATCAGGACATTACACTGGAGGAAGTGCTGCAGGCCATCAAACAACTCCCCAAGAACAAGGCACCGGGCCCGGACGGGTATACCGATGCCTTTTACAAGAAATTCCGAAATGTACTGGCCCCCAGACTCACGGCGCTGTTTAACACTTTCAAATCCCGGGGAAACATCACCCCGTCAATGAATGAGGCAAAACTAGTGCTCTTTCTGAACCCGGACAAAGACCCCACCCTCCCAGGGTCCTACAGACCAATTGCCCTGATAAACTTGGATGCAAAACTCTTCACCAAAGTCCTAGCTAACAGGATGACCGTACACATGTCCTCTTTGGTGGATGCGGCCCAGGCGGGCTTTATCCCCACAAGGCAAACTGCAGATAATACTAGAAGAGTGTGCCACATAATAGAAAAGGTGGAGCGCACAAACAGAGGCAATACTAGTAGCGCTGGACGTGGAAAAAGCGTGCGACCGGGACAAATGGTCGCAACCCTTTGGTACGAAGGCACGTATGGGCTTCGGAGACTGCTACATGAGGATGATAAAGGCAAATTACAACAGCCCCACCTTAAGAATTGCTGTCAATAGCTTCTTGACCAGAACTGTCGCGCAGACGAGAGGCACTAAGGAGGGGTGCCTGTTGTCTCCGCTTCTGTATGCCCTGTTCCTAGAACCCATCCTAGCGAGGATACAACAGCATCTAATCAAGGGGGTGCGGATGGGGGGCTGGAGCACAAAACCATGGCATTTGCCGATGACATGCTGTTGGCCCTAACGGACCCCAGCAGATCTTTACCCACGCTCATGAGCGAACTGGAGGCATTTGGAGCCAGGCCCCAAAATAAATAAAAGCAAGTCGGAGGTACTGAATTTATCGGCCGACCCTGTGACTGTGGCAAGCCTGGCCAAAACACAAGGAATGAAGCTCGCACAGGATGGTATAACCTACCTCAGAGTTAAAATCACTTCCAAAATAACGCACCTGTACACAGAAAACTTCCCGAAATTACTTAACCACTTGCAAAAACTACTGGCAAGATGGACGCCTCTGTCAATCTCGTGGTGGTGGCGTATCTCAGCGGTTAAGATGACAATTCTCCCTGGCAAAGACAGTGGAGAGTGCGGCTCGTATAGGCCCCTATCCATGCTCAACATAGATAAGATTTTGACGGCCCTATTAGTGAGGAGACTGCGCAGAGCGATCCCCCTGTTGATACACCAGGACCAGACGGGTTATGTACACGGTCGAACCATTACAGAAAACATACGCAAATTACATCATGTCATACACAGCACCAATGGCAAGCCCGGGAAATGTGCGGTGGCGTCCCTTGACGCCACCAAAGCATTTGACTCAGTCCGATGGAAATGGCTGCACGCCAGATGGGAATAGGGCCGGCATTCCTAAAATGGACTAAACTCATTTACACTGACCCCACGGCTAGGGTGCGCACAAACAACACACACTCGGAAAAATGGAGACTCTACAGGGGCACCCGTCAGGGGTGCCCTCTCTCCCCCATGCTGTACATTATTGCAATAGAACCAGTTGCGGCATACTTGAGGCAGGAATATGGGGATGGGGCATTACGATAGACGGAGTGACCCAGTTGGTCTCCATGTATGCGGATGACACACTCCTCTACTTAAACAATCCTGAACTTATTGCCCTACATATTGGAGACACTCGACAGGTTTAGCAGATACACAGGAATACTAATTAATCACGATAAATCTTGTCTTTTCCCCCGTGCATCGTTAAGCGAAACCAGTGTAGAGTGGCTCCCAGCCATGGCCTTTAGATGGGAGACTACCTCCTTCAAGTACATAGGGATAAACCTACATCGAGACCACAAAACAGCGCACACCCTCAACACAGCGAGAGCCAGAGATAACCTGGAAAAGTCTATGAACTTCTGGGGCAAACTCCCGCTTTCCGTCGCAGGCAGGGCGGGGCTCCTAAAGATGGTGGTGCTGCCCCACCTCCTTCATTTCTTCACCAATGTCCCCTACAACATCCGCCAGCGGTTCTTTAAAGGGATGGTCTAGTAAAAATGTTTATTTAAAAAATAGATAGGCAACATAAAAAAAAAATACTAGCATTCTCCGTTTTAAAACTTCCTATGTAAAATTTTGAGCTATTCAAGCTCAAAATTCGCAAAAGCAAGCACATGGGCGCATCCATTTTGTGAAAAAATAAATAAATAAATAGCACTTACCGAGATTCAGCTGCAGCTTTCCTGCTCTGGTCTCCGGTCCCCGTCCTCCGCCTACAGCACGAAGGGAAAGTCACCCAGCGGTAGCCTTTGTTTACTACAGCTGGCTGGCATTTCCTTCATTAGTGCTGCAAAAGCAAAAGCCAGCACAGGAGGGCCTCCATTTCACAAAATGGATGCGCCCATGTGCTTGCTTTTGCGAATTTTGAGCTTGAATAGCTCAAAATTTTACATAGGAAGTTTTAAAACAGAGAATGCTAGTATTTTTTTTTTATGTTGCCTATCTATTTTTAAATAAAAATTTTTACTAGACCATCCCTTTAAGGACCTGAATAAACTTTGCAGGAGATTCTTGTGGCAAGATGGGCGACACAGAGTGGCACTGGAGGTGATGCATAGACCCTACAACAGAGGTGGTCTAAATATTCCCAACTTTGAACTATACTACTTAGTTGGCCAACTGAAGCATGTGATTCAATGGATGGCGGACGAGGCCACCACCGACACCCGCCTTCTACAACCAGCCATTCCCCACATGCTACTCAGGGACCTATTTTGGACCCCAGAAGGCGTGAACCAGCATGCACCTCACTTAATGAAGCTGGGAATCCAGATTTGGAAAAGGGCCTGCAAGATCATGGGGATTAATGACCCATACTCACCCCAAATACCGATCGCAGCAATCATGGCAAGTAGACCGGGAGGCCTGAAGGAGATAAGAAGCACTTGGGAACCATGGCAGGGTCGCTACCCTCTGAGACCTTGTGAACGACCAGATCGTCTTGACGTTCTTGGAGCTACATGAAACCACCGGATTGCCGGTAGGGCAGTTCCTACTCCACGGAGCAGTGACAAAGAAGCTAGCTAACAGATGGCCTGACGTGGAGGACCCGATACCATTGAAAACATGTTAAGCACGGCCAAGGGCGGACACGAAATCTCGACACTCTGCCAAACGCTACTAGACAGCGTAACCAGGCACGATCTCAAGTGCAAGATGAAATGGGAAAGGGAGCTCGGCCTGCAATTTGAAGATAAAGAATGGGAATCAATAGCTCACTACCATAAGAAAGTGTCCAGAAACACCTGGCTGCAACTCATACAGTTCTATATCACCAACAGAGGGTACCTCACACCTGAAGTTATTGGCAAATTCAAAGGCGCTAGGCCAGCGGGGTGCCCTAAATGCAATGAGTCCCTTGCGGGAATGACCCATATGTTCTGGGAGTGCCAAGTCATACGATCCTTCTGGACACAGATAGCAGCGAAGGTTGCTAACTCCGACATTATTTTTAACGTCTTGTCACCCGGAACGTGCATCCTAGGCAGATACAAAAGAAACAAGAAGAAGAACAGGCCCCGGTGTAGGCTCAAAGACTTGATATATATCTTAGCAAAAAGATGCATCGCCATGGGGTGGAAGTCTCCCAAAATCCCCAGCGTAGCATTATGGTGGGACGATCTCCACAAGTGGCCAGCAGCCGAAACGGGAGCATGGGAAAATGAGCAGAAAGAACAGAGACTCGACATCAGCGAGGACCTTCAACAATGGGTGGCACTCACAGTGTCATTGTTTCACACACCAGTACCTGCTGCTGCCTCCGATGACAGCGGGAGCCCTTAGGGCAACCTGAACATGAAGTATTGCTATGGAACAGTTGTGGTCTTGGAAAGTTGGGAAGGGAAGAGGGAGGGAAGAGGGGTTATACGAGATGTTCAATTGATGCAACAGTGATGTTAACGGTTTATTTGTCAAAAAAACAATAAAAACATGTAAAAAATAAGTAAGATGACAATTCTCCCTTAAGTCTTGTACTATTTCCAGGCCCTCCCAATTAGGATCCCCAAGTCATTCTTTCGGTCATTAAACAAGATGACATCCGCATATGTGTGGCAACACAAAAAAACGAGAGCGGCAATGGCCACGATGACAGCGGCAGTGAATGAAGGGGGCCTGGCATTCCCACATTTTAAGTGGTATTATGAGGCGGCGCAACTGCGGGTGATCAGGGAATGAGTAGCCGACTCCCCACAGCTCAAAAGGACAATGCAGGACATAGCTGTAGCCGGGGGCCCGCTCTCAAATCTCCTATGGTCTCACAAAAAGTACAGACACGTATAAGCGAGATAATAAGCACGCCTCTCAATGCAGGGTACTCGGCAGTAACTAGGGGAACACACCCATCCCCGTTCACACCGCTCTTTCACAACCCTGACTTCCCACCGGGGATGGACCCGAAGGCATTCGTGTCCTGGATGCAAGCGGGCTGTACTAAGATCTGTGATATGTACAAAGCCCGATCACTCAGGTCGTTCGAGGTCTGTGTCCTCGAATTGGGAGTGGCAAGGGCGGAGAGGTACAGATATGCCCAACTGACCCATTGGTTATCCACCCCAATCAATGAAGGGGCGGGAACAAGAGACCTCACGAAATTTGAGACCTTCATGATAACAGACTCAAACAGGCGCAAATTGATATCCAACCTATACACACATCTGAACTTGCAAGGGAAAAAAGTCGGGTGGATATATATGAAGAGGTGGGAGGCAACGCTAGGGATGGAAATTCTGCGATCCCACTGGGAAGAAGTATGGCGAAACGTCATTAAACTGACTAGATCCATCCGTCTGAGGGAAATGTGTGTCATGATGCCTACCCCCGGGGACCCAGACCAAGTCCAGCAACCCTGAAAGCAGGCATCAAGTTATTCCAAGCAAGCCCAACAACCCCTGCTAGGGGCTATTTGGGTGCAGTCCTGGCGTCTATGGTGCCAGGCTCGTATGGAGAGTCAGTCCTGGCGCCATAGACGCCAGGCTCATAGATTGAAACTTACCTGATGCAGACCATGCTGCAAGAGCTCCAAGCCAAAGGAGGCTTGGAAGGGACTACTTTACCTAGGGACTATTTTTTTACTCGGGTGGGGCTGGGGAGGAATACATACCTGGGACTACTTTGGGGGCTATTTAAACCACGACCGAAGAGCAGCACACGCTACGCGTTATTCTGCATCTAGCAGCGTAACGCTCACAGTGCCTGCAAGTCTGCATCCAGTGTTCTGCCACGCCCGCCTCGAGTCTGGAGCTCCTAGAAAAAGGGAGAAAGAAGCAGAAAAGGTTAGAACAAGGGCAATACATTTGATCCTTACCTGATTTCCCGATCCACCGCGCCTTCGAGCTGGAAGAAAGAAGTTATTTTATGCGCGCCGCCTCACCTGCTGCAGCGCCGCACTGTACTCACCGGCTTTCGCAGCATCTTCACATTCCACCGCATCCTTGTGCATGTTCCTGCCGCACTCCAGTACCTAAGGGGAACACAAGAACAGCAAAGTGAGCCAAGGGAATAAACAAGAGGCAATATTAGTTACCCCCCATAGACTTACCTGATTTTACCACCGGGGGTACTATACCTCTTCATGGGTCGGCGCAGCTTCCACAGCATCCTCGCCGAACCCCGGCCCCTAAGGGGAAACAAAAGGACAGCAAGGTGAAACAAGGGACAAACAAGGGGAAACCTCCTCTCCACAATAGACTTACCTGATTTTACCGACAGAGGCATTATTCCCCGAGACTTTATACTTTCTCTCAGCGCCTGAATAAGGGAAAAAGCAACAGGTTACATACTGACATTATTTTATCGAACTGTGTTGGATAATACAAATTCTTACCTGAATATTACCGGTTGCCACGAGGAACTCTTCGCTAGGGTCAAGCTGCAACCTGCAAGGAATCGGACAAGAGTGAAAGTCAGACATTTGAACTCTTATGAACTACATACTTACGGCGTCTTGCTGGGAATCTCAGAGTCAATATTGTTCTGGAACTCACCAATTCCTTCGAGCCAGTGAAGCAACTGGTTATCTACGCGCCCCTGCGCTCAATGCAGGATGGAGAGCTCATCTTTCCAAACCATCAGGTGAGATTATAAGAGGGGACATCAAAGGTGATCAGTGGGGAGAACAGCGGGAGTGGGTGGGGGTTAACGCTCAACTCCATGGGTGGTTAATTCCCTTTCTCCATTTGCAGAAGAATATTCCTACGGGCCAAGCAAACGAAGCTAGGTGGGCCAGTCCAGTCCGTCATCTCGGCACTACACGTCATATTGGTGGAGACTGCAGCTGTCCAGTTCAGATTGACGCCCCTGTGGGAGCCAGGTGAGCGTAACAATGTGGCAAAAAGTACTGCTGCAATGGCATTCAACACCAAAGAGATTGAAGGGGATGTTCCCCAATACAGATGGACTATGCTGGTGAGGATGTCGCCAGGAAGGAGATTGGAAACATATCTGGAGGACTTGCCCACTCATTACAACTTTCTGGAACAAGATCAAGGCTCAAGCTGAGAAAATGGTCCTTTTTGAAGTTGACATATGTTGTGACTAAAAACCAATAAAAAGATTTTTTTTTTTAAATGGGACATTTGTTTACTATGTAGAAATGTGTTAGTATCAGAGAACATCCAAAGTTCATTAAAAAGGTACCCATTTTTGTTTAATATTTGAAGCATTAACTAGTGTGACAGATCTGAGGGTATCGTCCCTTTTTCTAAGGCAGGGTAAGAGGTAGCACTTGGCAGACGAGTGAACCAGGACTACTGTTAAGTGGAAAAACAACAATTGGGTGAAGAAAATAGTACCCTTAAAGAAACCTAAATAAGGCAAGAGGAACAACACATTAATTTTAATACCCAAACGAGTTGGAGCATAACCAAGGAAAGACATTTTCTTGGTTTTAACTTTGGAATTTTGATTTGCAACCCAGGGAAACGCCTCATTTGTTAAAACCGTGTGGATTTTTCATCTCGGAAAAAGACTGTCCAGGAAAAGGGAGTCATTCTCCTGGACCAAAAGCATTGGTGCAAGCTTTAGTTTAGTTATTATTGTAAGGGTTGGAAATAGATTTGTTTTGACACAGCAGTGGACTATTTGTTTTATACAGGACTACCCTGACAGTCTCCTTAGTTTTGGTTGAGGCAGGGAACCTCTTCGAGTTAGGGGGAAAGGTAGGGTTTGCTTTTCATTTTTCTATTTAATAAAAGTTTGTACCCACCGACTTATCACTCGTGTGCCTGTTTCCTACCTCCACACCCTTACACTATGTTGCACTCAACTCTGCAAGCTTAGCATGTTCCCAAACAGCAGAGGCAACATCGGCAGTATGGACTTCAGGATCTCAAAACACATTGAGCTGGGTTTCTGGGCGCTTTCCAGTACATTGAGTCGGGTTAGAGTTGGCAAGCTAGTCCGACAATGTGTTGTGGTTCAACAAGCAGCAACAGCTTCAGGCTTGAAAAAGCTTGGGACAAGAAGGTGATGTTTGGGTCAACGTAGTTCGAAGGCACTTGAAGCGGCTTTAAGTGGACAGTGTTAAAGGAGCTCGGTCTTTCGAGCTGCTGAGCATTTTTTGGAGCATTCAAAGCAGTTCAAAATTGCAGAGAGCCAAAGACAGCTTCCATTGGTCTTTGGGATGCTATGGGCCCCTGTAGTGTGTGAGCAAAAATGAGCTAAACAGGGTGTGCAGCCATTTAAGACATTCACTTTGAAACCGCAATGAAAGTCTACGTTTCTGTGAGCTCAGTTAGAAGGCAGACATGAGTTCTGCAACGGTGGTTATATTTTAGTGTGAAGCAGATGAGCTTATTATGGAGGACAGTTTTCGCATTGTTCACTCAAGGACGAGCCGAGAGGGGAGTCTGATGTGCAGGTGCATTGATAAGGGGTGATGTGACCGAGCATGCAGGAGACTAGCTGGATTTTTCCGCTCTTGCCTCCCATGCTTGCTGTCTATCTTTGCGGTCGGGGACAGTCGGCAACTTATGATGGGCAGGGATTTGTCCCCCTTAAGAGCAGCGGTATCCCAAGAGGAGACAGAGAATTGGAACCCTGAGTGTTGAAGTCTCGCTGAGAGGGAGGACGCTCTGCTCCAGACCCCATTGTTTGATGTGTAATCGCTCTGCCTACCTGCCTTGGGACAGGGTAGTTTTGTGGCCGAGATTAAGCTTTCTCCTACAACTGCACTAACAGTGATGTATACCTACTGTGTTTATTCTTGTCCATGTATTCATGTATAACCAGTTGCATTTATTTTATAGTAGTATGTATACTAATAGCATGTGAATAAAGGGCCTGTAAAGAGCTAATTATTTTCCAACTAATGGTCTAAGCATCCATTATTGCCTTCCAGCGTCCAAGAACTTTTAGTTTGTGTAATAGGGTAAGTGCTGAGGTCATTACACGTGTCTGAAAAGCATAACAGTCCCTTCACAGAGTCCATGAGGAAAGGAGGGTCAATCTTCTGCTATTCCCAGTGATATTTGCATGGCTGGCCCTCTGGCAGGCACAGTTCTGGATACCAGTGTCCAGCAACAGCCAGGCATTCCTCCAGTAGATTGATTTAAATGTTCCTAAGAACAGTTAGGGAGAAAGTATGCACCTTCCTTGGAGTTCCTGGTCTCCACCCAATGGATGGGATTATGGGCAGCCTTTTACCCCAACAAGGCTCCAGTGAAATCTTCAAGTTGATCCAAGATAATTCTTCAAGATGATTCAAGGGATCTCAAAGGATGCAATTAAGGGAGTGAGGGTCTAGCCCCCTTATAGACACTGTCACAGAAGATTGGTCAAATTATAGCCTTCTGGAAGGGGCAAGTACTGACTGTTTTAACAGGGGCTCTTCCTTCTGATGCCATTCCCGAGTAATGTGGCTGCAGGAAGTTAGGAGGCGGGGGTCTCGGGAAGTTAGGGGGGCTTTGAAATATTCAAGATGGTGGGCCCCTTGTCTAGTAAGTAGATCCTCTCCCAGTTTCAATGAATGTCGCCCAACAAGGTTGAAACACGTGTATGGGGTTGCTGGTGGTACTCTTGTTCAGAGAGGAATTGCCATAGCATTTCGGTGCTGGACTTCCCATGTGGGCGGGACAGAGACTGATATGCAAATGGATATTTCCCATCTGTGAAAGGTACATTGAGCAAAAAGCGTGTGCTGCAAACTCATCTCAGAACAGGTTATCATGCTATGTTCTTTCTGGAGAGGAGCGCCTGCTACCTTTTTTTTAAAAAATACTACCTCATCTGTCAATATAATTAATCTGATATAGCTTTGTGTTTAGTAAAGGCGCTGCCAGCAGACAAATGGAGTTATGCAGTTAAAAGTAATTTGAATGTGGGTGCCATTACTTTTAAGGGCAGCCTATGGGTGTTGACATTAATTTGATTCCAGCAGGCTGTTTTAGGTACCAAATCAGGTTTTCCTTTAAACAGATCGGTTCAATCGTCTACAGAAAGATGCGCCAACAGACCTCAGCATCGGTTGGTGCATTTCCCTTATAGCCATTATGCCAGCTAACTGTCGTCTTTGCAAATTTGAATGAACAGGATATTCCTGAGAGGCCATTTCAAATTGCAGTTGTTGGAACGTCATTAGAGGGCCCAGGAGAGTGCACGTATGTACACTACACTTTTCAGCATGGAGCATTGGAAAGCGAAGGTCTGTTTAGCAGAGCACACTTTGCGGGAGAGAAAACAATTGTGCAGAGCAAAAATTAAAAAAAACAGCCCAGGATTTCATACCCTCACAGATGCCACTCTGCCACACCTACATAAAAAAGAAGTAGCCTGGTTATTCCACTGTCACCAACACATCTGCCCCTTACCTCCAGTTACACTCAACATGGCTGCATCACGAGACCCTCAAATGCTCTGGATTCCAACCAGACAGTTTCCAAAACACAATAGGTTTTCTCTTGTTTTGACAAACAAACATCTTTGAATTCTATTTGACTAAATAGAAAATATCTTGAACCTAATTGATGGCACTCATCTAGGCCAAATCCTTCACCTTCACTATATAGGTTACCATTACTTCTAGTTCTGCTAAATTCATTGTAACTACCTTTTTATGCTATCAAGTCTCTATACTCCACCCCTCCCCCCCCACCTTAGCTGGAGACTTCAATCTGGCCTAGCCAGAGCAAACGCAAAAAGTCCTACCTTGCCCCGAATAGGTCTTTGCCCCTCTCTCCCTCTTGTAGCCATAGAACATCACTTCCAATGTGACGAAATCCAATTTGACAAAATCAAAAGTCAATGCCAATACATGCACGAAGGTTCACGATTTTAGCCTCTTTTAAAAACAAAAGTTGTACCACAGTTTCACGTACCATGTCTGGCCAGTTTTAAAGCCAAATTGGCTCCTTCTGACAGCAATACGATTTTTTGAAAGTTTTCAGATTTCCTTTTTACAGAACTGCTGTGATTTAACAACTAGCCTGTTGAAAAGCAATTAATGAAGGGTTATTTTTTCGGCATTGCAGCCACTGGAGTCTGTACTCTCGACCATGTTGATGGTCCCTTACAGATCAAGGTTATTGAGGTGTTGTACCTATCCCAAGTCTGTAAAAGGTGTGCAGCTAAAATTGAAAGGTGTGCATCATAAATGATACCCATTCCATCCCCACCCTAGCACTTGCAAATTGCTGGCTGCACTAAAACTGTTTGTTGCCTTTATTATTTATTTATTGTTATTTATCTGTTTCTCCTCTGCTTTGCACTTTCCACTTCTCCCCTCCCCCTCTCCCATGCACTTGCGTGTTCTCAATGTCACTGGGCCTAGTAAGATCGCTGTTTTGTTCTCCCCTGTTCGCCTCCCGTGCCTGGTCGTGCTCTGAAGCACTTGTGGACGAGCCTGATAGAAATAAAATATCATATCACCCCAACTAAAAAAATAAATGATACAGCCACCTGTACTCTCCAGTGTGAAACAATTGCCTATCACACATGGAGAGTAAGAGCGCATGATATTGGATTAACGTGATTTGAATGGGTCGGAAATACACGCGATGAACTTATTGCAATTAAATAATGTTTTAGGATCAAGAAGGTGAGTGGCGGGTACATATATCCAAAGAGAGATTACCAGTAACATCTCAGCGAAGGTGCAAATAGCCATACAAACTGCCTCACTTACCCTAACTGAATACTTTACTAATTGACTCAGTGGACAAACAATCATTTCAGGGGCCAGCTACTCTGGAATTCAAATATATTCCAATCCAAATAACGGCTCACAAAGGTTTTTCTTGGTAGAGTACACAAAGTTGGAGGTTAACGAATGTTCTTCGTTGACAATTACCATTTGGGTCAAAGGTTAGCAAATGAAATGAGCGTTCAGGAGTCTTAGTACCCATGCACCACGGTTACAGGCTGAACATTAACCAGAACCTGAGCACAGTTATTTTTATTTTAAAAAAGCACTTGCAAACAATAATAAAAGGCAACTCTTTGGTTAGTTGATAATAATGTTCTTGAATCGCAGTCAACTTGCTTGAGAACACCAGCATTGCCTTTACTTTCACAAATCACAGTGCGTAATAAAAAATAAAAAAAATAGACACGTATAACAATCAAGTGAGCCGTAGACCGTGTTCCTCAGCCTCTCAGTTCACGTGATTTTCCAGGGAAAATGATCTGTCTAGAGCGGCTATGCAGGACTGCAGCTGCTGTTCCGAGGCTGCCCTTCAAACCCAACAATTAGTACAAATAAGTCGGGGGTCAAAAAGTTGATTTTTGCACTCAATAACTAAAACACTACCATAAGAACTGCAATAACTTAGCCCTCCTATACATCCTAAGTAGCTCACTGAAATCATTAACAAAAATTAAAAAGAAAATATTCACAAAACACAATACCAAGTATAGCTGGCATGATGCTGCTTAATTGTAAATATCAAGGAACCAGACAAGTAAATTTGGACTCAAGTGTTCCCTTCAGATGTAAACTTGTAAAATGTGACCTTAATTAACTTATTACTCTTGAGCGCCTGGGGATCAATTCCGTTGGTGACGGTGCGCGGTACAAATACCTACAACATAACATTATTACACCCGCATTCCATCATTAAGATATCGTTTGCTTTGGCAAACCTAAAGTACTTCAGCAATAAAAGCGTCCTGTGCAATTCTGAAGTGCAGATTGTTTTGCTAGTCACTAAACAAAAATAATAACTGAATAGGCCTGCAGTACTTTGGCAATAAAGTGACGTACAATTACAAAAAAACAATCCATTCAACTAAAAGGAAAATTGCCTCCTTTTTTGGCAAAGCTGCCATTTCAACAATTAAGTGACAAATGCTGTAAAGATCGTACTTTACTTAACCGTAGACTTAGGCAAGTATTAAACCCATTAACCAGAATTCAGTAGGATTTCTCTCCCAGTGCCGTCAACATTTCTCTATGAAAGAAAACCAAGGCCAAGAAAAATTGTTCACCGTACATAAGTTTACCCCAAAGAGACTCAGCAAATTACTCTAGTACCAGAGTAGCAACCATTTACAATGTTTTCTCCTATCTAATAAGGCAGCACACTTATTTAGTTATTTATTTTTGCATTTATTACAGTGCACAAAACCCTCGGGTATCTAGGCGCTAGTTAGATTGAGGGAAATCGTGAAGAAGGGGCGGGAAGAGTCTTAGACGGAGAACAGTGAGTTGACCAGCCAGGTGTTTAAGTTTCTGCGGAAGGTCCAGTAGGTCTGTTCTCCTCTCAGAGTAGGAAAGAGCTTGTTCCAGAGTTTAGCGGCCACGACTGGGAAACTTTTACCTCCCACTGAGAGGTGATTGAAGTTGGGTATCTCCAGGAGGTGCGAGTTTGAGGATCTGAGAGGTCTAGCCGGTAAGCATTTCTCCACGCAGCATGAGAGGTAGGACGGGGCAGTATTTGAGAGACACAGATGGATTAGGGACAATGTTTTGAACTTAATCCTTTCCCGGAAGGGCAGCCATTGTGCCTCTCTCCTGGCTTTCGATATGTGATCAGATTTGGAGAGACCAGTGGCTGCTTGGAAATCATTATTCTGAATCGTCTGGAGTTTGTTAAGGTTGCGTTCAGAGGTGCTAGTAAACAGCACTTTGCAGTAGTCGAGCTTTGCTCCAGTGATTGCAATGGGAAGGTGGTTGGGAGTGGAGTGTAATGGCTTCCTGGCATGAAGAAGTTTGGCAGTGTAAGCTGCAGACAAGGTGATTGAGTTCACATGGTGCAAGAGGTCGATGTTGGAGTCGAGGTAAACACCATGGGTTTAGGCGGTAGCAGAGGTGGTGATTGGGTTGCTGTTGATGATACATTCTGTGTAGGCTGTGTCGATGTTGCGCAGTGTGGAGTGGGAGCCAACAATGAGGATTTCTGTTTTATCATCGTTGAGGCAGAGTAGGTGGGAAACCATCCAGTTTTGTATGACTTCATATACAGAGTTTATGGTGGCTGAGTGTTGGGGTTAGGAGCTGGTAAGGGGAATAAGGAGCTGCATGTTGCCAGCGTAGTCCGTGTAAGATATGGTCGAAGAGGGGTTTCATATAAATGTTGTAGACGGTAGGGGAGAGGCAGGAGCCTTGCGGGACTCCGCAAGTGACAGGGATAGTTTCTACAGAGGTCATCGATAAAGACTTGTAAGGATCTATTGGCTAAAAAAGAGCTAATCCAATTGGTGGCTGATGGAGAGAAGTTAGCTGTCTTGGCGAGTTGAGAGCCGAGGATATGGTGGTCAACTAGATCGACTCCTGCAGATAGGTCCAACATCATCAGGTGGCGTGGGTTTTCCAGTGTCCTTAATGGCGTCAATTTGTATTTTAAAGTCAAGTAGGGAAGTTTCGGTTCCATGTTAGGGCGGAAGCCTGATGGCGAATGCCCAGGATATTGTACTCCGAGATATTGTTGAACTTGGATGTACGCAACACGATGCAGTATCTTCAGGAGGTAAGGTACCATAGTAATGGGGAGATAGTTTGTGGATATGGAAGGCTCGAGGGAGGGTTTTTTGAGGAGTGGTAGGACCCATGCTTGCTTCAGGGAAGTTGGCACCGAATTGGTGGAGGAGGCATTGATGATGGCTGTGAAAAGGGGAGTGAGTGACTCAGCACAGTCTTTGATGACTGGAGCAGGGCAAGTGTCACCTTTGCAGCACAATTGTTTAAGATTTTTGATGATCTTGGAGACATCCATGGCTAAGATTGGGTGGAAGTTGAACGGGGTGCAGGTGTGGATCGGTAAGGGGCTGGGTGCTGTGGGCAGGGGTGGTTTGGTGCAGGTTTTTCTTTGAGGGAGTTTGACTTTTTCCAGTGAGGGCGTTATGAATTTTGTCGCACCAAGCGCTGTCCACTGTCAGGTCTGACTGGAGAGGGCGTCTTTAGCTCCCAGAGTATTGTAAAAAGTTCCTGGGAGTTGAACTTGGCGTTGATGATTGTGGAGTTGTAGCCGTTCGCTTTGGCAGTGTGGATTACCCTTCTATAGTCTTTGGCGAGGGAGGAGAAGAGGGCTTTTGCTGCTGGGGAGGTTTTTTTCCATGCTAGCTCAGAAGAACAAGTTACTTACCCTTGGTAACGTTCTTTCGACTGGATGTTGTTCATCTTTGATAATCGTATCATCAGTTCCGAAGCAGCAAAGCCGATGATCCGAATATCAAAGAGGAGGAATATGTGGGAGGACACAATCCATTCAAAATGCACGTTTACAAAAAAGATTCAATTATACGTGACCCATATAGCATATCTGACCCCGAACAGAATAGCTAAGTTCAGCCAGGCAGCAGTAAAATCATGATTAACGCAGATCTGGTTCATATGTTCTGGGCATGCACAGAGATTAGAAGATTTTGGGGAGAGGTAGCCCATGTGTTAGCACGGGCGGATATCACCTGGATATCAGATCCCCAGGGTTTCACAAGACCCAAAAGAGCGAGACATACGAGTAAGCTTAAGGATCTGCCATACATACTTGCAAAACGCAGGATAGCGATGGGATGGAAAGCACATACGAGGCCAGTAGTGCAGGTGTGGTGGTCGGACCTGCTGAAATGGGCAAACGCAGAGACCGTGGTGTGGCAAGAAACAGTGAGCCAGAACACGGAACAAGGCGAAGAAAGGGTGGATGCTTGGAGGCAGTTGGTAGTGGAGTTGGCTAACTCTGGGCAGGGCACTTTAGACTTGGATAATACACCCGTACAGGAGGTGACTGATGCAAGGGTGGTCGCTAATGAATAGAGTTGAGTGGCGGTGGAACTAGCAAGTACGATTTAGGGCAGGGACGGGGTGGGCGGAGTTGGGGGGGGAGGGAGTGCGGTAAGCAGACAGACAAGACTTGATGTGAAATGTGATGTATACGTTTATGCAAGTCTGTAAATTACTGTGTTTATATAAAATAATAAAAATTGTTTAAAAAAAATTGTCTTTCAACCTTGATTTCTCAGAAATTAAACTTCATTTATTTATTTATTTATATAGTGCGCAAGCAGCCCAGGAGCATTGAGGCGCTGTTACTTGCAATAGCTTAGTTACATGGTACAGGCATGGTAGCGTTTCTTGACACATGATGAATACAAGACATCATACTGTTACAGATATTGCATTTGGTCGTATATTACAACATACATGAAAAGTATTCGTGCTGATGTGTCTGGCCTTATGTGAAGAGGGTAGTTTTCAGTGTTTTGCGGAAGCTGGTGAGGGAGGCCTCACCTCGGATAGTGGGTGGTAGGGCATTCCAGTGAGTGGGCGCGAGATAAGGGAAGCTGGATCCGCCCGCTTTTACTCTTTTTACTAGTCGCACAGAGAGCATGTTGGTGTACGGTGATCTAGTTGGCCTGGTAGTGGTGACGGGGTGGATCCTTTGTGAGAGGTATGCAGGAGCAGTGAGGTGAATGCACTTGTGGGTCAGTGTTGGGGCTTTGAATACAATCCTTTCCTTTATTGGGAGCCAGTGGGCTAGTTTTCTGGCCTCAGAGATGTGTTCTCTTTTAGCAATGCCTTGGGCTGCCCGGAGAGCATTGTTCTGTATTACTTGTAGTCTCTCTAAGTTTTTATTGGAGGTTCCTAGAAAGAGTACGTTACAGTAGTCTAGCCTAGAGCCGGTGATGGCTCTGGCTATGTTGGTGCAGTTCTCCTTGGAGAGAAAGGGTCTGACTGCGTTGATAAGTTTGGCATGATATGCAGCTGCGGATGCTATTGCTTTGACTTGTCTGTCCATGGATAGGCTGGAATCCAGGTAGACTCACAGAGTTTTAACAGAATCGGAGACCGGAATTTTAATGGAATCAATGGTGAAGTGGCTGAATTGGGCATCTAGATTTTTTTAGCGTGTCGGGGGAACCTACCAGGAGGAGTTCCGTCTTGTCAGAGTTGAGGCATAGTCCGTTGTCTGCCATCCAGGCTTGGATGGTGTTGTAGAGGTTGTTGAGGGTCAGGGAGTCAGTGTTATAGTTACCTGTGAGAGTGAGGAGGATCTGAGTGTCGTCGGCGTAGTTGGTGTAGGAGATGCCCATGGAGTTGAGGATGAGGAAGAGGGGTTGTGTGAAGATGTTGTATAGGGTGGGGGAGAGACAGGAGCCTTGGGGCACCCCACAAAGTATAATGGTTGGTGATGCGGCAGCTAGGTCAGAGAATACTTGCATGGTTCTGTCTTGTAAGAAAGAGGTGATCCAAGCTGTGGCCTCTGGGGAGAATTTGGCAGTGGAGGAAAGGTGGCGGCATAGGACGCCATGATCCACGAGGTCGAAGGCCGCTGATAGGTCAAGGAGTAGGAGAAGTGCTGGTTTACCCATGTCTCGAGCATCGTCCATCTGGATTTTCAGGTCAAGTAGGGCGGTTTCGGTCCCGTGTCTGGGGCGGAAGCCAGATTGGCGGAGTCCAAGGAGTTTGTTCTCTTCAATGAAGTTTTGAACCTGCAGGTAGGCTGCTTTGTCCAATATTTTGAGGAGGAATGGGACAGTGGTGATGGGTCTGTAGTTGTTGGGGGAGGTGGGATCGAGAGATGGCTTTTTTAGAAGAGGGTGGACCCAAGCTTCCTTGAGGGAGGCAGGGACTTTCCCTGTGGTAAAGGAGGCATTTACAAAGGCTGTTAGGAAGGGAGCTAGTGTTTCCATGCAGTCTTTGATAATGAAGGCTGGGCAAGCATCACCTTTGCAGTTAGAGGGTTTGATGTTCCTCATTATGTTTACGATGTCTTTTTCCTGAATGGGTTTGAAGGAGAAGGGTGGGGGGGGGATCAGGGGGAAGTGGTGGGACAGGGATATGCTTATTGGGTAGTGCTTGTTTAGTGGCTAGTATTTTGTTTTTGAGGAGGCTTAATTTGGTTTGCATGGCCGTTTGTATTTCGTCACACCAGTCTTTGTCTTTGGTGAAATTCTGGGGGCGGGAGTAGGTGTCTCGAGCTCTCTGAAAATGGCAAAGATTTCTTTTGTGCTAGATTGGGCTTCCGAAATTCTGGATTAAAAAGATTTGGCCTTAGCTTGGGTGATTGCCTTTTTGTATTTGGTGGATAGGGCTTTAAAGATCATCTTATCTTTTTCAGAGTGGGGCGTTTGACAATGTGTGAGTGCGGCTTTTTTCTCGTTGCTGAGTGTGAGGAGGTCAGGGGTGAACCAAGAGTTGGAATGGGTAGTGGGTTTGGATTTGCGAGGTTTGAGCGGGGCAATGGAGTTGATAGCTGCTTTGATGGCAGCATCATAGGTTGATGCGAGTGTTTCTGGGTCTGAAGAAAAAGGTGGTCTGAAGGCTGGACCTTGGAGGAAGGGCAGTAGCCTTTCCTTAGTGAGCTGACGGGAGCTTCTGGCAAGGCAGGGAGGGAGCGGTTGAGGTGAGGGGATAGCTGGGGAGCTAGTGGTGAGGATGCTAAAGGTGATGATGTGGTGGTCAGACCATGGGGTGGGAGTGTTTCCTGTGATGATGAGTGGACAGTTGTGCTGTGCTATCCAATCAAGCGTTCTGCCCTGGGTGTGAGTTGGGCTAAGTATGGTGTTCTTGTAACCTAGAGCCTTGAGGGCAGAGTCAAGGGATTTTGCTGCTACGTCCTTACTATCCCGGAGCCCTAGGTTGACATCCCCAAGGAGAATGGATTTAGATTGTTTTTTGAGGTTGTCAGAGAGAAGGTGGATGAGAGAAGCTTGAAAGTCTCCTGTTGGGCCTGGAGGGCGGTAGACAGTGTGCACAGTAATGGTGCAGTGGGGGGGGAGGGTAATTTTGACTTGGAGGTAGTCGCTGTTGTTCAGGGATTTCTCTACCTTTCTGGTAGAGAGGCAGTCTCTGGCAATAATTGCTGCACCTCCACCTTTGGAGAGGCGATCTTGTCTAGTGATGGAGTAGCCAGGGGGTAGGGCGAGGGAGAGCGCCGGGCCGGAGGCCTCATGTAACCAAGTTTGAGATCATGAGTAGATCTAGGTCATGGGAGGTTAGGAGGTCGTGGATGTCTAGAGCGTGGGCATTGATGGACCTAGCGTTAATCATGGCGCATTTCAGGTGGGGTTCAGTAGTGGCTCGGGGGGGTTCATGATGAGAGAAGGTGATGTGGAAGGGGTAGTTGCGCTGTGAGTGTTAGGGGAGATGCACTGGGGGCTCATTTTCAGTGGTGGTGGGCACATGTGGCATAGCATTTGGCATAATAGAATTCAAAATGGTGGTAGAAGAAATGCACATCACAGATTTTACACTGGGGGGCTCATTTTCAGTGGTGGTGGACACATGATGAATCACATTTGTTATGGGGGCAGTACAGTTGTGTGAAGGGTTAAGTACTTTGTTGGTTGCTGTATTGGTAATACTTGTAGTGGATGCGGGCATTGAGGTTGTGCGGAGGAGCCTGGCCTTATCAGCGAATAGAGAGGGTTGTACAGTACGTGAGCATAGCCGTGTATTACGGGTGCTCGTGGGGGTGGGGTGTGAGCTGAAGGCGGCTTGCAAAGTACGGGCGCGCAACCTGAGACGCCTTGAAGTGGTACATGGGTTAGAGAGAAGCTTGCATGGGTAGTGCTTCTTACCTTCTAGATGCGGCAAAGGTTTTGGGCAGACGGCAGACGAGCAGCAAAGAGCTGCGATGCCTTTGCTTGCGGCCTTCCCTCCTCGGCCCTTTCCCCCTCCATATAAAGCAGGAGGGGAATGGCGGGCGAGGCAGCGAATCAGGACACGGCCCGCGGCGGTGATTTTCACTGCACATTTTGTTGATTGTGCAGCCATGACAACGGGGGCCATTTTGTCTGGGCTCAATTGTGCTTCTGTGCACGCGGCAATTTGGCGTGCCAAATTGGAGGCAAAAGAGTGCATTGTTGTCTGAGGGTTCACATTCCCTTCATATATGGAGGTAAGGGACTTTGGTCCATCCTTGGTAAAGGCACATATGTTTTTTCAGGCATCAAGGGCTTGATGAATAGTGGATTAGACGCCGGAGGAGCCGTTGAAACAGTCTTCAATAGCGCCATAGGTTTTGATGGGGCGCTCAATGTCTATGCCGAAGCTGGCATTCATGGCGCAGCTGGCGTTGCCATCAGCGTCGAAGTTGACGCTGATGTCGAGGGTTTGGCTGACCTCGAAAGCGCAGCCAGCGTTGATGACCTTGACTTCGACTTGTGCTTATGTTTTCTGCTCAACGGATCCTTCGATGATGCATCATCACATCGAGGCCTCAACGGCTCTCGGTGAGGATCAGGTTTAGGTCGAGCCCTTTCCTTACCGGCTTCTTTGAAAGGCGCAGTAGGAGCATGGCTTGTCATGGGTTTCTGCTTTTCAAATATGTTTTAGCATTTCTGCTTTAAAGGCTTCCCATTCGGCCAGAGTGGATTTTTTTTGTGGGGCAAGATACCCTCTCAGGGGAGGTGTCCGCCGTTGAAATCGAAGAAGGCAACTTATGGTGCCTCTTTTTGGACTTCGAGGATGGAGATTCGCCTCTCGACTCGTCAGTCGAAGGTTTTTTGGTCAAGGTAGACGATTTGGGGTTTCGACATACCGCCAATTTCCCCTTTCGTTCCCTCAGGGCTTTTCCGGTCATCGACTGGCACTTGGAGCAAGCCAATGCCTTATGCTCCACCCCGAGACACCATCGACATACGGTGTGGATCGGTCAATTACATTTTTGATTCACAATCGACACTTCTTGAACCCTGTCTTCGTGGTAGTTGGTGTCGATGAAGACCTACTTGCGCATGATAGTAAAGAAGTGTGCCATATTTCTCGAAGCGATAACATTCACGGAAAGAACTGAAGCCAACGGCCGTTGCGCATGCTTAATATGCCTTCTATGACAACATCCTCGAGACGTAGGCCCTTGAGGGACATCGAGTTGATTGCATCGACGCACAGAGCCCTCTGCCGAAAAAAAATGTTTTCCGAAGCAACTGAAGCTGGATATAGAATATCAAAGATGAGGAATATGTGGGAGGACACAATCCATTCGAATGGAGTATTCCTGCCCTGCCTCACCATTTATACAATGCATATGCAAAGAAAAGGAACAAAAACAAGAAGCGAAACCATGCACAAGCACCTGAACAGCAGACTCTGTGCATAGAAGCTGCCTTCATCCCACTAGTGTAAAAGAACTGGCTACATTGAACATACAGCATATATGGTCACTGCCTCCGGTTGGTGGGGGAACATTGCATGGTTTTACTGACAGTCATTTATACTGTAGGTAAAATAATCTTCCCAGCCAGGAAAACGAGCCCTTCACCCCAGCCCAGCCAGTTCAGTTTGGCCTCTGCTAGCTCCTGCACATATTCACCAACCAGCTTCTGCTTCATCCAGGAGGAGAAAAGGCACCAGAGGAAAAGAGGGAAAACAAACTAGCCTCCTTCAAGACATACCAACTACCACAAAATGAGAGAAGAGAGCACAAAGGAAACTAATCGGGCCATGCCGGCCTTCAGCACACCCGTCTTGCAGCAGTTTCCAGCAGTCCACTAGAGCACCTGGGAGCAGGTATTGCGGAGAACATGTAAGATTTGATTTTTATAATTTTGGGGGCCGGGGGTTATTTGTTTTTTTTTAGGTGTCCTCCCTTTTCTTTATTGCTACACCATTTGTGGCATTTTGTCATTGTGGTTTTCATTTTTTGGATAGTTTTCAGCTAGCGATAGGAAGCAGTGACTCAAATTCAGGGTGGAGCACAGTCTTTGCAAGGCAAAAAAGGATTGATGGCCACTTTTAAGTGAAATTTGTGAATAGACAGTTCTGTTTTATTACTCACAAAAGGAGATATAGAGACAATACCTTTACTCAGAAAAAATGGGTTGTACGTGTTACATAGAAGCAAATTGCTTTGTGCTAATTCACTTCCAAGCAATTACTTTTTTATAATTGGTGCACCCCCCCCAAAATTCCTCCTACCTTTGCCACTCCCACTTGTACCGCCTTAGCTCCAAATATACCTATTTAAATTACTTTGTCATTACTTTCACTTTAATATAACAACGGTATGAGGTGAACGTCATCATAGGATATAATAGGACTGAGCAGGATGGGCATTGAAAGATGTTATATATGGCACATTGTTTTGCTCCCACAACATTGTTCTCTTATATTGCAAAAAGCTAAGCTGAGATGCATTATGTGCCCAATTTAAAGAAAATAGTTATTTTTCACCTATGCAAGTTTTTATTGGACTGTCAATTTGTAGGATGTTTCAAAACTGCACTCTATGCCCAAATATCTTGTATATTATCTATTACGGCCAATTCCCTCCCAGTTGAAGCGGTTATTTATTAATTCATGTATTCCATATAAAGATTGCCCTGCGAGGGGTTCCCTTATAAAACAGTTTTGATGCTGAAGTGTTATTAAGGTTTCCTGATCTCACTTGTAGCAAGTATAGGAAGGATAGTTTCCATAGGACACGAAGGATAGCTCTGGGACAACACGTACAATGTTATTATGCGCGCTATAAAAGAACAATTATAATTATAATCTAGACCAGTACTGGGAAGGTTGTGTGTACTTTTTTATTTTCCCTTGGGTTCGGGCAGTATGCCCCACATGCACTCCCCGTAGAGGCACTAAGTGAATGTTACTGTTCAACTTGGGCCTTGCACTAGACACTGTACAGTACTCCGGTACCACCTCATCCGTCACCTACAGGTTGCCTTATCCAGTGTCATATCCAGGGGTCAGATAGAGTACCTTTCTCCACCAAACCAGAGCATGACACACAGAGGGCCAAAGAACTGTTTTTAAATGGGAAGTAGTAGGGCACCAGATATGTTTGAGTGGGACAGAAACATCCTCATGTACCCCAGTTGAGACCAGTGCGATCTTTGGCCTGCAAGCTGTGGAATACTGTTTGGAAGGAGCCTAGTGCTTTCCTTCATTCCCAGCACTTTAGAATTAGGCAAGACTTCTGTTAACTGTTTTATAAGCACTACAAGAGTCCAGGGGGGGAGGAGGGTCACTAAATAAAGATAGTTAGGATTTAAATATGAGGCACAAATAATTATTTAGCAGAATATATTTGTAAAACTGTTAAAGGGTAGTTAGCTTTTCTGAAAGCACGATAAAATGCAGCTTGTGCTAAAAGTAGACTACAGGCATTGCGTCACTGAGGCTACCCCTCGCAGAACACAGTGACTTAGCAGCTGTCTGTCCATCACAAGCCAATGGAGACTAAAAAAGATTCAGCACGACATACAGAGTACTATGGGAAAACAGGGGTTTTTGTAAAAATTACTGGAGCAGATCAAATATGTTGAGTGAAGTGTTGAGAATGGCGGGAAGATGCGTTTATGTATGAATGCTATCATAGCAAATGATGCTAAGTAAGAGCACATTGTATTCCTCCGTAGGCAGCATAATGTTATGTAGCTTGTCCCAAACGGAAACCAGCCATGCCAGTAGGAAGAACTGCAGCATCCCTTTTAAGGAAGAAGAACAGTTTTGGATGAGCTCTGCTGGTATCCAGTAACCAAGTCAAGAGTATTTAAGCTCCAGGCCCAGCACCAGTCTTCAGGCCCTGGGAGAAGTTCAGGGACAGAAGAACAAGTTACTTTCTTACCTGGTAACGTTCTTTCGATGGGATGGTCCGACGACATATTCCATATCTATGACATGTAATCACCACAGCTGTGCTGCTTCGGAAACTTTTTTCGGCGTCTGCGTCCTGCGTCGATGACGTCGATGCGCCGTCATCGAGGACCTCCTCCGACGTCATCCGATGTGATAAGTAGGACGCACGACGCCCGTAGCCTCAGTTGTAGTTTTTTCCCCCAGAACGTGTGACATTAGTCAACTGCCAGTCAGACACAAAGCCTTGCGGAACGTAAGCTGCAATCGCAAAAGAAACTCTGCAGCGGGGAAGGCAGGTTGGGAGCGATATGGAATATGTCGTCGGACCATCCCATCGAAAGAACGTTCCCAGGTAAGAAAGTAACTTGTTCTTCGAGGGGATTGGGTCCTCCGACATATTCCATATCTATGACAGACTCCCAAAGCAGTACCAGAGCAAGGAGGAGGGAAATAATTTAGAATCACAATTTAGAATAGCCAATCAAATAGCAGAGCAAAGGACCGCCTTGCCAAAGGCCAGATCCTGTCCTCGGATGGAATCGAGGGAATAGTGAAGTACAAACGTATGTACTGAAGCCCAGGTGGCTGCATCACAGATGTTGCGAATAGGAACACCCCTCTGCAGGGCAGTAGATGCAGCCATACCCCTGGTAGAATGGGCCCGCAAGCCAGCCAGTGGGTCTTTACCCGCCAAGCGGTAACACTGCGAGATGGCCAAAATAATCCAGCGAGACAAAGTCTGTGTCGTCACAGCTTGCCCCAAACGCTTTCCAGCGTAACCAATAAAGAGTTGATCGTCCACTCTGACCCGGGACATGCGTGAAACATAAAAGCTTAAAGCTCTCCTAGGACCAAGCCTATGGAGCCTCTCCTCTTCCTTACCAGGATGTGGAGGAGGAGGATAGAATGCCGGAAGAACAACCTTCTGGGCCAAATGAAATTCCGTCACTACCTTCGGAAGAAAAGAAGGACGAACTCTAAGGACAACCCTGTCCTTGTGAAATACAGTGAAGGGTGGCTTAACTGAAAGTGCCTGTAACTCACTCACTCTGCGAGCGGAAGTAACCGCAACTAAAAACAGTTTTCAGAGTTAACAGCCTCAAAGGGCAAGAATGTAAAGGCTCAAACGGAGCACCCATAAGAAACTTAAGAACAAGGTTTAAATCCCAACCGGGCACCAGGAAAGGTGACGGAGGGAACACATTAGTGAGCCCTTTCAGAAACTGTGAAATTAAAAGGGATTTTAAAGTAAGAACACTCTTCAGACGAGCGCTTAAAGATGGACAGCGCCGCCAGGTAACCTTTAATGGTACCTACTTGCAAGCCCCTGTGGGCCAAAGAAAGTAAAAAGGACAGAACCATGGGGATGTTCCATGCAAAAGGATCCACATTCTGAACTCTGCATCAGTCGCAGAACTTACGCCAACGGCAACGGTACAGAGACTTTGTTGCTGGCCTTCGGGCCGAAAGCAACACCTCCATCACTTCTTCAGGGAGGTCCCAATCCTTATACCTCAACCTTTCAGAAGCCAAGCGTGAAGGTTGAGGGATCTGACCTCTGGATGGAGAACCTGACCCCCCCCTCCCGTGAGAGCAGATCGTCTCGGTAGGGAAGACGACGTGGAGGGCAGATGGACAAGTCGAGAAGGTCCGGGTACCACGTCCTCCGAGCCCACGCCGGGGCAATGAGGATCATCCGGGAACCGAACTTCCGTAACCTCCGCAGCACTTGCGGGATGACGGGGACAGGAGCAAACGCGTACAGCAGCAGGAATGACCACTCCACCACAAACGCGTCTCCTAAGGCTCCTTTTGGAGGAAATTCCCGCAAGCAAAACCTTTCGCACTTCCGGTTGACACTGGAGGCGAAGAGATCCACTTGAGGGGTCCCCCAAAGGGCGAAGATCTCCAGGAGAATCTCCTGAGCCAACTCCCACTCGTGAGAGATCGCGCTCTGCCTGCTCAGAGCGTCCGCCGTCACGTTTTCGTCTCCGGCCAGATGAACTGCCGAGATCGAAACTTCCTGCTGGATGGCCCAGAACTCAAGCTGCATCGCCTCCCTGCACAGAGGAAGTGACCCTGCCCCCCCCCTTGTTGTTGAGGTAGTGCATGGCCACTGTGTTGTCCGTCAGGATCAGGACACTCTTTCCTCGCACAGGCGGCAGAAAAGCCTTCAGGGCTAGCCTGACGGCCCTCAGCTCCAACAGATTGATATGGAGTCTGGACTCCGACGGAGACTAACGACCGCTGTCAGCCCGTTGGCATGAGCTCCCCATCCCGTGAGGGATGCATCCGTCACGATCATCACCTCCGGCCAGGGAAGCCAAAATGGAGCCCCCTTCATCAAGTTGCCTTCGACGGCCCACCACAGAAGGTCCGGGGCGACCGAGGGCGGCACCTGAACCGGGTCCGACGTCCTGCCGGAGGACTGCGACCATTGCGTCTTGAGTGCCCACTGCAAAGATCTCATCCGCAGGCGAGCCTCTGGCACCAGAAGAATGCAGGATGCCATGAGGCCGAGCAACCTCAAGAACTCGAACGCTGGGAGCGTCTGGGCATGCTGAAACTTGTGCACCATCTGCTGAATGTGAAGAGCCCTCACCTGGGGAGGAAAACACTGCCCCAGGGAAGTGTCGAGCACTGCTCCGATGTACTGGAGCCGCTGTGTTGGCGTCAAATGGGACTTCTTTAAATTGAGGGAGAAGCCCAGCCTGTGAAGGGAGTGGCAGGTGACGGACAGATGATCCAGGACTTGCTCGGGAGAGCTCCCCCTGATCAACCAATCGTCCAGGTAGGGGTAGACGTGAATCCCCCCTTGCCTGAGATGCGCTGCCACCACCACCATGAGCTTGGTGAAAACCCTCGGGGCGGAGGACCCGAAACTGAAAGTGCAAGTCACCAACCGCGAACCTCAGGTACTTCTTGTGCTTGGGATGGATCGGCACATGGAAGTAAGCATCCTTGAGGTAGAGTGACTCCACCCAGTCCTGAAGCTGAAGGGCCTGGAGGACTTGAGAGAGAGTAACCCTCTTGAACTTGTCCTTCCTGAGGAGTTTGTTCAAACCGCGCAAGTCCATGATGGGTCTCAATCCCCCGTCTTTCTTCGAAATCAAAAAATAAGGGGAATACCATCCCTTGTTCCTCTCCGCTACAGGCACCAGTTCTATGGCGCCTTTCTCCAGCAGGGCTTGAATTTCCTGCGCAAGGAGCGGATCCGGACTCTGCAAAGAGAGGTTCCCCGGTGGATCGTCGCGAGGCCTGTGCCGAAAGGGAAGACAGTAGCCCTGGGTTATGATCTCCAGAACCCACACATCTGAAGTAATGGCTTGCCACTCTACAAGATGCTGCGCCAGCCTTCCCCCAACCGGCGAACCATGGGACATGGCCTCATGACTGAGTGGGAGCGGCTGCGGCGTTACCTGAGGGCAAAGAGGCAACTGCCCGAGCTGCCTTGGCACCACGGGTACCCTGTCGTCCACCTCTGGTAGCCCTGCGTTGGCCTCTTTGACTGCCAGCTCCTCTCGCTTTACTGAAGGACGAGTAATAGCGAAAGGAACCACCCCTCCACTGCTGTCCCCTAGGACGAAAAGGCGGAGGTTGGCGAACTGCAGCGCCCAACGACTTCGCTGCAGCTTTTGAGGTCTGCAATCTCTCAAGGCTCTCGTCAGCCTTGCTGCCAAAAAGGTGTTCACCGTCAAAGAGCATGTTGAGAAGCCGGGACTGCACATCAGGAGCAAACCCCGACTTCCGCAACCACGCAAACCTGCGTATCACGGTGCTCGCCGCCATGGACCTACTGACGCATTCAGCTAAGTCCAAACCCGACTGAACGGACTCGCACATGGCATCCTTACCATCCTGGACCATAGCAAGGAAACCATCCCGTTCGTCCCCTTTGGGAATATGTTCAGCCGCTAACGCAACACAGTTCCACAGAGTGTGTGTGAAACGAGACAAGGCACAAATGGAGTTGGCCGCCTGAAGCGCCATACCACCAGAAGGAAACACTTTCTTCGCCCAGCCATCAAAACGTTTGTCGTCCCTATCAGGAGGGATGGTAGGGTACGACGCCTGCTTTGCTGGGGCCGTGGCCGCCTGCACCACCAAACTCTCCGGAGTGGGGTGCCTGGTCAAGTAGCAGGGGTCGCTACTGGCTGGACGGTATTTTCACGACAAGGATCTGACCACCGCCGGGAGACTCTCCGGAGCAGTCCAGGCCGCCGCCACCCTTCTCTGTAAAGCCATATGGAACGGCAGTACCGGGTCAGTTGGGGGACCAACATCAAGGATGTCCGTTAGATCATCCTGCACAAACTCCCCTGGGGGAGCAGACCACCCCAAGTACTCAGAAACCCTAGCCATAAGGCGCCGGTACGAGGAATCGGCATGAGAGTCAGGCTCAGGCCTACAAAACTCCACCTCCGGAGAGGTGTCCAGTCCACTGGCATCATGCAGTGACTGCCTCAAATCGTCAAACTGACTATGGTCCGAGACAATTTCATCTGGAACCTGACTAGGAACCAGGCCATCAGAATCCTCATCCGCATCTGAAATATATTCCAGGTGGCAAAAAGAAGGCACCCGAGAGTGCTTGCTCTTAACCAGAGCCTTCCTAGGGGGTTCCCCCGTGCCACGGGGTACCTCCGACACGAAAGGCGTCGAGCAAATCGGCGCCGAGAGAACAGGCATCGTCGCCGAGAGGATCGGCGTCGAGGAAATGGGCGTCGATGACAGATGCAGCGCCGCCAGCATCAGCGGCCTCGACACAGCCCTCGAAGCCGGAGCCCCGAGCGTGTCCTTCGACGACCTGAGCGTCGACGGCTTCAACGACTTCCTCGGAGCCGGAGCCTCGAGAAAGCCTGTCGACGCCCTCGACGCCTCAGACGTCTATGTCTTCCTCGAAGACCTCACAGGTGCACACTGTCTCGAACGCGTCGAGGATCGGGACCTGGAACGGGTACGTCGAGAACGAGTCTCCTTGTCCGAACGGGACCTCTCCCGTGACTCGTGCCGACCACTCTTGCGAGCGGTGTCGCTCGACCTCTCACGACCGACCCCACTCGGGGGCGCGGGCGGCTTAGTACCCTGCGACTCAAGAATCGCCAGCATTTTCTTCCCGAAGGAAGCCCATTCCTCCGGCGTCGCACGGCTGGTGGGGTAAGCGACGTGCCGGGCAGAGTCCTCCGAAGAGGACCTGGAAGACGACCGGTGTCGGCGCTTCCGAGAATGCCTCGAAGAGGCTGAGGAGTGGCGAGACCGACTCCTAGAAGGAGACCCACGAGACTTCCGACGATGACGCGGAGAGTCACCCCTCGAATCATCCGTCGAAAGCCCCGCAGACTTCGACTTCCAGGGCTTGGACACCCGACCTACCGACAACTTCTTCTTACGTTCGCGTAAGGCTTTGGACCTGAGCGACTGGCAGTCGATACAGTCATCCGTGTCGTGGGCCTCCCCGAGGCACCAGAGGCAGGCGTTGTGCGAGTCCGTCACCAACATCTTGGACCCACACTCCCCGCACTTCTTGAAGCCCGGACGCGGGGTCTAAGACGAAGTAGAAGACATCTTCACACGAAGGATTTTCACAAAAACGAACAGGTTCGAAGAAACGAGAAGAACAGAACTCCAAAGAGTCGAGGCGGTAACCGAGATTCACGAAGCAACACGTTCGTGGAAAAAACGGAACTGAGGCTACGGGCGTCGTGCGTCCTACTTATCACATCGGATGACGTCGGACGAGGTCCTCGACGACGGCGCATCGACGTCATCGACGCAGACGCCGAAAAAAGTTTCCGAAGCAGCACAGCTCTGGTGATTACATGTCATAGATATGGAATACGTCGGAGGACCCAAACCCCTCGAATATACCGCTCTGGAGCAGTCTTTAGCCCATCCTCACTTCTGTACAGATTACATTTGTTATCTTTTGCAAGATAGACTCATGGCCTTAATTCCCTAGAGGGGTGCATTTTCTCTGGTGTGAGTGTGATCTGGGGTACCCCAATGTATTTAAGGGGTACAAGTATGGCCTACCTTTCAATACCACACATGAAATAAAATGGTGGGGTGGACACCATCAGCAGGGAATTTTCTCCCTGCATTTTAAACCCCGACAGGGCTTAAATAAAATTGTACTTTATACATTGACAAGAATAGTCCGAAGTACTACTCAAAAGAGAAAATGTCTTCTAAAGCAATAATCTTATTTTTCTATAGTTGTGCAAGTCTTTGAAGTCATACAATGCTAAACGAATATATTGTAAAAGATGTAGTCACATAAAAAATGAGGACCAAAAAAACATGTTGGAATATTTCAACATGCTTACAGAACATGCAAGTATTTAGTTAAAAGAAGAGTATATTGCAAAATATACAATATCAACTGTTACAAAGCAATGACTTATTAAACGTCTTTAATTACTTACAGCATATGCGCCTATTAAAAAAGCTGCATTGGCTCTTTTCCGTTGGTCAAAACTGGTGTAGTAAACAATTTTTTTTCTTGATAAACTAAATGACTGTAAAAGAAAAAAGGAGGAAACCGTTAATTAAAAACAACACATAGTTCCTCATGGCTACATTAATCAGTTTTAACCGTTACCTTTAAAGAAGTAATGGACTACAAGATTTTTTAAAAATCCATGTAAATTCCAGCGAGCGATATGCACAGCAAGGCTCTCATGCAAAGAAATACATAAACAAGTTTAATTTTTATTGAATAAAAAAAAAGGAGGGCTCAAATGCAAGTAGAGTGTTTTAGTGTTCAAAATGTGTCAAATAGTAAAGATGAAAATGAAATGATTACACCAACTATTGGTCAACAGTGTGATGGGCCCAGGGACTTTATCTTTTCAGGAGAGGATGTGAATCCCACTCAACATGGTGCAAGAGGCCTACTACAGCAAGGCATCCATTAGTTTTCGAAAATTGATTAGCAGAGTTTGGCAATTAAATGTTTCTTAATTAGCAAACAAACCCATTTGATAAGCAATGTTGTACTAATATTTCTAACACCACCAGAAGTTACTTACCATACAAAATGAACAATGCAGCAGTTATGAGTACCACCGATGTAAGACATTAATGAGAGAACTCAGACCTTGGCGGTTCTTTAAAATTCCACTAGACCCGCAGGTCGAGTAACTTCGTTTACCCACTCGGCCGAAGAGAAATGCATTAGGCCCATGGCAACTGATGACAACAAATGTAAATGTGCTTTCTGTAAAATGGTGCACGTCACCACAATACCACTTTAGTTTGGCACAATGCCGCCACGCAAACAAAGTAAAGTTTAAATAGAAGTGTTAAACATCCCATGCAAATGGTACTGGACTTTCTAAAAATCTACTCAACTACGCAAGCGAAAATACTTTGCAAGCCTGGATGAGTGTCTGTAAAAGGTTAGCTGTATGAATGGGCACAAATAGATATGATAAAGCTCTGAAAACAGTTTGGCCAGCTCTCTCTCTACTGCAGGTACTGATATATAATGTAATCATAATCCTAGAGCAAAGCGAGCTCTGGAGGCCAACTACAGTGATGGTAATCTATAGATGTATAGCAAGTACAGACTGGATGGAACTATTGATCACTGCTCTGCATAAGCATCTAGTTAGCTTTGTCTATTCATTATGCAAGAGAAAAGAAAGTAAGAGACTAAGCAGAGTGGATGATGTAGCAGGCAGGGAACTGGGCAAAATTGGTGGAATATTGTAGTTAGCGGCCATCTCACTCTCAGGGCACCGGTATAAAGGAACAGGGTAATAAGAAAGTCAAGGAGCATGGGATCAGCATGTGAGTTGAGAACCAGTTGCAAGTTGCATGTAACCAACAGGTTACAGAACTAGGTTTGCCATCAAAAGCATTTGACAGTTTGATCATGTACATTTTCAAAAGGGTCCACTCGTCAATACGATGCATCTTCCCCAACATAATGAAATATGGGCCAGCATCGGAATATACACCAGCATCGGAATCAAGTCAGAAGGCTTGCCGGCGGCCCCCTTCGAAGGCCCCCTTAAAAGGCACTTCTGTCTGGGCCTGTCAGGGGCTTCCGGCGGCTCGGCGCACTTCTCTGTCCTTTTTCCTCAATGAATCGATTCCTGACACTTGGTTTTTGCCGTTCACCCCGCCTTGGGAAGCCATGCGCTACCTACGTAACCTACCTCTACCCGACTTTGCACTGGTAAGCCGCGTAACCTTTATCTGATCTGTCCCCAGACAAGTGTGCTATATGCTGCCGCCTGCTACCTTACTATGATTTCTGTCTCTTGTTGCACACATTCACTCACCTTTACCTACTTGACTCGAATCTTGCCTTCCGTTATCCACCCGATACTGCTCAAGTATCATAAGGCGTGGCTTTGCCAGGTTGTGTTGACCTTGCCTACTGTGATCTTTGACAAATGTACTATGCTGCATTTTACCCATCTAGTACTGCATACTTGATATTGCCCCACGCATCACAAGGCTCTGCTCTGCTAGTATGCTGACCCACACCTATTTTGTCTCTAACCATATGCTCATTCCTGCACTTCAATAACATACCTTGCACTTTCTGTAACTAGCGCCCAGATGCATGAGGGTTTGGTGCGCTGGAATAAATGCTAAATAAATAAAATCAATAAATAGTTGACAATATGATAGATGCACTAACTTACACTTTACTTTAAAGCATGGAGACAATGCAGTGTTTTACAGCAGCAATATGGAATTATGCATATTTTAACAAATTACATTTTTAGAAAAATGGAATTGAAGCACTGCATTTAAAAAAAAAAAAGTGAACACATGCTTGTCTTTGGTAGGCCGAATACAGTTAGCTTAATAAAAAGGTATTCTCCTGATTATTTCTGGTTTGCAACAATTTGAAAAAGAAATGTCTTGCATACTCACACAGGCTTTGGCACGGAGGCTGCTGCACTCTCTCTCTATTAGCCCTTTTGAACTTGTAGTGAACAGAGAAAAGAGGGTAGATGGAGCCCTGAAGGCCAGAGAGGAATGCAGGGCGATCTGTGCTTTCATTGAACAGGATAAGAAATAGCTAGGATTGCTACACAAGTGCCAATTTAGTTAGCAAACCAACAGAATTGCATAGCAAATTGCCACACAACACTGCTTATTTTATGTCTTTCACAGGGTTTCTCAGAGTTAGTCTCAGAGGTAGGTTGTGGGAGTTGGGAGGGCTGCAGTATCTGCCACTTCTAACTGTGCCTGGCTAAGTGAGCCAAGTTCCTCCTGTTACTGTCCCATAACTGTTGTGCCCAATGCTGGCCAGTCTTTCTTTTTGTCTCATAGGACTACATTACCCAGAAGGCCTTGCAGTGGAGGAAAGTGAGCAACCCAACCAAGAGAGAGCAGGCGAGGAACTACAAGTCAGTGGAATGATCGGCTCATCAAACCGGCAATCCAGACATCCTACAGGACACAGACATGAACTATGCAAGTGGCTGTACCTTCAGTAGACTCAGAGAGCGGAACACAGGACGAACAGGCAATCCCTACACACGGTTTTGTCCTAAGAAGAACTTTTCAAGTGACTACATGTTAAACGAGCCACCAAACGCCAGCGGACATATGAACTCTGAAATTTCCTTTGCTTAGAGCAGAAGCCATTTACAAACAACGGTGGACACATGTACAATAAGGAAGTGGGACTCGACATCCCCTGAGGAAACTAAAGCCAGTGGTTGGCCTGGGGAACAGATGAGGGAGAGAACCAATGGAAGGAGACTGGAAAGTATAAAATGGACAGGAATATCAAGGCAGTGTGGGTTGTGCTGGTGTGATCAAGGGAAGAGGAAGCGGCGGCGGAGGACCAAACAACCAAGCAGAGCAAGAATGGGTGAAAAGCCACACAGTTTGCAAATCGGTTTTGTATATGCCACATGGAAAAAGCCAATAGATGCAAGTCACCAACAATGCAGAGGAGCATTTGCCAACACATTTTCATGATGCTTTTGCCCACAATATATGCCAGTATAAAACCCTTTTCATGCTTGCTCTGCCCATACAGATCCATGTAGTCTACATCGATATATGCCATTATAACCATCCAAGATCTTCCTTCTGTTAGCTCTGCCCGTAAAATATGCAACGCCAAAGTACGACAGTATATGTAGACCGGGACCACTAATGCAGACCAGACTAGCCATGTAACACTACTTCGGTTTGCTATACCCAGATACCCAGTAACAAAATACCACACCACAGTAAGAATATATGGGCAGACTGATGTCATCAATGAAGGTCAGCTTAGCCAAGTAATAACACTTACTTGCATTACCCTGGAAACCCAGTAAAAACTAAATTCCATGACACAGTAAGAAAGTATATCCAAACTAGCCAGTCAAGCAACGTAATACTCATGTTGGTTTTACCGTTAAAAATGCAATGCCACAATCAGGAAACATCAATAGACTGACTGTACCAAAATAGGAGCAACACTGAGCATGTTAGCTTTACCATTAAAGGAATGGTTCGGTCAAAAACTTTTATTGCCCCTACAGGTCGGCCATGTGTTTTTAAGCCTAAGTCGCTCGATTTTAGAAAGATTTCCTATGGACCTTACCCGAGTTTGCGTCCATTAAACGCACGTGAAAACAGGCACCACGGAGCTGCCATTTTGTGATAATCCTATCATTTCCCCCATCGCCCAGGTTTACCTGCTTTTGCGGCACTAAATCATATCCCCCGCCCCTAAGCCTGTCATCAGCAGACGCGTACTGCCCATTTCACAACGCCAAAGCATGTCTCGTGTCAACATTCGCTGCGCTTCAGCTAATGACGTGTCGCCATGGAAATGGCAGGACGCCTCTTTCCTCAATAAGTATAAACAGACCGTTTCACAACACACAGCAGCAGATTTTCGATTCCATTCCTCTCTCTGTGTTACTTTGAGTATTCTGTGACTCGTTTCTGTGCTCTGGTCAGCTATCTTCGTTGCTTGTAGCCCGTGTGGACAGATACCAGTACCACCGCTATCAATTATTTTAGTTTGTGTAACACACAATGGATACAATAATGCCCTACATGTACGAGCCCGAGTATACCGAGGAGGAACTACTGGAAAGGGAAACGCGCAAAAACGATGGGGGCTTCGGACAGCAGTTGGCAGGACGAATCAACGGATGAAGACACTGGACCTAGTCGCATGGACGGTGTTTCCACCTGGTGCACATGCAATCGGTGAGAGCTAATGCCGAACGAGGAGGAGAACTGCTGCTGCTGTGAAAACTCGGGATGCGTGGCCTACATTTCAGAAGGCGAGCCACGACCGCAATGCATCACCGAGCTGCCAGACTTCAGGGCAGCCTGCCTCACACGGTCTGTGTTGAGGATAATGATGGTGCTTATGCACGAACTTCGCGCAACTGTTCGTCCTCGTAATCCGAGTAACGAGTAAGTATACTCTGCTTGTCATGCCACTCCCATTTCATGGTCTTCTACTATATCCAAAATTACATCTACATATCATTGTAACGCATCAAAGTCTTTCAATAGTGTGCAGTGTCTAAATAGCATTTGTCCGAGCAGAATGCCATTAGTTACAAGAATTGTCATTGACAACAAACGTTTATTAAAACTTATCCTGGTCATTTAAAAACAGTTTATTTCTTTCCTTTTCACAGGTGGTACAGTCTGGTGGCCTATCGTTCCTTTACATGGTGGCTTCCTGGGAGGCTTGGACACCGCGTTCGAAGAGCGATACCTGCCTGTGCCGTTCGTGCATAAGAGAAACGTTCCCGAGTGACAGCGGTCAGTACAGGGGATTTTCTCTCGCTGTGCTGCAACCTGAACTGTACAATGTGTAAACTTTTGTATTTTTGTGTCATCAAAATAAGCTACAAAATAAAACACCACATATATTTTAACAACGGTTGTTTCGATTTTTTGAATCAATCAAGTGTGTCTCCATTCAAGGATGGACGTCAGACACCTGTGCTCGGAATGGGTGAAGTTCAGGTCGCTGTGAAGCGGGGTGGTCACTATCTAAGCTAACATAATATATTATCAATAATGCATGCATTAAATAACACTTGTTCAAAGTCTTTCAGTCTGTTATGTCTCTATAAAAGTCACACATATATCAATACTATCAATGAACATTGGATTATACAGGCCTTAGGTCAAGGGTCTTGACCACTATAATACAGTGTTTGAAGTGTGGGTCTGTGCTCACAAGAATCTCCGATATGTGGCATTTGTTATTGATAGGCAACGATATACTGCAGTAGGGGTCTAATGTTAGTTGGGGATCTGCTAGGTGGCCATCATGGCGTGGACAGTGGTCTGGCACATGAAGAGAATACCTTGCAGGGACACAGGGTCAGAATGGCAGTAACTTTCCACTGGCGAGGGTGCGTGGGCAAGGACACGTTTGTGGAGATGAACGAGCCATGTGCTTGGTTCAGGCCAGTTCACATGCAGGACCGTGATCTCAGAGAGTGATGTGTTACATTTATTAGCTGTTGCAAATACCTCTGGAGTTTTCCAGTCAGAGTGGAAACGAGGCTGTGGGCCATGTGCTCTGTGCGCTGTACTATCGCAGTGAGGCCTGGTCACCAAAATGGAGTGGAAAGGGGGTACAAAAATGGAGGCCCCGTGTCCTGCTCAGTGTTCCCATCTACGTGAATGTCATCCAAAGTTAACATCACATAAGGGCAAGGGGCGAACCCACTACTGGAGGCACTTGGTACGAGTTTCTACTGAGAAGTAAAGGATGAGAGGGGCCTGATGGCCCCTCACTCCCACACACTTGCCTGCACGCCAAAAGGTGGTTCGCACCCGGGGATGAGCGCTGGCATGGGGGGCTGTGACGGGCGCAAACGGCCAAGGTGCCAAACAGCATGTACACTTCAAAAGGTATCCCACGCCCAGGGGCCATCGCTCACATGGCCTCCTCAGACCCCGTGTCTCCAGGCAGGCCGCCCAACCTGCAATAAACATAATACCACGACATACACACGTCATTCATTCACAAACACACCCGTTTCTAATACTTTATAAACCACTTGATATGTCTCATGAGAACATCTTTGTGCTTTGCAAGTCAACTCCTGAACCTTCTACCTGAGAAGCACTGAGATCTAGGCTAATCTGCTCGTCGCCGTGCTATCTGTGACCCCTTCGAGCAAACTCGTCAGTGTGCTACCTGTGGCCATCTACCTGTTCTCCAGCAACATACTGCTCGGCCTGCTGAATCCAACTGTTTGTTGGTCAAGGTAAGGCCATGTATCCTAGTCATATTTCGTTCATTTTTACATTTCAATCTATTTGCTATTACAGTACCCAATAGAGCTATGGTCATTGGCCTCATTGCTATTGACTTGAGTTTCAATTGTTATGCTATCAATAGATCTATTTATTTTCATCTGTGTCAATTGTCATCGAATTGCATCCTTCGGGGGTCCAGTCTATAATGTACAAAAAAGGTAGCAGACGCCCCTCTCTCGAAAGAACAAGGCATGATAACCTGTCCAGTGGTTATTAACCACATTGAGAGTTCGCAGCCATTACTTTTTGCTCACTGTACCTTCACAGATGGGAAATATCCATTTGCATATCAGTCTTTGTCCCGCCCACAAGAACAGTGAAGCACCGAAATGCTATGGCAATTCCTCTCTGAACAAGAGTACCATCAGTAACCCCATACACGTGTTTCAGCCTTGTTGGGCATCATCAGTGAGGTGAAGCTGAGCCTCTCTAAGCACAGTGAGCAGGGAGTCCACGTCTGGTTGCCCCCAGGTAACCTAGGGTGACCAACCCCAAGTTCCTTTCAAAAATACAAAAAAGGTAGCAGTCTATAATGTAAGCATGGTTCCTTTTCATACAAGACAGAACATCCAAGGGACGAGTCACATGTTCAGAGTTTAGTCACATAATTTAAAAAATGTCTAACTTATGCAAATACTAAGCCGCACATGATGAACTGGTATAGTTCTGGCGACCAAAACAAACCTTGCATTGAGCATGGTATGGTTCATTTACTTTATGACATTTTTATTCATCAAGGTTTTATAATAATCTTGATATTTACTTTTCTGAATTTTCAACAATGCCTGCCTGTTCGATTAGCGGTTGCCCTTCGAAGACCCATGCTAAATCTGAAGGCACTACAATGCATGTGTTCCCAAAAACTGTTGATCGAATAAGAAAATGGGTCAGACATTGCGGATATAGAGTCCAACAAGTCTTTGAGGACTAGAGGGGTGATCGATACCGCATCTGCAGCCGGCACTTTCCCTCGAACATGTACACCACATCTTGGGTAACGAAGAATAAACGGCGATCGACACGAAAATTGCTTGCAAACGCTATTCCCACTCTATTCACCCACAATCCGCCACTGGTGAGTCAAGTGTCCGTTTTTAGCTTTAGGCCTTGCGGTAGTGTGTAGGTAGCCGAATGGATTCATTGATATTTTAGGTGTTGTTTCCAATTTGTAATACTTTTGACATTGATATGAGTGTATAGCTTTTTGAATAATGACATTTATCAATATATTATTTTTAGATTTAATAACCCACAAACGAAATCTATATATGGGCACAGGGAACTGTACTATATTGCGCATTACTCAAGTATTCTGTCTCCTTACATGGCAATTTTAAATATTGGCATTTCATTATCAAACAATAATTTACCTTTGCAACTGCTTGACTATCCCCTGAATCTGAAGCAAGAACATTCTACATCTGTGACGTGCCCGCATTTATCAACCACTTCTAGCGCGTATCAGGTAATCATACTTGGCTATTCCGCTACAGACTTGTTTTATGCATGTCAAGTAATAGTTTGTATGTATCGTGTGATTATTTTACCAATTGTTTGGTTAGTGCTTTCCAATTGATATACACCTTAGTTGTCGTCCCCTGGTGTTTGTTTTCAGTCATAATTAGTGTTATCCATACTAATGCAAGTACTGTCTTTCAGGGAGATGCTGAAGCGTCCACCATATTGACAACAGCCCTAGATGTTCTTCAGCAGCCCGAGGTATGGATACTGACAGCTCAACTGACCGTGATCATCAGGACTGGAACACTTGTCGTTTGATTGTTCTACACCACGTTACATTTGTGGTTAGCCGTTGATATGTACCTGTGCGGTCGACCCCAAGCGTGTGTTGTGTTTTCAACATTGTAATCCTTACTAATGCAAATACTATGTTTCAGGCAGTTGTTGAATCGTCAACCCACGCACTTGATGCAGAGCCTGACATTCAAGTAATTCCGGTGGAAGCGGGACTATGCGGATACGAATCGGCGCAACAGCTTTCGGAAGTGCGCACCACATTGACAACAGCCCTAGATATTCTTCAGCAGCATGAGGTATGGATACTGACAGCTCCATCAAGCGTGATCATATAACGCGATTCCATTTGCTATACTTTCTTCCCTATTAACGCAAGTACTGCGTTTCAGGGAGATGATAGAGCTTCCACTACAATCACAAGATCCCATTTAGATGATGCAGATGTAAAGAAATCAGAGAAATAAGTCGATTAAATCTGATCATTTTTAAATATTCCTTTAGACAATGCAACATTTGTGGTCATCTCTTTATATGTACCTGTGCCGTCGACCCCAAGTGTGTGTTATGTTTACGATATTGAAAACCATACTAACGCAAGTACTGTGTTTCAGGGAGTTGCGGATGCCTCCTCTTCAATACAATCATTCGTGGCAGTCCATGCAGAGCCAGAGGTATGGATACTGACAGCTCCATCGAACTAGGTCATCAGAGCTCGAATACTTGTCGTTTGATTGTTCCACACAATATTTAAATCGTGTTTGGCTATTGAGATGTACATGTGTGTTCGTCCTCACGTGCGTTTTATGCTAACAATATTTTGATACACAGTAATGAAAATACTATGTTTCAGGGAGTCGATGGAGCCTCATTCCGTGCCGTCTATGCGGATACATAAAATATAGTTGTTGCAGCCCAAGAGGAAGGGGAGACATGCGGATACGTATCGGAGCAACAGCGTGCAGATTTTGAAGGTCGAGTCAAAAAAGTTGCAAAGAAAAGAAACAAAAATAAGGTTAGTTACAAACAGTTCATAACTTTAGAAATGTTTTTATGCTGGGGACTATTTTATGTTTTTTTAAAGTCAATTGTACTATACTTTATCTTGTGTTTAAACTGAACATCCCTTTTCCAATCTGTCCTCTAGTTACCTGTGGGTCCACGAACTATGCATACACAGACAGTGAAGCGAATGAGAGATGTTGCTTGCCAGACCATTTACACTATGGAGGAACTATTAATTCAGACGCGGCGTGTTGAGACTCGGGATGCTCATGTCCAATGTACAGAAAATGAAATAATGTGTCCGGAGAATCCAGCAAAGTTGTATTGGACCATTGCTACAGCACCACCGCAAAAACATGATACTGGATGTATTGAAGATAGCTCTGAAGTAGTCGCAGATCAATTTACACAATCTACACCCGCCAAAAAATTGCCACCAAAAAAGCTAGCTATCTACATTGTTGTGTTCTCCCATCAATGTTGAAGTAGCAGATGTTGAAATGACAGAGAATGAACCAGCAGCAGCATTCACTGACGCATCAGAACTTGATAGCAGCGATATTTCTTTCAAATGTGGTGATATGTCCTCAACGTCACAGGCCGAAACAACTTTGACGCAGGATGACAGTCTAATCAAAGAGGACAAATACATAGTATAGGACAGTTGTTTGATGGATATTACAAGTATGCTGAAATGTGGGCATTCCGTCAGAGGTAAAGTATGTGGGAAGCCATTGATTCATGTGACTCGTCAAAAATAAGGCAGTAACGTCAAAATACATGCCGCCTGTAGACTACATCATACGTTCTCATGGTCTGCACAACCGATGCTGGGGAAACTGCCAGCAGGCAAACTACTGTGTGCAGCTGCATCACTTTTTAGTGGCTCCAGTTTTAGAAAGTTAAAGTCTTTCTTTCAGTTTGTAGGACTCCATTTCATTTCTAATCTATATGTTCATGACATCCCTTTGAAAATAGCTACTGTAAAAAATTGCCCTCCCAGCATAGGTAAAACCCCTTGTTTGGTTCTCGCATATGCGGATGATATAGTTATATTTGATTATACTATCAGTGGACTACGACGTTCGGCAATAGCCCTCTGGGAATATTCTGCACATAACGGGCTCACTATTAATGTGGAGCAGACACAAGTGATGAGATATACAAGTAAAAGATCTTCACGTGTACTACTTCACATTGATAGTGTTGTAATTTTATATGCCCCGTTATATAAATATCTTGGGATAGAGCTAGAACCCAAAGGTGATTATTCCACATGCAAACGCCACCGAAAAACAAGAGCAGCACAAATTACTGCCCTTTTCAAAAGCTTTACAACTAAACAGGGAGGCTTTACTCTATGGGGAACCCGTCATCTCTATATCCAGGTTTTTTCCCCCATGATGGTTTATGGTCTTGAATCCTTGATTAAAATGGATTTGGATTGGCTACAAATTGTGGAGGGAAAATTTTGGCGAAGGATTTTGGGACTTCCGGCTTGTATCCCTATGTCCCTTTTAAGACTGGAGCTGGGACTTACATCGTTAAAAGCGCAGATATTGAAAAAGAGGATGGGATTTTATCTAAAAATGGTGAACGGCAAGGGTAATGCCCTACTAATGTCATTTTCTCTGAAAAATAACAATGAGGGTCCCATTAGTGAATTTAAAAATCAAATGGAACAGTTACTCAAAGATATCTGCTGGAGACATCGTGAAGGGCTATATACTGAAGCCATGCAATCCCTTATGGGGAGACGGTTAGAGATGTGGGACTGGCTTGAAAATTTTGACCATCTACGCAAGCTAAAAAGATATAGCTTTGTGCAAAACAGATTATACTCATTTAAGAAGCCGCAGACATATCTGTTGTTATGCCCATCCCTTAGGCTCAGGAGATTTATACTGCTACTAAGAATTGAATATCTTCCCATAAGGATGACTATGGGGGTGATAGATACGTTACCCAAAGACCAACGCTATTGCCGTCTCTGTAAGAATCAGGAATATCTTGAGACAGCTAAACATGTACTCACGGAATGTTTGGCAATGATAGATGATATAACTACTCATCTGGGAAAGCATGTACATAATAGGGAAACCATAGGGGACATGCTTTCCTGGAATCATTGTATCAACACCAATAGCATAAGCTTGTTAAAAGCACTCTATACTATCTGGCTAAGGGTAGAGGTTAAGTTGTGTATATCTATATAATGATTGCTGGGAGTCGGCCAGGTTGTGCTCCTTTATGGAAATTGTGATATTGCTAAGTGAATCATAATGAAGATGACTATGTCCATGAATATGAGGCAAGAATGATTAGTATTTTAGGTTTATATTGTCGATGATGAATTATAGAGACAGTGAACGAATCATAACTCTGCATTGTTTTAACCTGGATTCTTAATGTGTATATATTGTATTGGAATTTTATTTATTGTATGGTTTTATTGTCTAGATACACATGTGTAAAGTTTATTATTTAAACTATGTCACATAAAAGTTATTATTATTTCATTTCAAAAACGCAGTACTACAAATACCAACATGATTATCTGTTTCCGGCCATTAGTGATGCTTGGAAAATTGAACAATTGTCTCTAGCAAGTACATTCGAAGGCAAACGATTCAGGCTAGCCGGAGATGGACAGTGCGACAGCCCTGGATTTTCTGCCAAGTACTGCACCTACCACTTTCAGGACATGGATAGTAAGAAAATTGTGAGTTCGGTGGTCGTGCAGGTAACACAATGTACATCCTCAGTGGCCATGGAGAAACTAGGATTTATAAAATCAGTGGAATATCTGCAATCGAGTGGAATGCGCATCCACCTCGGACAGACATGTTTCAATTGCCAAGACAATGAGAGAGCAGTTCCCACATATTAAACATCAATTTGACGTATGGCATCTTGCTAAATCAATCAATAAGAAAATTTCGGTTGCAGTGAAAAAAAAAGGTTTGGAAAGTATTTCAGAGTGGTCCCAGTCGATCAGCAACCATCTTTGGTGGAGCTCCAAAACTTGTGAAGGGTCAGTGGAAATACTACTTGAAAAATGGCGGTCACTGATGCACCACTATACCAACGTGCACCGCTGGTCAGAAAACCTACATTTCCACCAATGTGAACATGGCCCTTTATCCCCAGTGGAGGCACGGAAGAAGAAGTGGTTGATTCCATCTTCACCGACACACAAAGTCATTGAGAAGATTGTTTTCGATAAAACTCAATCAAGAGATTTGAGGGGACTGACAGAATTCTGTCACACTGGAGGCTTGGAGGTGTTCCACAATATGTGCCTAAAGTACAGGCCAAAGCGCTTGCATTTCAGCATACAGGGCATGAGACATAGGACTCTACTTGCCGTCTTGGCCCATAACGAGAATCTTGGCCGTGAACAATCTAGGACTAAGGGTAATGTAAGGATGCCTCGCTACACTAAGGCCTTTTCAAAAAGAAGTAAGCAATGGGTGATCAAACCAGTCTATGAGGAAATGGAGTTCGACTTTGTCAAAAGCCTTATTGTTGCTGTATTAGAGAAGCACAGATATGGAATTTTGAACGTTTCTGTGCAGAGCACTGATCCATTGTCACCCAACATTGCCACTGTGCCATGTCCACCCAAAGGAGAGCTGGTTGTGAAGTACAAATCCCGGTTTAAATAATTGTAATACGATTGTCTTTTTGTAAATAAATTTTATTGTACAGTGTGCATACAAAGTACCCCAACCCTAACCCCTACCTTCACCATCCTGGGTGCCGAACTACCTGGGTGTCATCTTTGAATTCTCTCTCTATTCACCTCATATTGCTGACCTTGTCTATATGTGTATGTATATATTTTTGTTGATGTAACTAATTTTCGCAATCTCTTATAAATGCTGGGCACTGTTAACCGAGGGGAGGCTTGCGTATTGGAAATAATACAAACAAGCAATAAATCTCACTTTCAACTCAACTCCTCGGGTACTTTATACTTTCCCTGACCTTCCCCAAAAAATTAAAAGTCTCAATAGTAATGGTTCTTTGGGGCTTCAAAGCTCGCAGACAAGGAGGACAAAATTGGGGCCTTAGAACGCGCGAAACGAGCCGTTGCAGATGGGAGAGAAGCCAGTTCGCATTTGCACATTGAGGCGCACTACATAGATGGATTCGAAACTCCAAGTTCTCACAGATGGCTTTACTATGGAATGTTGCAAAGAAAGAATGTATGCTAATTCTTAGTGAAGGTCAGCGGCTTTGATTTTCAGCTCACGCCCTGAAGAGGCCCACAACTCGCACTGGCAGTATAAGGTTCTATTGTTTTTTGACCTTGAGAAACAGGGACCATGCAGAAAGAACTTCATTTGAAGGGGGGGTTTGGGGGGTGCAATAACATTTGAGACAATAAGGCAGAAAATTCTTAAACTAGACCGAGTTTCATGTTAGTTCAGTATACGAAAAATCGTTGTCAAGAGCACAGTGGGATTTACGGACTGCATTACGCAGAGACACAATGGACATTGCAAATATAATGTAAGTAACTCTTTAGACGCTTTTATACCGGAATGAAGAAATTAATGAATGGATGCATGAATAAATGAATGAATGAAGAGCTTTGAAAAGGTTTGTGGGATCGTCCTTGTAGCGGGCACATGGGCATGCAGGTCCACATTCCACACGCATGTAGACAAGTGGTTTCTCATTGTGTACCAACCTCGATTTAGTTCGTTAGTTTTCGCATTGATTTTAGAGCCGAACATGCTCCATTGCACTATCCTTGAAAGCAAATAGTTTCAGCTCGGCCGTAATAAATGAAATGAATAATATTAATAAAGATCGGCTGGCGAGACTAATTATAAATTTTATGTTTTCAAAATAGGTACATCCTTCCATTTTGCCCCCGCCACCAGTTTCAGACACTGGCAGATGGTTTCTTCAGCCGCCAGCTGCAGCTTAATGTAAACAACTGCACCATTCTGATGATCTTATGGGACGATTGCCAAGGGCCCATATGCCCTTATGCGGTACTAGCGGCTAGAAGCAACATATCAACCTTTACGCTGGCCCAGTCCCTACTGGATGGAACAGCCTTGCGGTTCAACGTGCGACAAAAGTGCCTCTTTGAACGAAAACCAATACCCTGTGTACCATAAATGAACAGCGCGTGCCTCACAATAACATTTTAAGGATTTGCGGATAGAGATAAAAGAAAATAAATGACTTTCGGAGTTCATATGGCAATTGCAGAATATTCTATAAACATTTAATGTCAAATAAATGTACTTTACCAAATTTACTGTGTTGCTGTTTGATTTTAAAGTACAGTTTCATATTCTGAATTGTGGCGCGCTGTGTTGTGAGCTGATCTTTGTTGGTTTCCGGGTTATGTGTGAAGTCGTGTAGAAGACTGGGCGCGTTTGCCTACGCAGCACAGTAACGTCACAGAGAGGCGGGGAATATGAATGTTTTGATAATGTCAGGCTCAGGGGCGGGGGATATGATGTAGTGCCGCAAGAGCAGGTCAGCCAGGGCGATGGGGGAAATTATAGGATTATAACAAAATGGCAGCTCCCTGGTGCCTGTTTTCGCGTGCGCTTAATGGACGAAAACTCGGGTAAGGTCCATAGGAAATTTTTCTAAAATCGAGCGACTTAGGCTTAAAAACACATGGCCGACCTGTAGGGGCAATAAAAAATGTTTTACCGAACCATTCCTTTAATGCCCAGTAAAAAATGGCAGGCCACAGTAAGAAAGTAGATCCAGACTGACTGCACCAATGAAAGCCAGTCTAGTAACATAATAACATTCAGTATGTTGGCTTAACCCTTCATACCCGTAAAGCATTACACGCCACAATAATAAAGTAAATTCAGAATGGCACCACTAATGTACGTCGGTCTAGCTGCATAATAACACTCAAGGATGCTTTACCCTTAACGCCAAGCAAAAAAAAATAAATACCATGCCACAGTAAGTACATATATACAAATGGGTACCAATAATGTATACCAGAGAAGCCAAGTAATAACAATTAAGTTCTTTTTGCCCTTGATGCAGTTAAGGATCTTTACTGTACATCAAGGGTAAATCAAAAATAATGAAATGCCTCCACACACGCAGACAGGTTCTCATACAACAAACTCTCCCATTCACTCATGCTTTCATACATCATTCAAACAACTTCATGCACACAAGCATACATACAAACATGCCTACATACACGTGCACATACCTACACATTTCATAAACAAAAATCACTTAACTTACCTGCTTGCAACCTCTGCATGTGCGGCACGGAGGACAGGAAAGCCTGCACCTCCACTCTGCAGCATTACCATGTTGACTGATCGGAGAGGACTCCTCTCCTTGCCAGTGTGTTCATGCTGTTTGTGCAATAATGAAAGGCAGCGGAGTCATATCTCCACAGCCCCACCAACCTCATTATTTTGTGCTCCGGTTGTAGTAGAGCCCAAAGTAGAAAAAAACAAAAACATGTGAAAATAAAGCACATAGTTGGACTGTGCTGCATGCTATTCAAGCAAGGAGGCAGCGCATGCCCTGACCATAGTGACAGCCCCCCAATGGGGGACAGTAGAAAGAGTGGAGAGGGGAGGCAGCAGAGCATAGGGGGTAAGAGTAGAAGTATGGTGAGTAGTGAAAGAGAGCAGAGGAGAGTAGGTGTAGAAAGGAGGAAATCAGTGGGAGAGCAATATAAAAAAAAAAACAATATCACCCGTTATCAACCAGCATGCATTCCAGATCTATATGTTGCTGTTCACACTCCATGCCGGAAAATACACTCATTATACAGTAAACATTTCTTAAAGGAATGGTTCGCTCAAAAATTTGATTTCAAATATAGATAGGCAATATTAAAAAAAAAAAAATGATTGGCATTTTTTTTTCTTTCTTCGAAGTCCCTATGTAAAATTTTGAGCAATTCAAGCTCAAAGATAGCACATGGGTGCATCCATTTTGTGAAATGGATGACCGCCGCTGTGCTCGCTTTGGCTTTTGAGCACTAATGAAGGAAAAGCAAGCCATCTGTAGTAAACAAAAGCTACCACTGGGTGGCTTTTCCTTCATTGGTGCTGTACGCGGAGGATGGGGACTGGAACCTACAGGCAGAAAAGCTGCAGCTGCATCTCGGTAAGTGCTATTTTTTTAATAAAAATAAACACTAGCTGCGTTTTTTTTTCTAAGTTTTCCGGGCTGGAGAAGCCCGGAAAACTTAGAAATAAAACCGCAGCTTTAAAAATGTTTTATGTTTGCGGCCGCTTTTGAAGCGACCGCAAACATAAATACAACGTTATTGTGTTTGAAAACGCTGCGGTTTTTCTTTCTGAGTTTCTCAGGCTCCTCGGAGGAGCCTGAGAAACTCAGAAAGAAAAACCGCAGCGTTTTCAAACACAACCGCGTTGTGTTTCTGCCTAAATCTGCTTTCCCATTTGGGGCTTTAGGGCTCCCCACGGGGAGCACTAGAGCCCCAAATGGGAAAGCAGATTTAGGCAGAAACACTACGCGGTTGTTTTCCGCAATGCTAAATGCTGCAGTGTTTCTGCCTAAATCTGCTTTCCCATTTGGGGCTCTAGGGCTCCCCTAGAGCCCCAAATGGGAAAGCAGATTTAGGCAGTAACACAACGCGGTTGTGTTTGAAATTGCTGCGGTTTTTCTTTCTAAGTTTCTGAGGCTCGGAGGAGCCTGAGAAACTCAGAAAGAAACACTGCAGCGTTTTCAAACACAATAACGTTGTATTTATGTTTGCGGTCGCTTCAAAAGCAACCGCAAAAATAAATACAATGTTTTTAAAGCTGCGGTTTTATTTCTAAGTTTTCCGGGCTCCTCCAGCCTGGAAAACTTAAAAAAAACAAACCCAGATAGTGCTTACTTTTAAAAAAAAATAAAATAGCACTTACCGAGATGCAGCTGCAGCTTTTCTGCCTGTAGTCTCCGGTCCGCGTCCTCCGAGTCCCGGCACCAATGAAGGAAAAGCCACCCAGTGGTAGCTTTTGTTTACTACAGCTGGCTGGCTTTTCCTTCATTAGTGCCGCAAAAGCAAAAGCCAGCACAGGCGGGCATCCATTTCACAAAATGGATGCGCCCATGTGCTTGCTTTTGCACATTTTTGAGCTTGAATTGCTCCAAATTTTACATAGGGACTTCGAAAAAAAAATGCCAATTAATATTGCCTATCTATTTTTGAAATAAAAATATTTGGGCGAACCATTCCTTTAAGTTAAAACAATACATTCCATGTGTTTGAGACAATGAAAGCAAACCTGTTCTTACCCAAAAGAGATTCTGTGCTTAAAAGATCAAAGTCTTGTGTCCAGTTGGTCTAGAGGCTGGGCACCATACATGTGCAAAAAAAAAAATTAAAAGCAGCATGGTTTCCCCACATGAAGACTAAATAGTGCTGTGCTGGGAAAGGCCTTTGTCTTAATACTTCAGTATCACAATCTACCACAGCTGGCAGCAAAGTCCCTGCAACACGGTCTGCTGAGGGCAGGAGGACCCACCTTCCTCTGCTGCTTTTTTCCCCTGGGCCATTTGTGTGTCTGGGAGCGCTGCTCGTCTCACTTGCACACCATCTAAGGCTGCCCCTCTCTCCTGCCGGATTTGACATTGTAGGACTTTCCCTCCTCAGATGGTCTACGGAACATCAGCTGAACATGAGAGCTGTGCCTGGACAGGGCACACCTGTCCACCACCTGCCCCTCCCACAGGGATGCTTAACACTTAGGAATGCGTCCCAGGTGAAGTCCAGCGATGTTGAGCAAAGTCTCTTCAATGTGCAGAGGACCCACATTCCATCTGCTGCTCCGTGCCTCTGGACCATGTGTGTGTCTGGAAGTGCTGCACGGCTCACTTGCACGCCGCCTTAGTCTGCCTGTGTGGCCTGCCAGATTTCACATCGGAGCGCTCTTTCCCTCACCAGCTGGTCTTCAGCACCTTAGCTGAATGCGAGAGCTGTGCCTGGGTCTGCCTTTCCACTGCCTGCCACTCCCCCCTGACATGGGGCCTCGGAACACTTAAGAACTTGTATTGGATGAAGCCAGGCAAAGTCCCTGCAACACTGTCTGCAAAAAAGCGCAGTTGCCTGCTTTTTACCATCTCCTCACAATAGTGCTTTTGCCACCACCATGTCCCTCTTTTCCTCCTACTGTTGCCTTTAAGTTGCCCAGCAGTCCGCACTTTAACCACTTACGCCATACTGCGCGCTCCAAGCCGCATCGCTAGACGGTCGTTTGTTTGATAACGTTCTGACGCTTTTACACGTCGTCCTCCCTCAGTTACTTTGTTCTCTTGTAGTGCTATTCGCTTTGAAGTCTTTTCCCATCCCTTCCTTCCATTCTTTTCATCCTCCGACTTCTCACTCTACCACTCGAAACCCCTCTAACCGCTGCCATCCTCCTTGCTTTGATCTTCGTCTATCAATTAAGCGTGTTTGTGGTGCCGACCCCGCTCCCCATACATCCCACTTCCGCCTTTGAGAAACTCCTGCCCACAATCCCACCCATTTGGACCCTGACTGGGCCGAATAACCCATTTAGGGCAACAGCCCAGGGCAGCACCTGCCAAGGGAAGACCTTGGCTAAGGGCCACAAGGCAAAGGCAGCCCCTGAAGAAGCAGCTCCACTCTGTGTTTGCCAGTGTTCGCCTGGGAAGCCTGCTGCAGTCAACCAGCAGCGACTAATAAGTGGTCTGGGTGGGGAGTATAGCCATTACTGTACTCCAGTAAAACACCACCACTCTTACTACCGAATATAGTATACACATGCATTTACATATACAAGGTAGCCATATCGTGCATTTAACCCAAGTTCTACTAGGTAGCCATATCTTGCATTTACCCTAGGTTGTTGTAAGTAGCAATATCTTGCATTTAACCTAAGTCCTGGAGGATAGCTCAAGTGCAACTCATTTGTCTTGAAAGCATGGCCAAGCATAGCAACACAGATTCGAATCCCGGGCTTGCGCTTAAAAACTGGTCCCTGGTATTAAGCGTGTTATAAAAGAACAAATAAAACCTAAATTGTACTAGGTAGCCATATCTTGCATTTAGCCTATGCAAAGAATAAAACAAGCAGTGTCACGTAGCAGTTTGCTATGCAATTCTGTAGGTTTGATAATTAAATTGACACTTGTGTAGCAAACCTAGCTATTTAAGTTATCCTGTTCAATGAAAGCACAGATCACCCAGCATTCCTCTCTTGCCTTGAGGGGTCTCTCCACCCTCTTTTCTCTGTTCACTGGAAGTTCAAAAGGGCTAATGGAGAGAAAAGTCTCCTCCACCCTTATGTGCCAAAGGCCTGTGTGAGTACGCACGGAAGGATTTCTTTTTCAAATAATTGATAACCAGAGGTAATCGAGATAATACCTTTATTAAGTTAACCATATTCTGTCTGCCAAAGACAAGTATGTGTTCACTTTATTCTATTTTTTTTTTAAATGCAGTCATTCAATTCCATTTCTAAAAATGTCATTTGTTGCATAATGCGAATTCTATTGCTGCTGTAAAACACTGCATTATCTTGATGCTTTACAGTAAAGTGCAGGTTACTGCATCTACGATATTATCAACTATAGTTCATTATGTTTGGGAAGATGCATCATATTGACGAGTGGACCCTTTTGAAAATGTGCATGATCAAACGGTCAAATGCTTTTGATGGCAAAACTAGTTCTGCAACTTGTTTACATGCAGCTTTCAACTGGTGCTCAACTCACATGCTGACCATGTGTTCCTTGACATTCTGTTTCATCACCCTGTTGCTTTATACCAGATATTCTGAAAGTTAGATGGCCGCTAACTACAATATTCCACCTAGTTTGCCTAGTTCTCTACCTGCTACACCATCCACTGTGCCTAGTCTCTAACTTTCTTTCCTCTTACATAATGAATAGACAAAGCTAACTAGTTGTTTACGCATAGCAGTGATCAGTAGTTCCATCCAGTCTGTACATCTATAGATCTACAGCACTACCATCACTGTGGTTAACCTCCAGAGCTCGCTTTGTTCTAAGATTATGATTACATTATATATTAGCACCTGCAGTAGCGAGAGCTGGCCAAACTGTTTTTAGGGCCTTTTTATCATATCCATTTGTGTCCATGGTTTATGGTCAATCCGTCGAAAAAAAAAAGAACAGCGACATACCAACCCATCTAATGCAAAGCATCGTCTTCCAAAGCAGACAGGCTATCTTTAACATGTAAAAGTGCATTTCCATCTCAACCAGTCCATCGAAAATATAAATGGACTGGTTTCAATGGAAATGCACTTTTACATGTAAAACATAGCATTTCAATACTTTTTATGTAATTTTAAAGCATTACATGGAGCTGTCCGGTGCAGAAATTTCGGCACTGGCCAGCCCCCTGTAACGTTTTAAAGTTTTTATGTATATTGGGGGGGGTTTCCCCACTAGCCCCACCAACCCTCACGCCCATGCCCCCCACCCAACCCCTAACCCACGCTCTAACCCCCAACCCTAACCCCCAACCCTAAGCCAAACCCTAAATCTAACCCTAACCCCCAACCCTAAACCAAACCCTAAATCTAACCCTTGCTCCAACCCTAACCCCCAACCCTAAATCTAACCCTTGCTCCAACCCCCACCCCACCCCACCCAACCTCACCCCACCCCACCCCACCCCACCCAACCTAACCCTTAATCTAACCCTAGCCCCAACCCTAACCGCTAACCCGAACATAACATTTCGATGGATCCATCGAATTATAGGCAACAAGAGGGTCATTCAATGGACTGGCATTTCCATGCTTATAATTCGATTGGTGTAAGATGCAATAGCATTCGACGGATTGACCAGATACCATGTCCATTCATGCAGCTAAACTAGACACTCATCCAGGCTTGCAAAGTATTTTTGCCCACTCACATAGTCTAGTAGATTTTAAGAAGGGCCAGTACCATTTGCAGGGGTTATGATATGATATATGTAATTTAGAACGCGCTTAATACCCAGACGTTTCTAAGCGCAGACCCAGGGATCGAACCTGTGTTGCTGCTGAGCTATCCTCCCGAGATCATGTTTAAGACTTTTTTAAACTTTACTTTGTTTGAAGTAAATGTCAAATAAAAGTTTCAATGTGCAAGGCTGGCCTCTGCATGGCAGCAGTGTGCCAAACTAAAGTGGGATTCTAGTGCCATGCACCATTTTACAGAAAGCGCATTTAAATGTGTTGTAATTTCTCTTCGGTCGAGTGGGTAAACAGAGTTACTCGACCTGCAAGTCTAGTAGAATTATGAAGAACTTGCAAGGTCCGACATCTCACTAATGTCTTACTTCAAATGGTACACAAAACTGCTGCATTGTTGTTCATTTGTATGGTACAAGTAACTTCTGGTGGCGTGAAAAATATTAGTACAGCATTGCTAATGAAATGGGTTTGTTTCCTAATCAAGAACATTTTAATTAGCAAACTCTGCTAATTAATTTTGGAAAATTAATTCATGCCTTGCTAAGTTGTACTAGGCAGCTGTGAAGTCCACAAGAAGCCAGGCAGGTAAGTGTTCCAACACTTTAATAAGGTTCCACGTATTAGAATGCCTTCATGCAGTAGAGTCCTTTATCTCCCTAGATAGAACTCTGGGCCAGGATGCCATGAGCCACGCAACCACAAGCACATTTCAGGCTGCCTGGGCAACTGGATAGACAGCTTACCATGACCTGGGGCATGAAGCCCGTTAAGATGCTGCACTTAACTATATACATAAGTTGAAGCCTATGTAAAATTTACAATAAAGTTAAAAACACACCTAGCAGTAGCCATATCTTGCATTTAACCTATGTTTTACTACGTAGCTGTATCCTGCATATGGCCTAGGTTATACAATATAGCCATATCCATTACACCGAGGAGGTCCTACTATAGTACCAAAGTTTAAACTCATGCAGGCTATTGTTACACCAAAGTCAAATCTGCACGTTTATCCTATGCTGTGGCCAAAGTAAGATATAGGCCATTTCTCCCTCGCTCTAACAAAGCTTAACCTAGGTGTTTATATAGCAGTGCCAAAGTTAAATCAGAGTGTGTCCTTTGTTGTGCCAAAGTTAAATCTAGGTTTATCTATTGCAGTGCCAAAGTTGGATCTAGGCGGTCCTCATCCGACTCAACCTAGTTGAATCTGAATGTCTTTGCTCACTGTGCCAAAGTTAAATCTGTGTGAATTCCCTGCTGTGCCAAAGTTGATTCTGGACTACCACTACTATGCTGAAGTCAAATCAGAGTGCTTCCCATTACCCTGCCTAGGTTATACCAGGTAATTTTCATTACTGTGCCAAAGTTGATCCTGAGTGTCTCTCGAGTGCTGTGTCACAGTTGATTCTAACTGACTACCTTTCACTGCTCACCCTGCCATGTCGGCCCCGGACGTACCACACACACATCTCCTCACCTGCCCCCTTTCCCGCCCTAAATGTCCTTCTCTCGGCAGACCCTCCTCCCACCCACGAGGCAGACAGTTCATTCTAAAAGCGTCTTGGCCAGCCCACTAGCATGCCACTCAAGAACCCCTGCAGTACTCCTCAGGTTTTGCCGCCAACAACTATCCCCGCCGGTCCAACTCTACCCCCGTCTGCTCCCACCGACTTCCCTCACAGAAATAAGGCAGCTTGGGCAGCTCGCTGGCATGCAGCCGCTCCAAGCCTGGTCTTCATACCCCAGCGTGCACCTTGCATTATAACCCTGAACCCACCCTCAACCCCACCAGTCGTAATGTTACACCGCCCCTCAGCTACTGCCTCAACACCCTCTGCTTAGCACCTCAAACAACACTCGCACTTCCCCCTCTTTCAGCGCAGCACGAGACATTCTGACCAACACACCCCCTTCAGCAAACCCTCCTTACCCTATCACACACACCTGTGCCCCTCAAGTGCACTGCAATTTGCACTGGCCACACTCATCGCAGATTGCCAGCGACACATTGCTCCCATCCTCATTCCCAGGGCACCCCCTACCTACTCTCCGAGACCTTCCCAGCCCACTCCCAACCCTGCCCTAGCCCTTTTCACCTCTCCTTCAAAAACCCTTCCGAAATCAATATTCCTCCGACCCTTCCTCGCTCAGATCTTCCCATCTTGCACCCAGAGAGCACGCCCAATCCGCTACCACTCCCTGATGCAGACGTAACAGCAGAATTCCTTAACACTATCCTGCGTACTCATCAACGCCAGATCAGTTGTGAAAAATAAACACATCACCTCATAGCCACTGAAAACCCTGACTTGCTATTCATCACGAAACCTGCTTCAGCGATTACTTCAACCCCATAACACATGAGGCCTTCTGTCCCGGCTACTCCCTGCTCGTTCATAATAGGCCCAGCAAAGCGGGAGGTGTAGCCATCCTTCACTAACTATACCTTTCAGTAATATCGTACAAGAAGCTACCTTGCAACACTTAATGCAAATCTATTCTCGCTAAATTCCACTCAGCCCTTCTGTCACCCACAGTTTCCTTCTCCTATACAGTCCACCAGGCGACTACCAAAGGTTTGCCGACTATCTCTGCAACTCCCTCTCAACCACACTGATCCAGCACCCTGCACTTACTCTGTTAGGAGACTACAACATCTGCTTTGATGTTGCCAACCTCATGACCCACTCCCTCACTGACAATCTGTCCGCTCTCAGCCCAACACAACTGATTTCTCTCCTGGGCAGGAATTCGGCACAGTACAAAAGCAGCATAGCATGAGCAGCTAATGTTTTCCACAGAACAGCATACTTCTATACCCTGCCTGCTTGTAAATTATAAAGCGAGCCGGGGCAAATGCCAATCTCTGCAATGTTTGGCCCCGCCTGCGGAGATTTCTAGCATTGGAGTGAGAGTACCACGGCCCACTGCCCTCAGTCACCCAACCGTAATGAACTTGGATGATTTTCGGTCTGGCTCAGCTTTGAAGGTGACCAAGAGGGAAAAGTATCAGTGCCAAGTAGCAGAGTCATCTGGCCCCAATATGCTGTCCCGACCTTTCAGAACTAGGTGTGTCAATGTTTAAAGTTGTATTTTGTAATATACAAACACTTAACGCCTCGGTCCATCCACCGTCCACTCCCCACTACACCAGTGACTGGGTGATCTGATCCCCCGCCATTTCCTCAACTGGTAGCTTGCAGATTCATTGCTGACCATTACTCTCACTGCCCGGTTGTTAGATCCCCTCTCCCTTGCTTCTCTGCTCCCCAACCTTGTTCTTCCCCTATGTAAGCACTTTATTGCTTACCATAGCTAGGTCTACGCTCAATGAATACCCTAATAATAATAATAACGAACATATTCCACAGTGAAGGACACAGTATCCTCCTTTGTGCCTTCGCACAGGAAGTGACACTACAATGTATGTGCAGAATCAAAGGTGTCATCCGTGCATCATTGCAACACCTTTGCCAGTGGTGTATACTGTAGGAGGGTTCCGGGAGGTCTGCAGTAAAATATCTCGGAAATCCTGACAAAATGATGTAGTGGACAGTTTTCCTATTCCACAATAATTCACACATGCTTCATGCATTTAAGAATAATGTTTGGGCAGGAAATTCCAGGTACAAAACATAGTTTATTCTATTCAAATCGCTATTAAACCATCTACAAAACCAAGGTCGCCACAAAGGTTTGTGTTATTGTGAAGACAGCAAGTAAAACCTTTATTTGTTTTAAATCCTCTGCATTGCTCCAGATGATCACTTAGCAGATTTGCAAAGGTTTTGAGAGACCAGCTTAAAGCACAGGATTCAAAAACGCCACTGGAAACAGGTCACGACAAAAAGCCTGTGCTTCCGTAAAAAGCAAATGCAGAGAGATTTGAAGGCTTAGATGTATTTATTTGAAACTTGCATCATTTAGCATGGAATTGGGACAGACTGCGGCGGGGCCTCAAGCTGCACACAATGGCGCAACATGAAGCAGAACAAGTTGCACGGTAGCGCTCAGCACCAGTGGAGTGAACGCTCGGAAAAGGACCATTATTCTCCAAGCTCAGCCGCAGCTGCACAGAAAGAGTTGCATTGCATATAAAATGGAGGGTCTGTATTCACCCCCTGCAGTGAACCTGGCTCAAAATAGACGTCTGCAGATACTTAGAAAATAAATGCCGAGTTCATGGGTTCCCGCTTTCAGATTTTCCAGGGAGAGGGGGCTTAAGGGACAACAGGTAACCATGGGGACATGACATGAACCGACATCGGAGGCATGGGCCTGTGGCAGGGGTACTGGCAAGCCCTAATTTCTGAAATAAGGCTCTGCTTCCCTCTCCAGAATCACATGTCATATCTACCATTCTGCCAGTTCTTCCCTTGTCCATCTAAGTTCACTGCAAACTTGACAGAAACAAGTAAAACTAAGACATTGCTCTGCTTGAGAAAACCGTGACGTACCTAGGTAAGAATTGGTAACATTACAACTGGAGTACTTGGGGATTATTTACTAAAACCATTTCACTTTGCAAAATAAACAGGCCGATGGCGAGTAAGGGGTGTAATATCACGGCTCCAAAGATTCCTTTAACAAACTGTAAACAAGCATTGGCAGAGCAAATAATTTTGGGCTGTGCAGCCATGGGATAGGCATTTTGCACTGCCTTAATGGTACTACCTGGTCAGAATGTAATGCAAGTGGTCGTGTATAGTACCTGTCTGCCACTATTATTGCAAATTAACAAGGGGGGTCCTGGGAGTCCCTCTGCCAGACATTAGTCCTGGTTGCGAGAGACTTACCCAGAGTCTTTAGCTCACTATCTTTCACAGAGAAGAAATATCCTAAACATATCAGTCTTTGTCCTGCCCTGGGGCAGTCCAGCACTGAAATGCTAGGCAATTCCGCTCTGAACAAGAGTACCAACAGCATCCCCAGACACGTGTTTCGGTCTGGTTGGACCTCATCAGTAGGGAGGAGCTGTGCCTCTCTAAGATTAGTGAGCAAGGGGTCCACGTCTGGATTCCCCTAGTAACTTAGGGTGAGACCCAAAGTTACTTGCATATGCAAATTAACAAGGGGGGTCCTGGGAGTCCCTCTGCCAGACATTAGTAGACTCTGGGTAAGGCTCTTGTAACCAGGACTCATGTCTGGCAGAGAGTCTCCCAGGACCCCCCTTGTTATCTGCATATTTCAAGTAACTTTGGGTTTCACCCTAAATTACTAGGGGAATCCAGACGTGGACCCCTTGCTCACTATTCTTAGAGAGGCACAGCTACACCCTACTGATGAGGTTCAACCAGACCGAAACACGTGTCTGGGGTTGCTGTTGTTCAGAGGAGAATTGCCTAGCATTTCGGTGCTGGACTGCCTCAGGGCAGGACAAAGACTGATGTTTGGGATATTTCTTCTCTGTGAAAGATAGTGAGCTAAAGACTCTGGGTAAGGCTCTTGTAACCAGGACTCAAGTCTGGCAGAGAGTCTCCCAGGACCCCCCTTGTTATCTGCCACTATTATTGGCCTTGCTGCTCTTGGCTCTCTGTAAGAGAAAAGGGTGATGGGTTCATTAGTTGGACAGTGGCCAAGGCAGAAGTAAAAACGGATTGGGTTGCAAGACCGTAGCTGAAATGTTCGAAGGAGAAAAGCCCGAAAGTTATTTTTCTCTCCCCTGAACATTTGAGACTTTGCCCTTGGCCCCACCTCCCTACTTACCTGTGGGCGGCACACCTTGTGTGCCACCGTCCCCAACATCCCTCTGCGATGCCAGTTCCCTTCACATACGTGCTTGGGAACCGGTGTCACAGGGTCCTTTCCTTTCTTTTGTACTTTTTAAAAAAAAAATTTTATTTTTACATAGGACATCCCCCCCCCCCCCCCCCCCCAACTCCAGAATCAGAAAATGGCAAACATGGGGCGCGGTGGACACCCCCGCTGCTCCTCAAGGCTAAAGATGAGAGCTTAGTCGAGGCTCGGTTTCTGTTGATGTGTTAACGGCGGGGCTTATTGTGGGGATGGTGTGTAGTGTAAGGTGGTAGGAGATGTTAGCAGGAGTCTGTTAGTCAGGGGAAGGTGGGAGTGGGCCTTACAAGGCAAAAACAACATGCAGCACAGCACTCCTACCTCATGCCATTTGCAGACAAGTCTTTTTTTATCTAGCTCCCAATGCCATGAGTCTCTCCCTCTGTGTAAAATAGATACATTGTACACCAGTGGAAACAAAACTAGCACGTGGAATCTCAGATAGTACTGTGATGGGCGAAGGCTTATAGGAAACAAGAATGGAATGCTCAGTGGACGGGAAGATTACAATCTGAGGACAGCAGTCACCCATTTCACCTTCCTCAGTATAATGGTTAGCAGACCGAGACATGCCTCAAATCTTACTCTCAAACCTGTGCATGAGGGTGCCATGTAAAAGATTGTGTAGCCTGGAAAAAGGTGCCAACTCGCTGGGTGAGGAATTCAAATGGTCTTACAAGCAATGGGTAAATACCTGGAAACCAAAAAAGACTAGAGCTGTAAATGCAGCTAACTGCGGACAGTAGGAGTTTTCAGACTAAACACCAATGAGAAAGCCTGAAATCCCAAAGGAATCCCAAAGACCACCATCTTGGTGTGGACGGGTAGTCCCCATTGAATGGTGGCAAATAAACAATTAGTTATGTTGCAGCCTGCTGAGATGGTGAGCAGAGGAGGGGAAAGAAGAGTGACATACAGGCATGTCAGGAGACAGAAACTCCTAACTGAAAGTCCAGAAAAAGATTTTTGATAATTGAAATGTGCAGCTACATGGTAAGGGGCAACGGAATTAAAAGAAAATAAAGAAATTGGTGGTACCACAAAAATGTTTCCTTGGATGTTGTTCAATTTGTATTCACCCAGTGCCTGTCAACTTTCAAACTCAAACATTTACAGATTTCCTATTGTAGCTTTTTTCACAAACACTCTCCACTACGGATGTCTCAATCGTGTACAAGAGCCATTGACTCATCGTGTACAATATGAACAGGGCAGCAATGGCCATCGGATAATCTTAACAAGACGCTGGAGGTCAAACCATTTCAAAAGGCAGGGACTGGAGAGGACCATTCCCATACAATGTGAAACCTGTAAGCATGGACGAAGCAACGAAACACTCCAACATGCAGATGAATTGCCAGGCTGGCAGTCCTATGAGTGGGGGATGCGGAAAATGCAAGCGCACCATTTATTTATTCAAATTTGTTTAAAGCGCACGTCAGCCCGGGGGCATCGTGGCGCTGTTACAAGAAGACAATCTAATCTAGTTACAATGGAAGGAAGATGGTTACAAAGCAAATTTCATTACAGGACACATTTTGTAGCAGACGTAAGAGCAAGTGTAGGTGAAGGAGGGAGGATGTTAGTTGAATAGTGTAGTTTTGAGGGATTTGCGAAAGGAGTACAGTGATGGTTCTGCTCCGAGTGCGTTGGGGAGGGCATTCCCTAGCTTAGGTGCTATGTGTGGGAAATCAATGCCGCCGGCTTTGGCTCTTCTTACAGTGGGTATTCGGAGTTGGTTGGAGTGATGGCTTCTTCTAGGACGGGTGGAGGAGTTCTTGGTTATCGTTTCAGATAAGTATGGGGGTGCTGTGTGATTGATGCACTTGTGTGTGAGAGTGAGAATTTTAAAGTTGATGCTTTCCTTGACTAGGAGCCAATGGACGCGTCTTCTGGCCTGTGAAATATGGTCAGTTTTGGGGATGTGTAGTGCAGCTCGGAGGGCATTATTTTGCACTATTTGAAGCCTGCTTAGGTTTTTAGTCCATTTGCCTGCCAGGAGGGCGTTGCATTAGTCCAATCTGGATCCTATAGTTGCTCTGGCTATGGAGAGGCAGTTGGGCGGGGTAAGGTAGGGTTTTATGGCATAGATTAATTTGGTGGACAGAGCAGATGCCGAGGCGATGGTTTGTTTGGTCATGGAGAGTGTGGCGTCTAGGTAGACTCCTAAGGTCTTGACGGCAGCGGAGACAGGTATGCTAATACTGTCAATGATCATGTGACAGTAATCAGGGCTGAGTTCAGTTAGTGTTTTGCTGGGGGCTAGGATGATGATGATGATGATGATGATGATGATGATGATTTCGGTTTTGTCTCCATTTAAGCAGAGACCATTGATAGCCATCCAGGTTTGGATGGTGGAGTAGATTTTGAGGAGGGCTTCTGAGTCTTGGTCGTAATCTCCGGAAAGGGGGAGGAGAACTTGCGTGTCATCGGCGTAGTTTGTGTAGGCTATGTTGAGGGAATCCAGTAAGTCAAAGAGGGGTTTTGTGAATAGGTTGTAGAGGGTCGGTGCAGTGCAAGACCCTTGTGGGACTCCACAACTTATAGTGGTGGGGGGTCGGGTGGGGTGCTGGCCTGGTCAGAGTACACTTTCATGGCCCTACCTTCAAGGAAGGAAGTGATCCAAGTGGTTGCCTTGTGAGAGAAATGTGCAGCATTGAAGAGGCGAGATGTGAAAATGCTGTGGTCGACCAGGTCGAATGCTGCAGAGAGGTTGAGCAGTAGGAGGAGAGCAGGTTTGCCTGTGTCCATTATCTTGGTAATTTGGTTCTTTAGATCTAGAAAGGCAGTTTCAGTCCCGTGGCCTTTGCAGAAACCTGATTGTCTTTTGCCTAGGATGGTGTTGGTTTCCAGATAGTGTTGGATTTGGTTGTGTGCAGCTTTGTCTAGCATTTTGAGGAGGAAGGGGACGGTGGTGATGGAGCGATAGTTATTAGGGGAGGAAGGATCGAGAGAGGGTTTTTCAGGAGCGGGCGAACCCAAGCTTCTTTTAGACATTGCGGTACGGTTCCAGATGCGAATGAGGCATCGATGAAAGCTGTGATGATGGGGGTGAGGGGTTCTGAGCACTCTTTGATTAAGGAGGGTGGGCAGGTATCCCCTTTACAGGTGGAAGGTTTGATTTTTTTGAGGAGGTCCTTGACTTCCGTCTCTGAGACTTCTCTGAAAGTGAAAAGGGGTGTTTGAGAGAGAAAGTGGTTAGTGGGAGGTGTGGGCGAGCAGGTGGGGGTGCTGAGAGCTTTGCGTTGGGAGGCTATTTTGTTTTGGAGTGTGTTGACTTTATTCAGGAGGGCAGACTGAATGCCTGTGCACCATGCTTCATCCTTGATGATTTCGTCTGGGCTGGAGGCAGGTGTGGCGAGTTCTTTGAATATGGAGAATATTTCTCTTGATTTGGAGCTGGCATTAGTAATTCTCTTGTTATAGGATTCAGATTTAGCGTGGAATATAGCTTTTTTGTAGGTCGAAGAGATCAGTTTGAAATCATTACGAGAAGATTGGTTAGGCGCTGATTGCCATCTTGATAGAGCTTTGCGCTTCTTGGTACGAAGGTCAGATAGTTCTTCAGTGAACCAAGAGTTGCAGTGCATGGATTCTTCCCTTTTTTATCTTCTAGAGGGGCAATGAGTGTGATGGCTTTAGTGAGTGCACTGGAGTAGATGTTGGCGATGGAGGTGGGGTCATGGGTAAATGGAGGCAGCATTAGATCAGGGATATAGAGTAGAGGAACGAGATTGGAAGTAGTGAGTTTTTTGGAGCTCCTTACTTTTGCGGGAGGGGCATGAGTTAAGGTTTTATGGGTGGGCGTGGTAAGAATGGAGAATTGAATGAGGTAATGGTCCGTCCAAGGGAGGACGGAGATGGAGGTGATAGAAGATGAGCAGTTATCAGCTAGCCAGTCAATGGATCTGCCTTCGTTATGAGTGGGAGCAGTAATTTTGTGTTCAAACCCCATGTGTGATAGTTCTTTGGCTAGATTTGCGGCTGCTTTATCCTTCGGGTCAGATAAGACAAGGTTAATATCCCCTAGAAGGATGCTTTTGGTGGTGCTTTTGAGGTTGTTGCCTATGTTTTGGAGGAGTTGATTTTGGTAGTCAGGGGGTGATCCTGGTGGTCTGTAGGTGATAAAGAAGTTTATGGTGCAGTTAGGGGTGAGGGCTACTTTAGCAGTGAGGAGATCAACGTTGTTCCATTGTTGGTTACACATTCTCATGGCGAGGGTGTCTTTAAAGATGAGGGCGACGCTGCCACCACCTTTAGAGTTCTTACGGTCCTGTCTGAGGATGGTATAGTTTTGTGGGAGGGCGAGGTGGATGGATGGACTGGAAGCTTCATGGAGCCAGGTTTCGGATATTGCAAGTAGGTCAAGATTGTGGGTGGTGATAAGGTCATTGATTTTGATGGCGTGAGTATGGACAGAGCACGCATTGATGAGTGCACATCTTAAATCTGGTGGTGGAGGGTGCGTGTTGGCTATGGGGGTGCTGGAGGTGGAGATTGCGTGTTTGAGTGTGGGAGGATGGGGCGTGATAGGTGCGGCGTGATGGGTGTTAGGGTAGTGAGCATGGTCAGTGAGGTGAGGCTGGGCGACTGATGTGTGGGTGCGAGAGCGGAGTCTGTTGTTCCTAAGGAGAGTGGGGGGGTGGAGTGCTGCAGAGAGCTAAGAGGGGTTTGGTGCGTGTTCTACAGAGCCTGAGGTGGAGTGGGTGATGTCGCTATGGTCAATAACTGGATCACTGACAAAGAGGAAATCTTTTTGAACAACTCAGAAGGACGGACCCATGCATTTTACGCTCTACCGAAACTCCATAAGAACCAGACAACGCCACCAGGAAGACCCATAGTGTCGGGATGTGGTTCAATACTGGAACCTATCGGGAAGTTCATTGATTACTTCTTGAAGCCTCCGAGTCAGAAAACACTGACATACCTGCGAGACACCATGTCGACCATCAACAAATTTGAACATCAACCCTTTAGTATGTCTTCAGATGGATTAGTCACTATGGATATTAACAGCCTATACACCAGTATCCCCCAAGAATTAGCAGTGGAATGCATCAGGCATCATCTTACGCATCATATGATACAAACAAGAGTCCCGACCAACTTTATAGGTGAGTTGTTGGAATTAGCGCTTACAAACAACTTTTTCCAATTTGAGGAGACCCTCTATTTACAAATCCGTGGGACAGCTATGGAGGCAGCATTCGCCCAGAGTATGGCCATCATCTTCATGGCAGAATATGAATATAACAATGTACTGAACACACGCAATCCATTTCTTGACAACATAGTGCTTTGGCACAGATACATTGATGACATTATTTTTATCTGGAAAGGGGAGAACAATACCCTCATGGACTTCGACTGGATCAATAATTGTACGGAAGAGATAAAATTCACCATCAATAGCAGCAATACCAGTATCAACTTCCTGGATTTGACTATTAGACCCAAAAACAATCAATTGGAATGTACCATGTTTAAGAAGGAGACCAACCGCAATACAGTACTTCACTACAAAAGCAACCATCCGTGCAATCTAAGAAATAACCTCCCGTATGGTCAGTTTTTACGAGTCCGCAGAAACTGCGCAGACATCTCAGAATTCAAAAAGAATGCGCCAGCCCTGGAAGACAAATTGAAAGATAGAGGCTACCCTAAAAAACTGCTTAGAGACACCCAGTGAGGGCTAGATTTACGCCTAGAGAAGCTCTACTTTTACCCAAAGCCCATGACACCCATGAAGATATCATGGCTTGCGTCACCACATTTGAACCTAGTACTACTAAACTCAAAGGACTAATAAGAAAATTCTGGCCACTTATTCAGCTCAGCTTACCTGATGAACCCATGCCAAGAATGGCATTGAAGAGATCTAAAAACTTGAAGGACATGCTTACCCATGCCAGGATGAGCAAAAAGACTACCAGATCCTCTTTGTGGAACCTGAGAGAAATCAATGGGCACCATCCCTATGGAAATTGCACAGCATGCAAACAAACTAAAAAAATGACCTCCTTCCACATAGGCAGTAAGGAGTGGAAATTGAGACACTTTTCAAATTGCAAATCAAGCAACGTGATCTGCATCATTGAATGCCCCTGTAGTTTACGATATGTGGGGCAAACATCGAGACCGGTACATAAAAGAATTGGGGAACACCGGTCCCGCATTCGGTGTAAAACCATCACGGCACCACTGGTACTTGAACTTCAGCATGGCCCAGACAATTTCATATGGTGGGTTGCAGACAAAGTACACAACACCAGTAACATCACCAATTCGCTTAACTTCAAAGAGTCATGGTGGATGTACAAACTCCAGGCCACTATTATGGGTCTTAATGAGGCACAACCCCAGAGCCACGCTTAATGGCCCCTCTCATACTGCCTCTCTGAGCCTGTAATACCAGGCCACACACCGTGTACCCTGCCTTGTAGCGCCTCCCTCACAGTGTAACACGTACCTTCCAGCGTCGTCTAAAGCAGGACTTTTCCTCTGCTACAGCTCATGCCGGCTTTAGGAGATAAGTTCCTTTCTCCCGTGTTATTAGCATTTGGTTGCCATAACTTTGTTTCCATCACGCATGCGCGGGGGTGCAGCATTCCCTTTACTGCACCTGCGCACCAACATCCTGTGGAACACAGCTCCATTCTGGGATCCAGCTAGCTCCCGCATAGACGCATTCACAGCGGCTCCTGAACGGCAGGTACAGAACTCTTTTTCGTCAGCCTGCCAGTGCTAGGCAAACTACCTTTTAACAACCTGCTATTACTCTGGGCTCCTGCGGACCAATCATTCTGCATTTCTTTTTCGATCTCACAGACTAGCGCAGCACCGCTCCTTCACCGCGCGCTAGGCCCTTCCAGCACGCATTTCCAGTACGTTTATCGTCCAGAAAATACAGATATCCACGCTGGATTTTTGTCTTACAACCTCAAGGTACCTTCCGCCTTGCTCTCCTTTTCTATGTAATCACATGTAACTAGTTCATGTCCTCTGGTATTGGTGAAACAAAGGGGTTAATCACTCATCTTAGCCCCTCTGTTTTCCCTCCACCCAGCTCTTCGCTGCAGTTTAATGCACCACATCTCAGATGAGGAATTCATCAGATTCCAAATATCCATAGCCCCTGGCTCCCACTTAGGACTCAGTCCAGTGAAAGGTCAGTACTTGACCACCAATATGAGTAAACTAGTGTTTAACTCCTTTGACAATGACATGTGAATGTACATGGCTTTTTAACCACTATGCTTTTACATTATTCTTTATACACCATATGTAGTAACCTTAGTTCCCCTTTATTTTCTACAGGGGACTCCTTTCCTTGGCTCCATGAAGAAGGATGTGACCCACTGAAAGCCGAAACGTCCTGGGACACTCGTCCCATTGTGGTGTTGTTAGGTCAACTTAAAACCTTAGTTTAGATTCATTTCAGTGACATCGATCCATTATTTTGGTCACCCTTTAGCCTGGCTATGTTAGACCCTTCCAAGGTCTTCATTTTAGAGGAACAATATGTTATGTTAGTTCCCTTTTTGGTTAGGTGAACTTGTTTAAAACCTGCTATAAAAAAACATGGTTTACAATGAGAAGAACAGAATGTATTAGAAACAATAAAATGTCTTTCAATTTGTGTCTCTCTCTATCACTGTTACCATGCAGCATGTTCATGCATCAATTTGTTTTTGGCTTTGATCTATGCTTACCGCTTACATTTGTTTGAACTTTGGTCTGTTATATGGGCGGAAGGACAGCTACTTAATAAAAGCTGTTCCTCCCCTCGTAAACAAGCTAGCACATGTGGATTATTATTCTCTTTCATGTACACCTACCCTAGGATATGCATAAATAGTGCCAGCGAAGGGTAGTGAATACTCCACAACGTTGACTTGCAATAAATAAGTTGCAATTAGCTCGGACTCCTACAGCCAGGACAAAACCCCTTTTTGTACACATTTGGAAGCTTCATGGAGCCAGGTTTCGGATATGGCAAGTAGGTCAAGATTGTGGGTGGTAATAAGGTCATTGATTTCGATGGCATGAGCATGGACAGAGCGCGCATTGATGAGTGCACATCTTAAATCTGGTGGTGGAGGGTGCGTGTTGGCGATGGGGGTGCTGGAGGTGGAGGTGGAGATTGCGTGTTTGAGTGTGGGAGGATGGGGCATGATAGGTGCGGCGTGATGGGTGTTAGGGTAGTGAGCATGGTCAGTGTTGATGCTAGGCGACTGATGTGTGGGTGCGAAAGCTGAGTCTGTTGTTCCTAAGGAGAGTGGGGGGGTGGAGTGCTGCGGAGAGCTAAGAGGGGTTTGGTGCGTGTTATTAGTCTACAGAGTCTGAGGTGGAGTGGGTGATGTCCGATCGGATTGGTATGGTGGTTGAGTGTGGGTTGGAGTGCAGATGATGGTGTGTAGAGTATGAGGTCTGATGGTGGAGTAGGGCATGGGTGTGCATGCTGGTCTGGGTGCGCAGGCAGCATGCTGCAGATGGCCAGAAGGGAGAGGGATATGATGAGGATGGGGGATGAGGAATGGAGGTGCGTAGGCGCTGTGGGGTGTGTGCCAAGGGGCTTCATTTGTAGACAACAGATGTACAGGCAGGTAGGCACCGACACTGTTGATGGGGGCAGGCAGTAACACAGTTGATCAGGGTATTTAAAGAATGAAAAACATTTTAACAGCACTATCATACCCAAGGCCAGGTGCTTTGCAACAGCATTGTCCACGGCACTCTACAGATAATTGTTTAATCGAGCAGTGGGATGAACACCACAACATCTTCAAATTGATCTAGTCCGTGTTTAACGGTGTGATATAGAACACAGGAAATAATGATGTGTGATTGAAAGGGCCCGAGAGGCGCAAGCAGCCATGTCACATGCGTCTCCCGCAGTGAACATAAGTCTATCACCGAATGCTTCCAGGGGACACAACATGCCAAGATGGCTGCTAGCGTGTCAGTAAATGTCCAGAATAGTAAACCTAATACGAATGGTCCTTGAGAAACCCCAGAATCTCCATAAAATAAGAATTCTTGCTCCTTCCTAAGTCCCAATGGGATGCCTGGAATAGGTTGCTAATTGGGAATATGGCAGTGACTAGAGTACGATAAACCCCTTTACCATCTGCTTTTAGTGTTAAGCAACCAGGGTCCCGCACTTGAAGTTTGAAGGGTGTTAGAGTCGCTGGAGGGGTGCTGGAGGCTAGCTGCTAGTCTACACGGACAGGATATGCATGCCTAGCTCACTAATATAACCCCACAGGTGGTCCCCCGGACGAGGCGACGGCGGGAGGAGTCAGAAAAGGACAGCTGCAGCGCTGGCAACTTCCAAAAGAGTACTGAGTAGCAGAGGAAAACGTGAGAAGCTCAGCATTTCTTAGGAGAGAGGAACAAAGAGGGGAAACATCCCAGCGGTGGTGAGACCACAACGGCTTCGCAGCGGGCAGTCTGTCCATCGAACAGCGCCAAAACCCAAGCAGCAGAGACTGCAAGAGACCCTGCGACCCGTAGTCCAACGCGGTCGCTTGGAGGAAGAGAACAGTGAGAGATACCAAAGCCAAGGAGGAATACGAGTCCGACAGTGTTCCCTTGCAAACACAGATGTAAGTGGGAGAGCAGGAGTACCGGGAGGCTGCCGGGGCATCATTATCTATGAGAAGAAACTCGTCTCAGTGCATTTGACGAGATACTGAAAACAACACCAGTAAAATGGAAAGGTATGAATGTAAACATGAGAATAACGAACAAGCCTGAGAGAAAAGGCATCAAAGAATGGATACCAGGAGAAACATCCCAGTGAAAGCGACAAGTTCCTAAATAGAAAGCCTGTAAAGTTGAACTGTGTGAAAGTTCGCAAGAATAGAGAATAAACCTGAAAGAGAAGGTGTTAAGAACTGGAGTCACAAACCCTTGGAAGAAGGGTGGGAAGCCAAAAGAGAAGAACTGATCAAACAGAGCCAGGCCAGGAATGGGGAAGTTTCATGTTGCTACAAAGGAAAACCAATTTATAAAGGCCAGGGCTATAAAAACGAGAAAGGCAGATACACCTGGGAGAGATAAGAAAAATAATTACAAAAATCGGGAGAACAAACCTAAAACCTAAGTGCATTATAAAAGAACTGCAGCACCTTGTCCGAAAGCCGACATACTGTCTAAAGATATCTTACTAAGGAGACCTATGAAACACAAGAGACATTGCTATACGAGACCAACCAGAAGGAAGAGACCTTTTCCTAGTATAACTTAAGTTAGTCAAATAGTGGTAGGGTCAGTTAGAGTTTGTTTTGGATGGAAGGCATCTTCATTTCGGAATTCTGACGAGCACCTTGAGGTATTTATATAGGCAGGGAAACCCTCGAGAGATAGGGAAAATTAGGCCTTATTCCTATTGTTTAAATAAACCATCCTCAAAATGTCCCCGAAGTGTCGCCTGCTTCTTCTGAGCTGCCACAGTATCTTGTCCAAGAACGGGTGAACACCATGCTGAAGACATGAATTTTGATGTGCGATGCTCTATCACTGCAGAAAATGTAAGCTGTGACTTGTCTTAAAGGCTGATGCAGAATTCCACACTATACACCACTTTGTTTCAAACTACTTGGAAAAACCCTTCAGCAATAGTCGTACAATCATTAAGATTCACCATCTTCTGGGGGAAAATGTTTATGATTCAATGGTTAAGAAGAGTTGTTAACTGTGGAGGAATGTTTTTGGGGGGCGTGGCTACATGGCCATGGGATAGGTCGAGTTTCCTAAGTGCTCCTGCAGATCCATGGATGATCCTTTAAATAATATGCTGTAAACAGACTGTTACGTGTTCAATGGCACCTGCTAGTGCATGAATACAAGAGGCACGCAGCTGGCGGAAAGCTGAAGAGAATCGCAGCATGCAAAGTCACTAGTGAGCTGAAGGTGTTTGGTGAGGTTGGATTGTGAAATTCAACAAGATGGCGACCTGAGGACAAAGATCTGCCAGGAGAAGACTGCGCTGCAATATGGAGAGCCGGCAGCATGATATGCATGGCGAGATGGGGAGTGGGGAGTGATTGGGTACGGTGGAGTGGAACACTCGCAGAGAGGAACAAATCTCTGCAGTACGGGTGTGATCACAGCGGCGTGAAGGAGAGCCTGCTGCAAACTGGCGACCCGGCGAGCGCCTGAGGGGTACAGCCGGCGATCTTGGTGAGCTGCAAGTTCATACAAGACAGGAGGACATTGCCGGGGGGAAAGAAGGCAGAAAGAAGCAATCGAGCGCTCGGCTCCATGGGATCGTGAGAACCGAGGCTCCTGAAGCAACACAGAACGCTGAATAGCTGCGGCCCAAGCAAAGAGCGAAGGTGCATAGAAAGTCCCCCTCACGGTTGATAAGCGGGGACACATATATTTAGGAAGCAAAACACCTCAGAGGCTGGAAAAACTGACACAGAGCTTGCAGAGCGCGTATAGACATAGGAGCTAGTGCCCAGCAGTATTGCAACTGACTGAAAGTGAGAATACAATGTGGCCAAGGCCAAGCAGCTGAGAAAGAGCCAGTGACAAGGAGACTGGCATAATACATATGCATAGCATTGAGTGAGACACAACATTAACCGGATGAATTACAATTGCAAGCAGGCACACAGTGGAGCCCAGGAGAGGGAAAGCAACACGTGGAGCTCACAAACAGGCACCACACTGTAGTCAGAAGAGGAAATGCCCAGGAACAAAAGGGCATGCAAGAGGGAATGAGGGTTCTACATATTGGCTCGACTGCACGAGTTGGAGACACACGATAGTACGCCTGTGAGGCTGGGTGCAGCCCAGCGGTGGGTAAATAGGAAGTGCTGCCTATTGCGGGGGTGGGGGGGGAGGGGAAGATCACCAGATTGAGGGCACATGGCAGCTGGGGAACATCACAGGTGTATGCATACCCCCGAGACCTTGTAACAAGCAGAACCAAGATAACAGTAATGAAAAACTGGACAATAAAGCCAATGAGCTCTGTTCACGAGACTGGATTGGACGCTACACTGGGCAATGCACATTGAACCAGCAGAGTGAAAAGCAGCGGCAACACAGTGAGATGAGGCAAACGGCGTTGGCACTTACAGGGGAGCAGACTGGGAGAGAAACATAGCAAATGCCAAGGGTCTCACTGTCAGGCAGATACCAGACCTGCATAGCACAAGATGTCGCTGTGAAGGCGAGAGACTACGCTTGGGGTGGACTAAAGGATACAAGTGATCCTGTGTTCCCCGAGAAAGGGTCCAGAAGTGCCACAGGTCAAGAAGAGGAGAGACTTGGCTTCATCATAATATCAGAGCGCCCACAACTCTGACCTAAGGCCTTAATACATGGGACCAGCAGGCTCCATTGTGCACTGAGCGGAAATAGGACTCCAGCCATTGAGAAATGGAACAGACTGAGGTAACGGGATGGCATCTAAACTTCCCAAGACCCAAGGGAAGCAACCCACACTGGAGGAATTTACAAAAACCCTGCAGCCAACAAAGGGGCCCAGGAATAAAGACAGGAACCCACCAGTGGACACAACCCCGACGCGCAATGATCAGCAGATCCTGGATGCAATTGCGGACCTGAAGGCGACGTGGGAAACCAAACTAGAGGCAGCCACAGCTGAACTCAAGGCAGCGCTGGAGCTTAAAGTGGGTGCAGTACAGGAGGAAGTCAACCTACTCAGACAAGATGTACGAACAATAGCGGAGCATACAGACGAGCTAGAGAAAGAAGGGACTACAAACACGGTAGCTCGCGCATCCCACGCCTCGGAGATCCACATACTGAAACAGCAAGTAAACAACCTAGAAAACAGAGCAGAGGAAGCCATAGGGCATGCCCGGAGGAACAATATAAGCATAGTGGGACTTCCGGAGGGCGAGGAAGGCCCTAACCCAACGGACTACGTCGAGACCATGCTGCTTCAGGAAATATGAGGAGAGGCGTTCACCCAAGGGTTTGCGGTGAGAGAGCACACAGAGTGCTCACAAGGAGACCCCCCCCCCCCTGGCGCCTCTTGAATATAAGATAGGGCAGGATAGACTTGGAAGTAATGGGTTACGGGCTCAGCATGTAGTATTGAATGTGCATAACATAATGTGGCAAAATAGGAGACACGATGGACTCACTCTTATACCCCTATAGATAGGATAGTTGGGCGGCCGGTAGTGCAGTAAACCCCTGCTGTGTTCCTAGTATCGGCACCGCCAAATAGGTACTAAGGGCGGGCAGGCCTGAGATCCAGGGATGGAGCTGGGCAACAGTTGGGAACGGGAAGGGTGAGGGGTGATAAGGGAGTTGGAGTGTGTGCAGTGGTTTTAATGAAAGAACGAGCTTACATCCAAGCACCAAAGCGCAAGACACAGAGGGCGAAAAGGGAGAAGAGGGGAACTGGGTACGGATAATGATGGGGAACCTCAAGATAGTTACCTGGAACGTCAGGGGACTAAACAGTTACCTCAAAAGAAACAAAATTATGGTGTACCCAAGGAGGCAGAAAATAGATAAGAAACCCATCTTACAAAAGAAAAACAAGAGGTGATTGGGAAAAAATGGAAAGGAACCACAGTGGGAGCAGCATACTCTGCATACGCTAAAGGGGTGATCACCTGGGTGGCACCGCACATCCCTTTTCAGCTGCTACAATCAGCAGTGAAGCCAGATGGGAGGATGGTGACGATAGGAGGACTAATAGAAAACAGGGAGGTGTGCATTTTTAACAGGTACGCCCGAACCAGGATACTGTGGTCTATTTTAAGACCCTATATAACAAAATAACCCCATACTGGGGGGGGGGGATGTGCAGTTATTATGGGGAGGCGACTTTAACTGTACGCTAAATCCCAAAATGGACAGGTCAGATTGGAAATTGGAAAAACCCACCCCGCCAGCCAGAACCTTGCAGACCCTGCTGAAAGACTTTAAACTAGAAGACATGTGGAGGTTACACCACCCAGATGATAGACATTACTCACATTACTCAACCCCACAATCTGTATACACGGCTAGATTACATGTTTGCCTCTCCGGCTATCATAGGAGAGATAGTACAGACAGAATATAGAGCGAGAATCATTGCAGACTACGCACCACTGGTTTTAACATGGCAACATCAAGCCCTCAGAGCTAGAATACCTACGTGGTGGCTGAGAGCCGAAGCCTTAAAAGACAGAGGGTTTAGAGAAGACTTGAGAAAGGAGTTTGTGGAATACTTTGTATACAATACTGGAAGCGTGAAATCGGTAGGCACACTATGGGAGGATTTTAAAGTGGTGGTAAGGGGAGCAGCAATAGCCAAATCCAAAGGACTGCAACAGGGAATAATGCAAGAACTGAAGGCGGCAGAGGAGAAACTTGAGGCAGCCATGCGCAGTGGAGTTGACTCCTTAGATAAGGCAGACACATCTCATCTGCTTCTCACCGAGAGTGAGGTCCTGTTTCCACCCTCCTGGCCATTTGTTTTTCTCCTGCACATGTGGAGTTTGTGCCTGGCTGCTGACCATTCCATTAGGTAGGTGCACTTTCTGTGCATTACTGCACCTCCAGGGGAATTACTGAACCTGAAAAATCGAAATTGGAAGAAAAGAAAAAAAAGAAAAAGAAAAAAATGAAATGTGCATAAAATTGTTGGAAAGGGCTGTTTTATTTGGCATTTTCATCTTGCTGCCATTTTTTGAGCTTTTTAATACCTGGAGCTGCCTTGCTATTTTGAAAGCACAAGTTTTTTCCCACTATTGCCTGCTTATTTGACTGTTTTTTGGCGCTTCCAAGATGGCCACCGTGGTTTTCTTTGTTGTGTAGGCAGGCTGTGCTGAACCACCTCTCCCTGTGCTGCACTCCCATTGGTTGCTGAGTATTTTCTTCCATCCAATCAGGGACCGGCAGGCTTCAGCCAGGCCTCTCAGCAGGGCCCACTTCTAAGGCCCCCGTCTGCTCTCTGTCCACTTCCGGAACGCTAATTGGGGTCCACCCGGCACCTTAACCACAATGATGCTGCCACCTCACTCCTCTAAGAAATCGGGACTGCCTCAACTTTGCCTCCTCCTACTCCTCCTCCTGGCAACCTTCTTCATATTGCCACTCTCAACTCTCCCTCTGACATCTGCCACCTCCTTGAAGAACTAGACCTTGATGTCCTTGGTCTTACTGAGACATGGTTCACGTCCAGCTCTGTCATGAGCTTTGACACTCTCCTCCCTGATAGCTACAAGATCCTCTCAGCACCCAGATACCCCAGTATCCACAGGGGGGGAGAGGGGGGACGAGGGCGGGATAGCCCTACATTTTCCTGAGTGGTTCCTGCCTCTATCATTCCCACTCAGACCTACTTTTTTGAATGCCTTGTCTGTAGGCGCTCTCTCTCTCTCTCGCCTACCCATTCTCTTACTGTGGTTACCATCTACCGGCCTCCTGGTCAAATCACCTCATTTCTCTCTGAGTGGGCAGACCTGGCCTCTACCACTCAACTCCTCCTCAGTGACCTCAATATACATTTAGACTCTCCTTGCTCCTCCTCTGTACTCTTCTGTGACCTCTGCAACTCCCTCTCCCCGTCCATCCTCCCCTCTGGCCCAACTCACTCAATGTCTTGATCTCCTCTGATCTCCCCCTCTCCATCCCTCTGACCACTCCTCTCTCCTGGAGCAATCACTCCCTCCTCTCATCTCATCTCTCCCTCTCTTATCCCCAAGCAAGCCTACCCCAACACTGCCACCTACCTTCTCGGACATCCGGCCCATGAAGCGTGCATCAGTTGAGGCTTTTGCCGCCACTTTCTCTCCCCTCCCCTCCACCTTTGGCTGTCTCACATTCTGACACAGCCCCGTCTCTGCTCTACTCTTCAATTTCTGATCCGCTTGATGCTCTTGCCCCTGTCATGAGGATCCGTTTGAAGTCCAAAGCCAAGTGCAATTCCTGGTATGACTCTGACCTAGCTATACTTAAATGTAAGTGTAGGGCATCTGAGAGGAAATGGAGGACTTCCTATTCATCCTCTGACAAACTGGCCTGTCGCCTGCTACAAAAGCAATACCGACTCTGTCCTCACCAAAAAGAGAGTCCACATTCAAGCTTGTGTCTCTGCCGCATCTAACAACTCGGCCGAACTCTTTAAAATCTGCAAGGAGCTGGCCAACCCTGCTGCAGTCTCTACCCCTCCTGTTGCCTCCCAGTCTCTTTACAATGCCCTCGCATCTCACTTCATTTAAAAAACCCAGGACATCCTGTCCACCCTCTCCACCCACACCCCTCTCCATCTGTCCTTGCTGACCCTCCTTTAGCCACTCCCTGTAACGCTCACCTGATTCCCACGGAGGCGCTGGTCTAGGCAGGAAGGAGTCTGTGACTCGAAAAGTGATGTGCAGGACTTGATTGGCTTCTGGGGCTGAGCCTCTTCGCACTGTGTGTCGAACTCGAAGGGTGAGATTTCTGCAGATGAAAGAATATATGGGGTTAAAGATCTGGGCAATTGAGTGTCCTCTCTCTCTCTCTCTCTCTCGTCTAGCTTCTCCGTAGAGTCCCCAGGTAAACGTGCTCACCTTAGATAGGTGAATGCTGGGCTCTCCATCTGCGTCTGGTGCAGGGTGCCGTTGCCAGTTCCTTCACTGGGTGAAACGTAGGCCTCTTAACATCAGAGGATCGCAACCGCCGTTAACAGCACGAGCGGTGAGCTTCCGGACACCTTTTAGTCCATATAGTCTTTAGGTGCGTGGACACGTAAGTATTGAACAGGGCTAATGTCTCTTCTTTTGTCTTTCAGATGCTGGGTTGCAGTATTGAAAACATCCGGAATTCGCGAATTGCCGGTGAGTAACAACTATGCTTTTGTCTCCACAGGCGGAGGTGCAGCGTGAAGAAATGGTCGCTGCCGATGGACCAGGTAAGGAATGCGTTGCATGTGAAGTCGTCGTGCTAACCTGTTGTTTCTTGTTTTTTACAGGCGCTGCTGAAGACTGGATACTGGAATGGTAAGTATGGTTCTTGCTGGTACAGGATCGGAAGAAGAAAAGCTGGAACAGACTCGGTGAGCGTTCTGCTGCAGATGCAGAATAACGCGAAGCACGCTTCATCAATCGGGTGTGGTTTAAATAGCCTAGGAGTGATGAGGCGTCTTCCTCCACGGCCCCGCCTAGGTAAGAAAAGAGTTCCTGTTCCAGAAGAGTTCCAGTGTTGTATCCAGGGCGTGGAGCTTGCCCCACCCAGGTAAGAAAATAGTTCCGGCTTACAGAGGATTCCTATGTAGCTGGTAAGTAAGCAGCATGGTCTGCTGCAGGTAAGTCCACCCAAGCATCTTCACATATAGTATGAGCCCGGCGCTTCCAGTGCCGGGACCGATGGCTTTGATGAGCCTGGTGCCACTGGCGCCAGGACAAGGTCCAAAAGGTCCCAGTAGGGACGGGCTGGTGCCTAGGCTTAGGATTAGGGGCCTGCTTCCAAGGACGTTGGGCTGGTCCTGGCTCCTTGGAAGCAGTGATCATGACAGCACCCCCCCTCAAGGCCCCTCCTAAGCGTGTCTTCTCTGGGGGTTTTGGCTTGTCGGGGTGATTCAGATGGAATTTCTTGACCAGACGAGGTGCGTGGACATATTCTGAGGGTTCCCAAGATCTTTCCTGGGGGCCGTATCCTTTCCAATCAATCAGGTAATATAATTTAGATTTGGCGATTTTGGAGTCTAGGATGTTCTTTACTTCGAATTCAAGTTCTCCTTCTACCAAAACAGGTTCTGGGAGTTTAGTCAATCGGGTTTCTGGTTGTACTGGTTTTAATAAGGAGACATGAAAGACTGGATGTATTTTCATATGCGCAGGTAATTCCAATTTGACAGCCACCGGATTAACTATGGCAGAGATGAGATGGGGTCCAAGGTATCTTGGGATGAAGGTGCGGGGTCCTTTTAGAGGCAGGTGCTTAGTGGATAACCAGACCTGGTCTCCTACTGCGTAGTGAGGGGCTTCTTTACGGTGTCGATCTGCTCCTTTTTTGAATTGAGCTTTAGCTCTTTGCAGATGGGCAGTGGCTTCCTTAAAAGCACGAGTGATCTCCGAGTGCAAGTAATCCACAGCAGGTGTTTCGAATTCTTGGGGAGGATCCAGGTTAGAGGTTCTAGGATGGTGTCCGTATAATAGGAAGAAGGGAGTCTTCCCGGTTCCAGAATGAGTCGAATTGTTGTAAGCGTATTCAGCGATCCAAAGAATATCCTTCCAAGGGTTTTCAGTTTGTTGGAGCATGCAACGTAGATATTGCTCTAAAGTCTGATTTGTCCGTCAGTTTGGGGATGGTGACTGGTTGAAAGTCTTACATCAATTTGGGATAGACGACAGCAACTTCGCCAAAAGTGGGAGATGAATTGACTTCCCCTATCGGAGACCAAAACCGAGGGAAAACCGTGTAACCGAACAATGTTTTCTAAGAATTCTCGGGCCAATACTGAAGCTGAAGGTAGGCCCTTCAGGGGAATGAAGTGAGCCATCTTTGAGAATAGATCCACGACTACTAAAATGGTATTATACCCCGAGCATGGAGGTAAGTCCGTGATGAAATCCATGGACAGGGTATGCCATGGACAGGGAGGGATGTCTAATGGGTGTAATAGGCCGGCTGGTTTCTCCTTCTGACTTTTATTCTGGGCACACACACCGCAGGAGATTACAAAGTCTCTAATATCCTTCTTCCATGATGGCCACCAGAAATGTCTTTTGATCTTTTCCATGGTTTTGGTAATGCCAGGGTGACCCTCCATTAGAGAGTCGTGATAACAGGAGATTACTTGTTTTTGTATTTTCTCACAGGGCAAGTACAATCGTCCTTGGAAATATGGTAGGTCTTCATCCACTGAGAATTCTTTTCCCTTTAATTGCCAGTCCTGCAAATCGGCCGGATTTAGGAGTGATTTGATTGTAGTCTTGATGTCTTCAAAGGATTGAGCGCTGACCAAACCCAAAATCCTTTGTTCTGGGATTATGGGTATTGGTTCTGGATTGGTCAAATGTTCATCTACTGCCATTCGGGAGAGAGCATCTGCTTTTCCGTTTTTACTGCCTGGTCGATAAGTAATTATAAAGTCAAACTCAGCCAGAAACAGAGCCCAGCGAAGCTGTCTGGAAGACTGAGCTTTGGCTGTCTTCAGATGTTGTAAATTGCGGTGATCAGTCATTACGGTGACTGTGTGTCTGGCTCCCAAAAGATAATGCCGCCAGGCTTTAAAGGCCGATCTGATGGCTAAAAGTTCCTTGTCTGTAATTGAATAGTTGATCTCGGGAGCCGAGAATTTGCGGGACTAAAAGGCTACAGGATGTAATTGGTGTTTGACCGGATCTCTTTGTGATAAAACTGCCCCCATAGCAAGACTAGAAGCATCCGTTTCCACGATGTAGGGGAGTTCTGGACGAGGATGTTTTAGAACAGGTGCAGAAATGAATTTAGCTTTTAAGTCCTGAAAAGCTTGTTCTGCTTCAGTAGACCACTCAAAACGTTTGTTCTTCTTTAACAGAGCGGTGATGGGCTGGACTATCCGAGAGAATTCAGGAATGAATCTGCGGTAAAAGTTAGCGAAGCCTAACATGCTTTGAACTCCTTTTACAGAGGTTGGTGATGGCCACTTAATGATTGCATCGACTTTCTTTGAATCCATATGGACTCCGTCAGGTGACAATATGAATCCCAGGAACTCAACTTCAGTTACGTTGAAAACGCATTTTTCAAGCTTAGCAAAAAGGTTATGTTGACGCAATCTCTCGAGAACCTCTTTGACGTGTCTCTGGTGTTCCTCTTCAGATGATGAATAGACGAGGATGTCATCAATGTAGACAACAACACACACATCTATGAGTTCTCTAAGGACATCGTTCATAAAATACTGAAAAGCGGCAGGAGCGTTACAAAGTCCAAAGGGCATCACTTGATATTCGAACAGCCCATACTTGGTGCGGAATGCCGTCTTCCATTCATCGCCCTCTTTTATTCGTACCAAGTGGTAGGCTCCTCTGAGATCCAACTTTGTATAAATACATGCGTCTTTGACTTGGTCCAGGAGTTCAGGGATCAAAGGTAACGGGTATCTGTTTTTAACGGTGATTTGATTCAGGGCGCGGTAATCTATGCAAGTCCTAAGGTCTCCTTCCTTTTTCGGAACAAAGAACAAAGCCGAGGAAGCTGGAGATTTTGAAGGACGGATAAACCCGTTAGCTAGGTATTGGTCCAGATATTGTCTGAGGTGAAGATTCTCTGGCTCGGTGAGGGCATAAATCCTACTACAAGGAGGAGTTGTTCCGGGTATCAGGTCTATTTGACAGTCGTAGGACCTATGAGGAGGCAGGGTGTTAGCTTGGTCCTTCCGAAAGACGTCTTGTAATTCCTGGTATTCGGGAGGTAATTTGGGAACCTCGGAAGAGATCGCTGCCAGTGAAACATCAGGCCGAGGATATTAAGTGGTAAAACATTCTGGAAACTGAACCGTCTTTGCTCGCCAATCGATCTGAGGATTGTGCTTCTCTAACCAAGGAATTCCCAGAATGATCTGGAACTGAAGGGCCTTGATTACATCGAACACGATTTTCTCCCGGTGTCCATCTTGGCTCACTAACGTCACTTCTTGGGTGGCATGCGTTACTGGTCCGGAGGCTATCTCCGTGCCATCCACTGTAGTAATGACGTCTTTTACTGCCTTAGGGACAAGAGGTAGATTCATCCTTGATACCATTTCACGGTCCACATAATTACCGATTGCTCCGCTGTCGATGTAAACTTCAATTGCATGCAAACGATCCGGACGTTCTGGGCTAATGAGGACCATAGGCACCACGAAATGCGAGGTCACGGGACAGATTTTAACGCTCGGCAAGAGGACCTCTACACTTGTCGGGCTAGGTCGTTTCCCTGCTCAGAATTTTGGGTACAGGTATCTGCGGCTCCTACAGCCTTCTTAGCTGGCTTCACTGGGCAGTCTCGAAGAAAGTGCCCCGAGTTCCCGCAATAGAGGCATAATTGCAGCTGTCTTCTTCTTTCCCGCTCCTTTTGAGTTAGAGGTCCTTTCATGCCCCCTAGTTGCATGGGTTCCACGGTGTCGGCTCCCCTAGTAGAGGTCTGTGGACTAGAAAATACTCGGGTATCAAATTTGGAACGATCAGCCTTCCTGTTCTGTAATCGGTGGTCTAATTGGACAACTAAGTCAATATAGTCTGAGCATTCTTGTGGAGGATTCACAATTTGAGCTAACACATCCTTGAGCTCTCCACGCAGGCCTCTGTAGAAAAGCGTTATTCTTTTATCCTCCGGCCATTGAGTTTCCACTATAAGTCTATTGAATGAGGCAATATAAGTCAAGAGGTCTTGATTACCCTGTCGTAACGAAAGGAGTTCATTGTCCAAGGCCTGCCCCTGGGCATGTCTTGCGAACAGTTTCTCCATGCTGGACTGGAAGGCCTGAAAATCGTGAAGGACCGGATCATCCTGAGTGACCAAAGGGATCGACCAATCTGTGGCACTGCCACTGAGATAAGAAAGCACGAAAGCCACCTTGGTCTGGTCTGTTGGAAAGGCAGCTGGGCGACATAAGAAGTGTAGGCGGCACTGGTTGATACACTGCAAATTTCTTTGGGTCACCAGAAAAGCGTTCGGGTGGAGCCAAAGGCACATTACCGGGTAGATTGATTTGCACTGGATTTGAGGATGCTAAAGGGTAATTTACTCCTGGAGCGGGCAAAGGAGTCTGTCCTGCCTGTGTTTGTAGTAATTGCCTAGCGAGGTCTTCCGTTCGCTCCTTGGATAGTATCAGCTCTCTTCTCAAAGAGTTTGTTTCCTGACAAGCATGTACCTCTGCTCTTAGTTCCCCAAGCAATCGGGCCAGTTGGTCTGTGTCCGAGGTTTCCATTGCGCCTGGGTAGGAGTTTTGTGGTTGGCTTCGCGTTCTGTAACACTCACCTGATTCCCACGGAGGCGCTGGTCTAGGCAGGAAGGAGTCTGTGACTCGAAAAGTGATGTGCAGGACTCGATTGGCTTCTGGGGCTGAGCCTCTTCGCACTGTGTGTCGAACTCGAAGGGTGAGATTTCTGCAAATGAAAGAATATATGGGGCTAAAGATCTGGGGCTTTCCCCTTTCCCCTTTCCCCTTTCCCTTCCCCTTCCCCTTCTCCTTCTCCTTCTCCATAGAGCCCCCAGGTAAACGTGCTCACCTTAGATAGGTGAATGCTGGGCTCTCCATCTGCGTCTGGTGCAGGGTGCCGTTGCCAGTTCCTTCACTGGGTGAAACGTAGGCCTTTTAACATCAGAGGATCGCAACCGCCGTTAACAGCACGAGCGGTGAGTTTCCGGACACCTTTTAGTCCATATAGTCTTTAGGTGCGTGGACACGTAAGTATTGAACAGGGCTCGGAATAATGCTTTGTTCTATTTGTTTTGCAGGGCCCTAGCGTTAGAAGATGGTATGAAGAGAGCCAAAGCTGGAGCCAGAGCCTTGGAAAGAAGCGCTTGGAAATGCGTGAGTATATGCAAGCGCTTTAACTGTCTCTTTCCTTCACAGCTGTGAGTTCGTGCTGAAGAGGTGATGAAAACGCCGGAGTAGTTGCAGGCGCTCTATTGTGGAGAGCGCGATGGGCGTAAGTAAATACCTGTCTAATGTCTCTTCTTTTGTCTTTCAGATGCTGGGTTGCAGTGTTGAAAACATCCGGAATTCGCGAATTGCCGGTGAGTAACAACTATGCTTTTGTCTCCACAGGCGGAGGTGCAGCGTGAAGAAATGGTCGCTGCCGATGGACCAGGTAAGGAATGTGTTGCATGTGAAGTCGTCGTGCTAACCTGTTGTTTCTGGTCTTTTACAGGCGCTGCTGAAGACTGGATACTGGAATGGTAAGTATTGTTCTTGCTGGTACAGGATCGGAAGAAGAAAAGCTGGAACAGACTCGGTGAGCGTTCTGCTGCAGATGCAGAATAACGGGAAGCACGCTTCATCAATCGGGTGTGGTTTAAATAGCCTAGGAGTGATGAGGCGTCTTCCTCCACGGCCCCGCCTAGGTAAGAAAAGAGTTCCTGTTCCAGAAGAGTTCCAGTGTTGTATCCAGGGCGTGGAGCTTGCCCCACCCAGGTAAGAAAATAGTTCCGGCTTACAGAGGATTCCTATGTAGCTGGTAAGTAAGCAGCATGGTCGGCTGCAGGTAAGTCCACCCAAGCATCTTCACATATAGTATGAGCCCGGCGCTTCCAGTGCCGGGACCGATGGCTTTGATGAGCCTGGTGCCACTGGCGCCAGGACAAGGTCCAAAAGGTCCCAGTAGGAACCGGCTGGTGCCTAGGCTTAGGATTAGGGGCCTGCTTCCAAGGACGTTGGACTGGTCCTGGCTCCTTGGAAGCAGTGATCATGACACTCCCCACCATCCTTCTCGTCCTTTCCTCTTTTCTTCCCTGATGAGGTCGCTAGACAAGTTTGATCTATGAAAGACTCGTCAAAACAGGTTCATCCCTGTTCCTCAAAAACCATCAAGGACCACATTGACACCCTCGCTCCGGCCCTTGCTGATTTTTGCAACCACTCCTTTGCCTCGGGATCCGTCCCCTCTGCTCTGAAGCACTCCTTTGTGCATCCTCTTCTCAAGAAACCCACAGCTGATCCTTGTTGTCCAGCTAACTATTGCCCAATTTCCATTACTCCCTTTCTGGGCAAACTCCTGGAAAAGTTAGCTATATCTCTGCTTAACCTTCATTCCAATTCTGTTGGCTGTCTCCATGACCACCAGTCTGGCTTCAGAGCTGCCAGAAGCACGGAAACTGCTCTCCTGCACATCCTTGAAGATCTGCTCTCCAACCTTGACTCCAACATTCCCTCTGTCCTCATCCTCCTCTATCTCTCTTCTGCCTTCGACACAGTCAACCATACCATCCTGCTCAACCTTCTCCGTGAAAACCTGGGTATCGCTGATCAGGCTCTGGCCTGGCTGACCTCTTTCCTCTCAGATTGACCCTCCCAAGTCCAACTTGGGTCCTTCCTTTCATCTATCTTCCTCTCTACCTGTGGTGTTACCCAGGGGTCTAACCTCTCGCCCTGGCTTTTCAACCAATACCTGGCAACTCTCGCCCACTGAATTGCTGGTACCTCCTTTCTCCTGCTCTTCGCTCCTCTACCTCCAACTCCCTCAGGGTCAGTCGTTTTTCAAAGAAACGAGCTGGGGTAGATCTCCGTCTCAGCTGGGGCCTCCCTCTGAAACAGCCTCCCTGCCACTCTAAAACTTGAGAACTATCTCTGGTTCCGTAAGCAACTCAAGACCTTCCTCTTTTCTTCTGCCTTCGCTCCCCCTCTCCCCTGCTGATCTGTTCTCTCTTAGCACCGTGCACCTGGCCACCCTCTGTCCTCCGGGCCCCGGTACCTGCTCACCCTGCCACCCTCCCGCACTGCCTCCCCTTTTTCTTCTTGCAAATTGCTGGCTGCACTACCACTGTTGACTTTATTATTTATTTATTGTTATTTACCTGTTTCTCCCCTGCTTCGCACTTTCCACTTCTCCCACCTTCCATGCACTTGCACGTTCTCAATGTCACTGGGCCTAGTAAGATCGCCGTTTTGTTATCCCCTGTTCACCTCCCTTGCCTTGCCGCGCTCTGAAACACTTGTGTACAAGCGCAATAGAAATAAAATATCAATATCAATAAACCATCTACAGCAATCATGCGAGAGACTGGGAAAGGCTATGCAATTTAAATTACAAGAAATACATAGAGAGGCAACACGCCGGCCGGAGATAAGCCAGGACGGCTACTAGCATGGCTGTACAAAAGTGAAACACCGAGACCGACGATTAGAGCGATACAAGGAGAGTGAGGACAGGCAATTGATATCCAGGAAGGGGTGAATGAAGGGTTTTTCGAGTTTTATAGATTATTGTATGGAGATACAGAAGAAGGGAATGATAGCGAGATAGTGGAAATCTTAGAAGACATTGGCCTACCAAAATTAAGTGCTGAAAAAAAAAGGACTTGGACGTCCCTGTCACACTTGATGAATTAGAAGCAGTGATCAAGGAATTGCCCACTTGCAAAGCCCTGGGCTCGGATGGACTTCCTAGCGAGTTCTACAAAACATAAGACAGAAGTGCTTCCCCCACTACTGGCCATGTTAAATGAAGCTCTCGAAGTTGGGACGCTGCCAGAGTCCCTAAAGGAAGCGATAATCATTCCGATTCTTAAACCTGGCAAGCCAAGCATGGAGCGCGGATCGTACAGACCGCTGTCCATGCTGAACCAGGATAGTAAAATACTCAGGGCTGTGTTGGCCAGGAGACAGAAGGGTTATAAGCAAACTTATACATCGTGATCAAACTGGATATGTCCCACATAGAAATATATCAGACAACCTTAGGAGGCTTCACTGGGTCATAGAACAAACAGAAGGGGAAGCACAAGAGGTCGCTATAGTCTCACTGGACCCAGTGAAGGCCTTCGATTCCATGAAATGGCCATGGCTGATAGCGGCCTTGCGGGAATATGGTATAGGGCCCGAGTATCTAAAATGGGTTAAACTACTATATAGCTCACCACTAGCCAGGGTAAAGACTGGAGCGGTTATCTCGGGGAGATGGCAATTAAGCAGAGGTACCAGACAGTGGTGCCCTTGGTCCCCGATGTCATATTTCCTTGCATTAGAGCCCCTAGCGATATACCTCAGATAACAGTAAGAAGAGGTGGGGATACACACGAATGGAGGGCCACATCTAATATCGTTATATGCGTATGATATGCTGTTAAAGATACCCGGAGGAAAACTTGCAATACATCCTAGAAGTGATGGAGCGATTCGCGTTGCTCTTGGGCCCTAAATAATTGTGCATATTCCCCCTGGGTAGGTATAAAGGGATCCTGCAGGAGCGATTACCCATTCTACAAATACCCTGGGAGACCACAACCTTCCGATACCTGGGGATAGATATCTACCACTCAGTGGAGGACGAACATAAACACAACACAGAAAAGGTTATAACAAATCGAAAACAGCATAAGATTCTGGTCCAAGCTCCCTTTGGCCATGGTGGGGAGGGCGGCCCTGTTGAAAATGGTTGTATTACCAAGGCTGATGCACTTTTTTGGAAACATACCATATATGATACCGAAACGATTTTTTGCCAAACTCCAGAGCATACGCAGAGGCTTTATCTGGCACAACACTAGAAACAGGATAGCCCTCAGGAAATTACAAAACACATATGACAAAGGAGGCATAAAACTCCCCAATTTTGAGGTTTATTACTGGGCCAGTCCGCTACAATATGTGGCCAAATGGCTATCGGAAGACCCAACAGCGCAGTCCAGACTACTGAGGTCAGAGTGTTACCCATTCTTCTTGAAAGAATGGATATGGTTGCCCAAATTGGAGGTAAAGGGGGGCCCGAGGATGTTGGAACTGGGATGGCAGATGTGGCGGAAAGCCTGCCGGGCCATGGAGAACCTGACCCTGTGCTCCCCTCAAATACCACTAGTAGCACTGACTAAAGGGGACGTGCAACTGAGGAAAACAATACGCATGCACTGGGAATCGGTGGGCATTGCAACAATGGGAGACATATGGCAAGATGGGAAAATACTGGAGTTTGACGCATTGGTAGAATAAACAGGCCTACATCAAGGGCAATACATCACATATACTAGACTGGTGCGACGAGTCAAAGAAATGTGGTCTGAAATAGTGCTAGAAGACCAGCCGGATGCAACCATTGAAACAATCTATGACATTACAGAGTGAGGGCACGAGGTCTCCCGAATTTATGAACTACTGATGAGCAGGGTGGGGAAAGAGGTAACACAGTTAACACGGGAGTGGGAAGAGGAAGTGGGAGAATGCATGAACGATGGGCTGTGGGAAGAGAGCTCAACAATATAAAAAGGTGTCCAGAAATGCAAGGATGCAACAAATCCAGTTATACGTAACACAGAGCATACATGACCCCCCCAGAGGATAGCCAGATTTAAAAACGCAGGAATACAATCATGCCCCAAATGCAGAGACGTGAATGCAGAAATGACGCATGCCCGGAAATCAGTAAATTCTGGAAAGTAGCCCACCGCTTGACAGAAAAGAGGATCCCGCTGGATGTAGATTCGGTGTGGGCATGCATATTGAGGGGGTTCCCCAGACCACGCAAGCTAAAGCATGTAAGCAAACTCAAAGACCTGGCTTACATACTGGCCAAACGTAGGACTGCTATGGGTTGGAAAGCATGTGGTAGGCCAAAGTTAGAGGTGTGGTGGAATGACCTCAAGAAGTGGGCCGAAACTGAAACGGTGGTATGGACCGAAGCAGCCAGTGGGGGGGGGCGGGGTGGAGGCAGATACATTGACGGCACTTAGTGGCCACATTGGTCGGGTCCACCCAGGTATGTTTAAGCAAAGACGATATTTCCCAGGGGACGGAAGAGGGAACATCCCAAGAGGATATAATGGCGGAAGGCGGAACGGAGTAGGCTCGAGTTAAGGGAGGGAGGGAGGGAGGGTAAGGGATAGGTAGCGGCTATAGCGGAACGAGAAGAGTAATATTCAAATAATGTATGACATTTACCGCCAAGTTTTGTTGTTTGTATGTCGTTTGGTGGTTATAGAAATAAAAATGTTTTTTAAAAAAAAACTGGAGGAATGTTTAGATCCTAGGTTTGTAAATGTATTTTAGATATAGATTTAGATAAAGACCGTTTTTGTACTGGAAATGATTGAGAACTGGAAGGTTTTCAATTTTACTCTTTATTGTGTTTATTTTGTATTGATGAATTTGCTAAAACATGTTTATGTAAATTTGGCTGCAATTTGCTTATTTTTGTGCTGTGAAAATTACAAGGTGCAAGTCTTAAAAAACTATATGCGCCAAAAAACAATGTAATTCAATCTCCTTTCAAAATGCCACAGCTACATACACACAGTGTCCATCATCTCTTCTAGAACAAACATGAGGACTGAAGTGCATTGTTTGATGAAGGGATGTGGGGCTCCAAAGCACATAACACACTTACATTAGAATAAAATATGCTGTACCTTATCACATGTGCACACTGGTGCCATACAGTCACTGGCCACACACATTTATGGGCCACCCATCAGCCAATTGAGATTAAACCTATATTGAACCATGTTTCCAGGGATTAGAACAATTCTGAGGTGGTTAAGTCATCCTTTTCATTTCAGACAGTTGCCCATCCACGAGACACTCCTGATGTAGTGGGCCCATTCAAAACAGAGCAAATGGAAATGTTACAGGAGATCGAAACGATGGCTTCTAGAAAAGATACAAGCCTGCAAAAATTCTAGCATAATGCACTTCAACTAGAAGCAAGAAAAGAAAAGCCAGAGATAAATTTATTCACCAAACTGGAATTATTTTGATGGGGGAATGACATCAAGCCGAATGAGAAGCTGGTATCAATTCAATTAGGCGAAGCCAAGTTACGGATGGGAATATGCAACGGATGGAGAACCACCCGAGAGCCCCCTCTGTAAGAATAATGCAATTATACTGTCCAAAAGTGGACTCCCTTCAGCCCTGAACCCCAACCCCAATCCAGCTCCAAGGGAATCCAGTGACACAGAGGCAAATATGAGGACAGGGTGGAACACTGAACCTACAAAAGGAGGCCAGAGACAGGTATCTTACAGCAGTGTAGCAAAAGGAGAGGATCTTGTCAGAAGGCATAAAGGTGTCAATTCACATTCCCACACCTCATCCAGTGCAAGCAACTGGGAAGACAAGTAAGCCCTACAAAGGCAATGTATTAATAATGGACAACCAGGGTAGTCCTTCCCAGAATATCTTGAAGCAAGCCACAATACGAAAGAAAATATTGTTCAGGGCTCAAAGGTAGTGGAGAAACTACAAGAAGCGAGGAGGATACAGGAAAGAGTAGAGGGCAGACCAGGCAAACCGACTGCTGAAAAGGACAAACGGGAGAGTAAGGAGCAAGCAATCAAAGCACCATGTTTATGGTAAACAGAGGCTGATCCATTCAGCCACCCAAGTCAAACTAGGGACACGAAGTTCAAGACAGTCAGATGAAACAGAGTTCCAGGCTCATTGTAAGAGAAATTAAAGGTGGTGTGGTTGTCCAACAGATCTTTAAGTACTTTTTCTTTACTCAATCACGAAGAGATATAAAAAGGCATGTTTCCTGAAAACGTGTCTAAAAGGCTACAAGACTATGAACGGATACAAAACAACTGTGTAATTACAGATGCATCATAAGACCTGAGGCACTCAAAGAAATTGCAATCTAAGAAAATCTTGATAATTTCAAACAGTGTATCAGCCCAAAAGTTCAGTTTGCATCACTTGGTTGATACACTTGTGGAATTTGGCCAAGCGAGCAGAGCTTATGAAGCAACTCTTTCCTCAACCATTAATGCTGCGAAACGAAGCGTGGACGTTTTGAGAAACCACAAGGTGTCTCACCCGCTAGTCCTCAGGGATCGGTCATCCAGTTGGTCAGGACGTGGCCATCGCATTTGGATCCAATTCCTGGGGGGTGGACCAGTGCGGGAGGATCATCTAGATGAGGGGTCTTCGGCAGTGGGACATCGGACTGTGAGACACGGTATCCCCTTCCCTGTAACACCTTTCCCGCATCCTACCAGGTACGGTACTAAGGAACACAACCCCCTTCCTGACACAAACACTTAGTCCGTTTTCGCTCACTGTGAGCTGCCCGTGACAAACACCAGAGCTTTATACATGACATGCCCCAATACAATGGTCAGGCAATTACTGACCATTACACACACCCGACTCCCATCACACTTCCCAACACAGAAAAAAGGCAAAGCACGAAAGCACACTCTGAGTAAGGCAAAACACAAAGGAAGCAGCAGTTCCAAGATGGCAGTTTAATACAAGGAGAAAGACGGCGAGACCAGAGAGGGTTGCAAAGAAGGAAGTGCCCTTGACCTTTTCAGACCGTTATGTTCGTGAATCTTAGAAAATAAGAAACCTAAGACCGGGGACTAAATCTGAAGCAGCCTGCATTGTGTGTCTGAGGTTACCGGGGCTCTCCTGCATTGATAACCAAGGCGGGGAGGAATGGTTGCCACTGTGGTACTGTCCTATGCTCCTACATCATAGCAGCGCCAGTAAATACAGCACTAAAGACAGCCAGCCGGTGAGTCAGAGCGACTGATACTAGACCATCCTGTGTTTGAATCAAGGTTGCAAGCGGCAACATTGTATAAAGAAATCTAAAACAAACCATGTGTGACAAGTTTGTAACGAGCGACACAAATATAATTAAAAACCAGAGGAGTAACTGAACTTTGGAGGCCAAGAAAGATACCCTAGACAGAGTGGTCTGGCACCACGTGGGTGCTCATTCAAAGGTCTCCGTAAGGTATCCAACTGGTTGGCAACTGTCCAAGGATATTGTGAGATCCAAGTGGTCCTGCAACGGGTCAAGCTAAATCCTGTGCACATTCGAAAGTCTTCGATAGTTTAACGTGAACTGAAATTGGTCCAAGCCCAGCTGAGGGAGACTAATTGTGTAAAAAGGGAACCATCTGGGCCCGGCTGAGAGGGATCCGGGGTGAACCGTGAGTCACCCGAGAAAGAATGTTCACTGAACATTGTAAAAAGGGGGATCTGAGCCCAGAAGAGGGGGATTCACAGTAACGATCGTGACCAAAGGGATAGGAGCCCGGCTGAGGGGGATCCAGGCTGCATCGCATGAATTGAGTGCTTATAAGAGGAAAGAAACTTTGTTTTTTGTTACCTCAGAACCTCTGAATCAAGAAACCTTGATGAGTAAAGAGACTTGGGCACAGAAGGCCCTGATGCTGGTAATGGAACTTCATCCTCGTGCCAAAGAAGCCATAGTGTGTGCTTTACTCAAGTGAACTGCCTTGTCCCGTGGGGAAGGGAGACCAACAGCCTAAACATCCGGACATATCATTTTGTGAACACTTTCTTTTTCATGACCATTACCCCACACTATTTGTATTGGTCATGCGTTAAGATTTGGCAATAGTTTTTTTTTTTAAGTACAGTCCTTTATTTTGACACAACACGACTAAGAGCATTTTCTATTTGATGGCCATAGCTTGCTCCCATCTATAGATTTAGGGTTAGATTGTTGGAAGTTCAATAAACACCCTTGAACTGTGGTCAGTTGTGTGTTTTTGCTGTTGATACCATGCCTTCCTTACAATGTAATCTAGGTGCTGCAGCGAACTGTCCAACATCTACAGTAAATTATTATCACCAGTCAGGCTCATAACAAGCATGAAGCGAGTCCTACATCTCTCATCCTGAGAAATGGCACAACCACATTGCTACCTAGCAATAATTAAATAGTATTGGAGCTGAGGGTTGCCCACACTTTGCTTTATGCATCAGGAGTCTGGTGCCAAGTCGATGCGCTGGGGGGAGACCCATAATTCCTGTGTGGACCAAATGGCTCAACAGTTCGATTCAGCGCTGTGCCTTCTTTCGCCTCTAGGTAATCCAATGTGGAGATTGACCAAAATTAATATTTCAATTGGTGGCTTGCTCAGCGGCATTGGTGAAAATATAGCAAACCAAAGGGTGTGCCCCTAAAGAGGAACAATAGCTGGGATAAAAATAGAGAAGCCAAAGGATTTCTAGTTCCCTATACTATTAAAAATGGTTTAGAATAAAGAAATGAATATCAGTATCGATCCTACAGTGTTATGGTCCCTACCATACTCACACAGTAGTCATGAACATATGTACTATGATATGATAGGAGCCATTTATAATGCACCTGTACACAAGTGTTTCTAGGCGCTATTTGAAATTATATTTATTTAATTCAAGTTGTGCAAAAAAAGAATTTAAAAAATGGTAGATAATCAGAGAAAAAAATAACAAATTATTTAACATCAGTACATAATCAAGTGCTGAAATATATAGTGCATACGCGATCATCAATAAAAACATATGACCAAACACTTGGACAAAAACTAACAATTTGAAATGTTACACAAAATGTGCTTACATTTCCAATTAATCCTTATGCAAGTATCGAATACATAGATTAAGACATGGCCATCCATTTGGACATTGGTCACATTGGTCAAGTGAATACATCAATTGATTGGACATCGGTGTCAAATTTCATTAGACAAAATGAATTCATCAATTTATTGAACATCAGTCACATCGGTCGAATTCATTAGACACAAGTCACATTGGTCGGGTCAATATATAAATTCACTGGGCATTGGTGAAATTGGTGAAAACATGACACCAGTTTCAGTGAGTAGGCAACTAGAGCACACTGTCACATGCAGCATCAGTGCTGAAATTCCGACAATAAAGGCAATCACAGAGTTATGACTATTGTGTCTCCTTCTGAAACAGGTCCTCACCTTGCTGGCAGGCAGCAATCAGAAGTTGTCATCCAATGGTCGACTCTAGTCAAAAGCAAAACCCAGCCGCGATTCTCTATGTGGGTACTTAGCATATGCATAAATGTGTCACTCTAACCCATGTTCATCAATATTGTGGGGTGGGTAAATAAGCGGTCCATTTGGAGTACTCGACAATCAGATTGGGAAAGAACGCTGGAGGATATCCGGAATCATTTGGGAACAGCCCTATCCTATCACCAGGAACAGTCAACTCTCTTCAGACGTGCAAGTGGATTGGGCTACGAATAGAGCCATGCAAATCTCGTTTCAACATGTTTTGATATGAACTGCATGGGTGCTTGGAGGTAAAAGATGAAACTGTCTAGGTAGACTGCAGGAGGAGGGGTGCTGAAGCAGAAATCTTGCTATGTGGACGTTATCCTGCCTGAATGCTGAACATTCACCTTCTGTTTTAAAGGCTTAAGAAAGGCTGCCTGCCAGGTTCTGTAATGACACCCAGTGACCCACTTCTCTTTTGTGCTGTAATCGCAGCAAGAGAACAATGAGCTATTCAGATGCAACACACAATGCTATAAAATGGAGACAAATCCATCAACTGTGAGCTTTCTTTTTACTTACTTTTTTTTACAGAACATTTCCCGGAAATTCAATGAAAACGCAGCTTAACAACAAATGGAAAACGGACGAATAAATGCACCTCACTGTACTAGAGCACGAAGGCAGCTCCCACAGCTGGAACAAGCAGTGAAGCAAGAGGCTTCCAATGACCTTTGATCGACCAGTTCTCACCAACAGATACCCCAGAGCGGCAGATCGAAAACAATGCCAGGGGCATGCACAGATTCAGCCTCAAGCCATCAACGGGTCGAATAGCCCCCATATTATGAAATGCATCTCAGGAGCCAGGCTCCTTTTGAAATGGTGGCATTACTTCTGTCTGGTGAAAATGGATATAGGGAACCTGCGGATAAGTTGAGGCAAAGATACAATTTGCATCAAAAAACCCAGGTGGGGTGTGGCTTGGCCGCAGGTCGACTAATGTGTGCCCAGACCTTTGAAACTCACCATATGGACTAAACAATCTATGACAAAGGGGCTGGTAAGAGGTTCAGGAAACTTGGTGGGGTACACTTCTAAACCAAGACCCCAACGAGTTAATGTAAGTGGTTAATTGAAGCTAAGGATTCATGTTCGGTTTGGACTCCTGCATCAGCTCTCAGAGTAATGCTCAAGATAGTGGCCGCCATAATCTAATCTAAGAGGTGCCAGAGTAGCTACATCAGAGGAGTTGGGCAAGAGGGGCTCCGGGCTGATGGCAGACCTGCAAGTGCCCTTCCTATTAACCTGCGACCGAACCCCATTTCGGGGGTTCGCCTTCATCCTCCCGATTGTGGTCACCCTTGGCTGAGGCAAAGATGGTGCCCATATCACCAACTATTGGCCAGGTTCATTCTTTGAAAGCCTCCTCGTTCAGCGAGGGGGCAACATTTGAGATGGACCCAGCCGATCGCACATTTGCAGTACTCCGAACCCCAGCTCGAATCGAAGGTTCTGAATAGCTGTAGTAAGCAAAGTAATATCATCACCTTCTGTGATCATACCTGTTTTCCGGATTGCCCAGCTTATGTCTTAAGTTACCAGACTCTTAACAGAATTGTCAAAGAAATGCATCTGTGACCCCATCCCCAACCAACCTCCCTTATCCAGGGCAATTATCCAGACCAAGCAAACTCCAAACTACTTGGTTCCCCTGGGGACGATAAGCAACAGCCATGTGGTCTCACAATAGGAGGTCAGCTAAAGCAAAGGACCACAAAATATTCTCCATAAAGGATCGGAAACACCTGCCCAGGGACACCCAGGAAGATATAGCCTTTAATATGCTCAAATATGCCCAAGGGCCTCCGCGCAAGGCTCAAACGCAGCTCCAGCAACAAAGCGGAACATATGAAAAATGCCTCAGAAATTAAAACATGACATAGCAGCATCTAAATTGGACTACTGGATTTGATTCACTGATTACATAATGTGCAGAAGAGGATTGAAAATGTGGAACCTAACTTTTGTGAACACTCCCTTGCCCAAACGAATTGGAAAAAAGGCTCCTTCTGCTACAAGACCAGCGTCAGGAAGCTGAAGACAAGTTGAATTATGAAAAAACAGGACACAGCAAACATAATATTGGCCTCCAAGAAATGCCTGTAGAAATCTCTAAACACAATTTGGAAGCCTGAATTCAAGGACTCTTCCAAACAATCCTGGACGAAGCATCTTTGGAGGACTCGACTTTGGACAGAACAGAGTGTTCTTGAATTTCCAGCAAAATAATATTAGTAAGGGTCCATTTATTTCCAAACAAAGGAATTGATCCTACAGAAGGCCACATCCTAACACTAACTTTCAAGCTACTACCATTAAGCCTTTTCAAACTCTGGCTCCCAGCAACATGGCAAAACCTTGTCAGATGAAACCACTTACCTCCTGGCTCCATTAGAAGATCATCACATACAGATGAGGGTATCCCCTTTAGAATATTCATTACCTTAAAGGGTACTCACCATCAATTTACATCCTCAGAAACAGCAGCAGAATACAGAGTAAAACAACACGCAACACATCACCAGGAAACATGCAGAAAAAGAACACAGCTTAACATGTCAAAAAATGTAATCCTAAGACGCTGATGACTCGGCACAATAACTAAACAGTTAATCGATAGCACACATATGTGCGAGCTCAGAGATGAAAGGGTGTCTCTTGTTGACAACTCTTCAGCTACCCATCTACGAAGGGGACAGGTGATTCTGACCAGGCGCCCAATTGAGATCTTTTCATGGATGCAAGGCACCTTCAGCGAGCCACATGTCGTGGGTGTTCAGGGCCCACATGGTTGAAGTTGCTAAAATTACCTAAAAGGGTGGAGGTCACATATTGAACTGCAGGAGGACAACCGTGTATTCAACTAAACCCACCTTTTTTAAAATCATAGAGAAAAAAGGCATATCTTGCAGACAACAGCCACACCTATATGTATGACAACTTACATAAATCACCTCGTACTTTCATTATCATGTTTCATGTGAAAACCCACAACAAACATTAACAGACATAGGTGCAGACTAGGGGTGGCAATCTAGTTCTGCCAAAACTGAAATGTTGGATGTTAGAGTCCAAAGAACGTGTCAGTCCTTTCAAAGGATTCATCTGGCAAAGTTCAAGATCACACAGGAATACAATATGATGGCCCTTCGATGGAGGCAGGCCCCCCGCCCCCCTCACTGGACCTTATAAGATGATCCACTGACCTATTGTGACATGGAAGTCCTCCACAAACCATTGAGGCATGTTAAACACATTTTCGACTCTTGGCACACTGGGCTATACCGGTTATCCTTTCTTTAGTGGATTAAGTGTGCCCTGGAAAGACTGTCAATTTCTGGATGCGGTTTGACTTGATTTCAACGGCAATAAAATCATATTTTCTCTCCCTAAAACAGTGCACTTTCAATACTTGCAGTTTATACACTAGATCACTGAACCCCAGGTTAAGGTTGCAAGAGGCTGGAATTTAACTTACTTTGAACAGCTCTTCTCAGGGGAGGACCCACCCAGTGGAATCTCCTCTTTATGTATGGTTTTGAGACCCATCCATAGCCTTACATGCAACAATTTCACAAGGATCTAGGCGTTTGCTGATTTGGCATGACAAAACATCTGGTCAAAAGCCGCAAATCCATCTCCCCGTTTCCAAATATCTGAAAACAGCTACAAACAATGTTTGTTGGGATCTCACTCCTAGGTTTACCAAAATGTTTCAAAAGGCATAATCGCTCAATTGGAGGTGTTCCTTAGACCAAGGAACCCTATTGCATATTTGGTGGACCTGTTGTATGGCACAACCATCTTGGAAAGACATTCTCTTACATCAAAAAAATAAATTACATGGATTTACATCTTAATCCACAAACTATCAGCCTTGGGAATGAAAGTTCTGATTGGAAATGATAATTGATTAGCCAGAGCACTAAACTGATAACTCATATTCTAGTTGCAGGGACAGAGGATAGAACACATCCACTCTTTAACAAATACCAAACAGCTTGCTTCAAGGACACAGAATAAAGCAATGACAAACATAAACCACACCAGCATGGCCGCAACACGCACCAACTTACTGCACCAACTAGAGAACAAAACAATTTCTGTCTGATCCTGCCACAATCAGACCTTGGGCCTGCCACGCACAGGAATTACCCGCCACAGCATTGGGTTACACTACTCACCACAACACTGGGCTATTAGTATAACAACCCCAACAAGAAAAAGAAATACTGCTTTTACCTGGTCTGCCAACCAAAGACTAGGGTCTGCCACACCAGAATAAATAACCGGACATCAAGTTGGAAATACCCGGACATAACCGAACATCAGGGTAGGAAAACCCTGACGACAAGCCCTACCTGTACAGCAACAATTAACATAATCTCAACTGGAGCCAACCTGCATTCCACTATCCTCCAGCTTACACAAAACACAGGGGAAAAACATTCACAACTAAGCATGCCACCAACATCCACTCACACCCACATCCTCTTAATAAGACAAATAATGGAGAGCACCAAAAAGTACAGCTGATGATATCCACACGTCCAATACCCAACCAAAAACAAACTACACTCGATGCTAAGCCACTGGCTGCGAAGCTCAGCCCACACTAAAAACTCTCACAAGGGACTTTTTTACAAATCTACAAACTAGGATGTGGACACCTGGTACTGATACTAATCCCTTGGCCGGTCATCACAGTGTAAACATTCTCTTGGTTGTCTTCTCTTATGAAGATCATACACTAACATTCTAAACTCCACTGGCAGTCACCAAAGGCTTAACGGACAAGGAAGAGTACAAGGAAAGATGGAGAATAAAAATTGTTAGGGCCACAACCAAACATCAGACCATTAGCCGCACAAGGCTAAAACACATGTAGGTCAAACGAACATGGTTGATTAAAACACTAATTTGCCCCCGTACAACCTGTAGGTTTCCAGAGTTATACACAATAACACACTGTAGATGAGAACCATAAAACAGGCGAACAACATTACTGCACATCTGATAAGGAAAAAAGAAACAGATCTATTAAGATACAGATATGACACAGTCACATACCTAAACCTAGATAAATGCAGGTGCCTAACAATACAACCAGACATTACTGTTAAGCGGCTTCACTTCAACACTACAGCTAAGTCAATGCCTAGTCTGGGATGCTGAGGAAAACCCTTATTGATGCATTTTATGTCCAGTTCAGTACTCTGGATGACAACCCTTGTATAACACCCCCCTCTTAGAATCCCCCTGACCCCACTGAGCCAAGAAGTAGGTTTGTTTTGCAAATTAAAAGGTTTATTTGAAAATTTAAACAATATCTATCACACTTTTATAATAAATTAATATTGGATATCACACTTAAAATATGACAGTGATCAACAATGGATAATGTTCTACTGGTAAACTGATTTGGTTACTTAGAAGTAGTATAGAGGATGAGGTAGCTGAAATGCTTTATGGTTTCAAGGAAATGCAAGGTGGAATAAATGCAGTACAGAAAATAAACTGATATGGTTTCACAAGAGATAATATGTTCACTTTTCCCCTGGTGGCAATTCACCCCCCCTATATGCAATGCAAGGAGATGGAAGTAACACACACAGTCTTCAGGAATACAATCAAATACAATAAGGAATTCAGTTCCCCCCCCCCCCCAGCAAGCTTAGACAACAGGTATGCTTTTTAAAACACGGGCAAGAGTGCTTTGTAATGTGGTGGCAGGGAAGTGAAAAATGCTAAAATTGCTTTTAATTCCCTATAGGAGATTCAGGGTGACTGGTAGACACTTTAAATCAGTTCAGGTCAGCCCTAACAATGGTTCAGGGATGGTTATTAGGTTGCAAACGAATTTTAGCAGTTCAGGCAAAAGCGGCTATCTTTTTACAGATGACGAAATCAGGCCAAATCGCGATAAATTTTGCGACTGCGTAAAATTGCAGCTTTAGAATGACAGATGACAGTTCTCAGTTTTAAAGATGACAGAATGACATGATTCTAGGAGGCAGTTCCAATAGGTTAAAATAGCTTTTTAGATTGGTTCTGCACAGTTCTGCTAGGTACTCACAATATAAATTTGAAATAGGCCTTGTCACGGATCTTGTCAACACGTCCAGCGGCGGTTCTCTCTGCTCGGCAGGTCAATCAGGCACCGGTCCTGCTCACAGCGATCCGGATCTCTGGTTCTGCTCACAGCGGTCTGGGTCTGGTCTGCGGTTCCGACAAAAGTTCTTGGCAAAGAATTCAAACAGCTCGCCCGGCTGTTGAATAGTTTGGTTAGGTTTGCTGGATTCTGAAGGCCTGCTGAGAATACTTTTGCTTGCAGTGGGCCTTCTAGGTTCAAAGTTCTGTAGTCTATGGGTCTCTGGTTCTGGTCTGTCTGGATGGGATGTCGGCCGTCAAAATGCTCCGCAGAAATGGAAAATGAATGTCTCTACCTGTCCCAGCAGTCTCTTTTTATGTGTTTTGGAAGTGGGTGTGTGCGTGGCATAACTAAGCCTCTCTACTTGTCATTGGCCCAATTCTCCCCTCTCCCATGATTGGGGGAATTGGGTTGTGAGTCAGAGTGATGAGGTCTGTTTATGGGTCAGAGGATCCTCCCCTGGTCAATTTGCCCACAAATCTATATTGGATTCAAATACATATTTCCCAGGTACACAAGTGGTTGACATTACATGTACATATTACACCTTGCTTAAGGTAGTCTGTTCTGCCTCTGGCATTTCTAGGAGCTTGCATTCAAAAATGGCAACTTATTTTCGATTATAGTGGGTTTTGCAATATGGGATTTTCATCAAAAACTATACAAAGGTACATTTCCCTTCCACATATATCCCAGTAACTTTCCATGTCTCTAGCTTAAATACAGTGTCTACAATATTCATAATTAGAGGGGTTTTGCCCCAGAACATGGTACAATTTGGAGTTTGGACTCAAATCGTGAGGGCATTTTCCATACTAAGACCCTCAAAGTTGTACATTCCTGTCATTTGGTTACAATTAGTTATCACTGTTTCTATAAAATATATATTTGTTGCAATTCAACTCCTCAAAGTGTTTGGGTCCACTTCCAGAAGTCTGGGTGGGTCAGTGATCACATGTCTCTCCTTGCTGGCAGAGGGCTGTTGACAGGAAACACTCAAAATTAACATACCCCATTCAACTGAAAGGGGCCATTGTCTCTCTCCTCCAGGCTGAAGGGGAAACCCCCTCCCTCTCACTCAGAAGGGCCATGTGATATCCTGCCTCCTGTTGTGAGTCTCTGGGGTGTTAAGAGTTCTCAGCCTCTGGGAACAGCAGGTGGCTAAGATTTTTTAATTAACCAACAGGCCTTTGAAGTCCAGTTGACTCGGGTCCCTTTGTCAGCCATTTCTCCTGTCAGAGTTTAGACCGCTAGCGCCGCCTTGTGGAATTTGTCGGTACTGCATCCATTTTTGGGATCTGTCTTGAATTACTGCATTTCAATAGAGTGGTCTTTTGCTTGATAGAATAGGACCCTTGCTTAACATTGTTTTGATGGCATCCTTACAGTAGAGTGGTGATGTGGAACCCCCCACAAGAAGGTTGTATCTTTGGAGTGGTCTTGTGCCAACTGCGCAGTTCTCCTGGACTCTGGGATTGAATGATGGGCGGCGGCAGCTCATCCCCACATCTACCCAGTCTATTAATTCAGCATGGGTCAAAACCCTTCACATTACATAGGCAACAAGCTAGAGTGTGCAGGTAGTACTTGGCACATCTAGAGCGAAACCGTAATATCAATAAAAGTAGTCCCAAGTGAGAAAGGTGTCCCCAAACTCACTAAAACTACACTTACTTAAATGGATCCAAAAGTACTTAAAACTAAAAGGATATGTACACCCAGGCCGGCCTACTAACTCAAAGCACTCAATTCAAAAGTAAAACAATACATATTCACACAAGAGGCACACAATGCAGTGAAAGCTAAACATTGGTCTTTCTTCACACACCAAACTCCTACGTGAACACTAATACGCCTGGAGCACAAAGCAAGCATTAAAAGAAAAAAATAAAAGTCAGGCAACACCTTAGTGCTCTACTCACAAAGCTAACATACAACAAAGCAACAAGGGTTAACTGCACAAATCAACAGTCAGTAACATGTGCTTAATTTAGCATCAACTCATTCAGTCGATGTCATTTCACCAACCACGTTTCATGCAGAACACAAAAAACATATTTTGCTAATAGTTCAGCATGGCTACACAACAAATATTTAAAAACAATCTCTAAAAGTCCTTGTAGCATTTAGCTACGCAATCCTGCAAAGTAGATTATATACTAACCAGACAAAGAGCATAACTTTGATAGGCACTCACTTAAAAACACAGACTGCACAGGTCTAATCAGTGTTTCATCGAAATGTAAATCACTATCACATAACATTCAGAGTCCAGACAATGTCAGAATATGTATACCTGAAGTACAGAATCCTTCAACAATTTGCTACAAACCTTTCAAAACTTTACCAAGTTAGAGCTGAAATAACATCAGTACAGCGTCATCCTGAATGTCATTTGCTACATGCATACGTTTTATGACACAGGCAAGAGTAGCCACTTAAAAACTGCACTGTGGAAAATCAAAACAAAAACTCTTCACGTTCCAATACAGAAGGAAAGATAATATGACAAATGTCACCTATTCTTTTCTTTTTCCCCCCACCCCCCACTTTCCCTGTAGGCAGACCCATCTCAGAGGTGGTGGTATTAGTCTACACTGGCTCACAAGCAGCCACCGTAAAGGAAGCACATGCAAAGGTTTACGCTGCCGGACTAGCCGACGTTCACCTTTGTAAGAGCACCGGTGAGCGAATAGGCTTCAATTAAAAATGTACTTCTGCACTGTCACACAGTGCGAGATGAACGCACAAGGATGCTGAAGGGTCCTTTTCTTTGATCAGGTTAATACAACAGTCTTTACAATGAAGAGTCCCATCTTCAAAACATACCGAACGTTGAGGGACGTTCGGTCCTCGCCAAACCCCAGAACGACATGGCTGACGTCATTAGGAGAAAGCGAGGGGGCACAACAGATTCCCCCGGACAGTCACTTCACCAACGTCTACCAACAGATCTCCGAAACCAGCACTGAGGCTACGCTGCTCAGGCTGCTACGCTCCACACAACAAGGGGTGAGTAGAACAGTCCCAAGTCTCTTAGGAAGTAATTTACGGGAGGGCCTTTTTTCTTCTAATCAATAGTAGTGCATATAACCTTGCCAGCTGTGTGTACCACGCACCAGTGGACAGTCTGTAAAACAGGGCTGTATCCTGTTTGCTCAGGGGAAACGAAGTTCCTTCCTGTCTTGGACAGCACCATTTACAGCACTGGTGCTTCTTCCTTAACACAAGGCAAGCCTCTATTGGGCAGGGCACCGTAGACCTGGTTTTGCCCTCCCTGCCCTGGGCACCCATCTTAGTCCTGGGCAGGTCCCACATAAGTTTTGGGTGGTACCTCTTTACCCTGGCTGGTGCTTCTTTGCCAGGTGAGACCTACTCTGCCATGGGCAGCTCCAACTAAACCCTAGACAGCTACTCCTTGGCCCTGGGTGATGGGTCTTTTCATTTTGTGGGGCAGTGAGTCTCCCAACCTTAGTCCTGCACCACCCGCAACAGATAACATTTGCCTTTATGTCCTTTGCCTTGATCCATATCTCCATGGGTCCCGTTTCTGACCAGCTCATCGCCACTGTTGTATTTAAGGATGACTGGAGGCAGCTTGCAAGTTCATTCAAGTTCCAATGTATTAAGTTGACAGAGGCAGATGACATTGTAGGGGGGCTGGGCCCAAAGGGCACCAGTACCCCAGGGCAGCAACTCACTGGCAGCCACCACCCAGGCTTACATCTTCTACTGCCAGGGATGGAAGTCGAACAGGTTTCACACATACACATTCCAAAGACTCACTCAGAATTCTCTTGATGACCTCACACTCAACAACACGGGACAGAGGATATAACACCTACCTTTCCTAATCAAAGTGTTTGCCTAACTAACTAACAAAATTAAACTAGGGTGCTTGCCGTCTGTCCTCTGGCCAAAAACTAATCTATGCGGACCCTATCCCTTGTACTAAATAACTAAAGACCAGAAAAATTGCTCCCTTCTCTTGGGAATGTTTTCCAGCAAGTCCTTGTTAGTACGATATCTTGAAATAGCTTCTAGCTATTGCTTTTATGAATTCATTCAATTTTGTTATGGGACTTTGCCACTTCTGCTTATTTGTTTTTCCTATCTCAAAGTCCTCGCTCCAAGTGTCTTGGCGCCTGAATAATCTTCCACTATATTCTTGCCAATTGTAGTGGGTAATCTTTCTCCTGCTGATATCAATTTCACCCAGTGTGCATCTCCTCGTCTCAATCTTCCGTTTACTTTTCTCCTCACTGGGATCTGTGTAATGTACCAGGTGATCATTTTCACTTCTTATAATTTAGGCATTCACTGAGATGAGTAGGCAGAGTCCCAGAATAATTCTCACCCTTCGTATTATGTGGTCCAACTATGCGACAATAGGCTGGTTGCCTGAATTTCTCTCACTCTTCTTATGGGTGTGCGCTTCACTGGGACGAGTAGGCTGGTTGCCTGAATCATTATATTAGTTTTCTGTAAGGGATAAGAATATTCAGGCCACCCATTACATGTGCCATGTGCCATGTTCCCTGTGTCTCCCGCTTTCCCAATTACCTCTGCCGTAATAGAGTTGTCTCACTGGGTGGGCGTTCACGCTCTTCAGCGCTCTGTGTCTAGTCAGAGCGGCTGTCTTCTAGACCTTTTCTTTGTTGGGCTGTGGTATCCTTCCAGCGTGATAACAGGACCGAAAGGGTGTTTCTCCTTCTTCCCCTTCTGGCCATCACTTTCTTCTCAAGTCACAGGCAACAGATTCACCTTTCTAAAATAAAAAGCTTTATTTTCTTTACGTGCGGAGTAAGGCCTAACTTGACCTATGCTAAGGTGGGTTTTCCATACCTAAAGAAAACTAAGTATGGTCAATGTCAGTAAATTCAAATGAAAAGTCTGTGTCCAAAACCTGTGCTTGCCAACTAAATCCATACAATGTGTAGGGATGTCAGCAACAAACATAAATAGTGTTCAAAGGTAAAGTACTGAGCTTCTTACAGCTCTTTGGCTTTTTCTTAGCATCCACTTCCCAAAGTTCAAAATAATGCCACAAAGATCTCGGGGCTCCCTTCTCCAAGAGCGCAACACAGATCAATAGTTCCTCAAAGTAAAAGCCTTCGGGTTCCTTTCGCCAAGAGTTCAATACAATTCATAAAGTCTCAGGAGTCCTTCACCAAGACGCAGACTCCTTCAGCCTTTAAAGCTCAAAGGTTTGTTCATAGCCTTTGGCTCTCAAAATAGTACCAATTCAACTTCCTGGTTCAATGCAAGTAGGCCACTCGGTCTAGGCGTAGTTAGGTCATGCGGTCCACCTATCATAGGTCACGCAACTGGTAGCCATGGTTTCCTTGGCTCCTGTCAAGTAGGCGTTCCTTGGTCTAGGTGCAGTTGTTAGACCACACAGTCCACCCATTACAGCTCACGCAACCGATAACCCTGTGTACTTGTCTGTACTTCTGTATTCTTTAGGCTTGGGCCAACACAGGTCTCTTCCTCTCTCAACCTGTAGCCCTGTGAACTCTTCGATCTTAAATCCACTCTTAGTACACCTTCTTGACAGTCGTTTGGCTTTGCCACCACTTGTATGTTATACAATTCACTCTGAGGGTTTAATCCTTCTCACCCTCTTGCTTTCACTTCACTCAGAAATGCTCATAATAGTTTTAACACTGGTTTTTGCTTTGTTTCCACTTCCTACAAAATGGTTCATAATGGTTCATCACTTGCTTTACTTTGCGTATTCAAAACACACTGAATATATCCTTTAGTTAATTCAGTATTCAATAATGTTCAATGCATGTTTCAAAAGTACTTCATCTGCTTTGCAACTTGTTTGTGGTTCCCAGTCAACACATTTGACCTTCCATAATATGTATAATCATGTTCAGTTCCATATTCCGATACCTTGGTTTTCCAGGCCTGGAGCGCCCCGGTATGAGCGTTTCCCTTTCTGCACTCACCAGTAAGCGTTCGCTCCTCCAGGGCCTCTCGCTTCACTTCTCCGTGTTGTGCTTTCCTGAGGAATTCCCAGCGAGCCTCATTTGCTGTTAAAGTCAGTTCGCAAACCCACTCTCCCACGGCGGAAGCTGCCGAGACTCTCATAGCAGCCGGCAGCACCTGGGAGTCTTCTGTACCCCACAACCTCTGTTGTGGGCACCAGGGAGGAGTGGCTGCAGGAGTCTGGACCCTCTCTTGGCCAGTCATGGCCCCATCGCCACCTTCAGGCTCCTGCTTAACCTGGCTTTCTTCCACCCGGTTTCCTCTCCATCCCACTACTGCTTCACACGTCTCTTCACTTACCAGCTCCTTCTCCACATACTGTCTCAGCTTCCCACGCTGCAGGTGTAAGCTATCTAAATTAATTGCCTGACCTTGGTGAAACCTGTTAGAGGGACATGCCAGTTTATTGTAGTTTAACTACTTTACAGCCCTCTTCCTTGTCCCAAAACCAAAGTGGTGTGAAGGCAGGGAAGTGTGCATAACTCCTAGTTGTCTCCTCCTCGTCCCATTCTTAAAGAAAAAAGGCCCATGTCGCATTTTGCCGAGAACAGTCAATGATTGATAACAGCGCACAAAAGGCAGGGGGATTGTTGGATTCACTCTGGCTAAGCAACGGGGGTACCAAGTCTCACCAAAATGAGGGTGAGTTCTCTTAGATGATCTCTTCGTCATTCTCGGAGGGTCACTGTGTGAGGCCAAAAAAAAAAAAAAAGGAATGAGGTTGATAAGCTACAAAAACAGTTGGGAGAGGGTTCATTGTGAAAAGGAAAATGGGGGTACCATGTCTCACCCAAGGATGCCTTCTCCCCACTCTCCAAGTTCCCTCCAACCAGGTGATCCGCCCTTGCATATCCACCCGCAGGGTCGGGATCCAAAAGAGATGGCCTTTCCCTGGCCACCCAAGCAGAGGTTAATGGGGACAAAGAAGTGAGGATGCCCTCAGGTTCCACACCATCCCAGTCCTGCGACTTCTCAAAACAGGATTCCACTCAACGGGTCTCTCTCCAGGTGCAATGCAACTCGGGCACTCCACCGTACTGACCTCCTTCGGTCAGGCTTCCTTGAACATCCCTGTTGGGACCCTCTTCTGGGCAGCAGTTTGATAGTCTGTCTCTTCCACAGACTAATTGCAACGCTTGTTCCTCACGGCTTCACACCAGGGTGCAAAGCCGCATACTCTCTGGGTTACCAGCTTCCCTCCTCCAGCTGGTATGAAACTCCCAGGTCTCTGACACTTTTGTCCCATCTACCGTTATGATGCTGTTCTGGTGCTACCCCGGCTTTTCCTCTGAGTGCTTTCTTTGTGTCAGAGTCAATCATTATGGCTACTTTGGGTTTCTTCGTCTCAGTACTATCAGGTAGTTATTCTGCATTACTCTTGAAGTTTGACTTATCTAAGTACCAGACAGGTATTCGTCTTCTATTGTCACACCACAATAACAAATGTAAAAGGTTTCTTCAAGGTTTATGTCATCAGGTTGGCTCTTGAAAAATCTTTGAATGAAGTGGAAAGGACAAGCCTTATAGTCACAACTAGGGGGAATATTGCATAGCAGGCTCACCTCCCTAGCCTCTCAATGAAAGCCCTGCTCCCCTGACCCCTTGGGACAAGTGACAATCTCTGAATCCTGTGAATCATCGTAATGCATATATACACACACACACACACACACACACACACACACACACACACACACACACACACACACAGACAGAATATTATAAATGGTTTCATTTTTGAGACAGAAGAGAAATTACAAAGAATTTGAGAACCCCAAACGTGGGATAAAGTAAGCAACTTAAAACTGGACAGCAAGACTTTTGGGGTTGGAGGAGTAAAAAGTTACATTTTATCCACAGTAGATTGTGTTAAGTGAAGGCATGTGTGATGTTTTTGGCACTTCTGAAATTCATACTGATATACAGACCACCAACGTATGATGCAGCCTTCATAGACCACTTCATAGAAGCAATCACCAACTCAGCCAACGAGTGTAACCAACTGACTATCCTCGGAGACTTCAACATCTGGTTCGATGAAGAAACCACAACCTCACAAAAATCACTTACCGGCCAACTAACAATGGAACTACATCAGCTGTTCAAAGCAGCAACCCACACGGCAGGACATACACTAGACGCAATCTTTGCCAACAGAAAATTACCGCAGCACCACCGATTCAGATCCTCTGGAGTGACCACCTCTTCATCCCATTCGTAATCGCATTGCCCTCCCCAATTACCAAAAAACAAAAACTACCAACCATCATGAAAAGAAACTGGAGAACCAGAAAGAAACTCCAACATAACGGAACAACTGGAGACCACCAAACCACAAACGACAATGGGCGTAGCTGACCTAGATACTAAAATAGATATACTTCACAGATGGATCACCACAACAATCGACGAGATTTCAAAAGAAAAACCTTTCAATCCATCCTGCAAAAGAGCAACAGCAAAATGGTTCACCCCACTACTAGACGCCATGAAAAGAAAAAAAAAAAAGAAAACTAGAATTAGAATGGAAGATCAATAAAGACTGCAGAAACAAATTCAAACTTCAACAACATACCCGTTCATACAAAAAGGAAATACAAAAAGCAAAGAGGAAATATTACGACAGCAGAATCCTCAAAGCACCAAACACCCAAAAAGAACTGTTTAAAATCATAAACAAAATAAAAAACCCACCCGGATGAAACACTCCAATACCATCGAAGAAACTATGCAATGACCTTGCAGACCATTTAAAAAACAAAATCATGATCATCCAACAGACGATACAAAACAGACCATGCAACCACAACACGGAAGTCACCCACCGATGCAAGGGGCACCAGAACAAACTGTGAAACTTCCCGCACATATCAGTGGAGACTTCATCAAACTTGTAAATCAAAGCAACAAATCTGGCTCCCCCACGGATCCCTGATCCCCCCCGACATCTACAAATCAATCCTCACAAAATGAACACCAATGGAATACTACAGAAACGTCCTCAACCAATCAATCTCAACAGGAAGAGTGCCTCAAGCCTTCAAATCAGCATACATCAAACCACTCCTCAATGACACAACAGGAAACGTAGAGGACCTCTCCAACTACAACATCCCCTACCCAGATAAATTCCTTGAAACGCACATACACAGAACAACCCAAGACTTCATAGAAGAACATCACCTATTAAACCACACACAAGTAGGCTTCAGACCGAGGAGAGGAATAGAAACAGCACTTATTTCAATCTGGGATGATCTAAAGAAGAACGCAGACTCAAACAACAGCACTGCTCTGATACTTCTAGATCTCTCTGCAGCACTCGACACAGTTAACCACGACTTCCTCATCACGAGACTGGAAGAATTCAGAATCACTGACAACGCCTTACTCTGGGTCAGATCCTTCCTAACGAAGAGAACAGAAACAATATGGATGAAACCTTACATATCAAGCACTCTGCATGATGATGCTAGAGTCCCACAAGGATCATCCTTCTCGCCACTTCTATTCAACATCTACCTGTCACAGCTAATTAAAATCATCGAAAGACATGGCCTCACCTGCTACAACTACGCTGACGACACACAAATAATCTACAAGATACAAGACTTACAAGAAGACAACACAACACTGGAGAACTGCCTTCGTGAAATATACAACTGGATGAACTTAAACTACCTCAAACTCAACCCAGGCAAAACAGAAATAATGATCTTCACAAAAGACGGAGAAGACAACCTCTATATCCCATGCCCAACTGAACTTGGTGAAACCCCAGCGCCATCATCAACTGTAAAAAACTTGGGAATGCGGATGGACAAAGAACTCACTCTAGAACCACAAGTAAACGCCCAAATCAAGAAATCCTTTCTCCTGAGATCGGTTAAAAGGATGCTGCCATTCCTCTCATTCACCAACAAAACAACTGCCTATATATAGGCCTCTCTGAACGACTCCTAAATAAACTCCAAGGTATACAAAATGCGGCGGCCAGACTGCTCCTTAAACTACCTCAAAGAGAACACATCACACCAGCACTGAAAACGCTACACGGACTACCCATCAAACAGCGGATCAAGTTCAAATCAATGTGCATACACACAGAGCAATCCACGACCAAGGTGCAGAGTTCATCAGAAGAAAACTAAACGTACATCACACTGCAAGGCCACTCAGATCCAGCAGTGACATCCATTTTGAACCCAAATAATACAACAGGAGAAAAAGCAGAGGATCCTCTTTTTCTCACCTCACCCCAAAAACCTGGAAAAAACTACCAAACATACGGAAGGGTCTCGGGAGGATAGCTCAGCGGCAATGTGCTCGCCTTGGAAGCAAGACCACACGGAGCAACACAGGTTCGATCCCCTGGTCCGCACTTAGAAACCTCTGGGCATTAAGCGCGTTATAAATAATCTATCATATTATCATATCACAAGAGATCACCTACAATTCAGGAAACTCCTCAAATCATGGCTCTTCACCCACAACCAGAATGAACGCCCATAAGGACATACACAGGGGAGCTAGGGCGTGAGAAGAGCCTACCCAGATTCCCTTAATCATCAACCCTTATTAAAATAAGGATATACGGACATGTAACATATCCACTTATCAATAAAAACAAACCTCACCAATCTTAACAAGAACACCCACGGATCAATCGGAAGGGAGAGCAAGGTATTAGCCAGCAATTGTACCTGGCAACCCTTGAGGGGACAGGCAGCAATGGACCATAAACAGTGATACATAGGAAAGAACGGGGATAGATAATATATCTCAATACCTAAGCAGGATTATGCCCGCCCCTCGGTGTATTTAGCTCAATAACTTAGCTGGAGGCCTCATTCCCCGGCCCTGATAATAGACAGTCAGGAAAGGGAAGAGAATTTATACCACCCAATGGACTACAGACAGTTGATAGATAGAAGAGCTGGTTAATGATAATAAAACTCCACTATCGATCAAAGGACAAAGCTCACTGAACCAGGTGTATTATGCCAATTGATCTGCTGAACTAGCCACAGTATCACAATAGAAACTAGACAATCAGTAAACCTAGAGAGAGAATACCGAACCCTATATTATTACCTGATGCATGAACTAAACTGCAGGGATTATGAGACATGTAACCCACTAACCAAAACCTCTAATTTCGGCTTACTTAATGCACACAAAACCCACACAACCACCTCTCTCACAGCAAACCACACAAACTTCACCACACCGCAGCAACAAACAACCAACACATAGATTGCAACAACAGCACGCGAGGACCCGCTTCGATACTATTTGCACACCCAAGCTCAGCGCACGTTGAAAAGCGAACTGAAGCTGCCAACAGTACACCACCTCTCACTGTCCTACGCCCTCTTCACCCACTAACCCACCCCGTCCACCTTTTGTTTACAGATCCACCCGAGCGCCTGGAGACCAACTCCGTTGGTGACAGTACACTATATATACCTCTAACATTAACTTCTTTTCCAGTGCCAAGATCATACTGTGCGCATTATGAATGCATCAACAGATAATTGTGTTTGGTACTGTAGGAAAATGCATGAAGCAAAGAGGAAAACCCTTGAAAAAAGCAAATTACTTCGCAATGCCAATGTGGCTACAGCACAGTAGTTTAATACATGTTAAAGTAATGGATTGATCAACTTCCAATTCAGCAAAGCCTTCAATGCCATTACTCACAGAAGACATATAACCATTGAATTATCATTAAGGTGTCGTAGGGACCCAATAGAAACTAGCTATAAACTCAATGACTAGTTGCAAGAGAACCATGAAGTAAGAGACAAAACAGGCTGACGCCTCTGGTATTAATAGATACTTGCACGATTGAACTGGTGGCTGACAGAAAACTGCAATGCTAGCAGATGCAGCGTATCCACTGTGGAGATGCAAGACAAAAAGGTGTGTTCCAGACCCATGGAATGAGTCTTTGGCCTTTGGCTATACCAGTGTGTGCTTGTGTTTGGTGGGCCCCTATGTGTTGTCTGAGAACAGATTATTTCCGGCATAGAGCACATTATATTACCAATCTTTTTAACTCCAAGAGTTGTCTCCTTGCTGGCTTTCATTCAAACTGAAGACCTGTTGGCGCAAAACCTAGGGTTACCGAAGCTTGCAGCTACTTTCATTTGAGATCACATGGATACAAATCTGGGGCAATTTAGTCAGGGATTAGGAGGCCACAACTGGCTCACCTGATAAATGCCCGACCAATTCCAATCTTTGCCCTAGTGGGCAAAAGACGTGAGAGCACCTCTGGGGATTACTTCTGCAAGACAGGATGAGACCTGAGGCTGATTTTCCCTTGCCCACCTTCATCCATAGGTAGAGGACCAGGATGTTCATATCCTAGGAAGGATTCTCTCTTGAACCCAAAACTTTATATCGCACAGAAGCTCCCATCACCTAAGCAAGTTAGGGGAGGTCCCAGGCAGCTGTTGGGGCGGTCAGGAAAGGTCCCACCGAGATAGTACGTTTCATGTTGCGGGCGCCATACTTGTGACTGGGAGTGTTGAGTAGTTAACACAAGCGTGCAATGTCATATGTATCCAGTGTAGTTATATGGAATGCGTTACTTCAAGTGTTATTTTGGGTTCCAGTTCATACATATTATATTTGCAGGTGTGCAGCAATATAAAATGGCAAAATCACCAAAAGGGGTGGCCACCATGGGAAGAGGACGTGTCCGAGAGCCTCTGCCCACAGGGCCGCAAAGGTGGTAAATAATTAGCAACACTGGCAGAGGAATAAAGAAATCCAGCAAGAAAAAAGGGTAGGCGCACAAAGGTTGAAACCAGATAATTGAACGCTGAGTGGGAACGCGTATTGGGTTTGTTGTCACGCAGCCCCATTGAGGGACGGGAGAGCAGCCAGCCAGAGCAGCAATGGGCGGAGCTCCATAGCCCAAAACACAGCAAAGGAATCGATGCGGCATGGGAACTCGGGAGGAAAGGCCAATACGGACCAGACGGTCAACGCAGCACAATTTAACACCCCGAGGACAGGGAGGGAATAGAGGCACAAGAGAGGAGATCCTCCGAAAACGCAGGCACTCGCAGACCCATTAGAAGCACACCCAGGGGAGGGATCTCCAGGGCAGACACATGTGAGCGACACCCCCCCACCCCCATTATTAGTAAATAAGCACAGCGAACGTGCAGTCAAGGCAGGCCTGAAGAGAGAACCAAGGCCCATACTCTTCCACAAATATGGCACTAGAACTACAGGGCCACCCCAGGCCCAGGGTGAGAACGGGGGGTTGGGGGGGGGGGTGCGAAGTAGGAGACAAGGCTAAGCCAATAAAAGGAGCAGGAGCACCAAGGTGGTGCGGGGGGGCAGGGAACTGTAAGAAAAGAAAACGACCCAGTGGAGGGCCTCAAAAGTGTGGAGGTCGGTAATCCACAACGCACACAACCGGAAGAGGCAAGGGTAAGAACAGGACGCACCACAACGAAATCCAAAGCCACGCGTCCAAAACAAGAGGGAAAGCAGCAGCGCTGGCGACCACACTAACAAAACAAACGGCGAGTTGCATCGAGTAGGACCGAGGAATGTTCTGCAAGCTATCGCATCCCATGGGCAGAAGGAACGGATTTCTACAGAAAGAAGCATAGCGGGCCAGATCTGAATAAACGGAGAAGAGGTGCAACTCTATCAAGATCTCGTTCAAGTCACGCTACAGAAGAGGAGATAGATGGGGCCAGTGATGAAGTTCCTAATATCAAGACAAATAAGGTACAAGTGGACATTTCCTTTTGAATTGCTATTCACATGTGAAGGATGGCTGCACAGAATCACCACGTATGAAGAAGGAGAACAGATTCTGAACCTGCAAGGAGGCACACAGAACGGGGGTGGGGGACTAAGAAGTGTGGACAGCCTCTGCCGAAAGCCGTGGGAATGGAATAAGATCACAAGCTCCGGCAGAAAAGCCAACAAGAAATGAATGGGCGATAAAGGTCAGAACCAGGGAACAACGAACACAAGGTGGACAAGTAAAACTGGGATAAAAGAAGGGAATTGATCCCGAGGGATCGAGGAACTGTCAATGTTACAGAGTATAAGAGGCCCAGTGAGGCGGGATGGGAGTAGACTCTTGGTATGACAGGGGAGGAGGCGGGGGGAGGGGTTTAGTATCCACCAAGACGCAGGTGGCTCTGGGTGGTTTGAGGGCCAGGCGCAGCAGACAAGTCGTTCGAGCGGACATAGGAACCTGGTCCCTCCTCAGGGAGCTGGGGAGTGGGGAGAACAGTTGGGGATGGGAGGGGGGATTTGGGGAGGCATAGGAAGGGGGTGAGGGGTGAAGGTAGAATAAAATTACTGACAGGGAAGATAACAGAGGGGATGGAACATAAATGGTGTCATTAAATTTGCTGATATATAACGTAAGGGGGCCAAATACACCAAATAAAAGGAAAAAGGTGTAACACCTGCTGAGGGGGAGCAAAGCGGACATTCTAATGTACCAGAGGAGACAAATCAAACAGTCAGACAACCACCACTTAAGACTAAGAGGATTCTCGCAATTATATTAAACCAACGGGGGGAGAAAAGGGCTGGGGTACCGATAGCAATTCGGGATAGAGAAGTGATCAGGGTTCAAAAAACAATTGTAGACAAACAGGGGAGTTATCTTCTCTTGAACATAACCCTTAAGAGATCGGAAATTGACATCCTCGATATGTGCCCCCAACACCGGCTAAGACTGCTTCCTAAAGGGGGTCCTATCCATCCTAGAAGAGTTCACATGGGGAGATATTATCCTGGCAGTGGACCTCAACTTCGCATGGGAGCCCCACTTGGACAGGAGCACCACCACCCAATTGGGGACACAAGCCCCATGAAAAGGTGTTGAAAAACTAAATGGAAATTCTGGCGCTACAAGACGTATGGAGGATGGTAAAATGACAAAACCGGGGATATAAATATTACTCGCAGGTTCACTCCTCACAATCAAGGATCAATTATGTATGGGAATGAACCGGACTAGTGGGCAAGGTAAAAGAAACCGAAGTCTGAACCATATCTCTCTGACCACGCCCCGGTTATGGTCACCTTCATAATGGGGCATGCTAGAAGGGGAAATTTCCAGCAGAGCTTCTACAAGACGAGAGCATGGTGGCCATCATAAGGGAAAGAACAGAACAATAATTTACGGATGGTATGGGATGCATTCAAGGTGGTGCTGAAGAGGGGAGTGGGGGGGGGATTGATGGCCTTAAAGGCAGGGTGAGACAAGCAGGGACTAAGGTGGGTAGAAGAGCCGGAGGGAAAGCTAGAAGAGATTCAAGGAGAGATCTCGAAGAATCCGACAAAGAAATTGAAACTAGCATTAAGACACGTCCAGGGTCAGTTGGGAACAGTGCGCAACAAACAGGCAGGAAAAGCACTCCTTAACTTAAAACACTGGTACTATATTAGAGCTAACAAGGCAGATAAACTGCTTTACATTCTCACTACTTAGCCAGAGACTCGTTGCATTCTCCGCAGCTACAGCTCTTACCTATCCGAAATCTCCCCGGCTTCCACTTTGCAATGTGCGCAGTGCTTACTTTCAACCTATCTGTTCCACTGGTCTCGATGCTTTGTAGCCGATAATCCCTTCCACTGCAGCCGCCAGTCTACACGCAAGCTACAATGCACTCGCGCTGTACTTATATTTAACTCACATCACAACTATTGGACTCGATACCCTGCAGCCTTGGCTATTCTTGTACTCAAACTACGTCTAACCTCTTGTTTTGGTCATATCGCAGCCTGCGCGGCCCTCATTTAATACACGTGTACCTAGTGGTTTGGCCATCCTGCACGCTGCAGCCTACACCAGTGCGTACCCGTAATTGCATGCCATGATGTAGCTTACTCGTATCTCTAGGTTAGGTTCTCCAAACAATGCACCCAAATAACACTGCCCTGCCGGTAATCGCATACCTGGTGCAGCTGCCTCGTAACAGGAGGGCAGGCTTTCCAATTTATGCACCTGGACATTAGCGTATCATCACCATATGTAACTGTATGCTTTGATGCACCCGCCTTGCAACATAAGGTCAGGCTTTCCAATTTGTGTACCTGGACATTACTGTATCGTGACTACTTTTATCTGCATGCCTTGATGTAGCTGCCTTGCAACACGAGGTTAGGCCTTTCCAATATGTGTACTTGGACATTAGAGCACTTTGTACATTTTTGTAAACACTTTAAGCAAAAAGCATCCAGATGCCATGGGTTCGGCGCGCTATACAAATGCCAAAATAAATAAATAAAGGAGAAAGAGATGAGCCGAAAGTCATGAAACTCTGGGCCAATTTGGAGCAGGTACAGACAAAAGACAAGGACATGGGGAGATACTACATGAATACTATCAGACCCCGTACAAATCGGACAACCGTGTCCCGACACACAGGAGAAAGATTTTGAAGGCCTGAGCCTCCCCAGAATCTCGGACGAGGAAAGGGGAACATTAGAGGAAGAAGTCTGGAGAGCTATTAAAGGTGTGTCGAAAAACAAAGCTCCGGACCCAGATGGTTACCCGAACTGCTTTCATAAACAATTCCAGGATACCCCGGCACCTAACAAACAAAATTGTTTAATACGTTTAAACCAACAGGCAATATCACTCGGTCAATGAATGAGGCGAAACTGATAGTTTTTCCCCCCCAACAGGGAAAGGACCCAGAGCTTCTGGGATCGTACCGCTCGATTGCCCTAATAAATATAGATGCAAAGCTTTATTCAAAGGTCCTGGAAGATAGGATCTCACACTTTGTCCAAGCACTTTGCCCCAGACCAGTCAGGGTTCATTCCAACAAGGCAAACCTTTGACAATACACGCAGAGCGGATCATCTCATAGAAAACGTGGGGATTACACATAAGCCGGCAGTGCTCATCTCATTAGATGCAGTGAAAGCTTTCGACAGGGTCGTGTGGACGCAGCTTTTTTCCTCACAATGAGACAAATGGGTTTGGACAGAACTTCCTTCTCGTGGTGAAAGCCAACTATAACAAGCCTCAGATGTGGGTCGCCCTGAATGGAATACTGTCAGAGCCGGTGAACCTGGGGAGTGGGACGGAACAAGGGTTCCTATTATCGCTGCTATTAAATGCAATATTCCTGGAACCACTATTGGCCAGGATTATAGAGTCAGAGGTAGTAAAAGGGATACACATGGCGGGAAGGGAACCCAGAAATGTGGCATTCGCGGATGTCATGTTGGTGGCAGTAACGGAACTGGAAATATCCATCCCGGAGCTAATGAAGGAATTGGAGAACTTTGGGGCAACATCCAGGCTAAAAATGTACAGACAAAAATCAGGAGATGCTGAACATAACAGAAGACCCGGTTATAGTGGGGAAAATATTCCCGGGAATTGCAGCTAAAAATGGGCAAAAACAGGGATTACCTACCATGGGGAGAACGCGGTCAACAAGAGTGGACCAAATGTACAAGGCAAACTATCCGAACCTCTTAGACAAAATGAAATTGGATATCTGGAAGTGGAACCATCTACCCAAATCATGGTGGGGGGAGAATGGTAGCAACCAAAATGGTGATCCTTCCAAAGTTACTTAAACCATTTTCAAATCCTACCAATTTGAGGATTAACGCATTTTTCAAATCCCTCAACAAAGTTGTGAAGGCATATATATATATATATATATATATATATATATATATATATATATATATGGTAACAAAACACCAAGAATAGCAATGCCAATGATGACGGCTCCTAGACATCAAGGAGGACTGGCACTTCCCCACTTCCGCAGATACTATGAAGCGGCCCAGATGAGGGTTGTGAAGGAATGGCTGGCAGAGACCCCACGACGCGTATGGACAGGACAGGGCGGTGGCGGCTTCCACATTATCGGGGCTTCTCTGGCTGAAGGGTCAACATAGGCACCAGAATACCAAGATCAGCGAAGTGGTGGGGGTCGAGTTATGGAATGCAGCACTTAAAAAAGGTGCACTGTGGACATTCCCCTCCTTCTTACCAGTGTTTGGGAACCCAGCCTTTCAACCAGGGATGGACACAAACTCATTTATGAAATGGAAAAGGGCTAGATGCCGAACTATACGGGATATGCATCGGGGGAGGGGCATATTAACATTTGAAGAATTCAACCAAGCCTTAGGGCTTACGGGGAACGATCGCTTTCGATACACACAACTTAAACATTGGCCGACAACCCCCCCATTTGAGGCAAGCAGCAACTAGACAACTGACGCATTTGAGATGTTTGACAACGCACGAGGGATCAGGTAAATTAGTATTGGACCTCTACGGGTTCCTGAATGCACAGGGGGGAGGAAGTGAAGTGGAACTATGGTGAAATGGGACAAGACACTATGGGAAACTATCACGAATGAAACAGTGGGAATACACATGGACACTTAACCCCAAACTTACACGTTCCATACAACTGAGGGAGATGTGGCAAAAAGTCCTGCTCAAATAGCGCTATACGCCTGAGAGACTCCACGCTACGTTCCCAACAAGTCCAGACAGATGCTGGAGAAGTTGCAAAGAGAAGGGGGACTGGAAACACATATGGTGGAGATGCCCGGTGCGCCAACAATTTGGGGAGGAAGTGAAAGAACAGGTGGGTGCGATGGTTCCAGGAACAGAGAGGCTATGGGAAAAGGTATGACTGAGGGGGATATGGGAACCAAAAACGGGGAACGGGGACTCTCACCAGGGCACAAAAAAGGGGCTTCATTACACTAGTGATAACCGCATGGCTGTCGATTGCCCAGCAGTGGAAGAATAAAGCAGCACCCAAGATTTATGAATGGTTACAGAAAGTGTGGAACTTTGTATCTCTTGAATGGGTGACCCATTCTCTACAGGGGGGCCAGGTGGCATTCAAGGATGAGTGGGGACAGGTGATTGGACACCTTCAGAGTGATTATTTGCAACTATAGTGTCCCCATAACATTCGAATATTGGACATAATACAAGCATAAACAATAAACAAAAAAACAGACTGGATTCAACTTCGGGGGCGTGAGAGGGTTGGGGATTGTTAGATGAATAATTGTAACATGTTTAAGAAAATGAATACAAATAATTTGGCTTTTGTTTATTAAAATAAATCACCAAAAGAAATGCAAACACGGTCCCGATATGATGTGCTATGAAGTGCCTAGAAGCTGGGTGACTGGGAGTTTCATAATGCGGATGCGGGGAAAGGGACTGGTAATTTGGCAATTTTGACATTCATCTTACAGGGGCCATGCAAATCTAAGATGTATCAATTGGAACACAAAACACTTGAAGTAAAACATCCCATTCACCTTGAACTACACTGGATACATATATAACTTTGCAACCTTGCGCTAACTTCGCCACACCCCAGTCACAAATATGGCGCACGCAACATGAAGCCCTCTATCTCGGTGGAGCTTTTCCTGACCACCACAAAACAGCCCTTTCCTCTAATCTGGCATTTCCTTATGCTTGTTGCATAAATTGTCTATTGAGAGAGCGAGAGAGAAAATGGTTGCTGTGTGAAGAGGCAAGTGGGAGAAGGAGGGCTTGGGAGCAGTTGATGGGGGGGGGGGGCGCGAATGCAAAGGTGGAGAGAAGAGCAAGGTAACTCAGTCTTCCTGTCCCCCCCTCCCCCTCCCCATGGCTCTAACATAACCATTGACCCAACAATAACCACCAACATTCTGCCTTGTATCCAAAATGATATCCATGTTTATCAACATTAGCAACCTGCAGAGACTCTCCATAATCAGCCATCTCACACTATTCTACCTTTGAAGTATAGCAAATATCCAATCGGAGACACCACTCTGTTCGGACCTTCATCAAGGAAACATGCTAATCTATTAACCATGATTGCGCTTGCACAGCAGGGTTTGAAATTGCTGGGAGCTATGAAGCTCTTGCTCCTACCCTAGGAGGACCTGGTTAACTTAAAACCAAAAGTTACCAGGAGCTAGTTTTGGCTGCCTAGGCCAACTAGTACCTTACAAACATGCATATGCAACATTAACTTTGAGTGGTTTTGAATGTAAATTAAGAAGAATCAGGGCACGCCTAGGACACATTTAAATATAATGGACTGTAAATAATGGGCATTAAGTGGTTGTCTCATGTGAAAGTTAGATTTGCAGTGCGCCGTGTACTCACAGCTGGTTTTAGCTCCTGTTGATCGAATCTCAATTTCGAAACGTGCGCGGGGCAGGAAGATACTCCTGGGTGGCATCTGGCATAAAGCAACTAGTCTACCCTGAGATCGCACCCTGCAACACACACACACATAAGATCACATTTCTAAATACATAGACGCTTAACTTCACCAGAGCATGGGTTACTTAACCTGACTCATCCCCACTTCAGCATCAGCAACCTTGTGCTGTCCTCCCTCTGAAGAAAAGGTATGCCTATTTGTACAGGCACCTATAAGTGATATGGGTTAGAAGTGGTGCGGGGATAGGATACAATGCAAAGGACGAACCGACTGGTCCCAAAGATTTTATGTAACCTAGAGGAAAGCCATAAGCATAGCCTGCAAATATCCATGCAAGCAGTATAAAATGAAGACACGTCCGAAAAGGGGAACAGCTCGCTTTACGGGTTACAGTATTACTATTTTAAAAGAAAGTTAAACTGCATCAGAAAGTACTGAGAGAATGCAGAGGGGCATTTGGGAAGTGAAACTGGAATTGTGTCTATTAAAATGCATGTTTAAAACATAAAACATTACCATATGCAGTATTTATTTATTGTTCGCTTCTTAGGCGCTTATACAGAAACTACATTCTGTTTCAAAGCGACCACAGGGCAACAGGGAGGGGACATGGGAATGAGACACATTAAAAATACATCAAATAATTAAATACAGGGGAGGGTGGGGGGGAGCACGAACCTACTATGCCTTGTGAGTGTTCAGAAGGTGCAAGTGCAGAAGGAAGGGGGCAGTGGGGGTAGGAGCTGGCGTGTCCGTGCTCGTGGGTGAGCAACAGATGAAGTGCTTGTTATAGGAGGTGGGGATCAAAGGGGAAAGAGAATTCCAACTGACAGCTTGGGTGTGCCCGCTAAAGAAAGCAGGTGCTCTTTAGGGCATTTTTTCAGCTAGATAAAGTGGGGATGGACTGGACGTCAGGAGATACAGCGTTCCAATGATAGCTGTTAGGGTGTGTGGGGAACAGAGAGGCAGTGGAGAGCTTTGATCTCGGAGTGAGGGGAGGAGGTGCTAACCAGGAAGGGAGAGAGGCCAGCAAATGCTAAAATAAGACGAGAAGAAGGAATTTAAAAAGGCAGTCACTGAACACAGAGGCACCATACCAAGGTGGGAGAGAAACATGGGGGGGGGTGGTGAGGGTGTGGGTGGCTAACGTAAGTACTTTGTAAAGTGGGGAAAAGGAGTAAGAGGGAGTCCCATGAGAAGGGTGAAGTAATCTAGCCTGCAGAGGACAAGTGTGGAAATGAGAGTTTAAGTAGTGTGAAAGGTGAAAAGGGTACGGATTTCTGGGATGTTGGAAGCCAAGTCTGTGCACTGTAGAGGTAGAATTTATGAACGGCTTCTGCTCAAAAATGGTGTCAGAGAGGACCCCCTCTCCCCAAGGACATAGGGGGTGTTGTAATGGCAACATGGGTGTGTTTGGAGGGTGGGGGGCGGAGGGGACAGGAGAGAAGTGAAGGATTGCTGCGATAGATGCTGAGAGGTAGATTACCTCAACATTGGGGATATTAAGCATCAGATGGAGAAACTAAATCCAGCAGCGATACAGAAAGAAGGGTCTGGCTAAGGAGGGCAAGAGAATACACGAGAACTCAATAGGATGCAATCAGCTTGCCAAGGTTCGAGGTGTACCGAGTGAATAGAAGTGGGCCTGCGAAGGACTATAAATGGTGGAGGGTGATCAACTGTGTCAAAGGCACCAGACCGATTCCAAGAACTGGCCTGCCTCGTTTCCAAATAATACCGTCACATAATCAGCTCCTTTCACTTAGTTTCCCTATGAGAAACATTCCCTCGAATCCCATTGACCCCCCATCCTGCCTTGTTTGCAACACTCTCCCGTGCTACTTTACTAAAGTCTTCTCTTGCTCATAGCAGGGCCTTCAGATCGAGCATTTTCCCAGACTCAGCCCACGAGCATCCATGCCCAATGTTCTTCAATGGCTCTCTTTGCTCGTAGGTACGAGCTCCATCCTCGCAGGTGTCATCCATAACTTTAAAACCAAGTCTTCTGGCATCGCAGCGCTCACCTGCTACTGTTAACACACTCTCTGAGCCACTTTATATCAGTGTCTGGACTGACTCAACAGAAGGTGTGGGGGGGGGGTCGGGCGGAAGGTGAGAGGGCAAGACAAGTTTTGAATTGAGTAGGTGTGGGTGAGCAGCAAACAAGATATGGAAACTCCAACCATGTCAATGCCAGAAGGAAGAACCTATTATTACACATATACATGTAGGTGGGAACACTAATTTACAAAGCAGAGCGATGGGTACACGCATGTGCGTGGTACAATAAGAGCCAAGAGATAGGATGGGGCAAGTAAATAAGCATCGAAAACAGCCACATAAAGTGACATTACACACGTTGAACAATTGGGTGCAAATCCAGATGGATGGCTGAATGCAGGAAGGGCACAGCAGACTAAACCGAACCCCAAATGAGAATCAGGACTGAAACGGTAGGAGAACAAGATAGAAAAGTTCCAATCAAACAATTTGATCTCTTATTGCTTACCTTGCTAGGCTTGTTCTACAGTAGTTAAATGAACAAGAATTAGTGGGCACATTGACCCATTTAGTTTTAATGTTAACACGCTTTATTTCAAGCAGCCCTGGTGAATGTTACACATTCCTAGAAAAGAAATGGTTGAGAGAAAAGTGGGGGCTCCTTCATTCATCTTTATGCGCAAATGGCAACTAGGGTTTCTAGTCAGTCGGAAGGGGGTAGGTGGAGACGGAAGAGATTCGGTAAATGGAAGCCTACAGCGGTCGAGGAACTGCATGCAACAGATAACACTCCAATCAAGCGCAGCCCCAGCTGTAGCACATGCCTGGCCATCCCCCACCCACCATATTGCCTGGAGACGTGGTATACATCACATATTCGCTCATTCCAAAATCGGGATCACTTTGTGCAGTAGACTATTGTAAAATACTTTCTAATAGAGTATAGGCTGACCTGGGATGGCACTGCAGACACAATGCATGCAAAGAAACAGAACATTTACAAAACAGTCATTCCTTATATCAGGGGTAAAGGCCTCCGCACGCAAGCGCGCAGAGCAAACTGTGCATAAGTAGGTCACAGCATTCTAAAGAAGTTAGGCGAGGAGACGCGGTATTCTCATTAGAACGGCAAGGCCGGTCCTGCCACGGCATGCGGGCCACGCTAACATCCCCATAGCAATGGCTGTGACACACACAGGTCAGTTTTGGCAAGCAGGCGTCCTGGTGATTTACCTTCAGCATTCCTAGGAGAAGGATGTGCTTGAACGGCTTCCCGGGCTGCACAAAACAAACCAGATGTGAAACATTCACAGATCACTGTGCAGGAGCAAAGCAGGCTCAGGGCATGCAGAATTCGCACCAGCGGCTGTCTGTGGGGGCCACTTCACCGCAACATAGGAATCTACTAGACTGAATGATGACATACGACTACAATATGCTCTTCCTGCGAGATAAGAATACCACAATCTTAATATATAAATAGAATTCAAAGTCACCAAGAACATTCCTACACCAATGCCCTCCTTTTGGCACAATGACCAAGTCACACAAAGTAAGCAATGGCACGGTTACAAACCGACACAGTTTCGGAGCCGAGGGATGTTTGCTAGGTGCAATACATACAATAAACCACCTGTTTGGTCGCCTCAGAGGAGGATCAAGCAGAAGTAATGATGTAACACAAAAATAAAAATAGTATCACATTGTATAGAAACCTCTGGGTATTAAGCGCGTTATAAATAACCTATCATATCATACAGCAATTCATGTTGAATCCCTCCTGCTTCTATGTGCAGTGGTATAATAGCCTTATAGACCGAGGGAGGGGTCATTATCGCATTATAAATACCTGCCACCAAATTATGTCGTATATCGAAGTAGAGGACCAAAGTTGGGGAAGGGTCATTATTCCAAACAATGACCCCTCACGAAGTCTATAAGGCTATTAGCACACAGTGGTAGGTAGTAGCAATACATGTTTGAGTTTTGGTCGGGAAATGAAAACCATTTTTATTTATTTTTTATTAAGTGCATTTGGTTAAAATAACCTTTCACAATACATCTAAAAATTCAACATAAATAAGCAAAAAGAATACATCTGAACTTCATTCATGAAGGACAGTTCAATAATAATTATAAAAATTGTAATCTCATTAAGACAGCATTATTTAACCCACTCATCACAATAACCTAGTTTTCACAATGTTCCAAATATGGAGCGCCCCTGTGGTTTAACAACCGATTCTGCAACATATAACAAACTCCCGAATCGGTCATGTTCAACATTTCTGAACTTGGCATAACCTTTATCGTACAAACTGAGAAGCCTAGGACATTGCATTAGGATATGTCGTGCTGTCTCTACAACTTCCCGGCAAATTCTACATAGTCCCATCTCTCGTGGCATTTCTGCCCAGACACCAGTGCCATTTCACTTTCATAGTGAGTGTAGTAAATAGACAAAATGAGTTAGTAAATTAAACGTGGTTTTATTTTATAGTTTTTAAATAAGGTGGTCTTCATAAATTAAGCATTTTAATTGCAAACTTGGTTAAACTGGAGCAGTTTTAACACCTGCATGCATTAGGTGCCATGTAAAAGTAAACGGTATATAAGAAAGCAAAAGCATATTCCTATGTTTTATATTTCTCTCTGGTGTGTTAAATAGGATGTTGCTGCAAAAAAGCCTTCCCAGACAGAAGTGTCTTGTTGAAAGAAACTTGGCTTGGAAATTGCATTATGGTTTCCTTGTATGCTTTTGAAGTTAGAATGTTCAGAATGCAGTCAATATCAGTAGTTATTTACTGTGTGCTAAATATTCTGATTGGTTGATAGGTCAATAACAATCTTCATGTGATAATAACGGTTCTAACTATGTTGAACAGACTGCATACACAATGGAACAGATTTCACAAACAAAGAATACACTGACAACAAAAACTACGCAAATATCAATAAGACTGACAAGAATTACATTTCATGTCTGCTATTTTAGATGTTCCAAATAAAACAATTGAACAATCCTCTGAAAGGTGTTAATTTCCTGAAGCTTAATGCTCACAAGTCATGAAAATACATCCATCTATATATACGTTTCTTGTATAGTGCCTAAGACTACATTTATGCCGTTTCAAAACACTGTAGGGAAGAAAAGAACAAAACAAAAAAAGGATACCGACAGGAATCTGAAAGCCAGGTGTGGTTGGTGCCCGTCATATCTGTGGCAAAATGGGTGCAACACATTTCCCATTCAGTAGGACATGGTGGTGGAATGCACTCCTGCTTCAGTCCTTGTACTGGGCTTGTGTAGACTACACTTCCTGAGTAAAGGGACAAAGAACCACAGACAACACATGACCGGGAGACAGAGCCAGCGCTTCTAGAGCAAGTGCCAACACTTCCTGTAAGATGAAGAGGTGTAGACGGGGTAGGGCCTGAGCGGGCAAAGCCCACCCAAAATCTCTAAATGCCCACTCAGGAGCGCTGTGTGGGCATTTACAGATGTTAACGTCACTGCAGTGGGCCCAACTACATTAGCTTCAGGCCCAATTTGTTAAACAATCCTGGCTACGCCACTGAAGAATGTCCAGAAGAAGCCAAGAAGAGAACAAAGGCGTGCAGAAGCTGTCAAGAGTCCTCTTCTAGCCAGTTATCCACTGAGACACCATCAACTCACCAAGCGGACCGCTAAATGGAGGAGAACGTGGAGTACACCATGTGCTCACGAGACAATGCCAAACGCACATCATTAACTATACCGTTCGAGGTGGAGACTTTCGTAGTAGGGATCACAAGATACCAGCTTAGCAAACGCCAGCAGGTAGATTGAAATGCTAAAATAACGTGTAGCTACTTCGATCAACGTCGCCTGTACTATTCATCACCAATTGCTTAAAATCTCTTATTCCATGGAACCAATGCCTTTTATAAAAAGAGATGAGAAGTCATGTGTAATGTAATGTTAAAGGGATTGCAGAGATCAGCCGATGAGGACCAACTAAAAACGTTTGACAAAAACGTAGGTCTGACTGAACAGAGGTTGAATACAAGGAAACGAACGGATAGGTTGCCTGAGTTAAGAGAGGAGAGATCGTGAATTGCCATCAAGAGATGAAAAAGGGGCTATACATGCCAGTACCAAGGGCTCCAAATAAGCAGTGCTCCTGCCTACTTCACAGGGGGGGAGGGGGGGACTCCCCACACAGAGAGAAACGCAGGCATGTGTCTGACTCTTTATGCCACCTGCACTTCTCAGGTGATGTGTGTTTTTGCCAGTGGCCGGTGCATGTTAACTGTTAGCTGCTACAAAGAACGTTTTTACAAGATAATTTGTCATTTATTTAAAAATAAAATATATATTTGTACTCGTAGGCAAATAGGTTTGTTGAAACGCACATAGGTTGCGAAGATTTTCTGCATCAACTCGGAGCGCAGCGCAAATACTTACCTCTATGCATCAACCTATTCTGCAACTTCAATGTAAATACAACAAGCATGGTCAAAACCAACAGTTTTGTAAGCAAAGATTTTTTCCAGCCACTGTCATAATGGTATATTACCTCACCACAAGTGGGCAACACTGGGCAAATGGTGTCCATACCTGGACATATTAGGACACTTATTAAACATCCCTATCTAGTACAGCTAAAACCATTGGCTTGGCCAACAATTGTTTTTACAGGACTTCTGTGCAGGGCACAGATGCAAGTAAACACACATTGCTTATAAATCAAGTCCATGAAAGGACACCTGGTTAAGAAGTATCTAATGCATGTTGGGTTATGCGTTTCATTAAAGGTTTTTGATGAGGGAGAAGCGGGAGGCGTGGTGTAATGAAGGAGAACAAATTGGACAAGGAGAAACGAGGGTATTCGAAAATGAAAAGGTTTTGAATTGGGCATGACATACATTATTGACAGGCTCGTGAAACAACGTCACTATGACGAACACAACATAAAATGATCATTTGCATCCATGTTTTCTTCATATGTAACACAGGTGGAGAGCCTCATAGCACACTGGGAAGAACGTAATACCTTGGCAAAACGAAGACAAACCAAACAACCAAATGGCCACTTGGGTCAAATGCAGAAAACAACAAATAAAAGAAAAACAGAAGTGAAAAAGACTCGACAACGGACAGCATCAATGTGCTCATTTTCATCAGGTTACAAAATGGCCAGAGGCAGTGAAACATACAGAGACTGGCTCTCCACAGGTTTCTCTGCCTCAGGACCATTTTGATCTTAAGTCCCCAGACAGAGTGCGGTACGAAGCAGGAGACTGCTAGCATCCCAATCTGCATCACATTTTGATTCATACAGAGAGACTGGGATCCCTATAGATCGTTTGCTTTTTAATGCCACAAGAAAGCAGGCAGAATATATATCCATAGGAATCCAGTGTTATGGTGGTTGGCAAAAGTGGAGGCTGCCATTCCAAATCCCAGCCATGCAAGCATGATCAGACACAGGGTATCCAGTAATATAATCGCTGGAAATAACATTGAGGGTGACGCGATATTTTTGTTAAAGGCACTATCCAACATCTTCCCCATATTTTCTAGGACTGGAGTTAGTTCATATATTTGCACCAGTCATAACACATGTTGGGAAGGGTGTTAAGCACCTTCAACATGAATATTGAGTCATCCCCAATGTTATTTCCAGCGATTATATCACATAGAACTAGACACATGCCGTTATCCAGCCCATGTGGAAAGTTATATAAATCTGCAAGTGTGCTCTGGGTCCCCTCTGTCAGATTCACCAACAAAATCAAAATGAGCACCAGAGGGCGATTCCATTAAGCACAATGCAATAAGATTTAAGATCGTTTCTGGATATGATATACTGTACAGCTTCGTATTGTGCTAGGATATGTCAAGGATCTGTGTCACGTATCTGAACACAACATACCGGAGAAGACAAACTGCCACTCCATGAAAAGCTGCAATGAACTTAGGTACAGTATGGATACGAGCACTGGTCCCGAACGCATGACTGACTTGGTGTTTGCAACAATTGCTTTATAATTTAAGATTTGCTATTCTATTGCTTACAGACAATTGTCATCATTCTAGTCCAATGCGTGCACACCCACCAAACGCTCCACATGCCTCCCAGTATCCAGGCAAGTCTTACATAAATCAAACGCAGACTAAAATATCCAACTCTACCACCTACTGTACACCCCACAATGGCCAAGAATGACCCACATGCAAGCAACAGACTCCTGCTTGCTGAAGACCAACACCCAGCAAAACAATAATGCATACCACACGCAATGCGAAAACAACCTCTGCTCCACATGTTCCTACTAACCCACCCAAATCCATACTTCTAACTTGCAGTACCAAAACTGCCAAGAGGCCGTGCAAATGGTAAAAGCTGCACTGTAACATGAACTAACCAATATTTTGGCCCGTACATCGGTTTTGACATGTACATTGTTGTCAGAATCCTATTCATTGTAATAACTGATTGTTACGCATTTTAATGGTACACTACATCAGAAGGAAGGAGGTTAACATCGGGCATGCTGGAACTCTAACCAGTGTTTTGCAGATGTCTGGTGCAAGCTTTTAAAGGGTTGAGCAACATTGCCTAATTTAATAACTCTGGAAGCAACTACTGATACATGTGCACAAACTGACTGCAATGAAAGTGTTTAAGAAATAATTCAATTGGGATTATTTGAACTGTCTAAAGGTGAAATATTTTAAGAATAAAGTTGACAATCCATGGGCATGTGTCTGGAAAAGAAACACAAAAAAATAAAAATAAAAAATAAAGAAAGGGTACGAACCACAATACAAGTCACAAACAGATAATTATAATCATATAGAAAGGTAAGGAGGGATTACAGTCAGTATTTAAATACGACATAATGCAGAGCTAGAATGTGCTCATGAAAACGAAAGGTTAAATATTAGTACATCAACCTTAATAGTGCAGTAAATATGAAGTTACCCCCCCCCCCCCAAGAGACACAAAAAGACATTGAGCCAGGAGTCTTTTTTTCCCTTTCCACGGTCAGCTAGTTAAGCACCACAGATCAGAAATGGGTGGTTGGATGCAGAGAGTGGGGAAGTCCTGTCAGAGTTGAACTACCAGAGAATGCTGGAGGGTCTCCAAACAGAAGCTTGCGAGCCACTGGTAGCTCACCTGAGGCTCTGCAGTAGCTCCTTGCATCAGACACCAAAAGGAGCACTATGTGTTTAAAGTCCCTGGTTCTCTTTGCCTGCCCCCTCTATCTCCTCTTCCTGCAAAGCAAAAAGTCAAAAGCTGTGTGCATGGTGGGAGGAGGGGCTGCATCCGGGCTTATAGGGCTTGGGGCAGTGTCGCAACACGGGGTTAACTATCAATAACAAAAGTGAATGGGAAATGTGTGTTTTGGCCATTATCACCAAGAGGGGCAAATGATGGGTGATGGGTGATTAGAAAGGGAAGGGGTGCATAAATCTGCATGCCACGTGAAACAAAGTTGGGGCTGGGATCGTTTCAGTTTTACCGTGTTGCTTTAGATTTATTTCAGTTAGTATTACTTTGCATGCTGGTAAGGCTTTCAATTCGAATGGGGAAAATGTTTCATTTGAAGATACTGAGTTCTAGTGGTACCCAATTGTAGTTAAGGTTAAGACTGAATTTGCTGTGATATGGAGGAGCCCACTTCTATGTGTCCCAATACAGGAATTCAAGTGCTAATGGCAATTTTACATTCAAGTAAATGTGGAAACCTACTAGCTGCCCTGCATTCTGGCGCTTGTCCACTTACATTTATAAAACTAAACAATAACGTAAAAAGGAGATGTGCTATCAATGCCAGGACGTAAAAACAGGATTGAGAGTTCTGGGTCAGCATATGTTTTACAAAACAAGCATATAAATTAATTAAGTGAGAAAAACGAACAGTGGTTTGTATATGTATATATATTTTGCTACATATTTGATTAATATAGCGTAAACCTAGCTACTAAGTAACAGAGCATTGTACAAAACAGGGTAGTAAATACAGTGAGAGAACATGGAGAACCCTGGGATGGGAGTACAATTAATATGCAGATTCACTTTGCCCATGTACACGCACTGGGAGAGATAGAGATCTGTGGGGAACCTGTATGCATAAGTTCAAATTGCATCCGGGATTTTTCAGCCTTTCAATACTGGGTTGAAATGTTGCAATTTATGAGCACTGTTTTTGCTACAAATAGGGCAAAACACCATACAATATACAAGTAATGGACTAACACATGGAAAATTCGAATAGATGCCTTGTCATCAACAGTACGGAGGCTATCCTGGCAGTGTCCTCGAAGAGCCGCTGCAAAACACATATTGATACCATTGCAAACAGTAGGTCATAATTGTCATTTTTATACATTTTTGTGGTGCCAGAGCCCTCAATGTGTCTGAAAGAGATGGCCCATTGGTCATGCACCAGAATGACCTGCAGGTTACCTGCAAGGGAGGTAGCAATCCTGTTAGCTGTTCTCTGTGGTACTGCAGCCAGTTGGCAGGTCGGCACCCATTATGAATAAGTCGCCCGTCAATACTACCATACTCTCTTTGCTCAAAATGTTAATTGAATGATTCATATATTGCCTAGTTTTGTTATATTATTTGTGCACATTTCAAGTCATCGGTATAAAACTAAATGGGATTTACACAGTCATTTTTTCAATCTTGCCAATTTTTGACATAAAAAAAAAAAGTCAAGGATAGTCAACCAAAAAGGGTTGGCTTACTTTTCCTTGGCTGAATTCTGTGACCTGTGTAAGCAAATTGCATGAATTGGGGATATGCTAAACTGACCGTGGATGTAATGTTTTGACAAATCAGAACTTAGTATATGCTGAATGTTTTAAAACCGTATAAAACATTGATTGAAATATTCCTCAGACTGTTTCTGCACATGCAGCCACGAAAGAAACAAACTACCCTTGTTGAAATCATGGATGCAGACGCAGGCGCAGCATCCAACAAAAAACAAAAGATTAACCGATTGCATCCGGAGTTGAAAACCGATTTTGTTTCTTCCAGTGTAAAGAGAAAAATGTGCATTTTTAATGTACGATGCCCAAGTTACAGTGGGGAAAAAAAGAGCAACATTGAGAGGCATTTTGCAACAATACACAAATTATGAAAACAAATTCCCAAAGGAAACGGCCTACGACCGTAAAAAGTAGGTAGGCTAAATGCTGCAATGCAAATACTGTTACACAGAGTTGGTATGGTAATGAGCCTATCCCCCCACCCCCAACGCGCTTCCAGGTAAGGCAAACACCATATGAGGTGATATAATGTATGAGGGGGGGAGCGATCCACACTATCAGGCAATGTGTAGAAGCACTGTAGCGCCCAAGGTAGATGCGTGGCACTTACAATCCATAGCCCATGACTCCATTTTGTATTAGGCCCAGAAAGGATAAGCTGTTCACGTTCTTGGTTCACAAGACCTAATTTCTGCACAACATACTGGCTTCGCAAGAGCCCTGTTCCCACGGAAGTCCACTTCCCCCTTGTTCCTCCAGTGTTGCGAATATTTAGTATCTTCCAAAGGAGAGCGCAATGCAAGAGCGTGAGACAACACTAGGCTCCGCGCTGCGTCCATTCAGCTCTACTAAACTGCCATTAGTCTCTAACCCCCCCCCCACGCACCCAACCAGGCCGCAGCCAGCCCCACACCACTGACTCGACCCCTGCACCGTTGTATTCCCTGCTAAGCAAGCGTCCCCCAGGTCCCAATACAAATCAAGTGTCTACAGAGGATCTAAGCATACGCGGCTGTATTTCTTTTCCAGTCTGAAAACATATCCCTTGTAACACGACGTACCAGGAGGAATAAATTAAGATCAAAACCCTAGGTGGAGAACTTGAGTGCGGGAACTGCGGTATTAATGAAGCCCTGAATGTATGGGTCAGCATGACTATTTTATCCTCCCTTCCCCCTGAGATAAAGAGTTAATATTCAGCTTAGCATGTTTAGTTTAGATAGGAACAATGTATTAATGTGTGATTCCAACCTTCACCGCGAGGATGAGCCCAGCTGACTCATGTGGATCCAGACCAACGGGAACAAACTAACCAACTACTGCCTGGCATCCCCTATGGAGCAGGCTCATGTGTAGGGTGCCTCCTATCAGTCGCACCAGTTTGTACTGTATATTTTGATGCATCGGGGGTTTCTAAGCTCCTGTTTGTAACTGAATAGAACAGAGCGCTCTCGAGCAGCAGAGTCCTTTGCTGATATTTGTATTCTGTACAATTAAACTTGGTTATCCTTGCAAAGCTATCTCCTGGCCTATTTCCCTAGTTCACCGTAGTTATTCCAGGATAGACTATTTTATGACCGAAACCTTTGTTGTCCTTGGTTACAGCTTCCATAGCTGAACTCGCCACAGTTGCTGACCACTCCCCAATTACGATACAATTAGATTTACACAACCGGCAAATATGAAGACATTCATCATTTTGGGTGAATTATTTCCTCCTTGTGGACGAGATTTACTGTTCCACAATCTCTGATTAAAACCTCTCAATATTTTCCTAATACAATGGAATTGGTCTGGGTAGCTTTTAAGACTACGATCAGGGGGAACTTATCTGCTTAGCCTCAGCAAGAATGACATTTTTAATGGTGCAAAGATCCAAGGATTGAATGGGCAAAAATGGATGGCACTTCTCTAGCAATGCAATCAATAGATGCCGATAAGGTAGTCGATAGAATTAATTGGGAATACCTTCGGAAAGTTTTACAGGGGTTCGGGTTTGGACCCACGTTCATGCAACAGGTGTTTGCTGATTTAGCTCACTCAGTCACCAGGGTGAAGCTTAACGACAATTGTCATTCCACATTCTGCTAACGAGGGGTACTCGCCAAGGCTTGTTGTCCCTGCTGCTATTCGTGTTGTCGAAGGAACCACTGGCACAGATGGTCCGTTCATGTAATGCCATAAGGGGGATAACAGCTCGTCTCCATCATAAAATTGCATTGTATCCATATATATTTTTTTAATGCGAGATTCCACAGTATCACTACCACATATAGTGACTCTACTCAAATAATTTAACCAGGTATCCTGGTTCAAGATAAGTTACACAAAATCACACATACCGAACATCTCTGAATTGACTATTGTGGTTAACACTCTGAAGACACAATATGACTTCCAATGGGCACAGGACTTGCTGAAATATTTATGGATACATTTTACACCAGCATATGAAATATTGTTTTGGAGAAATTTCCCAGAACTTTGTATGAATTTTAAGGTTATTATGGTGGGGAGGTGCGGGAGCAGGGGGAGGGGGAGAGACAAATTTCTTGGACGGGCAGTATAGCGGCAGTCAAAATGACCCTTCTGCCGCGGGTCCTATACATCTTACAAGCATTACCAATAGAGCTTCCACGAAAATTACTACGGGACCTAAATATGTTTATATGGGCTAAAGAATTACCCAGGGTCTCCACACAATGATGGCTGCCAAGGAAAATAGGGGATTAGGGGTACCAGACTTGGAAGGTTATCTATATGCGGCACAATTCACCCTATCTCTAGAAGACAACACCCACCCAGAAGTTAAACAATGGGCGAGTATATAACAAATCAAATTACGAGTCCCTATACAGGCATGGTGTTGGCTTTCACAGCAGACCAGGCAGCAGGAGCCAGGGGTACTTCCAACAACAAGGGTGAAAATGACATATTGGGATCCGACAGTGAGCAAGTGTAACATAACCACATACCCATTGCTGCCTACACCAATTTTCAGCAATACAGACTTTCCACCAAAACATTTTCGGCAATATCGCCATTGGATAGATAGATATGATCTGACCGGTTATTTATAACCCGCTTAATACCCAGAGGTTTCTAAGCGCTGACCCAGGGATCAAACCTGTGATGCTCCGTGTCGGCTTGCTTCCAAAGCAAGCACATTGCCCCTGAGCTATCCTCCTGAAACAATGGATTGTGGGTTACATCGCTTGGGCTAACTGTTTGAGGGTGGCCACCCACTATTGTTTGAAGACAGTAAACAGGCATTTCTTCTCACATATATAGCCAAATATGAATACATACAATTGAGACATCAGATTAGCGGAGGCAGTATTACTCGAGGGTCGGGGGCCCAGGGAGGCAGTAGGGAGATGACAAAACCTGAGGATTTGTTTATCGGGGATACTCCACTGAGAAATGTCTCATTCCTGTATACAATTTTCAATTCCAGTTGATACAAACCTCAAATATATGAGCAAATTGGATTAGGATTTAGGGTTCCCTGTTGATGAGGTGGCAAGGCATGGTACAATATTTGGTCCAGAGCAGCGCAATCGTCCCAGTGTGTTCAGCTGAAAGAAAGCCGTTACAAGGAGATGTTTCCGTTGGTATCTCACCCCATTGAAGCTTCATAATATTAGCCAGGCAACTCCCTCCCCTTGTTGGTGATGTGGGCAAGCCAGGGGCGCACTAGTCCATATATGGTGGTCTTGTAGCTTAGTCCAATCATACTGGAAGGAAGTGCTGTCCCATATTAAGGTTACAATAGGGACGGGTAGTCCTTAGACCTGCTAAGGCTATTACTCGGTAATGATGATCCAGGGGGTCACTATAATTTGCAAGCAAAAAGCTTGAAATTGATTACACATCTGTTAATGGCTGTCAGGGTAACGATAGCCATTACTGGAAACAAAACAACACACCAGATATACGAGAATGGTTGTCTAGACTGTTGTTCGGGGCCGCTATATAGAAAAGAGTGGGGCCTCCATGCGAGGTGAGAAGCCGAAGTATCTTGAGATATTGAACGCTTTTATTTAATCTGTGCACTGAAATGATTTGCCTAGCATTCATAAACCTCAAAACTCGTTTTTTACACCAGTATAGATTTAATAAGGACTATGGAGGTGCAGTATAGTACCAAAGATATTGATGTTGCCATGGATAGAGATCTTGAACATGGTTTGATGTTTTCGTTTTGAACCTACTGTGCCTTGGATATTATTTAGCACTTTACTACGAATATGCAAATAGTTCGCACTGCACTAACTGATGGACATGCCATCAGTAATTTGATGTTTACGTATTGGATGTAACAAAAAATCATTACGAATCATACTTGATAATAAAACTTTAAATATCAATAGATATAGAAAAAAAAGAAAATTAGCACAAATATATATGAAACCCTGACCATAACATGAAAGTGACTAAGAATAAATAGGTAAATATAATATATCCAGACTATGAATGATATATGTTGAAACTATGAATTATAAGCACAAAAAACATCAGAAGTTTAATTATCTTTTGTTTATAGAGGTAGTGCTCACAACCCCAATGTGTAACAAAATTGTTTATATCATGTTAAGAGTCCAAACAAGCCAAAAGTGTTGTCTTTTTTTACAGGCAAACATCTCCCTATTCATATATATTTGTAACATTACAAGATCATCTCAAGACGCTACAAATCATTACCATTTTTTTACAAGTGGAAATAAAAAGGAGGCAAGCTAAGTACTTCTATTCAAGGTTATGTAGTGTCTGGGATGATGTAATGCATAGACATCAAGTGGCTGCAAGGAAACTTGGGTAAGATGTTTCCATACCCCAGGAACATCTTGGAAGTTTCCATTTAAAACAATACTTTTAAAGGCAGAGACTGTTGCCGGCAGAAATGGTGGTTTTACATCATCATAATGTCACAAGGACTTCCAGGACCATAGAATTTGAGGTCGATGATACTACTGCATCTTCCTTCCTGCTCTTAACTCTTCGATCAAGGGCGTCTCTCGCTCGGGCATCCGAAGTGATGGGCAGATGAAGAAAAGGGCAATTTCTGTTTGGACCAGGAGGACCCAGGGCCCGAACCCCTGCTCAGACAGCAGGTAAGCAGGCACCAACATGTGTTTACTCCCTCTGTTCCCACAGGCCACCCCCACCCCCTCTGGTGCCCCTGTGATGTTCCCTTGTGCCCTCCCACCCTTCTCGCACTCATCTGTTGCGTGTTTTGCTTGATTCTTCTACCCTGCTCCCCCTCCAGCCTACTTCTGCAGGAGTCTGTCCTGATACATTCTGGTTTGACCATCACCGTCTTGTGGCCAATGCTGAACTTGACTTTTATGGACTTCATTGTTTCATGGTGCGTCACCCTTTCTCAATTCTCATGTTGGACTTCCTTTCCATCTTGTACTCCTGGTGGCCCTGAATCATGCTATTCCCATCTTCATCTTGTATCCTGGCTTGCAACATTATGTGTTACTACTGACTTCTGCAATTGTATTCGCTCTCCCCTCTTGCTTCTCCACTCTTTTCGACTGCTTACTCTGTTCTCTCCTCCTCTCCCCTTCCCCATCTCCTCTCCTTACTTTCTTCTATGCACTTACTCTATCAGAAATGTCCCTGAACCTAGTATGATAGCAACCTAGTCTGTCTCCTCCCCCTCCCCTTACTTGTACCCCCACGCCCTCCAGCACTATCTGAAATGTTGTCAGGCCTAGTACGATAGTCGCTTGTTTTGTTCCTCCCCTCCCATTCTGCACCCCTCTCCCTAACCTTTTGTTTTTCTCCGGCTCTACCAGAAATATCATCAGGCATAGCACGGTAGTCGCCTGTCTGTTTCCATTTCCTTCCCACTTCCCTCCCCCCCTTCCCTTCCTTATCTTTGTCTCAGCTCTTGCACTATCTGAAATGTCAGGCCAATACGATAGTTAATTTCACATCCTTACTGTTCATGGCTTGTAAGAATGTCATTGTATTTTCCCTTATTCCCCCCTTGCCTTGAAGCGCTTTGAAACACATCGTGTATAGGCGCTATATAAATAAACTATCATATCATACTACGGGTATATATGTAGGCCTCCACCACGAGCTAAAACCGATGACCACTATTTCGCAAACTGTAATACACGCTTGACACAGCCATCAAGTTGATGCATCTGTTCTGATGGGCCCCCAAAAGGAGCACCAGATATTTATAAAGTGTAAGGTTTGCATGGAGTTCAATAACACAGATATTTGCACATTCGTCAGTCCCACAATACAGACATCCCAAAGGCCCGTAGTGGCTCAACAATCAGAACTCCAGTCCCAACCACACGGTTCATCATTTTCTACACTGTGAAAAAACGAAGTGTCCTGGGGCAGCGAACAGGGCACATTGCTACAAGCGAGAATGACGCTGTGCCTAAACAGACTCCGCAGCACTCCCTATGGAAAAGCATTGGAATGCCGCACCTTCCGGATCAAAGGGTCTATTTACCTGTCCATAACGTCCCCTGTAGCCAGGCCAATGAAAAGATGTTAGCAGAAACCGGAGTATGAAAAGTATGTGGGCCCGTTCCTTAGTTTAACTACTGTACAAGCATGCCCTTCTTTACAAGCCAAAATCAAAGCAAACCCGTAGGCACCTTCAGCATCACAATAGTCCTTTGTGGGGAAAGCCAAACACAAACGGAGCATGCGAGTAATCTGCCCTGAGCGCTCTCCAACTCCGTGCCATCTAGAGGAATGTGTGGTTATCGGCAACGTTCACAATAGAACATTCAGAATTCATTAACCCTCTGCGTGCCTGCTTTAAAGTCTGCCGGTAAAAAGCAAGTGCATAGAAAAAAATATACAAAAACGATTTCGAAAAAGAAAAACAAATCCCCAAAAGCGGATTTTCAGCACATTCACAACTCACCAAGACAATTTATGGTGGGGCAAGTGGAGTGTATATAGGACGCACAACCTCCTCGGTTGACATGAACATTCAGTTCAATCCCCGGGTCCCCGCTTAGAAACCTCTGGGTATTAAGGGCGTTATAAATAACCAATAAAATAAAATCAATAGAAACAAACTGCAAGTTATGTAGAGGCAACAATATGGCGAGTAGTGTACATTCTTTTGGAACGCGATAGTTAAATGTTGTCATGGCAAATTAACCTGATTATTAGTGCATTAGGTTCATGCGGTTTCCGAATCCAGAACCACAGACTAAAACTGCCCACATATAACAGCATGCACCCCCATTCTAGAACAGGAAGACTATCTGAGCAGCTAGACAGGGTCGTACAAATGCGTCATTCAAAATGGCTGCTTCCAAGTTACTGGATTATTGCATTCAAACGGGACCATTGTGTGGAAACATGTTAGTTAGCAAGTGCTAAAGGCAAGGAGCATGAGCAATACATCAAAGGTCATTAAAGGAGCTGAGAAAGGCCTTGGCATCGGCACAGATAGAAACCCTGTGCACGTACTCGCTAGATAGATTTTGGAGGATGGAAGGAAAGGCAAGATGTCCATGTTTGCACCGTTACTCCAGAGCAGCAGCTAGAACCAAAGCTGAGCACTCCCTTTGCACCAATATCATGACTGCAAGGGTCCAGTGCTCTCATCTTTCTGGAGACAAAGATGTTTTGGGGCTTCTGTTCGGATAATTACCACGAGACTAGTTCTTGGTAATCAGGAGTACAGCATGCCCTGGCAGTGTGTACCAAAGGGAAGGGTTTGTGGTCCATTGCACTAACTTCCATGTGTGCTGAGAGTCTTCACTATCAGGGCCCTTGTCCATCAGAATATCGATGGCACGCCCTTGCAGACTAACGTGTTGTTGTCTGATGACGTTTACTTTTTTATGTGCGATATTTGTGGAGGTATTATTCTAATGCACAAAAAGGATGTACTTTAATTGCTAGGTTACCAATACTGAAGCAAGTAGTATGGCACACATTTTTCTTTGGTGGAGTATTCATGGTCAAATCGGCCGTTCATATTTTCACATGAACAATTCTTCTCCATACCCTCTCATCCCCTCCCCCCCTTCCCATGGTGAACAGAGAAAAAAGAAAAAGAAAAACGGGCATCTAAAGTATGAACTTGTGTATACTGTGCACATTTTGTGGCATAGCTACACACCCATTTACTTCTAGTTTCACACATTCATGATAGCATCCCTATTATGAGGTCACTGCGCCTTTTGAACACAGTGGCGAGTCGGAAGTAAGGACATTTTAAGGTTCTTTTATTGAAACTATAAGAAAAAGCTCTCTGTACCTATTGCTAAAGGGATTACCTGGCCTACTGTGGTGGGTCAGAAGGAGGCAGACTGATAAAGCTGAATATAAAATGGTCTATTAAGGAAAATGCCTAATTCTCCCTATTGTATAAGGCATCCCTACCTAACACAACTAAGTGCTCATCAGTAGTCAGTGAAGGTTGTTAGGCAGAATCCTGTGCAGTTCCCTTGGGGAACACTGCAAAAAGATTAAGACTACAGGAGTAAGCAGTAAACCCAATTGGTAGCAGTCTGCATCACCCAGATTTACCTGGTAGCAGTGGCTGAGCAGTCAGACTTCTCTCAAGAAGAGTAGGGCAGCATGTAGAGTATACACAATAGGGCCAAAACACAGTAGGGCAAACAAACACTGACCAGAGCTTTGTATAAAAAAGTATATAATTATTTAAAACACACTTTATGGCATATACTAGCACTCTCAATCAAAAGCAAGTTAAAACACAGTCAGGTCAAGTATACACACCTCCCTTAATAGTTATCAGGCAAGTCAGGGTTAAAACACTACTATTTGTTAGAACAGATGTGAGCGCTTAACCAAGATGACACTTTGATAATGTAGTTAAAGGGAGAGAAAAAGGCAGAGCATAAGAATAAAACAGTTCCCAACATTTAAGAGTTCAGAGCAAGGGGAGAAAGGGAGGTTATACTGTAGAGCCAAAGTTCATAGGCCAGGCCCACTTTAAATGGAGCAAAGCGAAATGTGCCCAGGATGTTTAAAGTGCACTGAAAGTCTTTGTAGAGTGTTCAAAAGAGGTTGGGGTGATTCAAAAGATATAGTTAGAAGGCCTGGAGCCAACCCAGTTTAGAAGCCAAGGATTAAAGGGTCACTTTTAGCAATCTGTAGAAAGGGAGGCCAGGCAGGACACAGTACCTTAAAGAGAAAGGAAGCTCCATCGGGGGCAGTTGTTCCTGGCAGTGGTTGAAGTTCGTGGTTCCGACCAGGGGAAGAGAAGATCTTGTCGAGGAGGGAACGTGGAGTCGTTGCACTGCACAGGGATGAAACCAGCCGCGGAGTTCCTTATTAAAAGGTGTGGTCCTTTTATTCGCGGTCAAAAGTGGTGAGCTTGGCTATCCGGCCGCCGGGGTGCTTGGCACGGGCGATTCGACCAAGAGACGTCTTTGGAAGGCGAAAAGGGCAAACTGGTTGATCCCACCAGCTCAGGGGAAAAAGACTCGTCCAGCAGAAGATCTTCTTTTGTCGTCAGGAAAGTGGTGAGGTAGTTGCAGTAGGGCTTCACCGGTGGTGTTGTCATTGCAGATGGCTCAGCTTCTTCCCTCTTCGGATTCTTAGGTCCTGTGGCAACTTCTGAAGTTCCAGTCCCAAAGGCCCTGCTTTTATGCAGAAAAACCCCCTTTCATCAGCCTAGCTGTCAATCACACATGCTAAGTGGTGAGCCGTGCGGCTCACCACTGGGCCAATCAGAGTAGAGTGCGACTTGGGTTGCTAAGGCAACGCAGTCCAGGGTGCCAATTCCCCCCTCCACCCTTCCTGTGGAACCCAGACAGAGTGGCACGACTTGGAGGGCTTCTGTGGAGAAGCCCGCCAAAATAGTGGAGCAAAGGGCTCGACCTTGGTCAGAGTTACAGAGACAGACGCAAACGCCATTTTAGAATCGGGTTCTGGCAAAAAGGCCCAACCGGTGAATTTATTATTAACTGGCGGTATCTTTAACATTGCACCAAAAAGTGGTGCGTTTAAAATCAATGGGAAAATCCCATAGAGAATATTCTGGTGGAATATTTTGTGTGGTAACCACTGCCACCAGCCAGAAACTCGACAAGGGGGGACGGGACAGTGTCCCCTCGAAAACAGACCCAGGGGCAATCGAATTACCCCTTACCAGTACTTCCACAATATGATGGTTTGTACTGGTTCTGTTCACAATTTTTGACTAGTAAAGACAATAGTGACTTTACATGTCCTGGGAGACAGTAGTCAGTCCCAGGGTATGGAGTCTTTGTTTAGGGGTCACTGTGACACCCCTGTGCTACTGCACTGAGGGTGCGGTGTACCACACATACAGAAAAACAGATGATACCCTATGGAGTAAAGAGAAACCCCATAGCCCATAAGCACATAAGTCAAAGACATACCTCAAATCATGCCTAAGAATGGGAGTAAAAGTCTCACTCTTAGCAGGAAAAAAAAAACAAACCCCAAAAATCCAGCAAAGCTGCTGGGGGAACTCACTAGGTTTGAGAAATTAGCTTTAAGAGAATTCTCCCTAACAAAGGTCTTCACAGAACTATCCACTGTCCAGAAATAACATAGCTGACCCGATCGGCAATAACAACTAAGAAAAGGAGAATGACTCCCTTCTCCTGTTATGTGGTTTGCCTTATGCAAATTACATCAATAATTAATCTTCAAGTAACCTCTGGTTAAGGATTTGATTAGTTCATATATGACGTGACTTTTCCTTTCCGAGATGGTCATCCTTGTTGGTTCCGTCTCGTTTCTCTTGATCCTTTTTATAGAAATGTATATTTTTCTCTTCCTGAGATAAACAGTTCCAGCTTTTACCAGTCTCTCTTGCCACTCCCCTCACTTGATCTTTTTTCACTTGAGACTGAATATTATAATATTGATTCTTGTTCACTTTGAGGGTTTTATAATGCGTTTCTTTATCTAAGATTAGATTCAATGATTTCCATGCACTCCTCTTGGTTTGTGTATTTAAGTCTCTTTACTATGACGAGACTGTATTGGCTCCCCATAAAATCTACAGATCTTCGCCCATTAAAGAGATGACCCATTATATTTGCTAAAGAAATGAGATAGTACGGGCCAGCCAGGGACCTGCGTTCCAAGCATGAATTTCCGCTCAACACCCCCAGCTTCAATGAAGCCAAAGCTGTGGGGCGTTCCTTCCAGTTCTTGGCAGCCAGGCTTTGGAACTTCTTACGAGGGGATGTGACGTTGAAAACATCCCCATTTCTAGATCACTGCGCACTATACGGACTACTGCTTCCCCGCAATGCGCCCCAAAAGCATCAAAAACATCAGACATAATAATTTATGTGAACAGTGTTTGGGAAAATGTGTTCTGCATGGGCCACAGCCAAGAAAGGCGTTTCATTTTACCTGTATAACCGCAATCCTTTATTTGGCACACGAAGAGAGGAAAAAAAACAGCGTTCTTCTGAAAGGTTTATTTAAGGAAAGATCACTAGCCAAAACAAAAGTGAATAAATACAAGGCTATTGTCGGCCAATGCTGGGAATTTGTTATTTTTTTTTTTTTTTTTTTTTTTTACAGCATTTTTAAAAAGGAGCGTTTCTAAACTCTCAAAGAAATGATGTGCTGGTACGGTGTGGATTTCCAGCCATCATTTTCCTGTCTCGCCCAGTGAAAACAGTACAGTACAGAGACCCTTTATAGAGCCTTGGCATCTTAGGTTGTAGTCCCATGTCTTCCTTATGCATCCCACAAAGCACTGGAGCTGTTCAAGCAGCCCACCACAACACATGCTAAAAGAGTCCAACCTGATACCAGAGCGCATCGAATAATGCTTGCATGAAGTGTGGGGAGTGACCCAGGTAGCAGCCATCCAAGCAATGTGTCCTTGAAAGGCCACCGAGGCTGGGTGAATATCGGGAGCACCATAGCTCTTACAGATGCCTCTTCTAAGGTCTTTGCACTTTTGGTCCTCAGGGAATTAGAACATGTTACACAAAAGTCTGCAGTTTTATCACGCTTTCAAGTGGGTTTTTGCAAAAAGATGGGACACCCTTGAAGCGACAATATTGGCACACCTTCTTAATACTGTCAAGCATAGCCAAACGGGTCCAATTGACATACCATCGCTTGACACATCTGCTTTTGATTGTGTAGTCAGAACTATTCTGTGGAATACTTAAGATATAAAATTGCTCTGAATATAGTACAGCTCGTTGTAATATTACATCGTAATACTACTTTTAAAATTCGTATCACTCAAGAAAGTGCTCTCAAAAGATCCATTCCAGTGTACATGGGAGTTAAGAAGGGCTGTACCATGGCATCTACCCTGTTTAACCTCCATCTTAGTGATATCGATAAATTATGGAATAATAAGATTACACAAATGAGATTGGGCAGGTTAAGATTGCATTGGTTGGCCTTCGCTGATGACCTATTGACAGGACGGCCATGGGGCGGCAAGTTAAACTAAGACAATTCATGAGGTATGCAGTCGCTAACCACTCGCAAGCCAACACTCTCAAATCCAAAATCGTTTTTTCAAGATCCCACAAAATATAAACAATGACTTGGACCATGGGTTCAGCAAAAATAGAACGAGTTCTGGGAATATGATATTTGGGTTATAACCTGTCCAATTCTTCAGCTATTGGTATGTGGAAGGAATCATTAGTGGTTTATAGTCATAATGTAGAAAAAAAATGTCGAAAACCTATACATATAATGAAAAGAGTCAATTTTTAGAAAAAAAATGTCGAAAAGAAATGTCAATTAGCACTATCAATAAATACATAAACAATAAGAGTATCATTTACTAGGGGGGTCCCCCCCCAACCCCCCTCACCCAACACCCCCCGGGCACCCCCCCAGCCCTCCCACCACCCCTCATACTCAACACATTTTAATTATATATATATTTAATTTTTTCGAAAAATTCGAAAAAATGTAGAAAATATTTGACATTATTGGTTTTCGACATTGTTTTCTAAAAAAAAAAATGTCGACATTTTGACTTTCGACATTATTGCATTCTACATTATGACTGACCACCATCATTAGTAGTCAAACTAGGCCCACTTTTATCACACATGAAATGTCTTTACGCTAGGATTTGTAAATTCTCATTGATGCCACTTTAATTTATTATCTGTTAAAGATAATTTATTATCTGTTAAAATTAACCAGGCACATGAAATATCTACATTGTTGATCCTAATGGAAGCCTTGTGGAAGCATGTGCCACTAGGGGAGCTTTTAAGACGGTGTCAGGCAGAAATTTGGTTTGTAATGGGTTGTTCTGGTGACGCTATTCAAATATGGTAGTGGAGATAAAGGAGAAGAAAAAAAATTACCTAAAATATGGGACTCGCAACTAAATAATTATCGAGCGTATAAATTGTTTGAAAACCATGGAAGAACATAGCTATACTTCTGCAGTTTAATACTATTCAAGCATATTTTAGAACATGTCCTTGTAAAGAAATGTGATGCTTTTTTGTTGTTCAGGCAGAATAGATTGGAAACTCTTCCAAGTCCTAGGAAATGGATCACAAAACAGACTGAAGATTTTGTCAGAGAACATGACAACTTGTAATGTTAAAACAGTTTATATGGAGTGTTTAACACAAAGATAACCATCACATTTCTTAAATCACTGTTGCCTATAAGGAAACTTAATAGTCAGCAATTTTGGCTTCAACTTGGGGCAGGGACTCATTTACTAATATTTATAATTGTGCTAAAAACATTGGTTCATAGCTTTAATTTTTTTAAGTAAATGTATTCAATGTTGGCATTAAATGCAATATGTGCAGATGAAATTGTATCACGAAATGGAATTCATTATTAGTAATAATGTTTATTAATGGATGAACTTCAGAAAATATAATTTACTAGTAAATTAATCAGATATTTTGTATAGCAAGGTTTATGGAAAATGTATTTTTAAAAAATTGTGAATGTTAGTATAAAAACCACAAAACAATAGATCGTCAGGCTGGGAAACCTCGGTAACTTTAACTTAGCGTTTTCCTATGGAAAACTTCAACACTTCAGTGTCCTATCGACGTCCTTTTTGGGCGCTTTAGGCCCCATCAATAGGACGTCTGGTATAAATAGCTCTTCCCCCGCAGCTTCCCTTCAGATTTTAACCTCTAAAGTAGAGGGAATCCGAACCCAGGTTTGCATGCAGGGGCGGCCGGTGGGCGCATGTGAATCCATGAAAGATACCAACGCTGGAGAATAATAAGTTACTCATCGTAGTGACTACCTTACTCCTAGTCCATAGTACCCTTTCCTCCATACTTATGGGACATTCCATCCTGTGGGACGGGACCGGAGCACTTTTGTAAAAAGCATCACATTTTTCAAAAAATGTGTCCTCTTTTTACGCGGGTACCGCACGCGGCCGTAACCCTGCCCTCCTTAGCTCCGCCAGCACATCGCCCATCAGTCCTTTTCTGTCGCCATGTCTGAGACCTTTAAGCAATAACAGGAGAATTATTAAAGGGGACGGCGGGCGGGCATATGGCGGAAAGGGGACTATGGACTAGGAGTAAGGTAATCACTACGGTGAGTAACTTTATTATACTCTTACGTCCCGTCCCCTTTCCTCCATACTTATGGAGACTCCCAAGCACTCCTCACTGGAATTACGGGAGGATGGAAATTCCTTATTGAAACAGGTTCCTAAGCACAGCTTGACCGAAATGAGCATCAGCCCTGGAGCTCAGGTCCAGACAGTAATGTTTACAAAAAGCCAATGCGGAGGCCCACGTAGCTGCTTTCGCGGTGGTCTCCCAGGGAACATATTTTTGGAAGGCAACAGCAGCCGCCTTGCCCCGCACAAGATGAGCATGAATTCCCTTTGGGGCCCAAAGACCCTGAATGGTATACGCCTCAGAAATACAGGCAGCAATCCATCGGGAGATGGTTGCTTTCGGGGCCGGCTTTCTCTGCGGATTTCCAAAGGTCACAAAAAGCTGCGAAAAGTTCCTAGGCTTTGATGTTCTGTCCAGATAGAACTTAAGGGCTTTTCTAACGTCCAGGCAGTGCAGAACCATTTTCGGCCTCTGAGGCCGGGTCTGGAAAGAAGACAGGCAATGAAATTGACTGATTCAAATGAAAATTAAAAGACCACCTTCGGAAGAAAGGAGGGATTTGTCCGCAGGACAACCTTATCCTTATGAAAAGTAAGGAATGGTTGCTCTACCGACAAGGCCTGAAGCTCACATACACACCTTGCCGAAGTCACAGCAATCAAAAAGGGCACTTTCCACGAAAGGTACTTAAAATCGACAGTAGCCATGGGCTCAAAAGGCTTATGACACAAGGCTGTAAGGACCACATTCAGATCCCACCTTGGATGCAGGTTGCAAACAGGAGGGTAAAGATGTAATAGGCCCACAGAAAGAGGGTCTTTTGATGACCGGATTAGTCAGTGAAAAAGAGCACTGGTCAGTGGACAGGTAAGCGGCGACAGCTGACAAATAAGTCATGCAAGACAAGACACAAATGCCCGATTCTGCCAGATGAGAGACAAAAGATAGGACTATGTCGATGGCAGCTGAACCCCAGGGAGGCTACTTAGCTAAACACCAGTGGCAGAACCGTAACCATTTACTACTATACTGAGATCTTGTCGAAGGTTTTCTGGCTGCCAGAATAATGCGCACGTTATCCACGGACAAATTGAAACACTCTAAAGATCTGAACTCAGGCACCAGGCAGCCAAGCTGAACAATTGTGGGGAGGGGTGCCACAACTGCTGATTGCTCTGGTGAAGCAGATAGGGAACCAACGGATGCTTGAGCGGCAGACACACCGATAGATGCTGAAGCTCCGAAAAACCAAAACCTGGCCGGCCACCAAGGGGCTATGAACAGGAGAGAGCAATTCACTGCGTTCCTTAGCTTGCAGAGCGCCCGATGGATCAGAGGAAAGGGCGGAAAAGCGTACGCCCTCATTTTGTGCCATGGAATTTCGAGAGCATCTCCCAGAGAGGAGGCTCAAAGCCCGTTCCTGGAGGCATACAAATGAAGCTTCCCGTTTGTCAATGTCGCAAAGAGGTCCACTTCTGGAGTGCCCCAAGAGCGAAAAATATCCAAGAGGATCTCCATGTTCAGTTCCCCACTCGTAGCTGACCACTGCTCATCAGCTGAGAGCATCTGCAGTGACATTCAGCTGGCCCATGATGTGAACTGCTACCAGCCAGATGCCATGCTGAATGGACCATTCCCAAATCTGAATGGCAAGATCCACAAGAGGAGGAGACCTGGTACCCCCCTGCTTGTTGATATAGAACATGGACACCGCATTGTCAGTGCAGACACGGACCACCTTGTTGACAATGCCTGGTTTGAATGCTTTCAGCGCCAGGAAAATCGGCAGGAGCTCCAGATAACTTATATGAAGCGGTCTGTCCTGTGGCGGCCAAAGATCGAAAACCTGGAGATGATCCAACTTCGCACCCCAACCCAGAAGGGAAGAATCCGTCGTGACAGTCCATAGTGGGCAAGGATCCTGGAAAGGAGCACCCACCGACAGATTGCTGGGAGACGACCACCACAAGAGGTCCATCCTCTTGAAAGGTGGAACCAGTATCAATTTGGAATCTGGATCCACTGCTTGAAGCCAGGAGCTTCGAAGATCCATCTGCGTCCGCCTCTTCTTGAGACGAGCAAGAGTAAGAGCCAGCGCGCACAAAGCCATGAGGCCCAGAAGTCTCTGGAACCACCAGGCCGACATGCTCTCCGACTGCATAAACACCCGACACGTGGCCAACAGATACGCCATTCTGTCCCCAGTCAGGTACACTCTGCAATTGATCGTGTTCCAACGAAAACCCAGGAAAATCAAGTCCTGAGAGACTGTCATGGAGGATTTCGGCCAGTTCACCGACAGCCCAAGGTCGAACAGGAGCTGGAGGAGAGCCTGAAGGTTACTCAAGGCTTTCATTGCACAAGGACTGCGCAGCAGCCAGTCGTCCAAATACGGATACACATGGATACCCTGTAGCCAAAGAAAAGCTGCGATGACCAACGACATCTTCGTAAAGACGCGCAGTGCCGAGCTGAGACCAAACCGGAGCACACGAAACTGGAAATGCTCCTCCCCCATAGAAAAGCGCAGGTATTTCCGATGCGGAATCCAACAGGTCTCAGTTCTGTCAGTCACCTTAGCCTCAGAAAGAGGGGCCTCGAAACTTGGTTCGGTACAGAAAGCCTCTACAGTGGCCTCAGGGCAAGCCCCGGTGTCTGGATGGGAAGCTCCAGCCAAAGAGACCTCGAAGCAAGTTCCGGTACCCACCGCCTCAGTAGAAAAGGGCCGTCAATTAGCACCCACAGGAGGGCCCTCAGACTGTAATCCGGTGTTGGCAGGCCCCTTACGGAACCCCTCGGAGAAAACTCTGGTACCTTTTTTAGGCCTGGAAGGCACCTCAGGGGGAACCCCCCGGTAATAGAGCTTATGAAGCCCCTCCCGGACAGGAAAGACCCCGGGAAGGAGTCCCCCGGCTGGGGTGCCCTAAAAAAGCGCTTATCGTCGATGAAACTCTGAAAATGCGGAGGAATGCGCTGAAACACCTCCTCCCACCGCTCCAGACGACATTGAAGTGCCCGGACCGAGAGGGAAATCGCAGTAGAAACACGAAGTGTTGCTGGCAAGAAGAACAAGAAGGACATTCTAAATGAACCGGCATAGACGCACCCGCCAAACCGGAGCAGGAGAGAAAGACACTGGAAGGAAAGAAAATCTTCCAAAGATGCAAGTACGTCCAGTCCAAACCGTGCAGAGAAAAGGACAGATGGCCGATGCGCTGGGCGGAGCTAAGGAGGGCGCGCTACGGCCACTTGCGGTACCCCGCGCAAAAAGAGAAGGACACCTTTTGGAAAAATGTGATTCTTTTTACAAAAGTGCTCCGGAATGTCCCAGAAGTATGGAGAAAAGGGGATGGGACGTAGGAGTAACGGAGTTGCAGGTAAGAAACTACTGCCTTCTCCAACATTGGATCTTTCATGGATTCACATGCTGTGAATAGATTACATAGCAGTACAACCAATGTGTGGCAGTGTGTTACAGGCAAACCAACAAACAGCATTTAATCACATACTTGAGACAACAAACCCAGCAAGTGATATAGCACGGGGCCTACATTATTGAAACAGGCGTTGGAGGACTGCACGCCCCACCTGCACATCTTCCACATGTTGCTGCCCCAGAGAGTAATGCCTGGTGAAGGTATACGGCACCGCCCAGGAGGCTGCCTGGCAAATGTCCGCCAGCAGTATCCCAGACCACAACGCCACCGGCGATGCCGTGGACCATGTAGCATGAGCCTTCGAGGAACCCCTCAAAGGCTTGGCAGCTTTAACGTGACACAACAAAATTGTAGAGGAAACCCAGCAGGAAAGTCCTTGCATGGAGATGGCCTGCCCCTTGTTGGACGGCCCAAATGCCACAAACAGCTGCTTTGACTTCCTGAAGCCCTGTGTGCGATTCAGATAAAACTTAAAGGGTCCTCTTAACGTCCAGAGAATGCAGGGCCTTTTGCGCTGGCGTGGATGCATTAGCAAAGAACGAGGGTAAAGCAATAGAGGCCAGTTTGTGAAATGCTTTTGGCACTTTCGGGATAAAGTGCGGGTTAGTGGCCAGGAGAACTTTATCCTTCAGAAACCATAAGTAAGGCGGGTCAATGACCAGTGCTTGCAATTCTGACACCCGCCTGGCCGAGGTAATCGCCACAAGAAAAGCCACTTTCCATGAGAGGAACTTAAAGGGAGCCGTCGACATGGGTTCAACAGGAGGTTTCATCAAAACCGAGAGCACTACATTAAGGCTCCACACCGGTGCAAACTTCTTCACCGGAGGAAATGTCCAAAACAACCCCTTCAGAAAATGCTTCACCAAGCGATCACTAAAGAAAGGAGCAGCATGCCGCTTTCTCGTAAACCGAGAAATCGCCGCCAAGTGTACACCTTAATGGATGACAACGCCAGGCCCCCTTCCGCCAGGTGTAACAAGTACGGGAGAACCTGAGCTGGGGAAAAGTCCAAAGGCTCAACCTCAGGCTGACCCTTACACCATTCACAGAACCTCGTCCATTTATGACCATACAAGACATTTGTGGAAGGCGCCCTCGCTGCCTCCAAGATCCGTCGACACTCCCTGGATATTCCAAGATGACCGAACGGAGTAGTCAGGAGCCACACCGCCAGGCTGAGAGACGCCGGATCGTGATGCCACACTCTGCCGTCGTCCTGAGACAGGAGATCCGGATGCGCCCCCAACCAAACCGGCTCTTCTACCGCCAGATGAAGGAGATCTGAAAATCACTGCTGTCTGGGCCAGAACGGGGCCACCAGAATCACCCGGCACTGGTACTTCCAAATCCACTGGATGGTCCGCAGAATGAGTGGGGGTGGGGTGGAAGCATACACAAAGAGATACGTCCACGGGAACAAGAACATGTCCCCCAAGGACTAGGGATGAGCCCCTCTGCTGGCGAACTCCAGACACTGCTTGTTTTCCCTCGTAGCAAACAGATCCAATGGAGGATGCCCCCAATGTCAGAAGATCCGTGTCACCTGCTGCTCCTTCAGCCTCCACTCGTGCTGCTGACTGGCCTCCCTGCCGAGCACGTCCACTTAAACATTCAGAACTCCGGGTGGATGGAAAGGAGCAATGCTGATCTCTTGAGCTAGAGCCCAATGCCAAACGTCCTGCGCCTCGACAGGGGCTATGGAATGTGTGCACCCCTGTTTCCTTAAGTAGAACTTAGTGGTGGTATTGTCCGTTTACACCCTCAACACTGATGCGCGCAAGAAACGTCTTTAGGGCCCAGTGCACCGCCCTCAATTTCAGTACATTGATATGTAACAAAGACTCCAGCCGAGACCACAGGCCCTGCACCTGTGGCCCGTCGAGGTGTGCCCCCCCCCCATTCTACCTCAGAAGTGTCCGCTACAATCGTAAACTGGAACTCCGGCTCCAGCAAGGGCATGCCCCTTACCAAATTGACCGTGCCGGTCCACCAAACTTTTGTCAACCACCAACTTGTCGGACCATAATCCCAGACAATTTTTCCACACGCGCACTGGAAGGCCTCACCAGATTTTGCTGAGTAAGAAACTGCGCCCTAAGAAACACCAACTCTCTGGATGACGTCAAATACGATTTTTCGAAGTTGACGGCAAACCCCAGCCATTGCAAAAGCTGCATGGTCGCCAGGAGAGACTCTCGTGCCCTTCCCTGCAACAAACCCCTCACCAACCAATCGTCCAGGTAGGGGTACACATGATGACCTTCCCTCTGGAGGAAGGCCGCCACTGGAGCAAGGCACTTTGTGAACGTCCTGGGGTGGGCAACTTCAGGCCAAACGGGAGGACCCGAAACTGATAGTGTTCCTCTCCGACCACAAAACGCATGATCCTGCGGTGCTTTCGCTGCATAGGGATGTGAAAATAGGCATCCTGCAAATCCGACGACGCCAGGAACTCGCCCGGCTGCACCGACCGCATGACCGCTTGAAGGCTGAGCATCTTGAAGTTCAGGCGTTGCAAATTCTTGTTCAACGCCCGAAGATCTAGAATAGGCCTCCACTTGCCGTTGGGCTTTTTCACAACAAAGTACCGGGAGTACACCCCTTGGCCCCGCTCCGCCATCGCGACTAGTTCTATCACCCCTTTTTTTAGCATGAGCACCCCTCCTGCCGCAAGATCTGAAGATGCGGCTGCAGCAAATGCACCAGCGGAATAGGAACCAGAGGACGCCGGAACTCCAACGAATGGCCAAGACGCACCGTGTCCAGCACCAAGCGATCTGATGTTATTTTCCACCACTCGTCGGCATGGATGGCGACCCTGCCCCCCAGCAGCAGATTGTCCATATGGCAGTCATTGTTAAGTTTTAGTTTGTCGCCCCTTGGCCGCCGTGGACTGCAAACCCTTCTTCGCTGAGCTTGGAAGTCTCGGCCCTTCTGCGCAGACTGCACAGAACACCGATACCCTTGAGAAGAGTAGCTGGAGCGCCTGTACCCACGATCTCTGGAAGAAGCAAACCAGGCATTCCCCGAGGCTCCACAGAAAGCTCGAAAGGAGCGAAAAGAGCAACCACTTTGTAAGGAACCCAAGGATTTAGCGGTTTCTGTATCCTTTTTCATCCCTTTCAGGGCCTCGTCAATTTGTTTGCCGAACAAGTGTTGGCCTTCACAGGGTATGTCAATGACTTTATATTGTACTTCAACCAGGCCTGCTGTCGGAGCACCACTCCATTATTAATATGTTTAAAACCAGACTCCACCAGGTTCACAGCAATATTCATGCTGTAGTTGGAGGCCTACTCCCCCTCTCAAACCAACAGCATGGCTTCCTTTCGGTGTTGCTCCGGCAGATGTTCCAAAATCGTGGCTAGCCGATGCCACATTTCACAATCATATCTGGCCATTATCACCAGGGAATTTGCAGCCTTCGCAGTCGAGCCCCTAATGTCGAGACCTTTTTACGAAAGGTGTCCTGCTTCCTGGCCTCACTGTCCAGAGGCGTCACACATTTATTTTGGCTCCTGGCCTTAGGGCTGGCAGCCGCCGACACCACGGACTCGGGTGTGGGCTGTGACACCAAGCATCTAGGGGTAGACTCTGGAGCCTTGAATTTCTTTTCAAGGCAACCTTTTACAGCCGACTCCGAAAACGGGTGGCGCATCGTGCGCAGGCCCTCCTGCCACACGTGGTCGATTATCAGCACCGAGAAGACCGCCTTCCTCCGCTTGCCCATATGGTCGAAGAGGAAGCAGTCCTTACGTTCCTCTTCAGGAGCCAGCCCAAACTCCAGACATGCTTTCGACATCATGGCACGGAACACCCCAATATCATCCGGAGGCGATGGCTGAGCCGGACTATGGGGCTGCTCCACCTCCATGTCTGTGTCCCACGCTTCATCCCTCGCCGGCGACGACGACACAGTAGACAGGGTGTCCCACAGAACACTCAGGGTCCGAATCAGTAACTCGCCTTCTTCAGGATGAGACCGTGGATGACCCAATCCCACTGGCAACGTCAAGGGCAACCGTGCCACAGGAGACTTTCTAGGCGCCTCACCAGGCAACCCCTCGACCACCGGCACTACAGGACTCTGAGGAAGAGGCAACCTCGCATCCAGTTGCCCCAACAAGGATTGAAGCGTAGACAGTACTTGCAGTGACAGCAGAGACTGCGGGTTAACCAATGGACAAAGTGGCGGCCAAGCCCCTACCCCACTTGACGTCGAAGGCCTCACACTCTTCAGACCCAAAGCTGATGGGTCAAACACTGGCTCCTGTTCCTCCTCCATTGCCGAAGAAACAGAAAACATAGCAGGATCATTCTGCAAAATGTTCTTAGGGAGGACAGACTCAAAGGCGGCGGACTGCCACACCCCACCCTCTGTCAACAACCCTTCAGATTCCACCTGTGACAACAGCAGCGGACCACTATCCGTCAAAGTCGTGGACGGCGCTGATGACACCACCGTCAACGACGGAGCCGTAGACTCCAGTACTACCGTCGACGACGGAACCATAGTCGACCAGTTCGTCGTCGGAACCTCGTCCCCTGGCCTTGATTTTACTGGAGGCCCGGTTCTTCCAAGAAAACCAGAACGATGCTTCGAAGACTCCCGGCTGGACGAAGACTTGTGATGGTCCCTGGACGAGTGCTTCGAGAAAGACTCCCTCGGCTTCACCAGGTCCTTCTCCGACACCGTAGACTTCTCGGGCTTATTACCAGACCCTGTGAAGAAGAGCCACTCGCCCCCTTCGACTGATGAGGCCTGGATGAAGACTTGCTGCCACTCCCCACCACCGCCGCAGGGACTGCGGCCGGATGCCTCTTAGCAGGGGGTTCTGTCGATGCTCCGTGGATTTCTCCGCCCTTCCGGAAGACTGGCTCCCCCGGGCCGAACCCATCTCAGAAGCCGGGCATGTGCCCTCATTAAGCCAACATATGAGCCGTCAATTACGGTCCATCAAGGTCTTCTGCAAAAACCCCTGACATATCTTGTAGGTATTCGCTGAGTGACGAGGGTAAAGACAGTAAAGACAGTCCATGTGACCATTCCCTTCGTACACCTTCATGCCGCAGGTAGCATACGTCCAAAAAAATTAGACTTCTTCTGGGCCACAGACGACATCCTAGCCCTCGAACAAAACGCACGTGCAAAAACACGAAGAAACACGAGGTGATCCCACAGTTTGGAGACAGACGAAATCTAAAGGGAAGCCGCGGGCGGGGCAATTTATACCAGACGTCCTATTGGTGGGGCCTAAAGCGCCCAAAAAGGACATTGATAGGACACTGAAGTGTCAAAGTTTTCCATAGGAAAACGCCAAATTAAAGTTACAGATGTTTCCCATTCCCAGCCTGACGACGGGGAAATATTCACATGTGAATCCATGAAATATCCAATGCTGGAGAAAGAGGACTTCTGCCTTGGAGGACTTAAGCATCAGGCAGTGTACAGCCATCCAGTTAAAGATGGAGAAGATGCAGCTAGTGTTGTGCTCAGAGATTCAGAGTAAGGGAAAGAAAGGCGCAGAAGATCTGGGTGTTGCGTCCAAGAATTTCACAAAGGTCAGGTGGTAGTGAAGTGCGATACAGAGGAGAGCGTGTGGGTGAAGAGAGGAGGAGGAGAAAAAGTTCCTTGATCAAGAAAGGGAAACATGGGGGGCGTGGGCAGCGAGCGTGCGAGGACGCAATTCCTCAAAGCTCCTGAGGCTGCCAGCTGAATCCTGATATTATCCCGATTTTAAAAGCTGCATATTCCACGGAAAGAACATTAACACGCAGCGGAACACTGCCGGGATGCATCAGTGTAAAGACTTGCTAAATCAGCACCTGTACTGAAAGCTTCGCGCAGTGGAAGATTCTACGAGTCGGCAACATCCATCTAAAATGGTTGACGCACCTGGGAGGCCGTGGGGAATGGCGAATGAAAACCACAGCTAAACCGCGGTCCACGCTCGCCCCCTGCACCAACACAGGGATGAAATGTTGAGAGCACCCTACGCCTGTGCTGCGGCCAAATACCTTTGCGGACATCCTGGGAACAAGACCGGAACGGCCAGGAGCGGTGCGGCTGCAGGACTTGGCACACACACACGCTTCATCCGCTGCTGGTGGGGCTGGAGCGCCGGTGTGCCCCGGGCCCGACACGGCATGTGAGGAGCACAAAGTGCAGCGTCAGCGTCCTGCCTGCTCTCTGAGGGCTGCCGGACGCGTGCGGCCGCCCAACAGCACGACTGCGGCTACTCAGGGTTTGGAATGGCACTGGGCTCCATCTGCGGCGGACCGTGACGAGTCCGACGCGCCATCCCCCAGGGTCTACCCCACGGCGCCCTGCAGCTCATGAAGGTAACTCTGAATGCAGTAAGTACTCTGCAGAGCGCCACGAAGCGTGCCCCAACATAGCCCTGTAACGCACACCCTGCACAGACCTGCGACCGTGGGGCCAGGAGTGTACAAGGTGTACCGCCTTGTACACTCCTGTAGGAGCTGTCGACCCCAATGGGACGCCGGATGTGCCTTGAATGACACTGCACACACGGATCAGACCGCAGGATGCAGAGTCTGTGGACCTCCCTACTACACCTACAAGTAGAACAATCTGCGCAGGCAAAGAGAAGGCATAAGCTATCAACCTGCTACACGTCCTACCACAGCAGAACGTGCCTCTTTTGTGATCTGTAATGCAGCAATCCATCTTGATATTCAACAATCAATGGTGGCTGCTGCTGTAGCTGCTCTTGCAACAAATAACTACCCACAACAGCCCAGACAAACTGCTTCAACATACCAGAGCACAGGGCCTACACGGTGCGACACACTAAGCTGCAACTGAAGGAGAGCTCTGGCAGCCAACACAGTAGGCACATAATAAACGTGTCCTCCGCCGGGGTGATGTTTCAGACAACCAAAGGAACCAAACCCGCACCTGCCTGCTAGTGACCAAACATACTGGGAATAACAAACCTGCCAATATCGGCGAGACGGAAGGCAAAACAAATCCAACCATCTTGGATCACACTTCAATAAGTCGGAACAGCCCAGCACAAGGTGATAAATCAGCTGTTTGGTGCCCTACCTCACTCCATGGCTACCGTCTGAACTGATAGGCACCACGCGACCAGAAGGGTCATCAGAGGCTCCCCATCTGAAGTGTACAGATAGAGTTAACGCCTGCTCAAGCCAACAGGGTGTGGACACGGATGCGCCCATACTTCCATGTCATACGGTCACAAGTGACACACTTCCCCTAACACTGCTGCCTCGGACCTCCACAGAACTAACTGGGACGTATGCGTCACACAAGTAAAGCGTGCAACCCAACACTGTCCTGCCTGGCCGCTCTGCCCAGAGTGTCCGCAATTCCACGCGGCAAAAGAGATTGGCAATGAATCCAAATTGCACACCAAACTGCCATTAGGAAAAAGAGGATACAGCCTAGAACGCTGCAACCTGTGTATCAACCCCACAGCCTGCCATCATCAGGGTGACGTGCCCGCTTACTAGAACCCAGGCGAACACGATCAAAGGTAATAATCTGGTGTATCACCCGTAAGACGTCCTAAGAATAGTGGTGGGAGCTGATTACCTAAGTGCACCCTCATAGACCCATACTAATAGCAGGCGTAACCACCTGTACCACCACCAGGCGCACCGACATGGGGAAAGAGCAAAATGGAACAATACACAACCCCTGCACAAACCCCCCCCCTATGGGAGCACACCAACCCTGATGAAATAATGGAAGCTGAGGGCGATCAGCTATCTTTAAAGGATGTAATGAATGCCATCACCAATTCAAGAACCTCCATGGAAAAAAAGATGGACGGAATAGGCACTGAGGTGTCGCTCCTGCGCCATGACCTACAGAAACTCATGGCTCGCACAGTGGAGGCAGAGGGCCGCATATTGGAAAATGAGGATAGCCTGAGAGCTGTAAACCACCAATTGATGGGGCACTGGCACGCCTCAAAACACTAGAGGAATGTATGGATGAAGGAGAAGGTAGAGCGAGACGAAATAATATCTTGATTCTTGGGCTGCCACAAAAGTCAGAAGGCCCGAGCATGGAGCTGTTCCTGGAGCAATGGCTCACAGACTTGTTTGCCCCCAAAACCCTATCAAAATTCTTCTCAATAGAAAGGGCTCATCGTATTCCAGCAGGAAGGCAAATCCCTGGCGCGCCACCGCACACAGTAATAGAAAAACTCCTGAACTATAGAGACCGGGATGCCATACTGCAAATGTCCAGAACAAAAGGCTCCATTACATACAATGGTTCCAAAATCCCCTTCTTCCCAGGCTTCACCAGGGAGGTGCAAAAAGCGCAGCAGTCATTCAATCCACTTAAGAAGCGCCTACACTCTTAACATTAAATATGGACTCTTATTCCCAGCACAACTGAAGGTCTATTATAAACTGAACAACTGTGCACTTCACGGTTCCAGGGAGGCGTGGAGCTGGGCAGAAAGCCACCTAGAGGGTCACTGGAGGACAAACCAGAGACAGAAGGTAGACTTCGACCACGACCAGAGCGCGCTCCACCGGATCGTCTGCAGCAGGAGCTCGAGCCACTGCCGGAAGGAGACAATGAATGATACAAATAAGGCGAAGATGACACAATATGAGACATCGCACAGCGGCAATGTGCCAAACTCATGTCAAAGTTCTACAGACGCTGCAGAAGATCCTGCTACCACGATAGCTGCCGGCCCAGGCCGCATGGACTCCCCTTGTTGTTACTTAACACACAGACAGGTAACGCTCTAACCTGACAGTCGTGCCCCGGTGTCTATAAGTGGGGCCGGAGGGAATGTAGGGCATTAACCTGCTGGGTTTAACTGTTACAAAGTTCTAGGTTTAAAACAGGGCGACAGATGCTTCAGTTTGAGATGGAGTATAGGGGGTGGGGGGGAGATGAGTATGTGTTTCTCATTTGTTATAGCACATGCAAAGGTACTGCAAAGTTGCTAGACACATGCATGACAGTGTCACCCCGCACGCTACCATGTACACAGCACACATCATCCAAGAAACATAGTAACAGATCAAATGATCTAAATATCCAATGGTACTACCATCTGACGTAACTAAAAAGTGTCTGAAACTCCTGACGTGAAGTAACGGGCTTGGGTCCAGCATTAAGAGACGACTAGTGTTACAATTTTATGAACAGGCACACACATGACATAGTGCTCCTGACGGAAACACACCTACCTGGTACGATATGCACGCTCTTTAAAAGGACTAATTATCGGATTGCTGTGCATGCAGGCTTCTCCATGGGTGCCAGAGGGGTGCTGATGCTAATGCATAAGAGAATCCCACTAAATATATCTAAGGTGACCCACGATACAGGGGGTAGATATGTACATGTAAAGCAACAATTTGGAACCAAACGCTTGCGATAATAGCTGTATAAACCCGGCCAGCACTTATATCCACCCTGTTGGAAGATATTACACCCATCCTAGCCGCAGATATCTTAATACTGGGTGGAGACTTCAAATAGGTCATGGACAATACTCTGGATTGCACTCGTATAAGGGGGAGGAATCCTACGGCCACCACTAAGCTAGCAGCATCCACCTCAGCAATGGGCCTGCGGGATGCATGGAGGGATCTAAATGCAGCCACACGCGAGTATTCATTTCACTCAGGCGCACATGCCTCACTCTCTAGAATAGACTATTTCTTTCTACCAGCTCAGAACATTCATAAGGTATTTAACGTATCACTGCTCCCGCGGGGCATCTCCGATCACTCCCCACTTTTGCTGGAGCTGGAAACTGAACGATCACACCCTCCGCCTACCTGGCGCCTCAACAACTACTACCTGGGTTTCCCCGACCGGTTAGAAAACATACATGACTCTGAGCTAAACAAAATGTTCAGAAGATGACCCTGGAATATTGTGGGAGGCTTACAAGCCGGTATTGAGAAATCCTAGCGTGGACAGCGGCACATAAAAAGAGATAAAGAGATAGAAAACTCTGAGGAGTAGGTAGCACGCAGGGAAACACATTTTGTGACCAATGACACACCTGAGGCAAATAGGGCATTGATACTAGCACAAAAGAAACTGAATAACATAGCACTAGATTGGGCCAAACAGGCACATAAGGCACTGAGAGCACGCCTGTATGAAACGGGCGATAAAGCTGGTAAATTACTAACCTCGCTGGAAAAACGGGATGGGGGGGGCACCAACAGATCAGAAAAATCACCACAGCAGGAATAGCAGAATGTTTTGCATCCTACTATGCAGAACTCTACAGTGCCCAGAGCAGACCTGTAGATAGCAATGCACTAGAGGGGGTTATCCTCATTAGATATTGAACAGTCCGCCATGCTCGAAGAGATCATCACTGTATCAGCCGCTATCTCCCAACTCCAGCCAGGCAAAACCCCAGGCCCAAATGGCTTCCCATTGGATATATGGGAAAAAACTGGATAATGACAAAGTTGTCCCTCACCTTCTTAACATGTTTCAACACTCCAAAACAGTAGGAATACTCCCTTTGGACTTCCGCAAGGCCACCATAATATTAATACCAAAAGAAGGCAAACCACCACATGAATGTAGCTCCTATAAGCCCATATCCCTGATAAATAGTGAGACTAAGATACTAGCAAAAGTGCTGGCCAACAGACTCCAAAGGGTAATCTCATCCCTGATCCATCAGGACCAATGTGGCTTCATGCCATTGCAATCCACTAGAATGAACATCCGCAGACTACATCTGGCGCTTGAAAAGGCACCAGCCCTACAAGAACCGCTGGCATTGTTGGCTACTGACTTAGAGAAAGCCTTCGACTGTCTATTGGGAGGCGCTGTGGAAAATAATGAGGAAGATGGGTTTTGGTGAACAGTTCATGGGTTGGGTCCAACTCTTATATAATACCCCCATGGCAGAAGTAGGAGTGTACGGCTGGCCCTCTCGTAGCATTCGGCCGAGTAAAGGGACCAGGCAGGGATGCCCCCTGTCAGCTATGCTGTTTGCGTTAATAATTGAGCCCCTAGCAGTGATATTAAGGAACACATCAACGTGGGCGTGCTTCCGCTGGGACCAGACTTGGGAAGACAAGGTCTCTCTCTACGTGGATAATTTACTGATTTATCTGGGTAACCCAGCTGTCTCATGCCCCATAGTCAAAAGGCTACTGATAGAATATGGCAAGTTCAGCGGAATGAAAGTGAACTGGGGCAAATCGATACTGTTCCCGGTCCAAGGAATAGGCTGGATACCCCCTGAGGGCTCCCTGTATAGAATTGAGATGGAACACTTTAGATACCTAGGAATCCTGGTCTCGAACAAACTAGAGAACTATACAATCCAAAACCTATGCCCGATCCTGCAGAGATTCTTAAGAGATGCGAGTCACTGGGTGACGCTGCCACTGACCCTATTGGGAAGAGCAGCGCTTTTCAAGATGCTGGCTCTTCCTAGCTTCTTATACATCCTGCAAAATTGCTCCTTTATATATATATGGGGGTGTGGGGGGTTGGAGAACACCCAAGGATAGCGCTGCGCACTCTCCAACTCTGTGTGGTAGGGGGGGGGGGGGGGGGTTTGAGCTCCCGCTTATCCAAACATATTACTGGGCAAGCCAGATGGCGGCCATAAATGACATATTGCACGGTGATCCGACAACACCACACATACGGGCAGAGAAAGCCGCGAGACAAGGCTCAACCCCACTTGAAAGCCTATATCCAGTTGTGAGCCGCCCTCCTGCACGCACAATAGCAACACACATGGCTCAAATCTGGGTGGAGGCACATAGACACATAGGCTGGGCAAGTAAAGTCACCCCGGTACAACCTATATGGAACAATGCAGCTCTCCCCGAGGTGCACAAGCTGCTGAAATGGCCGAGTTGGGAGACGGCGAGCATACTAACACTTAATGAAGTGATAAGACGGATAAATCATACCCTTCTTGGACCTGACAGCTACCCATGGTTTCCAAGCAACTGAATACCGGCATACACAGTTGTCCCACGCACTCCAAAAACACATGCCAGACCTTGCCGATAGGCCAGAATGTACACCAATAAAGAGGAACATCGTATTGGACAGTGTGAATGTCAAAACTACATCTATGATGTACAATGCCATCTCCTCCTTTGCCACGAAAGAATTGTGTAGTCTGAAAGCCAAATGGCAAAGGGAGGTGGGCCCACTGTTACCCGAGGACTGTACCTCGGCCTTTATGTACCCCAGAGAGATAGCAATATCGGCTAGGATCAGACTTATACAATTAAAAGTGTTACACAGAATATATTATCCACAAGTGACTCTGTACCGGTGGGGCAAAATTACGGATGCCAACTGTTTACGATGCAAACAGGAAGAGGGCACCTTCTATCACATCTTATGGCAATGCACACGCATTCAATATTTCTGGGAAAAATGTTGTAATAGACCATCTAGAGTGTTGGGTCGTCCAAATCCCAATGAGCCAAAATTAATGTTATTGGGGATTGAGGAGGAGGGTGAAATGACCCGATATGAAAAGCTTATTCTCAACGACCACATGGCTGACCAAAAGGAACATTGCACAACTGTGGGGCTCGGAGATCACTCCCCAATATGACCAATGGGTGTCGGATGTAGATGCCTGTATAGCAATCGAACATCATGTCTATACAGTCAGAGGCTGTCCTGGGAAAGCACACAAAATATGGCAGAAATGGGAACAAGCTATATAGCAAATAAATCATGATTTGTGGGTCAGAGCTCACGTCACACATAGCGCGGAGATGTGTCGAAAGCACCAACCTGTAACGAGCTGTACTAGTGAAACTAATTTAGTGGTGAAATGTAGTGCCTTTGATGTGTGTGTATAAGTATGTGCTTTTTGTATTGTATGTTCTTGTTGTGAATTAATAAAAATACAATAAAATGTGTTATCAAAAAAAATAAAGGGAAACATTATGTGCAGTTTGAATTTGTGTTTGATGATGAAGTTCGGAGAGGTCAAGTGAGAAGGTAGGAGAGGTCACCGAAAGGTTGAAGTGGATAAGTGAGTGGTCAGATGGTGAAGCACTGACAGAGGAGAGAGGAGTTAAGAGGAGAGGAACAGAAGGTCATGTGAGTTGCAAGAATGCGGGTAAGATAGTTGTGGAGGCTGCCATGGGAGTGATCAAGGAGAGTAGAATCCAGATGTATTTGATGGGCCTTGAACAGGTTTGTCAGGTTCAGGTCACCCATGAGAATGGCATGGATGTCAGCAGAGAATGTTTTGCATATTAGATCCAGGTCATACGAGAAGAATAAACTGAGGGCGGCAAGTGGGAGGTAGATGAGAAAGCTAGTTAAGGGCAGCCAACAAAAAAAAACAGGATAGCTATGAGCAAGGTGGCCTGAAGCAATTTGATGGCCATGAAAGTAAATGTAATGATGTGATGGTGACTGCACAGAGGAGGTGCACTAAAAAAAGATGTGAATGACAATGAGGTCTGTGTGCAGGTATGTGAAATGCAAAGTTTTTCTGTCCACTAATCATTCAAATTGCCATTGCCAAACATTGGTTAATGCATTCATCACTTATGGCCCAGATAATACAATATATTTAGATTTGCCTAGAACTGCAATTAATAAACTGCACTCGATTCACTATTTCCAACCACAGCACATAGGCTTCTCAAATTCACTTGCATCCAATTTCCAAATCCATTTTCTTTTGCACCCAATGATAAAATCACCTGGAAAAATTATTATGAAAGGAAATTGGAAAAAGTATTTTTTCTAGTCACCTGAGGTGATTCTGCTAACCACTTCAAAACGCCAAACTGGACAGTCAGACGTAGTTGTGTGAGCATCCACATTTTGTGGGGAGGCAGCCAGTGGAGGATGGAATGACCAGCAATGAGACCAAGTTGTGGGAACCTGCCAAAATTGTTAAACCGCAAGCTCTCAGCACCGGAAGAGTCGTGGCAATGAAGGCTGTGCCAGAAAGCATGTTTGTCAGGCAATGGGATTACAAATCCGAGCAAGGACAATAAACGGCTCCTGCCACAATGCACAATGAATGACCCAAAGTACACAGCTAGGTGGAAACCATGTAGCCGGGTTGAGAAAGATGTAATGCACAGAAGCCTAGCAAGCTGGACGCAGTAAACCGGTCTACAACAAAGAGCCAGGGTGAAATGGGGAGTAATCCCCGTCATTCCTCAGACAGCCACGAAACCCGAACAAGAGGTTAAAGGAAGATATTGCAACGAGCTCCGGAGGGTCCAATGTGACAAGTACTAAAATCTCCTCGAATCAAGGAGTAAAAACTGCATGACATGGCTGCCGAGAGAGGCTCAACCCACCAGTAATACGTTGGAAAGCAGTGAGCAGAGAACGCTGCATGCTGGGAATGGCAATCTATCATTCGAGCCATCTTCTGCTCAGAAAACTGCATGCTGGGAATAAGATTCATAATGCCATGAAGTTGCCCAGTCTGCGTAAATGTGGCTACTTAGAAATCATCAATCAACTAAAAATAGTGTACCGATTTAATAATTTTGGCAGAATTCTGCATACCGAGGAAGAGAATTAAGATCCGGAATTGTTGATTCTGTAAAATGCTGTGCGACAGGAAATAAAAGTCTTCACCCGAAGTGAACTGGCGGGTTTGCATTTTGTTTTTTTATTTTACAATGTGTAAAGCGCAACTCTGGCAAAGACGCCGTGGTGCATTGAACGATATGAAAGTATGCAGAATGCAAGTTTAACAAATTGAATAAAATACAATAATAGAATAAAACAAAATCTTAAGTCGCAAACATTTAGTGTAAGGTATATAAAATAAGTGGGTTTTCAAAGCTTTCCTAAATTCCAGTAAGATAGGGAGAATACGGGTAGGCCTCAGAAGGGATTTGCAGGCTCTGGGAGCTTAAGAAAAGGCCTGAGCCGAGGAGCGAACAGGTTTAAACAGGGAAGTGTAGTATTCCTAGTTAACCTCGAGCCACCAGAAATACTCTGAATGTTTGCAAGGTTAAATGGTTATTTATTGGTTGCCAGCGCCACAGTCTTGTAAGTAATGCAGTAACGGAACGGAGTACGAGTGATCCAAAACATTGCTTACTAGGAAAAAGAATTATAAATCCCATAGAAATCTGAACTGCTATTTGTCTAAGAACACAGCATGCTGGGAAAAAGTATTTGCGACCAGTGTGGTTATTAGTTTAAAATTGCTGCATGTTTAAGAGAGTCGACAAGCCCTGAACTTTTATTGTTGAAAACTGCTGTATGCTGGGATAAAGATTGAACCCCAGAACTGCCGTATTCCTAAAACTGCTGCTTAAAAGAAAAAAAGTCTTAGAGAAGTACGATTTGTCGAAAACAGCCAGAAGCTGCAAAAGATTTTTTTTTATCTCCAGAACTCACCTTTGTCGAGCACTGCTGCATAGTTAAGAAGAGTCAAATTGCCCGGTAATGCCCTCCATCATTTAAAAGCACTGCAGCCTGGGCAAACAGGATTAAACTGTTTTCCCATCATACTCAGCCCTACAGATCAGGGGTGTATCGGCCACTTTCACTCCCTAAAAATACGCCAATACGAAATACTCCCAAAAAACAAAAATGGGGAGTAAAAATACTCTGGGTAGCAGACACGAAGGCGCTTGTGGTCCCTGCTTTCATCCAAAAAGCTCCATGGATAGCTTTGGACCAGTAATGCATATAGTATCGTAGGAAGACATTACTATTATTGCCTGATCAGAAGACTTAGCATGTGCATGAATAACTAGGTGTAAAGAAATTATCACAAGAACATTTCCGTTTTCCAGTTAAAACATGTTTTTATACTCGCTTCAAAAATACTCCCGGAGTTGGCTCGCTGAGGTGCGAGCAGTCAACAGCAGCCTACTGAGGGTAGGAGGCGAGGAGAAATGGTCTTGCAAGCAGACCCTAAAGCTCTGCCTTTGCTCCCTAGAGCTATAGACTCACATACTGATAAGATACATAACTGTCAACTCGACTCCCCAGCCACAGCCTCAGCAAAAAAGTCCTTCAGGCAGGGTGCTGAGGAGCAAATACGCCCGATCAGAAAATCGGTAAGAAAACCATAAAGGTTTGAGTGTGGGAAAGAACGGTGCTACCAACTCCAGTTCGATCACGGCATTACAGAAAAAAGCACTGATATACAATTTCGCTATTGTCTCCAATTCCCAGTGAAACGGCTGCCCGCCTCTTGGAGGACGCGAGCTCCGACCTCGAGGAAGCGGAAGATGAGTGTTGCTTCGAGAGTCGGAGGAAAGCAGCGGAGAAAGTAGCAAGGGCGATGCACCCGTGACTCCAGCTGCATCCCCCTCCGCCCCTGACACCCCTTCATCCTCACCCCCTCTCTCAACTCCTCTCTCAACTCCTCTTTCAACTCCACCTGCTCTAATCTTACCCGTGGATGTGGCGATCCGCCCCGGAGAGGTGACATTGCTTGCACAGTCTGCCCTGCCGTCAGCGGACACGCCGTCTAAAGCTCGATCCCCCCCTGCTGCAGTCTGTTCGAGTTCCGCAGGCCGCCGCTGCGGCGAGTGGGGTGGAGCCACGCGGTGTCGAAGGATGCCGCAAGGCCGTCCCCAGCCTGCGGACAGCGGCGACTCAAGCTGGGGGAGAGCCGGGCAAAGTTTCACCAGATCCCGTGCTGAAGTCTGCGGCTGATGGTCTGCCTCTAGCTTCCGCGGCGGAGGTCGGACAGGCGACAGCAGCTAATGGAGAGGCTCCACGACTCAGCACACAAGCGGAAATCCACACCAGTCATGTTAGCAAAACAACTAACACATGCGATGAGGACTCAGAGGCACACTCTGCTGCCTCTGCTGCCCCATTGCGGTTTACTCAATTAAACAAAAAAAAAGAATCTTCAAAACAGCTCTTGCAATCATGAGGGGGGCGAACCTTTGGACGCAGGTTCAGATCGTGAATCAACGCATAGTCCTTCAAATGTCTCTGCAAACTACTTCATCACACAAAAAAGCATTGACTAAAAAGATCCTTAAGGAGCAGGGGGAATTATTACATCAAGGACGTAAACAGCAAAAAAAAGGACTCAGAGCACCAACTCAAAAAGGAGAAACAGGAAAGCCCTTTTTGCAGAATCCCCTGATGTCTCACGCTCTAAAAGACTTTTTCTCTAAACAAACAAATAAGAAACCAGAATCCGAGGTAGAACTTTCAGATGCTGAAATACTAGATGCAGTCCTAGAAGCTCCCTCGGCCTCTAAACAAAGGAAAATTATAGAAGTCCGCTGCCAAAACATCCTAGCAGAGGCCTCAGATTCGCAGGACACTGTCCCAGGCCCAGAAAGCTCTGGTGGCCTACACGGGAGTATCAACGTCCCCAACTTACTACCTAGGGGCGTAGTTACGACATCAATCAACTTGCACGATGATGATGTCCCGCCTCACCGTCCTGAGATGTCTGGACTAGGAAATGATTTATTAATGCCTTCAGTCAACTCCACGGTAACCAATGGATTGGCTCAAAGAAGCACACTTCAATCTCTACTGGCTCAACCTGTGCTGGCCCATCCGGGACAAATAAGGAACATTACTAGGAGATCTCTAATTCAAAGTGATTACCCAAACAACTTTTCAACCCCAGTCAGAAATAGAAGACCCAGCGATACTTTTGGAAATCTCCCCAAAGATACTCCAACAAAAAAAACAGATCTTGCAACGATCATGTCAGCAATCACGGTGGGACTGGCACCCTCCGTAAAGCTATAAGAGTCAATAAACGACTCAATGAAAGATTCATTAGCACTATCAGCTATAACAAACACCAAAGTAACCTTTTTAGAGGGTTTTATTACTGCTTTAACCCAACAAAACATCGAGAAAGACAGACAATGGGATGAAAAAATTGCACGCCTTGAAAATCTAATTGGAACTAAATCTAATGCAACTCGCTCACGAGAAATCCGGCTCAGTACTGAAACAGAACAAACTTCACCGCTGGGTGAAAAGGAGGCAAAAAGTGATGGTGTAAACGATAGTTCCACTAGGCATACCCATCGCCATGACACAAAATTGCGAAACAGAAAAAAAAACAAAGACCTGCCAAAAGTTGCCACAATTTTTAACATTGCAAAGTCGACTCCATCAGTATCAACCCAAGTAGCCACACCAGCTGCAACTTCCACTACGTCCTGAGGTCCAGTTTCCTACAATATATCGAAGGAACAAGCGATAATCGAATTGGACAATTCCAGTACATCTGTGGCAGGCTCATCAGGAAATTTGTCAATCTCTGACCTAACAGTTCATTTGGATCAAGATGGAGTCTATGACTCCCCCGACAACACTCAACAAAACCCAGAGCTGAGTGCAAACATAGCAGTCAAAACCATCGCTCAAGATCAAGAGAAGAAATCACCCACGACTACGATCACATCTGAAACTCATAGACCCAAAGAGATTGTTCGCGAAGAGGTGGGAAAAGTTCTATCGGATCCGCTAAAGAAAACACAACAAAATCTGAAACAAACTTCAGAACAAAACGAAATCATCCGTCAAAGGCTGAAAAGTATCAAGGAAATAAACACGGCCAGGCCACGGACAGGATCAACAACGGCCACGAGATTTTGCCAAACACGAATCTTTAAGATGGAGCAGCTGACAGTGGGGAAAAACTTTAGTATTAAACAGAAAAACAATCCTCACAATCCTAACCAAAATCCCAAAGCTGAAATCTTTAGATACGGCAGACTTTGTGCCGATTGAACTATATCATAGAGACAAGAAGGCAAAAGCATATCTTCACGTCACAAAGGCTGTAAGTAAGGATCTAAAACATGACGTGATCTCGGCCTTGAATGAAATGGGTTTTGCCCTTGCGGAAATTACCACACCAGTACTAGTGGATAGAAATACACATCTCCAAAGTAAAGTGGCGGAAAAGCGTCCTGACCATCGATCGAACATAGAAGAGCTGATCACAAACAAAAGAAGCGAGATGTACAAGGAGGAAGGGGAGAGCCGCCGGGGGACATTTCAATTGAAATACCATGTAGCAAACGAGAACGCAAACTACAAGAAAGCAAAATATATAGAAAGCTCAAGGAAAAACTATAGACTGGAGAAAAACCGTAGGCACGGCTCTTCGACCGACCAAAGCTCTAAGTGGTCCCACAACAAAAAACGTGAATCTTCAGGTCCATGGAGATGGTTGAAAAGGTGCTAAATCCAAACCCCCAAAAATAATAACGAAATGGCGCACATCGTCATCTGCGGAGATTTGAACGCCAGGTGTGACCAACCCCCTGCAAGTACCCAGCCCGCGCCATCTCTTGAACGAGGTGCGCTATGGTCGAATTTCATGGACTCTAGAAATTTCCACAATGTGGCAATAATCTGAGGCCACTTTCCAGCGATTCCAACCTGGGAACAAGGTGACACCTCAGCGACACTGGATCACATATTTATTTCACATTCTCTTCTGCCTTCTGTGGATTTTTATAAAGTCTTCAGAACTAAATCCAGCGACCATAACTTGCTGACAATGACGTTCGAATCAGAGACCATGCCAAAAGAAGTCTATCCAGTTGATGTGGAGCTATCTCACAAGTCTCTGCGAATTCAACTTACAGCGATAAACATCAAGGAGATTACACAAAAAAATCGATGAGGAAAATAGAAACACCACGGGCATGCAAATTAGACCAAATTATCTCCCATTCTTTGTGAAGCACAGGAAAAAACAAGGAAATCAAACTCGAGCAAATGGAAACAGGGTCCACGAATATGATACTCAACTGGTCCTGAAAAGAAGAGAATTGCGCAAACTGAAGCGGTTGGCCAGAGTCTCTGACAATATTGAGCAAAAAGAAATTGCCATAGCGGCCACAAATTCATACAGAGTATGGTTGAAACACCATAAAGGTGCCATGTATCAGAACGACCCAGAGCAAATGCTGAAAACCCGGACGTCAAAAAATTAGAGAGAATTCTGGCCTTTAATTAAAAACAAAAACAGTCAGACAATCAATCAACTGTCAAATGTAATATCGGAATCAACTTGGAAAATATTTTTACAGCCCAATTTGCACCCCTGCCCGAAACTACAGGAAACTATATATCTTCCATGGTGGCAACATGGGCTGACCTTGCAATCCAAGATGAGATTTTGACTACAATACTGAACTTGAAAACGTCAAGGGCACCGGGACAGCATGGTCTAGCCAACATGGACCTAAAGCAACATCCTCAGGAATGGTCCGCCCCAATAACATTTTTTAAGCAATGCCAGGCCAAGAAACAAATTCCCAAAACATGGACGGAAGCAGTAATAGTTCCTATCTTCAAAAAGGGAAACAGATAATCCAGCAAATTACCGTCCCATAGCCCCGCTAGACATCACTGGCAAGATTTTTGCAACTCTTCTTCTTAGTAGATTCCACAGATGGGCAAGAACATCTCCATGTTTGGATCAACTACAAACGGGCTTTGTCAAAAATGCACGCACAAGTATTAACATCATGATACTAAACATCATAAAAGAAAACGTGAAGAATGGTGCCCCAAAAGTGTATATAGTTTTCATAGACATGACGCAAGCCTTTGACAAAATCAGTCGGCCGAAACTATGGTCCAAACTATCAAACTGGAATTGCCCGTGGGAAATCCTAGAACCGATGATTGCCCTCCATACGGACACGAAGTTGAGAGTTTGTCTAAATAGACAAGAAAGGATGTCAGACCAATTTCCATCAGAACGCGGCGTGAAGCAGGGATGTCCGCTCGCCCCGGCCCTCTTTATTGCATTTCTGGGCGACTTTCAATACACCCAACCGGCGGTAAGAGCTTTCCCACCAAAAGTGGGAAATACTTCAATATCCCGATTACTCTACGCGGACGACCTGATCCTCATGAATCAGACCCAAATAGGGCTTCAACACCAACTTAGTAACCTGGCCAAGTACATAGACAAAAATGATCTGGAAATAAATATCGCCAAATCCAAAATTCTGATTATGGGGAAAAAAAAAATAGAACGACAAAAAATAACAGACGCTGGTTCTTAAACACGAAGATAGAAACTGTTGCTAGCATAAAATATTTGGGAATAATGTTTGATGCAACACGTTCGGAAAAAGCTATCCACTTGGCCCTGTGGGCTAAAATCAAAACATTAACTACCCAAACCAGAGTAGTAGACCGGATATACGGAAACTTTTCCCTACTACCGGCAATACAATTTTACAAGCAAAAGGTGGTTCCATCGGTAACCTATGCTATGGACGCTGCCCTGAACATCCAAGACAAGATATGGCCAAAACTGGAAGGTTTTCTGTGGAAAGCAGTACTCGGCCTTCCCAAATCGACATCAATTTCAGTCATCAGACGTGAACTGGGCCTACTATCGCTGAAAGCTTCAGTCGAACAAAGTCAGATAAGACGCTGCGAAAAATTATTTCACCAGATACTCTTCCAATATATAAATCGATTCAGAATGAACTTATCCAAGGACGCTGCATCGCCTTGAACAAGTGGGAGCAAAAACTGCAAAAAAAGCTGGCAGATTTAGCCTGCACATCCGAGGACTTAATGCAAAACCCTAACAAGATAAAGAGTAAAATTGCCCAAGAGGACTGGATTCAAACATGTGAGGCAACTATGGCAAACAAGTTACTTGCCCACCTACCTCCAACGACAAATAAGCTGAGTCTACCTTTGAACTACTGCATAAAATTCCCTGATAAAAGATTACAGAAAATATTCATGAAAATGAGATTCACCCTAATGCCAACCCAAGAAATTATAGCTATCTGGACAAAATCTCTATCAAAAACATGTAGACTGTGCCCAGAGACACAAGCGGTGGAAACCGCAAGACACTTACTCCTGAACTGCGCCAAAACAGCACATCTGCGAGAAGCTTTTCTGCTATCCTTAATGTATGAGGTGGCACTTCGAGAGGAGGACACATGGTGGTGTCGCCTGGTCGCAGGTGAAAAGACTAAATGGTGTACAGCGGCAGTAAAGATGTTGGAGGCTACACTTAAACCAACGATAGAGACTGACAGCTCACCCAGTATCACTTAACATAATTCTACCTTTTTGAGCAGCTTCTTTCTTAATCCTGGGCGACTTTATGCTTTTTCATTTTTACGCCTTCCCTGCACTACTTTTTACTCTGTGTGTTATGAGATATGATTTCTTGTAAAAATCAAATTTTGTTTTGATTATAGACAAGTAAATAAAAATAAAAACACTCCCATTGTGAAATCCACTTACATTTTTACTCTCCCAAAAATTATTTTACTCCCAACTTTAAAAATAGGGTGTAACATTCTCCCACTTCAAAATCTTATCTGGATCACTGATCATACTATATGCTGTGAAAGCATAGCTTAAATCCCAGAATCAAGCGAACGGTCTTATGTGTGAAACACTACAACCTGGGAAAGTGTGTTTGATGCCAATCCTGAAACCCAAAATGTCCGGTTAACTAGAAAAGTAAAGATTTTCTTAAACTTTCCACCAAGCAGTCTAGCTTCGATGTCAGCCAAAGCACGGACCATTGTTCATAATGTTTACTACGGAAAAGTCCAGGCTCCAGAGATTGTTTTCACTGTATTTTTCTTCCTAATTTGGCGGGTTGATTAATTTTCTTTTACTGGAGTTTAAAAACTAGTTTCCATGTTGCACAAGGGTATTTTTCGATAGGTAAAAATGCATGTTATTTTTAAAAACAGGAGTTCGTTTTGTTTTAACATACTTGGCTGGTGCCTAGGGTTGCGTTTTGTTATAGACCCTGGTGAGGACCGGTAAAACCTTACTACCGCTCCTCTGTTGAGCATGTGCTGCAGATGCCTCTAATCTGGATACATCAACTGCACCAGTGCATTCGCCAACAAGGAGCAGACACCTTCCTCCTATCCGTTACTCCAGTTTTTCTTGTTGGGAGCATTTGCCTTATTTTAGAGAATAAAACGGACAAGTACAGCCGTATCTGGAAGACGGGGGGTAAAGACTGCCTCTTTTTAAGATTGCAACATAATGTCAGAATCCATGTTCGAACGTCATCAGTCCATTCGCTGATGTTTCAAGGTCAGCAGTCGGTTGCCTCTGAGATGGTGGCTGAGCCACCTATTCTGGCAACTCAAGCTTGGAACGTCTTCCTCTAACTGATACTTTGATACATTTTCAATACCTTGAGGTTTATTTAGGGAAATCTTAAAAACATACCTCTAGCCTCAAAATGAAAGCCAGCCCAACTGGTATCGGACATATACCCAGTATCAGAAATGTCATTGCCCTCATTCAACCCCACGATACCTCCTTGAACGATGCTGTGTGATTTACAAATAATCAAACAAACCTACTAGAAGCACAGCTGAACGCCAAGAAGAGAAGGGCTTAATTAAGAATGCATTGTTCCTATTTGACGGTATGCAGAATACCAATGTACATTGTAAATAACAGAAGATTATGAACTGTAAACCAGTAGAATCAAAAAGCAGAACAGTCTGTAGATTTACTCTTTTTATACAACCGTCAGTTAACTCAATAAAACCTACTGCCAAATAAATGTTATGTTACCTTGAAGTTGAAATAAATGCATTAAGTACATGGGGAAAAACGGGCCAATCAGGGGCAACATTGAACACTGCACAGGACAACAGCCACTATAAATTTTCTGTGCACAAATCAGCTCATTTTGGCAATGCACGTTCATTCATATTAGGAAAATCGCCTGGCAATGTGACTTCATTTAAAGGTCAACAGAATAAGAAATGAATGGGCACCCTCGCTTTAAAGATGGGGAAAATAGGACAGCATTGGTAATGTGGTGATTAAGTAGTAGTTAGTAGACATTAGTGAGATCGGCAACATCACACACTCAGTATTTAGATGCCTGACTATTAGTTATTATTACTCGTCTTTATGGTATTCAATTTATCAACCTCACCATTGCCGTATTTAAAAACGGCGATGAGTCTCTTGCGCCATCTTACTGGCATTTCGGGACTACCTCAAACACATGCTTGTTCTATCATTTAAGGGAAAGTCAAAGAAAGTGAATAGGTATATTTCAAATGAAAGGTGCCATACTAGACTGCATAAGAGCATTGATGGTCACTTTCCTTCCACCCAGTTCCAAACGAGCAGAATGCAACTTTGACACGAGTGACTGTACACAAATATTAGAATTTGCAAGAGACGGTAAGATAGCTTATGCACATTTGCACTGATCGTTTGAAATAAACTTGTGCCTCAAACAATATCACTGTACATGAGGGAGTACACGAGTGTGGATGATATCAACCAGGGAAATAGGAAGTTCCCATTTCCTCACAACCCGTACCTCATGTAATTCCCGGGCCACAGGAGCATCCCGTTCTTGTCCCCCACCTTTGAACAATGCAACCACTGTAGGCTTCAAAATGGGTTGCCATCACTTCTTCCCTCTTTGGCATTTGCAAATGGCCTGCACGTCCCTTCTTCCGTTTGCCTAGGTAGCGTAGCCTTTTTGCCATGCCCAGCTCCGGTTCGTCCCTCCATACAACTCTCACTCTTAACTGAAGGCAATAATTACTGTGATGTTAATTCGGGATTCAATGACCCGGCAGACACTAAAGCTTCTGCTCTTGCCAATTCACTGGCTGATATGAACATCACCCAGTATGTCTCCTCTCCCACCCATGATAAAGGGCGCATCCTCGATTGGATCCTCTCCACTAATGCATCCATACACCTATTAGCCCTTAACGTTGTACCATGGTCCAACCATTCCATGATTGAATTTCACATCCTTCTTGCGTCCCCAGTGACCACACAGTCACAGCCCTCAATGCATATATTGAAGCATAAAATATGAAACAACGCTTGATCCCAACCCTACTGTCACTACTTACCCCCACTGGTTCCTAACAGTAAAGACCCTCAAAGCCTCTGTGACCTGTACCATCAGAGTAGCTCTCCTACCATGGACCTACATGTCCCTCTTAAACCAAAAACATTGAAACCCTGCAAGCTGACCAACCCCTGGTTTTCGGATGAACTTGTTACTTTGCCCTGAAGCAAAAGAGCACTTAAACAACTTTGGAAGAAACATCCTACACCCAACAACTGCAAACACCTCTTCAATGCTGCTAAAACTCGCACACAAATTCCAAAGCTAACTCATGTATCGCCACCGCTAGCGCTAACACCAGAGAACTATTTGCCATCCTTAAAGAGTTCGATAAACTCTGCCTCTACCTGCCCGCAGTCGTCGTCTGGCAAATAATGGTGCTCCACCATCCAGACGGCACTCACTAACAAAATCGACACCTTAAGAGACAAAATTGCAACGCATTTCCAAACCCCCTTATTTACATACCCCAGCACCTTCACCTGCTCCCATGATCCCTTTGCCCCAACCCTTCAGCTTCCCACAAATCTCCCAAGAAAATGCACATAAAACTATTCTGTCTCATGCCCTTTGCAAGGTTGACATATGCCTGGTCCACATTGTCATGCTTTGTGCCACCACATTAACCCGGGTTATCAGTAAATTCAACAATGCCTATTTTTTGACTAGCTCAGGCCCTTAAAGCTGCCTGGACACCCCCATTCTCAAGAAACCATTGCTCTGCCCCACCCTCCCTACCAACTACCTTCTCAACATCACTGTACCCCTTCTCTTCAAAATCCTGCACTGCATGGCGAACACTACCAAGCACATTACCTTGAATATTACCACCTTCTAGGTGCAAAATAATCAGGCTTCCAGAACACAACACATCACAAAAACTGCTTTGCTGAATCTAAAAATCCAAGTAGATCCCCATCATGATTCAAGTAACCTTGCCATTCTCCTTTTGCTAGACTTCTCTGCAGCCTTTGACCTAGTGGGCCACAAACTACTCTACCAACACCAAAAAAATCTAACGTCCATTTCTCCATGAAAGCTACCGCTTGGATCAAATCTTTCCTCAGTGATCGCTCCTCTAGGGTCTTCATTGGAGACTCAGTGGCTGACCCTATTGTGCCCCCTTTGGTGTATCCAAAGGCTCTTGCCTTTCACCTACCCTTTATAACATCCATACCAAACCTATTAGACTTGCTAGATTCCCTTGACAGCAGCTAAACTAATTTTGCAGACGACACCAACATTCTCATCCACATCTCTGATAACTACAACAATAATACAGTCACCATCAACAATGCTTACAGCATCATCCAACACTGGATGGCTACCCATAACCTGTGTCTCAACGATGACAAATCTCAGCTAATTGTGGGCTCCCCCACCACATCAATTGCCTAGATCCTGCCTTCTCCTCCTTCCTTAACATGGACACAAGAATTCCAGTCTCCAAACACTTAAAAACTCTAGTAATCCAAGTAGATGATGAGCCCTCCATAACCAATCACATCAATGCCCTGTCATCTCCAGCGTACACTGCAATGCTCATCTCCCTGAGCAAACAATTCCTCTCACCATAAAATTGCCTTACACTGGCACAAGGCACCATAAACAGCAAATTGGACTGCTGCAATGCTCTCCTCAAGGGCACCTCCAAGAAAAACCTTGCTAAAATGCAACTGCTCAAAAACAAAGGCCTTTGTGCAGCACTGGGCCTACGACGAGCCAACCACATCTCAGCTTCCAGACAGGATGTCCACTGGCTCCCCCATCAAAGCCGGTATTAAATTCAAAAACCCAACTTGTGCACACAGCTGTATCCATAATGCAGCCCAACTTTACTTTAACAGAATTAGCCAGAAACATTACTTACGACCTCACAGATCCTCCTCCAGCTTCACACTCTCCACCCCCAGATTCAAGAATAAAAGATCGGGAGGCGGGAGCTTCTGTGTTACAGCGTCCTCCCTCTGGAACTCTCTGCCCTGCAGCATCAGGAATGAGTGCTTTTACCCGACCTCCAGAAAACTGGTGAGAACTTGGCAGTTTAACAAATATGACTAATTGTTATAATCACTGCATTGCATCGGTTTCCCCTCCTTGACTTGACTTTCTCTGCCTGCCCTGTGTACAAACACTGACACCCCCGGGTCTGGGCGTTACATAAATGCTATAAATAAAATAAAAATACTGTTGCATGTGTTTCCACGTTTCACTCGCCATCTCCTTCATATTTTTCCTCCTGGCTGTGATTCTGTTTTTTCATGTGGTATGTGTGTGTTAAAAAAAAAAAAAATTGCAGCCAAAAGGTGAATACAAATATAAATCTAAACCTCACAACCTCCAACACACAGAATATCATCAAGACCGTGTCAGCAAGCAGATGGCGGTATCCACCAACATGTTCCCTAATCTCTGTGAAAGATTGAGATATTAGAAAAGGATGTAATGCTGCACCAGTAAACGAAGTCTGTACACCACAACGTAGAATATGCAGCCAAGTGGCAGATAGTTGGGGGAGGTGCACTGACACACCCAACAACTGTAGATGTAAATGTATCAGAATTGGGGGTCTTGTTCAGAACCAAAGAGCATGCTTTTCACCTAATTTTAGAACTATTATCTCATGATAATCCCCTCAACCGTTCCTCATGGTAACACAATCCAGCCATGGCATTTGACAAAAAATGTGCCACTCTGGGATCCACGAGTCAAAGGCCTAACACACGACTGGTTGAGCCACCAGTCTTTCAGCCTTCTGGAGGCACCACATGCACAGACAGTTCAAATGGGGGGGGGGGGAGAAGAGAGAGAGACAGAGACAGTGAGAGGTGTGTGTGTGTCCCATTTGCCACCTTTTGTCTCCCCCCCCTTCTCTTCTCATACCATTCATACTGCAATGCGTGGAGAGTTCAACATCGAACACAAGCCTCTCTCTCAAAACTACAAATTAGATACAGAGACAAGCATACAGCTAAACATGTAATGCCAGGAGGTGTCATTTAAGCTGTAATGTTTTTCAAAAGGATTAATTTCATCCCTGCCTAAGGAAGTGGTGAAGACTGAACGCTTGAAAATAAATTACTTGGTTAGAGTAATTAAGGTGTTGGCTAGTTGTTTGCTTTTGTACTAATACATATAAGAAATAGCCATCACACGCACCACAGCATCACCCAGAAGCCATCACTGGAAGTTCACCTCCAGGGAAAAGCCAGCTGGGCAAGACATTGGGGGTATACAAATTAACTTAAGTGTCAAGCTATGGCTCCATGAAAATGACTGTCTGCACTGTGGTAATGCAATTGTATACATTGCATTGTTCAACACAAGACAAGCAGGTCTCTGGAAAGCAGATAACTGCATACATGCTTCACCCTCATTAGGGATGATTCATTAGTGCAGTACAATCCGAATCCTTGTGGTTGCGCCATATGAGAGAGATCGAAAGAGACAAAAAGAAAGTCAGAGAAAGGGAGCGGAAGAACAAAGATGATTTCTTTTGTTCAGTCAGAAGACATTTGAGAGATTTAAACACGTTGGTGAGCGGCAGCGTTGTCTGCGGCCATACTAATCGTGGGATGTCAGAACAAATACCTCAGTCACCCCCGATCAGTATCCCGGTCATTCCTTTGTGGGACATCCCTGCAAAGACTTGTGAAACATATGTATTTATGAAGCATCTACTACTTGCCTTGGTACTAGCGGCACTGAACAAACACAAGCAGCAGGGAAGGAGGTGGGGAGATGCGCACTGAGGTGGGGAGGGAACCTGAGAGGCGCTCATTAGCCCGACCAGCAGAGCTCAGTCTTGCTTTCAATGCTGTGCTCACTACTCCACTGCCTTCCCTCAGATTGCATTACAAGTCAATCAAAACCCCAGAAAGAGGTGAACATGCCCTTTAAGGTTGACTCGCCAAACAAAAAGGCTCAATATCAGGTTCTCAGCGCAATCTGAGGCCCGGGGACAGACGAGCAGCTCAAGGTTAAACATCCTTTGACATTTGCATCTCAGCCTTGCAGCCAGAAGGCAAGCACAGAGACTGTCAACCAAAGGCTCGCAATGTTCAACACACACACAAAGGGCTGGGAAACATGCCAACTCACCTTCAGCTTCTTGTTCAATTTACAGCAGAAGCGATACAGTATTGCCAAGTTAAGAGGGCCGAAATCTGCGTAAAAACTGGAGAGAGATTGCAATTAGACTCAGTCAAGCAAAGTGCTACCGAAAAAGAAAATTGTTCCGACACAGCTAGCTATCAAGAAACATTCTTTATTTTAGAAGACAATCCAAAAGGTAACCACATCAGAACAAAAAAAAACAGTGTTAATATTATTCATTCATCTAATGTTTCAATGGGGCTTTCACTTTGGTAGGAGCCGCACTATTACACGCCCCAAAAAGCAAATTCCAGACTTGCTTGACAGAAATAAAAAGAAATCACAAATAAAAGTAAAGGAGCGTCAGGTAGAGGGTCCCCGAGTTCCTTTCCGCTCCACCTCCACTACCAGAGTACAACTACCCAGGTGAAGACGGAGGAGTCTGATTTATAGAACAATGTGGCAGTCTTCGAACAAGATATAGCAAGGTGTGCTGGACTATGCAAGTAAGTGCTTCTTGACGAGGGTGACAGCTTGGTTTAGGGGCAATGGTTGTTTCATGTTGGACTCTCCAAGAACTGGAAAAGAGCTGCCGTATGGACAGTTATGCCAAGGTCTTTTAGATCCACGTGACTGTATAAACTGGTTAGGTCTGGTACGGACAAAAGGATTGCTCAGAGCATAAAGCATACATGATGTTAGGGGTGCCTACTTCCTTGGGTGGGACGTCTTCATGGAGGATTTGTCAAGTGATTCAGTAACCAAAGTTATCCTCAAACAAGGACTAGATCTGAATGAAAGGATATATTGTGTGGGAGGCATGCTATTTCTGCCGGAAGGCCTAGTGATGGCTTTCACAATGTTAAGTTTAGAATCTGTTATCTGCATAGTGGACTAGAACTATTGCGGTGGAGGGGTCTGGAGGACAGAAGGTTAGAGCAGTAGTTTTTCAGTAGATGCAGGATGCTCGATACTGGTCTTGCCAGATAACCATAAAGTGGTCTCTGTCATCACCAAAACTTGATGCATGAGCCTGGTTCCTCCCACACAACACAGTGCTGTAGATCAGTACATACAAGTTCGTGTCTGCACCCTTAATTTCAAGCAGGGGATACAAACAAGAACATGGGGTAACACCAATGCAGCCCATTAGTCCCCTTTCACACAGTGGAAAACACTTAACTTGCTCAGTATATACAATGGATTTAGATTCCAGACAGTGCACAATGCCGCTGTAGGCAAAGGAGGATGCAGTACAAAGAAGGAAACAACAAACATACTACAAGCAAGTCTTTAAAATAAAGAGATGAACAACAGAAGCAAAAAGGTAGAGTGAGAAACCTGAAGGTGTCTCAATGTCTGAACCCTGGGGATCTCTTTTTCAGATGGCCAGGGCACGGCCATCGCTCTTGGATCCGGACCATGAGGGTGGACAAGTGCGGGAGGATCATCTGGGAGAGGGGTACTCAGGGAATGGGGCGAGACATCCGATGACTAGACGCGGTATTCACCCCTCCCCCCTTTGACACTTCTCACACCTTTATAGGTTATTCTAAATCGTGTCCTGGTACCCTCCCTTAATGCAACAAGTACCAACTCCGAAAAGAGGCATGAGGGAACCAGGAGAAAGATTGCAATTACCATCTTGTGTATTACAACTGCAGGACTATACCCCGCCCGTCTCAGATATGCCCCTACCCAACATTCCTTCAGTTGAAATTGAAGAATGTCAAATCAGTTCCATTACGCCCCCATACCTTTCCGTAAAACCACATCAACACATTCATTTACCGTCACACACTCTCACTGTTTATTTGGATAAACCCTTACAGTTTTTCCCTAATTAATCAGAAAAACCAAAACTCCAAGCCCTCCACACTGGCTTTCTCTACAAAAACCGAGACGAGGAAGCGGGGAGCTGAAAAAATGAAGATCTCTAACACCACCACAGAGACAGAAGAAAGACTATGCCATACTAAGACTGGTCGGTCCCGCTAATGAGGTCAAGCCTCCTTTCCTAACTACTCACACCCGACTCCACTTGAGACTCCCAGGAAGTATAAAAGGCGTAGCTGGAAAGCACGAGTTGGGGTTGTTGGAAGGTGCACAAAGCCAGAGGAAGACCAGAAGAGTTGCAGAGACCCTGTGAAACCTGGAGGAGGGGACAACAGCCCTGACACTGTCCCTGTAAGTCCAGAGGAGACTGCCCAGAGGAGCGGGAGCTGTACCTCCAGAAGGCAAGTCGAGGGGCAGCTGGGGTTGCCTGGCAGTACCAACAGCGGAACTCCTCCCCTGAGCCAGTCAGGCATACCAGGTTGAGGGTCAGCAGGAGAGTCCTTGACCACAGCACACTATCCCCTTTAAGCACCTACGGCTCCCAAAGCCAAATGCCATTTTGGGGAGCAGAGAATGAGAAGTGGTAGCAAAATCCTAAAGGTGCATTCTGGGAATGGAAGTCCCAGAACTTTTTTGTTGAGAACTGAGTTGTGAGGGGTGACTCGAGCCTGGAGTAGGGAAGTCTTCTTTGTAAACCTTGGAAGGGTCCGAGCCCGGCAGAGGGAGACCCCTGTGAACTTTTGGGAAAGAAACTGGCACCAGAGCTAGAATTGTCTGGCGCAGGGGGGCGCTCATGCGAAGGTCTCTGGCTGGTGCCTCCTCTCCCAACCTAAATAAAACTGCAAATATCGAGAGGGCGTAGGGAGGCTGACTGGAGGTGTCAAGGTGTTCATACAAGGGTCCAGGCAAATCCCTTGTACACTCTAAAGTCCTTGACATGTTGGTGAAGAATAAAGAATTGTGAAGGTGGCGAATGCACCCGGCTGAGAGGAACGATGTGTGAACTGTAAGAGAAAGCCCGACTGGGGCTGGAAACTAAGGGTTGGTCTGAGCCCGACTGAGGGAGACTAACATTGACAAATCGATCGGCGCCCTGTTGAAGGGGATCCACGGGTGAAGAGCAATCGTCTGACAAGAGTATCAGAAGGAACCTTTGTTTTATCATTTACAATGTATCAGGCCCTCTAAAGTAGGAGACTTACTTGAATGAGTCTTGGACACAGAAGGTCCGAGAGTTGTTGAAAGGAACTGTAACGTCATACAGGAGAAACCCAGGAGTGTGCTGTGCTTGAGAGTCCCGCCTTTGTCTCGTGCTCGGAAACGTGCGGAAGAGACACCCCGGCCATAACATCCGGACCTATCATTTTTGTGAACACTTCTTTACTTTCTTGTGAACACTATCCCACACAGTTTTGTAACTTAGTGATAAGGATTGGCAATAGTTTTGTTTTTAGTATAGGCCCTTTTATTTTGTCAAGACACCAAAAGGACTGCCTTATTATTTGATGGTCGTAGCTTGCTCCCATCTTCAATTGAAGTTTAGGTTAGGCGTTATTTCTCACCCATTTATGCAGTTTATTAAACACCCTTGAACTGTGATCGCTTGTGTCCATCTTTACTGTTGCCACCATGAGTTCCTTCCAGTAGCTTCCGAGTATATGACAGCAATCCGTGAGTAGGAGCTAACCACGGAGAACAAAGATGAGATATAGTCTGTAGCAAATCAAACATCAACGTGAGACTCATGAAATATTGCAGCTTTTATTTTTTGGGGTATGGATTGAGGCTGTGACACGAAATTACTACCGCTTATACAGCAATACAGGGATGAGCAGTGGTTTATAAACTCCTACTCAGCCCCACAATACTACTAAACCACCTGTGATCCCAATCAAGAAGGTGAAGCAGTCACCACATGAATGGTACAGCACCTGCGTGCTGTACCAAGCAGTGGTCTCTTAATTGTCAATAGAGACACGTGTATGAGCGCGTTATAAATAAAATATCAATAAGCCCTTAAAACTAGGCCAGGGGCACAGAACCACTGGATAAACTTAAATTTTCCCTATGGTCAAGTCGGTGTCAAAACTGTCAAATCGGTTCAATGGAAAGCACACCCTTTTCACTTCAACAAGCAACAATCAATTCAAGACTCAAAGTAAGCTTGGAATCAGGCGATGTGCAGACCTTTGTGGTTCAATGGCTCATTTGTGTCAGGATACATTTAGTCACCTGTCAGTGATCGGGTTTGGCTGGCCCAACAAACCGGTGTGGTTCGACAGCAGCGATCAGATCGAAGGCACTGCAGAACAGGCAGCCAATGTAGAGTTCATGGTTGGAAGCGGTTCAAAACGCCTAGACTGTCAAAGGCAGCTCTGTTTACTATTGTGACGATTCCGAAATTATTCGAAAACAGTAATTGCCTTGACAGCGGTTTGAAGTGAGAAACAGAGCTACAGCTGCTTCTTTGGATTCTGGAGCGCTGTGGAACTCTCCACAGTAACAACCCTGTCAAGAGTAACAGGGGAAGTTTAGTCCTTCCTTCCCAACCAGGAATGCTGCCAGAAAACCCTTTTAATGTGTTCCACATTTAGGGTACAGTGTTTCGGCATCAGACAAGCTTTCCAGAGGCAGGTTTGTTCCCCTGAGGAGGGTGCAGTGGGCCTTGCTTCTTTCTTGGAAATCCTCATCTTCCCCCTCAGTGGCAGGAGACATTCGGAAGACTGATAACTCGACAAGGTTCAAATTAAATCCTTGTCTACTACAAAGACAATGCCTCATACCCTTTTTGCCGCAGCAGATTGGTCCATTTCAGGTCTTCATATTCAAAAGATGATGGGACCCTTCGTCTGGGGAGGTATCCTCTGTCACAATGCCAGGCTGCAGTGTCACTAAGTCCCGGAAACTACTCTGGGACTACTGGTGCCTTCCCTGGCCCATGGTTAACAAAACTCACATTTGCCAGAAAACCCTGTGGTCCTGTGAACCCCCTCCTCCCCACCACTCCCCGGTCCGCCGCGTCATACGGTGCGTGCCACCTGTGGCAACATGCGCAATGCCATGAAGCGCTGACCGAGGCCCAGCGGTGGATGCTGCACTCAACGCTTCTGTGAGCCCCCTCTCAAGTTTTCCTGGTACCTTGCCTGACTACACTTCTGCCTGCTTTACGGACTGCCTGTGCCTGACCCTTTGTGCTTCATCTGTCGCGTTCGGAATCCCACATTGCTTTACGGACTGCTTGTTTCTTCCTCCAGTCTATCTTGTTCCTGCCTCATTCCGACGCCTGTTGGCAATCGAATTACCTGTAAGACTATTGTGAGACAGGCATGGTATCAAGAGAGACACCGACTCAAAGATGTTCATTTCAAAACCTTTATTTACTAAAGTTTCTGGGTTGGTGTAATGCCTAACTGGCCCTCACACTAAAAGGTATGGTTCCCTTAACTGAGGTTTGTAAGGGCCGTCAAAATCTTAAAGTCCAAAGTGTGTCTAAACCTATGCTTGCCCTCACTCTGACAAAATGTGTTAGGAAGACTGTTAAAAGAAAATTATCGTGGTCAACGGAAAACAGGAAACAGAGGTTGGTTTCAGGTGGTCTTCTCACCGGGTGTAGTTTGGGCAATGTCACAAAAATGATTTCAATCTCAAAGGGCTGCTCGTAAGACCTTCTCCACAGAGCCCTTGTAATATTCTCAAATACCTTCAGTGTCTTTAGATTCATTGGGGTTCCCTTTCCCAAGCTTCCGTTTGTTCAAGTTGCAAACACCAGGCTACCCTTCTTCATGCTTCAATCAAAATAACAAGTTGGGCCTCTCAGGGTTCCCTTCCCCCAAGCTCAGGCCCCTTTTCAGTTTCATATACAAGTTCAACTTGTCAGGCTGTACCTTTCCTTTTAAACACAGTTTTTTCCACACACATTTTACTTGTGGGACACAGACTTTTGAAACCGTCTGGTTCTAGGCGTGACCACTCCGATCTGTAACTCCTGTAATTCCTTCCCTTCCATCTTACGTTTTTCACCTTCAGGTGCTTCCTGCACCCCTTCTTGTTCTCCTTTGTGTCTTTTTGCTTACTTTCTTGTACACACGTGTACCCTTATTCCTTTCTCATGCACACTTGCATTGCTCTCACTTGCTTTCACCTTTTCTGTGCCCCCGGCACTTTCACTTTCCTTCCTGTGCCTTGCAAGCTTCTCTTGTCCTTTCGGTGCTCACTTGCACCCTCCTTTTCATTGCGGGTTAATTTGTAGGGGAGGCATGGTATCACATGTATGGCAGTGACAAGATACAATTTGTAAAACCTTTATTAACTTTGTGGGGTTTGGAAAAATTCCTACTTTGCCCTATAACTAGGATGGGAGTTGTCTCAACCATCAAATAAAGAAAACAGTCTTAGTCATATCTGTCAAATCAAAATGGCCTATGCTAATAAAACCTAATTCCTGCCCTATCCCTTGTACAAGAAAGTGTGTTAAGGAGATAGGTATATAAAAGCAAAATCAGTTAGACAGCACAGAATAAGGCAGTCTCTATAGGCAGGATAACACTCTGGCTTGGGCTTTAACACAAACAATACGGAACATGGATCGAGGCCCGTCTGGCCTTCCACATTAAAGGCTCCTGTTTGAGTCTTCCCCAAGTAACAAATCAAAAAGTTCACACCGGTCTGCCTCTGCAGAGCTCAAACCTTGCACAGTTCACCAATACTTGCAGGGGGTTCCCTTCCCCAAGCCTTTTACACTTCGGTTCACCCTCAAATCGGGCTCGACCGCTTTTCTGATGACGAAGACTTTCAAGTGTGCAGGGCTTCTTTTACTGGCCACCGCAGGACCACTGACTTAGAATTCAATTATCTCCCCTTCTCTCAGGGTTAATTTGGTTTACTTTTGCAGTTCATTTACTTTTATCACCTCAAACAATGCACCTTTCACTGAGACTTTCGAGTGGGCTACTCCCGTTCGCCTGACTACTCCATTACTCAGCATCGCTGATACCACAGAGGTTCTTGCTTTAAAGAACATTCGCAAGTCTGCCTTGCCTAGCGTCCCATCCACACATGTGCAGCCTTAACTTGTGATATATTGTTGCAAACTTCAATCTTTCTTAGCACACACCAGTCTCTTAGATCGCTTGCCAGCTCACCGGCTGCGTGCGGTTCACTCTTTTTTCGATTTCAAATTCACAAGTCAAGGTTAGAACCACAGGCTTGGTCTCGCCCTCCCCTCCCCAACTGTGTCATTCACCCAGGAGGGTCGCTGGCGTCCTTGAAACACAATACAGTCTTCGATATTTGGATCTGGCCTTCTCCACATGTCTTTCGCGGCCTTGTGGATGCAATGACCTCCTGTAGGGAGCTCTTGGGGTTTTCGGCCCGCTGCTCTCGTCCTTTGGTCCGTCACTCTGCTCCAGTAGGTTCGCCTTCGCCCCGGAGGTCCTGCTCGTACTCGTGTTCCACCTTGCTCAGTGTGTCCCTCTAGGTTCCGCCTTTTATCTGTGTGAGGAGAGCCAATTGGAATCAGGTGTATGCGCTTTAAGTCAAGTGCCTTACTTTGCCTGAACTGATTAGCGGGACATGTCCAGTACGATGTATACGAGTTTGTTTGGTCATGCTCAGTCGCCCTCTTCCTCGACCTAGTGTTTGTGCAGAAAGGCAGGCGGGGGATGAATGGATATTAATATCAGATTCCTGGTTCTGTTTCAGTTGGTTTTTGTTTTGACCCTTTCCTTCCTCCCCCTTGGGTCAATGATGACAGGATTGGAATTTGGGAAAATGATGAGGTACTCCCGGAACCGAAGATGGTTCTCCTCGAGTTTCAGAGAGGCCGGGAGGCTGTTCCAGAGGGAGGCCCCAGCCGAAGAAAGATCTACCACCAACATGTTGCTTGGAGAAGCGAATGACCCCGAGGGAGTTGGAGGTAGAGGAGTGAAGAGCGCAAGTAGGAAGGTATTTCCAGAGGGAGAGTTGAAGTTAATAGACTCAGGCCCCAGAAGGCATTGTGGACAATGCAGAGGGTCTTGAACTTAATCCGTGCAGCCACTGGGAGCCAATTAAGAGATTTCAGGGATGGAGGGATACAATCCCTGGGCTTGAAGCCAAGGACAAGTCTCGCAGTCCTCTTCTAGATGAGTTGCAGAGAGTAGTGGCAGGCAGGTTTAGAAAGAGGTTGTTGCAGTAGTCCAACCTAGAGAGAACCAGAGCTCTAGAGACAGTGAGCCTCTTGGGGAAGGAGCGGAAAGGAAGAATACCCCTGAGGAAGTGCAGTTGGTAGTTTGACTTCTTAGAGAGGGCAGAGATGTGTGGAGAGAAGTAAAGCGTGGAGTTGAAGTAAAGCGTGGAGTTGAAGATGACCCAAAGGTTCTTAGCCTCACAGGTGGGAGCAGGAAGAGGGCCAAGGGAAGGCCGCCAGAGACTGACAGGAAAGGAAGGTGCAGGAGTGCCAATGAGCAGGATCTCGGTCTTACTAGCGTTAAGGCAGAGGTCGTTGGCAGTACACCACTCCTGGATTGCAGACAGTCAGAGAGGAGAGAGGGAGAGGAGGTGGCAGAGCGGAGCCTGAAAAACGAGCTCAGTGTCATCCGCATAGCACTGAAAGTTGGAACAGAGAGCAGCAAAGCGGTGGGCGAGGGGTGCCAGGGATTTGTTGAAGAGCCAGGGAGAGATGTTAGACCCCTGGCAAACACCACAAGTGGAGAGTGAGATAGTGGAAAGGAAGGACCCAAGTTGGACCTGGCAAGGTTGGTCGAGAGGAAAGGTCAGCCAGGCCAGGGCCTGATCAGTGATACCCAGGTTATCATAGAGGTGGTTGAGCAGGATGAGGTGGTTGAGCAGGATGACGCAGTTGACCATATCAATGGCAGAAGAGATAGATCGAGTAGGATGAGGACAGAGGGGAGATTAGAATCAGGGTTGGAGAGCAGGTCTTCACGGATGTTCAAGACAGTCGATTCTGTGCTTCTGGCTACTCTGAAGCCAGACTGATGGTCATGGAGACAACCAACACACAGTGTAGAGGTTAAGCTGGGAGATGGGCAGTTATTCCAGGAATGTGCCCAGGAAAGGAGTAATGGAAATCAGTGATCGTTAGTTGGAAGGGAGGAGTCAGCTGTGGGTTTCATGAGAAGAGGGTGCACAAGAGTGCTTCAGAGGGGAGGTGAAGGCTCCAGTGGCGAAAGAGTGATTGCAGAAGTCGGCCAGGGCAGGAACGAGGGTGTCAATGTGGTCCTTGATGGTTTGGGATGAACAGGGAAGAGCCTATTTTGAAGAGACCTTCATAGATAGCACTTGTCTAGAATTCTTGACAGGGGAGAACAGAGGAAAGGAAGAGAAAGAGGGAGGAGAGGCAGGTGGGGGGAGGGGGGGGGGTCGCAGGTAGTGTAGAGAGAGAAGCGGGAGGAGGAGAGGCTGAGAGGGTGGCAGGATGTCCTGGGGTTTAGAGCTGTACGATTGATTGTGATGCACATGGAAGTGTTACATTGTAGGAGAATACCAATTATCTGCCTTCTCCCACCCGAATTGTGATGGCTCGGAGAGATTTGGGTGTTGCTGATCAGAGCGTCGCGCTTCTGTCACCTGGTAATGAGTCCTTAAGATGTATGGTATTAGAGAGGATCTTGTTGGCGGCAGATTTTCACTGAACATCCACCAACACAGTTGACCATGTCTGAAATATTTATTCCTGGAAAGTAGACCGAGGACAACGGAATCACTATCAATCGTTCATCTTCCTTCTTGAATTCTTCTACACATCCCAGTCTTCCCAAAGCTTCAAGGATTTCTTTTTATGAAGTTTTGAAAACTTTCCAGAAATAAAGTTTTCCTTTCCTTGTAAAGCACCTGCTAACATCACACCCTGAAAGAGCATGAATGACTAGTAATGCCTGCACCTTTGTAATCCCTAAGCAGGAGCACAAACGCTTGACACCTATAAATCTTCTTAGTTCCAACTTCTGTGACAAACATCCTGTCAGATCGGAAAAACAGTGACCACCACAGTGAAAGGACAAAAACTTCAGTATCAGGTGAATAAAGGGAGTGAAGAATTATTTTTGTGTCTGCCTCCATATGTGCTTTCAATGTCTCCAACATAATTTCCATCGGATGACTTGGCTTAATTTCTCCAACTGGCTACCAGTCCTCTTTCCATCTGTGCATGTAGAATTGCTTTATTTGCGAGGTAAGCTGTTAACATATCTTTAGTTGAATGCCCTAGGCAGGTTCTCATGCACACATTTTCAATATTTGTAGAATCTGTGATGTTGTACTAAACAGATGTTGCTTTTCCTGCTCTTGTCGTTCGCATGGAGTTGAGTGAATTTTCTAGGTAGGTATCAAATATTAAATGAGTTTCATCATACTTGAGGCGATAAGGTTGGCATGTCTTTGCATACAAAGGTTCCTGCAGTGCTTGCAATTCTGCCATTCCGTCAAGGACAGCTGCTGAAAGATTATCTGTTACAGAGCAAACCTATCCTTAGTAACAAATGAAGAGACCTCTGTATGTTGTTCCTCTTCCAGCATCTTCATCAGCTTACTTTTGTTTGCCGCTACAATCAATGCACCATCTACTTTGAACATTGAAAGAGGTACTGCAGAGAATTGAAATTTGGTAAAGAGTCTGCCTTACAAAGGTTTTTCAAGGCGACCCCCTATGCAGTAAAGGGAACACGGATGCAAATCAACAATTAGACCCCAACAGTGCGAGTGTGTAATGTATTCTTGCGGGTAGAGTACTTTAGAGCCACTGCTGAAGCGTATCCGCCCCCTTTAGGATCCCTGGGGAAGATTGTTTGGGTTATTGCAACAGTAACACAGGCCTTGTGTATGCCTCCAGGATGTGGGCTGGGATGTGTGGTCCCAATACACATCCTGGGTGCCAGAGAGTCTAGTGTGTCGTGAATGCCTGGGACCACCGTGGTCTGTGATAGGTCCACGTATGGTGTGAGTGTTTTGTCAGCAGATCTCCCATTGGGTCCCCTCCGTTTTGGCGCGAAGGGAACCGTGGATAAGAGGAGGCTGGAAACACCACTACCATGTCGATCTCCCGAGTTCTCACGAACGAAGGAATACAGGAGCCAAGTATCCTACAACTACGAGGCTGAACCGAGGAATCGCTGGTGACCCGCTGAAGGACTGATCCTCTGCACTGCTGTCGCTTTGTGAAACCCTTTCTACCTCTGATCGAACGAGAAGGCCTGTACTGGTACTTCGACCCTTTGGAATAGTGGGAACAACTATTCTCGGCATTTTCACCATCTCCTGCACGTAAGCCTTCGGAAGTGTCTCTGGGCCATCCAGTGGACTGACCAGCCTACCCAGGAGTCTTGCTCTGTAACCGCCGTCAGGTTGTGTTGTATTAAAAGTCCTTGTCACTCCCACACGATTCGTACACTTGGCATTCCCAGGTCTGAAGTGAGAAGTGTACATTGGGCTGAAATACACACGGCCGCTCCGTTGCCCTGCTGTGGTAACCAACTGTGCGGGTTCACTGCGTTTGGGACATCCTCAACTCTAACTTCTGCTGCTGCGGAATCTACACGACGCCGAGACGTCCCCTGCTCGTATCTGAACCTGCCAGTACTGAAACTGACGCGGAGAAGCCTGGGTCTGCCTGCATCGGGGACCGGTGAGTAGCATTGCTAGGAACTGGTCGCCCTCCTGCAGTAGCCCATAGCTTTTCCCCGCTGTGTCAAACAGCACGCCTTTCCGTACTCGCGCTCCGCTTCTGCCCACAGTGGAGGCTGCACTTGAGTTGCGGAGCTCTGTTCATCTTCATTTGTTCACCGAACTGAACTGCCTGATTCCCTCGAAGAGACTCCCCTTTGCCCGTTGGCACCAGCGTGTGCAGGTACTTTTTGAGCACAAGGCTCCACTCTTCGCAGGGCTCAGACTTCCTTCTAGTTAGGTGCTTCTGAAGGCAGACTGGGTCCAACTATTATTCGCACTGCCCGTTTTCCTCCCCATCTAGGTGGTCTGCACATTTCGTGCGTCTAACTCGTTAGACTCGTTGGTAATTGTATATATATTGTATTTGATTGTGATGTGTTGTTTACTTGCGTTTTATTGTGATTTCCCGCTACGGTCAATGTTACAAAGGCCTTGTAATAAATGTGTCTATATTTTTAATATAACACCTGCTTGGAGTAATTTGTAAGTGTCCTTGCTTTGTGTGCTCATTGCGGGCTTTCAGTCACCCTCACCCCTCGAGACCTAGTCTTGACCGCCGCGATCGCTACCTTGATTGGTCTGGCTTGTCCAGAGGTTGCCCTGTTCCAAGAAACTAGGCTGGCCTTCTGAACCTCCACCCCTCCAGGACATGTGGTATCTTAAACTCTTCAACATGGCCGCCCGATGCATGAGGCCTCCTACTGAAGCCTAACTAGGCTCACACCTCTGCATCCAACCCTCTGATTGGCCGCCGCCCCATCTAAAGCACCCATTGGTAACCGGCAGGCGAAGCCGGCCCACCAGCACCAAGGACCACAGAACAAGGACAACACCTGTTTTGCTGCCGTGCCTGCAGTCTGCCATACCCCCTGGTCTTTTTCCCTCGCCGCACCGTAAGGTACCATTTGCAGCTCTCTCTGCACTGCCGCTACATGTGTTATGGGTTAACACTCACCACTACTATGTCTCTACCCGCCCCCCCCAATGCAATTATGCCACACTGCTAGTCACTACTCACTTGCATTGTACCACCTGGGTAAACATGCTTGCTTTCAAATTCCGCCTGTTAAAATGCTGCTCTATTGCCTCTAACCGTACCTGTGTAACTCACATGTAGACCGCTTGTAAATCTGTGAACCTAGTGGCTTCATCATGTGTTTTAGACATACTGTTGCATTTCGAATCTAGATGCTTACTGTCTTGCATTTTAGCCAAATTGCCTCCTATTGAATCTAGTGGCTTCCCCATGTGTTCTACCTTAGTGCTTCTTCCCGAGCTTCAGCTGCTCTCCTACTGCTCCCTAGCCAAATTCCCACACTGCAAATTAACTGCCCACCTAGTCACTGCTGCCCCAGGCCGCCTAACTCAATCACCACTCAACGATTATTGACCTCACTATCTAGCATGTGTCTATTCACCACTAGCTTGGTTGCCTACCTCCTGAGTAGCCTCATTCAAACATCACCTACCAAGATGGCTCCATACTTACCTAATTTGTCAGCCTCATATAGATCCAACTACCAAGCACCACACCTAGACCCTCATGATCCTTTAGCACTGCTACTGTCCAGTCACCCACGCACCACTATTGAAAGGAACTTAGGACTCAGAGCTAGATTAGCTAAAATCTATGAGCCCCCTGCCCTTTCACTTTCCTTCAAACAAAATCCCGGAATGTCACCACCCCAATCCAATCCCTCCACACTAACTGGTAACCTAACACAAAACCTCCACCCCACACCCCTCTATAACCCCCTCATCCAGGGCACTCTTGAACCCTCACAGGACATGCGCCACTCCACTACGTCAAAAAATTCAGTGACCACATCAAAAAAAAACAGCATGCCCTAAAATCAAGGGAGCCCTATTCAATGCAAGGTCGCTAGTTGCTCATGCGAAAAAATTGCAGACCTAATCCTTAATGAAGACCTCAACTTCCTGGCCATTAATGAGACCTGGCTACACCCTGCAGCGGGCCCCAAGTTAATGCTGGCAGTCCCAGACAACTATTCCATCTTAAGACAGGACCGCCCCAATTCTAGAGGAGGTGGCGTCGCCATCATCCACAAGTGTAGCCTTGCCATGAGACTAGCTACCTCCACTGATGTCTCCTCTTGCGAAACCTTAGCAGTCAAACTACCTCTCACTAAATCCCAAACCCTTAACATCTATCTGATCTACCGCCCACCAGGCCCCATTGGCACCTTTGAGGAGGACCTTAATGCTATTCTTTCTTACAACCTTAAAAGTTCCATCCAAATTCTCACCCTAGGGGACTTCAACTTGGGTTATAACGACCCGGATGACCATCTCGCCAGCTCCACAGCCAACATTCTTACTGAACTAGGCTTCATGCAAAGATGCACGTCACCTACGCACGCAAAAGGCAGAACACTCGACTGGGTGGCTGACTACAATTGCCAAGTGAGCATTACTAACATTATACCGCTAGCCTGGACTGACCACCACCTAGTATCATTCATGCTTTCCACTGGCAGACCCCCTCCTACACCCAGCACCAAGGCCCCACCTACTCTTACTAGAAATAAGAAGAACATGACAGTAGAAAGACTCATCCCTAACTTACTCCCTACACTAAACACACTCCCTGACAACTTGGATCCCGAGACCCTGGTTGAAGAATATAACAAGATCATGGCCACCTCATTGGACCGCATCGCCCTCCTCAAACTTAGATCTAGCAAACCAAAAACGCATCTTAACAAATGGTACACTTCATTCCTCAAAAATCTAAGGCAAAAAAAAAACTGTGAGGCCATTTGGAAAAAATCCCCTTCAGTCTCCAACAAAACTAAACTCACTAAACTATCTGCACTTTACAAAAAGAAATGTACCAGGCTAACAGAGTCTCCTTTGACTCTCGCATAGCCCAAGCCAAATCTAACATGAAAAAACTTTTCTCCATCCTTAAAGAAATAGAAACCCCTATAACTCCTCTTCACACGTGCACCAAAGATAAGAACTGGTGCTCAGAAATCCAAAATGCCCTAGCAAATAAGATTGTGACCCTCCAAGGTAAAATCTCCAGCAAAAGAGCCACCTTGAATGACACCTTCAATTCAAAAATGCCGGATAGGCCCATGTCCACAGACCCTACCCGTTTCCAGTTCTCCAAAGTCAACATCTTGGAAGTCGAAAAAATTATCCTGTCCCTGAAACCTTCTAACTGCCAGGGAGACCTGTGCCCTGCACAGCTCATTAAAGATGCTCCCCGCGATCTCTCACCTTTTATCACGAAACTGATAAATGCCTCCTTCGCTACTGGATCTATACCTACGAATCTAAAACAATCCTGGGTACTCCCACTACTGAAAAAACGTACACTTGACCCAGCCATACCTACAAATTACCGTCCGATAACAACTGTTCCCTTTTTACTAAAAATTCTGGACAACGTTGCCTATGTACAAATACAGAAGCACCTGGAAGAACATAACCTACTAGGATCGAGACAATCTGGATTCCGTCCCCAACATGGGACCGAAGCTGCGCTTATTGACCTGAAAGCAGTCGCAGTTCCTCCTCCTCCTCCTTCCCCCCACCCCCCCCTGCAGCTTTTGATCTGGTCCATCACTCTGTCCTTTGCTCACACCTCCACACCTCAGCTCACTTCTCCAGCGAGGCCATCACCTGGATCACATCTTTCCTTAACGGCAGGACTATGAGGGTTTTTTCTACCACAGCGGCAGCTGACCCTATTCCCATCACCTGCGGTGTTCCTCAGGGATCCTGTGTCTCCCCCACACTATACAACATATTTACCAAGCCCCTTTTCGATGATTTGGACCATCTTGGTATCACCTACACTAACTATGCAGATGATACTCAGATCCTCCTTCTGCTTTCAGGAGATTATGAAAAGGATTTGGCCTTGCTAAATAGGGTGTACATCATCATCCAGGCATGGATGGCTGCTCACGGACTATGCCTGAATGATGATAAAACAGAGCTTATTATCTTAGGTACTACATTCAGCATAAAGAAACTCGGCCCAGCCTACAGTTCTTTCATGATTGACGATAACAATATCAAAGTCGGACAGGAGGTGAAAACATTAGGATTCTACCTAGACTCTACTTTCTCCCTTAAAAAACAAGTTAGCTCTCTTGCATCCGCCACGGCTTACACATGTAAATTAATCCACGCAGCCAGACCTTTCCTGTCGAATTCCAGCTGCCTGGCACTTGCCAGAGGCCTCATACTGTCTCTATTGCAATGCCATATACCTGGGGTCCACCAAGGCCATCACCAGCAAATTGCAAACCCTCCAGAACAACGCTCTTAGAGCAGCTCTGGGCATTTCCAAAAGAGAACACATCACAGAAGTCAGCCGACTGAACAACTGGCTCCCCACCAGAGACAAAATTCTCTTAAAAACGGCATCACTCACCCACAAGTCACTTAACAATGCTGCCCCCATCTACTTGACCAACAGATTCCACAGACAACCCTCCTTAAGACCCACTAGAACTATATACAAAGACTGCTTATCTGTTCCCCACTACAAAAGGGCACCTCTAGGGGGTAATAGCTTCCCGATAAAAGCTGCCAAGCTCTGGAACTCGCTGCCTCCTCACCTCAGAGCAGACCTACCCTATCAGAATTTCCGATCCAAGATGATTTCTTGGCTGAAACTGGGGTCCCACTAAGACAATAAAATGTCCTATGTTACCTGCACACTCTAACCACGTGTGCCTTCTTGCTTACCTGTACATTATGATCCCTGAACATAACTGCTAACTTGTATATATCGCTTTGCTCCTTATTTTGTTACCTTGTATATTCTCTATGTATTGCAACTAAGCTTTGAAATTTCTTGTAAATGCTGCGCCCCGATACCCCCGGGTACTTCTGCGCATTATAAATAAACATAAACATAACATAAAAACAACGTAACTACTCGGCAATGAGGCCCTATAATGTCCTTGAGCCCTGTTTTGAGTGCAACGGGTTGGTTTGGCAGAGGTGTACCAGTTCAACGGGCCAGAAGGGCTGGGACAAAGGTCAGCCCCTCCTCCTCTCTCGTGATATTAAGTCTACATGGAAAATCATACTGGTTTGGCCAACGCACCCTCGGTGCAGGAAGTGCCACTGCTGCAAGGTGACTCTACAGTGTCTCAACTGGAGCAACTGTGCGCACCAGCCTTCAAGCATAGAAAGCCACATTTTCTAGCTGCTAGAAGCTTGGAGAGCCCTGTTCTCTGTAGATAAATGTATTTATTTTTAAACTAGGTATGGAGAGGCAGACCTATCCCTGGCATTCCCACTCCTGCCTGCCCGGAGTTGGGCCCTTGCACAGTGATGACCAAGATACATGTCTGCATGCATTCTACCACCATGCAGCTTTTCATTCATACAATGTACAAGCGCGCACTGCAGCACTGCCAGCACCATTAACCCAATGCTGCGCCGTTGCGGTGGGGAAAATCATGAAGGGAATGCCAGAAATTGTGAACTGATGCCCTTTTTCACTCCCACAATTGACAACATAGTGACCCCTGCACACCCAATATGATGGATGGTTATGCATCCTTCGTAGCCCCCCCACAATTCCTTGGCCTAAATTCACCAGGGTGACCAGCAACTCGCTTGGGTGTGTAAAGTGGGAACCTCCACCATGGCCCAAGCCCATCAGGGACAGTGGGGTATCTATGCTGGATTGCAGATGAGGGATCCTCAAAGCCCAGCAGTAAGTGGGAAAACGTGGGCGACAAGTGTGTCTACACAGCAGGATTCCTCCGGATTCACTGTCTGAGGACAGGAAAACAAAATAAGAAGTGAAGTTAATGGGAGACTAATCTTTTGTAACCCGGCCCTAGAAGGGTACAAGAAGAATTTTGAAAATGGGTTCTGGACTTTAAGTCGGAGCATCACAGTGTTTAACTAGTGTAACGAGGAAGAGGGACCTGGCGATAAGGATTGCTGCAAAGCGTTTGTGCGCGGTTACAAACCATCCCCTTTGATCCGTAACAAACCTCTGTGCACGAAGGACAGTTGCCTTCTCAGAATAGAAACCAGTAAAATGGCCATGTTACCATACCCACCCACTCATTGAATTCCACCCCCCCCCCCCTCGGGGTTCGAGCTCACTAGGTGCATGCAATGAAACTGCCAGAGCTTCCGTTTTTAATACAGTTTGTCGATGCAGGGATCATTTAGAACTGCCCAGAAATCTACCTGTACAGGAATCTAAATTAATAATTTATAACAGGAACTAAAATAGCTCCTGGGTGTGATGTGTGAAAGTGGGGCCTGGATGACACCAGGCCCTCCACCAATAAAACAAAAACACATGTATGCTAATGTCCAGTTGGCGGGCTTTCACCCGTATTTATTAACTTTCCCAACATACAGCATGACGTTACTCGTCATGCCCTTAACTTGTTTCGGGTCACCTTCTCGCCACCTCGTGATGCTGTCAACACGCAATGGTGGTTTTCCACGACCATTCAAGGCTGTGATTAGTACGTGGGAGTCCGTTTCTTTGGTGGTGCCTGGTTTTTCACTAGTGCCATTTCTCATATCTGGAGGGTGCTTGGGGTGGCTTGCCGCGCTTGCCTCTCATTCCTGTTGAGCGCCCGACGGTGTTCGGCCCTCTCTGTGTCTATAGGTGGCAGGCTCCAGGTGTGGTGTACAGAGAGTCCTACTTGGATCACTACTCCGAACTGGAGCGCTGCTGGGCTCACCTGTGTCGAGTGTGGGTTCTGGGGGTATGAGCAAAGGAAACGATCTAGCTCTTAGAGCCATGGGTTGCGTTTGTCTTGGGCAATCCGCACCACTTTTATTGATGCCATAAACCTTTCTGCATCTCCATTGGCTTGTGGCGAGTAGGGTGTTATCCGATGGTGACGGATTACTAAATTGCCAAAGAAGAGTTGGAGCTCTCGACTCTTGCAAGAAGTCTGCTGTCATTCTCGATGATAGATGGAATGCCATGGACGGCTAACATCTTCTCCAGTGCTGTGGTCACTGATGCTGCGGAGCGCACTGGCTCAACTTTAAGATATCAGGTGAATTCGTCCTCCGCCCCAGGAGAAATGTCTCATTGGAAATGGTGCAGAAGTCAATACTGACTGCGTCCCACGTCTGTTGGCTGCAGGGAGGGCTGGAAATCGGTCCCAGAGGGCCCAGGAGACAGGAGGCTTGACACTCTACCAGTGCCATTACCTTTTGTTGGACATGTGGCAACCATAGAGTAGATTTTAGGAAGTCTTGTGTTTTGACCACACCTTGGATCCAGTGCCCTTCAGCACCAGTCCCTCTGGGGAGACAGACAGTTTGTGATGCATGCCAAATAGGCTCTGTAGCATCTCTTGAGCTTGGGATGTGCAGTGGGTGATGGCTGTCAGGTAGTACTTTCATTCCCCCGACAGAATTGCTTCTTTGGCGATTTGAAGAGAGGTGTCATTTGCTGTTTCTATGACTATGTCTTGTAGCCGCAATGTTTCTGGTCGGGCTCAAGTGAGCAGCAGCGTGTAGTCTGAAGACTTTGACCGGGTTACCAACGATGTACACGTTGAAGTGCCTGCACCCCATAGGAGATGGCTAGTGCTTCCTTTTCGATATGCGCATAGTTCTCAGTGGAGGTCAGAGCTCTGCCTGCAAACGCTATGCGGGAGACCGTCCGCTCTCAATCCTTCTGTTTCAGAATAGCGCCCAATCCCACTAGGCTGGCGTCAACCAGTAGCTCCGTTTATCGGGCACTGTTGAAAAAAGCCATGGTTGCATCTCCTAGAAAGGAGTCCTTTTGTAGGTTGTGTGAACACATCATGAAGCAAGACACAGACAACCAATTTAAAAGTTATAAAAAAAACTTAAATGTCAGGATGGTTGAAGGCCTGACTTGCCCTATGCTATGGTGTGATTTCCCTACCTAAAGAAATGAAGGAAAGTCTCAGTCAGTAAGTTCTTATAACAACAACAATTCCAAAAGCTGTAAGAAATCAATTTAACCTAATTTCTTTAAAAAGTTCAACTTAAAAGTCTGTGTCCAAAACCTATACTTGCCCTCACAACTAATGCTAAACAACGTGTAGGGATGTCAGCCATAAAAGAAATAGCGAGTTCTGAGTTTCTTCCAGCTCCTTGCTTACTTTACAGCTCCCCTTCCCCAAGTGCAAGACAGTTCCACAAAGTCTCGAGGTTCCCTTCTTCAAGATAACACCACAGTTCATAACGTCTCCGTTTCCCTTCCCCAAGACTCCAGCTTGTCAACTTGTACTTGGTCTCAATTTCTCAAAATTGAAAAACAGGTTCCAATTTAACTAAACACTCCATCTGCTTTCTTGATAGTGCATACAGATTGCTTTTTTCTTCTTCACTTCAGCAATCTCTTTCATCCACTTGACTTGGTTATCAGTACAGTTCTTTGGCTTTCACAAATAGGGTATCCCCGGTCTAGGCTCCGTAGTCGGACCCCACGGTCCACCCATCACAGGTTACGCAACCAGGAACCCTAGGCCTTCTAACACACAGGTTCTTCTGTATCTGTGCCCAGCTGCTGATTCTTCTCTTCTATGCAGGTCTCTTCACTATGCCACAAGGTAATTTCCAATACAGTTGACTTAGTGGTGTTCTCATTCCTTCACCACATTGGTTTTCATACTTTTCAGCAATATTCCATAATAGCGTTTCACTTTGTTTCATACGATACATTCTGTGCTTTAATATACTGTGCGTGTCTTTCACACAAACCTATCAGTTCATTGTTGTTTCAAAAGCGTTCTCATTAGTTCGGTATTCAATGCTTGTAATCTTTCATTTTGCTGCTCAAAGGTCATCTTGTCCATCTTATTCCTCATAACCTGTTACTTTGGGTTAACTATATCGTACACATACTCTTTCTTTCATTCATTCATACAGCATTTACTTTGACATTCTGACCGCCCCCAGGAGCACTCCGATTCGAGTGCTCTCCTTGTCACTCACCAATCACTGGCGTCTCCTCCGGGCGGCTGCATCTTCTGGTTCTGCTTCGCCGACACAGTTCCCTCCCATGGTGAGCACTGTTTGCACTTCACCTTCTCTCTGTGGGTTGCCGGCAGATCTGCTCGCTTCCCGCACCTGCCGACTGGGAATTGCAGCTTGCAAATCTCCTCCATGCCCGCAGCTACTGCCACCGATTCCCGATCAATGCGGCTCCTGTGTAGCCCTCTCGTGGTCCGGTCTGGTATCGGATCCACAGCTTCTTGGGGGGTAACTCGCCGGCGTCCTTCTTGCTCTTCTGCAGGACCCAACACGGCCGCCTCTGCAGAATTCTTCCCACTGGCCCACAACGCTCGGCCCGGCTTCTCTCGTGCTGGTCTCCCTTGCTAACATGTCGGCTCCACCTTTTATGCACCTGCAACCATTTGACAGGTTGCAGATTGAGTCCACGGTCTCAATTGCCTGACTACAATTAGTTTTAAAGAGGATCATTTGTAAATGAATTTATGAAAGGTTTGTAATAAACCAAACACATTAATACATTTTTTTATTATTAAGTGCAGCACTTTGGACATGTCCGACCTTTGCAATAATCTGCAGGCCTCTTCCTCGTCTTAGTAGTGGTCAGAATGCAGGAAAATGTGGGAAGATGGTGTGCAACAGCCCATAAAGGTAGGAGGAGGGTGAAGTTGGTTCTCACAAGGAAAGGGGGGATACCATGTCTTTCCTGTGGATATCCAATTCCCAAGGACCCTCTACCCAGATGATCCTCCCTCTCATCTCCAGCCCCAGGGTCAGGGTCCCAAAGCAATAGCCTTTCCCTGGCCACCTGAGAAGAGGATCCAAGGGGAGTAGGTGCGATGATACCCTCATGTTTCTCACAGTTGGAAAGCAGCTTCATGTGTTTCTCCCCACTCCCAGGCGATATCCATTTTGGCGTGTTCTCGCAGTGGTGTTGAAGTGGTGGGCAGGTCAGGGGGTGTGCCTCCCAGAGCAAGTGGCCATCCCGAGTAAACTACAAACCTCATTAGAATGGCTCGGTGCTTTGGCATTCTTAATGTCTGCTACATTGCTCGGGTCTGCAGACAGGCCTTTTTTCGTTGAACACATACCGAAAGAAGCGGAGCGTTTTCTTTACAAACTCACGCCACTCTGGACTAACACTACACGTGGAGAAGTGTGTGGCTGCGAGCCAGGAGTGGTGTTCCGCGTCTGCTCTTCCGTACACAAGAATGTCTTTGCTGACATTCGTCACCCCACGGAGGACTTGCAGGACTTTCCCCGATTTCTCAGCTGCAGAGGAAATCCCAAAGTTGAGACGCCGATACCTCCGCAGTCTGATGTGTGATAAGAAGGTCGGAATACATCTACATTCTATGGCTAGTTTGATTTGGTGGTATCCAGAGTGTAGATCCAGTTTGCTGAAGGTGGTTGTCCCAGATAGGTCTATGTTAAGTTAAGCTATGCTCGGGCGATGTCTCTCTTCCAATAACTATGTTCGGCAGACGCATGTCTATGCAGATCCATGCAGCTTGGGGCTGCTTGGGTTTTGCTGTTTCTACCATTGGTGATACACGCAGTGTTGGACCCATCATTTTCTCTATGATGTTGAGGTCTTCGAGTACGAGTTCTGCCTCCTCCACTGCGGCTCTCATGTGGAAAGGGACTCATCTAGGTCGTCAACTCTGGGTTCGACTGTGTGGTTTATATGTAGTTTGACTGTGCGGTTTTTCAAGCATCCAATGCCATGGAATAGCTTGGCATGTTTTCCCAGAAGGCGTTCGAATCCTCCGGTGCGTACCACAAAAGCAAAATGGATCAGCTTCAACTTTTCTGCAGTCCGACATCTGAGAAGTGTCTCAATGCCTGCATAGATGACGTAAATATGTGACTTGCATCTCTCCCCTTCATACGCTAGTTCTGTCTTGAATGAGCTCTTCACTGGTAGGGGCTTCTTGTACCCTTACGCAAACAGTTGTATTGACTTATGTTACAGCGTCGGGCGTGGGCATATCGGACTGCGGGTATCACACTGACAGTTGCCTGTGTCAATCATTTTTGTTGAAGTGCCGTCAGCTAGGATCATGCATGTGGCTTGGGCGTTTGCCCCTGGTTTCTTTTTGCTGTAGCGAGGTTTCACAGCTGAGATCATATGCACTTATTCTATCCTTGACTTCCGGTGGCGGGACGGCCTGTCGGGGGACGATTCATCATCTGAGTGTTCTTCCTAGTCACGGTCATTGTCCTAGTCATCTGTGTCCACAGCACGTGTTCGACATTGGTTTCTCCATTGGTGTAGTTTAGCGAGGTGCTTGCTGCTGGGAGTGTTTTCATGCTTGTACCCCCAGCGGGGTCATTGCGCAAAGGTTCTGGTGGTCCAGTAGTTATGCCGCAGGGGTTGGAGCTCAAGCATCTTATGCCAAGGTCGGTTTTCGATAGTATCAATCTGCTGACTTTATCTGATGATAAACCGCGCATTACCTGCTGGCAAACAGCCAATTTCATCGGGGATGTCGCATCCTATCCGCATTTCACAAAGGCGGCTGTGAAAGTCATCGATGTTTCCATTTGGATGTTGACGGGCTTGGCTCGTCTTGACCTTTCCAAAGTCTGAGCTGAGCTGTGGTTTAAACGTTCTGGTGAGTACTAACTTGGTCGTGTCAGTCATCCTCGGTGCCTCTATCGGGTAGGGGGTTAAATAGCCTCAGCACAAGGGTCCCAGGTTATGCATGAGTGCTCACTTCTCTTTGGGGTCTGTAACCTTGCATGACTGTATTCAGTTGAAACTGTTGTATCCACAGTTCCCATCTAAGCGCAGCACCAGGCCCATATGGTTCAAAGGGCTTCATGAGGGACCCCTGTGCGGTGTATAACCATGTGCTGTCCCTGTGCACCTCCTCTCACAGGCGATGCAGAGGGGGTCTGCAGCCATGATGCCTAAGTGTGGTGAACACTCAGGCTGGGGGTGTGAATAATGGTCGTCTATAGCCAGGTTGGCGCTCACTGTTGTGATTCAGGTGTGTACCTTCAGCTGTTTTCTCTGGTGTTTTTGTACCCAGTTGTTGGGCTCTTGGTGTCACTGCAGTGTGCATTTCCACATTAGACCACACCCTGGTGGGCATTAACTGTGCTAGCCTCATGTTTCTCACACAGAGGGCCTGGTTATGCTATAGTGGCAGCCAATGCAACGTAGGTTTAAAAGGTTTTTCCTACTGTTCTTTTTGTTTTCGTAGGCCTCTGGGGCAGCGCTGGGTGTGCCTCTGTTACACCTGGTTTTGTTCTATGTGTGTCCTTTACATGTTTATTTTTCTCCATATGTGGCTTGGGCGCCTCCGCCCCCCCTCCATCATGTGCCTTCAGAGATTCCTGCAGGGTCTTGGTCGTCTGACGGGCCTTCTAAGTGTTTTCAGGGTTGTGGGAGCGTGGCAGATGGCGCTCCAGCGCCTAATCGCATGTCCTTCGACACAGTCTGCCGGCTCTGTGCCGGATCGCAGCCTTCCTCCTTGCGTGTATCCTGCTGTGCATGCAGGCGCTGATGCTGGTGTTGCAGCTTTCTGGACTCCTGCGGCAGCTGTTGCGGGTGACAGGCTACAGTCGCGGGGGTGCCGATCAGGAGTGGCACGGGACACAGTGGATGCCATCTGTAGTGGGGGGGAAATCAGATGACTGCCGCCCTCATCACCAATGTGATGTGTGAAAGTGGGGCCTGGATGTCACCAGGCCCTGCAGCTATAAACCACTCGTACACTAATGTGGTGGCAGGGACGCAATGTCCCATTGGTTGCCTTTCCCTACATACAGCATGACGCTTCTCGTCATGCTATCAACGGTGGCCACATGACCATGTCACACTGGGTATCTGGCATCACCCATACTGCCGGAGATCGAGAAGTTAATAATAACTTTTTGTTCATTCTATATGAATGACCAAACCATTCCAGACAGATAGCTCCAACCAAAAAAAAGAAACGATTATGTACCGCACTTTTTTTTTTGTTGTCTTTGTTGTATCCATATCCGGCATCTGTGCCTCCAGTGTATATTTATTTAAATCATCGCGCTTAGCCTCCTAGGATAAGGGAATGGTGTATTGTTGGTGAAAAAAGTCCTCTCTCTTTCTCCCCCAATTTCGGCTAGATGTATGACGTCCACTACTGGCCACAATACTCCTTACTGACAATGTGAAAAGCAACGTCCACTTCCATGTGTGCATCTCAGATCTCATAGCTTCGTCACTTTCCGGTCATTAATTAAAACAAACTTCTGACCTCCATGTACTCCAGCTTAGATTTCCTGCACCCAAGACACCTGGCTTTGCACTTGGCTGAAATTATTTTAATTTGCCACCCCGTAATCACCTCTTCCCATTTATACTGAATTTGGTGGTATTTTATCTGCCAAAGGTGCATCTTTATTCATCTACAAAACGGCATAAACACAACTGTGTTGAACCGGTAATGAACAAAGATGGAATCTAAAATGCTGAATGCACGTTTTTTTTGCCAATAATACCACACAGGGGAGCAGGTGTTGCAGGGGTGTCCCCGGCCCCCAAGTTTGGTATTATGGGCTCCAGGGGTTTTCCCCGCATACATTAAAGGCAGTGGGGGGGGACAAACAGGCGAAATCCCAAAAGATCAAATTGAGAGCTCTGTGATTTTGTAATTCTATCTTTTGGGATACATTTATTTAACATGAATCAGTTAAACCATTTCTCAAAAGCACCACTGGAAACCCAGATCACCCCACAAACTACTGACCAATTTCCAATAGAACATTGCCAGCAAAAATCTTGGAAAGTTGATCGTAGGCAAATCCAGAAATGTATAAAGGTCCAACATCATCCCGGGCCACATAAGAAAAAGATTCAGACTAATGAGGGGTATGAAATCCACACTTGTACCTTAAAATTGACACGGATGCTATCTGTAAGGAAGGCATGGTATGAACCAGTGAAGACAGACACAAGTGATCACAGTTCAAGGGTGTTTATTGAACTTGAATGGGTTGAACACATATCTAACCTAAATCGAAGGATGGGAGCAAGATACAACCAAATAGTAATAACGCTGCCAAAATAAAAGGGCCTATACTAATAAATCTATTGCCAATCCTTTATTTCTAAATACAAAACGGTGTGGGACAATTGTGTATGCAAAAAGAAAAGTGTTCAAGAAATAATGTATCAGGACAGTTGTAAGTTGGCTTCCCTTCCCCACATTTTCAGCATAGGGCAAGGCGGCAGGTTTGAACGAACACACACACACACACACACACACACACACACACACACACACACACCTCACCCCCCCCACCCCCCCAACCCCCCCAAGGATACTGTTAAAAGCATATGCATCAGGGACTTCTGTCAAAGCCTCTTTTCCCATACCAGTCTCTTATGCAGAGGGCCTGTTGTAACAAACAAATATCAAAGTTCCACATGCACATGTTCTAGCTTCCAGTGTTCATCATGGGTGTGCCGCCTTCAGGCTTGGACCCCCTTTTTTTTACCACAATGTTCATACTTGGTCTCCCTCTTTCGGGCTTGGGCCATGCAATCTCACTTTCTACAGTTTCCTCTTGATAACAAAATCAAAGACTTACGAATGTGTGATGGGTTTTGCTTAAACCGTTGCAGGACCACTTCAATTCACTTTACACAATGTTCTGATCAATCTTCTACTTTCATTTCTACCACTTCCTGGCGGGATACCTTACAGAGACATTTGATTGAGCACATTCACGGTGCCGGACCACTGTCAACGGTATTGTATCTTTCCTTCTCAAGCTCAAACTTTGATGAGCCGTTTAGCTTTACTTGTGTCTTCCATCATACACGTTTAACAATGTTCGTACCAGCGCTCATTATACAATGTTGCTGCTTGCAACCTTGACTTCAACACAGACCGGTCTTGCATCTGTTTCTCCAACTCACTGGCTGCGTTAATCTCTCTGGCGCTTCTTTGTTCTTGAAGCCAAGGACGATAACACGGCGGCTGCTTCTCCTCCCCACCTAGGTTGGTTATACGGGAGGGCCTCCGGTATCTCCAACACACAATGCAGGATTCCTCAGTCTTGTTTCCTGGCCGTACGCTTTCTGACTCCAAGGTTTCTTGAAAGTAAGGGTTTCTTGCCAATAAGGTCAAGGGTATTTCCCTCCTTACAAACCCTTCTTGGTTTGACATTTTTCTCCCCTCATTCAGCTGCCAACTTGAAACTACTGTTCCTTCGTGTGCTTTCCCTTGCTCAGATTGTGCTCTTGTGTTCCACCTTTTATCCGTATGAGGAGGTTTAATGGAAGTCAGGTGTGAGTGATTGTCAGTAATTCCCCGACTTTGCCTGACCCTAGTAGCGGGACATGTCGGGTACACTGCTCGGGTGCGAGTCGGTTTTCTCCCAGAGCGGGCTGTGCATGTGGAAGTATTTGTGAAGGAAAGGAAAGGGGGGAAAAGAGGTAACATTCCCACATATCCTACCTGGCAAAATGGGGTAAAGGTGTTACAGGGGGAGGGATACCACGTCTTGCCATCCGGTGTCCCACTCCCCGAAGACCCCCACTCGGGTGATCCTCCCGCACTGGTCCACACCAAGTAACTGGATCCAAAAGCGATGGCCACGTCCTCCCCACCTGGATATCAGATCCCCGGGGACAAGCGGGCGAGACACCTTCTGGTTTCTCAAATAACCTCACCTTGGATGTCATCCTACTAGATGGCTCAGCAGCTTTTGCACCATTAATTATTCATCACTAATAAGGGGCTGGAAGAAGTAAGACTACACCATGCCATGCTGCAAAGGATGAGGTCTTCCTTTATGGATAGAAGAGAAACCTGGCTACCGCCATACAGATCAAACTCATTCACTATAACCTGCAGAGTACTGCAAGGATCGAGCATGTCACTTATGCTTTTCTACATGACCCCAATCAAAAGGCTAACAGCATGTATCTCAGTGTGCTGGATTATCTTACTAGGAAACTCTGACGCATCGAGAACACAGCTGTACGAAAAGTACGCCTTTGCCGAAACCACCAACCCGAGACGCCTATGGGGTGTCCAGTCATGGAAAAGGGGACCAGGACACTGCAACAGACCCGGAAAAGTACAAAGAAAGATGCTAGGGATAGCAAGGAGCCGGCGAACAATGAACAGAAATAGGGCCTCCACAGAAGGCTCGAGAATACGTTCTCCTGTCAAAGCAAATGTAGCAGGAAGAACGGGAAGCCCGGGAGGACGCACTGACATATTGCACAGTTAACTCGTCCCAGTGGGAAATATGAAACAGAGTTAAATGTGAGCCAAAGAAAATTCAAATATTGTGATTCTAGAGAAAGAACTGTTAAACAATTGAATGATGAGAGAAGACAAAAGAAGATAAAAATACCCTGGTTAAAAGGAGGAAGTAATTTGGTACATTAAACAAAGTAAATTTAAACAAAGTAAATTTAATGTTGAAGAGAAAATCAGAGATGACACAGAACCCACTGAAAGTAAGCAATTGAATCACACTACCTGCTGAGGCACGCATCCACGCTGCCGGTTCCTCCAGGTCTTCACAAGCCCCAACGACCTACCTGCGAGAAATTGGCAAGGTGCAATCCTACATGCACCATTGGAGCAGCCTCCCGACTGAAGCTCCGCTCCACTGCCGCCTGAGCTGGTCTTTGTTAGAGCGCCTGGCCCCAAAACGGCAGGCGCAATGCGGCCCGACAACGAGGCTGAGGCCTGTTGCCAGGATACCAGGCTGGATATCCTGCTGACCAATTAGGTTCGCCGGCAGGCGGAAGCCGGCGGCCTCCAGACAAAGGCCGAAGAAAAAGGCCCTGTTCTGCCCCAGTTCGCCGCAAGGTGACACCCCAAATCAAACGTTACTGCTTGAACTATCTTCTACTCACAGGTACCTGCATACCTGATGCAAGTACCATATTAACTGTACCATAACCCAGTACTGTGACCCAATTTATGCTACTACTCCATAGTAACCATCCATACTGTATCCTGTTCATACAGCGTCCCACTTATGCTCATGCCTGCTCGCCAGCCCATTATTCTCCTAAGCTGTACCAACTGTGCGCTGCTCCATACTATAACTTGTACCAGGCGGCACAAACAGGTCTCTTATATGTACCTCTCCCCCAACGGCCTATGCTGATAGTCCTATGGCGCTTAAAGGTCCAAGTGGTTCCCTATCAGCACACTGTCCACTCCCTGATCACTGCATTTAGTCATTTGGACCAAATATTTGCTTGTTGCATTTAGCCATTTTGCCCAAATATTTGATTGCTGCATTTAGCCTATTTTGCCCAATATTTGCTTGTTGCATTTATCCATTTTGCCCAAATATTTGCTTGTTGAATTTAGCCTATTTTGCCCAATATTTGCTTGTTGCATTTAGCCATTTTGCCCAAATATTTGATTGTTGCATTTAGTCCATTTTGCCCAAATATTTGATTGTTGCATTTGGCCTATTTTGCCCAATATATGCTTGTTGCATTTAGCCTATTTTGCCCAATACCTAGCCCACTATGCCGATTATCTAGCCTATGATGTCTAATACTCGATCGGTACATGTAATAACAGGCCCCAGCTCGATTAGCCACAACACTATGTACTATCATCTGCCAACCCCAGTCTTTCGAGCATCATTCATTAATCTGATAGTTCTATTTATTACTACTGTCTATATCACCATGACCTCCATTCTGCCCCCAGAGGGCGTAGGAGCCGCTCATATGCAGCCCTTCGCTAAATCCCCCTGTAACACAGCACAGAGAAACCTCAGACTCCGAGCATGACTACCCATAATATTCGAACCTGTCAATATATATAACATTAACCTGAATCACCTCCGACCTAAACTACCTCCACCGTTGGAAACCACCGTTCTTACGAGCCGCAAACCCCACCCTAAAAGAAATAAGCCTACCACCAACCGACCTGCCACCGCCAACATGCGTCCTACACTACAGCCAGAACCGGACCTTAAAGGCGCATTAATCAATGCTAGATCTTTAGTTGCTCATGTTACCGACATAGCAGACACCATCCTGGAAAATGACCTTGACTTCATCGCCATCACTGAATCCTGGCTTCACGAGGCAGCAGGTCCAGCACCAACGCTAGCAGTCCCAGACAACTACACTATCCTTAGAGCTGACAGACTAGATGCACGAGGTGGAGGAATAGCGATCATCGCTAAAACCAATGTCTCCATGAGAATCACCTCTACACCCAACCTTAAATCCTGCGAGTCTCTCTCCATTAAACTACCCACCGCCAACGCTCAAACACTAAATATCCATCTCCTCTATAGACCCCCAGGCCCAATCAGCACCTTCAATGAAGATACCACTATTATCTCTGAGAAGTTAAAAAACTCCTCACAAACCCTAGTGCTAGGAGATTTTAACCTAGGGTACAATGATCACCAGGCCACTCCCGTAGCCAACATCCTGACAGAACTAGGTTTCACGCAGAAAGTGAATAGGTATACTCATACCAAAGGTAGAACTCTCGACTGGATTGCCAGTCACAACTGTAACCTCTCCATCACATCCATCGCCCCCCAAATATGGACTGACCACCATCTAATCTCCTTTACTCTCAATACTAAAAGACCCACTGCTCTAACACCCCCCCCTTGCCTTACCTAACTAGAAACAAGAAGAATATCATGGCAGATAACATCTTGCCCCATATCCTACCTAATCTTAACGCCTTACCAGACTATACTGACCCAGGCCTTCTAGTGGAGGAATTAAATAATGCCATGACCATTGCTCTCGACAACATTGCTCCGCTTAAACTTAGGAACAGTAAACCAAAAAAGCATCTTAACTCTTGGTTTACACCCCACCTAAAAAACCTAAGACTACAGAAAAGAAAATGTGAAACGGTATGGAACCTACATCCTACCGCAGAAAATAAAACCAATCTAACAAATATCTCAACGCAATACAAAAAGGATATCATCCTGTCCAAACAAGAAACGTATAACAATACGATTACCCAAGCCAACTCCAGTATGAAGGAGCTCTTCTCTATTCTAAAAGAATTGGAAACCCCTATTGCAGTACAGGATGATTCTATCAAAGATAAAACCTGGTGCACAGACATACAGTTGGCACTAACCAACAAAGTGGCCAACCTCCAAACCAAAATCGCTCTAAAGAAAGCTTCACTATCAGTCCAAACCCAAAATCCCCTGAACAAAACACCTATATCTAAACCCAAAGAACTCTCCCAATTCAACTTCTCTAAGGTCTCAGTGATCGAGGCAGAGAAAACTATTCTTGCACTTAAACCATCCAACTGCAAAGGCGACCAATGCCCAGCACAATTGATCAAAGACGCTGATAGAGATCTAGCTCCCTTCATCACCAAACTTATCAATGCCTCCTTTACTACTGGCACAATTCCGCGTAACCTAAAGGAATCCTGGGTACTCCCCCTTCTGAAAAAGCAAACACTGGACCCTAACATTCACACAAACTACAGACCCATCACCATGGTGCCTTTCTTACTAAAAATACTAGATAAGGTAGCATACACCCAAATTCAGAACTTCCTTGAGGTGAACCATCTCCTTGGCGCCCGCCAATCAGGTTTCCGACCCCAACATGGCACAGAGACTGCCCTTATCGACCTAAAGGCCCAAATAGACTCACTCAGAGAAGAGGGTAAATTAGCACTCCTCCTCCTACTAGACCTTTGAGCCGCCTTTGACCTGGTGGACCATAGAGTCCTGTGTAATCACTTGGACTCTGCGGCACACTTTTCAGGGGAGGCTATAGTCTGGATACAGTCATTCCTTAGTGACAGGACCATGAGGGTGTTCTCCCCCTCAGCGGCAGCAGACCCAATACCCATCACCTGCGGAGTGCCCCAGGGATCTTGTGTCTCGCCAACACTCTACAATATTTTCACCAAGCCACTCTTTGACGATCTTGACAATCTGGGAATCACCTTTACCAATTACGCAGACGATACCCAGATTCTCCTACCACTTACTGGGGATTATGGGGAAGATCTGGCTTTGGTGAACAGAGTCTATAGCATCGTTCAGCATGGCCAACCATGGCCTATGCTTGAACGATGACAAAACGGTGCTCATCATCCTGGGCACCGCAGCTCGCATTTCTAAACTCAACCCAAACTACTCAGCATTTATCATCGATGGCAACATTATCAATGTCGCCAGAGAAGTAAAAACCCTAGGTTTCTATCTCGACTCGACCTTATCCTTTACCAAACAGGTAAACTCACTGGCCTCATCCACGGCCTATACATGTAAATTAATACGAGCCGGGAAACAATTCCCATCAGATAACAGCTGCCTAATCTTATCCAGATACCTTATCCTATCAAAATTAGATTATTGTAACTCCCTCTACATAGGGGCAACCAAACAAACCATCAACAGAATAAAGGTGGTCCAAAATAATGCACTTAGAGCGGCCCTAAATATTCCCAGAAGAGCACATATTTCTGAAATAAGACGGAAACACAAATGGCTCTCTACCCAAGAAAAAAAATAAAAAATCAACCTCAAACCTGCCTCCCTTATCCACAAATGCTTAAACAAAGCCCCTCGCTACCTAACAGAACGATTTACTAGAAAAAAACTCCACTAGACCTACAAGAATAGCTAGCCCGAACTGCCTTCTAGTGCCCAGATTTAAACTGACCACTATTGGTGGGTCCAGCTTCCCAGTTAAGGCAGCTCAATTGTGGAACTCCCTACCTCACGCACTTAGATCTGACCAAACGTTCAACAGATTCAGAAAGAACACAATAAAATGGCTCACTGAGAATGTTATGTAACCCGCTTTCTGCCCACGTACCTACCGCATGTATTGTTCCCGATATAGATTTGCTATTATGTAAACGTCAGCTATATGATGACTTGTTGTCTGCATACCGTTTGTACATGTACTCTACTGCCCTCACCCTGTGGAGTCAAGTAAAGTGTTTTTACCATGTGCTGCAAACTTGTAACTTCTGTAACCAAGCTGTAAGCCCTCTTGTCATATACGCCCCGATACCTCAGGGTCCGGTGTGCACAATAAATAAATAAATAAACAAACACTGCAGGTAAAGTACAACAAAGCTCAGAGAGCTGCAGCCAAGAAAGAAGAATTAATAAGAGATGCCCGAATAGAGAAAACCCAATAACCCGATTAAGTAACTAAAGAGCTTAATCCAAGAAGTCACAAGAGACTACTTGTGGATTATGTATGAAAAAGAGCTTGGTATTGGGGGTACCCTCGGAGAAGGGAGTCTTCCAGACTGGATTTCTATATATTTTTTTTCAATAGTACAAGTGTCAATAAGGATAGTTTTGGACAACAGACGTATTCCTTTTGGACATTTCATGACCGATGAGCACCTTAGTTAATAACAAAGGTAGTGACACCCATAGTGTTAGGGAAAGACGTTATCCTTTTATTTTAATAAAACACTTGGTATCATGCCATCAGTGAGTGTGTCCTCCTTCTGACTCACCACAATACCAAAATCTTCTTTGACAACAGGCCCTCAGTACTCAATTGAATCCGGATCCAATTTGCCTCATATAACATAACTAATTTTAACAAGTGTGCAGGGATATTTAGAACCTGAAGTTTGCTCCAAAGCCTACTCCTATGTACTATACCGAAAGCAGAATTGAATTCCAAGAAAGCAATATAAAAAGGGCACACCTGTATTGCTTACAATGTGCCTCAATGAAACAATGTAGTATAAATCCACCCACTTGGGTACCGACCCCTTTCCTGAACCGTGTTTGGTAGATGCTCAACGTATTATTGTCTCCAGCCTATACATGGAGCTGTTGTAAATTACAGAAGGCAAACAACTTCCCTATGGTTTTAAGCAATGAAATGGGCATATTGCAATTGGTTAGAATTATTTATATCCGCCCTTGGACCCTTGATTATAAATGGCGAGAAGGACACTGCCACCAGGAGTCAGGGATACTATGCATGACGAGACAATTTTTAAAAATAGGACATAAAATATGCAACCAGGTTTCAGGGTTTCTTTTTATGATCCATGGTGCCAGATCAACCTGACCTGCAGCCCTTAAATTATTAATCTGCTTGATTGCATAACTAAACTCATGGAATGAGAACATCTTTAGTTCATTATTCCTAAACCCAAATCGGCTCTGGTTCTTACCATCAGCAACTCCCCTGAATTTCTTGAGTAGAATTACCCCCCCGCCCACACATTACTTTTCCTCAATGGCAACTATCAGGGCGTCTTTTATCCCGCCTATGCAATCTGACACAGAGAGCCAGAATCCTTAACCTTTCAATTTCCCAGTTCTTGGATGAATATAGCGATTTTATTTATTTTTCTTTTGCCCAATGATGCAGTTTTTACAAGCTTGTCTAAAACGCCTTTTTTGTTCCACATAACAATCCCTCCTTACTGTCTGAGCCTTCAAATTAAGCACTCTTAATATGTTTTTTCTGTCCCAGATTAGACCATCAAAGAGGGCACATTTACTAACTCCCTCACCTTTAGAACACCCAATTTACAATTTTGGATTATTAAGGGGGAGGGGGGGGACATCTTCCTACGCATTATCTGAAAATATACCTGGGTCTCTCAGCATCCCCATATATTTCACACCAAAGGTTCTCGAGGGCTATATGTAGCACCACATTCAGTTTCTGTGCCCTATATTCAGACAATTTAGTCCGATTTCTCCCATTATTCAACTCAAGTGTCCCCTTGAGGGACTAACAACAAGACCCCTCGAACGCCCATTCGAGCGTCACCATTAACTTTGTATGGTTGCTAGCCCCCGGATCCCTAATGGTCAACTGGGGCCCCCCCAGAGCGGTGGACAAAAATATGTAATTGAGAGTGTGTCTAAATTGACCATTGGACCAAGTGTCCCAGGTGAATCAACCTTTTAGCATTCACATGTCCAATGATGAAAAGAGATCAGCCCATAACTGTCAGTTAGTATCCTTTTTTTGTTTTGTTCAAATGGTTTACATTTCTCCACTTTCAGTGAGCAAACATTGTCCCAAGTTTTATCATTTGAGCGATACGAGCCCGGACATCAGGCATTAAAAATTGCTGACTAACATCACAATATACTAGAAGAATTTGAGGGTTGTATGCTGATGTTCTAAGTTTGGTCTCTCTTATAGATGCAGCAAGAACCCCTTTAGGAGTGGTACAGACATTGATAAACTACTCGCTGCAACCAGATCACCAAGGATTTCTTTAATCTTCATCGGAAGCCTTTTTATATTAAAATTTAGGGAGTGCCAAATCATTAATAATAAACCTCCTGAAGGCCCCTCTCTAGGCCCCTGTCCGGCAGGATTCAGAAAACGAACATTACCATACAGGCTCAGCTCATCCTCAGCCAAACCTCTCAACAACAAATTATATCAAACTCCTGGCAGGGTTTCGCCAATTCATCATTGTGCAGCAAACTATTAGATGGAGGAATTTGTAATTCTGGGGGATTTTGAATGAAGGGAAGTTATTAATAACGGGGGTGCATTCCAAATGAAGCATATAAATCATGTATTTCCTGGTGTTTTGTCTGAATTCATGGAAGACGTCTGTGTGACGTCATTAATCCAAAATGGCCAACACTACAATTTATGAATCAGAATTCAATCTAGAACTCCATTCAGATTGATTGTATCAAATATGTTTTAATTACCTTGTTTGTTCACCATAAAAGCTGAATATACAAGGTCCTTACAAATTGGGAAAGCACTCAACTTTAAAAAACTACAAACTCGCAAAGACAAAGAGGGCAGATACTTGGGGCTCAAAGGGTTGATAAAAGGGAAATTGTACACAATCATAGCAATTTATGCTCCAAATAGTCGTCAAGATGTGTTCCTAACGGACCTGCTGGGCAGTCTTGGCAGCTGGTGTGAGGGCCAACTGAGTGCGTAGAGACTTCAATTGTGTTATGGACCCAATGCTGGATAAGACTCTTCCCCCAACGACCACTGATCAGAATAACAGACAAGCTCTGGGTCGGTTCTACAGAGAATTAGGAGTGATTGAAACCTGGCGATTTTTCCATGGAGACCGGAGAGAGTACCCCTACTACTCAGCTATTCACCTTGGTTATTCCAGGATAGATATGATCCTAGTATCTACAACATTAGTTCCGCAAATAACGGAAGTAGAAATTGGTGTGGAATATCACTCCGACCATGCACCAGTGATGGTGGGTGTGGACTGGGGGGGTGGAAGGAAACAGTGTTAGACCACCTTGGAGATTAAATGAAATCCTCCTAAAGGACATTGCATTAAGAACCCATATGGAGATCAACAACTACTTTAAAGAAAACGATAACAGGGAAACGGCCTGGGGGGTAATATGGTACGCAGGAAAATCAGTGATCAGGGGAGAATTCATGTCACAAGCCGCAGCATACCACCGTGAAAGAGCACTAGTGACAAACCAACTAGAAAAAGAAGTGAAAGCTGCAGAAGCCCAACATAAGACTCGATGCTCTAGGAAATACTTAAGAGCGCTACGGAAAATCAGAGCTCAACTGGAGAAACACACAGCGGACCGGGTGGCTCAGTCGCTACTAAAAACAAAAACAATCCTACAACATACATGAGGGCAAAGCTAATCGATTCCTGGCAGCAAAACTTAGAAAACAAAAAACCCGGAACTACATAGTGCAGCTAAATGACTCCCATGGGAAATCCTACACAGCAGAGCTGGACAAGAAGGAAATAATCAAACGATTTCACATGGAACTATTAAAGGGGGAAAATCTAGACCCAGACCATCAATTTGCCTATATCAACTCTCTCCAGCTGCCCCAAATTACAGAGAAAGACAGAATCTTGGGAAACCGATTACTGCCCAAGAAATCAGAAACGCTATCACAGCACTACCAGCAAATAAGACGCCAGGTCCGGACGGTTTTGGAAATGGGTATTACAAGACATTCCGTACACAACTGCTAGGCCCGCTGTCAAAACTATTCAACACAATTAGAGAAGAGAGGAAGGTCACGCAAGATATGGGGAAGTCCATAACCATACTACCGCTAAAGCCAGGCAAAGATGCCAAAAATTGTGCAAGCTACCGGCCTATAGCACTGCTGAACACGGATGTAAAAATCTACACAAACATTTTAGCAACTCGTCTAATGGAAATCCTCCCAAACATAATTCATGATGATCAAGCAGGGTTCATCGCAGACAGAAGTACACAAGACAACGTCAGAAGGGCAGTAGACGTCATTGATGCTGGGCGACGTACACAACAATCATTTGCTGTAGCAGCCCTGGATGCCACCCAAGCCTTCGATAGCACAGACTGGGGCTATCTGAGCTTGATTTTGGAGCGGTTTGGTTGCGGTCCAGAATTTACGAAAATGGTGCTTGCCAACTCCCAGCATCCATCGACAAGTTTCAGGATCAATGGTCAGGGAACAGAATTCGTGGAGATCGGAAGGGGCACACGACATGGCTGCCCTCTCTCCCCTCCAATTTTCGCAATGGCAAATGTGCTATGCAGATCCGCCAGGACGTCAGTATCAAGGGAGTTACAATAGGTCAGGAAACCCACAAAATAGCCCTATACGCGGATGACATGCTCTTCATGGAGACCCAAAAAATACAATGCCCAGAGCTATGGCCCAGTTGGAGGAATTCAGACGAGTCGCTGGGTTCTCCATACATTTCTCCAAATTGAAAGCTATGAACATAACGGCAAAGAGAAGATATCGGGACATTGGCGAGATCATTCCCGATGAGCTGGGTTGAGAGAAAACTTGAATATCTAGGAATTGATCTTGCCAGCGATCCGCACAAATTATATCCGACAAACATAACGCTGCTGTGGAAACAATTACAGGAAGACTTGCGCAGATGGAACTCCCAGGAGCTGTCATGGTTCGCCCGCATCACAGCGGTCAAAATGACCATTCTCCCCCGCCTCCTCTATGTAGTAAGCTCATTGCCAGTGCCAATACCACCAGCCAAGATCCAAGAACTGCAAGATGCGATATTCAAATTCATATGGCATAATAAGAAACCTAGAATTCAGAAACAAATCCTAATGCGCTCCCCTCATCTGGGCGGTCTGGGAGTTCCAGAAATGCTGATACATTATGGCGGCACAACTAGCACCAATGCTGCGATGGGCGAAACCAGAAGATCATAAAGGATGGCGCAGAATCGAACAATCAGTCTCATCTGTCCCCCTAATAGCCCTCTTGAGCCTGAGCAAAGAAAACCGAAACAGAGAAGCTCTACTAGAAATGACAAAATGGTCTCTACTAAGCTGGGACAAAGCCCGGAAAAAGAAACGCATTCCTGGTGGACTGAGTCCATATACGCCACTGATGGGCAACCCAGACTTCACACCGGGTCTCCAGCGGGGATACTGGGTGGGCTGGTCAGGTGCACCTGAAAGACATGTACAAAGACGGCGCTCCATTGCTCTTCACAGATTGCCAGTTAAAATTCAATATAGGGGAAAATTAACGCTATAGATCTGCATAAATTAGGCACTGGATTACCCACCCAACGGTGAAGAAGGCGGGCATGAGAATGCCATCAGGCTTAGAACTGTCGCTTCAAGAAGGCAATACGGCGAAGGGGGTCTCTAGACTCTACAAACTCCTCTCTAATGACCAGCCAACGGACCATCTCGCATACAAAATGAATTGGGAGAGAGATATGCTAGAGTCACTAACGGAGGAGGAATGGTACCAAATATGGGCACGTGCGCACAGCACTTCCAGATGCACTAAAGGAATCTGCGTACAAACTGTGCCTCAGATGGTATATGTCCCCGAACCGCATTCACAAAATTGCAAATTCTTACTCACCAAACTGTTGGCGAAACTGCGGTGATAACGGAGACCTGTTCCACATGTGGTGGACGTACCCTAAAGCAGTTGCCTACTGGAAGGAAATACTAAGCTACATAAAAGACATCTCAGGGGTGGATCTACCGAGATCTCCGAAGACAATCCCTCTTAGGAGTCCCTATAGAAGGGAAATACGCGATGTCAGGAGTGACAGCTAAACTCATTACCCATCTACTATCAGCAGCTAGAATGACTTGCACAAAATTTGAAAAACAAAGAAGGTCCAATCTCAGCCTGCTGGTGGGTTAAGATCTGGGGGGTGATGGCTATATGCGCCATCAGCACTGGCAAATACCTAAGATTCCTAACTATATGGAATCCATTTCATGAACATGTACGGGACAGAGAAGCGCATTTCTTTAAATCCTGCCTGCTCCGAAACACACATGTAACCTGAACTCTCTCAAAACAAAGATAATGAGACGCTGAGGTTAAGAAGGGGAAGAAAACTGTAAAAGACTAGCATCTGAAATGAAAAATAAATACTTATAGTAGGACGGTAGAGGATTGTATAGAGGTGAGGGGATTAATAAAATGAAGTGGGGCGGGGTTAAGGGAGGAGGAATGAAGGAGAGAATTGGGGAATCTCAGGAGGTAATGCGAAATATAACGTTCTGTAAGACAGGAACAGGAGTAAAATGTAGAGCATGTGAGCTCAATGTGATCAAAAGCTATGCTGTAATTGCTTACATGCCTTCGAACCAAAAATAGACATGGAAGCTAGACAAAAGGGTAATGTCAAAGATTGAGAAACAGCCTTAGAATGGACTATCGCTAAGATACAACTCGGTCCTACACAACGTATGTAAGGGAAATTGATTTTCTACTTATAAAGTTGGTTAAAAGCACAATTTCTCTTCGAAACAATACCAATAGAGCATGACCTAAGGACAAATGATGAACTTACTCATTTATGAAAGCCATTTAACTTGTAATAGAGGGTGAAGCGTGGTCAATCTCGAACTAAGCCCTGGGGGTAATTAATTGAGATGAACAGAGTTGTCATTTACAATGCCTGCAGAAGTATTCCGAGTGTATAAACGCTTCAGTAAAACATGGGCGGGGAGATGTAGCAGGGAAGGCAACATATTGTAAAGTCTAACAACGGGAACCTTAAGTTAGACTCCATTGTGGCGGGCAAAATACTTCCCGACTGTACCCCCATATGTTGCATATTCGATCTCAAGTTAAGTTGGACTATGTAATAAGGTCTAATAATTGTTCAATGGCTCTAGGAACTGACCTACTGTTATGCTTATTCTTGTTGTATGAACTCAGGAGGAACTTCATCGAACTGTTTCATCATTACTGCTCTATGTGTTATAAATTGAAAATCTTATATAATATTTGTTTAAAAAAAAATAACTGGATATCTCTTATTGTTTACAAGTTTCTGTTCACAGTTCGTTTTTCATGATGTCTAACATTATTTAAACGCAGTTGAAGAGTGAAATTTGATTCGATATCCCAGTAAAATCTATTTTTTCAAAATGTTGATAGCTCCAGATATCAAAAAAGTCTTTTAAAAGTAGAACTTCCACCATCAGCCAAAAATAGAAAACTGGTAGACTTTTCCTTGTAGGAGGATATTTACACTATACTTTCTAATAACCTCAAAAATACAATCCAATTACTACTCCTAGGCAACCTTAACCTGGGCTTCAATGACCCATTAGATAAACATGCCACCATAATTGCCAACATCCTGTCTGAACTTGGCCTCACCCAAAGAACCAATGCACCCACCCACAATAAAGGGAAAATACTAGATTGGTGGAAGATTATAATTGCCATACTAATATCACCTCCATCTCCCCTACAATCTGGACAGATCACTCCCTTCTGTCATTTGCACTTACTACTACTAGACCCCTCCCTATACCATCTCCCACCGCTCACCCTACCACAACTAGAAACAAAAATAATATCTCTACAGATACTCATTCCTCTCATTCTCCCTACTCTCAATGCACTTCCAGACAGTACCAATCCCATATTGCTTGTCGAGGAGTACAACAAAATTATGAAAAACACACTAGACACCATTGCCCCGCTTAAAATGAGACAAAGCAAGCCTAAAATTCATTTGAACAAGTGGTTCACCCCACACCTAAAAAACTTACGACAAACAAAAATAAACAGTGAGGCTTCCTGGAGACTACTCCCTTCAGAAGGTAATAGAACCAAACTCACTAAAATCTCATCCCTCTATAAAAAGAAATCTGCCTGGCCAAAAAAATAAATAAAGACTCCTACAATAACCGTATTTCACAAGCCAATTCCAGTATGAAGGAATTATTCACAACCCTAAAAGAATTAGAGACCCCCACGCCAGACACCTGCACCAAAGACAAAACGTGGTGCTCTGATATCCGGCATGCACTCTCCAACATAGTAGCCACCCTCCAAAATAGAATAGCCCAAAAAAAAGCCTCCCTAACCCCTTCAACTCTTCACAGCAATACCCCTTTGACTTCTGACACCCCACCTACTGGCTTCAAGTCATACTCTCACTGAGACCCTCCAACTGCCAGGGTGACCCTTGCCCAGCCCAGCCCAGCTTATCAAGGATGCAGCAAGGGATCTAGCTTCCTTAATTTCAAAACTCAATGCATCATTCATGTCTGGTACCATCCCCACCAACCTCAAAGAATTGTGGGTGCCCCCACTGCTAAAAAACCAAACTCTAGACCCATTAAATACCAACCAATTACTGGCCCATTACGACAGTACCTTTTCTCTTAAAAATACTGGATAAGGTAGCATACCTACAAATTCAGAAACACCTGGAACTACACCACCTCCTAGGAGCACGCCAATCAGGTTTCCGTCCCAACATGGACCAGAAATTGCCCTCACAGATCTGAAGGCCCAGGTAGACGAGCTCAGAGACAAAGGAAAAACGGCCCTCCTCCTCTTCGACCTCTCAGCTGCATTCGACCTTGAGGACCATAAGGTCTTATGCAGCCATCTAGACTGAGCCATTTACTTCTCCAACGAGGCGGTAGTCTGGATCGAATCATTCCCGAGTGACAGAACCATGGGGGTCTTCTCCCCTTCAGCAGCGCAGACCCTATCCCCATCACCTGCGGGGTACCAAAGGGCTCCTGCATCTCTCCCACATTGTATAACATATTCACTAAGCCCCTTTTCGACGAACTGGACTATCTTGGTATCACCTACACTAATTATGCAGAGGATACTCAGATTCTCCTCCCACTTTCTGTGGATTATGTTAAGAATTTGGCCTTGGTGAATAGAGTGTACCTCATCATTCAGGCATGGATGGCAACTCAAGGTCTATGCCTGAATGATGACAAAACAGAACTCATCATTCTGGGCACCCCGACCAATCCTAAAAGGCTAGGCCAGGAATACTCCTTCATAATTGATGGTAACCTTATTAAAGTGGCCAGTGAGGTGAAAACCCTAGGTTTCTACCTTGACTCTACACTAAACAAGTGAATGTCCTGGCATCTGCTACCTCTTACACCTGCAAACTTATCAGAACCGGCAAACCTTTTCTTTCCAACAACAGTTACATCATCCTGGCCAGAGCCCTCATCGTGCCCAGACTGGATTATTGTAACGCTCTCTACATCGGTGCCAACAAATCCATCATAAAGAGAATCCAAACACTTCAAAACAACACCCTCAGCATTTCCAGGAGAGATCATATCTCCGAGATGAGGCGACAAAACATTTGGCTCTCGACTTACAACAAAATACAACTAAAAACTGATTCACTTGTTCATAAGTCCTTGAACAACGCTGCGCCCAGCTATCTCTCGGAGAGATTCCACAGAAGGACCTCCACCAGACCCTCCAGACAAATTAACACCAACTGCCTCTCCACTTCCAGATTTAAATTAGCCAAGTCGGAGGCAGTAGCTTCCCCCATCAAAGCGGCCCAACTATGGAATTCCCTGCCACCTACACTCAGAGCAGACCAACCATACCAGAACTTTAGACTTAACTGTGTTAACTGGCTCAAGTCTAGAGATCACTAATGCCTGCCTCCTCACCAATTCACACACAGCCCTCTAGTATGGGGTCTGGTGCGCAATACAAATTAATAAACATATCTAATGTCAAGAAAGAAATCTCCCCTGGTTACTCCAAAATGTTATGAAAAGGTTTTAGAGTGTACTAAGAAGTGAGCTGAGTGGAACAATAATGAATGCTTGAACATACGTCTACGATTAGGCAACTTAACACAAGAAGAACTGAAAAATGAAACTGCATCATGGCATTTCGGAATGCTCCAAGCAATGCACTAATAAGGCAAACGTGGATCGAAGCAAAAGATTGCACAGAGAGCAGTTACGTGAGTCAAAGCTGTCCATCAACAGGCATGAAGAAGAGGAAGAAGTAGAACGAATCTAGAAGATCAAAAATACCTATGCACGACAGAAATAAATGCTTTGCTTGCAATACAAATGAAAAAAGAAGATATCAACTATATGTGATAGCAAATGATTCAGCAGGCATCTGTTTGAAGAGAGCAAAAGAACTGTCCAACGATGACACAAATTCGTCCGAGCGATTGTACAGATCCGGGAGACCCTCACGCAAGGGAAATTGCATATCACAAGCTATGCTGAACAAACATGTTGTGAATGTCTTACGACGCAAGTCTACACCAAGCAGAAAGATGCTGCCAAATTCACTGTCTTTCGACGCAACAATATTGAATTTGTATCATCAATCAATGATTCTTTCCTTGAAGGCAACGTTACAACAATGGGTGAAATTGAAAAGCTTCACAAGAAAATTGTAGCTAACTATGGTTTAGAAGAAGGACAGATGAAAACAAATCAAAGGTTTCATAGAAGAAGAGCTTGAATTGATTGGCATTATTTATAGTAATCCCAAAACGGAAGAAAAATTTGAGGATATTGAGAAAAATGGGAGCACCCTTCTTGAAGCAGCTACAATTTTACAGAGAGCTGCACTAACTTGTGAAAAATGGAAATTCACTGGAAGTTTTGAAGCAGTACATTTTGTAGACGTTGTGCCAAAGGAAGTTGTTCTTTTTTAACAAGTGATGCTGTCAAGGACAGATAGATATGAAAAGTATTTCAGAAAAGCGGGTGACCACTGTAATGAACAGAGCTCATAAACTGACAGGTGTTTATATATATGAAATGCTATGATAGGTTATTTATAACACGCTTCATTTTCAGAGGTTTCTAAGCGCAGACCCGGGGTTCCAAAATGTGTTCCTCCGCGGTGTCTTGCTTCCAAGACGAGCGTGTTGCCCCTGAGCTATCCTCCGGAGCTATAACCACGACAAGCTTCCTATGTGAGCACTTCTACCACAGAGCATACCCGCAAAATGCCGTTGCAAGTGGCAGAAGGGCTCAAAATGCACAAAGCTATGGGCAGCAAATTCAAATTTCTGCATAGTATGGGAGCTTCCATAGTTTATGCCAGAGTCCTTCAGTTTGAGACGCAGATAGCCACAGAGGTAATAAAACGCATGGATAAGTGTGAAGGATCATGTACCCTCAGTTAGTCAGAGGCAGATTTGTCTAATGTGCTGCTGACAACAATGACTTCCTCGAGGATACTCCATATGGTAAAGGAATTTTGCACGGTACAGTTGTGGTGGTTTATCAGGAGAAGGAGGGGTCAGATGTCCTAAGCCCAACTGAAATATTGGGACCATCATCACGTCGAACACTGAAGACAATTCCTCACTCCTGTTGGAGGTCATGTCTTGCAAAATTCCCAAAGGGTGCAGACCACAGAATACTGTAAGCAGTCAAATCACTGATTATACAGAGAGGAATAACAGTCTTTTAGATTAAAACCTCAAGGCTGTTGGACTTTGGATGATGGTGGAAGCCTTGTCATTGAGCGATTTTCAAGAATGTTTCGATGAAGAGTTGCTGGATAAACATTGTAATCTCACTGAAGAAACTGGGGCTGATGAATGGGAGTCAGAACCACTCACTTCAGTTCCAACTTGGTCAGCTTACAAATTCCACCATAAGTGATCCTCCAACTAAAGAAACTAGAGTCTGTGTACTCTCACTCATAGATGCCAGCCTAACAAGCCAACAAACGCAGGTCACATTCATGAAGATGTTGAAGAAAAAACACATCTGTTGTCACCCAGAGTCAAAAGCAGTTGCAACATTGGATTATGGCCTTTACCAGCCAGTTTTAATTAGCTGTGGCTCACAAAGACTTGTCAAAGAACTGGATGCTTAGACCAGGTGAGCTACACATAATAATGGTGATGCTTCGAGCGATTGGATCTTTCTTAGATTGTACCGGCATTGAGGCCACATTAACTGTACTTCATGATGCAAATTTGTGTCGAAGATTCTATCAGGGAAGTGTGCAAGCACAGCAGTCAAGGTATACACGTTGCTAAGGCTAGCACTTTTCAAATACATCATCGATTAATTCTACAAAGAGCATGTTGGAATTAAGGAAAGGATGGAACCTGAGCTTAAGAAGTTAAAGGGTTACAATTGGATGACTCCCAAGAAACAAAATCTGTCCATAATTATGTTGCGACAGTTCTGACAAATTTGAATGGGATGGCCAAAATGGAAGCATTTGGGGCTAAAGAATGTCAAGAAAAACCAACACTCAGAGTTCCTCTTAAGTACATTCATATGGTGGACACAATGCTTTCATTGATCAGATCCCAGTTTTCAGTACGGACGGATTTACTACTTGGCAGAAACCAAACTGCTTGAAAGCAAGCACCCAGACTTGTGGAGTGAGTTTCAGAAAGGCACTTTAGTAAGCAAGACAAAAGTACCCTTTTGTGCTTTAGGTTCAGATGAAGATCTGGAACATCAAAACAGGGCAATGAAAGTACTTGGTGGTGTGGTTAATATTACTCAAAAGAAACAGGCTCTAGCACGATTCCTTTTAGCCTCTTCTAAGCTGTAGATATTGTCTACAGAAGCAAAAAACGAATGTAGGAATCACAGAGCTGTCAAAACATCATCACCTAACAGCATCCAAAGCAACACACCAAAAGGAAGATGTTCGACAGATCTACAACTTGATCATGACAATGACTAACCCTGTGAATTATGATGAAAAAGAAACTCAACATCTCGACAAAGGCAGTTTTTGCTGAAAGAAATTCAGAAGGACAAATCAAGAATGACAGAAAAGGTTGCCAAATGTACAACAGCTTTAAAGAAGACCGGATTGATCCAGACAGTTGCAGCTTTTGGGCGCCAATGAAGAAAGAACCTTCAGCTGTGTAAAAGTGCATGCAAAGCTGTTAAACCAAAAGTAGACACCATAGTGCAGTTAAAGGCAGATCGTTCTTTGTTCAAACGTTTGCTTCACAAAGTCAAACTGACATCTATACACAGGAATACTTGAGTAATTAAGAATTTGTATCGGTAATTGGAAACTGCATGAAATAAGCCAACTGTGCTGCAGGAATTACTAATATCATACTTCATAAAATACACTTTGTGGTTGCTCTTCTTTCCACTCAGGTCTACCATTTGTTTTTCTCTGAGGCTTTCATGCAGAGCTGCAATTTCCTTCCAAAACATTTCCCATTTGTCGTGTGAGGGTCGTCCAGCTAGACGTGGGACCCGTCTCTTGTAGAAGGTAAGTGTGCAGAAACTGCATGTGCCGTTTCAGGTTGAATACAAATATATATTCCACCATGGGGCCTTCTTCATAATAAAGTATTTGTGTATAATACTTCATGGATACAGGTATCCCTACCAGATATCATGTGGAATATTATTGGCACGTTGATCTTAAACAGATAGTGATCAATAGCTGGTCCAAAAAAAGTTAGAAAGGACCATAGTTTATTTTGGTTAATAGGCTGGTGGTGTGTATACAACTTCCAAGTATATAGAAAATGAGTTGTACATCAACAACATTTGTGTAAAAAGTAATACAACAATTAGTGTACATAGCGAAAATGCAGTATAAAAAGTTTCCATAGAATTTTTTTTATACATATCACAATGCTTTCAGTGAAATCATAGAATTGTATCAATAAGTATAAGACATCCACAAAGTGTAACACAAACAATGAAAGAAAATAATTTGCATAGGTTTATAAATTAGTGGAGAAGAACAACAACAAATAAATAATGTTAAAGGACATTTGTACCGCGCACTATCACCACCGAAGTGGTCCCCTGGCGCTCTGGCGGCTCTGAAAAAGGGAAGGGAGGGTTAGTGGGAAGGAGCTGGAAAAGTGCAAGAGAGCAGTGATGTGTTGTTGGCGGCCTCAACCCGGTGGGTCCGTTGGCTGGGCCTGGGGTGTTTTGCGGCCGGTAGTCGTCGTGTACTGTTGTGCGAGTCTGTGTGTTTTCATTTTGTTGTTGCCATGTAGTGAAGTTTGTGCGGTTTGCTGTGCTGTAGGTTTATGGTTGTGTTTGGTTTGGAGTTTGAGAGATGTATGCAGAGGGGGAAATTGTTGGTGCATTTGATTGGTTGGCATCTCTATCCCGACTTGAGGTGGTGGGTTTCTATATTCTCCCCAGATGGGTTTTGGTAGCACCCCTATGCATCTGTCATGATCTGAGTCCATCCAGCCTTCAAAAGGTCCCTTTCACATCTAGCCCCCTCCTCCCTCCGCCTGCCTCGCCGCGCTAGCTATCTTCCCTTCCCACTCATACAGCCATTGCACCTGCCTACACCTATGTATCCTGGCAATTCCAACCACTGTGGTACCCGGTGGGAACTAAGGGATGCGTGCGTATGTTGGGTGGGATTAGGTAGGGGTTGTTGATTCCGTCTCCGTGGGTGTCGCCTGTGTTACACTACCCGGTGAGAATCGTCCGGGTGCCGTGGGAGCTTCCCAGTGGGTTCTCGGAGCTCTCGGTGTCTGGTTTAGTCTAGTCATCCTTTTTCCTTTCTGTTTCCGTTTTCAGTTCGAGTCTGTGGTGTTCAATAGCAAGGTTTTTAGTAATTTTCTAAATTTTAGGTGATCTTTGGTATTTCTTATTTCTTTTGGGATGTTGTTCCAGGTTTACGTGGTAGAAGGAAGTGCCTCCAAATTCTTTCTTGAGGTATGGTTTTGGTTCCAGGCGGATTTCGTTGCATGACCTGAGGAATCTAGTAGGCTTGTAGATATTTTCTTTCGTAGGAATTCTGCGCCTTGTCCGCTGATTGCGCTGTGCATTATGCACATTGTTTTGAAGGTGATGCAATGTTTTATTGTGAGCCAGTGGAGTGTTTTTAGGGAAGGAGTGATATGTTCTCTTGATAGTTTGAGGAGTAGTCTTGCAGCTATATGTTGGAGTTGGAGTTTCTTCAGGAGGTATTCTGGTATTCCGAGGTAGAGGCTGTTTGCATAGTCGACTTTTGACATGATGAGGGTGACGATAGTGAGCGTTTTGTGCGTGAAGGAGAGGAAAAATAGGATTCTTCTTGCTGTGTGGAGGAGGAAAAAACATTTGACAGTTGCATTTATTTGTGGTTCTAAGGTTAGGGAGTTGTCCATGAGGACCCCCAGATTTTTTACTACCTTAGATGGTGAGGTTCCCATTTCAGTTGGCCACGGGATGGCGGTTTTGTTTTTTGGGATTTTGGATATGATCATGATTTCTGTCTTTCCTGGGTTAATTTTCAGGTTGTTGGCAGTCATCCAGTTTAAGACTTATTTTAGACATTCGATTAGGGTTGTGTGATCGGCTTGGATGTCCGATTTTGCAGATTTGAGTATCGACGGCATAGTTGTAGCATGTGATGTTGTATTTTTTGAAGATTCTGATAACCGGTGTCTGGTAGATGTTGAAGTACAGTGGTGATAGCGAGGAGCCTTGTGGCACTCCGCAGTCGTTAACTCTTGGGAGTGGATTTGACGGGCCTGATCCAAACGGTTTCTGTTCTGTCCGCTAGGAATGATTTAGTCCAGAGTAGTGCTGTGTCAGTTAGGCCTATGTCTTCTAGTCTTTTAGTTAGGGTGTCATGACTGTGTCGAAGGCTGCAGAGGTCGAGTAGGATAAGGGCTGAAGTTATGTTTGAGTCTGCGTTAGTTTTTAGGTCGTCCCAGATGGATAGTAGTGCTGTTTCCGTTCCTCTTGCAGGTCTGAAACTGACTAGAGCTTGGTCTAGCAGGTGATGTTTTTCTACGTGTTCTTGGGTCAATTTATACACGTAGGTTTCCAGGAGTTTTGCCAGATAGGGTATTGGCCTGTAGTTGGAGGTCTTCTATGTCGCCACTTGTGTTTTTCAGAAGTGGTTTGATATATGCCGATTTGAAGATCCTTGGTACATTTCCTGTTGCTAGTGATTGGTTCAAAAGGTTTCTATAGTATTCTGCTGGCGTTCCTTGAGCGAGTATTGATTTGTAGATGTCCAGGGGACAGGAATCCATGGGTGATCCAGATTTCTTGCTGCGTTTTACCAGCACTGCGAATGCCTCTGCTGATATTTCAGGAAAGTTTTTGAGTTTGTGCTGAGGTTCTAAGATAAGATTGCTCAGTGGTTTGTTGTGGTCGATTGGTATGTTCTGTATGGTTTGTCGGATGTCATTGATTTTTTTTTTAAGTGGTCTGCCAGGTCGTTGCATAGTTTCTCCGAGGGGTTGGGGTGTTGTCACAGCCTGGTGGGTTTCTCATTTTAATTATGTTAAACATTTCCTTTTGAGTGTTGGTGGCATTGGTGATTCTGTCATCATAATGCCTTCTCTTCCCCTTTTGAATTTCCTTCTTGTATGCGCAGATTTGTCTCTGGTACATTGTTTTTTTGTCTGGGTTGTATTCTTTCCTCCATTCTAGTTCCATCTTTTTGTTTTCCTTTTTCACAGTGCTTAATAGTGGAGTGAACCATTTTGCTATTGCTCTTTTTTTGACGGGGTGTATGGTTTTTCTGGGGCGATCTGGTGGACTGTAATACATTTGTGTAGTAGATACGCTTTCTTGTCTAGGTTAGCCAGCTCTAGCTCTGTAGTTGAAGGTTTGGTTAACTCCAGTTGTTTGAATAGGTTGCTTTCTTTGACATGTTTCCAGTTTCTTTTTGTGGTGGTTGCGAGTTTGGGAGGTTGGATGTGGACTAGAGTAGGCAGAGTGATCACGAATGGGATAATGAGATGGTCACTCCACAGTATTTGTATCGGCGGTGCAGTGGTGATGAGTTTATTTTTGGCGAAAATTGCATCAAGGGTGTGTCCTGCCGAGTGTGTTGCCCCTTTGACTAGTTGTCGTAATTTCATGATATGGAGTTGTTCGATCAGTGAGATTTGGGAGTTGGGAGTTGGCGTGACAGTATTCAAACCAGATGTTGAAGTCCCCCAAGATGATTAGGTGTTCTTGGTTGATGGCTATGTTGGTGATGGCTTCAACGAAGTTGTCGACGAAGGTTGCATCATATGTCGGTGGTCTGTAAACCAGGATGAATGTGATGTTGGTTTTTGGGCTTGCCGTTAGGTGTATTATCATGGTTTCGCAGTTGAGGATGTTGAGCGGTTTGTCTGTTTTTATTTTCAGGTGTCCTCCTCCTTTTTTGTTTTTCCTGTTTATTTGGAGGCATTTGCAGTTGTTTAGAAGGCAGCCCTGGAGTGCAATTTTGTAGTTGTCGTCCAGCCATGTTTCTGTGATGAACAGGATGTCAATGCCGCTGTCATCGAGTAGATCGAAGATCTCTGTTGAGTGCTTGACATGGATCTTGCGTTTATAAGATTGCAGTGGAGTTTGGGGATGTTGTTTGGTTTGGACTTTCTTGTTGAGGTCGTCTTTTGATCGGTGTTGGGGTATCCTTCCTGGTCGATCTCTTGTTGAGGTGTAGGTTTTGGGGTATCAGCGTCTTCGAAGAGTTCTTCAAGGTTTCGTCTTGGGTTCTTGTTTTCATCGGGTTCTTTTTCCATGAGTTGTGGTTGTCGATTGGGTGTTCTTCTTGCTTTGGTGATGTAATTCGTTATCGCATCTTGTCGTGTATTTGTTGTTTCTTGCGTTGTTCGTCGTTCTTGTACGCATTAGTGCTGAGTACTTTGACGTTGCTGCTTCCAGTGTTGGGCTGGTTTGTACTGGTGACCACTTGTCAGCGAGGTAAGGAGTTAGGTAGAGGGATTTTTCTCTTCTCTCAGTGATGGTTCGATTCTTGTTCGTGACTGCAGGGTTGTGTTCTGCAGTTGTGGTTCATTGTTGCTGTTCCGGAGTGTTTGTTCTTTCTTCTCTTTTTCTTTCCCTTGGAATGGGTCGTTTGCAGGGCATTATAGATAGAGAGTTGTTCAGTCTTTATTTCTTGATGACCGGTTGGTTCTGCTTTGGTCCGGTTTTCTTGTGGTATAGTGAGGGAGTGGAGGCCGTCCACGAACTATCAGATCCTGTCTGTGGGTGGTATTTCTGGCTGATTTAGCCGACTCGTTCAGTCGCCATTTTGAAGGGGTTTGGGAGGTGGTTGAGAGTTATATAGTTGTTTTTTATTGGTGGCTCTCAATGGTGTCAGTTACCCTATACGCGATTCACTGCAATGGACGGGCAGTGTCGGTTTATGAAGGATTTCTAATAGTGGAGAATGATTTTGGGTGAGCAGCTAGAGCTTAAGCCTATAGAGGCGAGATTCGTTAATCAGGGTGTTGCTCCCGAGCGATTCGTTGGCTGGTTCTGTCTCACTTCAGGAGTGTCTCGCTTCAGGGGTGGGTTGGTTGGCAGGATTGGGAGACTTGCGGACTGCGGCCCGGAAGTAGAACCCTTGCTAATAATTGAGAGACCTGTATTGTGGTACAGGGCCTATCGAAGCAATCTAAAATATCACCCAATGCAGTGTGGGGACAGAATCCCTATTAATGTTGGAGACCTGCACGGGGGGGGGTATGGCAAGCTGCCATGTAGAGAAGACGTGTCTCTGGTGAGCTCTGCTTGATGTGCCAAAATAAGCCGTTTAAGACTCGGAGGTGCCCCTGGACCCCGCGAGCTGCACCACCTGCTGCGGACACCATTTAGCAGCCCTGCGAGCTGTCTCCCAAGCCTGGGTGAGCCGGCAAACACTAACTTTGCGAGCTAAAAGTGGCGGAAGGAAGGCCAAAATGGCGGCTCCCGCGCGCTGATCCCCTGGAGGGGCTGGAGCGCATACGTGCCACCGAAGATATCGCCCGCCGTCCAGAGAGCGAACCACAGGCTGCCGATTCGGCACTAGCACCGGAAGGCGTGGGTGGACCAGCCTGACCATAGATCGGAGCGGCTTGCCCCGTGACCCCCGCCGAGCAGCGCCCTGCCTGTGGCAAGCAGGCTGCATAGGAAAAGGGCACGTCCGAGGGCTGCGGGGGACCTCGATGAGCCGCTTGGATTCCTCCTGAGACCAGAGGCAAGCCAGCGCCGCGGAGGTGAGCGGGTGCGAGGGGGGGCAGGCCCAGACACTAATACGCCAACACCGACGAAAGATCACTAACCTGCTTAGCTGGGAAAGGAGCGGCTTGTTTTTCTCCTCCGCCCGCGCAGATCACCCCGCGGCCCTTAGAGAGGCGGAGGGCACAGGGAACACAGACACCGGCCTGCCACACCGACATCCAACTGGCCCGTCGGTCGCCCCTCATGAAGAGCCCCCACATCCTCCCTTGTTACCGGCTGAGGAAACGCCCTGGGGATACCTACCGGCATTGGTGATATGCCGTCCAGCGCACAGTGAGCCCACTAGAGTAGCAGGACCCTAAACTTCCCCATACCGGCCTGCGCCCACGCACTGGAACCTCTCACACGCTTACTCCGGCGGACCGGGGGAGACGGACCTGCACACCTCCCAGGCCTCGCTACGCTGAACACCACAACGCATGGGACGCCATCCATTAACAGTAGGCAACGTACCTTGGCCCACACAACACTCCTCACAGCGGACGCAATCAGCATACAGAACGGCGGGCAGTGGAGACACGCTCTCCGGATCCCACAGACAGCCCTCAATGCTGAGCCATTACACATTAACCCACCCTGCCGCCTGAGGCTGGTGCAGCCAACTAACGGGACAGTGCCGGAGTCCCCTGTGTACCCAATACCAGCACCCTGCGGCGCCCGGCTGGGCCCACACTACCACCTCATTCCTACGCAGTGTTACCACAGCCAGTTCCGCAGCTGCAGACGCGAAACACTCCAACGCATCCCTCGCTAGTGGCCTCCCACCCACACCACCTGCGCCCGGAGCAAGGGGATGTCACCGCCTGACAAGATGTCCGGGAAAGGTGCAAGGTCCAAACAACGCCAAACCACTATAGACACTTTCACGGCCAGCGGACCTGCAGATCCCGAGAGCTCAAACATGGTAGCGTCAGATACTCAACCTGATCCCACGGAAGCAGCAGCTGAACCCAGCAACACCCAGATTCTCTGGCCATTAAGCTGTTCCAGGCAACAATGGAGAACAAAATCGATGCCGTGGCCACAGACCTGGGCCTCCTGGGCCTCCTGCGCCAGGACGTCCGGTCTCTGGCCGGCAGAACTGAAGCACTAGGAACCCAAGTCCGGGAAAACACAGAAGCCAAAACTCATCTCCTTCGAGACGTGGATGCGCTTCAACAAAGGGTCAAGAACCTGGAGGACAGATCTGAGGAGGCAGAAGGGAGGGCCTGCCGGAACAATATACGACTCCTCAGGCTGCCAGAGGGCTCTGAGGGCCCCAACCCTACTAACTACATTTAGAACCTCCTGCTGCAGGAAGTCGGCGCAGAGAAGCTCTCTCAAGGCTTCACTATCGAAAGGGCCCATAGGTCCCTATCAAAGAAACCACCGCCAGGTGTTCCACCAAGACCAGTGATAGCGAAAGTACTCAATTACAGGGATCGGGAGGTGATACTGGAGTTTTCTCGATCAGGAGGTCAAATCCAAAGAAATTCTGCAAAAATTGCCATCTACCCCGATTACACCTTCCAGGTCCAAATGAAAAGAGCGCAGTTCATACACACAAAGGCCAGACCGAAAGCAGCTGGACTGCGCTATATGCTCTTGTACCCTTCCAGACTAAAAGAGCTACACAACAATAGGGCCCACCTGTTCGACACACCTGCACAAGCCAGAGACTGGATGGACGGTCAACAAATCCCTGACGTCGAGGAGAAGAAGCGTAGACCGCGCTAAAGCCTTCCTAGCCACGCATGGCAGGACCCTTCCACTCACAACTGCCTGCCTGCAGGCAAACTGAGCCTCTACACAGCTGAATGGATCCTCTGCACGGAGACACCGGAGCCAAAGGTCACTCCACTCCCTGGAAGTTTCCTTCTGGGTGTATATACACCCTCCGTAGGGCACCCGGCCCATACCTTGCCAAGCTCAGGATCCGGCTTTGGAGAAGGGCCTGTAAACTAGTTGGGTCGGCGGATCCGTATTCCCCGCAGATCCCCATTGCGGCACTTATGGCAAAACACTCATGGGGGCAACGTGAAACACGCACCCAGTGGGAACCCTATGGGGTGGCCACACTGGGAGACTTGATCCAAGAACAAGAGACCTTAACATTCATGGAACTCAGCGAAGCCACAGGTCTTCCAGCAGGGCAGTTCCTGCTCCACAGGGTAGTGGTGCAAGCCGTGAAACACAGATGGCCGGAGGCTGTCGACCAGGCCTTTGAGAACAAGTGCATTTAAACCATGCTAGACACCGCCGAGGGAGGCCACGAGACTTCACGAATCTACGAGGCCCTGTTGCTGGGCACGACTGGGGACGTACTCAAAAGCAGGAAGAAGTGGGAAACCGAACTGGGCCTCGTATTTGAAGACAAAGACTGGGGGGAAATAACTTATCACAAAACAATCTCCAGAACCACCCGCTTGCAGCTCATCCAACTGTATTTCACCAACAGGGCTTACCTCACACCTGAAGTCATATCGAGGTTCACGGGCGCAAGAATCCAAGTATGCCCCAAATACAGCGAGCCCAAGGCGGGAATGACCCATATGTTCTGGGGCTGTCCAGTGATAAGAGTTTTCTGGACACAAGTGAAGGATAGAGTGGCTAACGCAGACATTGAAGTGGAGGTGCATGAGCCTACAGCCTGTATCCTGGGCAGATATAGGCGCAATAGGAAAAATAAGCCCTTAAACAAACTCAGAGACCTAATATATATAACAGCAAAAAGACGCATAGCCATGGGATGGAAAAGCCCCAGGAGTTTGAATGAGGCCCAGTGGTGGGGTGATCTTACGAAGTGGATTACTGCTGAAACTGCAGCATGGGAAACTGCAATTCAAGTACAGGGGCTGGACTCCAGTGAGGAACTGCACCGTTGGGTAGCGCCAACAGTGCCCCCTGCTCCATCCCAGGGCAGCAGATAGCGCCTCAAGCAGCATGGGCAGCCCAAACTAGGAAACAGACTCGAGGAGAACTGGGAACTAACCGTGGTCTTGGGAGAGGGTGGGGCGGGAGGGGACTTTTATTTCTGATAAAGTATACCGTTTCATAAATGATAATGGCTTTGTTTATGTTGTTAAAACCAATAAAGAAATTTAAAAATAAAAAATAAAAATGTTGGAGACCTGCACAGTGGGAGAGGATTCTATCGATGCAATCTGAATATCGCTATGCAGCTTGGAGACAGAACCCCTACCAACCTGAGCGACCTATATAGTGGGAAAGAGGCCCACCAGAGCAATCTAAATATCACACAATGCAATATGAACCCAGAACCCTCAAGTTAGAGAGACCTATATAGTCAGGCCTCTGCGCTGATAGGCCTCCCTCTATCAGTGCAATCTAAATATCACACAATGCAGAATGAACCCAGGACCGTACCTACATTTGAGAGAGATGTATAGTGGGAACAGTACCCTTATTGAATTTAAGGTCCTGCACAGTGGGAGAGAGGCCCGTATTGCCTTGTAGTATATAGATTGCATTATGGACCCAGAACTCCTATAGAATTCGAGGGACCTGTATGGTGGGAGAGAGGCCTATCAATGCAGTCTGAATATCACACAATGCAGCCAGGAAACAGAACCCCTACCAGATTTGAGAGAGCTGTGTGCTCAATCTGAACAATATTCAATGCAGCCTGGGGATAGAACCCCTATTAAATTTGAGAGACCTGTATAGTGGGAAAGAGGCCTATCAGTACACTCACAGCATCACACGATGCCACGTGGACCCAGAACCCCCGTCCAATTGGAGAGACCTGTATATTGGGAGAGAGGCCCATCAATGTAATCTGAATATCATACAATGCAGTCTGGAAACAGAACCCTCCCCTCCAACCCCCATCAAATCCGAGACACCTATATAGTGGGAGAGAGGCCCGTCAATGCAATCACAACTATCAATGCAGCCTGGAAATAGAACCCCTATTCCATTTGAGTGACCTGTATAGTGGGGGAGAGGCCCATCAGTACACTCACATCATCACACAATGCAACGAGAGCCCAGAACCCCTGTCCAATTGTAGAGACCTGTACAATGGGAGAGAAGCCTATCAATACTATCACAGCATCACACAATGCAATATGAACCTGTTAGAAGATTAGAACCTGTATAGTGGGAGAGAGGTCTAGCAATGTAATCTGAATAATCTGTAATCACAGCATAACAATGCAATATGAATCCAGAACCCCTGTTAAAAGATTAGAGACCTGTAGAGTGGGAGAGAGGCCCGTCAATGCAAACACAACTATCAATGCAGCCTGGAAATAGAACCCCTATTCAATTTGAGAGATTTGTATAGTGGGAGAGAGGCCTATCAATACACCCACAACATCACACAGTGCAACGTGGACCCAGAACCCCTGTCCAATTGGAGAGACCTGTACGGTGGGAGAGAGGCCCATCAATACTATCACAGCATCACACAACGCAATATTAACCTAGAATCCTGTTAAAGAATTAGAGAGACCTGTATAGTGGGAGAGAGGCCCATTCATGTAATCTGAATATCATACAATGCAGCCTGGAAACAGAGCCCCTATCAAATCTGAGAGACCTATATAGTGGGAGAGAGGCCCATCAATGCTATCACAACATCATAAAGTGCAATGTGGCCCCAGAACCTCTAAAAACGGAGAGACCTGTCCAGTGGGAGAGAGGCCCATCCATGCAATCCAGACATCACGAAATGTAATAAGGACCTATAACCCCTCAAGTGCTTTATACTGGGAGAGAGGCCATCTATAATCTAAACATCACAATGCCATATGCACCCAAACCCCATGCAAAAATTAGAGAGACAAGTGTAGTGGGAGAGAGGCCTATCAATGCAATCCAAATATCACACAATGCAATTATGACACCAAACCCGTGCTGAGCTTGAGAGACCTGTATAGAGGTAGAAGGCTTAATCCCTGTGTAATGTTGGTTTGTTAAGTGGCTAGGAATCTGGGTAGAGTTGTAGCTCTCCCCTAAACCAGGCCACCCCCTAACTTACTCGTCCTTGTAGTTGATGGTTGACAGCTGTATACACCAACAAAGTATATACAAAGTATATGCCAACAACTTGACTCCGGTTTGCGCAGTGTAAGGCCCCTAGATTGGAGACTTCACAAGATTTGTTTGCCAAGGATGTAATCTGGCTAGAATAGAGACATCTATGTCATAGAATCCATTTTCCTAGGTTGGGGTCTGCCTTCCTAGGTTAGGGTTCTACCAACGTGTTGGTAACATCAAAAATGATCATGTGCAGGGTTGTCTCGAATAGTTCATGGGGAACCCTGTTCTATCACGTTTCGGCAACAGAATTATTTTGATCAAATCGCCTTCGGCAGGGCTTCTTCGTAGACCCTCTGGGGACACAGTATATGTTTTAGTCATATGCCAGGATTAGACTAAATATTCTAAAATAGGGGCCTGAATAGCTTTCGTAGTCACCTACCCAGAATCCAAGAGGTCAGTGTGAGACTCCAATATGCACCCGTTCAGTGGAATGGCTGTCTGACAAGAGTCAGCCAGACCTCGTGATGCGTTGGGGCGGAGCCCGGCGAGTTGCCGGAAGACTCCCAGAGGGGTGTTGTCCTAACGGATTGGATCTGGTATCTAGCAGAAACATATTATAAGGCCTACTCCATTAGCAATTGTAGAGAGGTTATTTGAACAAAGTGCGTTACTCTGTTGTGATAGTGAATCCACCCCATCTTGCGGTTGCAGCCCATTGGCTGGGTGGTGGTGGAGGAGAGGTTGTTGCAGCACCCAAGCACAGGGGTAAAGTGCCGTAAGGTGTGCTCGCGTGTGTAGCGCAATAGCTTTATATCTCCCGAAAGGTTTGCCATTTGTCCTATAAAAGGTGCATAGACAACTCATGTGTTTGTGTGGGTCAAGACAGTCTATTGTATAGTCCTACCGCCTTCTGCTGTTACAGGTTCTAATTTGCATGCGCAAACTTCAATACGTGAGATATTGATCGCTGGCATTTGTGAATTTATCTAAAAATGGAGATTATACGTCAGCTGTGCATTGTTCAGATGTGCAAAGGTCTAGCAAGACCGGGCAAGCTTTATAGTGATCGTTAACAACTTAGCCCAGAAATGCTGTCCAAATCGGCCGGATTCGTTACAGCGGGTCTGCAGCAGCACGCTGTGCATTGTCAATGATGTGGCTAATGATGAATATGTCTGGAGGAAAGTGCCGTGCCGGAAGGCCCGGTCGGAGTTGCTGTGCGTCATTGTCAGGGGACACCAGTTTAATCAACGAGCGTGATACAGTCGAATACTTGCCTGTCATGGGCGGCGCTGTCCGAGGGCAGATTGCCCAGCAATGAATGCTGAAGGCATCCCGTAGTCATGGGAACTGATGTAACTATTTGGAAATTGTAATTTAAAATTTCAAAAGAAAAATTTAAAACTGCAGTGTGCCGGTTGAGCCCAGTAGCTCGGAGTAGCTTGAGTCGGTTACCTGATTTACTTCATATGATGCTGTGGTGGCTAGATTGAGTGCGCACATCTATGGGATGTTTAACAAATAGCTTTAATATCTTGCAGTCCTTTGGATAGTCATATTTTCGGAATAACGGACGTATAGGGGAATTTTTTGGTGAGGAGTAAAAATTACTCATTAAGACCGTGATTAAATGTATCCATTTTGTATATCCATTGGGTCGCTTTCTCCATCAGGCTTCCCTGTACATTAGGTCAACTTTTTACTGTATCCATGACTTACCAACAGAGCTGTGATATTTTTGCAGCGTATTTTGAACTATTCTCAGAGATCCTTATGTTGACCGCTCTCATGGTTTGACCAACATAACCCAATCCACATGGGCATTCGATACAGTAAACTTGCTTGGCTAGTTTTGCAATTGGTCATGTTCTGAATAGTCCATTTTGTTTCTCCCATTTTAAAAGTTTAAATTTTTCTTGTAAATTTGCACGCCACACAGTCTGCACATGGATAGTGTCCTATTATCACTTGTAGGTCCCATAGTCTGGTACAGGGTGCTTTGTTTGTAAACAGAGAGTGTATCAATCGGTCACGCAGGTTCTTAGCCCTTTTGCGGCAAATCTTGGCTAAGGTAAGGTTCCTCTGGGAGGTTAAGCCGTACTAGTGGCCAGAATGTGTTGATTAGTTTCTTGATCTGGAAAGAGTGTGTACCATAGGTCATCACAAAGGTAATTTGTTTATTTTGGTTGTCCTCTGTGCGGTGTTAAGGTGCAAGTAAGGTCTCCCGGTCGGTCACTGTTGCTCTTTTTATTTTGGACCTGGAGTTTTTTTTCTTCTGATATCCGCGAGCCTTCAGTGTGGCATCCAGATCTTCAGCATGCTTGTAAAATTCCTCCAAAGAGGTACAATTTCTTCTTATGCGTAGGTATTGGCGTTAGGGCAAATTCTCTTTGATGTGTGATGGATGGTTTCGCTTGAAGTGTAGCAAAGTGTTTCTATCGCTACTCTTTCAATACAGGAAACATTCAGGTTGAATACATTCATCTGGGTCTATGTAGTTTTGGTTGCCAATGACTATCATTTTCATGGTCTGTCTTTGGGTTCTGTACTAAATGTGCGCATGGAGTCAACTCAGAAGCCTGTGTGCAGGGTTGTTTGCCTCAATTTTTATTATGGACTCAAAGGCATTTGCTGTGCACTATAAAGTGGGGGTGCACAGATCAGGGGCATCATTTGTACACAGGTTACGCATCTCAAAATGGCAAAGTTTGTTAGAGGTTCCTCACTAGAGAAATTGACTGTTGAGGAGGTTCTGCACAGAACATTTGGCTTTAGTGCTCTTCTTGGGGCTTCACATACAGGTCCCAGTCAAGAAAATGTCTGACTAGACCATTGCCACTCAATAACACTGCTGATATGGACATATTTCCGGTCTATATCAGACGCCTGCAATATTGATAAAATGTCCCTTCAGTTCCCGTAAACATAGGCTTCTGTATTCATATGTTCCAACTGTAATCAATTATCATGGTGTAAGGCAGTGGTATTCAAACTCTTACCGAGCCCAGACTAAAAATATTGTTTCTGGGCTGCAGCACCTAGGTGTTGGTCCTCCTAATGGGCCCAAATGATGTCCAGATTTACCACTGCTTGTATGTTCTACTAAAATCAGTCAGCTTAATCCTATTTATATATTAAAAATAGTCATCTTATTTCCTTTCTAAAGAGTCTAGGGCCCCCTGGACATCCTTCTGGGCCTCCCCACCCCAAGAGGGCAAGCCCCACAGTTTGAAGACTACTGGTCTAGGGTTATACATTCGGTCTAGGGTTAGACATATGGTATATATACATCAATGCTTCTTTCTTATTAGAATTTAATCTTGAGTGCACTTAACACTGCCCAGAGAATGGTGGTCTTTAGGGGTTGGCAGGACCTTAGAAAAAAGTGGCATCGCAATACAAGAGTTGTGGAATAAAAGTGATTTACACATCTTTTAAAGGAGATCAGAACTGTGGCTCACTGTGGTTTTTCTGTCACCAGTGATCTGAGGGATGATGGCACATGCATAGTTTAGAAGTGTCAAACTGGGCAGGGTGCAGCAGGTGTGTTGACATGTGACTCATGCATGGTGGGATCTTCAACTGTAAAGATCGTTCTTCTGTGCAGTGTTGTCCCCCTCTATAAGAGGAGAGCATGGTGTACATTCCCTGCTGAGAGTGGAATCTAAATGAGGCGAGATTTGCATTTTTCCAAATGGGGGCCTTTCCAGCCATCACTCAGTCTGCGACATTGTGGGGTCTACCTTCAGTGTCCATACAGCGGTCGATATTGGCTGAGCACCTATGGATACCTCTGGCAATGGAGAATGGTTTGAAATTTGTTTTTCTTCCAATGGCACATGCTGAGAAACTATAGCATAGTTCATACAAGACTACTTTCAATTAAAGATTTTACAGGCAGCCTCACTTTTATGCCTTCATCATTTTTCTAATTGCTTGGTGTTGTGTTGGAACACGTTGCCTGCATTGCACCTTCACACTTAGATCCAAAATGTATAGGTTTGATCATGAAGTGTGCCGTCTTGTGTCAAAGCGATATTGACGATAGTGGAGATATCTAGTGTCTAGTCATTGTTATGCAAGGACCCACAACTTGCTGTTGGGCCAGTTGTGGTTTAGAGTTTGCATAAGTAACCAAGTTGGTCCCGCTCAGGGATAGGACAGTTAGAACAAGGAGCCTTGAGCGTACACTGTCCTGTGTTAAAATGTAATAGCTAAGTTTGTGGAATAGTTGTGACTTTGTAGTGTTCATCTCCCAAAAGATTGAGGGCTTGGTGTTAAAGTGTGTGCTTGATTGCCCTTCATGGGTTTGGCCTTGCAAGGCTCATTGGATCTTGGGAAGGAAGCCATGGTTTCATGGGGATATATTACGTTTAAGTTGATCATGTTTTAATGACTGTGTTCCTCCGACTGACATGTCATCTGGGGGTGCTCCCCGATTTTTTGAGGATTTTTGCTGAGTACTTAGCACCTTTGGGGTAGATTTATACTCCTCTAACAAACACCAATGTGAGCTTCTACTGTGTCACTTGCTGCTCTATCTTCGTTCAGGCAGGCCTGGAGGACTGGTGAGTCAGCATGTGTGCATCAAGTGCCTAGCATGGTGATTTTCTGGCTCAGCGTGGTTAGCATTTTTTTATTACTACGAGAACAGGAATAAGGGCTTACAAGTAGTTACAATAGAGTGACGTGGTGTCAAAATGTGTCACACTTCTTTCCACCATCTTTCCCAGAGGTCCTGTTTTTGCATATTTTGTGCATCGCCACAAGAAGGTTTTTGTTCCCGGTTGTCTTCTTTGCTGAGTTAGCAGGACCAGTTAGGAGGATCTCTAGCAGAGTTGTCACAGGCAGCACAAGAATCACTCCAAGTTGCAAAGATAGTGCAAGTTGGCTTCTTGTGTGAGGCCTAGAGCTGCCCCCCTCTCTCACACATCTCGTTATGAACCTAATACCTAACCCAGGCATCCATAATCCCTGGTTCGTGCTACACTGAAAGTTGACCCCTACTGTGTAAAAAGCTGGCGCATGCTAAAGATAAAAAATGAAATGGTGGCTGTGTAAACATCCTCAGGGACTTCCTAACTGTTCCTACTCTATCCAGATGTTACTGATCTTATGGGAGAATACACTATGCGAGATAGGCTTCCTCTAACCCCCCCCCCCATTCTCTCCTTTCCCTTTTCGGTCTTCTTTCCGTCTCTACACATAGCCTCCCCTCCTCCCACGTTTACGGTCTATCCTGTCCATCTGATGAGTTTCGCATAGGCTAGATCTTGCCTCCATCCTTCAATGTTACTACACCCCCAGCACTACTCCCTCCTCACCACCACCAGATAAATCACCCTCCTTCGTTTCAGCATCATCCACTTTGCTCGCACTCCTTACACAAATGTACCTAGTCACACGCCATACAAGCACACCCTCGAACTGCAGAAGCACTTTCACTCCTAAGCCAATACCTCAGATTCCTTCAGAAATTGCCACCAAAACCAGTCGCTTCTGCCCTCCTCCAGCTGGTCTCAGGATCATCGTCATCCACCACCTCACCCGAAAAATTCACACTTCTCCCCTGCTTACATCCCCTCCCTATACTGCGTTTGGAAAAAAACTCCCTGGCCAATTTGGCCCGTCATATGAAGGGGCCAAGACAGTCTCGCCCAACATCTCCATGAGGGCTTGGCGCGTCTCACGGATGGCGGCATTGCAAGTTCAATGTTTATATTGTGGTCAAGGGAGTGCAGCTTCCTGGGATCCTCAAAGTCCTTGGTGGTCTAGGGGACCTGCAAGCTGTGAGCTGTGCAGTGTTGCTGTGTACCAAGGCAGGCAGTCCTGGACAGCCAATGTGCAAGTTAGTTTCCCAGAGACCCTGCTCCATGGGATCTCCTGGTAAGTCCACCAGGGGAGGATGAATCCATCTCCCCTTTGAAGAAGCAGAGAGTGTGGATGTCACAAAACAGGGTACCTGTGCGCTATTTATCACTATTGGACTTATAAAGCTTAATATCAGTGAAAAGGGGGTGTAAGCAGCAATCCAAAGCACGTCAACCAATCCACACAGGCTGTTACATTACATTAACAATTTTATAAGAAAGTGGGTAGGATTGCGCTGGACACCATTATAATATAAAGACCAATAAACAGGGTACAGTATTTTAATCAGAAAAATCGAAGAACAGCCGACACGCATTTCGACACTCTGGTCGTTTTCAAGGCAAACAAAGTTACGAATAGCAGCCAAGTAGTTGAGTCCGAATAGCTACTGAGTATGTAGTCCCCTTCAATAAGGGCATGCAATGAGTGATGAGAACAATAGCGTCGGCCACAATGGCCAGCACAAATATATAACTCGATAGATCGAGTGAGAAACAAATATAACGGGACAAATCCACCATTGCTAACCGAACACGCTCTGTAATAACAAGTCTCCCCTTTGAGTCTCCAGTGGTTAAGTGACCTCTTTACTTATATGCTGGCCCGCCAACTGGTATTTTTGTGTTGCTGCATAGGGACACAGCTTCTCCCGCTCTGTCTGGGAGTACCGGCATCTGAGGTATCCCTGATCGGGTGATTCCAATAGCGACAACCTGAGGGCTCTGGTTTCTCAGTTGTTTGCCGATGTACTTCTGAAGCTCGGAGATCAAGAAGAAAAAAAATAATAATTGGCAAGTATCTGGTACATGAGGCAAGGCTGGAGTGCATAGCAGTCTGCACAGAAACATCTCGGCAGAGGGATCAGGTATTGGGGCCCTCTCTACTGCCACCATCCATCTCAGGAGTAGGAACTGTCTCGAAATTCCTCCCTGGCAGGCCACCCACCCCTGGCGGAGAGGTGCTCCCATCTCTTGGCTGGGCCATAATACTGGACCGGTCACAGTTTCTTCACTGCATATCACGATTAGTTTCTTCTCTCCATCACTCCTCTTTGGGAGGAGGATCAAGGGCCAGGTTGTGGACGAAGCAGCAGATAAGTGGGTCTGGTCACCACCATGCTTGTCATGGGGCTTAGCGGGGCATGTCTTTAATATGCCTCAACTAAGAAGTGCCAAGAAGAGGGTATTGGTGCCAACGCCTTGAATGCTTAGTGCCAATCTTCATTAGATCTAGTTCTGCTGGTTCTCGTCACTGTACTGACAGACGCTACTCCGGCCAGAGGAATGGATATGTCCCTGCCTCTGACATTTTACCTGGATGACTGAGGGCAACAGGAGGCTCCTATACCTTCCAGTGCCGGCGTAGGGAGGGGGCTGGAGGGAATGTTGGTGACAATTGGTGGGAAGATTTTTGGGAACGGGTTCTTGGCATGAAGTAGAGTACCTCAATGAGCAAGTACTGTGGTGAGGAAAGTTAGCATGATGTGTAATAAGGGCTACCAATAAGTAATCAAGGCATTTACTGCAGCTGTATAGAATATTGAAGAAAGAGCAGGGATCCTCCTTTGCATAACCAGTAACACAGGGTCATTTTGAAATAGCTTTTTTAAAAATCAAACAATTGCAAGTTTCACAAAACGCCTGTTGGCTTCTAAGCTCTCCATGTGTTTGCTAACCGCGTTATAAATAGCAATGCTGGCACTGTGGGGAATGCACTGTACAAAGGCACGTTTCATGTCACCCAATACTACTACGGCATCCTACACCAGCTCATTCCTCGAGAGGCTAAGAATAGAAGGCAGAGGCCCCAGCACTCACCCCGGCACCAGTCTTGCTATGCAATTGTTTCAGCAAAGGCCTATTGGCCGCATCCTAAATGACAGCCGCGTTCTCGGCACCATTTAATCCAGCGTTCTACACTGACAAAGGCAAACGCAAAGCGACACTAGTGGTAAAACGATTCCTCGTTCCCGCCGCTGGCCATATAGTGATCCGTTTGTGACCGCCAATACCAGGCCCCCAGAAATAAGGCAAACGAAATCTACCTACCTACAATGTAACCCTCCGTAGCTGCTTTACGTCTAGGTGTGGAGTTGCTGGCTTCGAAAGCATTCTTTCTGCGGAGCTACCCCAGGCATCACCAATCCTAGTGTGGCAGTTACTCGAATGAGTAACGTCCAAACGAACAGCACAGTCATTACACTGCACACTTCACCCAGGCAGGTGGGTGCCGATAGTACGTGAAGCAACAAGGACAACAGCTCAGAGGAGGGGGAATTACCTGCACATGTCAATACAGTTTTGCCACATTCATTATTCGAATTCATAAAAATAATAACCAAGCGCACACAACACCTCCAATCCAAACAGACACCAGTTAAGTAACTTTAATTGGGAAGTGACGCAAGCACCCTGCAGCCTATGGCTTTACCAACCAGAACGGACAGTGACAGTGGAAGAACACGAAATGAAAGAGGGGTGCGGGGGACACCCGATAGTTCGACAGCAAGAGACATGCCTGCCACACGGTAAAATGATCGCTGCGAAAAATGAAAAATACGGAAAATAAATGCAAACATATCGCGACTTTAATGTTCAATTAAAAAAGATAAATCATACAATTAGGTAAAAGCCAAATGAAAAGCATTCCTGGGTGTTATTGGCATGGTTTAGAAGAGGTGAGGAGGGTTGGAAAAGTGATGGTGGCAATGTCCCCCATTTTGAAAATATACCTTCAAGGCTGGAAATAAAGGAGTGCAAAAATAAGGCTGGATGGCTTTAGCTGTGGGCGAGGTGGTGGGGTTTCCACGGTATTACTGAATCAATAAGAAATCAAAAATTCAAAATAATTCCACACATGTAGACAGAATGTACTTTTTGGTGGAAAAAAAAAGAAGTAAAATACGTATTTTCTACATTTAAAATGTACTTTTATTGTTTTCATTACGTGCAGAAACATAACTTGCTTGACAGACCGTTTAATTGAATAATCACAAAAAAACTCAAGTGAAAGATATTAAAGGCCTTGCAACACTAAGGTCAAGTTCTACAGAGGTAAAAGTACCGCCAGCAGGGATTGAAGTTGTGGGAACTCCCTGAAACGCCATGTCAAGGTATCAAATTCTTGAGCAAACACACCCACCTGATATCAGAGCTCATTAAAATGGGCATGGAACGCACCAAGCAGTAATTAAAGAAGCACCAAACCAATGACCGTAGGATGTAAAAGATGACATTTTAAAAAACCAACCGCTATCCGCTTGGAAGGAGCCACCATTGGCGGCCCTAAGCACGTGACCTCTAGACGGAGAGGTAGAAAGGAGCCCTGGTCTGAAACAAGAGGAGCTCCGAAGGAGAAGAGGTAAATATTGATAGAGCACATTCCTGACAGATAACATCTGCAGGAGGATGGGAAACCATCACATACTGGTCTAGTAAGGCAACACCAGAATCGCAAGCTTGTTCCTGATCTTTGTAGGTACAAATGGGATCGGGCACAGCATGCGACAGCCGGAGCCTCTCTGTAACGGACATTTGGGCCAAAGGACCAAGAAGCTGCATTTCCTCTAGTGCAGCTTGTGTTCTGGTGTTGCTGTTCCCTTTAAGACACCACTAGCCTCGCCTCCCCCCTCCCCACTCCCCACTCTGGAAGCCAGCTTGATACCCTCGCATTGCTGCCACGCTGCTCCTCGAATAGGCTGCTGCCTGTGGTGAATACCCTGACCTTGCCAAAGCAGTGAAGCTTGGACCTGGGTTCACACCAGAAGAAGGTGGGGCAACGAGGCTGCTTCAGGGGCAATGGGGATGGGGGGCATCGTGACACTGACATTTGTTTGATATTATTATGGACAGTGTCTTGGGGGCTTCCTCTGGTGTTTTGCAGGTCCTTTGCTAGGCAGATGGGTGGAGGACAGAGATAGGGCATGTGGGTTGACCTGGGTGACCGGCAGGACTGCACAAATTGCGGAGCTTGCCCATTATAAAGGCACATGCAGTTGTTCTGCAGAGCATCAGGTTTGTTGTTGGCAAAGTGGCTGGATCACAGCTTAGCCCTCATCTCTGCTGACCCTTGCCCTCATGAACCGCCTTTATTAATGGCTAAAAGGAAAGCAGCCTCGGGCATATTGTGGGGGGGGGGGGGAGATTGAGAGGAAATGGTAAGCTATACTAAAGAGAGGGAAAACTGGCACCGCTCAATGTTTGGAGGAAAGAGAAAATGCTCATTTCATAAAGGATTCCAGCTGTAAATTGTGTCAGTTGACATTTAAGCAGCTGAAGCTTGCTTTTGGAGGACAAGGGCCCCGAGAGGCAGAGACCATGGCCTGTGCTCCATTGATTAGCAATGACATGCTTCTAAAGCTGCCAGAGATGGTAGCGGTGCCCATATTGAAGTCGTACTATTATGACAGTGTGTTGCTCATCACCCTGGTAACCAGGCCAAATTCTTTTGATGTAGTGGCATCACCATCCTCCTTCCTGAGCCTTAGCTCCACCCTTCTCCCTTCTTCCATTCTCCGCACCGCCACTGTTGTCTGGGATGCCTATCAAGGGAAGCAAGGCAAGCGTAGTCTACTTCAACAGATGTGGGAAAAGAGATCGCAGAGTAAACCGAGATTTTTAAGAAGAACTCCTGGAGACTTAGTTAATGGATGGGGAATGTTAGCTACATGGGAATTTGATGGTTCTGTGCACAGCAATTACGATTGAAAGATATTGGCTCCCTATGCACTCAGAACGAACACCTGAAGAAACAAAATTGGTGTCCCCATCAAGGATCTGGTTGCTGCCGTGCCCATTCCTTATGGGGTTCACAGAGGTTTTTTAGCTTCCTCTACATCAGGTGTTACTAGCTGTGGTCCTACTCACCCGACACCTCTGGGCCTGGATACCAAACAACGCTAACCGTATTCAGTCAGTCAAAATACGGTATTTCGGCTGAGTGCCATACAATTAATCAAAAAAAATACAACAGTTAAAAACACAGATTTTTAGCAAATATTAAAAGAAGGTACATCTAAAACACCATTAAAAAAAGAAAATGCAGAAGAATAATGCACATTAGTGAAGTGAAGACTAATGAAGTTACATAGACCATGAGTGAAATTAAATTTCATTTTAGGAATAAACAGAGCGAGCAATCATCACATAGCATATCTGGCAGCCAACACTCAGCACAAAATGCTAGAAAAAGGCAAAGCTGAATGGGCTAAAATGTGCAAACGTCGCTCTTTAGAAAAGCTAATAGAAACAGAGGACATGTACAAGACCATGGCAATTTTAGAAGAGTCACAATTAAAAAATCAGTTCATTGTCAAAAACTGTTTCCAGTTACTGCCCTATAGTCGACTGCACATCATCAATGGATACAGAATATTAAAACAGTCATTTCCATATTACAATTCATACAATCCTATCTCACAGATTTAATCACAAAAAACAAGTGTACACTCTTGGTGACAAAAGTTGTTCCAGCAACATGTGTACTGCCACATTCAACCCAATCTGTCTCTAGATGTGGCCACTGAACAGACCAACAGTTAATCAGTTCTGCAATAGCACTCGCTAGCTTCGGTAATTCTGATTTCCAACTCCAGGAATCTAGGTTTCAAATAGAGTGTCCTTAGTTCAATAGAACACAGGCAAATTCAAAAGAAGTGCAGTTCATTCTCTGCCATTGACTTAGAGTGAGGACACTTATCAGTAGCAGTGTTGTCCCCTTTATTAATGCACACAGCCAGTGGCAGTATTTCACATAATGCACAAAGTGCAGTTAGCTTTAATATACCCAGATGCCATTCATAGCAGAGAAACAGTTTTCTATGCCAAGAATGGCTCCGAGTGACAGAGTTAAGAAGCTCGTGTTCAGTAGCCTCATCTTCCATATGGCTGGACTTGCTTTTGATAAGCATTCTGGACTAATCCAGAAGTCAGGAAAACCAATTTTAAAAAGGAAGGTTTCTGTCATATAAGCACACCAAGGTAGTGTTGTTGCACCTTCCTGGGATAGTAAGTCTTTGAAAGCACCAAAAGTGGTGAGCTCTAGACTCTAGCCCAACATACCAAGGGTGTTAGTTTTGCTAGGAGCTCCATACCCAGGACATTAGCTTCCAGGGGGAGCAGGACAGTCTATGCGTTAACTGGGAGACTAACGATATTCTTCAAGAACCTGTTTTCAACAGGCAAAAGGACTTTACAATTCATATGGCGGCATAGTCCTGACCCATAATGGACAGCCTGTCGTACTTGTAAGGCTCTATTGATACCCTAGCAGCGCCATTCCCATGCTTTTTAGAAAAAACGGCAAGTACTCCTCCAGATCTGGATAATGCAACTCCAGCGTTTTCTATGTGGCAGATCCAATTACCTTTTTTCTACCATTCTCATTTCAAGATAGTCCTAGGACCCCACTTGCTCTAGATATCCCTCAACCAGACTTAATCTGGAGTGCTTCTTTCGTCTCCCCATGCACACCATGGCTTTGGTTTTTAAACGATTTATTTTCAAGCCATTCACTTGACAGAATCCATCAAGTAGCATAAGCATTTTTTCAGTCGCATGGGGGACAAGGAAATGAATGCTTCATCGTCTGCAAACATTATAATTGGATATTTCTCTCCACCCATCACAAGTGAACCAGTGAGTGTTGACATCAGCTTAATTACACCATTACAAAAAATACAAAATAGCTTTTGTGCCAGTACACACCATCGTACCCCTTTTTCTTATTTCTAGCACCCCACGCTCAATGTCACTCATTTTCACTCCTACACCTTCATCTGTGTAGCAGAGATTTTGCCACACATGGAGGTGAAATTTTACCTTGTAAACTTCATACCTTGCAGGGGGAACTTCTCCCTCCTAAATAAAATCATTGCTTACTTGGCAGCATCCAGTTAAGCAAAGGGTAACTCCGAAGGGGGTGCAGGGAGCGGAACCACACCTCATTTCATTTAAAAGCAGTGCATTTTAAACTGCTAAATTGATTTAATATGGCAGACTGCTCAGGCATTTTATCAATATAATTCAATGGCAAATAGCAACTTGGTCACATGCACAATGTTCAACCTTTCAACACACCCAAAGACATGTAAATTCCAGACAATCGCCACGTTCATTAAAGGCATGGTCTAGTATAAAAATGTATTTAAAAATTAGATAAGCAACATAAAAAAAAAATACTAGCATTGTCTTTTTTAAAACTTCCTATGTAAAATTTTGAGCTATTCAAGCTCAAAATTCGCAAAAGCAAGCACATGGGCGCATCCATTTTGTGAAATGGATGCCCTCCTGTGCTGGCTTTTGTGGCACTAATGAAGGAAAAGCCAGCCAGCTGTAGTAAACAAAAGCTACCGCTGGGTGGCTTTCCCTTCGTTAGTGCTGTACGCGGAGGACGGGGACCGGAGACCAGAGCAGGAAAGCTGCAGCTGAATCTCGGTAAGTGCTATTTATTTTTTAAAAAAATAAGCACTAGCTTCGTTTTTTTTCCTAAGTTTTCCGGGCTGGAGGAGCCCGGAAAACATAGAAATAAAACCGCAGCTTTAAAAACGTATTTATGTTTGCGGTCGCTTTTGAAGCGACCGCAAACATAAATACAACATTATTGTGTTGGAAAACGCTGCGGTTTTTCTTTCCAAGTTTCTCAGGCTCGAAAAACCGCAGCGTTTTCCAACACAACCGCGTTTAGTGTTTCTGCCTACTGTGGCTATCACTTTGGGTCTCCGGCGCTCCCAGGGGAGCACCGGAGACCCAAAGTGAAAGCCACAGCAGGCAGAAACACAACGCGGTTGTGTTTACATGCCGCGTAGTGTTTCTGCCTACAGCTGATTTCCCATTTGGGGCTCTCGGAGCCCCAAATGGGAAATGCTAAATGCTGTTTTGTTTCTGCCTGAATCCGCTTTCCCATTTGGGGCTCTCGGGCTCCCCGCGGGGAGCCTGAGAACCCCAAATGTTAAAGCAGATTCAGGCAGAAACAACGCGGTTGTTTTCCGCAATGCTGCGTTATTTCTGCCTGAATCGTTGTATTTATGTTTGCGGTCGCTTCAAAAGCGACCGCAAACATAAATACAACGTTTTTAAAGCTGCGGTTTTATTTCCAAGTGTTCCAGGCTCCTCCAGCCCAGAAAACAGAAAAAAAACGCAGCTAGTGCTTATTTTTAAAAAAAATAAATAGCACTTAACGAGATTCAGCTGCAGCTTTCCTGCTCTGGTCTCCGGTCCCCGTCCTCCGCGTACAGCACTAATGAAGGGAAAGCCACCCAGCGGTAGCTTTTGTTTACTACAGCTGGCTGGCTTTTCCTTCATTAGTGCCGCAAAAGCCAGCACAGGAGGGCATCCATTTCACAAAATGGATTCGCCCGTGAGCTTGCTTTTACGAATTTTGAGCTTGCATAGCTCAAAACTTTACATAGGAAGTTTTAAAAAAGAGAATGCTAGTATTTTTTTTATGTTGCCTATCTATTTTTTAAATAAAATGTTTTACTAGACCATGCCTTTAAACATGCTCGTCAAGAATAAAGCTTGGGCGTGATGTGGAAGAACTGTTCTTGCGTTTTATTTTACTTTAAAGTGTGCATAAAACAAGGACAGGATTCATCCAAAAGAAGGCCTCGTTCACGCACTGTCCTCATACTAATTTCTTCAATTGGTCTGCAACATATAAAACAATGAGTAGTCATGGAGCTGAGACTAAAAAAGTAATTTACTCACATGTTCTACGTAACCCATTGCCCTGTTCCACTATGAACTGTTGATCTCATTAATGTATTGTACATTTATATATTGAACATACAACAAATGCTTTTTGAGAGATGTTATCATTTATTTGAATGCTACAATAGATCCTTTTACACGAAGGCTGCTATTAGACACATCTTATGCAAAATCCTGACACACTCTTGTGGAGACACGTTAATGATTATTAGCACCCGGGGAGGCGCCGTTAACAAATGAGAATGCTCAGAAGGTGGGCTGTAATCACTTAGGAAAGTCTGCGTTCCGAGCAGTTTAATTGGTGTCGGGCGCTTCCCTTCCCCGCGCCCCCTTCTCCTTAGCACCTGTGTAGCTAAGGGTGCAAGGGTGCTCGTGGCGTCATTTTTTCTGACTGAAAAGAAGAACACGTACCTATATCCCGCAGCACGACGCCACACAGTGCTGTCACCCAGGCAGTGCCTCTTCAATGTGGATGATGTCATCAACATTGTAAACAGACTTCCTGGCTAACAGCAATGCGGAGGAGTTGCAGGATAAAGGTAAGATTTTTTTCTTTTATAATGAACAAAAAAAAAAAAATACATTAGCACCGTGTAGGGATCTACACGGGTGCAAATGGCGATATACCCCTCAGTGGCGGGCAGACCCAGTAGGTAACGGCCCGCCACCCTCGTTAGGGGACCTGATTGCACTCGGCCCTTAACTCAGTGGCATTACCTACAGGGTCGGCACGCCACTGAGGGGCATATTGCCTCAATAAAGATTAATTACTAAACTGTGCACCCCAGTTTATTAAAACCGGTCTGATCATTAGGCTGTCCTTGTTCTCAATTATTTCATATATAACGTAATCTTAAATTCTAATCCAATTCATTTATTGCCTCGTCATTGTTTTAAGAAGGTATCAAGCACAACCACTGCTGGTACCATAACTCACATAAATAATACCTTATGGCAGGATACCCATGTAAAGAGATCAGTTCAGGATTTTGTCCATCCTGCCTCTGTGCAACTGATTCTATTGCACCATGCAGAACCAGCGAGGCGCCACAAAAAAACTGAAGAAGTAAGAAGGCATTAACTGAATTTTAAAAAAAGTATGCAGCACATATTATATTACCTTGATAAAACTAGTCTTGAACTTACTAACTTTCACGTCTTCTACAAGCAAATGTAAGCAGAGCACAATCTCCTTCTGAAAATTAAAATTGCCAATGAGCTGAACTGGCCAATGGGGCTACTTAAATTAGTGAGAAATTATGAGAATCCTCCATTCGATGACCACTCACTATTTCAGTGGACCAAGCAAATGAATGCAACTCATAATTTTCAAACAATAGAAACATTGCGCATTCAAGCAAGGGCTTCACTAAGGGCTGTTATTGCTGTTGCTGGATGTGCTTTTTCCCCGCTCTTCCTGGCTGCTATCTACATCGTTTTGTTTTATTTGGACTGAAAACACGGTTTTACCTTTCATGCATTTTGCAGCAGTGACTTTATCAGCAGCATATAGCAGTGAACTCTAAAATACTAAAATAGCTACTCAAATAGCTAACACTGCTTAATTGTACTTTTACATTTCATTTTATAGTGACACTTGAAGTCTCTGCCTCCCCCTCCCAGAAGCCCTATATCATCTGAGCACGCGCGCACATTCAAGCAAGGGCTTCACTAAGGGCTGTTATGGCTGGAGGGCGTGGAGGTGGAGAACTGGTTGTATATTCCTTTTTTCTTGAGTGAAATTGTTAATTGTTTATTGCATCTTTGTTCCCCCTATTTGAATAACTCAAACGGTGAGAGTAAAAGGAACATCTATCGAGTTGTTTACCTGTATTGGCTAAGTTACATTATCTGTCGTTTTCTGTGGTTGCCATTCGTTTGCCATCTTTATTATTGTGCAACCGCATGGTAAAATTATACACTCTCATGTCTGATATGCCGCCGCCTGACCAAGTGGCAGCCGCATATTTTCAAACAATGAAACACCTAAACGCCCAATTCGAAATAAAACGAATAAATTAGCAGGACGTCCAAAATCAACGTCCTGTCTAACAGACATACGTACATTTTACCTTGACAAAATAACAAAGGAAAAAAAAAAATGCCTGAGATCACAAACATCATTCCTGTATCTCAGGCAAGCACAACTGCTTTTTCTACGGAAACGTTAATTCCCCAGATTGACTTATGTACACCATCAGACTCGCTACTAGCTGCATTTTCTGAAACTAACCTTCTGGGAGATTTTGGGATTTAACAGAACCACCTATTATAACACCAACCAAAGATCAGACTTGTCAATCTTTTCCAACTTCACCTAAGCAAATAAACGAGTCTCAAGATTATGAACACCCATCTCAGTCGCCTGTTATGTTCACTCACTCACCCAACGAGTCTTCTGTACTATCGATTTCCTTTACTCAGCCAACTCCTAGACAAGTCAAGTCTTTGCCAACCCATTCTCAATCAGTAACTTCTCCAGATGCTTTCTCCTCATCAAATTTAACTTTACAAGCAATGAACACCGCCTTATTTTCCCTGGCCAAACTTTACAAATCTTTAGATTCATGTCTCATTGATCAAAACTTTCTTTTAAAAGAAATTTTGGAATCCAAATGTCAAACCATTTTTACTAGATTCAGCTGCTACGACTCAACAAATCTCTCTATCCACAGAGAACGTAGGAAATCCTAAGGACATTAAATTGAGTGCCACGAAGAACGAAACGCTGCCAAAAATAGCGGACATTGAGAAATTACAGACGGCAGACAAAAAAAACGCTAAAAATAAAAAAAAAAAAAAACACAAAGAAGAAATCACTAAAGACAGGTTGTGTCCATGATGACCAGTTAGAAGTTGAAGTAATTGAATCACTCGAGCTACCATCTTCCAAAGTCATTGGAGAAACGTCAACAGATCAAAACACAGTAAATAAGCTTCCTTTCAACATATTTGATCCAAAAGGCGAATGAAAAAAATACACCAAACAATGGAGGATCGCTTAAGAAAAACAAAAATCAACGGATTATGAAGACTCAAAAGACGAATAGCACTCAGCAATTCATTAAATCGATCTCCATGCCTGATAGGAGAATAAAAGAAAGAAGAGCTGCCATTATGAGAAAGTACGCAACATTATCTAAACTCAAATCTTCTCTACCAAAATCGAGCTTAAATAGTATGCTCAATAAGCCTACAGCTGATGTGGATTTGACATACCCTCCCATTGGACAATCTGATTGATGAAGCACGAAAACAGAATCCTACACCAACTGTGCCTATACACATCGCTATATATAATTTTCATTCAGCTCCAAAACTTCAGCAGCCGCTCACTACAAAGCAATCAGATGATACATCCCTAACAACGTTAGAAAGAAGAGAGGAAATTCAGAAATCTCTTAATGTGTTCAGTCACACCCATTGCAACTTGTTAAGCATCAGACACAACTACAGAATGACTCCCGTCTGACACAACCAAATTTGATCATCAACAAACATGTGACTTTTCAACAGAACTCTGATGCAAATTTCCCAAAAATCATGGGAACTAACTTAACCAAAGAATCACTTCAAACAAATCAGATAAATAATTCCAAGATGAACACGCTACGAAACAGAAATCAAAGTGCAGCATGCTTTAGCTTAATACTTCAGAGCTGCACCAGTGATTACAAATCACTTGATCTCAACAGAGCCGCAGTCCTGAATCTCATGAGCAACATAAGCAGATTACAAGATGGAACCACAACTGACATAGCCCATGTAGAATTCATTCATCCATATGACACATCTGTAGTAAAATTATGGATGTTATCAGGCTTAGTAAGGAATACCATATGGCAGGTCAGACGTGAACTTTACCAACTGGGATTCATGTTTTTGAATACGATTGACAAATCCTTAGAGGACCTCCAGAGTCCACTAAGTCTAATAATCCTACTCTAGTAAAACCTTGGTTACCCACTGCAACGACAATTTCCTGTTCTTCAAATCAAAATGGTATGCGAACAGTGTCCTTCCCAAACAGACATCCAATGGAGGATGAACAATAACAATTTGAACCGAATTCACAAGTTCAACTAAATTTGGCCTCATGGAATACGCGTGGTAATAAACATTAACTTGCTGGTGGAATATGATGTTGTGTTTCTTCAAGAAGTATGGTTAACCAGTCCTCCAGCTTGGGATAATCACAAGCTGGTACTAAATCCGGCCTCAAATGTGCTCAAAGGCAGACCCATGGCGGGACTTCTAAAAGCTGTCAAAAGTAATAAAAATCTAACTGTTACATCCTGGGCAGCCCCAAGTAGTCATATACAACTAACTCGACTCACTTTTCATAAGCGACAAATAGCCTGTCTGAATCTGTATTGGAATCATGCGGCCGTACAAGACAAATAATTTTTTTAACACATGGAAAAATGTCTGGACATCATTGCCGCAGATCCTCATATAGATCACATCTTTCTAGTAGGGGATTTAAACATGAATTTAATTGAAGAAATCAGGTAACAAGTATCAAAATTCAACAAAAAGATGGAACCATCTTATGATAGAGGCCTTTTCATGGTAAATGGCTCCATACAATACGATGTTCCTCCAAAGAACACTTGGAATAGAGGTAAACAAGCATCTCGGATAGACTATTTATTTTTGTTGATTCCAGTCTTCAGTCCTGTCTAACATCCTTCAATGTGGTTGAACAAGATATCAGTGATCATGACATCTTGGAGATGATTGGTCTTGGCCGATTTCCCCTTCAACAATCCCAAGCGAAAACTATGATACACAGGTAGCAGTTGCAACAATAAGCTCCAAATATAAATGGACCTCCACGAAATTGAATGAATTACTCAAAATTACATATTTTCCTCCGGATATTCTATGTCCCGACATTGTCAACAGCGATGGAACTTATGTCGCAGCCTTACTGACATTTGAGCAAAAAACTAGTATGAACACGAATTCTGTCAACATAAGAAAAAATCATAAGCATGTTCAGGACAACCTAGTGAAACTAATGAAGACCATAATGAAGAAACAAATCCGAGATCTAAAACATCTACCCCTTGATCAAAGACTTTCGCAAGGAAAAAAACTCAAAAACAGATATTCAAACTGGCTAAAGCAACACAAAGCTAGCATGCAACTTAAAGATGCACATCTTATGCTGCGCACTATAGCTTCGAAACGCTCAGCCATGATTTGGGGCTTAATTGAAACTACTTATACCCCTCAACAGTCCATTGTTCAACTCAATGCAGTATCTGACAAAGCATGGGTAGCTTACTATAGTTCGTTTTATGCAGATTTTCCATGGGCTAATCAACCTGTGTATATGCCTCTGCATAACATCTCATTTGAAAATAGATCCTAGTGATATTCTAGAAAACAAAAAAAAAGTCAGCGTTTCCAAAGCCCCAGGCCCAGACGGTCTATCCAACGTCATGTTAAAGTCTCAGCCAGAAGCCTGGCCGATATACTAAGAGTCATATTTGATCAAGTAATCATATCCCAATGAATACCTCAGTCGTGGCGCAAATCCATTATTCTTCCCATTTACAAGAAGCACAATAGACAAGATCCCAGAAGCTACAGACTGATAGCTCTACTTGATTTACCTGGGAAACTATTCGCCCGCCTAATTCTGGCCGAGTTTGTAGAATGGTCAAATAAACTCAACATCAACGACCCGAACCAAACATGATTTATTGCTGGCCTGAGAACATCTGTTAATTTACACATTTTGCATGCCATCAAGCATAAAGAGTGGCAATCAAAACAACCTGCATTCATGGCTCCCATTGACCTAGAAACAGCGTTCGATTCAATCTCTAGGAACTTACTCTTTGATAAGCTGAAGAGAAGCAATTGCCCGATCCATCTTCAGCATTGGATCCGAGAATTTCACACCAACACATCAATCCAGATAAGACTCTATGGACGGAAAACTATCTAGGTGCATATACACATATAGAGGATTGAAGCAAGGTTGTCTTTTGGCTTCTTCCTTGTTCAACTTCTATATAGCTGACATCATAGCCATTTTATGAATATAACATCCGACTCCCCTCGTCTGTCCAATCATACGATCCCGTATCTACTCTATGCTGGTGACCTCGTACTTTTAGCAAAGACAGCTAGAGGTCTTCAAATGTTGCTGGATCAGTTACATAACTAGGTCACCACCAATAAGCTGACAATAAATTTGGACAAATCTAAAGTTATGATTACAGCAACTAATAATGGAAAGAGAAGGATTCAGCAATCGTGGTGCTTGCAGGTGTTACGCTCACCTGGCTCCCACAGGGCCGTCGGTCCGGCCCGGACAGCTGCGGTCTCCACCCACGTGATGCGTAGTGCTGCGATGACTGACTGGATCTGCCCTCCTAATCTGGTCTGCTTAACCCGTAGAAATATTCTCCTGCAAGTGGAGGGATGGATTTAGCCACTTGTGGATTCAAGTGATGGCACCCCCACAGTCCTCCCCAACTAATCACCTCTGAAATGCCCTCACAGCAATCTCACCTTATATTCTTGAAAGATGAACTCTCCATCCTGCGTGGATTTGCAGGGTCGCGTCGATTCCAGTTACTTCACTGGTTTGAAGGCTCGGGAGAGTTCCGGAGAGTATGGACTCTGAGGTTCCTGGTGAGGACCAGTAAGTATTAAGTTCATAGAGTTCAATATGTCCGATGTTCACTCTTGTTCCCCCCTTCCTTTCTTGTCTTGCAGCTGGCTCGTGAAAAGATGCCCTTGTGGCAGCTGGTGGCGCTCAGGTAAGAGTCTTTATTACCCGGCGCTGTCCGGTAAATGTTGCACGAGGAAAATGTGTTGTTTTGTCTCTCTTTACAGATGCGGCAAGTGAAAATATGGAGAGTCACAAAAGGATGCCTCCGGTGGTAAATCAGGTAAGTCTATGGCGGTAAGAATTATATTTGTTGGTTCCCTCGCCTCACCATGTGGTTTTCTTTTGTCTCATAGGTGCCGAAGTTCGGCGAAGAAATGATGGAGGCAGCGCCGACCCGAAGGATGCTGTGAAGACTGGTGAGTATGGCGCGGCGCTGCAGCTGGAGGTGCGGCGCGTGCAGAAATTATGTTCTTTACAGGTCCGGAGACAAGATGGATCCAGAATCAGGTGTGGAATAGAAATACGTTTGTTCTCTAACCTTGTCCCTTTCTTTCCTCTGTTTTAGGAGCTCCGGATTCGAGGCGGGCGTGGCAGAAGACTGGATGCAGGCTGCAGGCACGGTGAGTGTTACGCTGCTGGATGCAGAATAACGCGAAGCGTGTGTTGCTGGTCGGGCGTGGTTTAAATAGCCTCAAAAGTAGTCCCAGGTAAGAAGTCCCTAGAACCACACCCGAGTAAAATATAGTCCCTGTAGAAAAATGGTCCCTTTCAGGCTTCATGTTGGATTGGAGTCATTTGCAGCATGGTCTGCCTGCAGCAAGTTATGACTATGAGCCTGGCGCCTTAGGCGCCAGGACTGGACCCAGATAGCCCCTAGCCGGGGCTGCTGAGGTTTTACTAAATGTCTAGATGCCTGCTCCCGGGGCTGATGGGCTTGGTCCGGATGCCTGGGGGTAGGCATCATGACAGCAGGAGAAACCACTAGAGATTGTATCGGAATACAAATACTTGGGTCTAAATGTAAATAATGTCATTTCTGATGTACCATACTACACTGAGATCAGGGCCAAAATGAACACGGCAACCTCGCAGGCGAGAATTTTAACTCACAAGTATGGCAAATTTTCCATGAAACCGGCAATGATATTCTACTGCCAGAAAGCTATACCGACAGTCCTTTATGGCTCTGTCACAAGAGCGTGGCATGATTATTCCTTTTGGTCATTGATAGAAGGGTCATTCTGGAAAAAACTCTTGAGTTTACCAAAATCTACACCGATGTGTTTTTCTTACGCTATGAATTAGGACTAACGCTATCTGTATGCCATGTATATGTGGAAAATGTGCAACTATCGGAAATGTATCATAGGCTCTAAAGAAGGTACATTACTTAATATTCTGTCTAAATATAAGAAAGAAACCACCCACAAAAACATGAAAGAATGGCAACTTGAAACTGAGAAATATTTACAAGTATCAAATGTCACTGAGATGTTATTGATCAACAATCCTGAAAAAGCCAGAGAAAGAATAATGCTATCAGACGGATCCAAACAAGATCACAATGCCTCAAAACCAAGCACTCAGAAGTTTTCTGCACCCTAATTAAAAAAGTAAAAACACCAGAATCGTATATGTTGCAATTCCCGGATGCGAAATTCTGAGACCTTTTCATTAGATTTATCCATCGCAAAACATCTGTCGTTTTTGTGCAAATCCAAGCGAACCAGAGACCCTACCCCACTTGATAAATAGCTGTCCCAGCCTGTTAAACCATCGCATAAAATATTTCAAACATCATCTTGAGGGCTTCTTAATCACAACTGCTGAACAATTGTGGCACATTTTGTACAATACTTTCCTGAATAAAATTAGAATTGCACTTGTAAATTACTTAATAGCACTTGATCTAGAAAACACCGGTGTAGACAAATGAACAAACGTGCCTGACAATGTCAACAATGCAAACAATCTGCCCGTTAAGATCTTTTGATTGTTTAGTTAATTTGTTTGCTTTGTAAATGAGTATGGTTTATCTTTCTCTTGTTCCTTTTTTTGTTTTTGCTTCTCTTTTTTCATATTTTATTCAATCAGTGATGATGGTGATGTTTTGTTTGTTTTATGTTAAGCGATGTCTAATTTTATTGCACATATCATGCTTATATCATGAAATATAAGCAGTTATTTTTATTGTAATTTTGATAATTTTTATATTTTGTAAGTGAAAATTTGTAAGTGAAAATATTGAAAAGCTGTATCACAACTGTATCAATTTTTTTTTTTAAAACATCGTTTACTGGAAGACTCCAAACACATTCATCCTAGTCATGCAATTTTACCATTCCATAGGCCCATTTTGAATAAACTCACTTTGTTGGCTCAAAGTTCTTGCTCTCAGATGTTGGTCTCCATGAAAGCAAAGTCCGTTTAGAAGGGCAATTCCCTTCCAACTGCGCTCATTGAACAAATCCAACAAGCTATTTTTACTTTTTGCATCCCATCAGTCAATACTTCGCTTTAGCCGGCTCGATTTTTTGATGCTCTGAAAGCTGGCAGATGCTACCAATTTATTAAAAAAAAAAAAAGAAAAACACATCTAAAAAAGGAAATTACATGGTCACATTTCTAATAACAATCTTCTTTTACATCTTTAGTCTAGCATCAAGACTGCAACCCTGCAGTCATTGTCCGATGATATGCACATCCAGGAGGTTGGTCTGACTGGATTATTAGTGCTCCATGATCTCCAAGTGGTTTTTTAAATATACTGAGCCAGGAAGGGCTTATGAACATCTGGGATGGATGGACCCATCCTAATTTGGTTCTCCTCATTTTGCAAAGACTGAACATCTGCAGCATTAGGTTGCGCTCCCCCGTCCCCTTTACGGATACAACCATCAAACCCTCTTCCACAAACATGCTGCCATCCTGCTCAACCGTCTCCGTGATAACCTGGATATCACTGGTCAGGCTCTGGCGTGGCTGACCTCTTGCCTCTCTGACCAACCCTCCCAGGTCCAACTTGGGTCCTTCCTCTCTGCTATCTTCTTCTCTACCCGTGGTGTCCCCCAGGGGTCTAACCTCTCTCCCGGGCTGTTCAACCAATACCTGGCACTCCTCGCCCACCGCATCACTGCTCTCTGCCCCCACTTTCAGTGCTATGCGGACACCCAGCTCATGTTCGGGCTACCCTCGGCCTCCTCCTCTCCTTTCCTCATCTCTGACTGACTGTCTGCTATCCAGGAGTGGAATGCCGCCAATTACCTCTGCCTCAATGCCAGTAAGACTGGGATTCTCCTCATCGGCACACCCGCTCCCTCCTTTCCTGTAGCTCTCTAGCCTGCTTCTCTTGGCCCCCCCTTCCTGCTCCCATCTGCAAGGCTAAAAACCTCGGGGTCATCTTCAACTACACACCCCCCTCACATCTCCGGTGTCTCTAAGAAATCACACTACCAGCTGCATCTCCTCAGAGGTATTCTTCCTTTCCTCTACTTCCCCCAGAAGCTCACTTTCTCTAGAGCTCTGGTTCTCTCTAGGCTGGACTATTGTAAGTGCCTCTTTCTAAATCTGCCTGCTTCTATTCTCCGCCCTCTGCAACTTATCCAGAACAGGACTGCAAGTCTTGTCCTTGGCCTCAAGCCCATGGATCGTATCTCTCCATTACTAAAATCTCTGTACTGGCTCCCAGTGGCTGCGAGCATCAAGTTCAAAACCCTCTGCATCTTCCACAAGGCCTTCTGGGGCCTGTGGCCTCAATACCTTCAACTCTCTCTTACTAAATATCTTCCTTCTCAAGCTCTTCGCTCATCCGCCTCCCAACTCCCTCAGGGTCAGTCGCTTCTCCAAGCAACGAGTTGGTGGTAGATCACTTTCTTCGGCTGGTGCCTCCCTCTGGAATAGCCTCCCTGCCCCCCTTAAAGTTTAGGAGAACCATCTCTGGTTCTGGAAGCACCTCAAAACCTTTCTCTTTGCCTCTGCTTTTTCTCCTCTCCTCTGCTGACCTCCTGCCCGTTACCGGAATTGCACTGGCTTCCTGGAAACCCTCTGATCTCGGGCCCAGGTCCCTCCCCCGCCAGAGTCACACACCTGAACAGCCCACCTGGCAACCCCCCGCACTTGGGGACTGTTTCTGTATCACTACAGTCCCCCTACCAGCCCTTCACACCTAATATCTGCACTTACCCATGCACTTGCCACATGCAGGCTGGTACTTTACTTATTGTTATTATCTATTCCCCTCTCCCTGCCACCTTCCCACACACTTGCGCGATATGAATGACACCTGGCCTAGTAGGATCGCTGTCCGTCCTCCCTTTGTTCCACTCCCTTGCCTCGTCACGCCTTGAAACACTTGTGTATAGGCGCGTTATGAATGCCATATCATAAGTTACGAGAACTATACATAGAAGAGGCAAAAAAGAACTAATTAAAAATTACAAAGACAAATGATCAGCAAAAACATTCAAGCTTCAAAGATTTAAAAAAGCTAGTTACCGCCCTTACGGTGGATGTGATTCTACCCGGCAGGCAACAGTTTCATACCTCTTCCTCTTCAACCAATGAGAACAATACAGAAAACATTTTCAAGAAATTCCACCCAAGGCCCTGGACAGCTGGACAAAACAATCGCAAATGTTTTAAGGTTTCACTTTCTTTGTTCTCACACAATCGGCTGATTCCAGGAGCAAAAGAGCACATCTAAGCAGAATCTCCTTAGTCCATACAAGATTCCACCGAAAGCGGAAAAATAACCTACAGATGCTCTTGTCGGGCTATATCGCAAGGTATGAGGCCAACATGCCCAGTTTGTGGTCACCAGACAGGTGGCTCAGAGAGACATAATTGTGTATGCCCTCACTCGTCAGAATCCAGTCCAGGATATATAGAGATGGCCTAATCTTACCAGATCACACGAAGAACCACCCGTTCTACTAAGTAGGCCACAGTAGAACCAATTACATTCTGAAATTAGATCACTTCATTTCTCAAGCAGTGTTTCTTTAAGGTCTACATAGAGAGATCCTTCGGCAGGGCACATTATCTTCCTAAATACTGAGACATTTCCATTGAGCTTTCGTCTGCAAGAGAAAACAAGCCCAACTCGAATCTTATAGCCTGCAGGGTGACAGGAGCTGGAATCCGAAGGGCTCTTTTCCAAATCAATGCCTCAAGACTGGGCAGGTATCCCAGGATCGATAAGGGGTATATTTCCATCCGGTATTGAATCCTCAGGACCACTTTACCCTCGTAATATCGAATACAGGGTGGCAATGAACATTTACCACATCCCACGTCTACTGTACACATTTGGTAAGCCAAAGCAGTAGCATGAGATTTTAACCAGCTGCGCATTTGGTGTTTACAAGGTTTCGAAATGATCAGGAAGCCCAAATACAGAAAAACAACCCTCAACCGATCTGTTCCAATTCGCCAGCTAAAAGTCAAAGGCCCCCAGTGTGATTCAAGCAGACAAAGAGGTTGGGAGCTTTCATGGAGCCCAATTACCATTCGCAAAAGACCACTCAGGATATTGCAGTTTTTGAGTTTGGAACATAGCATACTGCGGTCCACCGCATCAAATGCTGCTGAGAGGTCCATCAATGCCATGTAGATAGAGTCCAGTTTCCGCGCCCGTACCAGATCTTGGATGCATTTTAACACGAGGCCATTCAGTGGTGTGCGCATCGGTCTCCTAAAGCCAATCTGCCATTTCTTGATTCTCCCGAACTCAGACGCTCACAGCTCAAGATGGTGAAGACAAGCAAATACTTTGCTGTCCACATCTAATATGGCGATTGGTCAGTAATTAATTGGGTCAGATCTTGTTCCCTTTTAATATATGGGCACAATATACGCTGATGACCAAGAGTTTAGAAATGATAGGGAGTTAACCACGCTTTGAAAGAGGAATGACAATGCTTCCGGATTGCCCTTGCATAGCAAATTAGAAAGCTTATTCTGGCCTGGAGCATGTGAAGAGCTTATCTTAGTAACGACTTCATAGACATATTCACAACTGGTGTTAAAAACACTAGAAAATTATTCAAGTGTTTGATTTACAGCTTTTCCCTCAGGCAGAGCATCCAAGGATGCAAAATGTGACATCCAGCTATTCTCCGACACCAAGTTAATCTGTTGGTTTGGCTGGGCCATATCAAATTAGTTATTTCTCTTCCAAAAGGCATGTGCATTTATGTTATGCAAAGGCAACAGGACAGCTTTTGCATTCTATTGCATCCTTTTGGCTTGATTGCTGCGCAGGCAATTCCAATAAGTTTGTTGGGCTCGTCTAATCAGCCCTGCTTTATCAGTCAACTTCCACTCCTGGGTGGTTGAGATCAATCAGCCCGAGTATCATTCACCCTGGCAACTGAACCCAGATTCCATGTAATCTGGTTCCCACAGTGTTTACGCTGACTTCAGATGGACCACTCTCATTGTGGTAACTAACACGCAGCAGTACATCAAAGTTAGCCTCAAGCACTGTCACTGCATGTGGTAGGAGTAAATACCAAGAAAACACATTTGTCAAACAACCATTTCCATACAAAATATGTAATCAAGGGTCACTTGGACCCCTCCATTAGTCCAGATATAATGGGGCGAAAGGTCTTCGGGAAGGATCCCGTTCTATTGTGTCAAGCCGAGGCCACACAGAACTTTAGACCACATCCTCCAATTATGTAGTTTCCTTCTACGCCCGTCAACCTTACCAGCACTAATAATAAGTTGCGCCCCATGCACACAATCTGCATTTAGGTCACTGGTTAGGATGATGAGGGCACCAAAATATACGCTACGCCAGTTGTTAATAGACTGCACAATATCATCTATGGCATCCTCCAACTCGCAAATTCCAGAAGGTCAGTATACATTCAGGATAAGCAAATTAATGCTTTGTTTCTTAAATGTTCACATGCGTGGCCAGAATACCAAAACGTACATCCACACTCGCCACCACTTCAAGGTTCTTGAAAGATCTGGTAAGTGTTAACAAGCCCTCATAAGGGCGCCCCAACTCCCCACATCTAGCTGCTTGAAAACAAGACACATAGCCGTCCAGGGATGGGCACGACCTCAACCAAGTCTCCTGTAAGGAAATAATAGCGTTATTCTTAAGGTTTTTGCCAATTCATTTGTTGTTGAACAGCTGTGAATATCCACAAGTGATTGATCCAAGCGACCTGCAGAAGATACTAGTTGCAGGTTAACTTTGGTTCGTCGCATTCATTGAATTCAGTAACCAGGACCAAATCACTGTTTTGTTGCGAAGCCAGTATCTTTTTCGCAAGGGTTTCAATTTCCACAGCCAGTAAATCTCCATTATGAGGAACACTTTCATCATGGGGATGTAGATACCATCCTTGTTGCTCTGCACTGCTTCACACCCGAGTTTATTTGTTCATAGTAGATCAAAGCCATATGTCCTAAGGTGCTCTTGCTCCTTTAAGATGGTGTCAGACGATTTTAGATTTAACATCGATCACAGAGCAATCAGTACTGTAGAGGTCAATAAAGTTAATCCTTTTAAGATCCCCGCAAGAGATTCTAGAGAGATTTGGAATTTCCCCAAGGAGAAGCAGATTATAGCGCGGTTTACGCAAACAAATCTCTTATCTGGTAATACACTTTCATTCAGCATCACAAAAGGGTTTACTCTCCTATCCATCTGAGAGTTCTGGGATTTCTGGAAAGCTCTTGGGCAGAGCAGTATATGCTCCCGATCTCTAAAGGCTGTTTTGTTGGAGTTTCTCCAAGATAGAGGTGCCCCATGAAGGGGGTTGTAATCGGGAGTGGTTTGAAGGACTGCCCGGTGCCTTCTTGATCCCAGTATCAAGACCAGAGCAAAATACCACAGAACCATGAGGTGCATCTTCCGACTGACCATTGAGCAAAAGGCAAGTCCTGTGTGAATACCAAGCCACCAGATACAACATTACTCAAATTCACAATTTCATTTGAGGTGCTGGGGGTTGGATTTACACACTGGGGAGGATTTACCAGCAAAGAAACAAATACCATTTGTCTTAGTGGGAAACCCCGACCAGGGAACTCAAAGTACGCTTTAAGAACATCCCTACCCTGAGAGGACTCATCACCTCACTGGCAACCTCATGGTGAGCCAAAGCAACTTTGACGGAGGACTGAGTAAGAAGGGAGCGAAGAAAGTTCTGGCATGCAGGTTTAATTAACTGCTGCAGTGGGCAGTTGTTTGTTTTCTTTATCTGGAGACCACAGTTTTTTCGACTCATTGGGACTTTCAGGGTCTGTAGGTCACCTTTACTTTTTGATGAAATGTCATCACCTCCAGCTGGGAGGAGACTTGTGGCCTCCATGCATACGCCTTCCGGAGAATCACTGAGGCCCATCTGTGGCACCTGGTCCCCCTGACCTATTACCACCAATGAATGTAGTAGACTCACTGCATTAGATGTTAGGATTTCACAAATGACAGATTAGTCCATCGTTGAGAGAACAGATTGTTCAGGGTAACACAGGTCCCTTGGTGTTGAAGGTTGACTGTGGGTGCCGGCCACACAGCTTCGACCGCTGATTCAATCTCAACTGGGCCATCGCCTTGCTGCATTTGGCTCTGCTACCACCTCCATTAATCTCACGACTAGTTAAACATTCCTTCACTGTGGTATGCAGGTTAATGTTATCAAGCTTGAAGAGTAAGGATTTGAACATTCCAGAGTGATTCTTAGTTTCTGCCTTAATGCTCTCATAAAAAGACACCTGAATGCACAGAACTTGGTTGATTTGTACCAAGAGATCTTGTGTGTCCCCATTTGCTAGTTCAAACAATGCATTATTGGTGAGAGCCTGCCCGGAGGAAGAGAAAGAGGCACAGACTCCAACAATGATATAGTTGAGTCAAAGTTAGCTGGATTTCTTTCCGTTAAGTCTGGAAGTGTGTCCATAAGACTGAAAAAGTTTAGACTCGGTTACAACAGTTGAGAGACTGGTCGATTTGAGATGTTATCACATATAATTTGTGAACGGTCATGATGTATGTGGGCAACCAACTGTGGAACTGACTTGATGGTAGATGTGTGGTTCACAGTATCCCCGGGGACAAGTTTCCATTAGAAGTAAGGGTAGATGTAGAACAACCTTCACCCCCATGGGCGTTCCCCGATCCTGCCCTCGATGGGAACAAAATGAGGTGATCTTAGTTTCCTGAGCAGCACTAGTCCCCTTAACCAATCCTTTCACTGGGCATGGTAGAGGCATACCCCTCCCCCCTTGTAGGTCACTTACTGTTACAGACAGAGAAAGTTAACTACCGTCTGACAATGCTGTCAAAGGGCCTTCTCCTGGAGAATGGGGCGGGGGTGGGTTGATAGCCGCAAGCATATCAGCATCCGAAATGTGGCCGGTGTTTATTGTGGTTACTTTGTGCCCACTCCTTAGGTAATAGATGGAGTGTGTGTGCCACTTAGTCTAATCACCAGTCTCCAACAGTCACAAAAGTGCAACAAGCAAGATAAGAGCAATAGAAAACCCCACACTCACAGATAGTGGACTGGTCACCTAAATTCCCTCACCAACGGTAATCCAGAGCGATGGATTGCTGTGTAATGAACTATGCAGGGAAGAAAGGCTTGGTATGCCTTCTGAATCAATTAAACAATCGTTGCTTAAAGGAAGAAAATAATGAAATTTGGGGCCAGCCTTCAACAGCGAGATTCCAACAATCAGTGTCTTTTGTCCTCTTACTATCCTCTGCAGGGGACTAATACAGCAGCAAAGGATACTGTTAATTTCACAGGTCCACTCAATGTCTGCCCTCTAAGCAGAGCTATAGAGAAGCAGACGTGCGTGTCATTGCATTGATAGAACCCACCCCCTCACCTCGGACATATTGGATGAAGGACGGGAAGACGCTGTGCATGACAGCAGGTATCATTCCAATACTGCATCAGCTGTATGAGAGACGTTATGCCCTCCGACAACCGTACCAAATGTACCCTCGAACTGAAGTGGTAGCAGGAGATTTACAGGCACCACTGAATATTGAAGCACTGTAAAGGAAATCTGACAAGTGCAAAGCAATGTCTTAAGAAGAGCCAATTACGCACTGAAACAATATAAGGATACTTAATGAATGAAGATGTAATTGAAGAAAAATACCCATGTGTACGAGTGAAAAATATATATACATACATACACACAAAGAGGTAGAGGAGTCACATAGAAGCTTGCTGCAGCAGTTGCTAACGTCCCACATATAATACCCAAACAATTCTTCACGAAACTACAGAGCATATGTAGTGGGTTCATCTGGCATAATTCCAGGAATAGAATAGCACTGTGGAAGTTACAAAACTCATGAGCAGGAAGGCATTAGATTGCCAAACTTCGAAGTATGCTATCTGGCTAGTCATCTGCAATATGTAGCAAGGTGACTATCGTAGTAACAAACACTTGAGTCGAAGCTGTGGAGTGCCAAAAGTGCCCCTTATTTCTTGAATGAAAGACTTTGGTTGCCAAAGCAACGAAGGGCGGGAGAGAGCAGATTACTAGACCTGGGAGGGAAGATGTGGGGTAGAGCTTGCCAGGTAATGGGAAACACGTACCCGTGTTCCCCGCAGATACCGTTAGTGGCACTAGGAGTAGATGAGCAAATCAGACTGAACATCAGGAAGAAGTGGGAACCGGTGGACATAGCAACAATCGGGGATGAGTGGCCCGCAGGAAGGTTAAGTAGGTTCAGTACATGGTGGAGGAAACAGGGTTGCATCAGGGACAACATATTACAGGCTGGTGAGGATTATAAAAAAGGTATGTGGTCCGATGAGGTGTTGGCCCAACAGACAGATGCAGTAATTTAAACATTCTATGATGTGTCCGAAGGGGTCCATGAGGTCTCCCGCATATACCAGTTGCTGATGGCCAAGGTAGGGAAAGAGGTGGTCCAGACAAGACTTAACTGGGAGGAGGATGTGGGAGAAGCAATAGAAGACGGGCTGTAGATCAGAGCACAAGGATACCACAAAAAGGGGTCGAGAAATGTGCGGTTGCAACAGATTTAGTTATATGTCATCCATAGGGCATGCATGACCCCCAAAAATATTGCTAAGTTTAACCACGCAGGTCAACAAATATGTCCGAAATATGGGGAAGGGCATGGGGGAATGGTACACATATTTTGGTCATGCCCCGAAATAGGGGAATTTGAGGGAGGCGGCCCAAATCATAGCAAGCAAAGAGATTAATTTGGATGTGAGCTCCCCTTGGGCATGCCTGTTGGGGAGTGGAGTGTGGGGGAGGGGGAATTCTCCAGGCCTCATAGACCTAAACATGCAAGTAAATTCAAAGACCTGGCGTATATACTTGCCAAACATAGCTATTCTATGAGTTGGAAATCGCGGAAGAGACCGCTGGCACAAGTCTGGTGGTAAGATCTTAAGACATGGGCGAATGCTGAAACAATGGTGTGGCAAGAAGCGGCGGGAAGGGGGGGGGGGGGAGTGGAGGCGGACACACTGATTGCTTGGAGACAACTGGTAGCGACATTATCCACGTCAGACCAAGATAGCTTGAGTAGACATAGTTCTACAGTGGAGGAGTAGTGAAGGACGTTTGCAGGGGTAGGTGGAGGAAGAGCGGAGTGGGTTGTAGGCTGGGGGGGGATAAGGAAAAATGCGACATGAAACTGAATATGCAAATCAATGTGTAATGGTTTATGGTTCACATGTTGGAAAACTAATAAAAACTGTTTAAAAAATGTTTTTTAAAAGCTTGCTGCAGCACAAAGTAGAACACGGGTAATGCAGCCATGTTGAAAAGATGGACGTCGGCTCTGAATAATAGTAAGTGAAAAGCTTGGAAGAGAGAGAGACCAGGGCTGCAGAGCTGACAGATGCTGGAAACACACATTTGTGCATGAACAAAGAATTGTTGCTGGCCAGAGATCAACTATGCCATAATAAGAAGCAAACTGTACAAAGGGAGACGAAGATAAGCAATGTACGCAGAACATATTTCTCTTAGGTTAAATAAATGAGCAAACATTTGTGAATGCCAAGTACTGACAAAGATACAGAAAGCATATATGAGACAAAGCAACCAAGCCTCCAGAGACCGAAGAGGGTAACGGCACCCGATATAGCAAAAAAAAAAAAAAAAAAGAAATAATAATTTTAAAAAATGGCGAGATGGACAAATCATGGCCTCATTACATGTGGTGCAAGACCAGAAAACAAGGCCTATTCATAAACCCCAGATGAATATAACAATGTACCTGAACTCCCTTTAATGTTCCAGAGAAGAGAACATTCAGCAAGGAAAAGTACAAAAGGCTTGGCTGATGAGACATGGTAGGCTATTTGGGCAGTAGTCGGACGTTGTTCTCTGCACATGGGTTTAATTTTGCTTATGTGCTGCAAATGAGCTGAATGTCCAAGGTTGGGAAAGAATGCCAACCAATCACAAGGGTCTATGCAATGGTGAGCATACAATGTTGCAGGGGCCAATCCATTGCTGTTATGCTGCTATAATCTCTATTATACGTAGTTAGGAGGAAGTTCAAGGCATGCCTACCAGATGAGGGGCAGACAATGAAGCTATTAAACACAGACACTGTAAGTAGATATGTTCCCCTAACCAATCCACCCGTCCGATAGGCAGCATTATTGCTGACGCACACCGGTAATGAAGCGATTTTACTGAATTTAAAATAACATTTTTACCGAAAAGAAATACTGAATTTTGTATGCATCTAAATAATTAAATTCAACGATGAGGAAACCGTCGTTACGGCAAGCAGCACTGCCGTGTTTTAACTCATTGTAATTCCAAAGAGTCACAGCATCAGTTTAATTCAAATGCCAAAACGTTATTGTTGCAAAAATCAAAACGTGTTAAAAGTTACTGCTGAACCATTCATGCACATTCCTCCTCCCAAAGAAAATTCTATAGCCAGCAAGGAACGGCAGGCTGACGCGTTTCGCCACATACGCGTGGCTTGTAATTCACCCATTAAAAGCACCAGATTTAAAAAACACAGTGCACACGTGATCACCATATGGTAAAAAGTGACTTCTGCATCAGTTTCTCATGTTGTCAAAGCTTGCACCACCACCTTGGTTTGGGTTGTCCAATTCCTTTGGGTTGTCCAATTCCTTTATGGACGCATGTTTCTGAGGCAATATTTACAAATATGGACATTAACGAAGATCGTTTTTGCTGCGCGTCCGATCCAGAAGACATCAGCCATGCACATAATTATTCACGGTTTGCAAAACGCTGTAATTTCAATAGATCCTTCAGAATGCATAGCCGTATATCTAACAGCACTGCTTATTGGAAGTCCAAACCAGGTCAGTGTCTCTATGCTGATGCCCCGAATAATACATTAGATGCACAACAATATTCTGTTGCAATTGTAACCTAGAATTAACTACTATTGAACTTTTACTAAAGTGCTTAGTGCACAATGCAACAACTAATAAGAGGCTAAGTGCATAATGCAACATCTTGATATAAACACGATTGCTAAGGTGTCTTGTGTATGGTAAACTGTTTATAAAGTGCTTAGAGCAATAACTAGTAAAGTGCCTAGTGCATAATGCAACAACTCATTCCAATAAAGCAGCAAATTAAGTTCAAAACGATGTGCAGATCACACAGAGCAATCCACATCGAAGGAGCAGAGTTCCTAAAGGAGAAAATAACTGCACCATCCGACAATACCTCCGAGCTCAAGCAACGACATTCACTTAGAACCAATACCGTACAATAAAAAGACAATTCAGAACATCATACTTCTCTCACCTGGCAGCAATAACCTGGAATCACCTACCCAAAAACATAAGCAACACAAAGGATCATCTGGAATTCAGAAAACTACTCAAAACTTCTTTGCTTCTGAAACATGGGAAAACAACCAGGAAGCATAGACGCAACGGGAAACAAGAATCCCAGGGAAGAAGCCATGACCCCCCCAAGTATATCCTCCCTATCCAGAAAGCGGGGGCAGGGGGGACATCCCAACCAGCCATGCCCACGTACCGCTAATCCACAGGGGAACCAAAATAGGTAAGATGGCCCACATGGGATGGGCAGGAAGGGTACATAACACCCCCCCCCCCCTAACCTAAATATCCCCAACCCAGGGTGGAGGAATATGACTAGGTTAACAGAGGAAAACTGCCACTCCTCAACAGGCCTGCCAACTAAGCAGACAAACTACAATTCCAAACACACAGGATAATCATAGATGTTGAGAACAGAAACACAAAGACAAAGAGGTAAGGAAAACCCGCTAACCCAATTCTCAACTTTCTACATATAGTTTTCATGCAGACAATCACACAACCACCTCCTGACACAGCAATCCGCATGCACTTCCCCACACTGCAACAACAGACTAACAACACATAACCTGGCACAACAGCTCATGGGAACTCGCACAGACCCAAACACCGCACTTTAGCTCAGCGAACGGTGCAAACCGAACTGAAGCTGCCAACAGAACATCACAATTCTCACTTTCCTATTCCCACTAACCCCTCCACTCCCCCACTTTCTTCACACTTTCCTTTTCAGATCCGCCAGAGTGACTGCGGACCACTCCGGTGGCGACGGTGCACAATACAAATGCCTTTAATAGTAACAATTTATTTTTTTGGCATCATATATACAGGCACCAGAGGCGCCAAAGTCATCTGGTCGAAGCCAGGATGTAAATCATGTACAGACCATTTATATTGACATATGGCGATGGTTCCTGCAGGTGCTGTAATGTCATTCAATGTAAGCATATATTTGGTGTAAAATAAACAGCACAATGAAAATAATCAGAGGACAATGCGGCTGTCCTTTTACATTGCAAGATGATACATAACATACAAAAAGGTCATTGCTCAAAAATGAGCGTCAGGGTCTCCAAGTGCAGCCCCCAAGAGCTCCAATAGCACCAAATGTCCAGGATGAATTTCCAAATAACTTTTAGTGTCAATGAAACCATTAATTGGATCTCAATTTTACAGTCTGAACTTAATCCTGGCATACATTTTGCTATGGTGGAGTATGGGACAAAGATGACCAAGCAGCTGCTGTCTGTTTATGCTGCACACGTGACAAGGCTTAGTAAGCAAAAGGAAGAGTTTGATAAAGTCATAGATAAAATAAAAACTGGACGTGGTCATAACGAACAACCCAACCACCTATGCTAGGCAGATGACTTCTAGATAAAAGGAGGGGTCTGTGTAAAGCCCCAAACCTTACAGCCCACATCATCGGTCTTCAACCTGTGGCACTTCAGATGTTTTGAACTAAGACTCCCTTAGCTCTGTCCTAGGCTGATGAGATTCTGTTGTATTCACGGGTGGACTGGGAACCAAAAGAGGCCCTGGAAATGATTACAGTGGCCCCACATTACACATTTTCAGCCAGCCAAAGCCTTTTCCTATGAGAAAATTTGAAAATAAAATAGGTTACCACACAAAAGAGGCCCAGGGGGCAGAGGCCGACTGAGAAACCTGTAGATTTCCCTAAAGGCCAGTCCACCGCTGGTTGTAGACAAAAGCATCTGGAGAGCCAAAGTTTGCGGAGCCATCGAGCAGCTGGAATGTAAAAGACTACTCAATGTGCTAATACGCTGGATAGTATAACCGAAGGACACAGGTGTGACTCCCAAGGAAGCCAAAAAAAAGCTTTTCATCTTTAGACCAAATAAGCACCCTTAATCGGGTAATACAATCATATGCCAAGCGCGCCACGGTACATGTCATTTGCAGCACGTGCTGCGCTTTAGCATCCATCATCGCTCAAGCATAAACATGATGACCATTTAGTAAATGGCCAAAAAAGCAGAATTCCAGGTCATTTTATAAGACTCACAGCACGAAGAGAAAATCCCTGGGGTAAGTCCCAAAAATATCCACTGGACCCGTCCTTGCCTTCCGTTCTTTAAAAAAAGAAAGCAGCTCGCTTCTTGGAAAGAGTTACTCCATTTAAGATACAGACCAAACAGCGCACCCATAATAGCTTCACAATGTAAGAGCAATCGGTGATGCCTTATATACATATTTAACTCCCACCCCCGCCTCTAGGTTCATATTTACTAATAAAACAACACAAAGGATTATTCAAGTCTCAAAAATGAGCAAGCGCTTACTTTTCATAAACCAGTTCCTCGTCTGTACAGAAATAGTGGGTATTGACAGTGCTCTTTGGCTTATTCCTCAGCGTTGCAAAATATAATCGATCTGCAAAACAGAAAAAAAGAAGAGTTTATGAAACAGAAGAATTCATAATCCATGTCCTTCAATCCTGGGCAGTCAATAACATCACAGAGCTAATCGATGCACATTCCATTAAAAGGGAGCATGCTGCTGACACCTGCGTATTATGCGTGAGGAAAACATGAGGAGCAGTTGGTGGAACGCATGTTGGAATGGCTCTATTTTCCAAAGACGGGGGTGCCTCAGAAGGCGCTCCTCCCTCTACCCCTCAAAAGAAATTAAATAGAATCTCTGCAGTGCATGTCACCATACCGAAGGCTATTACAAAAGTACATCGCCTTTACCTTCCTAGTTCAACAAATCGACACACAAACGAATGTCATCTTAGTCCGTCCATAAAAACAATTATGTATAGCTTGCGGATGCGCCCAAGGCCCACTAGAGGCAGTCTACTGCACTAGCAGAGGCGGAGTATGGGCAACATTTCTCAAGACGTTTGCTTTACGGGGTCCACCCAGTGCAGAGCAAAAGGACCGGTCCACTAACGTGAGCAGAGAAATGTCCTGAACGAATGTCCATGCTGCAGAAGGAGAAGCGTCAGGAACAACAGACATCAGACCTTCTACCTTCAGGCAGTGGCAGAGGCTGAGCAGGCCACGTTCAGGCACTACTCTCACTGTGGGCATTGGAGTGCCCCCAATAGAAGCACCCCTGCTCTGTCTAGGCTGTGTGGTAGTTGACCCCCTCCCCACGACAGGCTGATCTCCCGTTTGGGCGGAGGGCATTAAGGTACGCCCAATAGAAGCCCACTTGTGAGCTGAGCGGTACTTATTCGAGACCCAGGGCTAAAGAGGCTGCGCCCCTACCCCTGCCTGCTCTCCCATTGGATCTGGGAGAGAGAAGGTCATGCTCTTCCAATCACAGGACATACTAGTTGTGCAGAGACCCAGTAGAGGAGCCCTTCAAGCGCCTATATAGCCCCAATCCACCATTCTATTGAACTGAAGGCTCAGAAACGGTTTTTGGTGTATAGCGTTGGTCAGGTACAGTTATGTTAGAAATCTTTTGCAGTACCTAGTGTGATGGTCTCTTGCTTACGGATACATGGGTGTGGCTGCAGGTATAGAATGTGTGAGTGGGGCAAGGGTCAAAGTAAAAAAAAAAACTGATAACTATGTTCCCCTTTTGCCCTGCCCCGGCCCCACTGCAGCATTGGGTGTTCCAAATAGAACGTGAATAGAGGTCAGATTTCCCGAAAAGTGGGGGACCGCCATAGCATTGTACCGTGTAGTTCCCACCCACTTGGATTTCTGGGTGTCCGTGTTGCTTGGCTGGTTTTCTATACAAGGAAAGGCATTGGCCGCGTGAGAGAGGGGGTCAGTATTTGTGTCAATGTGCGAGACTGAGATACTTGCTGCCTGTTGCGTGAAGTTGGCAATGCCATTGCTACCGATAGGGACATATTAGGCATGTGGAAACTACACATACCGGTTAGTGGCTGTTACAAGTTAGGGATATCAGTGTAACTGGGCACCCGAATCTCTGAAGTACTATTACTAAATATGGAAACACCCTGGAAGTTATCTATGGAACGTAAGCCCCTAGTGTTAAGTGGGAACACAGCGAGTCACCTTTAAATTTGACAAGAGCGCCTACACAGCTCCAAAGAGAAAACGACTCTAAAAAGCATTTATGTTCTCCTTTTACTAGACCAGTGGTCTTCAAAAAGTGGATCCCAAAGGATGTCAAAGGGGTTGGGGGGTGGGGGTGAAGCTCTTCAAAAATGGACTAAAATATGAGCAGCTGTGGCATCTGCAGGGGGCAGGCAACATTTTATTTAAGGGGGTTCAGCATAAATAAGTTTTAATACCAATGTACTAGACTATGTCAGTAGCGGTCAGAAACTAGAAAACGCTACAGAATAAGGAACTGCCAGCAAAGCAAAATAGGTGAAATTCACCTCTGCCTTAATAGCTCTGCAGATCAATCCTCGTTTACTGCTTTTGGGAGAATGTTGTTTCTGCGTGATTTAGCATGGGGCACACGACCAATTAGGGGGTGAAGATAGTTGACAGTCATATGCCAGAAGCACAAAATGGCTAAAAAACAAAATTTGGTGTGGGAGAACAAGTAAGATTGGCAATTGTACTCCAAGAGAAAAATGGCAAGGTGGGTGGATTTTGCCCATAATTCACTATTCTTTCCAGCAAACAAATTGTCTGGGCCTCAAGACCAGGGACCGCAATCTCTCCAGTGCTGAAATCCCTCCACAATGCTTTCTGGTGGCGGGACCCGCACTACATCCACATTTCTCTTCCAAAATACCTTCATTTGAGCTCTTTGCTCAGCAACCGCAAAGTCTCTGAGGGTCTTACGCTTCACAAAGGCGCAGAGTTGGGGTGGGGGGTAAGATTTCTCTCTTCTGCATGGCCCTCCCTCCGGAATGACCTCCCTGCCCCTCTCAAACTTGAGCCAAACCACTTGAAGTTCCGGAAGCAGCTCAAGACCTTCTCTTTCTCCTCTGCTTTCTCTCCCCCCCCCCCTGCTGACATACCTGTCTCTTGCACCAGCTGGTTGCCTGGCTACCCTCAAAGTCAAGATCAGTCTCCCCTGCATTGCCTCCGGGCCTACCACACATTTAGGGTCTGTAACTGATACCCACAGTCCCCTGCCTCCTTGCACTTACCCAGAGTCGCACTTGCACGATCTGACTGACACATAGCCCAGTAAGATCGTTTGCCTGGTCCTCCTTGTCTTGTCGCGCCTAGAAACACTTGCGTACAGGCGCGTTATAACTGACATAACATATCATACCCAACCCTAGACACAATGTCCAGCAGATCAATGAAACTACTGAGAACAGGTCATGGGAATTCCCACCAATGGGGTGAAATCATGAAGTGGGGTGGAGACAGAGCAGATTGAGAGAAGGTGTGGAGACCTGTGTCAAGATCTCCATTACTAGAAAATAAGGGATGTAGGACTCCTCTGTGCTGTGAAATGTTGAGTTGGCCCTTACTGGGAGAACTTGGGAGCATTTAGTGTGCAAGGCCTCATCATTTGCGTACAACATTGTGACTAATACATTATTACCCAATTTTCATAAAGGTGCTGCATATCCTAAACAGCAGGGGTAAAAGTGCAAAGTTGTAGGCTGCTCAACGGCATAAAAGGTCACTCACACCCTCAGTTCTCCACATAGACAGAGAAAACCATGTTGTACTTGCCAAAAGCCAATTGTCGCCAGTCAATGGCTACTGTGAGTCACATTTTGAGGCCTGGTGAACGGGACAGCATTGCTGCTTTATACAGAAATAATGAGGGCTGCAGAGACACTAAAGCCTATGATTGGTTTGCAGAGCAATGACACAGACCAGAAGGCTGTGTAGCTGTGAAGCCAGATCCTGTTCAGAACGAAGCTCTCACCATACAGGTATGACAAAACCTAGGGCTTCAAAACGAGGCTCAGCCTCGCTTTAAGCATGCAGGAATGACACATGGTATGGTCGTTACTGGCTAGTTAATGCTCATGTATACTGGTGCAACACACCAGAAGCCATGTGAATATATAATGTGGCAAGAAAAGGGGAATATGTGCAAGTAGGAGATTGTGCACCGCTAAAATAGTGTTCCAGGTTAAAGGATGTTACTTTAGGAAGCGTGATGTTCACATTAAACTAATTAAATGTACCCAATCCACATAGGATTCTCATGGTCTAAAACCCTATAAACAGTTACTGAATCTGTGTGCGTCGTATTATGTTCCCCGACAGGGATACCCTACTGGTTTCTCTGTCGGTTTCCCTTAATCTGCAAAGAAATAAACTGACTGTCTACTGCTCCAACCTTGAGCCAAGTTTTAGATATCATTTTTATGTAGTATAGGGCATCAGATGGCGTGCAGTATAGTGTGTTCCAAACTGCTCCCTCCTCCCACTACCCTCCAGCCCTCTCTTGGGGGGGGGGGGGGCTTCCCTCCTTGTGCGCCCATGGCCAGATCTATAGTTAGTCTGTGGCTTTGATAGCTTCTTGGTGAAGAAGGCTGCACTAACCGGATGATTTTGCAATGTTCGGAGTAAGGCAAAGGTTTTTCTTAATTTAGGCATAAGTGTTAGAAATGCAAACTGTGTGAGTTACTGCTAAAATAGCTTGCGTTTACAGCCCGTTGCCTCGAAAACGTGGGACAGGTTTACAGTAACGCATTTCCCAGAGATCGTCATTGCCTGCTGTAGAATGGGGATGGGGGAATAGGTGCAGGATTGCGTACATTTTGAGGTTTGTAATGTAGAGTGGTGCCCTTCTTCTCCTGTACTCACCTCCACTTTACAGCTCAAGTACCCGTCACACCCCCCCACCCCCCCCCCCCCCGTCTGTTCTGTGCGGCAATGCCATTGTCTCTATTCCCGTGCATTTACCCATCCACTCATAAAAACGTGGCCTGACCTACACCAAATGTAAAATTATTTGCTTTGTCAATCCTTGTGCAAGGCGGACAGAAAGACTCAAGAACACATATTCGGAATAAAAACATTTTGGGCATCAATGAAGGACATGGTCAAAGTCCACAAAAAAAAAATAAATGCACAGCGGTAGGGTTTTTAGGCATAAAGGTAGCAAACCCCATAGAATTGTTCAATTTTAATGCAACAGAGGCACACGAGTGAGTGCTCTCCTCACGTGGGATAGAATATCGCATTTAAGACCATGCTGTTACAGGTATCCAAGTCACAATAACACTCACTGAATCATTTTGGTGAGAACAATGCTATTTTCACTTGTTCTCCAACCTAGCATTCAGCACTTTCCCCAAAAATTCTAGGACTGGATTTAGATTAGTAAATAAAGCCAGCCCTAGAAAATGTGGGAAGTGCTTTTTTGTGGGTGTGGGGTTACAAGAAAAACATCACCTCACTGAACTATTGTTATACCATAAGGCTCTTAGACCGACCCGCTTCTACTACTGCCACCAACTCGCCATCTCGAGCTTTAGGAGGAAGAGATCAGGAGTACTGAGCTCCCCTGTTATCGCCCGAAGAACTGGAACTCTCCAACTCCATCACTAAGATCAGAACATTCCTACTAGTCTTTTAGGAAGCATCTCGAGTCTCTTCTTTTCTTATACAGAGTGCGGCCTGATCCAAGTACACTGCTAGAAGGTCATGGACTGAATTTGCAATGTTTGATGTCCTGAAACTTTGTTTTGCCCGACTATGCTGTAACCAGCGGCTTGATGCCCCTGGGTTTAGTGCGTATAATACATGCATAAATAAAGCCTCAGAGCGCTGCCATGTCACTAGTAACAATGTGTTCCTACACTCCATTTAATTTTTACTTCCGAACTTGTACAGCATAAAGCAAAACAAATCAGTATGCGTCTGTTTCGTTTCTATTAATCTTGTCACTCATTTAACTAGCCTCTGGCGTCAGTTTCCTCTGACTACTGCTGCGATATTCAGCAAAATTGACGATTGTGGGACATCAATGGGCAAAGTAAGATGCAACAAGCATCAATGCGATTAGCTATGGAAACAATACAGGCGGAAGAAGGAAAACTTGGGCAATCAATATTATTGCAAGTCATTGAGAAGTACAACACGCAGATCACACATCTTCATAAGGATTCAGCAAATTGGAAGGCAACGCCATGTAGGAGTTTTGCATAGGGCTGGTGGCAAGAAGGGCTACAGATAAGAACTAGAGGTAAGAGTATTATAGCCATATTTTTGGAAATTTGGAGAAAGGTTTTTTTTAAAAGGGAGCAAAAACGTAGCCCTGTGTTTGTTTGTTTTATTATTTGTAATGCGCAACATACCCTAAGGTTACAGGGCACAGCAGTTACATGAATATGTGAAGCTTAATTACAACAACGTCAATATTTACACACAGGTATTAAATACAGGGTATATACATATAGAGCATATTTATAGGCGGATGGTGCAAGAGCAAAAATACAAATGATACATACAGCTTGCTTACATCAGCAGTATATACAATATATACAAGTATGGGTGATAGTAAAGGGAGTGTGTGTAGGTATAATCCTGGCTGCTTGCTACATTTAATAATCATTCGTTTTCAGTCACAGGATAGTGTTGGTCCTAAAATTTTGGTAGGGAAGGTCAGTTCTCAATGTGGGAGGTAGGGAGTTCCACAGTTTGGCTGCTTTCACCGGGAAGCTGTTGCCACCGATTGTGGAGCGATTGAAATTAGTTATAGAGAGGCAATCTTTATAAGCTGTTCTAGAGGGTCTCAGGGAGATTGTCTATGGAATCTGTTGACCAGGTAAGTGGGTACAGCGTTATTAAGGGATTTATAGGTAAGTGACAAGGTTTCTAGGACGATTTTGTCATTGGTTGGGAGCAAGTTATTCTGTCGGCTACTCTCAGATGTGGTCTCTTCTAGAGATGCCTAATGCCGCTCTAAGGGCATTATTTTGTAAAGTTTGGATTTTTCTAATGGTGGCTTTGGTTGACCCAAGAAAAGGGCATTGCAATAGTCCAGGCGAGACAGGATGAGGGCTCTAGCCAGGGTAGTGCATCTAGTGTCAGAGAGAAATGGTTTAGCTGTGCGGATGAGTTTACACGTGTAGGCCATTGAGGATGCTAGAGAGTTAACCTGTTTAGCAAAAGAGATGTTTGAGTCAAGGGAAAATCCTAGCGTTTTTACCTCATGCCCTACTTTGATGCTGTTGCCATCAATTATAAATGAGGAATAGTCAGGTCCTAGTTTTTTTTAGGCTAGAGGTGGTGCCCAGGATGATGAGTTTGGTTTTATCATCATTCAGGTATAGTCCATGCGTGGCCATCCATGCCTGGATGATGATGTACACTCTATTCACCAAGGCCAAATCCTTTTCATAATCCCCAGAAAGCGAGAGGTGGAGTGAGTGAGGGTGGGCTTCATTTTAATCAAGTAAAAACAGCTTTTAACTATAAGGCATTGTTCTTTCGATCCAAACTTTAAGTGAAAATTGTTTAAATGAAAACAAGCTTTTTAAAAATCAAATGTTATTTTGCTGCACTGAGTCACCAGCGTTGTTCGATGCACTGATCCTCGTCTGTGCCACGTTGTGCCCCCAACCTGAGGAACCAGACCCCAGTCTGCTGGGAACGAGCGCAAGAGTGAAGAAAGTGGGAGGGAAAGCAGGGAGGGTGGTTGCAGACGCAGGGTGGAGTCATGCAGGTGTGGAAATGTTTTATAATGCTCTGGATGAATGTTAAGTTCCCTATGGATGGATGACCTACAAGAAAGAATCAACAAAAAGTATGTGTTTATGCAATACACTCCAAGAGAGTTTTGGAAGAATTGTAAATCAGAGCTTGAATAGCGTTAGGTGATTAAGGGGCTCAAGAGCGTGCTCAGGGAATTCCATCAAATATGTAGAGTTAAAAATATCCAGAGTGTCTATTTATGGTACCGCTGGTACCATCCCAAATAGTTAGCCTGGGATAGCCAAGTTAGCCTCCAGAAGGTAGCCTGTTCCAAGATTAGGACTTGAGAAAGTGATGCTCACGGACTACTAGCTGCCAAGGTAAACTAGGTTTGAGCAATTCTTATCAGTTGGCTTAGGAGGTAATGCCGTAAAAACAAAAAAAAAAAATATCAAAAACACACACACAACAAATAAAAGGAGGACCAATTGTCTGTGAAATGTGGGCATGGGAGTGCTGGCGCTGGTTTGCATACGGTTTATGATCCACCAATATACAATAGTGAAACAAACTCTGAGGGTATCAATCGATACTGACATTCCTTATTTACATCATTATCTAGGATTTCACTACCAAGAGACATACGAGCCAGAGAGAACTTAGTTTTGCAATTTGTCTTGAGCAATGTAGTTTCTTGGTGCTATTCTATAAAACAGGCAGATAATGCTCCACAGTGCCATGCAGATTTGCTAGCTGTTGTGTTGGTACATTTGCCAAACAGACACCATGATTGAGTGCACACTGTGCAGTCCTCCGAAAAATGTGCAATTTTACTTTGGACACAAATCTATCACCAAGCGAAATTAGACCTGTAATGGTGTGATTGTCTATCTGCAGAGGTTTACAGGGGCAATAGGTAGTAAATAACATAGTATTTGCCTGTGCGTTGGGCTGGAGCTCTGCTCCAACTTCCCAGTTACATTGTAGTGGCTTTTTGATCCAGGATTACCTTTTTAATTATTCCATGGGGCCAACTCCCAAATAGTAGTTTGGGACTGCCAATTTGGGAGGCCAGATGCAAACCTGTCTCGCATAGAATGTGTAAAGGTAAAGTAGTTGGAGAACAAAAGGGTAGGAATGCCTGCTGTGGATCTATTGACAAATTCTAGTACATCCTGAAACTCAGAAAGAGTAGGGAATCCTTTTTTATGCTGGAGAAATATTGTTTTAGGGTGCAATTGATGCACAGCTCAGAGTTCCTCCACGTGGAGCCGTGCGTGTTACATGGCTGTAATGTAAGGCTATAACAAGCTTTGTTGCTTCTACAGCACTTTATGCCCCAGTAATCCCAACACACAGGATTCAGAAGCAGGGATGGAATCTTTCAGGCTGCAAATCAACAGTATGAATACCTGTGCACCCAAATATCAGCACTGAGGGCCCCAGGGCAGCCACCTAAAGTGGAGAGAAAGGGCTTGAAACAGAAATGAATGCGCTCCAAAATGGACTCTCAGGCAAGAGAAACCGCGATCAGGGCAGCTTAAACACCTGGAAACCCATTCCAGAACAGTGGGGAGGAGCTGTATGTCAGAAACGCGATCTTACCATTATAGCGGTTCCCTGAAAAGAGCAGAATGTTAAATTTTCATTTTGTCAAAATGTTTCCTTTTTCTTTGCTAAGTTATGCCGTTTTTAAGCCTTCCAGAGTGACATTCTGGCATTACGAGCCTGGGCATGTTATAACCATTAACAAAATAGAACAGGAGAGAAAACCCCTTCTACTAACTCCCCTAGGCCCTGAATGGCCAGGTTCTACAGACAGGAAAACTGGGAACTTTTAAATGTGACTCCTCTTGGAGCAGAGCCCCAGATCCGACCTCCTGAAAGTTCTTGAGGCCTTGTGGGTACTGTCTGGGCATGACTATCAAGGGTGTGTGAGGCAGAACTCCACGGGCCGAGGCTGAGCTGTTTTGGGAGGGAATCTGTATAATCCAGCCTGTCTGCCTTTCAGTTACCTGAGCTTCAGATACCTTGTCCTGTAAAAGAGTGCAGCATGCCGATTTTAGTTCCACCCGAGGTGTGGCATCTGCTTACAAGGTTCGAAATTGTGGGGAGCTATTTAACTCCTGCTTTTACCCTAGGAGAGCCTGGTTATCTTAAGGGCAACAGTTACCAGGGACTACTTTTGGCTCCCCAAGCCAACTGGTGCCTTCCAAACGTGCCTAAGTGATATTAACTTTGAGAATAAATAAAAGAAGAAGAATTGGGCCACATTCATGGCACATTTAAATAAAGTGGATCATACATAAAGGGCAGAAAGTTCAAGTGTGCATGTTACGTGGAAGTGCAGTGTGCTGTGTACTCTGCTGCTGGTTCCCCAGAGGTAGCTCCTGCCTACTTGATAATCCCCGACATCCAGGAGCTAGTTTTAGCATCTGCTCAATTAATCTGAATTTCAAACCCTGTGCTTAATAGCTTCTTTGGGAGTCTACGGTGGGAGATAGTTGGCACTTAAAAAACAACCAAATAAATGGTTCATGTGAGTAGAACTAAAGATCCGGTCACCTTCTGGCTGCTTCAAAGCGGTTGTCGGCATTGTACAGAGCAACATGTCAGTCATATAACTGGACAGGACAATACAGCAGGCCATAACGAGCTTGTATAACAGAAACTGTGATAAAGTTCCTAAAGAAGGGGAGGGATGAATAAATAAAGAAATAGATAAAAACAAAAAAGAGCCAAACTGCCTTAAAACCAAAAATACAATTTGGTTACAAGCTCGCCAAGGGGAATAAAGAAAGGAAAGCACAAGAGTGGAGCAGGATTAGGTATAGATTAAGGGATGGAGGAGTGGAAGTCCAAACTCGACTGGGGTCTGGGTGGGGACAAAGAAGCTCCACTCCCCTCCCCAAAAGCAAAAGAAAACTGTACATCAAAAGCACAACTTCAAGTTAGCCTTTCTGGCAAAAGTGCATTTGCTGGTGTAGCTATACAGTTAACTATAGAGAACCCGGTGGACAATTAAGGTTGCTCTGGTACCTTAAGTTGTAAATGTGGCATGGCCATCTTGTGGTTTCAATGATAGGGTGCAAACATTGTGCTGAAAACGATAGTATAGCTAGAATAATGACAAACCATTCATACATTGATTTCCCTGTAACAAAGTTTCAAAAAAATGTTGAGGCTCCGAGGTAATCACCTGTTGCGAGTCACCAGCATAGGCAGGGAGGCTTCAACCAAGCTACAATAATGTCAAGAGGAAGGTCTCCTGCTCTTTACCCTTTGTCCAATTCACTTGAATGCCGACAGGCAAAGACCTGGAATCCATATCACCTCTCAAAGCTGGTCTGCTCACACAGTTGACACGGGTATGATACAAATCGTATGTGGTTTTAATAATTATGTGAACTACCAGCCACCCTACCAAAACCTAGGTATGGGTAATGTTCTCAGATTATCCTGCCACCATGTTGGCAATTTTTCATAATTATGTGCACATTTAATTAGTCGCTGCAATGCAGTGGCTTTGTTGTCACAGCAAATGTCAAACAGGGCACCTGTGACCTCTGAACCTGCTCTGTGCCACTGGAGAGCAAGAGTTGCAGATCAGGATACTGATGCAGCAGCACACAGGCGTACACTATGCTTTTGCCATGCAGTTTAACAAAAGGGGAGGAGGGTCTGTTTAGCAGTCCACACTTTCTGAAATGGAATTACCTACATCATTTTATATTTAATAAAGTTAAAAAAGGGCTTCTACACCCGTGCCAGATGGCAATTCCTCCCAAGACGACAGATGGATAGTGAAAGAGGACTATGTTTGTCAAGGGTTGATAGCTACACAAAAGGTTGGTCTCTGACATAAAGGCAGCTGCACTTCGCAAATTCGAATCCATGGCAGGGCCGATTTAACCTTTCCTTCCAATGTTGATGAATCACATACCATTGAAAATGGGGTAATAACACCTACTATTACAGTGCTTACAATCTGGAGTGAAGCGCACAATAAAAAAACTCAGTGGGACGTGCAGGCTCCCCTCAATGAGATACCATTATTTTAACTACACAACACAATATGTGATAAGCACCACAATGACATGCAGTAATATGGTCATCTATGGCTGGGTGAAAGCTCGGTATTTTTGGGCTGAATGGTGATATATATCTCGATATTGTTTATGTGGGTAAACTGCTCAGCTGTAAGCCGCCAACTACATGTGAGATGTCACATACACCTTTATTTATAAGACATTGATCAAAATAAAGTGCAAATACACTGCTCCTCTTCCTGTTTGAGAATACACACAACTCTGTAAATAAAATAAAAAAAATAGTATGTGATAATATATATGTATATAGCTTGATGTTAACGATATTGTCTCATCCTATATTGATTTTGACTATATCGATATACCTCCAAAACTCAACATATTGCCCAGCGCTAGATCTATTGCTGCGCTCAGAAGCACAAGGCATGCAGGATGAAGTGCTATTTAAAACCATGATATTAGAGTAGAAGAGTGTGTGGTGGCAATATGCTTGGCCATCAAGAAGCAATATATTTGTGTTAACAGACAAGCAAAAATGAATTACTAAAGTTTAGTTATGTTGGTGCATAATGTTTTAGGTAAGGGTTCTTGAAAAATGTTTTATTTTTGCACTAAGTGTGCTTTTAAATTGAAGTTATGTATTGTATGCAGCCCTCCAGATAAGGTGCGTACTAGGCCTTTTTTACGCATGAAAATCTTGTAAATACGACATTATTTTCCTGCATACATTTACACACACGTTTAGAGCAGAGGGCAGTGCAAAAGTCAGGTTAGTTGAAAGAAACCAGAAGGCTACTTTTGATTTTTATCTGCATGGATGTAATTGCAAGCCAGGGATAAATGCCTCTGAAACAGAATGTATTTCTCTGAAGCTAGAGAAATAATGAAAGGTGTATTCTGCCACAATGCAGAAAGCTGCCGCATTGTAATGATTTCCATACAGCTTTTGCACACGTTGGCTGGATGCCACATTGTTTTACTCTCTTGCAAAGAAGAAATGGCATTTTTACTCTCTTAAAAATCACATTTACTCTCAAAGTTTAAAAATAGGGAGTAAAATACTCCCACCTCAAAATCTTGTGTGAAGCACTGATTGTATGTAATAAAAAAGTATTCCGATTGTAGTTCAGCCTGGTTGAAGACTCCAATTTGCATCTCAAGGTGTACCGGAGCACCCCTGTACTGAAGAATTTGCTGCCCACAATTGAGATAGTGCCCCCTATGCCTTATTAGATCTCTTGCATCCATTCTATAACACCAGGCTTCGAAAATGAGGGGAGCCGTTTCACTCCTGCGTTGAGCCTAAAAAAGCATGGTTGGTTTGGCACCAACAGCTACCACGAGCTACTTTTTGGCTCCCCATGCCAAAAAAATACACACCTTTGTCCCAATTGCCCAGAGTTAAATCACAATCTATAAATAAGCATTAGGACAGACTTGTAGGACATTTTAAGCATAAAATGATCAAAAGAATTAGCTACATGTTGATTTGCGTCTTATTTGAAGTTTGATTTGCAGAACGCTATGTACTCGCTCCTGGTTCCCCAGTGGTCGCTCCATGCCAGATACCCAGGAGCTGCTTTTAGCTCCCGCTTATCTAATCATAATTTCGATCCCTGTAACGTACATACGTATGTGTATATACACACACACACACACACACACCCCTTCCCCCCCCCCACTTATAACGGAATGGTCTAGGCTTGTGTAGCTGCTTCCACTACCTCTCTCGCTCCCCACCTTCATGGTCCTCTGCAGCCCATGATATATTTAAGATTGTTCCAATCCAGACTAAAACACAGTCTTGGGGAACTTTAAATTAGCATACTTTGACTTTTCATAAATCCCCTCAGGGTCAGTTCGGCCATAAAGGACGTTAACCCTCACTGATTATGGATGAGCTAAACCAGCCCAGTAAAAATACTGAGTGCTCCTGCAAGCTGTTTAGTGAGCGCTCTTGGGCTGGCATTAACTGAACTGTTGTAAAAAACAAGTTTCCCTTTGACAGTTCAGTAGTACCCCAGCACACGTTCCCAATGAGTGATCCAAGGTTGGGGGTGTTATGCTTCCCAAGCCTTACATGGCCCACTGGGTTGCATGTTAGGGTACTGCAAGCCTAAATACCCATGAGACTGAGTGCACTGGAATCTGAATCTGAGCTGCAGGTAACAAAATAAAACAAATAGCTTTGGGTGTGAAGGAATGCAAGAGTTTAATATGCAAGTCTGTATGCGAGAGTGAATGAATCCGTATGAATGCCGATGCACGTCTATGAAGGAAGACTGAATGCTGTCTGAATGATTAATGCAGGTGTGTACTCGTGCTAGCTGGGCAGCCAGTGGATTTTTTTTATTGGTGTCCAGATTGGACAAATCTTCACCATGACATTGTGTTACTGGGCATCGAGGGCGACAGCAGCGTAATGAGTGCTCCTATGTTGTACTGACCCACAATGGTGGGTCGAGTCTGGACATATTTATTTACTGTGGCATAGCATTTGTTTTACTGGGCATCACAGGTTAAGGCAACATGAGTGTTCCTATGTGGTATTGGCCCACATTGGTGGGTTTAGTCTGGGCATATCTTCTTACTGTGGAATGGCATTTAGTACTGGTAAAGCCAAAAGTATGTTTGTATATGGTAATGGCATACATTGGTACAGCCTCGAAGAACAATATGGGCACAGACAAGATTAAACGGTTTTTGAAACTTGCATATAGTGTGTGCAAAGGCATCATGAAAATGGGTTGGAAAATACTCCTGTGCAATGTTGATGACTTATCTATTGGATTTTGTTAATGCGTTACCCTACAAAACCCATTGCAAACGTAGCTTTTGACCCAATTCCATACAGGAGTGTACTGAAAATTCATGATTTTAACCCAGTATTAATTCGGGTGGAGAACACACGCGCTCAACAACCTTTGCTTGGTTCGTCTCCTTCGGATATTCAGAAGTAAACATTTAGACCACGCCAATAAAAATATATATATATATATATTTTTTTTTAAAAAGCCACCACTGGGTCCAAGTTTGTTTCTGCTGTTTTTTTGGTCTCAATACATGCCTCGGTCAATCCCTGCTTGGTATACGCTGGTTTCGATTCTGGCGCGTTACTGTGCTCTATAAATACTCTAAATGATTATTCTGTAAGCAATCATTCAACTTAAAAAAACCCGCAAATTAAATGTCACTTTCCCTACTTCTGCAAACCCAGCGAGTTCCTCTTCTTACCAACCAAGCCATCTTCAATGCAACATCCATGGTAACCCAATGTGAAGAAGTGAAATCTGCCCCTCGCTCTGGACAGCCAAATGTCCCGTGTTCGCACATCTGCACAAGTTTGCATCTGGGACAGTTCGCATCAGAGAGGCGTCCAAAAGATAAACATGCAATAAGCAAACACTATCTGACTGGCAACATGAAAGCTGGGTACTCATTCATGGAAGGGGGGGGGGGGGCGGAAGACTGAATGGGCCAGCAGGGCTGGAGTCCGGACTGGATGTGGCAGATTTCTTGGCAGTGAATCTCAAGGCTGCTTGCTGCTAGTTGGGGCAAAAGATGAAGCGCACTTAGACTGAAGTAGAAATCGTATCGAGAAGGTTGGGGCAGAGGCAGTCCCTGGGCGGGAGGGGGGTGCATCGGCAGAAGTGGAGGGAGCCTGAGTTTGGGGAGTGGGGGCGCAGGCAGGACGTGAAGAGGGCCAAGGCTGGAGCTGGCAAAGAGAAAGTCAGAAGCTGGAGCGAGCACGGGGTGGCGCAGGCAGGCGGGCATCCCCGAGGGTGGAGGCTGGAGCCGAGGCCAGGGGATTGCGTGGAACGGCACAGGCTGGATTGGGGCAGAGCCTGCGGGCAGCAGAGACAGTGGCCGCCAGCAGCCTCCTAGGTGCAAGGCTGCGGGCTACCGATTCAGGGGGCACCGGGGGAGCAGAGATCACTCACCTTTTATGAATTCCGAAGCCCCAATGAGCTCGGCGGACTCTGCCATGCTGTAGCGATCCTGCGCTGCCTGCTACCGTCTGAAGTCAAGCGGAACGTGGATGCCCACAGCCGTCCGGGCTCTCTCCGCTCAGCCTCCAGACCCGAGCCCCGGTCCCTGCCCCGCCGCTCCCCCCTAGAGCCCGCGCCACTGCTGCTCATGCCCGCTCCTGCCCTCCATGAATTCACACAACACATCGCTCCCAGCAACACACCCCGAGGAAGCATCACGTGGTAACCGCGCACCAATCACGGCGTCGCTAGGGGCCCGTTGCTAAGGCTTTGTTTCGTCTGAGCAGGCAATGTCCGGCCCAGGAAACTTTTCTCTCTCCTCGGCTTCCCTCCGTCTCCCGCCGCTGCCGAAGTCTCGCCCCGAGGGGGGCGGCGGCCGCGGCCTTGGAAAGACGTACTCAGGACACATACTCCCGGCCGGAGCCTCACAGCACCGCCAACGCTCAACCCATCCTCTCACGTACCGGCAGCGCTTTCCAACCTTCAAGGAGTCCGACGCTTCTACCTTTCTCTTCACTTTTCAAAATAACCGTTTCCTGCCCTCGCCTTTAAAATACACATCCAGTCCACGCACTGCGTTTCTACAGAGGCAGAGGATGAGTGGAAAGATGTATTAAGTTCATCCAATGGAGAAATCGGAAATCTCGCTTTATTCTAACGCATTACAGCAACCAGTTATACGTTTTAACTTTTTATACGTTTTAGATGGGACCCGACCTGTGGAGCATCCTTTCAGGCCCCCGCCCACCCAGGGCATTTGCGCTCGCCTTATCTCATTAAAAAGTTCTACAAGCCCAATGCACGTCGGCATGACATTAATACCAAATTACGAAGTGTTATGGACATCCCAAATACTTTTCACGGAGATTTAAAACGTTTAGGGCTGGAATAGCAAGCTACTTTCCTTTGCAACATAATGTACCCTGGGTAACATGTGCGTGTGTGTATAATACTTTCTACATTGTATGTGCCTCATATTAACATAACAAAACGATGAATAAAAATGGAGCGGGTGCAGTTGAAGGGGAAAATCGTAATAGAGTTTATGGTTGCCTAAAACCGGGTACAGCGTGGCCGGAGATATGCAGTTCTTACCGCAAGAATCTCCCCTTCTCTCGTGTTACTATGTTGTCAGAGGTTATTGTTGGCCTGGCCGTACTGCGGTGTTTACCCCCAAACAACGAACCCACCCCTCCCATGTGGACGGAACGGCCTTGCTCTCAACGGGCATTCCCACATTTTTCAAGGAACGCGGGAATCGCCTCCCCACTCATTCTATGCTCTCACGCATATTGGTTGATTTTTTTAAAAACTTTCATCAACACGACCTCTTTCTCTTAAACAACGACTTTGAAATGGGATGCGCGGTTAACCTGCCCTTTTGTTCCTTTTCAGAAACGGGATGGGCGTGCAAAGGAAAAAGGTGATTTCGGTTCTACGTGGTTTCACCTACACAATATTCGCACACTTTTATTGAATATCAGCTCTGCCTTCGTTCTCCCGACGTCACTAAGTTGTCTATCACTAAAACTGGTTTAGATTAGTACCAGCTTCAATGCAGCGATATTTATGACAGTGCTATGCATTTGCATTAAATAACACACACCAAGTGTGGCTTAATTGTGATATTACACTGTCTGTAATGCATCACACTGACTGAACAATCGGCGAGGGAGCCTATCGGGCAGGGCTAGGCCAACACATTCCTACAGCTTGCGTATGCGTTAATCTAGTAATATCACATTCTGGCTACCACCCCCTCTTTACTATATTCCCTTCCATCGCCTCATGGACGCATGTTCTTAGCTGCACCGTCTTCTCGGTTTTCATAAGTACTCGCAGCCCGGGTGGCATTCTCTCGCTGGTTAATCCACGCTATAGAGAAGGGTGGCTAATTGAGGGCTGTGTCTCTTTACTTCTTCTGCATGTGCTTTGCCATACATTAAATTCTTCGCATTTACCTCTTCATGCCTCTTCTTCTTCAGTCTCTCACTTCTTCAAACATCCCTTTCGTAATTACAGAGGGAGACCCCCTGCAGTCCCCTTCTTTTCTAACCCATAATCTTCTTTCTAACCCCTCCTTGACCCCAACCCTAACATTACAGCAAACCTTACTATATCCATTGCCACCTTGAAGGTGACGATGAGGGCAAAGTAAAGGTAAGAAGAAGTAAAAGCACAAAGAAGTAAATGTCTGACGAAGTGAATGCTGAAGAGGTAAGTGTTGAAGTGTTTTTGGCGAAGTAAAAGGGGGACACTCCATTTGGGTCCCCCTGGTAGTAAAGGGGGATTGCCGAGGTGATTGGCTGTCCCTGTGAAAGATCTCAGAAAGCTGCAAGTCCCAGAAACGACCCAGAGCAGGGCCGAGTCCGCCGTTCAAACTTTGAGGTCTGTACAATTCTTAGCATTGCGGAAATTCCGATTGTGTCGTGTGGCATGTAAATCACCACCAGTAATTTTATCAGCAGACATTATCACAAAATGCACTGGAAGCTTATGAGCAACTGGCATTTAATTGGCTCCCTATAAAGTCAACACCGACTGCCATCCTCAGGGAGCCAGCAAGTGTTGGGTAGAAGCCACTGTACAGCAATTGTCCCCTCACCTGGGAACAGTCCTTGTCAGCTGTGATTCCACAAGTGCAGTGGTGTTTTCATGTTGCTGTTAGGATATCCCAAAGCAGAAGACACAGTAGATGCGCTTCCCATTCCTAGCTGTGCCTCAAATGGTTGTTTAGGTTTGGTACCATGGTAGGTCGGATGGGGTGCAGGTGAAAGTTCTAATTGCGCCTGCCATTGGATGTGTCGTCTGGATTGGGACTCGCATGGACGGCTTCTGACAGAACGTGTGTTGCCTTGGCATGGAAGAATACCGAATAGACAACAAAAAGGGATCAATGGAAGACTTTGAATTATTAGCAGTACTTGGCGTAGTTCTGGGAAGCTTCCACATTTCACCATTTTGTAGCTCATCACATGCAAATCAGTTCTTGGCGCTGACACTAATGGGCAATATAGCCTGAAATACCAGGCCACGTCCTCGCTACCTGGGAATACAAGATGCTCCAGCAATGTTTCGACCTCGTTGGGCCTCATCAGTGGTGTGCAGCTTGCCTCCTGAGAGGCAGTAAGTAAGAGACCCATGTTTGGGCACACCCTGTTCCATTTAGGTAGTCTCTAGAAGTGGAAGGCTGATCTTAGAACAAAACTGCCTGGCACGCGTCCCTAACTTCCACTGTCCTGTTTGTACCAAGTACTGCTATGTGCCCATGAAGCCTTTTTTAATTCATTTAGTCAGTTTCTTTTCAATTCGTACAAACCATACACATTCAAATCCAGAGTTATTTACGAACAGTCTTTATATCGAATTGATAGGAATACCGGCACAAGCGGAAAAAAAAAGCTCCTGTGGGAGGCATGTAAAACGTGGGCGACTCTGACCATTCAACTCTCAGCGTCAATCGTACTCAATACACCAACCTCTCAAACCATATTCCTCTGGTAGGGACATACCCAAGGTCTTATGACCAACAACATATGTCTGTGTTCTAAATTTCAATGTAAAAAAATAAATATTTCATTATATTAAAAAAAGAGATAAAAATACAAATAAACCAATGACAGTTTCGTGTCCACTGAGGGTGGACTCATTTTCACAGGCAATTTGTGATGGGGTTAGTAGAAGTTACTCAATATGCTGGAAAAAGGTGTTGTGAACCAAGCTGACACAAAATTCACTTCTCTCTTCCACAAACGTGAGTCTGGACTTGGAGCCTAAATTCCTTTCATCTGGCCACATGCAATATTCATAGTCATCTTAGCTATTTCCCTTAGGCAAAATTTCATTGGCAAACACATACAATATAGACAGCTTGCAAGCTATAGTGTGCTCCATCACAGATCCGCATCAATAAACTTGGCGCGCTGTGGAAAACAAAACAATGTCGACAAGTTTTGACTTGGCCAACCCTAAGTTTACCTAGGCCTTCATCAGGACAAACAAAACGCTAAAGTCCCCTTGTTGAAACTGTGATGTCTTGCATAAATGAACTGCACAAATTTACTTCTTGAGCTGTCGCTCTTGGGACTATTGATAGATGTCCCTCTCACATGCAACAAATGCTGTTCTGGATGTGATACTTATGTCGTCCGATATAAATGATCAGTGCTGAATTCTTACTCGCAACAGGTTTTTCCATGGCAAAACATTTCTCTGGGAGTTCTTATAGTGGAACTGGGTCGACTCTGCCATTGGCTTGTGCATGCTACTTCTCGCCGAGAGCATTAAATTAGCTCCTTCCTTTAGCGAAAGAATTGCATCTGTCAATTCGTAAGGCATCAGAAAATATAAAGCACAGACACTGCCGCTTCGTGTCGGTACGTCTTTCCTTGACAGCAAAGTGAACGCTGTCAAGGAAAGACGTGCCGACACGAAACAGCAGCGTCTGTGCTTTACACTGCCCTGACCTAGTCGCTTAAGAGGGCAGTGGTTACCAAGTTTCAAAGAAAACCTCCCCTTTATCCTCTGTTTCCTGGTCATTGTCAGCCTATTTCCCTCTCCTTGACCCAGCTATGGCCCCTGAATCCACTGCCACCATCCAGTTGCGCTGTGGGGCAGCATAACCTTCTTCATCCTTCCCAGGGGGCCTTACGCTATTGAAATGGCACTGAAACAGTAGTGGCCTTGGATGAGATTCATCTCTCTTTTTATGGTGGCTGTGTCGTGGCTCTGGTCGAGCACTCGGGCTTCAACACTGTCAACCACTTTATACTCCTCAATCTCCTTCATGGGCATGGTGTTGTTGGCCTGCCTTCCCCCCCAGTGGCTCTCTTCGTGCTGTCCACTCTCCGTCTGTCTCCGTTTCCCCCCCCCCCTTTTCCTCCTGCCATTCCCACCAAAGCTCCTCCCTCTCAGTTTTCATGCGGGAGGAAAGCTATGAATCCCTATGGATGCCACCTGTTTTTGTACCTGGAAAAAACAGGTGGGATCCATAAGGATTCATTGTAAGGTGGCTGTTATGCACATATATGGCAGACAACATTACAGCATTTGTTTTGTTAGAGGCGTAAAAGGGTACGGAAACCTGGGAATGGCCTTTTGTAACCCCTAAAGAAAAAGTATCAATATTGCACAGAGAAAGTCCTGGACAAGTGTTAGAAGCCACCAGTTGCTAATTTACCATCAATGTAAAATAAGGCTAAGAGTGTTCTAGCACCTACCCACAAGGACATAGAGGACACAGATTGAGAGACGGAAGAAAGGTATAAATACTCTTGCACAAATACAGGATAGGAATTAGAAGCTATAAGGAAAGTGCACACTGACCTATCATAGATGCAGGGCACAGATTAGCAGCATTACATAATGTATAAATGCTCAAGGTTGAATACAGGAGGCAGAGGAAGCAACAAGTAAGGTATGCATACCTTAGCATAGATAGAGGACATAGATTAGAAGTTAACATGAAGGTGCACTCATGTAAAAATACTAAGTTTAGAACAGGGCCATTGCTTAAAAGGGGTTTTGTCAAAGGGAAGCCAATTAAGGTATTTCACGAAATTACCTAATACCAAAAGTTCGACCCCCAAAAGTCTGACCCCCCCAATTTTCCGCATATATATATTTGGGGACGGTGGGTAAAGTGAATACAAATGTATAGGGGTAGGGTGGAGGGGCTGTGGGGGGTCTCCCCCCCCCCCCACATATATATTTGCAGAAAAATTGGGGGAAAAAAATCAGACTTTTGGAGGTCGGACTTTTGTATTCGGTAATTTCACGCAGATCCCCAAGAAACACATGCTTTTGCAGTGTACAATATATAAGAATCATCACCATTTTTATATCTGAAGCGACACTATAGTCATTTAAACCATGAGTGAGGCTTTTTTTGAAAAGTGTACCTTGAAAACTTATCATACTTCGGTAAGGGCAGTTTTGAAATAATTAGGAACTGGCAGTTTTGACAATTTAGGCACGCTAGTTTTAAATTAGTTGGCTAAGATCACACACTTTAGTTAAGTGTTTAAGCTGGGAGTCTAGCCTAGTCTGCAATTTCAGCACTTCAGCACTTGTCGCACAGCGTGGAAGAACTAAAACAGCACCCCGTTTTGTAGACCAGACTAGGTTAGTGCACACCTTCATGATAAACAAATATCACAATATTTTACAAATAAATTCTCATAGAAACATGTTAAGCAAAAGGAACGTAATTGCAGCTTTATTTTCGCCACCATAAATGGAACTCTGTATGTACCAGAATCCAAACTAATTTAACCTAAAATATCTAATCTGAGTTTGACAACTGTATTTTAAAGATTTAAATACACCCAACAAAATACATGATGTGCTAAATTCTCCTGATTGTAGTCATTCTTTGACACAGACTTGCAGATTGCCATTCATGATATGAAGAACAGTTGAAATTCTAGAAACAAGTGAACTTTTTTATGCGTCAAATGAGCATACCTGAAAATAAGCTCGCCAGATGCCTTTGTCCTTTTGTCTTTCTTTGTAGGACCCCTTTTGAATGCAAGCCACCAGCAAAATAGCAGAAATATTGGGACGTGCGGGGGCCGGCAGCGGGAGAGAGGGTTATGGGAGGCACCCGGCACTGAGCGGGTGGCTGGTTGACATCATACGTCTGCGCCAGAGGTCCGCGGCTTGCAAGGTCTCGGGCGTGGCACCCTGTAAGAGGGTGGGGAGTTACGGATAATGCAAGGTGTGAGTATAGCAGACTAGGGTGCGATGCGTGCTGGGAAAGTAGCCATAAGGGCAGACTCTGGCAGCCAACGCTGTATCCATACAGGATTGGATTATGGGGGACCAAGGCTACGTCCTGGTGAGGGGGGCGGCAGACGCTGTTGTTGGGTTGCCAATAGGTCGGCTACAATGGTCTAACTTTTGACAGAGTGCACTGATGCCTGGATGTGGTGTTTGGGAGTGTGGGTAGTGGTGGGGGTCCGCTTTGCTCTCATAGGAAGTTAGCCCACTCAGTGAGGTAGGGCAGAGTGTATTCCGTGGTTGGCAGGTTTAGGAGATGCAGAAGTCAGCATTCATGAAGGGATACAGCACTGCTCTCCTGGTCACCTGAGGGGTCGATGAGTGGGTGGTGGCGAGTAGTGTCTGTATCGGCCCGTCAGGCAGCCACACTGGGTTGATATTTGGCCTTGTTTTGGTGTAGCTGGGTGGGTAATTGGGTTGATCCTAGACATGTCGCAGATACTCAGGTGGTGGGGGTAGTATTGGTTGTTTTGGTAGGATATTGGCCATTGGAACGAGCGTCATTTGGTTTATTTATTTATTTATTTATTTGAATTTAGAAAGCGCCCAGCGGCCCGGGGGCATCGTGGCGCTGTTACAGAAGGTTTACTTAAAGTACAGGTAATGTTACAGTAGTACATGTTTTGTGACAGTGTTGAGAGGGTGTTCCGAGGTTACAGTGGAACAGTGTGGAGACAGTACAATACATTTAGAAAGTATTAGTTAAATAACTTTGTTTTAAGCAGCTTTCTGAACACTGTGAGGGATTCTTCACTTCTTAGGCTGAGGGGAAGCGCGTCCCAGGCTATTGGGGCTAATACTTCGAAGCTGGTGCCGCCAGCTTTAACTCTGTTGAACGCAGACACAGAGAGCAGGTGAGAGTATTGGTCACGTTTGGGTGTGTGGGCAGGAGCCTGGTGTATTCTGTCTACTAGGTAGGCTGGGGCGGTCTGGGAGAGGCATTTGTGTGGGATGGTGAGGGCCTTGAATGTTGTGCGTTCTTTGATAGGGAGCCAGTGGGCATCCTTCCTAGCCTGGGAGATGTGCTCTCTCTTAGGGATGCTGAGGGCGGCTCTGAGGGCGCTGTTTTGTGCCATCTGTAGTTTGTTGATGATGTTGGCAGAAGTGCCTATGAGAAGGATGTTACAGTAGTCAAGTTTTGCACCAATTGTAGCTCTAGCGATGTTAAGGAGGCTGCTTGGCGATAGGTGGGGTTTAACTGCATTTATGATTTTTGTGGTAAAGGCAGCCGCGGATGAGATGGCGCTGATTTACCTGTCCATTGTTAGCGTGGAGTCCAGATGTACCCAAAGGGTTTTCACTGAGGTAGAGGCTGTGATGGTGGTGATCTAAATACTGAATGAGTTGTACTTCTCATCTAGTTTTTTTAAGGCTTCTTTGAGGCCTACCAGCAAAATTTCTGTTTTTTCCCCTTTTATACAGAGCCCATTGGCTGCCATCCAGGCCTGGATGCGAGCGTATGTCAGTTGGAGGGTGTTTAGTTCTGCATGAGCTTTCCTTAGCGGACTAGATTTGAAACTAGGTAGGATCACGCAGTTGTGTTCCTACTTGCTATCGTCTGATTGAGAGGGGAGGGGGTTGTATAAAATCCAGGCAAGACTTCGGGGCAGTGGGCGGTGTTGGGTGTCTCAAGGTAACACTAGTCATTGAGGGCATGTGTTAAAGCGGATGCAATATAATTTGGTGTTGGTGATGAGAGCGACAGGGAGCCGGCCGGTGGTTAGTGGTTATGCCCAGTTCTCGACATTCGATATAAGCAGTCAAGTATGGTCAGGTTTTGGGGGTGTGATAGCGGGCGTTGGTCTACGGGGGAGTTATAGGTGGGTCATGGTCTTGTGCCCTGTAGCAGAAGTCGGAGAAAGGTGGGCACTACCGAAATTAGTAAAGTACTTCTTTCTTGGGGTTAAATTACACTGACTTTGTGTGGAGCAACCAGTCCGTTAAAGGGTCCTTGTGACACTAGGCCCTAAAACCATCTACTCAAAAAGAAAAAAAGCTGGATGAACAACCCTGCCAAGACCGATGCTCTCACTGCTGCTCAGAACCATGAGCTTATTTGTTTCCCATTGCTGGTTATGTTATTTCTGTTCAAGTTTGAATAATGATTCTTCAAAACTCTTTGTAAATTGTTAATTCACAATTTATTTAATTTTTAGGTGTGCATATGCTGTATTGTTCCGTTCGTACACTCATCTGCATTGTGGGTAAACCCATACATCCATAGAACCATCTTAGTAGACTGCATGTGGTAGTGGTTGTATGCATTTCGGAGACTAGCTCCTTCCTCAGGGCCTAAACCACATTGTAATCAGTAACCTTAGATATCAAACAACAATTGTAATGCATATTCGTATTAATTTGTTAGTTTGTGATATTCATTTGAAAGAAACAGTCAAAAAAGATGCATATCGTGTATATCAATGGGCAGAATAAGAGTATAAATATTTTGCGGAGAAAGGGAACAAAAAAGAAGGATAAACACATTGTCAGGTCTTGTGCCTATTTTCGTTGGAGCATTACTTAATATACCCAAATCTTTGCTTTACTTTATGGAAATGGAACATGTGAACTGTACCTGATTGTCAACAGTCTACTGTCTAAAAGAGAAAACAAAGTACATAAAAGAAATATATTTGTATAACAGGTTATGTAGTGGAATGCGCGTAAGTAGCGTTAGTAATAAGGTAGCGATTTACCTTGTTCGCAGATGTTCAGTTGGAGTATTTAAACTCCTCGTAGTATCTAAGTTGAAAGAATTAAATGAAAATGAGGGATCACGTAAGTCCTCTGAGTTATTCCCTTAAACCAAGGAGATAGTGTGTTTGTGTGTGTCTTACCGTATCACACGCCTGTGTGGAGATTTGCGGAGCCTCGGGTTCACTAGGATGCCTTGTCGGCGACTTCCTTGTTTATGTTGTTGCCCTGGTGATCCTTGCGAGGCCGATCAACCGTACAGGCTACTAGTTTAAAATTATAAACAAACCTCTTGAAGGTAAAAGGTGAAATAATCTACAAAAATGTTACGCCAGATCTAAACTACATGGTAGATCCCACATGTGACTCGGTGTATGGAGGAACGTATGAACAGATATTCTCAATAAGTACACATAAAAACTAGTTTTGCTACGTTACGTGAGTTACACATCTAAAGTGGGTGTGCACTGAATTAAATTGCAGATGTTGTTCGCATGTGGCTCGGTGTTTGGAGGAACATATGTACAGCTATTTAATTAGTTCACATCAATACTTGTTTCTTGAGTTACACATATAAAGTGGGTGTGCACTGAATTAAATTGCAGATGTTGTTCGAAGGTGTTACCTTCATGGAGATATAGTGTAATGTAGTAATGGGTCCCAATTATGCTATGTGAATGTTATTATACTGTGAATGGTCAGAAATAGTTTAATTATTTAGTGGAACGTCAGTATAACCCTTGGTGGGGTAGATGGCAATAGGTAACAATCTAATTGGAAAACAGGTACACATGATTATACATAAATCAATGCTGTCAACAGAAAAGAAGGTACGAGCCAGAGGGTTCGCTCTCTTGTTTCAAGCCTATTGGCTAGTTCTCATTTCATTCCATTGGTATCTCATGCATATACAGAGAACAGATTATGCTCAAATTACAAAAAAGCACATCTAGAGCATTATAATTACAATTGCGTCATGTTTTAAATGAAAAACGGATATGTTCAATACTTTTCCCTTAGAGCAGTGTCACATTGAAATGGCGTTGGTATGTGTTCAACCCCATATGAACAATGCCTCAAAAAGTCAAATTTATCATTTACAGATTATATACATAAGAAATGCACGCTGTTACTGGCCCAATTATCTCCTCGTTTAGTCCTCTTGGGGCAAGAGTTCCTAATCGATCCATCCAAAAGCATTCTTTTCTGTCCAGCCTCCGCTGTAGGTTGTCATGTGGCTCATTCCTATAGATAACATCCAGTATAAAAAAACGTATCTGTGCCAAATTGTGTCCCTTTTCAATCCAGTGTTTGGCCACTGATGAGTTAATGTTCTTGTTGCGTATACATGAGCGGTGTTCATTCCAGCGTGATTTAGCTTTCCTTTTAGATTGCCTCACAAGGGCATGGAGAAGGGTCATTGATCAATGAGCGGAGCGACTGATTGCAGGGGCTGCTTTAACTGTTGTTCTCCTCCCTTAGATGTGGCAACATGGCATGGTGATGATTCCCTGACATGGAACAGGATGTTGGGGAGCAGGGAGTGAATAGGCTTAACATGCAATCTGTGACCAAGTAGCCTGGGTCTCGGAAAAAGACAGAGGGGTGTGAAGGTGGTGACAAGTAAAATAAAAAAAGACTATTACAGACTTACAGACCCGGTTGGCTGCGTCCACGGGGGGAGCAGCCATCACCAGAGCAAAGGAGATGGTGGCCAAGGCCTTGGAAGAGAAGGATGATGAACCCCTCTGGCTTTTGCCATGGGTGTGAGCAGGAACCAGCAGGGGAAATGTGTTGGTTTTAGGTGTCTCTGTTGGTTTGGGCGAGGGCAAGTGCTGCTGGTGCTGCTGGGTACTATGAAGGCATCATGAAGGAGGACACAGACAACAGATTTAGAATTCAAAATGAACACTTTCATTAACTTAAATGTCAGGATCGTTAAAAGCCTAACTTGCCCTATGCTAAGGTGCGATTTCCCTACCTGAATGAAACTAAAGAAAGTCTGAGTCAAAAAATTCAACTTAATAGTCCGCCTGTGTCCAAAACCTATCCTTGCCCTCACAACTAGAACAAACAAAGGTGTAGGGATATCAAAGTCAAAAGAAACAGCATTTAACTTAAAGTTCTGAGCTTCTTCCAGCTCACAGCTTTCTCTCAGCTCCCAAGAATCAGAAAGTTCCATAGAAAAAAGTCTTAAAATGTACCTTTTTCCAGTTCAAGGCAATATAGTTCAGAACGAATCCTGGGGTCCCCTTCCGCAAGTTTCAAGTAACACAAATCCAAAACAAAGGGGTCTTGAGACTCTGTTCCCAATATTACACTTGTAGTCCTTCAAGTCTCTGGGTTCCCTTCCACAACTCTTCACTGTTTCACACAGGTTCCTTGGTACTTTCTTCTGTGCACTAAGTTGTCTTTCCCCGGTTCCTTTTATTGGCCTTGGAGATTCGGGTGTCCTCTTGGGTTTCTCTGGCTTCTCCTTGGTCGCCTCGTGGCTCAGCCACTCTGTATCAGACACCCCTTTCCCAACTGTAGTTTTGCCACACTGCATTCACTCATTATAGTTTGCTGTTTGGCTTCCTTCAGCTTTTAATGTGTTTGAGTTCAAGGTTTGATTTTATTAGTTGTGCAACCTATATTTAATATTGTTCAACTGTAGTTCACAGTTTAGTGCATTCTTATATTGCTCAGTTATATTCAGTGTATACTTGTCTGCTTCAATGTTAAATTTCCTTTTAATTTGGTATTCAATATGCATTGGCTTTCTTTGATGTTAGATTTCCATATAGTTCGGTATTCATTGCATTCGTTTTCAATAATTTCACATTTCACAAACCTCTCGTGTTTCACTTTCATTCGGTTACATTTTTAACAAGGTGTGATTTTCATGCCCTCTGATTTTTAATTTTAACCTCATCTTTCTTAACCATTGGCCTTTCGTTATAGTCACATGCTGTACATATTTGACTTTCCTTTGTTGAAGACTTTCAATAACGCTCCTTCTTTTCTCCAAGGTACGTGACCACTTTAACAATACTTTAATTGCTTAAGAATGAAAAGTTCATAGCATTCAGAGACTTTCCAAAACGTGTTTGTTGCTTTAAATAGACACACAACCACTCTGATACAATGTACAAGTCTCTTGTTTCTTTTAACAATAGCGGTTCACTTTGAAAGGCCCGCGATTGAAGTAACACTGGGTTTCTATACCATGAAAACTATCCATATCACTTTGAAGTCCTTTTCTGTAGCGCAATGGCCACAGACTTTGTTTTCCTTCCAGGGGGTCTTTTTCCACCCCTGAAACACTCTTGTGCTCTTGCAGCGCCACAGAAGAATGATCACTCCCTTCGATGTGAGGAAGGACAGCCCCTCATCTGGCCTCCTTCCTTTGCCTCGCCTCTGCCCCTCGGAGCTCCTGCTCCCACATTACACTCGCCAGGACCCTCAGCGTCTTCAGTCTCCTGTGTGCTTTACAGACTGCAGAACGGCTCACCACGGCACCCATCAGCATCTCTCTTCCCAGGTCTGACCTCACCTCTTTTATACACCTCTGTTGTGTAAAGGGGTTTGCAAGTGTGAGTCCTTTCTTTTAATTGCCTGACCATATTTTGGCTTATTAGTAATACATGACTGGTCTTTGCAATGGTACTCCTCTGAGGCCCTCTTTGTTTGTTTGTTTATTTTACTCTTCCTCACCTCATTGCAAAAGTGGTGTAGCTGCATGTCTGTTTGTATAATTCCTAGTTGTCCCTTCCTCGTCCCAGTACTGTCAAGTGTCCCATGTGGTAAAATGAGGGGAGCTGGTTTATAATAGCTCGTAAAGGTTGGGGGGAGGGTTAGGTTTGTCGTCCATAGGAAAAGGGGGGATACTGTGTCTCTCACAAGGGTTCCCCACTCCCAATCCTCAAGGGCCCTCCACCCAGGTGATCCTCCCCCAATTCCCCACACCCAGGGTCAGGATCCAAGAGCTATGGCCTTTCCCTGGCCACCTGCACAGAGGATGCAAGGGGAGTAGGAGTGAGAATACCCCCAGGTTTCTTACATACCCTTCCCCCAATGCGGGTTGGACCGAGGTGCTTCACAAGGAAACCAGGAGAGGAAGTGTGTGTTACCTTGCTCTCCACCTTTCCGGTGTTCCACTGGGAATGTGTATGGCTGAAGGTCCAAGAACCACTGCATTACTTGAGGGTTGGACTCCTTCCTCTGACTAATCCAAACTAGAGGAGAGTGTTCTGTCACTAAGCGAAACCTGTGACCTAAGAGGTAATACTTTATGTGAATTCTAGCCCATTTGATCGCTAGTGCCTCTAACTTAATGACTGAATAGTTTTTCTCTCGGGGAAGGAGCTTCCTGCTGATGTATAGGATGGGGTGTTCAAACCCATCATAGTTTTGTTACAGAACAGCTCCTAGTACCATTGCAGAAGTCTGAAGAATTAATTCTTTAGAAAAATCATCCACATCTAAAACGGGGCTTTGGCATCAGGTCTGTTTCAAGGTCTTATAACAGATTTCATCCTCTTCTTCCCACATGATCTTTTGGGGATCAGCATTTTTCAAATTGTCTGAATGTTTTACTAGAAAAATTTGGAATAAATCTGCGGTAGTGCCCGATTAGTCCCAAAAAGGCCCTTAGATCTTTTTGGAGGGATGTGTCCAGTATGGCCCCCACATTTTCTGTTTGTGGTTGGACAGTGGCATTACTCACAAAAAACCCCAGGTACTTAACTGCTGATTGGGATGGCTTGCACTTTCTTGGATTAGAGGTTAACCCAGCTTTTCTTAATACTCGCAGGATGTTATAAAGGTGGTACAAATGATCCTCCCAGGTTTTGCTATGTATCATAATGTCATCTATATAGACTCTGCAGAATTCAGAGGATGGATGTAAGATTTTATCCATGAGTCTCTGAAAGGTTGCCGGAGCACCATTATATCTCAAAAGGTAAGACTTTGAATTGAAACAACCCTATGGTAGTGACAAAGGCAGTTTTTTCCTCATCACGGCCATGTAAAGGAATTTACAAATATCCCTTAAGATTGAGTGTTGACAGGTATACAGCATTACCCAGCCGATCTACCAGATCATCAATAGAGTATCGGGTAAGCATTAAAAGCAGAGATGGCATTCAATTTGCGAAAATGTATACATAATCTCCAACTTCCATCGGGTTTGACCAACCAAGGGCTATTAGAAGGTTCAATGATGTTAGCCTCTGGCATGGTTTTGACTTCCTGAATTATGGTCTCTTTCCTAGACTCAGGTAAACAATAGAGTTTTAGATGTACAACTTTACCTGCAGGAGTGTGGATATGATGATAAATATCCTTCACTCTTCCCGGTTGATCCCGAAACACATAATTATACTGCAATATAAGCTCATATAGATCTTGTTTCTGATTTGTATTAAGGTCGGAGGAGATTAGGGCCTTACTTTTGGTGTCTTCGGGCGAGGCAAGACAATATTATGGCCAGAGATTCCATTGGATTTTCTTTCCACTCTATTAACAAATTAACAAGATAGATCTGTGATTTCAGGCGAAGATTAGGTTGTGATAGTCTATAATTACCTGAACCCGTTTGGTCCATTACCTCATATGGTCCATGCCATTTGGACACAAGTTTATTTTCTGAAGTGGGCAACAGGACGAGTACCTTTTTGACCTATGAAAAAGAACCTGAGGGAAACCTTTTTATCGTAACTGGTCTTTTTTCTGTTCTTGTGCCTTAGCCATGTGAGCCTGTACCAAATATCTTACAACCTTCATGTGCTCTTTTAACCTACTCGCAGTTTGAGAGGGGGCAATCAGAGCTGCCTCTCTCTCTCTTCCCAAGTTTCTCTCAACATATCCAGGACATCCCGTGGTTCTTGTATATAAAGGAGTTCAAACGGCGAAAATCCTGTTCAGGCCTGAGGGATTTTCTGAACTGCAAACAAGGCCCAGGGTATCATTTGATCCCAATGTTTGCCATCTTGTTCAACTAGCTTTCTGAGTATGGTCTTAAGAGTCTTGTTAAATCTTTCCACTAGGCTATCTAGTCTGGGGATGATATACCATTTTTCTAAGGGTAGCAATGTGTAATAATTCTTTAACATCCCCCATAAGCTCATGAAAGTCGAACCCAGATCTGTCAATATCTCCTTCGGAAACCCCACCCGGGAGAAAAAAGGGAGCAGGTGTTTCAAGATTTGCTGTATCGTGTTGGCTCTCAGTGGGGAGGTCTCCAGATAATGTGTGGCGTAATCTACAAGGACTCGGATGTATTTATTCCCCAGTTTAGAAGTCTTTTGAGGTCCGACAATATCTATACCATTCCTGGAAAACGGAACCTCAATTACTGGCGACGGATTCAAGGGAGCTGGTGACGGTATATGTGTGCTAGTTTTCTGGAAGACTGCACATGTTTGAATGAAGGTTTTAATGTCAGTGTAAATTCTGGGCCAATAGAACATATTCAATATATATATGTGCTTGAGTCTTGGATTGCCCCGGATTACCTCCTGTCAGATGGGAATGGGCTATCTAATGTACCACCCGCTTTTGTTTCTCGGGGACCACCAACTGAGTTTTTACTAGACCTTCCAAAGTGTTATCTCCTCTACAAAGAAGCCCAGATTTAAAAAAAGGGCCCCCTTTTCTCACGACCCTTGGGTTCCAAAGCTACAGGCAAGAATGCCTGAGCCAACAAGAAGGGTCATTTCTCAGAGCGAAGGCTAAATTGGGAAGTGTCTCGGCTCTTCCTCTGTAGGTTATCTAGGTTCAGTTTTGGGAGGGCCATCAGTTGTTTCGTCAGCCTCCTTAAAGCCTTGAGTCTCCCTGCCTGTGCTGTCCTCCCCATATTTTCCCTTAAGCTCAGGGAATACTGCTTTTTTCAAGCACACCTTGAGCAATCTTATCCCCTTAGTGAACCTGGAATGGATCCTTTCTGTGGTTTTGTAGTAAGACTTTAACATCAACTAGGCAGTCTGGGTCTATCACCCCCGCAAAAACATCAATCCCAAATCTCCATTCTAACCCTGACTTAGGCGCCAGGCTAATGTATGTATCGTGGGTGGAATCAATATTAAGTCAGTGGGTATCAGTCACTTCTCACCTCAGGGAATTAGGCCATCCCTGATGCTACAGATTTCAACCCCAAGAGAGCCTTTAGTGGCAACTGAGGGGCTGATGCTCTGGCACTTAGTCTCTCAAATTTTAGGGTCCCCCAACTTATACCAGTTGAGCCGCATCCTACTTCTGACACTATTTGTGAAGGCATCATGAAGGAGGACACTGACAACAGATTCAGAATTCAAAATAAACACTTTTATTAACTTAAATGTCAGGAGGGTTAAAAGCCTAACGTGCCCTATGCTATGGTGGGATTTCCCTACCTGAGTGAAACTTAAAAGTCTGAGTCAAAGATTTCAAGGTAATAGTCCATCTGTGTCCAAAACCTATCCCTGCCCTTGTTGGGAAGAAGAGACCATCTTCCCGCACCCCCAAGCGGTTTAGAATAAGGCAAAGACTGCAAGATATAATATAAGAGACCAGGGGGCAGTGGGGTGCTTTTAAAGGTTTCTACATGATCACAATATTGCATTCTTCATAGATATAGTGCACATGCAGGAATAAACACCATCTTAGATATTGGCAGCCATATTGGAACGTAAGGCCTAAACGCAGCACAGCAGCCAGCATCCCAGGCATAGGCTGTGAACATGCGGATTGGAATAGGTTGTATTCTGGGTATTGATGAGAAAGGCCAGAGCAACAGAGATCCATAAACCCTTCATTGTCATAAAATGTTGCCAACGTTCATGCTCTGCGAAGAATGTGGCCTGCAAGGCCACAGGAAGAGGGATGAGCATCTTTGTACGATACAATCCCATGAGAAGGAGGGCATGGACCTCCGACTGCCACCAGTCCCAATTCTAAGTTATAGCACCCAAATGCCCCAGCTTTAGGACCTCTGAATTCCAAGTTACCGGCCAGCCCCAGACCACTGATCATAAACCTGTTACACCCCTGATCGATCAAAAAGATCAGAAAACAGGGTTTTCCTGCCTTCACTTCTAAGTCAAGGGATTTGTGCTGCGAGGTGCATGGAGGGAAGACATTATAGCCCATAACGAGGTTGGATGATCTTGGAGAGGTGCCGGCCTGTCTGGCAGCAAGTGAAGTGTGTGAGTTAGTATGACCTCACCACTCCCCCCGGGCTCCTTCTGTTACGCTCACCTGGTTCCCACAGGGGCGTCGATCGGACCCGGACAGCTGCGGTCTCCACCAACGTGATGCGTAGTGAAGAGATGACAGTCTGGACTGGCCCACCTAATCTTGTCTGCTGGACTCGTAGAAGTATTCTCCTGCAAGTGGAGAAAGGGATTTAGCCACCCATAGACTTTAGTGATGGCCCCCAACAGTTCTTGTTCTCCCCACTAATCACATCCGATATTCCCTTTTGGTAACCTTACCTTATGTTTTTAAACGATGAGCTCTCCATCCTGCATGGCATGCAGAGGCACGTAGATACCAGTTACTTCACTGGGTTGAAGGTACTGGAGGAGTTCCGGAGTAATATTGACTCCAGTGTCTATAAAGTTCAAAGAGTTAAATATGTCCGATGTTCACTCTTGTTCCATTCCCTCGTTAGGTTGCAGCTGAGTCCAAAAGAATATTGCCTGGAGGCAGCTGATGGCGTTCAGGTAAGAGTCTGTATTACCAAACACTGTCCGGTAAAAGTTGCATGAGTTTAACTTACTGTTTTCTCTCCCTTTATAGGTGCGGCATAGGAAGATCCGGCGAATTGAAGAATAATACCTCCGGTAGTAAAGCAGGCAACCCTATGGTGGCAAAGAGATTGTAATTGTTGGTTTTCTCGGCTCACCTTGTTATTCCTTTTGTTTTCCCCCCAGGTGCTGGGTTTCGACGAAGAAAATGATGGAGGCAGCGCCGAGTCGAAAGATGCGGTGGACTGGTGAGTATAACGCGGCGCTGCTGCTGTCGAAGCGACGCGTGCTGAAATAATGTCCTTCCCAGGCTCGGAGATGTGCTGGGTCCGGAATCAGGTAAGGAATCAAATAATGTCTGTGATCTAACCTCTTCTCCTTTCTTTGCCTTTTGTCTAGGAGCTCCAGATTCGAGGCAGGCGTGGCAGAAGAGTGGATGCTGACTTGCAGGCACGGTGAGCGTCACGCTGCTGGATGCAGAATAACGCAAAGCATGGGCTGCTGTTTGGGCGTGGTTTAAATAGCCTGCAAAGTAGTCCCAGGTAAGAAGTTCCCCAGAACCACACCCGAGTGAAAAATAGTCCCTGTAATAAAATAGTCCCATCCAGGCCTCACGTTGGCTTGGACTCATTTGCAGCATGGTCTGCATAAGGTAAATTAAGTCTATGAGCCTGGTGCCTATGGCGCCAGTATCAAGACTGGCGCTATGGGCTACGGGACTTGCTAAGTAATCAGCTATGTCTTCGTCTTCACTCGATTGATAACTCTCCCCAATCACTTCCTCCTCACCTGAGTAGTCCAGTTTCTTCCGGCGGGTAAGTCCAATGTAAGGCTTCTTCTTTTTTGGAAGATATGGTCTACCTCGGAAGGAAGCCACCGTGACTCCCAGACAGAGAAAACCTGCGGTGACTCCCCTCCGCGATAGCCAGAGGGGAAAAAGCCACTGGAATGGCAAAAAAACCCTGGATCCAAGGTAGTCGTGAAGGCTGTGGAAGTCGTCTGCACTGTAGGAGGTTGAATGGGTCCTCCGCCAAGAACCCAGGAAATGTTAAGGTCGGCGTGTCTCAGCAGCTCGAGAAGATTAGATAGGGCGGTTAACAGGTAGGTAACCTCGGGGTGAAGGACAAGTGTGAACTGGAGAGTCCGGGAATAAGAGAGTCCTAGAGCGAATAAATTGCAGCAGAATCAGTACGGGAACAAAACACAGGAGAAGGCAAGCGGGAACCAGAGAAGGGGGGAAGAGCCCATACGAAACGGGAGGAGGAGAAAGACAAGAAGTGTACGGAAGGCGTAATAGTAAGGCAGAACAGTCAGGAGGGATACTAGCGCAAGCAACAAGGCGAGGAAAGAAACACAGTTGCAACGCGCCGAGCCGCCGGCAGCCGAGTGAGATATACGAATGGCGGCGGCCATCTTGAAAACAACTAGACCGAGTCTGGTAGGCGAGAAGGAACGTAACGGAACACTTCAATGGCGTCCTTGTTTCCACCTTCGCCACAAACGCCAGTCGCCGGCGGCAGTGACAGTATGCCCCCTCCGAAGGCTTCTCCCTCCCGGCCTTCCTGGATGTAGTCGGTGGAACTTGTGTAACAGTTGAGGAGAGTGGATGTGGAAATGCGGTTCCCAAGTGTCTTCTGAGGAGGGATACCCTTTCCAATGTATGAGATACTCAAGACGTCCCCGACGATAACGGGAGTCCCGTATCTGAGAAACTTCATATTCCTCAAAGGCCGGAACCGGCAAAGTCCATAGCTTGGGGGATGCTTGTTTCCGGGTATCTGGCACAAAGGGACGTAAGAGAGATGAGTGAAACACGGGGTGAATCCGCCTGAGTCCCTTTGGCAACTTGAGGCGGAAAGCCACAGGATTTATCTTTGAAGTTATCTCGAAGGGTCCAATGTAGCGGGGTGAAAGCTTAGAAGGCCGAACCCATCGAGGAAGGAACTTGGTGGACAGCATGACTTTGGAGCCCTTGTCCCAGTTAGGAACTTGACTCCGGTGTTTGTCGGTTTGCTCCTTATAATGTCTGCTAGCCTTAGAGAGGCTCTGACGGGCCGTGTTGTGGGCCTCCTTGATCTGCACAAGGGTGTTCTCTAAAGAAGGAATGTTAGTTTCCTCCCAGAAACTCGGAACTATGGACTGTGGGTGGTATCCGTAGGTACAAAAGAATGGGCTAATTCCTGTAGCCGTGTGGACCGCGTTGTTGTATGCAAATTCTGCTGTGGGAAGCAGGTCCACCCAATTGTCTTGCTGTTTGTTGATGAAACACCTTCAGTATTGCTCTAAGGTACCATTTAACCTCTCGGTTTGTCCATTTGTCTGGGGGTGAAACCCCGATGAAAGGGCTCTCTCAACGCCCAATGAATTGCACAGTGCTGACCAGAATCTGGAGGTATACTGACTGCCCCTGTCTGAAATTATCTTTTGAGGAAGGCCATGTAGCCTAAAAATGTCCTTGAGGAATACATCGGCCATGACCGAGGCAGACGGGATCTTTGTCAATGGTGAAAAATGTGCAAGTTTCGAGAAGGCGTCTACGGTTACCATTATGCAGGTACAGCCTCGGGAAACCGGTAACTCCACAATAAAATCCGTAGAAATGCATTTCCAGGGACCATGTGGGACTGGTTCCTGTTGCCACAGCCCCATAGGTTTCGAGGTGGTATATTTGCTTTGTAAGCACACCATACAGGATTTGACATAGGCTTGAGCGTCGGCCTTCATGTTGGGCCAGATGAAAGCTCTTTGGAGAAGTTCCAGAGTGCCTCGTACTCCTCGATGACCTGCAGTCCTGGAATCGTGGCACCACTGAGTGACTCGTCTTCTGAGATTACTGGAAGGAATAAACAGTCTTCCGTGGATAAAGTGCAACCCGTCCTTAGTGGTGGCTGGTTGATTTCCCATATTGAGAGTGGGTTCTTGGAGGTAGGCTCCTCGTACTTCTTCCAAGAAGTTAGACACTGTCGATATGATCCGGGTACGAGGGAACATAAGCTCCTTTCTGTAAGGGAAAGTAACATCGTCTTTGCGGGAGAGAGCATCGGCAACTAGATTTTTAGAGCCAGGGATGAATGTGATGACAAAATCAAACTGGGCGAAAAAATGAGCCCATCTGGCCTGACGGGTGTTATAACACTCTTGCTGCTTGAGTATTTGCAGATTTTTATGGTCTGTTCGTATCTGGAACGGGTGTAGGCTCCCTTGGAGCAAATGCCTCCACTCCACACAAGCCAACTTCATAGCAAGTAATTCCTTTTCTATGACTGAGTAGTTGTGTTGGCTAGGATTCAAGGTCTTGGAGAAGTATGCCACCGGATGCTCGAGGTCCTTGACTCTCTGAAGAAGAACAGCCCCTACGGCTGCTGCAGGAGCGTCAGTCTCCAGAATAAAGGGTAGTAGTTGATCTGGTTGTTTCAAGATAGGAGCTGAACAGAACTTTTTCTTTAAGCTGAGGAAGCTTTCTTCAGCCTCATTTGACCAGACGAAAAGACCTGTGGATTTCTTGAGAAGGGATGTAATGGGAAGAGTGAGTAAGGAAAACCTCGGAATGAACTTCCGATAGAAATTTGACAGCCCCAAAAAACGTTGAATGTCCTTAACTGAAGAAGGCGACGGCCATGACAAGATGGCATCTACCTTCCTTGGGTCCATAGTAACCCCTTTGTCGGATAGGATGAATCCCAAGTATGGCAACGAGGATCGAGCAAATGCACATTTCTCAGGTTTTACCAGAAGACTGTGATGTTGTAGTCTACGCAGAACTTCCTTGACATGTAGGGTATGTTCCTCCTGGCTCTGTGAGAAGACTAAAATGTCATCCAGGTAAACCACTGTGTTAAGGTTCAGAAGGTCGGAAAACAATCGGTCCATGAATCTCTGGAAAATGGAAGGTGCATTTACTAGGCCAAACGGCATGACTTGATATTCAAACAAACCATAGGGAGTGCGAAACGCCGTCTTCCATTCATCTCCTGTTCTTATGCGGAGTAGATGAAATGCATTCCGTAGATCAAGTTTAGTAAACACAACAGAGCCTTGGACAGCCTCTAGAATCTCTGATATAATGGGCATAGGGTACCGATCCTTTATGGTCACTCTGTTTAGCCCCCGATAGTCGATACAGGGCCGCAACTCCTTAGTATCCCGTTTGGGTATGAAAAATAAAGAGGCCCCAGCGGGGGATTTGGAAGGTCTTATGAGTCCATTTGCTAAATTATCATCAAGGTACCTTCGGAGCACCGCCTTTTCCGATACAGAGAGGGAATACATCCTCCCAAAGGGGACCAATGCCTGTGGTACTAGGTCAATACCACAATCCTCTGGGCGATGTGGAGGAAGTTCGATGGGGGTCTGCTCCTGAAAGACTTCTGTGAATTTGGAAAAACGTTCCGGTATGCAATGGATGGAACTGCTTTCGACAGCAGACATGGTCTTTACAGTTGCGAATGTTGGTTCCGGAAGGCATTCTCGGAGGCAGAAAGCGGAATGAAAACTCAGTAGATTCTTAGACCAATCCACGATGGGTTGTGTTTCCTGAGCCAGCCTATTCCTAAGATGACCGGGAAGTGGGCCGCCCGTATAATGTCAAACTTTATGAATTCAGAATGCTGGTGAATGGATACCTGAATCTCCTCGGTGGTGTGAGTAATGAGTCCCGAACATAGGGGTGTACCATCCACTCCTTCAACCTTTTGGTCCTCTTTTTTTTCAATCCTCAGCAGACCCACCTTATCAGCCCAAAAGGTGTCAAGGAAGTTACCAGCCGCCCCACAGTCCAGTAGAGCCTGCGTCTCTACTTCTCTCTTCCGGAAGCGGAGTTTAATGGCGATAACCATGAGACGCAAATCTTCGCTCATCTGAGATGAGGCCACAGAAAGTGTAGTGTAGGAACAAGGTGTAGCCCCTCGATAGTCTGTTCCACTGACTACCGAGGGCGGTCGTTTCCCGATCTCCTTGGGGGCACATCGGGACAGTCTCTCAGCAGATGGTTGGCGGCTCCACAATATAAACAAAGATTTCCTTCTCGTCTCCTCTTCTTTTCTTTGGCAGTCAACGAAGATCTGGTGGTTCCGACCTGCATGGGTTCATCTCTGGCGGGACGCGATACAGGTGAGGAGGCTGACGGGGGTGTTTCCAAGAAAGGATGTGGACCTCGAGCCTTCTTCCTTTCGTTTCTCCGTTCCGTCAGGCGGAAATCGATTCTTAGAACTGCAGTCTGAAGATCTAAAAAGGTTCCTGGGCGCGGGATCCGGGCAAGCTCATCCTTGAGCTCCTCTCCCAAGCCCCTGCGGAATATGGTATACTGGGCCTGCTCTTGCCAACCAGCCTCTGCAGCGAGCTTCTTGAAAGTGGAGATATAGGATAGTAAGTCGGTACTCCCTTGTCGCACATCCAGCAGGTCTTCGCTAGCCACGTGTGAGCTTTCGGTTCGCAAAAAGGTATGTAGTACTAGTTCCTTAAAGGCCGCATAGTCCTGCAAAACTGGGTCTGATAGGGATACCAATGGAGTAGCCCATGACAAGGCGTTTCCCGTCATGTGCGTAATCATGAAACCCACCTTGGAATGATCTGTGGAAAAGGCATTTCTGCGGAAGGTGAAATGAATATTACAGGCTTCCAGGAATTCCTTAACCTTTCTTTCCGAGCCATCGAATTTACCCGACACTAGGGGTAGTGGGGGTAAATCAGTTGTCTGTTGTTCTCTTGCAGCTACTCTTAGTTGGAGCGCCACGTTGTCAGCCTTTAGTGTTTGGACTTCTGCGTTGAGGGTTTGGACAGCCGTCACCAGCTCTTGCAGTTGTTGTGGCGTGGCCATGTCTTCTTTCGGGCGTTGCAAGCTATCAAGACTGGCGCTATGGGCTACGGGACTTGCTAAGTAATCAGCTATGTCTTCGTCTTCACTCGATTGATAACTCTCCCCAATCACTTCCTCCTCACCTGAATAGTCCAGTTTCTTCCGGCGGGTAAGTCCAATGTAAGGCTTCTTCTTTTTTGGAAGATATGGTCTACCTCGGAAGGAAGCCACCGTGACTCCCAGACAGAGAAAACCCGCGGTGACTCCCCTCCGCGATAGCCAGAGGGGAAAAAGCCACTGGAATGGCAAAAAACCCCTGGATCCAAGGTAGTCGTGAAGGCTGTGGAAGTCGTCTACACTGTAGGAGGTTGAATGGGTCCTCCGCCAAGAACCCAGGAAATGGTAAGGTCGGCGTGTCTCAGCAGCTCGAGAAGATTAGATAGGGCGATTAACAGGTAGGTAACCTCGGGGTGAAGGACAAGTGTGAACTGGAGTGTCCGGGAATTAGAGAGTCCTAGAGCAAATAAATTGCAGCAGAATCAGCACGGGAACAAAACACAGGAGAAGGCAAGCGGGAACCAGAGAAGGGGGGAAGAGCCCATACGAAACGGGAGGAGGAGAAAGACAAGAAGTATACGGAAGGCGTAATAGTAAGGCAGAACAGTCAGGAGGGATACTAGCGCAAGCAACAAGGCGAGGAAAGAAACAGTTGCAACGCGCCGAGCCGCCGGCAGCCGAGTGAGATATACGAATGGCGGCGGCCATCTTGAAAACAACTAGACCGAGTCTGGTAGGCGAGAAGGAACGTAACGGAACACTTCAATGGCGTCCTTGTTTCCACCTTCGCCACAAACACCAGTCGCCGGCGGCAGTGACAGCCAGGACGGATTTCTATGATGAGCCTGGCGCCTAAGGCACCAGGACTGAATCCAAACAGCCCCCAGCCGGGGCTGTTGGGGTTTTAATGAGTATCTGGATGCCTGCTCCCGGGGCTGATGGACTCGATCTGGATGCCCGGGGGTAGGCATCATGACAGCACCCCCCCCCCAGCCCCCTCCTAAAGTTGTTCTTCCCCTTGGCCCTGGCTTGTCTGGGAAGTCCCGATGGAATTCATTCACCAATCGAGGAGCATGAACGTGGTCACTAGGTTCCCATGACCTTTCTTGTGGTCCGTAACCCTTCCAGTCGATTAAATAAAAAAGTCTTGATTTAACCATTTTAGAGTCCAGGATGTTTTTTACCTCGAATTCAGGTTCTCCATCTATTAGGATGGGGTCAGGTGGTTTGGTTAATCTTGTCCCAGGTTGAACTGGTTTTAGAAGTGAAACATGAAAGACAGGATGAATCCGCATATTCGAGGGTAATTCTAATTTGACAGCCACCGGGTTGATAATGGCCTTAATGGTGTAAGGTCCCAAATATCTAGGATTAAAAGTCTGAATTCCTTTCAGAGGAATATGTCTTGTAGCCAGCCAAATTTGGTCTCCAATTCGATATGGTGGGGTCTCACTTCTATGTTGATCAGCATTTTTCTTGTATTTCTCTTTTGCATGTTTCAAATGTTTTGTAGAATGCAGATGAGTTACTGCCGGCATTTCTAAATGCTGGGGCGACATCGAGTTCTGAGGTTCGAGGATGATGTCCATATATGGTATAAAAGGAGCTTTGTCCGGTTCCTGAATGTACAGAGTTATTGTATGCGTATTCAGAAATCCATAAAATGTCCTTCCAATTACCTTCGGTTTGGTGGAGCATACAACGTAGGTATTGTTCAAGAGTCTGGTTGGTTCTCTCCGTCTGACCATCGGTTTGGGGATGGTGACTGGTTGATAACCTTACGTCGATTTGTGCCAATTGACAACACTTCTGCCAAAATTGTGAAATGAACTGAATACCTCGGTCAGAGATCAATAAGGAAGGAAATCCATGTATTCGAACAATATTTTGGAGAAATTCCTTGACCAAGATTGAAACAGAAGGTAATCCTTTTAAAGGAATAAAGTGGGCCATCTTGGAAAAAAGATCCACAATAACTAGAATGGTGTTGAATCCATTACATGGCGGTAGACCTGTAATAAAATCTAAAGACAAAGTGTGCCATGGTGTGGGTGGAATATCTAAAGGTTGTAAAAGATCATCTGGTTTCTTCTTTTGGCTTTTGTTCTGGGCGCAGATGCCACAAGACAGTACAAATGACTTTACATCTTTTCGCCAGGTGGGCCACCAGAATTGTCTTTTAATTTTAGCTTCAGTTTTTGCAATACCTGGGTGCCCTTCCATCAGAGCTTCATGGTAATTGGAGATGACTTGTTCTTGTAGTTCCTTGTGTGGTAGAAATAGACGCCCTTGATAGTAAGGTAGGTCATTGACAACTGAATAATCTTGGCCCTTTTTAACCCAGTCCTGCAGGGCTGCTGAATCAAAAAGTTGTTGGATCTTTAAATAAATATCTTCTAAGGTCTGTAGAGTAATTATCCTAAGAATTCTTTGTTCAGGAATTTTATAGGCACCGGTTCCGGGTTCAAATATGCTCCTCCCATCCCGATTCGGGATAAAGCGTCTGCCTTACCATTCTTACAACCTGGTCGGTAAGTGATCACAAAATTGAATTCGGCAAGGAATAAGGCCCATCGAAGTTGACGTGATGATTGGGCCTTGGCTGTTTTTAAATACTGCAAGTTCCTGTGATCGGTGATTACAGTAATGGTATGCCTGGCACCGAGAAGATAATGCCGCCAAGCCTTGAAGGCGGATTTGATGGCTAACAACTCTTTATCGGTAACCGCATAGTTTAATTCGGGGGCTGAGAATTTTCTGGACCAAAATACTACTGGATGAAGTTGACCGGTTTCTGGATCCATCTGGGACAAGACAGTCCCCATGGCTAAACTGGATGCATCGGTTTCAACTATGTATGGGAGCTCGGGGCGTGGATGCTTTAAGACAGGTGCCGACGTGAATTTCAATTTCAGTTCTTGGAAGGCTTTTTCAGCCTCTTCGGTCCACAAGAAGCGTTTTTTTTTCTCGCAACAGTGCTGTGATGGGGTGTAGAAATTAGCAAATCCAAGCATGCTTTGCACCACTTTAACTGAACTGGGTGATGGCCACTTGAGAATTGCTTCCACCTTTCGAGAGTCCATTCGGACTCCTTTTGGAGTCAGGATAAATCCAAGGAATTCAACTTCTGTAGCATGAAAAACACATTTTTCCAATTTTGCATATAACTTGTACTGGCGTAGTTTCTCAAGGACTGCACGAATGTGCTTAACATGGTCTGATTCTGAGGAGGAGTACACTAGAATATCGTCTATGTATACGACAACACAGACGTCAATGAGTTCGCGAAGGACATCGTTCATAAAATACTGGAAGGCTGCTGGTGCATTGCACAACCTGAAGGGCATCACCTGATATTCGAATAATCCGTACTTGGTGCGAAAAGCAGTCTTCCATTCGTCGCCCTTCTTTACACGTACCAGATGATATGCCCCTCGGAGATCTAATTTAGTGTAGATGCAAGCATCCTTTACTTGGTCTAGTAGTTCGGGGATCAGAGGCAATGGATATCGGTTCTTCACCATGATCTGGTTTGATGCGCGGTAGTCTATGCACGTTCTGAGGTCACCTTCCTTTTTGGGCACGAAGAATAAAGCTGAAGATGCAGGGGACTTAGATAGACGAATGAAGGCATTAGCAAGGTATTGGTCCAAGTATTGTCGTAGGTGACGGTTTTCGGGTTCCGTAAGGGCGTAGATTCTACTGCATGGAGGTTGTGCACTGGGTATGAATTTGATTTGACAATCGTATGATCTATGAGGTGGTAAGGTGTTTGCCTGTTCTTTTTGGAAAACATCCTGGAATTCTTGATATTCCTGAGGTAACTGCATGACTGGATTAGCAACTGTGGCCAGGCTTTTGTTCAAGATTTTTTCCAGGTAACGGGTGTGTGCACACTCCGGGAAGGTTACTCTCTTCTCTCACCAATCAATACAAGAATTATGTGTTTCCAACCAAGGTATCCCCAGTATTATCTGGAACTGCGGGGCTTTGATTAAGTCAAACACAATAGTCTCTCGATGCCCATCTTGACCCAACAGTGTCATCTCTGTGGTGGAATGAGTTACAGGCCCAGAGGCAATTTCAGTTCCATTGACTGTGGTGATAACATCCGAAGTGGTCTTTTTGCAGAGGGGTAGATTCATCCTAGAAGCCAATTCGTGGTCCACATAGTTTCCTACGGCCCCGCTATCAATGTATGCCCTAACTGCGTGCATACGTGATGGCTGCCTTGGATCAATAAGGACCATTGGTATGATTAGGTGCAAGGTCTGAGTGTCCTTCTTTAAGCTCGGCAAGCGGACCTCTACGCTTGTCAGGCGTGGTCGTTTCCCGAATCAGGCTCTGTTTGATTTTTATCAGCAACTCCGACTACTTTCTTGGATGGTTTTATAGAGCAATCTCGTAGAAAATGTCCTGAGGCCCCACAGTACAGACATAACTGCATCTGTCGTCTCCTTTCTCTTTCTTTTTGAGTTAAGGGTCCCTTAACCCCCCCCCCCCGATCTGCATTGGTTCTGATGCATCTGTTCCTTTGGGAGTAACATTGGGTTTAACCAATACCCGATTCTCGAACTTAGCTCGATCAGCTTTTCTTTTCTGAAGTCGGTGGTCTAGCTGGACCACTAAGTCTATATATTCTGCGCAATCCTGAGGTGGGTTCACAACTTGGGCCAAGACATCTTTGAGTTCACCCCGAAGTCCACGATGAAATAATGTAATTCGCTTTACCTCTGGCCATCCGGTTTCCACCACCAACCTATTGAAGGTTGCGATATAAGTTAGCAGGTCCTGGTTTCCTTGTCGTAGGGATAGAAGTTTGTTATCCAGGGCCTGTCCCTGTGAATGTCTGGCGAATAATCTTTCCATGCTCAATTGAAAACCCTGAAAATCCAGAAGAAGAGGGTCATCCTGGTTGACTCATGGAATTGACCAATCCGCTACGCTGCCACTAAGGTATGACAGTACAAAGGCTACTTTGGCTTGGTCGTTTGGAAAAGCTCCTGGTCTGCATAAAAAGTGCAAGCGGCATTGGTTCATGAACACGGCAAACCTTTTCGGGTCCCCAACAAAGCGTTCGGGTGGAGCTAAAGGAATGCTCCCTGGTAGAGCCACTTTCACAGGGCTGCTCGATGAAACAGGGGTTGAATTCCCCCCAAGTCCAGGTAGTGGTGTTTGCCCAGCTTGGTTTTGCAGCAGTTGTCTGGCAAGATCATCAGTGCGCTCCTTTGACACAGTCAGTTCTCTCCTGAGGGCATTAGTTTCTTGGCGCGCGGAGTGCACTTCTGCCCTAAATTCTCCTAACAATTGGGCTAGTTGGTCGGTTTCTGAGGTCTCCATTACGCCCGGGTGGGGATTTGTAGATAGGCTTTGCATTCTGTTACACTCACCTGGTTCCCACAGGGGCGTCGATCGGACCCGGACAGCTGCAGTCTCCACCAACGTGATGCGTAGTGAAGAGATGACAGTCTGGACTGGCCCGCCTAATCTTGTCTGCTGGATTCGTAGAAGTATTCTCCTGCAAGTGGAGAAAGGGATTTAGCCACCCGTGGACTTTAGTGATGGCCCCCCAACAGTTCTCGTTCTCCCCACTAATCACCTCTGATATTCCCTTTTGGTAACCTCACCTTATGTTTTTAAATGATGAGCTCTCCATCCTGCATGGCATGCAGGGGCGCGTAAATACCAGTTACTTCACTGGGTTGAAGGTACTGGAGGAGTTCCGGAGGAATATTGACTCCAGTGTCTATAAAGTTCAAAGAGTTCAATATGTCTGATGTTCACTCTTGTTCCATTCCCTCGTTAGGTTGCAGCTGGGTCCAAAAGAATATTGCCTGGAGGCAGCTGATGGCGTTCAGGTAAGAGTCTGTATTACCAAACCCTGTCCGGTAAAAGTTGCATGAGTTTAACTTACTGTTTTCTCTCCCTTTATAGGTGTGCATAGGAAGATGCGGCGAATTGAAGAATAATACCTCCGGTAGTAAAGCAGGTAAGCCTATGGTGGCAAAGAGATTGTCCTTGTTGGTTTTCTCGGCTCACCTTGTTATTCCTTTTGTTTTCCCCCCCAGGTGCTGGGTTTCGACGAAGAAAATGATGGAGGCAGCGCCGAGCCGAAAGATGCGGTGGACTGGTGAGTATAACGCGGCGCTGCTGCTGGCGAAGCGACGCGTGCTGAAATAATGTCCTTTCCAGGCTCGGAGATGTGCTGGGTCCGGAATCAGGTAAGGAATCAAATAATGTCTGTGATCTAACCTCTTCTCCTTTCTTTGCCTTTTGTCTAGGAGCTCCGGATTCGAGGCGGGCGTGGCAGAAGACTGGATGCTGACTTGCAGACACGGTGAGCGTCACGCTGCTGGATGCAGAATAACGCAAAGCATGGGCTGCTGTTCGGGCATGGTTTAAATAGCCTGCAAAGTAGTCCCAGGTAAGAAGTTCCCCAGAACCACACCAGAGTGAAAAATAATAAAATGGTCCCATCCAGGCCTCACGTTGGCTTGGACTCATTTGCAGCATGGTCTGCATAAGGTAAGTAAAGTCTATGAGCCTGGCGCCATACTGATTTCTATGATGAGCCTGGCGCTAGGACTGAATCCGAACAGCCCCCTGCCGGGGCTGTTGGGGTTTTAATGAGTATCTGGATGCCTGCTCCCGGGGCTGATGGACTCGATCCGGATGCCCGGGGGACGGCATCATGACACCTTCCTGCTCATACCAGGTGCACTGTTACATAGAGATGTGTTGTTTAGTTTGCAAATAATTGCCAATTACCCAGCTTGTGAGAGGAACACAAACACAATACGGAAAAGGCTGTGAAAGGTATCATAAATAGCATGGGATTCTGAACCAGACCACCCCTGGCCATGATGAGTAGAGCAGCTCTGATTAAGATGGTAGTCCTGCCCAGAATGCTACACTTCTTTGTAAAAATCCTGTACGTGATCCCCAAGCATTTCTTTGCCAAACTCCATAGCTTGTGTAGGGGGTTCATATGGCACTATTCCAGGAACAGGGTGGCCCTCTGGAAACTGCAAAACTTGTGTGACGGGGGGGCATAAACCTGCCGAATTTTGAGTTATACTACTTGGCGGGACAGCTGCAATATGTGGTCAGGTGGTTGTCTGATGAAGAAACGGCTGAAAATAGGCTGTTGGGTAAAGGCCCCGCTCCCTTCTTCCTTAGAGAGACAGTGTGGTTGCCTAAACCAAGGTTACTAGGAATGGTGAGACTGTTGGTGCTTGGCTGGGACGTGTGGCATAGAGAATGGCAAATTATGGGGACTCCGGCCCCATTCTCCCTGCAGGTACCGTTAGTGGCGCTACTTGGGGAGGACTCCCAAATGACAACAGGAATCCGTAGATACTGGGAACCATCGGGCCTGGCTACCCTTGGGGACATATGGCAGGAAGGGGTGGCAGTAGACTTTCAGAGGCTAATGGAGGACACTGGAGTGCACGTAGGCCAACACATCACTTATTCTAGAATTATCAAACGGGTACGAGAAAGGTGGCCGGAGGCAGTGCTCGCGGAACAACCCGATGCAACCATCGAGATGATGTATGACATCTCGGAGGGTGGGCATGAGATATTTCGCCTATATGAGCTATTGGGGACTAGGTGGGGGAAGGAGCTGCTTCAACTAAGACAAGACTGGGAAGAGGAGGTGGGAGAACCCATGTCGGATGGACAATTGGACAGAGCCCAAAGGTACCATAAGAAGGTGTCCCGAAATGCGAGGCTTCAGCAGATACAATTATATATGATTTCCAATGCAGAAGTTACCTGTTCAGTATTTTCCGATCTGTTATCAAAATATTGTTCAGACCACTCTAATTCAGACAACTTAGTCTGAAAAATGAATTTCGTTTAAGCGGATACAATGTTTTAAAGTGCTTCCATTGCGTCTATTAAACACCTTATACCAGGATGCTCAAGCTTTAATAGTGATGTGTGCTTCCATACTGTGTTCATGTGAGAAGTATCAAAAGACCAGTCAATTAGATACATGTTTTGACCTTTCCGAGTTGGAATTTTAGTTTGTTGGACTGCAAGTAATTGGTGTGGACCTAGTACAGGGCCTATTCCTAAAAAGAGTGCAATGCAAAATATGTAATACTTGTGTTATTATCAGAAACACATTAATTTACGCATTGTTAAAATATGCCATGGATGTTGTACCTTGGATGTAATGGCAACAATTACACGTGACCCCCAATCGTTCGTATGTCTTCTTTTATGTGTATTTTCAATTCTGAAGCCCAAAGATAAATCTTGTATTGACAGCACCAGTGTTGCAACAATCTTTCCCTTGAAAAAGACCAAACGTCGTCCAAACACGTGTCGGCAAAGATTGTGCTAATTTAAGCAGATAATTCTGATCAAAACAAGGACTGCAAACTGCAATTTGATTGTTCTTCTAAAGAACCTATGTGGCAGCACATCTTCATGTAACGACAGCTAGTGTTGTATTTTCTAAATTAGGTTGGGGTAACCTATCAGTTCCATTGGATTGCAGAAGTCAACATTCTCATAGATTGTACGTTGACCTTTTACCCACGCGCACATCTACCTGGCACCCCATACTCTCATCTTCCGGCCTATGTATAGGGTCTCACCAACCAGCCGCGTGGGTCTCTATTGTATGTCATTATGTAACTGATGACGCTATGTACCTCGTGCTGCTCATGCAGATTTTACGGGAACGTTCCGCTGCAGCAGAGTTCTTTGTTGGCGCTTTCCATTTTGGGTAGAAATAAACCTTGTTATCCTTGCAAGGGGTGTATTGTGCCTTCTTCCCTAGTGGGTTGTATTTTTCTGGTGTGAGCGTCTAGGGGCTTTCCTACACCCTCACAACTAGAACAAACAAATGTGTAAGGATATCAAAGTCAAAAGAAAGTGTTTAACTTAAAGGTCTGAGCTTCTTCCAGCTCACAACTTTCTCTCAGCTCCCCTTAACCAAGCATAATAAAGTTCCATAGAAAAAAGACTTAAAGTTGACCTTTTTCCAGTTCAAGACAATATAGTTCAGAACCAATCCTGGCGTTATCTTCCCCAAGTTTCAAGTAACACAAATCCAAAACAAAGAGGTCTTGAGACTCCGCTCCCAAGACGACACTTGTACTCCTTCAAGTCTCAGGGTTCTCTTCCCCAATACTTCACTGTCTGACACACGTTCCTTGGTACTTGCTTCTGTGCATCAAGTTTTCTTCAGCGATTGTACTCTTGGGTTTCTCTGGATTCTCCCTGGTCGCCTCGTGGCACCGCCACTCTGTGTCAGACACCCCTTTCCAATCTGTAGTTTTGCCACACTGAATATACTCATTAAAGTTCGCTGTTTGGCCTCCTTCAGCTTTTCATGTGTCTGAGTTCAAGGTTTGTTTTAATTCTTTGTGCAACCTATCTTTAGTATTGTTCAATTGTAGTTCAAGGTTCAATGCATTCTTATGTTGCTCAGTTATATTTGGTATTCAGTGTATACTTGTTGGTTTCAATGTTACATTTCCCTTTAGTTTGGTATTCAATATGCATTGGCTTTCTTCAATGTTAGGTTTCTATATAGTTTCGTATTTAATGTGCATTAGTTTTCAATAATTTCACATTTCACAAACTTCACGTGTTTCACTTTCATTCAGTTAAATTGTTAACAAGGTGTGATTTTCTGGCGCTCCAATTTTAATTTGAGCCTCATTCATCTTTCTTAACCATTGACTTTTGTTATAGTCACATGTTGTAAATATTTCACTTTCCTTAGTTGATGACTTTTGATAGCGTTCCTTCTTTTCTCCATGGTACGCAACCACTTTAAAAAGACTTTAATTGCTTAAGAATGAAAAATTCATAGCGTTCGGAGACTTTCGAAAACGTGCTTGTTGTTTTAAATAGACATGCAACCACTCCAAAACAATGTACAAGTGTCTTGTTTCAATTTGCAATAGCAGTTCACTTTGTAAGGCACCCGATTGAAGTTCCACTGGGTTTCTCTACCTTGGAAACTCGCTGGCTTACTTTAAAGTCCTGTTCTGTAGTGTGCTGGCCCCAGACTTCACGGTTTCATTCCAGGGGGGTCTTTCTACGTCCCTCAGACACTCTCATGCTCTCACAGAGCCACAGGAGAACAAGCACTCCCTTCGATGGGATGGAGGACATCCCCTCATCTGGCCTCCTTCCCTCACTTTGCTTCTGCCCCACGGAGCTCCTGCTCCCACATCACACTCACCTGGACCCTCAGCGTCTTCAGTCCCTGGTGTGCTTCTCAGGCTGCAGAACGGCTCAACACGGCTCCCATCAGCGTCTCTCTTCAGATGTCTGACCTCATCTCTTTTATACACCTGTGTTGTGTAAAGGGATTGCAGGTGTGAGTCCTTTATTTTTATTGCCTGACCGTAGTTAGGTTTATTAGTAAGACATGCCTGGTCTTTGCAATGGTACTCCTCTGAAGCCCTCTTCCTCGTCTCATTACCAAAATGGTGTAGCTGCACGTTGGTGTGTATAACTCCTAGTTGCCTCTTCCTCGTCCCAGTACTGTCAAGTGTCCCATGTGGGAAAATTAGGGGAGCTGGTTTATAATAGCCATAAACGTTGGGGGAGGGTTAGGTTTGTCGTCCATAGGAAAAGCGGGATACCATGTCTCGCCCAAGGGTTCCCCACTTCCAATCCTCAAGGACCCTCAACCCAGGTGATGTTCCCGCGCTTCCCCACCCCCAGGGTCAGGATGCAAGAGTGGTTGCCTTTCCCTGGCCACATGTGCAGAGGATCCAAGGGGAGTAGGAGTGAGAATACCCTCAGGTTTTTCACAGAACTGTGAAGGTATCATGAGTCAGACACAGACAACAAGTTCACATTTTCTCAACAAAGTTTTATTTAACTTAAAATGCAGGGTGGAATAATGCCCAGCTTGCCCTGTGCTAAGGTGGGATTTCTCTACCTAAAGAAAACTAATAACGGTCTACTTCAGAAAGTCCAAAGTAAACCTTCTGTTTGTGTCTTAAACCTATACCTTCCCTCACAAGTAACTGCATACAATATGTAGGGATGTCAGCATCAAAAAGGAATAGTGTTCAAAGTAAAGATCAGAGCTTCTTATAGCTCTTTGGCTTGTAATCCGCTCCCCTTCTCCAAGTTCAAAATAGTTAATCAAACACAGGGGGTTCCTTCCCCAAGTTGAAATCTTCCAGCTTTCAGACAAACACTTGACTTTAATATCAGAACAAGGTCTTTGCACAACACAAGCTTCTTTATAGGTGTTTCAGTGGCTTTTTCATTCAAGGACCCCCGGTCTAAGTGCAGTTGTCGGACCACATGTTCCACCCATTGCAGGCCACACAACCGGTACCCTTCGTGGACTGCTTTTCCATTAATACCAGTCCACCGCTTCTCCTCAGCAGTTAGGTTTGCCTCAGTCTCATGGGTCACACTTTCCTAAAATTGTATTGTGTCTTGTTAAATCACTTGGCTTTACACTTGTTACACCTTCTTATGTTTCCTTGGCTCTTGCCAATCCCTGTTTCCTTATGATATACAGTTCTTTGCACTTTCTTGGCTGTGGCCAATGTTGGGTTTCTCATATCCTGCATAACACTCTTTCTGCTCTCTTGGCTTTGCTTACACTGGTTCCACTAAATGCAGTACATTATTTTAATGCAGTTCAAAACATTCCTCTCAATACGGGTCACACTCTTTCTTTTGCTTCTCTCAATATGCCGGAGTGGTCCCAACTTGCTTTCATTTCGTTCGGTATTCAAAATACTTTGCTTTCAGTTTGTTCGATATTCAAAAATGCCTCCAATCGAAGGACGGACACAGGACAATCTGCAGCAGTTTACGAGCAGAGCAGAGTAGTTGTTTGTGGGCTGTGTTACACTGTACCTGGCTTTTTAATTCACAATGCTGTGATACAAAAGACGTTGGTGGCGCAAAGGATGGACAAAGGACAGTTTGCAGCAGTCTGCTGCAGTTCCACGGCAGAACGGTGTGCCCGATTCACATTTTCTTGTCCACTGTGGCCAGTGTTCTTGGCAGTGTTCAATTTTTTTTGCTGTGGAGCGAGGACCAAGCAACCTTTCCCACTGTGCCTCGTGAGTTACCTATTATCTCTACTATTTGTCTCTGCTATTTGTTTTGGTGTGTTCTGAACAGTCTTGCCGACTAGCGTTGTTGACTTTGAAGTGAAGCGAAGTCTGTCAGCCATAAATGGCTACCCACTGTAAGGAACTCGGGGTGGCAACAGTAAAGACAGACACAAGTGATTACAGTTCAAGGGTGTTTATTAAACGGTATAAATGGGTGAGAAAAACGCCTAATCTAAACCTAAATCTAAGATGGGGGCAATCCATGACCATCAAATAATAAGGCAGTCCTAGTGGCATCTTCAAATAAAAAGGGCCTATACTAAAAAAAAGATTGCCAATCCTTCCCGCTAAGCAGGACTAAAGTCGAGGGTACATGCGGGTGGACGGAGTCTACCAACTCTTCTCAGAGGGTGGACTCAGTCCCCCCAGCAAAAATGAGAAACGCTGAGTGTCTTCTTTGAATTTATGAATTCAAGCCGACCTCAGGGATCATCAGGTTTGAAGGCCGGACACTTCACCACTGAACTATATAACCTGATGAAAAATAGTTCCAGGAAAAACATTTGTATTGGTTCTTGGCGTTTAAAATATGCACACCTTTTAACGTTTTCAAAAACACTATTAGAAAAAAATATCCTCTCTTGGTTTTGTGTTTGTGTGGATTTTATGAAGGGGAAATGTCATTCGTCCTGTGCAATGTGGATGGTTAGGCAAAGCCAATTTAATGAAATCTGCATATTTCAGCTTGATATGAATTTTTGGCGATATCACATCCCATTGCGTTTGTTGACGAGTCCCCCCACTTTTTTATTTTTACGACTTGACCCCTGCTGCTAAGTTACAAAATAGTGTGGGATAATGTTCATCAGAGAAGAGTGTTCACAAAATGATAAGTCGGATGGTCTAACTGGGGTATCCATTCCCTATGTTTTTAGCATGGGGCAAGGTGGGACTCTCGAGCACAGCACACTCCTGGGCTTCTTCAGCACAAGCTTACAGTTCGTTTCCAAATGATGAGGGGCTTCTGTGGCCAAGTCTCTTTTACACCAAGTCTCTTGCCTCAGAGGGCCTGATGTACTATTAACAAAAAACAAAATGTTCCTTTCAGTAATCTTCCTGTCAGGTGATTTCCTTTCACCCGTGGATCCCCCTCAACTGGGCTCCGATCCTTTTTGTAACCTTGGCTTCCTTCAGTCGTGTTCACATTTGCCCATTCACACAGTTCATTTATTCATAATAACTTGTGGCATTCACTTCCCTTAGCTTTTTCTAGCTCCCAGTCAGGCTTTCCACAATTATCATTCATACAGCGTTTTCCCTCAGCCTGGCGCACATGCCTGTTTTACAATGTCACAACCTTGTTAATGGGTTAAGGACTTTCGAGTGTACAGGGGATTTTGGCTCGACCCTTGTTTGACCACCTTAACTCTGTGTGGCAGCCTTTTCCTACGGCCTCTTAATATTATAATGTTCACAAGAAAAGGGGACCAGCTAGAGTCTTTCAAATGGACGTCCACGTGGCGCCGGACCACTCTGCAGCTGGTCTTTCTCTGGACTTTAAACGTTCACTAAAGTCCTTTGTTCATAACAAGTTGCCGTTTGCAACCTTCGTTCACCACCATCCGGTTTACAGTCAGTTCTCCCTCCGAATCACTGGCTGTGCTGACCTTCTTGTCGTTTGTCTCTGGAGTCGAGGACGGTACCGCGGTTGCAAACGCACCTCACGGCCTTGGTTATCAGTGCGGGAGGGTCCTGTGCACCGTTGGCATCTGTTACACCACATGTTAGCTGTAGCTCCCAGTCTTATGATTCCTTTCACGGGGGCTTTGCGGGTTTGGGTCGAAAAGGGCAAGGGCACTTCCTTCCTTGTTATCCTTTCCGGTCTCACCGCCTTTCTTCTCCGTTTGAACTGCCATCCTGGAATAGATGCTTCCTCATGCATCTGTCCTTGCTCAAAATGTGCTCTAGTGCTCCGCCTTTTATCCATGTGGGGAAGGGAAAGGGCCGTCAGTTGTGTGTAGTTATTGTCAATTGCCTGACCCTTGTGTTGGGACAAGTCCGGTAAATGGCTCTGGTGTTAGTCCGTTGTCTTCCTCGATGTAAGAAAGTGTTTGTGTTGGAAAGGGGGTGGGGGATAGAGCTTCTAGGTATCCTATGGGGTAGGATGGGGAAAAGGTATTATAAGGAAGGAGGTACCGTGTCTCGCCCATCGGTGTCCCACTTCCACTCCCCAAAGACGCCCCATCCAGGTCATCCTCCCCCGCTGGTCCGCCCCCAGGAACTGGATCCAATAGCGATGTCCTGGCCATCTGGTTGACAGATCTCCGGGGACTAGCTTGTGAGACACCTTCAGGTTTCTCACACCCCTCAAACACTTCAACGACTATGTCAAAGCTAAGAAGCGGCCGAAATCTTGATAGTGGTTCTTCTATCTCCAATGCTGCGAATTAACTGACAGGCACTTTTCTAGTACCACGGCAGGGAAGGCTGCACCGTTGTAAAATGTTGATACTTGTTAGGAAGGCATGGTTATCAGAAGTACGACAGACACCAGAAGTATAATCTAAGGGTGTTTATTAAACAGTATAAGGGTGAGAAAAATGCCTAAGCTAAGCCTAAATCTAAGATGGGAGCAAGCTACAACCATTAAAGTAAAGAAATCGATTAGCCACTAGGGGGCACACAAACATGATCACCATACCATGTACTCATGGCCCATCAGGTCCAAAAAGTGACCCGAACCCCCCCCCCCCATATGAAATACTGCCGTGAAGAAGCAGCAGGAGACCCCCACAGCCCCACGGGTTTCAAAAACTTTGACCAGCAACGGGCTATACAAACCCCTGACCAGAGTCTCCAAATAGGGAAAAGGCAAAGAAAACCAAGATAGGGCAGGAATACCGTCCAAAAGACAAACAAGAAACAGGGAGTAAAAGATAGTTAACAGACATAAAAGAAAGCACACAGCAGCAACTAGATGCAATGTTTAGGGAGGCAGAAAAAATAATGGAAAGGAAAATAAAAAAGGAAAGGAAAGGAATAAGAAAAAGGGGAAGAAAAGGAGGGATGGACAGCGAGACACATATCATTTAAAATTGACGGATGGGGACAGGACCTGGAAGAGGATGAGCAAGAAACAAAAGAGGGTGACAATACTGCATCAAATTGTGAGGACAGTAGGGACAAAGATATGATATGGCATTTATAATGTGCCTATACACAAGTGTTTCAAGACAATGACAGTGGGATGATGAATTCAACCCTTGCGACTTAACTCATGAGGACAGAGAAATGAGGTGAAAGGAGGGGGAAGACGGAGAGGGAAAGACCAGAAAAGAACTGGGGAAGTAGGCTTCAAAGCAGAAAAGCGAGAATGGCAGAAGTAAAGAGGCCACGAAGGGCGGGGAAGACACAGAGCACAACTCAGATGCCCCTTCTTCAGAAGGCAAAAGGGGAAGTACAATATGTGCCCTGGCAGACCATGGATAGGGACAATCTGGTGTAAAGTTTACCATTACTAATGGAAGGGGCCAGCAAGTGGACATATGTATTTGAGAAGGGGGGCGTGGCTAGCAAGCCATGTGACAGGCTGAGTCATCCCGGAGCTCCTGCGGATCCGTAACACATCCTGGAATGCCCACCCGGCGAAATGAGAAAATACACTTCCTAAACGAAGGAACAGATGTGTGAAAGCGGACGGCATAAGATGAACAGCGCGGGAAGTTGATCCGAATGGTCGAAGAGGAGATAATTGCGGAAAACGAGCCGCGGTACCCGTGAGAATATTTGAGCAAAATGGCACCCGAGGAACAAAGGAACGGGACTGGCTGAATTGCGGAAGAGTGAAGCAACGAGCCTGAGCGCACTCAACTGTGCAAAAAGGAGGCCTGCATGAAGGAATGAAAGGCAGCAGAATACGTAATGGCTGAGGAATACAGACAACTGGCGTCTTCTTAAGCCACATGATCAACGTGCAGAATGCAAGTCTGAGGAGCGGACCGGACCGCAGAAGGGACGGAAGAGCCACATTGGGCCCACCCGCACCGAATGAACGGGTGAGCCGCATTGAGTGTGCCCGCTTCGCGTAGGACGGCTGACACGCATCGCGGGCACAGCCGACACACAGAGGATACAATAACTCAGTGGCCGACCACGAAGAGCCTGACAAAGCTGCGCGTAGAACTTGAGAAAGCCGCACCATAGACCGCAAGGAACAATAACACGAACAAGCAAGGCGCCCTAGCCGCAGGGGGAATACACGAAGAGGGGCTGCAGCAGACTGCTGCACACTACGGACGACAGCGGTCTGCGTTCCAATATTAGATAACCACCTAAGTGGAAACCAAGACCCCACTTAGCACAACAGTGCATATAGGACCGAAAAGAGGCAGCGAAGGGGCCAAAGAGGACATGGTGTATACCAGGAAGGCTGCACAGACCCCACTACAGAGGTACTCTAAACACTGATGACGGAAATCAAATATAGCCATCAGCTATAGCGGAAACATTGAGGACAGACACCTGAAGCAATCCTAGATTCCTCACTTGCATGTATCAGCTTCAGTGATTTCAGAATAACTGCCACATTATTCTTAAGGTGGATTGCAGACTTTTTTGATTTTCTAGGGGCAACTGCAGAGAAGGCTTGAGAGTGTACTGATCTTGTGATCATGAAGAGTGACTCAATATGTGTTTTGTACTAAGCATTTGACACATTCAAACCTTTAGCCTTAGCATGTTCTTTCAAGGTCAGTGAAAGACATCAGTGTTGGATGGGCGCCGGTTTAAGATCGATGCAGCTCAAAAGTCATCAAACTCTAGCATCAGTTCCTAGAGCAAAACATATTTCGGTCCAAATTTGGTCAGATCGTTAAAGAGCCACAAAGGATTAAACCCTGGGGTTAAGTTGTTAACTTCGCTTTCAATGAAGGCGCAGATAGCTTCGGTCTGCCAAATTGGACGTCTTAAGCTTGGCACGCTTTTATTCCAACTAACTTTTATTCCATCTAAGTTCCACGCCCCGGTTGTTGTCTCTTTGGTCATGAGTGGGGTTGATTGTAAAGCTTTATACCTTGCTCAACCAGGTTACCTGACTCGTCGTCTCCAACTCTTAGAGAATTCTCCTGCAAAAATAGTGGTCCATCCTCCTTTTGCAGCAGATATCTCCCCCATCCTGCGTCAGCTTCATTGACTCTCGGTTGGTAAAAGGATCCATTTCATATCTTTGTGCCTGGTGCATCGGGCATTTTAAAGAGCCGGTACACACTGGGTCCTCCTCTTCGCTCACAAAACAGTCTCAGCATCTCTGTGCCTCGCATTCAAAGGTCCCTGATTGGAGGGCGGACCTTCTCTGTTGCAGCTGCGAGGCTGTGGAATGCTCTTCCCTTAGCCATTTTGGCTACTCAAGATCATCTTTCCTTCTGCGGTTCTTTAAAAACCTTTCTATTTTAGCTGCCTTTCCTTTTTGCATACCTGTTGGTCATTTCTGTAGATTTAGTGCCAGGATGCCTTTGGTGTACGGACACTCAATAAATACTAATAACATAACAGTTTCGACCACAACCTGCTACATCAGATCACTTGTTCCAGATATCCCTCAGTATTGTCATTAAGACCTCCTTCTAGAGGAAGGGGACGGGCCGTGATTTCACATCTAGCCAGCACAACCTTATCAGGAGAACTCCTGACTGCTTAAAGCCTTCTTGTCGGCCAGATTACCTATCAGATGGGTCATTAGGGCCAAATTCAGAATATTTCAAAGGCCTGGCACGCTGCCATCTTGGTGACAGGATTCACTTTCTTCATTAACAGCCTCATTCAGATTGTCTGAAGAATTGTTTCTGATAGTCTGTAAGGACACACGATCTGTTTTCTGATATGGTGAGACTTCTTTCAAAAGGCACAATATCCTTGGACCGCAAATGAATGGCAGAGGTCCAGGGATTTTACTCTGTCTTCTTCCGTTGTGCAAAAACCTTCAGAGGACCAGTGACCTGTCTCAGATCTGTAAAAGGTGATACTATTGTCAATGACATAACATTCCAAATGGTCAGTATTTTTTTCCACCTGCCTTCTGCTTCTTGCCCTATATACGTTAATGAAAGGTATAGATCCGAAAGATACTTCTTTTAACATCCCAAAATAGTTCTGAGAGTGATACATGGAGCAGAGACTACTGAGGCAGGGGTGGGCTGGGCAACGCTTGAGGCCAATATATGGAAGAAAATGTTACTATTGCCTCAGTGCACTCCACTGGCCGCAATTAGGGAGGAGTTAGGTCTGACGTCACTGCAGAAGGGAAACCACTGGAGATGCCTGCAGCTGTTTAGAGGCCTGCAAGTGCCCCAAGTGGCACTTTTTTTTTTTTTTTTATAAAACAGAGAGATGTGGTTGGCTGGCGCATGCAATATGTTAACTTCTTGGTCAGAACCGTGCACCTCTATTTTAACACTCATTGAGTCACTCCACGGAATGAGCTGTTGTGTTCCCCTCACAAAGTAAAGAAGCAACATAAATAAAACTGACTGGATCTTAAACCGAGAGAGGTCGTTTACATATAAGCTCTGCTGTGATCGTTTTATATTTGGCGGGAAACCCTTTAATGTAATTACGTCCTATTTGTCAAGACATCCTTCCAGAAAACGCAGGGACGCGATACTGAGAATGAAGCTCAATTTGGTTCCTGCGAAGGACGTGCTGGGTGCCAGGCCACAAGTCCCAAAGCAAGGAAGACAGGGCCGTATTTGTAATCGGGATGCAGAGACGCTACAACATGTTGTTCGGTGTTTTGCTCTCAAGGGTGTTCAAGATTGTTTCTTTGGGAAGTATGTGGGAAAAACGGATGCCCCTTCACGGGAATGACTGTGGTGCTTACTGCTTGCTATGTGAACCGGCGGAGGCCCTCTGCATTGCCACAACGAGATTGGCGGGCTGCTGTGATTTGCTACTTGCACTGTTACCCAATCCCGTCTGAAATTATATGGATTGTGTAATATGTATGTTCTGACTACTTGGTATGTGCTGCTCTGTGCTTTTATGATGTTTTGTGTGCTTCCCTTTAGTGACATGGCCGTAGAAAGCTGCTATTATTGTTTTGTTGGTCTGGAAAATCAATGTTAATAGTCTGTATGTGGTTTTAAGGTTGAATGTGATTTGATCGTCTTACTGGGTTGCTGTGTGAACAATGTGTATGAAACTATAGCACACAGCATATAAATACATAAGTATGAATCTACCAGGCAGCAATAGTAGTACCTTAAGGTTGCAGAGTATATTTGAGCTGTGCATAAGTACTGAGGTGGCTGCTCCTTAGATTAGAGGTTTTAATGTGAGGACGTCCTAACCTGAAAGGTAGCTAGGAAGTACCCTCACTAACACAAAGCAGCGGTACTTGCAACATTGCTTTTGATGGATTTGGCAATATTAATTTTGGAACTGGATAAGGAAATTGAGTTATTAACCTATAATGGAATATGTATCATGTGCACTTAATGATATTAAAGTAATGTTCTGAGACAAAGGATTCAATGTGCAACTTAACAAATTGAGTATCTAATGTCAGCGCCCTTATAAATGAGGTATATCGTATCGTTTTTGATATTCACATATAATGAACGTCAATGGAGATTATTCACACCTGTGCTAGTCACCCTTAAACCTTTGCTGGATTTGATTATTTGTCAGTTCAAAAAACAGTCATATCACCCCCCCGTACATTAGCTGAAGTAAACACTTCAATCTAAAAACCCTAAACATGGGCTAGAAATGCTCGCTACATTCCCAGACCCTAATTACAATTGAGGCTTGAGTTTTTATTCAATGGAGTTGATGGTGGAAATCAAAAGTGATTCTTAGCATGGGTAAGCCATGTCATCGTGAAGCCTGATGGAATGCAGCCCCTGTACACAGGTGGAGGTACTTCTGGGTAGTGTAGTTGAAAGGGTTCTGCACACAGTGCTGCAGCACACTGGGCGATACTCGCTGCAAGCTATCGGGAGTGATGGCACGCGGTTTAGTGTGATCTCTACTGTGTGATAAAATACAGTAATGAATTCCCGCCATACAGGGGGTGAAATAACACACCATGCCAAGATGCTCGATTAAATTGGCAGGAAGCAAAATAGCAGGGGCGCCAGTCGGCATAAATACTGTACACGGGAGGCAACTCTGTCATTATTATTTTAATGGGAAAGGAGGCAATCACAGGAAATTATTATCACTACCCACACTACTACCTCGTGCCCAGTTCTCCACAGGCTGAGATCACACGATGCAATCAATGCACATAATCCGAAATGTACTACAAAATGGAGAGGATAATTTCCCATTTCTCTAAAAAGAAAATTGCTTTGCTATATCTTGTACACTGCCAGTTCAAGTGCATGGCTCTGGAGCAAAATACTAGAAGCTCCATCCCCTTACCTGAGAGAGGTGGAGGCAGTCGCAGCTCCACAGGTGGAGCTTATGCTGCTCGGCCAAGATCACAAAGGAGCGTGGCGCACAGACAAGCTGGGAGCCTTCATGCTGTTGACAGAGAACAGCAAAAAACAAAAATGGTGTGGAGGAGTTTTATCCTTTCCTGTTTCCATCTACCCTGGTAACATCACACCAAGAAGCCCCAGACCAAAAGATGGAGGGTGTAAGGTCCCAGGAAGTGAGTACACTAGACAAGCTCGGGAAATCCTAATAACTGTGGAGCCTCGGTTGGTGTAGGATAGCCGGCCTCTGGGCAGCTGCGTAGAGGCACTCGCCTGGGGACTTCAAGATCCTCTTTGCTTCTGCCATCTTTCTTCCACTCCCCTGCTGATCTGTCTGTTTCTGCACTGGGCACCTGGCTACCCTCTGATTTCTGGCCCAGAGCCCTGCTACATACACACACTGCCTCCTGGCAACCCTTGCACTTGGGTCTGTATCTGCAACCCTACAGTCCCCTTCCTACACTTATTAGTCACTGTTTGTCTGCACCTTATTATTGCACTTGCCATCAGCTGGCCGCACTACCTGTTGCTGTTATGTGTTCCAACACTTCCCCCCCCCCCCCCTGCCACTTGCACTTTTCCCCTTTGGTCCCCACTGCACTTGCGCGTTCTCAATGTAACTGGGCCTAGTAAGATCGTTGTTTTTGTCCTCTCTTGTACCCCTCCCTTGCCTCGTCGCGCCCTGATACACTTGTGTATGGGCGCAATATAAATAAAATATATCATATAACCAAAGATGACGAGGAAGAGACTTCTGGCTATAAAAAAACAGATATAGTCAGAACATCGGTTCGAGTTTGGGAAGAAACTGGAGAGGATGCTGGAGCTGTTGCGCCTTCCAGGCAACGCTAAAGGAAGTGGCTAACTGGCGAGACGATTCCTGAGCCTCACCCCTGCAAATGAGCTTGCCAAGAAGCCAGTGAGAGTGCTGGAGTCTCGCACCCCGAGGGGCCTGGAGAAGCCGTGGAGACTGCTGGAGTCTCGCACCCGAGGGGCCTGGAGAAGCCGCTGAGACTGCTGGAGTCTCGTACCTCCCCTGCACCCAGAGGCACCTGGAGAATTCGTTGAGAATGCTGGAGTCTCGCACCTCCTCTGCCCCATGAGGGGCCTGGAGAAGCCGTTGAGACTGCTGGAGTCTCGCACCTCCCCTACCCTCTGAGGGGCCTGGAGAAGCCGTTGAGACTGCTGGAGTCTCATACCTCCCCTGCCCTCTGAGGGGCCTGGAGAAGTCGTTGAGATTGCTGGAGTCTCGCACCTCCCCTGCACCCAGAGGGGCCTGGAGAAGTAGTTGAGACTGCTGGAGTCTTGCACCTCCCCTGCACCCAGAGGGGCCTGGAGAAACTGCTGGAGTCTCGAACCTCCCCTGACCCCTGAGGGGCCTGGAGAAGCCTTGAGACTGCTGGAGTCTCGTACCTCCCCTGCCCTCTGCGGGATCTGGCGAAGTCGTTGAGACTGCTGGAGTCTCGCACCTCCCCAGCACCCTGAAGGCCTGAAGAAACCGCGGAGACTGCTGGAGTCTCGCCCCTTCCCCACACGCTGAGGGGATCTGGAGAAGCCGTTGAGACTGCTGGAGTCTCCCCCCTCCCCTGCACCCTGAGGGGCCTGGAGAAACTGCTGGAGTCTCACACCCCCCCTGCCCTCTGAGGGACCGGGAGAAGCCGATGAGACTGCTGGAACCTTGCACCTCCCCTGCACCCAGCGGTGCCTGGAGAAACCGATGAGACTGCTGGAGCCTCGCACCTCCCGGCACCCAGGGGGGCCTGGAGATGCTGTTGAGACTGATGGAGCCTCGCACCTTCCGGGAAGCCTTTGAGACTGCTGGAGTCTCATACCTCCCCTGCCCTCTAAGGGGCCTGGAGAAACTGCTGGAGTCTCGCACCTCCCCTGCCCCCTGAGGGTATCTGGAGAAGCCGTTGAGACTGCTGGAGTCTCGCACCTCCCTGCACCCTGAGGGTATCTGGAGAAGCCGTTGAGACTGCTGGAGTCTCGCACCTCCCCTACCCTCTGAGGGGCCTGGAGAAGCCGTAGAGACTGCTGGAGTCTCATACCTCCCCTGCCCTCTGAGGGGCCTGGGGAAGTCGTTGAGATTGCTGGAGTCTCGCACCTCCCCTGCACCCAGAGGGGCCTGGAGAAGTAGTTGAGACTGCTGGAGTCTTGCACCTCCCCTGCACCCAGAGGGGCCTGGAGAAACTGCTGGAGTCTCGAACCTCCCCTGACCCCTGAGGGGCCTGGAGAAGCCGTTGAGACTGCTGGAGTCTCGTACCTCCCCTGCCCTCTGCGGGATCTGGCGAAGTCGTTGAGACTGCTGGAGTCTCGCACCTCCCCAGCACCCTGAAGGCCTGAAGAAACCGCGGAGACTGCTGGAGTCTCGCCCCTTCCCCACACGCTGAGGGGATCTGGAGAAGCCGTTGAGACTGCTGGAGTCTCCCCCCTCCCCTGCACCCTGAGGGGCCTGGAGAAACTGCTGGAGTCTCACACCCCCCCTGCCCTCTGAGGGACCTGGAGAAGCCGATGAGACTGCTGGAACCTTGCACCTCCCCTGCACCCAGCGGTGCCTGGAGAAACCGATGAGACTGCTGGAGCCTCGCACCTCCCGCCACCCAGGGGGGCCTGGAGATGCTGTTGAGACTGATGGAGCCTCGCACCTTCCGGGAAGCCTTTGAGACTGCTGGAGTCTCACACCTCCCCTCTCACACCTCCCCTGCCCTCTAAGGGGCCTGGAGAAACTGCTGGAGTCTCGCACCTCCCCTGCCCCCTGAGGGGCCTGGAGAAGCTGTTGAGACTGCTGGAGTCTCGCACCTCCCTGCACCCTGAGGGTATCTGGAGAAGCCGTTGAGACTGCTGGAGTCTCGCACCGCCCCTGCACCCAGAGGGGCCTGGAGAAGTTGTTGAGACTGCTGGAGTCTCGCACCGACCCTGCACCCTGAGGGGCCTGGAGAAGTTGTTGAGACTGCTGGGGTCTTGCACCTCCCCTACACTCTGAGGGTCCTGGAGAAGCCATTGAGACGGCTGGAGTCTCGCCCCTTCCCTGCACTCTGAGGGGATCTGGAGAAGCCGTTGAGACTGCTGGAGTCTCGCACCTCCCCTGCACCCAGAGCGGCCTGAAGAAGTTGTTGAGACTGCTGGAGTCTCGCAACTCCCCTGCCCTCTGAGGTGCCTGGAGATGCCATTGAGACTGCTGGAGACTCGCACCCCCCTGCACCCAGAGGGGCCTGGAGAAACCCATGAGACTGCTGGAGTCTCGCACCTCCCCTGCACCCAAAGGGGCCTGGAGATGCCGTTGAGACTGCTGGAGACTCACATCTCCCCAGCACCCTGAAGGTCTGAAAAAAACGCTGAGACTGCTGGGGTCTCACACCTCTCTGCACCCTGAGGGGCATGGAGAAGCCATTGAGACTGCTGGAGTCTCGCACCTCCCCTGCCCTCTGAGGGACCTGTAGAAGCCGCTGAGACTGCTGGAGTCTCGCACATATCCATTCTTACCTATCTTTATGTGATATAAGTACGATTCCATATACCTCCACGTGGACATTCTGTTTATTCAAAGTAGTACTGTGCTACCATGTATCATTTCAAGCCCACTAGACTCCTAGGATCTAGTCGTGATCGCACGACCACAGATACCATTTGGTGAACCAAGGAGATTTTAATGGTAATCTAGTGCACCTAGGTCTGGGAAGGTATCACCAGTCCATTATGATAGACCTGCGGGACACACGCTAAGATATTTACATTCACCCTCCACACGCTCCCGCCTTTTCAAACTCAGCTGTACTCCTGTTGGAGAAGCACCAATAGTCAAGAATCAATGACTGAAGTCTAATCAAGTAAAACCATAAACCAACCAACATTACTAATAGAAAAAGTGTCTCTGTCCACTTATTCTATCAACATGTGAACATGTTTATGCCCATAATCAATTACCAGATTCTCCAGGATAGAAAAACTGTCAATGGGGTGCAGATTATCCGGAACATTCCCTCACACGCAAACCTAAAAGCAATTACAAAACACTAAGCTCGCGTGGTCTCAGTCAGAAAAGCTCAGACTGAGTTTTACATTAATGAATTAAAAATATAATCACAAATTACTGCATTGCAGAGAGTGAGTATTGGATGTGGATCCAGTTTGCTTGCCACATATGCTTTTTCATTTGTTTAAGTTAATTAACAAGAGAGTATGAGTGACCCAGAGTTCATTTGGTTCAGTCCATAACCATACTAGATTTGACACCATTGATGATGGTGTTAACGCAGCCATAGACATCTTGCTCTCTCTTTGAAGTAGCATATCCCATTTTTATCTCCGTTTCTGGGACTCGCAAGAAAAGGCCCCCCTATTGACTTGCTAAACCTTTCGCAGGTGTCTGCCACTGCACAATAACAACCGACTTCTAACAAAAAGATTTGTGCAAATAAGTGCCCATACGGCACTACAAATATCTTGGCACATGAGAAATGAAAGAACTGGGTGTAAAAAGTGTGCGCACGTGCTTCCACGTTTTCACTGCTTCTATCATGAGTGTATCATCTGTTTTCTTATGCCGAAGCAGACTCCAATTTGCTTGAGATGTTTGTAATTTACGTTGTTGCTTCGTTTGTGTTCCTTTATCATTAAAACAATAAAGATTATTGAAAAAGAACAAAAAGAAGCAGACTCCAGATACAGAGGGATACAGGCTTTCCTTCTGCCATTGTTTCATGATGGCTGTTGGTTTCACGGTGTCAGGACACTCAGCACTTCTTTTTTTTTATGTCCAATTAGTGACTCTTACCTGATGCCAGTGTATCAGGAGTCGCCTCGGAGAACTCAACCAAACATTACAAAAGTAGCCAAAAATGAGTGCACGCCCGTGCAAGAAGTAACGCAATTTTATTCAGGGCCCCAGATGCAGTTGGGACAGCAAATTCAAACAGATCGTGGAACAGAACTGCACGAAAAGGCACTGTCAAAGGCCCTACCCTAAGAACTTTTATAGAAAGCAAAATAATGAGCATTTGCGATCATGCAGCATGAAAAAACACCCCAACGCAAAGTTGATTGGCTCTTGCACTTTGAACCCATATAGAAAAATATTCATTGCAAGCGATGATTGGGTTTGCAGACCTTCCCACAACGCACTCAATTATGCCCTGTGACGTCCCAATCCACCCCCAATTCCTGCAGCAAAAAATCATGTAATTGGGCTTCATTACGAGTTTGCAGGTCCGGAGACAAGGGTGCCAGTAAGCTCACCAAGACCCTTGTTTCCGGATCGGCAAACTCATAATCTGCCTGCTGTGGCCGCTGTGCCCGACAGGTCTGAACCTGCCAGGTGCTGCGGACATGGTAGGCAGACTGTTCACGCAAGCACCAGCACCATCGCTAACGGTGCCTGTGCTTCCGTGTCCCCACTTCCATAGAGTCCCATAGGATTCTATGGGAATGGGACTTACAATTTACCGGTGCCTGACTTCCTGGGCCGCCGGACTCGTAATAAGCCGGTGGCACCAGGAAGTCAGGCGCTGGTAAAATATTACGGGTCCGGCGGTATCCCACTGGTAGCACCGGCAGGATTACTGCCAGACCCGTCATGAGGCCCATTGAAAATTTTTAGGCAACAAGCAAAACTTTAATAATCTGCCCTGGCCACCTCATCCTGATTCACATGAGAACGGCTACCCACCATGTCACCATCAGAGCCTTAAACCATGGACCTACTGCTGCACAATGTATTGCATATTGGGGACACTTTAACCCTTTTCCTATGGAAAACGTTTTCTGGGGCAATTTGAAACTGCCGTGGTTCTTGCGGGCTTCCCTAGAAAATTGCCTATCATAAATGATTTTGAATTATACAATGGTCATGTATCCTGGGAGCTCTAATCTGTTGACCTCGAAAAATTACAACCATGGTGTACTTCTCTTAACGCTGGCCTGGGATCGCAGACTCTGCACTAATTTACCAGTTGCAGCGGCCTTGCTGTGAATAAAATGTTCACACACGTTTAAAGCAGAAGCAAGCCTCTAGGACCTATTTACTGTGTTTCATTCTACCACTAGGCATGATTATACTTACCTATGCCCGAGCATTTATGGATTCATTTTATTTCATTTTTCATTTCACCTATACCAGAAAGGGCCCCCTCCCCATTTGCAGTGCTACTCTCTCAGCTGGTAAGTGCATTCCAGAATACCGCGCGGCACTTGAATTTTTATTACACCAGTGTGACACATCTAGATGATACATAGAGGTGATGCCAATGTGTCTCTCTGCAAACATTTATATTTACACTCCAGGCTAGCTTGACCACTAAATGCATGAAGGTGTCCTCAGCATGTAACTGGTCAATGGCAAAAGTAAGTGTCCAGCAAGGAATGCGCCTTGACGGGGTTGCCTCCTAAAATGTTCAGCAAACTGGGAGGCCAGCATGCCAGAATAAGAAAACACCACCATTTGGTCTCTATAAATGAGGTTAGTGATTGTCAGTGAAGAAGTAAGTACTCTGGGATATGGGTATGGAAACGCCTTAACTGGAAGTAAGAAAAAAAAGAGTGCGATGTTAAATGAAACTTGTTACCCAGGACACTTAGCCCATTTTTGCATTTGTGTGTGGATTTTGGTAGTCTGTTGTCCAGAGATAAACGGGCAAGCTGTCCCTTCTGTTTCCATGAAATCATTTGTGCTGGATAGCAGGCATTGTGTCGGGTCGTTGCCACAGTGCAGTGTGTCCAGTATCACGTGCTTTCGTGGCAGGGCACTCCGCCTTCGATTCCAAGGTTTGCTAAGATCTTCTGCTGGGTTCTCCATGTCCTCCCTCAAGCTTGAGGACCTTTAATTTGCCCCTCTGGGAGATCTAGGCCAATTTGAGATGACAAAAGGGGGATTCTCTGATTGACATGCCTCTGCCCCCGACTCTTCCTTCTCTGGATGGATCCTCGGGGGGAGGGTGCGTTATCCTCTGTCAGCCCCTGCAGGGCACAGCTAGTGCCCATTCTCTTGCCTGGCTTCGTCAAATCATCCCGCTTCTCTGTACTAAAGCCTAGTTTGTATATCAGCCCTGAACACATCATATGTGCACTTTGGGTCTATTTACGAGTGTAAAGTTCCTCTAGGTTGTCATGAGTCCTTCTAGTTTGCTGTCTTTGAGGGGGAGCGGGCACAGTGTCCTCTGTGTGCCATGTAGCCAGTTTAGTGATTTATGGTGCAACGTAAAACCAATCCTTTTTATGGCGATTTCCCTTTTGGTGGAACCAACAGGAAATGAAGGGCCCGCCTGTGTGGAGGTAGATAGAGCATGTTTTCGTGTGGGTTCTGCCTTCCTTTAGTGCATCCAGCTGTTGCAGTGTCTGAGTCCGATTGGTTGCTTTTGTCTCGTTGGAGGGAAACGAGATCTGTGGAGATTCTAAAACTGCGTTGTTTCGGGCTGACAAGTTCTTTCTACAGTCAGTGGCTTAGGTTCAGCTTCTCCAGATTGTTCTGTTACTTGCTCTAATTGTCCTTTTAGCATCCTTACTTCCATACTATTTGAAGGCCTGTCCATTTGGGATGTTGTTCTTTGCATAATTTTGGGCACATATGTTTATTGACACTGCTTGTTCCATCCCCCATTGCTTTTCTTCTTGTAAGCGGGTGTGGATTCTCATGTGGTGGTTATAATGTCATACATGCCAACATTGTCCATTCCACTTGGGAGACACTACTCCAGTCCTGGATTTGGCTTTGCATTCTGGAACTTGTAGTCCTGGATTCATAATGGCGCACTCTGTAATGTCCCATGTCTATGTCTGGTGTGTAGTCTGTACCCTGTCTGTCTGTCGTTGCTGGGTCCTGAGATGGGGGTCTCATCAGCAGCTAAGATTTTTCAAAATGAAATTCCATCAAGTAATTCGGCATATTCCCCAGTGCATTAACTACAGCGATGACATTTTAATCTTTGGGGCCACACAGGAGGCTCATGACGACACTCTACGACGAGTGTGCATGGCTTTGGAGGATGCAAATTTGACACTGAATTTGGCCAATTGTGAATTCAGCAAATCAACATTGAAATTCTTTGGACACATATTCTCAAGCAAAGGCCTACAGCCCGACCTGTCGAAGGTGCAAGCCCTGGTTGTCACACCCACCCCCACGTACACATCAGCAGTGCGGTCCTTCGTGGGCATGGCCAGCTACTGCACAAGATACATTCAGGACTTTGCTTTGGTTAGCACACCGTTGCTACTCCTTACCAGCATACCTTGTCAGGGATGTATATGGTCTTCAGAGTGCGAGGAAGCCACGCATCTCATCGGCATCTTGCATGGCTTACTATGATCCTGATCTGGAAACAGTGGATGCAAGTCCAGTAGGCTTAGGAGCCATACTAGTTCAGTTTAAACCAGGTTAATTGATGCCCCGATGCATTGTTTCAAATGGCAGAGCTTATCGTCTGCTGAATGTGCCTACTCACAGCCCTAGAAAGAGATCCTGGCTGTTGTGTGGGCATGTGAACATTACCACCTGTTCCTATATCGGAGGACATTCACTGTGATTACAGACCATGAGGTGCTCACGACAATAAATGGCAAACCCAATGCCAAAAATGCCTCTGCGGATTACACATTGGGGGCTTAGGCTACAAGAATATTGCTTTGAAATTACACACTGGCCAGGTAAAGAAAACAATCTGGCGGATTTCCTGTCCAGATATGCACTTCAGGCAAGGATAGAAGCCCAGTCCTCGAAAGCAGACCAGTACATAAAGTATATAGTGGACAACACACTTCCAAAGTCCTTTACCATTCCAGAGATCGTCAAGGAGTTACTACAGGACAAGGTTCTGACAAGAGCCAAAGACAAGGTGATGTCAGGGAGGTGGCGTGAATCCTGGAGAGGTGATGAATAATTTTCAGAGAGTGAATGGAAGTCACTGAAGGCGTTCCATCTCATGAAGGATGTGCTGCCCATCTCTCCACAGGGATTACTGTTAAAGGAGAACAGAATCGTCATTCCTCCATCCCTGAAGGATCGAGTAATTGGTCTTGTGCACGTAGGACACAGGGGGATTGTATCCACCAAGCGACAGCTTAGAACAATGTTTTTTTGGCAATGGATACAGTCAAAGGACCTTTTCTTTGGTTGAATACAATGTATTAAATGTAGATAAAGATCAGTTGTCTGCACAGTTCTATACCTCTATCTTGACTGCTGGAGATAGGGAAAAGTGATTTCTTATAATTGGTATTATCCTGTTTGCACCATACTGATATGTTTGTTCAACAGTAGATATCTGCTTCTTATATATGATATCTCTGTATATTCATTTTCAAGGTGAGAACCAAAGTAATCAATCTACACATATATTGTTTTACCAAAACGAGAGTTAAGATTGAAGATTATGGATTAAACTATGTTTGGTAAAACAATATATGTGTAGATTGACTACTTTGGTTCTCACCTTGAAGATGAATATACTGTAACAAAGATATCGTATATAAGGAGCAGATATCTACTATTGAACCAACATATCAGTATGGCGCAAACAGGATAATACCAATTTCAAAGCACCTGCAACAAGATTTCAAACGCTCATGGCTAATATAAGCACAATACCATGACTTGTGAATATGAAAACTGTCAATAATGAGAGGATTTTCAGACTGTGAAACTAAACGTTTTCTTTCCACCTCATACCCTTTCTCTCTCTTTTGATCTTTTATGTACAATCCCTCTTGATCCTCCCTGACTCCCCCCTCCTAAGAGGGTAATTCATAGAATTTCGCAGAAAAGTGTCGCAAGCGGCTGGCGCAGAGTGTCCGCGTGCGATTGTCTGCGCCAGGCACGTGCGCTAAAACCGATTTCCGCGCACAGCGTATTCATGGATTTTAGGCTCCCAAACCAGCCGTGGCGCAGAGTATCGCAGCGACCCTGCAGCAGCGCCAGTAACGCCCCCAAGAACGCCCTCGCGCAAGGAAAAGCCATCAAAATCGCTAAATCATCGCAAAGGGCTGCGCTAACCCTGGACCAGTTTACAGGGCTGCCAAACAAGGAACGCAAAGCGGGTAACGTGCATATCAGGGGTACGCGTGAAGTTATACACGCGATTAGCCAGGGTGCCAGGGTACGTGTATTTCAGGGGTGCGCGGGAAGTTCAACACGCGATAGTCCAGGGAACGTGTATTACAGGGGTACGCGGGAAGTTCAACACGCGATTGTCCAGGGAACGTGTATTACAGCGGTACACTGGAAGTTCAACACGCGATTGTCCAGGGAACGTGTATTACAGGGGTACGCGGGAAGTCTTACATGCGATTAGCCAGGGCACGTGTAATACAGGGGTACGCGGGAATTATCACACGCGATTTGGCAGGGTACGTGAATTACAGGGTTGCGTGGGAATTATCACACGCCATTTTGCTGGGTACGTGTATTATAGGGGTGCGTGGGAATTATCACACGCGATTAGGCTGGGTGGGTCCTCACAGGTGTTCCCTGTACACCCTCCACGGCCCCTGCAGGCAGCCCACAAAACAGGGGACTACCCTGCACACCTGCTCATGTCCCCCTGCACCCCCACCCCCCAGCCACCAGGGGCACCCACCACCAGGCCCCCACCCATGTCTCCTACCAACCCCACCCCCCAGGAGTGCAGGGGCAGCCTCCACCAGGCCCCCACCCATGTCTCCCACCACCCCCACCCCCCAGCCACCAGGGGCAGCCTCCACCAGGCCCCCACTCATGCCCGACTCATGTCTCCCACCACCCCCACCTCCCAGCACTGTGGGGCACCTGCCAGCAGGCCCCAACCCATGTCACCCACCACCCCCACCCCCCAGCATTGCAGGGGCATCCTCCACCAGGCCCACACTCATGTCCCCTATCACCCTCACCCCCCAGCAGTGCAGGGGCAGCCTCCACCAGGCCCCCACTCATGTCTCCCAGCGTGCTACGTGTATTCCAGGGGTGCGCGGGAAGTTCCACTCGCGAATAGCCAGGGCGCGTGTATTTCAGGGGTGCGCGGGAAGTTCCACACGCGAATAGCCTGGGCGCGTGTATTTCAGGGGTGCGCGGGAAGTTCCACACGCGAATAGCCTGGGCGCGTGTATTTCAGGGGTGCGCGGGAAGTTCCACACGCGAATAGCCTGGGCGCGTGTATTTCAGGGGTGCGTGGGAAGTTCCACACGCGAATAGCCTGGGCGCATGCATTTCAGGGGTGCGCGGGAAGTTTTACACGCGATTTCAGCAGGGTACGTGTATTTCAGGGGTGCGCGGGAATTCTCACACGCGATTTGGCTTGGTACGTGTATTACGGGGTGCGTGGGAAGTTACACACGCGATTAGGCTGGGTGGGTCCTCACAGGTGTTCCCTGTACACCCTCCACGACCCCTGCAGGCAGCCCACAAAACAGGGGACTACCCTGCACACCTGCTCATGTCTCCCACCACCCCCACCCCCCAGCAGTGCAGGGGCAGCCCCCACCAGGCCCCCACTCATGTCCCCTATCACCCCCACCCCCCAGTCACCAGGGGCACCCTCCACCAGGCCCCCACTCATGTCTCCCACCACCCCCACCCCCCAGCAGTGCAGGGGCAGCCCCCACCAGGCCCCCACTCATGTCCCCTATCACCCCCACCCTCCCAGTCACCAGGGGCACCCTCCACCAGGCCCCCACTCATGTCTCCCACCACCCCCACCCCCCCAGTCACCAGGGGCACCCTCCACCAGGCCCCCACCCATGTCTCCCACCACCCCCACCCCCCCAGTCACCAGGGGCACCCTCCACCAGGCCCCCACTCATGTCTCCCACCACCCCCACCCCCCAGTCACCAGGGGCACCCTCCACCAGGCCCCCACCCATGTCTCCCACCACCCCCACCCCCCCAGTCACCAGGGGCACCCTCCACCAGGCCCCCACTCATGTCTCCCACCACCCCCACCCCCCAGCAGTGCAGGGGCAGCAGGCAGTCAGGCAGCAGCAGGTGGGAGCGTGCTCGGGCTCTGGGGGGCAGTAGTTTGGCCTTCCGGGCAGGAGCGTGGTATTCCGTGTGCGTACACGTGGCCAGCTTGGTACGGAGTGATTTGGCACGTGAAAATCCTGCACGTCAGCGTGAAAACTGAGGAAAGGCCCTCAGCGCGTAAGCGCGTCTGTGACGTGACCCGCACAGGTGTTTCCCACACAGCACGTGATGACAGAGCACACGTGGAAAGACTGCACGTCAGAGTGTAATCGCGTGTGATTGGTGGAAATGGCCCTACACGCAGAAGTGACAAAGCATGTAATTGGTGGAAATGGCCCTAGCGCGTACACGCCGCGTAAGTGACGCTGGACGTGTGGGCCTGTATAAAAGGTACGTGTAGAACACGTTTTCCTTGTACGTGCTTTTCGTGGAGAGCGAGTGGGTGAATTCTGTACTTCTTGTCGTTTCACACGCGATTTACTTCACGGCGTTTCAAGTTCGTATTCCCTGTTACCTCTGACAGCTTTTTCTCTTTTTTCTCTTTTACTGGTTTACCTGGGCCTGTTCCCTCAAACAGTGTTCCCTTCTACTGTTGTCCTGTCTCCTCAGACAGCGTACAAATCTTCTTTTGGCAGGGGTGTTGTCAACCAAACGTGCTCCTTTTACACGCTCGTTTACCAGGCAGACGGTGAGTCACGCACGTATCTAACATCTGTGCTTGCCCCGTGTGTAGCCTACCCCTTCAGAGGTCATTCTAGGCTGTGTGTGACACGCATACGTTCATTCTTGTGTTACTGGGTGCCACAGCGTAGTGCAGGTTTTTCTTTCTGCACACGTGGTCTAGGAGGGGTTGCGTGCACGTCATCTCCCTTATTTGGGCCTCCTGTGCGTTGCGTGACCCGTCATCTTTCCCCAGGGGTTACAATCAGCCTTGCTAGAGCACTAGGGTACAATTACCATCTGGTACCAAACCCCTTTGACCCCCAATTGCCCAGGACAATAGTCTACATCCACTCCCATACGCACATTAACATCAGTGCCATGGCTGGGAGGCGAGGATTCCGTAAGGGTGGCAAAGGTGGAAGAGCCACAAGTGGTGGCCGTGGTGGATCCGGTAGGGGACGTGGTCGTAACTTGCAGGGTGAGCCTGTCCCCCCATGTGTGGAGGACCAGTCACGGGCAACCATGATCCCCCCCTCCCCCCCTCCCGTTGAGGCTGATGTGGCTGACACCATCCATGCTCAGCCCTTGTTGGACCAGCCCATTGTGGCACCAGACCTGGCTGACTCCATGGCTGACTTCCAGGTCAGCAGGGCTACGACACGTGCGCTGGTGCACGTTGATGCCATCATGCCACGTGGATCTGGGGCAGCAAGGTCATCTGCTGCACCAAGGAGGCAGGGCGGAGAGGCTGCAGGGGCAGCTGCGGCTCCATCCACCCCAGCCCTCACACACCCAGCCAGGACAGTGTCGGTCCTAGTCCATGCTGCTGACATTCCCCCTGACACCATCACACTAGAGCCAATGCCTGCACCAACTCCCATGCTGAGTGTGCAATCCCACACTCCTGATACAGAGTCCACCAGGGCTCCTGCCCCTAGTGTCCAGAGCGGCGCAGGACACTCAGGATCACCACCACCTTCCAAGCGGAAGAGGAAGAGTGCTCATCCGGCACAGGCTGATGCCCCAGACACGGCTACACAGTCCGGCCCGTCCAGGAAGCCCAGCTTCACGGATGACGAACTGAATGCACTTGTCGAGTATGTGTCCGGACATGACAATGAGATGGTCATTGTTGCAGGATCCAAGACCACACCTGCACAACGCCAGGCACACTGGCAGACCGTTGCGGACATCGTAAGTGCCCTTGGAATCGTGAGGCGCACAGCCAATGATTGCTATAAGCGCTGGAATGACCTAAAGCGCAGGGCAAAGAGTAAGCTGGCCTCAAGTCATGCCGCAACTCTAGTGACTGGAGGTGGGTCTCCAGTAGTAGACATGGAACTCACTCCACATGAGTCAGTCGCTGGGACCTACGTCACGGAGGAACAGATCCAAGGCGTGGGAGATCTGGCTGATTACGAGGCATTGTCCGGTGAGTGCGCATGCATGTGTGTGTCATCCATGTGCATGGTGTGTGTGTGAGGGCTTCTGTTTGTGTGCCAGGTGAGAGTGTGTGCGCCTGAGTTGTATGGGTCAGCCATGTGCTTCATGCAATACTTCCTGCGCAGCTGCATTTGGCCATAGCAGTATCCCTTCTGCCAACAGTAGACATCTAGCCCAACTGCACGCCAGTTGCCCTTGAAGTGTCACCTTGCCACAACATTGTTGCTTATTTTTCACTGTTCATTCAGTCAGATTGTTTGCATTCCCCCACTTTTACTAGACATGTCGCTGTCCACTAGTCACATGTCTGACATGGCAATGGTGAAGTGGAGTGACTTTGTTACCTGGATATCATTTGTACACACATGTCCCTGTGCAATTGGACCATTTCAGACTGGCAACTCCAGGTGAAAAATCTGACCTGTTAGAATTAGAAAAGCAATTACATGCGGGAACTGGACTGAATGAATAGGTGCTGCCCTCCTCTCCATCTTCACTCAATAGCAATGGTACATGCCATCTGTGTGATGGCATGTGTGTTTCACCTGGCAATCACAGGCCAATGTGTGATGCCACTGCCAGGCAGCATGCAGAAAATGTGTTCATTTTCCATCTTGGTGTCATCAGTGTGTGCCATTTGCCTGCACTTCATACGCAGTGAGGGTGCATGCATGGGAGGGTTTTAGTCATGTGGGACATGTGTCAATCAAGTACTGGTTCTCTTGCTTCTCAGCCCTCATTGTGTGCCATGGTGCTAATGCCTGTTTCCATTTCTTTGTTTTCATGTCTTTGCAGGGGAAGACGCACCTGATACTGCTGGGGTTGTGGAGATGGTGCAGACCCAGGAGGGGTCCGAGGGCCGACCAACCACCAGTGAGGGACGTGGTGTGGTGGTGGGGGAGAACCCACAAGTGCTGCAGGTCGTGCTCTCAAGGGGTGTCTCTGGCTGCACCTCAACCGAGCTGTACTCAGGTGTTGATTCGGATGAGACCTACGTGCCATCGCAGGTGAGTGTTCCAGGGAGGGATTCTGTTCTGTCTCACCCACCTGCACCAGGGTCAGAACCCTCCATGGGGATGTCAGTGTTGGCAGCTACGCCTTCGGTGGTTACGGATGCAGGGTCACACTCCGCGACATCTGATCCTGTTCCTGGGCCAGCAGATCAGAGGGGGAATGCAGTCCTGCAGCCTCAGGCAGTGCCGGCACAGCAAGGCGCAGTTCGCCTTGCCCCAGACAGGTGTGGTGCCCGCAGACGTGGTGGCCGTACGCCACCCGGCAATACCGCATGGGAGCAATCCATTTACGGTATGGCAACCCAACTGGCTGCATCATCCGAGATGATGGCTCAGGCCATGGATAGGGTGGCCACTTCCATTGTCCCCCCAGAAAGGCTGATGGAGCGACTAGAGCAGGCAACCGACTCCATCTGCCAGTCACACAGGGAGGACATGTTGGGGTCCAACAGGGATAGGCGGGCGGCACTGGCGACTCTGCAGGAGGCCATCTCCATTGAGTCCCAGGGCCACAGGGAAGCCCTGAGGCAGGAGCTCCTTCACCTCAGGACGACTCTTGTTGAGCTTGAGGCTTCAACACACCAAAGGACAGAACAGCAGCTGGAGCGTCTCACCCGTACGCTCTCAGCTGAGATGCAGGCAACAAGGGCGGAGGTCCGGGCATCCCGTGAGTTGTTGCATGGGGACCTCCGCACACTCATCCTCCAGAACCAGACCTACCACACCCGCATGCTTGCAGCCATGGAGGAGCAGACTAGGGCCTTGCGTGGGCTGCCTCCCATAGTGCAACCACCTCCGGATGCAGCTGCACAGGGTGATAATAGCGACAGCAGTGATACTCCCACAACAGGGTAGCCGTGTGGGCCATGAGCCCATGGAGGTGTTTTATTTTCCCAGGATCCACGCAGGTGGGTTCTGGTGTGCATCCTGTCCTCGGACCTCCTGGGTGGCCTCCCCAACCCCCCCGGGCCCATCAATGGCCATTTTTGATTGTTTCTTATTTTTATTTTTATTGTTATTTCTTTTATTCCCTATTTTTTTGGGACGATTTGTTGGCTTCCGTGGTTCCTGTGGGCATACGCTGCATTGTGGCTGGGCACGTGCAGGCTTGTAATGTATTTGGTTCAGATGCTTGGGTTTGAGTCACACACACCCCTCCTGCTTCCCGTTTCCATGGGCTTGCAAAGGGTGTGCCCAAGTGACAGTGAATTACACAGTGACGTTGGACTCCCATGAGCTGTGTGGGCAGTCTGTAGTCAATACTGTGTATACATTCCTAGTGCATATTGCTGTTGTGTTGTACACTGCATGTTGCATTGATGTGTAACTCATCTTCTGTGTCTACCTCCCAATTTGCAGGTCCCTACCTCATGTCTACACAAGGACCTCTAGTCTGGAGATGGGGTCCATGTTGGCAGCAGTGCACCTACAACTCTACATGGCGCCAACACTGCACAGTTGGTAGTGGTGGGAGTGCAGGCATTTCCAGGTGGTGAGACTACTAATATGTAACATTTGTGATGTCATGTTAATGGTACTACGTGCTCAAGTATGTTGTTGGTCCGGCATTGCTGTGAGCATTTCAGGTGTTGCAGGTTTCTAATAGGGACACTGTACATAGTGAGACTAGTGTCATGTTGTGGGGATTACTTTGTTTACCTGCAATTAGCATGACATGGCACGGTGTGTCGTGTGGCGGTGCTGGGGTTGGGTTGGCTGACATGGCACTGTCCTCTTGTTGCATTTTGCAAGTGGGTAATCATTTTAGCTGCTTGAATGTGTAACTTCACAAAACTGCATTGGTGGTGTCTGTGTGGGTAGGGATGCACACATTGTGACACTTCCAGGTGAACAATCTCAGGCTGATATGGTATTCACGGTTCACTCTCCAGACATTCAGGATCAGTGTCAGGTTGAGTCATCATTGATTGTCAGATGGAATGTGCCAGGGCAGTGTGCACTCCACAGGGGTGTGATTTCTATGTGAAGTAATTAGCCACTAGCTGTGTACGGGCTGCCTCCCCCCGTGCCCTTTCCCCTCCCATGCGCAGCGGCTGTGCATGTGGTTGGGGATGTGGGGCCACCACCATGTCCACGGCCAGGCCCCGGCGTGTTGCAACGTTGTGCAGGACACATGCTGCCACTATGATCCTGCACACTACTGGGGGAGCGTATAACAGCTGCCCGCCAGAACGGTCAAGGGAGCGAAAGCGTGACTTTAGCACTCCGAATGTGCGCTCCACTATGCCCCGGGTCGTAATGTGGGCTGTGTTATATCTTACCTCGGGTGGCATGGTGGGGTTCCGAATTGGCGTCATCATGTGGGGGCTGAGAGGGTAGGCACTGTCCCCTGTGGAGGTGGTGATTGGTATCATTGGTGGGGTTGTGACCTTGCTCAGTATCCAACATGCATGCATGTGCAGTGGCATACATACTCACCAAGCAGCCATGTATCGCCATGCCGCCCAGCTTCTAGGTCCCGGCTTAGGGTGGACATTCGGTAAATGAAGCTGTCGTGGGTGGAGCCGGGATAGTTGGCATATACTGAGGTGATGATTCCCTTGGCATTACATGCTACCTGCACGTTGATGGAATGCCAGTGCTTGCGGTTCCTATAGATATGCTCAGATGCCCTGGGGGGACGTAGAGCCACATGGGTGCAGTCGATGGCACCTAGCACTTTGGGGAATCGTGCCACACCGTAAAAATCCAGGGCGGCAGCATGCCTTTCTGCAGGTGTTCTGGGCAGGTATATGTGCCTGCGGACTGATGGGCGTGCAGTCATGATGTTCAAGACCTGGTGTAGGCAGCGTGACTGGGTGGCCTGTGACACCCCACCCACTATGGCACTTGTCCGCTGAAATGATCCAGTGTCTAAGAAGTGCAGTACATTGAGGACCTTCTCCAGGGGGCTGAGTGCTTGGGAGCACAGGGTGGGTGATGTGAGGTCATCCTCCCACTCACTCACCAGGTCCAGTATAATGTGTGGTGGAAACCTGTACCTCCCATACACCTGGTCATCAGGCATCCCGAAAAGGCTGGTTCTGGGTGTGAATATTCTGGCCCTGACTATCCTCCTCCTCCTCCTTTGGTAGCCCACTGCCACTGCTGCTAGGAACGGTATGTTCATCCTGGCGTCTGAGCTTGTTATTGTTAAAGTGCGCAAATTTATGCTTTGCGCGTGTTCTAGGCGAGCGTGTGACCCGCGCACCCCTGGAATCCAGTTCCCAGTCCAATAGCGTGTGGAAATTCACACGCACCACGGGATACAGCGTGTGACCCGCGCACCCCTGGAATCCAGTTCCCAGTCCAATAGCGTGTGGAAATTCACACGCACCACGGGATACAGCGTGTGACCCACGCACCCCTGGAATCCAGTTCCCAGTCCAATAGCGTGTGGAAATTCACATGCACCACGGGATGCAGCGTGTGACCCGCGCACCCCTGGAATCCAGTTCCCAGTCCAATAGCGTATGGAAATTCACACGCACCACGGGATACAGGTTCGCTGACGTACTTGCGTGTGTAAGTGCCCGCGCACCCATTAAATACACGTACATAGGCCAATCGCGTGTACGCGCACTTTTGTCCAATTACACGCAATGACACTCTGACGTGCAGTATTTCCACGTGTGCCCCGTCATCACGTGCTGAGTGGGGAACACCCGTGCGGGTCACGTCACAGACGCGCTTACGCGCTGAGGGACTCTGGTCCAATAGAATCGCGTATGTGTGCCGACGCGCTTACGCGCTAAGGGCCTTTCCTCGGATTTCACGCTGACGTGCAGGATTTTCACGTGCCAAATCACTCCGGCTGGCCACGCGAAAACACACGGAAGACCACGCTCCTGCCCAGAAGGCCGAGTTACTGCCCCCCAGTGCCCCGAGCAGCCTCCCACGTGCCATCTGCTGCTGCCTGCCTGCCTGCCTGCTGCCACCGTGCCCTGCCATTTGGTGCCTGCACATCAGCCATCTGCAGGGGTCCAGTTGCTGTGTCCACCCCTGCTGGAACTGAAGACTCCCGACTGGGATTACATCGCTCCACAGCCCAGCCCCAGGACCCAGTTGCCCACCCACACCTGCCTCTGGGGTTGCCATGTCGGGCACTTCCACATCTGGCACCAGTGGCAACCCCAGGCCAGAGGGGCAGAGGGGCACCAGCTTCACTGCCACCGAAGTTGGTGTCCTGGTGGAGCATGTCCTGGGGCAGTATGATGCCCTCTTTGGATCGTCCCGCGCCAGCAAGGAAGGACGGCAGAGGATCTGGGCCGACTGTGTGGTTGCCATCAACGCGGAGGGGGTGGCAACCCGCGACGTCCTGAAGATCAAGAAGCGCTGGGAGGACTTGAGGTCCAGGACCCTTGTGAAGGCCCGGCGCCTCGTGGAGGGGGGCCGGGGCCGCATGAGTTCCATCCAGATGAGGGTCCTGGAACGCGTACGCCCAGCGCTCCACGCCCAGATCCTTGAGAGGGAGGCCCGTCTGGAGTTGAGCGGTAAGTGTCCAAGCATTACTGTGTGAGACAGGGCATGTTGCGGTGTGCTGGTTCTATGATACTTGCCTGTATGTGTGCCATAGGCCATGTATGCATGTATGTGTGCAGGGACATCATGGTAATGCATGTGCGACCAGTGATGTGTGACCCACATGGTTGTTGCATGTGTTCAAATGCCGCATGGGGAGCCCTATGCAGATTTTGAACATGAGAGCATGCCAGTCTCTGTACCTGGACATTGGTGGGGGTGAGGGATGGGTGCTGATGCCAGGTACATATATGGTAGCCATGTCTGTGTGCCTGACCTGCGTGTCTGTGACTTGTGCATGCCATGGATGCATGACACATGTGTGTGACAATGCACAGATTCAGTGAAGCAGCCAAATTACCCTTGTATCCGCTGTGTTTGGTGTGTTTGGGGCCAGATGGATGTGACTGAGGTGAAGTGTGTGCATGTGATAGGCATGAGCCATGATGCATGTGAGTTACATATCATTGAATGTTTCAAGAGTCCATTGGACATGCATGGAAATGTCCATGGCATGCACCATGCCTGTTACTGTGTGTGTTTTGCCTGGACTGCCCCATGTGTTGTGGAGGGACATGATGGAAGTGTACTTTGACAGTGGTGCTCATCTGCTATTGCTTCCTGTCTAGGGGACCATTGTACAGTGCCCTGATGCTTGTGTTCTTTGTCTCCCTCTACGCAGCGGCTAGTGAAGAAGAGGGCGGAGACGGCGCTGTGGAGCAAGGCGGCGGGGATGCCCCCACGGCTGCAGCGGAAGGGGTGGGTGAGCCCCCACAGGGGCCTGCTACGGTGGGAGACGGTGAGGAGCCATCCAGGTTGGTGGTTTGCACAGAGGAGGAGGAGGCCGCCACTGGGGCACACATGGGGCCTGGTGGGGGCATCCCTGTTGGTGCAAGTGGTGCAGTCCAGGGCCAGGGGCAGGAGGCAGCACAGGTCACCGTGGAGGGGCCTGTGCATGTCGCTGTCCCTGACCCTGTGAGTGCACCACCATGCACCAGCAGGGATGCCCCGTCCCAGGCCTGTCCGCAGGTAGAGGGGATGTCCATGTCACCTGACTCCCCTCCACCTGCGGACGTGGGAACCCCTGGCCGTGCGGAGAAGGTCATGATTGGGGTCGCGATGCGCACGGCTGTGATTCGTGATGCCGTGCGTGCTTCCCGGGAGGAGCACGCACGTCATCACGAAGTGCACCGTGCCGACGTGGCCCAATTGGGATCGGCCATGTTCGGGGGTTTCCTGCATGTGTTGGCCAATGTGGCGGCCCTCTCCTCCTCTGTGCAGGCTATCCACCAGTCGTTCTCCTTGCCGTCTTCCAGCCCAGATGCCACCAGGGCCCCCTGTGGACCTGCCCCGACCAATGCAGCCAGCTCGGTGGGGATCCCATCCCTGCCACAGTTGGGAGTCGGAGGTCCAGCAGGTGTGGACAACACAGCAACTGGACCCCAGCAGATGGAAGATGTGACAGCATCATCAGGCAGGGCACGTGCACGACGGTGTCGGTGGTTTCCATCAGCCTGGATGCCGTCGTGCTGGCAGAGGCAGTGGCGTCGGAGGCAGCAGCGGGCTCGACGTGGGAGGCATCATGGCTCGGGGCCATCAAGATCAGAGGGGCAGGCATCGGCCGGAGGGCAGGGCAACCCTGGGATGGTGGTGTCTTCCGTGTGGGAGCAGTTGGTCCAGCGGATAGGTGCAGAGCGGCAGCGGGCGGAAGAGGAGCGGCTCGCCATGGTCAGGGCGGAGTTCTCCATGCGTCGGGCGTTGAGGCGGGCTGAGTGCCTCGAGGAAGCTCGCAGGGAGTTTGAGCTGAACATGGGGTTATCCCTGCGAGACCTCGGGGCCAGGACAGAGTCCCGCCTCCAGGACATCGACATGGAGTTCGATGATGCCCTGGCCAGCAACATCAACAAGTGAGCCGCAGGACTTGCCCGCTGCCTTTGTATATAGTTATATAGTTAGTTAGTGTTAGGTTTCCTTTATTTGTTTTTATTATTTTGGACCGCTTGGACAATGGCCACTTTTTTGTATATATTTTTTTCATTAGGTAGTAGTAGGTTTCCTTTATGGTGTTGGGCTCATGGACCCTGGTACATTCCTGTATTTAGTTTGTTTTTTGAAGGAACATTTTCTTTTTTTCATTATTGTGTTCACCATGTGGAAATGGTTTTTTATTCTTTTGCTTCTACTTGATATTGCTTTGGTCAACATTTGTTTTTGTATTCCTTTTTCGTTTTTTGATTTTTACTTTTGTTCTCCAACATGGACCATTTATTTTGTTATCCACATAGTTGTATGTTTGATTTGTTTACTTATTTTTAATCTTTAATACATTTTTAATTTTTACTTCCACTTGTGTTATTTTGTCTTTGGTTTCATACATGTCATGATATGGGTTTTGACATTCACTTGCAGCCATTGTGTATGTGTGTGTGACGGACATGTGTTCATTTACATACTTGCCATTGGGGTTGTGTCATGTAATTGCATTCACTATGTGGGTGGATGCAATCCTTGCCTGGGTGTTTGTGCTGGGTATGCTGCCCATTACTGCCATGATTGTGTATCGTCAGGACCTGGGGGCAGGGGGACATGGGTGGGGGCCTGGTGGAGGCTGCCCCTGGTGACTGGGGGGGTGGTGGTGGTGGGAGACATGAGTGGGGGCCTGGTGGAGGGTGCCCCTGGTGGCGGGGGGGTGGGGGTGATAGGGGACATGGGTGGGGGCCTGGTGGAGGGTGCCCCTGCACTGCTGGGGGGTGGGGGTGATAGGGGACATGGGTGGGGGCCTGGTGGAGGGTGCCCCTGGTGGCTGGGGGGTGGGGGTGGTGGGAGACATGAGTGGGGGCCTGGTGGAGGCTGCCCCTGGTGACTGGGGGGGTGGGGGTGGTGGGAGACATGAGTGGGAGCCTGGTGGAGGGTGCCCCTGGTGGCGGGGGGTGGGGGTGATAGGGGACATGAGTGGGTGCCTGGTGGAGGCTGCCCCTGCACTGCTGGGGGTGGGGGTGGTGGGAGACATGGGTGGGGGCCTGGTGGAGGCTGCCCCTGCACTGCTGGGGGGTGGGGGTGATAGGGGACATGGGTGGGGGCCTGGTGGAGGGTGCCCCTGCACTGCTGGGGGGTGGGGGTGATAGGGGACATGGGTGGGGGCCTGGTGGAGGGTGCCCCTGGTGGCTGGGGGGTGGGGGTGGTGGGAGACATGAGTGGGGGCCTGGTGGAGGCTGCCCCTGGTGACTGGGGGGGTGGGGGTGGTGGGAGACATGAGTGGGGGCCTGGTGGAGGGTGCCCCTGGTGGCAGAGGGGTGGGGGTGATAGGGGACATGAGTGGGTGCCTGGTGGAGGCTGCCCCTGCACTGCTGGGGGGTGGGGGTGATAGGGGACATGGAGGGGGCCTGGTGGAGGCTGCCCCTGCACTGCTGGGGGGTGGGGGTGGTGGGAGACATGAGTGGGGGCCTGGTGGAGGGTGCCCCTGGTGGCCGGGGGGTGGGGGTGATAGGGGACATGGGTGGGGGCCTGGTGGAGGGTGCCCCTGCACTGCTGGGGGGTGGGGGTGATAGGGGACATGGGTGGGGGCCTGGTGGAGGGTGCCCCTGCACTGCTGGGGGGTGGGGGTGATAGGGGACATGGGTGGGGGCCTGGTGGAGGGTGCCCCTGGTGGCTGGGGGGTGGGGGTGGTGGGAGACATGAGTGGGGGCCTGGTGGAGGCTACCCCTGGTGACTGGGGGGGTGGGGGTGGTGGGAGACATGAGTGGGGGCCTGGTGGAGGGTGCCCCTGGTGGCGGGGGGGTGGGGGTGATAGGGGACATGAGTGGGTGCCTGGTGGAGGCTGCCCCTGTACTGCTGGGGGGTGGGGGTGGTGGGAGACATGGGTGGGGGCCTGGTGGAGGCTGCCCCTGCACTGCTGGGGGGTGGGGGTGGTGGGAGACATGAGTGGGGGCCTGGTGGAGGCTGCCCCTGGTGACTGGGGGGGTGGGGGTGGTGGGAGACATGAGTGGGGGCCTGGTGGAGGGTGCCCCTGGTGGCGGGGGGTGGGGGTGATAGGGGACATGGGTGGGGGCCTGGTGGAGGGTGCCCCTGCACTGCTGGGGGGTGGGGGTGATAGGGGACATGGGTGGGGGCCTGGTGGAGGCTGCCCCTGCACTGCTGGAGGGTGGGGGTGGTGGGAGACATGAGTGGGGGCCTGGTGGAGGCTGCCCCTGGTGACTGGGGGGGGGTGGGGGTGGTGGGAGACATGAGTGGGTGCCTGGTGGAGGGTGCCCCTGCACTGCTGGGGTGTGGGGGTGATAGGGGACATGAGTGGGTGCCTGGTGGAGGCTGCCCCTGCACTGCTGGGGGGTGGGGGTGGTGGGAGACATGAGTGGGGGCCTGGTGGAGACTGCCCCTGGTGACTGGGGGGGTGGGGGTGGTGGGAGACATGAGTGGGGGCCTGGTGGAGGCTGCGCCTGGTGACTGGGGGGTGGGGGTGGTGGGAGACATGAGTGGGGGCCCGGTGGAGGGTGCCCCTGGTGGCGGGGGGTGGGGGTGATAGGGGACATGGGTGGGGGCCTGGTGGAGGGTGCCCCTGCACTGCTGGGGGGTGGGGGTGATAGGGGACATGGGTGGGGGCCTGGTGGAGGCTGCCCCTGCACTGCTGGGGGGTGGGGGTGGTGGGAGACATGAGTGGGGGCCTGGTGGAGGCTGCCCCTGGTGACTGGGGGGGTGGGGGTGGTGGGAGATATGAATGGGTGCCTGGTGGAGGGTGCCCCTGCACTGCTGGGGGGTGGGGGTGATAGGGGACATGAGTGGGTGCCTGGTGGAGGCTGTCCCTGCACTGCTGGGGGGTGGGGGTGGTGGGAGACATGAGTGGGGGCCTGGTGGAGGCTGCCCCTGGTGACTGGGGGGGTGGGGGTGGTGGAAGACATGAGTGGGTGCCTGGTGGAGGCTGCCCCTGCACTGCTGGGGGGTGGGGGTGGTGGGAGACATGAGTGGGGGCCTGGTGGAGGGTGCCCCTGGATGGTGGGGGGTGGGGGTGGTGGGAGACATGAGCAGGTGTGCAGGGTAGTCCCCTGTTTTGTGGGCTGCCTGCAGGGGCCGTGGAGGGTGTACAGGGAACACCTGTGAGGACCCACCCAGCCTAATCGCGTGTGTAACTTCCCACGCACCCCTGTAATACACGTACCAAGCCAAATCGCGTGTGATAATTCCCGCGCACCCCTGAAATACACGCGCCCAGGCTATTCGCGTGTGGAAATTCCCGCGCACCCCTGAAATACACGTACCCTGCTGTAATCGCGTGTGGGACTTCCTGCGCACCCCTGAAATACACGCGCCCAGGCTATTCGCGTGTGGAAATTCCCGCGCACCCCTGAAATACACGTACCCTGCTGTAATCGCGTGTGGGACTTCCCGCGCACCCCTGAAATACACGCGCCCAGGCTATTCGCGTGTGGAACTTCCCGCGCACCCCTGAAATACACGCGCCCAGGCTATTCGCGTGTGGAACTTCCCGCACACCCCTGAAATACACGTACCCTGCTGTAATCGCGTGTGGGACTTCCCGCGCACCCCTGAAATACACGTACCCTGATGGAATCGCGTGTGGGACTTCCCGCGCACCCCTGAAATACACCTACCCTGATGGAATCGCGTGTGGAACTTCCCGCGTACCCCTGAAATACACGCGCCCAGTATATTCGCGTGTGGAACTTCCCGCGCACCCCTGAAATACACGTAGCCCGCTCCCCCAGGCCCGATCGCATGAGAAACTTCACGCGAACCCCTGTAATACACGTAGCCCGCTCCCCCAGGCCCGATCGCGTGAGAAACTTCACGCGAACCCCTGTAATACACGTAGCCCGCTCCCCCAGGCCCAATCGCGTGAAAAACTTCACCCGAACCCCTGTAATACACGTAGCCCGCTCCCCCAGGCCCGATCGCGTGAAAAACTTCACGCGAACCCCTGAAATACACGTAGCCCGCTCCCCCAGGCCCGATCGCGTGAATTACTTCACGCGAACCCCTGAAATACACGTGAAGTTGTACCCTGCTGAAATCGCGTGTGAGACTTCCCGCGCACCCCGGTATACACGCACACGTATTTTTTGTCAGCGGGTGTCCGTGTTTGTGGGTCCCCCATTGCACGTCATTTGTCCTGGAGGGCCACAGTATAGGACATTCATTATGGCAGTATATAGGTGCTATTTGTTGGCGCACCTTTTGGCGCACATTTCTTACAGCCGCAGAGACGCTACCGCCTGCTTTCTTGTGGCGGTCGTGTTTGTGCCTGTGCGCTGGTTTGAGCGTGCGCTTTTTTGCCCTATTCTATTCCATGAATACGTGTTCAATTCTCCCGAGGTCAATTCTCCCGAGGTCAATTGTGAATACGTGTTGTAAGCGTGTGGCCGTTCCGCGCACTTGTGCCCTGTACTTCCCCCGTGACGCCCACGTTTTTGCAAGTTGTTCCCCATTCCGAGTGTTACGCCCGTGTTCCGCCTACCTTTGTTGCGTGCGCCGCGCTATGTGCGAATTTCGCTGTGGCCTGTGCGATTTTCGCTGTGACCTGGCGCACGCTGTTAGATGGCCTGTGCGCCAACGTGCGCGGCGCACTTTTTTATCGCACATCCGCTGGTTTTCTCGCGCACGGCCTTCCATGAATCGCGTGCGCTGCTTTTCGCACTGCGATTTTCGCTATTCCACTGCGATTCGCACGTTTTTGCCCACTTGCGCCGCGTTAATTATTCCATGAATCGGCCTGTAAATCTCTGTGACAAATATGCATTGGGACATGTATGACTCTTACACACTTATACAACTATGTCATGAATAATGTATTTGGGATGTTTTTCCTTGGTTTTTTTCTATTATTTTTTCTTTTCTTTTCCTTTAACATGTGTTATTGAATTGAACATCGATTTTATTCTTATGGTGCACTAATTCACTTACATTTTGTTTAAACACCTTATAGACTTGCCCTGATTTGAAAAAGACACGGTGGTGTCGAAACACGTGTTATCACAAAGGGCCATTTTGAAAAATAAAAAACTTCATGTTAAATTACTATTACGGATGAGTACTTTATGACCTATGGAAACAAAATGAAATTACAGTGTCGAACAACTCACTATGGCGCAGTAACAGGTGTGTGAGAGACTCAGTATTGACCTAATTTAGAAGGTCAATTAGGACATATATGCGGGGGGACACCCCCCGCAATCCCCCACCCAATCCAAAACCCCCTGCAACCCCCCACCCAATCCCCTTATATTATTTATAATCCAAAATCAACCCAATACATATATAAAATAACTAAAATAATATAAAGGTAAATTGTGCAGAAGGTCAATTAGAACCACTATAATTAGGTCAATTGTGCAAAAGGTCAATTGTAAAAGGTCAATTTGGGTAATACCTCCATATGATATGTGACCTGTGACAAATCCCAGGGTATTGTCACATCTTCCATGGAGGATGACCCTTTCCATGAGGCCAGGGAGGTGAGGCTGCTACTCTATTGTCCCCCTGAGGGTGGTACTCAGTGGGTTAATCTCATGGGAGGAGAAATCCTTCATGGGATTGGTGACAAAGGCCCTATGAGAACGCAGTTTTGTCTAATTGATTTACACCACTGGGTTGTGTTCCATATGTGATTTTAATCCTAAGTGTGTTTTATCATCAACTTTGCACTAGGTGTTTCTCCTGCCTCTGCACAATGGACTCTGAATAGGTGCCTAACTACTTTTTTTTCTGCCAATTTCACCCTAATATATTTGTGCTCTCCAACTTGGTTTTGCCCTTAGGTTGCGTAACATAGCAATCCTGCCTTTAGATTATCCGTCTATATACCTTTGCCAGAGTCACTTCCTAGCAAGGCACTAGAGGGTGCCAATACCAGGCAACAATATGTCAGGCAATGCCATGTTGCATCAAGCAGCACAGGCCAGGCAGTCCTGCACTTTCATCGCTTATACTCACCAATGCAATACATTGCCAAGCATTCACAGCACACAAAGGGACAGAATCCTCCTCCTTCCTTTCTCTGCTTTCCTTAATGTTTCCATTCACATGCACCTTTTTCACATGATACTCTTTATTCTGCTACTGTAGGCAGTCAGGCTCGGCAGTCTTGGAATTATGATTCTGGATTTTGTTTTTGGGTCAGCAAATACAAGAACAAAACAAATTGGACTCCATAGTACAAAAGTACATTTAAGCAAATCTTAAACCAATCACACAAGGGCACACTACGTCTTGGAATTTATCTCAGAAAACTGCCTCCATGAAACACCTCCTATCTTGTACAGATGCAATGCAATGAGCTTCCCTAATTCTGCACACTCGCTGACACGCCTAGTGGGATCAAAATGCATCCAAAATGCCATAAGCACTACTCTTGCCATCAGCCCTGCACGTCTTTCTCCAAAACTCAATCTGTTAGTCTAGCTCTCCCTTGACTTCTTTCTCCCTTTTCCTTTCCTCCAAGGACCACTGTGAAGGGTCAGAAATGTGAAGGGGTCCACTTCGCATAGAAGTTTTCAACTTTAGTCATTTTATTAAGTAAAAAGTTTGGATAAACACCTCACTATCCTTATTCTGACACGGATTACCCTGCATAAAGGAAGCACTCTAACAAAAGGATATCTGTCCCACACTTATGCAACCAATAAAGCAATAAGGAAATATATCGCACTTCAATTCAACAGTGGTGTATAACATACATTTAATTCACAATATGTTCAAGTGCCTCTTATTTAGAACGTGGGTGAATTTCCCTTCCCCATATCTGAATGAGGATTTTCTCCAAGAATACCAAGGCAATCTGGTTTAACACAAAATTCCAACACAGTGTTCAAAGACTTGCGCTTGATCACATGAAGTTCCGTTGTCCCAGCAAGATATCAAAAGTTATGGCAAGTTCCAACTCCCCCTGGAGTAAGAACTGTTTCACATTTGTTTCTCCAAATAAACAGTAGAAATGGTCTTAGCCAGGATTATTTGTTACAACCTTTGGTCTAAAAATGAATCTATTCCAACTCCTCCTGGAGTAAGAACAGGGTTTACCTTGATTATGATCAACAACAAATGTATTTGTCCAGATGATGTAACACAATGATTTAACACAGCGTTGATTACAAAAGGAATTACAACCTTTCCTTGACAAGCCGTCGCAATTCTTCTACAATGTTTAGATGAGCAGCAATAAATGTCCTTGTCCGGATGGTTTAACACGGCTTTGGTTTCAAGAATGTCATAAATTAACACGAGTTGTTTCTGTTAAAAACACAGTTCAGCACTTTCATCAACTACTACCTGGTTTAATCCTTTCCCAGGCCCTCTAAGGCAATACCTTCTTGCCATACAGGTATACTCACCTGCCCATCTACTTCTTCATTAAAGAAAAGAGAAAAGTGCTTCAGTGGTAATTTCCAATTTAGAATAGCAACAACTTCATCAGCCTTCTTAAGCATCAAAACAAGTTATGGGGAAACAAGGAACCTTGGCAATAAAACTACTCTCTCTCTCTGGATAACCTTTTCCAGAAGGGCAGTCTGTTTGCCACCTTTTTCCCCCTTTTCACCAACAACCAAATAGTTATGTAAACAACCGTCTCACTTTTCTTCTGTCTTGGATTTGGCAATGTATGTTTTTATCAACTACAGGTATAGGTCTCCCAGATTCTGAGCAGTAGTCTTTACAACCCTTGGGCTTTTCAAAATCCCCTTCTGGTCTTTGGCAATGTTTGATGGAACTACTTTGCCTGGTTTTTAACCCCTTTTGGCTTAGGTATTGATTACACACCTTGCACACCTGGGATTTCAATAGGGCCCCCCCACCCGAGTTGTAGGAGTTTCTCACAACGGGCGTACTCTGTTCTAGAATCTTTTGGTTTCACTGAATACCATTTGTGTTGGCTCGGTCCTCGCTCACTCTGGAAGTAAACTGTCTGCACGACACACACGTCTCGTATCGTAGCGTCCCAGAGTCATTCATGCGCTGCAGGCTCACCGGGTAAGTCGCTCTCTTGTACTCCGTTCGGCGCTCACAGGACCGTTGTACCCGTGACTTCTCCCGATCAGGCAAATCCTTTCCTCTGGTTCCCCTTCGCGTCTGCCACGTTGAATTGGAGCCGCATTGGTTCCTGAGAGTTCCCATGCAACCCAGCCACCTGGAACCTCTCTGCTGCTTCCACTACGTCTGCTTCCTGCTGCGCAATCTGTGCACAACGTGATTTGAATGGGATCGCGTTTCCCTTCCACGCTTCCCTTTGCGCAGCCTCTGCAGGTTTACGTATTGGACGTTACATACCCTCTCAGGACCTACACTGGTGCCGCATCCTCTGACTCATCTAATCTTGCTTCCTACAGCATACATGGCCGACACTGCTTTCTCCAGTCCTGCTTCTTTCTCCTTGTCCTGCTTCTTTCTCCTCCTCCTGCTGCTCCTCCATTGACCTGCACCTGTGTGGACCTTTTAAGCCTCTCCCTCGGGTGTGGGTCATATTGCCTAATTAGCTGACCACTCCTGCATCTTCATTTATCTTGCTCCCTCTCTCCTCCTCGTCCTAGTACTGAGGGATTTAAGGGACTTGTAGTCCTTGATAATAAAGCTAGATTTTCTAACTCTTTCTGTTCGTTTGTTTTGCCTTCTGCTTCCAACAATATTCATTAAAGGAATATTATACAAATCAGTTACCAGTTTGTTTTGAAAATCGGAGTAAGGTTTTTTGGCGATAATTATTTACAGACTTCTTTGTATTTTACCCTTTTAAGTTAGGGAAGCATTCAACTTTAAAGGTTCTAGAAGGGATCTTATTCATTTTTATACCACAGGAGCTTTGGCTTATTTCATCCACATTTAGGTGTTTAACAAGTGAAACAGTTATATTATTGTGGCAACAAGCGATTAGGTATGTTGGCATTTGTAACATCTCTTCCTTAGGAGAAGGTAAATACTGTGTCTCACCCCATTGATTCCTCTCACCTCCCTGAGCCTTTTCTCCTCTCAGGTGATCCTCTGGCAGAGCACCACCCCCAAGGTCAGGATCAGGAAGCATCTGCCTTTCCCGGCCACTTGGGAGGAGATTGTAGGCAGGGATTTGGTGAGCGGTTCATAGGATTCATCACACCACAGTCTGGATACCCTGGCATGGCAGCACAATAAGCCCACAAACATACAAGCCTCAGTGCTGGGAAACCACAATGGCAGTGATTTAGCGCAGTATAAAAGCTTTCTTACAAAATTTAACATGTGCGCTAGTAGGGATTTGCACACTGAATATGCATTGGCATCATGCTGGCATATATTGCGGGCACAGGCTATGCAAGTGTTTTACAGTGACAATAGTGGCAGATATTTGGATACGGATTGCATGACAAAGTGTTGGACAGGGCCTTGCTGCCATATTTTGTGGGCATCATCATGACATTGTTTTACAGTGTACATATTTGGGCACAGCAAACATGATTTTTTTTTAAACATTTTGTAAAGCCATGCTTGCATACATTGTGAATATTAATGCATTGAGGACTAATCACCATGAGCATGTGATTCACACTGTCCATGCAGGCATATATTGCGGGCACAATAATGAATGGTTTTTATAATGGGACTGCTGGCAGATATTGTGGGCACAGCATCATGAACATGTTTTCAAATGCTCCGGTGTACGTTGATGGCCTTGCAAATGTTTGTTTTCCCTATGAGGTAGCCCAGAGAACGGATTGTAAACAATGACTTTTTACCTCATTTGTCTCTCAAATTATAGTGCAAAATTCACTATTTCATCATATTTCAAAAATGTTCAGGGTTAGACCACCAGTTTGGTCATTCTCTGCTCCTCTCGCTTCTCACAGGACTTCTTCCACTGTGGCTCCTCGCAACCCGGCAAACCTCTCCGGTAAGTCTGCCTTTGCTGACGCCACTTCCAATAAGCGCTCCTCTCGCTCCTGAGGCCCTCTGGTGCACGGCAGCCACCGGAGACCGCCTCATGGCCCTAAGGTGCATGCCAGCCACCCGAGACAGCCTCCTGCACGCTTCCTTCTGTGCAGCCTCTGCAGAACAGGTCACAAGGGGCATTTCTTCCTGCACACGTTCCTCTGCACAACCTCTGCACTTCAGATTTCTGGGGTTACAGACCCTCTCAAGACCAGCAGCTTATATCTGCCAAGTAGTGGTCCCGGCGTCCTCTTGCTCCTCCAGCTTCGACCTGGGCTGCCAACATGAACAACGCTGCTTCTGTTTCTGGCTTCCTCTGCTCTTCACCAAGAGCTCCAACACCATGGCCTGCACCTGAGGGGGCCTTGTAACCCTCTCTAACTCCTCAGGTTTGGGTCATCTACATTAATGAACTGACCACTCCTACAACATTGTGCCTCTTCAAACCACTTCTTCGTCCCAGTACCTAGGGAATTATGGGACTTGAAGTTCCTAAAGGAAAAATCAGGTTTTCTTAATTTTGCTGTTTCATAATAAGCCACTTTTGGGGAAAGTTGAACAAGGGGTTTTCCCATTCCACCTGACCTGCTTCCCACCTCATGTGATCCTCCCGCAGAACACCACCCCCAGGGTCGGGATCAGAAAGCGTCTGCCTTTCCCTGGCCACATGAGAAGGGTCTCAGACCAGGTTTCTGGGGGATCATTGCTAATCTATCACAATGGACAGAGAAAAAACTGGATTTAAGATAAGGTAAGGGAAGGTAAATGGCCTTTTACGGCACTCTCCTGTCACTAGCGTTAGCCTCGCTGCACATGGGTCTGTAAAAAACGTAGGCGGGGATGTAATTGTAAGTTTATTTATAACGCTCTTAATAGCCAGAGGTTTCTAAGCACAGACCCGGGAATCGAACCTGTGTTGCGCTGCATCGTCTTGCTTCCAAGGCTGTTGATAGGAAATGGAAAGTGTAGGAGTGTGTGTTTAGTACAATAGAGTTTCTGGGTCATATAATAGGGAATGAGTGTGGTTTAACAGCAAGACATTTTATTAGTGAGAAGGTAGTGAGGGATGTGTGCAGTGGGAAGCAGGAGTGGGTTCAGGGCTCAAAGACTTTGCCTTGTGTGCTATTAGAGACTTTCCTTGATTTCAGCAATTGTAGTCAGGTCTGAGGTGTCTAAGAGAGGAGATTGGCCTCCGGACTTGGTACTCCTGATTGGATTCCTGCAGCAGGTAACATGACCATTGAAACCATTGATGGGATGTATAGTATGCTGATTTTGTGTTAAGATTCTGATTGGTCAGTTATAGTGCCTATTCAACTTAGGGGTTGAGGAGAGAAAGTGAAATTCTAGTTGCATGGGTACGTGGGATTGTGGTTCCCTATGCAGGAGATACAGCAGACCAGTTTACATTGTAGAGTGTTTTTGTTTGATGGTCTATGGGCCTAGTCCTTGTTGGGATGGAAATAAACATATCTCACCCCACTAAGTGCTTTCAGGTGAGGCGAATACCCTATGAGACAATATAGTGCATGAACCCATGAAAGATACAACAGTCAAAGACCTGCCCAATCGTCATAAGTGATTCTCTCCTGCATTAGCTGAACTTAAAACCAGCAAAAGGCAGGCTGAGCATACCTGGCACAAAAACAAATCAAATGATAATTTGCTGGCCTGGAAACTTATCGAAAAGCATTATAAGATGATGACCATAGAGGCCAAGAATTCTTTTTATGACGATCAAATAAACCAAGCTGGAGACAAAACAAAGGAACTTTTCCACCTTTCAGGACATGGGAGAAACCCATCGTCTGTAACCCCTCTATTAAACCCACCACAGATGACTATAGTAGAGTCCAGAGGGCTTTTGCAGACAAACTGTTGAAGGCACAAAAGAAAATCGAGCAGGAAATATTCATTTCTCCTTTGTCGAATCTTTTGCCCATACCTAAAACATTTAAAACAGGTAACCCCATTAACCCCCCCCAGGTAATTTTAACTTTATAGAACCGAACTTAGCCAAAATGTTGGTGTTACTGAAAGATATGCATCCCACAAACAGTCCAGGGGAAAATTTCCCCTCAAAACACATATTGGAGCATCGAGAAGTGTTGCTCCATTTCTTTGTTGGTTTGTTAGAACTTCTTTTCGTACAGGTTCTATCCCTTACTCTATTAAAAATGTGGCTGTTACCCCCTTGTTAAAAAGAAAAAAAACAGGTTTGGACCCGTTGGATGCGGCTAACTTAAGACCCATCACAAACACGTTATTCTTTCTTAAACTCATTGATAAGGCAGCGACTACGCAGCTACAATCCCATGTACTCAATTCTGGTATACTGCATGTGAAGCAATCAGGTTTCCGAAGCTTTCATGGAACGGAGAGCGCATTACTGGATCTCCAAACACACAAGCTTGGTAAACTGGAACACAGCAAGTCGGGGCTGCTGATGCTATTAGACCTATCGGCAGCCTTCGACTTGCTCGCTCATAAAATTCTGCTCAATAGGATGGCGACGGTAGGTGGACTCTCCAATGATGCCATTTCCTGGCTTAGATCTTTCTTGGAGGGTCGTCAGTGTCGTGTCCATTGGGGTGACTGTGCCTCTGACCCACAGATTATAACATGTGGAGTTCCCCAGGGGGCATATCTTTCCCACCTGCTGTTCAATATTTATATTCTTCCTTTATGTGTCGAGTTGGAATCTCTGGGGATCTTTTTCTGTAATTATGCAGATGATTTCCAGTTGGTATTGAACATAATCGGGAATTACAAGGTTGACCAACAAACGGTAGCTGAAGCATATGACGTCATAAAACAATGGATGTCAGCAAATTGCCTTTGCCTAAATGCTGCTAAAACCGAGCTGATGCTCTTGAGCTCCTAGCATGCTCAATCCAAACTAAGCCAAGACTATAATTGTTTCATGATAGAAGGCACTCAAATTAAAATCGTGAAGAAAGTCAAGACTCTGGGTACCTACATCGAGGAAAGTATTGATAGTGAGGCACATGTTACAGCTATTTCTACCAACACTAAATACTACTTAAAGGTACTTAGATAAGTAACCCCGTTAATATCGGTAGAAAACCGTATAAAACTTGTAAGAGCAGTAATATTGCCACGTGTGGACTACTGCAACGCACTGTTGGGAGGAGTCATTAAGGCTGATATCCAACAGATGCAGAAGACACAAAATGCAGCCGTGAGAATTATTTTTCAGATGAAGTGTTCTGAACCCACTAGTGCGGCAAGAAGAAAACTTCATTGGCTCCCAGTGGCAGCCTGTATCCAATTTAAAATGCTCACTACATGCCATAAGTGTATCTTTGGAAACGCTCCTTTATATCAACCGACGAGAAGCTTACGATCCACGGTTGGCTCTTTGTTGGTTCTGCCCCGGAAAAAAAGATCCCGTGGTTTAGGGCAGGCCTTCCATGTCCGAGGTGCCCAAGCCTGGAACACTCTTCCACCACAGATACGCAAGATAGAGAATAATCTTGCCTTCTGTAAACAGTTGAAGACAATCCTGTTTAAATATAATAACTCCAGCTTTGCCTTTATCCTACGTCTATCTTTCGGCACATGGTGCCTGCAGGCTTTGGCGCGTTATAAACGTAATTAACATAACATACCTTAACAGGCGGGAAGAGAACTGCATTATGAAACTCGGTGCAAAAAAATAATATAGCGCGAACGGCAGATGTAGGGTATTAGAAGGCACATAGAAAGAAATGCCATTTTGTAGTTATGATGATAGCACAGGCTTGCCTAACCGCGATGCACCAGCCAAGCTCCCTGGAAAGATTCTAGTAGGCCCAACATCATTGAGGCAGTATGAATCCGTGCGCCAGTTCCCACGGAAGTCCACTCCCCCCCCATGTCCCTCCACTGTTGCAAACATTTAGTATCTTTCAGGAGAATGCGTCCGGCAAAAGCATGAGACAACACCAGGCTCCACCTAGCGTCCATTCATCACCACTAAACTGCCAGCAGACTTCTAACCCAACCCAGGCAGCTCAAAGCCAAGTCCACACCACTGACCTGACCCCCACGCCCCTGCATTCCATGATAAGAAAACAACCCCCCTGTCCTAGCATAAACAAAGTGACCATAAAAGATCTAAACCTGCACGACTGTCTCATAAAGAACATCCTTTGTAACACAAGGTAAAGGGACGGATACATTATAGATCAAACCCAGGGTGGCGACCTTGGGTGCGAGAGGAGCGGTATCAACCAAGCCCAGAATGTGTGGGTCACTGCAACTGTATTTCATCCTCCCTTCCTTCTGGCAACAATCCCCGAGCCGCCAAGGTGCATGCCACAGTGATATAGCAATAGGCTTAGTGTGCTAGTTTAGATGTAACAATGTATTTTATGAGCGACCTGACCTTCACCAGATAACAAGATGAGCCCAGCAGACCCACGTGGAGCCTGACCGACGAAGGAAGAACCAACCAATTGTGGCCTGGCATCCCATATGGAGCAGGATTATGTATACTTGCCGCCCAATGAAATGCACAAATTTAGACCTTATACGTGATGTCATCAGTGATGAGTTGATCCCTTGTAACGCACTGTCATGTCTTGTGGAACCAGAACGTTCTCGAGCAGCAGAGTCCTTTGATGATATTTGTATTCTGTAACATTAAACCTTGTTATCCTTGCAAAGCTATCTCCTGGCTTATTTCCCTAGAGTGTTGTATTCACTCTGGAGTGTGTGTAAAAATGGACTTACCTTCATTTGGTAACCCTTGCGACGTGATTCCATCACTTCCGTACCTGGGGAGGTATCCAGGCAGCCTCTCCAGAAGGGCCGAGCCCGCCTACGGTGAACAGTCCCAAAACGAGTACACGGAGTGGCCTTGTGGGTGCCATCTTTGCATAATCCCACCTGCTCGCTGGAGCGGGGTGCGGCCCCAGGGAGAGGTGCAGTCTTGTTGTGGATCCCTGTGAACTGAGGTTTTCGGGAGAACGTGAACATGTGAGTGTAGCCTGCAAGGGATAACGAAGTAGGGTTGGGCGTATGGAGCAGTGTGAATAGTGTGAACACGCAGTGAATGAAATTGAGAGAATGCTTCGTTTGTGGATTGTGTTGATTATTTCTGGCCAATTTTATTTACTTTTTAAGGATCCTAAGGATGAGGAAAAAGGAATAAGGGAGCCCACCCAAGTAACGGGGGAGGGTGGCACCACATGAACTGTCTCGACCAGTGCAGGAAAAATATAAGGAGAAATATAGGAGCTCTGTATAAGTAGAGAGCTCAGGTAAAGTAGTGATTGTTATTTTAGCTTCTTTTAGTTGTTTTGTTGGTGTATTTTAAATTGTCAGGAGGAAGAGGCCCAGGAGGGGTGCATATGGTGTGAGTGGAAGCATCAGGAGAGCGTGCGGTGAGTGCGTGAAGCAAGCTCTATCGGGGAGTAGTGGGTGGGGGTGAAAGTGACTGGAGGACTTTTTGTGAGTTCATTGACAGTATTGACATGTATTAGAGACAAGACTGAACAGCATATGGTTTAACGAATGGTTGGGAGGGAGGGACACCAATGTTGCCCACATGGGCAGCCCAACTGCCACCCGGGGATGAGTGGAAGTCAGGTGACTTCCTGTTTAGAATAGACAGTGCACCTATAAGAACGGTCCACGTACGTCTCGCTTGGGATACGAGAATGTAGGGTCCCAAAAAGGGGACAAGGAATATTGGAGTGATTTCGGTGACATGGAAGGAGGAGAGGGAGGTGCCGAGCATGCACCCCAGGCCACACCGAGGCTAGAGAATTTATGGGATGGAAGGTTGAGGGAGAGATTTAGTAGAATAGCATTAGCACGAAAAAAGGGAAGTGCAACTAAGAGAGGGAAAGGAAAAATGAAGATGCAAATGCCCCAATACACAAGGGTGCAAGGAGACCGCACCATCGGCGCAAATGGACAAAAATAACCTCCTTAGGGTGCTCCCACAGCTCAGAGAGGGGGCAGGGAAATTGATCTATGCATTTGAAAAAACTCAGTAGGGGACATCAAGAGTTTGTTGGTAGGAGCAGTGGGCGACCAAGCAGAGACAGTGTGGATTAAAGCTGGGTACCCAGGAATAATGTTGAGTAACGATACCCATGATGGAGCATCATTTAATAAAATCAGAGCACGAGTATGGGATGCGCTGCGACGCACGTTCCCACACACCCCAGATTTACAATAAAAAATGCAGTGCACAATGGGGGATGAGGAAGATGCTGCACAGTACATTCTTAGGGTTCAAGAGATATGGAGAGCAGAAACAGGCAGCGCCTGGGATCAATCAACCTCTCTATTTTATTTTATAGTAAAAAGAGGGCTCACCAAAGAAGTGCAGAAAGTGCTTGACAAGATAGCTGGGGTGGAAGCAAAAGGGTGGCCGAGATTCAAAGCATTATAGTTCACCACTGTAGGAGAATTAAAAAGCGAGAAAAGGAAACTATACAAAAGGTGACAGGCAGAGGAAGCAAAACGAGTTCAAAATAAACTGGTGAAAGTGGCTGCAGTATCGACAGGGACGCCACTAGAGCAGACTGGAGAGCAGGGCAACGCCTCTAACGTGACCCAGTCAAGAATAGCGGCAGTGTGGGCTGCAGGAGGACAAGGGCAGTGGGGGGGAAACCAGCAATGTTCAGGATCACAGTGGCAAGGAGGACAGCAAAGAGGACGAGGTGGGTTCCGAGGACATAGAGGAGGGGGATTAGGAGGTCCAGGCCAAGAGGTGGGGGGCCTAGGCAGTGTTGCACCTGCGGGCGGTGGGGTAATTTTTCAAGAGAGTATTGCAGCAGGCAGGGAGGGAATTACAACTACAACCAGCAACATTTCGAGTGCCCCCATCAAGGTAATGGCCAAGGGACCTCCCCCAGAATGACTTTGATATCATACAAAATTCATCAGGCCTACACACAGCTACTCCCACCAATCCCGTGCCCCTATCACCCACCACCCCAACAGCAAGTGATTCAGTAGTATCAGCCCTGCCCTAACCCACAACCAGAAGAGACCAGACACACTTTTAGTACTGCACCTATTGGGGCATCGGCCCCATTTCAAGGCGCTACAGTTGTAGGAGGAAACCCTTTCTTGTTCCCTTGGACAGACACATATCCTGACTAGGAGAGCCCACAGAGAGCACTTAGGTGTCCAGTCCTGTCAATGACCCTAATCCAGAAGATGAACAGTTGGTGGGGGCAGAGATAAGGAACAAATAATTCATCTTTATGGTGGACTTGGAAGCGGAAAAGTCGTGCATCAGCGAAGGTGACTTCCCGCAATCAGGAAAGACTTTCGACATGCAGGGATTCTCTGGGGCTGTTTTAACAGTTCCTTACGCGAACTATCTAGACGTCCAAGTGGGAGGGAAGGTCATACGGGCCCCTCTCCCATACTCTGAGAGTTCTCCTGTCAACTTGCTTGGTTGGGATCTACTTAGCAAGTTGAACATGACTATCTCATTTACAGACAGAGGTATCGTCTGAGCAACACCCGGCATTTTCTCCCTAAGAGCAATGGTAGTGATACATGCCATGGCGAGTGATGTAGAAGTGGGAGGTATCCCCGTCGACCTGGATATGTTTGTTTACAGCATTAACAATGGCGCACGGTATTTTGCATTGACCCAAATGTGCCCCTAAGAGAGTTGACTGATGAATAACTTTATGAGGGTGGTAATAACGATGGAGAAATTAATTTCGAGATTTGCATCCCTTGTGAGATCATGGTGCAATACAGAAAAGTTCAGAGCCCCTTAATGGCAATACAATACGTCCCCACACACTTATGGACCAAAAACCCACATGATGTAGGGATGCTGAAATAGGTGGCTCCTGTAAAAATCACACTTAAACCGGGGGGTACTCCTGCGGCTGAAACAATACCCGCTATCCAGAGAAGCCGAGGAGGAGATTCAGGAAACACTACAGGCCCTGTTACACCAAGGGATCATAATACCCTCCACCTCACCATCCAATATGACCATATAGCCCATTAAAAAGGCAACAGGGGCAGTTGGAAAATGATCCAGGATCTCTGCCCCCTTAATGATGTAGTACAGAAGGGGTTTCCACTTGTCCCGAACCCTGCGTACGTTTTGTGTAGCATCCCCAAAGAGGCAACTCATTTCACTGTCGTAGATTTGAAGAATGCCTTCTTCTCAGTTACCCTGCATTCATACTCAAAATACCTCACAAGGTTTACCCTGGGAGGAAAATACTACAACTCCACTCGTTTGCCCCAGGGGTACTGCGAGAGTCCTAATATTTTCAACAGAATACTACACAAAGACATAGGTAACATCCAAGTACCCGGCACGATAATTCAATACGTAGATGACCTACTGGTTTGCAGCAAGGCTGTCGGAGGGACTCTGTCATGATGCCTACCCCCAGGCACCCAGACCAAGTCCAGCAACCCTGGAAGCAGGCATCAAGTTACCCCAAGCAAGCCCAACAACCCCTGCTAGGGGCTATTTGGGTGCAGTCTTGGCGCCTATGGCGCCAGGCTCATATGGAGAGTCAGTCCTGGCGCCATAGGCGCCAGGCTCATAAATTAAAACTTACCTGATGCAGACCATGCTGCAAGAGCTCCAAGCCAAAAGAGGCTTGGAAGGGACTATTTTACCTAGGAACTATTTTTTTACTCGAGCGGGGCTGGGGAGGAATACTTGCCTGGGACTTTGGAGGCTATTTAAACCATGCCCGAAGAGCAGCACACACTTCGCGTTATTCTGCATCCAGCAGCTTAACGCTCACCGTGCCTGAAAGTCTGCATCCAGTCTTCTGCCACGCCTGCCTCGAGTTTGGAGCTCCTATAAAAGGGAGAAAGAAGGAGAAAAGGTTAGAACCGCGCTGAACTCACCAGCCTTCGCAGCAGCTTCACATTTCACTGCATCCTCCTGCATGTTCCCGCCGCACTCCGGCACCTAAGGAGAAGACAAGAACAGCAAGGTGAGCCAAGGGAATACACAGAGGAATACCCCCCATAGACTTACCTGATTTTACCACCGGGGGTACTATTCTTCTTCACGGGTCGGCGCAGCTTCCACTGCATCCTAGCCGAACCCCGGCCCCTAAGGGGAAACAAAAGGGACAGCAAGGGACTAACAGGGGGAACCCTCCTCAACACAAAAGACTTACCTGATTTTACCGCCGGAGGCATTATTCCCCGAGACTTCATATTTTCTCTCAGCGCCTGAATAAGGGAGAAAGCAACAGGTTACAAATGGACATTATTTATCGAACTGTGTTGGATAATACAAATCCTTACCAGAACATTACCGGTTGCCACGAAGAACTCTTCAGTAAGGTCAAGCTGCAACCTGCAAGGAATCGGACAAGAGTGAAAGTCAGGCATTTGAACGCTTACGAACTACATACTTACAGCGTCTTGCCGGAAATATCGGAGTCAATATTGTCCTGGAACTCACCAATTCCTTCGAGCCAGTGAAGCAACTGGTTATCTACGCGCCCCTGCGCTCAATGCAGAATGGAGAGCTCATCTTTTCAAATCATCAGTTGAGACTATAAGAGGGGACATCCAAGGTGATCAGTGGGGAGAACAACGGGGAGGGGGGATTTACGCTCAACTCTCTGGGTGGTTAATTCCCTTTCCCCACTTGCAGAAGAATATTCCTATGGACCAAGCAAACGAAGCTAGGTGGGCCAGTCCAGTCTGTCATCTCTGCCCTACGCGTCACATTGGTGGAGATCGCAGCAGTCCAGTCCAGATTGACGCCTCTGTGGGAGCCAGGTGAGCGTAACACTCTATCGCACTACTACAATTACTAGCAAGAAAAGGATACAAAGTGGACAAGGGAAAACTTCAGTACTGCCAACTGGAGTTACTCTATCTGTGGCAACTCATTTCCAAGGACAGAAAAAGAATAATCCCTGACAGGGCAGCAACAGTGCGGGACACTCCTAAGCCAATCACAGTAAAAGACATGCAACTATTTGTGGGTTTGTGCAACTACTGCAGAGCATGGATTTTAGATGATGCAGCATACACAAGGCCACTCCTATAGGGCCTCAATGAAGCACAGGAAGAGAACAACAAAATAGAATAGACATCAGAGATGATAACAAGTTTTAATGACTTAAAAGAAGTGATCTCAACAGCACCAGTCCTCGCACACCAGATTACACACAAGAATTCTATATTTTCTCGCACTCAAATGGTACACTCATGACAGCAGTACTCACTCAGAAGAGGACTATGGGCAAGGAATGCAGATGGCTCACCAGTGCAGCATGCCGCCCAGCTCAACAGACTGATTTCCGTGGTTGCAGAACCCTCTGTGGTGGCAGTCGTTAAATGCACAGCACATACACACAATACAGACGAAATCTCACTGGGAATTGCAGCCACTGATGTAGCAGCAGAAGCTGCAGAATATATCCCTGTGCCCACATGTGCCGAATACGTTGTAACTACAGCACACACCAGGACAGATGCAGAGGCATACACGGCTCTCCCAATTGCACAGATAATTGAGCTGCAGCGTAGAGCGCCCCCAGAAGGACAGGGGATATGGCTCAAATGTGTGTGCGTGCAATCACCCACAGACCTCTAATGGAGGCAGCAGAGTACAGGAAAAGCAGTAATGCCCATGGAATTATTATACACAGCTATTGAGCAATTGCATTATCCTTCTCATAGTCCTAAGCAACATATTGCGGCAGACATGCAAGAAGATTGGTTTATCTCCAATTTACAAGAACACCTCACTACTATGGCCGTTCATTGCACCACTAGCCAAGTGTTTAGTACAGGGATGACACTCCGCCCCGCCCTGTCGGCCCATTCTGTGAGCTGCACATTGATTATGCAGACATGGGGGAATTATGCAATGGGGCACGATATTTGATCGCGGTGGGGTGTCCTTTCTCGAGGTGGGTTGAGGCTGGCCCATGGAGTGGAGTCTTGTTCTGTCTCAGTTGAATGGTTTTACTAAGCCCTTAGCTGGATTAAGAAAAACTCTCCTAACAATGGACAGCACCTTTTTCGGATCATTGGGTGAAAATGTAGTTAGAAGATTGTAGTCCATCAAGTTCTCTGGTTTCACTGAGAATCAATGCGTCTTCCTGAGAACATTAACCATAACAAAGATACCCCTGCTATCTCTAGTTCCTTTGATATGAAAGTTGAATCGTTGGGGAAAGCAACCAGTAACCAACTCTTTTTTTACCACCCGTCACAGAAACATTGTAGCGGGAATTGCATAAATCTATGTTGTTCCTGTTAGAAGATAACTACATTAGGTAAGGTACCTTTTAGGCATTTGCATACCTTCATTTTCGTAGCTTGTGTTTTAAAGTCTAAATGTAAACTATTACCACAGACTGTATTAAATCTTACAATAGCAATTTCTGGGTTTAATCTTCCTGCATTTCTTTACAATATATGTTTAGGTGACTCAGCAGCACCTTCATTGGAGCCTTTGAATCCCTGTAAACCCCACCTCCATGAACTCCAAGCTTCAAGCTCAAATTAGTATTACTTCATTATTCTGAACCCTGAAACAGCTTGCATCAGTAACCCTGTCCTGAGTAATTTACAAAGGTGAGTGTGGCACACACAAGAGTAAGGAATCAATCACTGACCCACCTGTGACACTAGCTCTGCAATTCCCTCATCTACTCTTATTTTGTGCAATCATCGGAGAATTAACCACACTTGTCTGGACTTCACCTACTGTAATTACTTTGTCTTACTTCCCTACTGTCTTTATGTTGTGTAATGAAAGACCTCAGGACCTAAAGATATGGAAGTCATTACTTGACACTCCATCATCTGCATGCTACATCCCCCTTCGGTCTCATACTGTAATTTCACTGTGCTTGTTATCTTCTTGGGACCACGGCTCTATCAGAAAATCTAGCAACATTTTACTTTCCATGTTTCGAAAACCTCACATGCTGAGTGCCCCAGGTTTGAAATTTAATACAACATGGTTATAACCATCATTCACACCCAAGGAAGGGCACTCAGCCAATCAGGTGGCTGGAACAGCAGGCAAGAATACACAACTCCTGCCCGCTGTCCCAGCCACCCGAGGCCCTTTCCCAGGTAACGCTTTTTCACTGCGGCGAGGCAACAGGGACCATCTCCCTTTTGCCTTCCCACCTCCACCACTTACCTGCGTGACCAGAGCCTTGCGATCCAGTCCCGGAGCTCCTCCCATCTGGCCACTGACATAGACGTATTCCCTTTACTATATGGCGACAGGCATCTTTTTTTTTTCAATTTTTAATCGGGAGATCAGCAGCGCTACTATCGCGGATCTCCCGATGGAAAAATTGTGAAATCTATTTACACCCCGGACGAAACACGGGGTGCGAATGGCTTTCATGCCCTGCCAGAAGGGCTGACGAGCTGATCCCTGCCTTAGCTCGGGCTGGTGGGCCGTTAAAGGACATGTCCGCCCTCCTAGCAGGGCATGAAAGCCACAATGTTTTGTCTTGTCCTACTTAGAACCACTTCGACCAGCTGCATTACTTTAAATTTTGTCACAGTTATCAAGCAGCTGGATCTTTAAAAACATTTTTATTAAAGTAACACGAAGAAGGTAACAAAATGAATTACAAAGGTCTTCCAGCCAAATTATGTCATCTTCGTCAGACGATCCCTAGGTTTGCGATCTTCCTCTCTTCTCGATCTAACAGCTCTGTGGACATGTACATTCTCTATAACATAGTCCTTCACTTAACAGGGAATCTCTTGAAAAACATCTAGCTATGCCATGATGTTTACTTCTTATTTCCTCTGAAAGGCTCTTATATTTTATGTTAATCATCCATTTCAATTGACCAGGTCTTCACATTTATCTTTCAAGGATATTGCTTTTTTGTTCAAGAGCCTTGATTTTCCCTTTTCTCACTGTATCTTTATTAGTTATTTATGAATTGCTTTTTCATATGGGATTTCACTCCTAGTTGCAGCAGTTCTGTAATTATTATTATTATTATTATTATTATTATTATTATTATTATTATTATTATTATTCTTATTATTATTTAATTCTTGTATAGCACTGCACGCCTCAAGGCCTTAGGGCGCACATTAAACACATGACGGAACAAGATAAGAGCAGGCGGATCAGGAAAAGTCAATAGATAGATGGATTAATGACTATCCAATTCCTGTATTAAATAAATGCGTTTTAACTGCTCTCTTGAACATGGCCAAGATGTGAACAGCCCATAGGGAAGGGGGAAGGGCATTCCATGCCCTGGGAAGCCATACATCAAAGCTGGCCCCTCCAAACAAGTTCAGTTTTAAGCACGGTTGTACGATCTTTCTTTCACTGCAAGACCGAGCGGACCTTGTAGGTGGAATGGCCTTCAACTGGTCAGTCAGTTATCGAGTTGTGGGTGTTTGTGGAACTCCTGCATTCGTATTCCATTGTGGTACCATGGAGCTTGCTTTGTTTGCTGTGGTTGCGTCGCACGTGTCTGATTCTACGTGTGATCTTTGGCATAATACTCCTGTGGTTCTGTATTGTATTGTGTAACATAGCCCATCCCCCCTCCTAGAGTTTGCCAGTTTTGCAGCATGCCTCCTCTACTTCTACATGTTCTGGCAATATGTCCCATCCTCCCGCAATTCCAACTTTGTTGCAGCTGTCCGCCATTAATTCCTCCTCCTCCTCTCTGAGGGTTTTGAAATCAACCTCCTCCTCCCCTAGGTCTATTCCCTCTCCCTCTTGGCCAAAACTTTTACCCACTCTGATCCATAGGGTACACTACATTACTTTGCTGCGCTGCGCAGGCTAATTTTGACAATTATTTTCTGAACCAATTTTGGTTCCTCCTACTTTCTACTCTCAGCTTTCTTCTTATTTATTTAATTGTTTTTTATAACGTGCCTAATACCGTACCTGTATTCAGTTTCTAAGCGCAGATCCGGGCTTCGAACCTCTGTTGCTCTGCGTGGTCTTGCTTTCAAGACCAGCGCATTACCCCTAGTGAGGAAAAGGGGCTGTAAAACGATCCGAGGACTGTATTTGTGGGCTAAGACAGCCCAGGGACTACATTTCCCATGATGACATGGGTTTTGGCTTGCTGGCGCATGTGCATGTTCGCACACACTATTTAAGCCCCTCTTCGGCCCGTGCTGCCTGTTGGTGATTGTTGGCGTGGCAGGCACGGGCCGGAGGAGAGCAGGTGGCAGAGTTAATGGACCCGGACTCAGGCGGTGAGGAGGAGTGGTCTGGGAAGCTTCTGTCCCTCACAGGGGAGACAGAGCAGATTACGGTGGTGTGACCACGCGACGCTGGAGAATCATTGCCTGGGGAACTGGCAGTGAGGCCCCCAGGCCTCACTTAAGTGAACACTGGGGAGTGTGAGAGTGTTTGATGGAAACGTCATTAACTTGTGTGGCAAGCGTGGCATGTGGTTCTTACACCTGCGCTACTTACTAGCACACTGTAGAAGTTAGGTGCTTCCATGTGGGCTCCGCTGCAGCATATCTCAGGAACTCCAGCAGGGCAAGCCGCAGAAAGCGGAATCTTGGTTTTGTGAACATCTAACGTTCTCTGCATTTTCAAATATAAGAGCAAGGGACGCTATATGTTGTTTGGGGCTGCTTGCTCTTGTCAAATCCTACGGAATGAAATGTGTTTGCTGCATGTTGCTTGCTCTAAAGGCATTCTATGAAAGTAACCTCTACCAGGTGGTACGGAAGGAGGTTTTGAAGGACCAGTGGGGGAATCATTACTGTTTGCAAGATGTATATGTTGTCTTCCTGCTTATGTCATTTTCCATGTTGTATGCTACAGCGGTAATCAGGAGGTTCCTGATAACACATTATGTGCTTATGTTAGTTGCTGGCTTAGGTATGAAAGGTGTGGCATGCAGGTCTTGAGGATAATATCCTAATCAAGATGGGTGTTAGCCTCTCTTTAGGAGTAGGGATCCAAGGTGTTTTCACTGTACAAGACTGTGTGTTTTCTTAGGCATGTTTTCCCCTTATGTCCCCCATACCTATCCAAGTCAAGAGCCCTAAACCTTTTTTTCGGTTATCCTAACACCCCTACCTATCCACAACCTCTACCTAACCCCATTCCCCCCATTGGCTTCCTTGAATTTACCTGTGTATACTAAAATCAGGAGCCCATGCCAACCAAGGTGGGAGGGGTCAACTGCATTTGGCTTCCGTGTCTAGGAAGGAGTTGTGAGATACTCCATGGGTGTAACACCCATGTGCTGTGACAATCCTGTAACAATCGGCAATGATATACGATAGTCAACTGTATTTCTAGCCATTGCTTTGCTTCCATCCCTACCTGTTTCTTCAGCTGCCATCAGGGATGTTATTTAGGGGTCGCAACTGCAACCCCTGAGATCTCCCTTGCTACCCCTAAAAAAAAGAAAAAAAGAAAAAAGAAATCATGTTTTATTTTTGTTTTGGAATGCAAGCTCCTGGGCTCAGGCCAGCGCCATGGGGCTGTTTGCTTCTGGAGTGACGGGCTTGCTTCCTGGTCCAGAACTCTTCAAAAAATAAGAACCACAGGGGTTCCACCAGTCTAACGCTTTCAGCAGTGACCCTGAATAAGAAAGAATAGGAATACCAAATAATTTGTCTTTTTGGAATTCTATACAATAATTTCCAGACTCATTAAAGGTTTATTTCAGGCACACTTCAGGGGCTGAATCACTGATTTAGTCTGTTCTTAAACACCTCAACTCAGCCTTTCATCTTTCGGAGGTCGATAAACGAGTACCAACACAGGTTGGGTGATATTGTATGTATACTTGTTCTATGTAAAGCATTTAAGCGTTCGTGCTATATAATAACAAATCATTATCATTTGGCCATGGATGTCTGCTTGCATTCACAGTAATTTGGTAATATGGGTTCAGTGATCTTAACGATACACATGGCGATCCATTCTTGTATGAAATGTATATCACATTATAGTGTTATTGTAACCATATTGTTTGTAGTGTACTTTGGAACAATGCTATGTGATGCCACTTCATGTTTTGTCAAGGGGTGAAATATTGTGCTCCACCGCTTCCCGTGATATCACTTTGGGGTGGGGTCAAATTACACCACCTCCTGTGATGTCATCAGAGGTCAAGAGTCGTGGGATGTCACTTCCGCTACCCCAGGCATTTTGGTGAAATTATGTCCCTGTCTGCCCTTGCACTGGCTCGGTCAGTCCTTGACATAAATTGTGGTAAAATAATGCCACTGTTTTATCCCACAGATCTCTCGTCTAGAGACTTCATTGTTCTTGAATATCTGGAATAAAGGCAACAGGATCTTCATCCTCACCCATTTTCCTAGTCATAATCACACCCATGTCTGATGTACCAGGATATTGTACTCTGAGCACCCGCCATACATCTGCTCTGCAATTGTTAAATGGTGCTTAATCGTGTGTTGTTTTTTGTGCAGTCGCACCCGCATACCTTTCTTGTTTCCAAATGTCGTCAGTCGTCTCCCCGAGAATGGGAGTCAGAAGGTCTTTTATGTGACCTATTCCAACGTCATTCCTGATGTCTTACTCTCTAACTCATAAATCCATTTTCCCACATCTGAAGTCAAACTAGGTAATTTACATTTCAAATGATCCTTGTTCATTTGTGGCCACGATATACATTGTGGTCGTCCTCCCCCTCTATCTAATATTAGGAATTGTGTAAATTTGTATCTGTAATCATAACCACCTACACTTTTTTTGCAGGTGGGCTTAGTCTCACCCATTTGTCTCTGTCCTGGCAGTGACCCTAATCTGCTTACAAAAGGCATGGATAAATCCCTTATACTGCTCGATCGTACTTGTGTATGTGTATGTGTCGGTTCTAGAGATTTTTCATTAGGGTCCTCTATGTCTAAACATTTTAGCCCTTTTTAAACACTTGAGTTTTTTAAAAATAACGCATGTGTCTTCTCTTCGCGCTTTCTCTATTTCTTCCCTTCGTCTGTCATCATTATGCCCCAGCTTGTATGATTTTCATCCCTTTCCACATCATCAAGATCTAGTCTACTTAAAGACAGTGTTCTATGTTTGTCTGTTAGTACGTCATCTGGCATTCCTCCTATTTCCCTCAATAGAGATCCTTCGAAATTCTTTTTGGTTTTAAAGCCATCTTTATGCCTTGTTTTCCTAAAGCCCTGATTCTTTTCCCTATGTTTTCTGCTTCATGCTCGTTAGCCCATGTTTGTATTCTTGGTATCCCTTGCAGCTCATTGTGGGGCTGTTGGGTACCCTCTTTCTTCATCCCATTGTTCTTGTGCTTCGATCGGTACCATGATTCCATTGACTAGATGATATATTTCATCATCCACTAGTCCCCTACTGTTGTTCTTCTCTTCTTCCCTTTGCCTCATCTCTCTCATCTCTTCTTCCTCTTGCCTGCTCTGCAACCTACTTACTTTCAATCTCTCTTTATCTAACTCCTGGTGTTTTTCTCTTCTAGTCTGTCCTTTTCTTTCCTTGCCTCGTACCATCGACATTCTTTCTTTCGATTCCTCTCTTTTTCCTTCTCTTCTTTGTATGCTTTATCTTGTTCTTTCTTTTCCTGCTCTTCTTTCTCTAACCATATCAATGACATTGTCATATAGTAATATCTGTCCTCCCATTCATTAATTCTGTTCTATCGTCACTTCCTTAGCCTTGTCCTTCACTTCCCTTTGTCTCTTTGCTTCTTCCTCTACCTCTATCTGTCCTTTCTCTCATCATGCTGTTTACTTTCATTGCATGTTGACATATATTTGCATTCTTACTTTTGGCCTCTCCCATATTGTCCTCACTGTTATACGCGGGGGGCTCATATGTCGGATTAACATACCCTGCCGCTGCTTTCAATTCCTTTAAAGGATAAAATCCCTGCTTCTCATTATCTGCGCTCTTGTTTTTAGAAGGGAAAAGGGGAGCTGAAGGTGTTTCATTCTCCCCTTTATGCTGATTAAGCATCCACTCTTTCTCAGGCTGAACTTCTTTCTCACTCTGATACGTCTTCCATAACTCTAAAACGGCCAACCTTTTCTGTTACTTCTTCCCCTTATATGTAGCATGCAAATATGTTGTCATTTGTCGCAATACTGTTTTTGACAACATGCCTTCTTGGGGCCACGGCATAAGTGTTTTATTAGTCATACCCTTCACCCACTCCAAGTGACACTGCCTTATTTTGGGTGTATAACTTGACAGTGTCCTGCATAGATGTAAAAGGGGAGTGTCCCCCATTGTGACAAGTCAATTTCAACTGCCAATACTTACCAAATCTTGTATTCCTTTATTTACTTTCTCAAATATACCACACTGATCTGAACAAGCAGCATCAATCGTTGGCCATTACCAGTAAACCACATTTTTAACCAATTTTAAAAATCTATGCAATGGTGTTCTTTTTATTCCTTTGTTTACATTTCCTGTAAATTTTTGCTGTCTCGTTTTATTATTGAACCTTAAGAATCTCAGCTTTTATTATTCTCCTTTGATTTTTATCTTCTTGATTGACGTCAATCTCTTAATTTAAAAATCTGATGATCACCTTCATTTTTCACTATCATTTTATATCTCCTAATCTAGACACAATAAAGGTTTTACACTGACCTGTTTATAACCCCATACACATGTGCACTTTTAATTCTTTGCGTACACCTTCCTTTACTATTTCTAGTAAATGTATCTCATCTCTCTTTTTACCCCATTCTGGAGTTTGATATGCACTCTTCATTTTAGCTTTGCTATAGGAATCCTTAAATAATACCCCCACTTGGAGTGTTAGTACTTACCCTTCCGCCCCTCTTGGAACCAGGAATTGAGGTATCTATTTCTTTTCTTTCTAATCCCCAAAAATCCTATTACTGATATACTAATATGTGTTAAGTACATGCCTGTCCTCTTGACTCCCGTTGTGCCTTGCAATTATTCCTTGATGTGACGTCCTTGATCCCAGGCCAATGGACTCTTCATTTGTTCCTCATACAAAGCTGTTTTTCCAGCTTCTTCTGACTCTTCAGCCCTGGTCTGCCTCTGAGGTAGCTTGATTAGTTTCAACATGAGTCCAGGGTCCATCATTTTCTTATGGCTGCCTTAGTCAAGTTATGTTTTCTTCTGCAGCAAGCCTCTATATGTCTCATCTACCTTGACTTTCTGCGTATGTACCTTCACTTCATCTCTCCTCACTTATTTCTTTGGTGCATATGATTTCTTTGTCTTCAATTACGTTTTTCTTGTGACTTTAGTTACATCTTTATTTTTTAAGTATTTGCATATCATTTCAGTGCGTCTTCGTATCTTTCCCTCATGACGTCACTCTGCTCTTGTCAGATTTCACTTCTAACTCTTCAATGTACAATGGTGTGTGCAGACATCCTTCCATCCTTTCAGTGCAGGGGCACATTCAATACGGTTGTCTGAGTGCATATCATCTCTTATACACTTGATGTGATATTGGGACAATACCTGGTTTCACATAGGGCTCTTTTCCTGCTATTCCAATATGATAGAGGTAAGGGGTGGAGGAGCTAGAGCTGGTGTGTCCATCTGCTCCTCTACAGGAATCTACCAGCTTCTTGCACCAGCAAAAAGAAGGCAGGATCCATAGGAGTCCATTGTAAACTCTGCCTGCCATGGCAGGGGGCTTTTACTTAATTTGCACCGCAGGGTGCAAAAGGGCAGCGTACATGCATGTACCCCACCTTTTTGCCCGCCCCTTTTTGCATTCGCTGTACAAATGGGGACAATTTGGCAGCGAGGACGTGTGTACGTGAAAGCATACACATAACGGATCCCAGATGTCAAATTATAGGGACTCCAAACATGAGCCCCAATATGTTATTTAGATGAGCATTAGTATAGCTTGTCATGATTTGGAGTCTGGACAGTTTAGCTACATTTGTACTCTAAAACATGATTATTTTGAATTTTCGAGCAGTAGGCTGAAATGTTAGAATCCATTGTCATTTTATCACTTTTCATATTTAAGCTGGAGGTAAAATAGGTGTTTGACTCCCAGTCAGTACTCTGCAGGAGGTTGAAAGGACGTGCCTCCTTCCAATAGCAATGATTTAGGATTAGGGCCATTATAGGAGCTCCCTACCCAGCCTCTTAATGTTGGGCAGTACTTCCCTTGATTACATAGTATAGTACTTCACACCCTCTTTTCTGCAAAAGCATCTCACCTATAGTTCAGCAGTTTTGGCTATCTTCTCCTCTGCGACCCGGCCTACACGCACTACATAATCTTTGAACCAGAGATGGTGTCAGTGCCTTTCAACCTTTTCAGCTGAAATGGGACCAAAGCCTGGGGGTGCCCCAACTAGTTGCCCCATGTATGAGGGAAATGGCAGCACTGTGTGAGTTTTTGTGAGAACACAGAGAACATGATCTTCGACATGCTGACAGTGCAAACCAACAGCAGAAAAGTGCAAGATAAGTTTATATTGGAGAAAGAGCTAGTATTAGACAAGGTGGTGCAGATCACAAGAGCTGTCGAAGAAACATATGCAGATGCAAGAAATTGGTGGGAAGCCAGTAAGCTGCTGAGGTGCATGCATTACAGTACAATGGCGACAAGGGGCGTCCCCAAAAGGATGGCAGAGAAGAAAGGTGAAAAAAGAGAATGGTTAAAGTGCAATAGGTGCACCTGCACCTGCTGTTTGGCGAATGGGGAGGAGTGCCCCGCCTGAAGCAAAGAATTGCTTGAATTGTAGAAGGTTTGGTCACATTGCAATCACCTGCAGGTGGTGTGGGAAGAAAGTGGCGTCCGAAGTGGTTGGTGAAGCTGGAGGTAATGAGTCACCCGAAGAAGACAGACAGATCATTGTTATGGTGAACAACTCCACAGCAAGGAAAGGGAAAACGCACTGCATAATTAAGGTGGATGGAAACGAGACCAGGGTGATGGCTTATTCGGGTTCAGACTTAATGATGCTGCGTATCCGCACCTGCAAAGACATGGTGGGAAGAAGCACAACCAAGGTTAAAAGGATGAAGCACAGGCCCACAGCGTTCAGAGGCGCCTCAGTGCACCTGCTGGGCTACATCAATGGTACTGCCGAGTTTAAAGGCAGGAGAACTGAAACGAGGGTATTTCTCAGAGGAGTGTCCGGCACTGTTGGGGTGGGATGAACAGGCCAAGTTGGACATCAGGCTGGATCCCAGCACAGAGGACCAGATACTCTCAATCAGAACCGGAGGTGCGTTGGAGTCGAGAAGCAAGTTTCCAAAGCTATTTTCGGAAGAACCTGGAAGACAAAAAAGTATGTGCACAAGATCAGATTGAGACCAAATGCCATCCCAGTAAAGCGAGACCTGTACCAGCGACCACAAGAAACGTATTACAAGCGCAACTACAAAAGATGGTGAAAGACGGCACAATATGGTTGAGCCTAGTGGGGCTGATAAAAAAACAATACACAAATGGCCTGAGAGTATGCATTGACCTACGCAGCTTGAATTTAGAGGTGATAAGGGACAGGTATCCCCTTCCCAGTATAAATAAACTTATCCCGATGATGAAGGAGGCTACATATTTTACCAAACTAGACATGAGGGATGCATACCATCAGATTAGTTTGCATAACGAGTCGAAACCACAGACAGCATTCATCACTCTGTTTGGCACTTTCCAATTCACCATGATGCCATTCGGTTTGTCCGCAGCAGCTTCAGCATTTCAGTGAATGATGGACTCCTTGTTACACAACATTGGTAATGTGTCCTACTTTCAGGATGCCATCCTCATATATGTTGAAGACACAGAGACACATGGGGCCTCATTATAAGGTTGCCGGTCCATTAACAACGGTACCCGTAGGTTTGCGGTACCGTTGTTACCGGACTGGCAAACTACGAGTTCTGCTCACAGGTGCCTTTTCGGCACCCGCGAGCAGACCATGTCGGATGCACCGGCACCATTCCCATGGGACTCAATGGGAATGGGGAACATTTTTTTCCGGCGCCCAGGAATGGGCAATTACCGGGTCCAGCTGGGCTGTAATGACCTGGTAATTGCCAATTTGTGGGCGCCAGAAAAAAAATGATACCGGCCACAGCCGTGCCGGTTTTATCAGCACGGCTACCGCAGGTCTCATTATGAGGCCCATGGTGTGGTTTTGTGGAAAGTACTCAACAAACTGCAAGAAGGGGTAATAAGACTGTGGTATGAAAAGTGTTTAATCGGAGCAACTGAAGTAGACTACTTGGGGTATAAAAAATTGAGAGAAGGGATCAGTCCCAAGACCAACCTACTACAAGCAACAGTGAAGGCCCCGGCACCATTAAACAAGGAATAGTTAAGATCCTTCCTAGGACTTGTGGAGTATTACGCCAAATGTATGCCTCCATTTTCGGAGACAACAGTGACATTACGAGCACTGTTAAAGAAGGGAGCAGAATATGTCTGGTTGCAAGAACAAAAAGGTGCCTTTGAGGAAGTAAAGAAAAGAATACCAGGCGCCCCTTGCTTAAGGCCATTCAATCCACTATGGAAAACATGTATCACCATGGATGCCAGTTTGTTTGGGTTGGGAGCAACAATGACCCAGAAGAAAGGAGACATGAACATGTGCTGGCATTAGTATCAAAAGCATTATCAGAAACTGAGAAGAATTACTCTACCATTGAGAACGAAATGCCGGCCTGTGCATGGACAGTGGAGTATTTCAGAACATATGTATGGGGCACAAAATTCCGTCTAGTCACCGACTACAAACCTTTAATACACATGCTAAGCCCAGGAAGGACAAAACGTCCACCCCAAGATTAGCTTGCGTAGCGGCGAAGTTGCAAGAATATACCTATGAAATAACACACACAGCAGGTTGGAAGAACTGACAGGCTGATTGCATGTCAAGGATACCTTAGCAAAGAGAATCCACAACCACATTCCTGGAAATGAGCGAGAGCCATTGGAGGGATGAATCAGCCAAAGACATCATGGTCACAAAGATAACCGAATGGCATTAGAAAGGATTGTATTTGAAAATCGCTGTCGGACACCTTTGAGACAACATGACAAGCCGTCGGGTGAGAGGATCCTACTGGTGGCCATCCATGGATCAAGATATTTGTGTAATGATAGAAAGATAAAAGGTTGAAAGTGAGCCAAGCACCATTAGTTTCCACAGAGATCCATGAAGGTGTGTGGCAGAAACTGGGTTTAGACTTCATCGGACCATTGGAAGCCATGTCACCAGACCACCGGTATGGAGTAGTCATGATTGACTACCTATCCAAATGGGTAGAAATCGAATTTGTATCTGATATCACCAGGGCAACAGTCATTGATGTGCTCCCAGCTGTTTTTCAAAGAGAGGGACTGCCAAAATAGATTGTTACGGACAATGGCATTCAATTAGTCTTCCCTGTAATGGAGAAATGTATGAGGAACAATAACATCAGGCAAATAAAAGCTTCCTTATATCATCCCCAGGCCAATGTGCTGGTGGACAGGACCAACAGGTTCATCAAAGGGGCTCTGCATCTAGCAGTAGCGGCAGGCACGGATTCATATATGACTGTGATGGAGGCCGTGGCAGCTTATTGGCTCACCACAAATTGGATTACTATTGTCTCACTGTTCCATATGCTTAGGGGAAGAAGAGCTGCGTCCACATTAGTACCTCCATGGTTAACAAAAGTAATGGAAGATGATTCAGTAAACAGAGAGGATGTGGTATGGAGAATAAGAAAGAGCAAAGAAACAATGAAAAGGTGGCGTGATGGGGGAAGGGCAGCACAGAGAATGGAGGTTCATGAAGGAGACATGATAACATTTGTCTGCCACACAGGATCAGACCACAGCGTCCAAGTTCATTCGACCCATCAAAGTAGTGCAAAGAGGCACCAATCATGTGGGCACACAAGACAGCAAGCCTTGGAAGTTAGAAAGAGTTGCCATGTACGAGAGAAGGCCAAGCGAGACAAGAGAATATACTCCAAGAGAACAATCTCCGCAAAGTGAAGGCGGTGAGGAAGGGATAGAAAACCCACGAGAAGATAACATGTCAGAGTTTATACATGAGACTGTTGGAGGGAGAGAGAGATAATATGGGAGAAGAGTGTTATCTCAAAGACAGTGAGTAGTAGGGCAGAAGGATCAGGAATAGTATCACACAATTGAGAGAGCAGAGAGAGTCGCCCCTAACTTGAACGACGCAGTCCCTTAAGGTATGAGGACTTTGTGATGGATTTTCCTGGAGGTAAACCCTCAACTCAAAACCCAACCTCATAATTTGGCATAGTGGTAAAATTGGAGGTAACTCAGTTACCAGCAATTTACCACTTACCGCCTAACTTGTAATGAGGTTGAGAGTCTCGCAAGAGGCAACCTCCACTGCGAAGAAGAGAGCACGTAAGCACTGGTACAGAGAGCGCAGACAGGCATCAAATGGATGAACCTGGTGCTCCTCATTTGAGAGAGGTATAAAAGCCAGCTCCTGCATTACAGCGACCAGGAGATTCAGACATTGCATAGACAATAAAGACAGTGAAGTCACTGTCTCTTGTAAATAAGTTGATTTAAGCATTAAAATGAAAGCAGTTATCAACACATCTGTGTTGAGCTTTAAGTTGGGCACAACACCACAGTCCCTATCTCCCATTCTCCCATCTCCCTTTCTGGCACTGACTGGAAAATCCCTGTATGGGGTATTTCTGGCAAAACAAACGAATGGCATTTCGACACCGCTACTTCCCTCTTGCTCCCCTCTACCAACCCCCCTCCAACTCCCCCCAGGCCTCCTGTTCTGCAGTCCCTGCCTCCAACCTCCCTCCCCCACCCCAAAGCAGCCATCACATACTCAGAAAACAATTTGCATGGGCTTTCCTTGCTTGTTATCAGGTCAGGCGACCCTATCTGAGATTAGTTTTAAGCATACACCTGACCTTTAACCTGGAAGTAGGGTTTTGTAGGCAAAGTTTAGAAACAGGATAACAAGCAGACATGTCGTTTAGCATGTTCCCCTTGAATTCGAGGCAGCGAGAAGAAACAGTGATGGATAGACCATGCATATTCAGACAGCTGGACATCCACATGTTTGCTAAAAATCATGTGATGGATTCCCTTTCCTATTACTTATGAAATAGTCTACACACATGTTTGGAAGTTACAAGGCGATCACTCAATAGCTGAACATTAGTGATCATGTATTCCAGCAATCAAGATACCTAACTGGTGAAGAGTGTTCTGTGGATCATAAAGCTTTTAATGTAAAAACATGAAATGGACGTGGGGTTTAGATTTGATAAGGTTCTTCCATCACATTGTACCTCCTCATTAACACCACAAAAGGCATGGACATTTAAGTGTGTATGGGGACTCCAAGGCAGCATGCTCCTAGGTTTTGGAGGGGGAAATTATGCTACAGGGGAGTGTGGACCATGATCTGCAGAACAGCTTCTGATTCGTCCATGTCTACGCCCAACTTTTAATAAACTGCACTTGAGGGTCAGCTGGCCAACAAGGCCCCAGAGATCTACAGGATAACTGTAAGTCTTTTCAGAGCTTAGCAAACATTAACCACTGTGGAAAATACTGGCTAGGCTTTGTGACATTACAAGGCTCGCGCTCTTCGTGTGTTGAGAGATATTGTTAACATGTCAGGTTCATGTAACTGTGACATTTAGAAACACGTGTTGTAGTAAATAAATGACATTTATTACCAACAGTACTATGACGAGCCGTTCTTTTCTGGGTATACATCAATGATGTGTAATAAATAGGCATTCAAAAAAGCCCAAGTGGGTTTCCGTTGTAAGGGACATTTAAAAAGTGTAATCTTTTATGAGGTGTTATATTTGTATGTCGGTTTCTTGGACTTTGTCAGTTCGCTTTCCCTATGCTGCCTGTCCTAATGGTCACATGTTTAGCTGTCCCTCCTTTTAGTTTTGACTGATTTGTGGCACGGATTATCGTCATGCACATGGCAAAGGGCTTTAAGATCTTCATTCCAAACATTGCACGGTGGGTGTACCCGTCTGCGTGCAAATGTTTCACACATCACACAACGCTATCGCTGCATGCTTCCCGAGGCAGCATGAAAGAAGGGTGTGCCCTTACAATAAAGGGCGGAGGAATCCTGCGGCCGTGAAGGCATTTTTTGACCCCACGCCCCAGCTTCAAAATACCTTACCAATGATGTCACAATACGGCGATAATAGCTTGCAAATGACCAATGCAAGGCACGTGTCGATCAAATACATACACAAAAACATAAACTATTGACTTTGCCAATGCTTGTTTTTCTTTACAGCCACCTTTTCTCTGTGCAGACTCCGGCAGTCTTTGAATAACTGTCTAAACATGAGGTGTGAGTATGACATTTTGAGCAGGGTTAGCAGAGCCCATTAGTTCTTCTGTTCACTATCATGGCAGTGTTTTTATGAGCTCAATGAGAGCTTAGAACACACACATTACATGTCTCCTTTTTTTCAAATGTAGGGGCTTTTATCCAGATATTGCTAATAGCATGGAGGTTTACTTTCAATTGTTTTTTAAATATTCACAGTGAAGGTAGAAGGCAAATTCCAAATAACACATAAATGCAGCACATCCACCCCTCCGCCAAATAATCCTGAATTATGGTAATTAGAACAAGATAATTAGCACCTTTAAAAATGCAATCTGCATTAAGGCTTTGCATTATAAACTTCGAATCCTCGCTACTCTGCAGATTTTGGTGACATTATTTGGTCTAGTGTAGCTCGCCAGGACTCATTCCCCCAACCCCAAGTCATTATTTTTCGCATTTTATATTCACCCATTGTTTTCGCGCTCTCTCCTTCTACGTCTCTCCACTTAGTTACAGCAAAAACGTTTCTTGACGTTTAGTAGGACCAAATATGCAACTTTATATTTTCTTAATGCAATTGTTTATTTATGTGTTATTTTATTATTGACTGGATTGGTTTGTGCACAATAAAACCCTACTCATCCCATACAACATACAATAATAGAAATATTTACAATATTATCAATCTTCAAATGAATTTTACAATTCTGTTCCCAAAACCTACAATATCACTTATAATTGAAATTTGATACCAATTCATTAATCTTGTCCCAATTCATCATAATGAAAAAAGTTCTCATGATATACAAAACGGCTCAAAACAATACTGCAAACCGCTCCTTGGGCAATGCATTAAATATATACATGTTGTAGCGCTTCTACCGCATCAGTTCTTAAACAAAAAAATGGGCAAATATGCTCCAATTTGGCAAGTTTCTTTTGTATACCTATACATTTATTAGTCGGTAACAAGTTAAAACGCAAATATAAAATGTTGCCTCTACAGGGGCATTTTGATATGTATGATTGAAACCTCTGGAAAACGGGGAAATAGCATTATATAATCCAATGATCTCACTACCAAAGATTATCTAAATTACTGCACCAATACCATTTAAATAGATATGTCTTGAGATACATTAGGATTCGTATGTATTACATAATTAAATTCTATTTTACTCATAAATCTTTCAAAATAGATGATAAGAGAACTCACCTTCCTTGTGGAACCATTGCACACAGTGTTCTGTCACCGGTAACACTTTGTACATAGAGTATTGATGAGCACATTTTATTTCTAATCGTCCCTCACATCACACGCACATAGAGAGAGCAAGGTTCAATTCTGTGCAAATCTTTTGAGATGTAGCACATCACAGCAATCCCAACAAGGTTCTCCATAGGCGTGCCTCCAGTCTTTCTCAAAGGACACGTGAGGGTCGACCCATCGATTCTGATCCAAAAACAATTGAGAGCAACAATTGCTGTATGTAGGCAGTTCAGAGTGGTATAATGGAGAAACCCCCAGACATACTATCAAGACTCTTAATTTTGGCCATAAACAGTTGAACTTTCACTTTAATATTTTGGAGGGCCCCTCCATCTGACTATTTACGACTAATCAGGTATCCAGGATAAATTGCTTGCCCCACTTGCAACAATGCTTTGTTATGAATCACCTAATTATGTGAAGATAACCAATTATTCTTTAGGGTGAAACACATCACTGAAGATTTGTTCACATTAATGTCCAGATCGTGGGCTCCCATGTACTTTCCACATGCCGTCAAAGAGCGTTGCAAACCCACTGCCGTGTGATCCAAGATCATTAGAACATGTGTGTAGGATAACCATGCCAGGTTTTTGTATGCAATTTTTTGTGGCACATTTCGGACTTGGGCCTGAAAGGTATACATTAAATGACATTGGAGCAAGGACGCAGACTTGCTTAGGCCCATGGTCTGTTTGAATAGTGTTCAGGAATGACCCACTTTGATCAAGTCGTAGCCTAACAACTGTGCGATTATGAATCAATATTATTAGTTTAAGAAGACCCTCAGGAATCCCTAGATTGTATCATTTCTGCCAAAGGACCAGTCAATATAATAATTTATATTATATTGACTGTTCATTTACCGTTTCAAACATAATTGTAAGGTTTAAACATGCCATAAACACTGGCAGCATGTTTGGTGTCAAAGCTGCATGCCTAATACAACGTAGCATACCTCAGCCCTTTCTAAATCCTGTCTGTTGTGTCGAGAGTATGCTTTTGTCTCTTGCCCATTGTTCTAGATCCCCGAGAAGCAAGGTGCGAAGCCTTTGCTCATCACATCTAATGAAGCTATAGGCCAATAATTGTCATGGTTGTCGCAGTTACTTTTTTTAATAGATAGGAAAAATATTCGACTCAGACCAAGCGGAGGGACCAAAAGATTGTGAGCAAAGGCCAGTGTTCTGTGCTCCCACCCTGCCCTCCCAGCCTGATTTCGGCCGATCCCACTGTCGCCCAGTTACCCACCCTATGAAGCTTCGAGTGAAGCATTGCTGTCACTGTAAACCCTCAATCTTTTATTTATGTCTGAACCTAGTTAACATGCCTGGAGTCATTTTTCTTTGTTATGTTTTTTCTTATTTCTTCTATTTAATTATATGTTTATCTGTTTGCATCTGGTTACAAATACAGCTATGTATGATACTCTCACAGTTTTTAGAGCTGACTGCTGTAAACACTTGCTGGTTGCTGATTATACCAATAAACACATTTGACAATAACAAAATTGCCTACGGTGGGAAAGACTCTATATTGAGTGAGACTGAGAAAGATCGAGAGAGAAGAGATCAAGCTAGATCAAGAGAGATCTCAAGAGAGACAGAGAGAGATCGAGCATGATCGAGAGAGAGAGGGAGAGACCGAGAGCGATCTTTAGAGAGAGAGAAATAGAAAGATTGAGATTGAGAGAGGCAAAGAGAGACGATAGAGATCGAGAGAGCAAGACAGATAGAGCGAGAGAGAGTGATACCATATCCCTTAGAATGATCTGGAGCAGTAGGACGGCAGACCAACCAGAAGTACAGCAGGCACTTTTCCCCGGGTGCGGATTACAAATATGGAGCATCGAGCTTTATCTTGGTTATGAATAGTTGTAGAAAAGAAACAGCAGGTTGCTAGACCCCTGGGTCTGCTATCTGAGACATGGCTTGTTACCACAGGGCTTTGGCACTATGATAACATGTTGCCTGGCTTATTGTAGTTCTTGGGTTTCCTTGCTACTTGTTTTTATTTATCTGCACAGTGATTGTACAATAATTAGTCTTTGTCTTGCTTTCACGACACGTCAAAATAAAGAGTAATGAAACTGAAACTGAGCTATTTGTTGTGCCTATGCCGGCACAGAAATCTTTGTGTGCAGAGACCACATCATCCAGATAAGGACCAATGTTCTGGATGATCTTCATAGCGTCAAAACACACATTCTTGAAATTGAGCTATCCAGTAATGGAAAGATTTCACCAAAGTAAACCATGCTCTACCTTGCTTGCATGAATAGTGTTCGGCTGAACCTGGATTGCTTGCAATTTTCTATAACCTTTTTGAGTGACAGTTTTATTCCTCCAACTTCTATACCTCTGCGATATGCTGTTCTATAGCGAGGCATCTTGATCTCATTATGCTTGTGAACATTGCTATAAGTGCACCTCAAACTCTTAAGTTCATAGACCTCTCCCATTCCGTTTTGAATAGAATATTCCGCAATTAGAAGTTTTATTTTGTTTGCTTGTATAGCAGGTATTTTAACATGCTGTCCCCAGTCTCTAGCTTTCAGGTCATTGGGTTAAAGAATCGTTGCTGTCCACTTCAAGGGCTGCCAAGCCCTATCTTTCCTTCTTTGTTAACAGCTGATAACAAAAGCACCTGTACACTTATATCAGATTGCTGGTGGGCTTTTCCTGGGAGGCCACAGATAGGGCAGCACATCTTGTAGGAGTCTGTGTTGTAATTCTGGTGTCTGCTCTAACAAGTCCTGCAGCATTTCCAAAACGTGAGGTGGGCTAGGAGGGTGTCTATGTGCCTGGCTAGGTCCCAGCTTACCTCCCTGCCTCAGCGACCTAATCCGGCTGCCATCCAACTCTGCCCGTTTCTTTCCTTGCTGATTTGCTGCCCTCTCATGGCTTTGGGCCTGAAAATAAACCATGGCTCTGTCCCTCTAGGGCATGGGTCTGCAACGTTTAGCTCTCTAGATTTATTGGACTACAACTTCCATGAGCCCTAGTCAACATAGTCAGTACTGAGGGTTCATGGGCGTCGACATCCAAAACATCTGGAGAGCCACAGGTTGCAGGCCCCTGCACTAGGAGCCGGCTATTACTGCTTAACTGTCACTCCATGATATGTTTGTCAAAACAGCACTAGTAATTTGGCCTTGTTAAGAGGGCCTGGAAACCCCTCGCAGCCAAGGGTGGGTGCCTACCAGGGAAAAATCCACTGCCAGTCCTACCCCTGATGGGGATGATGGCAGTTGAGAGTGCCCAATTCCTGCCACCCATCCCCTCTCCCTTTGCTGACAGTATGTCTTTTTGCAGTACCCCTCTGCAGGGACTTCAATTCACCAAAATGTCAGGAGTAGCGGAAGTGTCATCACAAACCTGATGACACCACAGAAAGTGATATCATAAGATGTTTGTCCCTGATGACATCACATGAAATAACATCACATGACATTTAACCCCAATCACATCACCTGAAGTGACTAACGGGTGTAAAAAAGGTATATAAGCTTACATTCCATAATATACCAAACTTGAACTAACGCTTACATAAGACTTTTTAGATACCAATCTCATTTTAACTAGGGTGCAGCCTTGATATGCCATGGAGAGGGTCATGCTATGACAGGGATCGCCCCATTCAAACCAACATAGGCCAGGAACACTGCCTTGATTATACGACTGCAGCCTTACATGGCCATTTACTCTCATCTTATACCTATTATAGCTGCACATGTCAGGTCTAGAAATCATGTGCCAAGTAAATATACATGCCAACATTTTGCAGCAGCTGGGAGGGAGATTCTCTCCGAACAATCAGGAGGGTTGAATTTCCCCATTCAAGTGCATTGGGGTTAGAATTATTTAGGAGGAAGGCAGTAAAAAATAGCAACATTTTGCTAACAGAATTGGGAGTCTCCTGCTTAAATTGGGAAAGTTGGCATGTATGAGTAGAGCCCACATTCCCAGGTGCTGCCATAATACCATATATCAAGTGTAGACCCTATTTGAGGATGCTGCCACCTTATGTCTTTAATAGGCTAAAATTCTCGCTACATTCTAAATATATTGGTCACAGATTTATATATTCAGTTGCTTTTGATATGCAAAGTGCATCCTCAAATGTCCAGCAATGCAGCCCAAAGTAGGTTAATGCCTCATACACCTGGTATGGTTGTCCTATGTAAGGGGGAACCTCACTTGTCTAATTGCTGCCACCATATGCAAAGTGCAGCCTCAAAGGCCTCAGTAATGCTGCTTAATGGCATTTATGGATGGCATGTTGTACTATATGTGCAGCCTCATGTGCAATTGATTCGATCATGTGCCATGTTCAGCCTCAAACGATCTATAAACAGCGCAGCTAGCGTATCTCATCACTTGCGCTAAAAAACGTTTTGAGAATCTGCCCCTATAACATTATTCTGAGCCTATGCTTGGATGTATTGATACTAACACTTATAATCCATTACTTATATAGCATTTTCATGAAATCACTTTACATAAAACACTCTTACATAAAATAATGTTTTCCCGGAAACCAAAATGAATGCTCATTTTTCAATCTCAAAAGGATGAAAGACTGCGTAGACTTTGCTAGGATTCAAACCTGTGACCTGCAGAACACAGATTCCAGCAACGAACACTTAACCTGCTGAGCTATCCAACCAGCCATTTCTCCTTGAAACAGCATTTGGAAATGACTTGAGTCTGGGAATTATATTTCTTAATAACACAGCACTTACAGTGCTTAAAAGCGGGGGGGGGGGATATGTCACGGCCCACTAATAAACTCTCTCAATAGTAATGTTATATTTTATTTTAAAAATGGCTCAAGGGGGACAGGACTGGGCGGTGGTTACTTTTCATCTGCGCAATTGATTAAACAGCATACTGTGTTGGCAGCCGGATAGCTCAGCGAGTTAAAAGCTCAATTCTGACATGTGCCAGCCTCCACTTTTCAAGCTCATATTCAGCAGGGCTGATTCAGCGTTCATCCTTCTGAGGTTGATAAATTAGGTACCACTACATTTCAAAGTAATACATCTATTTTTACAGTGCTTAGAAACAGGGGGAGTCATGGGCCTCATCACGAGTTGGGCTGTAACCCTTAAGTGCGGCAGTAACGATTGTTGCCGCCACATTTAGGGGCCGGCCCGATCACGAGTTGGGCGCTAAATGGGCTCTATTACCTCCGCCCGTTTTCAGCGCTATTACCACTGGTGCAATTAACAACGGCGCTAATAGTACCCCACAGCCCCATTAGGTCCAATGGCTTCAATGGGGAATGGGCAATAACCGCACAACCGCTACTCGTGATCTGGCGCAAATAGCACCGGACTGAGTAGAGGTAGCGCTATTTGTGCTGACGGTTTCCCAGCGGTATTACTGCCAGGTGCCGCCAGACTTGTAATGAGGCCCAGGAAGTGCTATACATACAAATGTATGATATAACACCAACTATTTTACCTCGATACAGGAACGTTTAGGACACAGTAACATCAAAGCATGGATTATTTTTGCACAAATGATAGGCCTCAGAAAGCTAAAACACTACATTTGACTCTATTTAAGAATCCCCGGCTCTGGGGCATCCCATCTGCCTGGCCTATCTGAACAAATACTAATCTCCAGCCGCTGCTTTGTGTATATATAGCACATTGAAGAAAGCCTCCTAATTTCACAGGGTGAGTTCCAAAAATAAAGAGGGCTCTAAGATCCCTCTTTAGTTTAGTTTTCACACTGCCTCTCCAAACCTTAACCAGAGGTCCCAGAGGCAGTGCCAGAGGTCACAAGAATGTCACCCAGGGTCACAGCTGCAACTCTTGGCGACCTCCAAATGATGGCCATGCCCCTCTGTCTCAGGTAATGTCACCATTTCAAGATGCTCGCCAGTATTTTCTGTCCTTTTTTGATATACTGCAATCCAGAAACATCCAAGCCGGAGCGCTGAGCCAGCACCTCACAGCAACATAACTAAGGCAGCAGAAGCTTCAACTGAATTCAGCCTCCAATGGTGCAGAGACCTACACACTGATGCCAAGGCACCAGTGGGGGGAGAGGAGAGAGAGGAGAGAGAGAGAGAGAGAGAGAGAGAGAGAGAAAAAAAGAGAAAGAAAAAACCGGGGCAGTGAGAAACCAGAAAACTTGGCCTGCAGGCTGCTTACCGACGAGGTAGGCAAGCCAGTGCAAGCCGATAGATGATCACTAGACCACCAGGGACAAAGAGGTGCATATTTCCCTTAGACACTGACCTTAGGGGCACCTGGGATGGGTCTCCAAAGCACAAACAAATATGGTTGCATATCTAGACTGCTGTTATCATTCTGTTGCAGAACCACAGTGAGAACGTGGGTGGGAATTAAAATGACATTTATGTTCTTTCTAATGTTTGACACGCCCCAGGTGTGATGGATAGGGCCTAACTGGAGAGGGACAGAGAAACCCTGATAGATTAGTTATAAACCACAATCGATCAGTTAAAAACCACTATTCACAATTATGACCCCATTTTGGCCTACTTGGCCAAGAAGCATGCTCATGCGCTTAGCTAACCAATTCAGTTCTTGGTGAATGCCTCACTTGCGCAAGGCTTTGTTCCTGCTGAACTAATTTCTTAACTCCATTGATAAAAAAGCCCACTTTGGATCAGAGCTTATTAGCTAATTACTGTCCCATTATGGGTCTCCTGTGGCCGGCAAAAATCCTGGAGAAGGTTGTTACCTCCCAATTACAAGGCTTTTTGGAGGAAAATTCCATTTTAGACTCCGACCAATCTGGATTCAGAGCAGGCCATGAGACTGAGACCGTGTTACTTATTGTCTGGGATGATCTCTGTGAAACTGCCGACAAAGGTGACATCAGCATGCTGGTCATGCTTGACTTGTCGGCAGCCTATGATACTGTCGACTTTAGCATACTCAAAACCAGACTTTCATCACTGGTACAGATGTCCAATTTAGTCATTCAATGGTTTACATCCTTTCTGTCCAATCATGTACAACAGGTTAGGGCAGGCTCATAACTGTCCGAACCTTGGCCCGTTGGCTGTGGAGGCTCGCAGGGTTCATCCTTGTCACCAATTTTGTTTAACTTATACATCCACCCACTACCCAATATATTTGCTCAATTTAATCTGTGTTACCACTCATACGCAGATGACACGCAGATATATGTACGACTGAGACAGCTGGTGGAGGCAATTGAGCGCATATTAAAATGCACCGAAATAATTCAAATATGGATGCTGGACAATAAACTCCAATTAAATCCTTCTAAGACAGAGATTATTGGCTTGCTCCTAAAAAGAAACTGACCAACCTGCTGGACTCTGGACCCTGTCCAACCCTGTTTGGGTTGGGCGCCACCTATCCACAGACAAAAACAAATCTTGGTGTTATTTGGCAGTCCAGTATGAGTTGCAATTTACATGTAAATCAGATCATTAATGCCTGTGATTACCAGTTGAAACTTCTAAAACTTCTACTCCTGCTCATTTCTGAGAAGCGCCGTCCAATTGTGGTGGGATCTCTTACAAACACCAAACAGGACTATTGTAATGCCCTGTTGGGCGCTATACCCAAATGCCAACTTCAGCGGCTTCAGGTCACACAGAATTCTGCGGTCCGCTTGATATTCTCATTACTACGAAAGTTATCGATCTCAGAGTTTCGGAGGTGCCTTCACCGGCTTCCAGTGCAGCAGCAAATACAGTTTTAGGTTACATTTTTTTATTTTTTATTTAATACTGGCTTTGACACATTACGTGAAACACATGTTCAGGAGGGGTGTTACAATTCATAGTTTTAGCAAGATACATCTTTAGTCACTTTATACACGATGTAGGGGGTGAGATTAGGAAAAAAGAGGGAGGGGGAGGGGAAGGAGGACACATCGCAGCGAGTCATACAGCAGGACTTGGTGCATTATCAGTTCCTTTCTCCTCTTCTGCTGCCAGTAAGTATGCCCTGAGGGGGGCCCATATGTCCTTGGGCCTAGCTGTGGACTGGATCCCTCGCACATGTCTCTTCACTTTCTTGTGTGTGAATTAGATCAAGTAGCCAACTTTTGTGAGTGGGGGGGTTCTTTTGATTTCCTTTTCCTAAGGATACACCGTTTAGCCACAGCTCACCCCACTGCGAATAGTCTGCGAACTTTAACCAAAGCCTTGCCAATATCTCCCAGAAGGTTTTCAGTGGTGTGAGAGGAATGTTCATGTTTAATATGTCCTCCATGGTGTCTGCCACTTCTGTCCAAAATTGTTTAATTGGTGGGCATTCCCAGTACATATGGATGGCTGTTGCTTCGGTTGTGCCACATTTGGGGCATGCTTGTGCTTTGGTGGGGTCGAACTTGGACATTTGTTTGGGAGTAATGTGTAGTTGGTTCAACATCTTGAATTGAATAAGTCTGATATTTGCACATAGGGATATGGTTTTTGTGTGTTTGCAGTCATTTGCCCACTGTTGATCATCTATTTGAATGTTCAAGTCTCTTTCCCACTTGGCCCTCATTTCGTTCTTGGATGGAGTGTTGGATTGAGCGATTCTGTATAGGCTGGACACGCTGCCTATAAAGCCATCCTTTGTCAGGATTTCTGATAGAAATTTGTGGACTGGTGGTGCAATAGGAAAGGACGGCCATTTCTTTTTGCAGGAGGCTTTTAATCTCTGATAATGTATAGTTGTGGTCAGGCTGTTGCCTGCTCTGTTTTGGATCTGTGCCGCCGTGAGAAATCGACCTTCCGTAAAGAGATCGCCAACTTTGGCTTGTTTTGTAGGTTCCCATAATACTTGTATAGTGTGGTCTGCAGTGGGCTCCAGTCCTGGGCAGTGCCATAGGGGTAGGTGTGGCCAATATGGTATGTTGCATCCCACCCTCTTGAGAATCTGTGCCCATGCTCTTGCAGTCGATTCCATACGGTCAGCTAAGGTCTTTTCTCTTGGTACTTTTGCCAGACCTTCCGTATCGTAGTTCTCACACAATTTGGACCAGCTTAGTCTGGGCACCTTCCCTCCCCAAATAAAATGCGTGGCCAGATTTTGGAGTGTGTCCAAAAATATCTTGCACGGCCAGATTGGGATACCGTTAAATAGGTACAGTAGTTTTGGAACTACCACCATTTTCAGTAGTGTTATACGACTGTACATGGATAGGGGCAGTTTGGCCGAGGCGTTAAGCTTAAGTTCGAGCTGTATCAGGTATGGGGCATAATTATTTGCATACAGTGTTCTTTTGTCAGGTGCCATAATGATGCCCAGATATCTTGCGGAGGTGGGGGACCAACGCAAGTCAGCCATTGTTGCGGTCTGGGTTGTGGATTCGGTCAGTGGAATTATTTCAGACTTGGTTTGATTAAAGGCATGGTCTAGTAAAACATTTTATTTAAAAAATAGATAGGCTACATAAAAAAAAATACTAGCATTCTCTTTTTTAAAACTTCCTATGTAAAATTTTGAGCTATTCAAGCTCAAAATTTGCAAAAGCAAGCACATGGGCGCATCCATTTTGTGAAATGGATGCCCTCCTGTGCTGGCTTTTGCTTTTGCGGCACTAATGAAGGAAAAGCCAGCCAGCTGTAGTAAACAAAAGCTACCGCTGGGTGGCTTTCCCTTCATTAGTGCTGTACGCGGAGGACGGGGACCGGAGACCAGAGCAGGAAAGCTGCAGCTGAATCTCGGTAAGTGCTGGAGGAGCCAGGAAAACTTAGAAATAAAACCGCAGCTTTAAAAACGTTGTATTTATGTTTGCGGTCGCTTTTGAAGCGACCGCAAACATAAATACAACGTTATTGTGTTGGAAAACGCTGCGGTTTTTCTTTCCAGGTTTCTCAGGCTCCTCCGGCTCGGAGGAGCCTGAGAAACTTGGAAAGAAAAACCGCAGCGTGTTCCAACACAGCCGTGTTGTGTTTCTGCCTGCTGTGGCTATCACTTTGAGTCTCCGGTGCTCCCAGGGCTACTCCAGCCCGGAAAACTTAGAAAAAAAAACGCAGCTAGTGCTTATTTTTTTTTTACATAAATAGCAATTACCGAGATTCAGCTGCAGCTTTCCTGCTCTGGTCTCCGGTCCCCGTCTTCCGCGTACAGCACTAATGAAGGGAAAGCCACCCAGCGGTAGCTTTTGTTTACTACAGCTGGCTGGCTTTTCCTTCATTTGTGCCGCAAAAGCAAAATCCAGCACAGGAGGGCATCCATTTCACAAAATGGATGCACCCATGTGCTTGCTTTTGCAAATTTTGAGCTTGAATAGCGGCACATAGGAGGTGGCGGACACAACAGGTAAGCAGTCGTCGTGGGGTGAGTTCGTCTATGTACATTTTGTAGAGATCTGCGGGGAGACCATTGGATCCCGGGGCTCTGCCCGCCTTGAGGTCCTTAATTGCTTGTTGTATGTCCTCTAGGGTGAGAGGCAGATCTATTGTGGCGCTTTCTTCTCTGGAGAGTTTGGGGAGTGGGAAGGATGTGATTGAGAAGAAGCGCCTGAGGTTCAGGGCTGTGGAACGGCCGGGTATGAAGCCTGTTTGGTCCAGATGCACTAGTTGAGTCATGTATGGGTTTAGTTTAGTTGTTATTGCTTTTGCAAATATTTTGGTGTCGACGTTGATGAGAGACAGCGGTCTATGAGGATGGGGCGTGTGCAGGTTTATTGGGTTTTAGTAGCATGGCTATGATGGCTTCTCTCATCGTCGGTGGGAGAATTCCAGTTACAAGTGCTTCGTCCCATACCTCTAGTAGCCGTGGGGTGAGTTTGTCTATGTACATTTTGTAGAGATCTGCGGGGAGACCATCGGATCCCGGGGCTCTGCCCGCCTAGAGGTCCTTAATTGCTTGTTGTATGTCCTCTAGGGTGAGAGGTAGATCTATTGTGGCGCTTTCTTCTCTGGAGAGTTTGAGGAGTGGGAAGGAGTCCAGATGTTCGCAGAGTTCCTCTGTTGTCATTTGGTCAGCGTTTGAGTATAACTTGCTGTAGAAGTCTCGGAACACAGCGTTCACCTTCGAGTGGTCTACATGTGTTGTGCCTTGTTCATCAATTATACTGGTGATTTGCCTATGTCCCTGCTCAGTCTTGATAAGGTTTGCTAACATCTTGCCAGATTTGTTGCCTTCACCGTATTTCCTGGCTTTGGTCGGTTGAGACATGTACCATATTTCTTGCTCCGCTAGCGTCTTGAATTTGGTCAGAGCGTCATTCAGTATGGATAATGTTACTGGCCCAGGGGTTTTGACGTATGTCGTCACCGACTCCTTGATGTGGGTTTCGGTTCGGGTTAATTGGGTGCGTATATCTTTCAAAGTGCCATGGATCTTGGAGATCAGGTGTCCCCTGAGCCACACTTTAAAGGTTTCCCATACTGTATGGCATGATTTCACTGAGTTTCGATTGCGGTCGAAGAAATCCTGTATATCTATCCAGAGTGGTTCGTTTACAGAGGTATCCCGTAGGAGATCCGGAGGCATCCTCCATAGTTGATGTTCACGGTTAGATGCTCCAATCTGGATTTCAAGTATCACTGGAGAATGGTCCGAGAGTGTTCTGGGTAGTATAGTGCATTCTTTCAGGTCAGGGATGCGGTCTGTGGAGCAGAGCCAGTAGTTGATCCTAGAACTTGATCCGTGAACGTATGAATGAAACGTGTATTCTCTGGTGGTAGGATGAGTTTCTCGCCAGGCATCTGCCAGAGGTAGGTCAGACATAGCCTGTTTTATAGTGAGTGCTGCTTTGGAATTTGCACGTTGGACCTGGGATGTTCTATCAAGTACAGGATCGAAGACTGCACATGTGTGCGCGACGCATGCGGACCTAACCGCACCTGCTCCTGGCGGCCGCGGCAAATATCCTACAATTTATCCCTCTTGTGCTAGAAAGGAACACCCCAGCGGCACATAGGAGGTGGCGGACACAACAGGGAAGCAGTCGCCACGTCCCGAGGCGAATTGGTGCAGGAGATGCGAGAATCGACCAGAATTCGTCAGGCGGCGATCCGTGGCCATTGTGGTGCGGGTGAAGCGACCGCCCACCCCTCCCCCCCTCCGCGGCACGGCGGACACTGGTGATTCCGAAAGCGGCGACGGAGGGCACATGCTTGGCCGGGCTGACTGCAGGGCCCGGCAGTTACCCACCGACACAGCCGGAGAGCCAATGGCGGTTCCCCCCATCTAACCCCGGTAAAATCTACAGAGGACGCGAACCGTAGCAACTGAGGCCATCCGAGACGGCACCTTTCCCGCCTCAGACAGCGCTGCGAGCGAGCGGACCCAGGAAGCAGCGTTAAGAGGCGGGTGGAATAACGCGCCATACTCCCTCCACGAACTTGGACGCCAACCTGCCTGTTGACCCATGCCCCCCCCTGGAGATCCGACCCCCCCCCCCATCAGCGAGACAGCAACGCACGGGGTCGAGCTGCAGCACGACAGGAAGGACCGTGTGCTGGGCTCCCCTGTGGATGGAAGTTATGCTGCACACGTGCCCAGCAGTAACCAGGTACGAGAGTGAATGAGGTGGGGGAATCGCCATATCTCCCCCCCGTGGCCCCTTATACACTTGGGACAACAATAATACGGCTCTCCCCACGTGGCCTACGTACAGCGGAGCCGTACTTGAAGTGCGGCGACGGGAGGCACCTCTCCCCATGAACAACGGAGCCCCCTGCCCACGGTGGGCCCCCTCAGACTCTTCTCCCTTGCGGTGCAACGACCGCAACTAGGGTAGACACGCAGCAGAACGACCCCCACGGGGCACCAACAACACGGGGCTGAGTCCCGCCCACGCTGCCCCCCCTCCCCACACATCCGGCAGCTTTCGTGGAAAGGCCCATACCCACAGAGACTACGCTCCTTCCCACAGGGGAGCAACCACGAACACCCCCCCCCCCCAACGGACTCCTGATCCTCCAACAGGCGCACCAGACCAGCCAGAACATGGGATCGACAAACACTGATCCACATAGCCCCGCCGAGGCCCGGGAGCGAAGACAAAGTGGTTGAAGATAGACGTCCAGCAAGCCCACCTCACCCTGGTTTCCACGTCAATCCCTGTGGGGCACCCACACGACCCACCCGGGCCCAAATCCTCATACTAATTACCAACTCAACCATGGGCAAGGACAAGGCCAAGAGGCAGACCCTGCAGAGTAAAATGGACCTGTACACAGTGGAGGCCCCCCCTCGCCAGGAGACACAAAGCTTGGCAGAAGCAAGTGTCGGAGTAGAAACTCAGGACCCCCAACTCTCCTTGAATGACTTAATGAAGGCAATTGGGGACTCGAACATCGCTAGAACTCAAGATAGGTGGAGTCTCCACAGAAGTATCTCTCCTACGCCAGGATCTCCGCAACCTATCGTCTAGGGTTGGAGAAGCGGAACAAAGAGTGTCGGACACAGAAGATAACGTCCGCCAGTTGGAACAGCAACTCGCCATAATTGCCCAAAAGGTCAACCAACTCGAATACCGAGCCAAAGACAGTGAGGGCAGGGCACGACGCAATAACCTCAGGATTCTTGAGATCCCGGAGAAAGAGGAAGGCCCCAGTGTCGAACTTTTCCTAGAAGACTGGCTGACTCACATCTTTGCCCCCAAGAAACTGTCTAAATTCTTCTCTATTGAAAGAGCACATAGGGTACCCACTGGGCGACCTACCCCAGGAGCCCCGCCCAGAACTATAATTGCACGCCTCCTTAATTACCGGGACCGAGACGCCATCCTCCAGATGGCACGGGCCTCCAGCCCAATCACATACAACGGCTACAAAGTGGGGTTTTACCCGGACTATACTAAAGAAGTCCAGAAGGCCCGCCAGTCGTTTGACTCTGTTAAGAAGAAACTTCACTTTCTGTCAATTAAGTTCGCCCTCTTCTTCCCAGCGTTGCTCAAGCTCCACCATGAGGGTACGACACACCTATTCCACAACCCCAAAGAAGCATGGGATTGGCTCGAAACACAGATCCTCAATGGGCCCGCGGCTCGACACTCGCCCTCTGGACCGTCCGCTCGCAAACCCGTGCCCGGGCAGAACTCGCCACCTCTCACTCCGACAGACCCCGAAACAGAATCACCAAGGCGTCCCTCCAGGAATACCACAGAGAACGGATGAGGCCTGGGCATCACAGCACTGAATTCGCTACGGGACACCATTGAAACTACACCACTGCGGCCGCCACCACCTGGGCATTGCAGTTTCAGGCACAGTCAAGGTAACTCCACAGGAGCTACCACCCTAGGTCGGATCATCCCGACGAAGTTTAAGTTCACCAAGTTATAAGTTCAATGTTTGGGCGACAGGTGCTCCCAGTTGGGGGGGGGAGTACAGGGTGGGGGGAGTTTTGGGGATTCGAGGAAACGGAATCACGAGAAAAGAAAGCTGGAAACCGACGAGAGCAGGCAAGGCAAACAAACACTGTTTTGGGCCAGGACCAGAGACACAAGTATCAGCCAGTCTTCAGGCACACCAGTGCGAGGCAGTCCCCGGAGGTCTCCCCCTGAGAGGAAAACGACATACGCCCCCCGGGAAAAATGCAAATGCCACTAATCCTCCCAGATACCCCAACAAATAGACTCACGCAGACAGGATGAACTCCAATAAGGTGACAATACTGTCCTGGAACGTCAATGGCCTTGGCTCCAGCATAAAGCGGAGACTGGTGCTCCAGTACCTACACCGACATTCACAGGACATTGCCCTCTGAAATGAAACGCACTTGATAGGCACAAACACCAACTTTTTCAAAAGATCGAATTACTCGAATGTCTACCATACCGGATTCACGAAAGGAGCTAGGGGCACAATGATACTCGTCCACAAGAGAGTCCCTCTCCAGGTGAGGAAGATCAGGGCAGACCCCCGGGGCCGCTATGGACTGATGCTGGCGGACATCTGGGCCGAGACATGGGGCCTGGCAGCAATCTATGCCCTCCCCACGCTGACGAAAGAACTGCTCGCCAAGCTACAGAGCTTGCTTCTGGAGGAGGAGGCTGATATGTGGGTGCTCGGAGGGGACTTTAACGAAGTAATGGACATCACAGTCGACAGAACCTATAGGAGAGCTGGAACACGCCCCATCTTCACGCCGCTCGCCACGTTCGCCGAGACCTCAGGAATGGTGGACGCATGGTGCACACTTCATGGAGACGAGGCAGGGTTCTCCTTCTACTCAGGTGTCCACAAATCATTCTCCAGGATCGATTACGCCTTCATCCCCCGCAACATAACCCACAGGCTTCTCGACGCTGCATTCCTCGCGAGAGGAATTTCAGACCACTCCCCGCTTCTTTTAACTCTCAAGAACCCCTCCTGCCGCCCAGATCGTAATTGGCGCCTAAATACATACCATCTCCGTCTTCCTGAAATTGCGGAGGAGCTAGAAAAGAGGACAACGGAATATTTTGAACTTAATGAGGGCTCGGTGGACTGCCCGATTTCGATCTGGGAGGCATACAAAACAGTCCTACGAGGGGAGGTTATTTCCACGGTTTCCGCCTACCAACAACGCCAAGTCCAGAAGGTCAGGGAAGCAGAAGTACGCGTCTTCGAGTGTGAGCGACAAATCCTTACACAAAACACCCAAGAAGCAAAGGAAGCGATGCTCACGGCGCAAGACGCTCTCAGTAACCTGTCCCTAGACAATGCACGAACTGCTCACCAATTAGTCCAAAGCCAAATATATGAAAGGGGCGACAAAGCTAACAAGACTTTGGCCTGGTTGGAGAGACGCGTGCAGAGCAGGGGACACGTAAGGGCAATCAGATTTCCGGATGGGACATTATTGACAGAAGACTCGGATATTGTCGAGGCATTCGCCACCTATTACAAAAATCTTTATACCCCACCCATTGGGAACCCATCAGTCGAACCCTCTCGATACCTCGACCACATCGACATTCGGATACTCCCGCAGCACCAATCTGATCTCCTGAATGCTGACATCACTGACACCGAGGTGCAAGATGCACTGGCACAACTCCAACCCGGGAAAACTCCGGGCCCCAATGGATTCCCAACAGAAACATGGAAATGCCTCGGTAGCACGCTACCTACCCACATGCACCGCATGTTTCTACGCAGCAGGCAACTAGGAGTACTTCCCCCAGACCTCAGGAAGGCATGCATAGTTGTCATACATAAGCCTGGGAAACCCCCGGAGGAATGCGCCTCCTATCGTCCGACATCCTTGATCAATGGCAAAGCAAAGGTTCTCGCCAAAACACTCGCTAACAGACTATTGCAAGTGTTTGAGACCCTCGTCCACCCAGACCAATGTGGTTTTATGCCCAATAAATCAACTCGGATGAACTTACGCAGAGTCCAATTGGCGCTGTCCAGGGCAAAGGAAATACCAGCCCTACTCGCCCTCCTGGCGGTGGACTTCGAAAATGCATTTGACTCTGTGGGGTGGGATGCCTTGTGGGAGATCATGGCTAGGATGAACCTGGGGCAGACATTTATATGCTGGGTAAAACTTCTATATGCAGCCCTGGAGGCCACGGTGAGGGTGAACGGCAGGTCCTCCAAATCATTCCCCCTGGGCCGGGGCACGAGACAGGGATGCCCGCTGTCTCCACTCCTCTTCCTCCTGGCCATCGAGCCTCTAGCGATTGAGCTTAGAGCTAACACCAACTGGACTGGTTTCGTCTGGCCGGGAGGAGGAGAAGACCACCTTTCGCTCTATGCGGATGACCTGCTCATATACCTCAGTAACCCGAGTATCTCGTGCCCGGTGGTCTCCCTCATACTCAGGGAATATCAGCACTTTGCAGGCCTAAAGGTTAATGATGCCAAAACCATTGTCTTCCCGATTCAGGGTGGCGAGTCTGCGATCCCGGAGACCTGTCCATATCACGTCTCTATCAGGGAACTCAAATACCTGGGTATACGGCTCGACCCGATGTTGATGGGTTCCCCCGACTTAATATACAACCAGTAATAGAGCGGTTTAACAGAGACACCCCCCATTGGCAATCTCTTCCCCTATCGCTAATGGGCCGGGGCGGACTATTCAAAATGATGACCCTTCCCAGACTGTTGTATGTCCTCCAGAACGCCCCATTCCCCATCCCCCGAGAAACCTTCGCATTCATTGACAAGAACCTGCCCACACTGCTATGGGGCGGGAAACAATCCAGGATCGCCTTTGACACACTCCAGAGATCGGTGTGGGAGGGAGGCATCGGTTTACCCTGCATACGCACCTATTACCTGGCCACACAGATAGGAGTAGTGAATGACTGGATGCACGCGGACCCCACACTGCCACACACCTGTATAGAGCTGGAGACCATGTCCCCGCTAACACCGCTCCAAATCCTCTATGCCACCCACGATCAACTCCCGGTGCTGCCCAAAATGACCCACCACATCCGGTACGCTTGGCGGGAAGCACACAAACTAATCGGCTGGGAAGGACAGCCAACACTGTCGCAACCCGTATGGCACAATGCGCTCCTCCCGGAACTAGTAAAAATGGGTTCCTTCGGTCACTGGCTGGCAAAAGGAATACACACATTAGCACACGTGATACAAGAGGGTCGCCTCCTGAGCTTTGAGACCATGCGCGAACAATTCGACTTGGTACCCATCGACAGGTTTCGGCATGCGCAACTGTCCCACGCCATCCGCACCCAATTCCCCGACACGACGGTCGTACCCCCCTGCTCTCCCATCGAGACCAATATTCTCCCGCAGCACATCTCTTCTAGGGTCACTTCCACTCTCTATCAGGCCCTTAACTTATTCGGGGCTGCACAACTCGACGGGCTAAAGGCAAAGTGGCAAAGGGATCTGGGCCCCTTGGAACCTGAAGATTGGGTGGAGGCGTTAATGTCTCCCAGAGAAATCGGTATAGAATCCAAGCTCAGACTAATACAGCTGAGGATCCTCCATCGTTCATACCACTCACGCACTGCAATGGCCAGATGGGGCGGAATAGAAGACGGGACATGTGTTCGATGCAAAACTGAACCCGCCACCTTCTACCATATGATATGGGACTGTCAGGCGATACAGGCCTTCTGGGTGGGCTGTGTCAACACAATCTCAGCCGCTCTGGCAACACCAATCCCTAGGGACCCCAAGATGGTACTCTTGGGCATTGGGGGTGAAGTAGACCTGTCCAAATATGAAAAAATGTTTTTGGCAATTGCGTTGGGGGCAGGCAAAAGACTTATCGCGGCCAATTGGGGATCTGCCGATCCACTGAGCCCGAACCGGTGGAGTAATGAGCTGGACAGGTGCGCAACCTTAGAGTGCCGGATCTATAATGCAAGGGGCTGTCCCCGCAAATTCGAAAAAATATGGGGTAAATGGCTGGATGCTCAATGAGCCCTGCGGGCGGGGGTGCATCGGTAACGCTGCTAGCATTGTTTTCCTGCCTTGTCCTATTGATGTCTTACGGTCCTTGGCCCCGCGGGCCCTGTTGTTATGGTTAATTGCCTTCAAAATGTATACCGCTGATCCAAGTCTTATTCATGTACGTTTCTTTATGTTATGTTGTTTAAAAGCAATAAACAGAGTTATAAAAAAAACAGTACAGGATAGAAAGTGGTGTTAAAGTCTCCTCCCCATATGATTGTTGTGTTTTCTGCCGGGGTTATTAGATTTACGATCTGTTGGTAGAATTCAGGTGTGTCAACGTTTGGGCCGTAAGTATTTATGATTACTAGTTGTTGACCTTGCGTTATTCCAAGACTATCACATATCTGCCGTCCGTATCTATTTTCGTTTTGTGCACTTGGAGACCAAGTCTGCGGTGGATCAGCGTCAGAATCCCTCTTGATTGCGACAAGTAGTTTGTCATGTATATCTGTGGGCCCCAAGCACGACCAAGTGCATTAGCCATGTGTTACATGGTATGGGTCTCTTGTAGTAGGAGAAGGTCTGCTCTATGTCTAATGGCGTATGCTACTACTTTCCTGGTTTTGATTGGGTTAAGGAGGTCTCTTACATTCCAAGACAGCAGTCCAGTGTTTCTGTTCAATTGTTGGGGTGCCATGTGTATAGTGTTGGTGTTTCAGCCATATTTTGGGGATCTTTTCCCTCCTGTGATGATGCCAGGTTTTCTTTGTTCAATAGCCAACAACTATTAACAATCCATACCTTTCGGAGGTGCGACTTTTCGTAACTTCTGCACCTTATTGTTCTGAACAGGCAACCGGCCTGCTTGTTTCCCCATTCCCCACCCTCACCAACCCCCCAATCGGGCTGTGTGTCCCTAAAAACCATTTGCAACTTTGCTGTAGAAACCAAGTAAAGTGGGGGCAGTGTGGCCCGTCTCTGCTCCGGAACTGTAGCATTTGTGATCTCGTGGATCGGCCTGTAGGTGCTTCCGCTGCAGTGCAGGTTAGGAGCTCTTATTTTTGTTGAGTTTCATAGTCAGGATTCCAGGGGGTCCGTTCTCAGTGGGCGTCTCTGGGATATGTCTCTCTATGTATGACATTGCTGCATCCAGTGAGTGAAAGAATTGTGTCTTGCCATCATGTTGGATGCAGAGCTTGGCAGGGAACATCATGGCGTATGTTATTTTACGGTCTCTCAGTGATTTTTTTAATGGAGTCAAAGGATCTCCGGGCGGTCTGTACCCCTGTGGAGAAGTCTGGGTAGATGTGAATACGGTTAGAGTTGAATGTGAGAGGGCCTTGCCCTCGCGCCAGACGGAGCACCATGTCGCGGTCTCGGTAGTTGAGTAGCCTCGCAGTAATGGTTTGTGGTGGTGTTCCAGGTTTAGGGGGGATGACTATTGTTCTATGTGCCCTTTCGATCAAGAATTGTTTCGAGAACTGCGCCTCTGGAATTAGGGAGTGGAGCATGTCTTTGATAAATTGTCCCATGGTAGTGTTGAGCTTGTGCTCTGCTACCCCTACCACCCTGATGTTATTGTGCCTCGAGCGGGACTCTAAATCTTCATCCTTATACTTTAGTGCCTTGACTTCTTTTTGAATTTTCTCCATGCCATTGCCATGTGTGGTGGCCGTGTCTTCTAATGTTGAGACCCTGTTTTCCGCTTCTGTAACTCTGGAGTTCACTTTTCTTATGTCCGCCTGGATGGAGGCTATGTTGTCCCCTATGTCATCCAGTTTAGTGTTAATCGCCGCGAAGCCTTTCTCCATAAAAGGCCATATACTGGGACATCTCTTGAGAGGGTTCGTCTGATACAGGTGGACTGGAGGTTTCAGTGGGTTCAGTACCCTGGTCTAGGCTGGAGGAGTTTGCAAAAGTGTCCATGGGGCCCCTCCTCTTGTCTTTGGTTTTGGGGGCCCCTGCCATTGCTATAAGGTGGCCTTGGGTTGTTGCGCTGGAGTAGGAAAGTTGGTGGAGTGGGGGGGGGGGTAGAGGACATCTCTTTCACAAGTTTATCCCGGCGTGGTGTTGGGCTAATTGTATCTTCGGGGGGGGGTTATCCCAGACGGTGCAAGTTGTGGTGAGGGTCTTTGGCTAATATTCTGCATTGGCAGTAGTTTAGGGTCTTGCTGAGAGTTTATTGGCCCAATCGTTCTGTGTGTGGTGGTGGGCTGAGTAGTTTTTTTGCTGGCTGGGTACGGGTAGTGCACTATGCTGGGCCTTGGGCTGGGCGGGCGAGGAGGGACATGCCGAGTGCTGCAGAAGGCGCCCACGTACCTTTATTCCCCCAGCAGGGGTGATGGTATCCTTTGCGGTGCCGGGGAGCGGGATAGCCTGGGGCCAGGTTCCGGGCTATGGGATCTGCGCGCCCGCTTCCACCCGGCACCTGTGTGAGCCAGCCGGCTCTGAAGGTTGCAACTCAGGAGATGAGGCGCTGGCGAGGGAGGAGGGTCCCCGCTCCGCTCCAGGGATGCAATGCAGGTCAGTGTCCTGGGGCCGTCAGCGCGACGTAAGTCGTCCCTTCACTGTCCGCCGGAGCCTCAGAGATAATGGTGCGAAGCTGCGCAGCCGTTGGTGACGGTGGTCACTCCTCACCACGGTGTTTCTCGGGATCGGCGTGTCGGATTCTCCCCAAACCAGCACCGGGCATCACAGGGGAGGCTCAGACACCCTCTCGAGCACTTTGTTTCAGGTGTAGTTGGCTCGATCCGCAGGATTTGTGCTTCAGGATTTCGTTAGTCTCAGAGCTCCGAGATCAGGCGGCCATTTTGTTTGGTGCGTCACAGCGCCCGCCATACAGTTTTAAGGTTTATACCCTGTCTTTAAATGCACTCACGGCCTTGCCCCTATATACTTGAATTCTAGAATAGTAAGTCTTCAGCCTACCCGTACACTGCGATCGATGGAGAAAGGTCTGTTGGTGGTCCCCCCTTCTAGAACTACCTGGGACGACAGATGTTTTTCTGTTGCAGGCCCTCGAGCCTGGAATTCCCTTCCTTTACATCTACGGCAAATACATTCTTTAACTATCTTTTGGAAACATCTGAAAACATATTTGTTTGCGTAGTTCTCTGAGTCACTTGCTATAGTTAAAAGTTGTTGGCTCATTACAAATCCTTTGCTGCCTAGATGCAGTTCGCTGCCAGGTTCTCTTGTGGGATATGCACGTAATACATTTAAAAATCAAATAAAAACCAACCAATATCAAAAAGGGGAGGGGAATTTAAAAAACGACAGGAAGCAAGAAGTGTGGGTTATTTGGGTAAGGTCAGAGGTGGAGGACCAAGAAAAGAGAAAGAGAGAGAGAGAGAGAGAGAGAGAGAGAGAGAGAGAGAGAGAGAGAGAGAGATCACAAGACTGACGCAATGGATACAATTTGTAAAACCTTTATTGAAAATGTTGGGGCTGGAGAAACTCCCTAGTTTGCCCTATAACTAAGATGGGAGTAGTCTTGACCATCAAATGATAAACAACACAGTCCTACTGGAGTCTGACAAATCATAATGGCCTATGCTTGCCTTATTTCTTGTTCAAAAAGTGTAAAAAGGAGAAATGTATGCAAAGGAAAAATCAGTGTTCAAAAGAATACAGGTAGTTGAACCAGCTCTCCTCCTCACATTAAACCTCATGAAGTAAGGCTCTCTTTGTAGGCAGGATGACACGCTCTGGCTCGGTTTCTAAAACTCTAAGCAGTTCAAAACCGTGGATTGAGACTAGCCTGGCCTTCCACACTAAAGTCTCTTTCTTGAGTTTCAAATTTTTGGTTCCAATGTAAAGTTCACAAAGGTCCCCTTCTGCCAGGCTCAGACTTACAGCACACAGTTCACGTAGGCCCCCCTCTGTCGGGCTCAGACCTCTCATGTCACAGTTCAACACAAACTTGCAGGGGGGCTCCCTTCCCTAAGCTTATTGTATTTCGGGTCTCCCTCAGTCGGGCTCGGACCCCTTTCGGATGTCGAAGACTTCCAAATGTGCATGGCGCTCTCTTTACAGACCACCGCAGGACCACTTCGACGCAAACTTCATGTTTACTCTTGCTTATTTCACTGTTACTTCTTGTTTGCTTTATAGCTTCAAAGAAACAATGTACCTTTCAGAGCGACTTTCAAATGGGTTACTTCCTTTCACTGGACCACTCCGTTAGTATCGCTGATCTTGCAATTGCCTTTTACTTCAAAGTTAATTCACAGGTCTACCTTCCTTTGTGTCTCATACACACGAGTGCAGCCTTCACTTGTGATATAATGTTGCTATTTCATTCCCTTTAACACACACCGGTCTTTCAGGTCGCTTGCCAACTCACCGGCTGTGTGCACTTCTTTCTTGTTTTGCTATTTCCAATTCATGAGTCAAGGTTAGTACCACAGGCTTGTCCTCGCCTCCCCAACTCTGCCGTTCACCCAGGGGGGTCGATGGCATCCTTGAAACACAATGCAATCTTCACTTGTGGGATCTAGCCTTCTCCATGTGTCTATCGCGGTCTGTCGGAGGCAACAACCTCCAGTAGGGAACCCTTGGGGTTTTCAGCCCACTCCGCTCGTCTCTTGGTCCGTTGCTCTGCTCCAGTAGGTGTGCCTTCGTCCCAGATGTTCTGCTCGTACTTGTGTTCCGCCTTGCTCAGAGTGTGTCTTTAGGTGCTGCCATTTATTCGTGTGAGAAGAGCTAATTGGTATCAGGTGTATGTACTTTGTGTAAAGTCCCTGTCTTTGCCTGACCCGATTAACGGGACATGTCCAGTACGATGTGAGTTAGTCTGGTTACTCTCAGTCACCCTCTTTCTCGGCCCAGTGTTTGTGCAAAAAGGGGGAAAGGGAGGGGAGTTGGGACTTTGGAAAATCCCAATGGGAGAATACCGCCTCTCACCATCGGCTGCCTCTCCCCGACTCCCCGAAGACCCCTCACCTAGGTGATCCTCGTGCATTGGTCCACCCCCAAGGTCTGGATCCAGAGGCGATGGCCTAGCCACTCGAGAGAGAGAGATCCCTGGGGACTAGCGGGTGAGACACCCTCTGATTCCTCACAGTGGCGAGCGTGTAGATGGGGTAGTGTAGTGAGTAATTTTGAATCGAATAATTACAGGGTGAAAGAAGGATGTTTGACTAGTAGTATGACTTGGAAGGTGTAGTAGTGGCTGGAGGGTGGACTAGTGGATTGGAGGACTAAGTAGTGGGTTGGAGGGCAGAGTAGTGGGTTGGAGGGCAGAGATGTGGCTGGAGGACCGAGTAGTGGGTTGGAGGGCAGAGTAGTGGTTGGAGGGTGAAGTAGTGGTTGCAGGGCGGGGTAGTGGTTGGAGGGCAAAGTAGTGGTTTGGAGGGTGACATAGTGTTTGAGAGTGTGTAGTAGTAGTAGTGGGGAAGTGGTGGTTTGGAGGGTAGGGTAGTGGTTTGGAGGGTAATGTAGTTGTGTAGGTGGTAGAGTAGTGGTTAGGAGTGTAGTAGTTGTTTGAAGGGTGTAATAGTGTAGAGGTATGTAGGAATAATGATGATCAGGACTTGGGAAAAGGATTTATCTTGTTCCTTTATTGGATACAGGTACAGAATTGATAGTTCAGACAGGTTACTTCACCCCTTCTGAATCTCTGTAGACCTGCTTTTCTCTTGCGTTGCTGAGGCATACGTCTGCCTTTCTTATTAGTCAGTATAAGGCCACCAGTTCGCTGGCTTCTGATCCCTCATTTGATTCTCCTGGAATGGAACAAAAGCAACAAGGTGCAGCATTCACTCTGCCTTTTTGTAGTCCTCCTCTATGACTCCACCAATCACAGCCTCCCTTGTTGGGAGGTTCCTGGGTCAGTTATAAAGTGGAAGCGCCGCCCCCTGTCATGGCCGCCGTTCGTTCACATTTGGTTGCAGAGTCCCCTGCCTAGAATGCCTCAGATGAACACCCCCTTGGAGTCGGGTTCAGCCCGGTTGTCACTGCCAGTATGGAGGCGTTGTGCGGCCAATGCTGGATTCACAGCAGAAATGCGGTCAGGATGCAGCCTTTCTCTCCCCGTACTTCGCATGATGGCTTTAATGTTATTTGACATGACCCCTTGCAAGGTTGGTAGAGAGTGGCTGCCTGGTGCCCCGTTGGAGAGCCACAGCGCTAATCTGTCCTCGGAGAGCATGACTGTAGGAAAGCGCAGCAGCAGTCAGTACCCGACCCAGTCACACTATCGTGCCGAGTTAACACCGGAAACCGGACGGTTTGTTCACCACAAGGGTGCATCAAATGGTGAAGGCAAAATCAAGGAGGAGTGAAACATCGAAGGGACAGAAGGTTGGTGGGAGTAGGGTTGGAAGCAGAGAAGGAGAAGGTGGGAGTGAGCATGAGAGAAGGGGACTGACTCCAAACAGGATGATTGGAATGCATCATCCCCAGTTGCAGTAGATCACTAACAAGTGGATAGAGTAGGGACAGCTAGTAAGCCTCTGAGGGAGTTTAGATAGCCAGCATTTAGCATCCCACAAAGAAGACAATAAAAACCCTTGAACCATCCTTGAGTCTCAGAGTGATTCTTGTGCCATCTGTGACACTAATAACGAGCAGCAGCAGAGGTTTGCAGATCGACTACAGGCTTCCCTCCTGGCCAGAACCATCCCATCTTCAATAGTTCTGGCAAATCAGGCGCAGGTCAAGTCAGGCACAGCCACAGACATGACATACATCTTCTCTGTGTTCATTTGTGGGCTGTGCACCTTCAATTGTCTCAGGCTCACCACTAAGCGATATTACAAATAGGCTCCAAGAACACTGTTCATATCGATAGGAGTAACCACATGTACTACCTAACCCAACATGTATTCTAAGGTGGCGTAGGGAGGAATGAAAATGCAATTGCGTCAGCACTCTCCCCATAAAACTCTGGCGGAATGTCTCCACATGGCAGCTGTGCATTGTTCTTTGGTTTGCTTTTATGCATGCTGGCTGGAAATATCAGTTGCTATCTGCTGAACATTTTTATTTCTTTAAATTAATACAGACCTAATTTAAATTGTTTGTTTCACAAGCTAGTGCCCCACATATTTTATTGATATCATTTTCCCTTGTGTGATGACTGTCATTTCTAATTGGACTATTTAAATATCAGATGGGTGACCCTTCAGGTTCCCGTTTTCTATAGAGCAAGATCTCTGTCCCAGCTTCTGTCTTCCAACTTTCCTCATGCTTTGTCTGGAGAACGTCTTTGATACCACCAGTCATTTTTGTTTTCTTATTACCATGCAACCTGATTTTTGCCTAGTGTCTACAGACCTAAACCTCACTCCTCCACTCTCTGGTCAAGTTTGCTTTCCCTGGCTACAATCTTTACGTGCAGATCTCACAGCCTTGTGTTTCCCTCCTGTGACGATTCACAAGATGTCGTCACTTCTCCCTGAGGGGGTGACCTTTCCCATGAAGCCAGGGAGGCAAGGCTGCTACCTGATAGTCCCCCTGGGGGTGGCATAATGCAGGAGGATCTCATGGGGAGGGACTCCCCTCTAGGGATAAGGATGACCATCTAGGGTACAGCCCTTATGAGAAGATCACAACCTCACATACTTTAGCCTCTCATTCTGCTGGAAACTCCTTTGCAGACAGTAGACCTATGTACTGTTATAAGGCAGAGTACCTGAGGGTTCTTGAAAGTACTGAGACGAAGAACAACAAGAACCTAGGTACTCCAAGTACTGGGATGAGTTGGCCCCTACAGAGCAATGAAGATGAAACCTGTCAAAGAGACAGAGGACTTATATAATGGGCGCAGGCACTGCTCGCAGCATTGTATAAAAATCGACATTGGACTAAACACTGTCTTGGACTGCCACGGAAGGCGGCAGGTGTGCTGCGCAGCGAACGCTGGAGATTCGAACCTGAGTCGCTGATCCAGAGGGAGAGAGCTCGGAGGACGCAGGTAGTCTGTCACGTCTGGCCAGGAGGTCTGCAGGAGAAGACTAGTGCATAGCAGTGTCAATTGGAGGAAGGAATGCAGAAGACAGCTGGGAACGCCATCGCACAGCCGCAGGGAAAGCAAGAGGCTGGAGAAGCCAAACTGAATGCCCGCCATCCCAGGAAGCCCCGTCGTCATGCTAAAACTCACAACAAGGTAAAGGGTGGCATGGGAGACCCAGGGGAGACACGAGAAGCTTACCAAAAGGTCACATGAAGTAGTCCCTAGGCCCCTTTGCAACCATCATGCTTGGGTGGCATGGCAGGGGCAGAAAGCCTACACACATTCTCCTCATTGCAGTGGTGGAACGAAGCCCGTTAGCCACCAGGGAAGGGTTATGGCCCCCACTTACCATAAAGAGAACTTGAGATTCCAAGATGGCCACTTAATAGGGAGGACGCAGTGCCCTGCGCTCCCGACCTGCACACACTAACATAGCCCGCCCGCCGAACCAGCTGCCCTCCCCGGCGCCCGAACGGGCTGGTGTGGGCCCCCTGCCACGGGTGGTGTGGGTTGGGACAGGAGCCGAGCCCCTGGAGTGGATATGGCCGCTGCCGCTGGAGCCGTGGGCGACTGAGGATCCGGGCCTTGAGCAGCGCTTCTCGAGCCGCTACAGAGCAGGGATGGGTGAGAGCGTGAGCCCCGCGGGGGGGACCGGGGTGCCCCCGCCGGAGGTTTCCTGCCAGCCCCTTGCCTCTTGGGATTTCGCTCCCCCGAGTAGCGGGGGTGGTGAGTGGATGGGAGCAGGAGCCGAGCCCCCAGTGAAGACGCGGCCTGTCGGGCGCTCTGGAACGAGAGCGGGGGAGAGCCTGAGGCCCGCGGAGCGGCCCGGGGAGCCCCTGGTGGGTGATCCGCCGGAGGATTGTGGCCGGCACATGGGCTCCGGGGGGATCGCCGACTTGCGCTGCGCCCGCCCATCGGGGCTGAGAGGAGGGGTCGCCTGCGTGGTGCGGCGCGGGCCTGGAGGCTCGTCGCCGGGAGCCCGGAGGAGGTGCGGCGGTCCTTCCCCAGCTGAGCCCCTCAGACTTGGCTGGACGGGCTGCTTGCTGGAGCCCGCTGGAGGGTCGGGCCCGGTCTTCCTGTGCGGAGGTAGCGGGCGGGTCAGGCCATTGGTCTACTACACGAGAACTTGCACCGTGGACGTGTAGTGCAGCAGCCGCCCCCCCTCGAGGAAACAGCCGTTGGTGATCATTGAGGAGTATTTGACTAATTGAGCTGCATCAGCAAAACAGAGGGGTCCCAGTGCCACAGGGAAAGAATCACTCCTGGGGTGGTTCCGCCGCCATTGTGGACATCAGATGAGGGGGAGTTTGCCCAACTAGGGGTGGGGCTAGGTGGGGCTGGAGGTCCCCGACTTAGTCGCCCCAGGGGAGGGTGCGAGCCCGGTGCGGCCCTTCTCCCTGCCCCAGCACCGCCCCTGCCTGGGAGGTTCCTTGTTGACGGTGTTACGACTCCCTGTCTTCCGTCACTTAGGTCCGCCATGTCCAGGAGCAAGGGAAAAGAATGCCCTTCCCAGGGAAAACTGTCCAGAAAGACTACAGAGGGCCCCCTCATGAAATTCTGGCCCAAAGACATGGAGCTCATGGAGGCTTGAGATTCGGTCCAGGGGTCGGCCGGGTCCACCTCTGGGCCTTCTCAAGAAGTCCAGGATAAGCTGATAACCCAAGAGACACTCTCGCACTTCATGGGCGAATTGTTGGAGAAGATCACGGCGGCAGGGCAACAACAAATGGACAAGCTGAGTGAAGACCTGGCTGAAAGCCTAAGGGACCTTAAAAGAGATGTGAATAAGGTTGAGGAGAGAGTTGACACTAATGAGCGGGCCATTCAAGAACTGACGGAGGACGGGAGAAAAGTGGACACCATGTTGGAGACCTTGGCGGTGGCCACACAAAACCTGGAGTTGCAAGCAGAAGACCTGGAGAACAGGTCAAGAAGGGCGAACATTAGAGTTAAATCGCTGTCGGAGGATATTCAAGAACAGGACTGCCGTCAGTGTTGAAAGGAATATTCGTAGACCTGCTGGACGTCACCTCGGATTTCGTCACCCAGTTTCCACAGGGTGGGTCCGCGACGGTTGGAACCCGGGATCCAGACCACGAGATGTGCTGGTAGCCTTCCACAGCTATGCGGCGAAGGAGAGAGTTATGGAGAGAGCGAGAAAGGCTGCTCAAATCACCTACAATGGCCAGGAAATCTCACTCTATCAGGATCTAGCGAGGATCACTCTATCAGGATCTGGCGAGGATTACACTCATAAAGAGGCGACGAATGGGCCCTGTCTTGTCCTTTCGTAGATCGCAACAGATCCGTTACAGATGGGCCCACCCATTCGGTTTGTCCTTCGCCTGGCAGGGCTCCCAACACAAGATCACAACCTGCGACCAGGGCTTGGCCTTGCTGGGCCTGGAGGAGCAGGCCTCACCCCCTATGCGGGTAGATAAGGAGCAACAGTCTTTGCGCAAGCCATGGGAGTGGTCCACGACTAAACGCCGGACAGGACGGAAGAAACCTTCGGGCCCGGGCGCCCAGCTAACAATGGCACTCAGAGATTTGTCGGGACGGAGTAGCCCTTCGCCTGCAACATAATGGGCCTATGGTTCTATCAAGTTTAGATTAGAGGCCGGGAGGGCTCTAATGGAAGCTGTTAAAGAGCTTTGGATGTGCTGTTTATTTATGTTGTATTGGGTTGTAGGTTTGGCGAAGGGCGGGATTGGGTATCTTGGAATGGGATTGGGATTTCTCACGTGGGTTGTTTCTGGGTCTGTTATTGGGGTCGGCTCTCGTGCTCATTGTATGAGGGGGTCGGCTCTCGTGCTCATTGTATGAGGGGGGCTGAGTGCCAGCCAATCCCACCTAGAAGGGAAGGGACGCAGGGGGGGTCGGAGGGGTTCAAGATTCAGGGTTTGAGTGGCCAGAACAGGGGCTCATGGCGGGTGCATTTGGAGCATCCAACGAGTGGGACAGAGGCTAGAAGGCTCACTGGGACTCTCTAAACTCACATTAAACGGGCAGATGGCCAACGCTAACGCTCTAAAGTTTCTTTTCCTAAATGTGAATGGGCTTAATTCCCATGTTAAGAGGAGAAAAGTTGAGCGCTTTCTTAGGCGGGAACAGCCCCACGTAGTGGCGTTGCAAGAGACCCATGGGCAGACAAAAGATTCATATAGGATTAGATTCTGGGGCTATTCCCGGCTGGTTTAGGCTACGCAGTCAAGCAAGAAGGGAAGGGTTAATAGCTATACGGGACAGGGCCAGGGTTGACTATTAAAGACATGCAGAAGGATAATCAAGGTCGGTATCTCGCAGCGTTGCTAGAGGGTAAGGGCGAGTCCTTCACGGTGGCAACCCTATACGCGTCCAATCAGGCACAAGACCCCTTCATACAGAAATCCCTTACTCGTCTGGGGAAATTTGCTGGGGGGAACATCCTCATAATGGGTGATTTTAATTTAGCTTGAGACTCGCCCAAAGATAGGAGCTCCTCGACGTGGGATAAACAGGGGGGGCCGTCTGGAGACTTGTTGAGGAAAATGCGCGATCTGGCCCTAGTGGGAACGTGGCGCGAACGTTATGGCACGGCTGAGGGGTATACTTTCTATTCACATGTGCATAGGTCTCATTCGCGGATAGATGATGTCTGGATCTCGAAACCACTGCTGGGAAGGGCGTTGGCATTGGAGGTGGGCACGATCACCTTGGGGGACCATGCCCCTGTCACCCTGTTGTTGGCGGTGCCTAGGGACCCTCCGGCCATTTGGAAGTGGAGATACCCGGTTTCTCTGTTTAGGGACCCTCTCCTGGTTAGGGAGATAGAGGACGAGGAGTGGGAGTACTCTATTCATAATAAATGGAGGATTCAACTCCTCAGATTTGGTGGGACACCTTTAAGGCCACAATCAGGGGCAGGATCATTGCTATCAAAGCTAGAAGGGAAAGGGAGCTAAGGCTTGAGGAACTACAGCTGGATGCGCAGCTCAAGGAGGCTATGTCTCGTATGAGCCTTAGAATGTCGGCTGCCACCAGAAAAAGAGTATAAGGTGCTCCACGGTCAGGTGAACCTCCTACAAACCAGAGCTGTCTAACGGAATCTTTGACGCCAACGACAGAGGTTCTGTGTTAAAGGTAACAAAGCAGACCGCTTACTAGTTAGAAAGCTACGAAAGGAGGCCGGGGATAGGACCATACTAAAAATAAAGGGCGAGGGGGGGGCTTGCTCACGTTTCATTCAGATATAGAGGGTGCATTCACTAAATTCTACGCCGCCCTTTATAGTTCAAGTTACCCCGAGACCGCAGAGCAGGAGGCATACCTTGGGGATATTGGCGTCCGACGGTTATCGCAAGTTGATAGAGACGCACTGGAAGTCGAGATCACGCCAGATGAAGTGAGGAGGGTCATTACCCTTCCGTCGGGTAAAGCCCCTGGCCCTGACAGATATCTTTCTGAATTATATAAGACCCACAAGGAGGTGTTGAATCCCATCCTCACTAAAGTATTTAATTGCATAGGATCCTCGGGGCAACTCCCCGGATACATGAACAAAGCTAAGGTGATCTTGATACATAAACGAGGTAAGGATCCGACTGACTGCGCGTCCTATCGCCCCATAGCATTGATGAACGTCGATGCCAAAATTCATGCTAACGTCTTGGCCAATCGTCTAGAATCCATCCTCCCCAAACTAATTCAAGGTGATCAGTCGGGTTTTATAAGGGGTAGGCAAACCTCAGATAATGTTAGACGTCTGACGCACCTGATTGAAAAGTCCCAGAAAAAGTATATTCCGGCCCTTTTTTGGCAATCGACGCCAAGAAGGATTTCTATCGGGTTGAGTGGGGGTTTCTGTTTGCGGTCTTGGATCGAATGGGATTCGGATCAGGCTTTATTGCGCGGGTGAAGGCAAATTACCAAAACCCTGTTAGCGTTAAATGGCCAGGTTTCAGCACCTATACGTGTGGGAAGGGGCACCAAACAGGGATGCCCGATGGCGCCGCTCCTTTACGCCCTCCACCTGGAACCGTTTTTGGAAACGGTTCGAGCGGCTGATGACATGAAAGGTATCCCATTCGGAGGCAGGACCCATAAGATCACGGCTTTCGCCGATGATATGATCCTCTCATTAACTTCCCCGATCATATATTTGCATGTGGTGGCAAGAGAGCTGTACAGATTTGGTCAAGTGGCAGGCCTAAAAGTCAATGCCCACAAGTCTGAAGCTCTCCCCCTGACGCCCCCTGAAATCCTGGACCTCAGGAAGGCGTACAAATGCAGATGGGTGGAATCCTCGCTGAAGTATTTGGGGGTATACCTGACAAAGAATGTGGACCGATTGTATGTAGTGAACTACCCTACGCTCCTTCAGAAGGTGAAATCTAAGTTGGTGGACTGGGGTCCCCTTGAGATCTCGTGGTTGGGTAGAGCCAACGCATTAAAGATGTCAATCCTGCCCCTGCTCCTGTATCACTTCGTTGCCCTACCGATACATGTTCCTGCATCCTTTTTCAGGGCTCTGCAAAAAATAACCAACTGGTTTGTTTGGAATGGAAAGCGCCCGAAGATGGCGGCTCCCATTATGAAAGCTTTGCCTGACAGGGGGAGTGTGGGGGAGCCGGATTTTCGAGTGTACTATTTAGCAGCGCATCTCAGGGTCATTAGGGACTGGCAGAGGAATGACAGGGGCAAGGTGTGGAGACCAATGGACAGAGCAATGGTGGGTACAGACCTGGAAGGCGTTCTGTGGTTGCCGAAGCAAGATAGGCCATATAGAATGTACTGTAGTGCAATAACATCGGCGACTGGGGATTCATGGGACCAGGCTGTCCGTAGAGCCCGGATTACCACCTTCCCTTCCCCTTATTCGCCCCTGCATGGTAACCCGCAATTCACTCTGGCGGCCACTCCCGCGCCGAGCTTTGATCTATGGTTTTCTGGGGATGTAGGATGCTGCGGGATTTGCTGGTGGAGGGGGAGGTGAAAAGCTTCGAGCAATGTAAGAAAGACTTTGGTGTGGGGGAAAAGCAGAGATTTTCATACCTCCAGTTCAGGCACTGGATCTCCCACCCGTCCGTGAGGCAACCGCGTTCACGCTCTCTTACCCAATTTGAAAAGTATCTGGACACTGACTCGGGGGACAGGGCAGTGGTCTCGTCCATCTACAAACTCATAAAACGGGAAGAGGCATTTCACTCCAGGTCTTGCATGAGTAAGTGGGAGAAAGATCTAGGGGAACAGGAGTGGCTTAGGCTGTGGTCCCAAATTCCGAAACTTGCCAGGTCTATTCAAATCCGGGAGATTTGGCTGAAGCTTTTACTGAGATGGCACTGTACCCCGCTCAAGTTAAGGAGCCCCCACCGCTACTCCACCGGAGCGGGCAGGAGCCCCCACCGCTACTCCACCGGAGCGGGCAGGAGCCCCCACCGCTACTCCACCGGAGCGGGCAGGAGCCCCCACCGCTACTCCACCGGAGCGGGCAGGAGCCCCCACCGCTACTCCACCGGAGCGGGTAGGAGCCCATACCCCTCCTGGGTCCCTTCTGCCACCATTACAGGGCCCCACTTGCAGGCCCACCACCTTCTTTGCCCTACTAAACCGCTCGCGCCGACATGATAAAAAACAAAATGTCGGGCGCGATGCGGGTTGAAAGCGAGGCTTGGCCTCGTTTTAGTTGCTAAGCAACGCGCACATACATTCAGGAACTTCCGCCGGCAGGCGGAACAGCCGGCGGCCACCTTTAAGGCCACTATAAGGGCGAGCTACCCTGTTAGCCCCTGTTCGCCGCTGGCAGGCGCAAGGCGCTCGCCCCCTTCGAACCCTGCCGCAGAACCTGCCTCCCCCCAACAGTACCTTTGATCCAGGTCTCATAAAGCGCCGAATACCAGCTCTCATGCTCCCTCTGAAACTCACTTACAACCTCCTGATTATGCCGGCACCTATTTAGGGTAATAAACTCAATACCAGTATACATCCCCAACCATTTTTGCAGTCGTATCGCACTGTCAATGTATGGCTGTGTGACCTGAGCATACTCACCATTTCCAAACTGTATTGTGCCTTATGGTCGCTTTCAGACCACTTCTAAATTGTGTTGTGCCTTATGGTCGCTTTCAGACCACTTCTAAATTGTGTTGTGCCTTATGGTCGCTTTCAGACCACTTCTAAATTGTGTTGTGCCTTATGGTCGCTCTCAGACCACTTTTAAATTGTGTTGTGCCTTATGGTCGCTTTCAGACCACTTCTAAATTGTGTTGTGCCTTATGGTCGCTTTCAGACCACTTCTAAATTGTGTTGTGCCTTATGGTCGCTTTCAGACCACTTCTAAATTGTGTTGTGCCTTATGGTCGCTTTCAGACCACTTCTAAATTGTGTTGTGCCTTATGGTCGCTTTCAGACCACTTCTAAATTGTGTTGTGCCTTATGGTCGCTTTCAGACCACTTCTAAATTGTGTTGTGCCTTATGGTCGCTTTCAGACCACTTTTAAATTGTGTTGTGCCTTATGGTCGCTTTCAGACCACTTCTAAATTGTGTTGTGCCTTATGGTCGCTTTCAGACCACTTTTAAATTGTGTTGTGCCTTATGGTCGCTTTCAGACCACTTCTAAATTGTGTTGTGCCTTATGGTCGCTTTCAGACCACTTTTTAACTGTGCCTTATGGTCGCTTTCAGACTACTCTAAACTATGTGTGCCCCATGCCTTTGTCAATTTCCATGTGCCATGCCCCACTATATTGGCTTTTTTAGCCACGTTTAGGACTTCCCAAGCCTGAACCCTTGCTGTAGCATATCCGCCTTACAGATACTAACAGGATCTACCAACCTAGACTGATAGTACACTCGCACCCATCCCTTCCAATCTCACCAAATACAAGCATTACCTCCATCGCTCCCACATTATGCACACCACTACCGGCGTCTCACTCCCACGTGGGACCATAGCCTGGACTCTCCTAACCATCACCATCATAATGGCCCTCACCAACTCTACACCTTGCAACTTGCATGAGAGAAACCTGCGACTTAGAGCTAGGCTCTCACGACTTTATGACATCAAAAATAAGAGAACCAACACACCAGTATCCACACGCACCCCCACTACCATCAATCCTAACCTCCCAGGTCCTGTGACGATAAATCGTCCTCAACCACTTGACTACCAATACTACAAACAGAGGAGACACAACCACCCCAATCCCAGAACTGCCAAAGATAACAAGATAAATCCAACACTATCAGGAGCCCTCATTAATGCTAGGTCCATTATAGCACACAACACCGAAATAGCAGATATACTGTCTTCGGACAATGTAGATATCCTTGCCGTCACTGAAACCTGGCTTCATGAGGCAGCTGGCCCTGCCCTCTCGACTGCCATACCAGATAACTTCAATATCCTTAGAGTCGACCGTCCCAACACTAGAGGAGGTGGCCTAGCCATCATAACCAAAACACATCTAGCTGCCAGACTCACCCCACACCCAGCTCTCACATCATGTGAACTTCTTTCAGCTAAAATACCTATCTCAAATAACAGCACACTAACTATACTTCTTGTGTACAGACCACCAGGCCCACTAGGCAATTTTGAGGAAGACTTATCTAGCCTCCTCACCGACAGCATCAAAGACTCCACTCAGCTCCTACTACTAGGCGACTTTAACTTAGGCTTTAATGACGCTGAGGACAAACAAGCACAAGCAATCCAATCTACTCTAGCCAATCACGACATTACCCAAAATGTCCTAGCTCCTACACATATAAAAGGCCGCACGCTAGACTGGATAGCCAACCACAACTGCAACATCACCATCTCCAGTATCCTACCTCAAATATGGACTGACCATCATCTTATTTGCTTCACAGCCAACATTGAACCTCCCAAACCCAATAAGAATACAATAGCACCCCCTATGCCAACAAGAAGTAAAAAAGAAATCACAGCCGAAAAACTACTCCCACTCCTCCTACCAACTCTCATAGCTAGCCCTAATGATTCCAACCCCAGTGAATTAGTCGAATCATTTAACAACGCCATGACCAAAGCGCTAGACTTGATTGCCCCCACCAAACTCCACAAAAGTAAACGGGAATCTCACCTCAACTCTTGGTTTACCCCCCATCTCAAAGAAATGCGTATCCAAAAACGCAAACTCCAAGCTATCTGGAGGCATACCCCCTCTGCCGACAATAGAACCACACTTGCTAACTTTGCCAAAAAATACAAAAAGGAAATCATTCAAACGAAAAAAGACTCATTCAATCATAGAATCAGTAAAGCCAACTCTAACTCCAAAGAACTCTTCACTATTCTTCGTGAATTAGAAAACCCTATTGCCCCCATAGACAATATCCCCAAGGACAAATCCTGGTGCACCAGCATCCAAAATGCCCTTGCAAATAAAATCATAACCCTTCAATCTAAAATTGCTGAGAAAAAAGCCTCCTTGCACCCGCACGGTACCCACACTACCCCATTGAAGGAGTTACCTAGCACACCCCCCCAAAACAATGTTAAACCCTTCAGGTTCACCAACATCTCTATACTGGAAACGGAAAAGGTCATTCTGTCCCTTAAACCGTCAAATTGCCAAGGCGACAATTGCCCTGCGCAAATCATTAAGGATGCAGCCAGAGATCTAGCACCCTTCATCTCGAAACTTATCAATGCCTCCTTTAACACGAGCACTGTACCTACCAACCTTAAAGGATCCTGGGTTCTCCCCCTCCTCAAAAAACAGACACTTGACCCAGCTATCCCCACTAACTATAGGCCTATTACTACGGTCCCATTCCTCCTTAAAATTATTGATAGAGTAGCCTACCTCCAAATCCAAAACCACTTGGAGACGCACCAACTGTTAGGTACACGGCAATCCGGCTTCAGACCACTGCACGGTACTGAAACAGCCCTCATTGACCTTAAGGCACAAATTGACGAGTTGAAGGACAAAGGTAACATAGCTATGCTCCTCCTCCTTGACCTGTCAGCGGCCTTCGACCTGGTGGATCACGCAGTATTATGCAACCATCTAGCGTCTGCCGCTCACTTCTCAAGTGAAGCTATAGCATGGGTACAATCCTTCCTAGCTAACCGTTCAATGAGAGTGTTCTCCCCTGTAGCAGCAGCGGACCCAATCCAGATCACTTGTGGTGTCCCACAAGGCTCCTGTGTCTCCCCGACTATGTACAATATCTTTACTAAGCCTCTCTTCGACAAACTTGACAAACTAGGGGTAACCTACACGAATTATGCAGACGATACGCAGATTCTCATACCTCTATCAGGCAACTTTGTCGAAGATACAGCTCTAGTAAACAAAATCTACCTCCTCATTCAGGCATGGATGGCCTCCCACGGCCTCTGCCTAAATGACGACAAAACTGAGATACTAATACTGGGTTCCGACTCCAACCTAAAAAAACTGAGCCCCAACTATCGTAACTTTAACATAGATGGCAATACAATTAAGGTGGCTACCGAGGTAAAAACCTTGGGCTTCTACCTCGACTCCACTCTATCCCTCAAAAAACAAGTCAACTCCCTGGCATCCTCTACAGCGTACACCTGCAAACTAATCAGGACCTGCAGACCTTACCTCTCTAAAACTAACTGCATCATGCTTGCCAATGCGTTAGTCATGTCCAAACTAGACTACTGCAATGCCCTCTATGCAGGGGCCAACAAGTCCATCATAAATAAAATGCAAATCCTTCAAAACAATGCTCTTAGAGCTGCCCTTGACATACCCCGCAAAGCACATATCTCAAACGTTAGGAAAGACCACCACTGGCTCAAAATCAGCGACAGAGTCCTGCTCAAGACACTATCACTTACCCATAAAGGGCTCAACAACACTGCTCCCCCCTACATCTCAGCCAGACTAACGAGAAAATCATCTAGGCACCATACCAGGGCTACTAACCACTACCTACTCGAAACCCCTAGATTCAGACGCTCCAAAGCAGGCGGAGTAAGCTTCCCTGTCAAAGCTGCCCAGGCCTGGAACGCATTACCCACTGCACTAAGAGCCAACTTACCCTACTCCAATTTTAGACGCAAGGTAAAAAATTGGCTCTGGACAAACGACAACTAACTCCTGAGACACCCAATGTCCATAACACTGTTGTCCAAAATGACGTCTGTTCTCAGACCTGCACACTCTTTCAAAACTACAATATGCTAATTTTTCTTTTTCTTCTGCCACACGGCAAGTATTGATATGTCTTACTGTACTGTTATGTTGTTTCTCGCCTATACTCTGTATGTAACCCAAGCTTAAGTAACCTTGTACCTGCTGCGCCCGGCTACCCCTGGGTTTTGTGCGCATTATCAAATAAACAATACAATACAATGTACCCCACGCTTTCAATGTTTTGTTGGAGGGAGTGTGGCGAAGTGGGATCCTGGGCTCTCATTTGGTGGGAATGCCCGAAACTTGATGTATTTTGGTCTTTTGTCCGGCAGGCGATAACTCAGGTGTTGGGTCCTTTGCAGGATGGAGGTAGGGGGCGGGACTTATTGGGCCTCAATGGGATGCTTGCCACCCTGTCCACCAAAGCTGAATGCAAACTATATGCGATAATGATGATGTTGGCTGAATTGGTCCTGGCCAGGAAGTGGAATTCCAAGGACCCTCCTCAGGAGCATGAGTGGGTTGCGAAATTTTGGGCACTGGTGGCAATGGAGTGGCTCACCTACGTGATCCAGGGCGCGCACATGTGGTTCTACTCGGAATGGGCCACCCTTTTCTTCCCAAAGCGATGGAACTACTGGGCATAGTTCGCCCTCAGGACGAATCGGACCTCTCAAGTTAAAGAGTGGCTGACATTTTCCTTGTCCTATTTGTTGAACTTGATCGCTCAGTGAACCTGTAGAATCTTGGTGTGGAGGGGGGGGAGGGGCGGGGAAGAGGGAGGTAAGGGGTTGTTTTGTTTATTTTCTTCCTGTTACTGGTTTTTGTTGTATAAGTGACAAACGGTTAATATAAACTTATTGGAAAAAAGAAAGAGAACTTGAGAGGGAGAGTCCCTCACAACAGTGACAGGGATAAACCCACTGGCAGTTAAAGGAGGGTCAGGGACCCTAAACGAGATACTAGTGATCTTCCTCATGGCAGTACTTGGGGAGTGAACCAAGTAGGCCAGTGCAAAGAAGAAGAAAAACCACGGCCTGGGACCCAAAGCCAGAAAGGAATACGAGTCATCTTCCCCGTGGCAGTACTTTGCAGGGAAGTGAATGAAGTAGACCAGTTCAAATAAGATAAACCATGGTCTGGGACCAAACCAAGAAAATTATACAAGTCATCTTCCTTGTGGCAGTACTTGGCAGGGAAGTGAACCAAGTTGCGAACCCTCCTACCACTCAGGATTGGGTGTTGTAGTTGTGAAACCTAATGAAAAGAAGACCAGGAGAAGGGAGTCATTCCCCCTGTTTGTATGGAACTGATAACAAGATACCAGGAGAAGGGAGTCATTCTCCTGGTAACCCGGACCGACAGTAAGGTCCAAAAAGGCCTGGGGAAGGGAGTAATTCCCCTGGGCCATCTGAGACTGGATGTCAGGAGAAGGAAGATATTCCTCCTGGACCTCACTGCCACCTTTGACACTGGACCACCTCCATCTTTGGAGCAATTTGCAACAGGGGGCGTGGAACCAGAACTAACAAAAATGATTAAAGTTGTAATTTTGTAGCATATCGTAATAGCATGCAGGAGTCCACCAACGCTTACACTTACGTAATGCTCATCCCCAGCATGCAGTTTTGAACACTTCCAAAGCAAAGTGTTTAAAATAAAGAGTCAATGGGGCTCTGTGGCGATGCAACTCCTACTGTTGCCACAGCCTGCATAGGCAACAGGGCACTTACTGGCAAGGAGAGGAATGTGATACTGTGTGGACCCGCTGGCGGGAACCCGGCACACGTTTTACAAGGTCCAATGGCAGTCACGACGTGCGTCGCAGGGCTCCACTCCACTCTGCACCACTGGCAGCACCAGCCTGCGGTGGCCACAGGGGGAGTCCCCCGTACGGGACAGCAGCATGCTGGGAAGACGGAACCTGGCGGAGGGGAAAGGTGGGGCTTCCCTTGCCACACACGGGTCTTCAGGGACAAAAAGGATTGGAGGGCAGCGAAAGAGGGGGTGCTCACAGAAATAGGGAGAGGGCTGGAGCCAATCAGGATCCAGGGAGGGGGATTTAAAGAACTATGGGAATTACAACAGGGTGAATGTTAATTATATTCCTCTGCTTAGACATCAAGTATGTGGGCATCAAGAAGACAGTACTAGAGAGGCTGGGATACTATGAAAAGACTTATTGCATTTAATTCTGTGAAACCCGACTTAATCCCATACAGGGTAAAAGACCTAGCCGACAAATGGCTACAACCCACCCCCACCATCGTATCTGAGATGGCTGACTGCATCATACTAGAACAGTTCATTGAAGCTCTACCCAGACCCATCGATAGACACACAACACCACAGACCTAGTCATGCAGAACACATCAATATTGCAGTGTCCTACCAGAAGGCAGGAGCTAGTCGTCTCATGACCAGTCAGGTCACAACTACCCCACAACCAATGTGGGGTCGTACCCGGCACATGTTACCACAAGCAAATGAAGTGGACCAACCCAAGACCAGAGCAACGGAGATGGTGGGAACCACCTGATGCATCGCAGGCTCCCTACTGAGGCAACCCCAATGCTTTCAGTGTGGAGATTGGGGCCACATCGCACACCTATGTTCTTGAAACCAGAACCAAAGGATATCGGTGCCCATGGGATTGGTGAAGGCAAAGAAAACTAGGCAGACCCCCAGGAAAGCAGACACCTGATATGCCTCTACTTGCAAAGCCGAAGTAGGCGGGTAGAAAACCAAATCAATGATCGACTCAAGGAGCCTGCAAACAGCAGTGAGTGCCATTTGCTAAAACCCTTTATAGGCAACAAACCCCTAATACATATCAGATGCATACATGGGGATATAAAACCATATCCAGTCCAGAGGGTTGATATTCAAATTGACCACCTGAACCGGTGGTGATAGGCACAGATGCTCCAGGCTTTACCGAAGTATTTAGGGAAGCAGAATCCAACTGGTTACAACAGGCATCTTTCTTCGATAATGATATCAATAGTTCCTGTCAGAAAAACAAAAGTAGCAGGAAAGAAAGGAGAAGCAGAAAACAAGAATGGAACAGCCGATGGATGTTACCTCTCTCCCTAAACGGGAATATTGACCAGGACGGAGATGTTTTCTGGATGGCACAAGAACTAGACTACACTCTACGCCATGCACGGGAGAGAGCGATAGGAGGCAAGGACGGACCAGAAAAAGGACAGTGGTTTAAAAAAAAGGATGGACTGTTTTACAGGGTTACCAAGAGCAAGAAGGTGTCTCACCTACTAGTCCCCAGGGATCTGTCATCCAGGTGGCCAGGACACAGCCATCGCTTTTGGATCCAGTTCCTGGGGCTGGTCCAGTGCGGCGGCATCATCTGGTGAGGGGTCTTCGGGAAGTGGGACACTGGATGCTGAGACGCAGTATCCTCTTCCCTGTAATACCTCTACTCCATCCTACTAGGTAGGACATTTAGGAACTCTACCCCCGCACCCTTTTTACAACACAAACACTTTCTCATGGACAGTCTGCTATGAGAGAAAACGGACTAACACCCAAGTAGTATACCTGACGTGGCCCAATACAATGGTCAGGTGAGGTCAGCCAATTACTGACCATCATACACACCTGACTTCCATGAAGCTTCCTCACACGGATAAAAGGCGGAGCACAAGAGCACACTCTGAGCGATGTAAAGCAGTGGTTTCGAGACGGCTGCTGAACGAGAGAGGAAAGACAGCAGCACAGAAGGGGATAACAAGGGGGGGAAGTTCCCTTGACCTTTTCAACAAGGAACCGTTACTTTCCAGAGACCTCAAGAATAGAAAATGTAAGACCAGGAACCAGGCTGAAAAATCCTGCATTGTGTGCTGGAGATACCCGGGGCCCTCCTGTGTCAATAATCAAGGCGCAGAAAAGCGCCAGCCACTGTGGTATCATCCTTGGCTCCAAGAACAAAGCAGTGTCAGTTAATCAACACAGCAGGTGAGTTGGGGAGACAGATACAACACCGGTCTGTGTTGAAACCAAGGTTGCAAGCAGCAACATTGTATGGCGAGTGAAAGAACGAACATTGTTAAACGCGTGTGATAAGAGTCACAAGTAAAGTTGAACTGCTGATGAGTGATTCATCACTTGCACTAGGAGAAATGCCGTCAGGCCTAGTATGCTAGTTTTTTCTGCTTAGATGCATTCGGAAACTTCAAGGCCTAAAAAGTATTACTATATTTCCTTGTTCCCCTCCAGCCTTGAAGCATTTTGAAGCACTCCATCTGTGTATAAGCGCTCTATAAATAAACAATTACAATTATAATTGAACTTTAAAAGAAAGAAACAACATCTTTGACAGAGTGGTCCGGCACCATGTGGGTGCTCAATCGAAGGTCTCTGTAAGGTATCCAGCTGAGAGGTGGCAAAAGTGAACGGAGAAAAAGATTATATAAAGAAGAGAATGAGTAGTTGTGAATAGAAGTGGTCCTGCGACGGGTCAAACAAAAACATGCGCACAGTCGAAAGTCTTCGGTTTTGATGAAGTAGAGAAATGTGGTCTGAGTCTGGCAGAGGAAGACAAATTGAGGGTATTGTGTTAAAGTGGGCCTGAGTCTGGCGGAGAGGGGCCCGGGGTGAATAGTAAATCACCTGAGAAGTTGTATATGTGAGATATTTGGTCCGAACCCGGCAGAGGGAGACCAATTGAAGATTTTGTGTCGAAGTGGGTCTGAGCCCGGCGGAGAAAATCACCAGAGAAGTGGTATATTTATAATCTAAGAAGAAAGGAACTTTGAAGTTTGTTGTGTTGCATCAGGCCCTCTGAAATAAGAGACTTTGAGTGGCAAAGAGACTGTATGAGAGGAAAGGTCTTCATGGACCCCTCCCCTCCATTCTCGCCAAGCATTCAGACTGTGACTCGTCCAGCAGCCACCCGCGTGCCTATGACCAGGGATGCAGGATGACTGCAGACCAACACATGTGGCTGTAATGCTCATCTGTTAGGATGGTACCAGACTCCATTTTATGACACACTCAGACCTCATCTTGAGACAAAACTACTTGGGCCCCACAGGCCCAAGCGGCCCGCAGGGCTGCAGCTCTCTACTGCTGACCACGCACAGCGAGCCCGGCGCTTCCCTCACCTTCCTCCCCTCGGCATCCCTGCTGCAATCCTGTTCTCACGGGAGACTAGGTGTGAACAAGTTACATGACAAACATTGTATCTTTCACCTACCGCAGTCCATCATTGACCTGCAGATGACCGGGCTGAAGCTGGGGTTTGAGGAAAACAAGCTATCTCCATAAAACTTGTCCTGTCCCCTCCCAGACCCAATATTCAAGACATATGCTGTGGATAACCCCCAACCCTGCTCCCCGTTTGAAGTGCCAGACATGTATGCTAAGACCGTGTGCGCTGTTTCACCCATGCAGCTAAGCCATCTGAAGGGAGGATAAATTTGCTTCGAGTCCATGAGATTGATTGTTCATATTGAAATAAGATGGCCCTCACCCATCCCAGATTGCACCTAAAACCATGAAGTTTATGATCAAGCCTTTCATTATTAACCAAGGATTATTATTGTTGCACAGTACACAAAGTAATGTATGATATCTATATATATATATATATATATATTTAATAATGTCCTAAAAATGTACGATTCAAAATGTATTCAATTAAGTATTGCAATATGTATGGTTTTAATGAAATGGGTGCCGACTGTATAATAGTGTCCTTTGTAGCATTTGTATACCTTCTGAGCATCGAGTTCTGCACGTCATATTATAAACACACCGTTGCAGGCCTTTCACTGTACCAATGCACACACTAAGCCATTCCTACCTCATTTGAATGTAAGCTCTATGTGTGCCCCTCACAACGTAGCGAATGTACAGCCCAACATGCTACAGGGCCGTTTCTCCCCTCACCCCTCTCAGGTACTTCTGCGTGCACAGCCCCCACTTACCCTCCCCCTCTGGCCGGGCCAGGATTCAAAGCCTCAGTCCTGTGAATGATGTGATGCTACAACTATGACCTCTCACCCCTTTCGTTGAGCATGCGCCAAGCCTGCACCGTCCCCTCAACCCCGTAACTCACGATGCTACCATGAATCTGCCTGGCACCCCCAGACTCTAGTTAATGAAATATGGGCAGTAAGCCCCTCATCCTAATCGTAATGCTTTTTGAAGTAAGAGTGCATGCCCCTCCTGAAATGTACCGCCCCAGCTCACCCCTGACCCCTTGCGTGGCAACATATTCTTCTCACATAAACAAACAATAAATAATTGTTTTAGGAGATCTAACAGAATGACTGGTGAATGTGACACCATAATCTTTTGAGTAATTTTGCTACTTGGACCCATGTGTTCTCACTTTTTTTGTTCAGGTCAAACGTTTAAGACTATGGGCCTCATTACGACCCTGGCGTTAACCAATGGCGCTATTAGCGCCATGGTTAACGCCAGTAACTTAACGAATCTGCCATGGTGAAATGGGGAATTACCACCCCATTCCAAGGTTGGCGGGGCAGTAATTCCCCATTTACTATTGGCCCTTCCCCATTCTTGCCCCATAGGGCTCAATGGGAATGGGGAAGGCGGTAATTACGGTACCACAAATTGCGGTACCGTAATTACCTTCAAGGTCCCTTTGCAGGTCCCTACCTTAACAGCTGGTACAGACCAGCCGTTAAGGTCGGGAGCCACAAAGGGACCTCGTAGGAAGGCGTTAAGGGGTTAACGGCGCGGCAACCTTTTACGGCGCCGTTAACCCCTTAATGCCTGGGTCGTAATGAGGCCCTATGTCTCTCATGTGTTAACTTAGATAGACGATGCTCAAAGTATGTGTGGCCACAAGGCAACATTGATGTGGCATAAATTGTAACAGCTCAGACTTCCTCTGACCCAGCGCTACACCCAGATGAACACAGCTGACCCGAGCACCCCGCACTGGCACCACGTGGATCTCTGCCAATCATGTAGCACCGCTCTTATACATCTCATAGTATCCAGTCTTCGCCACCCAATCCCCACGACTATGTGCCCCCTATAGCTTACCTCACTGATGACATTATTTTGTAATAAATATGAATGTCTTTCTATTGTCCAGCACAGCGCTCTCGGAGTTTGCAGAGTTCTCTGCTTGCCCTATATTGGTTTAGATAAACTTTGACCTTTTTACTTCACCCGCACTTGGTCTTGGTCTCATTCCCATATGGGGTGTATCCATTATGGACTCTCACTGGGGAGTTTTAAATGCCTTATTGGGGGACATTCACTTTCAAGTGGTGACCCCTAGGACGTGATTTGTCCTTTCATTCCTTTTGGCACAGGACACACCCGGCCAACACAGAGACCCACGGCGTGCCCCCTCAAGAGCGCTGCCCACCTACGGCAACTGGTACACTTAGATATGCGCATGCAGTAGGGCGATAGGGTACGGGTCCCACTTCACAAAACCTATAGTACCGCTTGCCGGGGCCGCCATTGAGCGTGGTGCAGCGCCTGGACAGACGGGGTCCGGGGGGTCTTGGATCAAGACGGACACGTGAGTATCAAGTGCGAGCAACATTAAAAGGAGTTGGATGTGGAACATAGTATACAAGGTCGGACTAAGTTAAGGGGGTTCCTGGGGGGTATAATAGATACTATTTCTATTCTTTTTCTTTCTCAGCATATGGCCATTAGGTTGAGTTAAGGAGATTACAAGGTGAAAAGGGAAGACGGGAACCTAGCTCTGCAAGGGGGTAGAAGGAGGCGCTGCATAGTGCTATCTTGACTAGTACTGGGAATAAGTGCAAAATAGAAGAAATAAGTGGGAGTCTTGCATAAGGGGAAGATTCGCAGTACAATTTAGAAACGCTATATTCTTTTCCTTTTTCTGATCTACGGCAAGATATTAAGACCATCGGAGGGATAAGGGGTGTAAAGTGCTGGGGCAAGGGAGATCATTAGTAATAAGAGCATTGAGAGGAGACGGGGGGCTATGTGTTACATGTTGTGTGTGGACTGTCTATTGGTCAATGTTATGTATTGAATCTGTTATGTCTTTTGTGATCACTATGTTTTAATAATGGCTAAAATAACTGTACTGTTGTCTTATGAATAAGTGGTCATTGTAAGTGTGACACTCTTTAAGACTCAGTGTAGGTTTATAGAAGTGGTATATCAATGACACGATACTGGTGTAGTTAGCATTGTAGCTACATAACACACACACCACCAAAATGTACAAGGGGGGGGAGAACTTAACATGGGTGCGGAAACACCACTGGCCCATATCTCCCAGAGTCTACCATGTTATGCAGAGAGAATTACTAAATACCATGATCAATGGATCACGGAATTAAAAGGAGAAGGGCTACCACAGGTATGGCCCCATGGAGGATCATTTGATAAGAACATACTAGATATGGTGGCCACATGCCTATTTGTAAAATATAAAGGAAAACAATTACAGAATAGAAGGGAGATATTAGACCTATGGAGGTTATTTGAAGAGGTGCCTGCGGTAAAAAGGAAAGAGCAAATAAAGCAACAGATTGCATCTCCCCTGGCAATAGAGCGTAATGGAAAGGAGGGTGAAGAAAAGTAAGGGCCCGTAGGGGTTGTACAAATATACCCCCTCTTAAACAAACCAGTGCCAGCTGAGGGATACAGTGATCTAGTGTATGTGTCAAAACCCACCTCCACAACCACACCATGACCCACAGCACCCCCACCATATGAGTGCACAGGAGCGAGTGGACAGGTGTGTACCCCAGCAATAGATATTGAAAAATTCACAGAAGATTTAGACTCAAGGGGCCTCATTACGACCCAGACGGTAAGTTACCGCCTGGGTCGTACCCTTACCACAATGGTGTAAACTACGTTTAAACCATGGTGGATGGCGGATTTACCGCCCCATTCTAAGGTGAGTGGGGCGGTAAATCCCCATTTCCCATTTTACCCTTCCCCATTCCCATTTTTGCCCCATAGGGCATAATGGGAGTGGGGAAGGCGCTAATTACGCCACCGTAAATTACGGTGGCGTAATTAGCACCATGGTCCCTTAGCGCCATGGATTTTAACGCCTGCAAAAAGCAGGCGTTAAACTCACCATGGCGCAAAGGGACCTCGGAATCGGGCGTTAAGGGTCCGCCATTAACCCCTTAACGCCTGATTCATAATGAGGCCCAAGGTTATCGTTAGCCTGGAGTGAATTATCCAGGCTAAGAGATATGTGAGAACAGAGTGGATCAGGCACCTCCAGGGTCGATCAGACACAGAGATCACGGACGCCTGACAGATCCATAGAGGAAGGGTGTAAGAAGGGGGAGATACTGGTTCGAATAAACGATGAACCAACAAGGATAATAGAGTTAGAACAACACACACTTGAGGTGGAAACAATGGGAGAGGGTATGGCATCGGGAGGAGCGGAAGAACTGTGGTGTGATATAGAGGAAGAGGAGTTAGAAAGAAGGAGAATAGGGGTCGCAGCAGGTCTCACCGGGTGTCCCCCGCATGTTCCATGCAATAATGTCGCCAAGAATTGTGGACCACAGGCCCACACGATGTAGGATTGTTGCGCGAAGTGACACCAGTAAAAATGAAAATCAAACCTGGGGCATTGTTGCCAGGGTAAAGCAATACCCCCTGTCCCAAGAAGCAGAATGGATAAAAGAAACAATATATGCTCTCTTAGTGCAGGGGATAATAGTGCCCTCAAATTCTCCATGTAATACTTGCATTTACCCCATCAAGAAAGCAAAAGGCAGACGTGGAGGATGATCCAGGACCTACGCCCCCTTAATGACGTCATACAAAAAGAATTTCCTTTGGTCCCAAATCCTGCATCAGTCTTGTGTAGTATACAAAAAGATGCATCATATTTTACAGTGGTAGACTTGAAGAACGCATTCTTCTCGGTCCCACTGACCCTGAGTCACAATATCTGACAGCATTCACCCTGGGAGGGAAAAGAGCATTGTAGATTACCCCAGGGATAATGTGAGAGCCCAAGTATATTCAACAGAATTCTACATGAAGATCTAGGCAATATCGTCACAAAGAGCATGATCATTCAATATGTGGATAATCTCCTGATTTGCAGGGAAAAATGAAGATGAGTGCAGGAAAGACTCTATTACACTTTTGACATTATTGGCCCACAAAGGTTACAAGGTGGACAAGGAGAAATTATAATAAGGTCAGGAAGAAGTGTTGTATCTGGGTCAGTTGATATCAAAGGTAAAAGAATCATACCAGACAGGGCAGCTGCAGTACGCACTGTACATGAGCCAATGACAGTGAAAGAAATGCAGAAATTTATCAGCATGTGCAATCACTGCCGTGCCTGGATATCAGAATACGCAGGATAAACAAAACCATTACTGCAAGGACCCAAAGAAGCACAAAGGGAAAACACAGAAATACAATGGACAGCAGAAATACACAAGGCCTTGAGCACACTAAAATAATTGATCTCAACAGCACCAGTATTCTTGAACCCACATTATGAACGCAAGTTCTACTTATTCTCGCATTGTAATGGGACACTCATGACAGCAGTACTAACCCAAAAAACATTGTTGGGTCATAAACCTCTGGCATACTACAGTGGTACACTAGATGCAGTGATGCAAGGACACTTCGCTTGCGAGCAGTCTCTCGCAGCCGCAGCGTTCGCGATAGAGAAAAGTGCAACAATTGTGATGGGATGTTCTGTGACGCTGTTTGTGGAACAATCACTACTCGCAATATTAGAAAGATCAAAAGGCACACTGACAACACAAAGAGCAGTTGCTAATGAGATTATCCTATCCAGTGCCAACATACACATAGTGAGATGTGAAACAGTTAACCCTGCAACATTTATCACAGAAGCATGCACTGTGGAAGATATACAAACACTTGATTGTACTGCATACAGAGGAGAGGATGGAAACACACCCACAGTAAGTAAAAATGCCTCATCTGAAGGAGAAATATATTTTATAGACGGGTCAGCATCAATAAATTCAGAGACAGGAGAGAAACATGTGGGGGTGGCTGTTGTGTGACTAGAGGAAGGTGAATATGAAGTACTTGTCCAACAAAGGCTACCTGCCCACTACTCAGCACAAGCAGCAGAGTTAGTAGCACTCATTGAAACACTACATGCAGCAAAGGGATGTGCAGTAACAATATATACTGATTCTGCATACATGACCACAACAGTACATGGGGGTTGGCTAGATGGGGGAGAAGAGGATTCCACAGAACAGACGGATCCCCAGTGCAGCACGCTGAGCTACTAAAATAATTGATAAAGGCGCTAAAGGAACCTACAGTTGGGGCCATAGTGAAATGCCATGCCTATACAAATAACAATGACGTCATCTCTTTAGGAAAGAAGCATCATATTTAGCCATGGTAAAAGCAGGTGAGTACATATTACAGAAACATGTGGAAGAGGATCGCCCTGATGGGTATAATTTAATGCCCATTTCCCAGATATTAGAATTGTAAGGGGCGACAGTTGAGGAGAAGGATTTGTGGGAAAAAAGAGGGTTTAGCCAGTCATCCACAGACCTCCTTTGGCATCAAAACAATACAGGTAAAGTAGTGATGCCCATAAGATATTAGAAATAGCATTCCAACAGCTTCACTTCCCAGCTCATAATGCCAAACACATTGCTGCAGAGATCCAAGAAAACTGGTTTGCACCAGCGCTGTAGGAGCAAATATCAAAAATGGCCATGGAATGTACAACATGTCAGATATATAATTCAGGGATGACATTCATAACACTGCGAGGAACATTGCCCAAACCAACTGGCCCATTTAGAGAGCTGCATATTGATTACGCCGACATGGGAGAAAGATGCAATGGGTCACACTACATGATGGTGGTGTTTTACCCGGTTTCAAGGTGGGTTGAGACAGGGCAGTGCGCCCACCCGGATGCAAAGTGTGCTGCAAAGTTCCTAGTGCGGGAAGTGTTTCCGCGCTGGGGAATCTGCGACGTAATATGCTCAGATAATGGGACACATTTTGTCAATGATCTGTTCAAAGAAGTAACAGCAATGCTGGGAATAACACAAACTGTGCACTATTTATCATCCGCAATCGAACGGTTTGGTTGGGAAAATAAACGGCCTCCTAAAAGGGAGGTTATCGGAATTGTGTTTTACACTAAAAAAATAACTGGGTGTACTGCTTGCCCTGGCCTTGTTTGAACTGAGAAATCAACCCAGCAAGGACCACCATTTGTCCCCCCATGAAATTGTGATAGGGAGACGCATGCATACAGCCCACTCCGCAGACACTCGGATGCTCACAGAAGTGCGACAGTACTAGGGGAAGAATTTAATGAATACTTGACTAAGTTCACAAAAGCGGCCTGTATGATTGCCAGGCAGCTAGCACCCCAGTTCACACAAGAAGCAACAAGTGACACAATAGCACCAGCAGCAGACAGTCCAATAAGTCAGCTAATGCCAGGGGAGATGGTATATGTGAGGAGTTTCGTATGTCGGTGGGACTCTCCAAGATTTCATGGCGCATATGAAGTGGTGTATTGCACACCCACTGCCATGAAGGTGAAGGGGCTGAGATATTGGATACATTTGACAGACGTACGAAAAGCTTATGAGAGTGTAACACAAGAAACAGAAACGGGAATAGCAGAAGAAGAAACAAACTTAATAGGAGAAAGGTGTAGATTCAGAGGTACAAACGTGACAGAAAGAAGACGCATTAAATGAAGAAATATAATGGTGTATATAACAACGTTAATGGAACAAAGAAAAATTGTCTCTCTCTCTCTCTTTTTCGCTCTCACAGCTCTAAGTAATAATATGCTAACGATAATTGAATCAAAAAATGATTATGACAAGAAAAGGAAACGTACAAAATGGAAAATAAGAAAAGAAATGTTATGCATATGAGTTGTTTAATAAACTTCTATGTCCCATTATTTAGGAGAAACCACGGCAACGGAGAGGGCCCCCGATGTAAACAACATTAGAATAGATAGAAATGGAAATAGTAACTTTGACTTGCGTAGATACAGTTATGGATGTGGTCTGTTTGTGTGTGCTGTGATATTCTTCTCAATGATGTTTGGACTAGTAATATATTGGGCCGTAGCATTTATATCAATTGATATAAACGAGGGAGGAGGGAATGGGACAAGCATGATAACACAAGGGACCCACCTATATGGGATGGCTTTAAACTAATATGGGGACATGGCACACACCACGGTGGCACACGGCATACAAATATAGTACAAGTGATGAACAGGTATCACCACGCCCTACTGCCCCGTACAATGCCTCTGAATACATTTACGAGCTGAACGACCCACATTTTTTGAATTGCCTTGGTTATATGATGACACCACCACCACTGTAACACCACTATTTGAAACTTCTATAGGTAATCAATCCCCCACAAGTGTAAAGCAAGAAAATGTGGAGACAGCCGAGAGGTTTATTGCCTTGTACAATGAATAGGAAAAGGGGGGATGGGGGAACACCTTTAATGCAGCTTGATGTAGAGAAAGGAAGAGTGCATCCCAAAAGCAATAGAAGAAAAAGAAGGGAGGCGGGGAAGAGGGAGTATGATGAATATTCTGGACTGGGATCAGACACAATAGATGATCCACGACACCCACACCAGTCCAACAAGTGGTATGCAGACATGAGTTCTACTGCAAAACAAACAACTAACGAGAGCTGTTACATGTGCTCTCTCATCCCCCATGCTTCAGGTACCCCCAAGGTGCTCCTGCCACAAGAATCACCTATTGCAGATGCCCAGTGTCTCCTTCATCTCACCTTATGCAGAATAAAGAACACCTTCCAGTCACACACAGTTTCTTTTGAAATGCTACAGAATGAAAAAACTTGCTATTCAAGGCCCAAAGGGGTGGTGTGCCTGAAGGAACCATTTTTAGTGATTAAAGGGACATTGTATTCGGACAATAAATGGCAAGACGAACAAATTACATGCAAGCAGAACCGCTACGAGGGTTGGCAGCAAAAAAGTTGTAGTGGATCGAGAAAACATGCGCTCCGGTATGGACCCAACACATCACAAAGCTCACTCCGGTAACAGCCTTGAAAAAGGCCCTTCAAACTGCAAAAAGAAATTACCTACGAACTGTGCTTTCTCAGAGAAGGAAAAATAAACATGGGCACAAATAAGAACTGCAACAAAACACTCATCATCCCAGACATGAAGAAGGGTACAGCTGCATTAATGGATACGTACTGGGTTTGTGGTAAACCGGGATACTTGCACCTCCCACAGTCATGGAGGGTCACGTGTTCACTGGCAATGCTGCATTCTGCCCTGATGGTGGTACCGGAGAGTCATATTCAAGAGGGGAAGGGGCTGCTGGCCGTCCAAGAACCAAAGACTCCACAACCAACCGATGAGGCCCCAGTGTATGCCTTTTCCGCGGAGAACATGCAAAGCCCAGTATCCAGAAAAAGAGGGTCATCCAATTACATATCTAAGGCATCCACAGAACTCTTGGCACAGATTCCAGACAGGTTCCGTTTGTTCGATTCCGCTGAAACATTTTTCGCCTCCCTCGTCCCAAGTATCCAGATGTGAGTCAAAATGGCTCCAAATTACGCGCTTGGAGCTGATCCAACTGGCCAACGACACAGAAGAAGAATTCAACGTGATCAAGGTGGAGCTAAGGGCCTTACGGCTAATGACAATGCAGAACAGGTACATCCTAGACCTGTTGACGGCCATGGATGGAGGTGTTTGCCGAAAATAGGGAGCGCATGTTGCACTTTCGCACCTTCTGCAGACGCGGACAACGGGATCCTGTCCCATGTTGTCCCAGCCGTGCACAACCTTGGCGAACGGATGAAGGCAGAAGGAGGGTGCAGCCAAGCCCGTGGTTCAATGACATTTTTTCATGGGTACCTTCCTGGCTCGGGATGACGGTCCAATTATTGGTACTCATCATTGTTTTTTTGCTCCTGATTTTTTGTGTGTGGCAGCTAGGTCTTCGGTGCTGCGCAAACGCAGTCCCTAATGGTGCAATGATGGTGACAATAGGCAACGCTAGAGGAGTGGCACAGATGACACATGAAGCACAAGTACAAACAGGTGAGGATCCGGGGCCCAAATATAGAATGGTACCATTGTACTATGATGGGGACATAGTAAACAGATTATACCACACTACAATAAAGGAGCCCCGCTCACTAGAGTGGTATAAAGAAGTATGGGTGGACTTGGAGGGGGATGGGGGGTTTATATATATGACTTGCACTCCTGCTGAATATGCTATAGCAGTACAGAGCCTCAGAGGAGTGTGTAGGGCCTGGATGTCATAAAATGGGAACACCGGCCTGGGGGGAAGCAGTAGCTGATGAGGAAGAACGGAGGAGGTTGGGTGAGCTGCAATATTCGTTACTTAAGTAACGAAAGGGGGGGAATGTATGGAAGGAAAGGACTTCATGGCCCCCCTCCCCTCCATTCTCACCAAGCATTCAGACTAAAACTCGTCCAGCAGCCACCCATGCGTCTATGGACAGGGATGCAGGATGACTGCGGACCGACACATGTGGCTGTAATGCTTATCTGTTAGGATGGTACCAGACTCCATTTTATGACACACTCAGACTCCATCTTGAGACAAAACTACTTGGGCCTCACAGGCCCAAGCAGCCCGCAGGGCTGCAGCTCTCCCCTGCTGACCGTGCACAGCGAGCCCGGCGCTTCCCTCACCCTCCTCCTCTCAGCGTCCCTGCTGCAGTCCTGTTTCACGGGAGACTAGGCGCGAACAAGTTACATGACAAGCACTGTATCTTTCATCTTCCGCAGTCCATCATTGACCTGCAGATGACTGGGCTGAAGCTGGGGTTTGAGGAAAACAAGCTATCTCCATAAAACGTGTCCTGTCCCCCCCAGACCGCACATTTATGACATATGCTGTGGATAACCCCCAACCCTGCTCACCGTTTGAAGTGCCAGACATGTATCCTAAGACCGTGTGCCTGGGTTTCACCCATGTAGCTAAGCCATCTGAAGGGACGATAAATTTGCTTTGAGTCCATGAGATTGATTGTACATATTGAAATAAGATGGCCCTCACCCATCCCAGATTGCACATGAAACCATGAAGTTTATGATCAAGCCTTTCATTATCAAGGATTATTATTGTTGCACAATACTCAAAGTAATGTATGATATCAATATATATATATATATATATATATATATATATATATATTACATGGCCACGGTAGTGGCCATGTAGTTATGGTTAAGTTGCTGTTTCCATAGGAAGAGCACTTTTTGGGTGGCTTATAACTTTGCTCTCCCTGGATGGATCCTCACCAAACTTTGCAAAAAAAGTATTTGGGTCACTCTGAAATTCTTTGCAAAGTTTGGTGAGGATTCGTCCAGGGGGGGCAAAGTTATAGGGGGGGTCCCAAAACTTTTTTTTCCCATAGACTGAATGGGAAAAAAATGTTGCTCGCGCCTACAGCCCAAACCACTGGACGGATTTGCACCAAATTTGGACCAGGAGCAGCGGCTTGGTCCCAAAAGCGTGCTTTTGCAAATATGGTGACAATCCGTCCAGTAGTTTTTTTTAAAATGACCAAAAAATAGGTAAAAAAAAATGAGTGATATCTGTGTTCGGTTCGCGGACACACTTCCCTCTTCGCTCCGCGGACAGTGTCCTGATTGGCCAATCGTCTTGCGTGATGTTCGCGGACATGCAACGTGTTCGCTGATTGGACGGCGTGGAGCGTGAAGCGCGTCAGATTTTTCGGTAGCGCCCGCCATCTTGGATTCGCGGACGTCCACGGACAGCGCAGTGAAACTTTGTTCAAAATGTGTATTTTGTAGAGTGTGTTGGTGTGTAGGAGTGTTTGGGGAGGGTGGGAGTGTATGAGATAGGATGAAAGTTGTGTTTTTTATGTGTTAGATGTTCTTTTTGTGTTCGATTTGTTTGCGGACATCACGGGTGTTCTGAAATGTTCTAAATAAACTGACGAGGGGGTGTTCTAAGGACTCAATATGTGTCCGTTTTGTTCGCAAGCAAAGTGAAACTGTTCTAAGAACACTCGCAGTGTCCGGGGAGTGTTAGTAGGGGGTGTCCTGAGTACGCTGTCCGTATTGTTCTCTGTCAAGTTGAATGTGTTCTAAGAACACCCGCGGTGTCCTGAAATGTTCGCAAATAAACAAGATGGTGGTGTTCTGAAGACACTTCTAAGAACACTCCCGGTGTCCTAGAATGTTTGTAGGGGGTGTCCTGAGGACGCTGTCCGTATTGTTCTCTGTCAAGTTGAATGTGTTCTAAGAACACCCGTGGTGTCCTGAAATGTTCGCAAATAAACAAAATGGGGGTGTTCTGAAGACACACTTGCGGTGTCCGGGGAGTGTTCGTAGGGGGTGTCCTGAGGACGCTGTCCGTATTGTTCTCTGTCAAGTTGAATGTGTTCTAAGAACACCCGCGGTGGCCTGAAATGCTCGCAAATAAACAAAATGGGGGTGTTCTGAAGACGCTTCTAAGAACACTCGCGGTGTCCGTGGAGTGTTCGTAGGGGGTGTCCTGAGGACGCTGTCCGTATTGTTCTCTGTCAAGTTGAATGTGTTCTAAGAACACCCGCGGTGTCCTGAAATGCTCGCAAATAAACAAAATGGGGGTGTTCTGAAGATGTTTTTGAGAACACTCCCGGTGTCCTGGAATGTTCGTAGGGGGTGTCCTCAGGACGCTGTCCGTATTGTTCGTTGTTAAGTTGAAAGTGTTCTAAGAACTATTGCGTTGTTCTGAAATGTTCGTAGGGGGTGTCCTGAAAACGGTGTCCGTATTGTTCGCTGGCAAGTTCAAAGTGTTCTAAGAACACTCACATTGTTCGCGGACATTAAAAGTTTCCCATAGATCATAGTTGAAATGTTTGACTCTATGGATGTGATATGCTGCGGTGGTTGTTGCCAGGGCATAGAGTCTTGGGTGCATGGCAACAACCACCGCAGCATATCACATTCATATTTGCTTATAACTTTGGGTGAAAAACAAATGTATAAGGAACAAAGGTATTAGATACTATGGATGTGATATGCTGCTATGGTTGTCCTTATTATTGTATACTTACTGTTTGGTCTAGTAATGGGAGTCCATGTTTTTCTTCTTCATTTCTGTGATAAAAGAAAATAGCATGTTAGTATTAGTATTTTGTAATGACTTATTACATTGTATAAGCAATATACTTTTATTTTTTTTCGACCCTCATATTTAGTAGAGTACAAATCAGAGTACTGTGCAATTTGCTCAGTTTCTGTATTTGTTGCTAAAATCATTGGGTCTGTGGGAGAAAAAAAAATCCACGTTGGATTAAAAAAAAACCCTTTTTCTGTTATGCTACAGTTTATTTGTTTGTTTGTTTTCAGTGTTCACTTGTTGTTTCTGGCTAATGCTTTATACTTTGCTTTGTTGTATTTTTTTTGGAGCAGTAACAGATTCTTCATTTGTTTTGATACTATAAAATTTTGGAGCAGTTAGATACCAATTGGCGTATTCTAACTGTGTATTTTTTGGCCTAATTTAGTGGTATTCATTTATCTGATTAGTTGTTGTAGAATCTTTGAGCTGTTAGATAGCTTTTGGAGTATTCTAACAGTTTATATTATTTTAACACAAATTTATAATTTTGGGACAGTTAGATACCAATTGGCGTATTCTAACTGTGTATTTTTTGGTCTAATTTAGTGGTATTCATTTATCTGATTAGTCGTTGTAGAATCTTTGAGCAGTTAGATAGCTTTTGGAGTATTCTAACCGTTTATATTTTTTTAACACAAATTTACTTAAAGGTTTAAATACAGTTTATTTATCAAATTTTGGTTTTAAGAACGTCAAATAAGCGTTTGTAAGATTTGCTGGTAATCTCTGCTTTAGAGTAATGGTACTATCATTACATTCAAACCATCCACATTTCTTTTTTATATATGCAGTGTAGTGCCCTGAATTGGTTGTGGCTCCTGCGTGGTAGATTATACCTATTGTTGTGAAGGTTTTCTTACCAAGTGATATTTGACCATGTGTGAATCCAGTCAGCTTGCAGTTGTTTTTGGTACCATCTGCATTGTAACGTAGAAGCATTAGTATTACGTATTTACTATGTGTTTGTATTACTAACGTGGAGCGATTATCTGAATTGCAGGTAGAGCATAATCTACCATGGTTTGCATTTTGTATAAGTTGCTGAAATGGAATGGATTCACAATTTGGTATTGATATATATATGAAGCGTTCATTGGGGATTTCTTCTTGTGTCACATTGTTGCAGAGAGTGCATGTATGTTTCCACATGTATGAAATCTGAAAGATTTCATTTATAGGTATGTTTTTGTTTTCCAGTACTTGTAGTAAGTACATTAGAAATTCTTGTGGATCTTCCTGTGAGTTTATAGTGAATTTCACCATTCCAGCACAGTAGTCCAATTGTCGTCTTATTCCAAAAACACTATGGCCCTCATTACGACCCTGGCGGAAATCGAAAAACGATGGCGGAAATGCAATACCGCCATCGAATACCGCTCGGTGCGATTATGACCCGTCACCGTAAAGTACGATGCCATCAGCGACACCGTAGTGAACGCCAACGCAAACTGCACCAAGTACGCGCACGCGCGCCATGCCAAACCGTAATTACCACCATGGCGCAACGGTACGCGAATGCTGACCCTAGCGGACATTCACTTAACGCCATCAAGCATGGCGGAAAGTACCATTCCGCCATGGTGAGAATTACGGCATTGTGAACCAACCGTAAATGGCCCTACTGAGTGCCTGTACACCACTCCCTGCCCACATTGCACAACACCTCGTAGGTGCAATGAAGTTACACAATGCAACCAGTGAAATGTACAAGTCACCCATGCATGCCAACGAACAAATGAATGTAGGGGCTCCAAGTGCCTTGTGAGTGGCCATCCATATTTGGCATGGCACCATTGCCGTACTGATGCAGCACAGGCACGTGAAGGTTCAAGTACAGCAATATGAACTGAAACATGAGACAAAACAACAACAGGCCCCCATCGCTTGACACCAGTGTAAGGCAACATTCAAAGCAGTATCCTGAGGGAGACTGCACCAGCCCTGTACCCTTGCCAGTAAACAAACCAACCATCAGCATAAGCATGTACCACACAAGTTGGCAGAGTGACTGAGCAGCCAGGCTCATCTCAAGAGGGGCCAATGGGAGCTGCAGGGCACAGATGGCACGAATACAGAAGCTATTCCAATGGACATGACCTCAGTCTCCCTCCAAGAAACGCACGCAAACACAGGCACCTGTGACCGGCCATTTTCTGATAATCACATCATTCCACCAATCCACCTGGCTGACCGGCATCTGTTACACAAAAGCTAATCCCCCGCCCCTGAGCATGACATCATTAAAACAGTCATAATGGCAGGCCCCATCCCTGACCTTACTGGGCTTCGTAGGCAAACGCGGCCAGTACAGTACCACGCAACAATACTCAGAAGCCGGAACCCAATGCAGATCTCCTCACAATACACCGCTCCACAAATAGGAATATGCTACATTACTTGCAAAGAATAACGCTACATGGTTGAAATCAGAATCAAATTTTAATGCACATCAAATTCACCAAGCCCATACAGCTATTAGGTCATAAACTCCAAAATATTTTTCATCACTGTGGGCTGCATCCGCAATAAATGACCAGCTTCTTCTTGTGTGACGCCCTGTTCCTTCATGGTACACAGGGGCTACATTCACGTTCAAAAAGGCAACATGGAAGCGCCGAGAACCGCAGGGCCGTCCCATTAGGTAGGCACTAGTCCAGCTGAAAGGCTGATATGTAGCTCCTAGCCACTAGTACTGCGTAAGGGCATGTGGCCCATTGGCGATCGTCCCATAAGATCGTAATGGTGCTCCACTGATTAACTCGAAGCAGCAGGTGTCGGGAGTAAAAGCCATCTGCAGGAGTGGCATACAGATGGCAGCGGCAAAAGGGGAGGAGATACCTGTCACCCAAATGAAATGAAAAAGAATAGCATGGGCATCAGAACTTCATTTGTATTACTCACTTCAATGATCACACTAAATCCACAGCCATATGCATGCTAGCCCACTCAAAAGGATTATTTCCACCCAAAAATCACTTGCGAATCATAACTATATAAATCGAGGTGAAAACACTATTACAAACGAGTGTTTGTGTGCATGCGTCTGTTAAGACAGAATCCATTAGATGGGATTCGTAACGTGCATAGACACAAGTGTTTGAAGGCGCGTCGAGACAGGGAGGGTTCAACAAGGGCAGATAGACGATGGTCCCACTATGGCAGCTCTGCATCACATAGCGCAGGGGAAGGGGATAGATCCCGAAAAGCCATGTACATGGCAAACTCTAAATTAAATCATCTGTCCATGCATCCATACATCATTCCCTCATCCCGGTATGAAAACGCCTGATTATTTACTCACATCACATTTGAAACTTCCATTGAGTCTGTGCGTAATGCAGTCTGCAAAATCCACTGTGCTCCAGCCCGGAATTCTAGTGTTGTGAAGTAACATGTATTTGGGAACGTCCTGCCTTATCGTCCACTACGCTATTGCGCATCCCATACTATTCATATCAATCATTGCATTCTCGCCATGGCCCCTGTCCCAAGGACATTAAACAATAGAACGTTATATTTGCAGTCAGACCTGTGGGCGTCTCCTCGCCGCTAGCTGAAAACCGAAAGCGATGTCCTTCGAATTCCTCATTTGCAACATCACGTCGATAAGGCATCTGTGACCGCTTGAAATCACAAATTCATCCATGTAGTGCGGCAGTGTGTGAAAATGGCAACTGGCTTCACTCACAAATGGGACGCCCCGCCCGTCGGTGAACCTCGGTACAGTGCTGCATGAGGGTCCAGCGTTAATCGAGTACTACATTCCACTGACCCTTCACAAATTTGTTTGCGACTGCAAAGATAGTATGTGAAACAATGGGACCATAGCAGAATGAACATATAAACCAATATTTCACTGCCATCGGGATTAAATACATGATTGTAATAGCAAGATGCCATGCGTCACATTGCAGCGTTGTGTGCGGGACGTGCTCGCCCAAAGGGGATTGCAGCTGGCACAGGTGGAATGAATCACCACAGGTGGAGGCTATACAGCCTGAAAACACATAAATTGCACACCCAACCCCCTCCCACAACCACACCCACCACAAAATGCTACCGGCAGGACTAGCGATGTTGGCCCTGGGGGACCTGATAGCACTGCAAGTACTACAACTTCAAGAAGAAGACGAACACCAACTACTACAACAACCGGCCGCACAGAGGAGACGCAGGAGGAGGAGGAGGGCAAGGCAGGGCCAGCAAGGGCCACCAGCACAGCCACTACCACCACGCAGGCAGCCCGCAATCCCACGCCTCCGAGCTCATCCGTTCAACCTCACTGCTGAGCAGATCCACACCCTCTACCGTTTGGACCGGGACACCATAACCGCCATTGTGGACATGACACACGCTGACCTTGTCAGCATGATAGATAGCCCAACCGCCATCCCACCCCTACTGAAGGTGGTGTCTGTACTCCACTTCCTGGCCACAGGCACCTACCAGCACACAGTCGGACAGTTGCATGGCATTTCACAGCCACTGTTGTCACGGACACTATCGCAAGTGCTCGATGCCCTCCTGAAGCACGCAGACGACTACATCTCTTTACCACGCTCGGAGCAGGAGATTACAAACACAAAAGTTGGATTCCATGCACTGGCCGGCATACCGGGTTGCATTGGTGCCATCGACTGCACCCATGTGGAATTGGTTGTCCCACATGCCATGGAGGCCCAGTACCGCAACCGGAAGCAATATCACTCTCTTAATGTACAGATGGTGTGTGACTCCAACAGGATCTTTACACATTGTTGTGCCCGATTTCCTGGATCAACCCATGATTCTATGGTCTTGAGGAACTCTACAATACCACGCTACATGGAGCGACACGCAGGGAACAGATCCTGGCTACTCGGTGAGTCTCATTTCATGCATGATAATGTGGGGTATGTGATGCGGCAATGACCTGGCAGGAAGGGGGGGGGTGCGTACGTAGCAATGTCATTCCACAAACATCCTTTATTGTCCACATACAGGTGATGCCGGGTATCCACTGAAGAGATGGCTCCTTACACCACTCCGGAACCCACAGAACCAGCATGAGGAGGACTACAACCATGCCCATTCACGTACCCGTGTAGTCATTGAACAGGCATTCGGCCTACTGAAGGGTTGTTTCCGCTGCCTCAGCAGGTCTGGCGGGGCACTCCTGTACCGCCATGAGAAGGTTGCAAAGATGGTCATGGCATGTGTCATGCTACACAACATGTGCGTACGTAGAAATGTGCCCATGCCCCCTGACGCAGAACTGCAAGCACCTGAAGATGGTCATGATGAGGGTGGGGATGTGGCAGCACCTCAAGGAGTCCACGAGGCACAGGAGGCCCGTGAAATTCGTCAGAATATCATAGATTCATGCTTCTAGCACTCACGCCTGGTGGCTGATACATGGACACGGGACTTGTGGCACTGTGTGTGTCTGGAACATGCACAATGTGGACTGTACGCCAATAATGGCCTCGTACACAAAGATCAATGTCCACACATCTCATTAGGTGATTATGTAATGTTTATAGCATATGTGAAATTATGTTACACACCCCATCGACCCGCCACCCAAGAAAGCCCAACACCCCCCCTCCACCCTCCTACCTCCCCCCCGAACACCAGTGTCCAAAGATGCTCATTGTCAGTGGGCAGACACTATTGCAAGCCCCTTCTCCGGGTATCAGGGGCACCCCTGCCTGTGGAGCGCAGGTTCCTCCCAGATCTACGTTGGGGGCTGCCCTGGACGGAACTTGCAACGGATGATGTCTCTGCCTGCTCACGTCCATGCATGTCCCTAAGGGTTTGTGAGAGCTCAGTGAGCACACGGCGCACAGCGGCAAGTTCACCACATACGTCTTTGGACGTCGCATGCAGTTCCCCCCTCAGGCTCTCGGTGCTTCTCTCCATTTCTACCCTTAGTGTCTCTGTACTTCTCTCCATTTGTACCCTTAGTGTCTCTGTACTTCTCTCCATTTGTGCCCTAAGTGTCTCAGTAGATGTTTCTATGACTGCCTTAGAACCCCCACATTCATCAGCATGCTCCTTGAGGAGCGTGGCCAGTTGCTGCTGTTGCACGATCACCTGGTCGAGGGACTGTTGCCTCTGCTGGGCCATGGCCATTTGCGGTGGTGTCACAGAGGGGCTGATCACCTCATGTTGCCTTGCCACAGGGCTTGTGGGGGATGGCCAGTCGTCGTCTTGTGGGTGCCCCTGCGTGGTATCCTCATGGTGTACGGGATGAAACAAACAGGGGGATTGAGACAGGTCATGGATGGGTCCTACATCGGCAGCACCGTTTTCTGTGTCGGAGCATGCTGCCATTAATGTGTCACCTATGGTGCTGCTGCCACCAGAAGCAGTGCCTTCTGTGGCATCCATTGGGGGGACCTGTGGTGGTGCTGCTGTTGTGGGCATGCTGGCTGCTGGGGTGCCTGTTGAAGTCCCCTCCTGTGTGCTGCCACTTGATTTGTGCTGCTGCCGTGTCTTGATCCGTGCAGCTGAGGTGGAGGGTCTTTGGCCGTTGGTCTTGGCCCTCTTTGCAGGTATGCTGGTAGGGGTGTCCTGGAGCTCGTCATTTGAATCGGACCCTGTGGTGGAGTAAAGGACGGCGAGCGTTATTTATGGGTCTGTGGAAATTGGAATGGCAATGTATCACATGCATTGGGGTGGTACCTGAGGGTGATTTGGGTCAAGGGCCTTGGAGGTGGTTTCATTTTTGTGTGGATTGAGGATGCAGTTGTTTTGCAGCCTGCAGTTAGGGTGTGCATGCTGCACGTGTAGAGGGTGTTTTTAGGATATTTAATTATTTATGTATTTAATGTGAGTTTTAAAGTGCGCTATCAGGCCAATGTATGTGGACGTTCTCCTGGACATGTGTTTCTGTTGCACTATGTGGACACATGGTACTTCACATGATTGGACATTGTGGATTTAGCATTGTTTTATTTGGCCCACCTACCTGATTCTTCGGATGTCTGCACTCCTTTCTCCATCCCTCCGACTCCCTCTATACTCTCCATTCCAATGGTGGAGGAACAGATTTCTTCCCAGGGGGTCAACTTGATGGGTGATTCTGATCCTCCCCCGGTAGCTGTGGCAATGTTACGGTTGGCAGATAGTATGCTCCGTACGCGTATCCGCAAGTCGTCCCATCGCTTTCTGCATTGCTGTGGGTTGCGGGGTGCGGTCCCCACCGCACTTACCCGCTGTGCCACCAGGGCCCATGTGGCTTTCTTGTTCGCAAGTGCCGTCCTGGTCATTTGGGTCAAGAAGACGACGGCAGCATTCTCCTGGAGGGTCTCTGTGAGCACGGTGAGTTCCTCATGGGAGAAGTGGACCTGCCGCTTGCGGTCGCATGCTTTTTTAGCAACTTTTCCCATTTTGATTGTTTTAACTAGGGTGGCTAACGGGTTGGGATGTGTCTCAGGGTCGGATTTTTAATGGTTGTGTTGGGATTCTGATTTTATAGGTGTACGGCGTGTTGTTTCCCGTTCCGGACCCATGTTTTTACTTCCGTTTCCGTATATTTACGGTCACCGTATTTTGCGATTACCGCTCATTACGGTGACCGCTATGATGGGTGGCGGAAATGCACCTAGGGCGCCGTACGACGGCGGTGAGGGGCGTTTTGGGGACATTTCCGCCATCGCGGACTTTGCACTTCCGCCATGGAGTAATGCTCGTGCCCGATGGGTCGGAATTAGCCGCACTTTCCTCCATCGTGCAATGGCGGAAACGCTATTTACGCTATGGCGGTCAGGTCAGTTACTTTCCGCCAGGGTCGTAATGAGGGCCTATATGTGTTGTCAGGATTGTTTGCTGCATTTCTGTGAAGTACTAACATTTGCAAACACAATGGGTCTGTACTGTGTAAGTAAATGTTGTCAACAATTGGTGGTAATTGAAATAGAATATTCATTGCTACATTTGCATAGCAACTTACACCAACTATATTTGAGAATTTAAATGGTCCAGGTAGTTCTGTATCTAACTGCTTTTTTTGGAGTTTGTCTTCCTTCTTTAAAGAAGTACCTGGTTTACTTTCTCTAATTGATTCTTTTTTGTTTGTGGTACTTGATGAAGTATTCGTTTCTTTTACTCTCTTTGGAGGATTTGCAGTGACGTCCTGTTGCATTTCTGTTTGATTTAGTTTTCTTTTACAACGTTTTAGTTTTTGTGGAACAGAATATGTGTTTAGATGGGGAGTGTATAGTGAGCGAAGTCTATTATATTCTAAAATGCAAGGAATATCAGCGTTTACTTTACTTGCATCAAAGTTGATTAGAAATAGACCGTCAAGTGTACGTAAGCGTTATAGTGCTACGTAGCTCATGCCTTCTTTAAAGACTGTGTTACCAATATCTATCATTGCTTTGTCTAGGGTAAGACCTTGTGATTTATGAATCGTGACTGCGTATGCAAGAGTTAGAGAAAATTGTTCTCTGCGTACATACATATCTTTGAAGAGAAGGAATCTAGCTGTTGAGCGTCCTATCCGTTTTACTTCTGAAAGTTTGTCAAAGAGTATATTGACAAACTGAATTTTGTTGTCACGTGGGTATGTTTGAAAGCCAACAACTGTACCCAGTGCTCCATTAACTAGTCCTTGGTCCACGTCAAGGTTACGTTTAAGCATTACTCTGCAATTTAAGGATAATTTTAACATCTTTTCTAAGCCTGCTGTGTTTGAGATTGATTTTTCTAAATTATTTAGTCTTGTTGTGGCTTGGTCACACATGGGTAGTGTCATACCATGTACATCTAATTTGTCTGTGGCGCTAATTTCCATTATTGGTTGCATTTCTTTACTTAACATTATTTCATTGAATTTGAGACAGCTTGCAAGAGTTGGCATTAAGGCCATACAATTGACATTTTTGTGGGCTAATTGTTCCGTAACATCTGTAGCACATGCATTATCGCCATAAAGTGCATTAATGTGCCGGGTTTTCAATGTTGCTTCTGCTTCTTTAAAAAGTATACCAACTCTCAAACTTTTTAAAATGTTGGCATAAGTTAGATCTGCAGATTGGCGCATGTTTTCTGTTAATTCTCTGTATTGGAAATGTTGCCAAAGGTTGACATTTCCAATGCTGCCAACAGTTTTACGGCACAGTTTGTGCCCTAATGTTTTAGAAATAGGTTCACCTTTTACTGGTGTTAATTGAAGCAGATCTCCAAAAACAATAATGTGTTTTCCTGCAAAGAGCTCTTCATAGTCTGTTTTGAGTACGTCTTGTAATCTGAGGTGAATCAAAGCTAACATCAGGTTGGAGACCATGCTCACTTCATCTATTAGTAGCATTTTCATTTGTTTCAATACTCTGCGTAATTCCATTGCAGCTTCTGCAGAAAGTTTGTAATAGTCTAATTTGTTCTGGTGTTCTACTGGTAATAGTAGTAATCGGTGTAATGTAACACCACCTATGTTGTAGGCAGCTAAACCTGTGGGGCCAGTGACAACAGCTGACAGTTTGTTGTTTGTCAATTGTTGAAGGAACTTACTAATGATTTTGATTAGGAATGTTTTGCCAGAACCAGCTTCACCACTGACGTACATTAGTATAGGTTTATAATTATGGCAGGAACATTCTTTATTTTCATGTTTTACACCATGTGCATTTTTTTTTGTTACTTCTTGAAAAATGCTACTTTGATCATTGTTTAGTTTTGATTGTAGTATAGTTAAGTCTTCCTTATCTTCATACTGACACATGGTGTTTTCTACTTCTATCATAGCTAATTCTGCCTCATTTGTTATTAGTGGTTCTCCCAGTGGTTCTTGGCTTCCTGTTACAGAAGGTTGACTACTGTCAGGAGTATCCTTATCTAGTTGGGCTTGGAGTTCTTCTTCATGTTGCTGTTCATTGTGCAACATTGTTTTGTACTGTGTAAAGTTTACATCAGTTATAGTGCTTTCATTTGCTTTGAAAGCATCCTCATATGAGTCATAGTTATCTAGTAATTGTTCTTCTTTTCTCCATGGTTTGAAGAGTTGTAGCAGGGACATGTAATATACTTCTTTATGTTGAGGAGTCTTCAATGACAATTTGATATGATTCATTAAATTTGGTTTAGTGAGTTTAACTAAGCTGCCTTCACAGTCTGTCACTCTATATTTACCTTTTTTTTCATCAGGTTTCATATTATTTTTGTATGTGTAGTTTTGGGCTATTTGGTATAGACACGTGTTTTCCAAAGTATTACTTCTGTTTGGGTAGTATGTGTCCAATAAATTGTTCTTTAAAATGTCTTGGCTGTTGGGATCATGTTTGGCTATTGTTTCTATATCTTCATATGATTTTAGAACTCTTTTTCTAGATTTAGCTGGACCAAGACTTAGCCATACTATATTTTCAGATTTACCATACAATGAAGTACCAGTTAAACGATCAGCTGCTTCATAAGATCCACATTCTCTATGGGTGAGCATTTTTATGCCCAAGCTGTATAATTTCTGAGATACTGTTTTATCTGATGACAGGTCATTCCAGAGGTTCTTGGAGCTCTGTCTTTTCTGCTTTAGTTAAGTATGCTGTGACATATCGTGCAACTGCAGTAGAATTGTCTGCAATGTACTGCACATCTGTGTTTGCATTCCATAAGTGGGCAATGGTTGCATTATAATCATTGATATATTTTTCTTCTTCTTTTCTTTTTATGTAATATGTATTTTTAGGTGACTTACCTTTAACACTATGTCTAACTGAAGACATGAGGTTGTTTACTTGACCTGTATTTGTAACTGGTCTAGGGAAACCAAATCGGCATTTGGTGTAGTATTTGCCTTTGTTTTTGTATTTGCGACGACAATATTTTCCACATTTGTGTCTTTGAAATTGTAAAATTTGTGCACGAAGATCACTATTTGTGGCTTCTGATGGAATTTCACAAGTGACATATTTTTCAATAAACTGTAAAACAGTGGCATCACTGTCTTGACCAAATTTAGGAGCATCTTTAATCCATAAAAGCATGTGGATATGTGGTGCTCCTCTGGCTTGGTATTCTTTTCTCCAAAAGAAGTGTTGCACTTCTCCAAGGGGAGGAACAGTTTTATTACAAATAAAATGTAGCATAGCAATGAAGCGATGGTGAAAATATCTTGAAACATTAACAGGATCCAAAGAACAAAGTTCTCCAGGTGTTAGAATATCTATGTTTGTTTTGTTTTTATTTGATATGCGTAGGAAATCATGTAAATCTTCCCATGCATATTCTGCACAACTTAATGTAACAAACCAAGTGGGTGGGCCAAGGTTTCTGATCATACAACGTACATCTCCATGACGTTGAAACCAGTACTCTTTAGTACCACGCATATTTGCTAATAGATTTGTAATATTTGATTGTAAAACCTCATCCTTTTGTTGCACTTTCTCTAATAATTGTGTAGCTGTCATATTTTGTAAGTGTGATACTGATTTTAATATGTGTGCAACTCTGTAACATAAAGTTGCTAGTTCACTTTCAAAGAGTAGGTGGAATATGTATTCCCAGATTTAGACAAAATGTGGATCTTCAGAATACATCCGTAATGAGCGGTATTCTGAAGCTGATATTTGAATAGGTCTATCATCATACCTTCCTCCTTTGCCAGTAGGAAACAGTAGAGGAAAAGCACGTGCTTCTATACTTTTTTCCCATATACTGATTGGCGATCCTTTTGTTTGACGCATTTGGTAAGTTTCCAGTACATCTTGTACGGTGTCATTACAGTGCAAATGATGAATTGTATAATGGTCTAAAGTATTTGATATTGTAGCAGGATCTAGTAGCTCAAATTGACCAGCTTCTTGTGTTTCTTGAATTATTTCAGTTGTATCTTTCAAGTTTTCTTCAATATTAATTTCTTTGTAATATTCATTATTCTCTTTAAGATAGTGGAAGGCTTGTCTAACTTTATATAAATCTACCAGCTTTTGCCATAATTTTTTGTCTTTTGTAGGTACTCCATTTACTAATATAATTAAAGATTGCTGCATTGGACGTTGCACTCCTAGAGTATGCACATTTTCTTTTAGATTTAATGGTAAATAAACTACTTTTCCACGAATGCCTTTTACCAATTCAGAGGGAGGTAATTTTGCTGTTTTTGGTTGAAGGCGTATTATTGCTTGAAATGGGTGTACTGTTTGAATTATGATGCTCTCATATAAATTAAGTTGTTGTAGAGGTTTTGGTACTAGGTATAATTCCAAATTATTTGTGATAGAACGTGAAGGAGTTTGGTTGTTGTCAAGTTTTGTAGTGCAATAACTGCAAAGTATTAAGGGCTCAGTTATTTCATATTTGTTTTCTGCTACAAGGTAGAGAGCTAATTCAAACCATTTAGAATCTTCATTGTCTTCTATTTTGTATGATAGGTCCACAGTTTTTGTGTTACTTTTATAAAAAATTCTACGGCAACATACACATACATGGTTTGGTACTTCAGCTGATGTACTTTTAAATTTTAGTATTTCTTTTTTGTATGTGTTTAGCAAAAGGTTGCCATGTGTAGAATTGTTGCTTAATTGGTTTAAAGCATTCTGTAAATGGCTTTCACTTCCAATTTTTTTTCTGGATATAGTGAATTTCTTCAAGTAGGTCTTTTGCTGTACCATGTAGAAGGATGTTATTTAACTTTGCTACTGCTAAAGCAGGACTTTTAGCATAGTACAGTTTATAGACTAGATTTCTTATAGTTGAATGATGTGTTGATATCCTTTTGATATCATGGAAAGTGGTTTTACAAGTAGGTCCTGTAATGCAGGCCAATGAATGTCCTTGTAGTCCTGTGTACTTGCGCACTGGACAAGTATCTATATTTTGCAGTAATTTAATTTTGATTTTGTCTTTGCTTTTTACATATTTATTGAGGAATTGGCGTAAAGATTTGAAACATTATTTGGGAATGTTACGCATTGACGTGCATGGCCATTTGTACACTAGACGTTCTGATTCAGTTGAATGGAGGGGTAATTCTAAGTTTTCAGGTCATATTTTTGTAAGAAGTACTTCTTGTTCCATTATGGTATTATTCACTTTTTCATAACCTCAACCACTGCTATGTATGGCAATTGTATTACTTTGCTTTTGTTTGTACGCTTCTTCATTAAAATATGGTTCTGTGCTTGTAGTGTGATTCCATTCACCTCCGCTGATACTTAAGAAGTTCTTTCTGTTGATATTTCGCTTATTGAGAAGTCTTTTTTGTAATTTAGTTATTAGTTTTGTTAGTGGTTTCATTTTGTTTAACAGTAAAATAAATACATTTCTTTTGAGAAGAATTGCACTGTCCATCAATGCTTCTAAGATTAATTTCCTACGATGGGTTTTAAGCTTTGAACCTGATTTCTCTCCTGTTTTTATAAGATTTTGAAGGACTTTGTGACGGTATATTTTGGGTAAAATACTTTTCTTGGTATGCTTACTTTGCACTATATTAAAATTTGAAGAAGTAGTTTTATCTGTACTGATCGCTGATTTTCTGTTAATTGTTTTTTGGTTTGTTTTACATTTTGATAGAGGAAGCAAAGTTGTTGTACTTGAAACTTCTTGTGTTTCACTAAATGATTGTATTAGCTGTTTTGTTTCAACTTTTTTTACAAATTCTGCTAGAGATGGATGCTTATGTTGGACACCTTTATTTTCATTTGCTCTACTTTTGCGTTGCTTTCTACGGACTTGACTTTTGGTAGGCATTCTTTAGGGTCTGTTGAAAAAAATAAAGAAGATATGGGTTGGGGTGTTCTGGAATGTATGTTTGCTGTGTGCATGAGTGTTTGAGTAAGATGATAAAGATGTATGTAATGGTGTGTGATTATGCATTGGGAACTAAAACTAGTAGGGATAGGTATTCTTGAATTTATGTGTTACTAAACTGGGGTTCAGATGACAAAAAAAAAAGTAAGCTAGTGGTGTGGAAAAGTACAAATAGTAAATCAAATGTATACAATTAAAACAGTTGTTTGTTCTATAATATGAAAATTGTAGTGGTTCAGTTGGGTAATTTGTGTGTCCAAAAATAGAAATTTGTGGGCCATTCTGGCTGTAAATCGCTGTTTAAGACATGGAAATTTTTGGACAAAATGGTACAAAATCTCTATTTTTAGAAACCAAAATAGCTCGTATTAATGTTATAGTATATTTGATTAATAATACAAATATTATGGTGATATTTTATTTACTTTTTTTTTAAATTAACAGGTAAATTCTTAGTTTTTCTTTCGTCTTTGAATTCGGCTCCTTCTTTTCAGGAAACTGGTCTTCACTGCAATTGTAAAAGCTTCAAATTAGTAACTTTGTTTGTATATAGCACTGTTCTTAATTTAGATATTGATTTTTTTAATTGAAATCCTCAGTGCCTTCTGTAAAACCATTAAACTAATTTATTTACATAAGATACATTGCATCAGTTCAGTACATATATGTTCTTAATGAACCAATTGTATTGAATGACTAACTGTAGCAAAAATAAATAAATAAAAACAAAAAATATGAAATTGTGTAAGTATTTTTATAAAGGTTTAAACATAGATTGTGTTTGCATGCAATTTTGTTTGAATATATGTAGTCTATATATTTCATTTAAAAAATGTTAGTTTAACATGATTTGAGTGTGTGTGTATAAAGAAAGTAAAAAGTATAAAGGTTTATAAGTGATAGTTGATTTTAGGAAATTGAAAAAAGTACAGTAAATTCATTTTACAGATTTTACAAGGTAAAAGTCTGTTTGAAAATGTGTTCATCTACTATACAGAAAATATGCATACCTAAAGTTTGTGTTCATGCATATGGATATGCATGGGGCTGCAAGTAGAAATCTTGAAGACTTGTACAGTATTTCTGGTAGATGCTGCTTGCCAATGATATGACACTTGTACTCAGAGAGATTCAGAGTACATTTGCAGTGCTGATCTATGATGATGCAGTTAGATGTAGAGGTCTTGAATGTGGTTGGTGCATGGTCATGTGATTTTTGAGGTACATCCAATGAGGGCATGGCAGAGATGGTAGAAGGGCTGTTCATGTTACGATATGTCCGCGGACATGGCGGTAGTTCGCGGACATCGGGAGTTACATCCGGGGATTTTTGGGTTCAGAAGTCATGCAAATGAGAATAAGCACTGAAAGGGATTGGTCAGGAAAGTTTGGTGGGTGTGTTGTGCCAGGAGAGATTTTCTCAGATACTCTTTTTGCTGAGAGAACAAAAGATAACTATGGCTGTGTGTTTAATGAAAACAGATTGTTTGGATTTTAGGAGATTTGTGGATACATTGGTTGAAGGTACATGCAGAAAGCTGTGGAGTAGCTATAGATCTTGGATTCCCACATGTGGAAGTACACTGGCATGGAGTACGTGGAATGAAGTGGTTGGACTTGCTACCTCTCTGTGCTGCTTTGGAGACAGAGCAACATCCAGACATAATTGTAATTCATTGTGGAGGGAACAGTTTAGGACATGTGACTGGAATTGTTTTTCAATTTGCTATGAAAGAAGGACATAGGAAGGTTATGGACATGTTTCCTAATTCTCAAGTGATATTTTCACGGATTGCGCAGAGACAAATGTGGCTTTGTTCTTCTTCATTTGGTCCACAAATGGAAAAAGCAAGGTGCAATGTTAATAAGGCTGTTTGTGGCTTTCTAAGAGATTTTGGCATGTCTTCTTTTCACAATGAAAATATTATGTTTTGTAGGACATACATTTTTCGCAGAGATGGAGTCCATCTTATGCTGGCAATCAGATTTTTCTGAGAAATGTACAAAATGCATTGCAACCTTTTTTGGAATTACAACAACGATTTTGAAGTAGATGTTAAGCATTTACAATTTTTGACTTACAAACACCACCCAAAGGCTCTTTTCAGAGCCACCACTTCTTTCCAGAGAAAATTACAATGTTTGTGATGGAGTAGCAACCCAATTTTTTTAATGTTCGCGAAGTGTCCACGGACTTCTAAAAAATACAAAGAGCCCTGCTTCATTTATTTTCACTTCTATTTTTTAACTGGGAAAGGCGGCTCTGAAAAGAGCCTTATTTTTTTTTTATTTTTGTAATTTTGTATTTTTTTTGGTTTTTCAGACACGACACACTAGGAGAGGAGGGTAAAGGGGGGGACACCAACCACAGGGATAAGAAAGGGCGAGCTGAGAGAGGAAGATGTAGAGTGGGTTTTATTTGGGTAGTGAGCAGGTCTTCTCGTGCTCTGAGACGATAGTCTCAAAAGCACTCCAAAGTCGCTCCCCCCTGCAGAGTACTGTGTCACAGTACATACATACAACTGTGACCCTCGAAAGGTAAGGGTCATCAGCATTATGTATGGCCTGTGAGGCAGCTTGAGAAAGACGCTGTCCCACAGAGGTGGTCCTTGTGGTGACAGGATCAGAAACAGAGGATGAAGTAGAGGAAATCAACCTGCTACGTTCTTCGCAAGGTACAACCCTGCGAATAGCCCCAGAGTGAAATGACCTCAGGTGTCGCTTCATAGTAGTGGTCCCAAAGCTGTACTTACAGTGCTTCCCGCGACTGAGTATCATTTTGCACTCATTGCAGGTAACACTGTTCGCACAAGCCTTAGGAACATTACCATGAATGGTAAATAACCATCACACCCAAGACTCACGCCTAGTGCGGGTAGTAGGGTTTTCCTCTACCTCATTCTCATCATCCTCTTCTTCCTCCTCCGCATCCTCATTTGTGATGTCATCTTTGATGTCCTGGGTGTTAGTCTTAGCAGTGCACGGTGGTGGCGCGAGTTATGGTTGCTTAGCTTACCATAACTGGCGAATTTCAAGGGTTTTTCGGTTTTACTTGGAAGCATAACGTCCCTTTAACAAAGTTTTTTCACTGAATTTCATAGGTTTTTAGTAGCGCAACTTAACCATAACGTCCCTTTAACAAAGTTTTTTTCACTGAATATATAATAATGTCCTAAAAATGTATGATTCTAAATGTATTCAATTAAGTATTGCAATATGTATGGGTTTAATGAAATGGGTGCCGACTGTATAATAGAGTGTCCTTTGTAGCATTTGTATACCTTCCAAGCATCAAGTTATGCACGTCATATTATAAACAGAACGTTGCAGTCCTTTCACTGTACCAATGCACACACTAACCTATTTCTACCTCATTTGAATGTAAGCTCTATGTGTGCCCCTCACAACGTAGCGAATGTATGGCCCAACATGCTACAGGCCTTTTCTCCCCTCACCCCTCTCAGGTACCACTGCGTGCACAGCCTCCACTTACCCTCCCCCTCTGACCGGGCCAGAATTCAAAGCCTCAGTCCTGTGAATGATGTGATGCTACAACTGTAGCCTCTCACCCCTTTCGTTGAGCCTGCACCAAGCATGCAACCTCCCCTCAGCCCCCGTAACTCACGATGCTACCATGAATCTGCCTGGCACCCCCAGACTCTGGTTAATGAAATATGGGTAGTAAGCCCCTCATCCTAATTGTAATGCTTTTTGAAGTAAGAGTGCATGCCCCTCCAGAAGTCTACCGCCCCAGCTCACCCCTGAGCCCCTGCATGGCAATATATTCTTCTCACGCAAACAATAAATGTCTTAGGAGATCTAACAGAATGACTGGTGAATGTGACACTATAATTTTATGAGTAATTTTGCATGTTTTCTCTCTTTATTTGTTAAGGTCAAACGTTTGAGTATGTCTCTCATGTGTTAACTTAAATAGACAATGCTCAAAGTATGTGTGGCCACAAGGGCAACTGGTATGCAGCATAAATTGTAACAGCTCGGACTTCCTCGGACCCAGCACTCCACCCAGATGAGCCCAGCTGACCCCAGCACCCCGCACTGGCACCACATGTATCTCCACCAATCATGGAGCACCACCCTTACACATCTCATAGTATCCAGTCTTCGCCACCCAATCCCCACGACTATGTGTCCCCTATAGCTTACCTCACTGATGACATTATTTTGTAATAAATATGAATGTCTTTCTATTGTCCAGCAGAGCGCTCTCGGAGTTTGCAGAGTTCTCTGCTTGCCCTATATTGGTTTAGATAAACTTACCTTTTTACTTCACCCACACTTGGTCTTGGTCTCATTCCCATTTGGCGTGTGTCCATTATGGACTCTCACTGGGGAGTTTTAAATGCCTTATTGGGGGACGCTTACTTTCAAGACTTTGGCATAGAAGGCCCTAATGTTGAAGTTGTGAACTGCATCCTCGTGCTAGAGAAGCCAGAGAGCGTACTAAGCTTGAGTGTGCCACCTGGTCCCATGCAGAATACGTGGGGAAGGGAAGCCAATGGCTTGAATATCCTGACCTATCATTTCTTGTACACTTCTCTTTTGCATAAGATTGTTTCTCACACTATTTGTATTTAGAAGTAAGGATTGGCAATAGGTTTATTAGTATATTCCCTTTTATTTTGACAGACTCAACTAGGACTGCGTTAATATTATTTGATGGTCGTAGCTTGCTCCCATCTTTAAATTTAGGATTAGACAAGTGTTTTTCAAACCCAATTGAAGTTCAATAAACTCCCTTGAACTGTGATCACTTGTGTCTATCTTACTGTTTGATACCATGCCTTCCCCAGCAAATATTGGAAAACGATGTGGCACGTAACTCACAATCAAGTAGGTGATGGTCATCAAGGGTCATAGAAAACCCTCTATATTGTGACCCAGTATCCCGAATACCAATTAAAGAATCAGGCTAATGTACCTCATGCCCCACTGCAACTCAAGCCTCTAATCGTACACGTACCTATTGGTCATCAATGATTATGCCACACGCTACCCAGAGTCATTCCTCCTCAGAGGAACTTCGGTTCAAAACAGCTGACATCTTACTAACATTTATAGCCTGGGTGGGCATCCCTAAAGAAATCAAGGCACCAATTTCACCTCCAGCTTGATGAAGCAAGTGTGTCAGATCCTTCACATCATACACCTAAAGATGTCAGTATACAATCTCCAAACAGACGGGCTTGTGGAAAGGTACAACCAAACCAACAGACGGGCTTGTGGAAAGGTACAACCAAACCATCAATCAAATGTTGAGAAAGTCCATAGGACCAGAGGACCATAATTGGGATTGCATCTTACTCCTACTCCTGATAACACTTCAAAATACACGTCAATGGTCTACCAGGTTTTCCCTTTTTGAGCTACTGTTTGGGACAAATGCTAGAATGCTATTAGACCTGCTCAAGGAGGAATAGGAACAGTAACCATTGAAGGAACTCACAATGACAGAATATGCCTACAAACTAGCAAGGCAGGTGGATCAGCTATAAGAAGCAGCTCGGAACAACTTGCAGCAAGCCCAAACAGTTCAAGAGCACTATTAAAATGAAGACACCCGACTTAGAACCTTCCATAATGGAGACATGATGATGTTATTGCTACCTACCATTGACAAGTGGTTGGTCACTTGGAGAGAGTCACATGTCATTGATAAGGCGGTGGGACCCATTACCTACCAAGTGCTTCAGGCTGACAGAAAACAACCAGTGCAAAACTACCAGGTCAACATACTCAAACAATGGCACAAACCTGTAGCAGACATAGTGACACCAACCCAGAAGAGGCTAACAAGATGCATAGAGAGAGCACTGAAGCTGTGATAGAAGCCCCGAACATCAATAATCGCCTGAATGACAAGCAAAGGAAACCACTAGACACCGTACTGTACCGATACCAGGAAACCTTCTTCTCCCGTCCCAGAAGGACCACCAAATTCAACCACTGCATCAAAACTATACCAGGACGAGTCATCCACCTGCACGCATATCCAATACCAGAAGCACAGAAGGAAGCCTTCAAGAGGGTGGTGCTGTCCATGTTGGATATGGGGATATTAGAACAATTTAGCAGAGAGTGGTGTACCCCTATAGTCCTGGTCCCAAAACACGTTGGGAATATCTGGTTTTGCATGGATTTTCGGAAACTGAACAGTATTTCCAGTTGTAAGACCTACCCCATGCCCTGTATAGAGGATCCGCCAGAACATCTAGGACAAACCAAATATATACCATTGACCTCACAAAAGGATACTGGCAGATACTCTTAGGGACCAAGATAAAAATGCATTTTCTACTCCCAGTGACTTACACAAATTCACGGTTCCGCCCTTTGGGCTGCACAGAGCACCAGCTACATTCTAGTGGCTCATGAATAAAATGCTTCGAGGACACCAGGACCATGCTGCAGTCTACCTGGACAACATCATCATATTGTCAGGTTCCAGGGATGTAGAGACTTATAATATGTTTCCTGGGTTTTGTACATATATATTATTTCAGTTTTTATGCTTTTAAGACTGTTTGTTAAGAGCCTTAACTAGTTACTTCAGAGTGTAGTGAATTCCCCAAGCCAAGATGGAGGAGGTTGTCTGGAGTCCTGATTGGATGGAGTCTTGACAAAGGATTTGCCAGAGCATTCTCAACTGCCTTTCATTGAAATCTGTCAAGGAAGCAGGTCCTGTTTTGGTAGCTCTGAGTTTAAGGACCTGTTATGCCAGTTCAGATTGATCAAATTCAGTCAGGAATCCTAGAAGAAGATAAGGAGTTTACAGGAAGTTGCACATTGCTACTGCTGCCTTGTTTTCAGATAAGTGAAAAAGTTAACTTTAATAAGAAAATTAAATAGGTTTAAAAATAGAACTCCTTGCATTTAGATTACATTCAGCGTTTAGTTGGGTTTAATTTTCATTTGTTTCCACTTAATTCCCCGTTTCGAACGGTGTTTTCCTTTTGACAGTTTGACCAAGGGCAGTAAATCACGTGATCGTTTTGTTGATCATTACTCGCGTCTCACATTTATTTATCTTTTTGAACAGCGCGTCGTCTACGGATTTCATAGTTGTGCTGAGTGCTCGTCTGAACTTTCGGTTTCCCAGTTTGCCTCCAGGAAACTGCGGACAGAGGTAAGCTTTTTAAATTATTTTGTTCTAGAGTTTAGTGTCGTAATACATTTGTATTTGGTCAGCGACATGGCACTTACCAGCAAGGAGGGGAATGGGACGCTGCGCGGACCCGCTGGAGGGATCCCTATGCCCATTTTCCAAGGTGGAAGGGATCCCGGTACTGGGGCTGTTCTGATGTGCATTGCTGGGCTCCACTTCACTCGGCACCGCTGGCAGCACCAGCAGCCTACGGCAGCCATGTGGGGCCCCAGTACAGGACAGCATGCTGTGAGCACGCCAGAGCAGCATGCAGGGAAGACGGAACATGGCAGGAGGAGCGGGGCTTCCCTCACCACACAGGGGTTGTCAGGGACAAAAGGAATTGGAGGGCAGTGAAAGATGGGGTGGTCACAGAAGTTAGGAAAAGGCTGGGGCCCATCAGGATCCAGGAAGGGTGATATAAAGACCTGTGGGAATTATACGGTAGTGAACGTTAATTATATCCCTCTGCTTGCAGGACAAAGACGGACTAGAGAAGGAATCTGACGGGGTATACCTGGGTATATTAAGATAGATGCAGATCCAAGAACCAGGACCCTCATTAACTCCATCGTCCTACAGAGACAAAAGGGTATGCTTGGAGTCCAGGGAGAGCTAAAGGAAGCAGACACGAACCAAGGAACAACTATATTTGTGAATTAAGGGGAAGGAGAGACAATCCTTGTACTGAAAACCTACGGATCCCTGCTGCAGAATTATGGTGACTTACAAAATGAGCCCCAATTAAGGAAACATCGCCTTTACTCTTTAGTTTTACTCTCCGCTTTGGGAGGAATAAAACACTGCCTGCAAATACACATTGCAGGCAACGTTTTATAATGGATTCCAATGGAGCCCACCTACTCAATGGCAGGTGCTGATGAGGGGCATATTCTATTGAATCAATGAAACTGTAATGCAGGCGTAAAAACAAATGCTCTTCCGAGAGGGAGGAGTAAAGCAAAGCGTGGATGCTATCTCTGCTTTTTTGCCCTCTTACTTCTCGGAATGGCAGCAAAATTTGCTGGAGAGTAAAAGTAAATCGTAGAAGCATTTTATGTTTTAGTTTTTCTCTACCACACAAATGACCCCTAAGACTTTTATATTAAGATATGTCTGTATGAGTTAGGTTAAAGAAAAAGGGTGATTTATCGGAAGACATGAGGGACTCAAGCAGCGTTGTGGTTCATATTCTTCTCAGCCTATGTATGGCTGACTTCCCTGTGGTCTTGAATACAATATAGACATTTCCACTTAAGCGAGGTCAACACCACATAGGGGCTCATTTTGGGCTTGGCATATCCTGAAGTGAAAGTGTGAAAGTCCTATACACTTTCAATTCATGTCACTCCCCATTTTCGTCAATTTGTATGGCGGGAGGAGATGCAAAACGTAACTTGTGTTTCCACCACCTCCCTTCCTCTACGCCATATAAATGCTCCAGCCAGCGCAAATGCTGGTGATACCCGTGGAGCCCGCTGAGTTCATGCACCAGCATTAAGCAGGCAGACTCCATAGGGATCCATTGTAAACGCTGCCTCATGGCAGGCAGCGTTTACAATTAAATGCTGCAGCATTTACTAATTTGTACGACATAGTCCAAATATGCAAGGCAAAAGGCGGTGTACATGCGTGTATGCCGCCTTTTGCCCTGCGCATTTGGTGGCGGGGGGCCACCTACATGTATGTCTACACATAACGGCTCCCCGCTGCTAAATTGCACTCTGGAGCAAAATGAGCTCCATAATATTGTTAGGTCTAGGACAATTGCTATGGGACATTTGCCTATAGGAACGGTGGATTACTGTAGGTACAGCAGAGGAAAAATGATCTTCCCTAAATGAAGAATAATGTCCTTTGGTATGACATCATGTCCAGGTAGCGACTGCTGGTGCAGCAATTAAAATCCTATTGGCAAGGTGAAGACATTTAAACCTCTATCATGGTTGCATATAACTAACATAACTATATACGTAGCTGTTAACAGTAAACGTACAAACAAAGGAAAGTGGCCACAAACAATAAAAAGAAACCCAACACCCTCGGCTGAGTAGTTCCTCCAGCGAGGGGTCTTTCTTGCAGTCATCGTGTTGCATTGCATATCAGTTTTCTTAAAGGTTTAAGTGTCTCATGAAATGTAGCCCATCTGTGTATGAGTGGTCTGAGAAGAGGTAGACCCCCAATGGTTCATTCAGATGAGGAGGAATCGCGGGTGGTGAGATACGATATGAAATTGGCCCAGACATCCCTGTGGCGATTCTGAGGGGCAGATGAATGTGTGTCATCTCACTTGAACAAATCAGAAGACTAGAGGGGGCTGGGCCTTCACAGCTGTCCCATAACAATGCTGCATCTGGCCAGCAGAGTGGCAATGCATATGAATGTTGTGTTCATGGTGCGCGCATTAGTGAAAAACGCCAGAAAATACCCAGCTGGTGAAGCCGAGATCTCGGTGCCTGTCGCTTTACCAATTGTATTGAGTACTTCTTGCCAAAACGTTCACATACATTTTCCCCTCCCATAGCATGAGTATGATGCTCTTATGTGACATATGGCACCTTTGACTAAAATGACACCTGTAAAGGTCTAGTTTGCGCAGCCTCTGCGGGTGAGGTATGTTTGGCGTTTGAAATTCAAGTATATCAAACCCCCTGTTTTCTTTTTGTTTGAGTTTGTTTTACTGGTGTTGACCGATCCTGCCCACCGTGCCCTTAAACTATCCCCCCCCCCCTAATTCACTCTTAACTCTCTGAAGTGACCCAGGACGCACGTAGTAGCACCTAAAATCAATAAATAAGGGATTGATTTGCAACACAGAGTGTCAGTTTATTGTTGGTCTTTTGGTTCAGACTGTATTTGCACTACCATGTCACCATGGTCAGAGGGGTTTTTACAGTAGCCACTATTTGATGTCCAATGAACAAGCCTCTCTGGATAGGATCTCGCCGAATCAGATATTGAAATCCATTCTGGAAGTTGCCACAATGCGCAGGAAAGTGCCACAGTGCATTGTGCAATTGTCCAGTTTAGGAATACACTACTATTGGGCATTTACTGTATGAATGGGATTTATAAAGCACAACCCTAGCTAGGAAGCAGTGCAGTGTTGTACAAAGGGGACACACCCAAGGCATTAAAGGCAGGGGAAGCAGCAGAGCTAGGATGGATAGGGGGAGCAAGAGGGGAAGGAGAGGCTCCACAGAGGGAGAGGTGGGGTTGAGTGGGGCGATCAGTGATTTACTCATTTAGTAACACCTTGGGCTCATTACACGCTAGGCGGTAGGGGGTTAACAGGGCCAGTAGAGCTGCCGGCCCCGTTAACCCCCTACCGCCGCATTATGAGGTCAGGTCGCGGGACCCGCTAAGGACGCCTGGTGAAACCAGGCATCCGTAGCAGGTCCCACGAGCAAGCCAGGATGCTAACAACGGGCCTGTCATTAACAGGCCCGTTGTTAGCATCAGCCCCATTCCCATTGAGCCCCATTGGGGCTCAAATGGGAATGTGGATGTACCGGGTCTGGGTTCCCTGAATGGGGAAATACCGGGCCCTCCAAGGTCGGAATGGCCCGGTATTTCCCCATTCAGGGAACCCGGGCCCCGGTATGGGGGTAGCCATGCCGCAAAAAATAACTGTAATGAGGCCCCTTTGTATTGCTATGGATAGTGATATGACACATGTATATGACTACACATATGCTTTAGTGATGTGTTATTTTACATCCTTGCTTCTGGCATTATGGTTTGCTGAAAGGCAGCGGTAGAATTGTAACAAAAATGTAGTGGAACTGTGATCGCATCAGTGGCCATATAGTGCAACATGTGTCAAGGCGTTGGGGCTGGGGAAGGTTGATAGTCATGTCTGTGGGACAATGGAAGAAGTATTCTTTGTGCTTCGAACCTTCAAGAAGCAACTGGTCACTTTGTTTGTCAAGCCAAGACCCCTCCCATAATTAAAGAGAGCATTTAAAGTTGAGAGTCTGAGTTGGTACCCCTGTAAGGCGCCAGTCTCTCAGTTGTTGTGTGGATTTGTATCTTATTGAGTAATCGTATCAGGGTCTTGTGGCTTTATTGCCCATTTAGCTGCATTATCTCAATAGCCCATATGTTGACACGTGTTTCGACCGTGCTTGGGTCTTTTTCAAAACTGGGCTAGTCGTGCCAACCACATCAGCTTTTACAACAAACATGTTATGTCATAAAGATACATGTAAACCATCATCCAATAAAAACCATGTCTTTCAGTTCGAACACTGATATAGTGCCTCCACTCGCTGATCTAAACTTTACTGAAACCCATGCCCAACGCCTACCTGAACAGATACCGCTTCAAAAGGGGCAGGAAAATAGAACATCTTCTGCTGTTGTGAACAGAATGGGGTAATTTATTCCGAAACCAGAGCCCAAGGGTGAACATCTTGCATCACTGATCTGTCCGAGTGCTAGGGATGAATAGCCTGTGGTCTTCCATAAACCAAAGGTTCCATCCTGTGATGTACTGTGTCATGCCATCCTTAAGGCAGGTCTGAGTTGCCACATGGATGCATTTAAAAATGATGCAGAGAATTATAAGCTGGTGTAAGGGAGGAAGGGTCTTTTGCCCCTCCCTATACATTCTGCATGAAAGGAATCTGTTTTCTCATCCCATGCGGGCAGACGTCCCCCTTATCTTTCCTCTGACGACGGCGGAAAGAAGCCATTGGATGACACATACAGACTCCATTTAATGCCACTCCAAACTCCATCTTTTTACTAGGCCGTGCAATGATTTCCAAAAGCCCTCTTTCCCATCGTCCAGCGCCACGCACAGCCAACCCCAAAAACCCCACCACCTCCTAACCTGTCTGCACGTCGCCAGCCCTTTTCTCACGGAAGCCCAGGTGCGAATTGTTGCAAACAGAAACAGTATTCTTTCTCTTCCTCTGAGCTCATTGCCCTGTGTCTGACCGGGGCGAATCTTGACTTGTGTACTCATCCGTCTCCACAAACCTGCTCCTTCGACCCCCACCTTTAGAAATTACTGCCTTTTGCCCCTCTGCTCTTCTTTCATGTATCTGTTTGAAAGACCCTTCCCTACGGACCACACTAAATTGGCCCCCCCATATACCTAATCCTGGGTGATCATATATTCTCCTTTAGACCAACACCCATCAATCTGTTCGTTTGAACCATGAGGCACCAGGGAGAATGGATCACAGATCAAACCCCCCCCCCCCCGATAAGTCACCTGGGAAAAGGGCCACTGTACCCCTGCCCCCATGAAGGCATGGGTTAGAATGTGTATGTTTGCCCACGATTTATAGGTGACCCCATCATTCTGGTACAAGTTTTAGCAGCATTACTCGTTGCATGCCAATAATTATTGTGTGGTTTAGATTAGTTAGAACAGTTACATCTTATGGACCCAGCCTGACCTTCACCCTGCGAAGATGAGCCCAGCTGACCCACTGCCCACAGACCGCCCCAGCCACAGCAACCAATCGAAGTCTGGCACTGTTTATTGTTACATACTGGGGCATAGGGGCCCACCAATGAACAATGTTATTTTTCACTGTATGTAATGACCTCAGTCATGATGCGTTTTTGCTTTATGATGTAATGTAATGTATTGTTTGGCAGAGCACTCTCAGAGCAGCAGAGTCCTCTGCGTGCATCTTTTACCTGATATAAACTTTGTTCAACTTGCAATCGATCTCCTGGCCTCATTCCCTACTGGGGTGTGTCCATTTATTCTGAGTTGGGATCTATGTTGGGGAATGACCACCTGTCATGACCACTATGAGAGGGCACAAGTTGTGCCACAGGCAGGCTCCCACCAGAACCCTGAGGGCCTTAAAACCACTGCAAAAGGGCTCCTGGAGCCAGCCCTGGCGTCTTTGGCACCAGGCTCATTTGTAGGAAAGAAGGGCTGTTCAAACTAGGTCCCATTTATGTACATGGGCCTTTAAATCCAACATGGAAGCACCCACACAGTCTAGTTCTAAGAACCAAGCCATGCGGTCTATTGTTTTGGGTGTGGCAGGCCTGGAACTACTTTCCCTGGTACTACTTTACCTGGGCTATATAAACCACACCCTGACTGCAGAACACGCTTCGAGTTATTCTGCAACCCGCAGCGTGACGCTCACCGTGTCCAGCTCCTGGTCTTCAGCATCTTCCTGTAATCCTACAAGAACAAGATTATTCTGCCTTACCTGTGAAAACACCATCCAGCACTCAGCATCTCAACTGGGCTGCAATCTATGGAAACCGAGAGAAGAAGAAACATCACTCACCTGTCAGTACTAGCTTAAGGACTTCCGGCGAACCGCTACCACAGCTGCTGTTCGAACATTGCGACCTGCAATAACGAGAAAGGGAAAAACAATATTAGAATGCGCGCTTCCAAAACATCGAATTCCAACAGTCTTACCTAAATTCCATTGCGCTACGCCACGCTTCCACCCGGAGCACCAGAGCAACATCTGCAAAGGAAAAGAGACTTATTCAGGTTCGCTTTCGATATTAAACAACCACACAGCGCTGTACATACCTTAACGGATTACGGGTGCCTGTTTTTCATCGCGCTCTCATCCACTCGCAGCACCACAGCGGCCTGTGAGGAGAAGAAGAAGAAAACACAGGTTAGCTTTATAAGACAATAAAGGCGCTGCGCTTCGCGCTTTCTCTTACCTAGAAAATGTGCCTCTCCATCCGGCACGCCAGCATCAAGACCTACGCACCTGAAAAGAAGGAGATAAAGACATTAACGAATTCCCACCATAAACAGAACAAAGACTTACAATTAACAAACCTACCTCCAGCAGATTCGGGGCCACAGCAGGCCTGGGCCCAAGGAAAGCATACTGCACCAGTGAAGCAACTCTGGCAACTCGCCAACAAACGTCAAGTGCCCCTGCACAAGAAACGCAGGACGGATAGCTCACCCTACAAATAACTAAGGTGAGAAAATAACCCAATATAAGCCATATCACCCAGACAGCACCAAAGAGGGAAGGCAGCCCTGTGGGTGTACAATCACTCCCTCGCCGACGGACTGCTAATGCTGTGACATCCAAGTGTGATCCGCAACCTGACCAGAAACCCCTATAGGAGAAAAGAGGCCTGCACTCCCCCCAAGCCTGAAAGCGATGACCAAGACCACATAACATACCTCCTGGTGGTGTTAAACCAGGTAGAGTGCAAGTGCAGCAAAACGCCAAAACAGCAACAGTGCCCAATGCCCCTGGAGACCACGTAAAGTGACAGAAACGTGAAGGAGCGCTGAAAGAAAGTCACAACACACAAACACAACGCAAGAGGTGAGGGCCCCCTTTCAAGGGGTGTGTGCCCACCTCATAGACACAAAAGGCCGGGGGGAAGAATTGGGGGGAAGAACTACATTGGGGGAAGAACTGAAGTCTAACTCCAAACACCAAAGGACAGGTGATCGGCACCCCTGTAGCATCGGGGCCCACCTGCTCTAGCGAGGCCTTGAGGCAGTGGTACGCACTATGCATCAACAATGACATTGAAGAAACTCCCCCTGAACCTCGGTTTATAGAGATGCACCAGGATTCGCAAAGGTCATGACAGGATAACAACCCTGTGGTACGAAAGAGTGAATTTGTTGACCTACTAAAGAAGCAGTGTGAGCCTCAGCAGTACTACAAGGAACCATAGGTGTGAGGCCAGCGAGAAGGGGCGTGTGCCCACCTACCATACGCAACCAGGTCCAAATACAACTCCCCCGAGACGACCAACTACACGACCCCCCAATTACGGATTGCCCGCACAACGACTGAGGGATCATCGCCAACCCTGAAAAGACACAAGCATTCAGACTCCCACCTCAATGGCCACTCGTTGTGTTTAAACTCAAATATCCCCAGCATCCTCCTGAGTGGCACCCACAACCGCAGAATACAGAAGGAAAACCTCAGAAGCTGAAACATCACCACGTATCTCAAAAAAGAGTATCGGTTTATGGAACACAGGAACAGACTCACAGAATTTGCATACTCAGGCAAGAAAAGCAATGGTGACCTCAACGACAAGACAACAATGGCTTCAGGGAGTCAAAACTCAATGGCCACCAAAGCGGACATAGCCTCACTACTGGACGAAATAAGAGGCATGAGGGCAGACATAGGCAGCAAAGTAGACAAGATCAATATTAGAATGGACAAAATGGAAGAGAGGCTTTAGCAAGTGGAACGCAAACGGTCATACCTCGACACCATGGAAACACAAATAGACGTCCTGCTAAGTGAATAGAACGACGGGAAGTAGACATGATCCTAAAAATAGATGATATTGAAAATCGAGAAAGGAGAAACAATCTGTTTTTTCCCAGAATTCCAGAAAAAGAGGGAGAGACAGAAGGAGACCTCAAAAATGTGATTCATCAGATCATGAAGCACCTCTTCGATGATGACGCAATCGATGTCACAAAGATTGAAAAACTCCACAGAGCCAGAGGACCGGCCGGAGGCCCAAGGTCGGTCTTGGTACACTTCCACAATTACCCCAACAGGCTCAGAATCCTCAAAGGCCAAACCAAAAGGAACAGTGATGCTAGACACAACACGCATCACCATATTCCAGGATCTGTCATCCCTTACTGTCGCGAAGAGACGACTGTGCCTGCCACTCACCAAATAGTTAAGAGAAAAAGGAATACGCTGCAGATGGGGTTAGCCATTCTCAATCACATTTGAATTAGAAGGACAGAAACGCAAGCTTGTAACAGAAACGGAGATCAACAACACCATACGGGAACTACTGGACGGTGGAGAACACAATCCTGAAAGTCAAACAAAAGAGCGGGAAGACACAAGATGGCGAGTAAAGGGACCAAATAGAAGGAGGATACCAGGATCGAGGAAATTCATGAAGCTCAACGCAACCTCACCTAACACATCATGAAGAACAAAGCGGACTTAAAAATGCACTGACCCTGGGAGAAGCTCACGTAGGTCAAACCAATAGAAAATTCATGGTGACAAGCAGAGAGATGTCCCACGCGTCACTGAATTACAAATCATTGAATGGCCTCGCAAGAGGCTCTCTGAATCAGTGACAATCTGGTAAAGCTGTAAAAAGTTGAAACATTTTGCAAAATGTTTGAACTGCTGCAGTTACCTAAGGTACAGTTAGAGAGGGACTACGGGGGGCACCCGATATAGTAGTGCAACATCTAGAGGTCTGGGACAACAACCCCATTCGTGGCTCGGACTCACCTGGCAAAGACGACTTGGAGAGACCGAGCGCCTCAGAAAGAGGGATGTATGGGAGAGAAAGGGGGGGGTCATACAGTAGGGGGAGGGAAGGGGGTGGAATCCCAAGGAAGATTTCACAAGCCAAATGGCTCAAGCAATGGCACCTATCACAACCAAGTACACTCCACACGAGGGACCAATTCAGCACATAGAGACAGATGGAAATCATAAGCACCATAGATGGCGACACTAAAGGGGACACACACAGGCGGCAGACTCTGAATATAAACATTAAATGTCAAAGGCCTAAACTCTGCCACCAAAAGATCCCCAGTTGCTAGGGAATTCAAGAGATCAGGAACTGATATCCTGTTCCTACGAAAGACCAGATATCAAAAAGGGGAAGAGCATAGAATACCAAGTGGCCTTATTGGGAATACATATTGGAGCTCTGTGATCTTAAAGAAAGCAGGGGTGGGCATCCTAATACGGAAAGGGATATGCATGGAGGTCACCAAAACATGGGAAGACACTAAAGGGACAGCATTACTGGTATCAGGCCAAATTCAAAACACAAAAATCACTTTTGCAACAATCTACGCACCTAACCAAGGACAGAAGAGATTTCTGCAGAGGACCACAGAGAAAATAATAGGGGAGGCACAAGGATACCTTATACTTGGAGGGGATTTCAATACATGGATGAATGTAACCTTGGATAGACAGACTAGGGATGATGTGAACCATGAACCTCAGAACAAAGGGGGAATAGAATTTAACACGACCATGTTTACATGTTTTAAGAGATCGTTGGAGGTCTCTTCACCCGCAGGAAAGGGGATTCACATTTTATTGTACTCCACACGGCACCCTCACAAGAATTAATTACCTATATATTTCAAGGGAACTGCTAGCGGTATTAAAGGATTCCCACATTCACCCGATTTCGTGGTCAGGCCACGACATGGTATCAATTGACATACTCTGGGATGGTCTATGCCCCAGGAACTCGAAATGGAGGTGCAATGACACGTTATGGAAGGACCCAATCTTTAGGGAGGAAATGGAAACTGAAATTAAACAATTCTTTATCGTTAACGATACAGGGGAGATGAAAAATGAAACAGTATGGGACGCAGCCAAGGCCACTTGGAGGGGTGTCCTAATAAGGGAAGGGGTTCGGAAGAAAAGAGAACGTACACTTATAGAAAAAAGATTTAGAAGTGAAATAGAAACAGTCCAAAGACTCGCACAGTCATCCCCCAGAGATAGGCAAAAACATCTCACAGAAGCTAGGGACCTCAGAGAGGACATGAGATTACTGGAGGAGGGAAAAATAATCCAGACCCTACAGTTTCTAAAACAAAAATTGTATGAAAAAGGGGGCAAGGCAGACTCCCTTTTGGCAACACGACTGTGCAAACAACGAGCTGAGAGATGGGTCAATGAAATAGAGGAATCAGACAGTAATATCACAGACACAGCAGAAGGTGTGCAAGAAACATTTGCATCCTTTTACAAAACCCTATCTCGCAGAGCAGGGACAGCACCTGCAGGAGCTATAGACAAATACCTCGGAGAATCTCACCTCCCCTCACTATCTAACACAGAGGCCGAAGTCCTTGAAGCACCAATTACAGGAGACGAAATAAAGAAAGCCATTGGGCGCCTCAAGTTGGGGAAAGCACCTGATGAAGATGGTTTCACCCCGGGTTTCTTCAAAATGTTTGCGTCGATCCTAACCCCCTTCCTAATGGCACTTTTCAATGATATTATCGAAACAGGAAAGGCACCTGGCTCATTCGCTCAGGCCCTCCATATAGTGTTACCCAAAGAAGGTAGAGACCCCAAATGCTGTGGCTCTTAATACCCAATATCACTCCTTAATATCGATGCCAAAATAAATGCCAAGGTCTTAGCAGCCAGATTGGAAAATCACTTGCCAAAACTGATACACTCTGACCAGGTGGGATTTTTACTGGGATGCCAAGGAGTGAACACAATGAGGAAAATTCTCCATTTGATACATGAAGCTCAAGGAATGTGGGGGGACCCTACCTTCCTATCGATAGACTCAGAAAAGGCATTTGATAGAGTAGCGTAGGAATTCTTAGATGGGGTGCTTTTAAAGGTTGGGCGGGGTCCAAGATTGCTACGGGGCATCAAAGGTTTATACTCATCCCTGAAGACATGCATAGCGGTCAATGGGGGTTACTTGCGATGGTTCAATCTAGGGACAGGGACCAGAGAGGGATGCCCACTGTCCTCACTGCTCTTAGTTCTCTCATTAGAGCCACTCACTCAAAAATGACGACAAGATCAGAGGGTGGAGGGAATCACGGTTGGAGGCAAGACATATAAATTACAGCTTTACGCCAATGACATGTTGTTGCACGTGACTAATCCACGAACATCGATCCCGGCAGCGATCAAGTTGATTGAGACATATGGTCAAATGGCAGGGCTCAAAATCAACCCTGGGAAGTCGGTCTTCCTCCCAATAGACAAAAATAGAGATGGAGAGGTGCGATGATTCTCACCCTTGGGCGTGAAAGTTGGTCTGGGGATATCACTTTACCTAGGTATTAAGGTCACAAGAGAACTCAAAGACTTATAGGGAGGCAAACTCCCCACCCTCTGTGATGACAGTAATAGAAAAAGGCCTGACACAACGGAACCAGCTCACTCTCTCCTGGATGGGGCGACTCAATATCATCAAAATGGTGATATTACCGAAAATCCTGTATTTGTTCCAGATGCTCCCCATACTAATACCTGATGATTACTTCGTAAAAACAAAGGCCTCGATATTGCGCTTTCTCTGGTAAGGCAAGGAACCCAGAGTCCCTTACGCACTGCTACACCTCAATAAAGTTAGTGGAGTGGTGGGCCTCCCAGATATATGCCTATACTTAGAAGCCACCCAACTGAGAATCCTGGTCCCTCACCTTAGACAGCGGAAAGACCTACAGTGGGTAGACCTAGACAATCGACATCTTCATCCTGCATGTGCAGAGCTGGTAGGAAGCAAGTAGGTTGTATAAAAAGAGAGGGGAGATATCAATGGTGGGAGCATGTTTACCTTTGGTGTGTGAGTACCTTAAGTACTATGTAGGATGTGGAGAAAATATGGTGTTACTATAGGTAGTTATAATTCCTACTCGATGTGCCTTATTGTGGTCCAGATGAGTGTTAATAGGGTGCGGCTACCGAGGTAAAGCAGGTGGTCAAAGTGGAGCTTGGTATCTAGATTAACTAGTACGTGACAATTGAGTAGAGTGTTCTCTATTACATAATCAACGGTGTGCTGGCAATGGGAGGCCTAATCTAGCAGAGGATATCAAGTAGTGTGACAGTACAGTCAATACTGATAAGATAAAATTAATACTGTTTATGCACTAGCGATGATGCTGTACAACACAGTTAGATAAAATTGATATTGGCAGGTAAAAAAATCACTTGGCATTTACAAGTAGGATATAAATGGTAGGAGCTGGCGATGTGCAGTCAGGCTAATACATATGGAGTAATACAGAGTGGAGGCAGGTGAGCATGGCAAGTTATTGTTTACCAACTGAATACTCAATACTCATACCCCTCACAGGGTGTTATCAGTCTGACTTCAAGCTCCTTAATGACATATATCAGGGTGTCCAGGCTTGGATGGGCACACATGAACTTTGTCTAACGATGAAAAAACGGAGCTACTACTCATTGGATCACGAAATCATCTAAATAAACTGCCAGAACAATTCTAAAACTTCCTCATTGACAACACTCCTATTAAAGTATCAAAGGAGGTCAAAACACTTGCTGCCCGATTCATGGAATTATTTGCGTGAATAATGCAGATTTGCGTGCCTTTCTGCCCGAAAATCCCCATACTTCAAACAGGGGTTTTCGGGCAGAAAGGCGCACACATCTTCGTTTTTCACGCAAATAATTCCATGAATCAGGCTTTGGTATCTACCTAAACACTACATTATCTCTTACTAAACAAATTAACTCCATAGCCTCCTCAGTCTCGTACACAGCTAAACTTATCAGAGCCTGCAGGCCCTTTCTCTGCCCCACCAGTTCTATCACTCTGGCCAGAGCTTTGATACTATCTAGACTGGATTACTGTAACTCCCTATACATTGGTACAAGCCACTCTAACCTGAACAAACTACCAGTACTTCAGAATAACACGCTAAGAGCTGTGCTTAATATCCCCAAAGCCAACCACATCTCTAGTACTAGACAAATGGTTCACTGGCTTTCAATCAAAACCAGAATAACTTTCAAAACACTCTCCCTAAAGCATAAATGTCTAGCCAACAAAGCCCCGAAATACTTAAACTGTAAATTCACCAACACCAAATCCACTAGACCTACCGGAACCGCACAAGCTAACCAAATTCAGGTACCTAGGTACAACATAGAAAGAGCTGGGGGCAAGAGCTTCCCAGTGCCAGCATCCAAACAGTGGAAATCACTACAACCTGACATCAGATCTGACACCCCTTACTGGACCTTCAGGAACAAACTAAAATCCTGGCTTTTCACCCAGGAATAAGTTCATCAGTCTAATACCAGACTAGACCTCTCTAATTCCCAGTGAACTGCAATTATTGTATAACATTCTATAAACTCTCATACAGCTATATATTTAAAGATCATAACACTTTAAATTAACAACCATGTATAAATGTAAATATTTCATGTGTAATTATGTTTAACACTAATTATTATTGTACCTGCTTCAATTGACAGTTACTGTAACTACCTGTATTGCAATGATAACTTGTAAAATGTGCACCCAGATAGCCTTGGGTTAGGAAAGCAATATAAACAAATAAATAAAGAAAGAGATATGTTTTAGGCATGTTTTTAATTGAGCAGTCGACACACATCCCTTGAGATCGGATGGTAACGGGTTTCAAAGACCTGGTGCTCAAGCAATGAAGCTTGAGCTACCAATCATTTTTAGAAGAACTCAAGGTCGATAGAGTGAGATCTTTATTGGAACGTAGAGTCCACCTAAAAGGAACCCTCGAGACTCATGACGAAAGATATGCAGGAGCTTCACCTGCCAAGCATTTAAACACCAAGATGGTGCCTTTGAACCGAATTCTTTGAATGACCGAGAGTCAGTGCAGTTTTCTATGAGACTCGGACACCTGGGACTGACGACCAATTCCACAAACACCGCGTACTGCTCCATTTTGGATCACTTGTAGACTTTTCATATTTGCTAGGGAGGCTAAAACAAGCAAACTGTTGCAATAATCCAGTTTTGTATTAATGATAGGTGCCGCAATCATGGCCCTATTGGACCCCGATAAATAAGGATGAATCAGCCAGAGCAGATGAACAAAATAAGAGCAGGAAGACTTAAGGTAAGAAACATATTTCTTAAAAGATAGATGAAAGTTGAAGAAAAACCCAGACTGTTTTGATGGAATCAGAGACCTTAATGGTATTGCCGGTGATAATGAAGCTATTGTATGATACCTCAAGTTGATTTAGATATTGTGGGGTGCCCACAATGAGCAGCTCGGTTTTCTTATTGTTTAAAGCCAGGGAGTTCATGGCCATCCAAGACTGCATTGTTTTAAACACTTCATTGACCCTGTCTGAATCTTTACTGTAGTTATCAGATAATGCTAACACAATCTGAGTATCGTCTGCATAATTTGCGAATTGTACACTCATAGAGGATAGCAGATCGCACAAAGGCCTGATGAACACACTAAACAGTAATGTAACACCACACAGAAGGGAGGCCATTTGAGATTGCGCACTACCCTTGGTCACAGATGCAGTTCTAGGGCCAAGAAATTATCTGAACCAGCTGGCAGCAGAGGTAGTACATCCACCAACCTTAACCAATCTATCTGCCAGGAGAGCATGATCGACCAAATTGAAAGCGGCCGACAAGTCCAATAGTAATAGCAATGCCAGACCAACCCTATCAATTATTTCAGCTAAATTGGATTTGAGATCCAATAGTGCAGTCTCGGTCCTGTGATTCACACTGAACCCAGACTGTCCAGGGGCAGGCATATTGCTTTTTTCCACAAAAACGTTATATTGAACATACGCCACTTTATCAAGTACTTTCGGAACAAAAGGGACATTTGTGATGGTCGGGAATGCAAAGATGCAAGCTAGATTTTCAGATGATTTAGGAAAGTGAAAGATTAGGCTGCTTCTAATTGAGGCCCTGGGTTTGCCTCCTAGAGGTCAAAGGCGTAGCAGATTGAAACCTTAAATCTCAGTGGACTTTCCCATCAATCCTAGAGATCTGTGTTTGACCTTATGTTCAAATCCTGGAAAGATAGAGAGAGATAGAAAGAGAGTGAGAGTGAGAGTGAGTGAGAGAGAGAGAGAGAGATGAACATGTAGCCTACAAACCAGCTATTACCTAAAATTCTAGTTTCATCACTCTACCAAATCTTAACTGAATCTCAGGGGAAAAACAAACTAGCAGGGTTATAGAAGTGGAATACAGGCCAAAGAACTGATGATGAAACGTGGGTGGCAGTCTGGGCCAGAGCAAATAATGGCCCTCATTACGACCCTGGCGGAAATCGAAAAACGATGGCGGAAATGTAATACCGCCATCGAATACCGCTCGGTGCGATTATGACCCGTCACCGTAAAGTACGATGCCATTAGCGACACCGTAGTGAACGCCAACGCTAACTGCACCAAGTACGCGCACGTGGGCCATGCAAAACCGTAATTACCACCATGGCGCAACGGTACGCGAATGCTGACCCTAGCGGACATTTACTTAACGCCATCAAGCATGGCGGAAAGTACCATTCCGCCATGGTGAGAATTACGGCATCGTGAACCAACCGTAAATGGCCCTACTGAGTGCCTGTACACCACTCCCTGCCCACATTGCACAACTCCTCGTAGGTGCAATGAAGTTACACAATGCAACCAGTGAAATGTACAAGTCACCCATGCATGCCAACGAACAAATGAATGTAGGGGCTCCAAGTGCCTTGTGAGTGGCCATCCATATTTGGCATGTCACCATTGCCGTACTGATGCAGCACAGGCACGTGAAGGTTCAAGTACAGCAATATGAACTGAAATATGAGACAAAACAACAACAGGCCCCCATCGCTTGACACCAGTGTAAGGCAACATTCAAAGCAGTATCCTGAGGGAGACTGCACCAGCCCTGTACTCTTGCCAGTAAACAAACCAACCATCAGCATAAGCATGTACCACACAAGTTGGCAGAGTGACTGAGCAGCCAGGCTCATCTCAAGAGGGGCCAATGGGAGCTGCAGGGCACAGATGGCACGAATACAGAAGCTATTCCAATGGACATGACCTCAGTCTCCCTCCAAGAAACGCACGCAAACACAGGCACCTGTGACCAGCCATTTTCTGATAATCACATCATTCCACCAATCCACCTGGCTGACCTGCATCTGTTACACAAAAGCCAATCCCCCGCCCCTGAGCATGACATCATTAAAACAGTCATAATGGCAGCCCCTATCCCTGACCTTACTGGGCTTCGTAGGCAAACGCGGCCAGTACAGTACCACGCAACTATACTCAGAAGCCGGAACCCAATGCAGATCTTCTCACAATACATCGCTCCACAAATAGGAATATGCTACATTACTTGCAAAGAATAACGCTACACGGTTAATATCAGAATAAAATTTTAATGCACATCAAATTCACCAAGCCCATACAGCTATTAGGTCATAAACTCCAAAATATTTTTCATTACTGTGGGCTGCATCCGCAATAAATGACCAGCTTCTTCTTGTGTGACGCCCTGTTCCTTCATGGTACACAGGGGCTACATTCACGTTCAAAAAGGCAACATGGAAGCGCCTAGAACCGCAGGGCCGTCCCATTAGGTAGGCACTAGTCCAGCTGAAAGGTTGATATGTTGCTCCTAGCCACTAGCACTGCGTAAGGGCATGTGGCCCATTGGCGATCGTCCCATAAGATCGTAATGGTGCTCCACTGATTAACTCGAAGCAGCAGGTGTCGGGAGTAAAAGCCATCTGCAGGAGTGGCATACAGATGGCAGCGGCAAAAGGGGAGGAGATACCTGTCACCCAAATGAAATGAAAAAGAATAGTATGGGCATCAGAACTTCATTTGTATTACTCACTTCAATGATCACACTAAATCTACAGCCATATGCATGCTAGCCCACTCAAAAGGATTATTTCCACCCAAAAATCACTTGCGAATCATAACTATATACATCGAGGTGAAAACACTATTACAAGCGAGTGTTTGTGTGCATGCGTCTGTTAAAACAGAATCCATTAGATGGGATTAGTAACGTGCATAGACACAAGTGTTTGAAGGCGCGTCGAGACAGGGAGGGTTCAACAAGGGCAGATAGACGATGGTCCCACTATGGCAGCTCTGCATCACATAGCGCAGGGGAAGGGGATAGATACCAAAAAGCCATGTACATGGCAAACTCTCAATTAAATCATCTGTCCATGCATCCATACATCATTCCCTCATCCCGGTATAAAAACGCCTGATTATTTACTCACATAACATTTGAAATTTCCATTGAGTCTGTGCGTAATGCAGTCTGCAAAATCCACTGTGCTCCAGCCCGGAATTCTAGTGTTGTGAAGTAACATGTATTTGGGAACGTCCTGCCTTATCGTCCACTACGCATCCCATACTATTCATATCAATCATTGCATTCTCGCCATGGCCCCTGTCCCAAGGACATTAAACAATAGAACGTTATATTTGCAGTCAGACCTGTGGGCGTCTCCTCGCCGCTAGCTGAAAACCGAAAGCGCTGTCCTTCGAATTCCTCATTTGCAACATCACGTCGAAAAGGCATCTGTGACCGCTTGAAATCACAAATTCATCCATGTAGTGCGGCAGTGTGTGAAAATGGCAACTGGCTTCACTCACAAATGGGACGCCCCGCCCGTCGGTGAACCTCGGTACAGTGCTGCATGAGGGTCCACCGTTAATCGAGTACTACATTCCACTGACCCTTCACAAGTTTGTTTGCGACTGCAAAGATAGTATGTGAAACAATGGGACCATAGCAGAATGAACATATAAACCAATATTTCACTGCCATCGGGATTAAATACATGATTGTAATAGCAAGATGCCATGCGTCACATTGCAGCGTTGTGTGCGGGACGTGCCCGCCCAAAGGGGATTGCAGCTGGCACAGGTGGAATGAATCACCACAGGTGGAGGCTATACAGCCTGAAAACACATAAATTGCACACCCAACCCCCTCCCACAACCACACCCACTCCAAAATGCTACCGGCAGGACTAGCGATGTTGGCCCAGGGGGACCTGATAGCACTGCAAGTACTACAACTTCAAGAAGAAGACGAACACCAACTACTACAACAACCGGCCGCACAGAGGAGACGCAGGAGGAGGAGGAGGGCAAGGCACGGCCAGCAAGGCCCACCAGCACAGCCACTACCACCACGCAGGCAGCCCGCAATCCCACGCCTCCGAGCTCATCCGTTCAACCTCACTGCTGAGCAGATCCACACCCTCTACCGTTTGGACCGGGACACCATAACCGCCATTGTGAACATGACACACGCTGACCTTGTCAGCATGATAGATAGCCCAACCGCCATCCCACCCCTACTGAAGGTGGTGTCTGTACTCCACTTCCTGGCCACAGGCACCTACCAGCACACAGTCAGACAGTTGCATGGCATTTTACAGCCACTGTTGTCATGGACACTATTGCAAGTGCTCGATGCCCTCCTGAAGCACGCAGACGACTACATCTCTTTACCACGCTCGGAGCAGGAGATTACAAACACAAAAGTGGGATTCCATGCACTTGCCGGCATACCGGGTTGCATTGGTGCCATCGACTGCACCCATGTGGAATTGGTTGTCCCACATGCCATGGAGGTCCAGTACCGCAACCGGAAACAATATCATTCTCTTAATGTACAAATGGTGTGTGACTCCAACAGGATCTTTACACATTGTTGTGCCCGATTTCCTGGATCAACCCATGATTCTATGGTCTTGAGGAACTCTACAATACCACGCTACATGGAGCGACATGCAGGGAACAGATCCTGGCCACTCGGTGAGTCTCATTTCATGCATGATAATGTGGGGTATGTGATGCGGCAATGACCTGGCAGGAAGGGGGGGGGGATGCGTACGTAGCAATGTCATTCCACAAACATCCTTTATTGTCCACATACAGGTGATGCCGGGTATCCACTGAAGAGATGGCTCCTTACACCACTCCGGAACCCACAGAACCAGCATGAGGAGGACTACAACCATGCCCACTCACGTACCCGTGTAGTCATAGAACAGGCATTCGGCCTACTGAAGGCTCGTTTCCGCTGCCTCAGCAGGTCTGGCGGGGCACTCCTGTACCGCCATGAGAAGGTTGCAAAGATGGTCATGGCATGTGTCATGCTACATAACATGTGCGTACGTAGAAATGTGCCCATGCCCCCTGACGCAGAACTGCAAGCACCTGAAGATGGTCATGATGAGGGTGGGGATGTGGCAGCACCTCAAGGAGTCCGCGAGGCACAGGAGGCCCGTGAAATTCGTCAGAATATCATAGATTCATGCTTCTAGCACTCACGCCTGGTGGCTGATACATGGACACGGGACTTGTGGCACTGTGTGTGTCTGGAACATGCACAATGTGGACTGTACGCCTATAAAGGCCTCGTACACAAAGATCAATGTCCACACATCTCATTGGATGATTATGAAATGTTTATAGCATATGTGAAATTATATTACACACCCCATCGACCCGCCACCCAAGAAAGCCCAACACCCCCCCTCCACCCTCCTACCTCCCCCCCGAACACCAGTGTCCAAAGATGCTCATTGTTAGTGGGCAGACGCTATTGCAAGCCCCCTCTCCGGGTATCAGGGGCACCCCTGCCTGTGGAGCGCAGGTTCCTCCCAGATCTACGCTGGGGGCTGCCCTGGACGGAACTTGCAACGGATGATGTCTCTGCCTGCTCACGTCCATGCATGTCCCTAAGAGTTTGTGAGAGCTCAGTGAGCACACGGCGCACAGCGGCAAGTTCACCACATACGTCTTTGGACGTCGCATGCAGTTCCCCCCTCAGGCTCTCGGTGCTTCTTTCCATTTGTACCCTTAGTGTCTCTGTACTTCTCTCCATTTGTACCCTTAGTGTCTCTGTACTTCTCTCCATTTGTGCCCTAAGTGTCTCAGTAGATGTTTCTATGGCTGCCTTAGTACCCCCACATTCATCGGCATGCTCCTTGAGGAGCGTGGCCAGTTGCTGCTGTTGCACGATCACCTGGTCGAGGGACTGTTGCCTCTGCTGGGCCATGCCCATTTGCGGTGGTGTCACAGAGGGGCTGATCACCTCATGTTGCCTTGCCACAGGGCTTGTGGGGGATGGCCAGTCGTCGTCTTGTGGGTGCCCCTGCGTGGTATCCTCATGGTGTACGGGATGAAACAAACAGGGGGATTGAGACAGGTCATGGATGGGTCCTACATCGACAGCACCGTTTTCTGTGTCGGAGCATGCTGGCATTAATGCAGTGTCACCTATGGTGCTGCTGCCACCAGAAGCAGTGCCTTCTGTGGCATCCATTGGGGGGACCTGTGGTGCTGCTGTTGTGGGCATTCTGGCTGCTGGGGTGCCTGTTGAAGTCCCCTCCTGTGTGCTGCCACTTGATTTGTGCTGCTGCCGTGTCTTGATCCGTGCAGCTGAGGTGGAGGGTCTTTGGCCGTTGGTCTTGGCCCTCTTTGCAGGTGTGCTGGTAGGGGTGTCCTGAAGCTCGTCGTTTGAATCGGACCCTGTGGTGGAGTAAAGGAGGGCGAGCGTTATTTATGGGTCTGTGGAAATTGGAATGGCAATGTATCACATGCATTGGGGTGGTACCTGAGGGTGATTTGGGTCAGGGCCTTGGAGGTGGTTTCATTTTTGTGTGGATTGAGGATGCAGTTGTTTTGCAGCCTGCAGTTAGGGTGTGCATGCTGCACGTGTAGAGGGTGTTTTTAGGATTTTTAATTGTTTATGTATTTAATGTGACTTTTAAAGTGCGCTATCAGGCCAATGTATGTGGACGTTCTCCTGGACATGTGTTTCTGTTGCACTATGTGGACACATGGTACTTCACATGATTGGACATTGTGGATTTAGCATTGTTTTATTTGGCCCACCTACCTGATTCTTCGGATGTCTGCACTCCTTTCTCCATCCCTCCGACTCCCTCTATACTCTCCATTCCAATGGTGGAGGCACAGATTTCTTCCCAGGGGGTCAACTTGATGGGTGATTCCGATCCTCCCCCGGTAGCTGTGGCAATGTTACGGTTGGCTGATAGTATGCTCCGTACGCGTATCCGCAAGTCGTCCCATCGCTTTCTGCATTGCTGTGGGTTGCGGGGTGCGCTCCCCACCGCACTTACCCGCTGTGCCACCAGGGCCCATGTGGCCTTCTTGTTCGCAAGTGCCGTCCTGGTCATTTGCGTCGAGAAGACGACGGCAGCATTCTCCTGGAGGGTCTCTGTGAGCACGGTGAGTTCCTCATGGGAGAAGTGGACCTGCCGCTTGCGGTCGCACGCTTTTTTAGCAACTTTTCCCATTTTGATTGTTTTAACTAGGGTGGCTAACGGGTTGGGATGTGTCTCAGGGTCGGATTTTTGAAGGTTGTGTTGGGATTCTGATTTTATAGGTGTACGGCGTGCTGTTTCCCGTTCCGGCCCCATGTTTTTACTTCCGTTTCCGTATATTTACGGTCACCGTATTTTGCGATTACCGCTCATTACGATGACCGCTATGATGGGTGGCGGAATTGCACCTAGGGCGCCGTACGACGGCGGTGAGGGGCGTTTTGGGGACATTTCCGCCATCGCGGACTTTGCACTTCCGCCATGGCGTAATGCTCGTGCCCGATGGGTCAGAATTAGCCGCACTTTACTCCATCGTGCAATGGCGGAAACGCTATTTACGCTATGGCGGTCAGGTCAGTTACTTTCCGCCAGGGTCGTAATGAGGGCCAATGTCTCAAGGTGCATACATCATACTGGATTACAATGTAAACTATTTTAGATAATACTTTGCTTCGTTGGATATGATTTGTCATTATTGTCTTTAGTTCCAAGGTCTGAGAAAGGAAACCAAATATTGCTTAAGTGTCTATGTCAGTTTCTGCTCAGACATCCTATTCCATGCCCCTGGGGCTAGTAAAAGGTTTTGTGGATGCCTACACAGAAACCCCATCACAATAGAGTGTACAACCATAAAACCACAGGTCAGCAACTATTCCCTTTGCACAACCCCATAGAGAATGTCTCAGAAAGATGCTAAGACTACTAAAAGGCACAGGACAACGGATCTCTTCAGGCAGAAACGAAGAATCCTGTGATTTCAACAATCCTCAATACTAGTCAGCCCAGTACAACTAAGCTCCCAGATGACCCCTGGGACGACTTACCGCAGACCTTCCCAAGGATGTCTGGACATCCCTCAAACTTCAGAGTTCCTTGACCTGATCCCTGGAACCCTCAAATCATGACACCGACAATTATTTAGGAACCAGTAATGGCAGTCATTATATGTTATGGCTCAATGTATTACATGGAGAAGTTGCAGCATGTCCTTAATTTCCATCCCAAATGTTCCCTAATTGTGGCTTTGGAATTTTAAAAAATTATATTTCATTAATTCATTCATTAATTTTGTCATTTGTTATAGCGCCTTTCACCATCATTATAGTCCCAACGCGCTTTTGGTAGAACTCCCTCAGAGGGACTGCGGGCCAGAAATTTGGGAGGTACTATTATGCATGTGTGCATTTCAGTCATCATTAAAAGGTATGCGAGGGTGGCCAAGACCGTCCTAGTCACCCATGTCTAAATGTGGTGTGTATGGGCGCAGAGGATGTATACTATGGACTAAAGGGGGGATTGTTTAAAGAGATAAAAAGTTATGTGTGAAGCTACAGTTCGAATTTCTGTCATTAAAATGTACTTCATTCTTATGGCAGAGGTGATGTGTAATAGTGTCAGGTGAGGACAAAGGCAGAGAATATGACAAGGGAAATGTGCACAAAATCAGACAGTGAATAGCTTGGAGTCAAACAACATGCACACAGGAACCAAGACTCATGTATACTAAAACCAAGGAGTGCAAATAGAGTGTGACAACAATACAAATATATGAAAAGGGATGTGGGGTAAGCACTTAGAAGCTCCTTATGACTGCAAGGAAAGTCGGCAAGCTCCTTACCCACAATTGCTGTTACAGGTACTGACAGCGCTAAGCCCACGTAGAGGGCAAGCAACGACAGGATCTGTGAGCTAACACTCTTGATGGTATTGAATAAGGGAACTTAAAAACAGTACTCACGAGAACGAGAAATACCACTTGAATGTCAGCAAGCCCACGAATCCCGTTGATCAAACAGGGACCCAGAAAGGCTATAACAGTAATGGGAGGATAACTAAATACATAAGACTCAAGACAAGGGGCAAGTAGGAATAGTGATTACAGAATGGTGAGGAAAACATAGGCATTCACAAAGGAGCTAGCTACAACAGCACACCACACCTAATAATCAATGGGAAATAAATGCAGAAGTGCAAGGGAAAACATGGAATGGATTCCAAGAGAAAGTAAGAGCAGGGAAAACGAAATTACAAAGGCAAACTTCCCCCACCAATACAAGGAAAAAGGCAGGAAGCAAAATCTATAAAGAGGAAAGACTAAAGCATCGAGGTTTACAGCCGCAAAGGACAAAGTCAAAGAAATATAGAACACAGGCAAACTGGGATGCACCAAAAGGGAAAGCACTGAGAAATGTTGCCTGCAAACAGAGGAAGACAGAAAGGGATCTAGGAAGAAAAAATCAATTAAGAACATAAATCCGAAATCTAGGGATAAGGAACAAGAAATAGAAACTTGGAACTAGGCACAAAGCTAAGAATCAGGAACAAGGGACCAGTCACAAACAGGAACACTGCAACAATGACCAGTGCTGGGCTGAAGCAAACTGAGGCTTTTAAAGCTGCTTAACGAGCACACGCCTCAGGTGTGCTGCTTGCTGCACCTACAGCCACAGGTGTTTCCTATCCTCCACCCAGCCTTGTCCTGCAAGGGTGGAGATGAAGCTGTGGGCCAGGCATTCTGTGAAGCATAGTCATTTGATTAAAACAGCATGCTGGCTGCCAAAAACCTGAAATGGATCCGGAAGGGAAGTAGCTTGGAAAATAAGGATTTAGCGCTCCCAATTCATCACAGCACTATATCATAAGGTTCAGAAGGAAAGTCCAGTAGGGAATAAACCCCAGATCATGCCCCAAGTGGTGGGAACGGGAGCGAATCATGACAGTATACCCCCTCCCACGGCCATCTTCTGGTGCCCCGCCACCCACACGAGGCATCTTCTTTCCATGATAGGAGTGTTTTTTCTTTCGAGGCGGGACTGATGGAAATGGTGGCCTGTGGGCAAAGGCAGATGGACTGGAATGCATAGAAACGGGTTGCAGTCTAGAAGAGTCATAGGCAGGCTTCTGGTGAGGAAAATATTCATGGGTCGAAGAAAAGCATGAAGGACTTGCAAGATCTGAAGCAGAGTTGGAAGGCCCAGGAAACTCAGTCACTGGGAGCGGGCACTTATAAGTCCTTGAGGGGGAAGGCAGGCTAGTGCAATATGCATTAGACAATGGTAGATGCTCTGTTAGCCTTTCTGCTGAGAGCGGACATGTGGGAGGTGAGGAAATTGCAGGCATGCTGGCAAAAGTCTCAAACTCTGATGCTGTATATTCAGGAGGCTCTGATGCTAAAGTCAAGCAGTTGGGAGAATCGTCTTGTGTAAAAGGCAGGCATTCTGGTGATCCCCCTGAAACATAAGAAGGGCAGGCTGGACGTTCATCGGCAGTAAATGGTTGGGATTCAAGAGGAATCTCTGGAGCAGAAGAAATGCAGCAGAATCTGATGGTGTAGACAGGTACACCTCTGATATTGGCAGCGAGGCTAAGCAGGATACAGGTTTCTCATGAACTGAAGGCAGACAAGCGGTAGGCTCTGGGACTGAAGACATGCACTTAAGATGGACTGCCAGAGGCTCTATGGCTGAAGAGTGATATGCTGGATGTGTCGCTGTAGCTGAAGCCAGGCATGCCAGAGAAAATTTTGAGGCTGAAGACATGCAAGCTGGAGCCATCTCGGTAGCTGAAGACAAACATGTCAAGGTCTTTGGGACTGACCACGTGCATGGTGGAGGCTCTTGAGTAAATGGCAAACATGGCAGTGGTTCATTGATTGAAGACATGTGTGCCAAAGATGACGTCAGAGCTGTGAACTGGATCATAGAAGAGTCAATGGTTGTAGGAGGAGAGACTGAAGTCTCAGAAGTCGACAGACACATTTGTGGCTCAGGAATGGAAGGCACCTTTAGGGCAGTAGACTCCTTGACACTAGTTACCAAAGACTGAGCTGTACCCTTACAGTCCCTTTCCTTAGTGGATGACACAGAGTCTCTTTCTTTGTAGAAGTCACAATCAACCAGAGGAATCACCATAGTAAAGGCTTTGTTAATCAATTGTCCATTCATCTGTCTTAGCTTCTGAATGTGGCAGATTAACAATCAACAGTTCAGGAATCGGCTGCCGGGTTTTTGGTTCTGTATACTGTGGAATGAGTCCATCAGAACATGAAATCTGTACTGTCTCTGATTGTTCGTTGTGACCAAAATTTGGCAGATGGAAGAGTCAACACAGAGGTAGCATCGTTTTCCACATCAGCTTGAACATCTATTTCAGTCTCAGCAGCTGGATCAAGAGCAGAACCTAAGCCTACTGTAGTGACTGATTCTGTGTATGCCATCATTGTGGATTGTGTTTGGAAATCAGAAGCTTGCATGTGTGCAAGCTAAGGGTTATGACGAGCTGCTACACTGGAAATCGTAGGTAAATGAGTGGCTTGTAAATCTTCAGCTAACCGCAATCCCTGACAAACAGCAGGACAATTGTCAGAACCTGTTTCCTGATTAAGCGCTGTGCTAGAAGAAAGATTTTCACTCCCAATAGATCTTACATGCTGACAGGTATCATGGTTTACTAAACTCTCTGCACTCAGGGACTGAACAGTATTCACTTCATTAACATCAACGGATAAAGTCTGAGGTGTATTCATTAAAGACTGTAAGGTTTTATTCTCCTCTTGTAAAGAAATTAATTCTTGTTTTAACTCCTCAAGCTTAGCTTTTAGGATGCCCTGCATTAAATGTTCACCACTATCAGTAGGCCTAGTGGGAGGCATGGTGGCATCAGGGCTGGATCCTGCACTAGCAATCTGGATGTGCACGGATTGTACATTGTCATTTACTGCTTGCAGGTTCTGTGATTTATACTTTCTCTTACCAACTTGGTCTGTGTTTCCTTTAAGCAAACTATTGACACCAGACCTCTTGGCATTAGGGACTACAGTATGTACTTGTGCAGAGGAGTATGCTATAGACTGAGGGGAGAAAACAGAAGTAATGCAAGGAACCCCTCCATTCTTTATGTTTGTATCATGAAACTGTTCAACCTGAGGTGAAGTACAACTGGAATCATGGGGTTCAACAACAGAGGTACTCTTGTGTAATAAGTCTAACAGTGTGTTGTTTTCTGCTGCTAAGGCTTGTACTGACATAGACTCTGGATCAGAATAAAAGACAGAACTAGGATCAGGCATGTAAGATGGGCCATCCTGTAGGAAAAATACTCTGCACGTAAATGCCCATTCGTGACAAGGAGTTCATTTATGTCAGGACTAGTGATTTGATTGTCACAGGTAAATGTAGGGGAATCTTTCTGTACAAACTTGTTAGAGGCCTTGCTGCCTTTCTTTCTTAAACTTGTCATATACAATGGGAATAGTCGGCTGGTCATTTTGTCAGGTGAGGACAAAGGCAAAGAACATGGCAAGGGAAATTTACACAAAATCATACAGTGAATAGCTTTGAGTCAAACAACATGCACACAGGAACCAAGACTCATGTATACTAAAACCCAGGAGTGCAATAGAGTGTGACAACAATACAAATATATGGAAAGGGATGTGGGGTAAGCACTTAGAAGCTCCTTATGACTGCAAGGAAAGTCGGCAAGCTTCTTACCCACAATTGCTGTTACAGGTACTGACAGTGCTAAGCCCACGTAGAGGGCAAGCAACGACAGGATCTGTGAGCTAACACTCTTGATGGTATTGAATAAGGGAACTTAAAAACAGTACTCACAAGGACGAGAAATACCACTTGAATGTCAGCAAGCCCAAGAACCCTGTTGATGAAACAGGGACCCAGAAAGGCCATAACAGCAATGGGAGGATAACTAAATACATAAGACTCAAGACAAGGGGCAAGTAGGAATAGTGATTACAGAATAGTGAGGAAAACATAGGCATTCATACAGGAGCTAGCTATAACAGCACACCACACCTAATAATCAATGGGAAATAAATGCAGAAGTGCAAGGGAAAACATGGAATGGATTCCAAGAGAAAGTAAATGAACAGGAGCAGGGAAAAGAAAATTACAAAGGCAAACTTCCCCCACACATCCAAGGAAAAAGGCAGGAAGCTCAATCTATAAAGAGGAAAGACTAAAGCATCAAGGTTTACAGCAGCAAAGGACAAAGTCAAAGAAATATAGAACACAGGCAAACTGGGCTGCACCAAAAGGGAAAGCACTGAGAAATGCTGCCTGCAAACAGAGGAAGACAGAAAGGGAATCTAGGAAGCAGAAATCAATTAAGCACATAAATTCGAAAACCAGGGCTAAGGAACAAGAAATAGAAACTTGGAACTAGGGACAAAGCTAAGAACCAGGAACAAGGTACCAGACACAAACAGGAACACTGCATTAATGACCAGCGCTGGCCTAATGCAAACTGAGGCTTTTAAAGCTGCTTAACGAGCACACGCCTCAGGTGTGCTGCTTGCTGCACTTGCAGCCACAGGTGTTGCCTATCCTCCACCCAACCTTGTCCTGCAAGGGTGGAGATTAAGCTGTGGGCCAGGCATTTTGGGAAGCATAGTCATTTGATTAAAGCAGCATGCTGGCTGCCAAAAACCTGGAATGGATCCGGAAGGGAAGTAGCTTGGAAAATAAGGATTTAGCGCTCCCAATACATTACAGCACTATAGCATAAGGTTCGAAATGAAAGTCCAGTAGGGAATAAACCCCAAATCATGCCCCCAAGTGGTGGGAACGGGAGCAAACGGAGCGAATCGTGACAAATAGTGTTTGTGTTATATGTGAGTGCAGGGTGTATGGAAGTGAGCCTGTGCCTTCCGCTAAATTGAGACTGTGCGGTGTGTGAGAGGAGAAAAGTGTTAGCTGTACAAACAACAATGTCTACTTCCTGTGTTCCATCTATGTAGAAAGAGAAGTGCTACATTTTACAGACGATTGAAGTGCTCAATGAATGCAGAATACCTTACACAATTAGGCTAAATGCGAGGTTTGGCTAGCTAACACAAATGAGCTAAAAACAAAGTAAGACTACCTTACACATTTACTGATCAAAACTCACCTAGTGGACTAGCACTAAAGGAAATGGCCGACCTCTGGGACTCTGGATTTTTCAATGTTACTTTGCAGGTCATTGGGTTGTAAAAGCATGTTTGGAGTTGGAAGTCTTGCTGTGCTGGTGCTGCTCACAAGATGCAGCCCTGGCGAGGGCTCCACTACTGAACAATGGTCTCTTTTACATAGGACAATGGGGACTCCAGAATACTAGGCATGTCATATTCAGAAGGTTATTATGATGAAATCATTAGCAGACACAACAGTCTTTTTTTTATTTGCATGTTTATTAATTTTATAAATAATAAACATAAAACCATAAACATTACAAAAATTGAAAATTACAACTAGGTTCATAACATTCAGGTTACTCCAAACCTAAAAAAGGAAATATTACAGAATCAGTTAGGAACAACAATTTGACAATCATATCACAAATCTAAAAATCTGCTCCAGATTTGATCAAATAAATTCATTTTCTTATCTCTGTAAAGGATTATCTTCTCAAATCTTGACACTTATTTTAGATCATCCATCCATTCTGAAATCGTTGACCTTTCCTCACTTTTCCACTTCCTCAAGATGATTTTATTGCCGGACTTTGCTGTCCTGCTCCTCTGTGGGAAAGAGAGATCTTCCACCATGTCATCTTCTCCCAGAATTACAGTTGTATAATCATAATCTTCGTGCACCAGCAAAATCTCATTCATCTTCCTAGTGACCCCTCTCCAGAAAGATCTTAATTCATAACAGTCCCAAATCATATGTTCAAAAGTTCCACTAGCATGCTTAGACCTCACACAGGCATCTGAATCAACTAAACCTCTTGCATGTAGTTTTTGTGGCATCCAAAAAACTCTGTTTAAGATTTTGATTTGGTGACTCCTTTCCCCCAGATTCAAAGAGGTTGAATCCACATTCTTGTAGAGATTCCTCCATCTGCCCTCAGACATCTCCGATCCAATTATCTCTGACCATTTTTACAGTAAGTCCTTATTTGGCTCTTTATACTGGTCTAGATTGTTGTACACCTTTGAAGCCATACCACCTTCAGATTTATAGTCTCTCAGCCAGACCTGCCAACCCCTGCCTTCATTCGGAATCTTGTTCACTAGAGCTTTATTCAGCTTCCTATATTCCCCCATTGTGCAATCTTTGAGAACTTTAACTAGAGTCAATCCTTTAAAACTGATCCATTTTCCTCATTCAACAAGATCCTCTAGCCACTGTACACCTCCCAGCAACCAGTTCGCCCAAAAAAAGAGTCTTCCCATCCAACGTAATGTCTGGATTCAACCAGATTGAAGTATAGCCGTTGTCAGAAACCACTTTCTTGCTTTTCGTCCAGAGATCTTTCTGACATGAACTTATAAATGTAGTTAGTGGAAACGATTTGTAACCAGTCCCATCCACTGTTGACAGAATTGCTCTGGGGGAAAGTGGAGAAGATCTGCTTGCCTCTGCCATTGTCCAGACATCATTTGAATTTTCTATGAAAGGAAATAAATGTCTAGCCCCAAATGCCAAATGATAGTTTTCAAAATCTGGAACCCCCAGGCCACTGCATTCCTGTGAAAGTTGTAGTTTCCAAAGTTTTAGACGTGGCTGTTTATCCTCCCATAGGAAGGCCTGGATCAAGTTCTCCATTTTCTTCAGAAAGCACTTCTTAATCTGCAAGGGGATCATGCTTAGCACATAGTTAATGCGTGGTGTTGTCGTCATTTTAATTGCCCGCACTCTTCCCCATAGACTTAATCGTAGCTCATTCCATTTTCTTAATTCTGACTCCACCTTTTGGACCACATGTGATAGGTTGACCTCCATCATTTTAGACACATCTTTAGTCAGCCAAATCCCCAGATATCTTACCTTGTCAGGACACCAGTTGAAAGACAAATTCTTCATTGTCAAGACCGAGCATGATTTTGATGCCGGCAATGCTTCGGATTTCGACCAATTGATCTTGTACATCGAAACCCTGTGAAAAATGTCAATTTGGTCAATTAGCGCTGGGATGAAAGACATTTTCTATAACCAGCAACATATCATCGGCATAAAGCCAGACTTTTTGACAGGCTTCTCCGTAATGAATACCTTCGATTGCCCTGTCTTTTCTTATCTTCACGGCTAAGAGTTCCATTGTGATGACAAATAAAATGGGCGACAGGGGGCAACCTTGTCTTGTCCCCCTCTTGAGTTACAATTTGCCCGAGACCAGGCCATTAGTGTTCACACTCGCTGTAGGTAATGAATATAATAGTCTTATCCAGTCTATCATATTTTTCCCAAATCCGAAACCTTCCAAGGCTGCCAGGAGTTATTTCCACTCTATCCGGTCGAAAGCCTTTTCCGCATCCAACGACAACACTACCACATCATTCATATGTTCCTTGCTTTCGAACAAAGTCAACAAAAGTCTTCTCATATTATCCGAGACATGCCTACATTTTACAAAACCTGTTTGACTGTGATCTATTATATCCGGTAGAGAGGCCTCCATTCTCAAAGCTAAGGCTTTCGCAAAGATTTTATTGTCTATGTTTAACAAGCTTATCGGCCGATAGCTACTTGTTTTGACTGGAGATTTCCCTTCTTTCAAAAAAACAGATATCGATGCATGCCTCATAGACTCTGGGAGACGACCGTCAATCAAAGAAGAGTAACATGGCCAACATAAGATTAAAAACCTCTTCCAGGAAGATTGTATACAGTTCAGCTGGCAAACCGTCCGGGCAAGGACATTTCCCTGAGTTTAAAGCGCCAGCAGCAGTTCTGAGTTCTTCCACATTCAGGTCTTTCCCAAGGGAATCTTTGTATTTCGATTTTATACTTTGCAAATGTCAACCAGTAACAAAATGTCTCACTTCTTGAGTCATATGAACCTATGAAGAACAAAGATTGGAGTAATAGTCAGCCTTTGCTTTTGGTGTAGCATCATACATAATATATGCCACCAGAAAGCACAGTGTATTTTTGGCAGTTCTCTTAGATTGTGCTACACGGTGGGGATCATATGACTATGTGATGTGGGTGGCACTGCCTTGGAATCTATCAAGCAAGACATAGGAACACATTTACGAGATGCCTATATATCAATCTACTCACTAATGTGTTCATATTTCCTAAGCAGAACACAATCCTACCGCATTTACAAAGTACTGTTGAAAGTTCTGATCCACCAATAGTTCAAACGGGGTAGTATGGCAATGTTAATTGCTTACATTGGTCAATACAGCAACACTCTCTTTTTTTAAAACTAAACTGTGATGCAATTGTGAGCAGCTCAGCAGAAACAGAGTCTGTGGCAGCCGTGTCACACTTGGATTATGCACTAATGTGCTTGCCTAGCTAATGAATGGCTGAATGGAATGTTAATTTGGAATGTTGATTGGTGCATTGAGTGAGTGCTCTGAGAGTGTCAGTTGGGAAGAGAGCTGGCTCGTGTGTGGATGGCCAGTGTTTGTGTGAAGTACATTTGTACTTACATGTGTAAAGGAACTGGAATAAATACACCTGTAAAACGTATCTGTGGAATCCAGCAAGGAACGCATTTATAATTACCAGGTTAGTTCATTGTGCAATGAGGTGGTCTTCTGTCTAGGGCTGGGATGACGGAAGGTGCTGTAGAGGAGCAGATGTACACATCCGCAGGAGATCCTAGCCCCCTGCTCCCCTGGAGACATGAGACCGTGCCCTGTCTAACACCAGCTATTGTATCAATACCGCAGCAAGTATTTGGAAGACGGTATCCATTACGACAACCATATCGAATGTAACCTCAAGTTGATGACAGCTTGCAGGAGGAGATCCCTGAAGGAATATGAGAAAGAGCTAAGAACATGAACTGATGGCATCATAAGAAAGTGCAAAAACAAGGATTGATGGCTGGAAGGTTTAGAATGAATCTTAACCTCTGGCATTGCTCTGGGCAACCCCTCCAGACCAATGTTCTTTGCCGGCCAAGCCATTTCAGAAGGGAAAAGACCATATGCAAATCAGGCTTGGTCCCACCCCAAAAGGGGCGGTCCAGGCCGAACTGCTAGGTCACATCCTTTCTGCACGAGACCACAAGCATCCTCAGGCATGTTTTGGCTTAGTTGGGCCTCATCAGTGAGGAGTAGCTTGGGTATCTAAGCCCAGAAGGCACAGGACAGCCAATAACAAACCTAGCTCCTATGTGATTGTGTATCTAGATTGTGTATCTAGATGTGTCCCTTGACCAATCCCAACCCTTGACATGTTTTTCACTATTGCCATTTAGCATGACATCATCCTGACGCACAAAGTATATAATTGTATTTCATGTGGAAATCGCTGAGAGAATGAGCGTACATCCGCTGATGTTCATTGTAACCTCCCTGTTTTAGATAATTGCTAAAGAAACAGCAAGTTGCCATCTTCTTGAGTTTGTCTGGTGTTTTGGACTCAGAATTATTGTGGTGTAATCCCATCCAGTAACAAATGCACGTTTCCAAGGGCCATATGCACAGTGCTGATCGGGAATCTGTGGTGGGGGGAGCAGCAGACATCACACAGCTACTGCACCCAAGAACTAACCATCCACACTCCAAGTGCCCCTGGGAACAGCAGGGACCAGGCACGTTGGTCTTTGGGCGCGCTGATCAGTCGGTGCAAGAAAAATGGCACCAAAGGGGTCTGGTTTGTCTGGTGGTAACTGACAGTCCCGTTTTGAGGGATTGCAGTGCAGGCAGTGGGGTAGCAGTTGGTGGCGTATTTGGGGTCTGCAGCTGGCAGTTTGGCACTCGCGGAGTCGAGATGAAGGAGAGCAGCCAACTTTGGGGCCAGTGCAGGCAGTGGGGTAGCGGTTGGTGGCGTATTTGGGGTCTGCAGCTGGCCGTTTGGCACTCGCGGAGTCGAGATGAAGGAGAGCAGCCAACTTTGGGGCCAGTGTAGGTCAGTGGTGCAGAGCATCTCAGGAGCATGGGGGCGACCCACCTGGTGGATGGCGTATTCCTGGTTGAATCTCATTGTCTAACAACAAGGAGGTCCTCCCTGATGGAAGATGGTGATTGTCTGGTGATGGCACTGAATGCACGGTTGGATGAGCGTAGCATGGAAGGCTGCGTTCAGCATGTTGGTCATGTGACCATGGAGAGTATGGTTTGGAGGCATGGAGAGGCCTCAGGACCAGAGAAAGTTTGGCCGTTGGTGGTACGGTTATGGATACCAGCGTGGGAAGTGGGAGATCGTCTGGCACGTTAGCAGATGTGGGGAATTGAAAGGATTGGGCCGAGGCAGTTAAGTAGTTAAAGCTTAAGTTTTATTTTCATAGCAGGCCCGCAGGGAGCACACATCAATCTATGGCTCCGCCAACCGTCACTCGCGTCTCGCCTCGCGCCCACAATAGAATCTCGGTCAGACGTGATGCGGGACAGCGAGCGACGGCAAGCGCGAGCCTTGTATAACCCAACATCTCTACATATCTCCCCCCCTTAAAACAAGTAACATAATAACAAAACCATATGTGAAAAACACTCTAAGTAATATTCCCAACAAAAAAAATCTTAAACAACAAGATCTAAAATATTTAGTTGTAATGCAACTAGAAAACAAATGTATATGAACAATGCTAAAAATACTATTATACTAATACATGGATTAAAAGAAACTCCAAGAATATCAAATACAAGATATAGTTCAACCAAGATATTCTCTCATCCAACTTGGTTTTCTAACCATTCTTCCTTTTGAAGTAACACTCTCACTTCCCTCACACATCGGCTCCAGATCATAACCAACTTTATCTTTTGACTCTTCATACATCCCACTCTGACCCCCGAGTTCTTCATTCATTCTGCACTGGCAATCTACGTCCTTATCCTCAGGTTGATCTATCTCATTAGCTTTTGCTAGTCTTCCCTTTGACCAAACTTCACCTCCTTCTAGAATAACAACACCATTCCTTACAGCAGAAATAATTTTAGGTCCTATAAATTTGCTTTCAGTACATTTTTCCACAACCCTAGGATTTTTAATGTATACCTCTTCACCTACATACCATTCACGCTCCTTTACCTTCTTCCTGTCATCAAAATGTTCTTTGTTCCTTCCTTGACCTTCCCTTATTAACTTCATAATCTCTTCTCTATCAATCACAACCGACCTTGCCAAACCAAGCCAACCTGGACACAACTTAGTCCCTGGTTCTCTCCCTTTGAGAGAAACAAAAGGTGCAACCCCAGTAATAGAGTGTGGAGTGGTTACATAGCTCCACGTCACATGCTTTAACACCTCTCTCCATGGTTGCCCCTTGTTCAAAGCTAATTGAATACCGGCCTTGAGGTACCTATTTACTCTCTCAACTAGTCCATTAGCTCTGGGATGGTATAACGCAGTTCTTGTGTGTGTTATACCATAACTGGATAGAAAACTCTTCATTTTCACTGAAACAAATTGCACACCATTGTCCGTTACCAGTTCAGACGGAACACCTTCTCTCATAAAGATATTTTCCAAAAATGTGATTAACTCATTTGCTGTCACATCTCTCACTGACTCCCACTCTATCCATTTAGAATGGAAATCTACCAATACTAGCAAATACTTATCACTCTCTCCCAAACCTGCAATTGGGCCCATAATATCAACAGCCAGTTTCACCCAAGGCTGACTAGGAACAGTATTAGGGATCATGGGAGTTTCACGAACCACTTTACTCTTATCACAGGATTGACACATTGCACAATGTTTTACTTTCATTTCTGCCATTTTGTCCAAACCTGGCCACCAATAGCTTTGCCTCAACTTCCTCTTCATTGCTCCCTCTCCCGGATGACCTTGGTGAGCCAAGTCTATCAATAACTTCCTAATACCTTCTGGTGGTATACAATGTTTTCCCCTCCACAACTTTTCATCCATCCAATACAACTCATCTTTAATGTCCCACCAAATGTGGAAGTTTCTGTCTAGCCTTTTTTTTTCTGGCCATCCTTCCATAGTCCATGTCTTCACCATTTCCAAGTTTTCATCTTTCTGCCCTTCTCGCAACCATACATCCCGCGTAACCGCCTGCTCAACCTCAGCTACAACTGCCTCATCCAATATCTCCTCTTTCATACCCTTCTCAATCTGTCTTTCTTCTTTCCCTGGTAACCTAGACAAATAGTCCGCTACGACGTTCTTCTTTCCGGGCAAGAAACTCACTTCAAAATTAAACAATTGCAGTCCCAAACCCCATCTGTTAATCCTGGGCGAGCCCATCGCCCATCTTGCACTCTCAAAAAGCTGGACCATAGGCTTGTGGTCAGACCGCACTACAAACTTTCTACCCCACAAGAAAAATTTAAAATGGTGAACCGCCCAGAACATAGCCAGCGTTTCTCTTTCAATAACTGAATATTTCGTTTCAGCCCCTCTCAGTGGCCGTGAGGAAAATGCAATCACTCTCTCCTCATTATCCTTGTTAAACTGTAAAAGGGTTGCACCCAATCCTACACCACTCGCGTCCACAACCAACACACACTTGTCATGGACTACAAACCTACCAATTGACGGTGCATTCACTATTGCCTCTTTAATATCTTTAAATGCCTTTTCACACTCTTTGCACCACAAAAACGTTGTCCCCTTGCCCAGGAGTAGCCTCAATGGCGTAGATAATCTTGCAAAATTCTCAACGAATTTGTGATAATACTCAGCAAGACCAAGGAACGATCTCACCTGCTCCTTATTCTCGGGTCTAGGCGCATTCTTGATTGACTCTACCAAACTTTTTCTAGGTCTCACACCACCACTGTCTACTACATGTCCCAGGAACTCCACACTCCTCACTTTTATCTTACATTTACTCCTCTTTACTGTCAACCCTGCTTCATCCAGTCTCTCCAATACCCTCCCAAAAATCACATCATGTTCATCCTCCGAGCCAGCATAGACAAGAATGTCATCCTGAAGAACCACTACATTTTGTACACCCTCCAACACAGTTTCCATTACTCTCTGGAAAACAGCGGCTGCCGACGCCAGCCCAAAAGGCATTCTGCAATATTTAAATGTACCCAAGGGAGTCACAAATGCTGTTAAAATTTGACTTTCCTTCAGCAAAGGTACCTGATGATACGCTTGTGACAAATCTACCACAGAAAACACCGTTGCACCCTCAAGCGTGGACAGTTTTTCCCCAATATTTGGAAGAGGGTGTTTATCAACCAAAATATTTCTATTTAGGTCCCTTAAGTCCACACATAGCCTGATGTCACCATTGGACTTAGCTGCTACCACCACCGGTGAAAGCCATTCAGAGCTCTCCACTCTTTCAATGATACCACCTTGCAGCAGCTTTTGTAATTCTAGCTTTACCTTATCATACAAATTGTGTGGAATGGGTCTAACTTTGTGCACTTTGGGTACTGCACCTTTCTTTAGTACAATACTGTGCTCAAAGTCTTTCAATACCCCCAAATCCTCTGTAAACACCCTAGGATACTTTTTTTCCCAAACATCTTTCACTTCTGCCACCGTCACAGGACACTCTGCATTAGCTTGGATTCTTATACCCAACTTCCTTTGTTCTGCCCACCCTAACAAGGATGAACCCTCATGTGTAACATACACATCTGCATCGCAACTGCGCCCTTTGTATTTAATGGACGCACAAAACTTTCCAAGAACCTTGATCTTGATGTTTCCATAAGCATACGGCTCAATATCATGTTCGCTGAGCTGTTCCACTTTCCCTTGTACACATCCTTCATACGTCTTCCTCGATATAAGGGTCCACGGCGAACAACTGTCAACTTTCATTGTTACTACTCTGCCCTGGACCAAAAAAACATCTGTAGGACCTCTCCCCTCAGGGTATAATTCGGCAATTTTCAAAACGTGCCTTCCCTGAAGTGGTGCACTACGACTTTCCTCTTGTTCCGGAGTGCTCATCTCCACACTGTTGACTTGTCCTGACTCCTTGCAAACCCTTGCAAAATGACCTCTCTTTTTACACTTTAAACAGTTAATGTTCTTGGCCGGACAGAAAACACTTGAGGCTATATGCCGATTGCTGCCACATTTAAAACATTTGATTTCCTTGAAAAATGCTGGTTTCCTTGGAGTAGGACTTCTAACTGCAGCAACTTCACTCCCGTACTTGTCCGCCTTCATATTTGACATATATTTGGTCGTTTGTTCCATACTTCGTGCCAACTCTACCGCCGCCTCTAGTGGAAGATCTCTGGATAGCAACCTCTCCTGTATCCTTTCACTATTAGTACAACGTACTAATTGATCCCTTATTAATGAGTCAGCAAGGTTACCAAAATCACATGAATGACTGAGAGTTCTCAACGCAGCTATGAAATTCTCCACTGGTTCTTCCGGCTCCTGACCCCTTTTAAAGAACTTATGTCTCTCAAACGTGACATTTTTCCTGGGTTCAAAATGAGTTTCCAGTTTCTTTACTGCCGTGCCATAAGGGTCCGCCTCTCCTTGGCCCTCTTGAGCTGGTTCCGGTAACCCATCGTACACACTGCGCCCTTCCGCGCCCAAATTGTGTAGAAGGATGGCCTCCTTCCTTGCAGATGAAAATTTGTCTCCACCTATTGCGATGAGATAAGTATCAAATAGCCTTTTCCATCTGTCCCATCTTATATTGGCTGTGCCTGCTTCCGGAAGGAAAGGTGGAGGTGCTGCCATACTTGCCGCAGCCATAATGCCCCTGTTCTTTGAATATAAACTTGAATCAGAAACAGCGCCCCAGTTTTAAAATGTACTCTTGTCAACAGTGGCCTTTACCCAAATGTAAAATAGTGCTCTCCAGCGTTTAGTTCCAGTCATCAGATCCTACAAGAGTATCCTTTCTCCAAATGCTCAGATCCGTCACACTCAAACGCTCCTTGGAGCCAAAACACTGCCTTTGCCACCACAGCAAAAGCTCACCACTCACTGTGCCCCAATTTAGCAGGATTTCAGTCAAAAACGCTTGTTTTTTTTTTTTTTTTTTTTCTTGAGCGTTTACTAGCAGTAATACGGTAACTGTAACTGAGAAGTCCAGGGACAGCATTCAGAAAGGGCCGCACTTTGAGTGCCAAGATCCTCCAATTAGATATGCTCTGCTTCCAAACCCCTCCCTCCTGTCTTCCTCCTCACCTCTGCACGTAATGTCCTGAAGGGAGGGGCGTGACTGACACACAGCTGTGTGAAAGAATCCGAGTGGAGCTCCTCGCCAGGGAACACTGGCCCCGTCAACCCAGACGGACCTTCCCGCAATCCTTAACAGAAGGATGTAGATTCGCGACGCGGCCACAGAGCACTTCAAAGGAGCCCAAAAAAAACAAGAGCGGTACCGCTTGCATCCTTTCCCCCGCGGGCCTGCTCATCCCATCCTCGTCGCCATTTGAAAGGATTGGGCCGAGGCAGTTAAGTAGTTAAAGCTTAAGTTTTATTTTCATAGCAGGCCCGCAGGGAGCACACATCAATCTATGGCTCCGCCAACCGTCACTCGCGTCTCGCCTCGCGCCCACAATAGAATCTCGGTCAGACGTGATGCGGGACAGCGAGCGACGGCAAGCGCGAGCCTTGTATAACCCAACATCTCTACAGGAATGCCATGGTTTTTGGTGGTCAATTCAACATTTTGGTAACTGGCAGTGTTTGAGGTCTAGCAAGGAGGGGTAATAGAAACTTCCTATAAAGGAGTGGCAATTTCAAGAAAAGAAGGAAGGACAATTTCAAAGGTACTATTGTTTGTTTGGGGCCTCAAGCAAAGGCAACTATGCTGCAGGAAGTGTCACGTTGGCTTTGGCTAAGATCCAGAGGCATGCTGTTCAACCAGACATTGGGGCATATTTGGGTGTTTTGAGGGAGTTTGACCCTCAATTGATGGAGCTGCTGCACGAGGTAAATGGACTATCGGTTTAGGAAGGTTAGCTAAAATTAAGGTATGTGTTTTTAAGAGACTGTTTTTCATGACATGCTGTTAGTGTTTTGTTGTGGTCTCATGGTAGAATGTTAGGACGCCTGTTAACATGCTGTTGTGTTATTATGTTGTGGCCTCATGTCAGGACATCGCTAGGTTTAGATAACGAGTGTTTTAAGTGATTGTGATGGACATCACAAGGAATGGTAACATTACGTTTGAGTCATCAGGTTGCGGGGTGCATCTTTTGAAAATGAAGGGTCTTGATTATGAGGGTGCAGGGAAGTCTGCTGGCGTCCAGATGTTACTGGATTTATTTGTTTGTGTAAAAGTATTTTTGGTATTTGGACATGAGGGTGCGGGGAGGTCCACTTGCATCCAGGTGTTTGCTGGATTTTCTTGGATGTACATTGGGACATGTGGGAGCGGGGAAGCATCACATTGCCATTTTACATTATTTGTTGTATTGTGTTGTGTTGTTAGTCTTTGTGAGTGTGATGGCTGCACGTTTCTGTATGGCGGCTGTCATATTTCTGAGTGCCGGGAGGTCCAGTGTGGCATTGGAGTTATTGAGGTGATTCAGGTGGTCAGGTGGAGTTGTCAAGCTGTTGGTTACAGTTTGTTGTGGTGCAGGGCCATGTGGAGGTGCATGGTAGTGGTTGAAATTGTTGGTTACAATTTATTGAGGTTCAGGGCCATGTGAGGTGCATGGTAGTGGTTGAAATGTTTGGTTACAGTTTATTAAGGTTCAGGGCCATGTGGAGGTACATGGTAGTGGCTCAAACTGTTGGTTACAGTTTTGCGTTTGGGTTGCATGTTGCTAGTTTATATGAGGTTTGACTATTGTTTGTTTACAGTGGTCAGGGAAGAGGCATGGTTTTGGTAACGGTTGGTCCCAGTTTTTGTTGGATCAACCATTGCGTTGGTGTAAAGAGCATAGTAATGTTTGTTTTGCCATGCGTGTTTGGGTGCAACTAGGTGGTTTTTGTGTGTTCAGGAGTGTTGGTAACATCTTGTATTTCTACAAAGATTGATGACATCTATCTGTGAGGTTTTTTACAAGTAGTCATTTCCGGTTGTGGTATGGTGGCCGGTTTATGTTTTATTAAAGGCGTAGGGCCTCATTACAGGTCTGGCAGTAACCCTGCCGGTGCTACCAGTGGGTTGCCGCCAGACCTGTAAAAAATTACCAGCGCCTGACTTCCCGGTGCCACCGGGCTATTCCAAGTCCCGTGGCTAGGATGTCAGCTGCTGGTAATTTTGTTAGTCCCCATTCCCATGGAATCCAATGGGGACACAGGAACACTGGCACCGTTAACAACGATGTTGGTGCTCACGTGAAAACTCTGCAGGCGGGACGGCACCCACCCGCAGAGTTGTAGTATACCGGTCCAGAAACAACAGTGCCGGTAGGCTTACCGGCACCATTGTTTCCGGACCGGCACAATTGTAATTAGGCCCATAGAGACTCATTACGAGTATGGCGGTAATTCCGTGGTAAATCCGCAGAAAATTAATTATCGTTATAGCCACTTGGTCATGCAGAATTTCTGCCTGATTACAAGTGGTGGTAGCAATGTAAATCCCCATTTATTTTGGTTCCATTGGACCCATTGGGGCTTTTTTTGGAATTACCGCAGTGACATTACTGCTGTGGTAATTCTGCCTATTCTGCTGCTTGTTTGGCATTGAGTGGGAAGATTTACCTTCAGGGTTTTGCTGGAGGTAAATCCTCCAATCAACACCAAAACGTATATATTTTTGGCGTAGTTGTAGAATTGGAGGTAACTCAGTTACCTCCAATTTTACCACTTACCGCCATACTCATAATGAGGCCCATAATATCTACAGGTTAGTGTGCTTTACCGCTAGTCTTATTATCATGTGCCCGGTTTATGTACACGCTTCATGGTGTAATGTACGGTTTGGGTTTTGCACTGCACAGTTGTTCCAGTTCTGTGTGGTCTCCGTTTCATGGTCTGGGGGATTTTGTTTGGACTTTCTTATTGGTTTGTGTGAGAACGTAGGGAGAGGTGGTAGCATGATAAATGTGTGTTGATGAACGAATGGAGAGATGTACTAAAGTACTTGCCTGGGTCATGCATGGGTGAATGGAATGTTAGTGTGGAATGTTGATCTTGCATTCAGTGAATGTTCTGAGAGTGTCAGTTGGGGAGAGAGCTGGCTGGTGTGTGGATCAGTGCTTGAGTGAACTGCATCTGTACATACATGTGTAAAGGAACTGGAAGAAATACACCTGTACAACTTACCTGTGGAATCCAGCATGGAACTTATTCATACCTACCAGGTCACTTCAGACTAACAAACTGGTAAACAACGTTTTGGAAAGGGGAAGCAAAACGTGCTAAGTGAGTTTGGAAGCTTAATGTTGCTTGAGAAAACATTGATATAGCTTATTTCGTTTACCATGATGTCAATGAATTTTCGATGATGGAAAAAAAAGTTCCACTTCGACACTTTAATACTGATGCTTTACCAACAGGAAAGCAAAAAAGAAAGCCATTAAAAATAAAAGGGGTACGGGTTGGAGAGTTAGGTTTTGGATTCGGATTAGGTATGGGGCGAGAAGAGAAATCCTAAGGTCAAGGGTAGCTGAGCAGGTCACCTTAATGCCGTCAAGATGCCGGAGGGTAAGAGTTGCTGTAGACCCACATAGGAGATAATTGGAGTCAGGCCTCGGTGTAGTACGTGAAGAGGGATTAGAAAATAAGACATTTGAAGACTTGTGGTGAAAAAAAAAACCTGGGTCACATGTTTGCCCCTTGTGAAAATATTTAAAAAATGGCGAGGTTTACATATGAGATGACGCCGTGAAGAAGGAGCAGAGGGGAAAAGACAGTTCTCCCATTTGAGGAGGAAAAAGGATACAATCCGAGCTGCCCGGAAGAGCGGCGCTGTGGATGCGGAAAACATCGCACAAAAAAGGGAAGAAAGGGGACCAGCGAGGAGTAAGTAGGAGGGGGAAATGGTGTTACTGGTGCTGGGGAACCAGCAGCCGAGAACAGAAGCACCAGGATCTGAGTCATGTAGGGTGACCGCGGCGCAGCCACAATGGAGGGCCACGAGAAAATGACCAGCAGGAAGAGACCCCGATCCAGGGTGAGAGAGCGAGATCTAGGTCTAAGATTATAGGAGAAGGGGAACGAAAAGTCAAAAGTAGAGTGGAGGAGGACTGTAACCATCAACACCCAACCACCGAAGGTCATGCTTCTCCAGGTTCCACCCCACCCACCTCAAAAATAAAAAAGGAAAAAAGCCATTAAAGAAAACAAATCGTTATGGAGGGATCTTTGCAGTAGTTTGTCACAAAATTGTCTTTGCATTAACATACATATAGTCATGTATTCATAGCTTGATCCTATGGCAGCAGCCTGCTCTTTAACTCTCATCAGCCAGCAGTTTCCCTGGTTACACGGGCTGCTACATTTCAATGTAGAGATGGATTCCCAACCAAACCTGGGATGTCTAGCTTACGTGCCTGGCGGCTATACCCATAACCATGGAGAACCTACTTAATGAATGTCTTACCCAAGTCTTTGAAGATAATTCATGAAGTGGCATTATGGTAAAACATGCCAAATTTAATAGGAATATATTTGTTGGTATATTGTTGTGCAGTTAACGATTTCTGAACATGGCGCTTTAATCTGATGCCAACATATTGTTCTCTTAAGGACCTATGTATTTATAATTCACTTTACCCTTTGCCTGTGTCATGTGTGTAGAGGGTGGCATGCCTGTTAGTCCCTTTTTATTTTCTATCGCATTCGCCAGGGGTATGCTTAGCCTGATTGGTCTCCATATGATGTGATCCATTGGCCAAGGATGATTGGTGATGCAGGATTTAAGGTCTACTTTTCGTAAGGTCGGAAAAAGCTGAGGTTGGGAAAACAGTGGACTGGAGCCGCAGGCTGATGTGTTTTTTCTTTCCTCGGTTTTCAGTTCCATTCATGCAAGGGCTCTCTGTGGGCGCCTCAGCCTATCGCCTCCATTCAGAGAGGTGACATCTTTCACAGACTGGAAGAAATGCATGGTCAACACACGGCCCTATCTCTTTAAAGTGTTCTTCCTCTCCAACCTGCAATGCAAATGCTATTGTCAACTCTATTTATACAGAATATTAACCCGCTCTGCTTCTCCATTTGCTCCAGGATAGTAAAAGGATAGAGATTAGTAAACATTGCCATTTTATACTACCAATCATTTCAGATCACCTGGCAAGATCTGCACGGCGTTGTCTATGACCAACTGTTCAGCATTACCATTGCTATCGACATCCCCCTAAAAAATCAGTTGTCACACTTGTAATAATATTACTCCCAAAATGATATTTGATCCACTATACAGCTGCTGTCTGCTATTTCTAAATAATGCAGCAATGGACACCACCCATTAAGTCTACCCAACCTTTTCAAATACCATCCAAAAATTCCATTAGTTTCAATGGAACAGCTATGCTTTAAACCCTTTTTCCTGATCCTTGGCACCCAATATATCCATCGGGATGAATCTCCACATCCATTGTCACTGGTGACTTATACTAACCATCCCTCACTCCATTTTCATTATTGTGATTCTTAAATGACCTTCATGAACCAACAATATTAGCACATTTCTCACCCTGAGTGGCTGTCTGATTATGTCTCCTAAGGCCACAAATGGACACTCAATATTCAAGTCTACAGACACTTTTTTCTATGCCTCAAACCTGACAGCCACCTTTTTTCACTCTCATTTTCTAAGAATGAAATTACTCACCACCTTATTACCATAAATATAAATATCCAGGCAATGGTAATTTAAGATTCTTGTGCCTATTATTTTCCACTAGTATTTTCATCGGTTGGCATTCTCAATAATTGTGCTGTTCCACTCGCATATATATTAAAGCAATATAATAGAAGGAGGGCAATATGACCTCACCAGTAATGCCCACCCTCCGATATATTGCTATCAGTACCCTCACATGTTGTACCAGGGTACTAATAGGGTATTTTTCTTGAGTTGAGAAACAGCGTGTTAACCATTGCTCAACTTGAGAAAAAAATACAAACAAGATGGCCGCCATGGATCCGGGAGAAGGGAACTACACGTAGTCTGTTCTCCCTTTCCACTGCGGCTATTCATGCGGCGGGACATGCAGGGAACACAACTGTTCCTGCCGCTGGCGAGAATCAGCAGCGCAAGGTAAGTGGAGCAGGGGTGGCAGGTGTCTAGTTTTTATGGGTTCTCTAAAGGTGTTCCTTGCTGAAAGAATGTCTGCAGGGAGAATGTCGCCGTACATACACACACATGCAGGCCCACGCATTGCAATAATGACAGGAGCCTCTGATTAGCTCAGCTGTCTTTATTTTCCTCAACGGCTAAATTACTTGCAGCTTGGGATGCCTACTGTGCGTGCCTCGCTCGTTCTCATTCATTCATGTGCTTCGTGACAGACCTCCATGGCTACATTTACTGTGTCCTCTCCAGGACATGACATCTCCACCCGTCAAGCAAATATAAAGCCACTTACAGTTCTGTCCCCATATTTCTTTGATCAGGCACACAGGTCTTCTGAAGCATCTTGTCGGCCTTACCCAATGTTCTTCCCGCTATTCTTCAGCTTCTCCTCTCACCGGCCCATCATGTGATGCTGCTGAGTTATCTCCCTCGTAGTGTTCTTGATCCTCTTCCTTATACAGCTTGAACTAGGAGACATTTCAAGTAATCACTTTCGTGGCGGAGCGAGCAGTTACCATTGTTCCATTCACGTGAGATATCGTCAGATAGTCCACATCGAATCTTGAATCCAGCTTTGTGTCTTGATGTCTGCATACAAATACCTTGCCCCTATTTGAAAGCCACAGCTCTTGGCTCATCTTCTGCTGTCGGCATATGTCTTTATGTCCTGTTTCTTGCAGGCATCCACCTCTCTAATCTGTTTTGCGTCCTCATTCAAGTCACTTGCAAGGTGAGGAAGTCTGGTCCTTATCTGTCTGCCAAATAACAACTCTGAGGGACACTTTCCAGTCGTGCCATGTGGTGGGTTTCTGTAGTCCCTGAGCATGTTACACAGGGCCTTGTTGAGTGACAGGGACTGTAACTCATTCTGTTGGAGGACCTTTCTCAGACTGCCCATGAATAGCTCCACCTTGCCATTTGCCTCTGGCCATAGTGGAGTGACCTTTCTGTGGTGGATGCCCATGTATTGCATGAATTTAGCAAATTACAAGCTGCTGAATTGCGGACCGTTGTCCGACTTGAGGACTTCTGGAATGCCTCATGCGGAGATGATGTTGTTTGCCACCAGTATGACAGTGCTGGCTGCCGTAGATGGTACCATGTGTACCAGAGGAAATCGCAAATATTCATCCATGATGACTAGCCAATATTGGCTCTCCCAAAGGGCCCAAAGAAGTCGATTGCAAGGTGGGTTCAAGGCAGCTCCAGAATGACAGACATCTTTAGAGGTTCTGGGTGATTAGGTCTGGATGTGCTCTGACACAGGTGACGAGCACTGATCGTACGTTCCACCATCTGATCTAGTCTTGGGAACCACATGGTGTCTCTCACTTGTCTTTTCATTGCCACCATCTCTTCTCTTATATTCCTGAAGGCCTGTAGTTCTGCTGTGGCACAATATCCATCTTGCCTGCTTCCGTACCTGATCAAGCCTTGCACCTTCTTTTGCATGACATCCTGTCTTGTGTGATCCAGAATGCTGGTGTAATGGCCCTTGCGGGCCCGTGATGAGTGAGGAAGTTGACGTACTCGTCTGTCATTGAGTCATTGGTGAATGTGTGTAGTAGTGGGTGTTGAGACTTGAAATCCAATGGGTTGTATTCCCTTCCCGGTTTGTGAACAATCATGAAGTCGTAGTCCTGCAATGGCAGGCCCCATCTCTCTATCCGTGGTGGCATCTTGCATTGAGAGCTGCCGTAGATGGTCACCAGGGCTTGGTGATCGATCATGATCGTCAATGGCTTGCCAAGGAGGAACATTTGAAGGTGCTTGCAAGCCCATACAACAGCAAGTCCTTCTTTTTCAGGTTGTATGCATCTTGTATCTACTTCTGACAGGCTCTTGCTGGCATAGGCAATCACTCTCTGGGGGATTCTCGCCCCAGTCGATGCTGTGCCAGAATCGCCCCCAGGCCAATGGGACTAGCATCAACAGTTCCTTCTGTGCACATATTCGGATCGAAATATGCCAAGCGTTCAGCTGAGGTGATGTCACTTTTTATTTGTGCGAATACCTCTTCACATTGCTGTGACTATCGGAATACTCTGCCTTGGTTGGTGAGTTCTCTGAGAGGTGCAGTGGTGGTCGCGAAATCTCAAAGATACCATCTGCAATATCTAGCCATCCCTAGGAAGGACCTGACCTCGCTGACATCCTTGGGGGCTGAAATCTCAGAGATGTCCATAGAATTTGAGACAAGACTTATGTAAGGCGCACTTGTCATGGTTCATGGTTCAGTGTCAAGCCAGCCTCCACGAGCGCCGTGCAGACCTGTTGAAGAGCTTGATTATGCTTTGCGGTGGTGGCTCCTAACACCAAGATATCATCACTGTAGTTAAAACAGTTATTCACATATCGAAAGACCCGCCGCACGCTCTCCTGGAATATTTCAGCTGCCAAGCAGATGCCGAGGCTGAGTCTCTTTTGTCTGGGGAGCCCAACCAGTGTGGCAAAGGTGGTGATATATCATTCTTGTTTATCTATCCTGATCTGATGATATCCTTTATTTAGATCATTCTTCGAGAACAATTTCACCCCATTAAGCAAGCTGATCATATCATCTAGGTGCATTCCGGGGTGTCTTTTGCACCCAATGGCCTTGTTCGCTTGCCGCATATCCACACATTATTACAATGCGTCCAATATGAGACAGAACAATTATGCAGTTCACTAACCTGGGCAGCGGGCGGACTCCGCACCAGCAACAAGGCAGATAGTGAAGGCTTCCCGGGAAACCCTGCTCCCTCCCAGCCGTTAGCTTCAGCTGAGGAGGAACCACAGTCCCCAGGGAAAACCCTCCGGGGAAGAAAAACCCTGTGTTGTAGTGACAGGATACTGTAGACCTTCAGGATGAATCAGCCAGCTTCCCTTCAAAAGATCCGGTGCAGACGAAGCTGGTCCTGGACGGAAGAAAGGAGAGGTAAGTTTTCTCCACTTTCGATCGTCTGTTGTTGTTACGAATAGCTATGTTAACTTACTCCGGGTATGGATTTGAGAGATTCGAGAAGTCTGTGTAAAGTCTTCGAGAAGGGGGTGAGTCCTACGAGGAAAGAGAGAGAGTTTCCGGAAACCCGAAGCGGAGTTTAGTATTAGAGCTAAGAATGGGGAGAGGATTTGAAGGGAACTATAAACCCTCAAGACTCACTCTTTAGGTTGGAAGCGGACCTTAGGGGAGAGGAGGTGAGCGGACGGAGTACGGAAAATGGCCTAATGGAGGAAAGGGGAGAGAGCACAGATAGTTAGATACAGAAAACTATAGATAGGAGGACGGAACAAGAAACAGATTCCCTAGGAACGAACTTACGAAGCGCCGATCTGGAGAGTAGCGACGCATTTGCTGAACTTCCTGGTCGGGTTATATGGAGTCACATGATCGTCGCGGCGTGAAGGAAAACAACGTGCAACCTCTGCAGCGGGAGCTTCACAATCAGATTCAGAGGCGTCCGCCATCTTGGGTGAGTAGGAATGCATTGTGTTGTACACCCGATGTTGTCGCCAAAGCGACCACCGGTGCAAAGGTGTAACAGTATGCCCCCTCCTACGAGGCGCATAACCCGGCTTCCCAGGGTGCCGCCTAAAAAACCGTCGAACCAACGAGGGAGCATGAACCCCCGATGCCAATTCCCAAGTCCGTTCGGCAGGAGAATAGCCCTTCCAGTCCACAAGAAATTGCAACCGGCCTCTGTGATATCTGGAATCGCAAATTTCTGCCACTTCATACTCTGGTCCCGTATCAGTCATCATCGGAGGAGGACGAACTGCAGGGGTGCGTTGAAATCTATCCTTCACGGATAGTTTGATCTGGGAGACGTGAAAGACCGGATGAAGACGGGCCCAGGAAGGAGGCAGCGCTAGGCGGACTGCCACCGGACCGACAAAAGATTTCACTTTAAACGGTCCGAAATATCTGGGCGACAGCTTGGACGGCACCAGATGTCTCGGGAGGAACCGGGCAGATAACCAGACCGCATCCCCGACTTGAAGGGATGGCAGATCTAGTCGACGGCGATTAGCTGCCCTCTTGGCTCGATCTTGGGCGGCCTGCAGAGCTATACGAGCGAGCTGTTGACCCTTCTGAATACCATCGACTAGACTGTCTATTCCAGGACAATTGGCGGAGGACTTAGAGATGGATGGTTCAAAGGATGGATGAAAACCATAGGAACAGTAAAAAGGACTGGTCTTTAGTGCCGAATGACTGGCATTATTGTATGCATATTCAGCCAAGGGTAGGAGATCTCCCCAATCATCCTGTGCCGCAGAAACAAAACAGCGCAAATATGTCTCTAGTGTTTGGTTTAGGCGCTCAGTCTGCCCATTTGTTTGGGGATGATATCCTGAGCTAAGGGCTCTATTGATTCCCAATGATTGACAAATACCCTTCCAAAATTGCGAGATATATTGGGGACCCCGATCAGACACAATAGTGTTAGGAAGACCGTGTCTAGAGAATATTTCTGAAATAAAGATCTTTGACATAAGAGCAGCCCCAGGGAGTTTTTGCAGAGGAATGAAATGGGCCATCTTCGTGAAATAGTCAATAGTCACCATAACGGTGGTGTAACCCGAGGACAACGGAAGGTCGACAATGAAGTCAGTGGAAATGACTTGCCAGGGCTTGTCCGGAATTGGCATACAGGTGAGTAAACCAAAAGGTGGATACCTGGGAGTCTTAGACTGTAGACAAACCGTGCATGCTGATACATAATCTTGGACATCCTTGGTTATCCCTGGCCACCAAAAATGACGAGTAGTCAGCTCAAGGGTGTTTTGATATCCTCGATGCCCGGCTGCCTTGGAGTCATGACACATGAACAGGACTTCTTTCTGAAGTGTCGGGGTCGGAATGAATACTTGATCCTTAAAAAAGTAGTATCCCTTCTCCTGAGTCAGCGAATGAGTCTCTTGTAAGTTCCTGCAGATTGGATCTAGACGTGCCGTTTCCTGTCTGACAATATGTAGAAAATCAGTCACTGTTGCCAGAAATGTAGCTTTAGGAAAGAAAGGCTCGGAATGGAACTTTTTGATAGGAGGATCCTTTCTTGAAAGCGCATCTGCTCGGAGGTTTTGATTCCCGGGAAGGAAAGTAAATTCTATCCGATACGGTAAAAAAAAATGAGCCCAGCGAGCTTGTCGACTGTTTGTGGTATGGGCTTGTTGCAATACCTTGAGGTTGTGATGGTCGGTTCGAACCTCGACCGGGTAGGCCGAGCCCAGCAATAGATGTCTCCACTCCTCAAAGGCTCGCTTGATTGCCAGCAATTCTTTATCAAGGACTGAATAATTTATTTCCGAGGAGGAGAAGGTCTTGGAGAGATAAGCAACTGGTCCTTCTTCTCCTGACTCGTCCTTTTGCAAAAGAATTGCTCCTAGAGCATGGTGAGACGCATCAGTCTCGACAATGAATGGTCGAGACTGGTCTGGGGTGAGCAAAACGGAAGCAGACGTGAAAAGATTCTTTAGTTCCGAAAAGGCTTTCTGCGCAGGGTCATCCCAAACGAAAGTTTTCCCCTTCTTCAGAAGACTGGTAATGGGAAGCACGGTCTCGGAGAATCCTGGGATGAATTTTCTATAAAAATTAGCGAACCCCAAAAATCGTTGGATCTCTTTGACGTTCGAAGGGGAAGGCCAATCTAATATAGCCGAGATCTTCCGAGGGTCCATAGAAATCCCCTGGGCAGACAGCACGAACCCAAGATACGTCACTTGGTTCCTGTGGAACTCGCATTTTGCCAGTTTGCAATACAGCTGGTTGGCCTTAAGTCGGTCTAATACCAAATTGACATGTCGGATGTGTTCCTCTATTTTCTGTGAAAAGACTAGAATATCATCCAAATAGACGATTACATAGTGAAGGAGTACATCGGCGAATAGATGGTCCATAAAGCGCTGAAAAACAGCGGGAGCATTAGCCAACCCAAACGGCATCACCCTATATTCGTAGTGACCGAATGGGGTCCGAAAGGCAGTCTTCCACTCGTCGCCAGGGGCGATGCGAATCAAGTGATATGCCCCTCGTAAATCCAACTTGGTATAGAGCGAAGCCCCTTGAACGGCTTCCAGAATGTCTGGGATAAGCGGCATTGGATACTTATCCGGGATGGTGACCTTATTGAGCCCTCGATAGTCTATGCATGGCCGTAGTTCCTCTGTATCCCTTTTGGGAATAAAGAATAACGAAGCACCGGCGGGTGATTTGGACTCAGTTATAAGACCGTTTTGAAGATTAGTCTGAAGGTAGTCTTTGAGAGCCTTTTTCTCCGGTTGGGATAAGATGTACATTCGGCCAAAAGGTATCGGTTGATCAGGGAACAAATCCAAATGACAGTCATCCCGACGGTGAGGAGGTAATGTAGGGTATTCTGGCTGGGAAAATATGGACTGAAATTGTTGATGACACCTCGGGATCTGACTGACCATCCCAATCGAGGAGCCTTCGGTTGGAACTACCATCATGGAAGGTGCTTGAATGCCAACAGATGATTGAGTAAGACAATGGGAAACACAATATTCGGAACCTAGAAACAAAGTTCCTGCCTTCCAGTTTATAAAAGGATTATGGGTTCGCAGCCACGGTAAGCCCAAAATAATGGGAAAATGAGCAGTTTTTATCAGGTCAAAAACTAACGTCTCCTGGTGGGTTGAAATTAGGCATGTAAGAGGAGTAGTCTGTTCTCGAATGGGTCCAGAACTAAGGGGACAACCATCCACCCCCTGAATGGGTGTTATACACGTCTTGGCGGATCTAATGATTCCATGCTTCGCAGCCCATTGGTCATCAATAAAGTTGCCAGCTGCTCCGCAATCGATCAATGCCGGAACCCCACGTAGCTCTAAGTCTGGTAATTTCAAGATCAGGGGAAGTACTAACATAGTGTGTTCCGTAATGTCCTCTTTAAGAGAAGTACCAAGTCTCTTTGGGGAACTCCTTTCAGGACCTCCTGCCGTGGTTCCCCTTACGACAGGGTCTTGGCGTTTCCCCGCATCGGATTCCTTGTCCGACGAGGAGGGACGACGGGACAATCCTTCAGCATGTGAGATGAAGCCCCACAGTACATACATAGGCCCTGACTCATCCGTCTTTCTCTTTCGCCCTCTGACAAAGGGCCTCTGGCCACTCCTATTTGCATGGGTTCGTCGGGTTTCTGGGATCGAGAAACCGGGGAAGGAGAACTGGAGAATAGTTGAGAGGGTTTCCCTCTCTTCTTCTCATGGAAGCGTTCATGGAGACGGTAATCAATCTGCATGGTGAGCGCAATCATCTCGGCTAAATTGGCGGGACGAGGAACCTTCGAGACTTCATCTTTCAGTTCCTCGGAAAGACCTCTGCGAAACAGCGTGAGGAGACCGTCATCCGGCCACCCTGTTTCAGCTGAGAGCTGTTTAAATTGAGTCACGTAACTCATAAGATCCTTATTTCCCTGTTTTAAATCTAGCAGTTTCTCCTGAGTAGAGACTGAAATTTCCTGCCTACTAAACATAGACCGCAAACTGTTAGTAAAGGCTGGGTATGAGTCTAGAATGGCATTTTCTGAGGTGACTAAGGGAGTCGCCCAGGCCAATGCAGGGCCTGCCAAGTGGGATATCAGATAACCTACTTTGTCCTTATCAGAAGGGAAAAAACGTGCTTTGAAGGTAAACTGAACCAGGCAACTATCCAGGAACTCCTTGAGTTTGTGCGGGTTTCCGTCATACTTATCGGTATGCAAGGCATAAGGAGGAGTTTCTGAAAACGCTCGAGCGACCTGTTGTCTTAACTGAGCATTGTCTTGTTTTAGGGATTGCATCTCCAGAGACATAGACTGCATAGCAGCCATCAATTGTTGCATTTGTTGCTCCATCGGAGTCCACCGTCTGCACAAGAGCCTGTGATAGGATGTTTCCTTATGTTAGGCGTCGCTAACTATTACAATGCGTCCAATATGAGACAGAACAATTATGCAGTTCACTAACCTGGGCAGCGGGCGGACTCCGCACCAGCAACAAGGCAGATAGTGAAGGCTTCCCGGGAAACCCTGCTCCCTCCCAGCCGTTAGCTTCAGCTGAGGAGGAACCACAGTCCCCAGGGAAAACCCTCCGGGGAAGAAAAACCCTGTGTTGTAGTGACAGGATACTGTAGACCTTCAGGATGAATCAGCCAGCTTCCCTTCAAAAGATCCGGTGCAGACGAAGCTGGTCCTGGACGGAAGAAAGGAGAGGTAAGTTTTCTCCACTTTCGATCGTCTGTTGTTGTTACGAATAGCTATGTTAACTTACTCCGGGTATGGATTTGAGAGATTCGAGAAGTCTGTGTAAAGTCTTCGAGAAGGGGGTGAGTCCTACGAGGAAAGAGAGAGAGTTTCCGGAAACCCGAAGCGGAGTTTAGTATTAGAGCTAAGAATGGGGAGAGGATTTGAAGGGAACTATAAACCCTCAAGACTCACTCTTTAGGTTGGAAGCGGACCTTAGGGGAGAGGAGGTGAGCGGACGGAGTACGGAAAATGGCCTAATGGAGGAAAGGGGAGAGAGCACAGATAGTTAGATACAGAAAACTATAGATAGGAGGACGGAACAAGAAACAGATTCCCTAGGAACGAACTTACGAAGCGCCGATCTGGAGAGTAGCGACGCATTTGCTGAACTTCCTGGTCGGGTTATATGGAGTCACATGATCGTCGCGGCGTGAAGGAAAACAACGTGCAACCTCTGCAGCGGGAGCTTCACAATCAGATTCAGAGGCGTCCGCCATCTTGGGTGAGTAGGAATGCATTGTGTTGTACACCCGATGTTGTCGCCAAAGCGACCACCGGTGCAAAGGTGTAACACACATATGCATATCTTGTCTGGGGATTCTCTCATGGGTACGGCCACTATGGGGGACACCCACAGAGGTGGACCATTGGCAGGTTCTATGATGCCTTCACTCAGTAAGCATTGTATCTCTTTTTTCACAAGCGGTTGCAGATGAATAGGTATTCTCTTCTGGGGTGCTGAGCCACAGGCAGTAAGGATTAATTGAAGTGAAGTGCCACAGGGTTTCCTTTAAGGCATCCGATGCCTTCAAACAGAGTTTTGTGTGACTGACAGTCTGTGTTTGCATGGTATGGGTTACAGTCGCAATCTCCATCTCGAGGGCAGTGGGGTGGAAACTTTCCCCTGCAGTACATGAAATTCGGCTTGTGCACATTTTTCCTTGTAACGTATTGTTGTGAACTACTTCCTGTGATTCCGCACTGGCCTTCTCGCTGCCCACTGAAAGACCTTCAGGTAGACGGTCTTAATTTCAGGGGAGATGTCATCCTGTGATATTCTGATACACACATGATATGTAGGGTGGCACACGTGTCAATGAGAAATTTGGCCTGGTGATCTCCTACTAGTAGGGTGATGTTGCCTTCAGATGACGTCGTCACTCCGTTCATCATGTAAGCATAGTCATGTTGGATGATCACTGTAGAAGGTGAGGGTGACGGAAACCTTCCTGTCACTTTCCTGACGTGTCTAACGATGGCCCTCCTTGCACCGGCACCACTCCTTAGTCCAGTGCTGCGCGTTCCGGGTTCCGGTTTGTAGGCTATGCAGTTGTATCCCTGTGATAGTCCAGATGGAAATTTGAAGACGACCGCCAAATGATTCTCTCTGCAGTACTTGGCTCAAGTTTGCCCAAAGGCAGGACATTTCACGCCTTCCTGATCAGGGAATGGGAGGCCACACTGATAACATCTCCCTGATGAAGCTGGCCCTCTGGACGCATTGCCGCTTGTAGGCCTGCCTCGAGTCGCTGGCAAGACCCAATATATTTGTTCCTTTCTAGGGGTCTTGGTGGTTTCCATTTGTAAGGCTTGCGTGTCTGCTTGGGACTCCGTCCTAGCTATTTGTACTAGGGTGGCTAGAGCAAGTTGCTCTCAGAGTAGCTTCTTTCTAAATGATGATGACAGACATCCACCCATGATCCTCAGTCTAATGGCCTCCTCAATCATGAGTTTGTGGAATTGACAGTGTGCCACCAGTTTACAAAAGGTGGGTTGCGAAGGCACCCATGGATTCACCCACTATCTGGCATGCCATATTGAATGTGTGTCTCTCATGTTCAATGTTGTGCTGCGGGTCAAAGTATGTGCTCAGCGCTTCTTTGAGGCCTGCGAACCTCTTGATGTCATCTGGCCGGAAGAAAGGTATGAGATCCTCTACCTCATCTTCCACTAGATTAACCAGCAGCCACCTGGCAAACTTGTCAGGCACGGTTTCATCGTGGGCATGCAAATATTTTTCAAACCTCCTGATCCATCTCTCCCATCGTGGCCCCAGGGCTTGCTGGTCGCCCATGTCAAACTGCTCAGGCAGGTGAAAGGCCGCTGCACTGCATGCATCTTTAGCAGCTGGATCACCTTCCGACATCTCAGTGATTGGGTGTTTTTGGCTGCACCTCACAACCTCATTTTGCAGTGTGTGTCACAGAGGGGGCCTTCTTTAGCAGAGAAGAGATCCCATCCTCGTCGCCATTGTCTAATTTTTCTGGGTTCTCTAAAGGTGTTCCTTGCTGAGAGAATGTGTGAAGGGAGAATGCCACTGTACATACACACACACACACACACACATGAAGGCCCACGCATGCAATAATGACACGAGCCTCTGATTAGCTCAGCCGTCTTTATTCTCCTGGGCGGTTAACTAGCTGTGTGCAATCCCTACTGTCATGCCCGTGCCTCGCGCATTCTCATTCATCCATGTGCTTTGTGACGGAGCTGCATGGTTCCGTTACCTGTGTCGTCTCCAGGACATGACAGGAGTGTGGGCTAAAAATGTGAAAAAGGGGGGTGGGGAGATGGGGAGGCATGGGCGCAGGGGAGGACTTACCTGAATATCTGGCAGGGGAAGATGGTGTTCTCCAACTCCAAGGAGGCTTGGAATGGGGTCTTTACCATGTGGTAAAGCCCCCATTCTGAGCCTCCTCATTGGCTGAGTGGTCCAAAGCACGCCCCCGCCGAGTACTAATCAATAGTAAAAGGATATCTCCAACTTGGATGCTAGAAGTGCCCTGCTCGCAGATGTCCCAGACACAACTTTGACCCCACTACCAGCATGCAGCTGCAGTCTGCTTCATTGCAGTACTGAAAATATTTGATGGCATTATCCCAGAGTCCAGTAACTTCACTGGCTACACCTCCCAACTTTCTATCACCGTCAAGAGTGCCTGCATCACGTACAAGGCTCTGACAACTAATACATCCTTCTACTTGGCCGAGAAACTTACTATTTCAGAAGTCCAATGCAGCACCAGGAACCAAAACATTGGAATCAAAGAAGTGAAGAAGGCGAAGTCCAGAAATCAAGCCTTCTTCTGCTACACCCTCACACTCTGGAGCAGCATGCCCACTAACATCAGTGTTGCTTCCTCCCTTCTGTGCTCCAGGAAGGGGTTGAAAAGATCCTGTCCTTCTTAGCACGCTACATTGACTGATGAGGACCGGCCTCAGAGGTTGATGCCCCCTAATTCTCTGTAGCCCACCCTCTACTTTGTACAAGGTTACGCTGCTTTCTAGCTAAGTGACCACTATATAAATAACCTGCATAAATAATTATGAGGCCGATTGCACCAATCTGTACAAAAACGTTGCAAGTTGTCTTTGTTGTTGAACATACCCCCAATGGCTTGTGATAATCTCATATGGCTGACCAAGGCTTCTTTTTCAATCACCAAATAACTTCTTTTGGAAACAGTCATTGTATGAGAGGCAACATGCACCCATCATAAAAATGGTACCCCATTACGCAGTAAAGGGCTCCAATTGTGGAGAGTTAACGCAGCACACTTAATTGCAGCAAACCTTTTGTTACATGAACTATAACAGCAACTTGTTTTACACCACACCTGCTGCCACAGTTTTGCTGTTTAGTATTTCTGTAAATTACGAATCTTACTCTTACCCAGTTTAATGGTACGCAATATAAGTGTACCAGTAGAGCGAAAGGCTGAGTTAAAATGAAACATGGAATCTGCAGGTTACACCCACATCATCGCAGCAAGGGCTTAACTCACTGAGCAATCTGGCCAACTTAAATCTCATTTATACTCAGACCTTATTGTATTGGCACATGCTAGTGGAAACTATGTCCATGCGCACAGAAGGCGGCCAACAATCTGTAATGTCCATTCTCCAAAGGGCAGGTCATGTGAGGCGCTCCCAGCAGCTAGCCTTTAGGGATGTGTACTGCGTAGTTGTGAAAAAAATGGCTTATCAACATTAGCTGGACTGCCTCCATCTCCATCATACTGGTGACAAGAGTGAGCAGACCCTGGCCTGTGGAGTCGTGAACGGCATCGGTCACACTGTGGCCATGTTAAAACAGGGTACTGGATGCAAGGAAAGGCTGGCTTCTGGGAAGAAGTCTTGCAAGGTCGGGAGCAGCATGCACACTCTGCCTGAATGAAAATGTGGTGATCAGTCTTAGCCACAACAGCCCACACTAGGCACCTGTGCCCCGTTGTTGCATGCTCATTTTCCACTCACACTAGATTCGTTCCCTGCATTAGCCTCTAGCACCATGTCCTCGATACCCCCTTGAAATAACAAGCAGACTCTCATTGTGGGTGGGTAGGCCGCAGTTGCTTTATTAAGCAGGAGGTAGCTCACAAGAGTTCCGCTTTTGTCAGTGCAGCATCAGGGTTCTGCTCTGAGCTGAAAGCCCTTACACATTTCCAACTTGGCTGAGCAACATCCGGTTTTGTTCAGAGCTGACACACTTACACTTTACTAAATGTCAAACACTCCCCAGTTTGATCAATTGCTTTTCAGGTGGCAAACGTCAACATTTCGTCATTTCCCAGGTGCAGGATCGTTAAGCTGTTCTTTTCCCCTGTGGCCTGACCCCTCCCATGCTTCTCTGTTGCCCAGGTGCCCTGCGCTCTTCGCCGCTTAATTCACCCAACCCCTTGGTACCCCGACCTCCTGTTTCCATGTCCCTATCTGATTCCCTGCCCCAGAGTTCTTGAACTCTCTCGCCTCCTAACCCAATCCCTAGTGCCTTAACCTCTGACTCTTTCCCCCGGTCTCTTAGCCTTCTACACCCTTCCCCCATTGCTTTGTTGATTTACCCTCTTAAAGGCCCTATTTTGGTTTCCTGTCCTCATTCCCCTGTTGCCCTTGCCCCCTTCTCGTTTCCACTGGTGACTTGTCCTCTTCCCCTTAGGTTGGTTGCTGCCCCCCCTGATGTTGTTGCTTCCTCCCTCTCGTCCCCCTCGCCAGTTATCCTCTCCTATGTTTTCCTTGTGTTCCCGAGTCTCTGGACCGCTCCTCGTCCCTTGGGTTCCTTCCTTTATTGGTCTCCTCCTGCCGCCCTCTTTTCCCCTGCTCTCCCCCACTTCTTTGTACCTCTGGCCCCCTGCCCCTTTTCCCGACTAACTGGATTCCCCAGCAACCTGTTACCTTATTGCCTGCCAGCCCCTTCCGCTTGTTGCCTTGTCCCTGCCATGACTCTTCATCGGATCCCGCCGCCAGAGAGTTCCCCCATCTGCCTTTTGCTCTGCCTAGGTTACAACTCCGCCCCGGTCGCCTCTATGTCTTCCAGTCGTGTCCTTGTCTCGCCCCCTCCAGAAACAACCCTTACCATTCAGTTTCTTGGAACCCTCAAGCGTTCTCCCCCCATTACTTGACGCCCCATTCCGACTATGCCAACTTCCATGTAGCAGCGTTGACTTTGTTCAAATCACATCCTGTTGTACACACCTTTGAAGATGTCACCCGGCCAGGTACCATCGCCCTCCATTGCCACGGTCGGCTGTTTCCCAATCCCCGCCCTACTCCCCTTACCGACTATCATAGCGGCGTCCACCCACTCCCCATTCTTTCTACTGCTACTGCACTTCTTACCACACCTTTGTATCTGCAACCCAAGCCTTCCAATGCTTCCCTGAAACCTATTCTCATGATTGCCATCCCTACTTCTGAAAGGTGAACCCCGTCCGTAGCAAAGTAGCCTGGTGTCCTCAACGTAATTAAAGGGTGCTTTATGTAACGCATGCCCATCGCTGTCAGAAATTTCTTGAACTCTGTATTCAACTTTCGCCTGGACCCCTCCACACCTCCCTGGCTGTGTGCCCCTTTCCAGCTCTGCCGCGGGATGATCTCTGACCATAGTAGCTCGGTGGTGTGCAGTATATTGCCCAATTTTACCATTATTCCCCCCATTCACTGCAGCATCCCCTTCCTCCCCACCCTAACTAAGTCATTCCCATCCAGGTGTATTACCAATATGTTGGGTGCCCCATACAGTCTTAGTCTGTCCCCAACTTCCATTTCCAGCTGCCCCCAGAGCATGCCTCCCTTCCCGAACCAGTGCAACTCAGTATCCTCAAGCCCCAGGTTGCGCTTCCAATCTCCTTTTCCAGCTCCTCGAGCCACTCGTGATAAAAGAGTGGCACATCACCCACGACACTGTCGCCCTATAGGAGAAAATATAGAACCATATTAAGTAACTCCTTTAGTATACCTCACCCTCGTACTCCCTCCCTTAGTTTCACCATGGCAGCTCTCGTCAGCCGTGCTGTCCTTTGTCCGCACCTCCCGCTGTACTTTTGTTTCATTTCGTTAATATTGTGTGTTTTGTTATCATTTTTTATCAGGGTTTTTGCTGATTCCCATCTTCATCCTATACATGCGTCATGAAATGCCTGATGTATAACCTTACCTTGTCCGATTTCCACCTCCCGATGTTTTTTATATCCTCCTCCCTTAGCCCTTCATCATGTGCGTTTGTTGCTGCACCAATTCTGAGCGGTATATTTCCCACTTGGTAGTTCTGTCTTGCCCACCGTCATCTGTAATAATCTCCTAAACCGGTATTGGGTCAGATGTGTCCCGTCATCGGGTATCACGAAGTACCCGCCCCACCCTTGGTCTGACTACCCAGTAAGCCCTGGTCAGTGCCACTGGACAGAACTTGCTCACTCCCAACCTGTTTAGCACCAATTCCTTCCCTTCTCCTGCCTGGTCATTCTTGGATTTCCTTATCCTTACTCTGACCGACTCCCCATTCACCGTTATGTCCTCTCCAAGTAGTGTCCTATTACTGTGGTCATTTTTTGATCTGGGTACTACCTCACTGATCCTCAATGCCGCAAAAAATGCTAGGGTGAAACATGCCATACATAACATTACTTCGAAGCTGTGCTGCAAACTACCTCGAATTTGTCCATTAGTACCTGCAATGACCGGATTGTGATGGGTAGCCTCTCGTCCTTAGTCCTTGCGCTTCCGCTGTCCGAACCTCTCACCGCCATTCTAACATGAAAGCTCTTGGTTGGGTCTTCCAGCCCCCCCCCAGTTGTGCATGGAATGCTATTGCTGCCAAATGATTCTTGACCCAGCTCTTCGACTTTCTCTTGTCGTTTGCCCACAGCATGAAGACTTTTACCCTTTTCTCCAATACTTGCCCCCCAGAGTCGGGTGATAACTCCCCAAACAGTTTGATGCATCTTAGGTATCTCCCTCTGGTTCCCCCAGCCAGCGCTTCCTCTGCCATTCTCATAATTCTTGCTTCCACGTCACCATTTCCCACAGTCTCTTCACCGTCTGCCTGAGGCCAAGCCTGCCTGAACCTTGTCATCTGTGTACGAGAAAGTGAATCAGCTGCCACGTTGGGTACACCTGGCACATGTCTGGCCCTCAGCTCCGTGTTAAGTTTAAGTCCTACCCGCACCAAGTGTCTAACCAAGCCCATCGTAGTCCTCCACTGCGCTGATTGGTTGTTGATAGCCTGAACCATGCCCATGTTGTCAGACCACACTGTGACCAGTTTACACGCCCACTCGTCCGGCCAAGTTAAGTAATGCCACCAGTACAGGAAATAGTTCCAGGGCACATATGTTCTTGCACCAACCCTTTTTCACCCATTTGTTAGGTCAATCTGCCCTGCACCATGCTTGCCCCAGGATTGCCCCGAACCCATATCTTCCTGATGCGTCAGTAAACAATTTCACCTGGTCGCAGGGAACCCAAGATGCCTGCCACAACCGCACACCATTAAAAAAATTTAGGAAGTCTCCCCACATTCTAAAGTCATCTTTTAGGCCTGCTTTTAATCGAATCAGGTGCCTCCCTTCAGTTACCCCCACCGTTGCTGCCGCTAGTCGTCGTGCAAAGACCCTCCACTCAGGGATTACTCTGGCTGTGAAATTCAGTCTCCTTAGCAGTATCTGTATCTTCTTCAACGTCGCTTTCTCCTTTCACACCCTCCATAGTATCTATCTCAATTCCCAAGTACGAAAGTTGTGTCCATGGGCCCTTTGTTTTTCCCCCCCGCCAGTGGCACCCTCAGTTCGCTGCATCATTTGGTGAAACCCATTAATAACCTCTCGCATGCGGCTGATCCCGCCTCTCCTACAAATAGAAAGTCATCCAAGTAGGGAGTTTTTCACCCCCACTTGCACCGGTACTGACAATATCCACTCTAAGCATGAACTGAATGCCTCAAAATAAGCACACGAAATTGTGCAACCCATCGGCATGCATCTGTCATTAAAGATGTCCTCCCCATGCTGGAAACCCAACAGGTGGAAACTTTCGGGATGCACTGGAATGAGTCTGAATGCTGCCTCTATGTCCACTTTTGCCAACGGGGCCACCTTACCTGCCGTTCTAGCTAAATTCACTGCCTCATTGAATGAAGCATAGTGCACCGAGCAACCCTCCCCCTTCAGAGAGTCATTCATCAAATTCCCTTTTGGGAAAGATAAGTTATGAATCAAGCAGAACTTCCCCTTCTCCTTCTTAGGCACGACCTCCAATGGTGAAATGACTAGGTTTTTTAGTGGAGGATCTCTAAACGGGCCCACCCCCCTCCCCAGTAGCATCTCCTTCCTGATCTTCTCTTTCACCACTGCTGGGTGTTAGTATGCAGATCTTATGTTTCTGGCCCGCAATTCTTGCTGTGGACCCTTGTATGGGATTTTGAAGCCTCTTAGGAAACCTTCGGAGTACTTTCCCCCCCCCCCCCGATAAAGAAAGCCACATTGTGACAAACTGTTTATTTCCATTACACAATTACATGGACAAAGAACAAGTGACTATGTCCCACTTAGCACATTTCCTGCTCTACCTGTTACTTGCACCCCCACAACTGTCCGTTGTCTCATGACAACTGTTTATTACCATTACTCAGTTGCTTGGGCCGTTGAATTTACCCTGTCCCTCCTACCCCCCTTGCCCGCCCTACTACGCTTGGTCTCCACTACTGCTTTCGTGCTCCCTGCTCCTCTGTTGCACACTTTCCTTGTGTGCCCCTTGCCCCCACAATTTCCACATATGTGTAGGACACGGCAAGCATTTCCAATGTACAGGTTCCTTCATTGAAATGCCTGTCCCCCCTATCCCTCTTGCCCGCCCTACTACGCTTGGTCTCCACTACTGCTTTTGTGACCTTCCTGCACCCCCCCCCACCAATACACCTGCTCTTTACCTTGGTCTGCCAGTTGCCTGCTCCCTGTTCATGTTCCATGCTCCTCTGTTGCACACTTTCCTTGTGTGCCCCTTACCCCCCCAATTTCCACATATGTGTAGGACACGGCAAGCATTTCCAATGTACAGGTTCCTTCATTGAAATGCCTACACCAGTTCGTGGACCTCCATATTCCCTGAGCCCCTCTCCCATCCGTTCCTCTCCTTCCCCCTCTGCTCCCTCCGCGTGGGCTCCCCACCCCATTTCTGCAGTATCCTGCTGGTCCACCTGGCACCCAACTGCCTTGCACAGTTGTCCCCTGTCTCAATTTGCCCCCTGCGGCTGTGTTGGGCGGCTGTTCTCCCAGACCTTGCCTGTGTGCCCGCCCCCCACCCACCGTACTGTCGCTCTTCTCGCACAACTTCTCCCCTCCCCCTGGTAGGTTATCTTTCAGACTGTGCCCGCCCATGCCCACTCTTGGGTTGAACCATTCCTCCACCAACTTATGCTCCAACTGAAGGAGTGCGTTGCCCGCCATGCGCATTCTAAACCTTTGATTTTTCAATAACCCTTCCGAGCCCCCAAACATTTTGAACTCATCCAAGATGTAGTTCCTGTACCCAAAGAGAGCTGGCCCCTGTTCCGGGAATTTCTCCACAGTGATATGTGCCAGTATTTTCAATGCTTCGAGCCAATTCTCCACATTCTCTGTCGGTCTGACCCTTTTCCTTGCTTTTAGCACCTCGCTTCTTCTGCATGTCTGCAAGGTGTCGGACCCTTTGGTCTCGTGTTCGACCAAAGAAAATATGTCGATGAATTCCCTTCTCCATATCTGCTCTTTTACGGCCACTGGTATGTACCAGCTCACGCAATTGGTGGCCACCCATTGAGGCAACTGCCCTACCTTGTCCCCCTCCGCCACTGACCTGATGCTGGCCGCTGTTGCCATGATCTGTCCTTTGGTAACCTTGCCCCCTTCTTCTAAGGTGCTACTCTCGTCACTTCCTTTCCCTAGTCCCTCTTTGTGCCCCCACGCTGCTTCTGCCCTAAGCCCGCCGTTCCTTCCAAACCTTCTACCGCCTGTAGTGATGTGCTGCCTGTGTTGCTCATCAAGCTAGTGTCGACACTCTCTTTCTTTACTGCCTGCCTGCACCCAGCCCAAGACCAAATCTAGTTTTTCTTTCAGAACTTGTAAACATTCACACAATAATTCCCTGCTGGGTACCAAATTTGGCCCAGTGACCTTGGGTATAGCATTTCCTATCCTGTGAGCTGCATCCAGTTTATTAGTGCTTGCTCCTGGAAGGCCCACGCTTGTCGTTGGGCTGTCGCCGCCGCTTTCCACCTGGCAGATAAGAGCCGTTGCCACTGCTAGTTCCTCCTCCAAGTCCTTCTTTGTTTTTCGCCCCTTCTGGCCTGTTTGTTTTGTATAGCCTTTTTTTCTAGACCTGAGAATCCATGCTTCCCCCCCTTTTGAGATCACTCTGCTGACCTTCACTCGCCGGGCCAGGCTGTCCCCCCCCACCCCCCAATCTGGGCCATTGTTGCTTCACAGCCCTTAATTTTTGCCAAGGCAGCACATTTCTGCCAAAACACAGCATCCGGGACCATTGCCGAAGCGCTTGTCGACGGTTGAACTACAACTGACATGTCCTCGATTTGCGTGTCCTCAATGATCTCTGTACATGGGCTTCCTTCTTCATACATCCCAACAATTTTTTCTCCCTTGCCCTCAATACCGTGCAGGCTTGGATATTCTGAAATAAAGTGTAGACATGTTAGTGGCAGCCCTTGTTTGTGCTACCCCAATCTCCTCCCTTTATTACCAAAGCGCTTCTCCTTTGAACTCACTGCCTGTCCTGGAAAATCAGAGGGTGTTTGCCTGCTCGTGCAGTGCTTATAAAGCACCTTTGTGGGATGGGCCAGCCTTCCTTCCCCTCCATGTGCTTTTCTCACCTTGGGGTTCCTCTCCCCCGCCCATTTCCTGTCACCTGGTATCAACCTGTCTGGGTGGGTTACCCATCTGTCCCTAACAAGGGGAAAGGGGGGGAGAAGGGGGCCTCCCATGGCCTGATGGGCGATGCGGCTACAACAGCATCCACCCAGGTCTGCCTTTGCTCTGCGCGTCCCCTGACTTTCTTCACTCCACTCAGCATGCAGGCTACATCAGCATATAGGGGGTGTGGCAGGAACAGGAGAGAGTTTGGGCATGGTGGGGCAGTCAGCCACAGGTGAAGCATCCACCTTACATCCCAGAAAAAAAGAAGATTCAATAAACCAAACCAATCACGTCATACATGAAGAAGTTTGATCAAAGCGTACAAATGCAACACTGGCAAAAATTCAGAATGTTCATTAATCGCAATGGACGGCCAGCGGAGAGTAGAAAGGTCTACTTGCGCGCACACAGAATTATCTAAAGTACAGAAACACCATGTAGAACGGCACTACTCCGCCTCTGTCCCTAAAGCATCCGAGCAAACTGGACTCTTCCACTTCAGAGTCACGGTGCATGCGCTCTGACTTCAGAAAGCAGAGGGCCAGTTTGAGGGTCAATGGCTGTGGTGCACCATTTATGTCTTGCACCCCTGTGTGGCCACACCGTTTGATCGCCCTTTAAGCTGACCCTGCTATGTCCAATTTTACAATCCATTCAAACTACCAATTAATCAATAAATGACTTTGCGATGAGTCTCGGAGAACTTTTTGTAGAATGCAATTTTGGGGCCAATAAAAATATGCTGGTGAGAGACATACTAGTTGCACGTTGCAGAGATCTGAAAACACATGAGTAAATGTTGTCCGAAAACAATCCTATGCTGAAAGAAGCATTGGTAATTGCTCAGATAGCGGGAAAAACATGAGCCAGATGCAAAGCACGTAATAGAAGGATAGAAGCCATTGAAATCCACATTATGACTGGTAAGAGCAAAGAATGGCTGAGTGATAAGAGGAACTTCAACAAAAAACATGATGATATCCTAAGGAAATGACAAAATGTGTAATGCTTAGATTTGGCAATCACTCACAGTTAGCATATGAACGATTAAGTGCTGCAGGGAGACAATCTTTACAAATGTAGAATAGGCCATTAAACACAATTCTGCATAAGGCAAGAATTTAAAGCAGTAAGGACAGTGTAAACATCCTCAGAAAGCAAAACTTGAGAACACGATAAAATGAATGTTTGTACTATGGTATAATAATCAAAAGGTATAATAATCAAAACTGTATTGTGAAGTGAAAAGAAATTACCAAGATGTAAAACGTTTGTCTGACTGAGACACAGGCTTGACCATGCTACCAGTCCAGAACCTTACACAATGCCTGAATGTGGACAAATTCAGACTGTGCAAATCAGATATGAGACCTAAAGTATATGGCAGCATGAACATCTTGCCTACTGGGCACACAAAAGGGTGTATGCGACAAACGTTGGAGTCCCTATACGTGGGCAAAGATAATTACGTTAGATCCCTGAAGAAATTACCAAGTCTACTCCTTGAACTCAGAGGTATGGTCTGACATCGTTAAGAGACATGGAGACATGTAAAAAGGTTTGCCAAAAAAAGGTTGTATCAAAGGCTACTCACATCTAATAAGAATCAAGCAAAAAGAGATTATGGTTAAACCCAGCTCTGTGCCCATCCCAGCCAGGGGTGAATTGCAAACTGATTAAGGAGGGCACAATAGAACATGTGAAGGCTACTGAATCGCTCATACAGATGTGCTCTTGAAATAAAATAGAAACAGGCAAGTTGAGGATTTCCATAGACCTACGCAGTCTCACCAATAAGATTATATTTATTTTTTTGTTTAAAAGCCCTGACCTAGCTCGAGAGCAGCGGAGCGCTGTACAGAGTGTGCGTAACCGTAATTTGGGCTGGCATCTTTTAATTGTAGCGCATTACTATGAGTTGAGGACTGTGCATCGGTATGAGCGTTCGTTGGAATGAGTCTTTTTTTCAGGTGTTGTTGAAAGAGCCATTTTTTGAGAGATTTGCAAAGTTGGAGAATTGTGGGGGCATTCCCAACTGGCACCCGTATCGAGTTCCAGAGGGTCGGTGCATGACAAGCAAAGGATTGTTTGCTGGCTCTTTCTTTGCAAACGAGTTGTGATTCAAACCGGTTGGTCGATTTGCTGCACGAGAATGTATTCTGATTTGCTCTTATGCTAGCCAAGACCATGCCATGTTACGAGGGGATGTGTTTTGTGATTATTTATAAATTGTACTACCAAATGATACAGTTAGATATTCTTCTGTTTCTTTCTCTTCTCCTTTTCTGGTCTCTTTTCAATTTTCTTTCTTCTTCTACTTTTTCTTCTTATTTATGGTGTGTTATGCTTTATGAGATGATTTTTTCTTCTTTTTCTTCTCTTTTGGACTCAATCTTGTGACCAGGTTTGTAATTTTATGAAGCTTGTTTATTTCTGATTGTATTGCAAACTTTATTGGTGAAAATAAAAAATGATAATCTAGAGAAGCGTGTGTCACCAGATATCTGGCGCTTGGCCGCCTGGTACGTTGGGGTACTACTTGTGACTGCTTTGTAGATGATACATGTAGTCTTGAACATGTTCCAGGCCTGGAGAGGAAGCAAATGTAGTTTGTGTAGGATGGTGGTGATTCGGTCCAATTTCTGTGCTCCTGTAATAAGACGTACTGCAGTGTGGTGGACTGCTTTTAGGGGAGCAAAGTGAGAAGCTATGAGCCCTGGCAGGAGAGCATTTTCCCCATCCATGCGCAAGACCGCAAGAGCCTGCACTACAGTCCGGAAGTCCTGCGGCTTGATGAAAGGTTTGATTTTTTGAAGAGTAGAGATTATCACTGACAATTATGCACTTCCGAAAATCTCAGAAATAGTGCTGATGAGAGTGAGTCATGTCACCAACTTAGATAAGCGCAATGCCCATCACCAGATCAGATTGGAAGATAAATCTAAACCCCTGATGGAGTTCATAAAGCTCATTGGAGTGCTCTAGTTCACCAGGATGACAGTTGGACTTAGCTACAGACATGTCTCAACAGATGATGCATCATTTACCTAGGCAGGTAAAGACTGTGATTTACATTCACGATTATCCACTTATTTATGGAAATAGAGCACAAGAACACAATACGACCTAATACAAAGTACACAAATGAATGAACTCCACCGGTCTAAAAATTACACAAAGAAAAATTACTTTTGCTCAAATTCCAAATAGATTACCTGAAGTATACACAATATCAGGAAGCAGTGTGGAACCAAACATATCTAGACCAGGCAGGGTTGTCCAAATCCAGGCCTCGAGGGCTGGATCCGTGCTGGGTTTTCAGAATACTCCTCATTAATATTCATAAGATAAATTTGCATACAATGATTCGAAATGTCTACAAAAAATGCTCATGCATATTAATGAGGGATATTTTGAAAACCTGTCAGGATTCTGGCCCTCGAGGACCAGAGCTGGACAATGCACTCACTCCAGTCAGCAGAAATCAACTAAAATCGTTTTTTGGGCCTTACCGAATATTATGCAAAATTCATTGTGAACCTTTAATCAAAAAAGGATCCGTTGCCTGTTGACTGCTGAAACAAAGACAACAGTCTACTTGGGCTGATGATATGCAAAAAACATTTGTTGAGCTAAACCATGCCACAACAAAAGCATCATATCTCAAACCATTCAATGGCAAAACGTGTACTTGTGTCCAACTGTTGATGCCAGTGCATAGAGCCTAGTGGCTACCTTAACCCAGACAAGGCAAGTAGTAGAGCAAGTAGTAGCTTGTGCTTCTAAAATTCCCACACAATCTAAAATTAACTATTCTGTGATTGAGAAACAAATACTTGCATGTGGCTGGGTGACAGCATACTTTCAATCACATTTATGTGGAAGGAGCTGCAAGTTCCACAATTACCAAAACCACTGAAATACATTATTATTCCAGAAGGTACCTAAGCAGCAACTCCACAGTTAGCCAGAGCTTCAGCAAAATTACAAGAATTCACTTTCACAGTTAAATACATATTGTGAGAAACCTGAAGGTGTCTCACTCGCTAGTCCCCGGAGATCTGTCGTCCAGGTGGCCAGGACACGGCCATTGCTATTGGATCCGGTTCATGGGGGTGGGGGAGGATCACCTGGGCGAGGGGTCTTCGGGGAGTGGAAGTCGGACACCGAGGGTTGAGACACGGTATCGCCTTCCTTGTAACACCTTTCCCCTTTCCTACCCTGAAGAATATTTAGAAGCACTATCGCCCCCTCCTTTCCAACACTAACACTTTCTTACACTGTAACAGACATCAGACTAACACCAAAGCCATTTACCTGACATGTCCCAACACACGGGTCAGGCAGAGTCAGGCATTTGACAATAACCAGGCATACCTGACAGCCCTTTACCTTCCCGCAGGGATAAAAGGCAGAGTATGAAAGCACACTTTGAGCAAGGCCGAACGCACAAGAAGACAGCTACACTAAACTGGCAGTTCAAGCGGAGGAGAAAGACGGCGAGACCTGGAAGGACGACGAAGGGGAAACTGCCATTGCCCTTTTCAACTTAGTGTTAAGAAAGGAGGAAGGCAATGAATATGGCAAGGGAAATATGCACAGAATTGCACAGTGAACAACTTTGAATCTAACAACGTGCATACAATACCCAAGACTCGTGTATACTAAAACCCAGGAGTGCAAATAGAGTGAAACAATAATACCAATATATGAAAAGGGATGTGGGGTAAGCACTTAGAACCTCCTTATGACTGAAAGGAAAGTCGGCAAACTCCTTACCCACTATGCTATTACAGATACTGACAGCGCTAAGCCCACGTAGAGGGCAAGCAAGGACAGGATCTGTGAGCTGACACTCTGGATGATACTGAATAAGGAACTTAGAAACAGTACTCACGAGGACCGGAAAGACCACTTGAATGTCAGTAAACCCACGAACCCAGTTGAACAAACAAACAAGGACCCAGAAGGCTATAACAGCAATGGGTGGAGGATAACTAAATACATAAGACCCAAGTCAAGGGGCAAGTAGGAATTGTGATGATAGAATAGTGAGGAAAACAAAAGGCATTCACACAGGGGCTAGTTACAACAGCACCCCACACCTAATAATCAATGGGAAATAAATGCAGAAGTGCAATGGAAAACATGGAATGGATCCCAATAGAAAGTAAGGATCAGGAGGAGGGAAAATTATATCACAAAAGGAAACCTTTCCCACCCATCCAAGGAGAAAAGGCAGGAAGCTAAATCTATAAAGGGAAAGACTAATGCATCAAGTTTTTCAGTAGCAAAGGACAGCATCAAAGAAACAGAGAACACAGGCACATTGGGCTGCATCAAAGGGTAAAGCACAGAGAAAGGCTGCCTGCAGACAGAGGAAGACAGAAAGGGAAATCCAGAAAGCAGATATCAATTAAGCACATACATTCGAAATCCAGGGCAGAGGAACAAGAAACAGGAACTAGGAACTAGGCACAAAAGCTAGGAACCAGGAACAAGGGACCAGTCACAACAGGAACACTGCAACAATGACCAGCGCTGGACTGAAGCAAACTGAGGCTTTTAAAGCTGGTTAACGAGCACCCCCCTCAGGTGTGCCGCCTGCTGCACCTGCAGCCACAGGTGTTGCCTATCCTCCACCCAACCTTGTCCTGCAAGGGAGGAGGTGAAGCAGTGAGCCAGGCATTCTGGGAAGCATAGTCATTAGACTAAAGTAGCATGCTGGTTGCCAAAAACCTGGAATGGATCCGGAAGGGAAGTAACTTGGAAAATAAGGTTTTAGCGCTCCCAATTCATCACAGCACTGTAGCATTAAGTTCGGAGGAAATGTCCAGTAGGGAATAAACCCCAAAACACGCCCCCAAGTGGTGGGAACGGGAGCGAAGGGAGCGAGCCGTGACACTTAGACCTGCAAAGCCTCCGAAAGGGAAATCATAAGACCGGGAGTTACAGCTGGCATGCGGAGCAGCAGATATCAACAGTGCATGGGGGCCTCATGCATTGATAAAGCAGGCGGCTAGGTAAACTGGCTACTGTGGCACTATCCTTGACTCCAGAGATCAGAGAAGCCAAAGGGTTCAGCACAGCCGGTGAGTCGGAGGAAGCTGATAGCAAACTGAACTGTGTTGAGCCCAAGATTGCGAGTAGCAACATTTTTTAACACAAGAAGAAAGAACTTGTGTGTATGTTTGATCTGTTAAGAAAGCCCAGACACGGGCCACCTGCAAAGTGGGCAGGTGCCGTAGGAGTGCTCATTCAAAGGACTCTAGCTGGCACCTTTTGTTGTATTTGTTGAAACGTTGAAGCCCAGAAGGCCCCAGGAAAGGGCGTTGTGAAGCATCAGAGTGGTACTAAAAGGGTCACATCAAACCCCCTGTACAATTGGAAGTCTCTGACCCAATGCAAGGAGAAAGTTAGGGGATGGGAACTCTGCTTTCCAACAAGGTTGTGAAGGGTGAAGAAAGGCAAGTGTGAACCTGACAGAGGGATGCTGATAGAAAGCTAGGAGAAGGAAACCCCCTCTTTCTGATGAACTGAGCAATATATGAACTGTGTTAGAAATACATGAACTGTGTTAAAGAAAGGACGTAGTGAACCCGAACTAGGGAGGCCCGAGTTGTAAGAAGGATCCGAGCCTGGCTGAGGGAGATCCTAGAGGCGAAGAGCAATCGCCCAAAGTGCATGGCTACGAAAGAAGAATCTGTGTTGGTTTATTTGTTACTTTGAATCACCAAGGGAAGAGACCTTTGCAGGAAAGAGACTTAGCCTCTGAAGGCTTTGATATTATTGAACTGGAGCTGTGAACCTTGTGCTGATGAGGCCCAGGAGTGTGTTGTGCTCAGAAGTCCCGCCTTGTCCGTGTTTGATGTGTGGGGAAGGGAGACCCAGCTAAACCATACTGACATCATTTTGTGAACACTTCTCTCTTTTCTGGTGAACATCATCCCACACTCTTTTTGTAACTAGTAGTAAAGATTGGCAATAGATTGTTTTAGTATAGGCCCTTTTTATTTGACAAGACAGCACTAGGACTTCCTTATTATTATTTGATGGTTGTAGCTTGCTCCCATCTTAGATTTAGGTTTAGATTAGGTGTTTATCTCACCCATTATAAGGTTCAATAAACCCCCTTGAACTGTGATCACATGTGTCTGTCTTTACTTTTGCCACCATGAGTTCCTTAAAATATCCAGTTGGCACAACAAAGAGGCTGATTGCCAGTCGAGACTTCTATTATGATTTGAGCATGAGGAAGACGTCTTAAATGATGAGCGTACTGAAGGCATTAAACATAAGGCAGAGGCAGCAATCAGCAGAAAAGAGTCGATATGATTGCTTGACCAGAGCCGCTTGCTCGGTCAAGGTACCCACTGGCCAGCCTCCAGCTAGTGGGTTTCGCACTCAGCATGTAACAGCTGGCTCCACAGCTCAACGTGGCTCCGCCTCTCCAGAACGTCGGTGCTCCAGGGGCTCGCCTATGCCTAGCACTTGCTCTCCTTCCAGCAGAGAGGTTCCTCCTCCATTGACAGTTCGTTATCCTCTTATATACATCATTAGAATCAATTAAATGATGTCTGACTTCCATGATCATAGCACTCAGACGAGGTTCACCACTATCTGAAGCCAATAGAGTCAAGGAAGAATCTCCATGCATTATAGTTGTAACAGGGAATGCAACTGTTTTTCTGACCCCCATGTATGTAAAAAAGGGTGCTTTGGACAGGGAGTGCCATGCTGAATAGGAGTCCTTGTCCCCAATCGGGGAGTCACGCCCACTTGCCCAGATACATCACACTTCCCAGAGGCAAAGCAGTGGATTTCTCTGTTCACTTGGGGTATTGGTTTGTGTCTGTTTCGGTCCTCTGAACCCATGTGTTCTATTTTCCTTCCCATCTGAGTTACTGCGTGGATCCAGACCTTCCCCCCTGAAATGTTGACATCTAAGGAAGCCCTGACTTCTTTGATGTGGAGGGTTGTTCCCGGAAAAGTGAAGGCTCATTCAGTTGTTTTATCACATTCTGGAGGTATGAGAGCCGGGAGTCAGTGAACTGTTACAGGATTATCATTTCCTTTTCATCGTCATAAGGCTTACATCCAAGCCATTTATTTACTATATCCTGTGTGGGATTTCAGTATTCTTCTCAAAATTGGTATCTTGTTTCTGAAGAACCTTAAATATGCCAGATGTCTCAGGGTTTCCAAATAGAGTTTGTGTCTACTGTTGGCCAACGGTTCCCCAAGAGGGTAGTTTTCTTCTTCAGGGAGAATCATTAGCTTGACAATCAGGAGATCAACGATTTGTGTTTGAAAAGGTAATACAGAAATCTGTTCCACGCCCATTGGGGTTCCTCCAGAGTCTGCAACATATTTCTGGTGAAATAGGACAAGTTTTATCAGCCAGCCGTCCATCTGGTGAAGCTCAATTATTTTATGATTTAATGGAACTTCAAGATGGAGAGGATTGCTACATTGAAAGATGTGATTGGCTCATGAGGTTGGATCTCAAGGACACCTCTCTCACATTCCCAATATTTAAACCTTACAGACGGTTGCTGCAGTTTCTCTGGGTGGGAAATTGTTATCAGTTCACTTCCCTTACTTTCACTCTTTTCTACAGCTCCCTGTTGCTCAAATCAGTGGCTGCTTTTCTCAGGGACAGGAGTATATGGCTCCTAATTTATTTAAACGATATTCCCATAAATTAGCAAATTAGCCCAAATCTCCTAAATGGATGCCTTTCTCAGGATTCATGTCCTCCAGTTCCTTGGGTTTGTAATGAACTTCTAGAAATCTGAGTTGCTCCCATCATGGACCATGCAAGTTTTGTGGTTTCTGGTAAACCCACAGGTTGGTGTCTCTCACTTTACCTCAGAAGAAGGGAATGGGTATCAGCAGGGCTTTAAGTGGGGTAAGAAATCGAGAGGGGGCCCTCATTTGGGGGCGTGGCTTCTGGGAGGGGCGTGGCCTAAAAAGCACGCAAATCGTAAGGTCTGCACACAAATATATATACATGTTATATATCTGTGTGCGTACCTTACTATGGTTTGTGTACTTTGCAGGCCATCTTTTCTAAACATCGAAATATGTTACATATGTTACATATTTCTATGTTTAGAAAAGATGGCCTGCAAAGTACACAAACCATAGTAAGGTACGCACACAGATATATAACATGTATATATATTTGTGTGCAGACCTTACGGTTTGCCTAGTTTTCAGGCCATGTTTTCGGGTTTATAAAAGATGGCTTTGAAAGTACACAATTCAAGCCATCGTTTATAAAGCTTTGACTACGGACAAAATTGTCCGTCGGCAAAGCTTTATAAAAGATGGCTTGAAATGTGTACTTTCAAAGCCATCTTTTATAAACCTCGAAATATGTCGAGGAATCCCCAGGTTCGCTGAGGGTTAAAGACGCCTCAGCGACCTGGGGAAACAAAGGGACAGTAACTGCCTCTGATGACCCCTCGCGCGAGGGGTCACCAGAGGCAGTTACTATGAATGACGGAAGTGGCAGCCAGGCACAGCATCGCTGTGGCTGGCTGCCACTTCTGTCAGCTAGTCTGACTTCATGGCAGGCGCATCTCCCGTTGCGGCTGCGGCCGCGACGGGATAATGCATCCCGCCAATGTTGCGTGCGGTGGGACTGGGGGCCCCGGCAGGGCCCCGGCTCAGCCCCACTTTTTGGAGACTGCTGGGTATCAGGAAGGAGTTAAGAAGGTCCCCCACCTTTCGTCACATCCCTCAGGCACATGGCCAGGTTGATAGGCCTTCACTTCTCTTCAATTCAGGCATTTTTTTCAGGTCCCCTCCAATATAGGGCATTGCAAAGGTTAATAATCAGGGAATTGCATGAAGGTTTAGGTTATTCAAACTGGATTGCGCTTTTCACAGAAGCAAAGAGTTTCTATGGTCGGTGTTTCACAAGGAGGCGTGGAACAGAAGAGCTATCTTTGCTTCGTCATCCAATCTTCAAGTAGAATTACATGCAAGTCAAAGGAGTTGGGGCCAGGTGGGTCAGAGCCTTGACTAGAGAATTATGATCTCAGGAGTCGTGCTGAAACATACATTTGCTAGAGATGTTGGCCAGTTCTTTTGCGATATGATGCTTCGCAAACCACTTCTATGACTGTGTAGCGCAATCTTTGATGGGTCTAAAAGAATTGTGAGTTCTTGAGGCCATCTGTGACAAGTGGTGACAGGGGGTGGATCTTTAAGGCCCCTGATACAGAGTGTGATCCAAAGCACTGGACAGAAAATCAGTAGCCAGTGACTCATGGGTAAGAGAAGCTATTACACCTATTGATAAAAAAGTCTGGGAACTGAGAATCGAACTGGATGTTATCAGCCTGGACGTGTCCTCATGGTTATATGTGAAAAGACCTAATTTGAAAGGTCTCAAAAGAAAAAGACCCATTTACAATACCCGATTTTCTTTTGATCGTAATAACAGCATTGTAAAGGTCTTTTTCTCTTGAAACCTTTCAAATTCTTTTTTTTTCCTCTGGCTGTCTTTCAGAAGTTAAAGAGCGGAGAAGATCCAGATGCCTTTTTTGTAAACTTTGAAAGGGTCGTTGAGACCACAGCGTGGCAAAGAGATCAGTGGGAAAAATACATAGTACACCTACTCACAGGAGAAGACCAACAGGTCTTCCAAGACATAAATCCAGAAGGAACCACACTGTATGAAGAATTGAAGTGAGGGATCTTGGAGGGGATTGGGCGTGATCAAGAACATTAGCAATTAAGAGTCAGGCATACTTGGCTACAGCAATGGGAAACACCATAACAACTAGAATATTAAGTGAGAGATATATTAAATATATGATTGGGATGAAAGACTTATGAGGATATACAGGAAATGCTAATCCTGACTCCGTAACCGCATATCCCCAGAAGCTGGTATACCAACTGCATGAGCCTCAACTAAAGGAAGCCATACAAACCACAAATTCTTATCAGAGAGCAATGCATTGCTGGGAACAACCCCTCATGTCAAAGTAACCGGAGGATCCAAAATCCATCGGCCGCCCTAGAGATGGGAATTTCACAGGGGGACGGTAGAGACCCACACTAACTCAGGTGAAAAGATAAATTGAACACATGCGTTGAAGGGACTGGAATAGACACAAAACAATGCCGTGAATGGACAGAGAAATCCACTGCTTTGCCCGTGGAAAGCATGGGCATGTTGCCCACTTCTGTCTAAAAGGAAAAAAAGGAGAACCAATTGAAATTGGACTCCCACTCCCCAAACCCCAAGAAAAAGGCTATCATGACATTCCTCAGGATCCAACTAAGACAGCCACCTTGTCCAATATTCCCCTGGCTGCGTGGTGCCCGGGCGGCTGGTGAGGGCTGTGCAGTCTACCGAAGTGGATTAAGCCTATGCCTACGCCAGATCATCTGGTGGGTGTGAAGAGGGTCCCGACTGCCTTGATGGATTAGAGGTACCTGCAATTTTCTTCACTGTATAGCCCATATCTGACTTTGCCTATGACACGCTGAGCATTACGCTCCATGCACCACTGAAATACAGGCAGCGTAATTATTTCTGGATGGAGAGGAGTCTCCAGGCACCCCGTCCTGAGCAGTCTATCCTATGGAGGAAGTGGACCAATAATTACACATTTTGATGAAGATACAAGGAAGGCCTGCAGTGGACTTCCTGGACTTGGCTATTTGATGCACTGCTATGCAAGCTGATCTTATATCGATAGAGGAACTGGAGGAGGGCCGCTCCCTCAAATCATTTGTGTTCATAGTGATATGGATTTATAGCCCAAATCTAGAATGGTCGTAGAGGTCTACGTATCAAAATGCCGCTCAAAATGATGTCAGGAAAGATGAAGGATGTATTAATTGATACTGACATCCTATATTGTAATAAGCTATTACAATCCTGTGGCAGGGAAGATAGTCCCTTACCCATTCTCTTTATCTATCTAAGAAGCAGGGAGAGGTGGAGGTATGTGACAGGGTTATGGGCTTGACCCTGTCAGAGGGAGACAGGGACCACCTAAAACCTGGAGCAGGTGGCCTAGCAGGCCTATGCCTGAGTCGGTCCTACCCCAGAGGGGAAGTGGTTGAGTTGGTAGGCCCCCAGCCCCTGAACTCCCTAATTGAGCCAGACATACCTCTGACCTTGGCATCGCTATCGCACCATGCCTTGCAGCTCCGAATCTGACCGAAGTTCTTGCTGCTAGCTCAGAGAATGCTGTTCATCTACAGCCAAAATCTCCATGAGCTGAATGCCAGCACTATAGGCAAGTTTGTTTCCTCGATGACCAGCGGATCACTAGCAGTCACACAGATTTCTCTGGATGTGAAGAGGGCAATTTGAGTGGCCACCAGAAATGAGAGAGAGCCTGTTACGCTCACCTGGCTCCCACAGAGGCGTCGATCTGAACTGGACAGCTGCGGTCTCCACCAATGTGACGCGTAGGGCCGAGATGACGGACTGGACTGGCCCACCTAGCTTTGTTTGCTTGGCCCATAGGCCTCCTCAGGCCATCCAGTTTCCACTATCAACCTATTAAAGGTCGCGATGTAGGATAGAAGGTCCTGATTATCCTGTCGTAGGGACAAAAGTTTGTTATCCAGGGCCTGTCCTTGGGAGTGCCGGGCAAATAGTCTTTCCATGCTAGTTTGAAAGCCCTGAAAATCCCGAAGAATTGGGTCATCCTGAGTGACAAGTGTAATTGACCAATCAGCTGCACTGCCGCTGAGATATGACAATACAAAGGCTACCTTGGCTTGGTCGTTTGGGAAAGCTCCAGGTCTGCATAAAAAGTGCAGGCGGCATTGGTTCATAAACACGGCGAACCTTTTGGGATCTCCGGCAAAGCGTTCGGGTGGAGCTAATGGAATATTTCCTAGTAGGTTTATTTGCACAGGGTTACTCGATAACACAGGAGCTGGGTTACCCCCGGAACCAGGTAGGGGTGCCTGTCCAGCCTGGCTTTGCAATAGCTGCCTAGCAAGGTCATCAGTTCGCTCCTTTGACAAAATCGGTTCTCTCCTAAGAGCATTAGTTTCTTGATGGGCCGAATGCACTTCAGCCCTCAGTTCCCCTAGTAATTGGGCCAATTGGTCAGTCTCTGAGGTATCCATAACGCCCGGGTGGGAATTTGTGGGTAGGCTTCGCGTTCTGTTACGCTCACCTGGCTCCCAGAGAGGCGTCGATTTGAACTGGACAGCTGCGGTCTCCACCAATGTGACGCGTAGGGCCGAGATAACGGACTGGACTGGCCCACCTAGCTTTGTTTGCTTGGCCCGTAGGAATATCCTTCTGCAAATGGAGAAAGGGAATTAACCACCCGTGGAGTCGAGTGTAAATTCCCCCACCCCCGCTGTGCTCCCAACAGATCACCTTTGATGTCCCCTCCTACAGTCTCACCAGATGGTTTGAAAAGATGAGCTCTCCATCCTGCATTGAGCGCAGGGGCGCGTTGATAACCAGTTGCTTCACTGGCTCGAAGGAATCGGTGAGTTCCAGAACAATAATGACTCCAAAAAATATGTAGTTCGTAAGATTTCACATGTCTGACTTTCACTCTTGTCCGATTCCTTGCAGTTTGCAGTTTGACCCCAGCGAAGAGTTCCTCGTGGTAGCTGACGAAGTTCATGTAAGTATTTGGCTTATGCTACACAGTTCAATAAAATAAGGCCAGAATGTAAGCTGGCTGTTCCCTTATTCAGGTGTGGCGAGAAAATATGAAGTTCGAGGAATTATGCCTCCGGCGGTAAAATTAGGTAAGTCTATTGTGGTGAGAAGAGTTCCCCTTATTGTCCCGTTGTCTAACCTTGTCGTCCTTTTGTTCCCCTTAGGGGCCGGCGTGCGGCGAGGATGCAATGGAGACTGCGCCGACCCGTGAAGAGGAATAGTACCCCCGGCGGTAATCAGGTAAGTCTATGGGGGTAGTTACTATTGCCTCTGTTTATTTCCTTGGCTCACCTTTGCTGTTCTTGTGTTCCCCTTAGGTGCCAGAATGCGGCGGAACGTGCAGAAGGATGCGGTGGATCGTGAGGATGCTCCGAAGACCGGTGAGTTCAGCGCTGCGCTGCAGCTGGCGAGGCGGCGCGCGTAAATGCTTCTTTCTTCCAGTTCAAAGGTGTGGTGGATCCGGAATCCAGGTAAGGATCAAAGGTTTGCTCTTATTCTAACCTTTCTCCTTCTGTTCCTCCCTTTTTCTAGGAGCTGCAGACTCGAGGCGGGCATGGCAGAAGACTGGATGCAGGCTTGCAGACACAGTGAGCGTTACGCTGCTGGATGTAGAATAACACGAAGCGTGTGCTGCTCTTCGGGCGTGGTTTAAATAGCCCCCAAAGTAGTCCCAGGTGAGTATTCTTCCCCAGCCCCACCCGAGTAAAAAATAGTCCCTAGGTAAAATAGTCCCTTCCAAGCCTCATTTGGCTTGGAGCTCTGCAGCATGGTCTGCACCAGGTAAGTTTACTCTATGAGCCTGGCGCCTATGGCCCCCTAACAGGGGCTTTTGGGCTTGCTCAAAACAACTTGATGCCTGCTTCCGGGGTTGCTGGGCCTGGTCTGGTTCCCCGGGGGTAGGCATCATGACAGCACTCCCCCCAAGGCCCCTTCTAAAGTCGTTCTTCCCCGTGGTTTCGGTTTGTCTGGGAAATTTCGGTGGAATCTTTTCACCAATCGAGGTGCATGCACGTGGTCACTGGGTTCCCAAGACCTTTCCTGTGGTCCGTACCCTTTCCAGTCGATTAAATAAAAAAGTTTTGACTTCACCATCTTGGAGTCCAGGATATTCTTAACTTCAAATTCTGGTTCCCATCTATAAGGACGGGGTCTGGTGGCTTGGTTAGTCTTGTCCCTGGTTGCACTGGCTTCAAAAGTGACACATGAAAGACGGGATGAATTCGCATATTAGCAGGTAAGTCCAACTTGACGGCCACTGGGTTGATAATGGCCTTAATAGAGTAAGGTCCCAAATACCTAGGGTTAAAGGTCAGCGTTCCCTTGAGAGGTATGTGTTTTGTGGCCAACCATACTTGGTCCCCTATCTGGTACTGTGGAGTATCACTTCTATGCCGATCAGCATCTTTCTTATATTTCTCCTTCGCCTGTTTCAAATGTGCAGTTGCCTGCTTAAAGGCTTGTGTAATCGTAGCGTGTAGATGGTCCACTGCGGGCATTTCTAAGTGTTGGGGTGAGTCAAGGTCTGAGGTTCGAGGGTGGTGCCCATATAGGGTATAAAAGGGACCTTGTCCAGTTCCAGAATGTACTGAATTATTGTATGCATATTCGGCGATCCAAAGGATGTCCTTCCAATTACTCTCAATTTGATGTAACATACAACGCAGGTATTGTTCAAGAGTCTGGTTGGTCCTCTCCGTTTGACCATCGGTCTGGGGGTGGTGACTGGTCGATAATCTCACGTCGACTTGCGCCAATTGACATTTCTTCCAAAAATGTGAAACAAATTGAATGCCCCGGTCAGAGACCAACACGGACGGAAATCCATGTAAGTGAACAATGATTTCGAGGAATTCTTTGGCCAGGATTAAGGCTGAAGGTAGTCCTTTTAAAGGAATAAAGTGGGCCATCTTGGAAAAAAGATCCACAATAACTAGAAGGGTGTTAAACCCATTACAAGGAGGTAGATCAGTAATAAAGTCTAACGATAAGGTGTGCCATGGTGTAGGCGGAATGTCTAAACTGGTTTTTTCTTTTGACTTTTGTTTTGGGCACAAATGCCACAAGACATCACAAATGATTTAATATCCTTTCGCCAGGTGGGCCACCAGAATTGTCTTTTAATTTTAGCTTCAGTTTTTGCAATACCTGGGTGCCCCTCCGTTAGGGTATCATGATAACGGGAAATGACTTGCTCTTGTAGTTCCTTGTGTGGCAGAAACAGTCGCCCTTGGTAATAAGGCAGATCACTGGTGACAGAGTAGTCTGGGCCTTTCTTTACCCAGTCCTGCAGGGCTGTAGGATCAAAGAGTTGCTGGATCTTTACCTGAATGTCCTCTAGTGTCTGTAGAGTAGTCATGCCAAGGATCTTTTGTTCATAAATTATCGGTACTGGTTCTGGGTTCACTTCTGCCTCTCCCATCCCTATTCGGGATAAGGCATCTGCTTTACCATTCTTACAACCTGGTCGATAGGTTATCACAAAATCAAACTCGGCAAAGAAAAATGCCCATCGGAGTTGACATGACGATTGGGCCTTGGCTGTTTTTAAATACTGTAAGTTCCGGTGATCACAGTAATGGTATGCCTGGCACCGAGAAGGTAATGCCGCCAAGCCTTGAAGGCGGATTTAATGGCTAATAACTCCTTGTCGGTAACCGCATAGTTTAACTCGGGTGCCGAGAACTTTGTGGACCAAAATGCTACTGGGTGAAGCTGGCCAGTTTCAGGGTCCTTTTGAGACAGGACAGCTCCCATGGCTAGACTGGATATATCAGTTTCCACTATGCATGGAAGTTCAGGGCGTGGGTGCTTTAACACAGGTGCAGACGTGAATTTCGCTTTCAGCTCTTGGAAGGCCTTTTCAGCTTCTTCAGTCCATATAAAGCGTTTATTTTTTCGCAAGAGTGCTGTGATGGGATGTACGACATGTGAAAAATCTGGGATGAATCTGCGGTAGAAATTGGCAAAGCCGAGCATGCTTTGTACTCCCTTAACTGAACTTGGTGATGGCCACTTAAGGATTGCGTCCACCTTTCGTGAGTCCATTCGGACTCCCTTTTGGGTCAGGACAAACCCAAGGAATTCAACTTCTGTGGCATGAAAAACGCATTTTCCTAGTTTTGCGTATAGTTTGTGCTGGTGTAATTTCTCAAGGAATGCTCGGACGTGCTTCACATGGTCAGATTCTGAAGAGGAGTATACTAGAATATATCGATATACACGACAACACAAACGTCAATGGGTTCACGAAGGACATCGTTCATGAAGTATTGGAAGGCTACTGGTGCATTGCACAACCCGAAAGGCATCACCTGGTACTCGAATAACCCATACTTAGTGCGGAAAGCAGTCTTCCATTCGTCGCCCTCTTATACACGTACCAGATAGTATGCCCCCCCGGAGATCTAACTTGGTGTATATACAGGCGTCCTTCACTTGGTCTAATAGTTCAGGGATCAGAGGCAGTGGGTATCGGTTCTTAACAGTTATCTGGTTCAATGCACGGGAGTCTATGCACGTTCTGAGGTCACCTTCCTTTTTGGGCACGAAGAACAAAGCTGAAGATGCAGGGGACTTGGATGGGCGAATAAAGCCATTGACAAGGTACTGGTCTAAATGTTGTCGTAGGTGAAGGTTCTCAGGTTCCGTAAGGGCATAGATCCTGCTACAAGGAGGTTGTGCACCGGGTATGAGATCGATTTGACAATCGTACGATCTGTGAGGAGGTAAGGTGTTTGCCTGTTCCTTTTGGAAGACATCCTGGAATTCTTGGTATTCTGGAGGTAGTTGCATGACTGCTGTGGTTACTGTGGCCAGGCCTATGTTTAGATTTTTCTGTGGGTAACAGGTTTGTGCACAATCCGGGAAGGTTATTCTCTTCTCTCGCCAATCAATACAAGGATTATGTGTTTCCAACCAAGGTATCCCCAGTATTATTTGGAACTATGGGGCTTTGATTAGATCAAACACAATAGTCTCTCGATGCCCATCCTGACCCAATAGTGTCATCTCTGCGGTGGAATGAGTTACAGGCCCAGAGGCAATTTCAGTTCCATCGACTGTGGTGATGACATCTGAGGTGGTTTTTCGGCAGAGAGGTAGATTCGTCCTGGAAGCCAATTCATAGTCCACATAGTTTCCTATGGCCCCGCTATCAATGTATGCCCTTACTGCGTGCATAAGCGATGGCTGCCCTGGATCTACGAGGACCATTGGTATGATGAAATGCAAGGTCTGAGTATCCTTCTTCAAGCTCGGCAAGCGGACCTCTATGCTTGTCGGGCGTGGTCGTTTCCCGAGTCTGACTCCATATGGCTTTTCTCAGCAGCTCCTACCACCTTCTTGGGTGGTTTTACAGGGCAGTCCCGTAGAAAATGCCCAGAAGTTCCACAATATAGACACAATTGCATTTGTCGTCTCCTTTCTCTTTCCTTCTGGGTTAAGGGTCCTTTAACCCCTCCGATTTGCATGGGTTCTGAAGCATCTGCTCCTTTGGGGTTAGCGTGGGTTTTGACCAATACCCGATTCTCAAACTTGGCTCGATCAGCCTTTCTGTTCTGAAGTCTGTGATCTAACTGGACCACTAAGTCTATATATTCAGTGCAGTCTTGAGGTGGGTTCACGACTTGAGTCAAGACATCCTTGAGTTCTCCTCAAAGCCCTCGATGAAATAACGTGATTCCTTTTTCCTCAGGCCATCCAGTTTCCACTATCAACCTATTAAAGGTCACGATGTAGGATAGAAGGTCCTGGTTACCCTGTCGTAGGGACAAAAGTTTGTTATCCAGGGCCTGTCCTTGGGAGTGCCGGGCAAATAGTCTTTCCATGCTAGTTTGAAAGCCCTGAAAATCCCGAAGAATTGGGTCATCCTGAGTGACAAGTGGAATTGACCAATCAGCTGCACTGCCGCTGAGATATGACAATACAAAGGCTACCTTGGCTTGGTCGTTTGGGAAAGCTCCAGGTCTGCATAAAAAGTGCAGGCAGCATTGGTTCATAAACACGGCGAACCTTTTGGGATCTCCGGCAAAGCGTTCGGGTGGAGCTAATGGAATATTTCCCGGTAGGTTTATTTGCACAGGGTTACTCGAAAACACAGGAGCTGGGGGACCCCCGGAACCAGGTAGGGGTGCCTGTCCAGCCTGGCTTTGCAATAGCTGCCTAGCAAGGTCATCAGTTCGCTCCTTTGACAAAATCAGTTCTCTCCTAAGAGCATTAGTTTCTTGACGGGCTGAATGCACTTCAGCCCTCAGTTCCCCTAGTAATTGGGCCAATTGGTCAGTCTCTGAGGTATCCATAACGCCCAGGTGGGAATTTGTGGGTAGGCTTCGCGTTCTGTTACGCTCACCTGGCTCCCACAGAGGCGTCGATTTGAACTGGACAGCTGCGGTCTCCACCAATGTGACGCGTAGGGCTGAGATGACGGACTGGACTGGCCCACCTAGCTTCGTTTGCTTGGCCCGTAGGAATATCCTTCTGCAAATGGAGAAAGGGAATTAACCATCCGTGGAGTTGAGTGTAAATTCCCCCCACCCCCGCTGTTCTCCCCACAGATCACCTTTGATGTCCCCTCCTATAGTCTCACCTGATGGTTTGAAAAGATGAGCTCTCCATCCTGCATTGAGCGCAGGGGCGCGTTGATAACCAGTTGCTTCACTGGCTCGAAGGAATTGGTGAGTTCCAGAACAATAATGACTCCAAAAAATATGTGGTTCGTAAGATTTCACATGTCTGACTTTCACTCTTGTCCGATTCCTTGCAGTTTGCAGTTTGACCCCAGCGAAGAGTTCCTCGTGGTAGCTGACGAAGTTCATGTAAGGATTTGGCTTATCCTACACAGTTCAATAAAATAAGGCCAGAATGTAAGCTGCCTGTTCCCTTATTCAGGTGTGGTGAGAAAATATGAAGTTCGAGGAATTATGCCTCCGGCGGTAAAATTAGGTATGTCTATTGCGGTGAGAAGAGTTCCCTTTATTGTCCCGTTGTCTCACCTTGTCGTCCTTTTGTTCCCCTTAGGGGCCGAGGTGCGGCGAGGATGGAATGGAGACTGCGCTGACCCGTGAAGAGGAATAGTACCCCCGGCGGTAATCGGGTAAGTCTATGGGGGTAGTTACTATTGCCTCTGTTTATGTCCTTGGCTCACCTTTGCTGTTCTTGTGTTCCCCTTAGGTGCCAGAATGCGGCGGAACGTGCAGAAGGATACGGTGGATCGTGAGGATGCTCCGAGGGCCGGCGAGTTCGGCGTGGCGCAGGCTTGGACTGGCCCTTTCAGTCGATCGGCCCGTGGCCGAACGACTTTGGGGACCCCTGGGGCCGGTTTTTCGGCAGCCACCCCTGGGCCGTTTTTTTTTTAAATTTATTTTTGTAATTAGTAATTCCAATTGTCTCTGTATGAGAATGTGTGCGGCATGCCGTGGCCCGCAGCACTGCCTGCGGGCGGGCAGCCCCGCCCGACGTGACCGAGCGGAGCAGTTTGCCTCGCAGCAGGCCGCGGCCGTCGGAAGTGTCAAGACTCATGAGGGGGTGGGGGGCTGGGCCGGGCAACAGGAGGCGGCACTGTCTGCAGTCAGACTGCAGCAGCATAAATAATTCATCAAAGCAAGGTAACACTACAGATCTGAGATGTTGTGTTACTTTGCTTTGATGATTGCATCATGCATGCATCATAATTTATGATGCATGCAGATGCATATGCATCAAGTACGGTGGCCAGTGGCAACCGGCGGCCGTGCCGAGGGGGGGGGGCGGCGCCATGCAGTGTCATGTGCTCGGCTCGATCGGGCCAGCTTAGTTGTTCTGATTGATCTAGCAACTTAGCAATTACAAACTAAAGCAATTAACACCTCTGAGTCCTGACCCTGGGGGGGCCAACCGTGCGGGGCAGCCTGCCTGCCTAGGCTTCAGGGCTGGGCTGGGAGCTGGGCCTGGCCTCCGGCACTTTGGCACGGCAGTGCAGCCACTGACACATTTCACACACACTCAATTGCTTCACTTCAACTTTGCAGGAAGTAACAACAAATTTGTTGCACTTCTTGCAAAGTTGAAACAGCAATTTGTGCCTGGGGCTTGCAGCCGCCGCCGAACAAGGCGGGGGCCAATCAAATTCGCTGCAGGGCCAGCTGCCCGCCCTACATAGACACTGTGCCGCCAGGTCCACGACGTCACACCACGTGACGTGATTGAGGATTTTTGCCTTGGGCCTCTGACCCTGGGCACGATTCTGGCCACACCACACGGCGCATAGGTAGCACAGAGTGGGCACAGACTACTAGAGACAGAGAGAGCCAGCTGAGCCACACTGCAGTGCGCACACCAGTCCAGTGGTGGACCACCAGACAACTCGGAGGCCGTCAGCCCGCCACTGCCCAGTGCCCACAGCCACTAAGGAGGAGAGGAGTCACCAGGGCTGCAGGGCTGCAGGGCAGGCGAGTCAGAGGAGGCCGCCAGTGCCCAGGCCACAGCAGCCAGCCTGCTAACTGTGCTGTAGAGTGCACAATCAGGTAAGGTCAGACTTGTAATGGATTGGCAGGCAGCTCACCAGCTAGCTCAGACTCAGTGCGTTTTACATCGCAGAGGTTAGGTAGGATCTGCCCCAAATGTATTGCGCGCTGTCCTTCATTCTGCCCCAATATTGCTCTGTCAGTTCCTGTTCTCTACCTCATGCGGCGTCAGCTCTCCCTAGATTTGACCATGCCTCTTTTTCTACTCCCCCAAAACTGCCCCTTTGTGGCTTCGTGACCGCATGCACAGGCTGCTTGTGCCCAAAGAAAATCACACGAACATCAGGTCTCGGGAGGATAGTTTAGGGGGGCAACATGCTCGCCTTGAAAGCAAAACGACATGGAGCAACACGGGTTCGATCCCCGGGTCCACGGTAATTACCCTTCATGTCATAGCCTGCGGGGGCCTCTGGTCCACAGCACAGGGGCTGCCTTGATAGGAGGCACCGGGGCGCCTGCGGTTTTTTATTTTATTATCCTGTTGTGTGTGTGTTTTTATTGCCTTAACAACATTTGTCACGGAGTGCAGTGCGCAGTCTGTTTCGCTTTTCAGCCCCAATCGGCTACAATGTCACTGTCCTCACCCTCCCTAAACTGCCAATCCTCGCTTTAGATACGATGCAATGAAAGCCGTTTTCAATATTTGATTCGATATCTTAGTGGATTGTATTTAGCTTATCTCAACCTCTCTTCCCAACACCTAAGCAGTGTCCAAAAAACTGGGACGCCTTTTTTCATCTCATCTAGGCCAAGTTTCAAGACAGTTGCAAATACTTTTGCTTGAAAAGAACATATCAGTAGTATTCAGAGACATTTCTGGGACTTGATTTATTTACAAACGAACACAGTGCACCAACATATAATTAGAGAAACTGCTGAACAATAAGAAGTGATCGGAACTATAGGCCTCTGTAAACGACGTAGCAAATTCAGTCTGCGGGTTTGCTTATTTTTGGCACGACTTGGCAAGCAGAAGTGTACACCTTTTGAGGATATTTTCAGACTGGTACACTATTTTGCATTGAAACGTATGCGCTCTTGAAATAGCACACACATACTAAGCGAAGCAGAGCATTTATATTGAAACCCGGCGCGCAAATACATTGTGGCTCATTTCAATGCATTTATCATGACATACTTCGTTTTATCTGTTCACTTATGAAAACAAAAGTGTTCTATTGATTTACGAATTGTTGATGCATGCACCTCAAACCTTACCACTACAAATGTTTAAAAAAAAATAGAAAACCTGCTCATCTGAATCCAAAGTGTTTGCAGCTTCTAAGATATTGTGACAGCTTTATTCTAACCCTTTTGAAAAGTGTGTCCAGTCTTGGTTAGCTAAAGGGAGGGCTCCAGTGTGGGGAGTGTAACCTACACCACTGCAGCTTCCGTGGTGTACCTGCCCATAGAGCTTTGCGTTGTGCCACATTTGGCTTCCCGCTCAACGCATTCGGAATGGGATGGCCCATCGTTTTAAGTTTCACCACTGAACCTCTGATTTTCTGTCCACTTTATTTTATCCTTTTTTGTGACTGTGTGTTTGCCGAATGGATTATTGCAAGGGCTGTCACATGTCTTTCTCCATGGATGATTATAGAATCCATGCCCATTTTTTACCACCACATTGTAACTTACAGTGGTTCAAAGCACACTTTCCAAAAAAGGCAAGTGTTCACAGTAAATGTCACAAGCAACGAGCGCCACCTGCTTTTACACTTCCAATGGGCAGTATATGGGCATCTCAAACTACTGTACCCTGTCTGCTCTCGCTCTCTAGTCCTTCCAGAGCAAGACGTCATTTGGGCAGGACTCAGACTGCTATCATTAGATTCAGCTGGTTTAACGTGTAATAGGGCAGTAACTGAAGGGCAGGGCCAACAGGCCAGTGTTGTAGTATGTACACTGTGCTCATGCTATTACTAAACCTGGGTGTTTTAAAATACACTGTGTTTGGCAACATTATTTTCCTAAATGTGCCTATAGAAACTTCGGAGTTTTTTGGAAATAATAACAAATAAGAAACGTGTGCTTGTGGGACTTTTTCAGACTGGTCTATGGTCACTTTTCTCATATGCTTGGCTTGCACTCTCCCATGTTCAGCAGCTCGCACGGCCACCAAATCCAAGGCTGTGACCCATACTTAACTTACTAGTGTGTGTGCAGTGCAACACGCACTAGTGTGAAGTGAACGAATCGCCCACAGCACATATGTACTCCACAGCAAAAACCATAATAATAACCAACCATTTTACACACACGGCATAAGAGTCATATAAGACCTGATGCACACACACCATGCATGCACCATGGTTACATTTCACACAAGCACAAGTGTTTTTAACAGGACTTCCGAGCAGGTCACACAGAATGCCTATAAATCAAGTGGCTCTAGGATGACCTGGTTAAGACATTGTTATTACATCATTAGTGATTTGCAACTCCAATTAAGCTCATAACTCTCAGAAGACGGCTTTGATAAACACACTGGCAGGCACTTCAAGTGCAAGTTTGATAAGGCTGATTAATGTGAGCTCAAAGAGTTCCCATGAGCAAAGGCGTTGCTAGCGAGGGTGTGGGGGGGGGTCCAAGGAGGCTATAGCCCTTGGTTCTCTTTTCGTTATAGCCCCGGATAGAAGCTCAGGGGGCAGGGCTGCCTACAACCAAAATGGTAGCTAGCCCAGAGTCTCGCCAGTCCCGACATTAGCATAGCCTGCCCCTGGATCTTTTTCCAGCCCTAGCAACACCCCTACCCAATAGCGCAAACTAAAAATGATGCCGGGGTTGGTGTTCTTGTTGTATGTAAAGTTTAAACAGGTACATGCTTCCAGATCCCCCAAACGCTGCACCTAGGGAGATGAGGGGAGTTACTAATTTACTGGGGACTGGAGCGCAAGTACCGTCACCTCTACTGTGTACAATGTATAAGAGTGAGAGGCGTATGGGCTATTTCAGCCAGAAACTTAAACCAAAGCTGCCAGAGAAGGGAGAAATCCTTTGATCCTGCGCTGGGACGTGTGTTTGTATGAGTGTTACAGCTAGCTGGAAGCATGCGCAGTGATCAAACCTTACCCTTACATCCCCAACCTATCCATAATCTCTCCCTAAACCTCATTCTGGTTTCCCTACTCCCCCCCCCCTCCTATCCAACCATCGTCACCCTAACCCTCCTCCCTGCTGGGGTTGCGGAGCGCTGTATAAGCATTGACTTGCAGCAGGTCCCAAAACCGCAGTGGGGGTGGTTGGTTCATGCCACTCCTGCGCCTCGCAGCTGTGGACCCTGTCACAGAACTGTATGCAAAGTAATGTTATTTTATGAGTTGTGTTGTAATGTAACAGACATATGACCCCTCCATACATAGCATTTTCTGTAAAGTCGTGAATTGACGCGATTCACGGATGATGGTTTGAGGGCCACTTTTTTGAGGCAAGGGGTGGCCCACTTTTTTGAGGAGAGAGGTGGGCCCCTATTTTTTTGGTGTCCGGGCCTATTTCTTCTCCCAGTCCGACCCTGGCGTGGCGCTGCAGCAGGCGAGGCGGCGCGCGTAAATGCTTCTTTCTTCCAGTTCAAAGGTGCGGTGGATCCGGAATCCAGGTAAGGATCGAAGGTTTGCTCTTATTCTAACCTTTCTCCTTCTGTTCCTCCCTTTTTCTAGGAGCTGCAGACTCGAGGCGGGCGTGGCAGAAGACTGGATGCAGGCTTGCAGACACAGTGAGCGTTACGCTGCTGGATGCAGAATAACGCGAAGCGTGTGCTGCTCTTCGGGCGTGGTTTAAATAGCCTTCCAAAGTAGTCCCAGGTGAGTATTCTTCCCCAGCCCCACCCGAGTAAAAAATAGTCCCTAGGTAAAATAGTCCCTTCCAAGCCTCATTTGGCTTGGAGCTCTGCAGCATGGTCTGCACCAGGTAAGTTTACTCTATGAGCTTGGCGCCTATGGCACCAGGACTGACTCTTCATATGAGCCTGGCGCCATAGGTGCCAGGACCGCACCCAAACAGCCCCTAACAGGGGCTTTTGGGCTTGCTCAAAACAACTTGATGCCTGCTTTCGGGGTTGCTGGGCCTGGTCTGGTTCCCCGGTAGTAGGCATCATGACAGAGCCACAGTAATCTGATGAACTCTCACACTGGGAAAGGGGGTACGGCTCACAGTGATTGTTAAATAATTTGAACTTTGGGACACCGCCCGTGGGGAAAAGAATATAATACATCGGCCCGAGAGGTTAGGTGGGGCAAGGACCAATGAGGTGGAGCAAGTGGTCCTGATGTCTACTCACAGTCGCACCCAGTACTTACCTGGTTGGTGGATGTATCTGCTCACTGGCGGACCTGGTACACTTGGGTGGCAGGATATGCAGTGCCGGCCGAAAGGAAGAAGTGAGTCTACCTCAGGTACCGTGGGCATTGCCATCTTGCAGCAACAGTACATGCACAGAGGGCCAGCGCCACTTCTGCATGCATGCATGCATGCTATCGATGGCATCCTGTGCTGCCATAGCAACCGCGCCGGGGGCTACAGCCTCGAATACATGGCACAGGGGGGTATTTAACGCACTCCGTGCCTACGGTTGCCATGTCTTAGCCCTGCATTGTCCTGGTTACCGGCTTTCTCTGTTGCTTCCTTCCCTACCCGTGTTCTGGTCTGGTTCCTTTCTTATCTGTCAGCCCCTTGCCTTTCTTCTCTGCTGTTTGCCTGCTGACTTCTCTGGAACCCTTCTCCGCCTCCATCTTCTCTGGTCTTCCTAGCCTCCCAGGGTTATTGTGCACCAGCTCTGTGGCCCTAGCACCCATTCAAGCTACTGGATCTCCCATTTCAGCTCCAGCCACATCAGCAGCAGTCCAGCTTCCCGGTTCAGCACTCGCCGCTGTTCCTGCACCACATAAATTCAGGGGAGCTAGTCCCCTAGTGCCCTTTGGTGTGGCTTCTCTGGGAGCCTCTGGTGTTGGTTGGCTGAGGTAGGGGGAGCCCATGGGAGGTTGAATTTAGGTGAGGGAATCAACTTAGTTTGTTCGTCCTGCAATGCAATACTTAGCACTTTCTTCAAACCATTATCAAAATCCTTAAAAGGATCTAAGAGATTTGTGAAGTGCTTTAGGCCATCTGCGACAAAATACAGTGATAACATCCCTTTAAGCTGCCTATTTCCTTTCTCAATACTCAATACTTCTCCAAATACACGTCATTCATTTCCCTTTCTGTCATTACCACTTATTTGGCATTCTGGTAAACATTAATTCTCAACTATTTCTGGCGGGATCAACATAATAAAGGTGTTGATTTTTTCTGGCCTGTGTAGTATGTCCCTCAGACATTTCATTTACTTTAAACCACTGTGTAAAGTTACATATTTTGTCTCTGCATGCTGCAGGATTTTTATCAATTTCACATGTTTGGATTTCTCTGTAAAAACATTTAGAAAAACGTATTTAGGTATTAATATAAATTCCCTCTATGTCAACTTCCTTATCCCTCCCTCCCCACTCCTCTGCACGCCCTTTGTGTGCCATTGGTTCCTGGCACACTCCCATGTGACGGGAGCAGCACCTCATCAATGGAGCATCCAGGGTAGCCTTTTAGATAAAATTGTGAAGAGTAGCCATGCGTCACATTTAGAAGAACTGTGAAGATTAGCCATGCGTCACATTTAGAAAGAATACCATGCATCACATTCACAAAGAATAGTGATGATTAGCCGTCACATTTTACAAAGAACTGTGAAGATTAGCCATGCGTCACATTTAGAAAGAATTGTGAAGACAAGCATTGCGTCACATTAGCTGTTTAATCGGTACTAGGTCAAAAGACCTTTTTTTCTAAACTGTCATCAATTGAGACCAATTTCGAAAGACTGCTCTGTGACCGCACAGAGCAGTCTTTCTAAAACTATGTCTTGACTACTGGTTCTCCTGCCATCACCAGTCGTAGGCTGTCTGCCAACTCACGGTCAAAACGCCTGCCATCTGCCTACAGAACGGCTACAAGACCATTCTTCACTGACAGACTTTCGGGGAGGTTGCCATGGCGACGTTGTGGGTCTCCGGTACGCCACGCAGTATCCATGAGCACCACGGCTCTTCAAGGTCACGTCAAGCCAAGCCGAGTATCACTTAGGGCCGTGTCCTGAGACGCTATTTAAAATGTTTGCTTGCAGCAATCAAGTGCTTCTGATTGTGTTTTCATCCCAAAACTTCACTTGCGAATTTCCACACCAACCGGCTGTTCCGTGTGTTCTTCTGCTGATGACTTGGAATTGTATTACGGACTTCCTTTGTCTCCGCCCACGGCTTATCAGTGCCATGTTCCCAGAATACAGTGTCTTGATAGCATTACCCAGGGAAGGTGGAATACCCAGTCCCTCAGGCACGGTCGAAAGAGAATACCTCGGGACCGTGTCAAAGGCTGCCTGTAGGTACACAAATTTCAGGTGGAGACATTGGGAGTTGAGAAGCACGTATTTCCAACATAGGAGGTCCAACCTCATAGCCTGATCTACCGTGCAAATTCTGGTTCTAAATACCACTTGCACTTCGGAAAGGTGACCTTAACTTGCAACCGAATCCTCCAGACGGTGCAAAAGCACCCTGGAGTAAAGTTTTGCCAGTGAACCGATCAACGAAATCGGCCTATAGTTGCTTGGGGCATCCCTGTCACCCTTCTTGTGTATTGGGATAATGATTTCCTCCCTCCAGCTGTCCGGTAGGCAGTTACTAACAAAGAACTCATTAGAAAATTTCGTTAAGAAAGGTACCCGAATCATGAGTTCACCTTTAAAAAGATCAATAGGAATATAATCCGGACCATGGGCCTTGCCCTTTTTCACCTCGAACAAAGCCTGTGCGACCTCAGCAGTTGAAAACGGAACGGCACTGTCTTCATTGTTGGAAAAAAGGGATGGCCGGACATGCCCAGTCAGCTCCCTGCTGCTCTGGTCAGACCGGCCCACAGTATATAAAACGGTAAAGTGGTCATGGCAGGCCTCCAGAGTGATATTGTTTATTGCACCCGATTGGTCAATTTTAAGTTTTTTTTTCACCTGTGGTCGAAGTGAGCAGGAGCGGTTGGGAGCAGTGCTCCTCTACTTTTTAAAATTAAGTTTTACTGTTCCTATACTTTTATTTTAAAAAGAAACCGTTCCAGGATGGTTTCTTTTTAAAATAAAATGATAGGAGGAAGTTGAAACATGCACTTTCAGTGCACAACACTGAGCGTTGCCTTAAACAGCCGGTGCATGTGTTTGGGCGGTTGTATTTTGTGTGGGAGAGGGTGTGGTGATGGGGTTTGTGAGGAGTGGGTGCAGGCCAACAGGGAACATAGTTGCACTACTTCTTTTCGTACACTTCGACCACTGCCAGGAGCCAGAATTCTTTAGAGTCATTTGACCCGGCAGCCCTTTGAAGGGCCAACCACTTGCGTTTGCCTTGTTCCCTCTTTTTTTCCAACAAGCAAAGTGTTATAGTTGTTCCTGAGTTTTTTTACCACCCCCGTAGGAGTAGCTACCCCGGACTTAAGTGCCTTAATCAGGGCAGACTTGGCCTCTCAGCAATCATGGTCATACCAGCCCACAGATTTATGGGTATCCAAGGAATGGGGCGTCAAACCTTCGTAACGAAGGTAGTGAGTCTTGCCATCACTAATCTATGAAAAACAGCCGCTGATAGAGGAGGATGTGTCTCCACATACGCCACCAACACTGGTAGCAGCGCTTCGTCGATTCTGCCCAGGAATACAGCAGTTGGTACTCCCGGCCATCAACGATGCATTCGGGCCAGGGAATTAGTGCTAGTTCCTGTGTTGACAAACCCCCTTTGGGCACCCGAGCTAGAAAAGGCAAGAAAGGACATTTAGTCAGTTAGTCACTGACTTGACGAATGACATGACTTCAGCACATGACTTGATGAGCCATCACATTGATGTGTTGCAAGATGCGCTACGAACGCTATCTCAGGGTGATACCCTTTCAGGGCAACTGGTTCTGGTTCCGGGTAGCCGACTCCCCGACAGGATCCCATACCTGTACTTATTTCCACTCAGTTTCCTCTGGCACCCCCAGAAAGTTTCAATGGTGACCCCAACAAATACAGAACCTTTGTAAATCAGTGTAGGCTCCATTTCCTCTGTAGGCCTGCCTTGTTTCCAAAGTCGACAACAAAGGCGGCTTTTGTGCTGTTGTATCTAGGTGGGATGGTGGCTGCTTGGGCCAACTCCCTGCTCGAGACAAACCGCTATCTTCTTTATGACTGTGAGGCTCTCCTTACAGCCATCAGCAAGGTGTTTGACATGAGATACAAAACACAAGAGACAGACTTAGAACTACACAACCTGCAACAGGGCAACCTTTCCCTTTTGCCCTACTTGGCAAGGTTCAATCAACTTGCAGCTGAAACCGACTGGCCAGAGGACAAAAAGGCTGCAGTGTTTTATAAGGGGCTGTCTGAAGAATTGAAAGATACCCTTGCCACCGTTCTGTTTGTTTCCACTGAGTATGCAGAGTTATTGGACTTGATCCTCCAAAACAACGCACGCAGGACAGAGAGGAAGGGTGAAAGGAAACCTCAATCCCATCCTCTGTCAAGTGCCGACACCGTTGTTACTATCCCTTCTGAATCCGAGCCCATGCAGATCAGGGCGGTCTGAGGTTGTCTATCCATCTCAGAGAGAGAAAACCACAGAAAAAATAATCTATGTATGTACTGCGGTTCGTCGGAGCATCTCCTGAGTACCTGCCAAAGAAACCCCCACGAAGGTTGGGAAATGCCAGGGCCCGGCAAAAGAAGGGGTCCCTTTGCCAGGTTTTAGTTCGGACTCCTGTGTATCCTCATCACATTCACCTATTACGGTACCCGTATCTCTGCTCTTCGATACCAATACAATCCGATCCAATGCAGGTATCAATTCTGGAGCAACTAACAACTACATGGACATTTAGTATGCCAAGGCTTCTGGAATCCCCGTAGTAGTGAAGGCAATACCAGAAACTGTGAATGAAGTAGGCGGAACGGCCCTGGCCTCAGGCATGGTTACTGAACAAACCATACCTATGCAGTTGGTTACTGAAGAAGGACATACTGAAGAAGTGTTTTTTGATATTATCGCCACTCCTCAATTCTAAGTGATACTCGGCTTGGCTGGCCTTGCATAATACCGTCATAGACTTAGTGACCCGGCAAATGCTGTTTCCCTCGACCTATTGCAACGTACACTGTTTTCAGTCCCAAGAGGTTGCACGGGGTTCTCCTTGTCTGGCGTTCATTGATCTGGCTCCGTCTATCGGTTCTGTTTCGTTCAAGCACACTCCTGTACCTACAGAGTATGCCTCCTTCTCAGATCTGTTTGACAAAGGCATGGCTGAGCAACTACCGCCACACAGACCATACGACTGTCCAATCTAGCTCCTCCCGGGGTCCAAAATCCCTACTGGTCAGGTCTACGCCTTAACTCGCCAAGAGGACTTGCTAAGGCCTTACAGCTGGGGTACATACGCCTGCGGCTTCACCGTTGATCTTCGTTCCCCAGAAAGAGGGGGACCTCAGACCCTGTATTGATTACAGGGCTCTCAATGCAATAACGGTTAAAAAAACAGTACCCCCTGCCTTGGGTATCTGTGCTACTGGACCAGTTGGGTTCATCTGCGCTCTTCACCAAATTAGACCTACGGGGAGCATATAATCTTGTTCGCATCAGAGAAGGCGACAAATGGAAGACTGACTTCAAGATGTGGTACAGGCTCTATGAGTATCTAGTAATGCCCTTTGGCCTATGTAACGCACCAGCAACCTTTCAGTTTTTTATGAATGACATCTTCAGCGATGTTCTGGACCAGTATGTAATCATCTACTTAGATGACATTTTGATTTACTCCCCTTCTTACCAGGAACATGTTAACCACGTCTCTTCTGTTTTGCAACGATTGAGTGAACATCATTTGTACGTAAAGGCCGAAAAGTGTGTTTTTAACACAACAGAGGTTGAGTTCCTGGGCTATAATATAACCAATCACGGGGTTCAGATGAATCACTCCAAAGTTAAAGCCATCTTAAATTGACCAACACAGGTTTCTACATTTCTTTGCTTCGCCAGTTTTTACTGCCGCTTCATCCGTTCCTTCTCTTCTGTTGTTTCACCCCTCACTGCTCTGAGCAGCTCAAAGGTGCCTTTTGTTTGGAATACAGTCGCACAATCGGCTTTTGATTTTCTAAAAAAGGCCTTCACCACAGCACCGATCCTTTGATATCCTGACCCTGGGCTTCCGTTCATCGTAGAAGCAGATGCTTCTAGTATCGCTGTCTGGGATATCCTTTCCCAGGAATGTCCCGATAACGGGGAGATACATCCGGTGGGCTTTTCCTCATGTAAACCGTCACCCTACGAGCAGAACTACACTGTCATGGAGAGAGAGTTGTTAGCCATCAATGACGACTTTACGGAATGGCGACACCACCTCTTGTAGGCCAAGTACCTCATCCCTGTGTTCTCCAAACACTGCAACCTACAGGCCCTTAAGATGGTGAAATGTTTGACAGCACGACAGGCCCAGTGGCATGCTTTTTTCACACAATTTGAGTTCCACATCACGTACCGCCCTGCTCGTCAAATCACCAAGGCTTATGCACTCTCCCGTCTTGATGTCGGCACAGTCCTGGTTCATTCAGACCAGCCCAGTATGCTCACGGATCATGTGGTCTGTAGTTGTACGGCATAATCTTTGCTGGGAAAATTACTACAGAAATGGTTGGATAAGAGACCGAATGAACTGCAGGAACTCAATCTTGACATACATAATGGATTACCATTTATCCAAGGAGTGTTGTATCTTCCAACAGAAGAAACAGACAACAGGGCATTACAGTGGGGTCATGACACATTGGTCGCCGCACACCCTGGCAGGAAATAGACCTTGGAACTGCTCCACCTATGGTGCTGGTTGGCACCCATGAACCGTGATGTGGTGGATTATGTTTCATCCTGCTCTGTTTGCGCCCAGTGTAAGTATACTCCTGGAAAGTCTATGGGCCTTTTGTGTCCTCTCCCTCTGCCCCATAAACCGTGGCAAATGGTGTCCATGGATTGTATAGTAGAATTGCGTATGGTCCATGGCTTCAACACCATTTGGGTTATTGTGGATTACTTTACTAAGATAGCCCTGTTTGTTCCATGCACCGGTATACCTACGGGCCCGGTTCTTGCAGACTTGTTCATGCATCAGGTTTCTCGTTTCTTTGGTTTACCATCCATTATCACTGACAGGGGCTCCCAGTTCACGTCACATTTCTGGAAGGAACTCAGAACTGCCTTACTTATTGATGACAGATTCTCAAGTTCCTATCATCCACAGGCTGATGGCCAGACTGAGCGTACTAATAGCACCTTAGAACAATAACTCAGCTGCCTGCGCCTGCAGTAGCAGACCACTTGGTTATCTTTTTTGCCTTAGGCTGAATTCGCCTATAATAACTCTGTGCATTCTTCTACTGGTACCTCTAAATTTTTGGCATTGTACGGGCAGCATCCCAGGTCAGTCCCTTTGCATCCAACGATGTTCCTAAACAATCCGGCTGCTTCGGCCTGTGCTCAGGATCTTGTATCATTACACGCTAAGGTACATTCACAAATGAAGCTCGCACAGAGCCGTTCTAATCGGTATGCTGATGTCTGCCGGCCTCCCGCAACTGTGCACCAGTTGGGCATGCGTGTGTGGCTGTCTACCAAGAATCTAAAGATCCCTGGCAAGAAATCTTTACTTCTGGGCCGTATGTTGTGACTGCTCTAGTCAACCCGGTGGCTGTGCACTTGGAGCTTCCGGCCCGCTAGCAGGTCCACCTGGTCTTCCATGTTTCACTCATAAAACCCTGTCTTCCTTCCACGCGCTTACCTGTTCGTCCCCTTTCGGTCACTGTCTGGGGTTCGGATGAATACGAGGTGAACACGATTCTGGCTATGCGGTTGCGAGCGGGGGTGCCCTATTACCTGGTTGACTGGAAGGGCTATGGTCCAGAGGATAGGACCTGGGAGCCGATTGACAACATCTGTGCTCCACTTCTTCTTCGCTGTTTCCATGACTCTAGGGGGGTGCCGGAGCCATTGGGGGATAGTACTGTCATGCCTGCTGCTTCGCCTGCTGGTTCTCCTGCCATCACCAGTAGTAGGCGGTCTGCCAACTCACGGTCAAAACGCCTGCCATCTGCCTACAGAACGGCTGCAAGGCCGTTCTTCACTCGTTGGAGACTTTCGGGGAGGTTGCCATGGCGACATTGTGGGTCTCCGGTACGCCGTGCAGTATCCATGAGCTCCACGGCTCTTCAAGGTCACGTGGCAAAGAGCGCTGCATCTCGCATGAGGGCCGTGTCCAGAGACGCTATTTAAAATGTTCACGTGATTGTGTTTTCATCCCGAAGCTCTGCCCGTGAATTTCCACACCGACTGTTCCGTGTGTTCTTCTGCTGGCGACTTAGAAATGTGTTACGGACTTTCTATGTCTCAGCCCACGCCCTTTGTAATTGTTGCTTCCCTTCGACTCTGGCTTGCATCACAGACTGCCTCACTCCTTACGGATTTGTTACGTCTTTTGCCCGTATTGATTCCTAGCCTTGCTTCCCATACTGGGGCTTCCTCGTGCATTCTATTGCGCAGACCTCTTCCGACCCATTCAGGTGCCGTTCTGTGCTGTGTTCTACCCCTCAGAACCTGAGGCACCCAGAGGCACCCAGAGTCTTCTACTCCCAGCTAATCCTTCATCCCCCTCGAGGATCCTCTTCCAAATAAACACATCCTCTCCTCCTTTCATTACCACCATACCTGAATTACCTTGTAAACGTGGACGCTCTGCTGCCTATTTCAACAAGTGCACCTACTCGACACTAGTGCGTCCATCGTGCCACCCTTGTCCTAGTCCCTTACTAACATTCCCTTCCTCATTTTTCCTATTACTTCTACCATCCTCGGGACAAGTAATCTGGACCACCATCAGCCAACCTTACGGTAAGAGAACTCAGCAGAGGGTTATTACCCAAGGGGAAGAGAAAGGGATGGAGGGCGTTAGACTGACAGTTCCCTATATTCACTCCTGTTCAACTTGCCTTCCTAGGAGGAGTCAAGAAGGAGGTACACTGTCAACCAGGAAGGTCTGTATCCCTTACACTCAGGTTAGTCCTGCATATCCCAGGGCCTGCTTAAATCTTTTTGAGAGAATAGACACTGAAATATGCCTCTTTATTTCCAACCTGGTGTATTTCCTGTTCTTGTGGATTCCTCACCCTTTCAAATGATTAACTCCTCTAGCCTTTCTTATTGCTAGTAGCTAGTGAGGTGCATAATTGGGAAGGTCTTTATTAATTAGAAGGGTTCCTGAATCTGGACTTTCCCTTTCAGGGCCAGGGAAGATACCAATTGCCAATAATCATACCATTAAGGCATGAAAGGTGTTTGCATACATAAATCGCTGCTCATCCAGGGTGGTAATGCTTCAAGAGACACATGCTCTAGGGAGTACCAATGAGTCCTTTGCTAGAGCTTGGGGCACGCAACGGTATTACACCAGTTCCTCGTCTCAGTCACGTGGAGTGCTCACTCTCATACACCGCTCCTTGCCATTCCAAGGAATGCAAGTGTTGCATTGATGCGCTGGGGAGGTATGTGATAGTATGGGGTCATAGATTGGCGCTAAGGTTGCGTTCCTTAATTCATAGGGCCCTAATTTCGATGACCCCCAACTCTACTCCCAAATTTTCGACCTCCTGACTGAGGTTCCATCCACACAAATCATATGGGGAAGGGACTTCAACCTTATCCTTGATTGTGCCCTAGATCGCTCGAGGGACACGCAGAGGGAGCTGACGGCAGCTGGCCGTATGGTGGCAAGTATTATGACCCATTTATGGCTTGTTGATCCTTGGCACGGTCGGCACCCGAAAAAGCGTGAGTATACATATTACTCCTTTGTGCATGATGCACTTTCCAGAATCGACTTATGGTTGATTCCTGCCACGCTCATGTCACGGATTGCGGAATCCGTAATACTCCCCCGGACCCTGTCGGACCATTCCCCAATTATATTGATGCTTCAGTGGTATGATACAAAGCAACCACACCCTCTGTGGCGCATGCCCTTGGGATGCTTGTCGGATATGGTGCTTGCTGTGAGATTGCATACTGAGGCGACGGAATTCTTTCAGAGGAACATTTCGTCGGTTTCCCGGGCTGGTACGGTATGGGAGACATTTAAGGTGTGGGTCAGGGGGGAGATAATTTCCAAGGCCTCTGGGAGGCTTTGTGAGACCAGAAGGAATCTCACAGAGGTTGAGACAGATTTAAAAAACTTGGAGGATGAATAAGCTTGCACACGTGATCGGGCGTTGCTTGGCTGCATTAAGGGTAATTTTCTTAAATTCCAAGAACTGGCAGACCAGGAGGTCCGCCTATTGTACCACTCTGTTCAGGCTAGGAAATATGGGGCGACCCGGGTCACCATCTTGCACGGGTGGCCTGTGGGGACTCAAGTACGCAACACATCTCTGGGATCCTGGGGGCATCGGGAGATATCATTAACACCCCTGAAGCTGTGAATACATAATTTTATAAATTTTATTGCACACTCTACTCTAACTCAGACCAGTGTGCTACTGCAGAATTGGAGAGTTATCTTGACTCCATTCCGCTCCCTAGGCTCGCAGAGGAGGCATCCCAGGAGCTTAATCTTCCCTTAACCGTGGATGAGATTTCTGATGCTATTAAATCTCTACCCTCTGGTAAGGCCCCCGGCCCAGACAGGCTAGGATTGAACTGTATAAGGAGCTGAGCACACTAATGAGGAGGCGCTGCAGGTGCACTTCCCCCCTTGATGACGGAGGCTCTAACAACTGTACTACTGAAGCCTAACAGACCCGTCGAAATTATGGGTTCCTACCGGCCGCTTTCTTTGATAAATTCGGATAATAAGGTCCTTGCCAAATTGCTATCGACTAGGCTGCTTCCACATATGACTGAACTGGTGCATCCGAACCAATTTGGGTTTATCCCAGGACGTACAACAGCGTATAACCTGCATAGGCTATTTGGGATACTCGCACAAATTGATCCTAACTCCCAAGCGATTGTGGTGTCTTTAGATGCCGAAAAGGCGTTTGATACCGCATCATGGCAATTTCTGTTTTCGGTTCTCCGGCGTATGGGCCTGGGTGAGTTATGTGTAAAGCTGCTCTACTCCTCGCCGAAGGCAAGGGTGAGGACTGGGTCCACAATTTCCCCCATCTTCCTACTCACCCGGGGTACGCGACAGGGCTGCCCCCTGTCCCTGCTGCTCTTTGCCCTTTCCGTAGAACCCCTTGTCTGTATTCTGCGCCTTAGGCACCTACACCGAGGACTCCGCATGACTGGTCCCACCCACATAATATCCTTGTATGCGGACGACTCACTTTTATTCATTAAGAAGTGCGTCAATTCATTAAATATTCTGGGTATCGCATAAATGAAGATAAGTCTGAACTGTTCCCATTAAACGAGGCCACAGTCCCACCTGTAGATCTTCTGGGCTTCAGATGGGCACAAGACAAGATGAAATATCTGGGGATCACAATTTCACGACAGCACCAGACACTAGTTCTCGAAAATCATTGGAAATACATACATACCCTCACTGACAGGATGAGTATATGGTCCAGACTCCCATTAACGTTTTATGGTAGACTCACCTTATTAAAAATGGTCATGGTCCCAAAGTTACTTTATTATTTTGTCAACATACCGCTGTGGCCTGGTAGGAAATATTTTGATAAACTCAGATCATTGGCAATTGGCTTTTGCTGGAGGAATGACACCTCTCGCATGAAGTGGGAGTCTATGACTAAACCATATGAGCAGGGCCGATTATATGCGCCTGATTTTGAATTATACTACGAGGTATCCCAGGCACACTTTGCCAGCCACTGGTATGGCCCACATCCCCTCCCACTACACACACATCTGGAAAGGTTCAGTGCGGCCCCCACTAGTCTGCGCACCATAGTCCTTGCCAACAAATATCTTGACACCTGTACGTTTGACCCGGTCCGCACCACTGTGAATGCTTGGCCAAGGGTATTCTAGAGACTGCAGCTACCAGAGCCGTATGCAGGTTCTATCCCCCCTATGGCGATGCCCTGGGATTCCCCCACCTATGATAGAGCTGTAAGAAGGGGTGGGATCCTGAGGCGATTATGACGTTGAGGGATCTTTTCCCAGAGGGCACCTATATATCTCGTTCAGACTTTGTTGATAAGCTTGGGGGAGGCCCCATCCCTACACTACAGTACTACAAACTCAGGGCTGCAGTCAGATCAAAATGGTCATCCTTCCCCAAGGAGCCTGACGTGTGCCAGCCCCTGGAACTTGTAGTAACTACTGGTTATACTCAAGGGCTAATCTCCACACTGTATAAGAAATGTCAAGATACACAGGTGCTTCCTAGCACGGCAAGACTGTACTGGGAGAAACAGTTGGACTCCCCAATTGATGATGCTAGGTGGACACGGTGGTGTCGGCTCACCAGGGAAGTTTTGCTAAATGCCAGACACCGACTTATACAATTTAAAATACTTAATTGTCTGCATTACACCCCGGAAAAGGTCTCTAGATTTGCCCCCTCGTTGAGCCCTGAGTGTCGCAAATGTGGTGCCGATGTTGCAGACACTCATCATGTGTTCTGGTCCTGCCCTCATATTGTCAGGCTATAGGAGGAAGTGGCTCTAATTCTCAATATATGCACCAATACCAATACTAGCATTTCCCAAATATTTGTTTGGAGATATTGGAAATATCTCGACTAAAAAGAGACGTTTATTTAACCTTGGCTGCCTAATAGCAGAGAAATGCATTCTGCTCAAGTAGAAGTCTCGGACTGCACCAAAGATTGATATGTGGCTAAAAGAAATGACCCTTGTAAGTTACTATGAAGAATCTGTCAGGATTAATCAGGTGAGTACAAAGGCAGCGAATATGGCAAGGGAAATGTGCACAAAATCGCACAGTGAATAACCTTGAATCAAACAACGTGCACATAAGAACCACGACTCATAATACTAAAACCCAGGAGTGCAGATAGAGTGAAACAAAAATACCTATATATGAAAAGGGATGTGGGGTAAGCACTTAGAACCTCCTTATGACTGAAAGGAAAGTCGGCAAACTCCTTACCCACTATGCTCTTACAGATACTGACAGCGCTAAGCCCACGTAGAGGGCAAGCAAGGACAGGATCTGTGTGCTGACACTCTGGATGATACTGAATAAGGAACTTAGAAACAGTACTCACGAGAACCGGAAAGACCACTTGAATGTCAGAAAACCCACGAACCCAGTTGATCAAACAAGGACCCAGAAGGCTATAACAGCAATGGGTGGAGGATAACTAAATACCTAAGACCTAAGTCAAGGAGCAAGTAGGAATTGTGATTAAAGAAATAGTGAGGAAAACAAAAGGCATTCACACAGGGACTAGTTACTACAGCACCCCACACCTAAATAATCAAATGGGAAATAAATGCAGAAGTGAAATGGAAAACATGGCATGGATCCCAATAGGAAGTAAGGATCAGGAGCAGGGAAAATGATATCACAAAAGGAAACCTTACCCACCCATCCAAGGAGAAAAGGCAGGAAACTAAATCTAAAAAAGGAAAGACTAATGCATCAAGTTTTTTAGTAGCAAAGGACAGCATCAAAGAAATAGAAAACACAGGCAAATTGGGCTGCATCAAAGGGTAAAGCACAGAGAAAGGCTGCCTGCAGACAGAGGAAGACAGAAAGGGAAATCCAGAAAGCAGAAATCAATTAGCACATGAATCCGAAATCCAGGGCGGAGGAACAAGAAACAGGAGCTAGGATCTAGGCACAAAAGCTAGGATCAAGGAACAAGGAACTAGTCACAACAGGAACACTGCAACGATGACCAGCGCTGGACTGAAGTAAACTGAGGCTTTTAAAGCTGCTTAACGAGCACACCCGTCAGGTGTGCCGCCTGCTGCACCTGCAGCCACAGGTGTTGCCTATCCTCCACCCAACCTTGTCCTGCAAGGGAGGAGGTGAAGCAGTGAGCCAGGCATTCTGGGAAGCATAGTCATTTGGGTAAAGTAGCATGCTGGCTGCCAAAAACCTGGAATGGATCCGGAAGGGAAGTAACTTGGAAAATAAGGTTTTAGCGCTCCCAATTCATCACAGCACTGTAGCATTAGGTTCGGAGGAAATGTCCAGTAGGGAATAAACCCCAAAACATGCCCCCAAGTGGCGGGAACGGGAGCGAAGGGAGCGAGTCGTGACAGAATCATATATATCACTGATCACACCTACTTGCGGGCCCAAGAACATTTGGGGTCCGTTTCAAGAATATTTGCGTGGCCAACTGTCTACCTCTGATTAGCTTTTACTAACTTGGTCTCTGAATGTACAGTATACTTAAGTGAATTCACTTATATAATTATGACGGGCGGTCAGAATGATACACAAATATGTTCCAAATGTGTTAATGTTGGATGTCTTCAATGTTTAATAAATAAAGTGTAAAAAAAATAAAAACATTTTAAAAAAGAAAAGTCCAAGATTGCCCTCCTTCATTTTCCTTATCCGTCTGCCACCTTTCTCCACTTGTTCGGCTGCTGCCTGGGCAGAACTGCTCCTTTGTGTGCTTTGCCTCGCTCAGAGTGTGCTCTCATGATCCACCCTTTATCTGTGTGGGGAAGCTCAATTGGAATCTGGTGTGAGTCGTTAATGGCAATTGCCTGACTCTGCCTGGCCATGGAAGCGGGACATGTCAGATGTAATGCTCGGGTGAGAGTCTGTCTTTCCCCAGAGCGCACTGTCAGTCTGAAAGTGCTTGTGTAGGGAGAGGGGGAGTAAAGTTCCAAGATATCCTATCTGGTAGGATGGGGTAAAGGTGTTAGAGGGGGGGTAACACTTGTTACCTTGCTTTGATGAATTATGCTGTTGCAGGTATTTATTTTCTCCAGAAATATATATTTATTTTCAATTTCTTTTTTTTTTTTTTTACATTTTTTTGTGTCCAAACTGGCCAAGGCATGGCCAGAAACCGGCCCCCACTTCCCAACAAGGATTTTGGCCCGGCCACGGGCCGAAAGGCCAATCCAACCCTGATCAGGACCCCAGATAGGTATGCTTCTCTCGCTTTCGAGAACCTGTCAGGTTCCCAGAATAAAGTTCAAACAAATGAAAGTTTGTTTCCTGCTTTCACTTTAGTGTGAGGATTCTCACCCTTTGGTCCCCCTCTTCTGGGCGCTGACCGTCTCAACTGTTAACCACAGTTCATATAGGGTGATAGTTTCACCCCTGCGTCCCCCTCTTCTGGGTGCTGACCCTTCACATTGTATTCCACAAATTATATACCAGTTCCTTTATCAATCAACTTTGGGTAATAGCTTCACCCCTGGATCTCCCTCGGTCAGGCTCAGACCCCTCTTTTCTTTAGGCGCTTGGATGATGGCTTCACCCCTGTATCTCCCTCGGTCGGGCTCGGACCCCCTCTTCTCTTTAGCAGGATTCACTTCCCTTGTTTTCTCAATGTCTTTTCAAACAGTTCATAGTGGACATCCCTCAGCCGGGTTCACGTCTGTCAACACAATGTTTCTCTGGACTTTAGACTTTGCCCCTCTTCTCTGGCATCTCTCGGTCGGGTTCACTCTTGCCAACTTCACATTCACTTTACTTTCAAGTCTTACAGGATTCATGTCCCTTACTTTCTCTCAATGCGGGTTTCACTTCCCTTTCTTTCACACAGTTCGTAGATCAAAGTCTTTTGATTGCACTGGGATTTTACTAGACCTCTTGTATGACCACTCTGATCTCCTTTTGCGGCTCCCCTATGGCCTTCTGAAGTTTCGCTGAGATGGAGATCGACCAGAGTCTTGAGGTTTCCTTCTGCAGCTGGTCTCCCCTTAACACTTTTCACAGTTCATTGAACTTGATACAAACTTGCCACTTTGCGAGTCTCATTTAACACAGCCCAGTTCTTATCGGTACACCGCCCACCTCACCGGCTGTGATGAACCGCATGGCTTTCGGCTTCGCTGGAGTCAAGGCCGGTACCACGGTCGCGGGAGCTTCCCTCGCTCCTGCTTATCGGTGTAGTCTTGCCCGTGTACCATTGACATCTTCTGCAAGACACTTGTACTATTGTTCGGGGTCTTAGGCTCTCTTCCACGAAGGACCCGCAGGCCTGGGACGAAAAGGGCAAGGTCACTTCTCTCCACGCCACCCTCTCGATTCCTGCTGCCTTTCTCCTCCTCTTGAACTGCCGTCTCGTTGTGCTGTCTGCTGTGCTCGTACTGTGCTCTCTTGCACCACCTTTTATTCCTGTGGGGAAGGGAAAGGGCCGTCGGGTGTGTGTGATTCTGAACAATTGCCTGACCATGGCTGACTCTTGTATTGGATTAACAAGGGTGGTCCTGGGAGTCCCTCTGCCAGACATTAGTCCTGGTTACGAGAGACTTACCCAGAGTCTTTAGCTCACTATCTTTCACAAAGAAGAAATATCCCAAACATATCAGTCTTTGTCCTGCCCTGGGGCTTGTATTGGGACATGTCAGGTAAACGGCTCTGGTGTTAGTCCGTTCTATGGTGTGTTGTGTGAAAGTGTTCGTGTTGGACAAGGGGGCGGGGGCAGTGGTTTTGAATGTCCAACGTGAGAGGATGGGGAAAAGGTGTCAAAGGAAGGGGGATACTGCGTCCCACCCTTCAGTGTCCCACTCGCACTCCCCGCGGACCCCACATCCAGGTGATCCTCCCTCACTGGTCCACCCCCAGACACTGGATCCAATAGCGATGGCCATGTCCTGAACACCTGGATGACAGATCCCAGAGGAATGGCTACAGAGAAACCTTCAGGTTTCTCAGAATACCCTATGTTCCGTTACTTGTTGTTACTGCCTTTTTGATTCCTCTGACCCAGTTTCTGCCTCTTGGACACGTTTTTCGATACCTTCTTTTGACTATGCAAAATGAGTTTTGCTGCTGCCACACTGATTGCCTTTTTGGATCTCCCCTTAAATCCTTGCTCTTTCTGGCATTCTTAGCATTGTGTTTCCTGCCGTGGGATTCTGGAGAAGTGTGAACTGCTGCATACTTCGGACCATCTCTGTGCACTGGACCTTGAAGGCTTTGCAGCTTTGGACAACTGTGCACTGTAACTGCCGTTAGTGTCCTTGTTCCGCCCAGGGCTAGGTCCCTTCTAACCATACTAACATCCTTTCCTTCTTCATCTAGTACCTTATTGTCCTGTTCCCATCATCCCTCTACTCCAGGACACCTACTCTGACACATTAGGTAAGCTTGTCCTCAGACAGGATAGTTTGGATTGCCCTTCAGTACATGTTCCACATCTTTGTTTGTTCTTTAAATCACAGAGTGAAACACTGAGTTTTTTGCCACCAGACAACCTCTTCAAGGGTTCTCAGCTTAGCGGCCAGTGTTTCACAGGTCAGTGTTGTCCTAACTGATGAATATCTACTTTTGCTAAGATTATTGGCACTAAAACCAATCCCTATCCTTGCAGCCTGGTGTTTACCTGGTGGTATTTTTGCTCTTTCATTTGAATCACGGCTTGGACTGTATAGACCAAACAGGCAAAGGAGTACTTCATAGGAAAGGTCGCCCTCATTGAGGAGTCTCCATATTATTGGGGTTGTCTTGGAGAAGAACAATCTGAATAACCTACGGGCCTATTTGTGAGTACTGACATATGGGCACAGCCAGCATTAAAATGTTTTATATACTGGCATTTGTTGTAGGCAAAGGCATAATGAAAATGCATCGGGAAATGCTTCTGTGTGCTGTTGGTGGCTTCCATCTATTGGGTTTTCATGAGCTACCATACACAATTGATTCCAAACGGTAAAGCTTTGTAACCAATTTTACACAGAAAGTGCTGTAAAATGCACCATTTTAACCCATTATTTTCAAAGTTTCTCAGAGGGAAAACCCCCCCGAGCCACGCTTGTTTTGTTCAGAATGCACTCAGTCACTCCCGCATATTAGACACATACATGTACCCCCCTCCAGATGAAAAATGTACCAATCACCACCATTCTGGAGACACCTGGGCAGACTCGCAATACAGCCGGACAAGGTCTGGTGCCGTCACACCAATATAGGGGTGATCGGCACATTAAGAAATGTCAGTTAACATCATGTAATCTCTAGCAGGGGCCTTCTCTTTCAACCTCTTAAAATGTTCTTGTTGTATATAGGTTATGTATATTAATGTTTACTTGTTGCTGTAGCAACATCTGCAGCTTATGTCAGTGCTTGCAATGACACTGTGATGTTCTATATTGGATTCCTATTTAGGTCATAGCTGTTAGAATGTTATTGCATGATACTGTTGTTGGTTAACTTATGTCAGTTGGACCCTGGATGTTGATGTGTTGGGGGTCTCATAGTATGCTGTTTGAAAGAAGGCAATAAAGCTGAATTTCACTTACCTGGTTGCCTCCATCTTTTCCACAATGGCGACGAGGATGGGATCAAGATAAGGAACCCCTCCGATGGCGATCCAGCAGTGAGGTTTGAGATCCAGCAGTGAGGTTTGAGACCCCCAACCGCCGCTTCGCAGTTGAAGCAATCATCGCCCTGCAGGGGGCCGAAGAGTGTTCCCGGCATGTTTTGTTTCCCCGCTGCCGACATCCAGGAGGTGAAGAGTGCGACGCGGCCTGGTGGCGGCTCCATTGCCGCGCACAGCACAGCCTGGGACCGTTGCAGTCTGCTGTGTGCAGGGTGCACAGAGCCGGCACCCGTAGCTCCCGCTGCTGGGATCGGCCCCGGCAGTTACTTGTGGTCTGCTGCGTGCAGGGTGTGCGGAGCCGGCACCCGAAGCTCCCGCTGCTGAAATCAGCCCCGGCGGTCGAGCATTGGCCTCCGGAACTGCTCCAATTAGGAGCCACCAGGCCAGCGGGCACGAAAGAATCCGCGGCCGCGAACGGAGTGCCCGGAGCAGTGTCAGTGGGAGGGGCCGCTCCTGTAAAGCGCCAGTGTGGGGGAGCTGCCGGAGGCAGTGGCGATCCCAGGCGCCAGTGTGAGGAGTGGAGCGAGTCACGCTCATTCAGCATAATTCCTCGACGCGAAGCACAACAGGCTCTTCCCTCTTCCTGTTGTAGGACACGTGATTCCAGATTAAATGAACGCGGCTGTGGCGCTGGAAATCGGATGTTGGTATTTCTTATGTGTATTGCCCGTGAAATGCTGTCAGATCTTGCCTAGGGCCCCCCGTGGGAAGGCAATTCATCAGGTGTGACCAGTGAAGCTCCCAGGTGAGGAATTGGGACCTCACGACTTCCTTAGTGCACTGTAATATTGGATGGACGATTCCCTGGCAAATTATCACTGATAATTGGGTGCTGGAGTTTGGCTGCATACTCCATTCATCAAAAGTAGCCACAAACTGCATTTTCTTAGAAGGCTCAAATCTCTGGTTTGTGTGAGTTGCTAAATACTGGTGCAAAACGTTATATTTCAGCCAAAGCTATTATTAGAACCAAGGAAAATGGCCTTATCTGGAGTTCCAGGTCCTCAAGTGTTCATGCCTTCACCAGGCCCACCAAGAATAAAGTGGGCACCCTGGAAAAAAGGTTTTCTACATTATGTTAAGGCTACGTGTGGTACTGACATGTCTGTTGAGCGTAATGCATTTTTTGGGCTAGGAAGGTCAGAGAATTTATGACACATTACCTGATGTTAGTGAATTGAACATTGAAGGAGCCAATGATTTTGACATTGCTTTGATGAAACTTGATAAACATTTTGAAGCTAAAACCAGCACAGTACTGGAGAGATATCACTTTGGCATGAGATGCCAACATGAAGGAGAATCTGTCGAAGACTATATAACTGCTTTGAGACATTTATCCCTACATTGCAAATTTGGAAATGGGTTAGAAGAACATATAAGGGATCAGTTCATGATCCATTGTTCGAATGACAAGATACGTGAGGAGGTTTGGTTAAAAGAAGATCCTAGTTTGGAGGAGGTCATTAGCATTGCTGAGAGGATTGAACATACACTGCAATGTGTAGCAAAATTGTCTGTAAAGGAGAGTAAATCAGTAGCAGGAACCGAGGTGTTAAGGGTGGGTGATAAGAAGGGTGCTTACCCCAAGGAAAAGAAGAAACAGAAAAGTAGACCAAATAGGCAATGCGAAAATACCCAATTTAAGGGAGGGGGATCTGAACAAGGTAATAAACGCAGCCAAAAAGATAATTCACAATTCAACGTAAAAAGGGAGGATAGTTTATGCTTTCGCTGTGGAAGTGCACAACATTTGTCTACATCTCCCATATGTCCTGGGAGGCGAGCTAATTGTAATATATGCAAAAAATGGGGTCACTTTGAGAACTGCTGTAAAAATTATCGAATAGGTGCAGGGGGTAAAGGAACTCTTTTCATAGAGGAATATGATGATCCCTCATCTGAAGAAATTGATGGTTCAGAGAACAAAATAGTAACTGTGCATATGGTAAAATGTGTAGGATCTGATGAGTGTGAACATCCTGCAGCATGGGTAGAAGTAAATGGCCATCTTGTTAAAATGCTCGGTGACTCATGTTCCAAAATTACATTGATGTCAAAAATGGTTTATGAAAATGTGGTTGGAGGTGATATTAAAAGTTTGCTTCCATCTGATAAGATACCAGGGGGATATAATGGAGACAAGATAGAAATTCTGGGATGTTGTGATGCAAAATTTAAATTTAAAGGGAGGATGACGTGTGGAAGAATTTATGTCACCAAAAGAGGTGAAACATTGTTGGGTTGGAGGGAACAGGGGGGACTGAAAATTAAGTTGGACCCCAATAGTGAAGAACAAGTACTGAATGTGATTCATTCTTCAGAACCTGGTGGGAACACAACCAAGTGTGAATTTGTGACAAAGTATCCTGAAGTGTTTTGCAATGAAGTTGGTTGTCTCAAGGGAATGGTTCACAAGATTGTAATAAAGGAAGGGAGTAATCCTGTTGCATCGAAACTCAGGCCATTGCCAATGCGGAAGGCTGTGCAGGATGAATTGGTAAAATTGGAGAAGCAAGGAATCATTGAACCAGCCAAAGCAGTGGAGTGGATATCTCCTGTAGTTGTGGTAAAAAAGGGAAATGGTGATTTGAGGGTATGCATTGATCTAAGATAACTAAACCGGTGTGTAGTGGCAGATCGCCATCCCCTTCCTAATATGGGTGAGCTACTAAGTAGGATTGGAAGCGCAAAATATTTTGCTAAGCTTGACATGGCGAGTGCGTATCATCAGATAGGTTTGGATGTTGAGTCACGTAAATTGACTGCTTTTATCACCTATGAAGGCATATATCAATTTAAGCGCATGCCTTTTGGTTTGGTGTCTGCTTCCTCTGTTTTTCAGAAGGTCATGGACAAATTGTTGAAGGAAGTGGATGGAGTGTGGTGCTTTCAGGACGATGTCCTGATTTGTGGGAAGAATGAGAAGGAGTTAAGGTCTAGACTTGAGATGGTTTTGGATATATTTAAGTCAAGAGGAATAACTTTAAGGGGTGAAAAATGTGTTTTCATGACTAGACAGTGGAGTACCTAGGTCATGAAATTTCTGAACAAGGTCTCAGACCAAAAAGGAACTTGGTAGAATCTATTTTGAAAACGCATTCACCAAAGAACAAGGCAGATTTAAGATCTTTTTTGGGTACCATTGAATTTTATCATCGCTTTGTCGAGAATTATACAGACCAGATAACCAGTTTAAGGGCACTATTAAGGAAAGGTGTTGAATTAATTTGGACAAATGAATGTGAGAAGGAATTTCAGGAAAAGAAAAAAAAGATTGACATGGCAAAACCTCTATCAATGTTTGATACGAGAAAGAAAACAATCTTGTCTGTGGATGCAAGTGACACGGGTTTAGGGGTAGTGATGTTGCAGCCAGATGTCAATGGCACAGAGATGGTAGTGATGCATGCATCACGCATGCTGAGGGGTGCAGAGTTAAACTATTCAGTGTTGGAGAAAGAAGCGTTGGCGTGCCATTGGGGCATAGAAAAAATGAAAATTTTTGTTTGGGGCCAAGGATTTATTCTAAGAACTGATCATAGGCCACTTAAGTCAATTTTTGAAGATAAAGGTCTAGATAAAGTTTCGAGGAGAGTAGCAGGCTGGGTGACCAGATTACAATGCCACAAATTTGTTATTGAAGTAGTTGCTGGCAAAGAGAATGTTCAAGCTGATCATGCCTCAAGGGTGAATCTTGAAGAAGATGTCAGTGGCAGCGATAAAAAATTGTTTGCTGAAAATGAGATGGTTTTTGCCACTGTTGAAGGTATCATACAGAAAGAGGAGTGGATTCGAGTATTTAAGTCAAATGAGATGTGGAAACGAATCATATCTTTTGTTGAAAGTGGATGGCCGGAGAAAAGATTATCATCAGCGGAGGAAAGGTCAATGTGGGAGGTGAGGAGATAGCTGTCATTGAGAGGAGAGTTGTTGTACCGGTGGGACAGATTGGTTGTTCCGGGGTGTTTGAGAGGGAAATTAATAAGTCACGCCCACCAAGGTCATATTGGTATGTGTAAAACCAAAGAGGTCGTTAAAGCTGATTACTGGTGGCCAGGGATTGATCGAGAGATTGAGAAAGCTGTAGCTGCATGTCCCGAGTGCTTGTCCGGGAACAATCTCATTGCCATGTCCCAACCAATGGGGAGAACTAGTACCCCAGCGGGAGCGTGGCAAGATTTATCAATGGACATTTTGGGTCCGTTGGATATGGGTGCAGGTAGAGGTAGGTTCATTCTGGTGTTGGTTGATACTTTTTCGAGGTGGACGGAGTTTAAGATCTTGAGGGAAGTTACGTGTCAAAGCATAATAGGATTCCTGGAGGATGTTTTTGAGAGGGAAGGATTACCCAGTAGCATTCTCACTGATAATGGCCCACAATTTATTGGGAAAATATTTTTGGAATATCTTGGAAAATGTGGTATCAAACACAAAAAGACACCCTTGTACTATCCCCAAGCCAATGGTATGGTTGAAAGGGTGAACAGAAGCATTATGGAAGCTATACGTGGAGCCAATGTGACTAACTGTGATAGGAGGGTGGCCGTGAGAGATAGATTGTATGCTCTAAGGATGGACCCACGAAAGGAGACAGGAATCAGTGCTTTTGAACTGATGAGAGGGCGGAAGGCAAATACATATGTGACACCAGCCTGGTTAGGCAGGGCAAGAGCAACAGATGTAGTAGTGGATGTTGTAAAAAGGAAGATGGATGCTCGTAAAAGTAAGTGGGTGGAGAGAGTTAATGAGAGACATCCAAAAAGGAGAAAAGTTGTTGGAATTGGAGATTGGGTCAGAATAAGGAGGGCGGTTATCTCCAGGAAGGGAGAGCCATTATACTCAGAACCCGTCAGGGTTGTACGAATTTTTAATAATGCTGTGTGTGTGGAGGGTGGTCAAGTCTGGAGTTTATCTAGAATTGCAAAAGTAAGAAAATAGACTTGTACTTTCTCATGTGTATGCAGCTGATAACAAAGAAGTTTTGTTTTTAGGGGAGAGGGTGTGTTGTATATAGGTTATGTATATTAATGTTTACTTGTTGCTGTAGCAACATCTGTAGCTTATGTCAGTGCTTGCAATGACACTGTGATGTTCTATATTGGATTCCTATTTATGTCATAGCTGTTAGAATGTTATTGCATGATACTGTTGTTGGTTAACTTATGTCCGTTGGACCCTGGATGTTGATGTGTTGGGGGTCTCATAGTATGCTGTATGAAAGAAGGCAATAAAGCTGAATTTCACTTACCAGGTTGCCTCCATCTTTTCCACAGTTCTAGCCTATCCCACCTGAACAACCCATCACACTTGAATACTTTTTATGAACTTCTCATGTCTATCATCATGCATAACTTGTCCATCGTATCAAAGATGACTTGGTAAACCAACAAAAATAGACCTTGCCATTTCACTCGTAATAAGGTTGGTTTATGATCCATGTCCATTATATCAAATGTTGCAGGAATGGCCAGACAATGTGGTGAACACGAAACCATATCAATGAATCTGTGTTGCTTTAGGGAGTCCCACTGTTTTTCGCTACAGCAAACCTTCTAGGGTATTCATCCACCTACCATCTTCGATACCTCAAAGCTCAGTCCCATACAATATGTTCAGTTTTATTCAACAAGCATTTGTGAATTAAGGACAGGACATGCTCACAACACAGCAACTAGTGCATAGGAATAACCTGTTGAATGGGCTGAATTAATGTTTGCAACCTATTAGCATGCACTTACTTGTCATGACCCTACCCACTATTTTAGGTGAATATTTATGAAGACTACTAAGTGCTGTGACAAGAAGCACTGTGCAAGAGGGCCTATAGGAGGCAGGTGCAGCCCCAGGGCCGAGTGCTTTACACAAGACATGATGCAGTTAATGTGGCCGGGAGGGGGGCAGGACGTGCAGCGAAAAGAAGGCGGGGACAGCACAGAAACAATTGCGCACATACACAAACAACATACCATTTACAGTTTTGTATAAGAGTAAGAAAAGTAAGACATTTATTAATAACAGTTGCAGGTAATCTTAATTAAGCATTTTCGTGACATTCTACACTATGGTTTCACCTACTCATAAGTTGAGGAGTGTTGTGGGGCAGGGGCCTCGTCCAGATGAGGCCTACCCACCTGTCAATGAATGACATTGACACAGTGCTGCTTGCGACGGAGGTCCTTGTGTTCACTGCCCATGTGACATGGGTCATCCCTATTTATTAGCTTTGTCCCATGAATTAACACATCACAATGCATACATCACACTCCTCCTTTGTCATAATTGAATAGCAACAAACAGATCATTCTTACATGGCCACAACAGGTGAGCATAAACAGTATGTAACAAACATATTCTTGATCACTAATGGCACTCAATTGACAGATATCCAACTCAAGGGAGATTGATTTCAAAGTCCTTCAGGTAGGTTGGCTGTCTGTGGTGTTCTCTCAACGGATAGCGCTGTTCACATCTGGAATCTTCTTCCCTCATAATCGCACTTACCCCTTGATCGGTTGGTCCATCCTTGCTATCGCTGGATAATGGTTCCTCCAGATCGGATTCCTCGCTCTCCAGACATGGCTATCTTGGGGAATCCGTCATCCTTGGACTGTCATCGCCTCCTTCTTCAGGCAACCTCATATTTCAGAAGAAACAGGAATTTCTAGTTACCGTCGCTCAGCCATCTGAGGCAGTGATCATAGTTCCCTTGGTCTTTATCACCTCCATTGGGGTAGGCTCATGGGGTAGAGACATTTTCCCTTTTGGGTGTCTGGATCGTATCAGCACTCTATCCCCTACTTTCAGATGGTGATCCTGTAATCCCATCCTGATATTTTCCCTCTCATTCGCCCCCTTCCTTCTTTTGCGCACAAGGCCATCATTGATCACCCCCGGGCTGTGGAATTAATGATCTGGCAATAATCCTCTTGGGCATCGCTGGAAGAGGGCCTCTGCCGGCGGTACACCAGTTGAGCAGTGGGGAGTGGTGCGATACTCGGATACAAATTGGTACAGGGCTCTCTGTTTGCATTCTCCTTTTCCATGCGCAATGCGAAATACTTTATTCTGGGTATTCATCATTCTCTACGCCTCACGGTTTTCTCTAGGCCACACCGGTACCGCCTTTTGATGTTGTACTCCCATGCTCTGGAGGTATTCGGAGAACCCTGCGCTTTGGAACGGCGGGCCATTGTCTGTGCACAGCTCTCCGGGAAGCACATGGGTGGCAAATATGTTTTCTAGAACAGGCACTACGTCTTCAAGCGAGGTGGATTCTATAACTCTACCTCCGGATACCTCCAGGCAGGTGGATGTGAAGTCCATGTGTACAGTTTCCCAGGGTGTGTTGTTCTGGTCCATAGATTCGATGTAGGGTTCTGTCTGGTGAGGCACTGCTGCTTGAAACCACAAACAGGGGCGGATGAAGTATTTTACTTTGCCTCGAGGTCTGGAAAACAGACTTTCATCCTGATTCGTGTTTTAGTTTTGGCCACCCCTTGATGGCCTCTGTAGACCAGCTCCAATAGCCGAGGCACTAGACTAGAGGGGATAACCATTTTCGACCCCCTGAGAACCAGACTGTTGTCCATAAATGTTAGTTCAGCTTGCACACACCACATTTGTTCAAGCACCATCTTTGCATCCCGTGTGTGCCTATCTAACTTCTCCAGGACTCTTTTCATTCACCTTGGGTCCCAGCTGACTACAATAGCTGGAAGCATTCATCATTCACAGATGCCTCCCTTATCTCATCGATGGACATGGAGATGGGTGTTGCAGCTGATGTCAAGGTATATAAGAATACTTCTGTCTCCTTCTCCTCATCATTTCCCTCCTGCTGCCTCGCCTCCACGGGGTGGCGGTAGAGGTAGTCCGCAGCGTTAGCGTTCCCTGGGGGTGGAATACCAGCTCGAGGTCATATTCCTGCAGGGCGAGTAGCCACCTCTCGATGCGAGCACAGGGTCTGGATATGAGCCGATCGGGATATGAGGTTTAAGGTCGGTGACCACCGTCACTGGTTTGCCATATATATATATAAAGGTGGATGTGTTTGCAGCCCCACAATACTGCTAATGCTTCATGCTCTACCTGCAAGTATCTCTGTTCTGTAGCAAAGAGGGCTCTGCTTGCGAATGCTACTGGATGGGCATTACCACAGTCATCCGACTGCATCAGCACAGCCCCAAGACCAAATGGGCTAGCGTCCATAACGATCTCAGTTTTCCCAGCAATTTAGTTTAATTTTAATCCCCCCCATTCCAGAATACACATCCACATGTGTCTCTGTGTCTGTCCCCCCCCCCCTTTTTTTTTAACTGTTGACCCAGCTCTACTTGCTGTTAATGGAAAAACATGAGCAAGCTATCTATTTCATACAGGCCATTTCTGTTTTCTTTCCTCTTCTTACACATTATTTTAGGCTATCGCAATCCTACTGGCCCAGAAGAAGGCTGTCCACTCAAAAGCCGAAACGTCACTGCAGCAGGCCTCTACCTGCTGTCAGCCAAACATCAGGGAATTCTATTTCCCGACGTAGACCAAGGATTGGCCACCATCCCACTAATGTGCGAGATCTCAACACAAACAACAGAACTTTGCTTGACTAAACAAACCAAAAGAGTTAGGCCCTGAACTCTTTAAAAACAATGCATTTGAGATGGGTTTTTTTGCCTAACCATAATGTCTTGTTTATAGTTACCAAACGGCATATATAGAACAGAATGCAGTGAATCTTGGTTATCATTTTCTGTTTGGTATCATTGGATCACAATCCGTTGTGCTAATACTGGATGTACTATAGTCCAGCTATGTTTTGTTAGAAGACTACAGCATCAGTAAAAACTGCTTATGATCACTTTTTGTCTTCGGTTTGAATGTTAGGAACCAATTGTTTTCTTCATAATGGTTTTCATGAAGAAAGCAATCTCCTGTTAAACCCAGTATTGTTTTCCATTCCTATTTCAGAACCCATGTTCTGTCTCAGATGGGGATAAACCTGGTTCTAAACATTGTCTCCATTCCTTGTTTACAGACAATGACAATGATTTCTTCTTGTATATATATGTTGTTAATTTGATTTTCATTTACAATACATGTAAATAAACACATGTCCCCTGAATTAAGGGATTTATAACAGTTGTTATGATTGATTCAAATATATTCTGTGACTTCCTTAAACTGTGAGTATAATTTACAATACTTGCATGCTGGGAATAGGGTGATTAGGTTTAACACCACTACAGTTCCCTGTTAACAACACAACATTCTACAAATTAAGACTGGTTTAATTCTTTCGGCGGTTACCAACCCCCCCAGTTATACATACTTGCCCCCTGTAGATCAACTAGAATATCGTCGAGCATTGGCATGATGTGTCTTTCTCCTTTTATTGCTCTGTTTGGGAGACGCATGTCTACACATATACAAATGGAGTCAGGGTGTTTGGGCTTACTGGCAATAATAATTGGAGAGAGCAGCAGCGTCGGTCCTTCCACTTTTTCGATGATGTCCCTCTCACTAGTTTCTCAAGTTCTTTGTCGACCATCTCCCAGGTGGAAAGGCACTCGCCTATGCTTCAGCGCTGTCAGCTGGACAGTGGGGTCGATGTAAAGTCGGACTGCATCTTCTGTAAGCTTTCCTATGCCTGTGAACAAGCTTGCATGTTGAGCCAGCAAGGATTGAATGTCCTGTATGTAGACGCCGAAGGCAAAGTTCACAATGTGTAGAGCTTACGCTGCAGCACATCCTAGTAACATAACTTTGCTCACTTTTGTGACAAAAAATCTTGCTCTGATGGTGGTGTCCTTTTGTCGAACAGATGTGAAAGAAACACCCTCTAGTGGCAGTGGCTTCTTTCCCCCAAATGTATACATCCGTACCTGTGTTTTCTTTAGGGGGTGGGGCATCTGCCCATTTGCGGTAATGTTCATCCGCCATAACACTTATAGATGCTCCAATGTTGATGAACACGGGAATCTGGGAGTCACAGATGTGTACTGTACATTTCGGCGGCTGCCGTTTTGAGGCTTTCAGCTCAGAAATACTGGAAATGAAAAATACGTCTTCTTCGTCTGTTTCCTTCTCTAAAAGGCTGGTCTTCATCCGGGGGTGGTTGTCCAACTAGTGCTACCTTCTGTGTCTGCCTCTGAAATTATTGTCTTGAGAGCGCCAGGGGACCACTCTGGTGGTGATAGTGTGCGGTATAAATATCCTTTAACATTAACATTCAGCTTGCCCTCGCAAATGTGTCGATGGTGCTCGGCAGAACAGGGCGAAATAGTTTGTTACTCCACATCTCCCACGGTTGTGACGCTTTCCTGCCATCTTGTATATTTGAATGGAAAGTAATTGCGTGTAAAGACACCATTGCTATCCTGCCCGTGGTTTCCACTAGACTTTAGCTTAGCTGTCAGGCATGTGTCCCTTTGACATATAAGTAGGCCTCAAAGACAGGGCGCACAAGCACTCCGGTAAGGAGCTGCAACCCTCGTATGGAGACCGTGTTGCCAATTTCTCTCTACATAGTGGCACAATGTACTTTCCAATGTAGAGCTACTTATGTTTGTGACTGGTGGTGGGGCTCACAAGCCCTCCAGGTAGGAGCTGCAACCCCTTTTACTGTAAGGTAATTTATAGTTCTCCTTTAATTTTTTTCAGACTGATGGTTTTCCCATAGTCAGATGTTGTTCTGACCTTGTGGGCATATATTGCCCTGCCGAGTCTTGCAGGTGCTCCCTGTTGGCCATTTTTTTTGTGTGCTTTATTTTGTTCTCCCAACACGCACTGAGTCGGGTGAGCGCGTGGGAGAGATCGGGTGAATTCAAAACAATTACTGCACCGCCATGTGGCCCGGGAGCAGCAGGGGTCTGTAGCCGGTGTAACGTCATTTTTTGCTATGTGTCAGAAAATCTTATCCTGCTGACTGAGCATGCTCAGTCATTACTTAACGGATAGGATTTTTTGACACCAGGAATGTGGTGTGCCTGTCTTTCTGGGGTCCCGGGGGTGCAATACGTTTAACTTTATGACATCAAATAACAGAGTACGGTGAAGCCTTGTCACTAGCAACTCCAAAACGGACATAAAAAGCACGGACCGAGCGGACGAAGGAACCTGAACCCAGCGGACACTTTGTTTTATGGGCTCACAGGATTGTAGTAAGCACTAAATGTGCAAAACATATTAAATAATCCATCAAAAATGTGTATATATGTGTATGTGAACTAAGTGCATTATTTACCTGATAATAATGCACTTAGTTCACATACACGCACATATTCGTGAAATGTCTGGGTGACTGAGCATGCGCACCAGGAATGTGGTGTGCCTGTCTTTCTGGGGTCCCGTGGGTGCAATACGTTTAACTTTATGAGAGCCAGAGTCTCTCAAATAACAGAATATGGTGAAGCCGTGTCACTAGCAACTCCAAAACGGACAGAAAAAAACACGAACCCAGCAGACGAAGGAACCTGAACCCAGCAGACACTTCATTTTATAGGCTCACAGGATTCTAGTAAGCACTAAATGTGCAAAACATATTAAAGAATCCATCAAAAATGTATATGTATATGTATGTGAACTAAGAGCATTATTTATGTGATAATTATGCACTTAGTTCACATACACGTACATATATGGGGACCTGCACTGGCAGCAGCTCCAAGGAGAACCTGCCTATCACACGGGCTGTGCCCAGCAGTAGCCCCAGCCCTTCCAGCTCTAGTGATCCCATTGTGCCGAAACCTGGATACACTACACAGTGGGGACCTGCACTGGCAGTAGCTCCAGGGAGAGCCCGCCTATCACATGGGCTGTGCCCAGCAGTAGCCCCAGCCCTTCCAGCTCTAGTGATCGCATTGAGCCCAGCAGTAGCCCCAGCCCTTCCAGCTCTAGTGATCGCATTGAGCCCAGCAGTAGTCCCAGCCCTCCCAGCTCTAGTGATCGCATTGAGCCGGAGCCTGAATACACTACACAGTGGGGACCTGAACTGGCAGCAGCTCCAGGGAGAGCTCGCCTATCACACAGGCTGTGCCCAGCAGTAGCCCCAGCAGTAGCCCCAGCAGTAGCCCCAGCCGTAGCCCCAGCCGTAGCCCCAGCCGTAGCCCCAGCCCTTCCAGCTCTAGTGATCGCATTGAGCCGAAGCGTGGGTACACTACACAGTGGGGACCTGCACTGGCAGCAACTCCAGGGAGAGCCCGCCTATCACGCTATCACACATGCTTAAAGGATAGGATTTATTGACAGCAGGAATGCAGTGTGCCTGTGTTTGTGGGGTCTCAGGGGTGCAGTTTCTGTAACTTGATGTGAGTCAGGCTCACTGAAATAACAGAGCACAGTGAAGCTGTGTTAAGAGAGGCTCAAACCAAATGGCCTCACGCTGCCCTGTGAAGGCTGGGGTGGAGTGTGCCAAAAGCTGATTCCTTGCTTTCCCCTGGAACCAGCGCTTAAAGGACACACCCACCCCAATAATCATGCCCACCCCACCATCTTCCACCACTCCACCTAAACGTATATCGTGCACCTCAGCACAGAACACCACCCACCCTGGTTTGCTCTAGCTCTACAACCCACACGCTCAAGCTCACCTCATCAATGAATTATCCAAGCACTCTTGCCACCCACCACAACCCTAACTCACCGCAGCACAACAGCTCATGCCACCCATCCCCCCCACACCACCCACATAATCCACCCACGCTACCTCAGCCCGCCTCCTCACCAACATCACCCCAGCCTCCCTTAACCCACCACCTTGCCCACTCCATCCACTCACCAAAGCTAAACTCTCTTACCTCATCCCACACATCCTTACCGCACCACTTCACCCAAAATGCACAGACCCTAACTCACCACAGCCACCAACCATTCACCTTACCTCACACAAACACACCCACGCCATGTCGTCCCAGCATGCTACCCACCCTGGTTTGGCTCAACACACCAACCTGCACACGTTAGGTCACCTCAAAGTAACACACCACCCACACAAACCAGCGTGCCCCAGCAACCCACCCAGAGCTCACCCCAGGAGTCCACCTACCCAAGCATCTCAATAGCTCACCCACACTTGCAACCCCAAGATCACACCTAACCCTCTACCCACCCTTCCTCACCTAGAATCCCCCCTGCTGGTTGCAGCATCACACCAACACACACACACACCCTAAGAACCCACCCAAGCTCACTCCCATACCCTAGCCCACCCCATACCCTATGACTCCCTGATCACTCCCAGCCCGGCTACATCACTGCAACACATGAGGCTCACCCCAGAACCCCAACCACCCTTGCGCACCTTAGCAAACCCTAGCTCACCCCAGCAAACCTACCTGACCCCAGCACAACCTACCACACCCAGGAACTCTAGCTCAGCCAAACATTGACCCCAATGCAAATGCAATAAAAACAAGCCCAACTCATTCAACATAGCTCATCCCAGTAGCCCACCTATCCAACCACCGCCAAAGCACCCCAGAAAACATGAGTTCACCCCAGTGCCCCATTCTCCCCAGTCACACCTCCCTCACACCTCACCCGACCTCACACACCCCACCAAACTTCAACAAACCACTTTGCCTCATCCTACACAAGCTTACCTAACAACATCACCCCGTCCTAGCTCCCCAGAATAACACCGACCCACCCTAGCTCTCTGCAGCACGCCACCCATCTACCCTAACTAATCCCTGCACAATACATATCCACCCTAGCTCCCTCCAGTACATAAACCTCCCAGCCTAGCTTGCCCTGGCACAATACTTATTGTAGCTCACCCATGGCACCATAAACTGCCTCAGCAAACCAAACCACACACCAATCCCAGCTTGCATCAGTACACTCCCGACCTTTCCTCTCTCCAGCTCACCACCCACCCACCCTAGCTCACAACATAGCTCACCTCAAAAAAACATTCCACTCATCCTAACTCTTACTAGCATACAATCTACCCGTCCTAGCTCACCTGTGCAGTACAATCACCCTCCTCTAACTCTTAGCAACACCCCCTGCACCCTAGATCCCTTCAGCACAAGATCACTATAGCACACCATCTGTCAACTCAAGCTCACCAAAGCATCCGATCATCCAAGCATCCTATCCACCATAAGCTCCCCCAAAACTGCCCACATTTTAACTTATCTCAGCCCCTAGCCACTCACTCTAACTCACCACAACACAGCACCCACCCACCTAGATCATCAGGTACAACATCCAGCGACCATGGCTCACACCAGCAAAACGCTCCAGCCTAGCATGACATAGACTAGCACGCCGATCCTAATTTACCCCAGCAAACCATCCATCCTAGTTCACCCTAGCCCCACACCCACCAGAGCTATTCCCACCAACCCCACCTGCCTACCGTAATTCACCTCATCATCCCACTGGACCTAAGATCATACCAGCCCCCAGCCAACTTAACCTAGCCACCCAGCATCTGAACAAGCTTACATAGCTTATCACAACACATCACCAACCCACCCTAGGACACTAGAGCAAATAACAACGTCACTGCGGCTCATCCAAGCACCCCACCGTAACTCACCCCAGCACAGCACCCACCCAGCCTAGCTCACGCCAACAGCCCACCCACCCACATAAGCTCACCCTAACTGTATAGCCAAGCATCCAATTACATCCCAGTACAGGCTCCTCTCAAGACATGAACACCACCCTAGATTGCATCTTCTTGATGCCCGCCCACTGCATCAACTGAGCAAACCCTAGCTCACACAAGCATCATATAGCTCACACACGCATCCCCTAGCTCACCAACGCATCCCCTAGTTCACCAACGCATCCCATAGCTCACAAACGCATCCCATAGCTCACACAAGCATCATATAGCTCACAAAAGCTACCCTAGCTCACACACGCATGCACTAGCTCACACACGCATCCCATAGCTCACACAAGCATCCCATAGCGCACACAAGCAACCCCTAGCACACACAAGCATCCCATAGCTCGACGGAGCACAACACACACCCAACTGAGCTCAAAGCAGCACACTTTAAGGGCCTCATTACAAGTTCAGTGGCAAAGCAAAAAGTGGTAATTCAATTACTGACACCTTTTTGGGCAGTGGCAGAATTACTGCCATTTTTCACAAACCACTTAACACAAACACAAAATATGCCAGTCAGGTAACACAATGGTATCCCCTCCAAAAACATATTTTTTTTTGCAGATACCCTGATTACTGGACAATTATCAACACACTTGTTCTGTGACCAAATCGTACAGTTTCTCCTCATGGTGTATGAAATGGTAGGACGATCCTATAATTTTAGCCAACTGTGCGTTGCACCCTGGAACTTGGAGTTCCATATTAAATTTGACATATAATAAATACTACGAGCTCCAAAATGCAGAAGCCTGTAGCGCTATGTAAATGCAGAAATGAATACTAAAAGTGTGCAGTGGACCTCTGCTGCACCAGTCTGTATGCAGATCTGTCCACATTGGCCTTTTGGTGGCTCCCACACCTAACACCTAGTGGTGAGCGCCCCACCAGCCATGGAGATTCACCGGCTTGGGGGGAAGGGATGCAGGCAGCTCCAAGGGGAAGGGGCGCCTGGCAAATGGGAGAGTGTGATAAAAGGGAGGGCATGCTGGGGTGAAGAGGATGGCAGGAGGCAGAAGAACATTGGCCGAATACTGGGGCAAGGTGTGAGGGGCTGTCCAGAGGCAAGGCTGGATAGTGGGAGGCAGGGAAATGTTTATATGCACAGGTTTGGGGAGTAGTAGCCCTCTTTGTTTGGTGAATTGGACGGTGAAAGGTGTAGAATCCCTGAGTAGTACTGCTGCTGCCTTTCCAGGTAAGTTTGTTCTTAAATAACTTACATTTGCTTTTGTTTCCCCTTTTGCTTACTTATGGCAACTTATTCAAAAGTCACTTCCATGGTTGGAATTGTGCTGTAGAAAGACCAGGGCATATTGCCTTTGTGATGTTTGTGTGTAGTGAAGCATTGGGGGCAGGGGCGCCGAAATAGCAGAGTCTCCTCCGCTCGCCTCCTCAATAAGCGGCGCTCAGATGTGCTATGTATATGCACTTTTGAAAGCCAAATAAAGCACAGTTCCTGCTCCCCCTGTGAAAGCAGTCGGGTGGTGCCGTTCTGCGTCACGTGCGATAGAAGATATATTGGAAATATTAAAGGAAGTGTTTCAAAAAGTCTGGTCTGCTCTCTAACTTTTGCATTAAATGCGCCCTCTTGATAGCCCCCGTCCCGCTCATAACAAAAACCTGCGTGGGGGCTGTAAATCCGGCTACCTGCAGAGCGTCTGGCTCTTCGGTGAAGGCCTCACAGGGCTGCCAGGTGCTGTCCCTGACCTCGGTGGCATCGGGCCCGCCTCGTCGCTGACCCCGTTTGTTCTGGTGCTTGACAGTTTCTTCTTTTATGTATCAATTTAAGTAGATATGCGATGTTTACCATAAACGTTACAAATTCAAAAAAGCGCCATGACTACCTTCATTAAATGCTACTTCTATTTTTGCCTGCTGTCAGTAGGATTTTCTGACGGGTAGGAAAAAATGACAGGTCAGGCTCAGATTTTCCTACCCCGTCACCTTTTCCTACCCCTGGGTGGGTTGCCCAATGCCTGCTCTCGGTAGGATTTTGTAATGGGTAGGAAAAAATGACAGGTCAAGCTATCAGATTTTCCTACCCCTGGGTGGGTTGCCCAATGCCTGCTGTCGGTTGTGATTTTCTGACGGGTAGGAAAAAATGACAGGTCAGGCTATCAGATTTTCCTACCACGTCATTTTTTCCTACCGATAAGATTTTCTGACAGATAGCAAAAAGTGACGTTACACTGGGCCTGCGGGGCACCGCTGCTGCCTACATAGCCATCGCTGAGCAATGCCCGAGGTGGTCCAACAGCATGCGGCTCGTGTGTGCAGCAAGAGAGCCCGGGTGGCAGGACAGCGGGTTCCCAACCACGCAGAATGGCTCCAACATGGTAACCGCCTCATCGCCAGTGTCATGGGGCAGGGCCTCGTCCAGATGAGGCCTACGCACCTGTCAATGAACGACACAGACGCAGTGCTGCTTGCTACGGAACAGTTCACTGCCCACATGACACGGGCAGCCCCTATTTATTAGCTTTGCCCGTAACTTAACACGTCACAATGTGCTTAAAGGAGCACACACCACAAGTGGGTGGTTTTAACAAAATCACAGTAATGAAGAAAGCGGAATGAAGGAAAATAATTGAGTGCACTAAATTTTCTGTACAGGAACATACAGATCAGCTAGCTGAAACACTTGTGTGCGAGCGCGATATAAATAAAATAAAATATAATTTCATTTCAGCTGGGTTTCTGATAAATAAGCGATACAATTAATTTAACTTCAAACAAAAATTATTATCCGAGGGCTTCTACGTGAGCAGCGTAACCACCCTGCTTACAATTGCCATTTGGACCTAATGTACATCTATTGACTTTGCCGTTCAGCCAAGATTGCAACATTTGCGCAGTGGCATGCAAACATTCCTGAAAATGCAAATCGTCTCCACGGAGTCACGTCAGCAGGCAGGTAGTGCGAGCCGCGCGCTTAGCGACAGGAGGGTGCGATTTGGCGTGGCGTGGCTGAGCTGGGCGTGGCGTGGCTGAGCTGGGCATCGCCCGGCCGCATAATTGAGTAATGAGGTGTCACAAGAGAAGCCGGCGTCTGAGCGTAGATGTGACAGGAGCCACGGAGGCGCCTGTGCTGAGGAGCGAATCCTATACCTGCAGACCCACTCACTTGGTCCAATATAGACTGGAAACGCCTTTATTTTCTTCACTGAACTGGCTTTTGTCACAAACAGAATCATTGACAACACCCTTCACACATGAGGGGGACACACGGCACAAAAGCACTGAATGCATCGTGCCACTTTGGATTGGCATTCAAATCCATGCAAGGCATTAACAATTAAGCTGTCTCGCTTTAGTACCTTCGCTATCATAATGGATGGGTACTAGTTGGCAGCAGCTTTGCGGTGGCATCGGTGCTGTGCAATTGACATCCAAGGCAGAGGTGGCAAACTCAATAAGACACGGGGCTGAATTGGCTTCAAAAGCACCTGTGCAGGCCCACCATTGAACCTACGAACAATAATATACAGTGGCGGCTGGAGGATTTATCTAGTTATTTATTTATTTATTTTCATTTTGCTGGAGGGTTTTTAAAGGGTTTTAGTGCAAGTGATTAACGGCAGTGTGCACAAAAAGGTTAACTAGCCCCAAACCACTCAGGAGTGTTCAGAGGGGATTTCCTTCTTGAGAAATGTTTTAAAAGAATACGTCGAAATGATCCATTTCACAGGACAATTTTCAGGAGAAATTGGATAAAGAGCCAGAGGGTTTAAAAAAATCTCTAGGGGAACACATGAAATGTTGCAATACTTCATATGGCAGAGGATCAACAGCGCACAGGAGCATTTTACTGCAGGAAATGCTTGTACTGTGCAATAGAAACAATGCGTGCACAGCAGACGAATATGTACTGAAATATGAAAGGGTTGGAAGATCTGCCATTTTGCGATGTAAGCTTATAATTTCAGTTTTTCATGCAATGTAACTATGTTATGGATTTATTCTTAGAAGTAAAGGTGCACATGATTCTGCACCTGCAATGCTGTGCCTGGCTCCCCAAAGAACAGTCTTATATGATTTGGTAGCGTAATAATGATTGTAAATTCATCTTAAATGCAGCTATTTTACTGGTTTCGGGTGTGGAACCCTTGCAGTTGTGTGTTGAAGGCAACAGTATATTGTATAGGGCACTATCAATCTGTATATCGGTGTATTTACTGCATATAAATGGAACAAATCAAAGACATTTGTTAAGTTCTGACATTTACGTCTTATCTGACATTCAGATAGATTCAGAGCAAAACTTTCTATCTGTCTTTCGTGGGAAAGTTCTGCTGTTTCCGTCCCCCAACCGGGTTCTTATCCTGGGTGTATCTTCTATTAACTATTTAATTATGGACTGTTGCCAATGTCTAAGGACTGTTTACAATTTCTCGCCACTTATCTGCGCTGCCTTGCAACAAAACGTCAGGCCCAGGCCTGATCTCTGGAGAGTCAGGCAGCACTATCTGAATCATTGCTGCAGCATTAGACCCTCACTTGCAAACAGCAAGGCAGTGCCACAGCGTATGTACTAAGGGACCAGCGCCACCCCACCCACTCCAGCAAACCGAGGACAGAGATATTCCTGGCATGAGGCTTTACACGGCACGTTCTATGGAGTATATTACAAGAAATGGAGTGTTAGCATCTCTGGAACTTTCACTGCGCAGTGTTTCCATCACCCTTGATCCACATTGATTACTAAATCACCTTCCCATTGTTTTTGTAAATAATCCCTTTGTTGAACTGCTAAAGGTTTTAGCATGGCAAACACCCATGAGATACTGGGCCTCATTATGACCTCGGCGGTAGCCAAGCCGCTATTGGCGGCATGGCTGCCGCCGAAATCGCGTCCGGGTCTGTGTTCCCAGAATGAGGAATTACCGGGCCATTCCGAGTTCGGAGGGCCCGGTAATTCCTCCCTCCAAGGACCCGGACCTTCCCCATTCCCATTGCAGCCCCCAAAGGGCTGAATGGGAATGGGAGAGGGAGCAAACAACGGGCCGATTACGAGTGGCCCGTTGTTTGCTCCCGCTTCCCCTCGCGGGACACGGTAAGCACGCCTGGTTTTACCAGGCGTGCTTACCGTGTCCCGCGAGGGGACCTCGTAATGTGGCGGAACTGGTTTAACGGGTCCGCATCCTTTTGCAGCACCCGTTAACCCGTTCCGCCAGGGTCGTAATGAGGCCCACTGTGTTTCCATAAACCCGTAGAACTAATAAACGCATCAAAAATAGAATACTTTTTCATCCAGATTTCCTATCTTTAGAATGTCGTAGTTGGTGGATTGTCCAACATTTTCTTTTATTATTACCAATGTGCTGTTGAATGTTCTCAAAAGAAAGAGAAAGATTCCTTTCTCAAAACATTAACCCAACAGATGGGGACCTTTCTCCAGTCAGTGTTTCCATTCAGGAAAGGAATTGCATATTTCTTTAGCGCAGAGGTCTGCAGCCTGCAGCTCTCCAGATGTTTTGGACTACAACTTCGAAAATCTCTTAAATCTTAGATCAAGGGTGTCTCTCGCCCACGGATCCATAGTGAAGGGCAGATGAAGGTAAGTGCAGTTCCTGTGCTGGACATGTTCGGACAGGGAGGACACAGGACCAGAACCCCTGCTCGTCTAACATCGGGTAAGCTTCCCTGAATATGTGTTTCACCCTCTCTCCCAACAGCCCATACCTACCATCACCACTCATCACCAACCAGGCTGCCCACCAGCAACATCATGAACACTGCATCGAAGCAACCTCAACTGCGCCAACATAGACCCCATTAGTATTCCATCATCCACCACTACACAAAATCTGATGCTCGCAAATCTCTGCTCGGCAACCAACCATGCAGCAGACATTGCACAACCTTATCACAACACATGGATATCATCTTCATTACTGGATGACATCCACATCCTCCCGCATTCTAGATGTCCTCCTCTCGAACGGCTGTGGAATTCTACAACAAGACCATCCAAACAAGATCGCTGGAGGCCTAGCCATCACTTACAAGGCATCATGGCAATGCACCCAACTGTACATTGCCATCATTGCCTCTTTCAAAAACCTTTCCTGCCACTTCCAGCTCTCTCCAATGGACACAGTCACTTTACACTTTATCTACAGACCACCCAAGCCCAATACCTCCTTTATCAAAGACTTCACAGACTTAGTCACCACCATTTCCCTCACGCATGCCAATAATATCTTCCACTGCGACTTCAACATCCCTAGCAACCCAGCAACCAAGTCAATGAAGGAAGATCTCCACTGCCTACTCAACACTCAATGTAATATCCTCAATCTTATCATCACTTCTCTGCCAACCCTCCATCACAGCTGTGCAATCCCGCACAACTAGTTAGACCATCTAGCAACACCCTTTGACATTAGTCACAACACACTAGTCAAGCAAAACCATTGGATACAGAGCAAACAAGTCTTCAGAACATTCAAGAACTTCACAGTGGAGGCTCTCACGGAAGACCTTGTCAAACTCCACTTCACATGGGCTGATCTATCTCTGACAAACCAGGGCTGTGACTCACTTCTCTAAGAACCCAGCACCACCCTTACAACCAACATCAACCGCCATGCCCCAGTGAAACAATGCACCCTCAAGCCTAAACCTTCCCCATCCCGGGACACTCAAGTACTCAACATCAACAAATGAACCATCAGAAAACAAGAGAAGACTTGGTGGAAATCATGCAGCGCGTCCAAACTCCACCATGCACAAAAAACTTGGTGCTACACACAGATGAGTGATCATCACTGCCAAGGCCAACTACTGCCAAAACACCATAGCCAAGGTCATTATTGAAGGCAGAGCCCTCTTCAGAGCCATCAAACACTGCAACAAACTCGACCCATTCCGTACATCACTGCATCAAAAAATCCAAGACATCAACTATTTCATCAACAAGATCAGCATGATCCACAAACACATAGACACCAATGCTACAACTAACAGCACACTACACATCCCATCTAGCAAAACCACAACTTCCTGGACAATTTTCAATACACTCTCAATGGAAGACCTCACTGATACCCTAGTATCCCGCATCATACACAGATGACAGCTTCCCTGTGTCCGTACTCAAGACCCTTCTGACTGAAGAACTCCTCCCTCACCTAAAATCATCAACAGCTCCCTAAGTGAAGGCACCTTCCTCTTGACCCTCAAGACACGATAAATCCTCACACTTCTCAAGAAATTAACACTGATCCTGGACGTCCACAGCAACTACTGCCACATTCACCCAGCTTCCCTTCCTAGATAATATCCTTGAGAAAACGGTAGCCACATAACTCCTCCAACACATCGAAGCGAACAACCTCCTTCAGTCTTACCAATCTGGCTTCAGACTCAGATGCAGCATAGAAACGGCTACCATCAATGTGTTGGAGGATGATGTTAAAATCCTTGAAGATGCCCATCCTGGACTCCTGGTTCTCCTTGACCTCTCAGCAGCATTTGACAGAGTAGATCACAAGACACTCACCGACAATCTACATCGCCACATACAGGTAAGCAATATCACCCCCAGCTGGTTCAAAACGTACCTGGCTAATTGCTAGCAGTTTGTACAAATGAAATCCTCCAGATCACCAACTCTACCCATCACCTCTGGAGTCCCCCCAAAATTCCATCCTCTCCCCCATGACCTTTAATAGTTACATGGAACAGCTTGGAACCCTCCTCACTCCACACATCAACATCCCCCAATATGCAGATGACACTCAGCTCTACCTCAAGATATCCTCCACCATCGAAGACATCCACATGCTCAAGGCCTGCTTTTGATTGATCTCCATGACTGAATTCCTACTGCTAACCAGCAACACTGAACATCTGGACATCCAGACCTGGCTCTCAGCAATTCAACTTTCTCCAAGTCCCTTGGGTTTGACATCAACAGATACTTTCCCTTCAAACAGTGCAAAGCAGGGAAACCAAAAATGGCATAGTACCAACTTTCTCTCAAAAAATCAAGCCTTTCGTCCCGGAAAACAACTTCAGATCTGCTGTCCAGGTCTTGGTCCTCTCCCACCTGGATGGTGGCAAAGGCCTTCCAGCGACTATCCGGGCAACCCTGAGATGTGTCCTGCATGCAGCAACACGACTCATCAAAGGACTCTTCAAATTCAACCAGATTGCACTGACACTCATCAAACTGCACTGGCTCCCGCTACAAGCCTGTATCATCTTCAAATCCTGCTGCATTATCTACAAGGTTGCCACCCCGATGTCCCTAAGCTAACACACTGAGAAGCTCAGCATCTCTGGCGGCCTACCATCCACCAGAAGTAAGCACATGTGCAGAATTGCACTTCGCTAGTGCAGGAAGGAAAGAACCAGAAGAGAGGTCCTCTCTGTCTAGTCCCCAAGACTCTGGAACCTCCTCCCAGTCAACATCAGACTTGCCCCCTCGCTTATCCACTTCAAGTAATGGACCTAGATCCACACACTCTCCACTCCCCACCCTACCTGAGACTGGGTGATCTGATCCCCACTGTTTCCTCCCCTGGTTGACTGAAGATCCATTTCTGAGAAATTGCCCACCTATTTTCTTCCATGAGTGGAATACTGCTGAACAAATAATTCACTAAGGGAGTAGTGATTATTTTAAATAAAACAATTCTGTCCATTAGAGAGAACACAAAAGTTGCTCATTTTTGGAAATCCTCTTCTATATCTTATCGAATATGATCTTCATCAGGGCATTTAAATGTCTATACAGATCAATCATTGGTAACTGAAACACTTGTGTACGAGCGCGATAGAAATAAAATATCAATCAATAATTAGAATTGCTCTTTTAAGCACAAGCCCGGGATTAGAACCTGTGTTGCTATGCGTAGTCTTGCTTACAAGACAAATGCATTGCCCCTGAGCTATCCTCCCGGTCCAGGAATCAAAGAGTATTGGTATATTTCATGTCTAATGATTCCTTCAAGGGACAAGTATGGTTTCATCCAAATTCATTCCTGTGCCAATTAATTGTTATACAGAATATAGCAAATATTTTTCCACCCTTGATAGAATTTCAGGATAATAGATGCCAGATCCCAGAGAGTAAAACGAACATCATCAGCATAGAGCAATAACTTATTATCTATATGTTAGAAATGTCCCTCCCCTCTGAGCGTCCATACAAAAGAGACCATAAAGGCACCCTCCATTACTATCAGGGTAAAGAAGGTTGCCCCACTCAAACATACTCCATCAGTTGTTATATGGGGAAATGCACTAAAGAAAAGGCAAAGTTGATAGTGCACCAATCCGCATCGTTTACATTTGGGTTGCTATTCTGCATTCAAGTACAAATGTAAGCAGGCAGCATTTTGATATCATAGCCACCCGGAAGGAGCCTGCTCCAAAATAAGATAAGAGACGCTCCATTCAGCATTTCTTAATACAAGCAGCAAGACTGCTGCTTTTCTTGCTTTTCAGCCTTGGACAATTGATCCTTGATCTTCATGAATTGCAGTGCGTCCATAGTCGTGGGTCATCTCTGCATGCTAAGGACTTCTCCCTACTGGCAGTCATGTCTAGGTAATTAGCTGTGTCGCGGTTTATTACACGGCCACACCCAAGTCAGGGAGATCGTTTCCCCACAATGAATGTGGCACACGATAAAACACTTTTAGTTTTTTTGTAAAGTTCAATGTGGTAAGGCCTCCAACCCGTCTTGCACCCACCCTCAACAAGTACCCGGTGTCACAAGGGACTCGGAACCATGACGGTGTGGTTGAATATATATATGTTTATTAATTTAATTGAATCAAATTTCCCAAATAGGTTAACATTAGCCACCAATGCTGTGGCAACATATGACCAAAACGACTTTCATGAAGTACCAACACAGAGATGAGACTAAAATATGCAGTTACAATTGTTTCCTTTTAAATCATCCGCCAATACAGAAAAGAACAATTCAAGACACACAGTGAGTGAAGATGTAAAGCACAATGTGATGATACCTTTCCTCCCAGCAACCCCCACCCTCCAAACATCAATTAGGCTAGACTCCTTTGAATGGAAGGCAGTCGCAGGGAGTGGGAACACAATGGGAAAGATTTTGAGTATTAATCACAGAAACAATATGGTAGACAGAAAAGCGATGGGAAAAATGTGTTTTGCTAAACCTAACAATAACACACAGGACTTTGGGGTTTTGGTCAGAACAGAATGGGAAAATCGGTTTTTGAGTTGGAATCACAGATGCAATGTGAGAAAGAAAATGCAAATTGGAAAATTTGTTTTTCCACACCTACAAAGAACAGGTTGGGTTTACAGGGTTTTTGTCAGAGCACAATGGGAAAATCGGTTTTGGAGTGTTAAGCACAGCTGCAATGTGCATGAAAGAAAAACTAGGGGAAATTTGTTTTGCAGAGCACAATGGCTACACAGAGGCAATATCGTTTTGCACCTTGCATATGCATAGGCCCTACTAGGCTTCCCACTTCTGCCATAAAATGAAGGGGATCAATGGGGAATTTTGTTTTTTTACACCCTGCAAACACGAGTGGAACAGGACTTTGGGGTTAATTCTTTTGGCAAATCTTTATTACTATACCGGTTCACAACACGCTGGGACAAGATTGTTGGTTTCGAATGCCAACAACACCCATCCCGTGATCACTATGGGGGAATACATTGATTCACTTTGATTAAATATGCTAGGAATCTACACAGACAAACAGGATATTTTCAATGGGGAAATAACTAAAACAGTGCTGTAAGAATATAGGCCTGCACAATCTATGGCTTTGGGGTGGTTCTGCTTGCAGGAGAGGCCTTGAACTGGGCATCAGGAACATCAGGGCACCACTGGGACAGCTAGAGGGTCAGTGAAAGATCTCCCCTGAGTCCTCCAAGGGTTCCCAATCAGCTTCTATGTCTCCTGGCTCCTGTCTCCAAACCAAATTAGGCCTATCTGCTGAGAAGTTTCTCGCTAGATTTCAGCAGCAGGTCGCCTCTCGGAATTATTGGAAGAAGTCCAGCTCTGATGCAAACAGGCTTACTTATAGGGCAAATGACATCACTATCTTGTCATGATTCCCGCGAAAGGGATTGGTTAATGTTCATTACCCATCTCCCACCTGTGTGCTGATAGGAAAAGGGGATGGGCGAGTGCTTTGGGTTAGCTGTGGGAGGAGAGAGCTTCATCATCTCACTTTGACAGATGGGCTCAGTCTGCATTGAGCTCACAAAATATCTCAACATGGTAAGTACCCTGAATTTTCAAATCTTTACATTTATGAATACATTTTTGAGAACTACATTTTAATGCGAATCAGATGAGACTAGTCTGGAGTCTGCACGTCCTCCCTGTGCAGGGATACAGTTTTTCTTCATTTACTCAGGAGCCATATCAATGAAAAACATGCCACTTTACAGTCATCATATTAATTATTACTGGCATGCTTTTACCAACTTTTACATCTCTTGGACTCAAGGAAAGGCCCAAATCACATTTTCATTCATACTTTAGTTGTGTTTATCCCACCAAAATCGTTTTAGCATGATTAGAAGGGGTTGACTGTCCCCTTTAATAGATGCCTGGAAGGACCAATGTGACATGTACGCTGCCCATGTTATGCAATAAAATGTATTTCTCCAATTTAAGCAAACTGCAGTTTCATATCCTCAGTCTCTCTGGCCCCCACCTTTTTTAAGTTTCATTTCCCATTCAGGCATGTGACATAAGCAGAGAGATCTGTGTTTAGATTTCGCCTCCCCCTTCAATGCCTAAGGGCCACACTAATGCACTTTTTATGGGACTTGCGACCTGGAAATCACATGTGCTGCCAGAACAGACATGGCTTATCAGGTTTCCACCATGTTTTCCATCTAAAGTATTGTATTTCTTTCTATATAGTGAAGTACTGTCTTTAATATATATTGACACCCCGGCCTGGTTCCTAGTCCATTGTGGCAAAGGCTACTTGTTGGGGGTTGGGTGCAGGACAGGTTGGAGGCCTTACCACATTGAACTTTACAAAAAAACTAAAAGCGTTTTATTGTGCACCACATTCATTGTGGGGAAAGTATCTCCCTGACTTGGGTGTGACCGCGTAATAAACTGCAACATCTGCCCATCATTTTGCCGCTTTGAACACTCTGGTGAGTCCTCTGCATGTATTAACTGGTTATGAAGTCTGAGGACACCAGCCATGAATGCTCTCAATCTGCCACAGGAACACCCTTATCAATCATCTATTCTTCAAGACACTGGAGTCAGTTTTGTTATCCCACAACCCTAGGTACAGTGAAATATCCAAAGGGACTTTCCAGGGGACGGTACTGGATGAAGTTGGAGATTCTGACTCTAAAATCGGTCCTTCTCTCTCCTCTGCAGCTCTTGAGTTGTGTACTTATCCATGTTCTTGGGGGTGCATTATAGCAATCCTGACCCAGGATCAACACGCCCACCTTGCTTAGTAGATCAGGGAGAAGGTTGCATTTTTGGGGATCTAAGTGTCAGACTTACAGACTGTGAGACCTTTAAATTGTTTTCCTGAACAATGGAAGCGGTGGTCAAAGAATTGGCTTGAGCAGTACAAAATCTGTAGGCTGAGGTGGACATGTATAGACCAGAAAACACTGTTTGCTTCCAATCATTATCATTAACCACGCTACAACATTAGGTACACCAACTATCCCCCAAATCCCTGGCCCAGGAAATTACTGTGGATCTGTCATGGGCGCAGGGGTAGGAAACACAGGTGCCATTCCTCGGGCTGATTGCCAGTCAGCTCTTGCACCTGCCACGCTTCCAACTTCTTGGACCGTCCTTAATATCCCCTCACCACCTTTGGCCACAATATTTGGAGGAGATCCTAGGGATTTCAAACATTTCATTATACATTGTAAGATCCTTTTCTTCAATAGGCCCCAGTTGTGTGCAGGGAAATCAAGCCAAAGTTATGTTTCTATTATTGAGTCTAGTAAAGGCAGCTTTGGCATGGGTCACCCCATATATAAAAGGTGCCAGTCTCATCATGAATAATTATGATACATTTTTGGCAGTCTTCCAGAATATGTTCGATTGCCAATTTGCCCAACAATCAGTCCAGAATTTGCTGATAAATATCTGACAAGGAAATAGAGGTCTTATTACCCAGGATAGGGTTTAATAGCACACATATCATGACCATAAGGTGTGTGAGGAACCTGAGGGTGTCCTCACTTCTTTTCCCCCTGGATCCTCCTCTCAGGTGGCCAGGGAAAGGCCATTGGTTTTGGATCCCGACCCTGTGGGTGGATATGCGAGGGAGGATCAACTGGTTGGAGGGAATTTGGGTTGGGCAGTGGGGAGAGGACATCCTTAGGTGAGACATGGTATCCCCCATTCCCTTTTCAGAATGAACCTTCTATCTCTCAAGCCTTTGTAGGCTGCCATCAGCCCATTCCCTTTTCTCCTGTACAAAATATCCCCCAGAAACCCTATCTCAACACTTGCATGAGGAAGACACCAACTAAGAGGACACATCCTCATTTGTGTGAGTTAAACACATATCCGCCTTATATTGTTAATGCAGACACATATCAGCTAAGTAACAAGACGAGGAGGAGACAACACAGAGTTATACACACTTCCTTTAATGCAAACCTCCCCAAACTGCACTCTGGTACTGAGACGAAGAAGTGGGCTATGGAGGATTTCAGATGGAACAACCAGGCATGTCCCATTAATGAATGTTACCATGGTCAGGGAATTGGAATGAATGACACACACCTATGGTCATTCAGAAAGCCTAATGGATATAAAAATGTAGGCTGCACAGCAAGAAGGGGGGGAGACAGCAGGCTGGGGCTTGGACACGGCTCGAGCAAAGCAGGCTAGAGACAGGGGTTCTGGAAGCCGTGTCGTGCAGACGAAAGGGGCGCCAGGGCTGAGGCAGGCCAAGAGTGGGTCTGGAATTTCTTCAAGCCCTCAGTGTGAGGCGCAAGCAGCATGAGCTGTGGGGTGCCAAAGCACTGCAGTCGCTGCAGGCTTCCAGAAGAGCGAGCGGTGCTCTCTCCGACCTCAGCGTGGGAAGAGCCGATGTGTTGGAAGCTGAAAGCAGAACGAGGAACAGAAAGAAGCCGTCAAGAGCTGCCATGTGAAGCCGGTGAGTTGAAACAGGGAACTCTAACACTGGGGAGCTCCGGGGACCTGAAAGAAACGCATTTGGAATATCGAACAAACTGAAAGTTGTTATGAGCACTTATGAATGCTGAAACAAGTGCTTTCAAATAATGAACTGAAAGTTGTTACAATCACTTTTGAATACTAAATCAGGTGCCTTTGAATACCGAAAAAATTGAAAGACATTATGAACACTTTACAGAGCAAAAGAAAGTCATGAGTACTTTTGAAGGGAATGAAAGCAAGGTGGTGCAAGCAGCAGATACCACAGAATGACTTGCTTGAGATACAAGTATTGGCAAAGCCAAAAGAATACCAAGAAGGGTATGAGATGAGAAACCAAGCACTGAACAAAGATAAACAAGTTCATTGTTTGAGACACAAGTGTTGGCAAAGCCAAGAGAATACGAAGAAGGGTTTTATATGAGAAACCATGTATTCAACAAAGCTAGAAGAGTTCAAGAAACTGCAGGTTTGTATTTGTATTTATATTTATTGTTTAATATAGCGCCTTAATCCAAGGCGCTTTACAATGAACAACAGAATATACATTAAACAAGGAACAGTAGAAGCAATAACGATAAACATGAGTCAAACCAGAAAATCAGCATGTAGAACAATTTACATATGAGAAAGAAGAGGAGAGGAGGGCAGTGGTTAAAGAAGAAGGGGGAGAGAGAGTAGTGAGTGAAGTGAGTAGTAGGAAGAAGGGAGCTTTAGAAGAGAAGGAGGAAGATAAAGAACACAGAGAAGGGGACAGGAAAGAGGGAAAGAAAGGTAAGAGGGGGAAGGGGATCAGGGAGGGGAATGAAAAATAAGAGATTTCAGTGAGGAGCGGAAGGAAGAATAGGAAGGGGAGGAACGGATAGAGAAAGGTAGGGAGTTCCAGTGTAAGGGGGCAATGAGCTGATAGGAACGGAAACGAGAGGAGGCACAAGGGGGTGGGGGAACTGAAAGTAAGAAGAGATCGGCAGAACGAAGGGAGCGGGAGGGGGTGTAAAATGAGAGAAGAGAGGAGAGGTAAGGAGGAGCAAGGTCATGAAGAGATTTAAAGACCAGACAAAGGAAGTGAAATTTAAGTTGGGAATGGAAAGGAAGCGATTTTAGCTGAGGTTAAGAGGTTAAGAGGAAACCTGCATTGGCAAGAGCCAAAAGAATATACAAATTATAACAAAGTGCATGGTGGCCAACCAAGCCATGGTGAAATGTTGGAAAAGTGTAACACTGATGAAAGAACCAAGCTTCACTGTCAAGGGAAAGCAGTGGACATTTTGTTGATGGAAAGCAGACCAGAAGGGTGTCTTGATATTGGGCAAAATCTTCCTCGGGGCCAGCCCTTTGAGAGCAAAAATACCCAATTCAGCCCAAAATACAGGTTCTATTGTGCTGAGCAGTGATCTCATGCTAGTGACAAATGACACCCTCAAAGTGTTAGCATATTTATTCTAAGCAGTGAATTTCATATACATTTGGGATTCAAGTTAGAGAATATTACAAAGCATAAAACAAAGAGCAATGCAAAATATAGTGAAACATGGAACATAGAGAAATATAGAGAAACATAGAGAAACACAGTCTTACGTCCCTTAATCTCAGCCCTGGGAGACCTGGGTTTCTCATAGAAAAACAAGGCTGGAGGACACCGTGAGAGCCAATTCCGGGCACCTGACTGTACACGAATCAAGTCCACAGGCGATCTCCCCCTGATCCATGTGTGCATGGATATTTTATAATCTCTTGCTGTCAGTCACCATGACGCACAGTTCCAGAACTTTCCCTGTGCAACTGGCTCATGGAAAAAACCCAGCTCTCTCTGAGATGCTCCCTGCTCGCTCCTACCCCCTCCCTTGTTCCCATCTGCGCTGGCTGAGGAATGTCTTATCAGTACCTTCCCAGAGAAAAGGAAGATTAGCTTGGAGCCAGGGCTACCGTTAGTGAGGCTGAATATTCTAAGGGAAGCAGGGATGTATTAACCCCATCTGCAAGCTCTAAAAGGCATGCACTCATAGCTTAGTGTTTATAGCGCTTAAGACTGGCTATCTAAGCGCTATATAGGTGCCATGATGTTCCAAACACTCCAAAAACCTATTAGCTACATAGCTGGGGGCCCTCCCTGCCTGTCTATCAACAATGCTTAATTTGACCTATTTCATACTAGGCCTGCATATTCCTTGTAGCTCACTACTGCATAATGGAAGTGCTACAACAGACTACTGTCAGCATTTTTAGCACATACTTTGAATACATTATTGGCTTTCAGCGGCTAATGCTGTCATCTAAAGCCCTGATTGGCAAGGTTGCAATTTCGTGTATCACTACATTCCACCCCTATTCAACGTGTGTGCGACAAAATGCTGACTAATACCTATCAATATAGTATTTAGTGCAGTGATAAAGACCTTGGGGCTTTGCAAGAGGTTTAAGCAAACTATCTTATAGCGGTTAGTTAGCGTGGCATGCAAGGTAAAACACTACCTAAACAAAAATGTACACAAAGTGAACAGTGACATATACCCTTGCCAAAACCTGGCCTACACAAAAATATCTACACAAAGTGAACATGGGCATTTACTCTAGCCAAAACCTGGCCTACACAAAAAATACCTACACCAAGTGAACATGGACATTTACTCTAGCCAAAACCTGGCCTACACAAAAATACCTAAATCAATTTTGTATAACTGATTGTCAGTTAAAAAGCAGCATGCAGTTAAAATGTCAAGGCAATCCAGTGTAGTCTAATCTATAATGCACTATTGCATTTATGTATGGTTACCAATTCTAAAACCTGGCAGCCTTTCACCCTAAGGGCCTACCCTCCCCCTGATCCCAGGGCATTCAAGCGTGACTATGGGCTGTGTGACTAGACACTTCCCCCAGGTAGGTGGAACCCAACCAGAAACCATCTAATTTCGTGAACAAGGTGAACCCATGGGCACCAGGTTGTCTAAATAAAAAACAATTCTACTAATTTACATCAAAGCATGGCATGTGTTATTCATGCAATCAAAAAGCAAGCAATTCAATCCATATGTATGCTGGTAACTGTAGCTCTGCGTGCCAGTGTGTGGAGGATGGTTGCCCCCACCCAGTAAAAAGCCAACACCTGCTGATTTAACAATGTTTGCCATACAATGCATTGTGTGTATTTAGCAGTCTTGTTGACCTGCCCTATGGCAGACAAAAATGTCTTCATGTCTAAAATTCTGTCATCTTCAATTGGCTGTCAATACTTGTAGCAGTGCTGGGCATATCAATGGGCCCCACTAGGCCAGAAGTTCTATAGCAGAGCTGGCATCAGAACCCATAGTGGCTAGCTTATTGTGCACAGTTTCTATGTCACAAGCATATAAAGCTCCTGCAATTAATGAATCTAGCTCCCTAGCTACGCGCACTCTAGTGATGGGCCATAGAAATGGACTCCATTTGTAGCAGCTTGGTAGTACTAAGGAAACATTGCCTCATGATAAATCTATGTCTAAGTGTAGCACTGTAATAATGAAGGTGTGCATTACCAGTCTACAATTTAAATGTTGTCTTACTACTGGAAAATCTAACAGGTTCACAGTGTCTACCTTCTGTGACTTGGAGAATACCCTTCTTCAAGTGGGATATCTACCATATACAATATTAACTTTAGCCACAAACACCATACTACTATCCGGCAGTGGCTGTTTCATCACACCATGGAAAAAATTCATTTAGTCAAGTTATAGTTCATAAAATCTTGGCGAGAACACTCGCTGCAGTTCTTGGTCAGAAAAAACATCACATTAGACAAATTAAACAAATGGTATCCATTCAGTGACAAGAGATGCCCGACAATGTGCCAGGCCAGTACACTAGCAATTCCATGTGGATACTCATTTGTAGTGCTTTTCCAAAGAATTATTCCAAATGTTTACAATCAAAAGGTGACTCTTTGCATTAGTGTGCTGGAGACAGCTGTCCCCACAAAAACATGAAACTGGTTGGTTTAACAAAAAACCGTGTCACACTCTGTGTCATAAAATCAAACATCAAGTCAGTCATGGTTTCATTTACCTGCCTTAAGCTGGCTGTAAAAGTATCCAGTGTTTCAAAGATTACCATTTCAAATTATAGCTCATACACTTGGCAGCATTACTTCAATTAAGAATCTTAACCTACGCACAGGTGACTTTGATGTGCGCACTCATCTTATCTCAAAATAAATTACGCTCCTGCTTGCATAATTCTGCTGCCCCAACAGTTCATAAATCATTCTCCTGCCTACGTGCAATGTAGAATATTTTTTTTTTCTTCAAAAAACAAAACATCTCTGGTTAAAGCCATTCAGTTGGAAGAGTAAAACCATTTGGTTTTTTCAGATTCATCTCAACAGTGCATTTAAAAACCATTTTTCAATGTGTTAGCATTCAATTGCTGTGTCACACAGCTGTATGTGGTGCCTGATGTTACAGTCCACAATTCATTGTCCATAGTCCTTTAAACAAGAAAGGGCAAAACATGTCATTTAAATGTGTAGCATCAAATACTTGATAATTAGCCAAGTCTGCATCGTGCCAGTTCAGCAAAAGTTATTACTCTGTTGGACACTTTTCGCAGGTTACAGCATTGAGCGCGGTGCAGGGCACGTTAAAGTTGAAATAGCATGTCGCAGTGGCTCGCTTTCTCTGAGAATGCGTCTGACCCTTCTTTGATCAGTGTCACCCACAAACTGCATATTCACTTTCTGATATTGTAAAATGTCTTGTTGTGCTTTGCCTAGGCAAAATACAAACAGAAATGTTAGGATGTCATCAAAACTTCAATATCAGCGTTATCCACCCCTTCCCCTAATACCACCCCCATCTTCAAAAAGTCTCATCAGGTAACTACACACTTTGTCATTGCTACTGCAATTATTTATCACCTTTCTGCATGTTTCTGGGGGCTTATTTACACTCAACCATACGGGGTGTAACTGCCTAATCACAAACTCATTTGTGCAATGCAATCATAGCTGGTCAATGGTACCTCAGACTGATCTGTGCTTTTACAAAGCCATATAGTAAGTACCCAGGTCGCACAATGCTTTTCTTTTTCACCAAAGCGATCACCAATGCCAGGCGCCAACTTGCTTCCAGTGTCTCATGATCTTGATTCAGTTTGCCCTGCTGGCATCACTCCATTTTTCAAAGGTAAAGTCTTTCAGTCCAATACCGCTTGCAGTTGTACGAGCAGCTTTGTTTATTTATCTTTCTTTTCTTAGCAGTGTCTTTTCAAGCCTCTGGTTTTTTCACTTGTCATTTTTTCAAAGGGCGTTTGCTGTTTTTGAACCACCCCTTTGAGTGCGATAGTCTAAGCCAGTTTCTTTTGTTGCTTCAACAAATCATTCATTCTTGCACTAAGCCGTGTGGCTTCTGGATCATGGCTAATGTGCAGTGTTCATGTACTTCAAAGCCCCGCTCTGCATGTTGTCTCTTGCAAACCGGCTAAGCACTTTTGTCAGTTTTGCTTCCATATGGAATGCCATAATGTCTTTGTCAGTTACTCCATCCCCTGGCAATGTAGCTTGCAGTTTGCCAGATGTGTATTTTCTCTTCTCAAAGCGCCTAGAGGCTTCTTCTCCAGTGCACAGCGCTTTACTTCAGTTCACATCACATGGAGCATTGGAATGCAGCTTGCACAGCAATAGCGCTTTACTTCACTTCACATCACATCACATGGGAATGCGGTTTGCACAGTAATGTCTGTTGGAATGGGCAGCTGTCTTTTCTTGGCCCATTCACAGATGCATAGGTAAATGTTCAGATGTGATGTGCCCGTCTGCCATCCTGCATGAAGCCTTTGCTCCGTACCACAGTTTACTGGGCAAATTCTTTACTTTTTGAACAGCTCTCTGCTTTTGCTCCCCCTTCCTCAGGAATGCAGGCATGTTTATCTTTCGTGTGCACCTGGCAGCGCCATGAGCACGCAGCTTATCTCTTTTGCCTATAACTCTTATACTGTGGCGGCTTCACTCGTTTCAGACAATTCATCCAGATTAACTCTTTCTTGTACTGTTTCTGCTTTTGTTTGCCTTCACGCACCTCGCCCAAGACAGCTTCAAGGCACAAGCTCTGCACACACAGCAAGACTCTTGTTTTTCAAAAGCGGCACTTTTCTTGTCATTTTTCTACTCCATGTAATTTTGCAAAATGTCAAAGCGTCTTTTTTTTTCTTGTAATGTGCGATCTTTCAAGAGAACTCACAACCCATTAAATCTTTGTGCTATCTTATCACACACAGATGTTTCATTCTGTTGTACCATTGCCAAACTATAACCACTCAGTTCAGTGCATTTAAAAAATAAAAATGCCAGCTCCCTGCACGTTTTTTTTCTGCAAGAACAACCCACACTCTATTGCTTGTGGGCTGTTTAATGTGTCAACAACATTTTTCCCCATGTATCACAGTCAACAGGTCACTATTTCCAAATCATACATCACTTATAAGGCAACAGCACAAATCCATGGCATAGCATGGGGACAAAAAATACTCCAGGGGCAATTTAGAAAAATATAAATTGTTTTTCCCCCCAACCATTGCAAGCTGATTCTGCAATTTCAAATCAGTACACAAAAATCGAAAATCCAAATAACATTCACTCACTTTCCTTTTAAGTGAGTCTCTCACCCAATATAAGCATGGCACAGCCTAAAATGCAATATAACCATTTTAGTGTGTTTCCTTTAAACAGAATTTGCCACCATTAGCACATGGAATTTTACAGTTGCCAAAAGAAAGAAAAAACTCTTTAGGCTCTCAGCACAGATGTTACTCATTCTCCTAAGCATGGCTCATTCCCCTTCCTCATTATTCAGGAATGCCAACCCTTCAAAAGCATATATCAAAAAAGCGAACCTTCGCCTCCGAACATTACAGCCCCCACTCGCTAGCACACTGGGGCTGAGTCAATGGTTAAATCACTATTCACAATTTGCATGTCAAATCCCTGCAATTATTTTTTTTTTTCCTGCCCTCATGACAGAATAGAGATGAGAACTCCGTCTCATTATGCATTCCAAATTACAACTTTAAACTTGGGAAACCACATGATAAAATTCTTTTTCTAATTGAGCATACATCTTTCTTAACCATTCATCGGAGTGCTTTAAACAAAGCCATTTCCCGCTCGTTTATTGCCTTGTACTCCCTGGCACCAATCCCATGCAATAAGTCAGTCACGACTGATTTACTGAAGGGAGTCTTAACCACACAAGCTATCGGCCACGGCAAACCGACACAACATTGCTGCCTTTTGAAGTCTCAGAGCTGCAGTGAGACCATCAAGGAAATGCGACAGCCTGCTCCCCACTCTACACTGTGTTCTCTCACACCATTTGTCATGTCAGCATGGCACTGCTCTTCACAAATCCCACAAAGCTGCCACCAAATGTCTTGATATTGGGCAAAATCTTCCTCGGGGCCAGCCCTTTGAGAGCAAAAATACCCAATTCAGCCCAAAATACAGGTTCTATTGTGCTGAGCAGTGATCTCATGCTAGTGACAAATGACACCCTCAAAGTGTTAGCATATTTATTCTAAGCAGTGAATTTCATATACATTTGGGATTCAAGTTAGAGAATATTACAAAGCATAAAACAAAGAGCAATGCAAAATATAGTGAAACATGGAACATAGAGAAATATAGAGAAACATAGAGAAACACAGTCTTACGTCCCTTAATCTCAGCCCTGGGAGACCTGGGTTTCTCATAGAAAAACAAGGCTGGAGGACACCGTGAGAGCCAATTCCGGGCACCTGACTGTACACGAATCAAGTCCACAGGCGATCTCCCCCTGATCCATGTGTGCATGGATATTTTATAATCTCTTGCTGTCAGTCACCATGACGCACAGTTCCAGAACTTTCCCTGTGCAACTGGCTCATGGAAAAAACCCAGCTCTCTCTGAGATGCTCCCTGCTCGCTCCTACCCCCTCCCTTGTTCCCATCTGCGCTGGCTGAGGAATGTCTTATCAGTACCTTCCCAGAGAAAAGGAAGATTAGCTTGGAGCCAGGGCTACCGTTAGTGAGGCTGAATATTCTAAGGGAAGCAGGGATGTATTAACCCCATCTGCAAGCTCTAAAAGGCATGCACTCATAGCTTAGTGTTTATAGCGCTTAAGACTGGCTATCTAAGCGCTATATAGGTGCCATGATGTTCCAAACACTCCAAAAACCTATTAGCTACATAGCTGGGGGCCCTCCCTGCCTGTCTATCAACAATGCTTAATTTGACCTATTTCATACTAGGCCTGCATATTCCTTGTAGCTCACTACTGCATAATGGAAGTGCTACAACAGACTACTGTCAGCATTTTTAGCACATACTTTGAATACATTATTGGCTTTCAGCGGCTAATGCTGTCATCTAAAGCCCTGATTGGCAAGGTTGCAATTTTGTGTATCACTACAAAGGGGTATCAGTTGCATGACCTGTAATTGGTGGACTGTGATGTCTGACAACTGCGCCTAGACTAAGTGCCTCCGTTTATGGAAAAAAGCCAAAGAAAATGTCCACAAAGAATTTAGTGTTTTGCAACCGTCACTAGTGTGATTTTAACATCAGGAAACAGAACTATTTGTGTGAACCAGTGAAATGTACTGATGGTGAAAGAGCTGCAAAGTTTCCAGAGGAATTGTGTTGTTTTGTAAAGCTGGAAGATGTGAACTCTCGGGGAAGGGAACCCCGATATCTTGTGAACTTGGGGAAGGGGAAGCTGATTATAAGCCAAGAGCTGGAAGAAGCTCAAAACTTTATTTTGAACAATATTTATTTTGTTGCTGACATCCCTACACATTGTGTACAGTTAATTGTGAGGGCAAGTATAGGTTTTGGACACAGACTGACTTTTGATTTCGACTTCCTGACACAGACTATCCTTATTTTAATTTAGGTAGGGAAGTCCCACCTTAGCATAGGGCAAGTTGGGCCTTACTCCATACTGACATTTAAGTTAATAAAACTTGATAAACTAAAATGTGAACCTGTTTTCTGTGTCTACTTCATGATTCCTTCACAGGGGCCAAACTCACAGTTATTTCTAGGGGTCATCAAGAAGAGTTAAAAGATTTCTTGACCCGGGTGACATCCTTGCCTAAATCTTTTGCTAAGTTCCCTTGGTAGTAAGGTTAGACCAAAGAAGACACAAACGCAGAGAAGAAAGGCAAAGTGTAAAAACTTGGTAGTTGACTTAGAGGATGAGAAACCCGATAATTTCCCTTTCGAGTCAAAGCATATGCCGTTAGCAGGTAACATGATTACCATACTGGCTGAATAAAGGTACAACGGGAGAAGGTAGAACCTTTATTTCTGTTGCAGGAATTTGGTTTGCTCAGTCCATTCATGGTACAAACCTTTAGCATCCCTGGTATAACAAACTCCCACTCACCCCACCTGAGAGTCTGAAGGTGAGGAACTATCTACCATACTCCTCGCCTTGCATTTGTCCCACTGTCCTTAGCCATTTTTCACATCTCTTCATTCTAATAGATTTCTGGACACCAACTCAACAACAAGAAAAGGTTCTCGCTCTGGTGGACAGTGTGGTAATGGTGAATGTCATCGACATAGGGTTTGCTAGAAACCATAGAATAACACTTATCTCGAGTAGAGCCCATTCTCTCAGTGGGTGAATCCTCACTTCTGGACTCATTTCCCAACACACAAGCCCTCTGAGCATGGTTTGTGTCCAGCTTCACCAAGATATGCACATGTTAGATGCCATGGTTAAGCTTCCACAATCCTGGTATCGATTGGGAAAATCATAAACTGACCTTCCAAGGTGAATAATGTTATCCTCCTTGCTCTACAAAAACATCTAATTATTTCAGCGGATATTCAGATCACAGTTATGTACCGAATGACTCGAGCTATGGTTGTGTTCTTGCAAGATTCTCTCCAGTCTGAATATCTTAAATATGCTGGTGTATTTTACCACATCAAAGCAAAACTACCTCACCACCATATAATTGCTAAGTAGAGCTAGTATGACAAGCACAAATTCCCTATGGAAGAATAAATACCCTCAATTAAATATAATATCATAATCAAGGTTTACATTGAGGAAACCCTCTGGAAGAGTTTCATCTTCCATTCCACATCTCCCAATGGAGCCTCCATCTTCTTTATTGCAAAGAACAATGAGACAGAACTCTGGTGTTGTGAATTATCATGAGCTCAATGTTATCACAATAAAAAATAGATATCCTTTACCCTTAAATGCACCAAAGTGGACCTTAAGGGTGTGTACAACTTTGTACCACTGCCTCCAGGTGATGAGTGGATAGTTAACTTTTGCACCAGGTATGGAATTCTGAATAGTCGGTGATGACATTTGGGCTGTATGACAACCGAGAATCTTTTCAACACTTCTTAAACAATATATAATAATGGATGCGCTGGACATCTATGTTGTCATACATTTGGATGACATCTTGATGTTTTTCACTTTCTATGAGATCCATGTTGCCCATGTAAAAGAAATCCTCCAAAACTTCTCTTTTTCTCAAGAAGTTCTCAATCCTGTTTGGTCCAGCCTAACAATATATCTCCCAATCTGATGCCTTATATCTCCAGGGTTGACCTGATTTCTATTGCATAGAGTTCTAGGACAATGGCAAAATGTGGTGCCCCTCTTGTTAATATAGAAGAATGAAGCCTTGTATTGCCAGTCAAAATTTCCATTACTGGGGAGCTACACAAGTATGTTCAACTAGGAAATAATATTAAAAGGGAAGCCAAATTCAAATAGGGAGTGTTTCAGAAAGGACCATTACACTTGATCAAATGCCTTTTCAGCATTGATTGAGGCCAATGTTGGGGTTCCACTCAATTTCTCTGACTGATGGGTTAAGGGCATTATCTACCAAAGACGATTGAAGTATGTACTTCCATTAATACATCCCATCTGGTCATTGTGAAAAACCCCACAAACGCATCTTTGTACCCTTTCACCCAAACTTAACTTGGCACACATTAACTTGATTAAAAAACTTTGAAAGGATCTTTTTTTTACGCTCTGGGAGTTACCATTCCACATAGCTTCACAACGATTTTAAGGTCGGTATCAAGAAGAGACATGTGGTGATAACTCCTGCTTCATAGAGTCTGAGAGAATATCTAAGGATAGAATCGAGTTCTAATCTCGTGTGAGATGTGACACTAAAATATCAACACACTACTCATAAACAAGGCCCCGTTTTCTGTTTTTACTGATTTAAAAACATACATGCAGACAGAAATCACTCTTTGTCCTGACAGTATTTGTTTGTAAAAAAAAAATGATGAAAAAGAAATGTAGGTCTCTAGTTAGGCTCTCTCTCCAGAGAGAGGGGATATGGGAAGGATGAGTGATTTCCTAGAGGGTGGAGGCATGGGGAGGAATTAGGTAGAGACCCCCTGTTTCCTCCCGAGAATCAAGATGGTGGCACCCAAGAAAGGACCTCAGATGGGTGGAAAACACAGGCAGTACACTGTGTTTTCTCATTCACGTTACCAGCCACCTGATTGGCTGAGTGCCCTTCCGCAGGTACGAATGAACATTTTCCATCTGAACAAATGTGGGAAAATGCTATTTGCAACATATTGTATTGCTCTGAAAAACTATAAAAGTGGACAAATACTGAAAATATATATTAATACAGACAGAAAAGTCTAAAAAATAAATACCATAACCCTGGGAGCTTTACTTTAAGTAAAGGTAAACTTTACTGTATTCTGACATAAAGCTGTCTTGGCCAGGGGCTTTATTATTTTCAATGATAAAATAAACTATTTGACCTCCTACCCCTTAATGTGGCTAGTGACCTCTACACACTTGCAGTAAAATCCTGAAGTATTCAGCAAAGTAAGGTTATGTTTCTGCTGCTACTAATGCATATAAAGTATTTTAAAAAGAGCTAAACTCCCTATTAATTGATGTCTGGTCTGTGGTTATCCCCCCTGAATGGTACAAATAGCCCGAGTCAAGAAAGATGCTTTGGTTTGGTCAGCACACGGCCCAATTTATTTCCTTGACTATAAAATGTAAACCCAGCTTTCTTGCGTGTATATAAAGCTTGTTTAGAATTGTTGAGTTACTTTACATTTTCAAGGGGCAAGTTTACACAATATGCTGCCTTTAGGGATTTAACTGAGCCCTCAAATGTTGCAAGACTTTCACATTTTTTTTGTTCATGGTACAAATCCTTTCTTATAGCTAACCTGTGATTAACTGCCTTTGAGGCCTCCCATACCACCTCTGGGGCCATCTCTCCATTCTCATTAAGTCAGATGTATTCCTGCATAGCAGAGGCCAATGTAGAAAGTGTATGCTTTTTTTAAAAACATAGATGTGCTGTACTTCCATCCCCGAAGTGGCCTGAGTACCACTTCTACTAGATACAGAAGAATTGCTATAGGGTGGTCTGAGAAACCTTCTTCCAGGATTTTAGAATCTGTGGTCTGTGGCATGTGATGAAAAGTGATCATTATGAAATCAATTCTGGAGAATGTCGTACACCTAGCTGTAAATAAAATATAATCCAAGGCCGATGGGTTAATTATTCTCCATATTTTCACTGAATTGAGACCATGCATCATTCCTCTAAGTACTATCTGTGATGATTTTCATGGTATCGTCACTTCTCCCCAGGGGGGAGCCCTTTCCCATGAAGCTAGGGAGGTGCGACCGCTACTCAATAGGCCCAACTGGGGGTGGTGTGATACGGGAGGACCTCATGGGGTGGCACTCCCCCTCTGGGGATAAGGACGATTGCCTAGGGTATAGCCCGTTGGCCAAGGTCACGGCCCAACCTTCCCCAACGCCCACTCCATGTCAAACAACTTCCTTGAGAGTAGACCCATGTATTTCTGTAGTGCAGGAGAAACAGCCCCAACAGAAAGTACCGGGACGAAGAAGAGCACAGAAGACACGGACATTACTAAGTTTGCTAGTATGGGTACAAGGTGGCCCGAGGATACATGAAGATCAATCCATCAAGAACAACAAAGGACTTTGACAATCTGCCAGGGCAGGACCGACTACATTGTATAAGAAGAGAAGGAATGAAGACTTTGTCAAGCCCAGCTGGATGAGGCAGCAGGTGTGGAAACCATCCAGAGTGGGAGTTTCAAACTCTGACGGCTGACCGGGAATCCCGAAGAGTGGAGGGTGCCAGCGAAGTGCTTAGGGAGTTCTCTGTGAGTCCAGCTGGAGCAGACCCGAACACAAAACAGTAAGAGAGAGCCGAGCAGACCAGGAGAGCGGAGCTGGCGCAGTGCTGCATAAGCCAAGCAGAGAAACCTGAAGAGGTAGAGAGACGGGCCCCAGTGCCAGGAAGCCCTGGTGGCGTACCAAAGTCCCAAATAAGGTAACAGGAGGTACGATTGACCTGGAGGGAACACAGGGTGGAAAAGAGGCAGCCCCGAGAGGCTCTCTGCTGGCCCTTTGGGAGGGCACATTGAGCATCCAAGGAGAACTTCCTTGTCACAGTGGCAACAATAAGACTACTGACAACCAGAGAAGGGTCTGGGACCCCAAGATAAGTGTACTGAGCATCTGAGGAGAACTTCATCATCACAGTGGCAACAATAAGACCACTGACCACCAGAGAAGGGTATGGGACCCCAGGATAAGCAATTTGAGCATTCAAGGAGACCCTCCTCATAGCAGTGGCAGAAACGAGCCCACTGATCACCAGAGAAGGGTCTAGGTCCCTAAACTAAGTGAATCAAGCATCAGAGGAGACATTCCTCATTGCAGTGGCAGCTACAAGCCCACTGAACCCCAGAGAAGGGTCTGGGACCCCAACGTAAGTATACTAAACATTCGAGGAAAGCATCCTCATCAAAGTGGCAGGAAGAAGTCCACTGAAGCCCCAAGAAGGATTTCAGACTTCACCAATACCAGGTGAACGGGGTTATTCTCGTGGTTCTGAAAGCTGAAGAATTGAAAGCCTTCTTGACCGAGAGACACCAGGGGAAGGGAGTCATTCCCCCTGGCTTTGATGTGAACTATATTAGAGTGTGTGAACCAATAGGATAGCTCAGCGGCAACATGCTCGCCTTGGAAGCAAGACGACATGGAGCCACACAGGTTCGATCCCCAGGTCCGCGCTTAGAAACCTCTGGGTATTAAGCGCTTTATAAATAACCTATCATATAATATCATATATCATATCAATGCCAGGAGAAGGGAGTCATTCTCCTGAGCCTGAAAGTTGAAGAAGCTAAAAGCCCTTTTGATCAAGAGACACCAGGGGATGAGAGTCTTTCCCCCTGGCTTTTGCGTGAACTATATTGGAGTGTTTGAATCAGAACCAGGAGAAGGGAGTCATTCTCCTGGTTCTGAAAGTGACTGGTGCAAATGTTTGTTGGAACCACAAGACAGAGGAAGGGAGTCATTACCACTGGTATCCTTTTGCCAAGGAACATTACATCCTTTTGCGAAAGAACATTGCTTGGAATACCACCCAAACACCAGGAGAAGAGAGTCCTTCTCCTGGAGAAGGTACTTTATATTGACTTATTCTTTAGTTGCAGTGTGAGGGAAAGAGGTAGGTTATAACACAGGACGGTGGAATTTAATTTTGGCTGACAGTCTGACAGACCCTTTTAGTATTAGTTTGAGGCACGCAAACCCCTCTTAGAAGATGGGGATAGCAAGGGTTTATTTTCTTGTTCAATAACAGTCTTTGCCAACCAAAATGACACCGATGTGTCAGCATCCCTCTTTGATACCCTTACATATCATTCCATGATTGTCTTTACAATGAATTACAGAGGAGCTATCAAGTGAAATATCATATACTTCATTCCAATCCCCTCCTAAAATTAAATGCCCAGAGAACGAAGAAAATGTTCTACTCATGTCATCTAAAAAATAGCTCTCAGGTTGGTTTGTTTATTGAGGCAAGAGTGACCATCTGTGAGCCTAACACTCCCGAAAGTAACACCCACCATCCCGCGGCATCTCTAAGGACCATATCCGCCATAAAATATATATTGTGCCCAATTAATATGGCCACCACAGCTCTGCCTCAACCAGGGGTGTTGCTAGGTCTGGAAAAGATCTGGGGCTACGCTAATGTCAGGACTGTTGGGACTCGGGGCTAGCTAGCCTTTTCGTTGTAGTCCCTGAGCTTTTATCTGGGGCTACAACCAAAAGACCTGGGGCTATAGCCCCCCTCAGCCCCCCCCCCAGCAACGCCTCTGAGCAACCCAAGGTATATCAAGATAGTCAGATAGATAACAAACCAAGAAGACCATTATAAAACATCCAGTTAGTCCAGGTGATGTCCACCACTTTACAATATCAAAACTTAAATCCCATAGTAATGCTCTTATCCTTTCTTAACCCCAACAAAGATCAATCATTTCTCCATGGGTGAGGTGTTGGTAGAGGTATTTCCCAGGGTCTGGTTTCAGGCAAAGGGAGCAATGAGTTCTTTCGTTCTTCGTAGAATCTGGAAGTTTGTAGGTGTAATGTTGCATCTAGCAGCCTGGGGACCACCTTTTATTTTTTTTTATTTTTTTTATTGTTGTTTTAATCAAGATAAATCTTGACTTTTCAACAAAGGATACAATAAAATTTACAATTCATTACACAAGTACTAAAAAAGAAAACTAAAATACTAATGTATAGGACAAATCAATAAAAGTGTCAAATATAACATTCAAGGTACAAAGGGCAAAAAAAATTCCTTATTTACAAAATAATTAACAATTTTTACACACATTAGTGTCTTTACATGTTGGTCATTCAGAGATAACCACATTTAGATCCCATACTTAGTGAAGTCTGTGTATTCTGGGCAGTTTGTGCCATGATTTTTCGGAGTTATGTCCACGAGTCAAGTCCACTAAAGTTATAATTTACTTGTAACTAATACCTTTTTTAACAGCTTCAGTATGTATAAAAAATTGAGAATTGCATACCTAACTTTCTCCTCAGGCGAATGAAACAATAATTCCCAAAAGCGGGCCTTGGATAAGTCAACATAGGGCCTCATTACAACTACTCCGGTCCGGACTTAACGCTGCTGGTATAACCATACCAGCACCGTTTCTGCATCCGTCCAATCATGACCTGCAGACCCGGAAATAACACCACCATAAACTGCCACCGCGGAGTTTAAGCACCCGTAAACGCCGCCTGCACGGAAACCCCTCCGTTACCGGCAATACTAAACACCGCGAGCATCACAAATAGCACGGACATGGAAACACTGCCATAAAAATGGCGCTAAAACCGTGACCACGGTGGCGGTACCGCCGCCACCGCGAACAAGACGTTAAACAGTGCCTGGTGACCTGAATCAGGGCACAGGTGCACCAAATCAGCCCAGCTGGACCCAGCAAGCCACTGGGAGCCTACAAAAGGACCACACCCAGGCCAACTCAAAACAGAGCCATGCAGACAGCAGCTCTAGTAGCATTGGGACTCGGCCTACTCAACCAAGAGGCAGCACTGCACATGATGGCAGTAATGGTACAGAGGAGGAGGCGGAGGCGTACGAGGCGCAGGCGCCAACCAGCCAACCCTGTACCCATGGCAAACCCCATTTTCCAGCCGGCACCACCCCGCAGGCAGCCTGCAATCCCACGCATCAGGGCCTCACCCTGGAACCTAACCCCAGGACACATCCACACATTATACCGGCTGGACCGTCCAACAATCCTGTACATCACCGCCATGATAGAGGACGACATAAGCAGCCACATAGACACCCCCACCGCCATCTCCCCCCTCCTGAAGGTAGTATCAGTACTGAATTTTCTTGGCACCGGTACCTATCAACACACAGTTGGTGAGCTGCACGGCCTATCACAACCCTGTTTCTCCAAAATACTAGTACAGGTACTGGATGCCCTGCTGCACCATGTGTCTGAACAGATTGCCCTACCCCGTACCCTCCCCCAGGTCATTGCCACCAAGTTGGCCTTCCATGCCACTGCAGGCATGCCAAACTGCATAGGTGCAGCTGACTGCACCCACATCGAGCTGACAGTACCACGTGCAATCGAGGTGGTGTCCCGCAATAGGAAACAGTACCACTCACTGAATTTATAGATGGTATGTGATGCCACACAAGTGATAACACATTGCTGTGCACGTTTCCCGGGCTCAACCCATGACTCAATGGTCCTGCGGAATTCCACATTGCCACGGTACATGGAACGCTATGCTGGACAGAGCAGATGGCTATTGGGTGAGTACAGCTGCCAATGCACCGGTCCTCTGGAAGGTGTGTGTGTCTGTCCAGGGCAATGAGCAATGTGAGTGTGCTGATGCGACTGCACATGCATCCCCCCTGCCCATTAACTGAATAGACAGCACAACCCAAACATCACAAAACAACACATGACAGGTTGCCACAGTGTCCCCGTACACACCCTGCCACATGACACACACAGCCTGAACTGCTGCTGGCCCATACACCTGGAGCCACTGCATACCCCTACCCACAAAATGCAGCACTGCCCTCCCAATGCACATGATGCCTGTACATGAGACATCCTGCATTGACTACATCATCACAGTGGACTGACTCTGCCCTGTGTGCACATCACTACACAATGCCATACTTACAAGCCAATGTCACCCGCAGGCACACCAATGCGTTGGTCAATGTCCAGTTGCCAACGTCCACTACAATGACCAAAGAACGGTAACACCCACCGGTCCAACCCCTGCATGCCACTTTTTCATGAATGAACAATGACACAAGATTGCACTGCATCTGATGAAGACATGATACAACAAACACTGGCATGTCCCCCACATCTACATCCCATGTAGGTGATGCTGGATATGCACGCACGCCATGGATGATGACGCCTGTACGGAGGCCAAGGAACGGGCATGAAGAGGCGTACAACAGGGCACACGTCCGCACACGTGGCATGACTGAGAGGACATTTGGACTACTGAAGGCCCGGTTCCGCTGCCTGAGCAGATCTGGCAGATCACTGCTGTACAGCCCAGTGAAGACGGGTAAAATAACACTTGTGTGTGCCATGCTGCAAAATCTGTGCCTGCGCAGGAACATTCCGATGCCCCCAGACGCAGAGGATGAAGGTGGGGATGGAGATGGACATGGGGATGGGATGGCTCCACCTCCTCCTGGGGGTCCACTAGATGGACAACTAACACGGGATGCACTGATTCGCATTTACTTTTGAGATACTGCACATTCACAGCATTGCATGGATATGGTGATGACAGTAAATAAATTGTTGAACTGCAAATGAAATGATGAATGTCCACTCATGTTAGTGTTTTTTCAAATTAAGATATATTAATGAAATCACAACAGGGGTGGAGGTTCAATGGTTAGGGAAGCTGAACAGCCGTGCCTACCCACCACCCAAACGTACCCACCCCCTACCAGGCCCCAAGACACAAAACCCCTAATGGACCACCCCCACCACCCAAACGTACCCACCCCCTACCAGGCCCCAAGACACAAAACCCCTAATGGACCACCCCCACCACCCAAACGTACCCACCCCCTCACACCCTTCAAGTCCCCATGTGTCCTGCAGTGCCTGACACACATGCCATCATTTCCGTGTGCGCTTCAGTGCTTGTGCATCCTTGCCCGTGGGCCCTGTTAGCTGACTCGAGCGCCTCCGTGGACTGGCTGAGGTGGAGCTGGATGGGGTGGATGCAGTGGATGGTACTGAAGCTGGGATTGGTGGCAAATGTGCAAGATATGCCTGCTGGGCAAGCAACATAGACTCAAGAATCCTCGAGGTGTTGTCATTGCCCTCCCGCACATGGCGTGCCAGGGTCACTATTGTGCTGGCAAAGCGTCCAATGGACCTTGAGAGGCGACGTACAGATGTGCTGTAACACTCCCACTGCAGCCTGGATTCCTCAAGCTGCCTTTCCACCAGCTGGGTGAGGGTAGCCTGCTGCTCCTCCATCCGCTGCATGCGGGAATTGAGCTCTGCCATTGAGGGGGTAGGTGAACTCATAGGACTGTGGATTGATGTGGGGCTGAACTGCAGCTCATGGAACGATGCCAAGTCATCCACCTCCCCCTGTGGCCCAGTATCAGACTGCGGTGCCGGGGCACTGTTGTCGCTACATGCTGCCTCCTCTGCAGTGCAGATGCTTTCTGTGGAGGGTTGGATGGGCATGATGGGTGCCCGTGGCACCTGTGTTGCATCAGGCAGCGTGGAGATGGTGGAGATGTTGGTGATGGTGGCCAGCACATGTGTGGCAGATGCTACTGGGGGCCGGGATGCAGAACTGCTGGCAGCATCCTCCTGGACAGGGGCGCTGGCTTGGACACGTGCTGGAGCAGATTGCCTGGGCTGTCGTGCGGTATTACTGTCACTTGATACGGCTGTGGGGACACAGAGGGCATGCAATTAGTTATGTGGTGGTGCCTGATGGGTGCATCACATGCATCATACAGGTTGATCATTTAATAGTAGCATTTACATGCATCTGCTTGTTGCCGGAAATGCATTGTAGTGATATGGGTCACCATCTGGATCATGATCGTGTCCTTTGGGCCAGTCATGCAGTGCCTGGGGGGTTTTTTTTTAATGGGTCCTTTGGGCCAGTCATGCACTGCCTGGGGGGTGGTTGTTAATGGGTCCTTTGGGCCAGTCATGCACTGCCTGTGGGGGGGTTGTTAATGGGACCTTTGGGCCAGTCATGCACTGCCTGGGGGTGGGGGGTTGTTAATGGGTATTTTGGGCCACTCCTGGCCTCAACATATACTCATATGGCATTCATATTTGCGCACTTACCAGCATCTGCAGGTGGACTCACTCCTGCCTCAGCATCCCCGATCCCATGGATGCCCTCAAGGTGGAGGACATTGCTGCAGCGCTCCTCCCATGTTTGCAGCCTCAGTGGGGAAGGGGGTCCTCCACCTGTCCCACAGCTGCGTTGGCGGTGTGTGGAGATCAGGTTCCGCACCCTCAGCCTGAGGTCGTCCCACCGCTTGTGGCAGTCCTTTACGCTCCTCACAGTCACGCCCATAGCTGTGCACTTGCGTGCTGCTTCCGCTCACACTTCCTTCCTCCGCTGCTGTGTAGCACACCGTTGATTGGCACTGAACAGCATCTCAGCATGCTCCACTATGTGCTCAACCAGAACAGTTAGCTCCGCCTCACTAAAGCGCTGTTTGCGCTGTCTCTGGGCTGGAATCCTGGCAGACATGCTGGTGGTCCCTTTTGGCTTCTCACAGTGTGGAGTCTGCTTGTGCTGACTCTGGATGGCAATGGATTGTGCTTTATATGATGGCCGCCTCTCTGTTTCCTGTTTTGGCGATCATGGTATTTCCGGTTCCGTGTCCGTGGCGAAGGTGGCGTACACGGGTTTTACGCTACTTGTGGCGACGCTATGTCAATTTCCGTGGTGGCGGTTACACCGTTTCCGCGTCCGTGAGGTGCGCGCGACCGACAGCACGTAATCGGCCAGTCTTTCCGCAACCTTGTGGACGCAGAAACTTTGTTACTGCCGCCGCGGAATCACCGCAGTCCGGACCGGAAAAGTTGTAATGAGGCCCTAGTCTTCAAACAGTGTTTTCATGTAAAAAATGTGCAATGTTAACAACATAACACACGCTGTATATATGCTTTAGTGTTTCCGCCACTATTTGACAAAAACAGCAGTGCACGTCACTTGAAGTAATCAATTTGCGTATAAACAGAACATCACGGGTAGGCCATATATTGAGACAAAAGCGTGAATAATCATCCCTCTGCCGGGCAGTGGGGAATCTAATTAAATAGCTTTCCACAACGCCATATTTCTTAGGGGCAAAGGGATTGGTCATACATTTCTGGTATTTATAGCAGGTACTCCTGGTCTTTATCCAGTCGTATTCCCATAGGCGCATCTTGGCTTTATCCGGATTCTCAAGCAATAACTTGAGGGAAAGGCCTGTGTTGTTGATAATTTTCAGCACCTGCCCTCGCCAAGTAACAGCAATATCGGCCAGTGAATTTATCAAAAAATTTGCTATGAGACCTAGCAGGCCCGCTTTTGGGATAGACAACATGCATTTGCGGTAAAAGGTACATCATTTCCATTTATACATAGCGTATAGGGATAACAACCCCAGTTCATGCCTGATCAGACACATTGATTCAGATTGTGGCAAATTAAGCACTTTTTTCCAATAGCCCCCTTACAGTTTCTGCCAATAGCTATATGATTTATGAATTAAGGCTTCTTTTTTTTTTTTTCCATACACCACCACTGGAATTAGTTTTTGCTTGTAATATGTGAGAATCGGAATAATAGAGAACTTGCAAAATATGGATTTAATTAGGCGGGCTTGAGATATAGCTGTGTGTAACTTTTGTGTTGTGTACATTTCATGGGCAGTAGCACTCAGTTGATTGGTTACCAATGTGCCCAGATATATGTAAGATGACACTGATGACAAATACACTTGTTGGAGCGGCCACCTATGTTTCATGGTGCGTTGTTTATGATTTTCAAACTGAATGACTTTAGTTTTCATCGCATTCATTGAAATGTAATTACGCTGAGTGTATTTATCAAGTGCTCCCAACAAAGTTTGTAAACCATTAGGAGTTTTGGAAAAACAACACCATATCATCTGCATATAGAAGATATTTGACAGGTACTCCATTAATTCTTGGAGGATCAGCTCTAATATCACTGAAACAGCAGCCAATATCAGAAATAAAGAAGTTAAACATGGCAGACGCCAATAGGCAGCCCTGTTTCAATCCACGTGCAGTCAGTATATGGTCTGATAATAGGCCATCAGTTGACAATTTGACCTGAATAGAGGTGTTAGTATGGAGGCCAATCACCCACTTCAAGATAGACCAAGGACAACCTTTATTCATCAGTTTTTAAAGTCTGTAAAGGCAATGTACAGTGCCTGATGACATTGTTGCGCTTGCGACAAGATACTTTTAAGAGTTATGACGTTAACTGCTGTTCCTAATCCTGGAAGGAATCCTGTTTGAAAGGGATCATGGTAATTATTTCTATCTAGCCATATATCAAATTGATTTATGATAAGACGTGCGAAAATGTTTCCTGGGCAGTCAAGCAGGGCTATGGGGCAATATGATTTAGGGTCGTCTCTAGTGCCCTTTTTAAAAATTGGAAGGATTATAGATCACTTCCATGAATTGGGGATATGACCCACGACAAAGATGTGCCTAAAAATCTGATAAAGTATATCTGCCCATTCTTGTTGATGGTCTTTCAACATGCCATTATGGAGTCCATCTGGGCCGACGGCCCGAGATCGACTCAAATTGCTAATACAGTGTGAGGTGTCTTGTAACTCTAGGGGAAAGGCATGAGATGGTTTTTGCCCCAAGGCATGCCAATCTATGGCAACAAATGGTGAACCATATAGGTCTCGAAAGTATTCTTGCCAGGCTTTGTTGGATATAGCAGTCATTTGAACCGAACCTTGAGTCTTACAGGTGGCATTGTTAAGGCAGGTCCAAATGCCACGAGTGGATTTGCTAAGGATTTGCTTAAGTATGTGCTCATTATCTCGTTGGTGCTGCAAGAATCTCCGCTCTTTTAACCAGACTTTATCGGCCAATCTGAGATGTTTTTTCAAAGTGGTTTGATCGATATTCGAATGATGTTTCAATTTGCCTCAGAAGAGATTTATGATATTGCACTTCCAAATCAAAAGCATGACGATGTTTAATTTTTGTGCTTGCATCTGGCAGATCGAATTCTTTAAATACTTGCATAAGATGTACATAGCAATCTGTGCCATCTACGGTGGGAATATCAAAGGAATTACCAATATGGGTTCGAAATTGCATTAACTTATATGGATTCCAGCATAAGCAATTACCACTGTTATTCACAGCCACATATACCAGGTTATCATTTTTTAGAAAGGTCTTCGACGTCGATGGAATCTTACAACACACAGATAACATATTATGATCACTTGAATTTGATGGTATGACTTTCATAGGCAATACATATTTTAAGGAGTTAGTGTTCACAAATATGTAGTCCAATATATTTTTTTGTGAGCCTCTACCCCACGTGGGTTGGGATGGAACATCACCCAATTCTGTACCATTCAACATGACAAAACCTCTATGTTGCATAATGGTAGACCAGATGAATTCATCACGTGCAAGTTCTATGCCATCGTTGATAAGTAAATGCAAATTTAAATCTCCCATAATGAAAGTATGTGACAAGTCAGAGTCCAGCAACAGAGTATCCAATATCACGAGCAAATATTAAAAAAACAGGTCTGCTATCAATGTTAGTAGTCAGTAAATATTGACTACTGCAAATGTTACAGTACCTATGGTGATCTTTACTACTTGAAAGCAGGATGAGGGAGAAGGGCAGGAAATACTGGCTAAACCGGAGACTTTTTTTTACTGCTATGAACAGAGCCCCCCATTGGGCGGCACATCAGTTTCTTGGTGGCCAAAGTCGTAACAACAGTATGGGAAGCCCAGGTAGGCACACTCATAAGCCAGGTTTCCTGAAGCGCAACAATGTCATAGCTTCCTAAATCATTCTCCCATGAGTTGATGATATGAGTATGACCTCTTGTATTCCATGAGACCATACTAAGATTATCAGTCAACTCATATTATGATCTTGTGTCGTATGTTTGGAGTACTGTGGCGTGAGTTGGGCGTTGCTGAGCTGGCTCCATTAGCATTCTCTGGGAGGAATTATATATTTTAATTACTGGTTTCTCGACATGTTGTGCTAATTGGGTGGAAACTTGAGTTAAGATGAACCCTAGATCAAACAAAGCCATCCTGGCTTGCCATATGATATTGGTAACCAGGCCGAATTGCATATAGATCCTTGCCTCTGTTAGATTATGACTGTTGTTGAATTCTACCAGATCAATGTCTGAAGTTACCAGGTTCTTTAGGGTAGGAATCTCGGCGGAGATGTTCAATATGCTTGCTCTATTAAGAACATATTGAGCACCTGGTAAATCTCGACATTTCAACATGAGACAATAGTGATTTTTCTGTCCATTTTTGATCTCATTGTTTGTTGGATTTTTCGTATGAGAGCTCGTGGCTGGTAAATGCAATTGATGCACAGCAATTGAAGGAGCCAAGTCGGTACCTTGCCGTGGGCTATAACTTTTAGACAGGGAAGTGGGACCCTGAAGGAGATCACTTACATCAGGAAACAGGACTTGTGAGATGTTACTTACACCTTGCCCTTTGGCTTGAATTTCTGTAGGATAGGAGGCAATAGATATCTTAATCATATCCCTTAGATCCTGAACTGCAGGTGCCACCACCGTAGTTGGCATAATGGGAATCACTTGGGCTGGAAGGGGCTGGAGGACTTCATTGGGTACAGAGATAAAAGATGTATTACTTAGCCATTCTCCCGCCTGTGAGTCTTGAATATTAGATGGCAGATTTGTTTAAGACTGAGGCAGCTTGTATGGAACTGTTAGCATCTCACTTGTTGCAGTTAACCATGGGACTGATGTTTCGGAACTGGAGACTGAAACTGTCGGGACACTCTGTAGCAACCTTATGGGCTCCATCTTTGATGATTTATGTGTGACATAAGCATCAATAGAGGCTTGAATTTCTTCTCTGAGCAGATCAATGTTTGAGTGCAGCAGATTCGCCGCAGAGGGAGTGGCCATAGTTGGTAAGGCCACTGGAATACCTGCAATATTAGAATGCAGTAACACTGGTCTCTGTGGCTGTACATCCTGACAAATCTCGGTGGAGCATGATAGGCCATTATCAGAAATGCCTTGTGAGGAAAGAGCAACTAGATCATCTAGGGGTTTATAAGTCATATGCCTCACTATAGGGTTGGTAATGACCTTGTTAGTAACCATGGGGAATGCAACGTCTCGCAGAATCGCTAGTCGGCTCACAGGCTTGACTATTCTCCTCGCCTTTCCTTTTGACTGTAGGCGCCTCAATTTTTTAACTGACTTCGCACCCTTCCCGGTACTAAGACCAGGCAAACGTGTCAAGTCAGTTGCCCCTTGAGGTTTAATTCCAGATGGGACAAATAACTGAAAGATGTTCGTTTTTAGTGTCAGAACTGGATCTATTATCAACACAGAGTCACTGGGCCTGATGACTTGAAGATCATAAGGCTGAACATTCAACTCTGCTGGCACTCTCTGAGCGTCCCTATTGGGGCACTCGACAGTTGGCAAGTTTACCTGAGTACCCGACAATTCAGTAACAGATGGACCTAGTTTTTCACAATGACTGGAGCCACTATCAATATGCACAGTTATTGTCTCAGTTGGAGTTTGATGCCCGACTGGACAATCTTGTAAAGGGGGCAGGTTAGATGTTTTTTTTAAATTAAGGGAAGACTCAATAATGTTCACATTTCTAACAAGTTGTTTAAGTAAATTGGTTTGGTTACTTATTTTACCTTCTGGTATTTCATAAAGTTTAGCCACAGTTAATAAAGCTGTATTCATGGCACTCAGTGTGTTATTGAGGGCCGGGGCTTCTGCGAAGGAAAAGCGGGTTGATTGATTTTTATGTATAAAAAATTCTGCTTCGTGCGCTGTTTCTTGGAATCTGTATCGTCTTGGAGTTGGGGCTATAAATGAGGCCGATTCATCAATAAAATGAATGTGAGTCTTGTCCTGTGGCTCAGGTGTCAATGTTTTTTGCGGACTTATGTCTCTGCATTGAGCAGCATTGGGCGAGTCATGAGCCTGTTGTACAGAGGCATTGCTATGTGAATGATCTTCATGTAATTGTATGAGATCTCCGGTGTTGGAAAAGATATATAAGATGTCTTGTGAATGTGGACTGGATTTATTTGATAGGTTCATGAAATCCAGTGCGTCCTAATCAATATCACCCGCCAGGGTAAGCTGTTCATGGGCCTTTCTAAGTTTATGTTTGGCCGCTACTCAGCAACGCACTGGTTCCATGATCTTGGTCGGACTAAGTGGAATTGCCACATGGAGCACTTCATTAGATTGCAATTTGCCTGCTAAGCAGGCCGAGACTAGTTTAGTGTCCGTGACTTCTTCCCCTCGCGAATTGGCTCTTGGCACGACTCGATTTATGGTTTCTGAGTCGTCATGGTCCAGCTCAGGCACATTAAATGATGTATTTCCTGATATTTCTGTTGTGGTCATAAGAGGTTGTGACGGAGCTTGGACTGTTAACTCGCTCATGGCTTCTGCTCGTAGAGCTAAATGAGATGTTTTCTGACCATTAAACTCGATGGAGCAAAAATTGTGGATGTCAGATGTGAGGCACATTGAGCGAAATGCCTTGACGCCCAAGGGTCTATCCGCTAAAAGAGCACTTTTATTTCTTGGACTAGTAATGGTTGCCACCGCCATTTCTGACTTACTGGTGGGGAGCGGATGCAATAATATGCTTGCCGGCATCCCCGACTTTAAGGTTAACCTTTTGCCCACCATTATATAATACACACAAAATGAAGCACAATAATAGATAACAAATACTCAGAGGCTAAAAAGTAAGAATAAATGGCCCACTGATACCTTGTACGAAAGAAAATATAAATATGAAAATAAATATAAAACGTACCACCTACGCTGCCCGCTCGACTGCTAGACAGCGAGACACCAGGCAAAAACCCTTGCCAAAAGCACTTCACAAATGCGTGTGCACAGTGCTTTTTGTTGGTTCCGGGTGAGTAGGCGGGATTAACACTAAAAAAAAAGAAATGAAAGATGCAGTCACTGAATTGAAAAACAGCACTATGGGGCTGGTGGCAGGCTATGGACTAGCAAATAGTCAAGGGACAGTCTATGGACTGGCAAATGTTTGTAGACGCGTACCAATCCAATCCGCTGGCTGAGCTCGTCCAGAAGGTCACGTGGGCAAACTGCAGCTCGAGAATGCAGGGTCGTTCGACTGCAGAATTGAGTAGAGAGTAGCAGCGAGACAGCAGGCAAAAACACTTGCCAAAAGCACTTCACAAATGCGCGTGCACAGTGCTTTTTGTTGGTTCCGGGTGAGTAGGTGGGATTAACACAATCTAATCCGCTGGCTGAGCTCGTCCAGAAGGTCACGTGGGCAAACTGTGGCTCGAGAATGCAGGGTCGTTCGACTGCAGACTTGAGTAGAGAGTATCAACGAGACAGCAGGCAAAAGCACTTGCCAAAAGCACTTCACAAATGGGACCAACCTTTTTGTATTGCTGGCTTTGAATCCCTCCAGGACCCGTAGAATGCAAATTTTGTTATGTTGTTCCAGGTTTTCCATATGATCTTGAATTTGATGGAGAGACTTGATTAATGTCATCGGTCCAGATCTGACACCCGTTGTTCTACTTCATCCATGCGGCCCAATAAGCTTGCCATATCTGGCCTTGTCTCTCTCTTATCTTGTTTGATTGATGATATATTTTGGCAAAAACAAAGAGGTAATGGCTGGAAGGTTTAGAATTAATCTTAACCACTGGCAATGCTCTGGGCAACCCTCCAGACCACCGTTCTTCGTCTGCCAAGCCATTACAGAAGGGGAAAGACCATATGCAAATCAGGCTTGGCCCCACCCCAAAAGGGGCAGACCAGCCCGAACTGCTAGGCCACATCCCTTCTGCACGAGACCACAAGCATCCCCAAACATGTTTTGCCCTTGTTGGGGCTCATCAGTGAGGAGTAGCTTGGGTCTCTAGGCCCAGCAGGCACGGGACCCACGTCTGGCATACCTGTCCCACTCGGGTTGACAAAGCAAAAACAAAGAGGTGATGGCTGGAAGGTTTAGAATTAATATTAACCACTGGCAATGCTCTGGGCAACCCTCCAGACCACCGTTCTTTGCCTGCCAAGCCATTACAGAAGGGGAAAGACCATATGCAAATCAGGCTTGGCCCCACACCAAAAGGGGCAGTCCAGCCCGAACTGCTAGGCCACATCCCTTCTGCACGAGACCACAAGCATCCCCAAACATGTTTCGCCCTTGTTGGGGCTCATCAGTGAGGAGTAGCTTAGGTCTCTAGGCCCAGCAGGCACGGGACCCACGGGACATCACCTCTTTGTTTTTGATATATTTGATATATTTTGGGCCATACATTGCAGAAGGGCATACATAACGACTGTGCTGGGGTTTAAGACTGCCTCACAGAACCTATGAGACAAGTCATCGTCAGAAACACTGGAACCTGAAAGTTTCTTGAGCTGTTTGTGATTTTCGTTCATTATGGCAGCACTTCCAGACGGGTTTGACCTCCATTGTGGGGGTCTTTCTTCCCTAGGGTTAGCTTAGTGGTCCCTTATCCAATCTGCATTCCTTGATCAGGCTTGCTAATGTATGTACTTTGTATTAATGGCTGACTTGGAGACCTATCTTTCCCTCTGTAGGTTGCAAGGATTTTCACCCAATTATTCCCCAATCTCTGTTTGAATCTTCAATTAAGATTTCAATCTCAAGAGTAGAGAGGGGCCACATAGTGTAAGCAAGACTTCCCCTTGTCCCAAACCTGGATCTAGAAATGTTGTATCGTGCTAGCTTATCCACAGGTAGCAGAGACTATCCCAGTGTTCTCCTTTTATGTTTCTGCCTTGCTTTATGCCAACACATTTTCTCTGTTCGTCCCTCTTTGCAGTAACACCCGACTGCCTTAGGTAGATGGCCCACAGCGGGCGGTGCTGCTGTGGAGAGAAGCATCGCTTTCCAGTACCGTTCACCAATGCTCCTCATAGTTACTCACAGTTCTCCTCTAATGAGGGCTCCGGGGCTTTCCAGCTCACCTCTTTTCCCTTCCTTCACTGCTCTTTCCTCTCTCCTTTCAGAGCTCGGTCTTCCTTGGGATATCACCCCGCCAGTTGGGAAGCTGCGGCATCCACCGGAGCCGTACACCAGTCCTCAGTGTGTGTTGCTGTGTTCGCTCGTGCTCCTCAGATGGAGATATCCAGCAGACTCATGCCACAGAATGTGTTGCAGACGGAGTAGTCGCAGCAGACCAACACCAGTTGCTCTAGACTTCTGGGCATGGCCCTTCCTAGTGCCAGAGTTTTTCCCTCCCAGAATGGAAAGGCAGGTGGCTTCTGCACCCCTGAGACACCTCTCAGGACCTCCAAGCCAAGGGCATGCACGTCGCTGCAGGGAACCACAGCAGCACAGAATTAAAGCAAACCTTTTCCTTGGCCTTTTCTGGGAGCAGCAGTGTTGTCAAATATGCCCCACCGAAGGTTAATCCAGTGAATTTAGCGAAATGAATGATGCAATTGATGGAGATCACTGGCTAAGATGCCATCTTGACTGTCACTCCACAACACTCTCATACACCTTTTCAAGACTACCATCGCCCCCCAATCCCCAGCCGTTCAGCAAATCTATTTAGTGTAAGACAACCTTTTTGTTACAACACATCATGGTACGGCAAGATGGCGTAAGTCTGATGCAGGATCTTTCCCTCGTTTAGCGCCCATGTTACGCAAATATGCACTGCCGATTTGGAGGTGTTTATTTTGCGGATTTACAAAGCCTGCCAATGGCCGAGACTGGCCCCCATCGAGGACCGGAAGAACGTGGGAACTGTCTCGGGAGGATAGCTCAGGAGCAACGTGCTCGTCTTGGAAGCAAGATGACACGGAGCACCAGAGGTCCGCACTTAGAAACCTCTGGTATTAAGCGCGTTATACGTAACCTATTATATCATAACTGGACCACGGGGGCATCCGTGCGAAACAGGTGGAGGAGCTGGGGCTGCTGGGGAGAGTCAGACGAAAAAAGAAAACAGAGTAACGGACAGACAAGGCACTGTGCACTACATGACTGGGGAATGCATACATGTTCACCACTAAGATCAACTCACTGTCTGGTCTTTCCCAGACACACAACACGGTGTACTGAACTCAAAAGGAGGTGTGTTCGTGTTTGCTAACTTGGGAGGCGAAAGCTCCGGTTTGCCCCCAGGTGGAAGGAATTCGGTTAAAGAATGCCCTGATTCTGCAGTTCTGAGGGCACAGTGTGTACCGTGCCCGTGATGGGACAATGAGTGTGTGGCCTTTCTCTTTACTGTACAGTGGTTTCACCGGTGTGGGGGCATGGCACACACAAGCTGCAAGCACAGATCCTTGGCGTTGGTATGCAACTGTATGCCAACAATGTCATGTATTGCCTTGGCACCTGAGTTAGAGTTTAGCCGATTTTATGATCTTCTGGCTCCTAGCCAGCGAAAATGACCTTATGTTAAATTTGCACAGGGCCAGCTTTACACCGGGATTCTGCCGTCGGAAAGTTGGTGGAAAATCCACCTGTTCCCAGGCAAGGCAAACAGGAACAGCAATATACCACGGCATAGCCCCCAGGTATCATGAACTATAACTAGAAGGGATATGACCTACCAGTTCCTTTTTTGGGGTGGGTCCAAGCCTGATTTCCACAAGGTCTTTCCCATTCTATAATGGCATGTCAGCTGGAGGGTTTCCCACTGTCTGTGAGCTGGCATCTCAAGTGTTACACTGCCCAATTGATTATGAATTCTACTGTCAGAAGTTTCTGAAATGTGTGCTGTAAAATGCACCAATTAGACCCATTTTTGCTGGGGGAATATCTCCACCTGCCAAGCTCCCTTTTGTACATGGACAATATTTAAGCTCTGTCACTGAAAATTCACCGTGCGCCATTAGGGAAGGGAAGAGAAGGGAAGACAGGGAAATACAGATTAAACAGGACAGTGGGAAGCGGTCAAGTGTGTGCACTCTTTCCCTAGACAGGTCTCCTCTCCAAGTTCACACAATTCTAAACATTCGGACTAGATGCCAGCAAACAATTGTGAGTTAATAATAGCTGTACGAGATGCCTTTTAAAGGCTCGCAAGATAACGCATATTTTTAAGCCAAACGCTAGCTTTCCTAACAAACCACCGGTGCCTCAGCTCATTTGCCCTTGTTCTTTGCTTTTATGTGGGGGTCTCCCCCCCCCCCCCCCCCCCCCAAGGTCAGATCTTCAGTTGTACCCCCTCTGCTGTCCATTAACCCCTCTATCTTTTCAAAAATGTTTTGCAGTTTCCACAATGATCCACTAAGCAGAGCTCCTTAATGCCTCCGAGCACACGGGTTGACAGTTTCCACAATTCGCCAGTTAGCACGCATATCGGAGTCCACAGAACCGTCTAGTAAGACGAGCCACGGGCCACCAGCTGAGGACATTCAACCCACACCGGCCTCCAGCTTCCTAAACTCGAATGCGCAATGGAGATTAGAAGGTATTGTGGGTCTTTGAAACAACAAAGAACCGTTGACATCATGGTTTAAGTCAAATGTGTGTGTCACCTGGCTGGGAGATATGCACCCTTACTGAAAAGATCAGCGGTGCATCGCTGTGCAGTCTGCACACCGGCCACATTCTGGGTCAGGATGCACTCGTTTTGGCGCGGCTCCGTTTTCACTGTGATCTGTATTGATTGTTCTGCTTCGGGGCTGGAAAGGCAAAGAAGGGAGCCGTTCCAAAGAACATGTTGGTTGAGGTTGAGCGTCTTGCACAACTTTTCTATTTGCCAATTTCAACACTTTTATTTAACTAATGCGTTGCGTCCGGGAATTTGTTTTTATTCACAGCGAGCACGTGCATAGTTACACATCAATAAGCTCTCATGCTTAGCACATGCTCACATCCATGCACATTTTCTATGGTGACAGACCATCATGTGTACATCTGTTCCACGTAAACCCCTCACCTATTACTAGTCAACATCTGGCCCTTTCTTACTGTCAAGGCCCATAGGACATGATTAAGAGTTTGGCGGCTGTACCCATGGCAATACTGCCAACACACGTAGCACACGGGGTAATGACCGGATACCCAGAAAGGTCTGCATGACTGCAAGACATTTAGAGCTTTCTGTTATCTTTTCCCCTCCATTTTGGAGTCCATTGGGGTCCTGCAATAACCGCATTTGGTACTGCTTTTGCGTGGAGGTATTTACCTCCACGCACAAGCAGGTGGATACACGAACTAAGGTAACACAACCCAGAATTTGGCCGAGTGGTAAAACATCCGATATTCGAAAATACTGGATGTTTTACCACTAAAGCCAAAGTCTTAACAAGGCCACTGTGTTAAGAGTGTGGCGTTAGTGGTAAAACATCCAGTATTTTCAAGTAACGAGTGTTTTTGTTCTTGCAAATTCGTCACTGAAACTTGTGTGTCCACATGCTTTTTTGTGGAGGTGAACACCTCCACACAAATGCAATACCCACTGCAGTAATGATTATATGTGGTAATTACCCCATGTAGTCCTATGGGACTCCAAAATGGAGAATAACAGAAAGGTCAGCAGACTGGGAATCATGCTGAACTTTCCGAGCACCTGGTAATTACTACATGCAGTAACAAGTAGCAACTAATATCTTATGCTTCTAAGTATTGTGGCAATGCCTGTTAATATTACCTAATCTAATGGTACTGTGACAAATCCGAGGATGCCGTCCATTCTTCCCCAGGGGGCCAGAGCGGTGTGTCCACAGTACAGTAGTCCCCATGGGGGGTGGTGCACCAAAGGAGGATCACACGAGGAAGGAAGCCCCCTATGGGATTGCGGATGGCCATGGAGGGGGGCGTGGCCTAAGCTCATGCTGTGAAGTCGCATCTTCCCGCGGCTTCTGCGTAGATCCTGAAAAGATCCTGTGCAGATTCACAAAAAGACTAATCTGCACGACTTTGCCCACACTGGTGGACACAACAAGCGATTCCCCAACACCCGGACCACACGGACAGAAAAAACGGAGAGTGGACGGGGAGGAGAACGGCAGCATAGCTGGGACCCCCCGGGAAAAAAGATGACCGGCGCAACTCCGGACCCGCGGTGAGGGGGAGGAGCAGCCAAGACATGCGAAGACAGGCAACACAAGCTGGCGCCGCATGCCCCAGCACACCAAGACGGTGACTGGGGAGAACGCGAGGGGACACAGGGACCTGTGGCTGTGGCTGCCCCAGCCCCCCCGCGCACTAGTGCGGGACAGCGGGCAGAACCAGTGGAGGGAGCCCGGAACACAGGGCAACGTAGCAAAGGCAGCACTGTAACTGCCTGAGAAACACGCACCGGGCCGCCTACGGCTCGCACAAGGAAGCTGATTGCCAGCAGCCCCAGACGGCCTGGATCGTCGACAGGACACGGCCACCGTCCAGAGGGCACAATGACGCGACCCCACCGGTAGCGGACAAACAGGGAGTGCCTCGTCCTGGCTGAGGACTGGCCGGCGCAGACTGAGAGAGCATGAGCACCCCTGCACCCGGAAAGCGAGAAGGAGAAGCACCGCGAAGACCACATGGGTGGCAAGTAGGAACGCTGGTTGCAGGGGGACCACCCTAATGAACCCATAGCGGGCTGGCCTGAGTGCAGGAGCCTGAACTGTGAAAAACCCGGACATAATCACCCCCCCAGAGCCCCTCACAGATCACAGAAGGAGGCCCAGGACTTAGCCACAGCGCGTGCAGTAACACATAATAGTAAACAACTCAGGACTGGGTCACCAAGCCCGGGCCCCGCACGCATTGGGGAAGAGCAGGGCGGACTGGGAGCAAGGCGCGGGCTGAGGTGGCAGAGAACACTGCCCACCACATTCCACAAGGAGCTACGCACCTTACGCCTGGCCGCTGGCGCCAAAGCTAAGACTCTGGGCAATAAGCCAAAAGGCAATCTCCCACAGGCCGTGGAGGGCTGAGGGAGCCACAAACGGTAGACGTGCACATCACAGCAAGGAGTGGCATTCAGCTAAGTCAACCTGAGGGACCCCCATACCTGAGGGGCAATGACACACAAACAGCGCGGAGCACTCCGAACCTGTGACACCGCCCGGAAATAGGCATATGAACTGCTGTGCTACGGGGAGCACACCGCAACCCAGACCCGGAGCAAAGACACCACTAATGGGGTGCTGGGCCATCACACGACAGCTCCGAAACCCCCAGAGGCTGCACCTGGCACAAGGAAACATCAGCCAGATGCAAGAACTGTGACCCTGAGAAGCACACGGCGGGGCTGATCTGCAGGGCCCCACCTGGGGGTGACAACATTATACAAAATACGCTGGGTCGACCCAAAACGTTGCACTGGTCAAACTGAGGGACCCGCAGCCTGTGGTGCAGCGGAGAACGCAGCAGAGCTCGAACCTGAGGCCGGGGGCTGCTAATACAACACCAGGGCACCAAATGATATTGCCACAACCTCGCTGGCCGTGTGCGACCTGAATAAATTTAACACTCAGGGCACAAACTGCGACAAGGAAATTCACCTGACGGAACTAATCTGAGGCCCCCCCTCACGGGAAACACGACAGCACACAAGCAACAAGGCGCGCGCCTGGAAGGAAAAGCTGGTACTCTTCACACAACCAACAACCGCCAAGGACATGCCCTCCACAAAGCACAAGAAGGACCCAACAATCATGGACTCCTTCAACATAATCAGACAGAAGGGGCAACCACAAACCGCCCCAGACACACAGGCCACGCATCCTGAAGAGGACACTGCCACCAAGGAAAACCAGGTGCTCGAAGCAATCGCAGCCCTACGAACTTTTATAGACACGAAGGTCAAATCGGATGTACAACTAATGAGACAAGACATGAGAAACCTCACAGAGAGAGTCACAACGGCCAAAATAGCCCTAAAGGAGACAGCAGAAACCGCTGGTGATCTGGGGAGGTGACTAACTGAACTAGAAAGGAAGAACGCGATGCTGGAAGCTCGAGCAGAGGATACGGAAGGGCGCGCCCGGTGCAACAACATACGCGTCCTAGGAGTCCCAGAGGGGATGGAAGGGTCCAACCCAACAGACTTTGTCGAGAACATGATACTGCAGGAGATCGGAGCTGGAGCTCTGACACAGGAATTCAAAGTGGAAAGCGCCCAAAGGTCCTTGTAAAAAAGGTCGCCTCCGGGCTCATATCCCCGCCCCATGATAGCAAAAATATTGAACTTTTGCGACAGAGTAACAATCCTGATATTCTCCAGAGATGGAGGCATGGTCCGCCGGGATAATGCCAACATACCCATATACCCAGACTACACCCCAGCGGTGCAGAGGGCCCGGAACTCCTTTGTACCGGTTAAACTGAAACTCAGGAAACTGAATCTCAAGTACATGTTGATGTACCCGCCCTGGCTCAAGGTCCGAAAGGGCGTGCTGTTTTCCTAGAAACGCCGGCTGTGGCCAACATGTGGCTGGGGCACAACGACTTGGACGATGACAAGGAGGCGGTCACATGAAGAGCGGCGGTCCTGGCTGGTGTGGGGGGGTGGGGCAGAATGTAGCTATGAAAGTCCCCAAGAGGGCAAGTAAGGAATTAAGAAGAGCACTACAGTGCCTCCGACAGGGCGAAAGAACACACATTACGAACCGTTCAGTGTCGGCAGGTTGCTGACACAGTACAGCCCGCACGCCTTTACCCTGGAGGGCTCGGCAGTTGCAGGGGCGCTTGAGCGCCACGGACGAAAGGTGGCTGCTGAGCGCAGTTACCTAATTCTGGTTTGGTTAAAAGTTTGTTTGGTTCTGGTTTGTTTTGGATTAGTAAACGGTCTGATTCCTACACAACATGAGGCATGCAATGTGAAGTGCAGGTGTGTTGAAGGATGCTACTGGAAGCGGGGGAGGGCTATCTGGAACAGTGGACTAGTACGACTGTTGGGTCGGGTCAGTGTTTAAAGGACCCTGAAGTCCGAGGGTGGACACACACACACTGGAATGGCCAATGACCTTAAAATCCTAACATGGAAAGTTCGGGGCCTAGGCACTTATATGCGCAGGAATAGAGTTAAGTACTTCCTCAACAGAAAAAGGGTGTCCATCGCACTGCTCCAGGAGACTCGCCTGACGGTGCAAACCATGGGGGTGGTGAGAGACCACTGGGACGGACAGTGTTACGGGGCTGCCTATTCCAAGTATGCCCGGGGGGTACTCATTTGGATCAGCCCAACGGTCCCATTCAAAGTACTGAGCTGGGAGGCAGACCCAGAGGGCCGATATCTGGTGGTGAGGGGTTGGATCGAGCAGGTAGAAGTTTGCATAATAAATTTGTATTTCCCTAATTATGGGATCCCGAAGCACCTGGACAGTTTCTGTATCTGGGGGGGCGACCTTAACTGTGTCAGGGACTGGGAACTGAACAGATCTAAACCGTCAGCAACCAGAAACGATGCAGCGACAGGTGCGTTAAACGCGCTGATAGAAGCCCTAGACCTGGCCGACGTGTGGGGGGAACTCCACCCAGCGGACAGAGGCTATTCGTACTTCTCCGCGCCGCACGCCATGCACACCAGAATCGACTACCTAGTTGTACCCAAACACTGCCAACCACAAATAGACTCGGCGCAATATTTGGGCAGATCAATCTCGGACCACTCCCCACTGTTGGCGACATGGAAAGTAAGGGGCCCTAGGCCACACCATACCACTATGGCGCATGTCATCAGACGCCCTGCAGACCAGGCTTTGCAGAAGGGCTACGGGACAAACTGGAGGAGTACATAGAGGTGAATGTGGGCAGCGCTGAACGATGGGGCACAGTATGGGAAGCAATGAAGGTAGTGGTGAGGGGGAAGGCCATCACGGGAGCAGGAGGTATAAGGAAAACATTAAAGACAGAGCTGGGAAACTGGAGGAGGAAATAAAGCATAAGGAAGCTAATCCACAGGGGACACGGGAAGAGGAGGGAGAATTGGCATTGATGCAAGGAAATTGCCAGGAGGCATGGGGCAGACTCTCCAAATTTGATTACACAGTAAAGACTGCTAAAGCACATGCTGAGGGAGATAGACCAAGCAGACTGCTATCATGGTTATGCAGAAGGGAACACGCACAACATCAGGTCACGGAAATTAAAGACAAAACAGGCACTCTACACAAAACACAACAAGAAATAAATTATACATTCCGGGACTTCTACTCCCGCCTATATAGCCACGACCACCAAGTAGCACAATCAGACATTTTGGACACACTGGAAGAAATAGGCCTGCCTAAAATCGAGGTGACACAACGAGAGGGCCTAGATGTGGAAATAATGGAGGAAGACATTGCAAAGGCAATAAGGTCCCTCGCCTCTAGCAAAACACCTGGTAATGACAGACTCCCCCCGGAGTTCTATAAAAACGTATGCGACTGTCATCACATCGGTATTACTTGAGGTCTACTGAGAAGCATTCACCAATGGGGAGCTACCAGGGTCCATGAGGGAAACGTTAATTGTCCCGATACCCAAGCCTGGGAAACCAACCGAAAATTGCGACTCCTACCGCCCACTGGTGATGTTAAACTACGACGTTAAAATCCTCACCACGATACTCGCTAAATGCCTAAATAGAACAATAGGAGGCCTAATACACAGCGATCAGACAGGTTTCATACCTGGGCGTAGTACCGCGTTAAATCTGCGCAGACTGCAACATATTCTGGCGCAGACTAAGGGATCCCAAAAGGAATACGCTATACTCTACCTAGACGCTATTAAAGCGTTTGACTCAATCTACTGGGAGTGGCTGCTAGCGGCACTGAAGGAGTTTGGATTCGGGGAGGTCTTCGTCCGCTGGGTCCGGATCCTATACACTAATCCCAAGGCCAGGGTAAAAACCGAGAGAGTGGTGTCTGCAATTTGGGATATGAAGAGGGGAACCAGACAGGGCTGCCCGCAACCCCAGTGCTGTACGTCCTGGGCCTTGAGCCAATAGCGATATACCTCAGGAAACAATACCTAGATGCTGGTATCTGGGTCAGAGGAGCGGGGCACCTACTGTCACTCTACGTGGACGATGTGCTATTATACGTGATGGACCCACATCTAAATGTCCCAGTTATCCTAAACATACTGGACAACTATGCCAAGGTGTCTGGAATCAGCTTCAGCAGATCTAAATCCTGCATATTTCCAATAGCCGGACTAAAAGGGAGGGATCCCAGCACATTACCAGCGGTTGGATTTAGATGGGAGACGGACTTGTTTAAATACCTGGAGGTCAACATTAAACATACGCCTGAACAAATACATGAACATAACACGGCTAAAGTGCTGCATGGTATGAAGATCTCCATTAAGTTTTGGTCCAAGCTACAGCTGTCCCTACTGGGAAGGGTGGCCATCACCAAGATGATCATCCTGCCGAGATTTCTATATGTCTTTAACAATTTGCACTACTACATTAAAGCCTCCTTTTTTCGTGTGCTGGAAAAACTGATCCGGGAGTTTCTGTGGGGTACTGCTCGCCACAGACTCTCACTAAAAATATTACACTTACCGTACGACCAGGGGGGCGTGAAACGACCAAATCTGGAAAAGTACTATCTAGCAGCCCAACTCAACCACGTGGTTAAATGGCTGGCGGACAAGTCCACCTCAGAAACTGGCCTGCTACAACAGCTGGTGGCACCCACCATGCTGAAAGAAATACTCTGGGTAATGCTAGGGGTGGCTGATCGCGCTCCAATGGTGGTAACACTAGGAAGGAAAATATGGAGGAGGACATGTGCTCTATTAAAACTCACGCACCCGTACTCCCTAGAAGTACCAATAGCTGCAGGCACATGCCAAGACAGAACAGACATGGTGGTGTTAAGAAGATGGGAGGGGAACGGCATATACACATGGGGGGGGGGCATGTATGATGATGGGGCCTTCAGGGAGTTCAGCTCCATACAGGAACGGGAAGGGGTCCCGAGCGGACAATTCCTCTGGTACCAATGGGTTCAAAAGGTGGCCAAGGATAGCTGGGTGGGCTGGCTGGAGGAACCGCAGGTGGAACCAATTCTCACTCTGATGTACAACCTCAGCGACGGCTGGCGCACAGTCTCAAGACTTTACAGCATGCTCATAGACACACCCAACCCCAAGAGCACAGCACTAAAAGAACAGTGGGAGGAAGACTTGGGCACAACATTAACGGAACAGGAATGGGAGAGGGTATTGTGTTACCTCAAAACAGTGTCACGGAACCACCGCTTCAAACTGATACAACTGAATGTGCTGTACCGCACCTACATGACACCACACAGGATAGCCACCTTCAACAAGAGTGCCAGCTCGCAATTCCCATTGTGTGGGAACGAGGGAGCTGACATGATACACATGTTCTGGGGCTGTGGGCGTGTGAGGGGTTTCTGGACACAGATAGAACAAGCTTGCAGAGCGGCAAGCGTAATCAGGTAAGAATGGTCACCGAAGGAGTGCCTGCTCGGATCCTACCCCAGGGTCAGCAAATATAAGCATGTGCTCAGATTTATGGACATCACATGCATCTTGGCCAAAAGAACCTTCGCCATGTCATGGAAGAGGGTTGGGAGCCACAATAACAAACCTGGTACAGGGAATTTGAGAGGTGGGCAGAAACTGAAACTAAGGTGTGGATGGAAGCGGTCAGCAGATCAGAACTGGATGGCAACGACAAATGGGTTGCATGGAAAGCACTGGCGTGTGACAGACCCCCCTGAACGAACCACATATCGTGAAACACACCTTCCCATGCCTGCCCGGCTGTCTTCTTGTGCCTAATGAACAATAGTTGATGGTGCCACCAGGTGAATGAGGGCAAGAACTGTACCCCGGCAGGCGGGACGCGCACCCGGGCTCACAATGCAACACACTAAGACATTTTGTAGGAAACCGTTTGTTTCTTTTGTTTGTTTGAAGGTTATTGTTAAAACTTGGCACAATCACATGATCTGAACGGAGTGTGATACACTGCAATGTACAACTGTCTTTAATGAAATGCCAATAAAAACATTTAAAAATAAATGGGATTGCAGACGGCCATCGCCAAAGAACACAGTATAATTCCCGCTTTAATACCTCTAACCCCTTCTCCAACTCTGCATTCTCCTTCCCCATTCCTGGATAGAACGGATATGTTTTTTTGTCAACTCAGTCCTAACAACCTACATGACAACACTGAAAAGCCATAAAATACAAAGTGCCATGTATATAGCTTTAGGGCTGGTACTGTGATGAAGAAGATAGCCGAGAGTCCAAGGATCACTTGTGAGAAGCAGAACCAGCAGTCTAGCCTCTTGATGCCAGTGATGGGTCCAATGTAGTACATCAATCCCACGTGGGTGTTTTAAAGAAGTTTAAGCTCAGACTCAAACCGAACCGCAGGAGAGACGCAAGAGGGAGAGAGCCGTCCCCGATGAGGAATAGCGGGAGCCGTGCATGGAAGCAGCTGACCCAAGCCGTAGGACCCCGTGAAGCGCGGAAGAGTCAGAACGCACAGATGAAGGAAGGCTTCAGTCTGCAGAACCGCTGCAGACCTCGCTGGATGCCCGAATGCAATTGAGGCCTCCAGAAGAGGTACAGCTGCCTGGGAAACACTGGTACCGCCGAGAAGGAAAGAAACAGGTACACAGGTTGCCCGGGAGCTGTGAGAGGTCTGGGGGAGCAACCGAGTGAGCTCAGGAACTGAAAAGACAGGGTCTGGGACCCTGAAGCAAATAAGAGACAGTACTTGGCAGGAGAGTGAAGCAAGCAGATACAATGCAACGGTACAAGTCTGGGACCCGCACCCAAAAGAGAGGGCTTTGAACCCCAAAGCAAATAAGAGACAATAGTATACTTGGCAGGAGAGTGAGCCAAGTGGACACAACACAACGGTACGAGTCTTGCACCGCAACCAAGAGTAAGAGGCTCTGGAACCCTGATGAAAGAGAGGGTCTGGGACCCTGAAGAAAACAAGAGAGAGTTGTATACTTGCCCGGATAGTAACCAAGCAGATACAATGCAGAGGTGCGAGTCTGGGACCCACACCCATATGATAAACCAAAGTTGAAAGCTAAGAGGGTATTGGGTCCCTGTGAGAGAAAAGAGAGAGACAGTCCATGAGAACCCAGTGGCTTGGCAGGAGAAAGAACCATGCCACTTTTGCGAGTCTGGGACTTGCAGCCATATGACAGTTCCAGACCTCTCAGAATTCCAGTCTTAGCCGTAAGAATATATTCTTTATGAGAAAGCCAAAGGGGATCCTCCTCCCACAGATTAAACGTTGTCTTGCATTCTTCAAATGTAAGAGGGCCACTGTTGGAAAAACGAGGGCACAGTGGGAATGGTTCCTGCATGTCCCATGCTGCTAAGTATCCCTCGTAAAATGTTTGTGTTGCCTCTTATTGGTGAAGGGGACCACATTTCGGAGGAATCTCTATCAGCTTAAGTCTTTTGTCCCATAAAGGTATTTATATATTTATAACATTTCTGGAACACCTAAACCGAGCGGCAACAGTATTGGAAGGGAGGTGATTGCATATAAAGGAACAGAGTGTCATTAATCTTATTTATTGAAGAGCCATGTTTTGACCAGTTTTTTTAGGTAGATTAGAAGGATTCATCTCTGATGTATGCAAGAAGAGAGTTCCAAAGTGAAGGGGTGGTAACAGCAAAGCTTACTCCTCCCACTCTAGCCTTTTTGAAACACAGAATGGCAAGAGAGCTACTTTTGGCTGAGCGGAGAGCACACAAGTGGTGTTTCTGAGAGATGCTGTTGGTTAGGTACTCAGGGGAGAGCTTGTGAATGTAACAATGAGTCAGTGTCATGAACGCCATTATAGGTAGCCAGTGTGCTTCAGGCCTGATGCCAGAGATGTGGTCGGACCGGCGCAATCCCAAGGCCGCACAAAGAGCTTTGTTTTGGAGGAGTTGCAGCTTGGATAGGTTGGCTTACGAGGGGCCCATGAGGAGAACATTGCAATAGTCAAGCGTACTGATATTAATCGCTCTAGCAAGCGTAAGGCAGTTGGAAGGAGACAGGAATTGCCTACTCAGGGAGATTAGTTTTGCAGTGTAAGGTGTTGAGGATGCAAGGACATTGATGTGCTTAGTCATGTTCAGTTCAGCATCCAAATAAACTCCCAGGGGTTTGACTTGTCTGAAGACAGGGATGGAAGTGTCATCAATGGAGAAAGAGGAGTAAGCAGGACCCAGCTTGCGGAGGGGAAAAGGGTAATCCGCAATCAGTAGTTCGGTTTTATCATCATTTAAGCACAGATTGTGGGTGGCCATCTAGTTTTGGATGAGGGAGTAGATTTTGTTGATGATGATTGTGTCTTCAGCGTGGATACCAGTGATGGGAATGAGGATCTGAGTATCATCAGCAAAGTTAGTGTATTTGATATCAAGAAAATCAAGGATGTCCTAAAGAGACTTAGCATAAGTGTTGTAAAGGGTGGGAGACAAACAGGAGCCTTGAGGAACGCCCAGAGGTGCTGGGATGGGGTCAGCTGCAGAATTCAAAATGCAGCTTCTTGAAGTGTGATCCCCCAGAAAGGATTTGACCCAGGCAATAGCCTCTGACGAGAAGAGGAAGTGAGAGCCGAGGCACTGACAAAGCATGTCATGGTCAACCAATTCAAAGGCAGCAGAAAGGTCAAGGAGGAGAATGATAGCCAGGTTACCTGAGTCCAAGATGCTGTCTTGCTGCATTTGTAGGCCCAGAAGAGCTGTTTCAGTTCTGTACTTTGGTCTGAACCCCGATTGTCTCGCACCTATGGGTTGCTGGAATTCTAGGAAGTGGTGGACTTGAGAGTAGGCAATCTGGTCAAGAATCTTAAGTAGGAAGGGGACAGTGGTGATGGGCCGGTAGTTGGTGGGTAATGTAGGATCGAGAGATGGTTTTTTGAGGAGTGGAGTGACGCAGGAAGATTTGATGCTGTTGAGAACAGTGCAGGTGTCGAAGGAGGCCTTCACACAGCCAGTGATGATTGGAGTTAACGTTGACAATGTGTGGTAGACATGAATCACCCTCGCAGTTTAAGGGTTTGAGTGCAAGGATGGTCTCCATTCTCTCCAGAGACTGGAGAGAATGAGAAGAGGGTTTTCCCTGTATCGATAGTGTGAGAGGCAGGAGGACAGGAGGTAAAGGAGGATGCTTTGGCGGCTAGTTGTTTTTTTTGATAGAGAATTTGTTTTGTAGTAAGTTGATTTTGTTGGCAAGGGCATCCTGAATAATGGTGCACCATTCTTTGTTGACCCTGGCGTGAGTGTTGGGGCTGACAGGGTTTTTACAGCTCGCTCAGGATGGAAAACAGTTCCTTGAAATTAGAGCTGACGTTGGAAATTCTGGTGTTGTATGAATTTGCCTTGTGGGTGAAAACAGCTTAGCCTTTAGCGGCTATTGCGATGTTAGAATGGTTCGCATGGGAGGGATTTTTTATGGTAAAGGTGGTTGAGGGCTCTTTTGTTTCTACAGAGCGAGATGAGTTCATCAGAGAACTAGGGGTTGGTGGGTTTGTGTGGTTTAGGAATTTTGGATTTGCAGCAGCATGTTGGTCCATCATGAGTAGAGGCTCTGGTGATTGTGGTTGGCGATAGCCTCAGGGCAGTTGTTATCAGGAGGTGCAGACAAGAGAAGGGAAGAGAGGAGAGGGTGGGCATAGGCAGTTCATACGTTAGTTTACGTGTGTTGTGGACCAGGATCGGAGTGGGTGTGGGAGTGGTGGTAGATGGAGGGATGGAGTGCATCATGACAAATTCAATAAGGAAATTGTCCTCTGGGGAGATGGTGGAGATTTCAAGGGTGATGTTGTTGGTGAGGTTCCAGTCTAGTGTGTGTCCATTATAGGGAGTGGGTAAGTTGATCAGTTGAGTGAAGTTAATTTCTTGTAGGGCTTGGATGAGCAGGGAAGCTTTATTGTCACTTGTGTAATTGTAACCCTAGTTGAGGTCACAGAGGATGATGAATTTGGTGGAGGGTTTGACTAGAGGTGTAATCATAAGGGGGATTAGCAGCTTCTGGTTGAGTTGTTGAGTTTGGTTGTCGTTACAGGAGGAGGAATTTTCAGGTCGTCTGTGGATTAATGGATAGTTCCGGGAGGAGTGATTTGTATATCTAGGTACTTGGGGGAGTCAATTCTCCTGAAGAGGAGGGAAGATTTGGCGATGAGCACCACACCCTCTAAACTTAGAGAGTGTCCCATAGTCGCTACTAGAGGCTATAGTCGTACACCTTTAGTGAGAAAAGGTAGTCTGGAGGGCAGCAATTTTGTAGAACCTTGTCCAATATCCCACTACCTTTTCTGCCCCGTGTCTAGATACCCCTTCTAGGATCAGGCCAAATTGCAAACTTATTAAATACCTTTTAATACTGGGTACTCCTAGAACAACTTGAAGGATGGTTGTCATAATAACTCAATTTGTCATAATAACCCAATGTAGGACTCAAGTAAGGAGTTCACCACAAATGAACATGAATTCAAAGAACATAAAAGGTGGTGTTTTAATCATGAAGGCTTGAAACCCATAAATCAATCTAGGAAGCAGAGTCATCTTCACTGCTGAGACCCCTTTTCCGCCACAGAATTTGCTGTGAGTCCCAGCATTCCAGGTCATCTTCAATCACTTTCCATAAATCTGGGATGTTGGCCTTGTACAAGATTCATATGCAGCAGTGAGCCTGATTTCCAAGAATTCCAAGGAGTCCTTTTGAGGACTTAAATCGGAAGATTCCCTGAAGTCTAATACCCTTTAACCAATTGCGAGACTCAACCTGATGCCAAGATAGTATCGAACAGTTTAGTCAGTGGGGGGATGAAGATTCCCTTACACCTTATAGTGAGGTTTGAGAACCCACCAGGGCCTGGTGCCTTATTGTCAGGAAGAGATTTTAATGCTTGCTCTGCTTCCTCTGGGGAGCTTTCACGTTTGAGAACTTCTCTATTGTCCTGGGAAAGGCAGGTAAGGATAACTGAAGTCAAGTAGTTCTGTTGTGTGATTCAGGGATTCTTCTCCCATTAGTTTCCTATGAAATTCCATTGTGCCAGCTTTCATATTCCCCCCTAAGAAACTGCCCCCATCCGAGTCTACAAAGTTTGGCATATGGTTAAGCAATCTCTGTTTCTGCAATTTAGTTGCCAAGATGCTGTTCGCCTTATCCCCCCTTGAGTAGTAACTAAGCTGAACGATAAGCAAAGTGACGCTCTAATGGGTTACTGGCTATGCCCAATGCAAGCAGTGGCCAATGGGAGCCACAGAGTTCATGATATGCCTCAGTTAGCTTGAATGGGCTCTCCAGATACTTACGCAATTCTTCCCTAGATTTCAGAATTATTGATATTTTTCCAGTTATTTTCCCCCTCAGAACAGCCTTCCCAACTTCCTATGTTATCCGCCGGTACATATTGCCCGTATCATTCTCCTGGACCAACCATGTTATGATATCTGTGAAATTAGATTTTATGGCTAGGCCTCTCAGGATCATGTCGTTCAACATCCGGTGCCAACTGTGTGTGGAGGACAGGGAAAGGGCATGTAGGCAAAGAGATACGGTGCATGGTTGGACAGATATCAATGGCTGATACTCTTGGGATCAGTGTTGAGGACACCAACAGCATGTCGATCCAGAAAGACCTTTGTGAAGAAATGAATACAGGGTATAAACCGTTCCATCATGATGGAAGATCCTCCAAGCTTCAATCAGGGAGAGATCCCTGAGAATCCTAGCCAAGCCATGTCGATTCCATAGATTGGATTGAGAAGAGCAAAGTGTTTTGTCTGCCTTAGGATCTAGGACACTATTGAAATCAACTCCACTGAGTATTTCTCCATCACCAAAGGAGCACACAATAGGCCAGAGTTTCTTGAAAACTAGCCTTGCTGTTCTCTTGGGATATTAATCACAATCAGTGTTCAGAACTGCCCATTCATTGATTTCTTAAGCCTCAGGTTCGTGCCCATCAGGTCTCCAATTACAGCTTTTTTGAATAACTGCGTCCCTTTTCTTTTTACGCTAACCCCTTCCTTTTTGCACCACTCAAAGCTAAACGTGGTCTTGCGTATGATCACTGCAATAGGTTCTTCTCTCCGGGGAACCCTACAGATGCACCATCTCACTCATCCACACATCAACCATCTATGCTTGGCTTGGGAAGTTTAGACCCAGAATATGGACATCAGCCGGCTTGCGGACATCCCTCTGAAAGCCCTTAGTAACATGTGCCTGACACCTGTCAGTGATCCAACAGAGCCCTAGCCCACAGGATCCCCACTATCATGTTACCCAGCCCGCCCAGCTCCCTGTTAATTTCCCATTAACAACATGACCACATGATTGGCCGACAAACTGTTGCATGTACTCCCATAAACCCTGAACTTGAACTGTAACCTATCATTCTGCTCCTACTTATGAAACAAAGTACAACAAATCATTGAGACCATTAAGACCCCTTCTACATAGAGATATATAAGATCAACAGAATATGAACACCTGTAACAAATAGTGTCTGCCCCTTTGATCCACTTCTCCTGCGTTCCTGCGCCTGACATCCCCTCCCGAGCTCCTCCCCGACCCAGATTGTCCCTTCGCTTCTACTGACCTCTCTCCAACTGTGCGTCAGGGCGTTTACAACTCATCACTGCCTCCTTCGGATGCAAGTGCTTGGCTTCTTCCTCTCTGTAGATGGAATGGAGATGGCTATTGAAAGAAAACAAACTTTGGCACAGACTTCTTTGTCTGCATTTGATATTGCTACTCAGTTGCCCGCTTGTGACCAGCTTTAGACTATTACTCTTGGCTAGAGTGGCCTGGGCCATATTTTGGTGTACAGCAAGTTTATTGTCGCTGAACAAAATGTCCCTAGGATGTCTAGATGCAGACGCTACCTTCAGCTGAAAGAAGTGCAAGCGAGACAGGCATATGATGTCACTTTCTTTTATATTAGCTGGCTAGGTCATGTTATATTAAGTTGAGGTAATGCTTTGCTTTAAATGTCTAATTTTCCAAGTACTTTTGAAGCAGCCATAAGACACCAGGTAGCAGCTCCCTGAACACGCAAAAACAAGAAATGGAAGGTAGACCTGGAAATCTAATCTGTTAACTAGACCATACACCCTGTTTTGACCTAAAATGTGCATGATGCCCGCCATTAGCAGTACATAGTAACTGTAGCCCAGGGTGAGAAGGCTGGATTATGTAAATTAACTCCCATAGGCTCCCAAACTCAGCCTAGAAGGATTCCTGCCTCATGCACTAATAGAACCATTACCTTAAAGGCCATAGCAGGACTCAGGAACCTCCAGGAAGGCTGGACTGGGCTTCTGCTCCCAAGGAAACTGTGGTTGGAATCCCACCATCAGTTAGATGTGCCCATATTTCCTTTCAACTTTCCCATATATCGAACCTGTCCATTTGTGGCTGTTCAGGGTTCAGGAGAGTAAGAAGGGGCTTTACACGCAGTGTTTTCTACATGCCTTGGCGCCCCATGGCTCTGTGGAAGGCTCACCTTCTGGCCATAAGCACTTTGCACACAGGCCTAGGGTTTTGGCAACCATGACATAAATAAGGAAACCAAAAAAGTTTGGCTTGCTTTTCAGGGAGCTTTTGGAAATTTGTCAAATTCGGATTTCTGGCGTACAACCCCTCCCAAATGTTGTTGGGGGTGTAGGGAACTAAGCGCAATGGTTTTGCTGCATGCGTTATTTTGCAGCCCCATATAGTACAGTAGAGTCCCACGATAAATGTGGTCCAATTGTACACACTGATCCTTTTCCTTCTCATGCCTTCCTGAGCATTTTATCTATCCCTTGCCCTCATACCAACTATCTACCTGACTTTGCTTCTTTCTGCCACTACTACATGTTCTATCATACTCCTCCTTTGCCTCTCTGACAGACAAAGTGCTTCGAAGACATAAACTAGGGCAGGAGGCACTATAAAAATGCGTGATAACACAACATATATGGATAAAACACTATGGGCCTCATCACGAGTTGAGCTCAGAGCTGGGGGTAAACACGCCAGAAAAAAAGCTAATTTTCGGCGCAATTATCGCCTGGGGTTTTATTGCAGCACAGTAATTTCACCGAATATTTCCCAAATGGACCCAGTGGGGAATAGGGAGTAACGGTTAGTGCCCAACCTGTGATCCGGCAATAATACCGCTGGACGGGTGGGCGCTAACGCAAATAAAGTTGGGCGGTATCCTAGCTGGGATACCGCCCAGCTCGTGATGAGGCCCAATGTGTGCTGTTCTGGATAATTTCAGCCTCGGCGGGTATTTGCAGGATGCTCTTGAATAGCCCCGGGATGAGTTTTTCCAGATTGTGGTCATGGTCATGGTTTGGGATACCCCTCACCCTGATGTTTTTTTTCAGCGAAATATATTTACCTACTTCATGACAATGGATTTGATGCGCTATTACAGTGCTTCCATTATCCCAGCCTGTTCTGCCTGTTCATGTGCATGTTCATGTGCATGTTCATACACAACACGGTATCCTCAACCTTGTCCAAACTCATATGTGCCTCCAATTATTATTATGGGGTTTATTGTGTGCGGACCTAGCTTTGAGAAGCAACTGAGCGCTTTACAGAGGTATACAACAGTATGATATACCGCGGGAGTAGGATACAGAGGGGCACAGAGGAGGGGTACAGCTGTACAGGGTGGCGGGGAAGAGAGAGGGGGACTGCGTCTAGTGGGTCAGGTGACGGGGGGGCGACATGATGGCCAATTTGTGCTATCTACACCCCAGATAGCTTTGGAGATTTGTGCTGCACTGCCCCTTACCTTATTTGCCGTCTCCAGAAGCATTTGTTGTGTGCTGCTATTGGTAGCCGGAGCATCAGGTATGTTGCGGTTCTCTGGAGCTGAATGAACGTGGGCCGTGATCTGCTCGTACTGCTTCTCTGTTTTCGCCTGAATTGACATGAGGAACTTTATGTCAGCGGGCGCGGGGACCTTTTGTTTGGTGGCAGCCATTGCAATGGGCTATGACAGGGACATGACAGCTTGAAGGAACGAGGCAGCTCAACCACTGCGCGCAGGCAATGCACTGCTAATGGGGGCAGACAAGGTATTTCCTGCAGATGACTGGTTTTATGGTGGCATTGGGGTGTATGGCCACAACGAGAGATAAAGCTCCAAGCCATCTTCCTGTTCAATCCTGCCAGGCACTGGAGACTGTTGAGGTCACTTGACAGCCTGGACTATCAGAAGGACTTGGAAGTTTTTCGGATTCAAGGTGTGCCCTCAAGGTGGTGGAAATCTGTTGCCACTGCAGCAGAGTCTCTTGCGTGTGCGCCGCGGTGCTAGAAAATCCTACACTTGAGTTGCTTGTTAGAAAGAGGATTGCCTCAGGGAGGGACCCATATATATTAAACGTAAAGGTCACCTGCGCGGCTTCTGCTCCTGCACCTTGCTCCCTATGCCTGAAATCACCAAGGACTCTGTCAGGAACCACCCACCTTCCCAGGATCTGGTGTGGCTGGAAGTTTCGCAGGATCCTCCGGAGGTGTATGTATGACCCCAACTGAGGGGGTGACTGAGTACTAAAGTGTTATGATTTGTGTTTTTGGCACCACGCGAAGGGTATTTTGCAGTATACATGGTGAAGCTCACAACAACCTCTCCAAATCTTCTCACCTCTGCTGGCCATCTGCTCACCCATGCTGGCCATCTGCTCACCCCTGCTGGCCATCTGCGCACCTCTGCTGGCCATCTGCGCACCTCTGCTGGCCATCAGCGCACCTCAGCTGGCCATCTGCTCACCTCAGCTGGCCATCTGCTCACCTCAGCTGGCCATCTGCTCACCTCTGCTGGCCATCTGCTCACGTATGCTGGCCATCTGCTCACGTATGCTGGCCATCTGCTCACGTATGCTGGCCATCTGCTCACGTCTGCTGGCCATCTGCTCACATCTGCTGGCCATCTACTCACCTCTGCTGGCCATCTGCTCCCCTCTTCTGGTCATCTGCTCACCCTTGCTGGCCATCTGCTCAACTCTGCTGGCCATCTGCTCACCTCTGCTGGCCATCTGCTCACCTATGCTGGCCATACGCTCACCGATGCTGGTCATCTGCTCACCTCTGCTGGCCATCTGCACACCTCTGCTGGCCATAGGCTCACCTCTGCTGGCCATCAGCTCACCTCTGCTGGCCATCTGCTTACCTCTGCTGGCCATCTGCTCACCTATGCTGGCCATATGCTCACCGATGCTGGTCATCTGCTCACCTCTTCTGGCCATCTGCTCACCCCTGCTGGCCATCTGCTCACCCCTGCTGGCCATCTGCTCACCCCTGCTGGCCATCTGCGCACCTCTGCTGGCCATCTGCGCACCTCTGCTGGCCATCTGCGCACCTCAGCTGGCCATCTGCTCACGTCTGCTGGCCATCTGCTCAGGTCTGCTGGCCATCTGCTCACCCGTGCTGGCCATCTGCTCACCCGTGCTGGCCATCTGCTCACCCCTGCTGGCCATCTGCTCACCCCTGCTGGCCATCTGCTCACCCGTGCTGGCCATCTGCTCACCCGTGCTGGTCATCTGCTCACCTCTGCTGGCCATCTGCTCACCCGTGCTGGCCATCTGCTCACCCGTGCTGGCCATCTGCTCACCCGTGCTGGCCATCTGCTCACCCCTGCTGGCCATCTGCTCACCTCTGCTGGACATCTGCTCACCTCTGCTGGCCATCTGCTCACCTCTGCTGGCCATCTGCTCACCCCTGCTGGCCATCCGTTCACCTCTGCTGGCCATATGCTCACCTCTGCTGGCCATATGCTCAACTCTGCTGGCCATATGCTCAAACGCTCACCTCTGCTGGCCATACACTCACCTCTGCTGCCCATCTGCTCACCCGTGCTGGCCATCTGCTCACCCGTGCTGACCATCTGCTCACCTCTACTGGCCATCTGCTCACCTCTGCTGGCCATCTGCTCACCTCTTCTGGTCATCTGCTCACCTCAGCTGGCCATCTGCTCACCTCTGCTGGCCATCTGCTCACGTATGCTGGCCATCTGCTCACGTCTGCTGGCCATCTGCTCACGTCTGCTGGCCATCTGCTCACCCGTGCTGGCCATCTGCTCACCCGTGCTGGCCATCTGCTCACCCCTGCTGGCCATCTGCTCACCCCTGCTGGCCATCTGCTCACCCGTGCTGGCCATCTGCTCACCTGTGCTGGTCATCTGCTCACCTCTGCTGGCCATCTGCTCACCCATGCTGGCCATCTGCTCACCTCTGCTGGCCATCTGCTCACCCATGCTGGCCATCTGCTCACCCGTGCTGGCCATCTGCTCACCCCTGCTGGCCATCTGCTCACCCCTGCTGGCCATCTGCTCACCTCTGCTGGCCATCTGCTCACCCCTGCTGGCCATCTGCTCACCTCTGCTGGCCATCTGCTCACCCCTGCTGGCCATCCGTTCACCTCTGCTGGCCATATGCTCACCTCTGCTGGCCATATGCTCAACTCTGCTGGCCATATGCTCAAACGCTCACCTCTGCTGGCCATACACTCACCTCTGCTGCCCATCTGCTCACCCGTGCTGGCCATCTGCTCACCCGTGCTGGCCATCTGCTCACCTCTACTGGCCATCTGCTCACCTCTGCTGGCCATCTGCTCACCTCTTCTGGTCATCTGCTCACCCCTGCTGGCCATCTGCTCACCCCTGCTGGCCATCTGCTCACCCCTGCTGGCCATGTGCTCACCCCTGCTGGCCATCTGCTCATCTGCTCAGCCGTGCTGGCCGTCTGCTCACCTCTGCTGGCCATCTGCTCACCTCTGCTGGCCATCTGCTGGTCATCTGCTCACGTATGCTGGCCATCTGCTCACGTCTGCTGGCCATCTGCTCACCCGTGCTGGCCATCTGCTCACCCCTGCTGGCCATCTGCTCACCCCTGCTGGCCGTCTGCTCACCCCTGCTGGCCGTCTGCTCACCTCTGCTGGCCATCTGCTCACCCCTGCTAGCCATCCGCTCACCTCTGCTCACTCCTGCTGGCCATCCGCTCACATCCGCTCACCTCTGCTCACTCCTGCTGGCCATCCGCTCACATCCGCTCACCTCTGCTCACCCCTGCTAGCCATCTGCTCACCCCTGCTGGCCATCTGCTCACATCCGCTCACCTCTGCTCACCTCTGCTCACCTATGCTGGCCAATACCCTCTGAACCTGCGGACTAGATATGAGTGGAAGTTGGATATCCAGGGGAAGGCATTGGTTGCATTACAGACTGATATACATTGCAGACTGGTAGACATTTAATGTTTATAGACACTTAGCCCTCCACTGATTTACTTTCTGCTCTGCTACAACTGCCTTTTATCCACAATGTGTCTTATTGACAAATTATACTAATATCTTCTATTCTTGTATGTGGATATATATATACTTTGAACTTCTTGAAAGAGCCATATGTTATTTTTTTAACTTTTTTCTGTTGATTACCGTTTGTTACTTCATAGTCCATGTTTGCGGTATTTCTCGTGTGACTATAGAACTTTTAATGTAACTTTTTTATAATGTAAAATTGAAGGTCACTTTGTCGACCAATTCCAAATGATGACCACTAGGGGGCAATCGCCAATCACATTTTCACCGTTTCTGATGTTACGCTGAAACGCCGACTTTTATTTGGGGATCAATAGACATACAAGCCAAGGGAGCCCTGTTCTGCAACTGCGATTTCTGACAATGGGCCTCATCACGAGTTTGGCTGTAACCCTTAAATACGCTATTACCGCCGCATTTAAGGGTCCGCCAAATCACAGCTTCGGCTGATTTCCCACCAGCTCTTAGCTGGGGGGAAATCTGCCGAAATGTCACGCTCTTACTGCCGGCGGGAAATCCGCCGGCGGTAAGAGCGTGAAATTTCCCCATTGAGCCCAATGGGGAATGGGGCATTCCCTAATGGGCTCAATGGGCAATGGGGATTTCCTGTTCCGCCAAACCTGTGATCCGGCGCTAATAGCGCCAGTGGGTTTGGCGGTAAGGCAGATAACGCCAGCGCTATTAGCGCCGGCATTACCGCCCAGCTCGAGGAGGTGCGGTATAAAGACCCTTTCGCCCACCTACCAGATTGGGGGGTATGGATTTATGAAGACACCCATGCCACCACGACTGTCATGCTTGAATGTTTTATTGGGGTCACAAGGTACAAATCAATTTTAACCCTCTGCAACACTTCTTGCAAAGGATGTACAACGCTCAGGACTTTACTGGGCACTTCCGGAGGCACTACACACTCACTATCAATGGCCTTCTGTAGATTTCTAGCACTGGATAAGGAAGGCCACTTTGAAATTTCATTTAGACAACTATCAACAAAGGGAGGGAATTCTTTGAATATCCTCACAGCATCATGGCGATGAACCCGTAAAGCTTTTAGTCTGCTGTTTTATTTTCCAAGACCATCGGAAAAACATTTTTCAGCACATAAGCCGTAGTAACCCCGACTCGCTGCAGAAGCAGGAAGAATCCAGCGGTGGTGTGGCATCTCCAAAGTGGACTGGGTAGTCCACAAAACACGCTGAAACCGCCGTAGCAACACCTCCATGGAGCCGCACCAACCAAAGAGCAGGAAAGCAGGAATACACACAGGTATTCGTCAGGAGTGATCTACCTCATCACAGTAGTGATATCTAGAGTACCAAGAGTGAAGTATTCCTCGGGAGAGAGCTCCCTCGTCACAGAAGTGATACTCAGAGAACCAAGAGTCAAGTATTCCCCAGGAGTGATCTCCTTCATCACAGTAGTGATACCCAGCGAACCAAGATTCAAGTATTCTTCGGGAGTGATCACCCTAGTCACAGTAGTGATTCCCAGAGACCCAAGATTCAAGTATTCCTCGGGAGGGATCACCCTCATCACAGTGGGAAATCCAACACATGTGAAAGATACCAAAAGTACCAAGAACGGTCAGGGAGTAATCTCCCCAATAGTCAAGATATAAAAAGTCCTGACAAAGTGCCAGCCAGAGGCGTTGAAAGGGGGGCGGCTGAGGGGGCTATAGCCCCAGGTCTTTTGGTTGTAGCCCCGGATGGAAGATCAGGTGCTACAACCAAAAGGCTAGCTAGCCCCCAGCCCCAACAGTTCCGACATCAGCGTAGCCCCGGGTCTTTTCCAGACCTAGCAACACCCCTGGTGCCAGCAATAAGAAGAGTGGATAAAGCCTTAACACTGTTGTTTGCAAATCCTTGGGAGGAAGTAAAGAGACCTGTAAAGACTTGTGCAAAGAACTATTAAGGAACAGTCTCCAAAGATCTTCCAGATAGACCAGGAGAAAGGAGTAATTCCCCAGGTCTAAGTGTATTTGGTAAATCAGTCCCTGTTGCAGGAGACTATTGTTAAGTCAACTTAAGACTGGACCGAAAAATTCATTGAATCCTTTTTGGTTCATTTCATAATGGTAGGAATAGAGTAGTTGGTTTTGACAGAGGACAGTATATTGGTCTTTGCTTTACATCCTGATGAGCACCTGAGTTATTCTGTATTGAGGTAGGGAAAACCCCTCAAGAAATAGGGATAGGCAGGTTCTTTTCTTTATTTTGAATAGAAGACTATAGCCAAAGTGACACCACTTAATCAGTCTCCTTACTCCATCACACCGCAGTAGATATTGTGAGGATTCGCCAGGTATCATCACTTATCCCCAAGGAGGAGCCCTTTAACATGAGGCTAGGGAGGTGCAGACACTGTCCAATAGTCCGTCTAGGGGCGGTTTAATGCGGGAGGACCTCACGGGGAGGGACTCCCCCTCTGGGGATAAGGATGACCACCTTGGGCACAACCCATTGTACAACATCACACTGCCACATGCCATAGCCCCCCTCCATCTCAAACTAGTATATTGAGAGTAAACCAATGTATTTCTGTAGTGTCTAGGATACAGCCAAGACAGAAAATACTAGATCAAAGGAAAAGCACAGAAAACATGACGAATACTGACTGTGCTAGTACTGAGACCAGGTGGTTCACGTGAGGAATAACAAGGAGCCATTGACAACTGGTGTTGACGTTACACTGGGGTGGAGTAAGCCCTATAAACTGGAAAGAGGAGACGGACTCAAAGTCTTCCCTCCTCGTTGGAAAACCTGGGAGTTTCTAAGTCTGCACTCTACCTGAAGAGAGGGCTCTGCAGAGGATGCCGGCAAGTGGCTGAGGGAGTCCATGGCGGGTCTTGCGTCGACAGGACTAAGCCAAGTGGGAAACAGGTAAGTCAGTGGCACGACTTCCAGTAGGAGGTGAACCGTAGAGTCCCCTAACAATGCAGAGACTGCAAGGAGCCACAACATGCAGAGCCCCCGCAGAAGCAGTAGCAAAGCAGACGGCTGCAGGAAGCGGCAATGAGACTGAACCCAGTCCCTGGATAGACCGGCACTATGCAAGCAAGTCCCAGAAGAAAACGGGAAGCACGGGCAGAGATGTAGGGATGTGGGGGGGAGGAGGAAGGTCTCTGCTTCATGCCGGGCAGGTGTAAGCCTATCAGAGGGCCATCAAGAGTCTGAGACCCCATCAGAAGAGGTGAGTGCATCCCAGGAAATCTTCCTCGTACCAGTGGCAGGGATAAGTCCACTAACCACCAGAGAAGGGTCTGGGACCCCAACAAAAGAGAAGAGTGCATCAGAGGAAATATTCCTCGTACCAGTGGCAGGGATAAGTCCATTAACCACAAGAGAAAGGTCTGAAATCTCAACAAAAGAGAACAGTGCATCCAAGGAAATCTTCCTTGTACCAGTGCCATAGATAAGCCCACTACCACCAGAGTCTGGGACCCAGATATAAGTTTGCAGGGAAAGTGAAAGAGTGTCAAGATAAAACCCAAGTTGAAAAAGAACTCTCAAACAAGGAAACAGAATCCTTTCAAGTACGCGGCAAATGGTGGGGGCGTGCTTGGGGAGAGGTGGAGGTGTCATTTGTGGCCGCAGCCACCAGACTGCAGGCAGCAAACTGTGGAGTTGCAGCAGTCTGTGGCTATGGACCACATTTCGCAGGAGGCTTGGGGAAAACGGGAATGCGTGCGCAGCCTTGCGGCGGCACACTTAAGGCCATCGTCAGCCCATGCCCGGTGTGGATTATTGATGATCATGGCAGGGCGGACGTGGTGGCTGGAGGACAATTGCAGTTCTTTCTTGGAGGCATGGCAGACCGCGAGCCATGCAGTGGTGACTAGCGCTTCCTTTCAACGCAGTACCAGTTTCTTTGAGGGTGCCTCACGGGGACCCGGACTTCAGATAAGTGCTTACGAAAAATTCTGCATTTCTCAGTCATGTTTGGGGAACTCAAAATTGCATTTTTTTTTAATTTAAATTTTATTGATTTTTAAACATTAGGATTGAACGTACAGGTAGATATGTGTTATGGTCGTATGGTTACATCAGGATACTATATTGTTGTACCCGAAAAACATTTTAATAACAAATTCGAGTCCTGCCCTAATGGAAGGATGTTTTAAATCCCCACCCCCATCCCTCCCACCCCACAACAGTGCTCTTAGTTCTTCCAGTCCATTGGTGTTTGCTGTGGTTATTTGTAGCAGGCGACATGACGTTCATCACTGACGGTCCTTTGGGTTAAGAGTTAATGATTAAGTTTGTGACAGGCATGTTTGGCTGGTGGCATGTCGTGTGGTGCTCAGTTCATGCTTGGACGGGATGTTTTCTATGTTCCTTGATGCGTCGGGTCGATTGCCACTGTGCCTGTGATGTAGTGGTTGGCCAAGTCGCACCAGGCTTCCTCGTGTCATGCAGCCTTGTCGTGGAGGGCTGCCGTAATTATTTCCATTGTGTAGATGTTTGTTGCGATTTGTTGCCAATCCTTTTTGTCTGGAAGGCGTGGGGATTTCCATTTGATGACCAGTCCTGCTCTCACGGCCAATAGCAGAGGGGATACTAGTCCTTTTACCCTGATCAGTTCATCGTCCTCTTCTTCAAGACGAAAGAGAATCAGGAGAGGGGATGGTTCCCTTTCTATGCTGTCTAACTGTTTAATCCATCCTAGGACTTCCTGCCAGTAAATGCATACTTTGGGGCAGTCTCACCACATGTGCCAGTAGTCAGCATCCATGCCACATTGTCGCCAGCATCTCGGGCTGGAGGTCTGGAACATTTTGGAAAGCCTGTGTGGGTCGTACTGCCATCTATGGAGTAGCTTTATTGCATGTAGTTTGTACTGGTCTGCAATTGATATTCTGGAAGGTGTTTCACAAATTTTGTCCCAAGCCTGCTGATCGAATTCTCTGCCGAAATCTTTTTCCCATCTCTCTTTAAGCCGGGGACTCAAAGTTCGCTCCTTACAGATCAGTGCACGGTACATGCGTGCTATTAGGCCTTTGTTTGTGTTGATCGTGTCCAAGATTATCTCGAAGGGCGTGAGCTCTCTTTGCGTTTTGGCCTTCCACTCCCTTTTGGATAATACGCCTTTCAATCGTAGGTACAAGAAAATCGGGATCGGATGTAGTTGGAGAGCTTCCTCTAGTTCTGTGATTGATATGAATTTTCCGTTTCTCCACAACTGGCTGACTCTCTTAAGTCCAGCATCGAACCAGGCTTGGTATCTGGCGTGTTCAGGGATTTCCTCTCTGATCCCGGGGGACCAGAGATGACTCAGAGGAGAAGGCGACGTGGTAACTCCGGACATTCCTTTCCCTTCCTTCCATATGCTCCATAATGTCCCCAATATTGGGTGGTTGCGTAGTCTTCTTATAAGTTTTGGTCTTGGGACCCATGACCATTCTGCGAGAGATGCAGGAGTTAGTTTATCGTTGTCCAACTGAACCCATTGCAGGTCTTTTCTGTTGCGCAGGTGTGGGATCAGGATTCTGAGTTGTGCCGCTTGGTAATATCACTCTATGTCCGGAAGGCCCACTCCTCCATAGGAATTCAGATATGACCTTCTTAACTTGTTTGAAAAAGTGGTCCGGGATTGTGATAGGCAGGACCTGAAAAGGATATAGGAATCGTGGGAGGCTCACCATCTTTATAGCATTTAGACGTCCCATCCAAGAGATTGTGAGTGGTTTCCATTTCGTGAGATCTGCTTTAAGGGCGTCAAGGAGTTGGGGAAAGTTTGCTTCGTATAGGTGTTCGATGTCTCTCGTTAGACTGACCCCCAAGTATCTCAGTGTCGGGCCTCCAATGATTAGTCCGAGGCGCTCAAGGTCTACTTGTTGATCCGAGGAGTGTTTGTGGAGCGGGAAGAGGATACATTTGGTTTTGTTCATTTTGAAGCCTGATAATGCGCCATATTCTTCTATCAGGCGGATCGCTTGTGGGATTGATGACATCGGATTCAGTACATGGAGCAGGATGTCGTCTGCGTACAAGGCCAGCTTATACTCTCTGCCATTTACACGCATTCCCTCTACGCCGGTGTCTGATCGGAGCGTTTGCGCAAGCGGTTCCAGATTTAGCGCGAAAGGTATTGCCGAGACAGGATAAGCTTGTCTTGTTCCTCTACTAAAGGGGAACCAGCAGGAGTACTGGGAGTTCACTACAACAGATGCTTGTGGCACCTTGTAGACAGCTTTAATCCCTCGTCGGAGAGTACGGCCCAGGCCTATTTTCTTTAGTGTGGCCTCCAAGAAATGCAATTCAACTCTGTCGAATGCCTTCTCGGCATCAATCGAGAATAGTGCGGGCGTGTTTGGAATCTTTTTGGCCTCGTGTATGAGGTGGAGGGTCTTCCGGGTGGAATCCGCACCTTGTCTGCCGAGGATGAAGCCCACCTGGTCATTGTGGATTATTGCAGGGATATGTGACTCGAGCCTCGCGGTGAGGACTCTAGTATACATTTTGGCATCGGTGTTTAGGAGGGAAATTGGGAGGTAGGATGTGCACTGCTTGGGATCCTTGCCTTCCTTAGGAATGACCATTATAAGTGCTTCTGAGAAGGATTCGGGCGCTACACCGGATTGAAGGATGTTATTGAAGAGGTCGACCATGAATGGGAGGAGGGCGTCCTTAAAGGTCTTATAAAACCCTGATGTGTAACCATTGTTTCCATGGACTTTCCCCGCTGGAAGTCTCTTAATCGCCTCTCCAATTTCCTCTCCTGTGATGGGGGCGTCTATGGCTTGTGCTATGTCCGAGGGGAGGCTTGGTAGAGATACTTTGTTCATATATTCTGTAATTGCCTCTGGGTGTGGGGCGGCATCTGAAGTGTATAGTTTCTCGTAGAAGTCAGCAAAGACTTCCGGGATATCAGGAGGGTGGTGTCCGTGGGATGCTCCTTCATTCTGTATCGTTGGGACCCATTGCTCTCTGTGTTGCCCCCGGAGTCTTGCGGCAAGTAGGGCACCTGCCTTATCCCTGTGTTCGTATTGTTTTTGCTTTATACATTGGAGTTTGCGCACAATGCTCCCAGTTTCTAATTGCTGCAGTTCCTCCCTCTTGTCGTTGGCTTGCTCGATTTTTTGAATTCTGTCAGGGCCAGAAGATTGGGCGATGAGGTCCAGTTGAGCGATCTCACCTCGGAGCCTGTTTTCTATGAGTTGGCGTTCTCTTTTCTTCGCTGCCCCCTCTTTAATGAGTATTCCTCTCCAACTGGCTTTACCTGCCTCCCATACTGTATTTACGGATGTTTCGCCTGTATTGTTTTGCTCAAAGTATTGAGTGATGTCTTGCTTGAGTTGATCCCGAAAGATCGGATCCTTGAAGAGTGTCTCGTTGCATCGCCATTTAGAGATTCTCTGGGGGAGAGCCATCCGATCAATGATGGCCGTGACCATGTCATGGTCCGACCATGTTACGGGAGATATACTGGATTCGGACATCGCCTCAGTGAGTTCTGAGGTGAGATACATATAGTCAATTCTGGTGAATGTAGCGTGTGGTGCTGAGTAGAACGTGAAACCTGTTTGATTCGGGTTCATGTGTCGCCATGCATCCTTGAGGTCATAAGCGTCCATCATGTCCGTAACCTGTGAACGTCCGGAGCCAGATGGGGGGGCTGCCAATGGATTGCCTGCTTGTCTGTCCTGATCTGGATCCATCCACGAATTGAGATCACCTCCCAAGATCACATCACCTTCTGCTTCATTCATGACTTTAGGAACTGTTTGTTGTAGGAACCTGGACTGTCCGGTGTTAGGTGCATATATAGATGCGAGAGTGATGATGGAGCTTTGTATTTTGCCGACCAGCACAAGCTCTCTACCACTTACGTCAGCCCAGGTTTTTAGGAGTTCGAACCGGAGCGCTTTGTTGACCAAGATGCCGACTCCAGCTTTCTTGAGTGGGCCTGAACCCCAGTATTCGGATCCTGCTTTGGTGTATGGGATCTGCCTCTCACCTCCCATGCTGTATCTGGTTTCTTGTAGGAAAAGTATGTCAAGCTTCGCCCTCTTGAATTCTCTGGACACTAGTGACCTTTTGGTGGGAGAGTTAAGCCCCTTGACGTTCAGTGTGCCAATTTTGATTGTGCCATGCCTGTCACTTGATTTGTCATGTTTGTTGGTCAGTGATGTGACTTTTGAATTTTCTCATCGCGTCCCGTAGCCAGTCGGTGGAAGCCGCTTCAGTGGAAGTAACCTGGTAAGTGCCCCTAACTAGCTGGGGCTATGAGATTTTCTGCTGCCCTCCCCTCTCCCTCCCTTTCAAGGTATTGAACATCATACCCCTTGCCCTCAGTTCTGTCTCTTCGTCGTTCCCTTTTCCCATGAGGGTCTGCATCTTGGTTCGGTGGCGTCCGAGTCGACCTGAGTGTATACAGCCGGTCCACTATCGGACCACCAGTGGGGGTCGTAACCGCACGACCCCTACTACAGTTATTATCGTTGTAACATTTTGAGCCCCCCCCTTTCCTTCAAACATCATAATAAACAACAACAACTTTTACTGTTAAATGGAAAATGTTAGTGATACATGCGATTTCCGGATGCATCGTCCACCGACTGCGCTCCAGGCGGTAGGCCTATTGTGGGTCGGGCCCCGCAGCAGGGGTGTGCTGGGTACCGGTATGTTGGTGAATATCCATGTGGTAATATTGTGGTACACATCACTGAGATTTGGGACTTAAGTGAACAGCATCATTTGTTACTATCTGGTGTGTCGTTGGGTCGTCTATACTTTCTGGAACCCTTGACCCTTTTCCTCCTCGGGCCCTGAAGTTCCCATCTCGCTCTGTCCCGCACGGGAACCTCTCGTGCTCCTTCTTTTGGGCCTGTCCCTAGAAGAGATGCGATACACTCTCGAATTTCCTCTTCGGAGCGGAGCTGTATTTTCCTGCTTCCATGCGCAAACGTGAGGGAGAAGGGATATCCCCACCAGTATCTCATGCCTTGGTCTTTGAGCCATTTCGTTAGGGGGCTACAGAGATGTCGCAGGGCCAGAGTGAGCGAGGATAGATCCTGGAAGATGGTGATCTGAGCCCCCCCTACGGTGAGGGGGCCCCCCGGTCCTGGCTTTCATCAGTATCCTTGTTCTATCCTGATATCTGTGGAATCTGATGAGGACCGACCTCGGGCTCCCTGGTGGGCCACGGGCTCTATGTATTCTCTCGGTTATGGGTTTGTCGATGTTCTCATCTGCTGTCAGGATTTCAATGAGGTCGTGTGTTGTTTGTTTGAGGTCTTCTTCTGTTTCCCCTTCGCGCTCAGGTTCCCGAAGAACCGTAGGTTGTTTTTCTTTCTCTATTTATGTCATGATCTCTGCTTCCAAAAGGTCAGGGTTTTCCCAACTCCCTTGGAAGCAGATCCATAACCCAGGTTCCGAGTGCCAACCAGTCCCAATTGGGACCTTTTGGACCGAGTCCTGGTGCCAGTGGCACCAGGCTCATAAATATGCCCAGTCCCAGCGCTGGAAGCGCCGGGCTCATAATGCTTGGGTGGACTTACCTGCAGCAGACCATGCTGCTTACTTGCCTGCCAGTTGAGCCTCTGATCCTCTTCTGTTTGGAACTACTTTTACTGTTGGGTGGGGCAGGAGCCACTCCCTAGATTCAGAACACTGGAACTCTTCTGGAAAGCAGGAACTCTTTTCTTACCTAGGCGTGGCTGTGGAAGGAGACACCTAAGCACTACAGGAGGCTATTTAAACCACACCCGATGGATGAATCTTGCTTTGCGTTATTCTGCATCCTCTGCAGCAGAACGCTCATCGTGTCTTCTGCATCTGATCCTGGGCCTAAGGAAAAAGGCTTACCATCCTGAATCCAGTCTTCAGCAACACCTATAAAGACAAGAAAGAACAGGTTAGCATTACGGTCTTCAGTGACAGCTCTTCACTTACCTGGTCCATCGGCTGTCACCAACGCCTCGCGCTGCATTCCGGCATCTGAAAGACAAAAGCTTACCAACTCTTCGCACGCTCCGGAGGCCTTCGGCGCTGCATCCCGCATCTGAAAGACAAAACAAGGTGCGTTTAAAGACATTGGGGAACTTTAATACTCACGTGCCATTACTCCTTTCCACATCTAACCCAGTGGGTATTCCGGCACCCTGCAGCCGCTCCGAACTTGTACCTGCAAAATAAAAAGACAGAGCGCATCGTGAAGCAGGCAACAAGCGCTTACTTACGTGCTTCCAGGCGCTTCTATTCATCACACGGGCTCCATCTTCAACTCACTTCAGCCCGTCATCCGCCATCGCCGGAACCCTGCAAAACAAGAGACATCATTACTAAAGACTTTAAAGACATTAGAATTACTCGAAACTTACCGTTCGTGCAGTAAACGACGGACAGCAGTCCTCTGAAGTCAAGAGGCCTGCTCCCCTTATCCAGTGAAGAAACTGGTTACAGCACCCTGCCCCGAGGCAGATGGAGAGCACAGCGTTCACTTACCTAAGGTGAGAGCGTTAACCTTTGGGGTTCTACAGGAGAAGAGAAAGGGAAGAAGAGAGAGACATTCAATAACCCAGTTCCTTAATCCCATATTTTCTATCTGCAGACATCTTACCCTTCGAGTCAGACATACAGTGCACAGAGGTCCAGCCCAAAGAGCCAGCCGTGTGTTACACATCACCTTTGAAGATACGGTATACGCCCAGTCAAGAACGGCGCCTCTACGGGAATCAGGTGAGCGTTACAGAACGCAAAGCCTACCACAAAACTCCCGTCCAGGCGCTATGGAAACCTCGGATACCGACCAGCTAGCCCAGTTACTTGGGGAACTAAGGGCAGAAGTGCATGCAGCCCGTCAGGAAACGAACGCTCTAAGAAGGGAACTGATTATTTCCAAGGAGCGAACAGATGATCTCGCTAGACAATTGCTACAGTCACAAGCCGGACAGACCCCGTTACCCGCATCTGGGGGAAATCTTCCTTCTACATCCTCTATGAATCCAGTGCAGATCAACCTACCTGGGAATGTACCTCTGGCTCCGCCCGAACGATTTTCTGGTGACCCAAAGAGGTTTGCAGTATTTATCAATCAGTGCCGGTTGCATTTCTTATGCCGGCCAGCAGCCTTTCCAACTGATCAAGCTAAAGTAGCTTTCGTGCTTTCGTACCTTAGTGGCAATGCGGCAGACTGGTCGATCCCTCTAGTAAATCAAGATGATCCGGTCCTCCATGATTTTCAAGCTTTTCAGCTCAGTATGAAAAAACTGTTCGCAAGACATTCACAGGGGCAGGCCTTGGACAATGAGCTTCTTTCGTTGCAACAAGGTAATCAAGACCTTTTGGCTTATATTGCGTCTTTCAACAGACTGATAGTGGAAACTCAATGGCCTGAGGACAAAAGGATTACGCTGTTTTATAGAGGTCTACGTGGAGAGCTCAAAGATGTGTTAGCCCAAGTAGTGAATCCCCCACAAGATTGTTCGGACTATATAGACTTAGTCGTTCAAATAGATCACAGACTGCAGAACAGGAAGGCCGATCGTTCCAAGTTTGATGCTCGAGTATTTTCCAAACCGCCAACTCCTTCCAAAGGAGTAGACTCCGGGGAACCCATGCAAATAGGGGGTCTGAAAGGTCCTCTAACACAAAAGGAGCGGGAAAGGAGAAAACAGTTGCAATTATGCCTCTATTGCGGAAACTCAGGGCACTTTCTTCGAGACTGTCCGGTGAAACCTGCCAAGAAGGCAGTAGGAGCTGCAGTTACCAAAGTTACAAACTCTGAGCAGGGAAACGACCTCGCCCGACAAGAATAGAGGTCCTCTTGCCGAGCGTGAAAACCAGTTCCGTGACCTCGCATTTCGTGATACCTATGGTCCTCATTAGCCCTGATAATCCGGATCGATTACATGCAATTGAAGCTTACGTCGACAGCGGTGCCATCGGCAATTATGTGGATCATGAAATGGTTTTGAGGATGAATCTAACTCTTTGTCCCAAGGCTGTAAAGGACGTCATTACTACGGTGGATGGTACGGAGATAGCCTCCGGGCCAGTAACGCATACCACTCAAGAGGTGACGCTAGTAAGTCAAGATGGACACCATGAGAAGATCGTGTTCGATGTGATCAAGGCCCCTCAGTTTCAGATTATTCTAGGAATACCTTGGTTAGAGAAACACAATCCTCTGATCGATTGGCGAGCAAGAACGGTCCAGTTTCCAGAATGTGTCTCTACTTGTCACCCTCCACCTGGTGTTGCACTGGCAGCAATTTCTTCAGAGACTCCCCAGTTACCTCCCGAATACCTAGAATACCAAGATGTTTTCCGGAAGGATCAGGCTAACTCTCTACCTCCTCATAGGTCTTATGACTGCCAGATAGACCTGATACCTGGATCTACTCCTCCTTGTAGTAGAATTTATGCCCTCACCGAGCCTGAGAACCTTCACCTTCGACAATACCTGGATCAATACCTGGCAAATGGGTTTATTCGTCCTTCCAAGTCCCCTGCTTCTTCAGCTTTGTTCTTCGTTCCAAAAAAGGAAGGAGACCTTAGAACTTGTATAGATTATCGCTCCCTGAACCAGATCACCGTTAAGAATAGATATCCCTTACCTTTGATCCCTGAACTCCTGGACCAAGTCAGAAAAGCATGCATATATACAAAGCTGGATCTTAGAGGAGCTTACCACTTGGTACGAGTAAAAGAGGGCGATGAATGGAAGACGGCCTTCCGCACCAAGTATGGGCTATTTGAATATCAGGTCATGCCCTTCGGACTTTGCAATGCCCCGGCCGCCTTTCAATATTTTATGAACGATGTCCTCAGAGAGCTCATAGATGTGTGTGTTGTTGTTTACATTGACGACATCCTCGTTTATTCTTCATCGGAATCTGAACATCGGAAACACGTGAAAATGGTCCTCGAAAGATTGCGTCAACACAAACTTTTCGCTAAGTTGGAAAAATGTGTTTTCAACGTGACTGAAGTTGAATTCTTGGGATTCATATTATCACCTGGCGGAGTGCGTATGGATTCAAAGAAGGTCGATGCAGTTCTCAAATGGCCATCACCATCCTCCGTAAAAGGTGTGCAAAGCATGTTAGGCTTCGCTAACTTTTACCGCAGGTTTATCCCCGAATTCTCTCGAATAGTCCAGCCCATCACTGCCTTGTTAAAGAAAAACAAACGTTTTGAATGGTCTACCGAGGCGGAACAAGCTTTCCAGGATTTGAAGACTAAATTTATCTCTGCACCAATCTTAAAACACCCTCGCCCCGAACTCCCCTACATCGTGGAAACTGATGCTTCAAGACTTGCCATGGGGGCAGTTCTATCACAAAAGGACCCGGTAACCAATCAGTTGCTTCCCGTGGCATTTTGGTCCCGCAAATTCTCGCCTCATGAAATCAATTACACAATTACTGACAAGGAACTTCTGGCTATCAAGTCTGCCTTTAAGGCTTGGCGGCATTATCTGCTGGGGGCCCGACACACCGTTACTGTGATTACGGATCACCGAAACCTGCAATATTTGAAAACCGCAAAAGCCCAATCCTCTAGACAACTCTGTTGGCCATTATTCTTTGCCGAGTTTGACTTCATAATTACCTATCGACCTGGTACAAAGAACGGTAAAGCTGATGCCCTTTCTCGGATGGGAGTGGAAGAACACTTGATCAACCCTAAACCTGTACCAATCATTCCCGAACAAAGAATTCTGGGTGTAATCGCCACAGAATCCATAGAGGAAGTTAAGGATAAAGCCAGGCAACTTGTAACTCCAGCAGACATACAGAATTGGCATCTGCAGGGAAAGGACTTTGCAGTAAAGGACAACTTATTGTATTTCCAAGAACGATTATACCTACCCAGCACAGATTTACAGAAAAAAGTAATCTCTTGTTATCACGATTCTTTAATGGAAGGACATCCCGGTATGGCCAAGACCTCAGAAAAGATCAAGCGCTACTTCTGGTGGCCGTCTTGGAAAAAAGATATCAGAGACTTTATAATGTCCTGTGGAGTATGCGCCCAAAACAAGAGTCAAAAGGAAAGACCAGCAGGCCTCTTACGCCCTATTGACATCCCACCTCGCCCTTGGCATACGCTTTCTATGGACTTCATCACCAATCTACCTCCATGCTCCGGATACAATACGATTCTAGTAATCGTGGACTTATTCTCCAAGATGGCGCATTTCATTCCGCTCAAAGGCTTGCCAACAACAGCAACTCTGGCCCGAGAATTTCTCGAAAACATCGTCCGACTGCACGGTTTTCCTTCGGTTCTAATTTCGGATCGAGGTAGTCAATTTATTTCTCATTTTTGGCGAAGTTGCTGTCGGTCGGCTCAAATTGATGTGAGACTATCGACCAGTCACCACCCTCAGACCGACGGACAAACCGAGAGGACCAATCAAACTCTGGAACAGTATTTACGCTGCATGCTGCAACAAACTGAAAAAACTTGGAAAGACATCCTTTGGATAGCCGAATATGCCTACAATAACTCTGTCCATTCGGGAACTGGGAAAACCCCGTTTTTCTTTTGTACGGCAGTCACCCTCGAACCTCGGAGTTGGATCCCCTCCAAGATCTTGAAACACCAGCAGTAGACTACCTGCATTCTACAATCACCCAAGCCTTTAAGGAAGCTGTTTCTCACCTTCAAAGGGCTAAAGAACAATACAAGAAAGGAGAAGATCAACATCGGAAGGAAGCCCCTCAATATCAAGTAGGGGATCAAGTCTGGTTATCCACCAAATATCTACCTCTAAAAGGGCCACGCACATTCAACCCAAGATACCTTGGTCCCTATTCCATCACTACCATAGTAAACCCAGTAGCGGTCAAGTTGGACTTGCCCCCGCACATGAAGATACATCCGGTCTTCCACGTATCTCTATTAAAACCCGTGCAACCTCAAACCCGACTAACTAAATCTCCAAAACCTATCCTAGTTGATGGAGAACTCGAGTTTGAAGTCAAAAGCATTCTGGACTCCAAGATCTCCAAATCTAAACTATTTTACCTAATTGACTGGAAAGGCTATGGCCCCCAAGAGAGATCCTGGGAACCTGCTGAATATGTCCACGCTCCTCGCCTAATCAAAAGATTTCACCGAACATTTCCTGACAAGCCAAAACCCCCGGAGAAGCCCGGTTTGGGAGGGGCCTTGAGGGGGGGGGGTACTGTCATGATCTCTGCTTCCAAAAGGTCAGGGTTTTCCCAACTCCCTTGGAAGCAGATCCATAACCCAGGTTCCGAGTGCCAACCAGTCCCAATTGGGACCTTTTGGACCCAGTCCTGGCGCCAGTGGCACCAGGCTCATAAATATGCCCAGTCCCAGCGCTGGAAGCGCCGGGCTCATAATGCTTGGGTGGACTTACCTGCAGCAGACCATGCTGCTTACTTGCCTGCCAGTTGAGCCTCTGATCCTCTTCTGTTTGGAACTACTTTTCCTGTTGGGTGGGGCAGGAGCCACTCCCTAGATTCAGAACACTGGAACTCTTCTGGAAAGCAGGAACTCTTTTCTTACCTAGGCGTGGCTGTGGAAGGAGACACCTAAGCACTACAGGAGGCTATTTAAACCACACCCGATGTATGAATCTTGCTTTGCGTTATTCTGCATCCTCTGCAGCAGAACGCTCATCGTGTCTTCTGCATCTGATCCTGGGCCTAAGGAAAAAGGCTTACAATCCTGAATCCAGTCTTCAGCAACACCTATAAAGACAAGAAAGAACAGGTTAGCATTACGGTCTTCAGTGACAGCTCTTCACTTACCTGGTCCATCGGCTGTCACCAACGCCTCGCGCTGCATTCCGGCATCTGAAAGACAAAGGCTTACCTACTCTTCGTGCGCTCCGGAGGTCTTCACACTGCATTCCGGCATCTGAAAGACAAAAGCTTACCAACTCTTCGCACGCTCCGGAGGCCTTCGGCGCTGCATCCCGCATCTGAAAGGCAAAACAAGGTGCGTTTAAAGACATTGGGGAACTTTAATACTCACGTGCCATTACTCCTTTCCACATCTAACCCAGTGGGTATTCCGGCACCCTGCAGTCGCTCCGAACTTGTACCTGCAAAATAAAAAGACAGTTAGAGCGCATCGTGAAGCAGGCAACAAGCGCTTACTTACGTGCTTCCAGGCGCTTCTATTCATCACACGGGCTCCATCTTCAACTCACTTCAGCCCGTCATCCGCCATCGCCGGAACCCTGCAAAACAAGAGACATCATTACTAAAGACTTTAAAGACATTAGAATTACTCGAAACTTACCGTTCGTGCAGTAAACGACGGACAGCAGTCCTCTGAAGTCAAGAGGCCTGCTCCCCTTATCCAGTGAAGAAACTGGTTACAGCACCCTGCCCCGAGGCAGATGAAGAGCACAGCGTTCACTTACCTAAGGTGAGAGCGTTAACCTTTGGGGTTCTACAGGAGAAGAGAAAGGGAAGAAGAGAGAGACATTCAATAACCCAGTTCCTTAATCCCATATTTCCTATCTGCAGACATCTTACCCTTCGAGTCAGACATACAGTGCACAGAGGTCCAGCCCAAAGAGCCAGCCGTGTGTTACACATCACCTTTGAAGATACGGTATACGCCCAGTCAAGACCGGCGCCTCTACGGGAATCAGGTGAGCGTTACAGAACGCAAAGCCTACCACAAAACTCCCGTCCAGGCGCTATGGAAACCTCGGATACCGACCAGCTAGCCCAGTTACTTGGGGAACTAAGGGCAGAAGTGCATGCAGCCCGTCAGGAAACGAACGCTCTAAGAAGGGAACTGATTATTTCCAAGGAGCGAACAGATGATCTCGCTAGACAATTGCTACAGTCACAAGCCGGACAGACCCCGTTACCCGCATCTGGGGGAAATCTTCCTTCTACATCCTCTATGAATCCAGTGCAGATCAACCTACCTGGGAATGTACCTCTGGCTCCGCCCGAACGATTTTCTGGTGACCCAAAGAGGTTTGCAGTATTTATCAATCAGTGCCGGTTGCATTTCTTATGCCGGCCAGCAGCCTTTCCAACTGATCAAGCTAAAGTAGCTTTCGTGCTTTCGTACCTTAGTGGCAATGCGGCAGACTGGTCGATCCCTCTAGTAAATCAAGATGATCCGGTCCTCCATGATTTTCAAGCTTTTCAGCTCAGTATGGAAAAACTGTTCGCAAGACATTCACAGGGGCAGGCCTTGGACAATGAGCTTCTTTCGTTGCGACAAGGTAATCAAGACCTTTTGGCTTATATTGCGTCTTTCAACAGACTGATAGTGGAAACTCAATGGCCTGAGGACAAAAGGATTACGCTGTTTTATAGAGGTCTACGTGGAGAGCTCAAAGATGTGTTAGCCCAAGTAGTGAATCCCCCACAAGATTGTTCGGACTATATAGACTTAGTCGTTCAAATAAATCACAGACTGCAGAACAGGAAGGCCGATCGTTCCAAGTTTGATGCTCGAGTATTTTCCAAACCGCCAACTCCTTCCAAAGGAGTAGACTCCGGGGAACCCATGCAAATAGGGGGTCTGAAAGGTCCTCTAACACAAAAGGAGCGGGAAAGGAGAAAACAGTTGAAGTCCAACTGGGTTTCCAGGGTATCTATCGAGGCTTGGTTGTTCTCGACGCCCTCCAGTCTCTCCTCGATATTATCCACTCTGTGTGCATTCTAATCGATTTTGCCGCCGAGATTAGCCCCCATGTTTCTGATTTCACTCATGAGGGCAGCAATGTCTACCTTGGTGGCAACCGCTCTGGTCTACAAGGCTTCCAACGACATTGCAGTTCCGAGATCGGGGTCCGGGAGGAGCGGGGTATATGCGTATCTTGCCAACTTACTTTTAATGTTCATATGGCACTTGTTGTGTGAGAGGAGGCACACGCCCCGGGTGTGGGGGCCCTACCCTCTACACTGCTGTGTTGTATGGTTCTTGAAGTATGCTGTGAGGCGTTGTGCAGGGCGTCCCGGAGATCAGAGGCGTATGGGTGGGAGGAGGCATACGTCCTGGGTCCAGGGGCTCAACCCTCCGTTTGAGTTGGGTTCCTTCGGTGAGCCCAATGCGATTTCTAGGGTGCTCCGGTTTTGGTGCAGTCTTGTGCGCAGGCACTGGTGGGGTTGTGTGGGAACGACCCCTTAAGTGGAAGCTTTCGTTCCAGTCAAAGTTCAGAGGGGGACACACTTGGGTGCTCTGTTTCTCTTCGTCGCTGGTCCGCCTGTCCGGTTCTGGGAGGGACAGAATGCTGGTGGTTGCACAGAGGAGGGCACACGCCCCGTATGTGGGGGCCCAACCCTCTGCACTGCCCTCGCTGCAGGCGTGAGCTCCTTGCCTTGTTTGCTGTGGCCTTTGGTGATGTATTTAGCAGGGATTATGTGGATAGTTCCTCAGTCGTTTGCAGTGGGTCCAGGGGTGCCAGTTATGGTGTTGTGGCTAGGTGGACGAGGTCAGGATTCGCTGTGGGTTGCTCCCAGGGCAAAACGCTTTGCGTGGCAGGTGGGTAGGGCTTCCTGACTCTGAGCGTAATGCTACCCTCTGGGGGGAGTTAGATGACTGCTAGTTCTCTTATGGCGGTGCCCGGGGGGAGCAGTGCCTTTATAGACGGTGCCTAGTGAATCAACATCAACGGATGGTGCACTGCACTCCTGTGGTTGGAAAGAGAGTATGGCACAAGGCGTGCTGTAGGCAGCTTATGGTTGGGGGCAGTTCAGTGGCGCATAGAGCTTCGTGGGCTATTGTCTTGGGCCTGGGTTGGTGTAGTGCGAGGCACAGGGGGTCGTGGCTGGGCAAGCAGTTCCAGCAGGGTGTTGAGATCCCCCTCTATGAATCTTCGATATTACGTTTGTGATGGCCCTCCGGGGCTTCTGGGGCAGAGGTGGGGACAGGGTCAAGTGCGTGGGTGCTCCGCTTTGGGGGCCCGTGTGTCTGGCTGCGTTGTGGGGGTTGGCGCGCTCAGGAAGGGGCCTTCACAAGCCGGCGCGCCGCCGTCTGCTGTGGCCTCAGTCGGTCCTCACTTGGAGCAGGGGGCGCTCTTCCCCCGCGCCCGGGTACTGCTACCCAGCAACGGGCCTCGGATGGGAAGTGTTCTGTGAGGCGATGGGGCCTCTGACTGCGCGAGCCGCCCCCACGTGTTGCGGGGGGGCCACTTACCCCTCTGTAGCTCCACGTTGTGCGGCGGGGCGCCGGAGTCCTATGTTATCCGGGCGCCCACGCAGGGTGTGCGCACACGGTCTCCTGCTTGGAATGTCCACCCGTCCCACAGGGGTGGTGGGACAGGCGGTGATGCGGCAACTGCTGGAGGAAATGCAGCGAGGCCCGTGCCTTCCACAGGGGGAAGTTATGAGGGGCTGGGTGCCTCGGGTCCCGTTTAGCCACGGCCCGCGCTCCTACCGTTGCATACATGATTGGGAGGGGGAGGCACAGGCCGACGGTCTTTTCTCGTGGATGGCTCATCCGTTTTTCGCCGGGTTTTCGCCCAGTGGGTGGGGGCCAAGTTGCACAGCGTGGGCAGCTGTTGTTTTGCACAGGGGGGGTCAAAAGTGGGGGCTCAGGTCACTTTTGGGGCATGTGGATCTGGAGCTCACACAGAGGTGTTCCTCATCCGTGCGCCCCCTGGTGGCCAGTCCCAGAATTGCATTGTGACTTAATAATACATGGTACGTGTGAATGCGCTTCATTGCTGAACTACTTAAGAACACTTGGGAAGCAACACAAAATGACAAGGGTTAGGAGACTAGCGCGGGGGCAGTGAAAAACACTGCATTCACAGACATAGGCTGCATGTGGGCAAAGTTCCAACAACGCACATGTGTGGCCACCATATTTGAAGGCTGCAAAACATTGGGCAATACTAAACCATTGCTGACCTTGGAAGAATCGTATTGGGAGAGTAATGTTTGTCTGTGGATTCCATTTCATGCTTTGCCAACAGGCCATGTGTTTGGTCATTTCATGAGGAAAACCACAAAATGTTTGTTGTTTCATTCACGCTATCATGCTCTTGTTTTATGTTGTCTGCTTCAAAAACATGTCATATGTTGTTGCATGATTCAGGGTTGTTTAGGGCTTGAATCAATGCCAAGAACTGAGTATGCTTCTTAGTCATTTCGTATTTTAAACAGGGAAGGCTCATGGTTCAGGTTACAGGTGTAGAATGGTGGGAATGTGTTAGTGGAGGGCAGGTAGTGGGATCACGGGGCAAGGTATTTCAGGTGTGTTTGTTCTTTTCCAAAACGTCCCCTTACTGATCCAATCATCATTAGCCTAAACCTCTTTCCAGTTTCCCTCCTTCCCCCCTGTCTATCCACAACCTCTCCCTAATCCCTCTTCCCCCCCATTGGCTGCTTTGTGGTTACCTGTACTACGGAATCCAGGGACCCGTGCCAACCACGGTGGGAGGGGTCGCTTCCATTTGGCTTCTGTGGTTCGGGGGAGGGTGTTGATACCCTTTCCTTAGCTGGTTTATTTATTTATTTATTTATTTATTGCATTTATTACTCGCCCAAACCCTTGGGTACCACGGCGATGTTACAGACAGCTTGGTTAAAACATTTCTTAGAAATTGCCAATCAGGCACAGTGCATGTGAATACAAAATAATCATACACGAAGACATTTAATGCAGGGCTTCAGTACAGTGATATTTCCTGAAGCATGGAAGGGGATTTTAGTCTTGGTTAAATAGCCACGTTTTCAGGGATTTCTTGAAGCCTGAGAACGTTTGCTCATTTTTGATGGGGAGGGGAAGAGCGTTCCAATATGTGGGTGCGAGGTATTGGAAACTACTGCCTCCTGCCTTGGTTGTCTTGTAGCGGGGGATGGCTAGGAGTAGTTGACTGTTAGATCTGAGGGGCCTCTTTGATACTTTTTTGGTGATGGCGTGGTTGAGGTAGATGGGGACACAAGAGTGGATGCATTTGAATGTGACGCACAGGGCTTTGAATGTGACCCTGGCTTTGATGGGGAGCCAGTGATGGTTTCTTCTAATATTTGAGATGTGATCTGACTTCCTTAATCCAAGGGCCGCCCGAAGGGCTTTATTTTGAATAAGCTGTAGTTTGTTTAGATTGGCTTTTGAGGTACCCAGGTAGAGTACGTTGCAGTAGTCGAGCCTGGATAAGATTAAAGCTCTTGCCAGCGTGATACAGTTGGTGGGTGTCAAGAATTGGCGACTGAGAGCAATAAGTTTTGCGGTGTAGGAGGTAGAGGAAGAGAGGGCGTTAATGTGCTTGGTCATGGTGAGGTTGGCATCTAGGTAGACACCTAGTGTTTTTACTTGTTTGAGTACTGATATGTTTGTGCCATCGATGTTGATGGATGAGTAGTCAGCATGTAATGCTTCTATTTTGGATTGGGAGCCCACAATGAGAACTTCAGTCTTCTCATCATTGAGACAGAGGCTATTTAGTGCCATCCAATTTTGGATTATGGCATATATTTTGTTGATAGTGTCGGTGTCTTGAGTGTAGTCTCCTGATAAAGGGATGAGGATCTGGGTGTCGTCTGCAAAGTTGGTGTAGATGACACCCATGTCGTCTAGCGCTGAGAAGAGGAGTTTAGTGTATGCATTGTATAATGTTGGTGCGAGACAGGAACCTTGGGGGACACCAATGGGTACTATGATGGGGTTGGCGGCTTCTTTACCTATGGCGACCCTGGAGGTGCGGTCAGCAAGAAAAGATTTGATCCAGGTAGTAGCTTCGGTGGAGAAGTTGAAGTCTTTCGCTAGTGTGGCGCACAGTTTATTATGGTCTACTAAATCAAACGCTGCGGAGAGATCGAGTAGGAGGAGGATGCAGAGTTTTCCTGAGCCTCTGATGGTATCCATCTGGATTTTTAAGTCAAGGAGTGCCGTTTCTGTGCTATGGTTGGGGCGGAAGCCTGATTGCCTCGTGCCAAGGAGGTGGTTTTGTTCAAGGTGAGTTTGGACTTGGTTGTATGCTAATTTATCCAATATTTTGAGGAGAAATGGGACAGTTGTTATTGGCCTGTAATTAGTGGGCACAGTAGGGTCTAGGGTAGGTTTTTTCAGGAGAGGGGTGACCCAGGCTTCTTTGATGCTAGCTGGTACTAGGTTAGTATTGAAGGATGCGTTCACAAAGTTGGTGATAATGGGGGTGAGGGTGTGGGCGCAGGATTTGACTACTGATGCGGGGACAGAATCTCCTTTGCAGTTGGAGGCTTTAAGTTTGGCGATGGTGTCAAACACTACATTTTGGGATACTGGTGTGAAGTGGAATGGGGAGCTGGTGAATTCCTGATGTGGTCGATTTAGATTAAGGAGGGCAGGTTTGTTGGCTAGTGATTGTTTTTTGGATGTGATTTTTATTTGGAGTAGTTCAATTTTGGCTGTTAGTGCGTCTTGAATAGTGGTGCACCATTCCTTGCTGGGGATGGTTGGGTTTATGGCTGGGGTAGGGTTTTCCAATTCTTTTAGAATGGCAAATAGTTCCTTGGTATCTGAGGTCGCATTGCTGATCCTATTATTATACGCATTAGATTTGTAGGTAATAGTAGCTGTTTTATAGGTTTTGTTTATTTCTTGGTAGGCTTTTTCTGCCTCTGCAGTAGGATGCTTTCTGTAGGCATGTTCACACGCGCGTTTGGTTCTTCTGAGGGCGATAAGATCATCATTAAACCAGAAGCTAGATCGCTTGTCTGAGCGTTTTGCCTTGGTGGTGAGCGGTGCTACAGCTTTAATGGTTGCAGTGAGGCAGTTGTGATATATGTCTGCTAGGAGACAGGGGTTGTCACTAATGATCGAGGTAGAATCTAGGATTTTTGAAAGAGGAGGCGTGAGGTTTTCTGGCGTGAGTTTGCGGGCGTTTCTAGTTTCATAGGTAATCATGGTTTTAGGTTTCTTTTGTGTGGGTTCGGAGGGATTGATTGTAAATACAATGTTATGGTGATCGGTCCAAGTAGAGGGGAGATGGCCTCAATGGTTATGGGGGTATTAAGGGAGAGGATCCAGTCAAGAGTCCTGCCTTTGATATGTGTGGGTGCATTAACTAGTTGGCTGAAGCCCATGTCCTTCAGGGCGGAGTGAAGTGATTCTGCTTTGGCATCTTGGCTGTCATTGAAACCTAGGTTAAGGTTCTGACATACAGTGAAGAGACACCAGGGGAAGAGAGCCATTCCCCCTGGCCTTGGAGAGTGAAGACCAGTACCAGGGGAAGGGTACCATTTTCCTGGTCCAGAAAGTTGGCTGTACAAAGTGGTGGAACTACCAGCCAGGGGATGGGAGTCATTCCCCGTGGGATCCGTTTATAAGAGAACATTTGAGGAACCCCACACCATATACCAGGAGAAGGGAGTCATTCTCCTGGCAAAGGAATTTTCTGTTGGATTATATTATTCTTTAATTGTAGTGTAAGGGATAGAAGTAGGTTGTGACACAGGTGGATTTTCATTTGGATGGAGATTCTGACAGATCCTTTAGTATACATTTGATGCAGGGAAACCCCTCTTAGAGATAGGGATAGTGAGGGTTATTTTACTATCAATACATGTCTATAGCAATAAACATGCCAACCTTATAATATCATAACTTAATGAAAGGAGCACCTGTGCTTCATCCAGTACAATAAGAGCAATTTGTTTAGATGTAAATAGAACAATTACTCTGTTGTTCGGAAAGTCTGATACGAATTCGACTTGCAAGATATCGTTTCAGGTAATGGTTCTTAGTCTCAGAATTTCAAATAGAAGGTTTAGGATGGATTCTATGTCAAGACCGGAGGCTCACATTACGCTTCTCTTTCTTTTAATTATTTATATAAAGAAAGCTCAGCAGCAAGGTATTTTATGCACTTAATATAACAAAGGTAATTCTAAAGTGCATAAGTAAAATATGTAACATAAAACTTGTTCAAAATACATAAAAAGTTCACAATATTAACACAATAACGTGAAAAACAAACTTCAAGTCCCATGATGCTCCAAAGGTCATCAGTGTCTTTGGTCACGTGGTACTGTCCCTCCAATGGATACTCAGATGGTCCCATAAACAGCCCTGAACAAGAAATAACTTCCTCTTTCTTTGCTGCTCACAGCAACAGATAAGTCATTTCTTGTTCAGAACTATTTATTTGCAGTGTTGGTTGATATTAGTATAACGCTGCTTGTACGAGCGTTTGTTGTGGTGTGAAAGTATTAATGCTTGTGTATAATTCGCCTTGCGAATGATTCAAGTTGTTTTTTCTTGTTATATCCCCCTTCGTTGTTCACCGACGCCAGCTGCTTCCTGCTGACGTCGGTGTCAACGGAGATAACACGATTGTTACATTTCACAGATCGTGATCTGTTAATTCGCGGCAGCGAGGAGCCGCAGCACCGCGTTCATTTTAAATTTTTTATTCGCCTCCCCGGCCCTGTATTACTCGCGGGCTCCAGGAAGGAATACGCGCCTCACGAAGGGCACAATGTGCCCACACAGCACCAGGGGGAGCTCCTGCTCTCCCTGGTCCTTTTCTCAAGCTCCGGCGCTCACGCAACCATTTTCGTTGCGAGAGGAACGATTAATGCGAATGCGAGCGCCGGAGCATGAGGAGCCTAGTGAATTACACTCTTCTTCAGAAGATGATACAGAGAATTGGGATTCTAAACCCTCAACCTCGGGGAGTGCGGCAGTCCCCATCCCCAAGGGAATTTCTGAGGAACAGCACCACACCAAGGGACTATATGATTAACAGGCTTCGTAAGCCTCTGGAAAAAGAGATAAGAGCGAGGCTCAGAGCGGAATGTCCACGCCCTGAAATACCACACAAAGTGGCTATGACACCAGAATTGGACTAAAAAATGATCACATTCATGGCGAAACATGTGAAAGACTCCAGAAAGGGTATAGATAGAGCCTGGAAATCCTGCCAGCATAAACTATTGGACGTGGCTGGTCCTCTCGCAAAAATATTGGACCTGGAAGAGGGAGCCTCCACCTCCTCAACTTCGATCGATCCAGCTATTCTCTCCGGTTGGGCCCAAAGAGCCATTTGCCTACTCGGAAATGCAAGCTGCGCTATTGCCACTGAGCGCAGGAAGGGCATAGTATTGAAGATTGATGCAAAGCTGGTGGAATTAGCAAACACGGAATCCGGCGCCGCCGCGCAGGGGCTACTATTTGGCGATCCTTTTATGAAGGAGATGTCCAAGTTTCTTGGCACTTTCACTGCACTGGATAAAGCCCAGGCCTCTATCAAGAGGGTCTTCTCCGCTAAGGTTTTCACCAGGGCTGGTCGAGGGCGAGGTCGCTCTTCCGGCCGTTATGCATTCGACAGAAGACCTCATTACCAGCAACAGAACACCTGCCAAGATCGTACCAATACCTTTTTCCCCTCCAGAGGACGTAACAGAGGCCGCTACTGGAGGAGAGGACAGAGGAACGTAGCACAACAACCGGCAGGTCAGTCTAATGATTACAGTGCCAGCGCCACTCACACCCATTGGGGGGAGGATAACATTCTTTTCAGAAGCCTGGGACGCTTTGTCAGGAGACGTCTGGGTCAGAGATGCAGCGCGCGGACTGCGACTGGAATTCTTTGCAAAACCTTTCCAGTTCAGTACTCCTGGTCCGATAATAATGTCAGAGCTAGATCAGAGAGCGCTAGACAGCGAGATTCACAATCTATTCCAGAAGTGAGCAATTCGATCTTGCTCGACCCCAGGCGTTTTTTTCAGCCCAATCTTTCTAGTGCACAGAAAAGAGAAGGTAAGGCCCGTGATAAACTTGAAAGCGCTCAACGAGTTCATAGTCTACTGCCATTTCAAGATGGAAGGCATGCACATGCTCAGGGATCTTCTCAGGCCAAACGATTGGCTGGTACGTTTAGATCTCAAAGACGCTTACCTCGCAGTGCCAATTCATCCAGAACATGTAAGCTACCTAAGATTTTCTTGGAATCACAAAGATTGTCAGTTTACGAGTTTACCATTCGGTCTCTCTTCAGCTCCCTGGGCATTTACTAAGCTGTTAAGACCCGTAGTAGCTCACTTAAGAGAACGAGGCGTCCGCCTGATAATTTACCTGGACTACATTATTATTATGGCTCAATCTCAAGAGCTAGTGCAAGAGCAAACCAGGCTGGCAATAAATTTGCTTCACAGTCTTGGCGTCCTCATAAACTGGGAGAAGTCGATAATTTGTCCTTCCAGGAATCTAGAATTTCTTGGGTTCATCGTAGACACCCAGAATTCGCAGCTTCGCCTTCCAGCTGCCAAGATACATTCGACCAAAAGAGAAATTCACAGGCTCCTTCAGAGGCACTTAATCTCGCTACGAGAGTTAGAAAGAGTAAGAGATCTTCTGTCCTCATCCATTCAAGCAATCTTTCCGGGTCCCTTACATTATTGGGAATTGCAAGGATTGAAAGGCCAACACCTGAGACGCAGTCTTTCTTATTCTCAACGATTGACACTGTCACTTCAAGCGAGGACAGAGCTGAATTGATGGCTATCGCACATGGAGGCTTGGAACAGCAGAGCCATCTTCGGTTCCACTCCAGATATCATCATAGAATCAGATGCCAGTCGTTCAGGATGGGGAGCAAGATGTGGCACAGCAGCCATGGGAGGGACTTCAATTGCCTAGAACTTCTCGCAGGTTCTTTTGCAGTACGCTCTTTTGCCAGAGACAAAGTGAGCTGCTGCATTCTTCTTAAGATGGACAATGTATCTGCCGTAAAATACATCAATCATCTAGGCGGTACCAGGTCTCATCCACTAGCAGAGCTCACCAAAGATTTTTGGCCTTTCTGCTTGGATCATCAGATTTCAGTCACAGCAGAATACCTGCCAGGTCTCAAGAACGTAGTAGTGGATTGGCACTCCCTCCATTACTCCGATTCCAGCAATTGGAGTCTAGACAAGAACATATTCCTCCGTTTACAGCAGTACTGGGGCCCGCTGTCCATAGACCTTTTTGCGTCTCGGCTCAACACTCAGCTCCCAGTGTTTTACAGCTGGCGACCAGACCCGCCAGCCTCAGCGACAGACGCATTCCTGCAGCCTTGGACACAGGGGATTCTCTACGCGTTTCCCCCCTTCTCCATGATAGCGAGGACCCTGGCGAAGGTCCGTCAGGACAAAGCAGAACTGGTCCTCATAGCCCCAATATGGCCTTCTCAGACTTGGTATCCAGTTATTCTGGAACTTTCCACGGATTCTCCAATCCTTCTACCCCAGTATCAGGATCTCCTATTAGATCCGTGGGGTCAAGCTCACCCCCTGCTAGTTTCCGGGTCAATGACACTAGCAGCTTGGAGGATTTCAGGGCAAAATGGAGAACTCCAGGAATGTCCACCAAAGCAATCCATCTCATTGAGGAAAGCTGGGCCCCGGCTACACGCAAACAATATTCCAATTCCTGGAATACATGGAGAACATGGTGTCAGGACAGGAACTTGCATCCAGTTTCAGCGCCTCTAGAAGAAATTCTAATTTTTTTAGCTTCCCTAGTAGAAAGAGGCCTTGCTTACAGAACAGTAAACGCATATCGATCCGCGATCTCCACAGGCCACAATTTCATACAAGGGGCTCCAGGTGGAGAACATCACCTAGTTTGCAGATTGTTGAAAGGTATCCGCCTCACAGTACCTCCTCCGCCCCATTATAACAAACTTTGGGACGTTAATAAAGTACTCAATCTTTACCTTTCATGGCCAGCTAACGAAGAGTTATCGCGTACGGCACTCTCCGGCAAGCTTATTACATTGCTTTGTCTCATCTCTTGCAGGAGAGTATCAGACGTTAGAGCTCTAGATCTAGACGGCAGGTCCTTTTCCCCTGACGGTATCCTTTTTCATATAAAAAGAAGAACTAAATGCGATTCAAGATTGATCTCGGACCCAGCCTTTAGAGAACAACCTAAACTATGCGTGGTTCAGTGTTTAAAGGCATATGAAGAAGTGACAGCTCTGTTCAGATCCACTCCGGACGGGCAACTTCTCATAGCTATTCGCAAACCCCACAAGGCAGTCTCAACCCCTACCTTAGCCCGCTGGGTGCGCTGGACGTTAACCCAAGCTGGGATCGATACACTCCACTTCGGAGCTCATTCAGAGGCGCCATGGCCTCAAAAGCCTTTCAGATTGGCATTCGTCTGGAAGACATCATGAGGATGGCCGATTGGGCAGGCGAATCGGTCTTTAAAGAATTCTACTTAAAACCAGTAGAACAACCAGCCTCGATAGTGGTAAGTAAGCTTTGAACGAGCATAATGTGAGCCTCCGGTCTTGACAAAGAATAAAGATTTTCCATGATAACTTACTAAAAATTCTTGATTCTATTAAAGACACGGAGGCGAGCATTATCCCACCCATCGAAGAAAAGCATATTGCGTGCGGCTTAAGAATGACTCTGTAATTGTTTTAATCTGTCGCGCTAACTTCATATATTGTGTAACAATAATAAAATGCTTTTTTCTCCCACCCCTTTAAGGGAACTAGGGTTGTCATACGCAAGAGTTAATATATTTTTCTTTTTCTTTTTCTTTGACAGCATCTGCAGACAAGTCCACCTAATGTGCGTGCCAACAGATCCTTTCATCTGGTTAAATGAAGTTTAGATCTCTATTATCAAAATCAGCAAGTTCGCAGCCTCTAAAGAGGAAGTTATTTCTTGTTCAGGACTGTTTATGGGACCATCTGAGTTTCCATTGGAGGGACAGTACCACGTGACCAAAGACACTGATGACCTTTGGAGCATCATGGGACTTGACGTTTTTCACGTTATTGTGTTAACATTGTGAACTTTTTATGTATTTTGAACAAGTTTTATGTTACATATTTTACTTATGCACTTTAGAATGACCTTTGTTATATTAAGTGCATAAAATACCTTGCTGCTGAGCTTTCTTTATATAAATAATTAAAAGAAAGAGAAGCAAATGTGAGCCTCCGGTCTTGACATAGAATCAAGAATTTCTAGTAAGTTATTATGGAAAATCTTTATTGTCTATTTAAGGTTATCTTTTGCTCCTTGAGCTGATGCATATTTTTGTACTTTTTTTGCTGTTAGCTTCCTCAGAAAATGTTCTAGACCCCTGGTGTGGTGACCTGATGCCCTCGCTGCAACCCCACGGCTCCAGTGTGTGTAAAGCCGATGCAGTAGCGGCCACTCACAGCCACGGCAGGAAGGTACTTGCAGCTTCGTCCCCGCTCATGCCTCCCGGCTCTGACAGGGACAAGGTAGTGACGGAAACACTCACGGCTCCTCTGGACCCGGTGTGGAAGGGGCTGAAAGAAGGGAAGCACCCGTGTCTTCCAATAAAGGTGGGGCAAGCACCGCAGTGGCACATGGCTCCTCCAACAAGGAAGCCGATGTGCCGGCCCAACCCCTTGCGATCGACCAGCCCCCCTGACATTGCAAACATAATCTTACCAGATAATCACAGTCCGGGAATCCAATGGACTGTTGGGATGGGTTGGGCCCCAGGGGGGACACGAGGAAAACAGGCCTTCCGAATGGTGTGGATTAATCCGTGCATGAGGGGCAGGGAGACCAGGTGTAGAGAATAAGAGTAATGAATGACCCTATCAGGCCGCAAGGAGGGCCCAAAGTGGAGGTATCCAAACAAAGGTTGTGAGGCGTTTCCTATGATTACAGCAAGAAGGAGAAGACGCAGAGGCAGTGGCGTATCCCTGGGCCTATTAGAAAAGAGTCTGTGAGCAGGAAAAACGGAAAGAAGGTGAAAGGAGCCGAGTCCAGGACACTGAAAGAAAGAGACTACAAAGATGTAAGAACAAACCTTCAAGTACGAGGAGACGTGTTTGTTTGTTTGTTTGTTTGTTTATTTGTTTATTCACTTATATTGCGCGCCGGACCCGGGGGTAAGAGGGCGCAGGAGCACACAAGATTATTCTCAGCTTAGTTACAGTGCTGTACATTAGTTACAGTGAGTACATAGGTTAGAACAGTTACAATAGAGAAGTTAGGCAGTCAATTAGCAGTCATTGGGCCTCATTACACGGTAGGCAGTAAACTATGGCGCTATTAGCGCCATGGTTCATGCCGGTAATTTACCGGTACCGCCTTGGAGAAAAGGGGAACTACCGCCCTATTCCAAGGTTGGGAAGGCAGTAATTCCTCCTTCCTCCATTGCCCTTCCCCATTCCCATTTTTGCCCCATAGGGCATAATGGGAATGGGGAAGGCGCTAATTACGGTACCGCTAATTACGGTACCGTAATTAGCTCCCTGGTCCCTTTGCGGGTTGGATTTTTAACGCCTGCAAAAAGCAGGCGTTAAATTCCCCAACCCGCAAAGGTACCTCGTAGTAAGGCGGTAAGGATTTACCGGTACCGGTAAAATACCGGTACCGGTAAACCCTTACCGCCTACCGTGTAATGAGGCCCATTGTGTTTTAACATCTGGATGTAGTTATGTCTGAAGTGGGTATAGGATTGAGAAATCCTTAAGGAGGGCGGTAGGGAGTTCCAATGTTGGGCTGCTTTCACCTGAAAACTGTTGCCGCCCTTTTTGGTTCGTTTGAACCTGGGAACTGGGAGCAGATTTGCATTTGAGGTTCTAGTGGGTCTGTTAGGGATGTATCTATGTATTCTGTCGATTAGGTAGCGGGGGCAGCATTGCTGAGGCATTAATGAGTTAGGGAGGCTACTTTTAGCAGGATTTTGTCTGTAATAGTGAGCCAGTTATGAGTTCTCCTGGTATTGGAAATATGTTCTCTCTTAGAGATGCTAAGCGCTGCTCTGAGAGCATTTTTTTGCAATGTCTGGATTTTGTTGGTGACCTGTTTGTTGGCTCCTACGTAGAGGGCGTTACAGTAGTGCAATTTTGATAGTACAAGGGCTCTGGCTAGAGTGATGCAGCTCTGTGAGGATAGGAATGGTTTGGCTGCTCTTATTAACTTACAGGTGTATGCCGTGGAGGATGCCATGGAGCTGACCTGTTTGTGGAAGGAGAGGGAGAAGTCGATGTATATTCCTAAAGTTTTCACTTCTTTGGCTACCATGATTGGGTTCCCGTCAATGATGAAGCTAGTGTATTTGTGATCCAATTTAGTGACGTTGGGAGTGGAGCCGAGGATGAGTTCAGCCTTGTCATCATTCAGGCATAGACTATGAGAGGCCATCCATGCCTGGATGATGAGGCACACCCTATTCACCAAGGCCAAATCATGGTTGCAATCTCCCGTCAACGGGATGAGGATCTGGGTATCATCAGCATAGTTAGTATAGGAGAGACCCAGGCCATCAAGATCATCAAACAGGGGCTTTGTGAACACGTTGTACAGTGTGGGGGAGACACAGGATCCCTGAGGGACTCCACAAGTGATTGGGATGGGGTCTGCGGCAGCAGAGGTGGAGAAGACACGCATAAATCTGTTACTTAGGAATGACTCGATCCAGCCTATAGCTTCGTGGGAGAAGTGGGCAGCTGAGTCCAGATGGTTGCATAAAGTTTTATGATCTACGAGATCAAATGCTGCCGAGAGGTCTAAGAGGAGCAGTAAGGCAGTTTTCCCATTATCTCTCAGGGTGTCAATTTGAGCCTTTAGATCGATAAGGGCCGTTTTTTGTCCCATGTTGGGGTCTAAAGCCTGATTGCCGGATGCCCAGGAGATGATTTTGTTCAAGGTATTTTTGTATTTGTAGGTATACTGTCTTGTGTAGAATTTTGAGCAAGAAAGGCACAGTGGTAATAGGCCTGTAGTTGGTAGGTGTAGAAGGGTCAAGAGAGGGTTTTTTGAGAAGGGGGAGGACCCAGGACTCTTTATGATTGCTGGGGATGGTACCTAAAGAGAAGGAGGTGTTGATGAGTTTGGTAATGAATGGAGAGAGGTCTCTAGCCGAATCTTTAATGATTTGTGAAGGGCAGGGGTCGCCCTTGCAATTTGAGGGTTTAAGGCTGAGAATAATTTTTTCCACTTCTAGGGTGGAGACTTTGGAGAAGCTGAAGCGGATAAGTGGGTTGTTGAGCATAGAATGTTGGGGTGTAGGCAATGGGGCAGTGTTAGAGGAGTTAGTCAATTTAGTTAGGGATTCTTTCTTTTTGTTAATTTTAATTTGGAGGCCTGCTACTTTGTTAGACAGTGTGTTTTGGACACTGGTGCAGCATTGTCTGTCTTTTACGCATGTGTCTGGAGTTAAAACAGGTGTTTCCAGTTCTTTAATGATAGTGAATAATTCTTTGGTGCTGGAATTAGCTTTTGTTATTCTCTGGTTGTAGGACTCTTGTTTTTGTAGGTGGATGTTATTTTATTGAGAACCAACTTGTTGTCTGTGGGAGATTGTCTCCAGACTTGTTCCTTCTTGCGTTTCTCGAGTGTAAGGGCTTTGAGGTGAGGGGAGAACCAGGAGTTCATGTGTTTTTTCGGCTTGCATTTTTTATCTTTAGCGGTGCAATAGAGTCAAGGGCTGAGCTCATGATTTTGTTGTAGCCTTCTACAAGTTCATGAGGGGAGGAGGTGGATGGGAGTTGGTTTAGAGTCGGTAAGATGAGTAGGATTCGTTTTTCCACTGTGATATTTTTCTTACTTCTCGTAGGGATAGCTGAGGCTAGCACATTGTTGTTGATGGGACTTTGGGCTTCGAGGGCAAAGGAGAGGAGATGGTGGTCAGACCATGGTTGTGGAGAGTTAGCTGAAATGGAGGCTACGCAGTTATAGTCAGCTACCCAATCAAGGGTTCCTCCTTTATTGTGGGTGGGGGTGAACACTCTTTGGGTAAAGCCTAGTTCTGATATTGTATTGTTGATGAGGGTGACCTCAGGGTCTTTTTACGGTCTTTTAGGCCTAAGTTGAAGTCCCCTAGGAGGAGGCACTGGGAGGAATTTTTTAGGTTGTTGGTAAGGATAGACCAGGAGGTCTGTAGAATAAATGAATGGATATGGTTTGGGAGTTGGCAGCTTAGCTGTGAGTGATTCACAAGATGGGAGGTGGTTGGAGGAGTCAAGTCTAATGTTAAGGTGCGTTTTGGCAATTATGGCCAGGCCACCAACTCTAGATTGTGTTCTATCCGCTCGGAGGATAGTGTAGTCGTTGGGGAGGGCTAGCGAGAGGGCTGGGCCTGCGGCTGCATGGAGCCAGGACTCAGTGATGGCTATGAAGTCTAAGGGCCTCATTACACGTTGTCCGGTAAGGGAATACCGGTACCGGTAAGGAATTACCGGTACCGGTAATTTCCCAAGCCAATCACGACCCTGACCCACCGCTAATAGCGGCAAGGCCGTGGGCGCGCGACCCCCATACCGGAAATAGCGCCATGGCGCTAATATCACGCCATCACAAGCCATGCGGACATGGCATTAGCGGCATGGAAAAAAAACCAAAATCCCTTACCGGCATGGCACAAATAAAGGCATCTAAAAGCACCCGTTAAGAGACCTGAGCAGTGTTCCCATCTGTCACAGATGGACACAATCAGCACAGGTGGAGGCAATGGAGACACGCAGCACAAAAGAGCACACCACACCCCTTCCCACACCCCTTCCCACACCAAGATGGTCCCAATACCACCATCATGACATGGGCTTCAGTACATGATTGCAGTGCAGCACCAACAACAACAGGCCGCACCAGAGGTGACCCGTAACAGGTACCCATTCCTCACACCATACAGGTGATGCCAGCTATCCACTGAAGAGGTGGCTCCTAACCCCTGTACGGAACCCACAGAACCAGCAGGAAGAGGACTACAATATTGCACATACCCGTACCACCGTCGTGATAGAGCCGTCATTCGGCCTTCCAATGAAAGTGCGCTGGTGCCTAAGCGGCCTGGGTGAGGCTCTCCTGTACGGCCGTGACAAAGTGGCAAAGACAACCATAGCATGTGTAGAGCATCACAAAATGTGCATCTGATGGAATGTGCCTATGCCACTTGACATTAACATGCAACCACCAGATGAGGATGATGTGGATGGGGCGGAGTATGGGTGAAATGCTCTGGCAGGACATGCAACAGGCGATGTCAAGGAGGCACACGATGTGTGTCAGCATCTGAATCAGGAATTTCATCAGGTACAAAGGTGAAATTACATGGATGGAGATGGGTATTGTTGCCCTGGTGCATGTTATGAGGCCCACAAAGGACCTTGTCCACAATAAATGACATACACAATGATGGAGACGACGCCTGGTTTTCAACTTCAGAACAGTGTATTGTGAACATAATGTGATAAAAATGTGCATGACCCCAACATTGCAAACGCCCCTTACCTCCTCCCCAAACACCCTCAAGAACACCCTCTCCCCCCTCCCCCCACATCACCCCCAAGAACACCCTCTCCCCCCTCCCTCCACAACACCCCCAAAAACACCCTCTACCCCCTCCCCCCACAACACCCCCAAGAACACCCTCTCCCCCCACAACACCCCCATGTGAGCCTTATAGTGTCTATGTGTCCTGCTCAACATGTGCCACCTAGTCCTTGCTGGACCTAAGCCACAGGGCCTCCTCCACCATTGGGTGGTTGTGACGTGGGGCGCCTCAGGTTGCGCAGAGAGCAGCGCAGGGGGCTTGTCTGCTGGAAACCCGAGGAGGAGGACGTGCCCGGTTGATCCCGTGTTGGGGGTTGGTATTGCCGCTCCATGATGTCCCCAATACGGTTAATGGCCTGGCGGAGGTGGCCCATTTCCTGGCAGATCCTGTCAGTGCAGGCCTCAATGGCCTCCCTTGTTTGGCCTGCATATTTGCTGAGGTCATCCCTCAGACGGCCTGTCTCGGCCACATGCTGGGCGACCAGCGCAGTAATGTCTGCCTGCCTCCGGCTGAGGGTTGCAAGGTCAGGTTGTGTGGTATGTGATGTTGGGCTGGCTGCTGCGTCCTGGTCCGTGCCTCCGGCGTCAGGTGAGGACACCTGAGGGCTCCATGCCCCTTCAACTGTGTGGGTGTCATGTGCTCCATGGCTACCTGATCTGGACGATGCCCTTGGACTTTCCGCAATGGAATGTGTCGGGCTGGGGGAATGGCTTTGTTCTAGAATGTCAATTGCGTCCTCCTCGTCGGTGAGCAGTGCAGTGGCTGCTGCCTCACCAGTTGAACTGGTGGCAGCGGAGTGCGTGCCCTCCGTGCGCATTTCACCTATGATGGGGCACACTGGCGTGGGTTCAGCAATATCAGCAGCCGTGCCCTCAAGCTGTGTGGAACTGGTGCTCCTGCTGCCCTTGGGCCTCTGCTGATGGACACTCCTCCCAGTTCCCCTAGAAGTGGTGGTGGTGTCACCTTTCTCATTCATCCTGGCCTTTTTGGCTGCTGGGGGGGTACGTGTTGCAGTGCATGTGCCTTCAGTGTCTGTCGGTGATCCCGTAGAGGGCAAAAATAAGGTATATCAACGTTAATGGTTCTAAGTGCCTTATGCAGAATGTTCACGTCATGCTGCTCTATGCATTGGGGCCTCTTTATCATTGATTCTAGTAATGGGGATGTCGGGTTGGTCATGCATGGATGGGTCTCTGTTGCACGTGCATATGGTGATGCATGCATGTATGTGTGTGGCTGGATCAATGGCCTGGTCATGGACACATATTTGGGGGACCCCTCACCCTTCACTGTGCATTGTTTGATGTATACACTCACCTCCATCGGATGAAATGGCCACACCATGCTCCATATCTCCGACTCCCTCTATGGATTCGAGTCCAATTGTGGAGGCACATGTCTCCTCCCACTCCTTCAGCTTTAACGGGGAATCTGCGCCACCTCCTGCGGCCATTGCCAGGTTACGGTTGGCCGTTAGTATGTTCCGCACACGGACCCGGAGGTCGTCCCACCTCTTGCGGCAGTCCTTGATACTGCGGGTGGTAGTGCCCACCGCACTGACTTTGCGGGCAACTTCGGCCCAGATGGCCTTTTTCTTATTGATGGCCTCCCGCCGCATATCATTGGCGAAAACAACTTCAGCATTAGCTGCAAGTGTCCCGGTCAACATGATCAGCTCCTCATTTGAGAATTTTTCTTTCCGCTGACGATCTGAAGATTTTATTAGCGCCTTGGGCATCTTCGGGCTTTCCTTGATGATTTCTTGTTGGAGTTCTCTGGAAAGAGGTCCCGGATGCAGAGGATGGCAATGGATTGTGTTTTTCAAGATGGCCGCCGTGCTCTTTCCCGTTCCTGTGCGATGACGCTATTTCCGGTTCCGCTTTTCTACGGTGACTGCTAATGGCGGTGACTGCTAATGGCGGTGACCGCTAATAGCGGGGACCGCTATTTGCATGTAGCGTGGGGGCAGAGGTGCTATCACCACTTCGGTCGAAGCCGGTAAGGGGCATTTTGGGGACTTTTGCGGCATGGCGGTACGGACTTTTATGGCATGGCGCTATGTTCGTGTCCGCAAACTCGTAATGGGACGCTATTAGCGGCCTCTTGCGAGGGCGGTCACGCTAATAGCGCCATGCCGTAAAATTCTGATTTTTACCAGACAACGTGTAATGAAGCCCTAAGTCTTCTGCTAGAATGAGATCTGCTAAGTCTGTGGCATGGGCTACTATAGAGTGTGCATTGATGAGGGCACCTCTTATAGGCGAGACAGTACTTTTGGTGTGAGTGGGATTAGGGTCTGTGTTATGCACCTTATCCTTGGACATGGTGTTAGTTGGGTTATGCTTGGGTCTTTCCAAAGGAAGGTTGGTGAGAGTGGTCGTATGCATAGCTGGGGAGCGGTTAGTAGGTATAGACTAGGTGGTGTCTCTGGCTCGAGGCTTGTATATTTTGGGTAGTCTGGCGCGTAGTCTAATGTTTCTCGCAGGGAGGCTGCATGGTTTGGAGGAGTGGGGCAAAGTAGTTGTGAAGTGAGGCATACTGGAAGGTGTGGAAGTAGTGCCTATGGGGACCACACAAACGGTAAAACTTAGACCAGTGAAGGAGTTGATAAGGGAGAGAATGACTGTCAACAGTACTGAGTAGATGTCTAGTAGGTACATTTTGTTGATTGTAAGTGGGGTGTGGAGGTCAGGTGGCAGAGCTGAACTTGCATCTAGATGCCGCATAGATAGCTAGATAAGACAAACACGTTGCAGTATCAAAGTACAGTGTAGTGGCAGGCTAAATGCAACTATCAAAGGCAAGCTAAATGCAACTATCAAAGGCAGGCTAAATGCAACTATCAAAGGCAGGCTAAATGCAACTATCAAGGGCAGGCTAAATGCAACTATCAAGGGCAGGCTAAATGCAACTATCAAGGGCAGGCTAAATGCAACTATCAAGGGCAGGCTAAATGCAACTATCAAGGCAGGCTAAACGCAACTATCAAAGGCAGGCTAAACGCAACTATCAAAGGCAGGCTAAATGCAACTATCAAAGGCAGGCTAAATGCAACTATCAAGGCAGGCTTACTGCAACTATCAAAGGCAGGCTAAATGCAACTTTCAAAAATACAGTGTAGTGGCAGGCTAAATGCAACTATCAAGGCAGGCTAAATGCAACTATCAAGGCAGGCTAAATGCAGCTATCAAAGGCAGGCTAAATGCGGCTTTCAAAGGCAGGCTAAATGCAGCTTTCAAAAATACAGTGTAGTGGCAGGCTAAATACAACTATCAAAGGCAGGCTAAACGCAACTATCAAAGGCAGGATAAATGCAACTATCAAAGGCAGGCTAAATGCAAATATCAAAGGCAGGCTAAATGCAGCTTTCAAAAATACAGTGTAGTGGCAGGCTAAATGCAACTATCAAAGGCAGGCTAAACGCAACTATCAAGGCAGGATAAATGCAACTATCAAAGGCAGGCTAAATGCAAATATCAAAGGCAGGCTAAATGCAGCTTTCAAAAATACAGTGTAGTGGCAGGCTAAATGCAACTATCAAAGGCAGGCTAAACGCAACTATCAAGGCAGGATAAATGCAACTATCAAAGGCAGGCTAAATGCAACTATCAAAGGCAGGCTAAATGCAGCTTTCAGAAATACAGTGTAGCGGCAGGCTAAATGCAACTTTCAAAAATACAGTGTAGTGGCAAGCTAAATGCAACTATCAAGGCAGGCTAAATGCAACTATCAAGGCAGACTAAATGCAACTATCAAAGGCAGGCTAAACGCAACTATCAAAGGCAGGCTAAATGCAACTATCAAAGGCAGGCTAAATGCAACTATCAAGGCAGGCTTACTGCAACTATCAAAGGCAGGCTAAATGCAACTTTCAAAAATACAGTGTAGTGGCAGGCTAAATGCAACTATCAAGGCAGGCTAAATGCAACTATCAAGGCAGGCTAAATGCAGCTATCAAAGGCAGGCTAAATGCGGCTTTCAAAGGCAGGCTAAATGCAGCTTTCAAAAATACAGTGTAGTGGCAGGCTAAATACAACTATCAAAGGCAGGCTAAACACAACTATCAAAGGCAGGCTAAATGCAACTATCAAAGGCAGGCTAAATGCAAATATCAAAGGCAGGCTAAATGCAGCTTTCAAAAATACAGTGTAGTGGCAGGCTAAATGCAACTATCAAAGGCAGGCTAAACGCAACTATCAAGGCAGGATAGATGCAACTATCAAAGGCAGGCTAAATGCAAATATCAAAGGCAGGCTAAATGCAGCTTTCAAAAATACAGTGTAGTGGCAGGCTAAATGCAACTATCAAAGGCAGGCTAAACGCAACTATCAAGGCAGGATGAATGCAACTATCAAAGGCAGGCTAAATGCAACTATCAAAGGCAGGCTAAATGCAGCTTTCAGAAATACAGTGTAGTGGCAGGCTAAATGCAACTATCAAAGGCAGGCTAGATGCAACTTTCAAAAATACAGTGTAGTGGCAAGCTAAATGCAACTATCAAGGCAGGCTAAATGCAACTATCAAAGGCAGGCTAAATGCAACTATCAAAGGCAGGCTAAATGCAACTATCAAAGGCAGGCTAAATGCAACTATCAAAGGCAGGCTAAACGCAACTATCAAAGGCAGGCTAAACGCAACTATCAAAGGCAGGCTAAATGCAGCTTTCAAAAATACAGTGTAGTGGCAGGCTAAATGCAACTATCAAGGCAGGCTAAATGCAGCTATCAAAGGCAGTCTAAATGTGGCTTTCAAAAATGCAGTGTACATTTAAATAACTAAATGTGGCTGTCAAGTGTAGAATAGTAACAAATGAATGCAGCTGTGGGGCCATGTAGTAAGTATCTCTGACAGAGGGTAATGCAGCAGGTAGCTTGACTTGGGAACAGTTATCAAGTGTTATTATCAGAGGGCCAACTGGTATCACAGTTAGAAGTAACAGGTAATCCGTGTTCACATGTAGGTTACCTCTGTGTGATGAAGTATGGCACCGGAGCATCAATGAAGTATGGTGTGCTGCGCCGGACAGGTGCAGTGGGTAGTCTGGGTAGGTTCAGGAGTCAATGGGACAGGTAGGTAAGCGGTGAGCAGGGCTAATGGTGGTGGGGTATAATGTCTTGGTGCAGCCTGCAGCTCGGTCAGCTCAGTCAGCACCTGAGCCTTCACACGGAGGCCGGCTCACGCCTACCCGGTTCCCTGATTGGCCTTTTAGCAACAGGTGGAGCCAATCAGGGCTGGTAGGTACAGGCTCAGATGGGTGGAGGAGGTGCAGGCACTCGAGGCGGCCATCTTGGAATGGCAGAGAGCCTTGTGTATCAAGCAAAGGCCAAATGGCATTCAGTGCTTGAAGAATAAAGGCAGCATCCTTCTGTAGCTAGGAGTGTGGAGTCATTACTGACCCAAGCATTTAAAACTGGTTTTTCCATGCAGGGCGATTCTTCATATTTTTTCTCTTCTACTTTTTATGTTTTTTTGCTATATTTGTCTCTGTGGGTATACTGCAGTGTTCAAAATTGAGGGGAGCTGGGAGCTATTTAGCTCCTGCTTGTAACCTAGAAGAGCCTGGTTAGCTTGACACCAACAGCTACCAAGAGCTACTTTTGGCTCTCCAGGCCAACAGATGCAGGGGAGCCTGCTCCGCAACACCCTCCCCTAGGGGTCAAGGCACGCTGGACCTCACAGGGAGAGACTCCCCCTTATGGGACAAGGACACCCATTCCTGTGAGACTTTTAAAAAACAAGACTGGATGAAGAAACACTTAATAGTTGTCATTATCACATTGAAAAAGAACATGTCCCTTTAAATCGGAGTATCCAATCCACTGGGTTGAGTACACTGAATAGTGTCTACTCTACAAGCAACGGAGAGGGAGAGAGGAACACATACGCAGGCATGGGTTACCCTGAGCTGCGTAACACCTGGAGAAGGTGGAGTAGGCGTGATCCAGGAAGCGTGCAAGTTTCGAACTCAACTATACTGAATAGGGAGACACCAGAGTCAGGGTGAATCCCCAGCGTGAAAAGCCGAAAGGTCAGGACCTCAGAGAAAGGTGGTGGCAATACCACAAAGGATCCATGGTGGACAGCCGGTCCACAAACCATTGCTGATACCACTGCAAACATAGAGCAGCAGCGTCACGTCGCAAGAGAGAAGTTCTACGAGGAACAAGTTTCCGAAAGACGTTTTCCTTCGCAGTCGAAGGTAACAAGAAGAACCGGAATAATGGGAAGCCCAAAGGGAATCATTATGTCGGGCCAGCAACTTGTCCCAGTAGAAGTCTTGAGGCAAATTTACATTGGAAACTGATGAACTTAGTGTTGTATAAGAGAAAGAATTACTAGAAATCTGAATACTGAGAGAACAGAACAGTGGATAACAATACACTGGGGAAAGGTGAAAGAAGCTTGATGCAAGAAGAACATAACATAACAGCGAGAGAACATTATGAGCCAGAGTTCAGAGGAACTATTCAGTTGGTCAATGTACTAAATCAATTAGGACAGAACAAGCTGAACTATAATTGCCCAGGGGGGAAAGCCTACCAGAGATATAGTGTTTTCCAAGGATGCGCTGAAACCAGCAACCAGGAATACAGATCTTATAAAAGATCACCAAAAAAGGGATTCAAAAGGAGGAGACAAAAGCTATTAGTCTGGTTCAAAGTTCATTTTTCGACATACATTTTTTCGATGGGTTTTTGACAATGTTGTTTTCTAAAACAAAACACAGAAAGTTTGTTTTTTCTTTTTGGCAGGTTCCCCCCCCGCACCCATTCCCCTAATTTAACTCTATACCCGACCCCCACTCCTTATATTCCCTTCCCCACACCACCTCATGTTTTACAATGGGTTTTTTAAAGAAAGAAATCAGCAAAAAAGACATTGTAAAAATGACTTTCGTACCATTAGTCCATTTGAAGAGTTACAGAGACGGATACAAGAAATCACAAGTGTCTATTTGAGGATTATGTATTAATAAAGAATCCTACACACTGGTACCAGAAGTACCCTCAGGAGAAGGGAGTCATTCTCTTGACCTAAGTTAGTTTTTATAGTGGTAGGGTTAGTTTTGGACAACGGACTGACGGATGAATGACTAGCGAGCACCTTAATTAGTAACATAGGCAGGGACCACCCATGGTTATAGGGAACGTTCGGCCTTATTTTTGTATTTTAATAAAATCTTGTGAAACATGTCCTCAGAGTTTCTGCATCTTTCTTCTGACTCGACACAACTGTTTAAAGGCCTTTTTTACTCAGTGCTCGGGAGATTTTGATCCTTCTGAGTCTTTTGAAATGTAGGTTCCTTTACAATAAATAATCAGTGCTGATTAGAAGCTGCTGGAGAGTTATTGTATGACGATGTAACAGAACGGATTCATAATTGTAGCTGTTTTGTTGTTTTGTGCAGATCAATTCCTTTAGAAAATTCACTTTGCCATTGATTTGTTCTAAAATAGATTTTTGGTCCTTGAACTCATTATTAATATTTTCGTATAGTTTTACTAATCATTTGAGAACAAAGTTCAAAGTTACTAATGACGTGTGCCCTCCTAGTTCTATTTTCTCAGGGGGATGCACAAGTTGAGGAGAAATCTGCTGCATTGGCGTAAGTTTGTAAGAATACACAGATCCTTCAAGTGCATCATTAGTTCAAAATAACAAAGGAGTCCCGCTTAAATGTTCAGTGAGCACATACTGCTCATTCAACGCATTCTAACTGTTACCTCTAGTGGACAGCTTTGATGGGTTAGAAAGATCAACCATTCTCGCAGAGTTGCTGTTTTATTAGCCGCCAACTATTCTTTTATCGACACGGTAGCGTCAGTATTTTTTACTGGATGATCGTCTTTCAAATTAGAGAAGAATAATATGATTTTTCTATGTCTTTCTTCCCTGCGGGTATCAGTGGATTCTACATCCCGGCTGCTGCAGGCTCCTCCACTAGATCCGCGACCGGCAGTATGCTTTGGGAAACTTCCAAATTGTTGCTCTCTAAGGCATCCGCTAACAGGCTCGCCAAGAGGGAGGGCAATTCGGAAGAGGACACTTTGCTATGCAGTGCATACATGAAGTAGGCACTTGTTTTAAGTTAGCCAATAATCCCTGTTTGAAGTAGGAAAAATGAGGTAGGGGCCTAAGTGGTTTACTGTGTCATAGGTGCATGGAAGGGGGTCATGGGTTACATTCCTGCGTCCCTTCCTCACCCGGACTGGCCCAACTGCACACCTTGGCACTCCATTTGGGCGTCCGAACCAGGCACTAGCGTATAAGTGTCTTGGTGCTATACTGATATCCTTCCTCTCGGCAACAATATCTCTGGCCACAAGCCACATCCCAGACTGCAGTGCTGGGCCCTATGCATGACATTGTAAAGTAAATAATCTTTTTTTGTAAATGACCAACGTTCTCCATCAACCAGTTGAACATAGTTACCCTCTGTATGTAGCTTTGGATGTTTTGCAGACCCTCAGGACGTCTTGTTCTCCGAGACCTGAATTTGCAGTCCCAAGAGAGACTTGATGTGCCTCTCTAGGTGCTGGAAAGAGGTGATAAAACTTCAAAAAATAATAAACCGCAGGCAAGGCCAACACTCACCCGCGGAGCACAAGACGCATGCCGGAGCTCACCACAGGATCCCACCACAACTGCAGCACCCGTCTCGGCCTCCCCAACACTGATGGGGCTTCACACAGATCAGCTTCCTCTCTTATTCTTCTGTACCTTAGATCCACACTGTTCTGCTGTGTTCCGACTGCTCTGCCGAAAGCGACATTTTTGGCTAAAGGAAAGTACCCAATACAGTCCCAAAAACATGTCAAGCCGCACAGTGAGGCAGCTTCCAACACAAAGCCTTTCTCCTGTCTCCCCCGTCATCATTTTAGATTCATCTTTGTTTCGAATATTGAACAGGGTTTAGGCATGGCTTCCTGGCACTCCCAATCTTTCCAATATTCCAATTTTGTCTGCATTGAATTTCAACTGAATCATGTAGGTCTACTTTTCTTTAGTTGTGTTAAATTTCCCATATCCTCCCAGTGTTTCCTCCACTCGGGTCACCACTTTCGCCCCCTCCAACCCCCACACACACACATCCTCAGGGCCAAAGCAAGTAGACTTACGTGATTCTGTTGAGATTTCATACAGACAATATTGGAAATGTGAAGAATGGGTGAAAGGGGATCATGAGTTGGGTGAATTTTTCAGGTAGAAATATGATCTGTGCGGTTTCTGAAAATCCACTCAAATACAAGTTAGAAGCAGGCCAGGCCTAAGAGTTATATTCCTGAAATATCGCTGGCAGCATTCCAGGAATACCACTTGCTTTACTTTCATCAGTTTCCAGCATAATATTGACAACGGAAAATGTACAGTAGTGATTTACACATCTACTGTACATTTCATGAAATTAACAATATGCCTGTTTTAGCCCTTTTATGCATTAGATGTTTACCGAGGTACGAGGGGGCATCAGTGATGCCTGCCTTTTCACCCTCTTACCATGGCCCATTCTAAAATCATTTTTCTGTACAGAAGGGAAGTTTCTGTCCTTTCCTTCAGCCCATTAGAAAAAAGTCAGAACACTTTTTTTAGTCACTTTGAATCTTTTACTGAATCGTAATACCTCTCTCTGACAATACTCCATGTTAGTAGTTTTGGAGGATCACACATTGTATCAAGTGTCTGGCATTCCCACACCCTTGATGTCACTGCCAGGCTATTTCCTGGCATTCCCACACCTTTGATTTCACTGCCATATTATTTCCCTTTGCCCTCCTAGAACCAAGGTGCCCACTGCAGGCATAGGGATGGTGAATCCTGCTCGTGAGACGCTTGGAGGGAGACACACTCCACCTTTTAGCTTTCCTATTCTCATTGACTTTCTGTTGAAGAACTAACTGTAGGGATTCAGCAGGATTCTGAAACCAAAGTTATGGTGCCTGTTAACACCAGGTGGTTGGGAGTTACTTTTTGCCTGTTGCTGTGTGTGCAGTAGGATAGGGGTTTATGGCGTGTTGAAGATACCGGGGCAGATTTCTGGAATAACTACTGTTTCTCGCACCTGCCTTGATTGCACGAGGATCACCTTACAAATGTTGTTTTTTGCCTAGTGGGTGTTGCCCCGACATGCAAATGTCCTAGGAAGTCACACTAGGCATACCACCTGAGCAACATAGGGAATGTACGATGAGGACTGAAACAACTCTCAGCCTTCTTCCAGCAAGGAGAAATTGGATCCTGCGTTGTTTGTTCAACCAAAGATTCTTCTCTGAACCCCTTACACTTTTCCCATCTTAAGGAAGCCACTGTCACTTATCTATCCGCCCTTGAATCCTGTGAGCATGCTGTGTACAATGTATCTACTAAAGACAGAGAGAAAGAGAGAGTGACACTGACACAAGAATGAGAGTGAAAATGGGAGCTGTCTGCATATGTGAGTCAGAGCAGTTTGGAAAGGTGGCCATGTTGGGCCTTCTTATGTCCTATTATGTCTTTTTGTGCCTTTGAAGCCTTGTAATGCCATCCCATGACTTGGTATTTATTCCCCTGTGGTTCCTTGTTAGGCTATATTATGCGAGGTTAGGTTATGTCACTCTGTCAAATCACGCACTGTCATGTTGCAAACTCAGAACCTACAACTTTTAGTGAATTAACCAGTGCCTCATTTCTGACTGCCCACTGACACCTCACAAATATTCCAGCCACAGCTAAACTCAGCCTTACTTGCGGTGGCATTAGAATGTGGCCTGTGTGTGGGGGCGCTGTTGAGCAGCGAGACGGAATGGCTGCCTGAGCGTATCTCCTGCCCCGGCAATATCCTGCACCTAGCAAATATTCTGCTGAGTGCCGATTACAGGACCAACAATCAGATATTCTGGCAGCAGAGGTAGTGGGGAAGTCTAATACCAAGATTTAACCAGATCCGTTGCACTGGAGTAGAGAAACAGCAACAGCAAAATCCAGCGAGCCGGTAGGATGGGGCTCTCTCATTAATGCGGTGCGTGTGAACTCGGCACCTTGATCTACGCAAGCCCGCAACTGAGGAAACCAGCAAACGGATTTACACTGAGGTCCGCTGGGTCTGCTGGCCCCTGCACTATAGGAGGCTGTCCCCCGTCGATCCGACAAAGTGAATACCAGGGATAATCCAGACCTGTCTTGTTTATTTTTTAAAATTTTATTTATTTGTTTGTTTCTATAGCACCACAGGCCGCGGGCCTCAGGGGGCTTTACAGAGAGACTAGGATGACAGAAAAGAGACGGGACAACATGGCATAGGTACAACCTGTCAAAGGGCTGGAAGATCTATATTTTGCAGTTCGTTTATTTGAACAGCAAGGATTTCAATGTTATGGTTTTCTAAATTGTAGGTAGTTTGGCTCTAATCTTAGGTGGTCGGGGAGTTTGTTCCATTTAGCAGCAGCTTTGATGGGGAATGCCTTTCACTAGCCCTTGGGTTTTTGACCTTAGGGCGCAGCCTGGTTCGTACGGAGTGATTTGTTTTTTTAGATAGGCGGAGGAGGAACCAAATAGGCAGTGATGGACCAAGGACATTGATTTGAAGGTGATGCGATCTTCCAGGGCCAACCAGTGAAGGGACTTTCTCTCCTCAGTGATGTGTTTCCTTCTTGATTTTCCAGTGATTATCCTTACTGCATTATTTTGAATGACCTGACATTGTTTAATTCATTTACTGCTAGCCCCCATCATCAACGAGTTCCCATAGTCTAATCTGGACAAGATTGTGGCTCTGGCGATGATGGTGCTATTTTGTTTGCTTGGCAGGGGCCTAATTCATATGAGCATTCTCTGGTGGTATTGGCAAGATTGTTTGAGATGTGTAACATGAGCGTCCGCTCCCAAGGATGCTTGTAGATAAACACCTAGTGTCTTCACATTTTCAGAGACCTTAACATCTGAATCTTTGATTTTAAAAGTAGAGTAGACTGGATCTAATTTAGCCCTGACTTGAGATGATCCGAAGACCATGAGCTTGGTCTTGCTTCCATTGAGGCACATCCAGTTGGTCTTCATCCAGGCCTCAATGGAGTTGTAGATGCAAGAGAGCGTGTTGTTATCTGTGGTGTGACAGCCACTTAGTTCAATGACTAATTGCATGTCGTCGGCAGAATTTATGAAGGAGACTCCTAAAATGGTAAGTAGGGTACAAAGACAGCGCAAATAGAGATTGAATAAGAGGGGTAAAAAGCGAGACCCTTGGGGTACGCCACAGTCAACAGGTTGAGGGGCAGAGGAGAAATCACCCCACTGAATCTTAGAGTTCCTGTCTTCTAGAAAGGAGGAAATCCTCTTGTTGGTAAGGGACGGGAGAATACGGCAATACACAATATACGGGTGAGACGGCACAGCACCATAGGAGGGAGAACACATCATACTGCCATATCTTAACATAACACCACCGACCTGAAAAGGTACACAGCGCTACTGAGGGGGCACACCAGCAGCGCATCCTGTGTGGGAAAGCGCGGGAAATGGGCACTCCAGCCCTAACCACAGAATTAGAAGCCTCCGGCCTGTCGGGGGCCCGATCATCCCGGTGGCAGGCCATCACAGACTTGGGAGCCTGATACAGGTCTAGGACCTCCTGTGAGGAGGAGTGAGCAAGGGACCAGGACCCGACTGGAAAACAAAAGCAGGAGGAGATGGGACGCCACGGCCCGTGAGGGTGCAGACCAATGAAGGTAGGCTGGCGCCCCGCCGGGGTCCTGGGACACACCCGTTCAGAATTACTGCCAAGGCTGTACCGCACACCCATTTACCCAGGCTACGCAGTGCTAAATAGGGCAGAGACTGCATCCAAAATGTCGCACGGATGACATGAGAGAGGCGTTGGGATCGAAGCAAATAAATCAAGGTCAGTCAAATATTATACACTACCTGAAATATCTGACCAGGCAGGGTACTGGCCGTCCAGGTACCGGCTACAACGCACGGAGTGCACCCCATAGCAATAACTGAGCACCGGGTGAAGTGGGGATGGTGCAAAGAAGATTAGCAAGGGTTATTAGACAAAGAGAGCTTAGATAACACAATCTCCTAATGCACAAACCATGCAGCGTCCTGTGATAAGGAAAGCAGTAGAGGGCTTCCCTGGCCACCGAGATACACTTGTGAACAGGAGGGTGCAATTGATACAAGTTGGCAGATAGTCATCAGCAACAACCCCACAAGAAATGGGGATTGGAGGTACGATAGGACAAAGGGTGCAAATAAGAAACATGGCCCAATGGATTCCTATACAAACACCAAGGCAATGACCACTGAACTGAACTGACAGACCAGGGATCCAGCGGAAGCGCTGAGCCAATACCAATGGAAACCTGTGATGACCAACTAATGCTGACAATGCAGAACGGGTTTATGTCAGTAAATGTTAAATTAGATGACATAGTAGCAACAATAAGCTCGCTGAAGGTTAAAGTAGAAAAAGAGAGTGGTTGGATAACTGTAGCCGAAACCAGAATTGGAGAAGTGGAAGATAGTGAGCCAACATGACCGATACATTGTGGAATTGAAAACTGAATTAGTCAAGACCTGAGGAAAATGTGAGGACCTCGAATCACGATTGCGGCGTAACAACATCCACATTGTGGGGGTACCAGAAACATCAAACAAAGGTCAAATGAAAGTAGTTATGCAGAACCTACCAAAGAATCTATTAAAGGCAGCATCGTTCTCAACACACTTCTTGGTGGAAACACGCACACTGCACCCTAGCTCCAATCCCCAGACCTGGCGCCACAAACCATTATTGCAAGACTGCTCAATAACAGGGACCTCATCATAAAATGATCAAGAGAAAAGCGGTCACTGCGCTACGAATCTAGTAGTGTCCATACATATCCGGATTGCTCAGCTGGGGTCCAGACACATTGCTCAGCTGGGGTCCAGACACAACAGAGGTCATATGAACAGGTAAAAAAACCACTCTGAGCAAGACGCGTCCTGTATGCTCTGATGTTCCCGGCTAAACTTAGGCTACAGCACAGAGGCTGTGCACACTTCTTTGAGAAACCAGCAGAGGCCATGGCATATGTGGAATCGTCCATCCCCCTTCTGCCACGGGACCGCAGAAACAACCAAAGCCCCGACCGGGAGATTGGGAATGCACAAGACAACGAGGCAAAGTGAACTGAGAATCCTAAATCCGGACCCACAGACCCACAAAGGCATAACCTAAATGAACAAAGGCACACAGCACAAATGTTGGAAAACTTACGGCGGGGGAAAGCGAGTGCTGGGCGCGCTGATGGAAGCGAGGTCTGCTCACGGAACTCCCCAGGAAAACTCCACAGTTAGGCAAGGGGTACATCATCGAGTTGGGGTAGATGGTGAGCCTGGGGGGATGCAACAAGGGCACCACAGGTGGAGCAGGAAGGATGAGAGTTGTGGGATGTTTAAAGTTAAAAAAGGTTGGCTGACAGGTTTGCAGACGTATGCTAGGTCACAAAAAAGAATTTGTACCTTAAAAAGCACACTAACACCCATCATGGATAAATGGTTATATGACATATGGGCAAATCAATAGGTCTGCTCTCATGGAATGTAAGAGACACAAATAACCCCATTAAAGCCAGGAAGATACTGGCAAACATCGACCACCACTCACCCAAAATAATGATGCTTCAAGAAACGCATGCCTTGGGGCCACTACAGGAAACGTTCGCCCCTAAGTGGGGATGACAGAGATTGTATACCTCTTACTCATCCCAGACCAGAGGGGTGATGATACTGGTCCACCGTTCATTGCCCTTTCAGCCCAAAAAGGTTCAAATAGACCCGGAAGGAAGGTACATAATAGTAATGGGAGAATTTGCCAGGAAAAAGGTAACATTGGTAAATTCCTGTGGGCCCAATACAGACGACCCAAGTTTCTATAGTGGTATATCAGAGTATTTGACAAGAGAAGCAGAGGTCCCCATCATATGGGGTGGGGATTTCCACACGGTTTTAGACGTGGTAAAAGATAGAACAAATACCACACAACAGAAACTTTCTAATGTGGCCCAGATGATCAAACAAATAATGGATCAACTAGGGTTGATTGATGTATGGAGGTATGAGCACCCAAAAACAGCTGAGTATACATACTATTCAACTGTACATGATGCAATGTCCCGAATAGATTTGTGGCTTATCTCAGCTGAGTGGGTGTCTAGGCTGCAGGGTAGCAAAATACTGCCATGCACTCTTTCAGACCACTCAGTGGTGATGAATTTGAAGGAAATACCACAACCCCGCCATATGTGGAGGATGTCACTAGGATGTCACTAGCGGTGCTGCAAGATGATTCCCTGGTCACACCCTTGCGAGAGAAGATAGAAGGGTTTTTCGAAATCAATGAAGGAACAGTACCAGGGTACGCCATGATATGGGAACGTTTTAAGTATGGCTATGGGGCCCAATGATCTCCACCAAAACCGGGGTATTGAATGAAACAAGGCAAGAAATATGGGAAACTGAGAAAGAATTGCGAAATCTAGAGAATCATTATGACACGAATAAGGATAGAGCTCTGCTGGGGATTATCAAATGAAACCTGATGAAATTCCGAAAAGTGTCGGAACAGGAAGTGAGATATATGGCTAGGCCAGCCCAGGCCCACAGGTACGGAGAGGGGGACCGACCTGGGAAATTACTGGCGGGAGTGGTAAGGGGCGAGAGAAGGGTGAAAATTATCACTGGAATTGAAGGAACCTCAGGCCTGACGGTAACGGTAGCCAAAGCAGTAAACAAAGAGTTCCGGAAATATTATACTGCACTATAGGCCAATGTGGACATGAGTACAGGTGAAGAGATAGAACAATATCTAGCCGAAAGCTCCTCCATAAGTCTCCTGACAAACATAATAGAGAAAATTAACAGACCGATTGAGTTAAAAGAAATCGAAGAGTCCATAAACTCGTTAGCTTCAGGCAAGGCCCCGGCCCAGATGGTCTTGGCATTGAATTATATAGGGTATATAAGGAAATCCTAGCCCCGCAACTCCTTAGATTCTGGGAAGAGGCGCATGAGAATGGACTGCTCCCCCCTGAACTTGCAACGCCTATTTGGCATCATCTCACAAATCAATCCAAGAGCAAGGGCAGCGGCTGCGTCTCTGGACGCAGATAAGGCCTTTGACTCGGTCTCATGGAACTTTCTGTTTTCTGGTACTTAGACACTGCGGGTTGGGTGACAAATCATTAGATATGTTCGGCTACTGTATACTAATCCTACTGCCTGGGTCCGTACCAATGGGACCGTGTCACAGACCTTTGCATTATCCTGGGATACTCTTGCCTTGTTTCCTCCTTGTTATTCGCGCTCACGATAGAACCCCTGGCCTGTAAAATGAGTGAGCGACATGCACACAGAGGAATACATATAGCAGGTGCCCCCCAGATAGTCTTCCTATAGGAAGACGACACACTGCTATATTTACGGAGCCCCGAAGAAAACATTAGACCAGTTATGGAAGAGATAGCTGAATTCACAACACACTCAGGATATAAAATTAACAACGCGAAATCTGAACTATTTCTATTAACCGAGAACAGAAACGAACCTGCCGATCTGCTGGGATTCAAATGGGCCCCGATCAAATACCTAAGTGTGATAGTCTCTCGCAAGCAACAGACACTAAAAAAAGATAATCCCGATACGTACCTGAATGCGTTAACAACAAAATAGACAGCATGGGCCAGGCTCCCAATGTCCTTACCTGGGAGACTATCCCTTTTGAAAATGAAAGAGGTACCTATGTTATTGTACTACTTCACCACGATCCCGATATGGCCAGGTCGCAAATTCTTTATTAGACTTAGATCCATGGTGATAAAAAATGTGTGGGGGAATGGTGTGCCCAGGATGAGTTGGAGGGACTGACGGAACCATACGAACGAGGGGGACTGACTGCCCCTGACTTTGAGTTGTATTACATAGTGGCACAGGCACAATATGCAGATCATTGGTATTCACAGGCCCCAGCCCCAACCCATCTAGCAGTGGAACAATATGGTGTGGCCCCCAAGGACCTTAGAGCAGTAATCTTGGAAGACAGATATGAGGATTCATGTGTATTTGACCCAGTGCGTACAACAGTTAATGCATGGAAACGGGTGTATAAACCTCTGAATATAAACACACCATACAATAGTAAAATAACATTATGGAATCGCCCTGGGCTCCCCCCAACGTATGATCCAGATTTACGGAAAGCTTGGGAACCCGAAGGGAACATGAGACTGGGTGACCTGTTTCTGGGAGGGACTTTTGTAACCCGAGATGAGTTCACAGAAATGCTGTGGAACAGCCTTGTCAAACTATTGCAGTATTTGCACATAAGTCTGGCAGTGCGCAGTAGATGGTCCTAATTTCCACAGGAACCTGAGTCCTGCACATGCATAGAAATTGTAATGGCAGAAGAGATACCAAGGGGACTGGCCTCCAGATTATACAAGATAATACAGACAAGCCAGTCACAACAGAACAAAGTGAGAATTTAATGGGAAAGGGATTTAACAACAAACATTGATGAAACTAAATGCCAAAGATACTGTTAACTGACAAAGGAGGTTTCTCTGAATGCTCGCTTATGACTCATACAATTTAAAATACTAAACCGATTGCACTACACACCGGCAAGGATCTCACAATTCTTTCCTGGTTCATCAGATGGGCGTATGAAATGTGGAAATGAGGGGGCAGACTAAATACAAATGTACTGGAAATGTCAGAATATAATACAGTTCTGGCGGGAGGGGCAGAAATACTACACAACATAACTGGGGTTCCCCCTCTACTTTCACCATTGAAATATTTACTGGTTGATTTAGGCAAAGTATCCATTAAGAAACGTAGACTGTTTAATATGGGATGTATATTAACAAAGAAATGTATAGTGATGTAATGGAAATCCAGAAGGGCCCCAACTTGCCAGGAATGGTTGAGAGAGATGACTTATGTGAGTGAGATAGAGGAGAGATATACGTGGTCAGTCCATGTGACGAGTATACCCAAGGACATATGGAGCAGAGACTATCTCACTGAAAAACAATTCGAAAATATATAAAGATGCTACATATAAAGTGGATTGTTAGAATGCAAATAAGGTCAAATGTGATACAACTGTGTGAACTTGGTATCTGTTGTAACCTGCTGACCTGTTACTTAAATAAAGTGTTATTTAAAAAAATGAATGTGGCCTGTGTGATGAATCAAAGGCATTTGTAACCTCATCTGTGAGGATACAGAGGTGAGCCTGCTCCGCAATACCCTCCCTATGGGTAGAGGCAAGTGGGTCCTCACCAGGAGAGACTCCACCTTTGGGAACAAGGACTTCTTTTCCTGTGAGGAACTCCCTCGAGCCAGACATACAATGATATACATGGGGTGTTGCAATATGCCAGAAACTACAAAGTATCAAAACTTGGACCAAGAAACTCCGAATGAATATCGTTATCTTATATAAAAGGATCATATCCCTTTAATGCAGAATGGTCCATTCACTGGGATGATGACGGTAAAGAGTGTGCTTCCAGATGAAGGAGAACGATAACAGAACGAAGAGAGAGCATATAGCATACGCAAGCTGGGGAAGCCCTCATCCAGCGTAACAACTGGAGATGCAGAGAACCAGTAAGCGTGCAAGTTTCAAACTCGCTGGAGGCTGTGGATCGAAATTCCAGACTTGCTGCGGACCCGAAGCGAGAGAACCCGAAGCAAGGGAAACCCAGAAAGAGGTGTGGCGAGACCACGGAGGGAATTGCGTGGTGGAGAGTTGGCCGGAATAATGTTGCCGATACCACCGGCAGTAGAAGGTCACAGTGTGTGCACATGAGCAGCTGAACACTGGGAACGGAAGATCATTACGAGGGGATACCGGAGAAGGGAAGGCATTGGCGTCTCAAGAACTGAGAGATAGATTCCGTGGAAGAAGGTTTCCAAACACGTTTCCCTTCAAGAATGAAGTAACAGAGAGAACAGGAAACCCGAGAGGAGTCAAGGGAATTGGTATATCACGCAGTTTACTCGTCACAGTAGAAATTATGAAACGAAGTTGACTTTGAAACAAAGTAACTACAAAGATTGTGAATACCAAGAAACTATTGATGAAAAGCAACTGTATGCAAGAAAACCAAGGCAAAAAAATACCATGGGAAGATAACTATTGGTGAAAAGCCGAAGAGTGTGAGAGAAAACCAATTCATAAAAAAAGAAAAAGCAGGGAAAAGGGAGAGATGACTTGCCATCCATTAAAAAACAAAAAGAAAGAAAGAAAGAAAGAAAGAAAGAAAGAAAGAAAGAAAGAAAGAAAGAAAGAAAGAAAGAAAGAAAGAAAGAAAGAAAGAAAGAAAGAAAGAAACCAAAGTTCAGAGGAATTAGGCAACTGAGTCAGACACAAAGACAATGTTCTATTCACCTCGGTGTGCGAGATGGTTCTCCGCTGCTGTTCCTCGCGCGAGCCATCCTCGCACACCGAGGCTATGATGTGTAAGTGACAGTTCAACTTTCATATTCGTGCTTTGCCTTCTCCACGTGGTGCAAGGGTCTTTATCTCTCCATATTTATAATAAACTACAATTATTATCGAACATTTCCTCATATTCATTACCACAAGATACGTTCCACCTTAAGGATAGCAGATAATGGAATACAATAGGTAAGGATGGAACATTGGACACAAACAATATAAAAAAACAGACTATCATAAATACAAAGTACAAAGCACATGCTTGTTGTTTCACTACTTATATAGTTCGAAGTCATCAAATTTAGCTGGTCTTTTCCTCATGTGGCTTGTGGTTCCTCTACCTTCATCCTGCCCCTCCACATGGCTATCTACCATTTCACTTCCAGTGGATTGAGACCCGCTATCCAGTGCTCCATTAAATATGATTCCCTGCTCATTGGTGTTAAGCTCACCCTCTGATTCCCCAGCACACTCAGACTCCTCTTGAAGTGAACCATCCTCATACCATTCATCCGCAAACTCATCATACATAGGACTTCCTACAAACTGTTCCCATGCCTCAGAGTGTCTCATAACAGCCACTCGGTTCATGCTCCAGCGTTTGCCATAACTGGTTACCACATGTTTCTGACCCACTTTTGTGATTACAAATTGGGCCAAAGTATTGTGAACATCCTTTAGGTACTCTGAAGTTTTTTGTTTAATTCTTACTATGTCACCCACTTTTATTCCTTGCCCCCTTCTTGCACAAGTATGCTTGACAAATTCACACTGATCCATCAACCAATCCGGAAATAGAGCAGAGCTCATAGATCTTCCTCTCATCATTTGGAACAGTGAAATTCCTGTCAAAACTTGTGGGGTGCCATTAACATTTCACACATACCCCATTTCCAGTTCAGCCCACTTGCTCTAGATAGTTTTAAGGATTCCTTGATTATGCAGTTGGTGCGTTCCACCAACCCATTTGCTCCAGGGTTGTATAAGGCTGTGCAATGATTTTCGATACTGTGATGGTCCAAGTATTGCCTCATTTCATTAGACACGAACTGAACACTGTGGTCACATATCATTATTTTCGGGTAGCCTTCCCTTGTAAACAGCTTCTCCAAATAGTCAATCACAAGTCCTGTTGATATACTGTCTACAAACTCTACCTCAAACCACCTTGAGGCATAGTCTACAACCACTATGGCAAACCTGTTCTCAAGCCCCAGCATGCACATAGGGCCCATGAAGACAATAGCAATCTTCTCCCAGGCCCTATGCGGAATATCCACACTACCTGTTTCCAGCTTCTGTGTTTTCAGGGAATTGTCATTTACTGAACAAGGAATAAACTGCCCCACTTCCACATCTACCATGGCATCCAAACCTCGACACCAAAATCTTGACCTCAGGCTCCTCTTAAATTTGACCTTTTCCCAAATGACCTTTTTGGGCATGCTTAGTCAATTTGCTCCATAGTGACAAAGGAGGAACCATCTTCTCACCCCGAGCTAGACCCCATTCAGAACTACTTAATTCATCTTTGAACTTGTAATAGGAAGATTCCATAGATTCAACCAATTTCCAACCTTGCTCCATACACAATAAAGCCAACCTCATCTCGTGGTCCTCCTTCACTGTGTCTAACCACACCTCCTTCAAAAAAAACATTTCCAAAAGTACTCTTAATCTGTGCAATCCACTCATCGCATATATCTTCAGATGGCTCCACACCCTCTAATGAAGCTCTGGCTAAACGGTCTGCCACTGGGTTGCATTGACCAGGAACATACTCAACCATTACATTATAACTCTGTAAGGCCGCTAACCACCAAGCTATCCTGGAGGTCACCAACCCCGTACCCTTTGTAGAAAACAAATGAGCCAAAGGCTTATGGTCGCTCCTGATCGTGTAAGGTATGCCCCAAAGTCTTAAAATACAAGGAGGCCCAATAGCATGCAAGACATTCTTGTTCGATAATGGAATATCTAGATTCTGTGTCTGATAAAGTTCTAGATGCAAAAGCCACATGTACCTCTTTGCCATTCCTGACCTGGCTTAGTACAGCCCCTAATGCAGAAACACATGCATCCACAGACACAATCATTTCCGCCATTGGATCAAACCTGTGTAGAGCAGGTGCATTCACTATTTCTTCCTTAAGATCCCTAAATGCAGCTTCTACTTCCTGACCCCAGCAGAACTCTTTCCTTTCCTTCAACAAAACACATAAAGGTTGGGTTTTTACAGCAGAATTTCACACAAACTTGGAATAAAACTCTATTAAACATAAAAAAGATTTCAACTCATCTTTGCTGCATGGCGATTTGACTTTCACAATAGCATCCACCATTTCCGGTTGTGGTACCATGACCTTTTTTGTGAGATTTTATCCAAAATAGGATACCTGGTTAACTTTAAATTGGCACTTGCCTATTTTGACAGTCAAGCCTGCCCTTTCCATTTTCCGTAACACTTCATACACTCTGGCATCATGTTCACTCCCATTTTTGTCACCAATGAAAATATTGTCCTGAAAACACTTCACTCCAGGTACATCCCCCAACAAATCCCCAATAATTTTTGGGAAAACGGCGAATGCTGATGCCAACCCAAAAGGCATTCTTTTGAACTGATAGGCGCCAATCAGGGTGATGAAAGCCATTAAGGCATGAGATAAGGGATGTAGGTCTACCTGGTAGTATGCAGATGAGAGGTTTAGGGTGGTATACCATTCTGCCTCCTCCATGGTCATGAGCATCTCATTGATATTGGGCAACGGGTATCTATTGACCCAAATTGACCTATTAAGATCCCTTAGGTCAACGCATGCTCTAATACACCCATCAGGGCGTTGAGTAACTACAATGTGGGACAAGATTTCCTATCCGCCCAAACACCCTCTTGAACCTGGCTACTGCCTCTTTTACAAATTGCTCTGCCCTGCTCACCACCATCGCTCTCACTTGTAACTCTTTACCTGGATGTAATTCAAGTCCTAATTTCCCTTGGTGACGCCATCCCAATAAAGAATCACCTTTAACAGCCACATAAATCTTTGCTTTTATGTTTCTGTCACCGTAAGCAATGTCACCCCCACACAAAACCCTTCATATCAGTTTCCCCCCTCCTTATGCTCTGGGCTTTACATCAGTATTGTGTAAGATGTGGCCCTTATCCCCCCACATTTCCTTGTGTTTTCTTCTGAAATAATGGTATATGGAGATCCAGAGTCAGCTAATGCTTTTACTGAGCACCCCACCACTGCGATCTCCACTTCTGAGGAACATACTCCTCTTCCTATTCTTCTTCTATTCCACCAACAATGTGCACAATTTTGTTAGCCCACTCACTTTTCCCCTCGCCCACGAACTGAACATCTCTATCCAACTCCAGGGTCTTGTTATTGAACTTGCACAATCTGGCAAAATGTCCCATCTTGCCACAACGCCTACATCTAATTCTCATGACAGGACATTCTTTAGCATTCATGGCAGGTTTTTCAAACCCACATCTGGTACATTGCCCCTTGCCATTATTATATATAGATTAATTATTCCAGCTATCAGATGAGGACCCACTACTGCCGTTGTTACCCTTGCCAGAACTGGGGTACTTTTTCGCAACACAAACATTTGTTTCCTCGCCCCCACTTACATTTTCTCTCTCATTATCTACTATGACATGTACCAAATCCTTGTTATTTTTAGAATTCACCACCTTAAGGCACATACTTGTTAATTCCATTCACTTGGCAATTGCCAATGCATCAAATAACGGTGGATTCTGTGCCTGCCACAAACGTTCTTGAATTTTAGGGTTATATTTAGGGTTATATGTATGCATCATTAGTTGGCCTCTAATGTATTAATCCTCATTCCCTGTACATTCACATGATGCCAATAGTACCCTTAGATCTGCCACACATGAGTCCACTGCATCTCCCCTTCTCACGGTCTCCTTGAGAAAAACATGTACCTTTCCAACACAATATTTATCTGTTTACCAAACTGTACCTGTAATTTTTTCATTGCCATTGCATATAATCCTTCCTCATCATCTCTACCACACTCTGCTGCACGCTCATCCACAACGTCTGGCAGTTTTTTAATTATTTGTACTGCTTCTGTACCCAGGCAACACATTAACGTTGAACATTTCCTCTCATCAGTGTATCATTCACCCCCAGATGCCAAAAGATAAAATTTAAATGAGTATCTCCAATCTTCCCAAGGAATTGGAGGTTCCCCGGGTGTGGCCAGAAATGTGGGGGGTGGCTCCAGGTTTTCCATGGTGATGTTGCCTCCCTGATACAATATTCACAGTTCCCAGCAATCTTCTGACAAGAGTATCTCCCACTGTCACTTCCAGATGGTGCTGGGACAGTCCTTCAGAGTATGCAGAAAATTCCTCAAGTTATTGTGCAAAGGACTATCAATGTGCATAGAGATATCCAAGAAGTTCCTCACAATGGAAAAATGGCACAGAGGCGCCAATAAACACTGGTAAACAATGCAATACAGCCTGGGAAGCGTTGTGCTTAAACTGAAATTCTCCAGGACTCCAGCGCAAGACTGAAGTCACGAAAAGGTGCTTTGTGTATTTCTGCTTGGCCCATAAAGAACATACCCAATAAACAAGGCACTGATTACAAAATAGGCAGTGTCTGTCCCTAGACTGCCACGGGGCAGCCGATTGCGTGTATGAGGCTAGGGGAGGGCATACCAACAGTCTTAGACGCAGTGTTCCTCATACGCAGCAAGTACTGCTGTACACAAGCCCCTCTCTCTACCGGATCATAACATGTAAACGGAAATCCCCCGTCTCCGGTTGCCCTCCTTGCCTTGGGGATATCTATCTCTACCCCCGTGCTCACTGTAAGAATGCTGCCGTCCGCACACGTCTCTCTAGACTCGTGGGTATGCTGCACCCACGCAGGCTTCCGTTCGGTACTGCAGGTTTCTTACAAGATAATGGGCTCACTGTATGCCCCACTGCCGACCACACATGCTGGGTGTGGAATGGGACAACCACACAAACTCCCTAATGGCAGCTGATTGAATACCTGGGGGTTGAGCATGAAGCGTGATTGATGCTTCCCCTCTGAGCTTCCGCCTGAGAGTTGGCCAACAGGCAAGCTCGTCAGTGGATCAGGACCGGATATAGTGACCGGGGTCTTTCTGCACCTCCTTGTCCCTCTGTGTCGTCACTTGTGGTAATGAATATGAGGAAACATAAGATAATAGTTGTAGTTTATTATAAATATGGAGAGATAAAGACCCTCTCATCACACAGTGAAGCAACAGCACGAATATGACAGTTGAACTGTCACTTACACGTCATATGCTCGGTACACAAGGATGACTCGCATGAGGAACAACAGCGGAGAGCCATCTTGCGCATTGAGGTGAATACAACAGACAGGTTGACCTAGACAAGTGGAACTGTTATTACCTAAGAGAAAGGATATCAAAGTAAGATTGTCTGCCAAGAATACACAGAGACACATGGCCGAGAATATAGAGATAATAAGGAACCCCCAAAAGGGAATTCCAGAGACCAGGGAAAACTCAATTACCCAATTGAGGAACTTCATAGACTAATCAGAGAAGGGGGTCATTCTCCTGACCCACGTTAGTTTTCATAAGTCGTGGGGTCAGTTAGGATAGTTTTGCACAGCTGACTTATTTCTTTTGGACACTCACGACTGACAAACGAGAACCTTAGTTAGTATGATAGGTAAGGACCACTTATAGCAATAGGGAAGGGTAGGCCTTATATTGTTACATCATGCCATTGGAGAGTCTGTGCCCTTTTTCTGACCCGCCACACCTGACACACATCATACATAAGCAACTATCACGGACCACAAAACACAGTATTGCCTTGCAACCATTCACTTCGCAGCCACAGCATTAGCATGCTCCCAAGTACCGAGAAGGGATAGACTAATACATTCTGCTGATTTGTTATGATATTTTGCATGCAATGTTATGTTACTACCGTTTTGTATAAATGCATCAAATGTTTATCATTCTGGCATTGCCTTACTCAATGTCATGTATTAGGCAATGCAATAATGTACCAGATAGAAGAATCAGCGCTTTGGTGTAAGGCACTTTATAAATCAATAAATGCAAATACAAATACCACATCTGCAGCAATCCGTGGCATTGCATTGCCCAAATCCAATACGAACCACCAAAAACCTCTCAGTCTCCTACCCTAACCAACATCACATTTCTCCACACAACCACAACACTAAAGAACGTAATGATATTCATCCTTGACCACAATCTCAAAGCACATGACATGGATGAATGAACCAAACTAGGTCACCCACACAAACTCAACCCCACACTCAACCTTGATAGCAAACAGATGCATCCCAAGGTATGCCGGGCCTGGGTCTCACCAGACACTGCACATCCAAAAACACAGAGGATATACAACTGCAACTCAAACTCAAACTTCCCACCCCAACCAATCCCTACCCAGTCCTTTCTTGCAGGTCCCTAACTAGCACGAGGCCATATAAATTTTACAAGTCACAACATAAACATAACATAACATAATGTGGTTTCCTCTATAGTATTTTCTTCTTTTCAATTGATTTCAAGGGGATCATAAGATACATTGAAGCCCCATCACTCCTTCTGGTGATCTATTCCCGTTTACCCCAGAAAAAGGGCTTTGTAACATCTCCCTGCATGGGGAGATAGTCAATTGCACCAAAGACGCTGAATACATCACATAGCATTTTTTACCTATGAGATATGGTACTGGACGTAAACATAAGCCCCAGAAAAACTGCTGATCCAAGGAGGAGAATTAGTTAAGGGTAGCCCGTGGAGAAATGCATTCAACGAGCTGCAGCACCACCATGTTTAAAATAGGAAACCAAGTTGTTGGCAGGTATCTGAGGTCGCAGATGCCAGATCGGCCATGCTTGCACCAGCGTACAGCTTCCTGGGCTATTTTCTGTGACAACCATTGACAAGGACATAACGGCGACGAACAAAGCAACGGTGTGACAACATAATTAAGTTGTACAAAATGTTTCATGAAGCGCAGCATGAATTCCTTTTTGCTTAATTGCCTCTCCTTTTTTCCACACTCATAGCTTGAGGCCAGGTTAGAGCACAGAATGTGTTCTTCGTTCTTAGCATTCACTGGAAAACGCTGGCGTCCATGTAATTAAACAGGGTTGGCAACATGTAGCCTTAATGTGTTGTCATCACTTAAACATACAGAGGAAAAGAATGCCTTCAAATTGTCTCCCACTTTATATATCCAATATATGCACTATACAAAGAAGATAGTGTAAAGCTGAGATAATGGAGTCCATGATCATTTAAGGAAACACAGAATCTTTTTTCAATTCTAAATGCCTAAACTTTAAAAAAAAAAAACTATTAGAAAGTCTGTTACCTCGAAGCTTATGGGGCGATTCATGCATGATCTTGACGTGGGCAAAGAGTTATAATACCGGCGGGTACCTGACATCTTGTGCAATGACTCAACATCTTCGACTTGCCTGTAGATCTTCTTCTTGAGGGAGGCCGCCCGATACATTATATGTTTTATTGAGTTTCCAGTTGAGCTCAGCCACTGGTTTAGCGGCCGCCAAAGCAATCCATTATTTAGTGGCAACGTAGTTGACCTTCTGGCCATTAGAATTATTAAGAAGAGTTTTCAGGACTGAAATTGAGTACTGCGATCATTCCCATTCTTTCAAATGTCTCAGACCGCCAGTCTGCCACAGTAGTATGCTCACTCAGACCATGAACACACCCAGAGCTGAGAGATGAACATATCCAAAAATGTATATTTTCCTTTCATACCTAACCTGAACATTTTACCCACCATAATATAACGAGGAATTCTGGTTGCTCGTACCTTAGTAGCTTATCCAGGCTGATTTTCTAGTAGCTCTGAAGAATCCTGATGATGTGCGCTCTTTCTTGGGTTACGTGCATTTACCTTCTCCGACACTATTGTATTTCACATCGGTTGTGTATTGTCAATCTTGGGACTTGTTATGAGAGATGATTTCAGGAAGCTGCTTCCGTCCAAAGCTGGAACTGTATCTGAAGTTAATCCCTCTGCAAAATGGCGAATTGCATTTGAAAGATGGAGGAATCTCAGAGAATTCAAAGTTAACATTTTAATGGCAAACCATGTTTAATGCATTTGTAGAGTTCCCAGATAGCTTCAAGAAGACCAATATGGAGACGTGGCATTCACTTTTATTTGCAGGTTCTGCCAAATTTCCAGTGCTTTATTTCTTAAAATAAGAACCTGGATGAGTTTTGCGGCAATACGAATATGGATTTCGTGGCCCTGATTGTTTCCAGAGGCTGTTTCTCCAAAGGTCGGATTCTCAGCCTCAACACTAAGCCTGGAGGAATGCTCGACTCGAAAGAGTGTTCCAATTGGATGGAATTGCTATTACAAATGGTTACAATGCAACTTTAAAGAGTAAGATGGAGTCAATGAGAGTAGCCCTGTTTTGTCCCATGACTTACCGCCAAACTCCAGTTATAAACAAATAACGTTGCTTTTGATGCATGATACAGAGCCTTCAATGAATTGTAGACAGCCTTTCTCATGTTAACTTTACCAGGAACAGTGCACAGGCCATCCCACTGAGCACAGTCAAGTGCCTTTCCCATCTTGACGAAGTGCTACTTTCGATCTTAAAGATGTTCTTGTTGCCTGTATAAGATTAAGAGTGAAGAGTTACTCCAACCATAGCTATATTTTATAAACCCGACATGACCTTTGTGAACTAACTTTTTCATATGCTTTTTGATGAAAGAGGCACGCATGGTTCATGGTTTATATTTCAAAGTGGTTGTCCAATGGAGGGCTTTGACATCTACGAAAGTCCAGCGAATCCTCTATGCTTTTTGAAGTACTATGATGTTTGATCCCTTAATAGTTGGTTGCTGAGGACGTTTTTCAATGTTCTGGTTTATAGACCTTTGTCAAAAGAGAAGCAATGCAACTCACACACACACACTTACAACATGCAGAAGGATCTGTTTCCTATGTTGAATTCAGAGATCTTATGATCCTGCGTATCTCCCCATCTGAGATCTGTTTAGTAGAAGGTTTATTTCCTCATCAGCTGTTCAGGGGATATCTATTGCGTTCAGAATTTCTACAGGTCAGAGTAGTGTTTTGCACAATATACCATATCATTTTTCAAACTTGCCCGATGTGTGCTTTCAGATATTTCTTTAATCAGTGTGCCAAGGTTTTCAAACATACTTTCAGAAGCAATTGCCTGACTAGAGAAAATCATTTTTGAAAGAGTGAAGCAAGCTAATCGTATTGCTTGCTGGTAGATGCAGTCCTGATTGCTGACCTGAAATTAAAGATAACTAAAACAGTGAAACAAGTCATTGATATTGCGTGCTGAAGGAAAATATCATTTGAGGCATAGGTGTGCAGAATGTGATACTGCCTCCTGTAGGCCTATGGTGGAAGTTAACACAATGTTGAGATAAGTCTCCGACCGCTTTTAGTAACAAAACGTGCTGCATGAGTGGTACAAGCTTACAGAGTTTCTCATTGCTTGTGTTTCTGTGGCATCTAACAGTACAGATTCAGTTAGACGCCACGGGAACACACGCAACGAGAAACTCTGCAAGAGAATGACTTGAGAATGAGGAGGTAAACATGTGTCAATGCTGCAATCACAACATGTGATGATTACTGATTCCATGATTGAAGCCTCTATTGTCAAACAGCCTGTACTGCATTAGTATCCCTATGCTCCTGTTTAACAACTTAATAAGTGAAACAGGTCGCATATATTGCTTGCTGATAGACTCAGTCCCAATTGTCAGCCTAAAGCTTAAGAGTGAAACCAGTCATTCATATTGCTTGCTGGTAGATGCAGCCCCAGTTGCTGGCCTGAGCCAGAGGAGAACTAACTGAAAGAGTGAAATGATATCCACAGCCAAGACTGGTTTGTGCAGTATTAATTGCCAGCTTACATGCCGATAAATACAATTCTAATTTCCAGCTTAAAGAGAACTAAACAGGAATTCTTTGATGTTACTTGCTGTTAGATGTGTTTCAAAGTGCCAGCCCAGCTTTAAGAGAATTTAAAAAACGAATTCATGTTGTATGTTGGTAGTTGTGCCCCAAAGTGCCAGCACATGTCCAAGAGAAGTGAAACAAATAATTCATGTTGCACGCTGGTAGATGTGGTTCGAGGTGCCAACTCAATTCTAAGAGAAATTAAACAAGTTACACTGGTATGTAGATGTGTTTCAAAGGGCCAACTAAAGACTAAGAAAAGTGAAACAAGCAATTCATTGTGCATGCTGGTTGGTGAAGTCACCTGCAAGATCATGCCTAACAGGCGATTTATGACTACGATTCTGGCGCAATTTATCAAATGTACGCTACAGTGCAGCAGTGGATGGCTAATATTTCGATTGCACTCAAACGATGGCAAGACGGAACTTCTTATTGTAGGGTCTGGGCCCAGACTGAATCAAATGTACCCTAGCTACTCTCATTTTAACATCGCCGGTTGTGACATTCAAGTTGCACCCCATGTGAAGACTCTGGGAGTCTACTTCGACGGCCCGTGCATTGAGAGAGGAAGAACGTGCTGTTGACCTACCGCCGGCATCTACATTTCACTGTATTCAATTGGACTGTACTATAAGGCCAGCCCCGCCCACCAGCCTCAGTTACCCGCAAGAAGGCACTGGCGCGCGCGCACCAATGAGTGCCTAAAAGTGCCTGTTTGTGCCTGGGAGGCTGCCCGTGCATTGAGAGAGGAAGAACGTGCTGTTGACCTACCGCCGGCATCTACATTTCACTGTATTCAATTGGACTGTAATATAAGGTGAGAGGGAAGCCTCACACAGGACTATCGTTGCGATATAATATAATGGTGAATAAGCATATTTAATATCATTTTTACTTACTCTAGGTTAGCCCCGCCCACCAGCCTCAGTTCCCTACAATAAGGCACTGGCGCATGCAACTGCGTGCACGCACCAAGAAGTGCCTAAAAGTGCCTATTCGTCTGGGAGCCTAAGAAGTAAGTACACTACAAGCACGTACATGGACTCCTAATAAGTAGCAAGCAACACAAGAAATGTGCGATGGGATTCTCAAGGTCCTGAAAAACTCAGCATTAATTCACAAATCACTCTTGCGGCTGCGGAATTGATTCATTGTTGGTTGGTGGTAATGATTGAGAAGGCAGCTCACCGCTGAAATGAACTCACGAAACGAGTAATCTCAGCAGAAACGTTGATTGAAGACTGCAGACGCCGCGGATACAGAAAGCCGCCGTTTGTTTTGTGTTTCTAACGAGGAAAGATGTTGGTTTAGAAGGTTGCAGCGTCCAAAACTCCGCGCAGAAGCTTGCAGCATAATAGCAAGCCATGAAAGTGAGGGAATGTTAAATATAACACAATCATTACTTTAACAGTCGTTGTACAATATAATCATGTGTGCGTAACGTTAGTGGGTGCTTACTCTAATAGAACTCTGTATAGAGTGAGGTCAGAGGTCAATGCCCTAGAAAGTACAAATCGCGGTGTAGTTGCAGAAAGTTAAAGAGCCAATGCTAAAAACTGTAAAAGTTAATAGAGAAATCTTGTGAAGTTGAGAATTTTGTGCCATTATTGAGGTGTTGAGAGTAAGAGGAGGTGATTGTGTGGTGAAAGTAAAACACAGTGGAAATGGAAGGGTGGTGATTAGGGGAGGGTGCAGTGAAGGGGCTCTGGGGGGAGAGAGGAAATACTGGACCAAGCCCAACCTGTGTTAGGCATTACAGACAACGTCAGCGGCTATCGGTAAGCACAATGCAAAAAACGGCTTCCAAGCTAAATTGAACTAGGGGTTGGGAACGAATAAAGGAAGGATCATAAAGAAAAGATCCTCACAGGAAATAGAAATTGTAGTAGGATATTGAAAATCCAAGCAATGAGGAAAAAAATAATAAGCTCAAGGAAGGACACAGTGCTTGCCCCCTTGGTTTTTACAACCAGGAGGAGCACGCTAGCTCGGGCACTAGTTATGCCTCTCCCACAATCACTGGCGCACACAGTAGGGAAGAAGAAGGTGACAAGGGCACAGATGCCCAAATGATGAATGTCTTACAGGAAACAGGTGGTGGGGGTGGAGTGGGAGGGCAGCTGAGCCAGGGCACTCACAGTCTTTGTATAAAGAAGAGGAGGAGGGGGCGGAGCACCTCTAGAGTGGGAATGAGGAAGTGAGAAAAGGAGGGGAAGGGGTCAAAGACCATTATAGCTCTCTGCTGGATACACCAGTGATATTTTCAAAAGGTGTCATTACGCAAATGACAAGGATGGTGAAACCAATTGAATTTGGGGAAAGAGAAGACAGAGAGGCTGAAGATGAAGGAGAAGAGCAGAGTGATGGGAACACGGATAGAAAACTGATTCTGCTGACATTGTTAGAAACAAGATTGTGGGTAAAGAAGGAATTGAAGGAACAAACTGTGTGTTTGAGAAGCACACTGGAAAGGTTGACAAAAATAGAAAAAGCTAAGAATTTTGATAGGAGGGATGCGTGGGTAGGTGAGGTTTTGGAGGAGAACCGGGCTAAAGGGGGGGTGTGGGGGAAGGTATAAAGTGTTAAGAAAGGAAGAAGGCATACTATGGAAAAAGGGAAAATGCACACAGTTGCACTGTGAACAACTCTGAATCTAACAACGTGTATATAATACCCAAGTCTTGTGTATATATGTAAACCCAGGAATGTCAATAAGGTAAAACAGTATTACCAATCTAGGAAAAGGAATGTAGGGTAAACACTTAGGACCTCCTTATGGTTGAAAGGAAAAGTCGGCAAACTCTTTACCCACTATGCTCTTACAGATACTGACAGCGCTAAACCCACGTAGCGGGCAAGCAAGGACAGATTCTGTGAACTGACAATCTGTAGAATACTGAATAAGGCAATTATAAACAGTACTCACGAGGACCGGAAAGACCACTTGAATGTCAGTGATTACACGAACCCTGTAGATCAAACAGGGACCCAGAAGGCTGTAAAAGCAAAGGGTTAAAGATAACAAAATACATAAACCCTAGTAAAAGGCAAGTCTGAATTGTGATAATAAATCGTGAGGAAAACAAAAGGGGAACACTCTGGAACTTGTAACAACAAACCCACACCTAATAATCAATGGAAAATGAATGCAGAAATGCAAGGGATAAATCGTGAGGAAAACTAAAAGGGGAACACTCTGGAACTTGTAACAACAAACCCACACCTAATAATCAATGGAAAATGAATGTAGAAGTGCAATGGAAAACATGGAGTGGAATCTCAATAAATTGGATCAGGAGCAGGGAAAATGATATCACAAAAGGAAACCTTTCCCACCCAATCCAAGGAGAAAAGGCAGTAACTAATTCTACGAAAGTAAATAATAATACATCATGCTTTTCAGTAACCAGGGCAGCATAAAAGGACAGAAAACACCGGCAAACTGGGCTGCATCAATTAGTAAAGTACAGAGAAAGGCTGTCTGCAGACAGAGAAAGACAGAAAGGGAAATTCAGAAAGCATAAATCAAATAAGCGCATAAATCCGCAATCCAGGACAGAGGAACAAGATACAGGAACTAGTAACTGGGCAGAAAGCTAGGAACAGGAATAGGTACTAGGCATGGAACTAGGAACAAGGAACTGGAACTAGATACAAGGCACAGAAACTAGGAACAAGGAACTGGAAATAGATACTTGGCTCAAAATCTATGAACTGGGTACTGGAACTAGGTACAAGGCACAGAAACTAAGTACAGGAAACAGGGACTAGTCACAACAGGAACACTGCTACAATGACCAGCGCCGGACTGAAGCAAACTGAGGTTTTTAAAGCTGCTTAACGAGCACACCCCCAGGCGTGTTGCCTGCTGCACCTGGAGCCACAGGTGTTGCCTATCCTCCTCCCAGCCTTGTGCTGCAAGGGAGGAGATGATGCAGTGAGCCAGGCATTCTGGGAAGCAAGAGGTGAAGCAGTGAGCCAGGCATTCTGGGAAGCAAGAGGTGAAGCAGTGACCCAAGGCATTCTGGGAAGCGTAGTCCTTTGATTTGAGTAACATGCTGGCTGCCAGGGAGGAGATGAAGCAGTGAGCCAGGCATTCTGGAAAGTAGGAGGTGAAGCAGTGAGCCAAGGCATTCTGGGAAACATAGTCATTTGATTTAAGTAGCATGCTGGCTGCCAAAAACCTGGAATGGATCCGGAAGGGAAGTAACTTGGAAAATCAGGTTTAAACGCTCCCAATTCATCAGAGCACTGTAGCATAGGGTTCGAAGGAAATGTCCAGTAAGGAATAAACCCCAGAACATGCCCCCAAGTGGCGGGGACGGGAACGAAGGGAGCGAGCCGTGACATAAAGAAAGGAAAGGGGAAGTGATTGTGATTCAAGATGAAAGATCAGAAGAGAAAGGTAAGGAGGGGGAATATGGGGAACCATTATGTATAGTGATTTCCAAAAATTCAAGGAAAAGGGAAAAAAGAAAAATGAGAGTGTTAAAGGCGGCGGAACTAAAAATACTAAGGCTTCTTCTCTTAAGTTTTTGCAGAATTTTGGAAGGGGATTAAATGCAGTACAGACTATAAGGGAAGAAGAAGGAGAGGGATAGTTGGGGGAGATCAGTGAGGGTGAGACTCTTAAAATAAAAGTGCAAACAAAGAATTTGAAGGGAAGTGCAAAGCAGACAGAATATATCAATTCAGAAAAGATTGATGGATATATTGAAACAAAAAAGACCGGACAATCACGGTGAAGGAGTCTCTAACAAGGAGGATAAAGGGGTACAATTGTTTGATTTATTCAATCAACCGGTAAACCTACTTGAAAGGCTCCTGAGGCCCCACTACTTATCTCAAACATTGAGGGGGGATAGTGTTTGGGAAGTAGGAAAGGGACAAAAAAAAGCGACACTAATTCTGAACCCAGTGGTGGGTGGGATCAAAACTACACGTCAACCAGCAAGTGCAGAGATGGAAAACACACAGGGGGAAGAGGAGTAGAACAAGAAAACCTTAGCGTTCTTGGAAGAACTTGTGAGAAACATAGGGAAATATTGAAGGAAAAAAAATTGGTTGTCTCTCAGGGGACAAAAAAGAAGGTGGGTGAGGAGGGTAAAGCGAAGGGGGAGCCAGGGGAGGAGCAAAGAGGAATAAAAGAAGATGAAGGAATATAAAGGAGTAGGTGTGAATGAAAAATAGAAAAGTACCTCGGTCCTTGATTTTACTGGTGAAGGCATTAATAAAATAAAAAAACAGCTCCCAGTATTTTTGGGGGCAGCTTGTCTTAAAAAAGATGCTACTATGTCTGAACCGTATCCACCACTGCCATTTCTACTGAACACAGGATTTGGGTCATCACTCAGATTTGGGAGTGATTGTTTTTATTATTTATTTTTATTTTTATTTTTTTTCTTTATTTGTGTTTGGTTCATATACAAAATAAAATTTTGCAGAACCTTTACAAACATTAAAATTTCTAAGTATAGACACATATACAGTTATATAATCATTTTTCCATCTTTCGCAACTGTTTTAACATGATTTATTCAATTCGAAGTATAATTTCATTTGTAATTTAATCTTCCGATTTAAAATTTTCTAGTTCCTTATCTATATATCTACACAAGTTAACAAGTTCAAATATTAGCAGTGTATAGTTCCCTTGCATCATCCGTGCCCGTAATGTATGCGTACAGTCCTCAAAGTCTCTGTTCACAAATTTCACTAACCGGTTAGTCCTCATATTCCTGAAATGTGGACATTCCAAAATAAGATGTTTTAAGGATTCAACCGATTCATTACATAGAGGAAATCGACAATTCAATACTTTCCTCTCACCCAGTTTAGTCCAATGAACAGTTCTCTCTCTTGTGTGAAAGAGATTCAACCGGTACCTCATATAAACCTGTCGCACATATTTACATGGAAACATAGTTATATACGAATACCTGGGTATACGTTTTTTTTAGAAAGGCTCCATATTCTTCGTACAATTTATATGCTGATATACTATCAATAGTGTCTTTTCAATCTAGTTCAAATAACTTTTTTTTTTACAAATGCTGGGCGATAGCATAAATCCTCTTTCATAATACCAATCGTATGTACAAGATTTTGCATATTAGTTTGGTATTTTTTGAACGACAATGGAGTGGGTGCATCTAATAGCCCATTCAGGTCAACATATAAGGAATTCTTAGAAGGAAAGCATATCTTTGCATAGCACGAGAGTTGACGCCATTTCCATCTTGATGACATGCCTGCGCCATGGGCGCATCCATTTACGCTCAATTTGGACTATATGTTTATCATTTAGTTACAACAGACTCTTGGATCCATCTATATTTACTTTGGGAACTTTAATTCCCATTTGCAAGACTTTGGTGCTTTATTATTATTTCCAACAAACTACGCCTACCATAATGCACCTGGCTACAAGCATTGATTCCTTGCTGTTCCTATTAGTTATCAAAGGAACTACACCCCCCAAAGCCCTAGGGACTTGCCCTGCTTCCACCAGCCCAGGAACAGAAAGGGAGGTGGCCGATTGCCTGCAGGTGTGCTTCGCCAGGTGCAACCAATTAGCCTGCCCCTGTGCTGGGCTAGGCAGTATAAAGGCTGCTGCCTGCAGTGGCTCAGGCTCTTGCATCTGAGAGTCCTTCCTCCACCTCCTGCATCTTCCTACGGATCTTGTATGCTGCTTACCTTCACTCCTGCTTGGACCCTGCCTTGTTGCTTGCTCCACCCTGCTGCCTCCAGCCATAGCCTTCCAGGCTCCCTGCCTCACAGCCCTGCTCCTCTGGGCTCTCCACACTGCAGCTGATCACGCTCTGCTGCCTTCCAGTCTCCGCCCTTGCCCCGCCGGGCTCTCCACATTGCAGCCGATCACGCTCTGCTGCCTTCCAGCCTCCGCCCTTGCCCTGCCGGGCTCTCCACATTGCAGCCGATCACGCTCTGCTGCCTTCCAGCCTCCGCCCTTGCCCTGCCGGGCTCTCCACATTGCAGCCTATCACGCTCTGCTGCCTTCCAGCCTCCGCCCTTGCCCTGCCGGGCTCTCCACATCGCAGCCGATCACGCTCTGCTGCCTTCCAGCCTCTGCCCTTGCCCTGCCGGGCTCTCCACATTGCAGCCGATCACGCTCTGCTGCCTTCCAGCCTCCGCCCTTGCCCTGCCGGGCTCTCCACTTTGCAGCTGATCACGCTCTGCTGCCTTCCAGCCTCCGCCCTTGCCCTGCCGGGCTCTCCACATTGCAGCCGATCACGCTCTGCTGCCTTCAGCCTCCGCCCTTGCCCTGCGGGCTCTCTACATTTCAGCTGATCACGCTCTGCTGCTTTCCAGCCTCAGCTCTTGTCCTCTGGGCTCCCTGCTCTGCAGCCTACCTCACTCTGGCTACCTACAGCCCTTGTCCTCTGGGCCTTCCTACTTTGCAGCTTATCACGCTCCGCTGCCTACTACCTACCTTTTCCGCTGGGTTCTCGGCCTAGCAGCCCTCTACAGTCCTCTGCTACCTTCTACGTTCAGCGGCCCTGTCCCTCAGGGTTCACTCCTTACTGCCCGGTCCTTTTTGGGATCCTTGCCGTGCAGTCTGCTTAACTCTGCTGCCCTAAGCCCTTTTCCTCTGGGCTTTCTACCTTACAGTCCCACTCCTGTGGGCTTACTCATTGCTTTCCTGCTCCTCAGAGCTCTCAACCTTGTTCCTTACTGTCCTCTGCTATCCTATCCTGTTACACGACTTTCCTTTCATTTCCTTCTGCTAGTTTGCTATCACCTCCTTTCCTGGATTTGTCTGTAGTATCTTCTCTTGTACTGTTTGTAGACCCTTTTGTACAGAGCTTGTCTGTTGGTTCCCATCAGTCAACCTCTGCCCCTTCCCTTGTCCTGTTTCTACATTACAGACACCCAGAGCAGCTGTTCCAAGTCAAGAGCAAACAGTGTGGGCCTCTGTTATAGCAAACTGTGCAGAAGGCTAGAGCATTTCCAAGGTTTGTGGAATACTCTTTTCCTATATCTGCATACACCCCAAGAGGGTATTCATTCTGTATCTTTTCCCTTGCTACTCTTGCTTACTCTTCGTTCTCTTTCCATTCCGCTGTGTGTGATCTTATCTGTCCACTTTATTTGGCACAACCACCCAAACCCTTTCTGGGTGTCCTGTGCCACTCTTAATAGAGTGCCACTCCTGACACTTGAAGATAAAGCAATTAACCCCAATTCATGGCGAAGTACTGCGTTAGGTAAAGACATTGGCAAGTGCATGGCTGATTTTATCAGAATTCCCTGTCATGAATCTAGGATTCCAGAGACATCACTAAGGCACATGTCTATGGAATACAGTATGACCGATTCGATTTTTAGAGTCAAAAAGTCTATTAGAGGTACCAAGGAAAATTTACAGTATTTTGAATATATCACTTCAAGTTGCGATAACAGGGGGCGCGATTTGGTTTTTTATTAAATCCGACCATTGGATGAGTGAATTTTGTGCAGATGTTTCATAGCCCAAGTATATTGCACCAGGGGAGCAACCAATTTTAGTCTGCATAATTTCCCAACGATACCTTTTACTGTTCTGCCTCACCCCAAACTTCAAAATAACTGTTTTTGCAGGGTTAGGCATTAAGTTATGTGTAACGGCAAATTGTTGGAACAATAATAACTTCTTTTGTAACCCAGCCCGAGTTGGATCAAATATGATGATATCATCGGCAAATGCCATCCACTTCACTCGCATTTGACCTAGTTTTACAGAGAACAGATCTTTTAAGTCCAAATATTTGTCCAACTCAGCAATATACAAATTGAAAAAGGTTGCTGCTAGGTTACATCCCTGCTTGAGACCAATAAACGTATTGATCTGATCGGTTGTTCTACCATCAGCAGAGATTCTTATTTTGTATGAAGTATTAGTGTGAAGCTGAATGAACCAGTATATTAAGTATAACGGAATTCCCATAGTCATCAATTTCTTCCACAAAAGGTTTCTCACGACATTATCAAATGCCGCCGTCATATCGACCATTGCCATGTATACTGGTTGTGAGTGTTTACCTTTTGTGTTTGCAATAAGGTGGGCCAATACAGTAGCATTCAGTGTAGTATTCATTCCCTTACGAAAGCCCGTTTGAGATTTTGAAAGGAGATTATTTTCTTCAATACATTTTTCTAGATCATGCAATAGTAATATGGCAAACAGTTTCGCATCAGTGTCAATCAGAGATATTGGTCTATAATTCTTAGGAAGGGAGGGGTCTCCCTTTTTAAATATAGGTACAATATTAGCTTGTGTCCAAGAGCAAGGGATTTTGCTGGAATTAATTATAAATTCAAATTTAGTTTTCAGCATTTCCACCCAAAACTCTGGGTCAGCTTTGTATAAGCACGGAGGAAGCCCATCTGGGCCAGCAGATTTTGAGTAGGAAATTTTCGATATAGCCCATTTCAGATCTTCCCTTAACCATTTCAATTGGACAATCTTTGAATAACATAGCTGAATATTGGGAAAAGACTCAAATCGCTCCGGAATACAATACTTCAGGGATATATAATCGCACCATGTTTCCTCAGATATACAACAAGGTGATACTACAGAGATTTCCCTTTCATTCTTTTTTATCGTTCGCCATATAGTTCTAGTATCATGAAGGACAATTGCATGTATAAGATCACAATTCTCTCAATTGTATTTACATATGCGAGCAAATTTTAAATTTCTTCTATATTCTTTCAAAATCAACAACTTCGCTGAGCTACTTTGCTCCACTCTGTGATCTGTGGATAGTAGCTGCCTAATTGCTTTATTCTTATTTCGTTTAAGTACTTTACATTTAGGATCAAATGGGTGGGGGTGGGTAGTCTGCACATACTTTTTCCTGAAAAAGGAAACTGCATTTTTGTTCAACTCTGTATAATGCTCAATCTTTCTTTTAGCCAAGTCAACATTAGAGACTTGACTCAAATTTAACTCCTGTGAGACATATTTGACAAATTGGGAGCATAATCCTTGATTCCATCTGATGAAAATTTGTGATCGGGCAATTTCGACTAGAGCCATAGCAGGTTCTATGTGTGGTCTTCTACACTCCCATTTTAGATTACACAAGAGATGTGCATGATCACTCATCCCACTAAAGCCACACTGTGAGGAGACAAGTAGCGAGAGAAGAGATCTAGTAACGAAAATAAAGTCAATTACCGATGACTTTTCCCCGCGAGACCATGTAATTTGCGATTTTGGGTCTTTGTAATTTATCATGTCCAAATCCCAATTTTCCATTAGTTCTCTAAATAACGCCCCCCCTAGTGCGTGAAAGTACATTTGGCTTTACATTTCCATAGTCATCTATCTCTCTACAATCGCAATTGAAGTCTCCTCCAATAATAATCTCAGTAGGTGGAACAGATTTTGCTATATTTCCCATACAATCATCAAGTTCATCTAATATCACATTAATCCCCGTGTTGACAGGATTCCAATATAAACATACTACAGTGATCGACATATTTAAGTTGGGTGGACTGTTTTTCACAGACACACATAAAAGATTTGCGGATTCCCAAGCCACTTTGGTGCATAAAGCAAAACTGTTGTTTATAGCAATCGCAAGGCCACCACTAGGGCGTCCAAGTAGCTGCTTCTTTGCTAACTTACAGTAGGTTGTGAATCCTGGTATGAGAAATATGTTTGCTTTCATAGTTTCTTGTAATAAGATAATAGTGGGCATATCTTCAATTGGTAAGGAAGCATGCCAATTCCTCAAATTCGAATGACCACATACATTCCAGGAGAGTACCTTCAACAATTTGCTATCCGGTTGCTATAAGGAGGAGTCCTGGATTTTCACTCCTAAAAGGGCAACTACCATAGGTTCCAACCACGGCATGCCTTTTTCCATTGCTACTCGTGTAAGAAGTGTTTGAAGCTCTTCTTTAATAACAGTGTTACTTTGTTGGGGGTCTAGTATATCAGTGTCTGTGGGTTTCAGTTCTAAATTAGATTCACTAAACGCCAAGAAATCATTAGCTGTTGATTCTGTTGTAAATGTTAATAATTTTATTCCTTGATTTTTAAATTCATCTCCATATGACATGATGAAATTTAACATAGTTTCTGAACCCAAATAGCATACTGCTCTACAGTTATCAGTCTGCGCTATGGATACTCTCAGTATATCTTCCGTGGTAATCAATCTTAATTGTGGAATTCGAGAAAAGAGAGATAGAATAAATGATCGATTCATTCTCTTGCCTGAGGTCGAGATCTTATTTCCTTCCATCCCCACAAGAAAGATGTTAGATTTGCTTTCGTTAAATTTCTCCATTTGGTTTTCTATATTAACACACTGAGCTGTTGAATCTGCACTCTTCTCTTGCACTCTATCTATTGTTAGTACTGATCTTTGAGTATCTATAGTTAAATCTTTACTAGGCAGCACCTTTTGCATTACCTCATTCGACTCTAGGAGGCATGTTGATAGAATTTTTGTTTCAATACACTGTGATAGCAAAATTTGTACCTCTTCTAATCTTTTCAGAATTGATACTTCTCTCACCTTCCCCTCTTCGCCCAATGCTGGACGACTATCCTCTTCTACTTGTTTAATTATTTTTAAAGTTCTGAGATCTGCCATTGGTAAGACTCTACTCAAAGCAGGTCCATGAATCGCAATGTAAGGAGGTGAAAAAGCTGGCCTTGCGACTATTTTATTTATAGTCGTTATCTTTTCCACAGGCATGCTTTTTTCATTTTCCTCCTCAACATCTTCTAGAAACAAAACATCCTTTTCTACAAATGATCCTTTCACACAAGATAAGGGAGATGGATGTTCAAGAATAAACTTTGATGTCTTCCCTTTCCCATTGATCTTGTTTGAGAATTTAGTGTGACCTGATTCATTCTTATCTGCAATTCTAGCCGGGCCATCCACTGATTTTGCACAGATCTCGCTATAAGGTTTGTTCCCTCCTAGTTTAAGTTGAGGGTCCAAAATCGCTGAATTATTAGGAATAATTTCTTCCTTGATTGATATAATTGTGGATGTCCTAGTTGTGTCAAATATAGGAAAGTGTTTAGTTTTGTTTGGTTTAGGAGAAAAAAGTGATTCAGCACTTACCTTAAGCTTTATTTCCTTTCCTATTTCTTCCTGTTTTATGTTATTACAATTAAGTTTATCTACCACTATGTCTAACTTATTATTGCCACCCTTTGTTGAGAGAGTTACGTTTTCTCTATTCACATCATACTCTTTGCTTTTGAGGATAGCTTTAGCTGCCCAATACGAGGGTGTTTTCAATGCGTCCTGGCTCTCTTTAGACAGCTGACGAAGATCAATACTCAATTCATCAGATATTACAATAGGTATTTCGTGGGAAAGTGCATTATCTGAGGGTACATCTTTATTATTTATATTTTTTGTGAGTTTTTTCCCATAAGCTTCTCTTTTTCTCTTTACAATTCTTCTCATTGCTCTTTGGTGAACCCTTTTTGCACGGCGCGACATAAAGAAAGACTCATTTTCCCTGTTGTTATGCTTATCTTCCTTCTGTTGCTCTTCTACTAATACTTTCACCAGAGTAGAGGGACTATCTGGACCTTCATATGGTAATAATAATTTGTTCTGACAGGATAGGATAGAAACATTCATCAATTCCATTTGAGTTTTCAGAGCTCTAACGTCAGACTTACAGTTACAGATCGAGGAGACTAAAGCTGAACCTATAAGTGAATTGTTGAAAGTGTCTGGTCCCTCACCTACTTGAATATTTTTATCACAAACATTCAGGTTAGATTTAGTATTTAAGTTGCGTAATGTATCAGCTGCTAAAATGAAGCCCTCTATTTTTTCCATTTTACAACACAAGTGCTGTAAAGTCCCCTTCATATCTTTTAATTCTAGATCTGTCAGATCATGGCCCTTATCCAATAGATCTAAAATTTTTATAATAACCGGAAAGGTGCACGGAGACTCGGGTATTTTCTGTTCTATCCCATTCATGGCATCCTCCACAAAGTCTATTTCACATGGTCGGCTCAGATTTTTTACGCCCTGTGATTTCAGAGACATGTGGGGATATGAGGATATATGAGAGTAGGATTAATGATCAAAAGAAGAATCTCTTACTACAGCTTCGCCGCAACGCTGCGAAGATACATTATGCAATTTTTTGTTATTACCACACATAAGCGGAGTTAAGGTGCCTATGGCATGAATTATTTGGTGATCAAGTGCAATCATATTTTTTAAGGTGGAGTCATTATGACCACCAGAGGTGAGAGATGATGCAGGATCTTCAAGGCTACATCTGCTAAGGTCTCTTTCTGTCATCGCTTTTAAAGAATGTGAGTTTATGTCTTCCGAACCCGGGAAGGTACCTTGTGACGTAGTGGGACTCTTTACATTGGTGTGGTGCATTAGCTCAAACCTAAAAATGCTGATGCTCTCTTGATTGACCTTATAAGTACACATATGTGGGCTTTCTCTTATCGAAGATTCAATGTCATTATTATCATTATGTGATTCAGATAAGTCGATATTCGTACTATTGTTTATTGTACTATCTAACCGTTTACTTCTTAAACCTGCTGCCATATTATTCCCAACAAATTGTACTTCAGCAGCTAAAGAGGAATAAAATAAACAGAACTCCCACAATTACAACCTTACAGTTCACCGCTAAGAAGAGGGGGACTCTGAAGACGTGCTCCTTCGTGAGCTCAGTATTTATAATTCAATGCACTTCTTTCTAATATGTATCTCCCGACAAGGAGCACAGACCACAGAAGTTCAAAGTTACTTCTTCCAATAGTTCTATAATTGGAGAACTAAATATGAATAATTATTTTCCTGCCTCACAATATAGTCAATGTCCTAATTTCCACACAAATAATCGTATTTAAAACAGATACTTCTTACTTTGTGTTCAAACTTATTCAGAATCCAAGATACAGAGCATCCACAGTTTCCCGAATATTGAGACGCCGACTGCGCCGAACAGCCGCCAAACAGTCACTAGGCTTGACCCCGCCGGGCTTATCGCCGCAAGGGCCCCTTCAGGCGGCTCAAATGGTGTTCCAAAGTCACGTGATTGAACACGTGAGCAACACGGGTCCTGGCTCCTCCTGCAAACACGTGACCAGTAGCAAGAGCGCGACTCGCTCTCAGTGCCACTGGAAGATGAAAAGTACTTGTGCAGCTTGTACACAGTTCAGGGAAGCAGATATAAAAACACACGTTCTTCCTGGTCAGAACGCAATGCACCGCTCGGGCGCCTTCAGCCGACTCAAATGGTGTTCCAAAGTCACGTGATTGAACACATGAGCAACACGGGTCCTGCCTCCTCCTGCAAACACGTGACCAGTAGCAAGAGCGCGACTCGCTCGCAGTGCCACTTGAAGATGAAAAGTACTTGTGCAGCTTGTACACAGTTCAGGGAAGCAGATATAAAAACACACGTTCTTCCTGGTCAGAACGCAATGCACCACTCGGGCGCCTTCAGCCGGCTCAAATGGTGTTCCAAAGTCACGTGATTGAACACGTGAGCAACACGGGTCCTGCCTCCTCCTGCAAACACGTGACCAGTAGAAAGAGCGCAACTCGCTCGCAGTGCCACTGGAAGATGAAAAGTACTTGTGCAGCTTGTACACAGTTCAGGGAAGCAGATATAAAAACACACGTTCTTCCTGGTCAGAACGCAATGCACCACTCGGGCACCTTCAGCCGGCTCAAATGGTGTTCCAAAGTCACGTGATTGAACACGTGAGCAACAAGGGTCCTGCCTCCTCCTGCAAACACGTGCCGGTAGCAAGAGCGCGACTCGCTCGCAGTGCCACTGGAAGATGAAAAGTACTTGTGCAGCTTGTACACAGTTCAGGGAAGCAGATATAAAAACACACGTTCTTCCTGGTCAGAACGCAATGCACCGCTCGGGCGCCTTCAGCTGGCTCAAATGGTGTCCCAAAGTCACGTGATTGAACACGTGAGCAACACGGGTCCTGCCTCCTCCTGCAAACACGTGACCAGTAGCAAGAGCGCGACTCGCTCGCAGTGCCACTGGAAGATGAAAAGTACTTGTGCAGCTTGTACACAGTTCAGGGAAGCAGATATAAAAACACATGTTCTTCCTGGTCAGAACGCAATTGTTTTTATTAATCCCATGACCAGTAAAATCAAGGATCTTGGTACTGTAAGCCACACAGACCCAAGGCGATGACAATAAAGCAAAATAAATATCGACCTTGAGTAAGTTCGCAACATTTTAGCTGACAGGAAAGTAGTGAGCAAGGATAGGGAAAGATCACACTGATGTTGTTTGTGTATCCCTTATAGGTGTAACATCAGCAAACTCTAGGGTGAGCCCGCTCCCCGGAGATAGGGCAGAGCAGTGAAAATAGGGAAATTTAGCTAGACATAGGGACTTAGACCACAGGTGTAAACTTTGTTAAAACAATTTGTTTCTGTCTACATTCTGAAGAGAGGCGAACATATCACTGCCTTGCGACGAGACTGCCACTGGTTAGCGGTACAACACTGCATTCACTTTAAAGTCTTAACCTAAATGAAGAAATGTGTTGCTGCATCTACCCCCACACTATCTGAAGGACCGACTACACATCAAATCCCCTGCAAGAACCTTACCCTCCAATGAGGGTACATCCCTCATCCAACCCCGATCCAAACGGTCAAGCTATGGAGCCACGAGTTTCGATGCATGGGCACCTGAGGCATGGAACAAACTTCCTTTGGTATTGCAAGGCCCATGCCTGTCTGAAGAGAATAGATTTATTGCCTCCGCTCGGGGGAGTTATGTTGTGTTTGTCTCTGCTCCATGAGCTGTCCTTTTCCTATAGCGCTCTGAGGCCTAAGGATGTGTGGCCCTCAACAAATATTGAAATAAATAAATAAACGGAAACTAGTCACCTGTGTTGCATGCCGGGAGGTGTGGTTCAATTGCCAGCTCATGACTAAACGAAATGAAACAAGTAATTTATGTTGCATGCTGGTTGATTGCGTTAAGTTCTCAGCTGAAGCCTAAAGGACATGAAACAAGGCTTGTTTATGTGGGGAGTAGACGAAAGCAAAAATTATCTGAAGAAAGTTGCTTGTAATACTTGTCATTGACATTTGCAATATCAACAGACATGCAATGCACCCTTTACAGCAATAGGAAACCTTACATCACGCAAGCGGGCGCCAACACTTTCATATTTAGAAAATAAAAAAGAAGCAGGTCCCATGACTGATTGACAGTCTCATTAAATCCCACATTGTGGCCATTTCAATTACAAAAAGAGAATATGGTGCTTATTAGGTTTGTGTGACGTAATGGTGGCCGAAAGGCCTATTGATGTTGGTCATATGGCCCTCAATCATTTCACTATTAAAGAAAGGGCGAGAGAGAGAACAATTCAGCTGTTGCGCACTCACGCTTAGATATAATACAGCTGTCTTTCTCTCTCTCTGTCTGTCTCTCTGCCTCTCTTTACACCTCTACCAGGAGGGTAGGCAGATACTCCAGTCTCTGTTTGCTGCCTCTGCCTCTCGCTGCCGTTAGACAGACCTACTCAACACAAGTTTCCGCTCACCCGCCCTTTTCCCTTTCTCTCATTTCAATCTTACAGCATCTAACCTTTTGTGTTGCTTGTATATAAAGTCTTTGGTTATTAAGTTGTATTTGCTCTGTGAGGACTCTTATATTGGCAATGCCTTCATTTCACACGCTGAGGATTCCATCCAGATGTACAGTAAGTATTGCAACAAGGGGCCGTTTTTAATTGGTTTCAAATATGGCGTTCCATGAACTTTTCATGAACCCGGCAGACTTTGTCCAAATCATGTCCATGTGGGTTTATTCATACTGCAAGTAGTTGATCTGAAACAATGGGTGGGGGTGGGGGGACTTTTGGCTGCCCCTCAGCTGCCCGGCTTTTTCCACATATGACCAGACATCCAGATTGTTGTTTTCATTCTGGCTGTACACCCACCGCTGTCCTCGCTCAGCAGCCAGCATCGTAGTGGCAGGCATGAATGCCGCATCCAGTAAGTGGGTCGGACAGACAGCATATGATTGGCGAGCAAACGTTTTGCCATGCAGATCTCAAATTCACCCAACGACCTGTACACCTGGGATGCTGGGAGCCCGCATTACTGTGTTATTGCATCACATCCAAACAATTCTGCTCTAGCTGTTCCGATTGGAATCTTTAGGCAGCATCTAAGAGCCTGCACTACAATTTAAGACCTACGTAATGAAGAATAATTCTAATGCAGAATAAATATTTACCAGCAATATGTCACTGCATACATTGCCGTCTTGCAATATCAGATTTAGTCCAGCAGACTCTTCTAATCCCACCCTACACTTTTGATTGGTTATCACTTCAACATCCAATTTTTACACTATTCGTGACCAGGCCACACTCGTCCTCAGGCTTGGCAGTTCCTGAATTAATATTTCGGGGTGTGCCACGTGGTAATGGTGGCAAATTAGCAACCAATCTCCATGGGATTGCTTAGCACATCTCGAGCCCCCACATGTACCCAAAACAATATATAAAGAATTGATCTACTATTCTTAAAAACTGCCATCAAAACACAAGCCATTTTGGACCAAACACTTTAGGGCGCACCCTTCTTTTAGGCATTACAGGTTCTGGTGCACTTAATAAGACTGGGAGGCAGCCACACTATCAAAAAACACTTTTCCTCCGTTCCAGCTCTCCCCCATTAGTTGTCCTTGGAACCTATTGCTTCTTGCCCATCCTCGTATCTTCCCCCATTGCTATTTCCCTCTGCAGAGTAAGGTCTGGCTATCTCTCGTGTGCAAACAATATGCCAAACTTATGGCCAAGTCTACGTCCTCTGAGACTACTACAGTAGTGACTTGGAGCAGCAGGACGGGCGTGGGGAATGCGCTTGAGAGCCCGAGCAAGAAGCCTAGAAATGCTGAATATTGATGGCAGTCATGGAGGGTCATGCTTAGCCCGAATTGCAGCTTGAAAACCGCCCAGATCTCCGAGATGGATGAGGAACGGGCTCCAGCGGCCTGTAACTATCAGCCGCCTTCCTGCTTGGGTGGAGATTCCCGGAGATTATGCAGGTCTGTGACCACTGGGGCGGGGGAGTTTGGGGGAGGTGGTGCGGATGGACAGCCTAGCCGGAGACATAGAAGCTGAGAAGCTCCTTCTCTATATGGCCATGTAGTCAAATGCCGACACCTACACTGCTGTACCTGTTGCTCTGAAGGTGGGTCAGCATTGAAGCCCCAGGGACATTGGGAAATGGCTGCTTCTGTTGCATTTATGAAGAGCGCAGCGCTGCCAGAGGATCATATCTGCATCCCTGCCTTGCTCATGAGCGCTGCCAGACACTGCCTTCGCTATTATGCTGGGCCCAATTACCAATAGCCTTACAGAATAGGGTGCTTTGCCTATAATGCTGCCCACTCACTGCAACTCTCCAAATTACATGCTATGAAGCTGACTGGCCGGCGCATCTCGCTCGACTGGCTGGCTGGCCCTGTAGTACCTGGTGCCTGGTGTCAAAAGTGTTTGGGTGTAGCCCTGAAATTTTCTTCAGCTACCCGGCCAACATCACGTAGGAGCTTGAGCTGCACCTTGGGCCCACCTATTATGCAACAGCCCACACCCAACATCACATCTGACAGCGCAGAAGATATCTGTGCCGCTGCTGCACCACTCCGCCGGTCATCCCGAAGGCACCTTAAAATGGAGATAAAAGCCCAGCTACAGGCCATCTTGGCCGAAATGAAAGTCACTGAACAAAGAACGAAAGAAACAAACAGCACCGTGCAGGACAATAGGAGAGACTTTCAGGATGTCCACACCCGGCTCAATGCGCTGGCGGAATGGACTATGGACAACAAGCAGCTCACGTGAAGATAACTACGAAGCTGCTGCCACCTATCTAGATGGCTTTATCAAGGAGGCGCAGAGCAAGGTGCCAAGCGGGGGACCAGGAGAACAGGTGTCGGCACAACAATCTTCGCCTGGCAAGCCTTTCAGAGCAAATTGAAGGGTGAGACCTGGAGGCCTACATCTACGTCTTCCTTCAGGAGAAGCTTTGCATCCAGGACCGGAGGAACTCCACTTTGGAGGCACACAGGGCGCCCATCCCTAAACCTGCCGTGGGCGAACGGGTGAACACCCATGTATCATCCCCATGTGCATACTTAACTTTCTGCACAAGCTTGCCATTTTGAAGGCATACAGAGCAGGGAGAACTTTGTGCGTGGGCAGCGCTGAGATCCGGATCTTTAATGATTACTTTGTCGAGGTGTCCAGACGCAGGAAGGGGTTTAATACTTTGTTCAATGCACTGAAGTGTTCTGAGCACAGATACTATCTAACATTTCTGGCTATGTGGTGCATACAGCTTGACAGACAATGGCTTTCGTTTGAGGAGCCGTAAGAGGCCGGGTGTTTTTTGAGGCAACGGGATCCGGTTACCACCAACTTTCCCAACATAGACGGTGAAGACGTGCGGGCCGATCGCTCGTCGCTGCTACCACAATGCCATTTGAGAGATTAAGTAAGGTGGAAAAGAGTGGACAGTCGAGCGACGGGACCGGATCGTAGGCGGGAAGAAATGGAGAAGTGAGGGCAATGGACAATATCCACGTGGTCCTTCACTTGGAGCTCTATTGCTGCCCGATATCCATAATAAGGATGTTATTTGCACACTTGACCCCGGTCGCGCTGCTGCCATATTGCCATACTGCTCTTCAATAGAGGGCGCATGACCCTTCACCGTCAGACTTGTAAGCAGACTTTGGATGGGATGGCGCGCAGTGCATAGCTTGCCACCCCTGGCTTGTCTGAGCCTCCCCTTGTTCTATCATGGATTAATCTACCGAATTGGTGTACTCACCAGTGCTTTCTCATGTGGAGTGCTGGTTGGCTTGCGGCACGATGAAGGGTTTCACACCTGTCCTGCTTGTCCCCAGGCATGGGTTTTGTTAGTTTTGTGTTGGGATTTAGTTTTTCCATCCCAATGTTTACTTGATTGGTTAGTTTGGGATGTCTATGTTGTGGAAAACAATGGTATGTGTATGCCTCTATTAATACTGCAGTGGTGGCTAGCACCAGGAATGTACGGCGCATGGCTGTATGCTGGTAAGACCCCTCCCATAAGTAAGAGATCACTACACTCACGCTTATAACAATGAACATCCAGGGGTTGGGCCACCCAATCAAGAGGAGGAGGATGTTCAACTATATCCAAGACATCCAGAGGGAAATAATATTTCTACAAGGGACCCATCTTAACGCTGCCGAATCCGCAAAGCTGGACGTGGGTGGGTTGGGGTGTCAGTGCACTCTCCCTGTCAAGGGAAGAGAGGGGTGTCCATATTGATCCATAACCACATCTCCTTCCAGGTGCTACATACGCAGGCAGACAGAGAAGGGAGGTATGTTCTGGTGCAGGGTCACATTCAACGGCAGCCTATCGCTCTTTTTAATATCTATGCACCCAAGAGTGACACACCGACATTCTTCACACATTTGTTCAAGGAGTGCACGCAATACATGGGGGCTTTGACAGTGGTTGGAGGAGATCTGAACGTGGCACTAGATCCATTATTAGACGGACAGGGCGCAAACGGGACCTCAAGCGCTGCCCCACGCAAGCTGACAACCCTTAAATCCCTCTTGAACGACCTTAAGCTTTGTGATGCCTGGCGACACACGCATGACCGGGAGAGGAACTTCACCTTCCATTCCAATAGTCATGGCAGCTACAAAAGAATAGATTACTGGCTGGTCCCCTCTAATTCTGTCTGGCTGGTCCACAAGTGTGACATTCTAGCCTCTGCCCTATCAGATCATGCACTGGTACTCCTGCATATCAAGTAGCTGGATGTTGCATGCAAAAGGCCGTCATGGCGAATGAATTTGCGCACCTTGAGGTGCCCTGATTTTCTTGCACACTTGGTGGTGGGGGGTGCTGAGCTGTTTTGGCAGACTAATCGGTAACCGGAGTACACTGTACTCGATTGTTGGAACACTTTCAATGCATTTATGCAGGGGCAGTGTATTTCGAGATGGTCACACAAACTGAAATCTTGGGGGGAGCGTGAGACTCAAGTGAGGGTTGCCATACTTCATTCTGAGAAACTACACAAACGAAAAACATTATCCGCAAACATTTGCATATCTGCTAAGAATTCGGGTGGAGCTGCGGCATGCAGCTTCCGCCTGGGCCCAAAAATAATTTACGAGCTGGTCACTGACATATTTTACAGAAGGTGATAGGCCCTTACATTTGATGGTGCTTGCAGACAGCACAGAGCACTGGCTCAATCTGGGATGCGCGTGGGACCTTAGTAACGAGTGACGAGAACATCAATGCCCGATTTGCAGAGTACTACAGCACACTACATGCGAACCCTGTGCCACTCAAGTCACAGCATGTTAATGAGTTCCTGGCGACTGTTGCACTGCCCAGGCTCAGCTCGTCCCAGCCGGATAACCTCAGTACCCCAATTTCGGCATCAGAGATCGTCCGGGCTATCTAGTCTCTCTCGGCTGGTAAAGCGCCCTGCCGGATGGGCTGCCCATCAACTTTTATAAAGCTTTAGCAGACCAATTGGCACTGATACTTCAATCAGCATTCTCGGAGGCTAGAGAGAGCGGCCACCAGCCGCACACAATGCTGGCCGCTAACATTGTAGTATTCCATAAGAAGGGATGCAACCCCGGGGACTGTGCTTCTTATCGACCCATCACCATGATTAAGGCTGATGCTAAAATCCTTGCAAAATATCTGGCGCAGCGTATAGAGGGGATTCTCCCGCTTTTGGTTCATAAAGACCAGACAGGCTTCATCCGCGATACACTTCCAGTTGACAACACGCGCCAGCTTCTTCACGTGAACGCTGGTGGGGCAGAGCCTGGGGACGCAATTTTGACCTTGGATGCCCGAGAAGGCATTCAACAAGATATAATGGGAATTCATGTTTTGTGTTTCCCGCCCCTATTTATATAGCTGGTCAAATTATTATACACCAACCCGAAGGCCTCAGTGGTCACGAACAGGGTTACCTCAGCTCCCTTCTCCCTTTATACAGGCACACACCAGGGTTGCCCTCTGTTCCCCCTCCTTTATGCCCTCACCATAGAGCCTCTGGTGACCAAGCTACGCAGTGACCCTGGTTGGTCGGGTTTGTTGAGAGGGCCGTTAAAACCCTGTGTGTCGTCATACGCAGATGACCTTCTCATATACGTCAACAATTGCACATTGTCGTTGCCATGGCTGCAACACCTGCTAGAGGATTTTGGTCCCATGGCGGGCTACAGTCAGAATCAATTGGGCGAAATCAGAGATCCCCCCCTTGCGAACCGACATCCCCTGGGATCCCAGACAGGTCGCTCCCTTTAAAATCCAATTGCATCACATTAAGTATCTGGGGGTGAATATCAACGCTTCCCTGAGTCATATTATGGTGCCGAATTATCCTATGGTTCTTCAGAAAATTATGCAAGAACTAACTAAATGGGATTCACTGACGTCCCTTACGGGCAGGATACATGCCTTTAAAATGAACTCCCTACCAAAGTTGATCTATTTAGCCACAATATTGCCCTTTGGTCCTACACAGCAAATGTTTAAGGATTTGGACACATTCATATCTAAATTCATCTGGAGGGCCAAGAAGGCGCGGCCTGAGTCAGAGGTACTCCAGGCTTCCAAATATGAATGGGGGCTTGCCCTGCTGTCATGGAGGATATAATTTAAGGCCACCCAAGTGTGATGGGTCAAGCGTTGGCTTAATACAGAGAACACGTCGAGCTGGAGGGCGGTACAGATCTCCCTTCTAGCGCTGTACTCCCCGGCTGAAGCTTTGGCTATCCCGCTGGCCAGACTGCCCACTCAGATCAAAATGCACCCCATAATCGGCCTGATGATAGTCCAGTGGCATAAGATGAGATCAGTGTTAGGCTCGCCAGTCAGGGTTGCGCCTCCGTGGATAGGCACCAGGGCGCTCCTGTCTTATGGGTTAAACCATAAACTACACCCTAATCAAGACACTGGGCCTCATTACATGGTAGGAGGTAACCATGCCGCTATTAGCGGCATGGCTACTCCCTTACCGCATACCGGGTAGGCGGTATGGGGACTTACCGGGTTATTCCGACCCTGGAGGACCCGGTAAGTCCCCATGCCAAATACCATTCCCCATTCCCATTTGAGCCCCCATAGGGCTCAATGGGAATGGGGAAGGAGCTAATGACGGTACTGCAATTTGCGGTACCGTTATTAGCTCTGAAGTCCCTTAGCGGGTCCCATCCTTAACACCTGGTCAGACCAGGCATTAAGGACGGGACCCGCTGAGGACCTCACAGTAGGGCGCTAAGGGATTACCGGCACCGGTAACCTTACCGATACCGGTAATCCCTTAGCGCCTACCTTGTAATGAGGCCCAATGTGTGGCCGCACAATAAGATGATAGACCTCTATGAGAGGGATGCCCTGCTAGAATTTCCGTAGGTGAGGCGAGTGCTCCAGTTGGGGGCAGTGGAGTGGCTTAGGTACAGGACGCTGCTCTCCGTGGATCACACACATACTACTGAACAGTCCCGCCAGGCCGAGTCAACTAGTGGCGAACTAGAAAGGGAGGAAATCTGGTCTTCCTTCCCTCACTTCAGCTCATTCTACGCCATCCGTATTCCCAACAATGTAGGGAGGAATCATATATTGGCAAACATGTGGTCTAGGGACTTTGGGATTAGGCTTGAGTCAGGGGATATATTTGACTTCTTTGCTGGTATACCTGAAGTTTCCTTTAATGTCAAAAATAGGGAGATCCAGTTCAAACTGATTCAATGGCTATAATACACGCCCAGCAAACTGTACAATATGGGCCTCACGCATTCACCAAGATGTTGGCGACACTGTGGGGGGCTGGGCTTCATGGGGAATATTCTGTGATTGAGGTGTATTGGGCTATGATTCATGGACGGGTCACGCGCATTACTGGCACAAAGATTGATCTGGCTCCCAATGTTATTCGGAGCTCAGAGGAATGACTGGCATGAAGACCATACTACACCTAAGCTCATACACGTGATGCTCTTTGCAGCCCGCAAACTCTTTGTTCTTCAGTGGAAAGCAAGCGCTCCTCCTACTAAATCCGCATGGGAAGCTCTGTTTGCCAAACTATGCCTTTTGGAACGTAGCGCGTTCAAGCGACTTTCTAATTCTGCGCAAGCTGACCGCTTTTGGGAGCTGGTTTATTCAAATTACCAATGGGGTCCTGGGAGTCCCTCTGCCAGACATTAGTCCTGGTTACGAGAGACTTCCCCAGAGTCTTTAGCTCACTATCTTTCACAGAGAAGAAATATCCCAAACATATCAGTCTTTGTCCTGCCCTGGGGCAGTCCAGCAACGAAATGCTAGGCAATTCTCCTCTGAACAAGAGTACCAACAGCATCCCCAGACACGTGTTTCGGTCTGGTTGGACCTCATCAGTAGGGAGGAGCTGTGCCTCTCTAAGAATAGTGAGCAAGGGGTCCACGTCTGGATTCCCCTAGTAACTTAGGGTGAGACCCAAAGTTACTTAAATTTGCAAATTACCAATGGGGGTCCTGGGAGTCCCTCTGCTAGACATTAGTCCTGGTTACGAGAGACTTACCCAGAGTCTTTAGCTCACTATCTTTCACAGAGAAGAAATATCCCAAACATATCAGTCTTTGTCCTGCCCTGGGGCAGTCCAGCACCGAAATGCTAGGCCATTCTCCTCTGAACAAGAGTACCAACCGCATCCCCAGACACGTGTTTCGGTCTGGTTGGACCTCATCAGTAGGGAGGAGCTGTGCCTCTCTAAGAATAGTGAGCAAGGGGTCCACGTCTGGATTCCCCTAGTAACTTAGGGTGAGACCCAAAGTTACTTAAATTTGCAAATTACCAATGGGGGTCCTGGGAGTCCCTCTGCTAGACATTAGTCCTGGTTACGAGAGACTTACCCAGAGTCTTTAGCTCACTATCTTTCACAGAGAAGAAATATCCCAAACATATCAGTCTTTGTCCTGCCCTGGGGCAGTCCAGCACCGAAATGCTAGGCCATTCTCCTCTGAACAAGAGTACCAACCGCATCCCCAGACACGTGTTTCGGTCTGGTTGGACCTCATCAGTAGGGAGGAGCTGTGCCTCTCTAAGAATAGTGAGCAAGGGGTCCACGTCTGGATTCCCCTAGTAACTTAGGGTGAGACCCAAAGTTACTTAAATATACAAATTACCAATGGGGGTCCTGGGAGTCCCTCTGCCAGACATTAGTCCTGGTTACGAGAGACTTACCGAGAGTCTTTAGCTCACTATCTTTCACAGAGAAGAAATATCCCAAACATATCAGTCTTTGTCCTGCCCTGGGGCAGTCCAGCACCGAAATGCTAGGCAATTCTTCTCTGAACAAGAGTAACAACAGCATCCCCAGACACGTGCTTCAATCTGGTTGGACCTAATCAGTAGGGAGGAGCTGTGCCTCTCTAAGAATAGTGAGCAAGGGGTCCACGTCTGGATTCCCCTAGTAACTTAGGGTGAGACCCAAAGTTACTTAAATATGCAAATTACCAATGGGGGTCCTGGGAGTCCCTCTGCCAGACATTAGTCCTGGTTGGTTACGAGAGACTTACCCAGAGTCTTTAGCTCACTATCTTTCACAGAGAAGAAATATCCCAAACATATCAGTCTTTGTCCTGCCCTGGGGCATTCCAGCAACGAAATGCTAGGCAATTCTCCTCTGAACAAGAGTACCAACAGCATCCCCAGACACGTGTTTCGGTCTGGTTGGACCTCATCAGTAGGGAGGAGCTGTGCCTCTCTAAGCTGCAGTAGTTCACGAAATTGGTGCGGTGGCGCCCGAACTGAACTTACTGCCTGGGTTAGGAGGTCCAGACTGCCACCTGACTGTGATATCTGTTTTAATGTACTCAAAGCTGGGAGCATAGACATCAGAGAGGGAGAAGAAGTGGGGCGGGCATTTGGGTTGTTACAGCACCATGGGTGGTGGTTCTAGCGCAGAATGGGCATCAATACAGGTGATCTGTGTTTATGGTGATATGGCTTGTAATGTTGCTATGTCTAACGACTCGAGGGGGGTTTCTGTCCTCCTGCACGCTATATGGCAAAGTAGAAGCACAGAGCACCCCAGCCAAGATTCTCTCTGCAGTCGCAAAGGGCGAGCAATCAAGGCTTAAGCTCTCCATATGTAATGCAGGCTGGTTCTTCAGTACAGTGTAGTCCCCAGGCCCCCACAAAGGAATGTCCACACACTATGTTAGTGATAACACAGTTCCTTATAAATAAGGTTCAAGTTATACACACACACACACACTAACACACTTTGTGCTCAGGCAATACTATAATGATAAATGTACAATTTCTATGTGGTACCACAATAACTCTTTGACTCCATTAAAATGCACCAACTGCTGACAGTTTCAAATGGCATACAAATCAATAGCTAAAGGTATCAACCATAGACGTGGGAGGAAAACAAGTTGGGTGAACAATTGGAAGAATACTGGGTCCCTACCCCTAGGCACAGTTCTGTGTGAGGTTCCCCCCATCTGGGCAACTGTAAATAAGATATATTGACAAGCCCAGTGATGTCATGTGTGGAATGTCAGCTGAAGGATTGGAATGTTTGTGTGTGAATGGAGTTCCACTCAAGGCAGTTGAAAGATGTGAGCCTGGGTGGTGGGAGCCATTGGGTTCCTGTTTGTACTTCCTAATCTCCTAATGTACCTGATAAAACCTGATGAACTGAAGGACCTGAGTTATCTAACCTGATGAATATGGCAGCTTGACAGCGTATCCTTTGAGCGTAATTCCGGAGATCCTGTCATAACATTTTGGCGATGAGGCCTGGTCTTGGTGAGGAACTTGGTGAAGGACCCCGGTGAAAGACCCTGGCGAGGACAGGTACCTGTGTTTGGGACTCTGAGATAAAGGAGAGAGGAGACTGCTGCGGGGGGTGCAGAGCAGGAGGAAGTTGAGAGACTGAGATAAAGGAGAGGGAACCCACTTCCCCCATGATGGGTCACACCACCCAGGGTGGATTAAAGGAGTCTGCCCTGGTAGACACCCAGGGAAGAGAGAGAGTCCTGTCAGCACCCTGGGGAAGTGAAGGTGCCTGTGACTGAAGGTGCCAGGGACAGCGCACAGTAAAGCAACTAGGGCAGTTAAAGCACCTGTGACTGTCTGTCCCTCATCCAATGTGATTAAGGGTGCTAGTGACTGTTGGTTAACATTCACATAGGAGCAGCCATTGCTAATTCCTGTTTTGATAATGCACCCATGAAGTGAAAGTGCCAGAAGCTCCTTTGGTTGTGTCTCTGGGGAAGCAGAGGCATCTTTGCCTGATGTGGTATGGAATGAGTGAGGCTCTTGAGCCTCACTCATTCCATACGACATGGAATTCCAGGATGTGGAGTGAGGGGTCCTTAGGAACTGTACCAAGGAACAGTACTATTTGGGACATTATGTACAGTAAGGCATCCAGATTGTGAAGAATCCAATGAAAATTGGCCCTGTATCCTGCTTGCATGAGGTGTATGCAAGGTGTGATGTCATTTGTGGAATGTCAGCTGAAGGATTGGAATGGTTGTGTGTGAATGGAATTCCACCCTAGGCCGTTGAAAGATGTGAGCCTGGTGGTGGGTGCCAGTGTTCCTGTTTGTACTTCCTAATCTCCTAATGTACCTGATAAAACCTGATGAACTGAACTGATGAATATGGCAGCTTGACAGGGATCCTTTGAGCGTAATTCCTAAGATCCTGTCATAACACCCAGTCCATATATTGTTTAGCAGAGTCTTATTTCCTTCTACAAATGTTCTACTACCCCAATGTACCTGGTTTAACGGAGTTCGATGACGGGTCATCGACGAATCTTTCTTGGGTGATCTCCCTTAAAGGCAGGAGCCACGGATCGTCGATATTCTTTGAAGAAAGGGTGAACAATGTTGTCAGGGTGGCAACTTCGGCCTTTGCGGTGCTCATCTGCGATCAATCGTGGACGTCCTGCAAAAATGAGGCGTGCGGTGCACCTCAATGAGGATAGTTTGTTGCTGCAAAACAAATCAATGAAGAACGCAGGCCCAGCAAGGGCCCCGGTGGTTGGCGTCGGCGATCGGGACTCTACCACGGCTGGCTTTCGGATCTTCGTTGGCATCTTTGAGGACTTCGGGTGGTGGGAAACCCACTGGCGGATTCTCCTTGGTTCATCAGCGACTTTGACTTTCTCCAGCGTGACAAACCGGTCGACAGTGATGAGCAGGGGAGTCCTTGATTCAAATATCTTAGGCAATGGAGCGCTGCCGCACCGGTCAACGATGATGGTCATCGACAGCAATGGACTTCAATGTCTGGGTGCTTCGCTTGATATTCCTCGGCGGTCCCCGTCTCCAGTCGGCAGCCTTTCGAGGACTGACTTCCAGGGAGCCTTGGTGAAGGTTAGCTGGTGCATAATGTTCCCTCGTAGCTCGGGAAGGGGTCTCCTAGCCAGGTCCTCTCTTGGATCAGTTCTTGGAGACACGAAAGCTTTCAGATTGTGTTGAAGGAAAGCAGCAGCAAAGCCTTCTTCTTCCAGCTGGGATTCAAGGTAATCATCAAGTTTCGACTTCAGCTGCTGCACGATTCTAGTCAGTGAGAGATCCCCAGATATACTGTTCTGTCTCTCATTCACACTGCTGGGCCAAGCTCATCAGCCAATCATTCAGCAGGGTATTCAGGCAGACAGGCAGCCAGCCAATCAGGCTCACAGTGCATTCAGGCCATTCTTCTCCGTCCAGACACTCACAACAAGGAATGTGGATTCGGACAAGCACCCAGCCATTCAGCACGCCACACTGCATTCATAGCAGTTTCGGGCAGGGCTGTCTCAGTCATTGTGTCAGGCACCCATAACATGAAATGTATATTGGTCACACACTCCATTTACCCAGTTTCCCACCCCAAGGGCGTACCCACAACATACAGTCACTGGGATGGCTCCAGCCAGTCTGGCCTGGAGTTCCCCCACAATACCATATATAGGACTTCCACCAAACAGCCAGTCAAGGGGAGGGACAGAGTCAGGGCTTCTCAGGACTTTGGGAAAACAAGTTGACTGGCAATATAAAGCAAGAGGTCACAGGGGACATCTTGTCTCCTATCAGGAAATCAACTGATTCCAAAGGCAGGGCCTGGGTATCCCAAAATGGAGGATACTTAGAGCACCTGTCAAATTCAGCCTGGAGCTACCACCAGCCCATACCCTGCTCTGTGGGCCACACACACCGGTGCCCAAAAACATACACTAGGGGGTACAGGGTTGTACCCCCACCCATGGGTGCCATAAGGGTATCCCAAGGGTCTGTTCACTAAACGAAAAAGAATAAGAGCTGCACTGCCAGGAGTCCCGCATGGACTCCTGTGCAGAAAATAACACAGAACACACATGATAAAAGGAGTACAGGGCAAGGAGGCCTTGTCCCTCCAATGCATTTCCAGCATCACGCTATGTCTACTCTGTTATTATCTTCCCTATGTCATTGGTTGATTGTTTTCATTTTGTTTTGAAAATAAAAAATACTAAACCAACAAAAGAAAAAGAATTGACAGTGAGCTTCTTACAATAGGGTGAGTTTGAGTAACATTCTGGCCACGTAAGTAGGATCGGGAAGGGATAAATGCAACAGTCACCAGGAACAATATATGGGTGGACTGTAAGGAAGGCATGGTATCAAACCACGACCGACACAAGTGATCACAGTTCAAGGGTGTTTATTAAACTGAAAAAAATGGGTGCAATAAACACTTAATCTAAACATACGACCATCAAATAATAATAACACAGTCCAAGTGGAGTCTAGTCAAATAAAAAGGGCCTTTACTAAAAAAAAAAAACTAAAAAAAAAACTATTGCCAATCCTTACCGCTATGCGACAAAATAGTGTGGGATAATGTTCACAAGAAAAGAAAGACGTGTTCACAAATGATAAGTCAGGATGTAATGGCCGGGGTCTCCCTTCCCTAAATTTCTAGCACGGGACAAGGCGGGACTCTTAAGCACAGCACAGTGCTGGGCTTCTCCGACACAAGCTTACAGTTCCTTTTCTCTATATCAGAGCCTTCTGTACCTAAGTCTCTTCTCATGCAAAGTCTCTTGCTTCAGAGGGCCTGCCAAAAACAAAAAAAACAAACAGTTCCATCTGGTAACCTTCACGTCGGGTGATTACTCTTCACCCTAGGATCCCCCTCAGCCGGGCTCCGATCCTTCTTTCAGAGTTAGCCTCTCAAAGCACTTGGCAATATAAACAGAGGCTTCCGAAGGGTGATCACGCCTCGCTGGGCCACTTTGTTATTCTATGGCAAGTGCGTGCATCACAATATCACAGTTCACATGGCGTTCCCCTCAGCCGGGAGCAAACGGTGGTTTCACAATTCCCTCAGTCCAGTTTACACTTTCTAAATCTCAGCAGAAAGCGGGGGTTCCCTTCCCCTAGCTTTCTCTTGGCATCCCTCCGTTGGATCCAAATTTGCCACAGTTCAACAAAAAGTCATTTTAGACCCCTTAGGTTCTTCCCTTTACCTAAGTCCGGGTCTCAGCTTCCAATCCGGCTTTCCCTTAAGGCCCCAGTCAGGTTTTTTCTAAAGCTCCCAGTCAGGTTTTTTCTAAAGCTCCCAGTCAGGCTTCGCACTGTTCATTCATCACAATGTTCTAGGGTGTGTTAGGGTTCACCCTAATTTGCAGACATACCTCAGTCGGCTTCACGTTTGCCTCCACAATGTATCAAAGACTTTCGACTCTACAAGAGGTTTGGTTTGACCCTCGTATGACCACCTGGACACCTCACGCCGGCCCCCCCTTGGGCCTCTTGGTACTTATTGTTTCTCCTGGTTTCGGGAGTGGGGGTACCAGCCAGAGACCTTTGAATTAGCACCCACGTGGTGCCGGACCACTATTTCTGGTGCCAGTTTCTCAAGGTCTACCTCTACCAGGCTCGGAACCCTCCCACAAAGTTCACAGGGGTCTCCCTCGGCCGGGCTCGGACGCTTCTCACAAAGTTCACAGAGGTCTCCCTCTGCCGGGCTCGGACCCTTTGTTGGGATGAAAATTAACCTATCCCACCCCCCTAGGGTCTTCCAAATAAGGCGAACCCCATATGAGGCAATGCAACCTACAAGGGGGGAGCAGCCCATATCACCAGGGCCTGTAGCACATAGGTGTAGGTGCTTAGCACTAAAAAATGCCCATAACCGCATCTCTATTTTATATTAGGCCCGGACATGCTGCAGCTCACACCAGTCATGTTCCAGAGTTCATGAAGGTTCACTAAGCCTAAATTCTGCACAACATGCTGGCTCCGCTGGAGCCCTGTTCCCACGGAAGTCCATTTCCATTTTGTCCCTTCAGTGCTGCGAATATTTAGTTTTGCCTCAAGGAATGCACCTTGCGAAGAGCGTGAGACAGCACCAGGCTCCGTGCTGTGTCCATCCATCTCCACTAACCTGCCATCAGTCCACCTACCCCCACTCAGCCAGGCCAGAGCCCACCTCACACCACCAACTCTACGGTATCAATGAAGCCCTGAATGTATGGGTCAGCACGACTGTATTTTATCCTCCCCTTCTCCCTGCCACCATTTCCTGTGCCGCCAAGGTGTCTGTCATAATAAGTGAACAGCCCGTCTTAGTTGTTTAGTTAATATAGATACAGTGTGTTTTATGCATGCCCTGACCTTCACCACGAGGATGAGCCCAGCTGACCCACGTGCATCAGGATCGACGGGGAAGAACCAGCCAATTACCACCTGGCATCCCCCATGGAGCAGGCCCATGTGTAGGGTGCCTCCATTCAGTGGCACTAAAGCATCCTATATGTGAATGACAGTTTTCATGTTTATAATATCATGTTTGCTCTTCAGCAGCAGAGTCCTTTGCTGGCATTTGTATTTTGTATGAGTAAACCTTGTTATCCTTGCAAAACTATCTCTTGTCCTATTTCCCTAGCGGGTTGCATTTACTCTGGTGTGTGCGTATAGAGGGACTTGCCTTTACCTTCTCACAAAGGTCTCCCTCTGCCGTGCTCGGACCCCTCTCACCATCCTCTCACCATGTTCTCAATCTTCAAAAGTATGTTTTTGAACTCCCAGTCCCAGAATGCACTTGTAATAATGTTGCTCCCACTTCACAGCTCCCCAAAATGGCACTCCATGTTTGGGGAGCTGTAGGAGCCCCGGAGGGGGGAGTGGGGGGGGGGGGTTTCAATGAGGTCAGGGTCTTACCTCCTGCCCATCATGTACCTGGGTTCGCCTATCAGGCCCTAGGGGAGGAGTTCTGGTATAGGTACGGCCAGACAACCCCAGCTGCCCTTGGTCTTGCCTTCTAGAAGTACAGCTCCCTCCTCCACACTGCAGTCTCCTCTCAAATAGCAGGGCCAGTGTTTGGGTGGTTTTCTCCTCTTCAAAGGCTTCTGCAGCTCACTTGGGCTTTCTACTTCTCCCCGGCACCTTCCAGCATCCCTGACCCACTCAAAGTGTGCTTTCCTGCTCCGCCTTTTCTGCTGCCAGGGAGACAAGTGGAGTCAGGTGCAAGTAATTAAAGAGGGAGGCCTGGCTTATCCTGGCCTCCTTAATGGGACAGTCTGATGTAGAAAGGGGAGGTCTGTTTTCTGTGTCTCTGGTTCCCTGTTGGTAATCTACACCCTCCCAATCCTCCTCGTCTCAGTAACTTTAGAAAGAAACAGACGGGAGGAATTATGGGGATTGTAGTTTTCACCAGTAAATTTAGGAAAATCTGGAAAAATCTATCGAGAAAGGGGGCAGTCTTGTTGTCGCTCACGGTGAGTTGTCCGTGAGAAAGTGGGGGTGGGGTTGAGTTCCTAAATAACCTACCTGGTAGGATGGGGAAAAAGTGTTATAGGAAAGGCGGTAGCCTGTCTCATCCTTTGGAGTCCCACGTCCACTCCCCGAGGACCCCTCATCCAGGTGATCCTCCCGCACTTGTCCACCCCTAGGAAGTGGATCCCAGGGGACTAATGGGTGAGACACCTACAGGTTTCTCACAGGACATACATAGATTAAGGAAAATCAGCATTAGACATTTTTAAGTGCAGGGAGATGGTATGGCTAGCTATGTTAAGGATGGGACCATGATGGAAGAAGTGTTAGAGTGGAAGCAGGGAAAGTGAGGGAACTGAGGCAGGTTAGAGGTGAGGGAAAATTTTTAGTTTGAAGTAGAAAAGAGGTATGTTAAGAGGATAACTTGGAGGCGAGGACGTCGGCTTTCAATTTGCCTTTGTACAAATCAGTGTGGACTGCTTCTCGGATGTTCAGGGGAAGAGAATTAAATCTAAGTGGAGCAAAAAGAAAGAAAGAGCAGAAGCGAGAGGAAGCACAGCGAGTGTGATGGGCCACCAGGATAGTCGAGGAGGCAGAGCAGAGATTACGAGAATGTTTGTAGATTTGGATAGTGGAGGATCAATACAGTGGTGCTTTACCATGGATAGATTTATGAACCAGTAGAAGACATTTTAATCTGGCCCTCATTTGCATCATCAGCCACCCAGACATCAGTCTGCTGACGATAAGTGGAAATAGGTATGACGTGAGGGAGTTCATAGTGAGTCCTGGTAGCGAAGTTAATGATCTTGTCGAGAGGACAGAAAACAGTTATGGAGACTGAAGAGGGTGCCTGGACAGTGTTACAGTTTAGAGAAGAAAAGAGTGGTTACACATATATCTATTGAGGAATAACAGCTGCCTTCCATAAGGCGGCTTGTAATTCAAGGTCCTTGCCATTAATTCTATTGGCTGAAACAGTTAAATGGCTTCTCCATTTTCCAACTGTAGTTATAACTGTCTAAAAACAACAAGTACCAAGTCAACAAAAGTTTGAAAATCTGCCAAATTCCAACCGAAACTGGAGCATTATTTGTGAATGTTGGGCTGTCTGCCAGGATGCATTCTTTGCATACATTCTTTATAACGGTGTATTGCAGAGGCTTCGCTAGGGTGGGGCTGAGGAGGCTATAGCCCCGGGCCTTTTAGTTGTAGCCCTGGATAAAAGCTCAGGGGCTACAACCAAAAGGCTAGCTAGCCCTGAGTCCCGACAGTCCCGACATTAGCGTAGCCCCAGATATTTTACAAACCTAGCAACACCGCTGCTGTATTGCTATACACTTGGTAGCAATGTCTATTTTTGGACTTCTGGCATGCTCAGATTTTCAATATTATATCATACAGAGTAAAAACCGTAAACTCAAGATATGTATAAGTGCCTCAAAGGTTCAATTAAGATTGAAAGAATAGAACATAAGACTCAACAGTGTACATGTAGGCTCCTGTTTCAAAAATATATTACGGAGGCCAAAAATACACATAGCAATCAGTAGTGTTAGTTATTGTAGCACTAAATTGGGCGCAATTGTATTTCTAAAGTGCAGTATTCCTTGACCTGCACTCTCACTTCATAGATGCTGTCAAGTAGTTCACCCATTGTCCTTTTGCCTTTCAGGCCACCTCTGGATCCAAGGCATTTCACAGGCATGTTTTTGATCAAATGCAGATTTGGCACACCAACCCAATGCAGCCCTGAGGCAAATGTAGTAATTTGATTAATACTCCATTGATCTGAATAGCTAGCTGTCAGTGGTACCCACAATTATTTGCTTATTGCTGTTGAAGTTAGTGTTTAAATGGCGAGGCTGGCGTTCAAGTTGTTTTGTACACTGTCATAATAATTATGTAGTAAATATATTTGATCATAGTAAATGAACATATCGATTAACACAGAGATATCGAATTTCGTAAGTACTTTAAATAAAATGAAATGTCACAAAGAGAATATTTTTCCAAGAAACCTGAGCTGCCCCTCTGGCACCTGGCATCTGGTCACTTGGACATCTCCGCCCACAAACTCCTTGCTCAAGCCAGTCAGGAGGCCCATTATGTTTCCCACCCAGAACTGATTTCAAACCCCTGGGCAGAGCTGCCTTAACCATCTCTGCCACAGGCATCTGGCCACATGACCAGCTCTACCCACATGCTCCTTCCAACAGCAAATCAGCATTGACATCTGCTGTGCCCATTCGTATTTATATTCTTCACTATATGCCATCATTCCTGGGTGACCAAAGTATTGCGAGTAGAGGACAAAGGTGACGCCTGTTTGGACCAAGAACACTAAAGGTCAGGACCACGGAAGACCTACCGGAGATAAACCAGCACCTCTCACGATCCCACACAAGCATCCACCGCATATCCTAACCACTACCCTTTACATTCCACCAATCAAACATTTCAAAACCTCAGCTCATCAATGCATACCCCATAGTATGCTAAGCCAGAGACAATACCAATCTCATCAACTCTCTCATTCTCGAAACTCTCTAAATCATATAGGATGTTCATTCCTGCCTCCACACGCATATTCAATGCCCTCATCACAACATCAGGGCACATCATTGCATCAGCCAAAGACAGTTGCCTGGGAGCATCGACCTACGGTGAGAATCAGCTTACATTGTTGTCGGCGGGCAGCAGCTGCTGGTTTTTCATAATTGGATGTATATATTTGTTCTCATTACTAGTGTGACTGCTTGGGCTGCTGTGAGCAGTAATCAGGTTATGATACTGTTTGAGGAGGCGGGGAGTGAACATTAAACATCATGTGATGATGTAGCATGAAACTTGCATGGGCGAATCTGCATGGAACACATATGCATAAGTCATATCACTAATGAGATAGACCCACTCCTACACCAAGTACAGCCGGACCCTATGCAAACCGGTATACTGGCTGCCCGACCTGTCTGTGGCACGCAGCTTGCTGTGTTACTACGCCAGACATAGTTCTCCATAAATATATGAAAGATGTCTTTCTATATATTGTTTAAGTCCAGCGATAAAATAGAAGATGCTGTCAAACTCTCATAATAAGAAGCAAGAAGTTCAAGTACAACCTCGGTAGCAGAAAGAGGAAAGCAAGTAGTGATCATTCTGAAAACAATGGAGAGTTACCCAATTTCCCAGCAGCATGAAGGAGAGTAAACATATTGAGGAATGTTCCTCATTGAGATTCATAATAAAGAATAAGAATCTGTTCCACATGAAAATGAGAGAAACTCATAAAAAGAATACACCATGCATCGGGAAGGAAATAGGGGTGATACCAAGTGTGGCAGATAGTTATCCATGCAAATTATGCAACATGGAAAGGTAGTCAACCCAAAAAATGGGCAAGAAAGGAGGGCACCTCTGCCTGGGGAGTCTTTTTGGTCTAAAACCAGTTGTGCAGTAAATCAAAAGGTAAAACCTGTAGGATGCCCAAAGTCATTTAGGATATCTTAAGAACGCTCGCCGTTCATTACCCCTCCACGCTCATTCCCCTGGAGCTCTTCGCTGCCACTTCTTACTCATGCACACAGAGTCACCTTCCATCTGATCTGCCAACCACTTCAAACAAAAAAGGCCTACACCGTGAAAATTACAGACCACGTGAAAGCAACCATCAACCTTTCCCACAGCAGGAATCCCTGTGAATTCAACCTACCTAGAAATTAAGCCACCAAGATAATCAGAGAATAGCCTTTCAGCCTACTTTTGCCATGCGTCCGGTTACCTGGAGACTCTGGAATAGGTTTAGATGGGGCCACCATTAGTGGTTCCATCACGTTTCTCTTAACGTGCTGTTAACGGACTAGTCTTTTCTTTCTGCACTATGGTGGCTGGAGGTGCTTATACTGCTTCCTACCAGCATTCCTTGCGTTGCAACCCCCATCACGGCTTTTGCTCTGTTGCTTTCGGTTTGCTAACGCTCTCTGTGTCTTTTCGCTATTCTACTTACCTATTTTCTACACCCTTTTCCGGTCCTGGCTGCCTTGCTCTATTTTCCCCCTATACTACCGTTCCGCCGAACGGTCCTCCTTCTCCCGCCAAATATTCATTTGCTTATCAGCTGCCTTATTCCCTACGTGGCGGTCTATTCTCTTTTCCTTCCGCCTTTCCTGCCAACTGGAGCCTGCTGTTTCCATCCTTATCTTGTATTCCTCGATATTGCCGCTACGTGATTACTCAGAACCTACAACTCCCAGAATCCACCGGAACTGTCTCCACTACTCGTCTTCTGATCCTGCAGTCTTCGGAACTACTGGCCTCCAACCACGATGGCTACTCTTTTTGGGGTTTTTTGAGCCTTTGGCTTTTTCCCCATTGCAGTCTGTCTCGGTGACGGGGCCACAGGGCCACTGTCCTCCTGTGGCCACTGTGGCTTCCCATCGAGGCAGATCACCTCACCGGAAGGACGAAGAGAGATACAGGTACAGAACTAGACGGGACATATACAGATCTGACTCCAGCAGTACAGGTGAGGAGACGGAGGAGGGCAGTGGGACAGAGGAACTTGAACAGGTGTGTGCTAGAAAGGCTCAAGTGTGTGACAGAACCGAAGGCGTGTGTTACAGATTGCAATTCCTAGACATTATGGCTACGCCCGAACAAGTACAGGAACTGTTGGGGGCAGTCCATGGTCTTACCCAAGAGGTACAAACCCTAAAAAACGAGAACCAAATACTAAAACAGATTGTCCCTGCACGGGAACCCCCCCCCCCCCCACTCCGAAATTACCCCCAATGCCTCTCTCTTCGGGCAAATTTGATGGATCCTCAAAGAAGGTCAGAGAATTCCTGGATGCCTGCACAGTTCATTTCACATTCAGACCAACCACATTTGTGTCCAGTCAGGCCAAAGTGGGGTATCTCCTATCAAATATGACTGGTAATGCCCTGGCTTGGGCCACTCCTTGGTTACCGGAACTAATCCGATATTACAAGATTATGAGGGATTTTAAGCCCTCTTAAGGCAGATTTTTGAACGGCCAGAAATAACGTACACCACTTGTGAGGATCTTCTTGACGCACATCAAGGTACTATGGATGTCCTTTCCTACATCTCGGTTTTCAAAACTTTAGCCGCACAAGCAGGTTGGCCAGAGCAAGTCCAATATGCTCTCTTTTGTTCTTCAGATTGAGTACCGGATTCAGGAAAGAAAAAATGAGCGCAGAAAACATTGTGGGCAATTCTCATTAGGTGGAGAACCATCATTCGCTGCCACACCTCAACGTCCTATCCCTCGAGAAGAACCCATGCAGATCGGTTATACCCGTGGTCCTCTTACTGCTGACGAACGAAGGCGTCGCCGAGAAAATGGGCTGTGTGCCTATTGTGGATCAGGAAAGCACTCTATACGGGAGTGTACCGAAATACCTTCCAGAAAAACCGGGAAACGATTGCCCTCGAACCTAACAGGGACAAGTGTTCGAGGGTTTTGTTCTGGTTCTAGTCCCGATGTTTCTCTCTCCGTATCCCCTACTATTCATAGTGAAGACTCACGGCTAATGGTGTTTACTGTGAAGGTCAAATCCGGCGCCAAATGGAAAGAAGCCTTGGCACTTTTGGACTGCAGAGCAGCCGGAAATATTGTGGATACTCTATGGGCTGAAAGGACGGGAATCACCAGACTGGAAAGAACAGAGGATCAGAAAGTGGAAGGGGTCTATGGCACCCCTTTGTCTTCTGGTCCCATTACGCATACCACAGAAGAACTGGTAGTTCTGATTTTTTAGCACACTGAGTCAATCCAATTTGACATAATATGAGCTGCACACTTTCCAATCATTCTGGGGATCACATGGCTCAGGAGACATAATCTAGTAATCAACTGGACAAAAAACCAGTTGAGTTTTACTTCTGAATATTGCAAACAACACTGTCTGTCTCAACCTGCATACAGTCCGGTACAGGCACTCGCCTCAGAACACGAAAGAGTTATTGGGGTACACGCACTACCACCAGAATACGCCACATAACAGGTATTTGCCGAACAAACACACATGGAGCTTCCTCCACATAGACCAGAGGACTGTGCGATTGACATACACCCCAGCGCATTGGTGCCATTTGGTCGCATGTTTTCGTTATCTCATACCGAAAAGAAGGCGCTCTGACAGTATCTGGACAAGAACGTACAAAATGGTCTCATTCAACCCTCAAGATCACCAGCAGGAGCCCCACTGTTCTTCATCCCAAAACAGGACTCTTCTGAATTAAGGCCCTGCATAGACTTCAGAGGTCTCAATAAAGTCACTATACGAGACCGGTACCCCATGCCTCTTATCTCAGACATTTTGGAGGCAGTTCAAGGCGCAAAGATCTTCACTAAACTAGATCTCTGCAGCGCTTACCATCTTTTAAGGATCCGTGAAGGAGATGAATGGAAAACCGCTTTCCGAATACCTTTTGGCTTGTATGAATACAAGGTTATGCTGTTTGGCCTCGTAAACGCCCTGGCTATCTTCCAACATTTCATGGACAGATTGTTTTCAGATCCCATGTTTCTTTCTGTTATCATCTATCTCGATGATATCTTGGTTTTTACATCTGATCCTGCACAACATCAAGTACATGTCTTGGAAGTCCTTAAACACCTTCACAAAAACAATCTACTGGCTGAGCTCAAAGTGTGTTTTTGCAGTCACTTCAATCCCATATTTGGGGTACATCCTTTCTGAAAAAGGAGTAGCCATGGATCAAGGGAAAGTCTCTGCTATTCTTGATTGGCCAACCCCACCTCGGTCAAAGAGATACAAATGTTCTTGGGCCTTGTGAACTTTTACCGCAGGTTCATACCCAATTTCTCAGATGTAGTATTGGCTATCACCACGCCTCTAAAAAAGAGCTCTAAACCATTCGAATGGAATGATGCTGCAGAGAGGAGTTTCCAACATCTTAAAGAATTGTTTTGTTCTGCTCCCATTCTCAAACAACCGTATCAGAATAAACCTTTCGTTGTTGAAACAGACGTCTCTGCAGCTGCCATAGGGGCAGTGTTGTAACAGAAGAGGATGGTGTCAAACATCCCATTGCTTACCTGTCATGAACCCTCAGTCCCAGTCAGCTGAACTGTTATGTTCTAGAAAAGGAGCTGCTTGCAATGAAACTGGCTTGCGAGGAATAGAGACATTTACTACAGGGTAATGCCCAACCTTTCACCATCCGCATCGGACCACTGCAACCTAAAGGTGTTAGAAACCATGGAATGCATCAACTCATGTCAAGCTAGGTGGGCTCATTATTCTGCCCAATATGATTTTTGTATTACATACTTACCTGGCTCTCTAAACACTTTAGCGGACACTCTTTCCAGGAAAAAGCATTCTGAGCTCCAACCGACCATAACACAATAAAGAATGTTCCCAAACGACCATTTGGTGGCCCTTGTCAATTTGTTCCTACAACAAGTCAAACGGGCCATTGTCACAGAACAATACTCAGGCATAGCCGTTCCACCTGGTATAAGGGAGGAAGACGGGTTCTGGTCCAAAGAAGACAGTCTGTATATACCAACAGAACCGTTACGATGTAAAATTCTTAACTGGTGTCACGACAACCAAACTGTTGGACATAGAGGACAAAGTGGAACACTTGACCTGGTGAGACGCTCTTATAACTGGCTAAACTTCAAACAAGATGTGGCACAGTACGTTAAGAGGTGTCCTGTCTGTGCCAGGAGCAAACATCAACCTGGCAATCCCATTGGGTTGCTGGAACAACCATCCTTACCTCTGCATCACTGGGAAATTATCTCTACTGACTTTATTGTGGATCTCCCAAAATCCCATGGATGCACATGCATCATAGTAACCATCGACTCCTGTACCAAGATGGGTAATTTCTCACCTCTACCCAAGGTTCCCACTGCAGAAGAGATGGCAAAAGTGTTTGTTAAGGATATCTTCCGCCTCCATGGTTTGCCCAAAAAGATCATATCAGATAGAGGTACCCAATACACGTCACGATTTTGGAAGGAAATCTGTCGGATCCTGGGGATGGAAAGAGCATTGTCATCTGGATACCACCCCCAGACTAATGGACAGACTGAAAGAGCTAATGGTACGTTAGAACAATACCTACGCTGTTATTGTAACCATCAGCAGGATGACTGGGTCCCTCTACTCTCCACTGCAGTATTTTCTTATAACAATGTCAAACACACCGCCATCAACATGTCACCGTTCTACTGTAATTATGGATTCCATCCACGAAGCATCACTCCAATTACTAACAAGCAATCTAACATCCCGGCAATCGAGACAATTTTGGATAAGATGGAAAAGCACAATCATCAGTCACAATTAGTCTCGAAATGGCCTCTCACTCATACAAACAGGCGGATCGTCATAGACAAAAGGGTCCAGACTGGACGGTTGATTCCAAGGTTTGGCTCTCTACCCCATTGGGCTCACCCTTCTAAGTTGTTATCTGTGTCCCTTCTCTATTCTGGCAAAGATCAATCCAGTCGCTTTCAAACTCCAACTACCTTCCAAACTTAAACGCATTCACCCTGTTTTTCATTCTTCTTTACTTAAGGCTTTTCTTCCAGGTACTTCCTCTCAACCTACAACCAATTTCAGCCACCTCCAGGGTACCACTGACACCGAATACGAGGTATCCCACGTTTTCGATTCCAGGTATAAAAGGGGTCGATTAGAATACCTACTGGGTTGGAAGGGCTACCATCGATCCGAAGACACTTGGGAACCTGCCTCTAATGTACACGTCGCCGCCTTGTTGGTTAAATTCCATCGGACACACCCAGTGAAACCCGGTTGTTCCAGGCCTAGAAGTGGGATACTTTCATGCGTCCGGTTACCTGGAGGCTCTGGAATAGATTTAGATGGGGCTGCCATTAGTGGTTCCATCATGTTTCTCTTAACATGCTGGTAACTGTCTAGTCTTTTCTTTCTGCACTATGGTTGCTGTGAGGTTCTTATACTGCTTCCTGCCAGCATTCCTTGGGTTGCAACCCTCATCACGGCTTTTGCTCTGTTGCTTTCGGTTTGCTAACTCTCTCTGTGTCTTTTTGCTATTCTACTTACCTATTTTCTATGCCCTTTTCCGGTCCTGGCCGCCTTGCTCTATTTTCCCCCTCTACTACCGTTCCACCGAACGGTCCTCCTTCTCCCGCCAAATATTCATTTGCTTATCAGCTGCCTTATTCCGTACATGGCAGTCTATTCTCTTCTCCTTCCGCCTTTCCTGCCAACCGGAGCCTGCTGTTTCCATCCTTACCTTGTATTCCTCGCTATTGCCGCTACGTGATTACTCAGAACCTACAACTTCCAGAATCCACAGGAAATGTCTCCACTACTTGCCTTCTGATCCTGCAGTCTTCGGAACTACTGGTCTCCAACCACGACGGCTACTCTTCGGGACTTATGCAGATCCGACTCCAGCAGTACAGGTGAGGGGACGGAGGAGGGCAGTGGAACAGAGGAACTTGAACAGGTGTGTGCTAGAAAGGCGCAAGTGTGTGACAGAACCGAAGGAGTGCGTTACAACTTTACAACATGAGCATAAAACAGTGTGGAATATAGAGGTGTGGTTTGGTGCAGAGTGTGGGCAATGCCAGTGAAGAGTGCAGAGTCCATTAGCCTAACACCTACAGAAAGGAGGTCTAACAAGTCCCTGAATAAAAAACAGAGCATTACAATCAAATGAGCAGAGAAAGGAGGTGTGATAGTCATAACGGACATCAGTAACTATGTGCAGGAAGCACACAAAAAATACATTTCTGACACAATATAAAAAGCTACAAAATGCTGGGGGGTGTGGCTTGGCACCATGGCAGTTGGTTTGGCTCCGTAAGAGCTCCCGGCTGATGCCACGCGTCAGTTAGAAATTCTCCGGTGATAGTGCGCTTTGAACATTCCTGGCGGGCGCGACTGAAAGCTAAAGCAATGCGGCGCACAACCATCTAAAATTCAGCACTCAACAACGCCTGGAGCTTGTGTCAGACTGAGCAAGACCAGCCCATCCCGGTGACCAGCACCAGACAGCAACAACGCGGCTCGCGGGCTCAGAGCCCAGCAGCAGCCAGCAATGGGGCAGCTCATGTGCTGACAGCTGCGCCCCCGAAGCAGACGCTGCGCAACTGGAAACAAGGGGGGGTGACCGACAGCCCCAGACCGAATCTGGACGAGCTCCCCTCCACATTCATCAAAGCTGAAAGGTACAACGAAGGCAAGGGGAGAGGGGGACGGACTGACCCCGGGCAAGAAGGGTGGAGTGACGGCCCCGGGCCGGGCGCAATAGGATCCTCGGAGCCGGCGTGACCAGCCTTGGTGGCCGTCTGCAGCGCCCTGGGGCCCTCGCCGGGAGGCAGCGGTCGAGTGGAGGCATCCGGCAGCAACGTGGGAAGCCAAGACCAAGCGAAGGGGAATGCGGCCCTGAGCCTCCTCCGCCCCCTCCACACTGGAATAAGACCAGGGCCCCCTCGCGGAGCCCCCTCCTTAGGCAGTCAAGCACAACAGCAGCCCTGGTGTCCTCATCGCATGGGCATTAACGCCACAGGGGCCCAGATCTGGTCTCCACTGCAGCGGCGAAGCCAAACTACGAGGGAAGGCCCATCTCTGTGAACACCCCGCTCTCTGGCACCCCCGGTGCTCGTGATCACCACCTAACAAAGCCCCAGGTCCAAGAGCGGCCAACCCCCAGCTAACACCGGGTTGCTCCTTACCATCCCGCTCCCAACACAACAGGCAGCTCTACAAAACCCGCCGGACAGGAACCAGTGGCGGGTCTGCCGGGGTGTTGCCCCCGAAGTGAACGGGCTGGCACCCGGCCACGCGCCGCCAGTGGGGAGCCACCCACAAAACAGCGTGAAGCTCTGCAACACCCGACAAGCAGGCCGAAAGACTCACTAAGCGGTGTGCTGCCCCGGGGTGGCTGTGTCGGCTTCCGGCGGCGTGCTGCTGCCTGCTGGTCAGGGGGGGGAAATCGCCTGCGGACATCCCAGCCACGAGCCCACGGGACATCCAGAGCAGAGGCACGGAGACATACGGCGCCTACAGCAACCACCGGAGTACAGCCCTCACCTGGAAGGTATTCTGGTTCCTCATCCCAGTCCGGTGGAAACGACCTGAACTATCCGGGAGCCGCACATTAGAGGTGAAGCGCCCTGTGGGGGGTTCTTAACAGACAACAGAGGAAGGACCCGCCCGAGCCGTGTCAGACCCTGCTCCCCCCGACCGTGGCGGGTGACCGCTGCCTCTGCCGTCTGGGGGAGCCTGAAGCCAGCTGAGGGCGGCCCTGCCCCAGAGCGAAGCCCTATCCTCTGCTAGCCACACTCACTGCTCGGCGGGGCACACTGGGAGCAGCGGAGGCTCGGCTTGCCCGGGGGGTCGGAGGTCGGGGAATGCTGCTAGAGTAACCACCCCACATCTTCCTAACAACGCAAATACCGTCAGGGGTCACAGCCAAACCTGGACCCACCCACAACACAGACTTGCACCTGCAGATACACCCGAGGAGGGCTTGAGGGGTCAATCAGCAACCTGTGCAATCCGGGCTCAAATAGGAGCACCAGAAGCCGCCAGCCTTCCCCCTCCTGGGGCTTGCAGACAGTAAAACAATATCCCCCCACCGGCAGCGGTGATCCAACACCACCAGCAAAACCGCAGCATTCCAACTGGGCGCCCCCCACCCATGCTGGGCCTCCCGTGGCCTCCACCCAATCAATTCTACAGCCACCCGGCAGCCGCGGCCCACTGAATACCCAAAGCCTTACCAGCCTGAAATCAGCTAGGAAACACCAAGGCGAAAGATATCCACCCCCGGGGCACCACATCCCCAGGCTCCACCCCCCCCCCCCCCAATATGGCAAAGGCACCTAAAGCCACAAAACAGACTGATATCTCCACCATGCTCGTGACCCCGAGCACAGACAAGCCCAAGAGAGGAGAGCGACCTGAGGCGACAACCGCAACCACACAAGCGGAGATGGACCCAGCCCCCACAACACAGCCAGTGACCAAATCGGACCTGCAGGAGCTACTACAGGCCCTCACAAAAGAGTACCAAAAGGGCACAGAAGAGGTTATGAAAAAGATCTCAGCCCTGGACAAGCGGATGGGAGAAGTGGAGGCTAGAACCGAGGAGGTGGAGGCGACCCTGTGTGAACATGGCCACGATATCGGGGAGGGCGCGGACAGAATGGCAGCACTCGAAGCCAGATGAAAAGCTTTGGAACTGAGACAGGAAGACGCTGAAAACCGCTCGCGCCGGAACAGCATTCGCCTGACTGGAATTCCAAAGACAGTTTCAGACGCTGATCTGCCCCTCTATGTCAACGACCTGTTTCATCTTAACCTTCCCAGACAAGTCCCCCCTGGAGCTTGACAGAGTGCTCCGAACAAGAGCCAGAGCCAACACAGCCACTCCTCCCGACGTCCTCGCCAGAGTCCATTTCTATAAAGTGAAAGAAGAAATCATGCGGGAAGCCAGGGATTCCCCTCGTATCCTCTTCAGGGACGCCTCCATCTCCCTGTACCAGGACCTGGCCTCTACGACACTCGCAAAAAGAAAGGTCCTATGACCCATTACGAACTGGCTCAGGGAAAAGAAAACCCCCTACCACTGGGAATTCCCCACCGCCCTGGCATTCACCTGGTAGGGAAGACCCCTCCTAATCCGCACTCTACAGGAGGGAGAGAGGCTTCTTAACCTGGCCCCGGAAGACAATAATCACGCCCAGGATGCGCCAGCCTGGCCAGCTCGAACAAGGAACTCGGATCCTTCTTGGACCAGAGTTGAAAGGCGCCGCAGGCTCCGCCGGCCCCCAACCAAGAGTAAGCCAAATGACTAGAACCAACCGCACCACCCGCCGAAGAGCTCAAGCTACGAGCCTCGAGCAGACGCCTAAGAGAAGGACCACAGCCCAAGTCAGAACAAATCATACAGCCCTACGAAAAGCTGGTCGCAGTCCGGGAACGTCGAAATAGTGCCACTTCACCAAATCACAGTTGAGGCGCTGTTGCCTCCAAGCTACGCGGACGCGTTGGCCCAGCCGGATGCCCCATTGGCTGAACGCTGAATTTAAAAACTCGAATGGGTTGGGAGGGGGGTGGGGGGTTACGAAGTTGGGGGACAACCACCATATACTCAGAAATCAACAGGGGGATCGACTCACCAGGATACTTTCAACAGGGGCATCCTAATGAATGCATAATCAATCCCACCCCGAGATATGGAGACCACTAAAGAACTATCCATGATAACGTGGAACGTGCAAGGGCTAAACTCACCCAGAAAAAGAAAGTCCATAGAGCACAGACTAAGCCACCTAGAAGCAGACATTGTGTGCCTCCAGGAAACGCATCTCCTGCAACCAGACGAGAAGAGGGTACATTTCCAGCAATACCCCACGAGATTCTTCGCTCCCTCGGGCCAGAAAAAAAAGGGGAGTGGCCATACTTCTCAGCCGGAAGGTCCCCTTATCCCAAATCTCGGTCAAACAAGACCCGGCTGGGAGATATCTACTACTCAAGGGGTTCTTAATCGATCGCCCGATCACCATAGCGGCTATATATGCCCCAAATGCCGGGCAGGAGCGCTTTCTCAGCAGCATCCTCCCCACGATCACCTCCTTCACGGAAGGGCGCCTACTAATCGGAGGAGACTTTAATCTCACCCCAGACCCGAACATGGACGAGACGCTCCCACCCTCCAGGGAGGACTTCGCCCGAGCCCTGGGAATGGCAGAATGCCTGAGAGAAACAAGCACAGTTGACATCTGGAGGCTGGCACACCAAGGAGAGCGAGATTACACATTATTTTCCCACGTACGCAGAGGTTACTCCAGGATAGATCTTCTGCTGATGTCCAGCGCACTCTTTCCCTGCATCGAAGACGTTCAGATTGGCCGCAGAGTCATATCTGACCATGCCCCGGTCATAGCCAACCTGCAAGTCGAAGGCCTTCCAGCACCCCCGCAGAGAGCCTGGAAACTCCAAGACTATGTCCTAGCGGATATAACATCCAGCGCCGAGCTCAAGGACTCCCTCGCAAACTATTTCACAGAGAACTCAGCTAAAGGCACCTCAGAAGCCATGGTTTGGGATGCAATGAAACCTGTCATCACAGGGGTGGCGATCAACTGTGCAGCAGCACAGAAGAGGAGGCACCAGCTTCAACTCTCCAAGCTGGAAGCAGAAGTGGGCGAAGCAGAGGAACGATACAAAGCACGCCAATCAATAAAGGCAGGCAGAGAACTTAAAAAAGCGAAGGCAAAACTTGAGATGCACCTGGCAAATCGGACGGCCCGAGCCCTAGCTTACACTAAGCAATACTACTATATAAATAGCAACAAGGCCAACCGCCTGCTAGTCCAAAAGCTGAAGAAGCTACACTACCGAAACAAAATATCAACACTCCAAAATCAAGGGGGCAAGCCCTACTGCTCAGAAGCAGAAAACATAGAAATCATCACCAAGCACCATAAGGAGATAATGTCCGGTCCCTCCACGAGCAAGGTTGCGCAAACCCAATACCTGCAAACAGTCCGATGAGACCCCTCACTCCCGCGGCTCGATGCCCTAGAGCTCCCCATCACTGCAGAAGACGTAGCACACACAATCCGCTCACTGAACAACACAGCCCCAGGCCCCGAAGGCCTGACCGCTCAATTCTACAAGAAATTCTCCCATGTCCTGACCCCCCACCTGACCCCTCTGTATAACACCTTTCTGAACACCGGTTCCGTCACCCCCTATATGGAGGAGTCCCTGACGGTTCTGATACTGAAATCAGGGAGAAACCCAGAGCTCTGCTCCTCATACAGACCAATCGCGCTATTAAACAACGATGCAAAAATCTTCTCCAAAATCCTGGCAACCAGATTGGCAAAGGAGCTCCCAGAATTGATCCACCCAGACCAGATGGTATTCATCTCAGGCCGAAGCACCTTCGACAACACCAGGCGCACCATAAACGTTATCGAATCCGCAGGCAGAACAGTCGAACAATTGGCAATCCTATCATTAGATGTGAATAAAGCATTTGACATGCTGGGCTGGGGATACATGCAGGAAGCCATGAAACACCTAGGCATCGGCCCAAAATTCCGGAAATGGACCCTAGCCAGCTATCAGCAGCCAACCACGGCGTTGAGAATAAACAGAGCTAAATCCCCCAGAATCCAGATCACCAGGGGCACACAACAAGGCTGCCCGCTATCCCTGCTTATTTTTGCATTGTCCATGGAGCCTTTGCCTGTAGAGTTCGCCAAAACCCCTCAATAAGCGGACTAACAGTGAGAGGGGAATCATACAAAATAGCATTGTACGCAGATGACGTCCTACTGACGCTGACCAAGCCTAAGTTATCCCTGGAGGCGCTGCAGAATGAACTGGCCTGCTTCGGCGCGACATCGGGGTTCTCTATCAACCCTGGAAAATCCACGGCCATCAGGATCAACATCCCAGAAGGCACGATAGAAACACTAGCCGCCAGCCACCCCATCCAATGGGACAGTTCACACTTCACCTACCTGGGGGTAAATATACCACGTAAAACAGAGGAAGTGTATAAACTAAACTTCCCCCCACTGTTCAAGGAGCTCCAGTCAGACCTAGTAAGATGGCAAAAGCAAGAGGTATCATGGCTAGGAAGAATAACAGCAGTAAAAATGAACTTGGTACCTAGAGTGCTCTACCACTGCCAGGCCCTCCCAATCACCATCCCCAAGAAAGACCTACAGAAGCTCCAAACAAATATCATGAAATTCATCTGGGAGGGAAAGAAGCCGCGAATAGCCAGAAGGGTAGTGACGAAGCGCAAGGGGTCGGGTGGCCTGGGGGCTCCAGACATAGAAAGATACTGCCTGGCTGCCCAATTGTCACCGGCATTCTCCTGGAAACTAACCACCAACAGGCCTTGCTGGGTGAAACTGGAGGAGAACTTGTGCCGATGCCCCCTAGAAGCGCTCCCACACATCATCAGACCCATCAACCCCCCTGGAGAAGGGCCCCTAACTGCAACCAAGAACACAGTTGAGAGCTGGAGGAAGGCAGCCAGGCGATGGAACTGCGGGAGCTCAACTGGCCCCCTATCCCCGATCTGGGACAACCCGGACTTCACCCCCGGATGGACCCCCAATAACTTTAACGGCTGGAATACACAAGGGTTGAAACATGTTGGAGTCTTCTACACAGAGGGATCCCCGCTGACATTTGTAGAATGCAAGGAAAAATGTGGGGTGCCAGAAACAGAAAGATTCCGCTACGCGCAGGTCCGGCACTGGCTCTCGCACGAGCCCATGAAAACTCAAGGCGGCAGAGAACTAACGGCGTGGAAACTAACGCTCATAGTGCCCCCCCCCCCCCCACTCCCCCAGAGGGAAAATATCGGCCCTATATGGTCTACTGGACAGAGGCGATCCCAACAAAAATGGAAAAATGGGAAAGGGACATCGGCAGAACAATTGAGATGGAAGAATGGGAGCACATTTGGACCAGAACACACAAGAGCTCGAAATGCGTCACCAACAAAGAAGTGGCGATCAAAACATGCTACAGATGGTACCTAACTCCTGAGACCCTGAACAAGAGCAACCCAGCGATCTCCCCGTGTTGCTGGAGAGGATGCACAGACATAGGCACGCTATATCATTTGCTCTGGACATGCCCAATGTCCACAAAATACTGGAGGGAAATCCTGGACCTAATCAAGCAAATCACAGGCCTAACAATCCCATGGGACCCAGGTATAGTCCTTCTGGGCAGCACAGGAGATGGCCAATTTCCACTATCCGGCAGCTTGGCAAACCTCTGCACACAACTTCTTACGGCAGCAAAGATAGCCATAGCAAGACTGGAAAAATCCAGAGGGCCCCGCAGTGAGTCTGTGGTGGGCCAAGTGCTGGGACATCGCAGTCGCAGAGAAAATAACTGCCACCCGCATGGGAAACAGGAATGCGTTTTTCGACACCTGGGCCCCCTTCCTAGATTACGCGGACAAGTACCCCGGAATGGCAAGGAAGCCGCTGCCTCTCCGCTGGCTAAACAAATACGACTAACATTCGAGGAAATTCAGCCTCGGGCCCAAACCGGACTCATTCCCCCTAGGGCTGCTAGCTCGGACACAGGGGCAGCGGAGAGCGGAGCTTACCCCCAGAGGCGCCCTACCTCAAAGAAGGACTGGTGAGACCCCCTGCGAAAGTCATTGGCCCAATGCATCAGCCCCAAGACTCACAGCACCCCCGATCTCCCCCCAATGGACCCCCTACCCCCCACTTGATTATGTTTTGGTTTGTCATGTTCATCTGTAAACAAATTGTGCAAGAAGTAATCAATGATCGTGAGATGTATGTTTACTGTTAAAATCAAATAAAAAGTCTGTTTGAAAAAAAAAAAAGCTACAAAATGCTTATTGAACAACGATGAGAAACGCAGGCACTCACATGGGACTATACTTAATCATTATTTGAGTTCACAATAATACTGCAATAAGATACTAATTATTTGTTTGAAATGTATTCCACTAATCAAAATAATGTCAACATTAATCCAACAAATACTTAGATCCACATCATTTTTGATCATATTAAATAGGTTTTCGGACAAAATAATAGTACACATCAAGCGTGTGTTTTTCACATCAACAAATTAATGACAAGTTTTCGTTATGGATTACCACAATCATCTAAACAGTCCGCAATATGAGAATAAAACAAATAGCGCCGATAGCTGTCAAGTATTGTGACATCTCATATATTCACGCCGCGTTTCGGAAACAAATGCATCTTCAGGTGAGTTTAGACTGCCTCCCTATGGTAACAAACTAAAATAAGATGAAGTATTTTACTAATCAATAAGGCAACTACATTACAAAAGGTGTTGCTCCACTAGCCTGTACAATCAAAGTAATCACCTAATAGGACCCAACTGTAGCAGAGGTAACTCTGGAAACGAAACTCATTTAAAAAGCCGCAAGATGGTCCAACCAGACAATATTTAAAAAAACGGAACTAGATTTTAAAGACAGTTCTGAATGACATCAAGAAAACACATTCAGAGCCTTGTGTTGTACCAGATAACCAGACACATCCCACACGTTCCCCAAGATTCACAGAGAACGCCATGACGATGAGATGCCCAATCATCTCTGGATCAAGCAGACTAACTGAGGACATCACTGGCTGGGTTGAAAACACCATGAAGCCAATTGTGAGAAGCCCCCAGCTACTTCCAGGGAACCGCTGATCAAACTGGATGCTACTGGCCCCCTACCAAGGGGCACACTAAAAGTAACCATGGATAGCAAGTCATTCTACACTAACATTCCCCACATCGATGGCACATCCTTGTGCAAGAATGCTCTTGGCAATCACAACCCACTTGCTGACCATCATAGCCAAGTACACTTAATTCATCATAACCCACAACTGCTTCTCATTTGGTACTGACACTTATCTCCAAATTATGGTAATGGACATGGGTACATGGATGGCGCTGCAGTGTGCCAGTCTATTCATGGCACAATTAGAGAGGAATTTCCTTGCCACCTGTTACTGCAGACCACTAAGATACCTTTGTTACATTGATGGTTTGATGGTACCCTTTTGATTTGGACTGCTGGAAAACAGGCCCTTATAAGCATCCAAAGAAGATTCAATGGATTCCACGCAACCATCAACCTAAAGCTAACAATAAACACTAGCCTGCTACAGACCACAATATGCTACACACCAATAGACTGTGACAGCTATTGGAAGAGTAACAGCTTCCCGCCGAGTGCGCACAAATTATACCACAATATTCAGCCAGACATTAAGGTACAACCGAAACTGCTCAGACACAAGGGACCGGGACTAAAACAGACATGCTTCGAGGTCAGACTTCCTAAACCAGGAATACAAATGCAGAATTGTGGACAGTCAGATACACAGGGCAGCACGGATTCCCTGCAACAGTCTCCTGAAATACAGAGCAAAAGGGTCCCAAAATCGGGTGCTACAAATTGCCAGATATAATCCAGGTCTGGAATACCTCCACAATATTGCTTAGGAAATGCAACCCATTCGGCAACAAGATGAACAACTGCAGTAGATTTGCCCTGAAATTCCCCTTCTTGCTTTCTGGCAGCCAGCCAAGTTCAAAGAAATAACGATAAGAATCAAGTTAAATCCACAGTTCACAGAAATATTGAACCATGCCGACATATTTACAATTCTGATGCAATCCAGATACTCCACCAAAGGCAGAATTACTAAATTAGAGGAACTTTCACGTGTGCTTCCGGCAATGTTGTGCGTCTGATTATTTAAATAAAAAGCCCTGGCGGAGGTTACTATGTTAGGGAAACTGGCCAGCTACTACATGTCTCTCCATAGGAAAAGTGTTTGAAGATAGATGAAGGACATGACCATGGGTGAACACTTTTCGGAACAAAATCACACCCCTGATAATTTAAAAATCACAATGCAGAAAAGTAACTTTAGGCCAGAATATTCATTAAATCATGTGAAAAAAAAATGCAAGCATCATTTAAAGCAGACTTGGCCCACTGGGCAAAATCAGATATTGCATGGGTGGGGAGGGGGACTGCTATTAAAATAACCTTGTTGCCAAGATTGTTTTATACTTTTCAGGCGCTGCCGGTTTGGGTTCAAAAACAGGTAGGTGCTCATGGATCTTCAGACTCACATTTTAGGTTTATTTGGGCTAAGAAGTCCCAGAGAGTTTCTAGACATATGTTAATGGCAGCAAAGGACAAGGGGGGATTGGGGTTCCAGATGTTGAGAGCTATTTATATGCAGCTCAATTAACTCCACTATTAGATAATATGAGTGCATCCCAGAATTCTAAACATTGGATAGACATTGAGCTGTCTATAGTTGGGGTTCCCCTGCATGAGTGGCGTGGGAGATCGCCTATAGTCAGGCAGAAGGGGGTGCAGCCACTGCCGGCACCTAGGCTTATGTTGGATTACTGGGATGGTGCAGCCCGTACATATTCAGGAACCACGTTTCCATCTCCTCTCACACACATATTGAATACACGGGAATTTCCTCTGGGGTGTCAGTAGGTAGATTTACTAGATGGATAGAAGGTGGCTTGGAAACATAGGTCAGTTATTTGAGGCCGGTCAAACACTAACCTTTGACAAATGTAAGCAGGTATTAATGGTTCGGGAGATAAACAAATCTGGCTATATACACCTTAGGCACTGGACAGCGTGTGCTAGAGTGTCAAATAAAGCAAAAAAGTGAAACGACTCAATTGGAAGATCTATTTATTGGTGATCCTCCTTCTCGTAAAGTTTCCTCATTGTTTGTTCATTCGTTACAGCTTTATTTCGGTATTTTTTTTTACGATAAAAGCCAACATATTACAAATCATCACATTCAAAAACCGGGTGTCAACTCAGGATATCAAATCATGAAAACTTCCGATCAAATCAAAAGTAATCATAGAGATTTTCAAAGTCAAATTCATAACTAACCATCATTAATTTTTACCCCTAGCAGTAAATACTACACAGTCATTGAGTTTGCAGAGTTCCAAGATACCTAAAATACATCGCAGTTCAACAGATTAAAAAATAGCAGCATTTTCTATGTCTCCTCCTGTTAAGCAACAAATAATTATTAAACAAGACTTGATTTCATAAAGTGCACAATGTGCCTAAAGCATTTGATGGTTTGACATGTGCAAGATAATAGCAACATTTTTCAAACCCCACCTGATATATAGTAAACAGCAATAAAACTCATAAAGTGCCAATGCACCTTTGGGTGCCTATTGGTTCCTCAAATAGAGCAGCAAGGATTATGTTTATGTTTATTGTGTTTATATAGCGCTTTACGCCAAAGCGCTTTACATTATAACAAGGATACAATAAAAACAGTAGAAGCAATTACAAAATATAAATCAAACCAGTAATACAGCAAGTAGAACAATTTGCCAGTGAAGATAAACGAGGGAAGAGGGGGTTGAGAAGGGGAAGGAAGTGGGAAACAGGAAGTGGAATAAGCTGAGGGTTAGAGAGGAGGAGAGGGAACATAAGAGGAACGGAGCAGGGAGAGAGGGGTAAGAGGAGGAGGGTAAAAAGGGGGGAAAGGGGAAGGAGGGGATAAGAGTATCAGGCAGGGAGTGGAGAAGAAGAGATTTCAAGGAGACACGAAAGGAGGAATAGGTGGGGATGGAACAGATAGAGAGAGGAATTGAATTTTCAAAGTGCAGAGTTTCCTAAGGTGCATGATAATTCAACAGATACAAAGTAATTTCCGCAATTTCCATATCCCTTCATATAACAGCAAATACTTGTTAAGCAACAATTAGATTCATAAAGTGCAAGTATGTGTAAAATACATGGTAGTCCAACAGGTACAGGATGGTAGAAACGTTTTCCAAAACCCTTCAAATGCGTAGTAAATAGAAATAAGACTTGCAAGATGCCATTATACCCAAGGGTGCATATAAGTTCCACAGATAGAGAAGCATAAATGCCAGGAAATTCCCTATGAGTTAATACAATTCCGAGCTGGAGGCATGAATTCACTTCACACGTTTAGAGCTATTTCACCAATTTTGACCTCCTTCGCCATGCCCTAATCAGAAACCACCCTCCGGTAAAAGTAGCAAGACAATCTTTGGCTGGTAGACAGAGTAATTACGGCCTCAGCAACAGTAGTAACAGAGTATTAGAAAAAAAGCAGAATTTGTGACCCTTTTCTCAGGTCTGCAGAATTTGGGCAAAAAATGTGAAAATGGACTACGTCTTCCGAAGGGCCTAAGCAGAGAGGGGAGACTGGACGACTGAAGTTGGTGTTCCACCTGGACCTCGCAGTCACTAAGGGCAATATGCCCAGGTGTGCCTTAATAAAAAAGGGCTCTCCTCACCATAGGAGACACCACCGATTGTGGTGGTCTGATGATAGTTTAAGAGCAAAATCTATGAAGAAGGGAACTAGATCGACCTTTGTCGCATCTATGGATTTAAGCTCTGCTTTTGATCTTGTTGCTAGAACTACTTTGTGGGAGAGATTACGAATTCTGAAGATGCCTCCTTCCCTCCTGGATATTGTAATGGCCATTTATACTGATACGGGAATGAAGGTCAGACTGGACTCTGCAGGTACTCTCTAGAAAGAACTCAAAATCCACAACGGTCTCCGCCAGGGCTGTATGTTGGCACCCACGATTTTCAATCTGTACGTTAGTGGTGCTGATATCGCCCTTAACAATAAAGGTTTAGTATCACCTAGAGTGTCGAGCATACACTTTTCTTAGTTGGCCTATGCAGATGATTTCCTGCTTATGGACCAAGGTAGGTCTCCAAAGACTGCTCAAAGCTTTTGAAGATGTTATCAGTGCACTCTCTCTTAAAATTAATCCAACTAAAACGGTGATAGTTCGCCTTGGAAGAACAAATAAGAAGGAGAATGCCTATACTTGGATGTGTGGTAACAACATATTAAAAGCACAGCCAGTATTCAAATATCTGGGTTTTGTTATATCAGGTTCAAACTCTAGATCCTTATTTAAGACACAATTAAAACTAAAAGTGGATATTGCCATTCGGCAAATGCGTGCTCTTGAAGTGAAATTTGGCAAATTTACAATGGTTCCACTTAGGCAATTTTATCTGAAAAAAATAATTCCCCATTTAATCTATGGTGTGGAATTTCAAACGATCAATTGTGAGGTGGATCTGTCATCTATCGAGAGTCACATCTGGAAATCGGTTCTTTATTTTTTACCGAAATGCATCCCATTTGAACTGATAAAATATGAATTTGGTTTAAACTCCCTTATAGCTTGTGCAAGATGGAAAAGATTGGGTTTGTGGAGGAAGTGCAATACCGGAGATGAAAGGACACTGTACCTATGTGCAGGTCAGGATTCAGAAAACCCTTGTATTCAAGTCCTGAACGCTGAGTCCTTAAACTCTCATAAAACTTTAGGCATGTCAGTAAATACTTTACTGAACAAACCTTGATGTGTTAAAGAAAGTGTCATGGGCTTTGATTGGCTAAAACCAAAAACAAAATTGTAGAATCAAAGTTGTATCATCAAGTGTGTTCAATTTACAAATGGTATCCGGCTATGAAAATCTACTTACCAAAATACCCAAGCAAACGAATTCGAAATGACTTTATGCGTTTTAGGTTTAATGTTATTCCAACAAACCAAATTAATTCTATCAGAAACAGCCAGTCCGATGATCGGATGTGGTGTAGATTCTGTCGAGTAGAAGGGATGGTGCAATCCTTACAAAATATTCTGCTGGTATGTCCGGCACTGAAGTCCAATAGGCTCATTTATGTTGCACAGTATGTACAAGACACTGCTAATGTTAACAGGGAATTCATCTGGATCAGAATGCTACATAACAGTGAAGGTAACTTAAACATCCGGGTTGCTACTTTGCTGAGGAATGTTTGTGCTCTCTTCTAGTTTATGTAATGTAGATCTTAATGCTGATTATTACTGTTGCTACTGTTTGGTATGAATATGGTGATATGGTTCTGTTAGGTTGTTCTTTATCTTTGGTTTGGTGTTTTCGTATTCTTATGTGGTTTTAAACAGAAATTGAGGTATATATTTTTATGGTTTACTGTATAAAGAACTTGTTTTAATTTTGTAAAGGTTTATATAAACCAAAACAAATAAATAAATAAAAAATTTAAAAAATTGACCATTGCTTAGTCCTCGGAACAGTGTCTTTAAATCAATGAACAAATTAACAAGCGGGGTCCTGGGAGTCTCTCTGCCAGACATTAGTCCTGATTATGATAGCCGTAGCCAGATTCTTTAGCTCACTATCTTTCACAGAGAAAAAATATCCAAAATATATCAGTCAAGAATCTGGGTAAGGCTCTCGCAACCAGGACTAATGTCTGGCAGAGAGATGCCCAGGACCCCCCTTGTTTTTTTAAATCAATAAAGATAGCATAGATATTCATTTTTCTCAGGAGGCCATACTTGTCACAAAGCAATTGCAAACTTAGGCATTGTTCCACTGTACTAAAATCTCTACGAAACCCCGCCTGCAAATGGCTCAGAGCACCCGTCTGTTCGACCCAGGTCTCCAAATACCCCAATATGATCTTTGCAAAAATCTTGCCCCCAGCGTCAAGAAGGTGGATCGGCCTGTAATTAGCAGGTTAATTTCTATCCCCGTTCTTGAAGATGGGGACAATAACTGCCTGGGTTAATGACTGGGGGGCCCTACCCAACCACAAGACCATGTTGAAAAGTCTGGTCAGATACGGTATCCAAATTAAAGGTTTGTTTGCAAAGAAGTCAAACGACATTATATCATGCCTTTTTTTGGCTATCCAATGCCCTTTTCACCTCACCCTCCCCGAGTACTAGGCAGGAGGCGTCTCGTGTTGAGATGGGAGTAATCCCAGCTATCTCCCCCCAGTGCCTACTTTCCTCGTAAAGGCTCTCAAAATCCAAATGCTTTGGCCAAGTGTCATGGGGGATTGCTACCTGGATTTGATTCTGCTTAAGAGGACATTCCTTGCTCACCAACTCCCAAAAATACCTTCCTGTTTCGACTCGTGATTGCGTGGAGAAGTGAATCCCATAGTCCCTCTTGATATTCATGCTTCTTGGCTTTTACAATGGGGGCATACCATTTCCGTGCATCACACAGTGGTCCACTATTACCGTTTCTGTGTTCACCAGTTTTACTTTCCTTATTAGAGTAGCCTTTACCCTTCGGCAGTCTCCATTATACCGCAAATGTTTACGAATAGACTTACTCTTGAGGGTCTTTGAGGGTTTGGAAAAAAAACTCTCACAACTTGCCCATTAAACTAACATGAATGTCAATAATATCTGCACCTCTCAGATCCTGGACAGAGAAGGAGTCGGTAAGGGCTGATAGAATGGCATTATATATTACAGATAGACTCACTTCCAAGTCCATCCTTGCCGATTTTATCACGCACCTTGCATGCCCACCAAAACTCAGGCCAGCGACGGGAGTATTTACCTGCTCCCTCCGGGCCTCTAGCAATGTCATCAGTAAGGTTCATGGGTAATTGCCACTCTCATACCTAGCAATTCCTTTGAAGTCAATAATAGTGGACGATGCCTCCAAATTCATCAATATATAGTCTATGAGACTGGAGCGATTTAAACATTGGTATGTTTTCTTCGATGGCGTTTCCCCCTCAAATCTACCATTGGAAGCCCTCATTGTATAAGGTCCTTAAGGCTGGCCGCCGGCCGCCCCTCATGCATATATGGTAAAATGGGAAGATTTGGACACCCCGATAGAGGATGGTACAATGTATGGATGAGGGTCGGGAAGTAATCTAGGTGTGTGCAGTTAAAAGAAAATAGTTATAAATTGTTGTTCAGATGATATTGCATCCTTCATGAGATGGATCCTGCAATTCCCAATCAATGCTGGAGGTGCGTGAAGCCCCAGGTACATTCTTCCACAAGTTGTGGTCATGTACTTTGATGCAATCCTATTGGAAGGAACCATTGGCGCAAATTAAAGGGATAAGTGGGATAGACCTACCAATAGAACCCCTAGTAATGTTGCTAGGTGATGAAGATGCGGAGGGGCGTTATAAATTACGGGCAAAATCTGCTAAATTAATCATTCATTTTTTGGTAGCGGCCAGAGTGGTAATATTACGAAATTAGAAAGTCTCAACCGCACCTGATATAAGGGAATGGTGGATGAAATTGTGGTTTGTGGCAGCAATGTGCAAAATTGAAGCCACTCTTAAGGTTGAAGTGCCTTAATTTCTCAAACAATAGGAGCCATTCATCCAATTTGTGAACCAGAATGACAATCCTGGAGCGCATTATAAACCTCATGGTGGATTCAGTGCATTGGAAGATGGTGCTGGCAGACACTGGGCTTCATGAGTCACTAACTCAACTAACAAACGTCCACTCTCCAACCCATAGAGAATCAAGGGTCACACCAAATAGAACTGATACCTCCTATATTTTTTGCTGCGACTCTTTGCTGATACCTGACTGACACATCTCAAGTCCCAAAACCTATGCCCAACAAGCTTCCCAGAGTTTCCCTACCATGTGCGCATGTCAGTCAACGCTCACAATTAAACTCTGCCTGGCATGCCAGCATGGCAATCAGCGTGTTCTCATTTGCACGGCAGAGTGCAAACGTCCAGCGTGTAGGCCTCCTTTTGCCCTGTATATTTGCACTCCACTGCGCTGTGCAACTGGCCTCCTCTGTGTACCTGTAACGGCTCCCCGCCGCCAAATTACGAGTTCCTTTGATATGATCTCCCAGGTGCATTCTGCCTCTCCTCTCCACTATCAAATGCATGAAAATAAGCCGTGATGTCAACGGAAGGCGTAAAAGCATTATGCACGCGGTTTACGTCGTCCATTGGCGTTACGTCTATGAGGAAAATGAGCCCCACCGTGTTCGAATGACACTCACAGTATGGCGCGTTAGAGTCACCGGCGTCACTGGTATCGTCTGTTTTGACCATTGTCCTTCCTAACGGCGTCTCAGTGATGAACCTCGGGGGCCTCTGGCACAAGCTGCCTGTGGGGGGGGGTTTACTTTGGAGGTACCTCCCGACATCTCAATATCACATCCGCCTTATAACAGATGCTGCCTTTGGTCCAGGTTTGCCTTCTCCCTCCTATGCTGTTTGGCGTGGTGCCAGGAGAGTATGATGTCATTTGACGTTAGTATGAAGTTATTTCCTATATATTCTATCATGTTTGTTACAGTTTGACTCCTTTGAAGACTGCACCGCTGCTCTTGTACTCGAGTCAAGCACCCCACCTGTACATTGAACTTGCATAGCCATGTGTTGCATACAATTGCTCGGCCTTACACACAATTATTACGCAGTCCTCTGACGCCTGCCAGGGCCTGGTAACAACAAAGAAAATAAGCAATGAACAGGTAATACGAGGTATTAGAATTATTACATCTTTACAAACTCGTGGAGAATTGCTAGACATCTGAATCAATGGGCACTTCGTTACGTGTCCTTTAAAAAACACACCTGCGATTTCCGTGAACCACCATACTGTGGCGTCGACGGGTCCTAGGTTCGGCCCCCGGGAACTCCACATATTTCACGGCTGCCTCTCATTCTTCTGCGCGGATATGCGGGACTCGCCAAGAAGCTGCTATGGAAAGGCTTCGCCCTGCCACCTGAACAGGAGCTGGTGTTTGATTACGTCTGTCAAGTTCACACCGCCAGCTTAAATGAGGCCGCACTGAAACTCAAGGCGCCTCAAGTTACGCCTTCAAGGATCTCATGTGTACCAACGACTGGAAAATGCATGGCCTACAGGGCGCTGCCGCGCATGCGCGCATGGACGCACAGTTCAGGTACGGGCCTTTCAATGTTTCATCAGGGAGCTAAATATAGGGCAGACCCGCAACTGGTGGATGATGGGCAGTCTAACCCTGACTGGGATATTGATATATACAGCACCAGAAGTCGAACCATTGGACTGAATGGCCACTGAAGTAATGCAGTATTGAAGATGGCATGAAAGGATAACACTATGTGAGCACTGAACATGAATCGTGTTCTATAACGGGACATGTTCCAAAATGTGCACGAGGCCCATTCTTCTGATGCCTGTAGCCATTTTGTCAAATCATGATAGATCAAAGTTTTTATAAACTATCATGCGTTATAACTTTAACATACCACGTTAATAAATAAAATAAACAAACAAACGCTCTTTGGACAATGTTAACCATGTAACTAGATTCTGAACATATTAAAAGGTGGCAATTTGGCATTGTTAATTACGGTACTTTTTCTTTGAATTTCCCTTTTGGTAGCACTATAGAAAACAAAAACACCTTCCAATTTTTTGTTATGAAGTGCTGTGTTCTTATGCCATGTGTGTGCTTTCGGCATTGCCTTTTGTTTTTCTTTTGGAAGCAGTTCCTTGTCTTTGTATGAAAATGCTATATTTTGTATATATTAACGCCAAAGAAATACAGTGGTTTTAAAATCTAAAAATAAAATAAAAAAATAGGGCAGTTTCAATGGCCGTTCTGTTCAAAAGAAAAAAAATTCTACTAGACTCTTAAAAAAGATCTTTTAACATAGTATGCATTACAGACACCCATTAGTGTTCACCTATTCTATCTGAATACTGTCGCATCCAGCAGGAGGTCCCAACTCCATAACAAACAATGCGATGCTCTCTGGGATCTCAACGTAATATACCTTTGCAAGTGTATAGTTCCAAGGTATACAGATTAAAAGTATAGAAGTTGAAAGTATACAGATGGAACGTGTGTATGCTGTAGTGTACATGTAGGTATGTCGGTTGAAAATGTGCAAATGAAAGTAAATGGGCTGAAAGTGTGCAGGTCAGTGATGCAACAAGGAACACCTTCGAGGGGGTGGGGTGGGGCTATCCCTTCCAATGTTGGGAGAGGGGCCAACTGCAGAGACTGTGAGGGCATCCATTGAGACTATTCAAGTGCATATTCAATGTTACAAGCAGTTAACTCTCCTTACAGACTGAAATCACACACTTAAGAACTGCTGTGAGAATGAATGCGATGTCTCTTGTCCCCACCTGCCTTTCCAATCACTCCACTGACATGCCAGTTCTAACGCCCCATCACGATTTGAATTGCCTAAAAAAGTATGCGGACGAATGCAGGCGCTGACAATGAAATGCCTTACATTAGTAATCGCCTGGCCTTTGTTAATTGTGCAGCTGCAGGAACGTGTATTGTCTGTGCTCTGTTCTGTCCTGCCACGCCTCTGTAGGTCAGCCAGGTCAAGTCAACATAAACCAACATTTTTTGGGGGTTGGGGGGTAAAGCCAAATCTGCCCAATGGTCGTTGCGCCACTGGCGTAGGTTACTGTGTGCATACAGGTATGCAGGTTGAAAGGGACTAGGTTGAAAGTATGCAGGTTGAAGTTTGTAGGCTATAGTGTGCATGTAGTTATGCATGTTGACAGTGAGCAGGCTGAACGTGTACTGGTTAAAAAAGTGTAGGTTGTAGAGAGCTGGATGCCCAACACGTGCTTTGTATCTTTGTTGGTATATATCTGGCTCTTTTTTCAGGCTCCTTTAATTAGAGTCTCAGGATACACATAGGTTAGTGGTATTCATGCATTATTACGCTGAGCACCCCCTTAAGTAAAAAAATAGTTTTGCCAACCCCCATAGCAGATCTGCTAATATTTTCTATTGGAAGCAGTCACCATACTCCTTTTTTGAAGAGTCTCGCATAGCAAAGGCCGTATTTTGCATCACTGAAAGTAAAAACTAAATCGGGCAATACAACCAGCCTCTCAACAAGCACGTTAGAGCTGTCTAACTTGTCCTACACCTTTACCATAGCAGAGAGATGCAAGGTGTATTGTTGCTTTTGTATGGATCAATGCTTGCAGTGACTAAGCCACGGCCACCTGTCAATCACTGCTAAACTGTTGGTGCCTTCCTGTTTTGCCATCCTTTTTCCATACTTAAGCAGCCCTCCAGCCTCTTTTCCTTTGCAGTTGGTGAGGAGGGGCAAGTGGATCTAGGTCAAGGAGCCTAAGCCCAACACTCCTTCTTAGCCCTGCCTCTTCCTTTCTGCTCTTAACTCTTAGATCAAGGACTTCTCTCGCCCAAAGTGAAGGGCAGATGAACAAAAGGGCGATTCCTATTCAGATTGGGAGGACCCAGCGCCGAACCCCTGCACAGACAACAGGTAATCACGCACCGGTTACATTTCTGATTCTGCACTTTCTTTTGGTTTCTTTGAGATTCATCAGATACAAAGGGACTGGCCTAAAGACTTGCCTAAGAAACTGGCCTAACAGCTGAACACCCGAGCAAAAATATGTCGCAGAGAAAAGCACAGCACAACACAGCGGAGCTGTGGAATGCAGTGATGCCTCAGACTGCCGGGCATGAGCAGCCCCTCCTGAGAAGTACACAGTGATGATTCTACTCGCTGAAATCCCAAGGCTGCCAGAGCCTGCCGCGCAGAAACAGCCTGTAGATGAAGAATGTACTTTCTTCCCACTGTTGGGCAAAATTACCTGTTTTTTTTTATCATACGTGCTGTTTAATGGGTGGAGGATAGATTTACGGGCACGCTTGAATAGGACGAGTTGGTTGACTAGGACAATTACCCAAAACCTGACCCATTCGAAATGGTTGAGGCGTATTATTGCTTCTGCCACAGGAGTCCCCCTGGGATGAAGTTGTGAATTACAGCATTTGGAGTCATAGCTACCTACAAGGTGGCCATCTCCTTTCGAGATCCATACTTGAAGTAACTCAGAAATTTAATTGTTTGGAGATCTATACTTGAAGTAACTCAGAAATGTAATTGTTTGGAGATTTCCAGACTATTTAGAGAAGAGAAGAGGAAACGCAAGAACTCCCTTAAGAAATTGGGAATTTGCAGAAAGAACCAGAAAAGGTCCAAGAATTTCTACTACGAAAGAGAGGGTACTTCCCCCTATCAAAGAAGATTTTAATATCGACACAAGACATACTCCCCTGAAGAATGTCCTACATTGTTGTATATTAAGGACAGAAACCTGTACAAGTCAGGTTTTTTGAAATATACTAACAGGAAATAGGCTGAAAGTAGTGAGGCAGAGGAATCAGAGTGTTATTTCTTTACACATTTGAGATCCTTGAAAAATTATTGCAACATGACTCACACATTGTGTTTCTACTTGTGTTGTTTTAACATATTGTGTGTGTTTTATGTACTATGATCATTTTTATGATTGTTTTATGAAATTGATTGATTTATGATTAATAACATTTTGTGATAATTGATTCCACTTGATGTGGGAAGAGTGTAAGGTGACACCGGACAGAATATAGGACTTTCTTCTTGTATATAGAAACTGGAGAATAGATTTAGCCACTCCATTGTAAATAAGGATGAGCCAGGGCTGGGAGGGGCAAAGCCGAATGCAGTCCTCCTATGCACTGGTGTGTGTTTGCATTACACCCACTTTTATTATTTGTGCTGAGTGCCTGGAATGCCTGAGGTGGCGTGGGGGAGCTGGATGAGCACTGGTACCGTGAGGAGCAGGATGAGCCTGTAACATTGCTGACATGTATCTTATATCTCCATCCCCAGAGGCCATCCCCACCATCACCAGCCAGCGACATCGCCCCTCCTCTAAGGCATGGAGGCATGGACCCCGCAATGCAGCAACCTCACCCACATCAGCCTCAAGCCCATTGTTGGGGACAAACTCCCAGGTCGGTTTGAGGGCTACTAGGAGTTTGCTGACTCTTGGAAGGCTCAAAACCTTCCCCCAAAAGCAACGTAGACCCAGTCAGACAGCCAGTTCAAACACTGTTTATTACAGCAAAACCCACAGGGATCAGTACAAGGGTAAAAGAAATTCAAGGACCACTCAACGTCTCTTGGCTCGCAGGCCAGTTTTGTCCTCAAATTACATCATAGTGATGTCACAACCTGGGCCCCTCTCCAGAAAACCTATCGCACTACTGGATTGGATACTGAGTAATAGTCCACCTATAGTGGACACTATACATGTTGGTCTACTGGATCTCGCATGTCTGGTGGCTGGCCTGGTCCATCCCCAAAATTGATATCTCTAACAATGTTGCAGTGTGAGGGTCTTACCATTGGTTCTTGCCCGTTGCTACCCACCCCCCGGAGCCTGAACTGTGATTAGCTGGAGCTGACCTCCCCAGGCCTGGGATCCGCAAAGGTTCTCAGCTCTTAGTATACCTTCTCAAGGTAATACAAATGACTATGTGTCTGTATTGTAACTCATGTGTACCACCATAGACTATGAAAGTGCTCGCTCATCAAGTGCAACACTTGTCCCACATTGTAACATCTTTGTTGCAAGCTTCTGTCTGGCGGCGTAAGATCGACTCTCTTTCCCAGCGCTAGTTGCTGTCCATTGATGAGTCGGCCGGGTCATGTGTTCGGAGACCATACTTTGGAGCTTCTGCAGCTCTGAATTATGAGGAAGTATTCACATTTATTGCAGCTGGTGTTACTGTCGTTCAGGGAATGGAATGCCATTCGTATCTGGTGGCCTTGGAAGCACCCTGTCTCACACGCTTGCTCTTGTCCAGCCTGAATTCTGTCCAGCTCAGCTCTTGCTGAGAGGCTTGTGGCCTGCTGTAATTTTCCTAACCCATTATGCAGTTCCTGTTGTGTCCATGCTGTTCCATATTCTCCATATGTTAGTCACACGTGGTTCTGTCAGGTCCCATAGGTGCTCCTGCCTTTCCATAAGATTATTCGCATATGAGCATCTGCAAGCTTGTACTCAGGATCTCTTGCTTCTTGCAGTTTCTGCATTGCTGCGTTAAGCGAATGACAAAATAATAAAAGCAATGACGGTATGTATATGTATCTGTCCTCTATCTATAGAACTGTACGCTCGTGTTCTTCGTGTATTCAAGTCTGTGTTTGTGTCCCAATGTGCGGATGTGTCATGATCCCCGTCAGTGGACATAATCCTCAGTCAGGCTTTCAGGCTTGGCAGGGAACATTACATTAACCAGCAGGTCAAAGGTGGGTGCTAGCTTGGCACACAGGGCATTTACATCTTTCTCAGCATACACTTCCATAGACTTTTGTGATGTTTTACAGGAAATTCCATACACTTAACATAGCCAACGCAAGATCCATTCATAAGTTGCAGCACGTTCTATTCATATTGCAGAGGCAGCTATTTAAGCCCTGCCTCCGCTGGAACGCGCACTTCGCATCTGATCCGCTGACAGCGGATAATGCTGCCAGCGTTTCTCCTCACATAACCTGTAAAAGGAACTAATAGAGACATTAGTTTTACAGCAATTTACAGAGTTCAATAGTTAATAGAAAAGACTTACCTGACAAAGGTTATCTCCGAAGCAATTATCTTCCGTCTGAAGTTTTACTCTCAGCCGCAGCATCTTCTGTCAGCAGTCTCCACTCGTAGTCTCAGCATCTTCAGTCAGAAGTTTCACTTACCGCTGCAGCATTTTCAGTCAGAAGTTTCTTCCGCAGCCACCGCATCTTCCAAAGGTATTTTTCCTCAGCTTTCCGAAAAATCTGCAGCCAAAACAAGAGGTGTTTAATTAACAATAAACTAATTTAATAGTTAAAAGAAGACACCGTTTTATAAGCATTACGTACCTGAAGGTTCTTCATGTTTTCACCTCACAGTTGTTTCCGCGCTCATCCCTGAAGGCTGCAGTTACTCCATATAGACGAACTCACGTTTTAAAGACGTATTCTCATTCTGGGTAACTCAGCAGCCCTTCTCAGCCATAAGCCCTTTACCTAAATTCCAAGAACCCGCAAAAGAAAGAGAAAAAGAGCAAGTTATTAGAAAGAGAGATCTCTCCAATGTAGGAATATAATTTAAGCCCTAACTGACTACAGTATTTTCACCAGCTACTTACCCCAAGACTCATTCTTAAAAGTAAAGACATTTTTTGACAAGAAGCTATAGAGTACAACAGCTACCCAAGTTACCATTGTTTCTTCACCTCAATGCACCCATGTAGGAAAGCAGGATGGAGAGCTCCACAAAAAATAAGCACAGGTGAGAAGGGAGGGATTAAAGGCGCACACATGTCATGCAGTAGTATTTAGTTAATAGATGTTATAGTGTTCTATTGCTGTTATTGTTGTCTTAACAGAAAGAGAATCCAAAAGGTGTCAAGTACCAGGTCCACAGGTTGAGATGGCATTACGCTCCTGAGGAGTCCAGGTAAGCATTACAGGATGGCACATGTGCTTCATATCTAACACATCTATGTCGTGGTATCTCTAACGTCATCAGTGGCTTTGGCTTCTCAGCACTTAGTCAATACTGTCAATTGAGGTCTCTTTAGTTGCAGCCTGAGGCTCCTCGTCCACTCTAGGAAAGATTTGTACTGTTCCTGGTCGGTAGGGCTGGCTGAGTGGGTACCCCTCGACATACTTATTGATCATTGGAGCACTAGGAATTGGTCCAAAATAGTATGGGTGTTCACAGTATCTCCTGGCCTTCTTCCGCATCATGTACCTTATAGGAGGGGGAGAAGGGGGTGAATTTCCCCATCTCTCTTCAGTCCCCCTCTGGTCGACTTGTCGACCACATCCTTATATGATGGTGCTTTTGCTCTGGGCTGCCATATCTTCGTTATTCCTCCGAGGTGTCCTTAATAGTTTGTGTGGTCATCAAATGACCAGTGCAGGTAACAGCATACTCCTTCGGAGTTCCACCAAACCCACTTCCCTTCATAGAACTTTGGATCATGTGGATTGTCCAGTTTAGTAGTTCCCACTGGAAATAGCTCATACTACGCATTCTTCAATCTCAGCTTGTTTCGTTCTGCAACAATCTCATCCTTGGTTCCCCCTATGTTCACGTCCATCAGGATCTGCATTTCGTACGCCTCTTTTGCTGTTTTCTTGCATCTTGCCATGCAGATCTTGATCCCACACACTGATGCTGCTCCCAGCACGAGTGTTCCTGCTATCACCTTCAATCCATCTGACAGCCATGATGGCATCCATGACCAGATGTACGCCACCCAGCTCTTGTCCTTCCCTGTTCCTCGTGCTTTGTCCTCCATTTTCGCATGCATCTGGGCCCACTGTGCTACTGCATCTGAGAGAGTTCTGTTATTTTCTTCGTTAGCGGCTAAATGTGTAACAGGAACTCCCTATCTTTGCACAAACTCCTCCTTCCATAGCCTTGAGGAGATCCAGAACATATCTATTCTGGAGCGCCACCAACCTTATTGCTCTGAGCTCTTCTTTTATGGTATTGAACCCATTCACTGTAGAATTAATCGTTACCATCAGCTCCCAATGAGTGATATGTAACCACTTGGTATTTGTGTATGTCTGTATTCCTGGTATTATTGATGCAAAGAACATTTGTGTTCTGCTAAACAGTCTGTGTTCTGCTGGGATCTCATTCAGTGCCGTTTCTGATGCTTCTGAGCAGTAATTCCCCCCCACTTTTCACCCTGCTCAATCTGGCCGGCTTCTCCGCCTTCTCTACCAGGGCTGTTTGTGCCATCTTGACCGATCTCTTCCTTCTCTTGTTGTTTTAATCTTTGGGAAGTCATCGAGCTTCATGTCCTTCTTGGGTCCGACCAACGAAGACATGTTGATGTGTACCAACGAGCATACTCCTCCCCACTCAGGTAGCAGCTTCTCATACGCCTTTGATCCACATGCCCAGTAGTAATCCATCAGCACTGCCGTTCGTGCTCTCATTGCGGCAAGCTGTTCAATTGCCTTGCATCTTACGTTCTCGCCAACTTCGACATCGCTATTGTTCTGATGGCACAGGGCTAGCGTCTTCAGGGGAATTCTTGGATTCGGTCCAGCTTCATTCTCTACCCATGTCAGTAATTTTGCACTTGCATCCCATTCCTTCAGGCACTTGTCTTTTTCTTCTTGCACCTTTTTCACTGACAACTGGGCTAGTGTGAGCATTTTGCTTCCAACCACTCCACCCTGCCATTCATCGTTAGTGTACACTCATCCCTACACCAATATCTGTGGCCTTTCACAGCATCTAGGCTCTCCTCCTATCTCCTTCGCTCTTGTCCAGGGACATGGCAATTCCGCAGTGTAATAGTCTTTGTCTCTCCTTCCTCCAGTCCGTCAGTTATGTTCTGCAATCCTTGATGTAGCTGCCAGTAATTGTTCATCATGTCTATGTTTTTATATAATTGTCTTCATATGGAAATGTCCCTTTGGACATCCATCCCAATGTTGCTGTCCTCCCTTGGAATCTTCCTTGTGTTTGCACTATCACGGGATACGTCAGGCACTGTGCTCTTGCTGCTGGTATTTCAGTTGCTATGAACATTCTGCAGGCACTCATAGCATAGAGGATTAAAGAGCAGGCATAACAGCTCTCCGTGGTGGTTTCCTTACCTACTTTGGTCATGTGTTTGTACCACATGTTGTTAGATACTTGTGCTGTGTCAATGAGATACATGTCAACTACCTTCATGTCTGTGTCAACACTGCGCTTACCTCTCCTTACCTTATCAGCAGTGTCTTCTCGTCTACCTGACATGGTCGTCCCTCCTGTTTGGGTCGGGGGAATGTTAGTATGGGTACAGTGGTAGTGCTAGCAATGACATACAATTTCCAAACGACAAATCTCATCAAGCCACTGGGATTGAATAGACACAACATGATATTAATCTTCTTTATTGTTTTCTTCATACCCACTTACGCTGCTTGATCCTTGCAGCCTGATGATAAAGTTGCCCGTCTGAAATTTGCAAAAGAAGGCGTTACTGTGTTAGTATTTGTCAGTACCCTCATGCCCGCAAACCAAACAGTCACTAATGGCGAAGGCGACAACCTCCCCCCAGACCTTCCTCACTGAGGGGTCTCTCAATGTAGCCAACACTGGTAATCCACTGTGTTCAAGTTGTGGGTATGCTTGGGCCAAATACTCTACTAAGACAAGATAATATACTGCAGGGGATCATGCTCTGAACCTTCTGGGTCTCCTTATATAGTGCACAGACTGGTTGCAGAAAGTTTCAGGGTGATGGATGGGAGGTAACATCAGGATAACAAACTACAAAACCCTCACGACATTCACGTAGACCTGGGTTTATGGAGAGAAAAATAACAAACAAACAGTGTTTCATTCATTAATCTGCACAAGTATTCCAGTGGCCACCACTACTGCTGGGGATCATCTAAGCATGGGGTGGCCTTGTCTCCCAAACTCGGTGAGGTCCTGAACGTTGGCCCTGTCGGTTATTGCTACTCTGTTGCCAGGTGAGGTTACTGCTTTATAGGGCTTGATGTCTTGAAGGTGATTCCAAACTGTCTTCTCAACTAGCCTAACAGCGGTCTTCTGCGACCTCTTCTACAACATGAGGTCCTGTAAATCTAGGCGCTTTGCAGTGCCTTTCAAAATTGCGTGGGAGGACAATGTCTCCCACTTTCACTAAATGCTTTAGTTCATTGTCTTGTGCTGTGTCATCGCAGTCAATCTCTTTGTTGCTTCTGGGCCCCCTGGATCTTCTGTATCTGCCGAGAGATAAAAGAAGCTCTAGAAACCAGAGAAGTGATTTGCTCATAAATGTCCTGTCCTAACACATCTGCACTGTTCTCACAATCCCTTAATGCTCTTGTGAGAGGAGCCAGGGGAAGATGCATGCGCCGTCCTGTGACCACCTCGTGGTCAGACCCTGGCTTATTATGCAATTCAAAAATTCAAACAAGACCAATGGTAAACAATGGAGCCAGTTTTTCTTGGTGCTCTTCTCTGCTGGGCTTTGGCTTTGCACTCCTTTAGGAGTCCATTCAAGCGTTCACACATCCCATTTGCTTGCAGGTGGTACTCACATGTGAATTTATGCTTGATGCCTAGCAGGGTTGTGATGTGTTGAAACATCTCATTGGCGAAGTGAGGGCTGTTGTCAGACCGCAGGACCTCACACATGCCCCATCTCGGGAAAACTTCCCTGACCAGAAACATAGCCACTCTTTGTCCATAGCTCCTTCTCCTGCTGGGGTGCAGCTCCCTGCAATTCCATAATCTGTGTCTCTGGTAGTACATTGTAACCCTACCTCATCACAATGTTCCTCACTCCTCCCTGAGCCTTTGGTCTCTCCTCCAATTCCCACAGTTGCCCAAAATATGCTGCACACTTTGCCTCATATTCTGCTGCTTAGTTTCCTCTTGAGATAAGATGAGATGGCAGTAGCAGTCGAGGCAAGAATAGTCATGGGGGTGATCTTATCTCCTCTGTCTTTGCCAACGGTCGTTATAGCTGAGAGGCTGTACCAGGCCACTCGGCCACTCCTCAGGGACAGACCCCAGCAATCCTCCATCAGCCGCAGTACGGTGGCAACAGCAGCAGCAGTATGAAGAGGCTCACAATTCCAACTCTGACACTGTCTGACTGCTTGCTGACTGGTGAGTGACTGGACTCACCACCGGATTCTGTGCTGGCGCTTCGCGCCTCTTCAAGGGTTTTTATAAATTTAATAGAACAGCAGTACTGCAATAGTAACACAACCCTTGCTCCAGCGGAAACAAAGCAGCTAAACCAAGAGGGGGCTTTAAAGTGAGTGACTGGACTCACTACCGGACTCCGCGCCTCTTCCTGGGTTTTTATAAATTTCTTAAAGCAGTATTACTGCAATAGTAACACAATCCTTGCTCCAGCAGAAAACCCCCCGGCTTCAGCAAGAGAACGGTGGCTGATTCTTGCATGGATTCTGTGGTCACCCGGGTTTCTCAAAAAGAATTGAAGAGTTTTGTTGGGGGGATCAGGAGTTGTACCCGGAAGATTTGATAAAATAGAGGCGTGAAGCCATCTGGACCGGGGCTCTGACCTTTAGGGTTTTAATCGCTGTATCTATCTCCTCTGCAGTGATAGGTCAGTGTAGGACCTCCCAATCTGTCCCAAGGCGAAGGAGAGCTGAATCAGCTATGTGTTGTGTCTGCTCTGCCAGAGATCGGGAGAGGCCGACATTGTGTCTTTCAGGTGAGCTTCCGCTAGCTGTAATTTAGCACACTCAGAGTATTGTACTATGCCTTCAGGGTCCAGCAGCCCCACCATCACATTCTGATGTCTTGCTTTTGCCAGCTTCCTGACCAGTTGCCCTTTGCAAAATATTCCTGATTTGTTTTAAAGAGGTCCTGTGAGGTATCCAATGTGTGGTGCGCCTCTAACCTATTTTGAGCCGCCTGTAATGCCCGGTGCGCCCTTGGAGGCCATCACATTTTGTTCCTGGTTTCCACCTCTGCAACCCCCCTCTCTAGGTGGGATTTTATTTCTGTGCTCTGCTTATGGTAAGCTGATCCATGGGCTATGAGCTTCATGGTGTCCTACACTTTCACGATAGGGGTGGGCCCCTCTACATTCTCCGGGAAGTAATTCCTAATGGCTCGAGCTATCCCGAGCTATCCCGTCCCATATGGCCATGTCGCTAAGGATTGGGTCATATAGTCTCCATGGGGACTTGGGGTGGGGGATGGGTCATGGATCTGCACCATTAGCATGACTGGAGCAGGGTCCGAAAGGGTTCTTGTCCCGATCTCATCCTAATCCACATATGGCATTACTTGGGGGCTTGCCAGAAGCAAGTCTATGCGAGAGGATGCGCAGTGAACATGAGAAAAGAACGAGTAGTCCTGTGCCTCACCATGCCATAGTCTCCAGGTTTCCACCACCCCCAGGGCCTTGAAGAGGTGTAGCAGCGCCAGCGCAATTTTGTAGTCCCTTGGTGCTGGTGGGTGTGTCCTGTCTGCAAGTGGGACCAGCACCCCATTGAAGTCCATCCCTATTATTACTTGACCCTCGATAAAGGGAGCCAACTCCGCTTCCAACGCCTGCAAAAATACCACCTGTCTCTCGTTGGGACTATAGACAGCAATCAAGATGTGCAACTTCCCGAACAACAAACCTTTGACCCCCAGGTATCTTCCTTCAAAGCCCTGTTGGGTTTCCAGCTCCACGAATGGGACCTGTCTTGAAAGAAGGATCGCTGTGCCCCCTTTCCTGGTGCCAATGGAGGCCAAGAACTGCTTTGGAAAGTGCTTACTACGCAGCCTGGAGAAGTCTTGAGGGACCAGGTTGGTCTCCTGTAGGAATGCTATAGAGCTGTCCAGGTCCACTAGTCACTGCAGGATGAGAGTCATGAATTTCAGTTTATGGTGGGGGGAAGGTGTTTGCTGCAATATTGTGTCCTCCGTTACGGAGGGAGGAGCTGGGTGGGGATCATCCACCATCTTTGCCTGCGGCTCCTATGTGCATCTGATGCAACCAAAATGTTTTAACAATAGCAAACCGAAATTGAACTTGTGCCAACCGTCCACTAATGAGGTTGGGCTGACCGCCCACTTGACCAGCAAACGACATTGCTCAAGGATCTCGTCATGTCCATGCGGAGCTCGAGCTGAGATATCTCTGTGGAGACTACTACAAGGGTCTTGGGGTGTTTCTCTGTAGGGGCAGCATTGTTGGATAGTTGTCTTGTATGGGGTCATTTGCACTTTGAGTGGGTTACAGGTTTGCAGGACTTCCCTATTGTCGAACATGATATATTCTGAGGCTTTGGGTCTTCCCCCTTCAGGGGCGGTGACCACCGCGGAGACGTGTCATCATTAGCCACCTGCTGCTTGTCACCCACAGGTCTTCCGCCTCCTCGAGGGAGTGGGTTGTCCTTGTGGTGTTTGCAATGGGGAACTGCAGGGTGGCCGGGAAGATCCATCTATACCAGATTTGTTTATCTTGGAGGATGGTAGTTAGCCCCAAGGCCCTTCTTTTCTGCACGGTTGCCATCTGCAAGTCTTGAAAAATATGTAGTGATGCCTCCTGGTACACTATGTGCCCTTGCAAGTGGGCCTCAGCCATAATATCTTGCTTGGGAGTGTAAAAATTGACTCTTGTGATGACATCTGCCAGAGGCTAGGCCGATCCCTGGCTTCGCCTTCCCCGCAGTGAAGAGGGATGGGAAAATGTAACCCCCTCCTCCTCTCCTAGAAGATGCATGACACGGCAGAAGGCCAGGAGATATTGTGAACGTCCATACTATTTCGGACCAATTCCTAGTGCTCCAATAATTGATAAGTATGTTGAGAGGTACCCACTCAGCCAGCCCTACAGACCAGGTGCAGTAGGGGCCTTACCCAGAGTGGATGAAGATCCTCTGGCTGCAACTAAAGAGACCTCAATTGACAGTATTGACTAAAGCGCTGAGAAGCCAAAGCCACTGACTTCGTTAGAGACTCCACGACTTATCAGCGTTAGACAGGAAGCACACGTGCCATCCACACATCGGGACACAAACACACACCTGAATACACAAAGAACACGAGCATACAGTTCTATAGTTAGAGGACAGATATATATACATACTGTCAATGCTTTTATTATTTTGTCATTAGCTTGACACAGCAACACCGAAACCGCAAGAAGCAAGAGATCCTGAATAAAGTTTGCAGATGCTTATGTGCAAATAACCTTATGGAACTGCAGGAGCACCTAGGGGACCTTACAGAGTCCAGTGTGACTAACATATAGAGAATATAGAACAGCACGAACATGTAGAAGCCACGTTATGGTTTAGGAAAATGACAGCAGGCCACAAGCCTCTCAGCAAGAGCTGAGCTGCGGAAAATTCAGGCTGGACAAGAACAAACGTGTGAGACAGGACCCACTGCCAAGGCCACCAGATACAAATGACATTCCATTCCCTGAATGAAAGTAACACCAGCTGCAATAAATGCAAATACTTCCTCTTAATTCAGAGCTGCAGAAGCTCCAAATCATGGTCTCCGAACTCCGACCCAGCGGACTCAGACAATGAATGAGAAAGAAAGCCGATCTCACGCCACCAGACAGAAGCTAGCAACAAAGATGTTACAATGTGAGACAAGTGTTGCACGAGATGAACGAGCACTCTCATGGTCTAAGGTGGTACACACAAGTTACAATGCAGACACATAGTTGTTCTTATTACCATGAGAAGGTACACCAAGAGCTGAGAACCTTTGCGGATCCCAGGCCTGGGGAGGTCAGCTCTAGCCAATCACAGTTCCGACTCCTGGGGGTGGGTAGCAACGGGCAAGAGCCAATGGTAAAACCCCCACACTGCAAAATTGTTAGAGATAGCAATTTTGGGAATGGATCAGGCCAGCCACCTGACATGCGAGAGCCAGTAGACTAACATGTATAGTGTCCACTATAGGTAGGCTGTTACTCAGTAGCCAAGCCACTAGTGCAATAGGTTTTCTGGAGAGGGGCCCAGGTTCTGACATCACTATGACGTATTTTAGGACAAAACTGGCCTGCGAGCCAGGAGACGTTGAGAATGGTCTTGGATTGCTTCTATCCTTGTACTGATCCCTGTTGGCTTTTTGCTGTAATAAAGTTTGAACTTGCTGTCTGGCTGGGTCTACGTTCCTTTTGGGGGAAGGTATTGGGTCTTCAAAGAGTCTGCAAACTCCTAGTAGCCCTTGAACCTACCTGGGAGTTTTTCCCCAACAGCAGTCTATGTGTAAAGTCTAGCAGCAGGGTGGCTTGCTCATGATGTGGAAGAAGCTTCTGGAAGACATTGCCCACATATCCGTTTAGGGCTTGGACTGGGATCGCGGATGGGAACCCCTTTGATGTGCAAGTTATTTCTCTGCACCATGTTCTCCATGTCCTCCTGCTTCAATGCCATGGCTGTTCCCTCCCCCTTAAGGGCCTGGATCCAAGGATGCAGGTCTGCAAGCACTGCTGCCTGCTCTGATGTTCAGTCCTCCAGCTTCCCCAGCTTCCCCAGCTTCCCCAACCTCTGTTCCGCCTCCACTACTCGGCCATCCAGTTGTTCCAGCTGTGTTGCCAGCTCCGATGTGCAGTTCCGGAATTCCACCTTGATGTCCGTCATGAAGGGCTGGATGACCTCCTTTGTGGCTAGCTGCCCCAGGAGGCCTTGGGGCATCTCTGGGGAGTGGATCAGGGCTCTCCTGGTCTCTGTCTACTCCCCCCTTCTCCTGGGATTGTAACATGGTGACAATGTCCATGCTTTTGCTACTTTTCTGTTGTTCCATGGTGGGCCCTTGGGCGAACTTCGTGCCTTGGGGGTCGTCGAGCTCCCTGCAATGGGCCGATCTTAGGTAGGGGCCTGCTGCTGTCACAGGGAGGAGTGCGGTAGGGAGGAGAGGGTTATTTCCACTTGAGTACTCTGTGGAGTGGCGGGGGACGGCCCTGCCCGTGAAATCTGGTGCAGGGCTGCGTAGTCCTCTTATGGCCCATGGGTGCCCCACCAGTTTAGAGACCAAGTCTTAAGTGGGCAGTACCCATCTGGGCCTGGCACATGTGAGGGGGGATCATTTGAGCTTACTCACCCAGTCTGGAGGTAGAGGCTGGGTCTGGCGAGTCCGCGTCCTGTGGGAACCGCCAGGGATCGCGTGGCCTGTCAGCACATGCACTTCCGGGGCATCAGACTGGTGCAGACGTTCATATGAGCTGCCGGAGGCCAATGTTAAACAGGGCCTGGAGGTCTTTGAGCACAGGGATGACTATCAGCTCTGCATGTGGCAGTACCTGTCCATATACAGTTCTGTGGTAGTCCTAAGATAACTCCTCCTGCGCCTACATCTTTTGCTGCTCTGACCTGGGCCCCTTCATACGCTGGCTGCTGGGTGCTGGCGTGCTTGCATGATTCTGCCGTATGAAGGGCACCAGGTCCCAGCCATAAGATCCTCGGCACACTCACTGCCGCTGACCGGGGAGCAGCCAGATGTCCTGGCTGCTGCTGTGCAGCTCACCTGCACCCCCGGACTCTGGCTGCCAATTTGCTTGGGGACTGGGAGGTGACTTCAGTCTGGCTGAGGGCCAGAGCTCCAGCACTGCCACTGCCCAGGGAGATGATGAGAGAGTTCCCTGGTGCTGTGTCCCCATCTGTGCACGCAGCTATGCCACGTCGTTGGCCCCCTGGTGGTTGGGCTTTGTCCGCATCTAGCTGGGTGCTTGCGAGGGGATCACCTCTTGGGCCCACGCCCATCCTCCGTAGGCTGCACACCACTGTTGTCTGGATGAATTGTCTCCATCCCTGTACAGGACAGTCTTACAACTGAGTAAACCATCATTTTTGGAAGCTGTTGACACTGCTCAAACCTCTGCAGAAGCTGCCAAACACTTGAGAAACGTACACAGGACTGATGAAGGAAAGAGGGAAATAAATCCTAGTCCCCAACCTATACCCGGTAAGGATTACAGAAAACAGATACAGAAGCCCCTGTGGGAATATATAAGACAATTGAGAGAGGAGGTCCTGGAGAAATAGGGCGGAGAGAAGAACAAAAACCCTTTCCATTAAAAGATAAAATACAACCTATGTCTTTACAGAAAAACCTCACAGTTCCTACAGTAACCTGTTTTTCATGTGGAGAAAAAGGCCATTTATCCAGAGTTTGCACCAAAAATCAGAGGTAGGTACGTATGGAGGTTGGCAGGCAAGGAGTATGAATTTCTTCCTCACTAGCAGGAAGAAATTGAGACCATTAATAATTGTGTTTGTATCCCAGATCCATTCAACACTGATTACCCTGTAAAGATAAATGGTCACCCTGCTTACGCATTACCGACTCTGAGAGCAAACAAACCGCCATCCGATCCGACTTTATATAAGCCGAAGACATGAAAAGGGGGAAGCCAATTCCGGTGACCTGTGCTCATGGTGAGCAAGAAATCTACTTGAGAACTGCAGTCTCAATTTCTATACAAGATGAGGAGGTTATCATGAATTTGGCCCTCATACTGGACTCCCAGAGGAAGTTATTATTTGAACAGATTTCCCCAGCTTCGGTGAAATCAAAGCTGATCTTAACCTCCCCACCAGAAAATATTCTTCTATCAACTCCTGGGAGGAGACAGAAATAGTTGCATCTCTACCTGTGTGGGATTGGGAAGGCCAGAAAGAACCCTGTGTAAAGAAACAGACTCAGCAAGGTCCTGAGGGTACTTTCATGGGAGTAGCCCATAGGAAAGGGGAAAGGTATGTGATGAAACTGAGGATGTCGCCATTCTCCCCTATGGTTTGAGCTTTCTAATGGGGCCATGGTGGTGCATCTACAGTAGAACAGTCCCCCTCGGGGTGGTACACCAATGGAGGATGGCATGTGGAAGGAAGCCCCCTATGGTATTGGGGACGACTATTGCCAGAGAGCACAGTATGCTCCCGCTTCAATATATATTAAACCCCTTCTCCAATGCCAAATCCTCCTTTCCCATCATCTAAATAGAGCCAATGTGCTCTGTTGCCAAGTCAGTCACCCGAATATACTTGTCAAAACTAAAATACCAAAGAATACCAATTATACATCTGATCTTACATTAAGTACTATGAAGAAGATAACTGAGAGTCCAAGGATCACTCTACAGAACCAAAATGAGCGGTCTAGCTTCTCACAGGATGTGGACGCCCAAACGAATACAACAATCCAGCGCAGGAGCTCAGAAGGAGCTCAGCTAGGAAGCTAAGGGAGAAGGATTCTCCGAGGAGGAACTGAGGGTGCCGTGCACCAGGTGAGCAGACGAGAGCCGGAAGGGAAGTTGTGGACGGAGGAGAAGGAGAACCCGAATGTGGTCCAGGACTGAAGGAGTACTCAGGCTAGTGCAGACGACGTGCAGCCGGGCACTTGTTAACATCAAGTTTGATAAACTTTTAGAAATCAAAAATATAGGACGCACAACTGCGAGATTCCTTCTTTTCAAAACATGTATGTACACAGAGAACCGTTTTCTCTGCCGCTAGCTTTTGCAGTAACTATTCATAAATCTCAAGGTCTAACCTTAGATCAAGCATTGATTGATATTGGCAACACAGTCTTCAAAGAAGGCATGAGTTACGTAGCACTGTCACGGCTACGTACACTGGAAGGACTGTAGTTAATTTTGATGCAACTGCAGTCAGTGCAGAAATTCCTTGCATCATAGAGTACAATAGACTACGTGCACTGTACACACCCCATCTAAAAATGTACCCTATTCCACAAAAACCAAAAGGTTTGAAAATAAGGCTCATTCTATCAGAAGTACTAAATGATTTTGCTGAAGTACATCAAAGAAATTGAAAGAAACTCATACTACAAGTACCAAAAGCAAATACAAAAGGAGTAAAATGGACAAAGCATAGCCAACTCCACCCAGAATAAAAAGTCTCTGCAAAGAAACCACATACCATTCCATCAAAGGGCTCAGACACCGAAGTACCTGAACCATTCAAATTTTCCAATACAACAGGTGTTAATTGCTATGCAAATGTAACAATCAATGTTCTATTCCAAATACCAGCAGTTGTTGAAAACATTTATTCAAATGTTGCAGACCAGTTGTGTTTGCAAATTCTCGTCCTTCACAGAAATGCAGTAAGTAATCCTGACACCATTTACAGTGTCTCAGGAATAGGGCAAGCATTGAACTATAGTGCTGGAATGGTGAAATTCACTTTAAAGGATAGTTCCGGGACTTTTCTTTTATTGTCCCTACGGTTCGGCCATGTGTTTTTAAGCATAAATCGGTAGATCGTAGAAAACTTTCCTATGGACCTTACCCGACTTTTCGTCCATTAACGCACTCGAAATCAGCCGCCATTTTCTGATAATCCTATCATTTCCCCCCATCGACCTGGCTCACCTGCTTTTGCGGCACTAAATCAAATCCCCCGCCCCTGAGCCTGACATCAGCAGACGCGTACCGCCCATTTCCCAACGCCAAAGCACGTTTCGTGTCAACAATCGCTGCGCCTCAGCTAATGAAGTGTCGCCATGGAAATGGCAGGACGCCTCTTTCCTCAATAAGTATAAACACACCGTTTCACAACACACAGCAGCAGATTTTCGATTCCATTACTCTCTCTGTGTTACTTTGAGTATTCTGTGACTCGTTTCTGTGCTCTGGTCAGCTACCTTCGCCGCTTCTAGGCCTTGTGAACACCTGTACCATCTCTGTAAATTATTTTACTTTCTTTACCACACAATGGCTACAATAATGCCGTATATGTAGGAGCCCGAGTACACCGAGTAAGAACTACTGGAAAGGCAAGCACGCGAAAACAATGGGGATTCGGACGGCAGTTGGGAGGACCAGTCAACAGATGAAGAGCCTGGACCATGTCGCATGGACGGCGTCTCCACCTGGTGCACGTGCAATCGGTGCGAGCTAATGCCAACTAAGGAGGAGAACTGCTGCTGCCGTGAAAATTCCGGGTGCTTGGCCTACATTTCGGAAGGCGAGCCAAGTCCGCAATGCATCACCGAGCTGCCAGAGTTCAGGGAAGCCTGCCTCTCACGGACCGTGTTGAGGATGATGATGGTGCTTTTGCACGAACTTCGCGGCACTGTTCGTCCGCGTAATCCGAGTAACGAGTAAGTATACTCTGGTTGTGATGTCAGTGATGCCACTACTATTTCATGGTCGTCTCCCACATATAAAATTACATCTACATATCATTCGAATGCATGTAAATTGGTTCCATATTGTGCATTTTCTAGATAGAATTTTTTTCAAAGCTGAATGACATTTTTTACCTGAATCGACAGTGATAAGAAAGTTTTGTCATTTTAATACAGTTTGCATCTTTCATTTTCACAGGTGGTACAGGCTGGTGGCCTATCGTTGCTTCACTTGGTGGCTTCACGGGAGGCTCGGACACCGCGTTCGGAGAGTAATACCTGCCTGTGCGGTACTTGCCATTAGACAACATTTCCCCAGCGACAGTGGACAATACCGCGGATTTTCCCTGGATGTGCTGCAACCGGAACTTTACAATGTGTAATGTTTATTATTTATGTTCAATTGAAATTAAGATCTAAAATAAAACCCAACATATATTTTAACAATGGTTGTTTTGATTTTTTAAATGAATCTAGTGTGTCTCCATTGAATAGTCTTCCTGTGCATTGTCTTGTCACACCACATGTCTCCGGCCAGCATCCTCCCTCACGCTGGCCGCCCACCTTCAATCCACATAACCGTTGAACCCATATGCAGCAGACATACATATGTTATTTTGCGGGTTGGCATCAAGCCTCCCGGCCTTGCCTCCTCCCCCAAAAATACTTACCACACCACTTTGTTCAAGCGTTGGCAATAAAAGGCCGTTGGATTTTATTGATACAAAACATGGTTATAGGTAAATAATCAATATGGTTGATCATAATAAATCATCCTTTTGGGCACCGGGTACAGAGATGACCCCCTCTGGCCCGTACCGCCTTGCCACCACAGGCCAGCCTGCTGCTGACTAACTGCCTAGGCATCCAGGGTCTCCAGGGTGAACTGCACCCATATATTCTCCTGGGAGGGTGAGGTATTTATAAACTCACCCCCCTGCCTTCCATGTACTAGATCCTGCAGCCTGCCTCTTACATGCAGTTAGATGGCCTCTCCTTGGTGAGGCCCTGCGGCAAACGAGTCTTGTCTGCACGACCACCGCCCCAATCCACCCCCCGCCCTATCAAAGGCAGTTCGCACCGGGGTACTTGTGCTGGCAAGTGGAGCTGTCAGGGAGCGATAAATGCCAAGAGGTGCCAAAGACCATGTACACTTCAAAGTGGTCTATAGAGCATGGGTTGTTGTTCCCATGTCTACCTCCAGACCCCGTGTCTCCTGCCAAGCATCCCCCCTCACGCTGGACGGCCCCCTGCAATCCACATAAGTGTGCCTCCATTCACAAGTCTTCCTGTGTCTTGTCTGCAAGACCACCGCCCCAATCCACCCCCCGCCCTATCAAAGGCAGTTTGCACCGGGGTACTTGTGCTGGCAAGTGGAGCTGTCAGGGAGCGATAAAGGCCAAGAGGTGCCAAAGACCATGTACACTTCAAAGTGGTCTATAGAGCATGGGTTGTTGTTCCCATGTCTACCTCCAGACCCCGTGTCTCCTGCCAAGCATCCCCCCTCACGCTGGACGGCCCCCTGCAATCCACATAAGTGTGTCTCCATTCACGAGTCTTCCTGTGTCTTGTCTGCACGACCACCGCCCCAATCCACCCCCCGCCCTATCAAAGGCAGTTCGCACCGGGGTACTTGTGCTGGCAAGTGGAGCTGTCAGGGAGCGATAAAGGCCAAGAGGTGCCAAAGACCATGTACACTTCAAAGTGGTCTATAGAGCATGGGTTGTTGTTCCCATGTCTACCTCCAGACCCCGTGTCTCCTGCCAAGCATCCCCCCTCACGCTGGACGGCCCCCTGCAAACCGCATAATGCCACGACATATACACGTCATTCATTCACAAACACACCCCTGTTTCGAATTCTTTATAACCCACTTCATATTTCTAATGAGAACTTCTTTGCGCTTTGCTAGTCAACCCGTGAAGGTGCTGGTTATCTGCTCTTCGTCTCTGTGAACTTCCGCGACCACTTCGAGGAAACTCGTCAGTTTGCAACCTGTGAACTGCTCCCTGTTCTACGACAAGAAACTACTCTGATCCCTGCATCTAACTGTTTGTTCGTCAAGGTAAGGCCATGTACCATAATCATTTTGCGTCCAATTTCTTTTCGTTCAAGACAGTACATGCAAGGAACTAGTCACATGTTCTGAGTTTAGTCAAATTATTTTTCTATTTTTTTAAAGTTATTCAAATACTTATCCGCATGTGAATAACGTGTATAGTTCCAAGAACCAAAACGAACCTTGCATTGAACCTTTTATGTGTCATTTAATTTTTTAACACATTGGTATTCATAGAGAATTGTTGATCTTTACTTTTCAGAACTTTCCACAATGCCTGCCTGTTCCATTGGCGGTTGCCCTTCGAAGACCCATAATAAATCTGAAGGTACTATAATGCATGTTTTCCCTAAGACAATAGATCAGATAAGAGAATGGGTCCGATATTGCGGATATCCACCGTCTGAGCTTGAAAGTAGAGTCCTAGACGTCTTTGCGGACAAGAGGGGTGATCGATACCGCATCTGCAGCAGGCACTTTAGCTCAGACATGTACTCCACATCATTGCTAATAAAGAAGAACACACCGCGAGCGAAGCGAAAATTGCTCTCAACCGCTATTCCCACTCTATTCGTCCACATCCCTCCACTGGTGAGTCAAGTTTACGTATTTATCTCTCGGCCTTGCGGTAGTGTGTAGCATTAGCTAACAATAATTTCCCCATTTATGTATCCACTCAATATGAAGGCGGAAGATTCTCCATCCGTGTCGTTATTGCAGTCATCAGCCACTTCAAGCGCCTATCGGGTAATCTTACTTGGCTATTCTGACACTGACTTGTTTTAGGCATGTAAATCAATAGTTTTAATTTATCGTGTAATTATTTTACCTAATGGTACACCCTTGTACTCGTCCTCTAGTCTTTGTTTTCAGTTATAATTATTGTTATCCAAAATAATGCAAGTACTGTCTTTCAGGGAGATGCTGAGGAGTCCAACGTATTGACGACAACCGTTGATGTCACTCAGATGCTCGAGGTACGTTTCCGGACAGTTCCATCGATGGAGATCATCAGATCTTGTATTCTTGTAGCGTGATTGTTACACACAATGTTTCTTTCGTTTTTAGCCATTGATATGTCCTTCTGTCGTCGCCCTCCTATGTGTCTTTTTTTTTCAATATTGTGTTCATTACTAATGAAAGTCCTATGTTTCAGGGAGTCGATGGAGCATTAGTCCAAGAAGAAGGGGGAGCATGCAGTTACGGGACGGCGCAACAGCTTGCAGAAGTGTGCACCGCAGTTACATCGTCCCTTGATGTTCTTATGCATTTCGAGGTATGGATACTGACAGTTCGATCAAGCGAAATCATATGACGTGATTACATCCGCTATACTTCCTTCTTTATTAACGCAAGTACTATGTTTCAGGGAGATGACGGAGCTTCTTCTACAAGAACATCACCCCTAGTAGTTGATGCAGATCTCTGGGTGGTGACACTTCCAACGATCGAGGAAATGGAATCATATTTACATATCCATTATTTATTTTAGACAACTGATCATTTGTGCAGGTCTATTTAGATGAGCCGTTGACGCCTGCACAAAGTTTATGTTCTTTTTAACAAAATAGAAAACCATACTAATGCAATTACTGTGTTTCAGGGAGTTACTGAAGCATCATCTTCAATAATATCATCAATGGAAGTCTATGAGGAGCCTGAGGTATGGATCTTGACAGTTCCATCTAACTAGATCAACAATGCGTGAATAATTGTCGTTTGAATGTTCTACACAAAGCGTTCATTCGTGTTTTGCTATTGAGATGTACGTGGGTATTGGTCCCCAAGTACATTTTGTGTTTTCAATATTATTATACATACTAATGAAAGTTCTATGTTTCAGGGAGTCGATGGAGCGTCAGTGCGTGATGGATGTGCTTATCATGAAAATATAGTCGTTGCAGCGCAAGAGGAAGTGGAGACATGCACACACGAGTCGGAGCAACAGCGTCCGGATGTTGAAGTTCGAGGCAAGAAAGTTTCAAAGAAAAGAAAGCAAAAGAAGGTTAGTGTCCTGGTCACTATATTATGTTGTTTTTCACTGTTAATAGTTCAATACTGTAAGTTGTGTTTAAACTGAACATCCCTTTTCCAATCTGTCCTCTAGTTGCGAGTGGGTGTACGAACTAGATCTACACAGACAGTGAAGCGAACGAGAGATGTTGCTTGTCGAACCTTTTGGCAGGGACTTGAGACTGGAGATGCATCGTGCCAATGGGAAGAATATGAAGTGATTGACAACGGAGCTATACCACCACCAGCCATTGATAGTGAATGTCCTCCTGGTAGTTTTGATGCAGTCGGAGATCAATTCACAGAATCCACACCCGCAAAAACTAAGACCGCGAGAAAGTTGAAGAAATTGTTTTATTCACCCATCGCCGGAGAAGGAACAGATGTTGCAATGGAAGAGAATGAAGTGGACGACAATGAAACACCATCAATATCACTGAACATAGCGGAAGACGATATCAGAGATTCTACCTTTCATGTGAGTGACATGTCCTCAACGTTACAGGCAGAACCAGCTGGGATGCAGAGTGACAGTATAAGGAAAGAGGCCAAATTCATTGTATTCGATAGTTGTTTGATTGATATTATTATTCGGATGAAATGTGGGCATTCGGTTGGTGGGGAAGTATGTGGGGAGCCATTGATTAATGTGACTCGTGCAATTCGAGGCACTAACCTTAAAATACATGCCACCTGTACAAAATATCATCCTTTCTCATGGTCTGCACAACCCATGCTGGGGCAACTGCCAGCAGGCAATCTACTTTGTGCAGCGGCTGCACTTTTTAGTGGTTCAAGTTTTAAAAAGTTAGAGTCTTTCTTTCAGTTTGTGGGAATCCATTTCATTGCGAAAACTCAGTTCTACAAATACCAAACCGATTATCTATTTCCAGCCATTAGCAAAACTTGGAGAATGGAAAAAATGTCTATTGATAGTACATTCGCGGGCAAACGGTTCAGGCTAGCCGGTGATGGACAGTGCGACAGCCCAGGATTTTCAGCCAAGTACTGCACCTACCACTTTCAGGACATGGAAAGTAAGAAAATTGTGAGTTCGGTGGTCGTGCAGGTGTCACAAAGTACATCCTCAGTGGCCATGGAGAAAGTTGGCTTTGTAGCATCATTGCAAGAACCTACAATCGCGGGGAATGGTGATCGACCTGATAGCCACGGACAGACACGTTTCAATTGCCAAGACAATGAGAGAAGAGTACAAAAATATAAATCACCAATTTGACGTTTGGCATCTTGCAAAAACAATCAATAAAAAAATGTCGGCTGTAGGTAAAAAAAAAGATATGCAAGGTATTTCACAGTGGTCCAAGTCAATCAGCAACCATCTTTGGTGGAGCTCAAAAACATGTGGAGGGTTGTTGGAAATTCTACTGGAAAAATGGCGGTCAGTAATGCTACACTGTAGCAACGTTCACCGCTGGACCACAAACCAACATTTCCACAATTGTGAACATGGCCATTTGTCCACAGAGGAGGCACGGAAGAAGAAGTGGTTGATTCCTTCATCACCCACTCCCAAAGCCATTGAAAAGATTGTATTTGATAAAACTATAACAAGAGATTTGAGGGGACTCACTGAATTCTGCCACACAGGAGATTTGGAGGTGTTCCACAATATGTGCCTAAAGTACAGGCCAAAACGATTGCATTTTGGCATGGAGGGCATGATAAATCGGACTCTTCTAGCGGTCTTGGCACATAACCATAATGTTGGCCGTCAACAAAGTAGGACGACCGGAACTTTAGGGACGCTTCGCTACAATAAGGCCTTCACTAAAAGAAGTAAACAATGGGTGATCAAACCAGTGTTTGAGGATATGCAATATGAGTTTATTGAGAGACTTATTGTTGATGTCCTAGATAGGCACATACATGGAGTTGTGAAAGAACCTGTGCAGGGGACAACTGCATTGCCACCCAACATTGCCTCTGTTCCATGTCCACCTAAAGCAGAGCTCATTGAGAAATACACATCACGGTTTAAATGATTGTAATTTGATTGTCTGTTCTCTCGAGTCTCCTCATGTTGCAGGCCCATTGAATATGTGTATCTATGTAATGTGTAAATAAAAGTGATTGCTCAGTGTACATGCAATGTGTCTCTCCACCCTTGCCCCTCCCTTCACCGTGCAGTAGTGCGAACCACCCGGGTGTCACCTGTGACTTTGCTCTCGAGTCTCCTCATGTCGCAGGCCCATTGAATATGTGTAGCTATGTATTGTGTAAATAAAAGTGATTGCTCAGTGTATATGCAATGTGTCTCTCCACCCTTGTTCATTTGCGTATTAAATTAAACCAAACAGTAATATAAATCATTTTTCAAAAAATATAGAATGTCTCCGTATTTATGGTTCGCTGGGGCTGCAAATGCACGCAGACAAAATGCAAAGATGGAGTGTAAATTTCAAGTCCTGTGAGATGGCCTTACACTGAATGTAGCTAACTAGGAATGTGTGCTCGTTCAAAGTGAAGGTCAGCTGCTTTGATTTTTTGCTCGGGTGCCGGAATGGCCCACGACTCAGTATAAGGTTCTATTGTTATTTGACCTTGACAGGCCGGGACATCCCGAAAGACTTCTTTTTGGGGGTGTGGGGCAATAATGTAAGAAACGATAATGAATATAATTTCAGAAACGAAAGCCATTTAATGTTCTTTCATTAGAAGAAATAACGTCAGCATAGAAGGAGTGGTATTTCGGGGCTGCCCTACGCACAGACACAATGGAAAATGCAAATATAATGTAAGTAACTCTTTAGATGAGTTTATACCGCAATTTAATTACTATACAGTAGCTTTAAAGACGGGTTCAGTTGTACTTGTTCGTTCTATGTGGCATATTGTTTTGTACCGCGCACTATCTTGAGGAGAACCATCTCCTTTTACGGAAGCACCTCAAAACCTTCCTCTTTGCTTCTGCTTTCTCTCTCCCTCTCCCCTGCTACAACTGGTCCACTGTCTGCGACCTCGGTCCTGGACCCTTCCACTCTCCACCTGCACTGCCTCCCTGTCAACCCCTGCACTGGGGGACTGTCTCAGTATCCTACAGCCCCCCCTTGACGTATAATACCCAGTTGCACTGTCCTAGCTATGAAATAATTTCCCGACCTAATATATAAAATGAATATAATTTTTATAAAGATCTGATGGTGAGACTAATTTAATTTTTTATGTTTTTAAAACAGGTACATCCTTCATTATTGTATGTGTCACGAGTACCAGACACCGGCGGATGGCTTTTTCAACCGCCAGTTGCTTCTCCGCGTGAACAACGTTACCACCCTGACCATTTTATGGGACGATCGCCAAGTACAAGTATGCCCTTACTCGGTACTAACGGCTAGATGCAACATACAGACCGTTGTGGTGGCCTAGTGCCTCGTTGTTGGAACAGCCATGCGATTATCAGTGCGACCGAAGAGCTTATTTTATCGTAAACCAACACCCTGTGTACTGCACACGAACATCGCTTGCCTCAAGACGAACTATTTTGGATCGAGAGCAAAGAAAAATGCTAATCGCTGAATATTCTCAAAACATTTGATGTCCAATAAATGTACTTTGCCAAATGTACAATCTTGCCGTTTGCTTTTAAACCACAGTTTCATATTCCGAATTGTGGCGCTGTATTGTGAGATGATCTAAGACCCCTGTGTACAGCAAAGGAACATCGCTTGCCTCAAGACAAACTATTTTGGATCGAGAGCAAAGAAAAATGCAAATCGCTGAATATTCTCTAAACATTTGATGTCAAATAAATGTACTTTACCAAATGTACAATCTTGCGGTTTGATTTAAAAGTACAGTTTCATATTCCGAATTGTGGCGCGCTGTGTTGTGAGCTGATCTGTGTTGGTTTCCGGGTTCTGTGTGGAGTCGCGTAGAAGACGCCTGGGCGCGTTTGCCTACGCAGCACAGTCACGTCACGGATAGAGGCGGGGAATATGAATGTTTTGATAAAGTCTGTTTCAGGGGCGGGGGATTTGATTTAGTGCCGCAAAAGCAGGTGAGCCAGGTCGATGGGGGGAAATGATACGATTATCAGAAAATGGCGGCTGATTTCGAGTGCGTTAATGGACGAAAAGTCGGGTAAGGTCCATAGGAAAGTTTTCTACGATCTACCGATTTATGCTTAAAAACACATGGCCGAACCGTAGGGACAATAAAAAAAAAGTCCCGGAACTATCCTTTAAACCGGCAAGAAGATCCACAGGAATTTCTAATGTACTTACTACAAATACTGGAAAGAAAAAATATACTCATAAATGAAATCTTTCACATTTCCTACATGTGGAAACATACATGCACTCTGTGCAACCATGTAATTCAGGAACAAGTCCCTAACAAATGCTTCGTGTATGTATAAATAGCTAACTGTGACTCCTTTCCATTTCAGCAACTGGTGCAACAGGCAAACCATAGCATGTGGTGTGCTTCATGCAATTCTGATTTTCGTTTGATGCTACATAATCACTCACACAGTTAATATGTGATATTAATGCTCTTAAGATACAATGCAGACGTGCAATTCTGATATTCGTTTGATGATACATATGCACTCACACAGTCAATATGTGATATTAATGCTCTTAAAATACAATGCAGACGGTACATAAAACAACTGCAAACTTACTGCCTTCACACTGACAGGTATCAATTGGCAAAAAAACCTTCACAACTGTAGCCATAATCTACCATACAGGGGACTTCACCAATGGAGGCCACTATACTGCATACATTAGAAAGCAATTTTTATGGTGGGAATGCAATGATAATTCCATCAGTCCAAAGCACAGACTACCTGCAAATCTTGCAAATGCCTACTTAATATTCTTGAAGCCGAAATGTACTCATTGATGTACAAACCTAGTATACCTTACTCCCCAGCACCAACCAGTACCTTTGTAAGTGGACAGACATTTTTTTTCGTTCCACACTACTGACCTAAAGCAACATACCATACTTGAAGCATTGATGAAATGCACTACAGTGTTTGTTGGACAATTTTATCCCAATTGAACCCAAGGAGTACAGTCACACAAACAGTACATGTACACAAAGCACAGTACCAGTATTTTCCACTAGATACGTGGAAGGGGAAATGCTAAGTATGAGGGTTCTAAACTATCCTCAGTAATGTCTAAAATCACCACTTATGCACATCAGTACCAGCTTTCTGAGAATAGTCGTACAACTCCAACACATATGGACATATCACCACATACATCTGCAAATGTACAGTCGCACTTCAAAATGTACACAGATATCCAAGTAAACACAGGAATGCACACACTTCTCTAGAATACGCCACCTGGTATCTAACTGCAACCTGAATAAGACAATGTTATTTGCAGTATCACAACTACCCTACTCAACCTTCAACAACTACTTTTCTACAAAGATAGCGTCAAACACTTACAAAGTATGATCAGTTACAGTATGCCAACAGGTAGGTAACTACCATCAGAATTTTGCATTTGCACAGAACAATGTCATAATACTTGCAAACCAGCTGCAGCAATCAAATGCATAAACAAATAGTGGTACAAAAAGTAAGCAGGAAACCTTTGACAAATCACCTCCTGCTATACAACGCCACCCATCCTACCAACATATGTATAGTCCAGATATCGTACACCATTACATTTCCTCCTACTTCAAGAGTACACCTTCAAAAGTGCTGTAACCACTCCAAACGTCACTATCATTCATTGTGCACCATAGTAGCAATGCAATTTTGTAGGCTTTTCTTTAATCCAACATGGATTTTTTTCCCCACAGATCCAATGATTTTGCAAAGAACCACAGAAACTGCGCTGATTGCACAGTACACTGGTTCAAAGCATAGTACTTACGAAGAACTAGTTATGAGGGTCCACAAAATAAAGAAATGTATGCTATGTAGTGGACTGCAAACTAACAAAATACCTGCGCTAACATATTCTGTTCTCTTTTCCCACCTATAATGCAGCAACCAGTACGACAACATTTTACACTTCATATACAAACCACAGTGCACGCCTGCCTCAATCCAAACAGTAAGTCTGCAACGATTGCCATTATACTTCTCTACAATATCCACAGTGCAATAAGTGCACTTATTTCTGCTATACACATACCAATACCACCATTTACAATGCACACCTATATAACACTATGCAGCTTCTGCCTACGCCCTATACGCTTCACTACACCCTGTACATTGTAGGGCCTCCAGCCATACATTAAACATTGTACACCCTGCCCACTATTGCCGCTGCACTGCAGAACTATACATACAAACATCTATCCACGTACCACTAACCCCACACATAACACAGTCACCTACCCCTTAGCCACTACAGTTGACATTGGCTGCTATTTCTTTCTCAGAATACATAACATGTTTCCTACGTACTAACCCTATCAAAAGTACACACACTGAATTAACAACACTACAGTAACTTACCCTACAATCTGCACAATCACAACAATACAACTTCATCCATGCATCAATACATCTCACGTAACTGTCCAAACTGCTGCAACATTTGGCTCCTTGCTTTTCACTGGCACCGTGTAGGCCATTAGGTCATTTTCATTGTTATGTACACCATTTCCAAGAAACGTATCCAACCCATATTTCACTGCAGCACATAGATCATAGCTCCCCAGCCATATTGCAACCACTGCCTCACTGCTTAACTTTTTAAACTTCTGTTCCCCTTTTTTCGAGTGTAAAGGAAACACCATTCAACGCCCATAACCGCCTTACAGTGTTAGACAAACATTCACACTAACTGCTTTCCTTTCCTGAACAGTAGTCCCAAACAAGGGCATGCAGCACGCCACCAAAATGCGTACGATGGACCACCCACCCACGTCTTCTGAGACAGCAAACACAGTCTGGCATTACCCAGCGTTGCCTCGTAACACACTGCACATATAACTGGTCCTTAGCCACTGTGAAAGCACATTTTATGTATGTTGCCATGTGTGCATTTACGGGACCATTTGTACAGCACCATCATATCAACTTGTACGTTGCACTACCTTCACCATAATGACACTATCAACATTCGTAAATACATGCTACAATCGAAACACGTTGCCTGCTCATTCCTTCCTTTTTTTCCTCCATCATCTCCGGAAATCGAAACCTAACATACCTCTCCTTAAACAGGACACACGCTTATTATAAAACAGCCTTGAGGGGAAGCATGTTCAGCCCCAAGGTCAGATATTGTATAGAAGTCTAGCAAAAAAAGATACATAACTTACCCTGTAGTTCCTCTGTCCATGAGCCCCAAAGGTAGTCTGCAACGATCCCATACGCCGTACAGTGCAATTTCACGCCCACCCAATAGAGAAGCATGGAGTTTGCCAAAATTATGTAAGTACACCTTTACATCACATGTGTATTACGATTAACATTTGTTAATGTGCTCCTCAGTATGCATATTTCAAAATTTCCTCTACCGCTCACTTTTTCTCTGTACATTACACAAACCTTTGTGACGTAAAAAACGCTGTTACACTGCCATGTCTCCACCATTCCCAGTAAATTGCAAGTGTCATTGTACTTTCGTTAATTGCCATTATTCCCAAACCCCTCCAAGTGAAGACATACATGGCAAGACGTGCATGGAACGCAAGTCGTACACTGAAGCACCACACCTTCTGCGCACTCGTACACTGTTACATTCCCTGTTCTGCCCTTTGTATGCCCTTTCACACAATTACTATGTCTACGCACCCTCAGTGTACTGTATGTTATAACGGCCACAGGTGCACCCAGCGGTCAACCGGCACACAAACATCTACAGCTCACATTTCATTGACGCACTTCTTACCAAAGCAGCTCCTCCATTCTCCAGCAATCCGAGGAGACCCCCAATTACGTTTCTTATTGTATTACTTTCTTTGCAGACACACAGACACATTGTGCCGTGGGTCCAACTACACTCGCTACCACTGTCAACTTTTGTAAAAAAGAAACACATGAAAACAGCATGTAGTGCCAACGGTTCCAAGATATTTTCTTGTATGCATCCGTACAATCACAGTATTACCTACAAACCAGAGAGCAAGGCAGTGGGTTAACATATGATGCTACGCACTAACACATAGTTCATGGTCCATCAGGCATGCATCTATTACTACATTATCCTTCCCACAAAGTTTTGTCCTGTACGCTGCAACTAATACAAAATATTACATTTACTCTTATTCCTATTTCTACTCAGATATTTTGCACCCTACTGCGCGTGCCACTCCTTCCACATTCCAATAGACGGCTGGTGGACCAACCATTGGAACATTACCATAAGCAATGTCTTTGCCGTTGTTATCATCTGGGCAGACCAATATGGCCCAGTATGTCCACTTGCGGTTCCTGCTATACGAACCAACCTGCAAACCTTTATTCTGTAAGCCATCCCAGAGATACCAGATGCTACCTTCTCTACCTTTCAAAGAAAATGTATTCTTCCACACGGGCCACCAAGCACCACTACATACTCCTTTTCCCGCTTTGCTAGACGAGAACAGAAGTACAGAATTGCACAGACGGCATTGGTCAATTGATTTTGTTTGCAAAATAAAAGAGCGGTGCATGCACCAACTGGCACGTTGTCATTTACATTCTGTGGGAAAATAAAGCACTTTCAACCACTCACTGTATTGTTAGTGAAGTATGGAATGTTCTGGAACCGTATACTCTGTGTGCGCATGTCTGCTTTTGCTTTTGTTTATGTTGTTCCTTTACAAAGCTAGGTGCTCACGTGATAGAGTGCGCTATGCTTGGCATGCACCTAAAATAAATATCTGGAGTGCACGCCATGAGGAACGACTGTCCACAAGTGAAGGCACAAACGCCAGTGACTGCTGCGATGGTGTAAGCGGCACACAGGCATAGCTAACGGAAGCGTTGCACACATTAAAAGTGCACACACTAAAAGCTCCACCTGCTTCCGTTGACCATCTCAACAAGTACACCAAGCAAAGGTAACAGTCAGATGGCCTGCTATCCTGTATATAGCTGGAGTTAACAGCGTTCATGATGTTGTCGCCTGCAAATGTATGTGTGCTGGACTGTACATTATCCATACTTTTCATGTGTAATGCTTATTAACTTGTGTCATGTTGCACTACCTTCCTTCACTCTCAAAGTACAGGGTATTATGAGAGGTGTACCATACTGCACATTAATTGTGGCTTCGTAGTATGTGAATGGCAACTATGCCAATAACGTTCACCATATTCAAGTGCAGTCACTTCACACCACCTGTACTGCTGTGCCAACTTTCCTCCACAACCATGCTGTGACAGTGAGCCCCCACAGGAGACATACATATTTCCAACCATTTACGCTGGAGCTACATATCAGTATAAGAACTGACCCAAAGAAGGCAACATTCTGAAACCTACTTCCGAACAATGTCCACATGGTTACGTCAAACGTCGGTAGCCATCGATACACAGCAGTAGGCGCTTGCCATTCCCAATACAACATGGTACACCAATTACAAAAATCCCTATATCATCTGCAATATACTCCGCATCCCCAATAGCCTCTGAAGGTTGTCGCCTGCGCACCTACCCCACAACGGTTTATATGTTCATATCTGTGTACATGGGCCATGTCGCAAACGTTACGCAATAAAACTATCCTTGCATGTCCCACTTTCTTACTGCACTCCCTGAAGCGAAGCTCTGTTCACGTACACACCACTCCTAACGCAAATGGTGTCTTATCTCACCAATGCTCCTTTACAAACTGGACCATGTACTCCACAGTGATTCTGCAAAGGCGCAGACCTTACGACACTTACATATTTACAAGTGTATTGTATGGCACAAGGTATACTTATAATAAATTATGCAAATGACCTAAGGCAAAGTGAAAGTACTGTTTGTACATATGTCTGCAATCCACATACCAATATCACTGTACTCCCATATATAGAAACATTGTGTTGCGGGTTTGTTAGCAACAGCCTACTCCTTCCCCACACACTGCAAAGCAATAGACCCATGCATGGAACCATGTCACCACTTATCTTTTCTGTCCAAAGGCACATAGCGGTTCAGTAATGAACCCAATCAAAGGAACTTTCTGTTACCTACTTCCAACCAGTGCCCACCCTGTTATGTCCAAGGGCCCATCCATGCACAGAAGCCAGTATGGGTTTTCCAATCACAATACAACATAGCAATCTGACTTCAAATATCCTCATATTGTCTACAATGCACTCCCCATCCCCAATGGAGTCTGCCTGCACTGCCCAAAAAATGATAGTTGTCTCCACAACTGCCCACTGATAAAGTATATATGAGTACCTGCGTACAAATTCCTTCCATGTACCAATGTCTGACTGCCCTCCCTAAAGCAAGGCTGTGCCCAAGCCCTATGCTCTTGGGTACAAAGGCGGAGCTCTGCAGCCTCCGCACATGCACCCAATTGCCTAGTCCTACTACACATCCACTGGAAGGCAATAGAGGCATGCATGCTAACATTTCCCACTGTGCTTTCCTGCCTACAAGTACGTATAGCTGCACTAACGGACTCAAACAAGGCAACATTCTCACACCTACTTTCAACCAGTGGCCAAACTGTTACATCCAATAGCCCTAGCCATGCACACAATCCAGTACACCTTTGCAGGTACAATACACCATCATACATCAACTACAAATGCCCTCATATTTCCTCCAATTCACTCCCCATCCCCAATGCACTGTACCTGTGCGCAATGCACTCTTTCTACTTATGTGTGCAAATCACACACCATTATCACAGTCCTTCCATACATTCCTACGTTGCGTTTCAGGTATTGTGCCGAACACCTACACTACTGTTTGTACATATGTGTGCAATCCACACTCCAATATCACAGTGCGCCCATACATTGCACCATTTCTTTGCGGTTTTATTGCCAACAGCCTACTCCTTCGCCACACCAACTGCAAAGCAATGGAGCCACTCATGGAAACATATGACCATTTATCTTTCCTGTCCACAGGTATATATTGGTACAGTAATGAACCCAATCAAAGCAACATTCTATAACTTACTTCCAACCAGTGGCCACCCTGTTATGTTCAAGGGCTCAAGGCAACATTCTATAACTAACTTCCAACCAGTGGCCACCCTGTTTTGTCCAAGGGCCCCAGCATGCACACAAGCCATTAGGGGTTTTACAGGCACAACACAACATAGCACTACAACTGCAAATATCCTCGTACTGTCTCCAATGCACTCCCCTTTCCCCAATGGAGTCTGCTGGCACTCACTGAAAAATGATAGTCACCTTACAACTGCTCACCGATAAAGTATATGGGAGTACCTCCATAAAAATTCCTTCCATGTGCCAATGTCCGACTGCCCTCCCTAAAGCAAGACTGTGCCCAAGGCTTAGGCTCTTGAGTACATAGGCGGAGGCCTACGGCATCCACCCATTCACCCAATAGCCTACTCCTTCAAGACACCCAGTAAAATGAAATAGAGGATTACATAGTACCATGTGGCCACATACCTTTCCTGACTACCAGTACGTATGTGTACACTAACCAACTCACACAACACTACATTCTCCAACCTACTTCCAACCAGTGGCCAGCATGGAAGCATGTCACCACTTACATTTTCTGTCCACAAGTAGATATCGGTACAGTAATGAACCCAATCAAGGCAACTTTCTGTTACCTACTTCCAACCAGCGCCCACCCTGTTATGTTCAAGGTCCCCAGCCATGCACACAAGCCAGTATGGGTTTTGCAGGCACACTACAACATAGCACTCAGACTGTAAATATCCTCATATTGTCTCCAATGCACTCCCCATCCCCAATGTAGACTCTCTACACTCACCAAAAAATGATAGTCGCCTCCACAACTGCCCCCCAAGAAAGTATATGTGAGTACCTCCGTACAAATTCCTTCCATGTGCCAATGTCTGACTGCCCTCCCTAAAGCAAGGATGTGGCCAAGCCCTAAGCTCTTCGGTACAGCACCCAATTGCCTAGTCCTACTACACACCCACTGGAAGGCAATAGAGGCATGCATGGTAAAATTTCCCATGGTGCTTTTCTGCTACAAGTACGTATAGCTACACTAATGGACCCAAACAAGGCAACATTCTCACACCTACTTCCAACCAGTGCCCACACTGCTATGACCAAGGGCCATAACCATGGACACAAGGCAGTAGGGCCTTTGCAGTCACAACACAACATAGTACACCGACTGCACATATCCTCATATCTCCAATGTGCTCCTTGACCCCTATACAGTCTGCCTACAGTGACCACCATATGATAGTCCCCTGTGCACCTAACCACCAATGCAGTGCATGCCAGTAGTTGCAGTAATGGTCCATATCGCAACAGTGGGCTGCCAAGCAATCCTTCAATTTCTCCATGTCGTTATGGCCTCCCTTGCAGCAAAGGTGTGACCAGACTCGCCCGCATACCTAACCGCTAAGTGCCTCACTGCTCTCCCATGCATGGAGGCATTACATTGCGGGGGTGGTGCCCAAGGCCTAGGCTCTTTCTACATGCCATGCCCATGCAGTAAAATGCCTATGCCTTACCCACAACCACTACAAACCAAGTCAGACAAGCATGGAAACAGTTCCCCACAAACCCACCACCGCAAAACACTGCAAATGCACTACATCAACATAACCACCGGCAGCCATAGCCTACAGCATAAAACATTGCCAATATCTTCGCTGCGCCCTCTTTCACCCAGCCGATCCTGCAAACCATGTTTTCCAACGCCTTTCGGCGCACCCCTATCCTCTGATACACCATGGTGGCGTTTCCCAAAAACATTGACGCACAGCATGCTTCCCTCCAGCCAACCACTGTCCGTGTCCACTGTTCGCCGACAGCACGGCGTACCGCAGGCCAATGAGACTTCGGTCGCGGAGCGAACAGGGAAATGGACCCAGATATCACACATTTTTTGGGATGTGCATTTCAGTATTTTGCAAAGAAATTACTGGTCGGATTTCCACCAAACACACAAACGCATGCTTTCTGGCATAAGCCCCTGCTCCTGTCGCAAATTTGATGAAAATCCATCCAGCCGTTCGGGCTGTAGCCGTGCGCAAAGTTTTTCCCCATTCAGTCTGTGGAGAAAGAACATTTTTTGGGACCCCCCTATAACTTTGCCCCCCCTGCACAAAACCTCACCCAACTTGGACAGAATAATTCAGAGCTGGCCATATACTTTATTAGCAAAGTGAGGATGCCTCCAGGGGGAGCAAAGTTATAAACCGCCGAAAAAGTGCTCTTCCTGTGAGTTTAGCAACTTAACCATAACTTTACGGCCGCTACCGCGGGCCATGTAATATATATATATATTTGTTGAGTAGGTCTCAATTTCCACTGGTAACACAACTTATTCCTATTCTCAATAATCTCTCATTACACCGTAGTTTTACCATTCTTATATATTAAGGGCAGTTGTCATTATGACAGCATCCATTCTTATATTGTCTTGTCAAGATTGGACAATATCGTATTATTGACGCCTGTTCTGATGCGCTTGTTTTCCTCATGAATAATTAATAGAAAACTGTTGTCAGTTTGTTAACAACTGTACTTATATCCGGTTGTTACTGTAACAGCATAAGAAATTCATAAAATAGCAATTTTTGATGACTGTAATGTCTTGTTTTTTCCAATCATGAGAGACAAAACATTTTATTGCAGGAAGCTAAACTATACTAATTTCAAGATAGTGGACACCTGTTACTTATAAAAACAAATAAGCTATCACTAACTTTATATGCATTTGAGGGAGGATGGTAGCACTCCACCAATAGGGGTGGATTGGTCTCTAGGGAATTCTGGAGATTTCCCAGTATGGCCCTGGAGTGGGGGATTTACCTCCAGCATCATGCTTGAGGTAAATCCTCCCGCTTTCTGCTGAAAATCAGCAGAATCGGCAGGATTACCCTGGCGGTAATTGTACCAGCGGTAACTCTACCAAAAATATCCCATAGAGTCCAAGGGACTCTATACAAATGGGGATTAACTCCGCCACCACCACTTGTAATCTGGCAGTAATTCCGCCGGACCACTTGGTGGTAACAGTAATTTAGTTAGGGTGTGTTATGCTTGAGCCAAAACATGGCGCTGGTGTGCAGTGTATTCTGGGAGCACTCAGAGCCATGATGGATATTTACTTCATGCCGCAGTGAAAAGCTGCACTCATTTTGCTGAGAGCTAGATTCACGATGCTGAAGAAAACATGCTTTCCAAACCTGCTATGCAGTCAAGGACATTTCTGCTGGGAAAGATAGCTTTGTTATGAGTTACAGGACTGTTTTCTGCGGTGCTTGTTTTTAGAGGAGGGAAGCACTTTGCTCCTTGAGGTTACTGTCGGTTGACCCAGCTGGCAACCAACGGCTGCTCATCAATGCGCAAGTGCGTTGCCAGAAGGTTCGAGAAATTGCCACCCCTTTTTGAGGAGTGCATATATGCGGAACCCCTTAGCGGTCGGGTGAGACCTCAGCCGGAGGGAGGACGCTTTCGTCTGGCATACCTGTGGGCTGCTGTGCTCTCGGCCTGGCTGTCATTGGGGTCTTCCAGCCGCTTCTGGCGAGATGAGGGATCCAGTTACGCCCACAGTGATGTATTTTCTTTTGAACTCTCTGTTTCTTCTGTGATTTATTTCTATGTTATCACTTGTTGCTTCCAAGCTTTGAATAAATAGCCGTATAAGTGCTCATTATTTTCTAAGAGTGTGTGTGGTTGCAAGTTATTGCGTCTAGCTGCGTTTAAAGTATTGGCTCTGTAAATGCACTGGTGATTAATGACTGTCCGTGCACTCTGGGTGAGCAATACATTTTGGCGCTGTGAGCAGGGTATTTGTGATGAATTGTTCCAAATACTAAAGAATCTGTTTGAACGTAGATAGGCTTTGTTTACCTTGCAAGTGAAAGTAATTTGGCAGTGAGTGTTGAACTGTGTTAAGCTGTTTTTTTTTCTTTGCTGGTGTGCGCGGGCTTGCGTGAGTGATTGCAGTGTGGAAAGAAAAAAAATATAGATATAAAGAGGTATTGTACCTTTTGGCAGTAATGAATAGTTTGTTCAGGAAAAAGAGCGTTCCCGCTGGCGGTGAATGTTCTGATGTTATCATTCCAGGCTGGACTAAGAGCCCATATGATAAATTGGCCCAGGTGTGGGCATGCAGCGCGGGGCTAAGTGAAACATGGGATCAGGGATTGGGAGATGCTGATCCGTCCGATGTAATGTTGTGCTTACAACAAATTCCAGTGGAACGGGGCAGAGAATGTGCTGCAGTAGGTAGGCGAGGTTGGGTCCTCCTGCATGCCTATAGGAAAATACATCAAAGGAATTTGGAAATGAAAAATAAGGTTTTGCAATTGGAAAGAGAGCTGGCTGCAGAAAGGCAGACTGCGTTAATGCAGCAGATTCAAATGAAACTTTTTAAAGCTAAGGCTGACACATCCCAGGCTGTGGCCGAGAGGGCAGCAGTCAGAGTAGCCCGGTATAAGCATAGGAAAAGACGGGGAGGGGTCAACCAAAAAAAGGTGGCAGCTGTAATCGCTACCGCCGGTGTGGACTGGGACCCGGATAATTGGGATGGTGATATTTTTGACTCAACCAGTCCAGAGAGTAGTTCCGCAAATGAGTCAGACCCCAAAATGGAAATTAAGCAGAAGACAGTGGCTGCTAAGCCAGTTAGAAAACGGAGAGCTGGGTCCCACCCGCAGAATCCTGCAGGCGGAGTTGTGGATTTAACCACACTGGAGGATTACACCCAGCAGGAGTTTGGGGAAATTATTACCCATTTGAGGCAAAAATCAGGGGAACCTTTATTGACATGGATGGTGAGGTTGCTAGATGGGGGCGCTGCGGGGTTGTTGGTGGATTCAACGGACTCACCGCATTTTCTACCCTTGTCAACTGACACCAATGTACAGGAGGTCTTAAGGGCAGCGCCGCCCCCTGATGAGAATGGTCACGATTCACAGGTGTCTTTGTTGCACCTAGCAGCCCAAGCATGTAACCGTAAATACTCCATTACCACAGACTGGCCTAGTGAGGAAACCAAGTGGTATACTTTGAAAGAGGCAATTCAAAAGGTCAGAGAGGATGCTATGAAAGAGGCAATTCACGTAGATGCTCCAGGACACATGGGGGCCATGCCGCTCTCAGTTTAAACTAGAAACATGGTGATCAGAACTGCACCATCCGCATACAAAAGTGTCATTATGACTTTGCTCGTAGGTATGACGGGCAAACCCACTGATGAGGTAGTGGATGCCATTCAGCAACTGGCAGATTTAGGGGAGTGGGACAAGAGTCATGATAAGCCACGGGAGATAGAGGGGCGTAGTGATAGAAGAACTGAAGGCAGGAGGCAAGATAGTAGAGACACCCGAGTGTCCAGAAAGGACATGTTTCTGGCTTTGTTAAAAGATGGTGTGCCAACGAGAAGAAATTGATGGCATTGAAACTAGAGTAATGTATGAATTATACAAAAAAAGAGGACTTGCAGCCAAAGAGCGCTATAAACAGGTTAAGAAACAGGTAGTAACCAAGCCACAGGGGGACACCTCACCTTCCGCTCCTCCTGAGGAAGAACAAGAAGAAGGGTCTATGGGGACACCTTCCCCATACCAGCCAACATACGCTGATTTGAGGAAGGTGGTGAGTGCTATGCTAGAGGCAGAGTCAAGTCACACTCATTCGAAATTTGACTAGGGCTACGGCCAAGCTCCGGCAGCGTCTGCTCGCATAAAAGTTGATAGGCGGCCCCATGTTAATGTTAAGATTTTTTGGGGGCCAGGAAATACGCAAGGGGTGCGAGCATTGATAGACACCGGGCGGAGGCCTCTCTGATTCATGGCAATCCAGCACGATTCAAAGGCAGACAATTTACTATTACAGGTCTCGGGGGAAAGGAGACCCCCGCAGTACAAACGAAAGTGGAGATGAAAATAGGCAATTTGAATAGGCAGAAATACCAAGTGTTGATTGTCCCGATACCTGAGTATATAATTGGCTTTGACATTCTGGAAGGGTTGACTTTGGGACTTGGAGGTAAAACGTACCAGTTTGGGGTGAGTGCATTGACCTGCACACCCATTACCGTAGGCAAATTGAAGATGCCCCCAGTGCAAGTGCCTGTGGCAACCAAGCGGGTAGCAATGAAGCAATACCGCATTCCTGGGGGGCACAAGGACATTTCAGACACCATCAAAGAGTATGTGGAGGCGGGTATGTTATGCCCTATCACCACCGGATGGAACAATCCTCTCTGGCCTATTAAAAAGGGGGATGGGTCTCGGAGGATGACGTTGGATTACAGTGAGTTGAATAAACACACTCCTCCTTTAGTGCCCGCAGTCCCAGATGCCATTACCTTGATTGAGAATGTCCAAAAGTTTGAGGGGACTTGGTATGCAGTGGTAGATTTAGCCAATGCATTTTTCTCTGTGCCAATTGCTGAAGAGTGTCAAGAGCAGTTTGCATTTTCTTGGAGCGGGCATCAGTACACCTTTACAAGGTTACCTATGGGGTAAATACATAGCCCGACTGGCTGGTCACTGGCTGGTGGCAGAGCACTTAGACCTGACATACAAATATCTTACTACATTGATGATATTTTGATTCAGGGCAAGGATGAGCACAGTGTGCAAAACCAGTTAGATGTCATTATGGAAGGATTGAAGAAGGAGGGGTGGGAGATTAACCCGAATAAAATTTAAGGCCCAGCTGAAACAGTGATATTCCTAGGGATTCAGTGGCATAATGGGCATCGAGAAATGGTGCCGAAGGCCCGACAGAAAATACTTGAGTTCACCACTCCAATGAACAAAAAGCAAGCTCAGCAGTTTATAGGGCTGTTTGGGGTCTGGAGACAGCACATTCCCCATTTAGAGCAGATATTGGCCCCCCTCTACAAAGTGACACGAAAGAAATATGAGTTTCAGTGGGGGGAAGAGCAGCAGAAAGCATTTGATTTGGTGAAAGACACCATGCAGCAGGTGCTTGATTTATGGCCATTGAAGGAAGGTGAAGTGGAATTGAATGTGTCTGTACAAGACAATTATGCTAACTGGAGTGTGTGGCAGAAACAGGACAGGAAACGTGTGCCATTGGGGTTCTGGAGTCGTAAATTACCCGATGTTGGTAACTCATACACTCCGTTTGAGAAGCAGTTGCTAGCATGTTATTGGGCCCTTGTTGATACCGAGCAGATGACGTTGGGCCATGATGTATTGATGAGGCCAGAAATACCAATTATGCAATGGGTACTGAGCTCTCCTAAAACACGTAGAATAGGACATGCTCAAGAAGGCAGCATAATTAAATGGAAATGATACATTCAAGACAGAGCCAAATCAGGGAAGGGTGGAGTTGCGAAATTATATGAGCAAGTAGCCAACATACCGCCCTCAGATTATATACCACCGGAAGTGCCTGAAAAACGCGAGTCTCCCGTGAAATGGGGAGTACCGTATGGCGATTTGACCGTGGAGCAGACAGAGCATGCCTGGTTCACGGATGGCTCAGCCCGATATGTGGGAACTGAGCGATACTGGAAAGCAGTGTCGTGCAATCCCAAGACTAAAAAGATTTTGACAACGTCAGGGAAAGGGAAGAGCAGTAAGTTTGCAGAGCTTTATGCAGTTTACCAGGCATTGAAACAAGAGAATCCTGGTCGATGTCATGTGCATACGGATTCATGGTCAGTGGCGAATGGGTTGGCGGCGTGGTTGCCAACCTGGAAAAGAATGGGTGGAAGATTCATGCAAAAGAGTTGTGAGGAAAGGAACTGTGGCAAGATATTGCAGAAATGTTATCACAAAGTGAAGTCACTGTGTATCATGTGGACGCGTATTGTGCCACAGACTCATTAGAACGTTGATTTAATTCTGTTGCAGATGAACACACCAAGATTTCATCTGTGGATGCGGTGGCTCAGGAAGACGATTGGAGAAAAGGCTACTATCAGGTGGGCACAAGCTCGAGGAATCAGTATTCCTTTAGAGGTAGTGAAAACGATCATTTTGCAATGTCCAGTGTGCCAACACCAACAGCATAGGACTATCCCTCAGATTGTTCGGGGTACATTGCGAAGAGGAAAACTACCAGGTCAAATTTGGCAGATTGATTATATCGGTCCCCTGCCAATCAGTAAAGGTTGTCAGTATGCATGCACTATTGTGGATACATACTCAGGATATATGATGGTTTTGCCGTGCAAGCGTGCCACACAACTGAACACCATTAGGTTGTTCGATCAGATCATATTGCATTACGGAGTGCCTTTGCAGATTGACAATGGGTCACACTTCAAAGGCGAATTAATACAGGAATATTGTCAGGAAAAGAGCATTGAGTGGCTCTACCATGTGCCTTATTACCCTGCTGCTTCAGGGCTGATTGAACGAACGAATGGGTTGTTCAAAGAACAGCTGCGCAAATCTGGAGATGGCAATTTGGCAGGCTGGCGTGATCGTGTGTTTGATGTGGTGCAAGTGCTAAACAATAGGCCTGTGAATGAGCATGAAACTCCTTTGATGCGGCTAATGACTCCTGCTTTACATATTCAAACCAATTCAGTCAGAGAAACCCTATTGTACTGGTAAATTACCCCGGGTTCTTTAGCTCCCTATCGGGCGACTTCAGAGTCAGCAGGGGTATTGTTGTAATTGAAACAGGGATTGGAGTACAAATTCCCTCAGAGCATATGGGATGGATTGCCCCAAGATCTGGCCTAGCATTGAAGGGAGTTCAAGTGTTGGGAGGGGTAATTGATGCCGATTACCAAGGCGAGATCAAAGTCATCCTGATGAATAGTGGGGACCAATTGTTACCGATCCACAAGGGTGATCGGGTGGCCCAATTGATTATCATTCCCGTTAAGTTGTCCATGATTAAGAAGGGGGAGCCTTCTACAGTGTTAACTACCCGTGGGGATCGTGGTTTTGGCTCTTCAGACAGTATGGTACCGGGTGCGAAGTTGTGGGTGGAAATGCCAAGTAGTTTTAGTAATAGAGCCCGGTAGAAAGAAATGGCAATATGTGCCCGCAGACAAATGTTACCTGAGAGAGTGATGTACAACACTGATATCTCTTTTCTGGCTTTGCCTTGTAGATCCTGTGTCTGGCTGGTGTAATTGTGGGATTAAATGGACTCCGTTTGGGAGAGTTAAACGGCATGCTGCTACCAACGAAAAATGTCACATCTGTGCCAGCGATCAAGGGGAAACTGATAATGATGAGTAATGATGTCCAAAAGCAGCCTTATACTGATGCCGAAAAGCCAGCCAGACCGAAGACATGGATTCGTGAAATGCGGCAAACATGTCAGGCGCAAGTGAAAACAACATTGATGCCAGTCATGCGAGAGGCATCTTCAGGATGGCGAAAACATTCTCCCATAATCACCCAAACAGAGAATATGTGGATATACCTGGCACAACAGGTGCTCAACATTACGCACTTTTGCCTTACTGACGTGCCCAATGCTGAAGCCTTATTGACTACATGCTTAGTAGCGGTGCCGACGCCAGTTCCGGTTCTAAAGCATATTTTCGGCATCACGCACAATGATTCTTTGGTTCAAGATTCCGATATCAGTCAATCTTTTTCCGTCTATGAGTACTGCAGGTTTTGCCAGGAAACAGATCGCAAATGGAGAAATTTGACACGTATTATAACCTATAATATAACCCAAGGCGATGTGTGTTACCTTATGACATGCAATGCAAAATAAATTGGCAAATGTCTACAGCTCAATTTAACCAAACAGCAAAATCACACGGTGTTCGAGCAACAATTGTGTTCGCGAGTTCCACGCACATGTACCAGCGTGAATAACACTATGTCTTGTAATCATACAGAGATAGCTGCCAGTCATCTGAATCATGTGAAACTTCCAACAGGATGGCTCTTTTCATGTGGCAACATCACATACACTTATATTCCAGCTAACATTTCCGGAGGTCCATGTGCCTTAACTCGATTAGGACTAATGATGTTCCCTTTACACCCAGCGATATCTCGAGGCAAAAGGTCAACTTTTGAGTCTGTGGGTCTATCCCCCGATTGTGATTCACATGTGCATTTGCTATCAGAAGCTGAGGTTCTAGCATTAACCCTTTCATTAGTGGGAGTTTGGGGTTTAGCTGCTGGGGGTTACAAATCTTTGATCAAATTAGCATGTTTAGAAGTCAAAGGACTTAATCATACTTCTCAAGCATTAGAAGAGTTACTCCTTGATAGCAAAGTTATTAGAAAGGCAACTTTGTAAAACAGAGCTGCTGTTGATTATCTATTGCTAAAGCATAATTTAGGTTGTACCGCAGTTGAAGGTATGTGTTGTTTCAATCTAAGTGACCATTCACGATCCATTGAAAGTCCTATTCGAGGTTTGAGGGATCTCATTTCTCAAGTGTCCCAAGATCATACTGGGAATTGGTGGGATTGGTTATTTTCATGGATTCCTGATGTTGGGGGTACACTGCAATACGCTTTTGCTTGTATTTGCATGATATTAGCTATCATAATAGCTTGTTATTGTATTCAACGCATTCCCAACTTAGTTTTAATATTTCATCGGTTTCAGAGACCGGCTCCTCTGCCACTGGGCTATGGAAGATAAATATCCAACGGTGGAATTTTTATGCTTGAGCTAAAACATGGTGCTGGTGCACAGTGTATTCTGGGAGCACTCAGAGCCATGATGGATATTTACTGCATGCCGCAGTGAAAAGCTGTACTCATTTTGCTGAGAGCTAGATTCACGATGCTGAAGAAAACATGCTTTCCAAACCTGGTATGCAGTCAAGGACATTTCTGCTGGGAAAGCTAACTTTGTTATGTCTTGTTATGAGTTACGGGACTGTTTTCCGTAGTGCTTGTTTTTAGAGGAGGGAAGCACTTTGCTCCTTGAGGTTGTCGGTTGACCCAGCTGGCAACCAACGGCTGCTCATCAATGCGCAAGTGCATTGCCAGAAGGTTCGAGAAATTGCCACCCCTTTTTGAGGAGTGCATATATGTGGAACCCCTTAGCGGTCAGGTGAGACCTCAGCCGGAGGGAGGACGCTTTCGTCCGGCATACCTGTGGCTGTTGTGCTCTCGGCCTGGATGTCATTGGGGTCTTCCAGCCACTTCTGGCGAGATGAGGGATCCAGTTACGCCCACGTTGATGTATTTTCTTTTGAACTCTCTGTTTCTTCTGTGATTTATTTCTATGTTATCACTTGTTGCTTCCAAGCTTTGAATAAATAGCTGCATAAGTGCTCATTATTTTCTAAGAGTGTGTGGTTGCAAGTTATTGCGTCTACCTGCGTTTAAAGTATTGGCTCCGTAATTGCACTGGTGATTAATGACTGTCCGTGCACTCTGGGCGAGCAATACAGGGTGGTATTTCACCAGATTTACTGCCAGAATACCGCCCAACTTGTAATGAGGCCTAAGTGCATACATTAGGTGCATTTCTCCAAGTAATGTGCATCAGTGAGATTTATGAATGAATCCACTCACCAACTATTCCTGTCAGTTAAATTCTGAAACCTCTGATCAGAAGACTTACTGACACCAATGCAATCCCTTTTGACCGCTACCCGTGGACCATCACAGCGAAGACCCTGTAAAAGCAGCCCTGCTGTGACAAGTCCACACAGGCCAAGAAGAATCTGAACCCACGACTACATACTCAACCCGAGAAGATGGATTAATGAGTCAAGTCTCGCTATCCAAAAATCACAGCTGATGGATAAAATCTATCAGCAAGAAGACAGACAGCAGCGCCCACGCAAGCAGAACACACAGGACACCAGAGGATGAATCCATGCAGGACATCCCTAGCAATTCTATGGGAAAATTACTCCAACATCTGGAGTCAATTGAGGATCATGACAGTTATTTTCTACTACAATGATGGCATAGAAATAATTAGACACAAGAATATCTGCTAGTACATGGCCATTAGTCGTATACATAATATTAGGGTGACCAGATTTAAAAAGTAAAAAACCGGGACAGGGCAACTAACACAAAAGTAGGATTAACTCTTGAAAGTGTTTGTCAAGGCACTACATTTCAGTAGCCTTTGGCGGAGAAGGGTGTTTAAGTATTATTGTTCAAAGAAACACATATTATCATTAATTTATCACAAGCTAACACTATCTCAAGTTGTAAAATGCAACATTTCTTCTGTTCGAGATTGTGCATTCATGCCTGCCTGCCAACTCTGAAGACCTACTAAAAAATTAAACACTCCAATTTCTAATGGGAACATAATCTTGAGAAAGGGGGTCAGAGCACCAAATACTGCGACAGTCCCCGCAAAACCGGGCTTTATGAAGACAAGCTCATCTGAAGATCCTGGGATATAAGGAGTACAATACCATGGGCCTCATTACGAGAATTTCGGAATGAGTTAACGGGCGCCGCTAATGGTGGCGGGCCCGTTAACACCATTCCGCAATATTACGAGGTCCCCTCGCGGGACCCGGTAAGGACACCTGGTAAAACCAGGCATCCTTACCGGGTCCCGCAAGGGGACCAGGCAGCTAACAACGGGCCGGTCGTAATCGGCCCTTTGTTAGCTCCCGCTCCCATTCCCGTTGAGCTCTATGGGGGCTCAAATGGGAATGGGGACGGTCCGGGCCCTCCAAACTCGGAATGGCCCGGTAATTCCCCATTCAGGGAACCCGGACACGGTTTTGGAGGCAGCCATGCCCTTAGAAAGGGCATGGCTGCCTCCAAAGTCATAATGAGGCCCCATATCTTGGCCAATTAAACATCATAACATATTTTTGAATTTCTTATGCTGTTACAGTAAAAACCGGATATAAGTACAGTTGTTAACATACTGACAACAGTTTTGTATTTATTATTCATGAGGAAAACAAGCGCACCAGAACAGGCTACAATAATACAATATTATCCAATCTTGGCTGCCTCCAAAGTCGTGTCCGGGTTCTCAGAATGGGGACTTACCGGGTCATTCCAACCTTGGAGGACCCGGTAAGTCCCCATTCTGAAAACCATTCCCCATTCCCATTCGAGCCCCCATAGAGCTTAATGGGAATGGGGAAGGAGCTAAAAACGGGGCCGCAAATAGCAGGCCCGTTATTAGCTCCATGGTCCCTTAACGGGTCCCGCTAAGGGCAGCTGGTAAAACTGCCCTTAATATATAACAATGGTAAAACTACGGTGTAATGAGAGATTATTGAGCATAGGAATAAGTAAGCAATCCATTTTGTGTTACCAGTGGAAATTTAAACCTACACCACAAAAATATATGTATATATATCCTTTATCTCTGCTATTTGCACCTAGTGTGGAGTGCAAATAGCAGAGGAGGCTGTTTGAAGAGGTGCCCACACTTAAAAAGAAAGATATAGCGCCCGACCAGCCCACCACTACCACCACTCCCTTGGCGGCAAGTGAAGGTGAGGGTAGTGGAAAGAAAGGTCAATAGAGTTAACACGGCTGTACCCTCTCCTAAACAAACCAGTGCCCGCCAAAGGGTATAGTGATCCCACGTATGTGCCCACCACTGCCCCCACAGGTGCCCCACAACCAACTGCACCACCACCCTATGAGTGCCCCAGATCTAGTGGACAGGTAAGTACCTCTGCAGTAGACATTGGAAAACTAACAGAAGACTTAGATCCAGGCTCTCAATGGCCAGAGAGGAGCTATCTAGAATACGAAACATATGTGAACAGAATGGGACAAGCATGTCAAGAACAGAACCAACGCCTAGGGCACAAACGCTCGACAGGTCCTCGGAGGATGGGTGGAAGAAGGTGGAAATACTATTCAGAATACAGGAAGAACCAACTAGGATAATAGAGTTGGAACCACATGATCGCGGAGAAAACACAGGAGAGGAAGGGATGGCCACTGGGGGAATGGAAGAGCTGTGGTGTGATATAGAGGACGATGAGCAGGAAAATTGAAGACTGGGGGCAGCAGTAGGAGGAAGATAAGAAAGGTTGGATGACACCCCACTGGGGAGAGCCATGGAAGAGGAGTGGACAGGGAGGTTAGGGACAGGATTGGAAGAATGGCCACAGTGGGGAGGAAATGGTCGAAGGAAAGTATTGGAAAAGGGAGCAAAAGTAAACTACAGCTCCCCTTGATACATAGAGGAGGTGGGAGGCCAAACTACATACCCTGGGCTCACATGGACAAGGCAAACTTATTAAAATCACTGTCGCCGCTATCGGGAGGAGCAAGTAAGTGGATATATGCATTTGAGAGGCAGACTGTGGGAGTGCCATTAGCAGTGGGTGATGTCAAAAGTTAATTGGTATCGGCAGTGGGTGACCAAGCGGATAGAGTTTGGGCAAAGGCTGGTTTCACAGGAGTAACACTGGACCGTGACCGCCACAATGGAGCCTCTTTCAATACAGTACGTGCGAGAATATGGGATGCTTTGAGAGAGACCTTCCCAGACACACCAGATTTACAGTCAGTAATGCAATGTACCATGAATGATGGGGAAGATGCTATGGATTTCATTTTTCAAGTGCAGGAGATGTGGACAGCGGAGACAGGTACAGTCTGGGATCAATCAACGTCCCTATTCAATTTCATAATAAAGAGAGGGCTCCCAAAAGAGGTGCAGAAGGCACTCAACAAAATAGCAGGGATTGAAGCGAAGGGTTGGCCAGAAATTCAAAGCATAATAGTTCACCACTACAAAAGAATAAAAGAAAGAGAGAAGGAAGTTGCACAAAAAAGGTTGGCAGACAAGGCGAAGCTAATACAAACGAAACTGGTGAAGGTCGCCGCAGCCGTAGCAGCATTCCCCCCAGATAGAGATGCAGAGGGGGAGGAGGGACTGATAGCGATGCAAGGGAGGATGGCAGCAAATTGGGCAGGCAATGGGCAAACACAGTGGAATGGATAGGAGCAGTACGGAGGAAGAGGTAGGTACAGAGGACGCAGAGGGGGTGGTCAATGGTACAGGGGAAATGGCGGATATGGGGGGCAAGGACCTAGGGGAGGGCAAGGGAACTGTTGGAACTGAGGGAGGTGGGGACACTTTTCACGAGAATGCAGGAGCAGGCCGAGCAACAATTACCAAGATGATCAACCTTATGGTCACCCACACCCGGGGAGTCCATATGGGTTGCCCGCAGGAGGGGGACAAGGGCAACAAGAGCAAAGGTACCCAGAACAACACAGGAAACAAACACATAATGTACAACAGCACCCACAAAGCCGCGAACATATGCCATACACACAGGGCAACCCTTTCACCACAACAGCAAACGGTGCACCTGCACCGTATGGAGGAGTGGCGGTGGCATCGGGTAATGTCTTTAGTCAAGGGGGGACCACGAGGCACCCAGCATAGGACAGCCCACAGAGAGAACTTGCGTGTCCAGTACTATCCACGACCCTCAATGCAGAAGAGGAACCATTGATAGGGGCGGAGATAGGGAACAAACAATTCATTTTTATGGTGGATTCGGGAGCTGAGAAATCATGTTTGTGTGAAGGCCGGTTTCCGCTATCTAATCGTAAATTGGAGACAAAGGGGTTCTCTGGGGCGGTGGTCAAAGTTCCTTACACAAAAGATTTAGATGTCACTGTAGGGGGAAAAACAGTAAGGGCACCCTTATTGTACTACGAGCAGTCCCCGATTAACTTATTGGGAAGGGACCTTCTCAGTAAGCATAACATGACCATATCTTTCACAGAGAGAGGAATAGTTTGCTCGACACCGGGGATCTGCCCTATGCGCGTAATGCTGGTGGTGCGCGCGCGAGCGACAGCACCAGAAGTGCGCGGCATACCGGTGGACCCTGACATGTTCATTCAAGGGTTAAAAACATTGGAACAGGTGGTCCCAGAATTGAAAAACCTAGAATGGAGAGTGCCTGCAGAGTTTATTTTCCGACCCATAGCACGCCCGGAGATGGTGCCCGGGACAGTAATGTCATTGGATTTGCATTCAGTTCAGATCTCAGCCAAAAGAATAGCAGTCATTGCAATGGACATACACGGCTGCAAGTGGCGCATGGTATTGTGCATCAATGCCGACATTGCATTGCAAGATTTATCAGATGAAGACCTCTTCACAGATTCAGAGAGTGATGGGGAAATAATAATGGAAATAGCTATACCCTGTGATACTATGATACAGGAAAGACAAGTGCCAGTACAACTAATGGCGGTGGTAGGAGCCCCTCCTTTCTTTTTCGATGATGACATGAAATCAGTGCCCAGTAACCTGTGGATCACAAGTCCCCACGATGTAGGACTACTGCATGGGGCTACACCCGTTAAAATAAAACTCAAATCAGGAACCATACTACCCAGGGTGAAACAGTACTCCCTGTCCCGGGAAGCAGAAGGGATAAAAGAGACAATTAGTGCATTATTAGCTCGAGGAATAATAGGGCCCTCAAACTCGCCATGTAATATTGCATTTACCCCACAAAAAAGCAAAAGGAGGGGCGTGGAGGATGATCCGAGATCTACGCCCCCTCAATGACGTCATCCAAAAAGAGTTCCCTTTGGTCCCTAATCCTGCATCCATCCGGTGCAGCATCCCAAAAGATGCGGCCCATTTCACAGTAGCGGATTTAAAAAATGCCTTCTTTTCAATACCACTTGCAGAAGAGTTCAGATATTTAACGGCATTTACCTTGGGGGGAAAAGATACGGGCACTGCAGGATACCCCAGGGGTACTGCGAAAGCCCCAGCATATTCAACCGAATACTACATGAAGATCTAGGGAATATGACAGCAGACAGTGCAATTATTCAATATGTGGATGATTTGCTGATCTGCGGAAAAAATGCAGAGGAGTGTAGGAAAGACTCCATCGCTCTCTTGACATTGTTGGCCCAAAAAGGCTACAAAGTTGACAGAGAAAAGTTGCAGTACTGCCAACGAGAGGTGTTGTACCTGCGACAATTAATCTCAAAAGATGGTAACAAAATAAAACCAGACTGAGTAGCTGCCATTACAGCAGTGGGAAGACCAAAAATAATGAAGGAAATGCAAAAAATTCTCGCCATGTGCAACTACTGCTGAGCATGGATATTAGACTACGCAGCATATACAAGACCATTATTGCAGGGACTCAAAGAAGCACAACGAGAAAACACAGAGATACAATGGTCCACAGAACTAAACAATGTCGTTACCTCACTCAAAGAATTGATCTCAAGTGCACCAGTACTCGCGAACCCAGATTATGAGCACAAGTTCTTCCTGTTCTCACACTGTAAGGGATGCCTCATGACAGCAGTGCTGACACAAAAGACATCTCTGCGACAAAAACCCCATGCCGATTACAGTGGCACATTGGATGCAGTAATGCAGGGACACTTTGCGTGCGAGCAATCGCTCGCAACAGCGACGTTCGCCATTGAGAAAAGTGCAACAATAGTGATGGGATGCTCCGTCACATTATTTGTGGAACACTCCCTATTTTCAATTCTGGAAAGATCAAAGAGCACACTCGCAACACAACGAGCCACAGCATATGAAATCATCCTGTCCAGCGCCAACATACACATAGTAAGATGTAAGACAGTAAACCCAGCAAGATTCATTACAGAATCATGCACCGTGGAAGATATGCAAGCACACGACTGTGCAATATACAAGGGGGTGGACGTGGGTAATCACTTGGAGAAATGCACCTAATGTATGCGCCTAGGCCTCATTACAAGTTGAGCAGTTTTCCAGCAGTAAATCTGCTGAAATACCGCCAAACTGAATGACCATTACCGCCAGATTACAAGTGGCGGTGGCAGAGTTAATCCCCATTTTTATATAGTCCCTTGAACTCTATGGGGCATTTTTGGCAGAATTACCGGCAGCAGAATTACATCCAAGGTAATTCCTCCAATTCTGCCTATTTTCAGCAGAAAGCGAGAGGATTTACCTCAAGCATGATGCTGGAGGTAAATCCCCAACTCCAGGGCCATACTCATAGTATGGCGGTGTGGGAAAAGTGGCAATAATTCTGTTACCACCACTTTCTTCCCGCACTGCCATACTTATAATGAGGCCCTTAGACACTAAGGACCTCATTACAAGTCCGGCGGTAACCCTTAAAAGCAGCAGTAACGCATTAGCACTGCCAATACCGCTCCGCCGGATCATATGCTGGCGTAAATACCGCTGACATGAAAATCAGCTGCCGCAATTACAGACGGCGCTATCACAGCAGGCACAATTACAGCCGACGACATGAGGCGCAAACACAGCTGCATCACAAGTCCATGTCTATCGGTATGGCACAGTTTTTTTAAAAAAAAACAGTTTTTATTGTTTTATCAACCAAAACAAAATACTGCAGCTTTTCAATGCACATCATAATATTCCAAACTTTACATGTATGCTTCCATTTTTGCTGCCTACCCCTCCCCCTCCCTCCCTCCTGTCCGAGCCTACTTCCGCTTCTTGATCTGCACTTGTTGCTTCTATAGGGATTTTGCCTTCTATGCCCCCATCTGAGTCCTAGTCGTGGGTGGGCCCATATAATGTGACCACTAAGTGCCTCCAGGCCGTCAGGGTTTCTACTTCTTCCTCCCCTCCTCTACTCCCCGCTTCTTGCCATACTGCTTTTTCAGATTCCATCCATTTTTGTAGATCTTTCCACCAGACCTCTATCTTAGGGCTGTTACATGCTTTCCATCCCATGGCAATTCTCCTCTTGGCCAATATATATGCCAGGTCCTTTAATTTGCTCACATGTTTCAGTTGGTGTGGCCTAGAGAACCCTCCTACCAAACATGCCCACCCCGATTCAACATTTATTTTTATCCCCTTTTCATCTAGCCGTTGGGCTATTTCCTCCCAGAATTTTCATGTGTGTCATCCCCACGTTTTCTTACCCGCATTTGGGGCATGTTTGCCACTTTGCATTCTTAAATCTAGCTATTCTTTGCGGGGTCATATATGCTCTGTGGGTTATATATAGCTGTATTTGCTGTAGCCTCGCATTTCTAGACACTTTCTTATGGTACCCCTGAGCCCGCTCCCACATCCCGCCAGTCATTGGTGTCCCCACCTCTTCTTCCCAGTCATGTCTCAATTGTGCCACTTCCTTCCCCACCTTGGATATCCTAAATTCGTTTAATCTGGATATCCCGTGCCCCCCTTCTGCTATATCATGTATTGTTTCTATGGTGGGGTCAGGGTGTTCATCTAATGTTATTTCTGACCATGTCTCCTTAATCCGCTGTACCATTCTATTATATGTGATATATTGCCCTCCATGCAACCCTGTTTCCTCTACCAGCCCTTCGAATGTCTTTATCTTCCCTTCTTGCCAAATATCTCCCAGTGTTACAATTCCGCCGGTTCCCACTACCTCCTAATTGTCTTCATCAGTTGCCCATCCCCCCGCCAGTGTGACCAGCGGCGTTTGTGGTGAACACAGTGTTGGGTTCTCCATAGCCTAACAAGCTTTTCGCCATAGCTCCCATCCCAGTACAAGCATCTTGGAGTGGTCTTTCATCTCTACTTTGGGCAGCCATATCATTTCTTTTAGAAAGAACGGGGCCCATTCTAGTCTCAGCAATCTCGATTCTGAGGTGGGGTCTTATGACGGTATGGCACAGTTACCTCAACTCCGGCTTGAGGTAAATGAAGACAGGTGCCTGAAAATGTATTTTTTATTTATTTTAAATGTATTTTATATTTACTTTATTGGACATTTGAAAGGTGCCTATACACAGGTGTATCCAGGCAGCACAAGGCAAGATAGAGGGGCTTGGGGGGAGGTCATGGGAAATAAGAATACAACATCAAAGAACAGTTACATTGGCCTTGTGACAATCGTACTGTGCAAGTGCATGACAAGGTGATAAGTGCAAGGGGGTGGGGAGGTTGATGGAGAAGTACAGGAGTGGGGTACCCCCCACGGATGGGGACGGGCAAGTGCTGGTCAGGCCAAGGCAGCAAGTGCCAGGGGTGACCCCAACCCACTCCAGAGGTCCACATAAGGCACACCCCTACCCCAAACACTGTTTCCAACACCATGCTGCAACTAGCAACTTTGAGCTGGGACAGGCAGCTGCTCATGCGGCACATGGTAGTAGGCTGGAGAACAAGGACAGGGCACAGGGAGTACAGGTGGGGGGTGGGCAGGAGGAGGAATGGCCAAGCAAGGTGTACTCTGATCCCCATGGTCAGACCCTCACCTTGGATCCTCACTGACAGCCAGTTGGTCACCCTGTACCGCAACAGGGAGACCATAACAGAGTTTCTCACCACAATACAGGACGACATAGGGAGCAGGATCAACATCCGGATCGCTGTGCCCCCTGTGAGAAACCTGAAGGTATTCTCCCAGGTAGACCTCAATAATTCCTTATTCAGGTGGCCACGGAAGGGCTGGCACTCTCAGATCCCAACCCTGGGGGTGGACGAGCTAGGGAGGATCACCTGGGTAGGGGAGACCAGGGTTGTGCTCTGGAAAATGCCCCTGGTGAGAAGTGGTATTATAACGGTGAAGATGGTGAGGAGGAGTACCTGAGGCTTTTTTAGGCTATACCACATCTGCCTCCTTCCTCTCATGGAATCTCCCATAACCAAATCTAATGATCCATCCATCTATAACAAATCCCCTAGGATCTCAAACCCCGTTACATTGAGAAACCATCTCTCCCAGAATCCCTGTTTTCCTGGTCCATACCTGAATACACCCAACCATTCCTTTGCACGTCCCTATGATTACTTTTTCCTGAACACCCAGTCTACTTTCACAAAACACTACCATTCCCACAATACCTGCCTCTGTTCCTTTCACGACAATAGTCCCAACAGACTCTACCAAACTCATCATTTTAAATTTACCAACCCTCTCAGTACGAGGGTTATGATTCCCTACAACACCTTTTCCGACATCCTACCACATAGGACATTCAGAAACACTGCTACCCCCCCTTTCCAACACAAACCCTTTTGCTCACCACGAAAGACAACAGACTAACTCTAGCTGTTTACCTGACATATCCCGACACCAGGGTCAGGCAGAGTCAGGCAATTGACCAGAATCTCACACACACCTGACGACGCTTTCTTTTCCTCACAGGGATAAAAGGTGGAGCACAAGAGCACAGGATGAGCAAGGCAGACCGCATGATGAGAGAGCTATCCAAGCACGGCAGATCAAGAGGAGGAGAAAGGCGGTGAGTATCGAAGGGATTGCCCTTTACGGCCCAGACCCGCAAAGCCTCAGCAGAAAGAAACATAAGACCGCAAACAATAGCTACCGTGGTACCGGCCGGGACTCCAGATAGCGTGAAAAGCCAAGTGGTTCATCACAGCCGGTGAGTTGAAGGGGAAACAATAAAGAAACCAAACTGTGTTGAATGAAAATCACAAAGTGGCACATTGAGGAAAGTTCAAAGAACTGTAAATTGTTTAGGGAAGGCCAGTGGCAGAGGGGTCCTGCACCACGTGGGTGCTGACTTGTGAGACTCTAGTTAATCCCATGTTTGAAAGAAACTATTGATACCATAAGGCCATAGGGGAGCCGCAAAGATAGGTCAAACTGGTCATACAGGGGTCTTGCAAAATCCCTGTAGTCGAAAGTCTTTGACCGACAATTGAGAATGCAAGGGAAGTGAATCCCGCATCAGAAGAAAGTAAAAGGAATTGTGAAATGGCAAGAGGGAACCCAGCAGAGGGATGCCAATAAAGAGGGTCGCAGTCTAAAGTCCCAAGAAACAGTGTGTTGACCAAAGTGTACCCAGCAAAGGGATGTCCATGGGGAACTGTTTGAAAAGACATTGAGATTTGTGAATGCCAAGGAGAAAATATCTTTGCAAAAGCCATGGTGAATCCAACGAAGGAAGGTTGAGATTCGTGAGAGGTCAGTGCCCGGAAGTGGGGGACTCAGGGGTGAAGTCATCACCCAACGTACATGGAATAAAACTATGAAAGCAAAAGGGGAAAGCCTGCGAACGAGAGCCACATTGAACCGAACAGGGGAGACCAATATTCGAGACGGGTTTGAGCCTTGCAGAGGAGGATCCTGGGGGTGGAAATCCATCACCCCATCGAAGGGTCCGGGGTGGAAAACATCACCCCATTGACACATGAAGACAAGAAAAAGAAATCTTTAGAAATAAGCCAGAGTGAACCAGACGGGAGGGAGGCCGATATTCGAGAGGGGTCTGCGCCCGGAAGAGGGGATCCACGGGTGAAGAATCATCACTTCAAGTGAAATGCGAAATAACTTTTTGTTTGTTATTTGAATCTATCAGATCTTTGGAAGCAGGAGAGACAACCTCCGAAGATCCTGATATTGATAAGAACTGTTTGAGGGGTCTCCGCCTGGAAGAGAGGGACCAGGGGTGAAACCATCACCCAATGTAGAGAACTTCTTTTGCTTGTTATTTTTTAAACCCATCAGGTCCTATGGTGAAAAGATACTTTTTGTAGAAAATAGACTTAACTACCGAAGGTTCCGATACATGAACCCGAACTGTTGTCTCGTGCATGGAAAGCTCAAGAGTGTGCTGTGCTCAGGACACCCGCCTTGTCCTGTGCTCAAAACATGGGGAAGCGAGACCCTCAGCTAACACATCCTGACTTATCATTTGTGAACACTTCTTTCTTTTTTGTGAACCCTATCCCACACTCTTTTGTATTTACGTAAGGATTGGCAATAGGTTTTTCTTAGTATAGGCCCTTTTATTTGACACAACGCCACTAGGACTGTCTTATTATTTGATGGTCGTAGCTTGCGCCCATCTTAGATTTACGTTTAGATTAGGCATCTTTCCAACCTACCTATGCAGTTTAATAAACCCCCTTCAACTATGATCACTTGTGTCTGCATATTCTTGATACCATGTCATCCTTACACCCCACTGCCGAAACTAGTGTCCATCGTACAATTCCTCGGAACTGGCACCTTTCAGCACTCTATGGCCATGATGCATGTCATGGCACAGCATGCATTCTGTGCAGTGCTCACCACGTACTTGAAGCCCTCCTGCGGCAAGTGCAATATCACATCTCACTGACTACCACCCCAGCACAGGTCATTACAATGAAGGCACAGTTCCATGCTATTGCCCAGATGTCAAATGTGATCGCTGCCCTGGACTGTACCCATTTTGCGCTGGTGGACCCCAAGCTCACAAAGCAGTGTACTGAAACTGCAAGCACTACCACTCCATGAATGTGCAGGTGACCTGCGACCTCAACCTATCATCACCCACTGCTGTGCCTGCTACCCACAATGTCATAGTCCTACGGAACAGCACACTGCCAGGATACACGGAGAAGCACAGAGGACAGCGGACATAGATAGTTGGTGAGTAGAAAAGCAAGCACATGCACGGTGGGTCACATGCACAAATTAGAGGGGTTTTGACACACCACACAAAGGCTGGCATGACCAGCGAATGCGAAATCGCCACTTGACCACCTCCCACACCAACGTCACAGTACAGACCAAGGAGCATGGACATGTCGGACTTAGCTGCATGGAGTAGCAGTACTACACATACACTATCAACCAAATAAACCAACATAACTACAGATACCACAATGCAACATGCACCCACCAAAGCAATGCAGAGAAATAGGCAAAATCTCACACAGCAAAACATCCCTGCCAGTGCCATGGCCATGCACCCATGTGCGGGCAGCCCACAATGCCCCCGTTGCCATCAGACGCCCAGGGAGGATCCATGGAGTACCCAGCAACATGCCCCATGCACGGTGTGAATACACATCCACATGACAGCAACTATGTCCACAAGACATGTCACCAACAGACACCCTACATAACATATGCTGCAAGGGAACAGGGTGCATGTGAAGCACGAACAATGCATGGCACGAGTGACACTGCATGAATATGATAAGATAGGTTATTTATAAAGTGCTTAATACCCAGAGGTTTCTAAGCACAGACCGGGGGATCGAACCGGTGGTGCTCCGTGTCGTCTTGCTTCCAAGGCAAGCACGTTGCCCCTGAGCTATCCTCCCAAGACTAATAGACTAATAGACGAATTGACACATGCCATGAAATGAAGGCCCATCTGCATGCCAAAGTACTCCATTGACCTGATCTTGTATAAGTGCGCCCCCACACCTTACACTATGACTTATGCCTGTGCCTCCACCCATGTAGGACCCGGGTCTGCATCGAGCGTACCTTTGGCCTCCTGAAGGCACGTTTCCGCTGCCTTGACCATAACGGTAGAGCCCTGATTCAAGCTGCAGAGAAAGTTGGGAAAATTGCGCTTGTGGGTGCTATGTTGCACAATATCTGGGGACAAATAATCTGCTACCCCCTGACGTGGAAAACAAAAAGATTTTGATATCCGTAACACATGCGCCTTTTTGTTAAACAATATCAAGTTTCAATCAAATTATCCAGATAATATTGTTGTATTTGGCTCATCAAATTGCATTCATTCAATGTTGCTTTTGTTTTTGTGCCTGCTCATTAGGCTGCCGAATTCAATTCATTCAGTTAAATTTATATTTTCGTGAAATGCCTCAATCACTTTGTAAATTGTATTCATTCAATATTGCTGTATTAGACTCATTCAAATTGCATTCATTCGATGTTACTTATGTTTTTGTGCCTGTTCGTTAGGCTGCTGAATTCAATTCATTCAGTTAAATTTATATTCTCTTGAAATGCTTCAATTTGTTTGATTCCTTGTTTTTGTAAAATTTTATATGTTTATTGAATTGTATTCATTCAATAGTATACAGATTCCAGGTTTGTGTTATATTTATCTTGCAGGTTACTGTTGAAGCCCCTTAACAAGTGTTTCCCCATCTTTGTATTCGACAGTTCTTCAGGAGGTGCTATGATACACTTATTTGATGGATGTGTTTCCTACAAAAACAAACCAGACACCTCATGTTTAACTTTTTAAGTATGTTTTACAGAGAGAACCAGTTTAACAAAACATATTAATTGAACCTAGTATCATACTTACCATTTTTGTCTAGTTGCATTGATAGTTTGAAGGTGGTTCAGTTACTCATTTGTCCTTGATAGCCATTTAACGTTGAATTTGGATTGTGTAATATTCCCTGTAAACAAAGAGTATACTATTTTTAAACTCAAGTCTTTGGCATTTACATTTCATCAGCATCTTTATTTCAATAGAACTACTTTCACTTTGTAAAATATATAAAAATGTCTTTACCGTTTTAGTTTTTACGATTCAGTTTTTATCTCCTTTGTATACTTCTGTTATGTTTGGAATCATCAGCATTGTGTGTAAAAAATGATTTCCCTCCTGCAGACAAAAAGTAATTGGGACGCTTTGTTAGTCTATTAGATTTATCTATCATTGGGCAGCAGATTCCTTTTTATACCTGCAAGGCTGTATTATATTCAAGAAGTTAGGAGAAAAGGGAACATCATTTACCTGTTGCGTTTGCAAGGGCGCTGTTTGCCGTTCCTCTTGGTGTTGTGGTCGTACATTTTGGTTGTGGCTTATTCTATTTCTACAACTCTATGGCGCGTGGAAGTGCATCAACGTAATGATGTTTTTATTTGCCTTTCCCGAAGCAAGATGGCGCCTGCGTCTCACAGACGCATGACGTCATGACGCCAGCGTCAATTTGACATAAAAAAACATTTGCAAACACATCAAGTAAATTATGTTCCCTTTTATCCCTACTTCTTGAATATAATACTTCCGGAGCTTGTCCTACTCCTTCATGTATTAGGGTTCGTGACCTATAGACGTGGACAACTACCATAACAACATATAGCTAAAACCTGCACGTCATATCTCAGACAATTTACTGTCTGGGAACAGGGCAAAACAGAGTGTGGGAGAATATCTTGTTCTCTAGTACAAGGTAACATCCCTCGCACTACTTATCTGTGTTGCTCCTAGAGCCCAAGGTCAGTCTGCATTTCAGCTTAGCAATACAGTTTATCTGAAGGAGCACGTTTTAGGGGTACTTTATTGCATTTAACAGTGGAGAGAAAAACACAGCGCCGACAGATTGGCACCTAATTTACAGATTAACTATGCTCTGTGTGAGAGCTTCAAAGTTCTTCAGTGAAAGACAAACAATGCGTTCAGCAGTTTGTGCATTGCTATACGGGAGCGTCAGAAAGGTTCATGGAGCAGTCTTTTACTGCGTGCATGATGGAATGGACCAGTGAATCGAGCAAAGCAACAAAATGGCGAAAAATCAAAATGGCAGACTAGTGAGCATATTGCGGTTCAATGCGTGTGTGCATAGGCCAACATTATACCATTGCAGTACTAAAACAAATGCATATTTATACTACCTTGGTCCAACCCCTCTAATCTCTGCCTCTATTTTCCAAATACTACATTTATATTCAAGGGCTAATATTTGTTTTATTTTTATTTTGATGACGTACGTGCTATTTGCACGGTTAATATTGATTTACCTTACTGTTTTTGACCATATACTTGTATTTGACCATTTGAATACTATTGTTATGTTTAACAAGAATCTGTCCTGTTCTGAAGAAGGCCAAAGGCCGAAACACGTGTAGTTACTGCACACCTGTAAATTAACAGCTGGGAGAGTATACCAGGCAGTTGCAAGTGTGTTCATATAAGAAAGGCCTGGCAGAAAAGCATACCAGGCATCATTAAGTTGAACATTGTGTAATATACATCACCCAAGGAAATCGTGATAAGAATATATCAGGACTAACCAAAGGCTCTGGGAACACATTAAAGAGGAGAGAAAAACTGGCCTGGAGAGTACAGCAAGTATCCTGACAAGATAAAGAATTACAGCCAAGTTGTTATGTGTACCAGTTGTGTTGTTGATAAAAAAAAATCAAGGAACTGATATTCTTGAATAGGAAACAGAGCGAAGTGGAATCCAGGGGAATGGGGATCACCCTTTGGAACAAGGTACTATATCCTTCTGGAACCATTGTGTTGGAGTTACGCATTTCCTTTTTGAACATTTGTAAACTACTAAAGGCCAAAGACATTTTCCCTTTTCACCTTAGAGTTGATTATTAGATTGAGGACCAGCATAGTACTTTGGACACATGACGGTTTTGCTTTCAACATTCTGACATTGACAGACCCTTAGTTTTGGTTTTAGGTAGGGAAAACCTCTTAGAGCAGAGACGGAGAGGTGTTTTCCAACCCGCTTTTATTTTAATAAAAGTCTTTGATCAAAACCATGAACCTCTTGTGTCAGAGTATCATTCCTGGCTCCTCACATTGGGCATTTGGCCATATCTCTACCTAGATTTAAAATGGGCATGCTATTGCAGATGGTAACCGGATATTTTCTCACCTTGAGGATGAGCATGAGGCATAGATGGGTAGTTTCTCAACCTTTGTGGCCTGGGGGCCTGCAAGGGATTGCCATCTGGCAACGGTGTAGAAGCGCCTTCTTTTTCATTTTTTATTAATTAATAAAATGATGGAGGTAATTCCATCTCAGGCAGGGCGATCTGCTAATCAGGTCCCCCTTTCATAAGCTCCATTCCAAAAGCAGTGTAAACCTATGCCCTCCTTAATCTGTATCCTGATCTGCAGCACCTGCACTCCAGTGGCACAGAGCAGGTCCAGAAGTCACAAGTCCCCTTGTTTGACAGCTGCTGTGACACTCAAGTCACTTCAGTTCAGAGACTGCATTGAAAGTCTGCACCACTATTCCAAAACCACATAGTAAGGAGGAATTACTATTCTAGTGGCAGTTTAAACTTTAAACATAAAGAGATACTTGATTTTAGGGAATAGTGAAGAGTAATTCACATAACCATAAAAAGCCGCATCAGATTGATATCATACTGTTGAGCGCCGGCCAGCTGTGGAAGATTGTGTATATTCTGGTCAGACAGCCTGCCCCCGTTATCCTGCAGGGCTTTCATCCTTTGTGATATCTTTTAACACCTCTCTCCAGCAGGACAGCCATCCACTAGGAGCTGTCCAGGGAAACTGTAATCAAAGGGCACAGCCACCCTTCAATAACTAGTGCCAGACCAGGGTTCTACATACTGTGAGGGGTCAGAAATGCCAGGCGGACAACTTGATAGAGGTTCTTCACAAGTAGCCATTTTATTAAATTGTAAGGATGTGACAAACACCTCGCTTTTCCTAACCAAACAAGGATTTCCCCACTAACATCAAAATGTATCTGTCCCTCACACTTGTACACACAACAAAATCATACAGGAATTGGTATGGCTTTTCAAATTCAACAAAATAACAATTATACTCAAATACAAACTTTATATCCAAATACCCTTGTAGCCAGGGTCGGATCCTCTTCCCCAGAATTAATGCATGTTTTTCCAAATAAAAAGTTCCAATTAGCAAAGTTCTTTTCAATGATTGAGTTTCACGGGTAACCCAAACTTCCTTCAATAGTCAAGTTCTGCTTCACTTGATGTTTGGATTCTTTTATGATTACACAAGGTTTCCAGTGAATATTTCAATAGAACTCCTCCTCTTTCGAAAAACAACTACTTCATATGTCTTCTTATAAACAACCTTTTCGTCAGGATGGTTTCAACACAGTTCGAACACATTGTTAGGCAACGTTTGTATGCAGTACCCTCTGGGAACACTACAAAAAGCTATGACTACAGGTATAGGCAACCCAACCTTTGGTATAAGCTTGTACTACACAGTTTTGGTAGCGTGATGAGCAGCCAGGCTTATCTCAAGAGGGGAAACACGAGCTGTAGTGGAGTTATACAAAGATTCACAGTTACAGGTATTCAAGTAAACTCTTACACTCCAGGTTTCTTGCATACACAATTAATAATTTATCAGGCAGTTATAAAGCCTTCTTCAGAAAGGAGCAAATGAATAGTAACACACATATACACTTCAATACTGTACACTCTGAGTTTCTGAATCAGAAAAGACTCTTTTGGGATGGCCCACAGACACAACCTACACCCACAGGTGACTTCAGTAACAAGGGTGCTAGGGACATTAATATCTTACTGTTGGCATTCAGAATACTCTTTAAAGTTGGTAAAAGGCAAAGGTTATTAGAACAACAAGAGACCACAAATATTCCTAAGCAGGTAAGTACTTTTAGATATTCTTAGAAGAGTCAATCAATTCAATAGGCTACGCCAAAGTCAATGGGCAAAGTCTTGGATAGGATGAAGCACTTCTGGTAAGTAAATGGAAAAGTCTTTGCACAAGTTCTTAGTAGTCTTTGATGAAAAGAAGAATCAAATGTAGGGCCACAAGCTGATTAGACTTGTGAGCTGTGGAAGTTACAAGCACTTCTACAGTAAGAAGTAAGTTCTCTTAGACGTATTTTACAGTACCTTGGTAAAGAAGAAAAGATGCAGCTGATTACTTCTGTTCCTGTGTAGCTCTGCAGATCTCACTGTTCCTTGGCCTCAGTCATGGGGACAAGAGGGAGGACGTTGAGGACTCCCGCAATGCACTGGGACTGTCAAAACTCGCAACCGGCAAACTTCACTTTCAGTGACTGTTTCGTGTTTCAGCTACCGCAAATAGCAACAACGCGGTTCCTGGCTGTCAACGTGGACTGTCCTTGCTTCTGGGGTCCCGCACTCTACTGAGGTGGGCTCAGGCTTGGTCAGTCCTGCTTCGTGGGAGTCCGGAGGATCTTTCAAAAGCTTTAGGCCAGCTTAAAGTTAACACACACAATCTGGTGTCCCTCTCCCTGGCTATACGGTTTCCTGCAGCAACTCTGAGGAAATTCAACCAGCTCCGAGATGAGTGTCCAGGTGGCTTACTTTGGAGTTGATTGGTTCCACCAACTCAAAGGGAGAAGTTGTCTTTGCAGGGGCTTCTCTGTCGATGCGAACTTGGTGTTTCGGCACTGCAGCAGGGCTTCACAGGGCAAACCAACAGTCCAGGGTTTGCAGCAGGCGTCCTCTTCAAGCTCTTCTTCGGTTCCTTCGTCCAGTTGTCGACTCTGCCTTCCAAGCCAAAAGACTCGCCTTTTATTCAGTTCTCTCCCATTCATTCCAGCCTAGCTGTCACTCACCCAGCAGGGTGGCTGTCCTTGCCGGACAGTCAGCCAGCCAATCACCACAGAGTGCATTTGGGTCTCCTAGGAGACTAAGCACAGGGAGTTTCAGGCACCTCCATCACTTCCTGCCTACCCCAGATACTCTGGAGCCAGAGGTGGGTTTCACTCCTGAAGCCCGCCAAAGGCGAGTGAACAAAGAGACCAACCCTGGTTTGGCGCGCAGAGAAAATCTCTAGAAGGACCTTTCCACAAAGACATGGTGAAAAAACAAGACCAGGGACCATTTTGTCAAAGATGGCTCTGTGCCATTTTAAAAAAGATGGCTCCTGCAGTTGCTTTACCGGAGCTGCAAATGCAGCCCGCGGTAAATGCAAACCATGGTAGTTCAAACGAAACCACTGCCACCAGCCATTCTGTGAGGAAAGGGTAACATGAAAATGTTACATGAGCATTTAGACACAGAGGATACCAAGTAAATCTTCCAGCACTCTATTGTAAGATAGGGTGTGCTGGGTCTAGCAAGTACAATGCTATGTAAAGTCAAGTTCACTTTACTGCTCTGGGAAACCATAGTTTATCCCAGATAAGGTATTTAAACCCTGGGATATCTGAAAGACTTCCCTGTGCCACTGCACTGAAGGTGCTTTGTGGCACATAGTAAAAGATGATGCCTATGGAGTTTGTCAGACTCCATAACCAAAAGAAACACACACACAGAAAACACATAGGATTTGAAAGTTCAAAGTCCCAAAGTTCTGCAAAAGAGCTGGAGGTCTCTAAGGTGTGAGGAATTTAGCACTACACTGAAAATTCTCCCTAACACACATTCATGGCCTTGCCACTTTCTTTCCACCACAACCTTTTACCCCAATGTAGTACTTCAATATCTTCTTCCTGGTCCATTACCCTGCCAGGTCTACCACTATCTAGCATTCGAAATTGAAAACTAATTCCATACTGGAACAATATTTTGGAGCAAGAAGACAGAAAAAGTGTGGGTTAAGGGAACTAGCCAACAAATGAAATTTTGATGACCATTTGTCGGGGAGTTTCTCCCGGGGTCGGCTGGACCTTCCACGGACCTCCGGGCTGGGAGGCCCCAACTCCTCTCGCGTATCCCAAAAATGAGTATGAGACACACACAAGAAGCAAGGTGGTTCTGCTGTTTATTGAACAACGGCAGGGATGGGTCTAGGATCGTACGCGTCTGTCCAGACTCTCGAAATTCGTTGGGCTCGCAGGCCCCTTTTTGCCTCAGTATGACGCGCTACTTGCGTCACCTGGGAAAGTTAGCAAAAAACCTATCGCCACTCTGGATTGGTTCCTCGAGTGGTAGGGTTAGTATAGCATACATATGGAGAACGTTGTTAGTGGTTGAGGGTCAGTCAGGTGGTACACTTGGGTTGTCCCTTCTATTAGATACTTGAAAATTGTTACACGAAGACCCCTAATGATTGGCTAATGTTAGTGGCGTCAGTGATGAGTGCTCCCATGTTCTGATTGGTCCACTCGCGAGCCCCCCAGCCTGGGACCATCGTTGTTCCCAGCTCGCGGTGTACCTGTCATTTGCAACAATATGTAACTATGTGTTCGTGCAGACAATGCGTGGATTTGCTCATATGCCTGAGAGCAGACCATTCCCATCGCTGTAGGTGTCCATTTCATTATTGCAGTCTGTGTCCCAAACGTGGGACCCAGGCGCCTTCTCCCTCGTGGGTCTGGCACCCTGTCAGGTTTGGCTTGGTCACGTGAGGAGAGACCGTGGTTGAGAGAGAATTCTGCACATTTAAAGTTGTATTTACCTCTGCGTGCCTGGTTTTGCTTACAGGTGTGACCTTGGCGTCGGCTGGTAGCATACGAGTTGCAACATCGCTCCCTTGGCTGTCAGTTCACGCTGGGCTCGTTCTGAAGGGTCAGCAATTGTACTCCTGCTCGCGCAGTGTTCATGGAGGCTCTTGCTTGCGGCCTACTCGGGCCTGGTTCATAGGTGGAGATGTATAACGCACAGCACTTAAGTTGCGGTGTCACATTGCTTCATAGGCAGTATCATGTCTTCGTTGTATTTTCATCAAGATGCAAGGGTCGGGAGAAGCGTCAGCAAGCATGTAAACAAGTGCTTTGTGCGTCTTGCGTTTCTGCATTTCAGAGAACCTATGTGAAAAATAATAAAGATGCGCGTCAGTGGGTGTGTTCGTCACCTACGTCATAGCACTGAGTATGTTCTTCGTGTGGATTGGTGTGGGGGTGTCCAGTGTGCATGGTTGCACGGGTGGTCTGACAGTTGGCTAGGTCGTCATGGCATCTCTAACGATGTATTTCCTTATTGTTGAAGGGCTTAGTCGAGTTCATCCATGCCGCAGGTATCGGCTTGAGTGGGGCAGGCTGGCGGGCAGGCTGGTGGGCACATCCGTTTGTTCTTGTACCAAGGTATTTGGTCATCTGGTAGATAGGCAAATTCATCTCGTGGCGGGTGTCTGGGCCGCGAACCTCTAGGCCAGGGGCGCGAGGAGATTGGGGGGAGTTTTTTCTCCCATTCTCCCACTTCAGTCCCCCCTCTGGTCGACTTGTCGACCACAAACATATCCTTTTCTCTGTCTCCTCTTACTCTCCATATTTTAGTTACTCCTCCCAGGTGTCCGTAGTGGTTGACATGGTCCTCAAATGACCAATACATATATACACAACTTCCTCCCAGTTTGCAGTATACCCATCTTCCGATGTAGCTCCTCAGGTTTCTTGGGTTTTCGAGTTTTACGGATGGTGGGTCCAGGTGGTTGGTGATGATCTGTCTGTGCAGTTTCTCCCTTTCCTTTATTATGGTGTCTGTGTGCTGGTCATCATCAGTTGGCATCAAGGGGTGCATACCGACCATTTCGATCATTTCGTCTGTAGTGCGTGCCTTCCTGGCCTTCCAAAACCTTATTATAATCAATGCAGCCCCAGCCAGTATTATGCATCCAACTATAATCTTCAGCCCGTCCGACAGCCATGATGGCATCCATGACCATAACAATGAAAACCAGCTATCATCCTTCTTCACTCCTTTACTTTCTTCCATCATTTTGGAGTGCATCTGGGCCAGTTGTGATACTGCTTCGGTGAGTGTACCATTGTCGGCATCGTTAGCAGGAATAAATGTGCAGCATGATTGTCCTATCTTTGCGCAAACTCCTCCCTCCATTGCTGTGAGGAGATCCAATACATATCTGTTCTGTAGTGCTACCATCCTCACCGCTCGTAGTTCCTCTTTTATTGCGTTGAATCCGTTTACTGTTGAATTAATGGTCATCATCAGTTCCCATCGTGTTATCTGGAGCCATTTAGCGTTTGCATAAGCTTGTAGTCCAGGGTGTATTATTGACGAGAAGAACATTGCAGCTCTGCTAAATAATCTGTGTTCTGGTGGGATAGAAGTGAGTGCTGTTTCCGACCTTCCCCACAGGTAGTTTCCTGTTAGAGGTTCTCCTTGTCTCTTTTTCCTGTTCAGGACATTATTGTTGTTGTTGTCGTTGTCCGAACCCTTCTGTGATTGTACCGATCTCTTCTTCCTCTTGTTCCCTTCATCCATTTTGGGGAAGTTGGCCATGTTCACATGTTTTTTGGGCACCACTAGTGATGGTACATTGATGTGTACCATTGTGCATATACCATTCCACAACGGGGGCAGGGTGTGATATGCCTTATTTCCGCAGGCCCAGTAGTGATCCATTAGCACTGCAGTTCCTGCACCCCCCTCTGGTAGCTCTAACACATTTGCACAGTTGGTGTTGTATCCCACCTCCACATCCCCCATGTGTTGGTAGCATAACTTGGGCGCGGTCAGCGGTAGTATGCTCATTGGGTCTTCGTCCTTCTCCATCCATGTCAGCATGAGTACATACTTGCCCCATATCATCCAACATCTGTCATTGTGTTCCTTTATGGTGGTAATATTTTCTCTTGTTACCATGTTGCTACCGACCACTCCTATGTCCCATTCGTTGTTCATGTATACCTTCCCTTTTATTGTTACCAGTGGCCTTTCCCAACAGCCTTGTGTACCAGGAACTTCAGTGGCGTACTAATCACATGGTAGGTATTGTAGTGTTACTTTCTTCGTTTCACCCTTTTCAGGGCCACTTGTCATGTATCTGAACGCTTCAGCATGCAAGCTGCTCTTGTGGTAACTCAAATATGACTTGAGGAAATTGTTTTCGTACGGATATGTGTATCGCGTTTTCCACTCCATTCTCATCACCGTTCCTTTAAATTGCCCTCTCGTTTGGAATAGTGCCAGATATACTATACATCGTGCCGTCTTCTCTTCTATTTCTGTGGCGACGAATGTTCGAGAAGCGCTCATGGCGTATGGGATCAATGAGCAAACGTAACAGCTGTCTTCTGTTGTCTGCTTACCTATTTGGGTCATGTGCTGGTACCACATGTTGTTCGAGACGTGTGCTGAATCTGTTATGTAATTATCAATACCCTTATTATCTGAGTATGTGATGCGTTTAACTCTACTTCCCTTATGCGGAGGGTTGCTAGTACCACCTGACGTAACACCTGTTGCAGCCGTGGGAGGGGGAACGTTAGGTTTGGGTGCAGCCATAATATTGATAGCATAACTTTTCTGCCATACAGAGGCAGCCAATAGACCAGTGATGACCAACACTCCTATCATTTTTATTACAAAAGCTAGTCTCACCGGCATTTGCTCTTACCTTGCTGCAGTCCGGCAGCTTTTTCTTGCAACGTTAAAGTTGCCCGCCTGAAAATTCTCAATACGCTTGTTATTATTGTTAGTTGTTGTTATCAAGCCCTCCCTATCAAGTAGTCGTTCAGTGCCCAGGCGAAGAGCTGTTCCCACGCCAACCTAAGTGATCTATCTCTTAGAGCAGGTAAGTGCTGGTGAAGATGGGGAAAGGATTGTTCTATGGCCAAAACAAATGCGGTGTAATAGACGCGTACCCTCCTTCTTTTTTAGGTACTTTGGCCTTCTTATATGATATACAAATTGGTGTGATAGGGCTTCAGGGTAGTTATCGTCCGCGGGTGACATCTACTCCTGGGCAATGTACGCTGTTATTTACTTGTTTTCTTGACAATACAATTACACACGGTACCTGCATGTGCGAGAGAAGAAAAAGAAAAAACATACAAGTGTTTACATGTGTGTGTGTGTGCACAAAACAATGTCCTTCAATTGGGGGTGACCTTATCGGGCAGGGGTTTTGGGGCTCAATTCGCGGAAGTCTGTTTACTTTTCGATCTCGTGACCATGGGATGGGCTGTGGGCAAGTGTCCAGTGTCTATTTCAATACTTGTCTCTGGGGACTCTGGGGGATGATCGGGTGTAGTAACACTTAAGTTGTCAGCTGTGGTCGACGTCTCCTTCTCTGTAGGCGATGCTGTCGTCGTTCTTCCAATGGCCCTGTCGGTAACGCTAGGGCGGGTCTGGAGTTTGTAGATCTTCACGTCGTGTAGATGATTCCAAGCACGCTTATCCTGCAACTTCACCGCTCTCGTAGATACCTCCTCTACCAAATGAGGACCAGTAAAGCGCGGGCTGTTACACTTTCTATTGAAGTTGCGGAGTAGCACGTGGTCACCTTCAGCAATTTTGCTGAGTCCTTCCTTTTCCAATTCTTTGTCGGCGTCTTCTTGTTGATAACTCTTAGACCCGCCCCGCGTGCGCTCCAGCTGTTGAGATACAAACGCTACACTAGTAATCAAAGAAGACACATATTGGTACATTTCATCACCAAGAACAGTTGCAGTGTTTTCATAGTCTGTGAATGCTCTTGATGTAGGCGTTAGAGGAAGGCGCATTTGACGTCCTGTCACCACCTCCTGAGGAGTGAGGTGGTGGTCAGACCCTGGCCTATTCCTTAGTTCAAATAGAGCTAGCGGAAGACAATACAACCAGCTCTTCTTTGTTGTTTGCTGTATCTTTGCTATTTCTTCTTTCAGTAGGCCATTCAGGCATTCACATATACCGTTGGCCTGCGGGTGAAATGCACACGCAAATTTATGCTTAATGCCCAGCAAAGACGTGATGTGCTGAAACATTTCATTAGCGAAGTGTGGGCCGTTATCTGACTGCAGTACTTCACATATTCCCCACGTGGGGAAAACCTCCCTCACTAGAAATTTAGCTGCTCTGAACGCATCTGCATGTGAGCAGGGTCCTGCCTCAATCCACCTGGAGAATGGGCACACCACTACAATCATATACCTATTTTCTTGACATACATTGATCATATCAACGTAATCAATATGAATGTTCAGGAAGGGTCCCTCTGGCCGGGGTATAGTACCTTTTATCACTTGCAGCGTGTGACCGGCCGTAAACTGTTGGCATGTAAGGCAATTGCTGATAAAATTTGTTACATGAGAATTTAACTCGGGGCAGAACCAGTCTTCCCTAATTCGTGCTGCAATAACTTCCTTCCCTGTATGAGCTGGGTGATGGAGCTGGGTCAGGGCGGTGTTCAATAGTGCCAACGGCATGACCATCTTTCCAGTGTTACCCTGACGCCATAGTGCGTCAGTTGGCGACATTGTACATCCTCTTTTTACCCATAGTTCCTTTTCTGCCATTGGTGCGGCCGCCTGTAATTCCATTATCTGTGTGGCTGGGAGATGGGTGTACCCTTCTTTCATCAACATCTGTTTAGCTAGCCCCCTCCCTCTCCCTCTCTCTGACTCTGGGGGGTTCCATATTTCACCAAAATACGCCGCATGTTTGGCATGTGCGTCTGCTGTTTCATTCCCTTTTGAGATATGATCTTCTCCATTAGTGTGTGCGGGACATTTGACTAAAGCTATTTCTTGGGGATTATTGATTACTTCAATTAGTTCAGCTAACAAGAGAGCATGTTGCACTGGGGTGCCGTCAGCTCTCCTAAACCCCCTTCTCTGCCATTTTATCAACCCCGAGTGGACAGTTGACGTGACATATGCGCTATCAGAATATATAGTAACTCTTTTGTCAAAGCTTTCCTTCAACGCCAAGATCAGTGCAACCAATTCTGCTGCTTGAGCCGAATAATGCTGTGGTAACTGTACACATTTCACACCAAATCTTCTGTCATTTTTACAACTGCTGCCCCAGTTCTCCTTATCCCATCACTCTGGTCTATTGTTGATGACCCATCAATGAACAAGAGCTCTCCTCCATTGAGCGCATCCTCTTCAACTTTTCTAGTACATGAGAACATTTCGGTAGTCTGCGTACAGTCGTGAGCATAATCACCTTCCTCAATAACTTCCGCTATAAACCTTGCAGGGTTAACTGTACTGTATCTAACAATAGATAGTTCTGGTCTAGATAAGATGATCTCATAACCTGACGCCCTCTGTGTGGTTAGTGTGGACTTAGGCTTGTTCAATATTGCAAATAGTGCATGCTCCACGAATAGTGTGGTTGGGCACCCCATTGTAATAGATGATGATGATTTCTCTACCGCGAAGGCAGCTGTGGCAAGACCTTGTTCACAAGGGAAATGACCTAACATAACAGGGTCCAAGTGACCACTGTAGAACGCTATTGGCTTGTATCCCATGCTTGTTTTCTGAGCCAATACTGCTTTCATTACTGCTGAGTCGCAATGTGAAAAGATAAGTAACTGTCGTTCGTAATCTGGGGTGGCCAGTACCGGAGCAGTTGATATCGCGTTTTTTAACTCGTCAAATGCTTCCTTCATTTCCCTTGTCCACCCCAATTTTTTCTCCCCTTTGTTCGCTTCTCTCAATGCTTCAAGTAGGGGTCCTATGTATGAGCTGTAATCAAAAACCCATGCTCTACAGTAGTTGCACAATCCCAGGAACTGCTGCAGCTCCCTTACTGTTTGTGGCAGTGGCGTGTTTGATATAGCCTGTGCTCTTTGTGGTGCAATCTTTCTTCCGTGTTGAGATATTAGTTGACCAATGTATAATAACTGTTCCTGACAGTACTGTAATTTTTCTTTGTCTACCTTGTAACCTTTTTCAGCCAATATTGTCAGCATTTTCAATGAGTCCTCCCTGCACCTTTTCTCGCTTGTGCTGCAAATTATTATGTCGTCAACATATTGTAGCACCGTACTTTCCAATTCAACGTTTCCCAAGTCCATCTGTATTACTCTGTTGAAAATTGAGGGTGACTCGCAGTACCCTTGTGGTACCCTGGTGTGTTTCCATTTTGTGTTTCTGTACGTGAAGCTCGTTAAGTCTTGTGAATCTGGATGCAGGGGTATTGAGAAAAAGGCATTTTTGAGGTCAATCACTGTGAACCGTGAGGCCTCTGCTGGAATTCCACATAATATTGTGGCCGGGTTTGCTGCTATGGGGTATTCTGCTTCCACAATGTTGTTCAAGGGCCTGAGGTCCTGGATAAAACGCCAAGACCCTCCTTTAGCTTTGCGCACTGGGTACACGGCCGTGTTACATGGTGATTCTGATGGCACCAGTATGCCGTTATTTATTAGGGCCGTTATTGTTTCGTATATGCCCTCATCTGCCTCTTTTGATAGCGGGTATTGCTTCACTCTAGGGAGTATTGCACCCTTTTTCAGTTTTATTCTTACTCCCCCGATACTCTTTATGCAGCCCACGTCATAGGGACTAGTGGTCCACAGTGATGTTGGAACTTTTGCCATATCTTCCTCGTAAAAGGGAACTGGGGTAGATGCGGGTGCTTCAAGTGCCATGGCAATTTTCTGTGCCATTTGCTTGTATGTCACTCTTAGCCATATATCTACACTCATCATAAATACCATTTCACCCTCTTCCTTGTCTTCTGAAAAGAGCTCCTCATCGGACACCTGGGTGAGCCTGCATCTCTCAGCCAGCGCTATCACTGCCCTCCATGCTCTCCCTTCCCGGTCTTGGGCATGTACGGCGATATAATCAGCAGTCGCTATAATGCTCTCGATGCTCACTGAAATCACCTTCCCTTCCGGTTCATTGGCTGGTGTCTCAGGTCTGAACAAATAGGCTGCTGGCCTCCTCCAGATCTTCCCTTCTATTCCTGGCATCCATGCGAATGCCATGTCTGTTCCATACTGGAACAGTTCGCCATCTACTGGCTCAGCCCAAGTCACTGTCTGCCCACAGTATGCTTGCATAATTTGTCGTGCAGTTAGCATGTTTATTCCTGGAGTGGAACAAATTATGCCGTCCTCCGTGAAGAAGATTGTCATATTTAGCCTGCTCATTATGTCCCTCCCAAGTATGTTTACTGGCGACTCCCTTGAATACAGGAGTGGGACGGACATGTCATAATCCCCTATTGATAAGGAGATGTTATCAGTAAAGGGAACCAACCCCCTAGCCCCAGAGAATCCTTGGGTGTTCATGGCCTCACCTGACATCTTAAATTTACCTTCCCTTATGCAAGACCGGGTTGCCCCAGTATCGACAAGGAATGATAACTTTTTGTCACCTATCGTTACCTCAATGCGTGGTTCCTCCGCACTATTAGGTGTTACCGACAGGATGGGACACGCCAAGGACGTCTGTGGGCTGTCCTATTGTGGGTATAATGATTGACCACTTCCTGTGTAAGGGTTGTGTCCCAGGACAGTCACCCTTCCCAGTTGTGTTTGCTGTAGCTGTGTATTGGTGGAGGTTACCTTATGGTCTTGTATTTGAGTGGGCTGCTGTACTTGGTGTTGTTGTGATATCGCTACCTGTTGTTGTGGTAGTGAATATGTCTGTGGCTGTTGTTGTGTTACTAACTGTTGCTGCGTGCTGCCCTGTGGCAGCCCCTGCTGTTGTTGGTAACCCTGCTGTTCCCTTGTAGGTCCTTGTTGTCCTTGTTCCCCCCACGCTGGTGTGGAGGGTCTCATTCTACATGTGCGTGACATGTGTCCTAACATTCCACAAATCCAACATACAGGTGGTTCCCTGGTCTGCCATGGGAAACTTCCTGAATTATCATGGTATACTGGTTGCCCAGTGGGGTAGAAGCTTCTGAATCCTCCCCCTTGCTGTTGTGCATTATAGCCATATCCCCTCCCCCTCATCATTCCTCCCCTTCCCCTGTTGCTATTATAATATCCAGTTCCTGATGTCAAGTATCCTCCTCCCGTGTTAGCCGTGTAAGGTGGGGGTGGTGGCAGCTGTTGTGTTATAATTTGTGGTGATTGTATTCGGGAGGGATCTTGTGCGGCCACTACTTGCGTGGGGTTTGGTGTCATTGTTGTAGGTGTAGTTATTAGTGCACCTTCCATCGTGTACTTAGTCAGTTTTTTCTGCACTAATTTAGCCTCTTCTGCTTTTCTATCTTCTTCCTTTTGTTTCATCTTTTCTTGCCACGTCCTACAATGATGTACTATCATCAGTTGTATTTCCGGCCAAGCTTTTGCTTCCATCCCCACTACTTTCTTCAATTGTTTCTGCACTGCCTCCGGGAACCCTTGTATTAGTATATGATAAAATATTGCCGGTGTCTTGTCCCACTGCTCTCTAGTCTCCATACGCCACTTCTCTTGAATTTCCTGGATATAATCAACAGGATCTTCGTTCTCACGCATCTTGCATGATGTAATTGCTCCTATGTCTGAGGTGTCTGGGTATTGCACCCTTAGTGCTTGCCATAATGCATGTCTGCAGTTTGCAAATGGCGCCCCGTCGTGTGATGTGTTCGTTATTGTGACCCCGGGGAAGCCCGCTCTCTTCCAGATGTCATCTGCTGCGTCCCCTAATATTGATATTAGTAGCCCTTTCACGTCTCCTACTGCCAATTTCTGTCCTGCAGTGTGTTTTTCCATCTCATATATCCATTTCCCCGCTCCTCCACTTAGTGATGGGAGTCTACACTTTATATTTTCTTTGTCTGCATGCTTCCAAGGGACGTATTGTGGTCTGATCCCTCCTCTCTCCAAAAGTGGCATTAGGTTGTGTCCTATCTGACCCCCCCGGGTGTCGCGGTGTTGAGTCCGTATACCCCTCCTCTTCTTCTGTGTCGTCTACGTCGTCTGCTTTGTCCATATTTCCCCCGCTCACAGCTGTTTCCCCTTCATCTCTTCCCCTTCGTTTATTATTTCCTTTATTTGATGTGGGCGTGTGTGTTCGTTCTTCCTGCCTGCGTCCAGGGAGATCTCTAAGCCTGCCGGCGTAGGGTGTGTGTTCGTGAGAGGCGGGTGCGGATGTAGGTGGATATGTTGGGCGGGATGATGAGGGTGTAGCTGCATGTGTTTTCCTTCCCGCCAGTCCTTTCTCTCCTTCCTCACTTTCCCCCAGTTCTTCCTTCCTTCTGCAAGCCCATGGTGATTCCCTGTTGGTTCGGTGATGTACAATTTATCTAAGCTTTCCCTTTCCCCGCTTCTTCCTTCTCTCTCCATTCCTTCTTCTTCCTCGCTGCAAAAATCATCCAGGAGCGACAACCCCCAATCTGTCTTTTCCCCCGAATCGTCACTGTTTTTAAATCTATTAAATCGGTTCCTCCCACTTCTTCTTTACTAATTGCTCCCCTTTGTGCTGATGTTGTTGCTACTTCTGTGTCCCTGCGTAAATATTTCCTTATCCCACTCTCCCCTCTCCTATCTCCTCTTTCCCCTTCTTTTTTTCCTACTATTTCTCCCCCTACTTCCTCTCTTTTCTTTTTTAATTCCTCCATTACTTCACTACTCATCTTTTCTAATATCCTTTCTTCCTCTCTCCTCCTTTCCCATCTCTCTCTTTCCCATTCTAATATGCTTTCTATTACCCTCCCTTCTTCGTATTTCTTTGTGGTTTCTGATAGTATTTTCCTCTTCCATATTTCCATTTCCTTTTCTTTCTCTTCTTCCTCCCTTATCTTGTCGTGCTGTGCTGCTCGAGATACCCTTTCTGCTGGCGCCTTCACCCTTTCAGCTTCTCTCTTCCGTTCTTCAGTTCGTTCCCTCATTTTTTCTAACTCATTCTTACTTTCTTTCCTTTCTCTCCTCCTCTCTCTTTCCTCCCTCTCAAGCTGTTTGATTAGGGTGTTTTGCTTATTCCTTAACTCCACCAATCGTTCCTCCAAAATCTCCTCCTCTTCTCGTAACAGCTCCCCTTCCTTCCTTTTCCCCCCTTGCCCTTTTATCTCGCTCTTACTCTCATCGTCCTCGTTCATTTTTCTTACTACCTCCTTCTCTTCTCCTGTTAATGTCCCTCGCAATTTTAATAACACCTGCGCAGCTACCCACTCGTCGTGTCCTATGGCTGTAATTTGTTCTTCACTACTCTTCCCTTCCCTTGCGGGCATCTTCGTGTAAGTTGGCCCTACCGCACTTGTCGCCTCCCCCCCGTGTAGCCACCTGTAGCTGTATATGGTGGTGGGCTGTATGCGTGGTTCGAATACCCCTCAGCCGCCCTTAATTGTTGCCTTACCACTTCTCGTAGTTCCTTTATAGGATATAACCCCCCTTCCTCCTTTTTCACTACTTTCCCTAAGGGCATGTCGTCAGTCTGCTCCTTTTTTATTTCTGTTTCATTTACGTTGCTAGGCTTTTCTCCTCCCTCTTGCCCTTTTCCCGTGCACTGTGTGCTTTCACTCTCTTTTTCCCCATTCTCTTCTTCCTCCTTAACCTTCTTCTCCTCCTTTGTTTCGCCCACAGTGAACATTCTGGTCGGTCCTGGTCGGGACCCCTGGAACATCCTCCATAAATTAAACACCTCCACATGGTGCGTCAGCTTCTTCCCCTTGTATGTGTTGTGTAGATGGGTCAGTAGTGAGTGCTGGACATATGGGTCAAAACTGCCGTTAGGCGGCCAGGGTGTCGTCATTTTGTTGACGGTCCCCTGTGTCCATTCTATGCTGTATTTAATCAGTTTCTCCCTATGGGGTGACAGTGTTTTACATATATGCTGTAGCGGGGTAGTGAGGGTGTTCCCCCACCCTCCTGATCCTATCCCGTATGACATGGTAGCACTGTGTTGTTAGCTCCCCTCGATATGGTAGTCATTACCCGACTAATAATAAACTCTATACAATTTCAGATGTTTTACCTGAAAGCAGTCAAATATAACGCTTGCAAGTATGTATTATTTTGTATTTCTTGGTTTCTCTCACCTAATACCGTTACGGCCCCCTACGGCCAAGGCGCACGTAGCCCCCTGCGGCTGCGTGCCCTGTGTGACGTGCTTATACAGCCGTTCCACTTTTCTTCACCCCTCCTCCTCCTTCCTCACTCGTCGTGGCCGGCGTTCTCCATGCGCGGTCACGTCCCCCTCTCCACCTGGCCCCGATTTAATTGTTGCCGTTCACCTCCGTGTTCTCCCCCTTATCACTATTCTCTTCCACACCATTCTTCAACAACGCCGTGTGGTCGAGGTATCCTATGAAAGCCCTACGGGTGACGTCACCGACCTTCTTTTCATACTTCTGAATGTTCAAAATAAGTTTTTTGCTATTTATCCCTATTAACCCCACAGCTGTCCTCTTGTCACGCCTGGAACAAGGTAACCAATAATATATTCAGACTGCGCACGCTGCGTCGCCTCGCGTGTGATACGCCCCTCAACAGGAGGGATTAACCAGCCAATTATCTTCCGTATTTAGGCAACCAGTTAGCTACCCCCTACAGGAAAACGTCATCTATTTATCGAGTTTTGCTGCTCGACCAATAGGGATCCTCATCTACTCATTGAACAATAATCGCCAATTCGTAGTAAACCGCGCACACACACCCACCCACACACCCTTACAGGTGGTCGCGACCTAGGCCAATCAGTGTCTAAGAGTGGTCGCACGTGATGTTTTCATGCTCCGCCCACTCTTTCTTCGTAGCGTAGCGGACTGCTCCTTGCACTTGTCCGGCTACCAATCACTTCACTGTCAACACTAATTTATCAAATCTTCGCCGCACACCTTGGTAACACCTCCCACCTCCCTTATTCCATTCCTCCCCCCTCCCTCACAATTTCACATTGCTTGTTGGGTGTGGCATACTCACCAAGTTCTCTTGATGCGGGCCGCTCGACTGCGTGCACCCCTCCAAGCGGCTCACCACCTCCCCTCGTCTGGACCACGTCTGGACACTCGCCAACCGCGGGCGGGATACTTCTCAACCGGCTCCCGAGGGCCAATATCCGGATTGCGCTGTCCGGTCTTCTCGCAGTTCCGCGATGGTCCTGTAGTCCTCAAAAAAGGGGGCAGCGGCAGAGGGGGCCGCGCCGCCGGGCCTCCTCGCAACGAGAGTACTCGGAAAAAATAAAATAAAAGGTAGATCGTAACCAGATCTCAGCAGTGCCTCCAACTTGTCGGGGAGTTTCTCCCGGGGTCGGCTGGACCTTCCACGGACCTCCGGGTGGGAGGCCCCAACTCCTCCCGCGTATCCCAAAAATGAGTATGAGACACACACACAAGAAGCAAGGTGGTTCTGCTGTTTATTGAACAACGGCAAGGATGGGTCTAGGATCGTACGCGTCCGTCCAGACTCTCGAAATTCGTGGGGCTCGCAGGCCCCTTTTTGCCTCAGTATGACGCACTACTTGCGTCACCTGGGAAAGTTAGCAAAAAACCTATCGCCACTCTGGATTGGTTCCTCGAATGGTAGGGTTAGCATAGCATACATATGGAGAACGTTGTTAGTGGTTGAGGGTCAGTCAGGTGGTACACTTGGGTTGTCCCTTCTACTAGAAAATTGTTACACGAAGACCCCTAATGATTGGCTAATGTTAGTGGCGTTAGTGATGAGTGCTCCCATGTTCTGATTGGTCCACTCGCGAGCCCCCCAGCCTGGGACCATTGTTGTTCCCAGCTCGCGGTGTACCTGTCATTTTCAACAATGTGTAACTATGTGTTTGTGCAGACAATGCGTGGATTTGCTCATATGCCTGAGAGAAGACCATTCCCATCGCTGTAGGTGTCCATTGGGTCATTTCATTGTTGCAGTCTGTGTCCCAAACGTGGGACCCATGCGCTTTCTCCCTCGTGGGTCTGGCACCCTGTCAGGTTTGGCTTGGTCACGTGAGGAGAGACCGTGGTTGAGAGAGAATTCTGCACATTTAAAGTTGTATTTGCCTCTGCGTGCCTGGTTTTGCTTACAGGTGTGATCTTGGCGTCGGCTGGTAGCATACGAGTTGCAACATCGCTCCCTTGGCTGTCAGTTCTCGCTGGGCTCGTTCTGCAGGGTCAGCAATTGTACTCCTGCTCGCCCAGTGTTCATGGAGGCTCTTGCTTGCGGCCTACTCGGGCCTGGTTCATAGGTGGAGATGTATAACGCACGGCACTTAAGTTGCGGTGTCACATTGCTTCATAGGCAGTATCATGTCTTTGTTGTATTTTCATCACGATGCAAGGGTCAGGAGAAGCGTCAGCAAGCATGTAAACGAGTGCTTTGTGCGTCTTGCGTTTCTGCATTTCGGAGAACCTATGTGAAAAATAATAAAGATGCGCGTCAGTGGGTGTGTCCGTCACCTACGTCATAGCACTGAGTATGTTCTTCGTGTGGATTGGTGTGGGGGTGTCCAGTGTGCATCGTTGCACGGGTGGTCTGACAGTTGGCTAGGTCATCATGGCATCTCTAACGATGTATTTCCTTATTGTTGAAGGGCTTAGCCGAGTTCATCCATGCCGCAGGCGTCGGCTTGAGTGGGGCAGGCTGGCAGGCAGGCTGGTGGGCACATCCGTATGTTCTTGTACCAAAGTATTTGGTCGTCTGGTAGATAGGCAAATTCATCTCATGGCGGGTGTCTGGGACGCGATCCTCCAGGCCAGGGGCGCGAGGAGATTGGGGGGAGTTTTTTCTCCCATTCTCCCACTTCACCATATAACGAACATGTTTGTGATCAGTTCATGTTAAATGTGAAAGAACACAAAATCACAGAGGAGAAATGGAGCAAGGAAGATCCCTCTTTGGATGAAGTATTGGAAATAGCAAATAAATAGCAAATAAATGGAGAACATGGTGCAGTGTGTGAAGGAGTTAGAAAGCAGGGTCATCAAGGGGGCCAAGAGGGAATATGCTGTGGGAAGGGCAATAACGGGAACTAGTGCACATAGTACCACTCCTAATAGTGTGAGAGAAGCATGTGCTGATGGGAAGGAAAAGAGTGGTTGGTGCTCAGAGAAGTAAGGAGACTGGCATGAGCGAAGGTACAAAGAGATGCTTTCACTGCTGAAGTAACATTCACTTTGCCAAGTCCGAAGAGTGCCCAGGGCTGACAGCAGAGTGCATGAAGTGTGGGGAAAAAGGTATATTTTGCCTGTTGTGTGAATTTCTCCAAAACAGAAATTAAGGAAATAAATCAAGCGGGGGAACGCAAGGAAGAGGGGAGGAACTTGTGTGATGGAGAGGGTTTATCATTTTGTTTGCGTGAAGTCGGGGCTAAGTTGAGGAAAGATGGCAAACCACATGCCGACATCCTTGTGAGGAAGAGTCCCATTCCCATGTTCATTGATTTGGGCTAGTACTACACTATAATAGATTGGAAAACGTAGGAGGCAATCTTCCATGGTAAAGGATTCTGCCTCGAGAAACCTCAAATTCTGGTCAACGCTTATGTGGGCATGCATAGACTTGGTAGGTTGTTTTAGGGTGACCGTTGAGTATACAGGTTGTGTGATGGTATCAGATGTTTATGTTCAGAGGGAGGAGGGTGACATGGCAATAATACTAAATCCAAGAGTGCCTAGAAATGTGACAGTCATAGGGTGTGAATAAGGAAATCAAATTTGAGAGCTTATTCCAAGGAGGGCTAGGGTTTGTCAAGGGCTTTAAACATTGCATCTGGTGATGGATGATGCCATTCTAGTCATAGCATATGTGAGTAATGTCCCTGTGAGCTTCCGGGAGCAGGTAGCAAAAGAGCTAAGGAGTTAGAAAGCCAAGGGGTGATTGAGCAAGTGGAGGCATCTAAATGGGTCGTGCCGATTGTGGCCAGGAAAACCAATGCACAGATGCGGCTCTGTGCAGACCTGAGGGCACTGTATCTCTTGAACTATCTAGAGCCCCATAGAAATATATTGGGCATACGGCCTTTTTTTATCAAGTACCTCCCTTACAGCACCAGAAGCAGTGACATCCTGGGTCAGAATTCCTTTCTACTTTCACTTAGGACAGAAGGACTGGTTAATAAGCTTTCCTTAGCAGGACAACAGTCTGGAAACACTTTCCACTTAAAACTCAGCTGTACACCATAGTTGTCTTTCTAACTGTTTTAAGGCTCCTTTGAGCATATTGTTCCCTATGGTCAAGCCATAGCAGTGTGGGTTAGAATTGCCCTATCTACATACTTTTTTTTAAAAACAATTTTATTAATTTTATTTCAACAAACATACAACCAAACATGCAGTACATGTCACATTTTATCCAGTTTTATACAGGTCATTCAACGTCTACTGCTTCCCCCCTTCTCTCCCCATGTTCAAGCCTGCTACACTTTGCGATCTGTTTCTTGGTTATGTAAAGGGGTTCCTTCTCCTATATCCTCAGCTGAATCATGGTCACTCGGCCAGTCCTCAGTAGGCCCATATAATGTAGCCACCAGGTGTTTCCGGCCCGTTAGGGTTTCAGCTTCTTCCTCCCCTCCCTTATTTCCAGCTTCTTGCCACACTGCTGTTTCAGCTTCAATCCATTTCTGAAGGTCTCTCCACCAAGTTTCTATCCTTGGTCTGTGGCATGCCTTCGATCCCATGGCAATTCTACGCTTAGCAAGTATGTATGCCAGGTCCTTTAGTTTACTTACATGTTTCAGTTTACGTGGTCTCGGGGACCCTCCTATCAGGCACGTCCATGCTGTTTCAACATTTATCTTAATCCCTTTTTCATCTAATCTATGAGCTACTTCTTCCCAGAATTTCTCAATCTCTGGACATGCCCAAAACATATGCGTCATTCCGGCATTTGCTTCGCCGCATTTGGGGCATGCTTGTCCTACTGCGTTTTTAAATTTAGCTATCCTCTGGGGTGTCATATATGCCCGGTGGGTTATATATAACTGTATTTGCTTTAGCCTCGCATTTCTTGACACTTTCTTGTGAAACCTTTGGGCCCGCTCCCACATCCCATCACTCATAGGAGCCCCACCTCCTCTTCCCAGTCCTGTCTTAACTGTACCACTTTCTTCCCCACTTTGGACATCAACAGCTCATATTTTCTAGATATTTCATGCCCTCCATCTGCTATATCGTATATCGTGTCTATGGCCTCATCAGGCTGCTCCGCAAGCGTTATTTCCGACCATGTCTCTCTGACCCGCCTCACCATTCTGTTATATATGATATATTGTCCCGTGTGCAACCCTGTTTCCTCCACCAACCTCACAAATTCCTTTATCTCCCCCTCTTGCCATATATCTCCCACTGTTACAATCCCCACCGGTTCCCAGTGCCTGCGGATCATCTTCATTAGTTGCCCATCTCCTCTCGTCAATGCCACTAACAGCACTTGCAGAGAACACAGGGCTGGGTTCTCCAAGACCTGACAAGCTCTAAGCCATAACTTCCATCCCAGTACCATCATCTTTGGGGCGTTCACGCAACTCTGATTTGGGCAACCATATCACTTCTTTCAGGAAGTACGGGGCACACTCCAGACTCAATAACCTGGATTCTGAGGTCGGGTCTTCTGATAACCATTTTGTCACATATTGTAATTGGCTAGCTAGATAGTAAATCCCATAGTTTGGCAATTTTATACCCCCTTTGCCATACGTATTTTGTAACTTCCAGAGGGCAATTCCGTTTCTCGTCCCATGCCAGAGAAATTCCCTGCAGATGCTCTGTAGCTTGGCAAAGAATCGCCTTGGTATCAGATACGTGTCACGTCTCCCGTTGCTCGCTCCATTAAGAACCACACGACCACACGCCCCACACCACACCTAAGAACAAGAGCAGTCCTTGCACATAGAAAGAACCAGCAGTTTGCCTGGCGTAGGAGGACACCAGCCTGTAGCCCCGGCATCTACCGTCCTTTGTTTCGCTGGCAGTTACCATGGAGGCGCCCTCACGGCTGGTCACGCCCACGGAGACTCCCACGGCAATGAACATCCAGCGTCCCGTGACCACGTCACGTCTCACATGTCCATGAGACACATCACGTGGTTACTTAATCAGTTTAAAAGCATCTTGGCAACGTGGGTACAGCGCTTCACAGCTGATCTCTTGAGGATTGTGTAGCGCTTTGGTTTAACTGTTTTTGATCACAGATTTTGCGACCTTGGACTGTTCTTCGGATTTGTCTTGCCTGTCCCTCGGATTTCTGTTTCTTGGATTCCGCTTTGTTTCCCCGGCTCCTTGACTTTGGAACTCTCTTGGACTGCCTTTGGATTATCCCCTCTGAACCTAGAATCTTGGAACTTGGTCTTGACCTTCTTGCCTTGCTGGTCCATCTACATCAGACCCAGGTGTGTCTCACCTTCGAGCCGTGCAGAACGCCTATTTCACCACCATCAACAATATGTGGCTCTTACCACATTTAGGACCCTACTTGCAACACTCCTGGGTAAGCCTTGTTAATACTGATTGTTACCCGTATCAATTGCACTGCTCCTGTTTAACCATTAACCATTGCCTTGCAGCGGTCAGGGGTCCTTCCGGCGTTCCTGCTACCTGATTGACGGCTCAACACACCTGTGGCCTCAAAGATTGCACAGACAGTGTATCCTTTCTGTCTGTGTGGTACTTGGGGACAGAGGTTTAATAATCTGCACGACCATCAAGATCAGAACAATACGGTATGTTCCCAAAATAATGCAATAATCACGGCAATACTACCATCTTCAGCATTGCCCCCCCCCTTCCCATCATTGCCAAGGGGAGCTTTACCCAGAACCTCATTCTATTTTCGATACTCTTCACTGCTTTCTCAGGATTATGTTGGTGTTCTGCCTCAACCGAGTGATAAATGTCTATCCCCAGGTATCTGAATGTATTTTTCTCCCATGATTCTTGTAGATTTGGCAATTGATCTCGTGGGGTCCCTACGTACCTCCCTAAGGGGAATATGCATGATTTTTTGGGGTTCACCACTATACCAGATAACAACGCAAATCCTCCATCACTTCCAGGACATAATGGAGGTTTTCTTCAGGGTATTGTAGGTACAACAACATGTCATCTGCGTATAGTGAGACTAAATGCGGCTCCCCGTTCATATTAATTCCTATTGTGTCGTACTGCTGCCTCAGGTATATTGCCATGGTCTCTAGCGCTAAAATATACAGCATCAGGGACCACGGGCATCCTTGTCTGGTACCCCTACCAAGTTGCCATCTCTTCGATATTATCGCTCCTGTTTTGACTCTGGCCAGCGGAGCACTATACAGTAGCTTGACCCATCTGAGATACCCAGGGCCTATCCGATAGCTATTCAGGGCTGCGATCAGCCACGGCCATCTGACCGAGTCAAAGGCTTTTATTGCATCCAGTGATACGATTGCAATCACTCCCGAATCCCCATTCGGATGCTCTATAACCCGGTGAAGTAGTCTTAGGTTGTCGGATATGTTCCTATGCAGAACATATCCAGTCTGATCGGGATGTATTAGTTTATTAATAATTTGTCTCATTCTGTTTGCTAGCACCGCTGTGAGCATTTTGCTATCTTGATTAAGCATTGATATCGGTCTGAATGATCCGCAATCCTTTCCAGGCTTATTAGGTTTGGGGAGTGGAATGATGATCGCCTCTCTCAGGGACTCTGGCAATCTCCCTGTTTCGAATGCCTCATTTTGCATTTCCAGGTGTGGGGGAGGCACCACTGTTCTGTACCTTTTATAAAATTCACTGGAGAGTCCATCGGCTCCCGGGGTCTTGCTAGTGGGTAGCTGCACTACCACCTCCTCAAGTTCTTCTAGAGTGATCGGGGCATCTAAGTCCTCTCATTCCTCTGCGCTAATTCGTGGTAGGCCTATGTCTTCCAGTGTTTCCCTTATTTCCCTGCAGTCACTACCTGCTACATCACTATACAATTGTTGATAGTATTCAAGGAATATCCGATTTACTCCCTCTTGGGTGTCCACCGTTTGCCCATCCTCCCTCGTTATTGCACTGATCGTAAGTCTGGGGGTTTCACTTTTATACAACCATGCCAGCATCCTCCCTGGTTTATCTCCGCCTGCATGCTGTCTCTCCACATATGTTTTATAGTTCAGATTGCATAACCACTCCCAGTATCCTGCACACTTCTGTTGCAGTTTGAGTGCAGCCTCAGCGTCATCCTTGGTGCCACCTCCTCTGCTCAACACTGTTTCCAACTCTGTTTCCGCCTCCTGCAGCTCTCTCAATATGCCTCCTTGTAGCCCTTTGGACTTGGCCATAGCTATCCATCTTTCTACCACTTTGAAGGCCTCCCACAGCATACCTGCCGACTCAACGCTTCCAGTGTTGGTCTCAAAGTAATTTATTATTTCCTCTCTCAGGCCCTACCTGAATACTACCTCTTTTAGAGCCTGAGCTCGAAGTCGCCATGTTGGGATTCTAGCTCTTGGGGGTCGATATTGCCAATTTAGGACCAATGGCGAGTGGTCTGACAGGACCCTCGCTTTGTATTATGTCTGTGCTATTTCTGCTATCAGCTTCTGTGTGGCAAATAAGTAATCTTGTATATAAATTTTGTGGGGCAGAGTAATGCAAGTACTGTCTATCCAGTGGGTGATGCACCATCCATGTGTCCTCAAACCCGAAGTCTGTCAACAGTGACTGCAATGCCCTGGCAGCAGGGGCGGGTCTGTCTATTTTTCTATCGGATGTATCAACTTTCGGGTTTAATGTACAGTTAAGGTCCCCGCCCTAGATTACCGGTCCCACTAGATGCTTGCTCATTTTGTTGTATAGGGTCTTGAAGTATGCCACTGTGTCCTGGATTGGGGAGTATGTATTTATAATGCTTATTTCCTTGTTTTCCACCAGCCCCCTTATTATGACCATCCTCCCATCTGCTTCCGCCATGGACTGTAATAACTGGAATGAGACATGCGGTGCCACCCAGGTGATAACACCTTTAGCATAAGCTGAATATGTTGCATCGACAACTGTTTCCCTCCACTTCTTCTGGATCACATCCAGTTTTTTTTGTTGTTGTGAGGCGAGTCTCTTGTAACAGGGCTATATCTATTTTCTGTCTCCGCAAATACATCATGATCTTGTTCCTTTTTTAGATAACTATTGAGCCCCCTGGCATTCCAAGTGATTACCTTAAGGTCGGTCCCCCATAATCCAATCACCTCCCGCTCCTCCTTTTGTATATCTCCTGGCGTTGTCTGGAGGTCATCGCTCGTGTATGTAAACTTCAAACTGTCCCACCCCACTATCACTCCAACCTCCCCAACTCCCCACCCTCCCCTCTGGCCCCTCCTTTCCCAGCCCCAACTCAATCCCCAACTCCCCACACTTCCCCCCCTGCCCCGTCCCAACTTTTGCCCAGCTCCATCCCTGGATCTCAGCCACCCCCGCATCTAGTCCTTTTTCTCAGCCCTTGCCGGTACTCGGGACCCCGTATTACGCTACCAGTCGCAGCGCACTTCCCTCTTTTATCTGTTTTGCACACTTCTAAATTCTAGTACACCAAGTCCACATTATTGCATCTTGCTCGCCCTTCCACTTCCTCTGCTCGGTTTTCCAGGTTGGACACCTGTTGCTTCAGTATGTGAACCTCCTTAGCATTGGTGGTGCTCACATCCGTGTTGGTTTTCACTGCGCTCTCCAGGCCGCTCGTCCGTTCTGCGAGTGCCGTTACATCTTGTCTCAACAGGTTGACCTCTACTCCTACTGCGTCGATCCTGGTCTCCAGAGACGCTTTCAGGTCCGCCATCACTGTCCCCCACAAGGATTTTAGTTCTGTAATGGATGCGAGGATCAGGTGATCGTCCCTTGGCAAGGACATGCCTTCCGGAGTGGTGGTCAGGGCTTGTGCAGGCGTGACTGGGGACTGCTGCTGTTTTGTGAATATGTCCATTGTTGGCTGTTTGTTTTTACTTTTTCCCCCTTTGAGCGCCAGTGCCATGGTCGTCCCTGATCCCGTTTGTCTGATGCGTGAGGATGCGTCTTATGGGTGTTACGCAATTCCGGTGCCGGCTTCTTGCCCCAATTTCACCCGTGTGGGCTTGGATATGGTGCCGCCTCTTATTGTTCCTGTATTGGTGTACAGGTCCACCACTTGCCGTGTCTGCGGCTCTTTTCTGCTGTCTTCTCAGCCTTGCGTGCTCTTGGTTCCCCCATGGGGCCCTCAGCATTCCACCACTCACAAGCCCGTGCCCCTATTCATCGCCCCGGGGGCCCCGCCACAACATGCATCACCGCTTGCAAGCGTTAGTGTGTATTGTTCCTTGGTGGCGCTCCCAGCCTCTCCCTTCGGGTTGAGATACAGTTTAGTCAATGTGGGGCGGACCTAGTATTAGCTCAGCAGGCTACCCACAGCTCCAGCTGTCTCTTTGTCGATCCGCGCCTTACCTGGGCGGTCCGGCGCTCTTCCATCCTTACACAGGGGTATACTTCTCATCCCACAGCTTCTCTTATGGGCGCGCTTCCTGGTGCCAGTCTTGCGTTGGATGCTCCGCGTAACACAGCTTAGAGTTCCTTCGGTGAGCTGAGAAGCTGCTCCAGGGTGCGCGCAGTGGGTGGCCAAACAAGGGCCCCCCAGCATCAGGCCCGCTCCCACCCGCTGGCCACTTCAATTGGTAGGTGAGGAAACAGGCCTCCAACCACAAGGGGTTAATGTCAGTCCGCGCGGCTGTTGTTGAGCCCCATGGCGATCACGAAATGGCCTTTGGGCTACTGCACGGAGAGCAAAGTCATACTTGTAGCGATGTGCGGGTGCACCAGCCGTGGTATATTGTGTTAGGTCCACGTGTTGCCACTCATATTGTATTCAGCCCGTTGCTACAGTACGGTGCGTGTGCACTCCAGATGGCGAACGCGGTCAATGGCAGTGTCAGTTACACTGTCCGTTATATTCTATTCCAATGTCCTTTATAGATTGCTTAAGGTCCTCTTTTTCAATATGCCGCTCAACCCGAGCTGGGGGAGGGACAGGCAAACAGTCAGTGTTTCAGTACACCTGCTCTGGAAGATAAGATCAACAAGCGGGTCGTGTCCATGCATCCGTGGCGGTAGTAAATAATTACCGGGCTATAGTTTAAAGCACAACGGGAGCTCAGGTCATCATTCCAAAGTTAACTCAGCTGGATTCCAAGGAGCCCGTGGGGAGCGCTTATGTTGACATTTAGCAGAAAGCAGCATAGGAGTTCCTTCAGATTGCTCGCCGGGCATGCGTGCGCTTACACTAGATACATTGTTTTCGATGTAACCGCCGAGCTGCTGCGTTGTCCGCTCCTGTTGTAAGCTCACACTCGTCAGTTGCACTTTACACCGGCACCGTTATTGGCATCCCTCGATCTTGCTTCTTAGTATCGGGTTCGCATTACTTGAGGGGCGGGTCCTCGTTTCATTCCATCCGCTCCGCGCTGATCAGCATTTCTCTTTGTTTATCCACAACAGCTTCATCCTGCAACTCCGCAGCTGCTTCTCCCTTCCGATCCGCTTTCAAAGCTTCAGATCCGCTTTACATGCGGTGAAGCCTCGTGTTGTCTCTCCAGCACCTCCTTATTCAGCCTTTTCCTTTTGTTATACTCCGGGGGCCATTTTGTTACTCCCGGCCCTGAGATCGCTCCAACTTCGCCATCCCCGCACTCTCCTCCACATGCACGATTCCCGTTGGGCTTTCACTGCTGCATGCCCATTCACTTCATGTTGCTGTAGCTGTAGATCCACGCTAGTAGTGGAGTAACCCCCCTTTCATCAACCGACAGGTCTTAACCACGCCCTAACCGGATGTCCCGCCCCTTGGGGTGTCCATGGCAACGCATGTCCCGCCTTAGCGGATGTCCCTGTGCTGTAGTGACGTCATGTGTTGTGTTGAGGGGCGTGGTGGTGTAGGAAAGGGTGTTTCCCGGTGGTGATGTTGTGCATGAGGTAATATTTTGGGGGCTAGGCGTGTCCCAGCAGGGATGGTGACATCACGGGCGTGTCCCTGCTCTTTTTTGTAAGGCCTAACCTAACAGTGATGTCATGGCTTGTGTTTAGGGCGTGGTGGTGTAGGAAAGGGTGTTTCCCGGTGGTGATGTCGTGGATGAGGTAATATTTTGGGGGCTAGGCGTGTCCCAGCAGGGATGGTAACATCACGGGCGTGTCCCTGATTTTTTTTGTAAGGCCTAACCTAACAGTGATGTCATGGCTTGTGTTTAGGGCGTGGTGTTGTAGGAACGGGTGTTTCCCGGTGGTGATGTCATGTATGAGGTAATATTTTGGGGGATAGGCGTGGTCCAGCAGGGATGATGACATCCCTCTGGGGTCAAGGTCCAGGGTTTTGATGAGATGATGTAGGTAGGAAGTTGTGATGTCAGGGGGGCAGGCCGGGGGGCGTTGTGGGGGTGATGTAGTTGTGGGTCCTCCCCTAGGGGTGGAGTATGGTGTATATATACAGAAGGAGCTCTGGAGAGAGGTAGACGGCGCTCTTGGAGTCTGACTGTACTATTTGCATAACGCTTTCAATACCCCTGAATCATGAAGCGTTACAGCTACTACTCTAAGAATACAGGAGGGGAAGACGTCAGCAACACCGCTGAAAAGGCTGATAGTCCTAGAAGTCCGACAACAATAATTCCTGTAGCTGATGAGGAATCGCAAGGTCCCACTTATAGTGGAATGGCGTATGAGGATGAGTTGAGCCAGGGCATTTTTTTAATGAATCTGGGTGATATGACACCTCCTGATTCTTATCCCTTTAAAGATGCTGATGGTGTAGAGGCTGGTATAATGGATGCAGACTATACAGAGGCCGATCTGAAGGCTATGGACGAATCTATGAAGACTTTTGAAGAGCCTTTGTATGCGGATCTGGGGGTTTTGGACGAGCTGTTTCCAGAGGTAGCCATGACCCCGGAGTTGGAAACAAGCGCCGATGAAGATAGGCTGTTTATGGAGACAGCTGATGCTGTGGAGGCCGGTTTGTCTATGGATGCAGCTGTTGCTATGGAGGCGGAGGCGGAGGGACCTGTTCTGTGTAAATTGGTATGTAGGAAAAGGGGTGTGTGTGTGAACTATGTGTTAAAAAAAAAAAAAATATATATATATATATATATATATATATATATATATATATATATATATATATGTATTGAAGAGTTACATTTCTTTCTTTTTTGAATTGCAGAAAACGGCAGATAAAGTTGACGGTACTGAAAGTCAGCGGTCTTCATTTAATACCGTCAATTTTTACTGTGTGTGCTGTTCAAAAATGATCGAAAGTCCAGCAACACAAGCCCGCAATATGTGTAAGAAGTGTGTTAGTTTAAAGCGCTTTGAAAGTTCTGATGAAGAAGAAGAGGAAGCTATGACTTTTTTGGAAACCTCAGCTGTTCAGGCTTTTGCGGCCTGTGTCGTGAAAGTGTGTTTGAAGCGTGATTATTACCGCTGGTGTTATGGACATAAAAGCGATGACCCGCAACAGGATGCTCATGACTGTTTACTTCTGAATTATCACGCTAGAACAATAGGTCGGATATGTTTTCTGTTGAATTCATATAAAGGTTTTCAGCTGCTTAAAGCTGTATATAAAGGCATGGGCATGCGTGTACATGCTAATATGGAGAGTGTTCTATCTAAAACATGGATAGAAATATACCATTGCCGCAATCCCGAGAAAAAATTGAGATCTTTACACATGGCTGGTCCTGTGCGTTTTATAAACAGGGTAGCCCGTTTAATGGATAAAGATTTTTGTGACCTATACACTTTTGGGAATCCCCTGAAGCCTTGTGTAGCACGCCGTAAACTGTTTTAAAGAGAGAGGAGAAATAAACAGAGTTTTGTTTCTTAAATGTGTATATTTGTTTCTAGGATAAGATTTCTGAAGGGCCAGCAAGGCGTGTGGATCGTAAACTGAAACCGGGCCGTGTATGTGTGGAAAAACTGTTATACGCTATGCTGAAAGAGCGGATATCGGAAATTGCCCCCGATACCCTGAAATATCTACAGATACCTACCCCCCGACCAGAGCCAATTTGTAAAAGTTTGATGTGTATAGGTAACATATGTACCAACACATGGCTCCTGGTATTGGATGAATACTGGCATTTGTACAAATATGATGTGGGTTCTTTATATTTACACCCTACAGAGGTGTTACATCAGCTGTTGGAGCAATTGTATGAACATTACTTTAGCATTAAAGGATACGTTTTACAGGACCGCGAATTGTATGAACTTTTAAATGCCTCAAGTGTTTTATGTATACAGAGTTATATGCGGGGGGAACGGGGAGTTTTGTATAATGCTATTTATAAGGCTGCAGAAAAAATATCAAAAAGGGTCACGTTGTGCCAGACGCTATATGTATAAGAGTTGTAATAAAATCATCTTTCACCAATTATGCCTTTGTTTATTTTTTGAAGTGTTTCAGCGGTGAACATCTCTTATTGAAGCATGCATGAAAGCTATTATGATAAAAGCGGTGTTGGCAGTTATGGGGGTGTTGATGCTCTTTATAAAAAATTACAACATGACAAGAAACCTATCTCACACGGAGCTGTTAAGGAATGGTTATCTGGTGAAGAGGCATATAATCTTCATAAAAATGCTAGAAAACATTTTAACAGAAGAACAACAGTGGTTTCCCAAATAGACGAACAATGGCAGGGTGATATTGTAGATATGCGGACCTATGGGAAGCAGAACGACGGGGCGCAGTACATCTTGACGGTTATTGATATTTGATCAAAATACGCTTTGCCGAAGTTTTGAAGGATAAGACTAGATCAAGAGTGACGGCAGCTTTTAAACATGTTTTTAGCAAAGGCCGGGTGCCTGTAAAATTACAAACGGATGCTGGTAAGGAGTTTTTAAATAGACCCTTCCAAAATCTTTTAAAACAACATAACGTGTATCATTTTGTAACGTATAATGAGGTTAAGGCGGCTGTTGTTGAGCGCTTTAATAGAACCTTAAAATCTAAGATTTGGCGATATTTTACAGCAAAGAATACACATCGTTATGTGGACGTATTACAACGTTTCATAGAGGCGTACAACCATAGCTATCATCGCTCTATAAAAATGACTCCAAATTCTGTAACGTCTGAAAATTCTCTAACTGTTTGGAAAAACTTGTACGCTGACATGGTAACGAAGAAGGTCAAGAAACCATCCTTTCGCGTGGGGGACCATGTCCGAGTTTCTAAGCTTAAAGGTGTCTTTACAAAGGGGTATCAGCAATCATTTACGGATGAAATATTTATAGTGACCAAAGTAACTGTGAAAGAGGGGGTTTACATCTACCAGCTGGTTGATTATGGTGGTGATGGTGTGAGCGGTAATTTTTATACCGAAGAGTTACAGAAGGTCACCAATGAGCCCCAACGCTTTTATAGGGTTGAGAAAATTCTTCAGAGTAAAGGTAAAGGAAATAAAAAACAAAGTCTGGTAAAATGGACAGGGTGGCCTGAGAAATTTAACAGTTGGGTTAGCGCTTCATCTCTAAAGGATCAACAAAGCAAAGGCGCTCCCTGAGAAGATGGAAAGCAGTGGATTTTATATCACCTTACCCAGTAACACTTCTCACGATACATTCCCAAACAATGAAATATCAAATCATTGTGTTAAAATGGCTAAACCCGTTGATTTACAAGGATTGTGGGAAGCGGGTATAATGGAGATTCAATACCCCCATACCTGGGACACTGTGTCTAGAAGAGAGGTCAAATTTACTATCAAACGTGAAGGTCCTATTGAACTGTTACACGCCGGTTTTCCTCAAGGATTTTACAGCAGTATACAAGTTTTGTTAGAGGCTATCAATAAAAGTCTCGCAAACATTGAACGCTATTCTGATATACAATTGTTTCTGGATAAGGTGCAGAGAAAAGTATTTCTAAAATCGACAGATCTTACCACCGAGTTTATATGTACTGGGAAACTTTTTCGTGTTTTGGGAACCGTTCAACATGTAAAAAGTACTAAAGATTTGGACAAAACACGTGCTGATATTGATGGGGGATTTTACAGTCTTATGATCTACAGTGATATAGTAGAATATCAAAGGGTCGGTGACTCGTACGCCCCGCTAATGAGAACAGCCCAGGTGAAAGGTGAAAATAATGGCATTGTTAATATACAATATATTAAACCTGATTATATACCGGTTTCTAAGAGTCATTTTGACACCATTAATATACAGATAAGGGATGATCAGGGGGAGTTGGTGTCATTTAAATACGGGAAGGTCCTAGTGAAACTACACCTCCTTCCTAGGCGAGAAAAAGACTATTAAAAAACATGGTATTTATGAAAAACTATGGGAAGCAGTATGTTTATAGGGATTATTACCGCCGACAAGCTGGTTATGGCAATCAACCTTACTTTCAAGGGGCACCCGTTATGTATGGTGCGGGTTTCGGAAGTATTTTTAGAAGCCTCTTTGGAAGGGCTATGCCGTTTCTACGAAAGGGGTTTGAATTAGCCAAACCACATGTGAAAACAGCAGCCACAAATATTGCTAAAGATGTGGTGTCTACGGCTACAACATCCATCGCAAATCGTTTTAACCAACCACCGCAAGAGGGTTCTGGGCTGGTTTATGTGAAAAACAACACAAACAAAAGAAAAAGGAAATCACTGCACAGATGGGGCCCTCCAGGAATGCATAAAAAACTAGGATCAGCAACTAAAACGGCTCAGAAGAGAAAAAGAACTCGCAAGAACAGATCGGTCAAGAAAAAAAAAAACAGCCCCGGCATTAATATTTTGTAAAAGATGGCGTTTATCCATTGTGCGTCGGAGGAATGTGTGAAATCTGAACTCGATCTGTTTGCTGTACCCCCGACACAAACTAGCATTGAAAACAGCTTTTTCATGGAAGTGGCTCCCCTTGCTGCACTATCTCCGCTAGCGCCTATAGAGTTTTATATATCAGGCTCAACAGAGATGTATCTGGATTTAAATGACACGTTACTTTACCTCACTTGTAAAATAACAAAAGCTGATGGATCAGCTATCCCCGCAACGGCTAAAGTTGCTACGATTGCTTACCCTGTGGCTACCCTCTTTAATCAAGTGGATATTACTCTAGGCGACCGGCTGATTACACAGAGCGACAACATGTATGCGTACAGGGCCTATATAGAAAGCATTTTGAACTACAGCAATGACGCTTTGGACACTCAGTTTACAGCGGGGCTTTTCTATAAGGACACAGCAGGCCATATGGAGGATTATGCTCTAGATGGGGCTAATGCAGGTTTTATAAAAAGAGCTACACATGCCAGAGGGAGCAGAAATTTTGATTTACTAGGCCGTCTACACTCCGATCTATTTTTCCAGGAGAAATTAATGGTAAACGGCGTTGATCTGAAAATTAAACTTTCTAGAAATAAAGATGCTTTTTGCCTCAACAGCGATGATGCTGAAGCCTACAAGCTGATTATAGTATCAGCTAGTTTATTTATTAAAAGGATGAATGTGTCACCCACGGTCAGATTAGCTCATGCTGATGCTCTACAAGTATCAAACTTAAAATATCCGGTGGAGCGGACATCTTTGAAAATTTTCAGTGTTCCAGCGGGTAGCCGTGTCGCCAGTCAAGATAACTTATTCCTTGGACAGTTACCAAAAATAATCATCATTGGTTTTGTGGACAACACAGCTTTTTCTGGGGCTTATGCCAGCAACCCTTTTAATTTTAAACATTACAACATCAACTACGCAGCTCTTTTTAAAGACAGGGTCGTTATACCGTCTAAAGCCTACAGTCCCAGTTTTCAACAAAAAAATACAATTAGGGAGTATTTGGGACTTGTCTCCATCAGCGGTAAACATCTGCATGATAAAGGTTTTGTGATACCCCGGGACGATTATGATGGGGGTTATACTCTTTTAGCTTTTGATTTGAGACCTGATAATACATCAACCGGCCATTATAATCTTATTAGAAATGGTAATCTACGCATAGAAGTACGCTTTGCTGCAAATTTACCCAACACGGTGAATCTAATTATTATGGCTCTATTTGACTCGGTTATGGAACTCAACAATCAACGACAAGTCCTGTACGACATGTAATGGATACTTACCAGATCAAGCGTTTTCTAAGTAAAGACAAACACGCTAAGAAAACATTCAAGGGTGTGTATTCATGTGATAACCTTCCAAGAGACATAAGTAATGAACGACCCATTAGTCTTGTGGCGAACACCGATCCCCAAGATCAGGAAGGCACCCATTGGATAGGTATGTTTATAAACAAGGATACAATAACAGTCTTTGACAGCCTGGGGTGTTTCCCAAGCCACCCCATATACAGAGGCGCTATCCTGGACTATGTGAAGGATATAGCACCCGTTATACATTATAATAAAACACCTGTGCAACATCCTGAAGACATCACGTGTGGCCAGCACTCCTGTTACTTTGTATCCAACATGTCTGAGAAACACTCGCTGATAAGGGTTATGCACACCTATTCACTGGACTTCCGGCAAAATGATGTCATGGTTACTGCTTTTGTGAATAAGAACAGCTTTCGGAGATCCCCTGTAAATGTTTTTGATCGTTGGCAAAAATGTACTCTTATTACTAAACCTTAAATTGTGTACACATATAAATAAACACATTTTCTTTTTAAGTGAAACAGTCTTTTTTGTCTTATTTTTTCATTTATTTAATATTTTATAAACATGTTAGACATGATCAAAATGATTAGACATAACGCCTTTGAAAGTATGAATAATATTTTTATTGCAATTAACTTATTTTTTTATTTTTTTTTGCAGACTGGAAAAGTAATAATAGTAAAAAAAAAAAAAAAAGATATACATGTATATACATATTTTACAACGGTTAAAGATTTTGTTAAAGAAAAAAAAAATGAGGTTACACGTTAAACCAAGAGGCTCGTTTACTGGCTTTAATTTGTTTTCTTTTTTTTATTGACATTTCAGATGATTCAATAGCTGCTGTTAAAGGTTTGATCTCAGAGTCTTTTAAATTTTCCAACAGTTCGCGATGTCCCATATTTCCAATTAAGGTTGCGGGCAGGTTCATATCGGCAGCTGCTTGCATAAACAGGTCCCAACCTCGAGGTTTTGTGTGTCTTCCAAAAGCCTGAGGGTTGGTAATGCTGCGAACTAAATCGTGAACATTTGATCCTTTAACAACTGTTCCTTTATAGATAAATTATCCATTGTTGTTCCATGTTGCCACGTTTTTTTCACTTCCCATTTTGTTCATCAAAAGTTCTGCATTTTTCCGATAACGGGGGTTGATAGTGTCCAAAACCTCCATTACGATAGGATCCGGGGCAGAGGTTGATAGGGAGGGCTTAGAGCTAATTGCAGGGTCTTCGGGGGGCATGTACAACATCAGTTTATTTTTCTCATTTTCGACCTGTCTAAAGTATGTTAAGTATTTTTGTAGAATAGTTGAATAGAGCCCCACTTTATCATAGTCTGATAAATCATGCCGCTTTAAAACCTCTTGCATTTCAGAGTCAAGCCTTAAAGTGGCTGATTTTCGGATATCTGCTTCTTCCCACTTCGGGGTACTTATACCCTCCAACTGACGTTTGTCAACCAAATACATCTTTTGGGCATGCTCCATTAACCACCCCCAAAAAGCCTAGTAATTAGAGGCAATGCGAAACCTAGGAGTGTCCCTATAAAACCCCCAGATTGTTTTAGAAGTTTACTTTTGGTTTTTATAGACGACCTCTTGTTACTCAGCTTTTTAAGGAGGGTTTTTTTCTTTTTTAAAACGCCTAGTTGCTGGGTGGATAACGGAACGTTACCTTTTATAGTGTTGAAGGCAATCTCTGCTATAGCCGATACTAGATCATCAGAGGCTGAGCACAAAATGGCCTTCCGTTGTTGGGGTGGAGCTGTTACTAGCATTTTAAGAAGAGCAAAATTCCTACGTATACGGGCCGTCATGGTAGCTGGTCGTCGTCGCTAATGAGGAAAGATTGTTTTTCACTGTGGTTTTCTAGACGTCTTTTGTACGTAAACCACGGGTATATCAGGAGGGAAAACACCGGTCCTCAATCTGTAGTCTTCTAAAGTGTTTGTTTTTAGATCCACCAAGAGGTAACCGTAAGGTTTTAAGGTAGCGTCTTCAAAAGCCTCCATAAAAAAACGGGTATTACTCGGGTACATCTGTCTCGCTAGGACGGTTAGTTGATGTTTATCTCTAGGGTTTTTAAACAACACTATATAGCTGGCGTTTAATGTTATGGAGCGGTTGCCCTTTCCGCGGTAGAATAAATTTTGAACAATGTAGCAAATGCTAAGGTTCCTGTGATGTGAGTATTGTGTAAAAGCTTTCTCGATTTCCGAGCTATGCCCTCCTTCCATCATAAGATCATCTACAATAATCATATTAACAAGATTTGGTGGTAGCAAGCGGTCGTCATTCAAAGAATTTGGTAAGCCCTCCACAAACTTCAGATGTGGTATTTTAGATGCCAATTCATTATACAAGGGCTGCCAGCAAGAAAAAAAACAGATAACATTTTCAGGAATGGTATTCTTAACAGAGGGTGCATTTTCTAATAGCTGCTTAATAAAATAGCTTTTACCACAGCTAGAAGGTCCTGCTAACACGCATGAAAAAGGGTGTTGTAACCGGGTATCCATCGTATACGTTGTTCCCTTTTCAATAACCATAGGGTAATGTTTTGTAATTAGCAGTAAGCACACGCTTATCAAATACTACCCTGAAGGTTTTTTGCAGCGTTTCACTGCTAATCTCCCATTGTTTCTTTTTACGCACTATTGAAGGTTGATGAACTGTGATATTTTTGGTTATGTTGTTTAAAGAGTATTCTTGCACCAGCTCCTTTAATTAATATACCTATTGCTAACATTTAAAGTGATACCCTTTACTTTCATACAGACAACACCGTTGGATGTCCTATAGGAATAGGTTTTGGGACCTGCAGAAACAAATTCTACAATGTGCTCTCCCGGAGCTAGTTCGCTTGTTAAATTACCTAGATAATCACCCAGGGGCGGGTCCTCGTCACCGGGTGAGCTGACAAAAATAACAGAGTCAGTATCGTGGTACAAACAACGGTCTTGGAGGGCATCCATGACTTTATAAAGCTCCAAACGGGCGTGGGCTGTTGTAAAACATGCAATAAAAATGTTTATGTTGTTGGAGCACGTTGGGAACTCTTTGGCATACTTCCAGCAAAGACACACTGTTTACTCATCTATAAACTGTGAGCTTAAAATGTCATAGCCCAGGTCAAAAAGATAAGCAGTCAACTCTTCGGGGTCCGTTATAATGGTTGTGTTTGGAAGGTTGTTCTTTGCGCAAATTTACCCCATAAGGAATTTAAACACAGTTTAGCTAACTGACGTCTAGAGGGATTGTTTTCAATGAACTCGGGTCTTAACCGTATCCCTTGGTGTTTGTAATACTCGTCTATATACCGCTGTCGGGATTCATCATCCTTGCTAAGTTTCGGGGTAACCCGACACTTCCTGTTTGTCTCGAAGAAAAAGACAAATGTATTTTGTGAACAGCTCTACTGTAGCTTTCCCAAAGTGCCATATTTCATAAATCCTACCCAGCCGGTATCCTTTCTGTAAGGCCACTTGTAGCTTAACAGTACACCAGGTACCAGTAATAGAGCGTTCCTCGTCACTGTGTGTGCATTTCTCAGTTTGTTTTGTAGTGGCACAAGTCATACAAAGTAGGAACATTAGTTTTCCAGAAACTCTTTGAGGGAGCACTGGGAAATAAAGTTTTTTAGGGGGGTACACCTGACATTGAATCAGTCCAAAATATTGTTTAACATCTCCAAAATCTTCATAGATAATTTGGGGGTGTCCTAGCGGGTATGGTTTTGAATTGTTAACAAAGGGGTAGAGACTGGTGTAGTCAAAGTAATGTATCTTTTCACCAGGAGCTATCGCGTGGTAAAGTTTAACAGCATTAGTCCTTCCCCCAAAGAGAGCATCACGGGTTTCTAAGGGTTCTGGTAGATTTGTTTGTTTCAAAAAAATGTTTAGCCCCTCATCATTTTTTAGCATATCTGTCCATTCATGTTCCCAAAGTGTAATAACGCGCAAACCCTTGTTTTCAAGAAAATTCTTTTTTAAAAGTGTTCTTCTATGTAAATGGTCATTAGTACAGCCCATCATGGTGTTATAGTCATTTTCCTTATAGCATCGGGGGCACCCGTGAAAAAAACAACCATTAAATTCGTAGGCCAATTCCTCCCCATTTAGACACGCATAACCATCTAAAAAATAGGGACCAATCTTTTTTTCCCCTCCACGCAGGGCATGTTGTATAGGTATACCATCTTGATGGGACAAGTACATCAACCACTGTATAGAAGGGGTAGAAAAACGTTTTTGTTTTCCATGATACAAGTCGATTGGCACTAGGGCTATTGTTTCAGGCTCAAGAAACAGTTGTTTATATATATGCATACACATGCTAGCTAGCGTGATAAAAGTGAATGGATCAACATACGTCACATATTTTAACTCCTCAGGAGTATTGGGTTTCAAAATGTGCTCCTTTTGGGTTAGCTCAATGATACCGTTTCTAAAAATGTTACAGGCTATTCTCAAAATATTAACATCTTCGCGACAATACCATTTTAGCTCCCTTTTAAAATCAAAAACATCTTTACGGGCCTCTGAGTACCATTTTAGAAATGCCTCCTTTTCTTCAGACATCATAAATTCTGAACCATAGCACTCCACAGGAGGAATAGGACCCACATAGTTTTGATTCTGCTGGGTATTAAAAAAATGCGGAAAATAACCTTTCGACCCTGGAAATCCAAAAGCTTTAGGCAACTTACTTAACTTCATAGGCAAAAAATGTAAGCTGTCAATAAACCGAATTTTAAAGGGTATTACCTCTAAAAGTTTTAGCTTTGAACCATGCATTACCAGTTTGACTGCTACTCGTTCTTTAATCATTTCATGTATCAAAAAGAAGGAATCATACCCCTGACTGTTGTGTGCCAGAAAGCTATACCCCCTAAATTTTTCATCCAAGAAATTAGTAATAAAACGCTTAATGCAGTCTATACCATAAAAGGACCACGTCTTATCACCCGTCAAATGTTTGGCATAAACATAGTTTGGGACGTGTATGCCTGTCTCTTGCATACACTCTATATCAAACACAATGTAATCCTCAGTTTTAGCCACATCTTTTGGAACGGTCATGTAACACAAATGGTCCTCCAATGAAACAACTTCAATTTTACATCTAGGGCAAATTTTACCACGGCATTCATGATTAGCATTTATAAAGCAACCGCATGAAACACAGTCCGTTTTCAAATAACATTGGGCTAAACCCTGCGCTGCTTTCTCAATGTGTTTTTTAAGGCATTGTTCAGACCGGGAAAAAGTTTTACATTTGGGACATTTAAACTTTGATTCGTCCAACACAAGACACCCATCTCTTTGACAGATGTGACAATGTAATCTACATTTGTGAGCCATTCGATTGTTGTATATATGACAACAAAAAGGACATAAATTCTTTACCCCTAGAAAACCTTGTAGGTTTAAAATGCCGTAATAGTGTTTCTCATGATGTAAAAGGTAGACAGTGTTTTTATTAGAAGTGTCACCCTGGGGAAAATATTTCCAAATCCGGTCTTCATTATACAAAATTTTGATCGGCACCCCAAAGTAATCTTCAAATAGGCACACTTCATTAAAACCAACCATGACGTCAGGGGGTATACCCAGAGTCTGGTGGACCTCTAAAGCCTTTCTTTGTATGTAACCGTCAGTAACAGTTCTAGGCTCCAGCAGACCTATGATACTGGCAGCCATACTTATATTTAAGTCCCCATAGTTAAAATCCAAAAGCCAACGCTTCTTCTTAGCCACAATCATACTGCAGAGTGTTTTCTTTAAAGGCCTGTACACGCCACCCTCTCTAGATCTAACAATCACAGTTACAATTCTTAAGGGTTCCGTTACAAGAAGCTCAGCCTTACTTTGTAGCAAACGGCCAATGTTTTCTAAAAACTCTAAAACATCAAACACCTGTCGGTGGGTTCGTCTGGTAAAAAGAGGTCTATTTAAAGTAGAACTGTCTAAACGGATCTGGACAAAGTCATTAGGACCAGCAGATTCCAAATTGTGGGAAACAAGCCTCTCAACCGATTCTGTTATCAGTAATAGTGCGTGACCTGTTGAGGTTATCCTATCTAGATTCATAAAACGAAAAACTTCATAGTATTCAACACTTTTATATTTTGGTATATCATGATGGTAAGTTCCCAAACTCTGTAAAAAAACAGTTTCTGTATCAGACGTGTCAGGTGTATCTGGAGAGTGAAGCTCTAAATCTTTCTTTGCACGGCGGGTAATGATAGCTTTTGCTTTTTTTAAGCGTTTCAAAAACATTTTCCTCTGTCTCCTCGAGCGAAGCCATTTTAAACGCAAGGCCTTTGTACCTTTTACAGGTAAATGTGGTATGTCTACAGGCTTAGGGGGTGTATGCACATCTTCCAAACCATACCCTATGGTGCTAGGTGGTGTCATTACATCTATACCATTTGTGGACTTCCCAGGACCTAACCCAGTCCTTAATGCTGTTATGGGGATTGTAAACTGATTTGGAACAGCCCTAGATTTATTTTTTAAAGACTGTTTTTTATAGTCTTGGGCCAGTACATTGGTTTTAGATTTAATCTTGAACAAAAGGTGTTTGGCCTTACAAACACCTCGACATGTATCAATTAAAGCTTTTCTAGTACCCTTTTGCTTTAATCTATACCTCTGGCAGCCTAAGTTTACTTTCTTCTGCATACCTGGTAGATGTTTTCCTTTTTTACTATTTAATACATCTACCTCAAATAATCGCTTAGCAGTGTCACCCCTTTTATAACAGGGAACCGTCACCCAGGCGGCTGGTGTGTTAACATGTTTAAAGGTATGTCGGGGAGACAACGGTTTATTATCAAGCTTGTGAAAATTGTTCACTGCACACACCCGTTTGTTTACACCATTTGGCCCTGTGCTTGAAAGATCTAACGGCTTAGGGGGGTCATTTAACCTACAAATAACAGAGGCATATACAAATTCTTCACAAGCTAATTTTATGTGGGAGTCTGAGTTAACTATAATAGGCTCTTTTATAGGGGGATTTACAACAGGCTCTTTTATAGGTGGATTTACAATAGGCTCTTTTACAGGTGAGTCTATAATTATTATAACAGGTTCAGAAGCACGGACTGTTGGTATATCTGGTACCAAAGGGACCTGTTTGAAACTCTGGGAAATATCAGCACACTGCTCACTGTTGGGGCTTGTAGGTAAACACGTATGGGGTATTGAATAATCTCCACAATCCAGAGACTGTTGCCTAGTGGTATCCTGTATTGGGTCTAAAGCAGGAAAATCTCCAAGAGGTTCTTTTATAGGGGAGTCTATAATTATTATAACATTTTCAGAATCAGGGGCTATTGGTACACCTGGTACCTCCAACGCTGGTTCTAAATTTTGGGGAATATCAACATACCTCTCACTGCTGGGGATTGTGGGTGACTAGGTATGGGGCGGTGTACAGTATCCATAATCAGGAGACCGTGCCGTAACGACGGCCTGTATTGGGTCTAAAGGGGCTACTACCTTTAAAGATGAAAGCACATTAGACGGGGTAAATATCGCCACAACCTATACTCTCCAGCTGCGATCTATTAGCTGATGGGTCTATAGGTGGTATAACCTTTACACGTGACCTTGTAACAGACAGGGCCTGAGGGGGATCAGCCGGAGTTACCTCAATACTTTGATCTTCCACAGCTTCAGAGTTAGTCATATTTAAAAAAGGTTGAACCCCAGTAAACCGTACATCTTTTTTCAAACTTAGTTTAGAGTTCTTTAAACATTTTTGGAGCCCCAAACACTCCTGATAACCCCCCTCCCGTGTTGTGCTAAAGTGTTCTGTGTAGGGCTGATCTGTTTTCTTCACACGAGTCATTGGTGGGACCGCAAAGGGCGTAAGCGCAACACTAGACCCTAAAAATAAACATAATTAAAAGAACATTACAAACTCGAAGCAAAAGCCTATTCCTTATAAACATACACCATCCTATAACCTAATACATGCTTCCTTTTAAAACAATGAAATCACAAACACCTATAATAATATATCCCCTAGATACCTTTATAAACCTTTAATCTATAAAGCTAGCAAGCATAAATAACATACCTTGCGTGCTGTCCCCTGAATAGGTCCTTTTCAAAATCCCCTTAAAATGCTCTAAGGTCTGGCCTGTTTTTTTCACACGATCGGCGGCCTGCCATCCAGAGGTACCATGTGTTAATCCTTTAGACTTCTTCACAACACTAGACCCTAAAAAAATTGACCATAACATAATGAGATACATGTTTACAAAACTAAAACATAAGTGTGATTCCTTATAACCAAAGAAGCTCATAAATCCTAATAATTGTTTCCTTCTAAAGCATACAAAACCCATAAAAAATAAAAAAATAAACTATAATAAGCCTTAAAGCTGCTAAGCAAACATAAATCACGTACCATGCGTATCCACCTCTAAGCGCTTTCTTTTCGGCTGACCCTCAACATGTTCTGCTTTTCCCAACAATTGTAAATCTACATAAAAACATTATAACATTAATCCTTACATACTGCAGCCAAACACACACACAAACACACACACCACTATAAAATTAAAATTAATTGGATTACCTTTCGTACACGCCGGTGTGTCTTTCACAAGTTTAGAATTTGCAGCATTTACATGCTTCCTCTTTTGGGAAGCCTTTTTCCCCATAGACACGGTCTACTATAATGTTAATACAAAAGCATACATTTTTAATTCATATGTGATTACACCTTGAACCCTAATATCCTAAGACTTCAGGTGTTCAAATAAAAAACACTCTAAAATATCATTTACAAAACACACGTGTCTAAATACATAAGCCGCCTCGTGTCTTTACACAGTGTAACAAACGCACCATAACCAAATACAAACTCAAAATACCGTTTAAAGGTTGCACCCTCCACTTTAAAACTTCATGTTTCTATTACAGCTTTAAACTAAACACATTTTTCATAAAAGCCATTAACTTGTAACCCAAATGATTAATTTTAAAAAGTTACGATGGCCATGTCCATTTATACACTGCTGTTCATTATTTATCCACGGTGTCCTGGTCAAAGAAAAAATCAATATTATAGAAAAACACGTGTCTAAATACATAAGTTGCATCGTGTCTTTACACAGTGTAACAATCGCACCACAGCCAAATACAAACTGAAAATACTGTTTAAAGGTTGCACCCTCCACTTATAAGCAAACCATGTTAAAATTCCTGCTTGTATTACTGTTTTAACTAAAAACATAATTTTCATAAAAGCCATTAACTTGTAACCCAAATGATTCATTTTAAAAAGTTACGATGGCCATGTACATTTATACACTGCTGTTTAATATTTATCCACGGTGTCCTGGTCAGAGAAAAAAAATCAATATTATAGATTGGCTAGTCAAATACAGCTTCTTTTTTTTTTTTTTACATTGCACGAGTCCCATAAGCATCTGAAACATCTTTATTTTATCTAAAATAGCATGTGGCCGCTGTTTTCTTTTTCTTCATTCATTTCTAGAATAAAAATATATTTTATTTGAATAGGCTCAAATAATTGTCTGTCCACTCTACATTTAAAACTCTCAAATTCACAAGTCTAAAACAATGACTGCCTGAAACCTTTCAAAAACTCAAAGTCCTTCGCTCTCCACCGCGTGTCTGTCTAATCAATATTAGAGATTACCTACACATATATCCTTCACAAAGCGGCAAACAACAAACAGGTTTTAAGCATCCAGATTACCTTGTAAAGCGCCTATGTTCTCATCTTTAGTCGTATCTATTATAAATAAAACACAAGGTATAGCTTTATTAGCCTCATACACAAACCCTAAATACAATTCTTTTGGTTTTGCAGAACCTCCTACGTTTACATTGCCTTTTGTTTTATTCACGGGACTCTTTTTCAAACACTTTAACCTTTTTCCAAGTATAACATTAATTCTACACTTATAAAACAAAATACACATACCCTTGTCTAATATTTTTTGGCAGTCAAATTCATCATAAAAGGACGGTGCTTCGTATCTCTAAATAAAAGGAATCAATAATTATACACCTTGAATCATTTTTTAAACATTAACAAAAAAAAAAATAATAATTCACTTACTTCGTTTCCAAACTCCATGACTTCAGGCGCAAAAGTGTAAATGAAAAGGCAGCTTTCCTGTTACCGGTATATTTATAACCTAGACTGTTTAATGTTTAGCTAGTCAGCCCACTTTATATCAATTTACATAGAAACGTATATCGTCAGAGACAGGACCCTAACCTCTTAGATCTGCGGACGTGGCCTTTTCCAAATGGTACACGTACACTCTACAAATACATACAATGACACGGCTTAAAACTCCATGCTCCATACAAAACGAAAGTAAGACTTGTTTTACAAACATGAGCCAATGCTACACATCAGAGTGCGACCGAAATATTGATCGTTCCCTCAACGTCACAAAGCTTCTTTAAAGACTCCAGTTAACTCTACATTGCCTGGATGATTCATCCATAAAAAACCAAAGTTTTTTTTTTTTTTTTGCACCACATTTTACCACAACACAGCTCAACATTTATAACTGTTAATCTTTTCTTATTTTCTAAGCACGCACACACACACACACACACACACACACACACACACACACACACACACACACACACCCCCACATATATATATATATATATATATATATATATATATATATATATATATACCTAAATTTACAGGTTTTGGAAATATATTTATCAATTAAAAAAGATCCATAGCCCACCTAAACATAGGGTCAGACCATGCATACTAGCGCAGACTCCAAGAGCGCCGTCTACCTCTCTCCAGAGCTCCTTCTGTATATATAAACCATACTCCTCCCCTAGGGGAGGACCCACAACTACATCACCCCCACAACGCCCCCCGGCCTGCCCCCCTGACATCACAACTTCATACCTACATCATCTCATCAAAACCCTGGACCTTGACCCCAGAGGGATGTCATCATCCCTGCTGGACCACGCCTAGCCCCCAAAATATTACCTCATACATGACATCACCACCGGGAAACACCCTTTCCTACACCACCACGCCCTAAACACAAGCCATGACATCACTGTTAGGTTAGGCCTTACAAAAAAAATCAGGGACACGCCCGTGATATCACCATCCCTGCTGGGACACGCCTAGCCCCCAAAATATTACCTCATCCACGACATCACCACCGGGAAACACCCTTATCTACACCACCACGCCCTAAACACAAGCCATGACATCACTGTTGGGTTAGGCCTTACAAAAAAAATCAGGGACACGCCCGTGATGTCACCATCCCTGCTGGACCACGCCTAGCCCCCAAAATATTACCTCATGCACGACATCACCACCGGGAAACACCCTTTCCTACACCACCACGCCCTAAACACAAGCCATGACATCACTGTTAGGTTAGGCCTTACAAAAAAAAGCAGGGACACGCCCGTGATGTCACCATCCCTGCTGGGACACGCCTAGCCCCCAAAATATTACCTCATGCACGACATCACCACCGGGAAACACCCTTTCCTACACCACCACGCCCCTCAACACAACGCATGACGTCACTATTGGGTTAGGCCTTAGGGGAAACTTCAGGGACACACCCGTGATGTCACCACACCTGCTAGACCACGCCTAGCCCCCAAAATATTACATCACCCACGACATCACCCCCGGGAAACGACCTTTCCTACACCACCACGCCCCTCAACACAACACATGACGTCACTACAGCACAGGGACATCCGCTAAGGCGGGACATGCGTTGCCATGGACACCCCAAGGGGCGAGACATCCGGTTAGGGCGTGGTTAAGACCTGTCAGTTGATGAAAGGGGGGTTACTCCACTACTCACGCTTCTTAGTAGGCTTTAAATGCACTGTTTTCGACGGATCTTTGCCGGATCGACAGGAGCACCCAGAATGTCCGTGCTAGTCCGTGGCCATGTAGCCACGCGCCCTCCCTATCTACATACTTAACCATGGTAACTCACCTGCAGCAAACCTGGAGACTGGCAAGTATTGTTAAATGCATTGATTTATTAAGTAGGTCTTAAAATTTAAGGTGTAACCTCTTTTCCCCACTCTAGGGACTATGCAGGGTATTTTTATTTTTTTTAATTTTTTATTTGATATGGCTGAAACAAAGGACAGTCTTTCATATAATATAAAACATATACTTATACATATAATACATAAATGTGATACAAAAAAAATCTTGAAAACACAGCTTAAACAGATAAAATTGTCAATATACAATCTTTGCATTTTGTCAGATAAAATCACAATCATCTCCCAATTTTTACTTCCAATCCTATTGCACATTGTCTCAAAACACAAGATGAGCTTTATTTCTAAAAGTGTATTAACAATAATGTAAGAGAATTAGTAGAAATATGGATCCCAGACCTAGGGTATAGTGACTTGTTCAGGAACGTGTTTCATCGATCGATCTGCTGCAAGGACTAAATTCATTTTTTTTTTTTTTTTTTTTTTTTTATTTTGAACTATTACTCGGTAAAAACTGAGTTTTGTCAAAAATAGCTGAGGGTCCTAGACGATGGTGCACGCTTTCATCCTTCACCATGTCAAATTGATGTCACAGGTTTCTATGGATTTCTACAGAACCTCCCTCAGGTCTCCAGTAGCTAGAAATGGGTTAATTGCTTTGCTCCTTATTACTGTCAGATTGTCTGATCTGGTCAAACGCCATTTCAATTAGTTTTGCTAGGGCTTGTGACCACTTGTTGTTTTCCCCGGAGATCAATCTATTCCATAGCTCATTCGTATCGAAGATCCATAGGTTGTCCTCTAACGAGGGGAGGTACTGGTTTCTCTGTGTTTCCATGCTGGTGCATTCCATCACGTGTTTCATCGATCGATCTGCTGCAAGGACTAAATTCATTTATCAACACATTGAGATTCACACTCAGATTTACAGATTGCATACATTTGACCATATCTATGACACAGATCTTTGACAATCAAAAAAGAATCTCCACAGCATTTTCGAATTCACATATCGATACTCCTGGAGAAAATAATGAAAATGTTTGACTCTGAGTTCAGTAAATAGTGGACATTCGACGATCAAGTGTCTTAAAGACTCGGGTTCAGATGGGTGAGCACAGAATCTGCATCTGTTATTTACGGCAAATTTGTGAATATAAAGAACGCCAAAGATTCAACCTCGATCTCATATAAAGGTTCCTGTAGTTCGAATCAGGAAAATGGGACAAATATGACTCAATGGTGTAAAGCTTTTTTGGTGGAAATGCCTGATCTACAAATTGATGCAGCACAGAGCATTTATTCATGGTACTTATCCAATCATTCTGCCACAGATTTTTCTTAACTCTATCTGGATCGGCTATCAAGATACTAGGTTCAATGCTCTCACTCTGCAAAATTTCCTGAATTTTGGATCTCCAATTTTGCATTTTCTTGTTCTTAGTAGTTAGTACACGATTTAACAGAATACTCAGGATGCCATGCATCTTATCTGACATCATGTACTTTCTGTATAATGATAAGAGTTTCCATACATAGATTGCATAGAGTGGGAGCATTCCATGTTCATACCGAATGTTACACATAGGAGTTGATTGTGGTAGGAGTAAACTGGCTCTCCAAAAAAGACCCTCCAGCCTTTGCCAGTATATCTCGGTCATCCAACATCTTGTCTCAGTCCCATACGTCAAAATAGGGGCAACCTTCTGCTTAAAAAAAGGTGACAGCAGGACAGCCGGAGAACTTGCCATATTTGGCCTGACCGATTTTGGCTTGGGAGGTTGCAGTACAGTATTAGAAGGATAGTCAGACATATGATTACTAATGAGGAGACCCAGATATTTATACTCCTGTACTACCTCAAGGTGTATATCTTGAAGCAACCACAGGAGATTTGTCTTTATTCTTTTATTCATACCCATGATCATAATCTTACATTTAGTTTGATTGATCATCATGAGATTTATCATTGCATAATTACTCAATTTGAGCAGGAGGGAGCGCAGGCCCCTGGGTTTCTTCGCCAACAGCACAAGGCCGTCGGCATAGAACAACCAGGGGACTGCCCGACCCTCCAACTTAGGGGAGTCAGAAATGACACCAAAAAAATCATGACAGATGTCCGCTATAAAAGAATTGAAGAGCGTAGAAGCTAGCAGACACCCTTGCTGAAGGCCTCTGAAAGTTTTAATAGTTTCCAAGAGGCTGCCATCTAGAGATAATCTGATTTGTATTGACGTTTGCGAATGGAGTTGGTCGATCCAAAAGATTAGATGTTCCGGACAGCCTGAATCAACTAATTTTTGCATGAGTCTATGTCTGCAGACAGAATCAAATGCAATGCGAAAGTCAATGAAGACCATGTAAAATGGCTGATTTTGTTGTTGCTCCTGTAATTTTATTGCTTGCCGGGTATGAAGATTGATCGCCGTCCCCATTCCAGGCATAAAGCCTGTCTGGTTTGGGTCTCTTATATTTGAGGAATCAAGCCATTGTTTTCTAAAGTAATCTTGTGAGAATTTGATCAGTTTGCCCGGACATCCAATAGGGTAACTGGCCTGTAGTTGGTAGGGTTTGCATGGTCACCCTTCTTATTTACAATGGCATTTTTCGATGAAGAGAGCAACTGATGCAAAATAATGGCCTGTTTGAATATAGACATTATAATTAAGGCCCAGGCTGTTGGATATTGTTTTAGACTCTGATTAGACAGACCATCGGGTCCAGGGGCCCTCGAATTGGAAATGTGGAAGATAATATGCTCTAGGTCAAAAGGGAGCTGTCCTGTGTAGGCTTTATGGAGAGGGACTGACTTTGATGTCGAATGTGTAGGGGCATATAGACTCTTATAAAAACTGGCCCAAACATCCTCGGAGATTGCATTGATTTGGGCAGTGGGATGCGCGTAGTCTCGGTTTAACAGACCCCATATAGCAGTCACATTTTTGGAAGCTAATGACTTCATCATATGTTCTGCATCATGCTGGTAAGTTAATGCTTTCCTTGCTTTGAGCTAGTTTTTATAGGCGCATTTTTGCGTTTTCAGTCATGCTATTTTCATGGAGGATGGTTGACAAACGAGCTGTCTTTTCTCAGCCCGAAAGAGTGCCTTTCTCTGTGCCACTTCTGGATCATAGGAGTGGAGCGAAGGTTGCATTGCTCCACAGATATAGGATTTTTTGTTTTGAAAATCTGTATAATCCCAACGTACGAAGGAACCTCTGACCTGCGCACTATATCTCTTTGATATATTTGACTGAGCTTTGTATCAAAAGCATGAATAGTGTCAAGTGAAATCTATTCTTGCCATTGTTTAGTATCAAGCCATGGGCGGCAGAGGGCAAAGAGATTTTTTTGTAGGGCCGCCCACCGCCACGTGATCCCTTAAATGTCGTGATCACTGGCTTGTTGAGATTTCACATGAAGAGGATATGTATTGTAACAGGTTATTATTAGTATAGGCATAATCAATTAATGCCTTTTGATTGCCTCTGTGCCAAGTGTTGGTAGGTGGAATGTCACTGCATATACAGCCATTTAACAAAATTATTGTCGATTCTTCATGATAGAGTTCCAATGTAAGGCTGCGGGGGAAAGGGCCTCTGACGCCTTTTTGATACATGTGAGATTCTGGTCCCTGACGAAGATAGTGTAGTCACATTTGCACTCAGCTGTTATTCGGTCCAGAAGGGATTCAAGGCCTATAATGAAAGCCTCGTCTGTAATTTGTGCATGATTCCAGTAGGAATTAATGTAATAGATCGTGTGCCAGATTTAATTCTCACCATTTGGAGAAAATAATTAGGAGAGGCCCATGATTCCACTAACAGGTTTGTAGTGGTATTTATAGCAACTAATAGTCCAGCCATCGGGCAGCCACATGTGGGAATTATGTCTGGTACCAATAGTACGACATGTTGGTCCCATATAGGAGGAGTGGATAGCTATACTTCTTGAAGAGCCACAATGTTGTATTTCTCTAAGGGATTGAATTTTGCAGTTGTCCAGTGTTTAAAACCTCTTGGAATTTCTCAGAGTATATTCATTACGGAATGTCCGTAAGTCGTACACAGGAAAGGGGTGTGCACGGCATTGTAAGATGATTTGGAATAAGTTCGATTTAGCAGGTAAGGATCTAACATTAGGTTTGTTATAGTTGTCAGGAGAGGTTGAGATTGTACAGTAGGCTTTCTTTGGACCGCAGGTTCTAAGGGAACTGTCCTATTTTGCTTTTTCCAATGGGGCAAAGTGTTGGACTGATTCGTGGTGGGAAAAGTATATTTGCAAAGATTGAACAATTTGTTCTCGCCTATCTTCAAGGGTAATGAAAGAATTTGAAACTGAACTTATTTGTTCACCCAAGGTTTCTTTTTGTTCTTGTGACATCAGTATAGTGGTTGTGGGGCTTCTCGCCACCGATGCCGTAATGGCTGGTGTATTTTTTTTTGGACTATATTAGTCGGCTGGACATCTGATTGCAGTTCGTTCAAACTCACTAGGACATCAAGAGGTTCATGTGTCAGGGAATTATTTTGTCCGTTAGTTTTTTGAGATGAGACTTTTTTGGAGCCACTTTTCTATATTTTTTTTGATAGTTTGGCTTGCTTGTTTCAAGATTGTCTCGGGTAATGTTAGGTTTTGGATAAAATGATGAGAGCCACTCAGCTTGTCACCTGCACCAGTTTTTATATTCTTTGTCACAGCATTAGATACTTTTGTGCAATTCTTATTTATGAAAATATTATAGCTAGTAGGAGCGGCCACGACAGTCTCCTTTACCGCTACAGGGATCTTTAATGTAGCTGTGGTATCGTCCTTCATGGGGGTGGGTGTTGTGATGTTATATGTTTTTTGCTTTCTTTTTATCAAACAAGGTTCGTCAGGTTGACAGCAAAATTGTTTAGAGTTAATCTCTGGGAAGATTGCCAGTTTCAGCAGAATATCATTATTATCAGATGGTAAGGTAGGGTTTATATTATTCATCGTTGGGATGCCGAAAGGGGCGATTGATGAGGAAGAGAACAATCTATCAGAATTGCCTGTTCCACTCGTGCAGTAGCAATAGGAACATATAACGTTATGCCACAGCAACTTTCCCCCTGATGAGACTCTCGGTGGGAGTGGCTACATAACTTTCGGAGTTTGACGCATCTGAAGTTCTAATAGAAAATTGTGTTATGCAGTCATCGTGACATGTATTGAGGTGTCTAGATTGATAGAATAATTAAAGACTGCAGGATCAGGTCTCCTGCTAGGTGATTCTAATTTGCGTCTCGGTGTAGGTTGGTTAAAGGAAATGGATGACACCGTTTAATTCTGGTCTACAGTGGAAAAGATGGCGGGGGATTGAGATAGCTCTCTTCTGGGACAGCCTTTGGATTGCATGGCTACGGCACCTTCAGATGCATTCAAATACATACCGAACATTGGAGTCTCTGACAGTTGGTGTGTCAGTTTTTCTCTGGTAATGTGAATCGGCTTATCAGTAATTGCATGGTCACTCGCCGAACCTAAAGTATCATGGCTCGTGGGGGCAGTTGGCGTCCTCTGTAAAATGGGAATGGCTATATGGCCCTCCACTACAGTTGGCAGTTTTTCGGAGAATGGAGTTGAAATCAGAAGAGCTCCCGCTAGCACTAAAGAGTCAGCAGGCGTGTCAGTTAAGTCAGCAGGCGTGTCAGTTAAGTCAACAGGCTCTTCTGTTTCTTTTGTTTGGATGCGTTTAATCGAAGCCGCGTGTACCACTGGCGGCGGGCACTTGGCATTATCAATTACTGTCGCTTTTACATCTGCCGCACAGAATTTACAAATATCCGACGTAACAAGACTGGCTCGTGCATTAAGAGCCACACTACCACTACGCGGAGGGTGGATGATGCGGGATGTACTTTTCGGCATAGCGGTTGCATTGATTGATATTTTATTTCTATCGCGCTCATACACAAGTGTTTCAGAGCGCGACAAGGCAAGGGAGGGGAGGGGAGGGGAACAGGGAAGAACAAGACAGCGATTTTACTAGGCCCAGTGACATTGAGACCGCGCATTGGAGAAGGGGAGGGGAAAAGTGCATGGAAGGAAGGAGAAGTGGAAAGTGCGAAGCAGAGGAGAAACAGATAAATAACAATAAATAAATAATAAAGGCAACAAACAGTGGTAATGCAGCCAGCAATTTGCAAGTGCTAGGTTTAAGGCAGCAGGCAGGGTAAGTTTGATAAGTGCAGGAAGAAAAAGGGGGGGCTGTATGGGTACAGATACAGACCCCAGTGCAAGGAGTGGCCCGCAGGCAGTGCGGGATGGTGTCAGGGTGAGCAGGTACCTGGGCCCGAAGGACAGAGGGTGGCCAGGTGCACAGTGCCAAGAGAGAACAGATCAGCAGGTGAGAGGAGGAGCGAAGGCAGAAGAAAAGAGGAAGGTCTTGAGGTGCTTCCGGAACCGGAGATGGTTCTCCTCAAGTTTTAGAGTGGCAGGGAGGCTATTCCAGAGGGAGGCCCTAGCCGAAGACAGATCTACCCCCGGCTCGTTTCTTTGAAAAATGACTGACCCAGAGGGAGTTGGAGGTAGAGGAGCGAAGAGATGCCTCTTTTAGTTGTCGGAAGTGGCTGTTCTCTCTCTCTGGCAGTGCGGCTTGACACTACTGTGTGTACTGCGTGCATAGACACGTTACTAGGGCCTTTCCTCTAAGGGTTCGGAGCGTGGAGCGGATACTAGGGCCTTTCCTCGAAATGTTCGGAGCACGGAGCGTGGAGCAGAGCGGACCCACGGAGCAGACCTACGGCGGAGTACGGTGGAACAGACCCAGGCAGATCTAGGCCCAGATCTACAGTTCAGTGCCCACGCCTACGCACTGAGCACGACGTACTCAGGTACCGACTCGAATCGAGTCGTCTTTCTTCTGTCATCTCGACCCCCGGCTCCCGACTCCCACTTCCTGCACTCCGGCTCGCCTTTGGTGGTGACACACGAAAAGCGGAGCAGTGGAGCGGCGGAGCCTGGGACGCCTGGGGCCCTTGCCAGGAAGCTGCCAGGAAGCTGGAGCCTTAGAGTTCTTGAGTTTTCAGCTCGCAAAATAAGCTGAATCTTTTTCTTTTTTCTCTTCTCTTTTTAAAAAAACAAAAAAAAGCTATTCACAAGTGAGCGAGCCCGCTGCCTGCCTGCCTGGCTTGGCTGGTTTTTGACTGATTCAGCACAGTGCGTACTGCACTGTACTGCATAGGCGGCACACAGGTGGCTCACAAGATACTGCCCGGCACACAGTTTGATACACCTACTTAAAGGCAGTTTGTGGGGGGGGGGGGAACGGAGGGGCTGAATTGTGGACCCCTTGATTCACCCCTGATTCACCCTCTGATTTATCAGTCTGTTGACTGACTTACAAACCCAAATATACGGAGATCCATACAAACAAACTTGAGTGCCCCACGCTCCACGTGCTTTAGTCAAATCCATCTCGGTAGAAGTTTGAGGAGACACTCACTGATATTTTAGCTTCTACATACGGCCATTCCTCGTAAAAATACATGGAGGACGATTTGGACTCCGCCACTGCCATGGTGGATCCCTCTTTTGAGGATAACCTTATCTAGCTCGGGGTGGGTGGAGGGAGGATTACATCTAACTCCGCTGCCGACACAGGGGCTGAGGTTGAGGCTGAAAGCAGTGGGTCACTCACCTACCAACCCCCACACCGACAGCTGACAAGTGGTGTTCAGTCTGGAACACACCTGACCCCCATGGTGGTAATAAGTAAGAAAACACTCAACCACGAAAACACCCTCCAAAAGGAAGGAAGTACACACGCAAAAGAAACATCAGAGGTAGTAACGGATCTACCAACTGACATTGATCTGACAGTGACTGTACTCGAGGATCAGAGCAACGCTGGGCACGATTCAACAGCGGACAACACTGAACACATCACAGGGGAACCTAAAATACCAGCAAACCTCATAACTAGCAAAAGCAACCCCACACTTCTCCAGGCTGAAGGAGCAACAGGAAATCACACAGCAGGAGAGGCTGCTACACTACGTCAAGATACCCAGGAAGCCCATAAGGGAATGGCACTAACTTCCCCATTCACATTTGGTAAAAATACGAAACACCAATCACAAAGCTATTTGGCCCAAGAAACGCTGGGAACTGCCTGGAGACCTCAGGGAATTACGCCTATTTTGTTAAAAGGGAACCAGCGTTTTCATTATTACAGGAAAGACGACACACAAAGACGGGACTGCGGCCTTGCCAAAAGCACTTTTAACCCCAAGGATATTGGCTCAACGCCCGTAGAAAGAGGCGACAAGGGCAGAGAATCTCTGCCCAGTCTGGACCTCGGGGCTATAAGTACTCCACCAGAAACCGTCCCTCTAGCAGACTCTATAGCGGAGGGGGCGGCCGCTTGGGATAAAGAACCAGATTCAAGGGCTCAGTGCGTCACTGGACAGTCTGGTGGCCCGTTGGCACCGGCTCCCACGATGAAGGAACGAATGCCCTTGGCTCCTAGCGCAAAACAGTACAAAACCTGGAATTACAATAGACATGGTAACCAGGAAAAGAACGCGGCACCTCTTAGATCTACTACAAGATCGGTTAGACAAGAAAAAGACAGTATTAGAATAACTAGGGTGGTTGACACTTGCGTCAGCACGTCCCCCCCCGTGCTCAAGGTTGGTTGAGAATTGCGACAATAGGCCTCCCTCTTGTTTTCTGTTAGAGAGGGTCTTAAACATCAAAGATAACTTGACCCTCAATAGAGCTAACATCATGAGACTTATAGGGTCAATCGAGTAATTCAAGAAGATACAATCGAGGGATATCTCGCTAATTGAATTCCCAGAAGAAAAGCACTTAGACAGAGTTCTGATTTGTACATTGGACAGCAGAACTAAAGACATCTTTATCAAAGAAGGCCATAGACTCCTCACCATGGGCTTCTGGTTAAAAGAAAGAGAAATATCGTCTCCTATCACAACTCGCAACAGCAACGAGGATCACCATCACTCAATTAAACCGGCCTATGCGGAGTCGATAAGCCAGAGAGGCAGGGAGGTTTGTTTCAAAGAACCTCCAAGTAGAAAGCAAGTAACAGGAGACACTCGCCCTTTACGGTGTGTAGGACCAGAAGATCAAGGAAGTGAATCGCCATTGTTCATACAGCCTAGAGTGACATGCCTGGGCAGTTCAAGCAACGACTGGAGCTGGTTAGCGGGCCCATTGGCCAGGAAGTCATAATGCCAAAAGCCCTTAGAAATTGTCCTCTTTCAGACCTTCACCATCTGCTCCTGGAACACCAGGGGATTCACGCACCTGTTTGGAGAAGGGGACCTCGTATTTGAGAAATACAACATATTGTGCCTCCAGGAGACTTGGCTGAATGACGAACCCTCTCTGGAGGGATATGAAGTATACTTGAATCCAGCCGTTAAGGGGAACCTTGGGCGACCCATGGCAGGATTGATTACAGCATGTAAAAGAACAAATGGCTGGACAAAACTTTGGGCCCAGAATCCCACGCCACTGACTCAGTTTGTGATGCTAATAAAACGTTACGGTCAACATACTTGCCATCTTTTGATATGTAACATCTATTGGAACCCTGCATCACCACTTGCAGCCAACCTAGATACTGTCACGAATTACATTGACAAAGCAAGATCTACTTACAACGTTATTGATGTCCTGGTATGCGGGGACTTGAACATGGAATGTTTTGACTGCAGGAATAAACTGATAACTAACCCACCAAAAAATGCTAATCCGAAGATACTAAGGGGCATAAGCCTGAGAGAAGAATTGCAAAAAAGAAACATAAATTTGATGAACGGCAATACAAGGGGTGACATTCCGCCGAAAGCAACAAGGAAAAGAGGTGCCCATACTAAGATCTTAGATTACATCTTCGCGTCAGATAACCTATCAGCCCAGATGAGTGATTTAAATGTGATAACATTTAATAATAGTGATCACAACCTACTGGAGATGGTAGGAAGCTGTGTCGAAGATAAGGTTGGGAAGCCTTTACACTTACTCAATACTACCAACATAGAGGTCACACCAGGCCTTAACCGGCTACAAATATCTCCCAAAGACATCAGTAAATTAACTATGTCCCTGGCAAAAGTAGAGATGCTTCTGGCAATATTATACACCCAATTCATTATCCAGCAGCCCTGAAAATTTTTCAGGTCAAAGCTAGTAATGGCTTAAAAAATGTTTTCATAAGGAAACACGTATTTAACAAGGATGTATATGAAAAGAAAAAGCTAATTAAAAAGCTGGCCAGACAAATTAAAAAGGGCATACTGCCTGATGCAAAAGAAAAACTGAGAAAAGAAAAACAATCGCTTAAAAATTGGTTGAAAAAACATCAACACCAACTACTGCAGGCAGATGGGGAGAGAATGCTGGGCCTAATGGCCAACAAGAACACGGTTGAGATTTGGAAGTTGCTGAACTCTACAACGGCTCCACAAGACTCGCTTCTTGAAAACTCAATACCATCTTCAACTTGGGAAAAACACTCTGCAGGCCTGTTTTCTAATAAGCCGGGGGAAGGACATGAGAAGGTTACACTATCTAACCAACCCTGGACTTTTGAATTTGACAGGTAGGAGATACTTACCGTAATAAAAAATGCAAGTGCTTCAAGGGTGGCGGGCCCCGACGGCTTAACAAACGCGATCTTGAAGCAATACCCTGAACACTGGGCCGATTTCATGCTGTCTCTGTTCCAGGAAATTAAACAAAGAAAATACCAGCTTCATGGACCAAGTCAATTGTGGTCCCAATTTATAAAAAGGGCGACAGGTCTGTCCCTGCGAACTACAGACCAATCGCCCTCTTGAATGTTGTAGGAAAGCTGTTCTCTGCAATACTCCTGAAACATCTGAACACGTGGTCCAAACAAGCAAACCACCAAGATCGATGGCAATCTGGCTTCAAAAAAGGGACGGGAACTGCCTTAAATCTTTTCCTGATAAACTTGTTCAAATGCAGGGCAAAAGTAACTAAGCAAAACAAGATCTACATTGCCCCTATAGACTTGGCCCATGCTTTTGACTCAAACAGGAAATCTCTATGGGGAAAACTGTCAAAATGGGGCTGCCCGATCGACCTGAGGGAAGCACTGGAACTCCTGCATTCTGGAACAACACTAAGAATATGTTTGGACAGAGCAGGAACACTTTCTAGCGAAATTGGAACATCAGCAGGGATAAAACAGGGATGCAGACTAGCACCGGCTATATTCAATCTTTACATATCTGACATCGAGGAGGCGTTTGAAGATGTGAGGTGCTTCTGCCCAAGGATTGCAGGCATCCCAGTGGGAAGACTACTTTATACAGACAATCTCCTTATTATGGACCAAACAGAAGTAGGACTGCAAAGACAGCTAAACGCCTTGTCTAAATACGTGTGACAACTTTCTAACCATCAACCCCCAAAAAATCCAACATTATGGTTATAGGAGAAGCAAATAGAACCCGCAGGATGAAAAGAAGCTGGAGTCTCCAAGGGGTCAAAATACCCGAGGTTACATCTATGAAGTATTTGGGGCTAACTGTGAATACCAGCATGGTAGACTCACACGGGGCAGCAGCTGTGAAGTCTAGAGCCAAGAACCTAGCAACTCAGGCTAGAATAATCAACCGCAAGTATGGAAAATTCACTCTACTTCCCATTATTAACTTTTACAAATCAAAGGTGATCCCGATCTTGACGTACGGCTCTGAAACCCAACTACAACTTGCAGGCTCTCTATGGAAGCAGGTTGAGGGAATATTTTGGCGACAAGTTTTGAACATGCCAAGATCCCTACCGGTAGAAGTGATCAGGAGAAAAATGGGAATGGTACCGTATGCTATTATGGTTTGGAAATCACTGTCGATGTTGAGGAAATGCTTACAACCACCAGGCGAAGGAGGGTATGAAGTACTACAAAAAGCTATTTTCTTTAAACAGTGAGAAATCTCTAACTGAATGGAGACTTACTTGTGTGGAGATATTGAATAGTCTTGCACTGAATGAAGAGACTTTATTGAAAAATCCTGATCATGTTAAGAAGAAACTCTATGACCAGGATTGGATAGACACAGGTGAACGGATCCGGACCATGAAAAGCGGTGGGGGGATAACGAAAGACGTTAGGAAACGTGGTCAAATTCCAAACTATCTGACAAAGTTTCCCTGTCCCACAATTAGACAGGAATTCATGAGGTTCCGTTTTAATCTGTTTCCTACAAAAGAGGTTCTCGAGAGACGCATAGTACTCTCGGAGAAAAACTACACATGCTGGCTTTGTAATGGCTCGCTTAAAACTTTATAACACTTAACAACCGAATGCGAGTCATTGAAGGATTTAAGAACATTATATCTGGGACACTTGTACCAGAAGTCAACAACATTACTACCAAACTCATTCTGGGTCAGCCTGTGTCAAGGGAGAAGAAATACCGAGATTCTAGTTCTGATGGCTTACGTCAAAGAAATCTTTGAGACACTAACGATAGAAGAAGACGGGGAAAAGGCTTCACCGAGATAAGAATAAAACAGATGACGATGGAGCGATTTTAGACTTTCAGGATGGGAATGGGGTTTTTCTTCACTATTAAGAGTTTTAACTTCTTTTTTTTTATTTATTAATTTTTTTGTTTTGGGTTTTTTTTCTCTTCTTTTTTCAGTAAACAGCATAAAAAAAAGTTTAAATGTAAACTATAAAATATGCTAAATAAAAAAAATAAAGTAGAGGAGCGAAGAGCTCGAGAGGGGAGGTATTTGCAGAGGGATAGCTGAAGGTATTTTGGACCGAGGCCCCAGAAAGCCTTGTGGACAATGCAGAGGGTTTTGAATTTAATCCTTGCATCCATTGGGAGCCAGTGGAGAGATTTCAGAGCTGGAGAGATACGATCCCAGGGCTTGAGGTCAAGGACAAGTCTCACAGTCCTGTTCTGGATTAGTTGCAGAGGGCGGAGAGTAGAGGCAGGTAGATTTAGAAAGAGGCTGTTACAATAGTCCAAGCTAGAGGGAACCAGAGCTTGGGATACCATGAGCTTCTGGGGGAAGGAGAGGAAAGGCAGAGTACCTCTGAGGAGGTGCAGTCGGAAATTTGACTTTTTAGAGACCTCAGATGTGGGAGAAGGAAAGGGTGGAGTCAAAGATGACCCCGATGTTCTTAGCCTCGCAGGGGGGGGGGGGGGGACGAGGGCCACGGGAGGCCGGCCAGAGAGTGAGGGGAAAGGATGGTGAAGGTGTGCCGATGAGGAGGATCTCCGTCTTGCTGGCATTTAGACAAAGATCATTGGCGAAACACCAATCTTGAATGGCAGTTAGGCAATCAGAGATGAGAGAGGGAGAGGAGGTGGCAGAGGGCAGCATAAAAATGAGTTGAGTGTCGTCAGCGTAGCACTGGAAATTTGAGCAGAAAGTGGCAATGAGGTGGGCGAGAGTTGCCAGGTATTGGTTGAAAAGCCAGGGCGAGAGGTTAGACCCCTGGGGAACACCACAGGTACAGAGGAAGATAGATGAAAGGAAGGACCCAAGGTGGACCTGGGAGGGGCGATCTGAGAGAAAAGAGGTCAGCCAGGCCAGAGCCTGATCAGTGATACCCAGGTTTTCATGGAGACGGTTGAGCAGGATGGTATGGTTGACTGTGTCGAAGGCAGAAGAGAGATCGAGGAGGATGAGGACAGAGGGGAATGTTAGAGTCAAGGTTGGAGAGCAGATCTTCACAGATGTTCAGGAGTTTCCGTGCTTCTGGCAGCTCTGAAGCCAGACCGGTGGTCATGGAGACAGCCAACAGAATTGGAATGAAGGTTAAGCTGAGAGATGGCCAACTTTTCCAGGAGTTTGCCAAGAAAGAGAGTAATGGAAATTGGGCGATAGTTAGCTGGACAAGAAGGATCAGCTGTGGGTTTCTTGAGAAGAGGATGCACAAAGGAGTGCGTCAGAGGGGAGGGGAAGGATCCTGAGGCAAAGGAGTGGTTGCAAAAATCAGCAAGGGCCGGAGCAAGGGTGTCAATGTGGTCCTTGATGGTTTTAGAGGAACAGGGATGAGCCTGTTTTGACGAGGCTTTCATAGATCTGACTTGTCTAGCGACTTCGTCAGGGGTGAAAAGAGGAAAGGACAAGAAGGATGGTAGGAGGGTGGCTAAAGGAGGGTCAGCAAGCACAGATGGAGAGGGGAGTGGAGGGGTGTGGGTGGAGAGGGTGGACAGGATGTCCTGATTTTTTTAAATGAAGTGAGAGGCAAGGGTGTTGCAAAGAGCCTGGGAGGCAACAGGAGGGGTAGAGACTGCAGCAGGGTTGGCCAGCTTCTTGCAGATTTTAAAGAGTTCAGCCGAGTTGTTAGATGCCGCAGAGACACGAGCTTGAATGTGGAATCTCTTCTTGGTGAGGACAGAGAGTCTGTATTGCCTTTGTAGCAGGCGACAGGCCAGTTTGTCAGAGGATGAACAGGAAGTCCTCCATTTCCTCTCAGCTGCCCTACACTTACGTTTAAGTGTAGCTAGGTCAGAGTTCTACCAGGAATTGCACTTGGCTTTGGACTTCAAACGGATCCTCATGACAGGGGCAAGAGCATCAAGCATATCAGGAATTTAAGAGTAGAGCAGAGACAGGGCTGTGTCAGGAAGTGAGGCAGCCAAAAGGTGGAGGGGGGGGGGGGGAGAGGAAGTGGCGGCAAAAGCCTCAACTGACACACGATTCATGGGCCGGATGTCCGAGAAGGTAGGTGGCAGTGTTGGGGTAGGCTTGGCTTGGGGGGAAGAGAGGAGAGATGAGAGGAGGGAGTGATCGCTCCAGGAGAGAGGAGTGGTCAGATGGATGGAGAGGGGAGATCAGAGGAGATCAAGACATCGAGTGTGTGCCCTGCAGAGTGAGTTGGGCCAGAGGGGAGGATGGACAGGGAGAGGGAGTCGCAGAGGTCACGGAAGAGTAAAGAGGAGGAGCAAGGAGAGTCTAAATGTATATTTAGGTCACCGAGGAGGAGGAGTCGAGTGGTAGAGGCCAGGAGGGAGGAGGAGCGGTCGGCCCACTCAGAGAGAAATTAGGTGATTTGACCAGGCGGCCAGTAGATGGTAACCACAGTAAGAGAATCGGTAGGCGAGAGAGAAAGCCTACAGACAAGGCATTCAAAAGAGGAGTAGGTCTGAGTGGGAATGATAGAGGCAAGAATCCACTCAGGAAAGATCAGGGGTACCCCCCACCGGACAGGCAGGATCTGGGTGCTGAGAGGATCTTGTAGCCATCAGGCAGGAGAGTGTCAAAGCTTGTGACAGAGCTGGCCATGAATCATGTCTCAGTAAGACCAAGGACATCAAGGTCTAGTTATTCAAGGAGGTGGCAGATGTCAGAGGAGTGTTTGACGGCAGAGCGAGAGTTGAGAGTGGCAATATGAAGAAGGTTGCCAGCCTTAAAGACCTTCCGGAAAGGGGCACAGATCAGAGGTACGCCCTGCAGAGGAGAAAGAGCCATAGGAGGGGCAGAGGAGGGGGAGGAGTGTGAGGGCAAGGTAGCCAAGGGGGAAGAGGAGGAGACAGCAGGAGATGAGGAAATTAGGCGAGGGATGCAAAGCAGCCATTTAAAGCAGCCATTTCTAACACAGTAGGAATGTCCGTTTTTAACGTATAGAGTTTCTGCATGCAAGCACTGAATAGTATATAAACACAGGTTTGTGGGCAATTTGTTTCAGAGGGTCACAAAAACAAATTCAATCTCTGCACTTTTTCACAACTGGATATATGCAATCAGGCAATGGTAGCAAATACTCACGAGAATATAAACATTTAGCCCCGTTCCCAGTTTCCCGCTGACAGCACTTCCCAAAAGCACTTACTCCAAATGCTTGTGCGCCCGCTGCTTATATGCAATTATGGGGAAGGGGGCAGAGTCTGAGGCAAATAGTCTAAAACTAAGATAAAATATAGGAATATATAATTATCTGAGGCTCAGAAGTGCTATAGTACATGTTATGTTTTAGAGTCCTCTCTGTAAAATGTCCATACCAATGAATGGTAAGTTGCTTGAATAAACGAAGCAGGAAACCCTCTCGGAACCTCCTCAGCCGACAGCACTTCCCAAAAGCACTTACTGCAAATGCGCGCAGGGTATATGTTTAATAACGAAATGTGATTATTACCCATAGTGAAGAGTAATGCATTTGTGTTACCAAACTGTTGAATTATATAGGTTGATAGAACCTGAATTACCCTACTAGTGTGTTTTACCTGATGGAACCGGTTACTTACCAGTCTTCACAGTGGTTAGCTTTATTTCACACCAACCCTACCACTTTCTGGGTCTAAGCCTTGCTGCTCAGCCAACTACCATTCAGTGTTTGGTAAGATTTAAGTGTAAAGGTTGTTTATCGCTACATTGACTTCACAGAAGCCCTCACCAGAGTAGGTTCTGAAAAAAATCACCTAACACCAATTAAGAGGGATCATCCCCTGGGGACAATAAACCATTTGGTTGTGTAATGTAATTAAAACACCGGTTATTAACAATTAAATGAATGCAGTATATAAAGTTCAAACCTTGTTGCATGCCTGGTTGTCAAAGTGTGCAAAAAATAAATATATCTCTGTAAATATTTAGGGAGGCCTGCCAATGGCTTCCAAGTACACAATGCAGACCCACGCTGTAGTGCAATTCTGGATATATGACTGACATACAAGTCATGCTGGCATATAGTTATTCATATGCCCACCGAGATGCCCATTTTAAAGATTTGGTTAATCAGTAATAATCCGAATGAACTATTAGAGGCGGCCTACGCACAGCATGTGAATCTGAAACCAATTCATACTGCAAATACTACATCACATCAGGAAGGAACAAGTTACTTACCTGTAACTGTTGTTCTCCAGCATGGGTCTGGCATGGATTCACATGCTCATGAATATTCCCCGTCGTCAAGTTTTTGAGAAAAAACGTGAAAAAATAGCACTAACGCTCGAGAGCAATAGCACGAGGATCCCAACACATGAACGTGCGGTAAAAATCTGAAGATGGCTGCCAGAGGCGGGGCTTAGGTAGAGGGCAGTCATTGGCTGTGGTCAGTATGACGCAGAGACCAGTGATTGGTTACTACTACGAAAGACAGATCAGAAACGAAACTGATACTGGTTTTTTCTTTACCGAGGATTCCCAGCCTGACGACGGGGAATATTCATGAGCATGTGAATCCATGCCAGACCCCATGCTGGAGAACATGTACTTTTTTTCCCAGCTGCAAACCAAACAGTTTGTAGACAGAAAGCAACAAAAATAATTGCATCTCTTTAACAAGTATGTTTTTCTTTGTTTTATTTGAAATACATTTTCAAAAAAATGATTACAGTACACAGGCCTATTAGGCCATTACTATTTTGTTATGACCAAAACAGAAATTAAACAGTTTTCAACAATGCAATCAAATTGTTTTCAGCATGGGTACTCTTTCAAAAATGTCCTAAAATATTTGTTAATGGTGCAAGAAGAAAACTAATGACAACTGTATTTCCGAATCGATTCAAAGTACAGTTTAATGTGGAAAACCATGGTTCAGTCTTGTAACCCTCATTTCCAATGTGGTCGGACCCACCTAAGAAACATTTCCAAATTAATCTGGTCTGTTTGCAAGTTCTTTTACTACGTAGCAGGTTCGTGGGGGCTCATTAATCCACACATGCTGTAGATATAAGTCTTGGAACACTCCCTAATCTATTCATTGATTTCTAGTCACAACTGAAAAGAGAAAATGTTTAAATGGCAGGCATATTTATTCAATTTCAGAAAAAAAGACAATATGCATCCGTATTCCATCTATGGTGTAAAGTTTGGCTTCCCGTCAGCTTTTATTTTGATCATCCAACGAAAGCTTTCACCCAGCTATTCAAAAGTAGAAAGCTGAAATCAAAATCTTAAGACCCAATTTTGGCTGAACAAAACTATTCAGCTCCCAAAGCAAATAAGGTTATTTTCTCTCTTCAGAGGACCCTTGTGAAGTTTCATCACCTCAAACGAAGTGCAAGGTAAGAGTGGGACATCATGAAAACACTACATACTCGGATTGATCAGGCCAATTCCTTGACATTCTATAATGTAGTTTTCGGCCTCTGGATCTTGATCTTCTGATTTTGTCACTGAAAATGTTGCCTAAAGAAGGAATCACAAAAAAAGGTTAAGGATCAAGTAATATCACAAAAAGCAGACCACTTTCCACTATAAATCCACAAAGTTATATTCTCGTTAAGGAGGTCCAGGGCCTGTACAGTCCATTACGTGCATATCATTATTTGGAAAAGTTACATATTTTGGATAAAAACGCACATTGAATTAATTGCCAGCTAGCAAAATGTGAAGAAAAACACTGCAACACTAATTCCTGAATCTTAAGTAAAATAATTCAAATGAGAAAGTCGATAAGAAAATAAAATGATATTAGTGAGAAGGGCTGCAGAAATGCTGCTAAGAAGGGGAAAGTTCCAATAAAAGGTACGTGAAAGAATTACAAGTAGCAGGATTAATAACAATGCTGGAGACTTTCAAATAACTGGTCGCAGAGAAATACATGTGGTGGAGAGAATTAGCCCTGTCAGTGGACCAACACAAGTAATAGTAAGTGTTGTAACTCCACACTTGAAAATGATCGATTAGTTACTGTTATGAAGGAAAGATTTTAATGTTGATGTTTTCCTCCCATAGACTTCAAAGGGACACACTCTCTTTTTGCTATTGTCTGCTTCCTGTGTTGACTTTTTGGAGTTACGCAAAGCCTCCAGATTTACTTCCCTTGCTTTTTTCTCACTTTTATGGGGAAACTGATCTGTCTTAAAACTGTCGGTACTGGGAGACCCCAGCTCCTTTAGTGGAATTCTTGTATTTTTAAAACATCACACATCCACTTAAAGCGAAGTGCGGTTACGATACTTTGTATTCTTATATCTTTTTCAGTTGCGGCCTTCTTATTGCAGCCAGGATGGGCTAGTGGCAGCAGATATTTTAGTACCGTGTTTTTTATTATTTAATTGTGCACTTTTGCATTTTACTGCACAATGCCAACAAGAGTACCATATACTATGAAAGGGCCATGCCACAAGTTGGTTACCTGTCCTTTTGCCATTTTGTGCCTTGCTCTTCTTTCCTACCCTTTCAAGCCCGGAATTGCTATATATGGGACCGCCTTGCCAGCTCCTGCTTTCCCAGGCACAGTGGCTTTCTGGGAATGTGGACAGATGTGGGGCCTCGGCGTGTTTGGACCAAGTTCACATCCAGGATGTGCTAGCCAGAGGCTGTCCATGATTGCACAGACCCTGCCAGTTTGAACAGTGCAGATCCTTACCATTGGTGGGCTTGGGGTGTAACTTCAGTCGAATTCCAGGATAAAAGCAGGACTTTTGCAGCAATTTGATAGATCATCAGTGAAGTTGTTTGGGGAGTTTTCCTTAAGTCCATTTGAGGTAAGACTTCATAAAACAATCCCTTGGTATACAGGTCCCCAACGCTTAGTATAAGTCTGTCGTACCCAAAGGATCGTGGAAATGTTACATTCAAAATATACATTTATTATTATTCACACAAGGAAGTTAGATACATTCTTATTTCACTAACAAACACACACAGGAATTCTTAATACTTTTCGAAGGTGATTACTTGAATAGTAGTTGCTCGCGGTTAGAATTGTTTCAGGGTTTGACACGAATGACTTCTACAGTTTTATCGGTACTACCACGCACTCGCGTTACTTCACAGTTATAAAGTAATTTTATTTAGTTAGCAAAACTACATAAGATAAAGTCTTTAGGAAGGAAAAAAGGTTGGTTTTACACACAGCAGCAGAGCTTAACGTCCTAGAGACACTTTCCTAGCTTCTAATCCTTTTAAAGTCCAAGCCCTAACTATATGAAAAGGTCAGTGTAGGAGTGGAGCCAAAGTCTTACAAAGTAGTAGAATAGCAAAACTTCCACAGGATACTTTCAGTCTCTAGGATAAGATTACTTGAGAATATAATACAATTTAGGAGGACCCTGCGAAAGGACTCCCTAAAGAGACACAAGCTGGCAAGCTTGGGTCAGAGGTAGAGTGGTCACCCTGGACACCTCTTCACACACTCCAGTCACCCTGAAGTGACTTATTCAGTTCAAGGTAAATTCTACCTTTCACCCCACAGTACTTTAGGTTAGAAGAAATAAACGTAGCTGGATTCTCCTCTGTGCAGCAGCGACGGACCCGGTCTCCCGATTCCTCGGTCAGGTGACGAAAGAAAGGACTCTGAACGGGATGTCTCAGCAGCAGTCTCGAGAGAAAGGAACCTGAACACAGATTACTTCAGTCTCCTTGGTCTGTCTGCGGTCCTGGCTCCTTTTCCTCAGCACCAACAAAGGACGGTATTCGCCCGGTCGATCTTTGCTTCTCAAGTCCTGCACTCTGGTCAGGGGATTTCGATGAGTCAGATCGTGCCTCTGGAGTTCCAACTGGAGCTTACCAAAGTTCTGGACGGATTTGGCCTTTCAAAGCCGTTGCACTGCAAATGGGTCGGAGGTCTCCTGGTATTCGCGGGCTGCAGCTCTGGAGACGCACAGCACCTCAGGAGATGGCTCAATATTTAGTACGTCTCAGGGCTGGTTGGTCCCACCAGCCAAAGGGAAAAAGCCGTCCTCGCCAGAGCTCCTCTGTCGATGAGAAAACGGGGTCAGGGCAGCAGTGTTCGCTTCACAATGATTGGAAGGGTCTGCAAGCGTGTCTGGTTGTCTTCAGCTTCTTTCTTCTGTTCCTGTGGCCGAATTGCTTTTTATTTGGTTTCCCCACACACTCCTCTGCAAACTCTCTCAGCATTTTATAGAAAGGAGCGGGAGGCTGTCCAATCAGGACAGCCAACCTTCCCCACACCCCAGTGGGATTGGTTCCACTCAGGCAGATGAAGGGCAGGGGAGTGAAAAACTCCTCCCCCACTTCCTGCCTGCCCAGACACACTGGAACCTAAGCCAAAGGCAAAACGCACACACAGATCCCCTCTCCCAGAATGGTAGAAGAAGGGCTAACAAAGAACAACCACGATCGAAATAGCAAAAAAAGAAAGAAGCCACCATGTTGGAACATAGTTGACCCTATTGGGGAAAACCGAGATTGTGAATGCAGTCTGCGGTAGAAAATAGCACAATAGTTGCTAGAGCACATCCACTTCCACCAGCCATAACTATAGAGTTGTCTCTGACTAAAATGCCACAGGAGCAGAGAGAAGGGGGATACACAGTATCCCCTTAGCACGCCACCTAAGGTGGTGTGTGCTAATCTCCCAAAGTAGTATCCCTCTATTCTTAAGAACTTCAGTTAGAAAGGATAAGGACCAATCTCAATGGAGAACCCAAAGGGTTCCCACAGCAACACTGCACATAAGTTGCTGTGTGCTGCAAAAATTAAACATGGATGCCTTTAAAGAGATATAGAGGAAAGCAGACTCCATGGTAAAGGTAAAACACAGACTAGAGTTCCAAACGTCAGAGCAAATAAGAATGAATGATGGGAAAAAGGCTCCCCCTCATTCAGGATAGAAAGAAAAAGGTCCAGAAATCCAGCAAAAAGTGCTGGGAGTCTTACAAGGAGAGGAAATGAGGAGTAAAGACCCCCCAAGAAGAAGTGCAGCCCACTGATGACAACCATTGCAGCTCACCAGAATTGCCTCCAGCTAAGTCCCGGTGAAGCCCGGCTCCTCTCTCCAGAAGTTGCTCTCATTGATGCTTCAACCCTTGCCCATGGGAACAACCTGTCCCGATAGCTGCACGAGGATCTGTGGCAGCTGAATGTCCCTGGAACACCCGGTGGACTAACCAGCTCTGTCTTGGGCTACCTCCCTGCAGCTGTCACCATTTAGAGAACCTACATTTGAACTTGGCAGATCTTCAGTTCATCGGGCTAAAGAGAAGCTGCGCATACCCTGCTCCTTTGTTTGCACCACAAGAATTGCCTGACGCCACCCGATTCTGGTGACTCCAGCTGCAACCCACCTTCTTCATGTCCAGGCAGTCCACTAAAGTCACCTTTGCTGCGGAGGTCTTCATCTTGTCATGCCAAGGGTGGCCAGTCTCCAGAACCATCAAATAAAAGAGCGAAACCGCCAATTATTCGGACCCAATCCTGACACCGAAAGTGACCTCTGCACTTGCGACCCCCAAGACTTCCCTCAATCAGACCAAGCCTAGATTTAAGTGGGCCCAGCGGATTTAGGAACCCTTGAAGTGGTTGCTGAGGAAATCAGAGTAAGGGGTGCGTGTTTGCATTCTTTTTCCATAACTGTTCTAACCCCTCTGCCATAGGGGTGTATGGGCATAATGTCCTAACCTTATCTCTCCCTTGCATGACGTAGATCGGTGGTTGTCTGGTCAAGGACCTCCTCCCCACCTCACCCCCAAGTCTCCTCTCTAGTGGTAGGATTGGGAGAGAAACATATGAGAAGTTTACATACCTTTTTATTCACCTTCTAAACATTTACTCACAACCGTAGGCTTTGGCAAATCACATAATACAACCTACTGCAAAGTATACATTGTGGAGATGGTGTTTTTTTTGCACTAGGCCCCAATTCTTAGCAGGGTTGGACTTAAGACTTGGGATGTTTTATTAGGTTTATCTGTGGGTATTCTTCTAGCTTTCTATCAAATGACTTAAGTGGCTCCAACTGTTTCTAAACTATTTTCCTTGTTTTTTACTTGCATTACCATACACAGTTATTACAGGGTTGCTCTTAACATTGCTTGTCTGTTTTAAAGGTAAAGTCTTGGCGTTCTGTTAGCAGAACCTCCCCAATAAGTGAATGTATATATGTGTATGATAATAGAAATAATAACGTGTATGGGTTCGAAAGTAAATCTGTGCGCTAGCAACCACTCCTGTTTATAGTCAACTCTTGAACAAGCAGCGTATACCCTTCCACAAAACCCACCCATCTAGGGTTGTGATATGGTAAAACTCGTGAATCTTAAATGGATGACTCGCGCTCCAATTTATGTACATATATCGATTAGCTTTTGTTGTCAAAATTTGAGGAATAATAGTATGTTGCAGAAATCCAAATTATTCCTGCTGTGAACAGCAGGAATACATTGGATTTCTGCAATATACTATTGCAAATTTCATTATTTCCTCAAATTTTGAGAACAAAAGCTATTCGATATATATACATAAATCAGAGCGCGAGTCACCCATTTCAGATGCATGACTAGTATGTGTATGATAATAGTGCGATATTTACCTTGGGTTTTTATTGCTTATTGTGTATTCAAAGCTCTAATAAATAATTGTATATTTTTGTACATCTTCTAACTAATTATAAGACTACTCTGCATGTATCATTGTAGCCCTAGACCACTCTCAACCTTTGGGGTCTACGTCTTGCTGCTCGGCTATTCCATCTCGACTAGGTTTGGCTAATCATGAGGGTCTTTTCCGTTCACCACAATAGGTTGGACTCCAAACCCAGGGTTCATTCTGAAAATCCCTCTTAATATATTGGTGCTCAGTGATGGGAAAAGGTGTTTGGCACTCAGTGTAGATCAGACCGTTCCTGATGCACAGAAGAGTTTTAAAATGTTTTGGCCCTGTAAAGGTTACTTAACATATCATAGAAAGGAAACATACACTTCGGAGACCCTTTTCCAACACAAAGTTGACTTTAGAAAAATGTGCTCAGAAAATGGCCTACCAAATTCTGGTGTTAAAAGTGAACTATTGCAGAGATTGGTGGATCACCAGGTGTCTAATAAGAGCAGTTTTATGTTTACTCTCCTCTCCTAGTAAGACCCCCCCCCCAGCACTGTTTGATGGACTTCCGGACCTTTTTCTCTTCAATGAGGGGAGTTTCCCCCCTCCCTCATTCATTGTTTTTGCTATGACCATGTTCATTGTGTTTTTACTTTATTTTTATGGAGTCATGCTTTCCTCAATAACTTTGAACAGGCATCTGTGTTTCACTTGTGCAGCACATAGCACCCTATGTGCAGTGTTGCTGAGAAGCCTTTGGCCTCTCTATTTTACATTCTTTGATATTCCTTAAGAACTACTGTTCTCAAGGTTAGAGGGATACTTTTTATCCTTCTTAGCTTTTCCTTTTGAGAGATCAGCACACACCACCCTATGTGGAGTGCTGGTGGGTTACCTAGTATCCCCTTTCTCACAGCTCCTATAACAATTGTGTTACAGTAACAACCCTAGAATTATGTCTGGTGACAGTATTTCTTGTGTGGTTGTTCTTTCGTGGTCCTTCTACCATCCTGGGAGGGGGAGGTCCGGATTTGAGTTTGGTCTTCGGCTAAAAACCTTTGTGTAGCCTGCCGAGGGTCCATTGTGTCTGCGAGGACAGGAAGCATGGGAGGATCCCAAATCGCTGCTATCCTTTGTCTTCTGGTGTACCTGAAAAGAACCAGTTCCCACTTGGGGGCTGACGGGTCCTGATAGGATTGAGCCACCTGTCCCTTTCAGTAAACAGCAGGGAGAGTTTGCAGGGGTTGAGTATGAAATCTTGATAAAAGTGGAGGTTCCGGAGGTAGAAGGCAAGTTGACCACTAGAACAGAAGATCCGAAGCAGACTACCAGAGATGCCTGCAGCCCCTCGCAGTAACGACGAAGACAAGTGCTGTCCTGACCCCATTTCTGAATCGACAGAGGAGCTCCGAAGAAGGGCTCCGAAGAGGACGACTCCTCTTTGGCTGGTGGGACCTACTAGCCATAAAATAACCTGCAGAACGAGCCATCTCTCGACATGCTCTGACCTTTCTGGGTTGCAAACCGCCAATACCAGGGGACCGTCAGCTCCAATTGCAGTGCATCATTTGCCCATGAAATAATCGTCCCAGAACTTGGGTGAGCTCCAGTTGGACCTCCATAGACTAGATCCCCCTCCTCAAAGTCCCCTCACTAGAGTGCAGGACCGAAGAATCGAGGCGGATTGTCTGGATGGTAAAGGTTCATCCTTGGAGCTTGTAAAACTGCAGACTGACATGGGAGTATGTACGTGGAATTCCTTGATGAGGAGTCCTTTCTCTTGACTGCTGCTGTAAAAATGCTCCCAGAGTGTTAGGCAGAATTGCTTGCAGTACCCTCTGGGGCCACCACCTACAATTAGGACTACAGGTGTAAGCAAATTGGTAGCGAGATGAGCAGCCAGGCTTATCTCAAGAGGGAATGTGAGCAGTACAAGAAATTACACAGTGGTCTTACAATCACAGTGGTTAGAGTAGACACTTACACTCGAGGTTTCTTGGTAAAACACTTCTACATTTATTACACAATCATTTAGAAAACATTCACTAGAAGGAGGCAACTAAATATTATACACAAATATACTTCAACACAAAACTAATAATTTTCTGAACAATTTAAGTTCCCCTGAAATAGGAGCTAAAGGGCATTTTAGTCACTTTGAATGGGAAGCCAAAAGGCACAAGTTAATAGAATAGATCACAAATACTTTCATAGGCAGTGCAAATAGTTATAGTTCACTAGAGGACTCGATTCAGTTCAATAGGCATAGGCCAAAGTGAATGGACTAGTGTCTTTGATAGGAAAGAGCAGTTCTTGAAGTAAACGGTAAAGTCTTTGCCAAAGTTCTCAGAAGTAGTTTGTACGAAAAAGAATCATATGTTGGGTCACAAGCTGATTAGGCCTGTAAGTTTGGAAGGTCCACGAACTTTCACCGCAAGAGAAGCGTACTCTCAATCAGGTTGGCACAGTACCTTAGTATGAAGCAAAAGATGCAGCTGAAGACGTTGGTTCCCTGCAGTTCCTTCAGATCTCACTGTTCCCGAGCCTCGGTCATGATGACGAGAGGGAGGACGTCAGGGGACTCCTGCACTGCACAGGATTATCGGAAAACACTGACAAAATTGAGTCACTTCAGTTCGAGTAGCTGTTCTTCAAGCACACAAGCTGGTGTCCTTCCCCCTGGTTAATCCTAACCAGCTTTGAGAATGGTATCCATGTGACTTATGAGTTAATTGGTCCCACCAACACAAAGGAAGAAGACGTCCTTGAAGGGGCTTCTCTGTCGAGATGAACTTGGCAATTCAGACCTGCAGCAGGGCTTCACCGGTCAAACCAACGGTCCAGGAGTTGCAGCAGCCGTCCTCTTCCAGCTCGTCTTCGGTTCTTTCGTTCTAGTGGTCGACTCTGCTTTCCAGTCCAGGAGACTCGCCTTTTAAACAGTTTTCTCCCATTCATTCCAGTCTAGCTGCCACTCACCCAGCAGGGTGGCTGTCCTTGCCGGACAGTCAGCCAGCCAATCACGTCAGAGTGTATTTGGGTCTCCTAGAAGACTAAGCACATCGAGTTTCGGGTACCTCCCTCACTTCCTGCCCACCCCAGACACTCAGACGTCAGAGGCGGTCTTCAGTCCTGAAGCCCGCTAAAGGCATGGAAACAAAGGGACCAAACCTGGTTTGGGGCGCAGAGACAAACACTAGAAGGACCTTTCCAAAAAGAAATGGTGAAAAAAAAATACTGGGAACCGTTTAAATAAAAGGGCTTAAGGCGCCATCTTGAAAAACATGGCCCCCGCAATTTTTAGCTACCTAGGTTCACGGTCAGGAAAAATCATGGTAGTTTGTTCTAAAACCACTGCCACCAGCCATTTCGATAGAAAAGGGTAGCTTTTGACTGCTACATGAGTTTCTAGAAACAGGGGATACTAGGTAACCCCTCCAGCACTCTATAGGAAGATATTGTGTGCTGGGTCTAGGAATTTAAAAAAGAATAGTAAGTCAATTTAAACTTATATTCTCTGGGAAACAGTAGTTTATCCCAGAGAAGGTTTTTAAACCTTCGGGAAGTCTAAAAAGGCATCACTTAATCACTGCACTGAGGGTGCTGTGTAACACACATGAAAAGATGCCTATGGAGTTATTTTAAAACTCCATAATCAAAGAACACAAACATACATCAAAATACATGAAAGAGTGGGAAAAAAAGGCTCACACTTTACAGGTAAACAAATCAAGTCCTCAAAATCCAGCAAAGTTGCTGGGTGCCTCGAAGGTGAAGGGAATTAGCACATTTATGAGAATTCCCCATAACAAACAGAGTCCATTCTTTCGTCACCACGACCAAGGAACAGGAGACCGGGTCCACCGCTGTTGCACTGTGAAAGAATCCAGCTGCATCTTCACCACTCCTGAGGTACTGTGGGGCTCAGACATAAACTCAGAATAATTTAAAACAGATTTCATAGCTTATACAACCTGTAGCCCTAAAATGTAAGAGTGGGGCAGCCACTTGAAAAGAATACATACAACGTATACTGTCATTTTACTTGCATTACCTTAGCTCTGCAAACCTAAACATGTGGGCGACAGGGCCTTAGCGGCAAAATGCTCTTAAGGTCTGTAGCTCAAAGCAACGACAAGGAAGTTGTGGTGAGCCTGCCTTAATTTGTTTATCCGATACAGGAAATGGCCAGTTAACACACAAGGCTTGCATGGCCACTCTTTACATTTGCAAACCCAAGTGGTTCTAGAGTTAAACGAGAATTAACAGCTAACAGGGAAGATGATGGCACCTTGCGATAACAGATTGCCGGTTAAGATAGATTACAAAGGAACACGTCTTTATAATGCTACAAAGTTCTACCTCTAAATGTGACACCCATTACTGTTGAAAAGAGCAGATATGACAAAACCACACATGCAGAGTGGTCATTTTGCAGGTAATAAGTAGTTGGCCCAGGACACCAGAAAGGGAGGCAGAACAGAGGGCTAGCAGATGTGAGTGCTCATTGTGGCCTGAGGTTCTGGGGAGAACCGAGGATAGCCAGGTCCAAACGAGGCAGAACCTGCCAACCACAGACGCAGCAGCCTGATTTGCACCAGACTCCTCTCTAAACATGAGTGTCAAGTAGATGCTTCTTGTGTGCATGGAGACTAAAGGCGACTAGTGCGTAGTAGCTTAATGAAGGATATAGGTAATCAAACACCACTTGTTCTATTATTTACCCATGCATAGGGGCATGTAACTTGGGTCCAATAGGTCAATGAATCTCTTAAAAACCTATGTGGGTGGGTAGAAGACCATAAGGTAATCCTCTTGAAGGCATGAAGAATTTAGTCATTCTGGAGCACATTTTTCCTTCATGTTCTCTGGAGCGCAAACAGCACTTAGCTGATTAGGGGTTAGATCCTAAGAGGTAAGCTTTATTGCTGCTGACGAGAGAATTTCCTACAGGGTGTCCCATAAGGACCTGGGTGCTTCTAGTAAGCCTGAGAAGATGGGACGATGCAGAAAGAAAAGAAAGGGGACCTAAAAAGCCTGGTTCCCATAAGGACCACAAGCGTTTAAGGGGGATGAGTCAAATGGAGATTTTGTCTAGGATAGTGGGATTTACGATCCCAAACGAGTCTGGCTACACTAAGCACGCCTCCCTACATACACAGAACCTCAGGCTTGTGTGTTACCTATGGAGTGAGTGACAATGTGAGGGGTACCAGATGTAATGGTAAGACCATGGGGTCCACTCTGTGAACGTGGCCCTGCCTTATGATGAGGGGAGTATTCTCACAGGGGCAACTCACTTTTGACTTCTTGCTCAGAAGCGTTGGAGAATAAGTAACTCTGGTGTCACTTGGGTCCTAAGAGTAGCAAGTTTCTGCTGAGCATGCAGCCATCCCTGTCAATACCAAGTGCCACTTTTAAGGTTTGTGTACTGGTAGATGGTGCAGATACCACTGCTATCAGGGACACTGGAGCTCGTTTAACTGTGGTGGATTCAACTTTGGTAAAGCAGGAGGAGCTGGCCAGCGCACCTCTAAAACCCACCAAGTTAGCAAATAGCCCCCTCAAACATTCTCATAAATACTGTCACTATAGCATTAAATGGGGGAGTGGGTAGGATTCCTTTAGGCGTCCATAGGCAAGTCCCAAGTAGAATTCTGCTAGGAAATGATCTCAAAGACCTAGGTTGTGTGGGAGATACTGCAGAACGACCAAATACAAGGCCACACACAAAGAAGGCTACTTTAGCCAAGTCAAAGGGGAAACCCAAGGCCAAGGAGTCACCCCCTAAAGTACCAGGAACTGCCGTTGAGGTACCTGACCAAGCATCTAAAACCGACAAGGAAGAGGCATTACCTGGTGTGTTCTGTCCCCATGAACACCCCGAACTGCACAGTTTACTTGCAGAAGGAGGGAAATTCTAGGAAGAAACTGTCAAGGTCAGAGAGAATATCCAGCTTTGGAAGGCCTAAGGAGACAGGCCTGCTTCCAGTTGGAGCATGAGCTCCCTGGGAAACACAGATCTAGTGGGAAGGTGGGTTGCTCTAAAGCAGATCCATAGAGTCCACAGCAGGAGACCATAGGAAGTTGGTCATCCCTCAGTCTGTGAGACCCTACCTCCTGCAGTTGGCACAAAAAATCCATCTTGCAGATCAGCCTGGTGTCAAGAGGACTAAGCAGAGGTTATCCATGTATTTCTACTGGCCCAAAATGAGGATCCAAGTAGAAAACCAGCACAAGAGTTCACCAACTGGTCAGTTGTCTGGCAAAAGTAGAGCAAAGATCCAGCTACATTGGTACCACTCATCGGTATACCATTTGGGAGGGTAGGGTATCAACATTGTTGGTCCTCTTGATCCCACTACATCCTCTGGCAGGAGGTTTATCCTAGTGGTTGTTGATTATGCCAGCAGATATCCTGTGGCCTGGCTGCAAAATTCTTCCCTGCCACTCGTGATTGGTGAGGAATAGTTTGCATGGGCGAGTAAGGAATTGGTGTATATTGGTCCTGAATTCCCATAAGAAATCATAGTAGGATATGCCCACTCCTGCACATAAATCTGTACACGAGTACGTGCAAAAACTGTTTTCCCCACCTAAACTGACCAGGAATTTTGTAGTATAAGTAATCCTTGATTTGGGGAGTAAGATACCCATCACCAAATCCATAATCTTCAATATTTATCTGCAATATCATTATGCCAGCCAGAATGTATTTTTATTCCAATGTCCGATAAAAAAGGTGATTAAGTGATGGAAAAATTAATGCAAGGCCAGGTTCGGCTGTAGGGCACAATGCTCAAAGAGACAGTGGCACACATAAATGTATCTGAGTAGCTAGCTCACAGGTTAAGCGCTTGCCTTCGACCTGGGGTAATACTGAGTTCCACAAGTTTGCATATCAGCAAGGCTCAATCCCCCCTCCATCCTTCTGGGATTGATAAATTGTGTACCATTAAATTGGGTAATAGCAGCTATAATTACAGGATTTGCAAGTGTGAGAAATCCAGCATGATACATTATACAAAATCCTGATATACTTATTATTGCTAAACTACTTTCCTTGTTCTATGTTGAATGGGTACTGTTTGGGGTCAGAAATGTGAGGCGGACAACTTTGGCAAGTTTTTTCAAAAGATGCCATTTTATTAATCTCAGAAGGGATTTGATAAACGCAATGTTGATTTCTCAGGATGTTTCCACAATGATTCACAATGTGATTTTGTGGACTTGCCACTTCAACACTTTTAACCACACCACAGTACTTCAATTTATTTTATTTATTTATTTTATTTATACCGTGCACAAGACAAAGCCCAGAGGCATTGGGGCACCAACAACACATGAACACAAAGAAGAAAAAGAATCAACAGGGAAAAGTGGAGGTTATGGAAAGCACGAAATTAGATGGTTGCCATAAATTTACTCAAATAGATACGTTTTCAGCCTGCTTTTAAAGATCTGCAGATTAGTGCAGGATCTAAGATCCAATGGAAGGGCATTCCATATCCGTTGGGCAGAGTGAGGAAAAGATCTGTGCTCCACATAGGAAAGACAAGCTCTTGGTGTTTCTAGCAAGCCAGTGTTGTTATGAGTACAGGGAATGTGGGAAAGGGTTTGCTAAGAATGCATTTCCTATTTACCACCAGAGAACACATAGAGGTGAGAAACCATATGAGTGCACTGAATGTGGGAAAGGGTTTGCTTGGAAGAGATATGTTATTAACCACCAGCGAACACACACGGGTGAGAAACGGAGGCAATCTACATTGCCCAGCAACAGAGGTGCATTTAGTAAGCACCAATCTGCCGGCAGGCGTAAGACGCCGGCTGCTACCCTTCTGGAGAAGGCCCGCAGGAAAAGGCCCTATTTTGCGCCACACTCACAGTTGTATCCATCCCACGGAGAGGGCAGGAGCCCTGCTCGGCAACAGAAGCATCAACGCAACTACACAGCGATCACAAACAGCTGATTGCTGCTACCGCGATGAACTTGCTCCCCCCTCGGTGTGAGGTGAGCTGATCACGGTGCCATAAGGCACTTTTCTCTTGATTTTCACCTTTGCCTTGCCCACCCACGGCACCCACCCCACCTCAATAAGGAATTACCTTTATTTTGTTGATTTCGCCTCCAAGCCTGATTCCGCCTGATTTTAAAATGGCGGACGGCCCGACTGAGGCAATCTACGTTGCATTTAGTAAGCACCAATCCGGCAGGCCGAAGACGCCGGCTGCGGCCCTACTGGAGAAGGCCCACAGGAAAAGGCCCTGTTTTGTGCCTGTTCGGCGCATAGAAGGCGCGGTGTGGCCCAGTCCTTTGGTCCTTATTCCTAAAGGTACGACACTGTGATTTCCATTTCAGTCAACTGCTAGCAGCGACCAGTGCTCCAAGTATTAAATGCTGTATTGATTCAAAATAATTGTGACACACTCTGTTGATCTCCTTGCACTTCAGGCATCTTTGGGACTCTAATCCGCTACACAGACTCTATACATTGCAACCATAACTATATGCTAGACTTAAGTTTCGTGAGCACTGACTCTTTTCGGACCCTGAACACACTGAACATCACTATCCCAACAGCTAAACTATAAATTTGCACAGTTTTGTGGGACTACTTGTTGCCTATTATGTGGAATATAATGGCCACCTTCTATACATATTATGGTGTCCATACTACCTCAACTATGTTTATGATTACTACCTCTTCTTATGCCAGTATGACACATTGTACTGTCTAACTTGTATACTCCTTATAGTAGACTAGTCTTGATTAATTTGGCCTACTACATAGTGGTCAATGTTACCTATCATTTGCTGATGCCCTTCGGCTCAACATCAATTTGAATGATTACTGTTTAACTGCCTACTTTAACCACTGCTTGGTCGTGCCGTTAGGCTATATACATAGACAGCTGACTATAATTGTATGCCTAGCCTCCTTCAGCTCATCCTGTCAGCCCCCTCCTTATCAGAGTACAGTATACTAGCCCACCTATTTAGTATTTGGCCCTTACCGCTAACAAGCCTATACTGTGATTGTGCACAAACTTTCTACCACGCCAAACTATGTATGTACATAACCTTTCAATCAGCTGCCATCTGACTAGACTACTAACTCAGCCTAGCATGCTACTTGAATTGAAGCTTATGCAATTTGTTATTTTTTATTTTTTTATTTTTTTTATTTTTTATTGGTTTGTACAAACCTTTAAAATACATCATTTGTCAGAATCCAATCGTAAATATAAAGCAAAACAAGACTAGACAAGGCAGAGCATATAAGCATGAGATAAGCATGAGACAAAGTTCTATCCTTTTGTCAGGGATCAAGCCTTTGGTGCCAGCAGAGCCTTATCGAGAAGGTCCCTATGGGCTTCATCTAAAGGTTTACACAGTGTTAAGCACTACCCTGAAGTCCCTGTACTGCGGCGTCAGATAACTCAAGGCTCCTTTCAATCTCATGCAAAAATAAGGTCAGCACCCTTGTCAGTTTTGTGTTGGAGCCCGTAAACATCAAGTGCCACCATTCTTCAGCACTCCTCAGTGAGTATTCATTTAACATTTGGCCCAAGTGTTTAGTTCTTAAGGATCTATGGAAAGGGCAGAATAGGACAAGATGTTTGAGTGTTTCAATGCAGGTTTTACAGAACCTGCATACTGTGTCTAACTTGTCCCTTCCAGCCCAGTTCTTTGTTCGTTCTTTTGTTTTAAACAGATTTAGGCGAAATCTCATGAAAGTGGCCCTCCTCCTGTTGTCTGGGAATAAGACCACATAATTTTGCGATTTGTTAAACGCTCTTGCTTCACTAGGGGCATCTCTCATTGTTTTCGAAGTCCTTCGGTCTGTGCTCGTTTGAATCCAGTCTAGTTCCCAAATCTTTTTCTTTACCATCAGTGGATTGTCGTGCAGCGTTTTGATATTTGTCTCGTACATGGTCAAAAGCTCTTCACATTTTTTTGACCATATGCCTAACAGCCCCTCTGGGTTCGCATTTCCAGGATTGCTCAATATTTTGTATTGGGGAGCGGCATCAGGCAGCGTGATTTTCCTGAATAGAGCCAAGGCATTCCACGCAATACGAGCCTCAATGGATATCAGGCCTAGCTCGTATCGCAAGCACACTGTTGAAATGCTATTTGGTAGGTGTAAGGTTTTCACCCAGAAGATGTGTTCTAGGGTTGACCAGAGTTCTACTGGACACCCAAAGGCATTTTCGGCAGCTGGGACAACCTTCTGTTGGTAGAAGGATATCACTGGCTTAAGCGAGAACTTCCCATATTTTTTATTTAAGATCATGGCTTGGGAAGCAAAATTTCGGCATTTTGTTTTCGCAGTCTCCACCCAAGGGCTGTCATTTAAGTTTGTGTTGACTTGCATGCCGAGATATCTTGTGCTTTCTACCGTAATTAGTTTCTCTTTTCCTAAATGCCAACAGAATTTATTGCTTTTCCGGTGACGGCCCGTTTGCAGATTTTGCAGCGTCAGAATTTCACTTTTTGTGTTGTTGATGTACAGGCCGTTGTTATCCGCATAGCGTTCTACTGCGTACATTTTGCGCTGAAGGCCGATTGGAGTGGTGTCTAGCAGGATTAGGTCGTCAGCGTACAACATCCAGCTCAGAACAGAGCCATGTATCTTAGGGGAAAAGGATTGAGGCTTATCGATAGCAATGCCGATGTCCGAGAGGAATAAATTAAATATGATTGCCGCCAGGGGGCAGCCCTGTTTAACTCCACAAAAGGTGTTGATTTCTTCTGTAAGAGTTCCACGTTGTTCAAGGCGCACTCTAATGGTTGTTGCAGTGTGGATTTCTTTAATGGCGGCTAATAAACTCTCCGGACAGCCCCAGTTTGTCATCTTGGTCCACAAAAGTTCTCGGTCGATGGAATCGAAAGCATGGGAGAAGTCTATCAGGGCCAAGTAGACCTTTTTGCCAGATCTAATTGCTTCCATCTTCAGCAGATTTATTAGCAAGAGGTTTAGACCACAGCCGACCCCTTTTACAAAGCCCGTCTGTCGATCGTCAAAATGGTTGGTATCTTTAATCCATTGTGACAATTTCTGTTGGAGCATTGTTGCATACACTTTGCCTAATACGTCCAGAAGCGCTATTGGTCGGTAGTTTTTGGGCTCAAGGCGATTTCCTTTTTTGAAGATAGGAACTATTATTGCAGATTTCCAGGAGCTTGGAGTTGCACATCTTCTGCTGATTCGGGTGAATAGTTCTTCACAGAACTCTGCCCATTGCTCGGGATTTTGCTTTATAGTAAAGTTAGTAAGGCCGTCCGGCCCTGGGGCCCTTGAGGCGCTCATGTTCTTGATGATTTGAAGTAGATCCGCTTTGGGAAAAGTGAGGTCCCATTTTGTTAGATTTGGTGCTGACGGGGACATCCATTTCCCTTTTTTGCTGTACAGATTTTCAAAATGTGAGGTCCACCCTGCTTCTGAAACTGTGTTTGTCGTCAGTGCTTTTTGGGGAGCTCCTTCATTGTTAATTAGGCTCCAAAATTCAGATGAGTTTTTATTTCTCATCTTTTGCAGCATCAGTTCAGCATCGTTTTGGAGTATTAGAGCCTTGTGAGAGCGAATCCAGTTTTTGTACTTCTGTTTTGCAGCATGTATACCTTGCATAGACGTTGTAGGATCTTTGATTTTTAAGTGTCTGATAGTTGCACGAAGTTCTCTTTCTCCTCATAACCTCTGCGTCGAATTTGTGTTTATTTGCAAATCCAGGGTTTCTCGATCCGTGTTTTTTTTCCACAAACAGTTTGAGAAGATGAACGTATTCCACTCCAAGGTCAGTCTTGATAAAACTTTCTGAGATTTTGGCGACTTCATCAGGGTGGAGTGAGAGCCTCACACGGTTAGGCTCTACCAAGATCTGATGGTTCCAGCATTTGTTAAGAGGTTGTTTCGAAGCTTGCAAGGTTAAAATTATCATCTCATGATCACTTTGGGTCATCTGTTTTACTACAAATGACAGGGTTGATTGTTGGATCTTTTCTGAGACGAAAAAATAGTCCAAGGTGGATTTTTGTTTGAGTCGTCTCCATGTTGGTGCAGCAGGTATGTCTCCGGCAGTATTTCCATTAAGCATTTCAAGATCTCTGGCTTCCATTTCTACCATCCATTTTACGGCCAGGTTATTTGATACATTGAGGACTGCATTGTTTTTCCGTCTTAGGTCTATACAGTTGATATTCAAGTCTCCGCATATGATTATGTTATGTGACTCATTTTTGATCATTAGGTCGTCAATTATTGAGGAGACTTTATCTATAAACAGAGTTGTCCCGGCCAGGGTATGGTTCCAGTATAGGTTCAATAGATGGAAATGTGTTATGTTGGCCGGTTTAGGGTCTGCCGAAGCTATTGTTGTTACTTGAATGAATGGCGACAAATTTGCAGTGTTTATTATACGGCATCCGGAACTTTTTTTGACTAAAGTCAGCAGGCCTGCCATGGGTCTTCCTCTGGTTTTTTTGGCGGCCGGATTAAAGGCCACTTCATAGGTGTCCACGGTCGGGCAAGTAGTTAGCCATGTTTCCTGGAGGCAGACCACATCAAGCTCATCCAACCAAGGATCTTCAAGGAGGTGGGAGAAGCCCCTGGTGTTCCAGGATCCAATCCTGAACTCCAGTTGCTCCTCTACCACATGGCATTATCTTCTTGAGGGTCTGCATAGAGCTTCCGCCAGCCAGGACCAATCTTTTTGGTTAGTGCTTGATTTTTTAAGGATTTTTAAGTCACCACTACTTTGTTCAATGGCACCAATACCTTTAATAGTGATCTTGATGTTATCGTCTTTTGAGAGTTTTCCCAAAACATTCCCAGTAGAACTACAGGATGGTTGAAATTTCTTGGAATCGGATCCAAGGTGTAGTTCACTCTCACTAAAATTGTCGAACAATTTGTTATTTAGCTGCCCCTGCCTACCCTGAAATTACAGACATAATTTTATGCTGTAATTATTCAGTTGAAATAGCTATCCCATAATTATGACCAATCTTAATGAAGTTTATCACTACATGATAGCAATATTATAACAGGAATCAATCCTAAGGCAGCCAACCTCATCTACATTATGCAAGTACTGCTAACTTTAATTATGTTCCCCTTCTGCATATTACCCCCACTCCATCCTATGCACAAAAGGATACTTCGTCAAAATTGAAGAAGGTTTAGGCAGATTGGGCTGTCGGCACCACTACCCAATCCCACTGCCCTACTCCATTCCTCCCATCACTACCCCCTTTCCCCATACATACTGCACCCACATCATATCCGGTCTCCACAATTAGCACTAAAATAGGATACACCTACATTGAATGGCACATCCTTATCTCCCATTGTCGTCAAGACGACCCCTCTGCCATCAGCTACACCCACCACCCTCCCCGACATAACCAAGCAAAACGATAGATTAGGCAGCAGACTACCATCCAGTAGTCGCTCACTAGCTAAATACAGACATAAGACCACTCACAGAGCCTCCACCGAATTTACCAACAACAAACCTAGGCGTAAAAATGAAACTCACAACATCAGTACCAACAATGTAGCCGTTACTAGACCTAGCCCATCCCTGAAGGGTATACAGACGCAACCTACTAAAGGAGCTTTACTGAATGCCAGGTCCCTTGTTGCTCACGCAACAGAGATAGCAGACATCATCTGGAATAATAATCTTGATTTCCTTGCAGTGACAGAAACCTGGCTGCACGACGCAGCAGGCCCTTCCATTGCCCTAGCTGTCCCGGACAACTACTCCATCCTTAGAGCGGACAGGCCCAATGCTCGAGGAGGTGGAATAGCCTTCATATTCAAATCTGCCCTCAATATAAGTCTAGCCACCCCCCCTCCTCACTGATATCGTGTGAACTTCTCTCAGCCAAGTTCCTAACCTGGCCCAACAATACTATCACCATCCACATTATCTATAGGCCTCCAGGACCCCCAGGGTCATTTGAAGAGGACATCACATCCCTAGCAGCTGATACCATGAAACCTATGGCGCAAAACATCATCCTTGGTGACTTCAACCTTGGTTACAATGACACTAGCGAGCTACACGCCATCTCTCTAGATACTGCTTTAACAGAACAAGGTTACACCCAAATTAGCACCAAACCCACCCATGAGAAAGGCAGGATACTTGATTGGGTAGAGGATCTCAACTGTAACATCACGTTAATAGACTCTACACCCCTAGTGTGGTCAGACCATCACCTCATCACCCTAGAAATTACCGTTAATAACCTGGTAAAGATAAAGCCTACTATTGCACCTCCTCGTCTCACAAGGAACAAACGAAATATCACAGCTGAGACCCTAATACCTCTGGTAGTCCCCATACTCAATGCCCTATCGGATACCAATGATCCTGACTCGATGATCGCCATTTACAACAAGGCCATGATCAAGGCCATCGACGCTATTGCCCCACAAAAATTGTGCAAAAGCAAGGCCATAGCCCATTTGAACTCTTGGTTTACTCCAAAACTAAAAATACTCCGTACAGAAAATTGGAAACACTCTGGAAATCTACCCCCACCACCGAAAATAAAACCAACCTTGCCACTATCACTGCCACATACAAAAGGAAGATAATCCAGACTAAAAAAGAAACCAACAACAGAATAAGTCAAGCAAGCTCCAGTACCAAAGAACTATTTAACATCCTAAGAGAACTAGAGAACCCTAACCCCCCCCGGCAGATACGTGCATGAAGGATAAACCCTGGTGCACTAGCATACAAAACACCCTATCCAACAAAATTAACGGGCTTCAGACCAAAATAGCCGATAAAAGGTTACAACTTACAACTAATACGCCAACACCACCCTCGACTGTACACATCGATTCTGGCTTCAAATTCAATAAGGTCTCCATACCTGAAGTTCAAAAAATGATTGCATCTCTTAAACCATCTAACTGCAAAGGTGACAGCTGCCCGGCCCAAATTATAAAAGACGCAGCCAGAGATTTATCCCCATTTATCACAAAACTCAAACTCCTCCTTCTCCAACAACTCCGTTCCTAGCAATCTGAAACAGTCCTGGGTTCTCCCATTACTGAAGAAACAGACCCTAGACCACAAACCCACCCACAAACTATACACCGATCACGACAGTTCCCTTCTTACTGGAAAATCTTGGACAGAATTGCTTACCTGCAAATTCAAGACTATCTAGAATGCAACAAACTACTCAGAACCGCCAATCTGGCTTCAGACCACAGCACGGAACAGAAACTGCCCTTGTTGATCTCAAAAGCCAAATGGACGAACTAAAAGACAAAGGCAAAGTGGCCATCTTACTTCCCCTTGACCTCTCAGCTGCTTTTGATCTGGTAGACCACAAAATACTATGTGATCACCAATCATCAGCAGCTCATTTCTCTAGCTCCGCAGTCGTTTGGATTCAATTGTTTCTTGCGAACAGAACTATGCGCGTATTCTCACCCTTGGCGGCTGCTGATCTTATTCCCATCACCTGCGGAGCCCCACAAGGATCCTGCGTCTCGCCCAATTTGTATAATATTTTCACAAAGCCACTATTCGACAAACTGGACAGTCTGGGTGTCACCTAGACTAATTACGCAGATGACACCCAGATACTCCTACCCCTTACAGGAACCTATGATACAGACGTCGCTCGAATTGGCAAAGTCTACACCATCATTCAGGCATGGATGGCCACACACGGCCTCTGCCTGAATGATAAGACTGAGGTACTTCTAGTCGGCTCACCTAACTTCCTTCTCAAATTGAGCCCTAACTACACAAGTATCCTCATCGATGGGAATAATATTCCTATATCCAAAAATGTTAAAACATTAGGTTTTTACCTTGATGCCCACTCCAATCGAATCAAACGGGTAATAATGACCTCATCTGCCTCTGCCTATACTGGCAAGCTGATCAGGGCCTGCAGACCTGTTCTATCACCCACCAGCTGCCTCACTCTAGCTAGAGCTCTCATTCAATCCAAATTGGATTATTGCAACAGTCTTTACCTAGGTACTAATAAATCCATTACAAACAAACTGCAGATTATGCAAAATAATGCGCTTACAGTGGCATTAAACATATCCAGACGAGAGCACATATCAGCAACCAGAAAGCAACACAAGTGGCTCTCTATACATGAAAAAATGGACCTATAAACTCTCTGCCTCACTCACAAGGCGCTCAACCATCAAGCCCCCCCCTTATCTCACAGACAAATTCACTTGGAAAGTGCCCAACAGATTCACCATTCCTCCAACACACCATGTCTGGTGGTGCCTAGATGTTACTTAAGTGCTGACTGCGCCAACTTCCCAGTACTAGCTGCCCAGCTATGGAACACACTCCCACAGAATATTCAAAGTATTCAAGCATTCAAGCATTTGACAAATTCAGAAAACATGTTATCACATGGATACTCAACAAAACTTAAACGCCACAGGCCACTGCTACAACTGCTATGTCTTAACGTTACGACATATCTTCCTTGTATATTGACTAATCTAAACATACATGTATGTAATTATTATCCAGACCTTATAAACTGTATCTCTTTCATATATTATGTACATACTGTGACCTGTAAGTATATCCTAACTGTATAATAATGTATATGTGCCATGTAACCATTACCTTTCACACAAGCGCCCAGTTACCCTTGGTCAGGTGCGGGTTCTAAATAAAATTAAACAAATAAACAAACTCTGCGTGCCGCTAAGCGTGAAATGCAGTTGGCCGGATACTTGGGGGCTTGCCCTAAGATACAGTTGTGCGTAATGCACATCACGCGATAGAGAATACGGCTGCAAATGGGAAGCCAATGTAATGCTCTCCTAGCCGGCGTGACGTGTTCTCTCCTTTGCAGACTTGCGACAATGCGCACTGCCTTGTTCTGAATCACCTGTAACCGGGTCATGTCTTGTTTGGAGATTCCTAGCAGTAGTCCACTTTAGTTCCTATAATGGCTCGCCCACTATGGCGCGATTGGCCGATGACAAAAAGGGCTGTAGCCGGGTTAGGAACTTCAGATGTTAACAGTTACAAGAAATAAGACCATTAACCTGATTTTTCATGGACAATTCTTGGTCGACAATCACATGTGTCTTAACCTTGTGTTGGGTGTCGATATTGCAGTCTGCGATTTTAAAGGAGAGGTACTTCGAATTGAGTTTCTTCAGCTGTGTCGCAGTACCTAGCATCATAAGTTCTGTCTTCGAACTATTTAGGGCCAGCTTATTGACTTGCATCCGATTGAAAGAGTTAATAGGTGGAGTTCATTGAGGCAAAGTCAAGAGTGTAATCCCATGTCCGGGGCACAAGGCACTGCGTATCATACGCATAATTAGCGTACACCACTCCAAGTTTGTCTAATTGCTTGAATAAAGGGAAAATGAACTGCTTAGTTTTAATAATTAGATGTCTGCTTTTATTTGATACGATTCCTTTTATCTGTAAATGTAAATAGATGAAACTGAATAATTTCACTTATCAAAATTGAAAAAAATGTAAATTGTGAATGCAAAATCTGTATGTTGTTTTTAAATTCTTTTGTAACTGAACCAAAAAAAAAAAAAGAGTGGGTGCAACACATGAACCCTGTGGGACCCCGCACAAGACAGTGAACTCCTCGACCAGGACATCCTCAAAGAAAACCCTTGCGCTTCGATCCGTAAGGAATGATTGACCCATTCAATCGCTGGACCGGAGAAATGCGCCGATGACCGTAACCTCTCTGCCAGAATGACGTGATCCACAAGATCGAAAGCGGCTGAGAGATCAAGAAGCATAAGCATGGTGATTTTGCCCTCTACCAAGGACTGCATTATGTTGGTCTTAAGCTCCAGAAGAGTAGATTCCGTACTATAAGCGTTTCTAAAGCCTGACTGTTTAGGCCTCAAAATGTCATGTGCAGCCAATTAGGCTTTGATCTGTAGATGTGCTACTTTATCTAAGATCTTCAATAGATAAGGTACATTCGTACTGGGGAAATAGTTTCCCTCTTTGCCAGGGTCAAGCTACGGCTTTTTTTATTAGTGGGGGCTCCATGCTTTTTTTATGATACTAGAGCCAGTATTTTTCCTGAAAGATGCATTGACAAATGTCATCAGTGGCACCAGGTGTGGGGCACAGGCTTTAACTGTGATAGCCGGACACACATCACCCTTGCAGTTAGTAGGCTTAAGTTTGCCCAGGATCTCGGACAAATACTGCTCCGAGATAGGCTGGATGGCAAACTCTGGAAACGGCTTGGGCCTACCTGTTCTGCAGTGTCCTTAAAGTCCACCGGGCACTCCCTATTTTTGCGGTGGATGCTTTTCTGTGTTTTTTCTAGTTTGTCCAAGAGCGCCTCCTGAATATCATTGTACCATTTGCCTTAACCGCCTGCAGATAGAGGAATTTATCCTCATTGGACTTGTTTTTATCCCAATGTTTAAGTGTCCTGCGCATGTTGTTCTTGAGTACCCAAATCTCTGCAGTATACCATTTTTTGTCGGGTTGCTTCTTGAGTAGGCGTGACTTTAACTGGCACTAAACTTTCAACAGCTGTTTCCAGTGTCTTATGAAAGATGTTGGAGAGTTCTTCGGCCAAGTTCAGATTGAATTAGTCATGGGCATGATGAAGGGTGCCATGGCTACCTGGGCGAGTTTGAGGGTATTTCTAAATGTAACCCTGCGACCCTCTCTAGGGGATTTTCATGAGTGGAGAGATAGCCGTAGTCCAGTCCAGGAGATGATGATGATGATCTGACAATAGGCACAGAGTATTATCTTCTTCTTCGATACAGATATTTTGTGATAGAACCCAATCTAGGGTTTTCCTTTTTCATGAGTAGATGACGTAATGTGCTAGTCAAAACCGAGGTCGAGTAACATGGACTTCGTCAGCACAGCAGGCGCGTCTGAGTGATTGAAGTATCCAACTCTTGCATTAACCAAGTACTGACAATGGCTTTTTCTCACTTCTGCTCCTCTTTGGCTTAGGCAATACTTATTTAGGTCAGTTCCCTCTATTGCTTCTTTCTTCCTCTTTTCTCTTGTTTCTAGCAATATTCCCCTCTTGTCAGAACAATTACCAACAGTACCTTTAAACTCACAATGATAGTCTGATGGTCTGCTTGCCAAGCACTTATACAGCCACCTTCACTATGTTACATTCGCTTGGTATGCAAAATGAGTATCTTTCTGCTTTACATCAGTTCAACATACTTCATAATTATGTTTCTGCCACTTTGCTCTCTTTCCATTAATTTGATATTCAAAAGACCCAGGCCAGCGGCCGGTTACGTAGCGCTCCAGGGTCACAACACACAAGTGAACTCACTGGGTTTGCTGTGCGCGCCCGCTCAACTCACAGCCAGTTCTCAGCTTCTTCTGTTCCAAGGTGGCATGGAAAATAGCCTCACTTTTCCTTGGGCCACGCAGAGCAAAACAGGAGCGTTCTGTGCTACAAAGGCTTTGTGGTGCTCCCCTGCCACCAGAGTCTGCTTTGCTGGGGGGGGGGAGGGTTCTTAGCTTCACGCTTCCCGCCACGCTACCTCTGCAACCACAATTTTCAGGGGGAAAGCTTGTACAAAAAACACTTCTCGCTGCATGATGTCTGCACCTCAGGTCTCTGAAGGAAAAGTCTCTCAGAACCGGCATCAGTACTGCAAACCACAGCGGTTCCAGCGTCTATTCTCCTTCAGCTGGAACTGCAATGTGGAGATACAGCAACCACTATCTTCCACTGCTACTCTTCTCTATGGCTTGCACCTGAGGGGGCCTTTTAGGCCTCCCAGTCTCCCGCAGGTGTGGGTCAATAACCCCATTAACCTGCAGCTTGCAAACTAGGGCCTCTGCATCCCTTTTCTTCGTCCCAGTACTTTTAGCATTATGGGACTTGAAGTCTCCAATGTTCATCTCGTTCCTTTTAAGGGGATCATTGTTCACACCTTTGTTTTTGTTCTTAATTATCTTTTTAAAAGGAGTCTCACATGGTTCTACTGAATGGCTTTGTTCTCTAGGGGAATAAGGACTCTGAGTCTAAAAGGTTAACATTTAAAGATTCAACTAATATTTCCCTGCTGAACATGTGAGCCTTCACCTCTACATTTGTGCTTAACTTTGGGAAGAAGATTCTTACTTCCAATACAGGATTGATGAGAACATATTTTACCATCATCAGGATAAAATGCGTTGGGAAAGAATAGCCTACTCTGACAGCAACCATTACATATTCAGGCATTACTGACTCTTCCTCCTCGGATAAAGAAAAATACTGGGTCTCCCGCAACGGAGTCCTCCCGCTCCCTTGGGGACCCTTCTCCTCCCAGGTGATCCTCCTGGCTAATGCCGCCCTTGGCCATCTGGGAGGATTCCTCACAGTACATTCACCTGTGCAGGTATTTCATGCTCCCCTTTTCCAGATATCAACATAGTGCTGGTTTCTTCTAATGAGGGGCGATGGAGAATGGGGCCGCGATGTGAATTACAATAACATGATGTATATTTTCCTAAAGCTTTATCCAACCCACACCACCCATTTTGCTGGATCAGATTCCAATCCCTACTGTAGAAAAAGGCAAATTACAAAGGTTAGTGATACAACTCTTCCAAAATGTTTTTCCAAGCAATGTGTACTTAAAAATCTAAATTCGTGTTCGTAAATCTCTTTCAGGACAATCTAGGAAGTGAAATAAACTAAATATACTGTCACTACCAAAACCTTCATGGATTCCTCCAAATGTGGTCTTTACTCACTTTGCTTAGCTGTTCAGCAAAATGGATAGCAGTTTTTGTGTGGAGTGTGACCGGTCCAGTTCTTATCCTAGAGACGCCATCTGCTAAAGCCATAAATATAATCAGCTATGAAGAAGAAAAAAAACGTAAGTCAACAGTATGCACTTCATATTAATCAGTTTTACATAAATCTTCCCCTGAACACATCTTCACCTGGTCCTGCAGAAATTCATCCACACAGCCACCATGCCTTAGATTTCTGAGCAACATATCTGCAGCATCCCCTGCAACCTTCTCTGCTGAAACACCTGCAGTAAAAAAGATGCAATGAAAATGTTCACCATCAGGTGAACGCTTAAGAAACATCCAGGCAGCTCAATTAACGAGAAATATTAAACTAAACATGATTATGAAGACATTCCTCGGCTTAAACAGAAGACCAAGGGAAGAACTGCATGCACACAGCAGGTGGTCTTTCAGGATTCTTCCATTATAAAAAAAAATACAAAAAAAAAAATAAATCAAACCTTTAGCATCGAACAGCCTCACTTTAGGGTGGGTTAACCTGGAGCTACGTACAATGGTGTACACTTTGCAATTTGTGAACAAATAAGGAGGAAGAAAGTAACATACCAGCAATTCTAAACCTCATGTTAACAGGTCCTAGTAGAAAAGTGTTAGGGAGAATGTTCTGTGTCGGTGCCAATTCCCTTTAACCCGAGAGACGCCTAGCACTTTTACTGGACTCTGAACTTTTTTGATTTTAATATCCCAAGTGAGTAACTTTTTAACACTGACTCATGATTTACTCTGACTTTTCACTAATTTCTACTGTTTTATAGAGTTTGGTAAACTCCATATGTGTATAACAAGCATCTGCTTTTTGCTTGGTAACACCCAGAACACACCACCCAATGTGGGGTCCTGGGGGGTTACATTGTAACTTCTCCCACTCCTTATGTAGTTGTTTCTTTTTACTACCTTTTGTGCAGGTTTCTAGCAGGCTGGTTTCTCAGCTGCAGTACAGCACCCATGGGTAACATTTTTACAAAATGGCACGTCTTGTCGCCATGTTTTGTCTGTCAGTTTCTTCTGCGTTTTTCTTCTATCACTTAGAATATATCCGAGTCCTTTGTGAGTTTTGCCTTTAGTGGGTTTCGGGCCTGAAGCCCTGCCCAGGCTCCAGTGTGTCTGAGAAGGCAGGAAGTGAGGGGGGAGCCACAAACCTCACGGCCCTTTGTCTGTAGGAATGCCCGGCTGAAACCAGTTCTAACTGGGCAGCTGCACTCCACGACCAAGGAGCAGGAATCGGGGTCTGCAACATTGCATCTAGAAGGAAGCCAGCTACAATTTCATCTTCGTCTTTAAGGTACTGTGGGGCTTGGGAAGTGCTGCTTTCTTCAAGTAAGAGTTGACCTCAACTTCTCTGTGCAGGTCTAATAGCCTCTGTGTTATCAGGAAGTCTCCCCATGGGCTCCTGGGTGGTCTTCATGAACCACTGACTGGTTAACTAACTTTACCTCTGAAGATATGATATGATATGGCATTTGTAACGCGCCTATACACAAGTGTTTCAAGGCGCGATGAGGCAGGGAGGGGGGGGAACAAGGGGAGACAGACAACAATCCTACTAGGCCAGGTGTCATTCAGATCACACAAGTGCATGGGTAGGGGGGACGGGAAAAGTGCAAGGGGGGAAAGGGAGAGGGGAAAGTGCAGTACAGGGTTAGTAATGAACAAGATAAATAATAAGGGCCAGCTGGTGGCAAGTGCAAGATAAGTGCAGACAAGTGCTGGGAAGGGGGGCTGTAGGGATACAGAGACAGTCCCGCAGTGCAAGGGTTGCCAGGAAGGCAGTGCAGGGGAGAGTGGCTGGGCCAAGGACCGAGATTGGTGAGTGGCCCAGTTGCTGATTCAGTACAGTTTCAGTGATTTAGCAGGGGAGAGGGAGAGGGAAAGCAGAAGCAAAGAGGATGGTTTTGAGGTGCTTCCGGAACCGGAGATGGTTCTCCTCAAGTTTCAGGGAGGCAGGAAGGCTGTTCCAGAGGGAGACCCCAGCTGCGGAGAGAGATCTCCCCCCAACTCGTTGCTTGGAGAAGCGGCTGACCCGGAGGGAGTTGGAGGCGGAAGAGCGAAGTGCTCGAGAAGGAAGATATTTAGGAAGGGAGAGTTGAAGGTAATTTGGCCCCAGGCCCCAGAAGGCCTTGTGGACAATGCAGAGGGTTTTGAACTTAATCCTCGCAGCCACATGGAGCCAGCGTAGCGATTTCAGTCCTGGAGAGATACGGTCCCTGGGCTTGAGGCCAAGGACAAGTCTCGCAGTCCTGTTCTGGATGAGTTGCAGAGGGCAGAGAGTAGAGGCAGGCAGATTTAGATAGAGGCTGTTACAGTAGTCCAGCTTTGAGAGAACCAGGGCTCTGGAGACAGTGAGCTTCTGGGGGAAGGAGAGAAAAGGAAGGATACCTCTGAGGAGGAGCAGCTGGTAGTGTGACTTCTTAGAAACGTCAGAAATGTGAGGAGAGAAGGAGAGTGTGGAGTCGAAGATGACCCCGAGGTTTTTTGCCTTGCAGGTAGGAGCAGGAAGAGGGCCAAGAGAGGCCGGCCAGAGAGCTGCAGGGAAGGAGGGAGTGGGTGTGCCGATGAGTAGAATCTCGGTCTTACTGGCATTAAGGCAGAGGTCGTTGGCGGCACACCATTCCTGGATAGCAGAAAGACAGTCAGAGATGAGGGAAGGAGAAGAGGAGGCCGAGGGTAGCCTGAAAATGAGCTGGGTATTATCCGCATAGCACTGAAAGTTGGGGCAGAGAGCAGCGATGCGGTGGGCGAGAAGTGCCAGATACTGGTTGAACAGCCGGGGAGAGAGGTTAGAGCCCTGGGGGACACCACAGGTAGAGAAAAAGATGTCAGACAGGAAAGACCCCAGTTGGACCTGGGAGGGTCGATTTGAGAGGAAAGAGGTCAGCCAAGCCAGAGGCTGACCAGTGATACCCAGGTTATCACGGAGACGATTGAGCAGGATGGTATGGTTAACAGTATCAAAGGCAGAAGAGAGATCAAGCAAAATGAGAACACATGGAATGTTAGAGTCAAGGTTCGAGAGCAGGTCTTCACAGATGTTCAGGAGAGCAGTTTCCGTGCTTCTGGCAGCTCTGAAGCCAGACTGATGGTCATGAAGGCTACCAACAGATTCAGCATGGAGATTAAGCTGGGAGATGGCAAGTTTCTCCAGGAGCTTGCCCAGGAAAGGAGTGATGGAGATAGGGCGATAGTTAGCTGGGCAGGACGGGTCGGAAGAGGGTTTCTTAAGAAGGGGGTGCACAAGGGAGTGCTTGAGAGGGGATGGGAAGACTCCAGAGGCGAAGGAGTGATTGCAGAAGTCAGCAAGGGCAGGAGCCAAGGAGTCGATGTGGTCCTTAATAGTTTTGGAGGCGCAGGGGTGGACCTGTATTGACGAGACTTTCATAGATCGGACTTGTCTCGAAACCTCATCAGCAGAAAAAAGGGGAAAGGCAGAGAAGGAGAGAGGAGGGGTGGCTGCAGAAGGGCCAGAGGATGGGCAGAGAATAGAGGGGGGGAGGTGATGGGAGGAGAGTGAGGACAGGATGTCCTGAGGTTTTGAAATGAAGTGAGAGGCCAGTGCCGTACAGAGGGCCTGGGAGGGGACAGGAAAGGTAGAGACTGCAGCAGGGTTGGCCAGCTCCTTGTAGATTTTAAAGAGTTCCGCCGAATTGTTAGATGCCGCAGTGATGCGGGCTTGGAAAAGGGCTCTCTTCTTGGTGAGAACGGAGAGCCGGTATTGCCTTTGGAGCAGGCGACAGGCCAGTTTGTCAGAGGATGAACATGAAGCACGCCATTTCCTCTCTGCCACCCTGCACAGGCGTTTAAGGGTGACGAGATCAGAGTCATACCAGAAGTTACATTTGGCTTTGGGCTTCAGGCGGATTCTCATAACAGGGGCAAGGATATCAAGAGTATCAGATATAGCAGAGTAGAGAGTGGAGAGGGCTGTGTCAGGGTGGGAGTCAGCCGAGGGGGGAAGAGGGGGCGAGAGGGTGGCAGCGAAAGCCTCAACTGAAACACGCTTCATGGGTCGGATGACCAAGAAGGAGGATGGCAGTGATGAGGGTGGCTTTGCCTGTGGGGCAGGGAGGGTGAGGTGGGAGGAGAGGAGAAAGTGATCACTTCAGGAGAGAGGAGTGGAGAGAGGGACAGAGAGGGGAAGGTCAGAAGAGATCAGGGCATCAAGAGTGTGCCCAGCAGAATGGGTTGGCCGAGACGGGAGAATAGAGAGTGAGAGAGAGTCACAGAGGTCGCGAAAGAGTCCAGAGGGGGGACAGGAGGCATCCAGGTGGATGTTGAAGTCTCCAAGAAAGAGGAGTTGAGTGGTTGAGGACAGGAGTGAGGAGGAGAGGTCCGCCCACTCGGAGAGGAAGGAGGAAATTTGACCAGGTGGCCGATAGATAGTAGCCACGGTAAGGGAATGGCTAGGAGAGAGAGAGAGCCGGCAGACAAGACATTCAAAAGAGGAGTAGGTCTGCGTGGGAATAGCAGTGGCAGGGATCCACTCAGGGAAGATAAGGGCCACACCCCCCCCAGCACGGTTGGGCCTGGGCACGGAGAGGATCTTGTAGCCGTCAGGTAGGAGTGTGTCAAAGCTGGTGACAGAGCTGGCCGTGAACCATGTCTCAGTGAGACCGAGTACGTCAAGGTCCAGTTCCTCAAGAAGGCGGCAGATATCAGAGGAATGTTTGACAGCAGAGCGAGAGTTAAGAGTGGCAATGTGGAGAAGGTTGCCATCTTTGAAGGACTTCCGGGGAGGGGTACAGATCAGAGGTATGCCCTGCGGAGGAGAAGGAGCACGGGATGGGGCAGGGAGGGAGGGTAAAGGCAAGGTAGCCGAGGACAGAGGAGGGGGGACAGCAGGAGAGGAAAGGAAGTTGATGAGGCACGGGAAGCATCTATCAAAGAGGTGAAGGTTGGCCTGAGGGCCTTGGACCAAGACGGTCCCATTAGCGTAGACATTAATGATGGCCTTAGAGGAGTGGAAGGAGGCCAAGAGGACGTCCCAGCAGGTGCCACCATTAATGAGAGAAAGGAGAGAGCACAGAGACCATATGAAGGGTCCATTGGTCAGGTGAAGGCACGAAAAAGAGGATGTCAGTGAGAGTTTCCTTAGAGGAGGCACTGGTGTAGGTGTCAGCGATAGGGAGGCCTGGGTTGGAGACCAGGATGTCCTTTTTAAACTTTTTCCTACCAGATTTAGTGAGGAGAGCAGGATAGTCAATGGAGAAGCAGTTAGAAAAGATAGGTGAGATAGAGAGCACCATGGGATAGGAGGGAGTGGGGGGGGTGAGTGGGACAAGCACGAGCGGGTAGGAAGAGAGCAGCAAGCCCTAGTTTACCACAAATTCAGAACACAGTGAACACAGTAATGCATATCAGGTACCCAGTGGCGAGGCCACCTAAGTTTGAAAATCCTGCGAGGGGAGAAAAAACCCTAGTTTACCACATTTTGCAAGGCATAGTGAAGACAGGGCACAATGCGAAGGAGGTGACAGGTCTAAATACGGTGGGCAGAGGGAGCAGGTGGAGCTAACCAAGGTGGACCGGCGCCAAGCGTCCCCTGCGGACACCTGCAGACACACAGGGAGCCGCAACTGTAGGAGTCGCCCTTGGCCTAGGGGCCCTTAGCCGCAGGGGGCTGCCGGGCAGAGGGCTGCCCAGGAGGGGATGGTTATAGGCAGAGGGAGGAGAGGAAGGGGAGGGGGGTGTGGGCGGGCAGGGAGGCGGGAAGGGAGAGGAGGACCAGGAAATGGGAGGGGGGAGCAGGCACAACAACGCACTCAGAGCGCGAAGCAAAATATTCAAATTTCTTACACAAATCCACTCACGGAGGCCCGCAAGGGCCAGGCAGGGCTTCATTGGCCTGCAGTTCCCTCAGGGCTACCGGCGACCGCTCTCCCACGCTCTGCTGAACAAAGAAGCGAGCAGGGGAAGCGGCCGTCGAGTAGGCCAGAAGGGAACCAGCCAGACAGCCAATCAGAGGGGGGGTGGGCGGGAAGGGAGGCGGGAAGGGAGAGGAGGACCAGGAAATGGGAGGGGGGAGCAGGCACAACAACGCACTCAGAGCGCGAAGCAAAATATTCAAATTTTTTTACACAAATCCACTCATGGAGTGAGAGCTGGAACTGTCCATTTGACTTTGGCTGTGCTGTTTTCCTAAAGGTCCATCTTCTTGATCCTACTGGCTTTGGCAATGCTAGGTCATCCAAGAGCTTTAAATGTGAACACATTTATTGCTGGGAAACAGACTGCCTATATCACTGTGGGAGAGTGTACTTGTTATTAACAATTGCTAGCTGTGTTCTGTATTACCTTTACTTCCTTCCATACTCAATTTTCCAAGCGATGCCTATAAGTGCTTTTACTGACCTTAATTGGAGTCACTCACTGTGCTGGATATGTAGAGTAGATGAAGTTACTCACCTGCATCATTATTCCTTCTATAATTTGATTCTATTTCCAATTCAAGGTTATTGTTAGTTGCTGCATTTTAGATTTGATTGTGTGCCTTGTGTATATATCGGACACAATACTCACCGTAATTGTATTTCTGATGCTTGTATCTGCTTAGATTCAAATGCTATGCATAGGCCGACATCTAGTGGAAGCTGCAGAGTATTACAGTTGTTTTCGAAACTCGAAAAGGGACGTCGACAGGGCGTGCCAGTAATACTATCCCTAGTGTGATGTCCACTGTACCCATAATTCTTCACGCAACAAGGTCCCTCAGATTGTTTTGTTTTTGACAGTAGCATGAAGTGTATCGTGAGTACAGGTGTATTAAAGCAGATATGTATCAGATAAAGCACAGATAAACATCTATGCACCTTCTTTCCAAGGCGAGGGGGCGCATGTGAATCTAAGCAGATGCAAGCATCAGCAATACGATTACGGGGAGTAATGTATCCCTTCTGGGGCTTGTGTAATCTGCTTAGATCACATGCTATGTATAGATTAGCGAGCAGTGTTAGGAGAAGGTGGAGGGTTGTGAGAAGGTCCAGCGGCAAATAGATGTTTTAGAACCACATGTCCCACCTGTGTATCTGCTTTAGAACGAGTGTCAATGCAGTAGTGCCTAGTGAACGTGGGTACTGAGCTCCATGTAGTTGCTTTGCAAATGTTGTCTAGCGGGACATGTGCGCTAAAGGCCAAAGAAGCTCCTGTACCCCTTGTGGAGTCAACTCTTGGTGTGAAAGGCAGTGTCTTGCTCGATAAAGAGTAACAAGAGAGTAACAGAGCTGTATGCATCTGACTATCCATCTGGAGATTGCATTCTTGGAATTGCGGTCCCCTTCTCTGCCTGGTGCTATGGAGACAAACAGTTGGTCTCTTTTTCAGAACTGTCTGGTTTTGTTTACACAGTAAAGGACTGCCATCCTTACATCTAGTGTATGGAGTTTTCTCTCAGCTGAGCTTATTGGATTCTGAAAGAAGGCTGGTAGCTCAATGGATTGGTTTAAGTGAAATTGGGATGTGTTGGTGAAAACCAATTTGTCCTTGTGAATGACAAAGAATGGGTCCTGCACTGACAATGCTTGAAGTTCACTAACCCTTCTTATGGATGTAATAGCCACCAAGAAGGCAGTCTTATATGTGAGATGTTGGAGACTTGACTTATGCATAGGCTCAAAAGGGGTGTCGCATGAGCTTTTCAAGTACTACATTGAGATCCCAGCCTGGCGGTGGGTTTGAAATAAGAGGGTTGAGTCTCTTTACTCCCTCCATAAATCCCTTAATGACTGGAACCTTCCACCATGATACTCTTATGAGAGGTGGCGTAAGGGACAAGTTACTTACCTGTAACTGGTGTTCTCCAGCATGGGTCTGGCATGGATTCACATGCTCATGAATATATTCCCCGTCGTCAGGCCGGGAATCCTCGGTAAAGAAAAAATCAGTATCAGTTTCGTTTCTGATCTGTCTTTCTTAGTAGTAACCAATCACTGGTCTCTGGGTCATACTGCCCCAGCCAATGACTGCCCCCTCCCTAAGCCCTGCCTCTGGCAGCCATCCGATTTGGTAGCACGTAAAGTGGCAGTATGACCAAGTGAAGAGCCGCAGAGGGGTAGGAGGGAGGGTTCGCATGTGAATCCATGCCAGACCCATGCTGGAGAACAACAGTTAGAGGTAAGTAACTTGTTGCTTCTCCAGCATGGGGTCTGGCATGGATTCACATGCTCATGAATATAAGAATACATAGCAGTACACACATGCACAACCACGGGAGGTGGCAAAGGCTCAATATTAAGCATTACATCAAAACTCAACATTAAGCATTTCTTACCTCCTCACCAGGATCACCTTAAGCGAACAGGTTGCGCAGCACTGCTTGGCCAACCCTGGACTCCTCCCTGGAATCCCGGTCGACGCATTAGAATCTTGTGAAGGTGTGCGTCGACTTCCACGTAGCAGCCCTGCAGATGTCCAGAAGGGGCACACCAGACAAGAATGCTGTGGTAGTAGCGTCCGCTCTGGTCGAATGGGCTCTCGGACGGCCGGGCAACGGTCGGTTCGCCAACGGATGACAGTGCATGATGCAGCCGCAGAGCCATCTGGAAATGGAAGCCTTCGAGAGAGCCTTTCCTTGGTTCACAGGTCCAAAGTTCACAAACAGCTGTGATGTCCTCCGAAAACTCTTTGTTCGGTCCACGTAGAAATTAGGCGCTCTAGCTACATCCAGCGAGTGCAAAGCCCTCTCGGCCGGCGATGAAGGCGACGGGAAAAAGACTGGTAACACCAAGGGCTCGTTGAGATGGAAGTCCGACAGCATCTTGGGCATGAAGGAGGGGTGCGTCCTTAGTACTACCCTCGTATCGTGAAAGATCAGGTATGGAGGCTTGCAGGATAGCGCCTGGATCTCTCCCATGCGTCGTGCGGAGGTGATGGCCACCAGGAACGCTGTTTTCCATGACAGAAACTTCAACGGGGCCGAATGCAACGCCTCGAATGGCAGACCCATGAGCCTGGTCAGCACCACTTTGAGCTCCCACGCCGGGGCTGGTGCCTTCACCGGCGGGAATGAAACAGACCTTTCAATAAATTGCTTAAACCGGTGCTTTGAGGCCACAGGGATGACCGCCGTGTAGTCCTGGTGTATTGGGAAATCGCTGCCAGGTGTATCTTGATTGAAGCATGGGATGGTCCAGATTTGGCTAGCGACAGAAGGTACGGCAATACTTGAGGGGCCGTAATCCGCAGAGCGTTAATCTTCTGTGCACGGCACCAGATAGAGAACCTCTTCCACTTATGTCTGTAGCACTTGAGAGTTGAGGACGCCCTGGCCTTCGCAAGAACCTCTCTGCAGTCGGCCGGAATATTGTATCCTCCAAACTCTAGTGCCGCAGGAGCCAGGCCTGCAAGTTCAGCGACTCTGGGTCATGATGAAGAATTGTGCCTCCTTGACTGGGGCGAAGATCTGCGTCCGTCGACAGCTTGACTGGTGGGGACGCTGACAAGTCCAGAAGGTCCGGGAACCAGATCTGTCTCGGCCATGCCGGTGCGACGAGGATCACTCTGCACCTTGAGCTGGTTGATGAGTCGGAGCAGCAACGGAGGAAACGCATATAGGAACAGGCCGTCCCAGGGGAACGAGAAAGCATCGGCCATGCATCTCGGTTGGGGAAACCTGCTGGCAAACCTCTGGCACTTGGAGTTCGTCGCTGTCGCAAACAGGTCGATCTGGGGTTTGCCCCATCGCTGAAAGAGTCGGTCCACTTGAACCTGGCGTGGTTCCCACTCGTGGCACGAGTGCAGCTCTCTGCTGAGTGATTCGGCGATGGTGTTTTCTATCCCTGCCAGATGAAACGGCACCGGAAACATCCCTTGAGCAACGGCCCAATGCCACAGGTCCTGGGCTTCCTTGGATAGGGCCGGGGATCTGGTTCCGCCCTGCTTCCTGATGTAGAACATTGTGGTGGTGTTGTCGGTGAAGATCCTCACCACCTTGCCCTTGAGGGACGGGAGAAAGGACCCAAGGGCCCAGAACACTGCCCGAAGCTCCAGGATGTTGATGTGGAGCAGCTTCTCCTCCGGGAGCCAAAGGCGTCTCAAGTGAAGATCTCCGGTGTGGGCTCCCCACCCCTCCAGGGAGGCATCCGTCGTCACCGTCGCCTGGTGGGCCGGGGTCTGAAAGTCTGTCCCCGCCGCTAGGTGAGCGCTGGTGCCCCACCACTGGATCGCTCATCGGAAGGTCTCGTTGAGAGGGATCCTGTCCTCGAAGCTGCCCGTCGCTTGAATCCAGTGGGCGTCGAGGAACTCCTGTAGAGGGCGCATCCGAAGCCTGCACAGGCGCACAAGATAAATGCAAGAGGACATCATCCCGAGGAGGGACTTGATGGACCTCACTCTGGCCATGTCCGTGGCCAGCAGACGCTGCACCTTGCCTAGGATGGCCTTTGTCCTTTCCTCCGACGGCGAGGCCAGACGTGCCACTGTGTCGAGCTTGGCTCCCAGAAACAGTGCGACTTGATAGGGGACCAGGTGGGACTTGGGGAAGTTGATGGAGAACCCCAGGTCTGTGAGCAGCTGGACGGTCTTCGATGTGTGTTCTACGGCAAGCTCCCTTGTCCTTGCGCGGATGAGCCAATTGTCCAGGTAGGGGTAGACGTGGATTTCCTGCAGGCGCAGCCGCGCCGCCACTGGAGCGAGGCACTTGGTGAAAACCCTGGGTGCCGACTTCAATCCGAACTGGAGGGCCTTGAACTGGTAGTGCCGCCCTTGGACCAGGAACCTGAGAAACTTCTGGTGTCCTTTTAGAATGGGAATGTGAAAGTATGCATCCCCCAAATCCAACGACGACAGGAAATCGCCCTCCTCCAGCTGTCCCAGCACGTGCTGGAGGGTGACCATCCGGAACTTCTGTGCCTTCATGTACTTGTTCAGTCGTCGCAGGTCTAGGATGGGTCACCACCCTCCTGTCTTTTTCACGAGGAAGTACCTTGAGAATACTCCGGAGCCTCTTTAGGACGAGCTCGATGGCACCTTTCTTGAACATCGCCCTTACCTCCAACAGCATTTGAGGGACGTGGTTTTCTTTCCTGGCCACGGGAGGAATGCGGGGGCCCTTTTTTAGAAATTCGAGGGCATGCCCCAGGGACAAGGCGTCCAGCACCCAACGGTCGGTGGAGATAGACTCCCACACGCTGACGAACTTCGCCAACCGGCCTCCCACCGGGGTGCTTCGGTGGGGGCCCGACGCCACAGTCGGTTCAATCTTGCTTGGAGGACGCCTTGCCGCCTTGGCGACGACGGCGGGATCCACCCGATTTGCCTCGTCCTCTATAGGCTTCCTGCGATGAGGAGCAGGTCGCTTGGCGGTACGTAGAGGAGCCACCGCCGAATCCCTTGGAGGCACCCTGTTTGCCTCCGGGACTCCGAAAGGACGGCCTTCGTCGCTGGAGAACTCCTAGGGCCTTAGCTGTCTCTGTATCCGCCTTGATGGCTTGGAGGGACTCATCCACTGTTTTTCCAAACAGGTTGTTCGCGTGGAACGGCATGTCCAAAACCTTGGCTGGACGGAAATCCATCGCCTTGAGCCACCCTCGTCGTCTGAGGCAAACGCCGTTGCCTAGCTGGCGGAAACCGGTGTCGGCAATGTCCGTTGCCACTGTTATGGTGTGATCCGATGCCACCTCACCTTTCTGCAAGATCTCCAGGGCCTCAGCCCTCTTGTCGTCTGGTAGGAAGTCCAACAGGGGGGTGATCTTATACCATAACTCCCTGTCATAGCGGGCCACGGTCGCGAGGGCATTGGCCGCCTTAATCGTTGTTGCCGCCGACAAGATAACTCGTCGTCCCATTGCATCCAGCTTCTTTCCTTTCGCCGTCCGGCAGGGAAGTTGACGTTGAGGCCGATGCCCCCCGCTCTCTTCTTGGCCGTCGCTGAGATGACCGAGTCAGGGGTCGGTTGCGCCCTAAGGCACAAAGGGGCTGCGTTGGGGACCCAGTACTTCTTCTCGTACCGATCCCTCTTGGCAGGCGTCGTCGACAGGTTCTTGAGAAGGGCGAGACCCTCGTCCCAGATGTCATCCAGCAGAGGCACGGCGAGGACTTTCTTCCTCTTGGCCTCGCGCCGTTGGTAAAGGAAACCTTCCTTCTTCTCTTCGGGGCAGAGCTGAAAAAGCTCAGATGCCCTGGCGATCATAGCGTGGAAAGATCCAATCTCGTCGGGCGGGGAGGCCCAGGCTGGAGGCGATGGGAGCTCCGTCCCGTCGTCGCCGCCGTCATCCATACCCGTCGTGGCCGTGTCCGTTCGCGTGTCATCCCCAGGTACGGGGGATGTGGGCAAAGGCTGAGCAGGCCGCGAGGGCTGAAAAGGCGGGCTGGATGGGTCAGTCTTCTCTTGTTTGGGGGACTTCCCGATGGGCCTGGCTCTGGCTCCTCCGTCGGGCCTGGTACCGGCTCCTCTGTCGGTGGTAGGGGCAATCTCGTCCTAATCTCCGAACATAAGGATTGTATTGCCAACAAAATTGGCTCGTGGTTGATGGCGCTGGAGAGGATGCAACCTGCCTGGATGCCGAGGAGCCCGACCGTTCGGCGCTCCCGGTGCCCGCGGACTTGCAGTGCTCTGCCTTCTGTTGGGCGCCCGTCGTCGGGGCGCCCTCACAGGACTTAGAAGACCGCTCGGACTTCTTCTCACCCGACGGGCTCTTTCCTTCCAGCCAGTTGGAGAGACGAAGGTGTCGGTCCCTGATGGTCCGTTCCGACATGTTCCCGCAAAACGCACAATCCTTCTCCACGTGCGTTTTGTCCTCATGAAGGCAGTAGAGACATTTCGAGTGCTCGTCCTCCTTGAACACATTCTGCAGCTGGCATCCAGGGCAAACCCTGAACAGCTTTCTGGGCGTCGAGCTTCCTTTCTCCTGGGCCATGACGGGGTAGGCCGCAGAAACTTCTGGACTCCTCCAAGAAGCGTAACTCGACGAAAACTTCACCCTTGAGGGGCATAGAAAATCCGAAACGGGTCCCCGTTGATAAGATGTAGACACGGTGGAGCTTGAGGCTCTATCTGACCGAAAAATGAGAAAATCTCTTTGAAAAAGGGCAAAAACGCAGCAAAAGCTCGAGAGCTAAACACAAGGACTCCCAACACTTGAGCGTGCAGTAAAAATCTGAGGATGGCTGCTAGAGGCGAGGCTTAGGGAGGGGGCAGTCACTGGCTGGGGGCAGTATGACCCAGAGACCAGTGATTGGTTACTACTAAGAAAGACAGATCAGAAACGAAACTGATACTGATTTTTTCTTTACCGAGGATTCCCAGCCTGACGACGGGGAATATATTCATGAGCATGTGAATCCATGCCAGACCAAGCTGATAAAGCCGCCAGGTGAACCTTTATACAGGCTTTTCTTCGGTCTGGGGGGAGTTGTCCATCCACACTACACTAGAGGCAGAAGCAGGGAGGCTAAGGTGTTAGCGTAGGTTCTGGCCAACCGCCTACTAGGGGCAATCGATTCTTTAATACACTCAGACCAGTGCGGGTTCATGTCCTCTAGATCCACGCGCATGAAAATCTGTTGAGTACAATTTGCTATCAGTCAAGTTGTGACATTGCAGACACTAGCAGCACTTAACTCCGATCAAACTTCGGAAGGACCCGGACTGGGTGGTTTTCCAGTGGCCCTGGTGGGAGTGTGGGGGGAGCAGGTCTCACTCTACGCTGATGACCATCTAATCTATATGAGAGAACTGCGGCCTCCTTGTGACCAGGATACTGTTAGAATATCAAGGCTATAGCAGCCTTAAGGTGAACCATCTGAAGTCAGTATTCTTTCTGCTACAAGGGGGGGGGGCTATCCATCCTGGTTGTCCTTATCCAGTCTCAGCCTCAGGATTCAAGTATTTGGGCATCCACCTGAGCCCAAGCACAACAGATTGTTTTCGGCTTAATCTTAATCCGGTAATATACTGGTTTTCCTCAGATGTAATTCAATGCAGGCACATCCCCGCTGACGTTGCTGGGCAAGGCAGCGCTTTTCAAAATGTTAGCACTCCCTAGATTCCTGCATGTGCTACAAAATGCCCTGATACAGGTTCCCAAGTACGTCTTTGCTATGACTGAACATTCCTTAAGAGGGCTGTTTACAGGGGGATGGGAGGAGGGACGGCCACACATAGCTCCTAGGATGCTTCAGTGCTCTGTATGGGACGGGAGACTGGGGATTCCCTGCCTTCAAAGATACTACTGGGCTGCGCAAATCGGGATGGTGAACGAATGGCTACATGGGGACCCGAGACTCCCTCACGTGGTGATAGAAAGGGGATGGGTGGGAGGGAGCTCACTCAAAAAGGTACTATATGGAGACAGGACTAGGAATATGGCCCTCCCCTGCTAATAAATGATACCGGTAGGTGTGGGATGAAGCACACCAGGACATAAGGTGGGGGATGAGACCAACACTGGACCAACCCCTGTGGAACAACTGTAGTCTTCCTGAACTCTGCAAAATGGGGCATTTCTAACAATGGGGGGAATAAGGGGTGATGGACCTGGCAAGGAAGGATCACTCATCTCCTTCATGAAACTTCAAGACACATTCGGATTGCCGGGCGGGGAGGAAATATTACAGACACATGCAGTTGGCCCATGCTATTAAATTTCAGTTCCCTGTTCTGGGCGAGTTTAAGGAACTCACAGTGGCAACAGTAAAGACAGACACAAGTGATCACAGTTCAAGGGTGTTTATTAAACGTGAAATGCAGGGTGGAAAAACGCCTAATCAAAACCTAAATCTAAAATGGGAGCAAGCTTTGACCATCAAACAATAATAAGGAAGCCCTAGTGATGTGTCAAATAAAAGGGCCTACCCACTAAGAAAACCTATTGCCAATCCTTACGATAAATACAAAAAGAAGTGCGCGCTAATGTTCTTTAAGAAAGAAGGAGGTGTTCACAATATGATAGGTCTCCCTTCCCCAGGTTTTCAGCCCGGGACAAGGAGGGACTTTGGGGAGCAGCACAAGCTCGAGCTTTCGCAGCACGAGCTAACAGTTTCCGCTTTCAGCAATCTATAAAAAAAGTCTCCTGCCGCGGGGCCTGATGGGTTCAAACAAACAAGTTACTTTCCAAAATACACATTGGGGTGATGACATTCAACCCCTGGATCTCCCGCTCTCTGACCCCTTTTGAATATCAGCCTCCCTCTTTTGGGTTCACTATGGCCTTCCTTGCATTCACGAGTTTTAATGTCTTTTCAAATATTTACTGTGGACATCCCTCCATCTGGTTCACTCATGTCAATACACTGTGCATTTCAAGCAGAATTAATTTCCCTTTGCTTCACATTCATCTGTTGGTCAAAGACTTTCAACTGTATAGAGGATTTTACAAGATCCCCGTATGGCCACTTTGGCCACTTTGACCCCTCTTTGCACCTTTCCCAAGGCCTTTTGGTTCTGGTAGTTTCAATAGTTGGGTAATCGCCCAGAGTTTCCTGCGTAAACACCCACGTAGAGTCAGACTCCTCTGTTGCTGGTTTTCCCCTTTTTACATCTTAAGCCTTTCACAGTTCAATTAGCTGCTTGCTACTTTTCGTTCAACACAGTTCGGTTTCTTATCGATTGTCTTCTCGACTCACCAGCTGTGATGAACCAATTGGTCTTTTCCCTCTTTGGAGTCAAGGTCAGTACTCGGGAGACCAGTGTCCCTCCCCGGCTTGGTTATCAGCGGAGTAGGGTAGCATATACCATTGACATCTGCTGCAACACACACTGGCTATTGTTTGCGGTCTTACGATTCCTTTTGCAGAGGTTTTACAGTCCTTGAGCTGAAAGGGCACCCTCTTCTGGTCACCCTCTCGGTATGCGCAGTCTTTCTCCTCCTCTTGAACTGCAGAGCCGAGTTAGCTCTCACGTTGCGCGGTCTGCCTTTCCGTCCTGTGCTCTCGGGCTCCACCTTTTATCCCTGTGGGGAAGGGAAAGGGCCGTCAGGTGTGTGTGATTCTGGTCAATTACCCAACTATGCCTAGCCCTTGTATTGGGACATGTCAGGTTAACGGCTCTAGTGTTAGTCCTTTGTCTTCCATGTTGTGGGAGTGTCCATGTCGGGAAAAGGGGGGGGGGCAGTGTTTTTGAATGTCCTACGTGGTAAGATGGGGAAAAGTTGTAAAAAAAGAAGGGGTGTACTGCGTCTCACCCATCGGTGCCCCACTCTCCAAGGTCCCCCACACTCAGGTGATCCTCCCTCATTGGTCCACACTCAAGAACTGTATCCAATAGCGTTGGCCGTGTCCTGGCCACCTGGATGACAGATCCCTGCGGACTAGTTGGGGAGACACCTTAATTTTCTCCTATAGAGGCTAATATTTTTCCTGAGCACATGACCACAAAGGGCACATCTACATTGTATCAGGTGTTAATAGCCTTCGGAGCCCAGGAACTGTCTCGACTCAAAGGGAGAGGGATATGGGGATTTTGGACCCGGAGGAGTGGATTGAGGCACTCCTCTTCCCAAGGGATATTGTTTTTTATTTTGTATTCATTTCTTTTATTTGTAAAGCGCGTGAACACAAGCACGGAGACATAAAGGCGCTGAGACAAAACAAACAACGGATAACAAAAAACAAGTCAGGAGCTAAGCAGTAGGAAGATCAGGAATCAGTTAAACAAAGTTGTTTTTAGTCTCTGCTTGAACACCGCGAGCGAAGGCCATGATCTTAAGTCAAGAGGAAGAGCATTCCAGATCTGAGGCGCTGAATGTGGAAAGGATCTCTGGGCCATGTAAGCAAGTCTAGTTCTGGGTACCTCCAACAGGCAGTTATTATATCTCAAGGCCCTGCGAACCAGCAAGAAGGACAAGCAGGTAGAAAGATACTTAGGAGCCTGCCCAAAAAGGCATTTATGTGTAATGCATAGTGCGCAAAAAGTGATCGTTACAAATAGGAAGCCAGTGTAAAGCTCTCCTGGCCGCCGACACATGGTCTCTTCTCTGCAAGTCCTCAACAATGCACACTGCATTGTTTTGAACCACCTGTAGGCGAGAAAGATCATGTTTTGAAATGCCAAGCTAAAGGCTGAACAATAGTCCAGCTTGGTGCCTATAATTGCACGAGCAATAGTAGCACAATTTGCAGCAGAAAGGAAAGGGCGCAGCTAGGCAAGCAATTTCAGATGATAGCAGATGCCCTGTCCAGATGTTCTAACAAGCGCAGCGTAAAGATGAGTGGGTGACATGCAAGATCCCTGGGGGACCCCACAGATGACAGTCAAGTCCTCTGCCTGCGTCCTGCCCTTACGGTCCGACAGGAAAGATTTCAGCCATTCGGCTGCTGCTGAAGAAAAGTGTGCTGTGCTGCAAAGTCTCTCCGCCAGCAAGGTGTGATCCACCAGATCGAAAGCGGCAGAGATCCAGCAGAACAAATAGCGCAGTATGTTGATTTTATTTTTTTTAAAACCTTTATTTTTGGTTTTTATATTATTCTATAAAGACATAAGAACAAATACACACCCACATTAGGGTGGACTTAACTCTGCGCCGTGTCCCACCACCCATCCTTCCCCCCCCCCTCCTACCCACCCCCTGGCTCGGCCCATAGTTCAACTGTTTGTGCCATCCTGATTCCAGGTCGATGTAGCATGGAAATGGTGCTGCTAGTTCTGTGCCTTCACTGTGACCTTTCTCCTGTGTCTGAGGCATCTGGTTGGCTGGTAGAGTCCTCCTCTGATTCTTTTAGCAAGAATGTTATCAGCGGACCCCAGATGTCTGGAGGCCGGGCATGTAGGGGAAGTTGTTTGACAAAGTCTGTTTCTACATCCTGACAATAAAGGATGTCTTTGCGCCAGGCGATAAACGATGGGGGGGGGGCCTCGGCCCCAGGACATGGCCACTCTCCTCCGGGCCAGTGTCAGCAGAAGGCCCGTCAGTTTCCTTGTCGGGGCAGAGAGCAGCCTAGTCATACCCAACAAGGCCGCTGTCCGGCGTGGTTGTATCGCCTCTCCCACTATTGCTGCCGTTGTCTCCAAGACATGATTCCAGAACAGTGTTATTTCGGGGCAGTCCCATGCCAAGTGGACGAAGTCTGCTGAATGTTCTCCACATCTTTCACATTTTGCAGCTGTTTCAGGGCGATGCTTGTTTGCTTTCGCAGGTGTGTAATAGGTCTGGTGTAGAAAGTTAAAATGGATTAGTTTAAAGCGTGAGTTGAGGGCGATTTTTTGAGTCTGCTTCAGGATGTAGGTCCAGTCCTCCTCTGATATTGTACTGTGCAGGGACCTTTCCCATCTGATCGTTGCTTGGTAGAGTTTAGGTGATGTATCAGTAATAATAGCTTTGTAGATTTGTGACACCAGCTTGCCTTCACCTTGTGCTTGAATGGCGTTGTGTAGTAATTGCCAGGTCTGTGGCTGACGTGGGAAGTCTGGCAGGAGCGCTTGAAACGTGTGTCGGGTCCTAAAATAGAGGAATACATCGAGTGCGGTGTTGCCGCCCTTCGATTTTGCTTGTTGCGGCGTTATAAAGCCGTCCTCTGTGAAGAGATCCCCCAGAGTCTCAATTTTCAGTTTTTCGGCCCACTGATGAAATACTTTTTCAGACGTAAGCGGAACTCCTGGAATGAATTTAACGGGCAAAAGGGGAGAGTATCTCGTTTTTACCCCGTACCTTTGGGCCAATCTCAGCCAAACTCTATATGTTGACAGTATTACGTTCATGGTGGAGTTGGGAACGGGAATTTGACTGAAGATGACTGTGGTTAACAGGTTCGGTGTTGCTAGCGCCCGTTCCACCTGAACGTGAGGTCGGATTGTGTGGGAGGCATACCAGTGACTGAGAAATTGCGCTTGCGCTGCCCAAAAGTACTTTTCCAGGTCTGGGAGGGCGAGGCCACCGCTCGCCACTGGAAGTGTTAGTGTTGCATATGCCACTCTGGCCGGTTTGTCTGCCCATAGTAGTTCGAGGACCATGCTTTTTAGTCTCTTCAGATAAGTTTGAGGAAGGAATATTGGTAAACAGGTAGAGTAATTTTGGTAGGATCACCATCTTGACCAGGGAAGCTCTTCCCCAGAGCGTTAGTGGTAGGGTCTTCCATCTTGTCCCTTTTTCCTGGAGGGACTTGGTCACCTCTTCGTAATTGTCGCGGAACACCTCGTGGTAGCTCAGGGACATTTGGATTCCCAGGTATCGGACATTGGACGTTTTCCATGTGAATTGGAAGTCATCTTCGAAGGGTTTGGTGGCTGGGGTCAGCGGGAATATGATGGACTTTGATTGATTGATTTTCAGGCCGGAGGCTGTCCCGAATTTGATTACTTCCCTCATGACTGGGTTCAGGTTCTCTTCGGGATCGCGAACGAACAGGACCACGTCGTCCGCGTAGAGGGATATGATGAGCTTGTGTGGTCCAATAACGAGTCCTCTTCGTTGTCGATGTTCTCTTAGGATGGAGGCCAGCGGTTCCATCACCAGGGCAAAGATCAATGCTGAGAGTGGACAGCCTTGTCTGGTGCCCCTCTGGAGTATCACTGGAGCCGATTTTGCCGTACCTATGATGATGTTGGAGCGCGGCTCGTTGTACAATAACGATACTAGTTTGATAAAGCGGGCTCCCAGACCCATTCTGGTGAGTACAGCGAACATAAACGGCCATTCCACCGAGTCGAATGCCTTCTCGGTGTCGAGGAGGACCGCTATTGCTTGAGTTGAGGGGTCTAGTGCTTCAATGACGCTGAACAGCCTCCTGATGCCGAAGGTCGTGTTGCGGCCTGGGATGAAGCCTGCCTGATCTGCCAGGACGAGGGTGGGCATCAATGGTAGTAGCCTGTTGGTAAGCACCTTTGCGAGAATTTTGTTGTCGAGATTGAGGAGGGAAATGGGCCTGTACGATGCACAGTCCTCTGGTGGCTTGCCTGGTTTATGCAGGAGGATGACGTTGGCTTCACGGGAGGAGTGGGGGAGTGTCGCTTTTTCTAGTGCCTCGGCGTATACTGCCGCCAGAAGGGGGGCGAGGGTGGTGGCGAAGGCTTTGTAAAATTCCCCCGTTAGGCCATCTGGGCCAGGAGCTTTTGAGCTAGGGAGGGTTTTGATAGCTTCTGTGATCTCCTCTTGTGTGATTAGGTCGTTCAGTGGTTCCCGCAGAGAGTGCTCGACCCAGTACAACTCTGCATCTTCGAGGTACTCCAACGCGACTTGTGGGTCACTGTTGTGACTGTTGCTGTATAAGTCCTGATAGAAGAGCCCGAATTCCTCCGCTATGTCTTCGTCAGTATGGACGAAGTGTCCTTGCCTGGACCGAATCCTTTCTATTGGCGATTGATTGTTGTGTGCCTTGACCAGGTTTGCCAGGAGGGCGCCCGGCCTTTGACCTTCGCCGTATTGTCTGACTAGACTGTTGCGATTTAGAAATTTCACTTCCCGGTCCGCTGCGTTACTGAATTTTTGTAGCTCTTCCCTCAGGGCGACTGGTATGTCCGGGTTGGTTGTATTGGAGCGCTGGAGTTCAAGTTGTTTTAGTTTTTCTTCACAAGTTGTCAGCTCCCGCCGTATGAGTTTCAATATGCCATTTTCTTTGGCGTGGCAGACCCCTCTGACGAAACACTTTAGAGTTTCCCATAGTGTGCTGGGTGAGGCCACAGATCCTGTGTTGACTTCGAGGAACAACGCAATCTCTTCTCTTAGTTCGGCAGCGAATACCTCATCACGCATTGAGCCGGTTTTGAAACGCCACCGTTGTAGGGGGGGTTTGGGGTGTGCTGGGTTTAGAACGAGAGTTACCGGGGAGTGGTCTGAGAGAGTTCTTGGATGGATATAGCATGGGCCGCTGATCCATGGGCCGTTCATGGAGGTGAACAGATAATCGATCCTGGAACTCGAGTTGTGTACGGCGGAGTGGAAAGTGTATTCACGCAGCTCCCCTTTAGACGTTCTCCAGGCATCCATCAAATTGAATGCCTTGCAGATTTCTTTTATTAGGAGGCTGGCTTTGGATGGAGGATGTGGGGTTGCTCTTGATCTGTCTCTCACCGGGTCCAGCACTGTATTCATGTCTCCGCCCCAGATTATGGTCGCAGGTTCTTGGGATGATAGACGGGATAGTACCCAGCTGAAGTTGTCGGGGCCGTCTATGTTTGGTGCGTATGAGTTAACAAAGGTGATTTTCTGGCCTGCTATAATGCCGCTCACAAGAAGAGTTCTCCCTTCGCTGTCTTTTGTGGTGTGGACAAGTCGGAAGCTGATCTTCTTGTGTATTAAGATCGCGACTCCTCTGGAGTAAGATGAGTACGAGGAGAAGTATCTATGGCAACCCCAGCTCTTGTCCCACTGATGATCCTTCCCTGGGAGTAAGTGAGTTTCTTGAAGCATGGCAACGTCGACTTCGTGTCTTCTAAGGTACTGGAGGATTTTCCTGGTTTTAGATGGGATGTTGCCTCCTCTTATGTTCCAGGTTATGATTCTGAATGGAACGGGTCAGGGTCTATATTGATTCGTTTTTTGTTCCCTATGGTCTTGCCAGGAGGTTCGGTGGATGGACGGTGAGGTAGAGGTGGTGGTGAGCGGAGGGGATGCAGGGTCGGAGGACGGCGTGGAACTGGTGGCGCACAACTTGGCCGCTCCTCACGGCTAAACGAAAGTGAGGATGCGCACCTCAACTGGAGGTGGTGTGGCAACTGTGCCTTCCCTCCCGCGCGCGGGTAACCCCCAACTGACCCGCGAGGTTCCCTCTTCATAACTAAACTCTAAGGGTTGCTGTGCTTGGGGCACTTGTGCCTCCCGAGAGGGGCGGGTGGCTCTCCAACGCACTGGGAGTGAGTCTCTGCGGTATTAGGTTTATGCATTGGTGCCGGGGGTATGAATCCTGTTCCCTTGGGTGCCTGGGTCGAACATTATGGCGGTTCTCTGCGTCTTTGGTGTTCACGCTGCGGTCTGGGGATATTAGCGGCGGATCTGCAGCCGGCGTGATCAAGGTAGTCGCTGGCTTCCTCAGGTGTGTGGAAGAAGAGGGCTTTCCCTTCGTGTTGAATGCGAAGCTTTGCTGGGTAGAGCATTGAGTAAAGTATCTGGTTGTCTTGCAGCCTTCTCTTACCTGTCGTGAAGGAGCGCCTCAGTGTTTGAACGGTAGGGGAGAAATCTGGGAAGAACTGGATTGGGTCTCCGTCATATTGCAGTTTCCCTTTTTCTCTGGCTGCCTTGAGTATCGCATCTCTGTCTTTATAGTTTAATAGTTTTGCAATAATCGGCCGTGGATTTGCGCCTGGGATTGGTCTGGTGTTCGGAATTCTGTGGGCTCGTTCAACTACAAACAATTTGGAGAGAAGCTTGTTCCCGAAGAGATCTATGCAGATTTGTTCGACATGGTCCTCCATTTTCGCTTGGAGTTGTTGTTCTCCGATTCCGATGATTCTGATGTTATTCCTTCGTGAGCGACCCTCTAAGTCTTCATTCTTGGCACAGACTGCTTTCATCTGGGACTCGAGGGCGGTGACTCTTGTGGTAAGGCCTGTTGCGCCATCATCCAGGTCGGATACTAGTTGCTCCACTGTATCTAACCTATCGGCGTGCTTGTCGAGGCGATGTTGAAGCAGGTCTACTTTAGATGATAGGTTGTCGAGTTTACTGCCTAAGTCGCCAATTCCAGCTTTGAGGTCCATCAGAATTTCCCTGATATCGAAACTTGGTAATTGCTCTTCTGGCAGGGACATAGTGGGTGTTGATGACGCTGCTCCGCTCGCTTCGGAATGCGGTTTGCTGGTGGAGCCAGACCCAAAGTTCAGTTTCTTTTGGGCTTTGTCTAATTTCCCCATTTTAAACTATCTTCTGCTTCCAAGCACTTGAAAATGGAACAGGCGGATAACTGGTGGTCAAACACTGGTGATCGAATGACGCCTATTGCTTTCGTTAAGGTGGCTACGTTAGGGTAGTAGCTGCGTCGGGTTGCTGTTTGGGGGAGGTTTGGAGTGAATTCCTGGTGAGGCGGCTTTTTCCCCCTTGATTTGCAGCAGTCTACTCCCTTTACTGCAGAGGCACTTGAGTATGAGGGTTAGCTCGGGGGTTAGGAGCGTCTGCCTCTACTAGAGGGTTTGCGGAGGCGTCCTCTGAGGTTCTCAGACGGGGTCGTTGTGCTCCTCAGGCTGCAGGTATTCTGGTTGTGAGCTGCCGGGCTTTTTCCGGGCCTCGGTGTGAGGAGTTGTGTCGCCGATCGGCGGGACCCGTATGGCCCTGTGTCGTAGCCAAAACCCCTAGAAGTGTTACTGTTAGTCCGGGTCTCCTATGCCTGCCGTTCTGCTGTGTGCTATGGGGTGCTGAGGGTCTCTGATCTGGGCACTGTTTCTCGGCGGCCGTGGGGTTTGACCGTGATGGCCTCGGCCCAAATGGGCTGATCGTTGTGGCTTTCGCTGTGGCTGCGGGGAATGATGGTGATATCCCCCTGTCGCTGCGTGTTCCGCTCCGCTCCGCCTTGGGTCGGGTTCGGCCTTCGTACGGAGGGGAGGCAGCCGGTTGGGCGTTGGGGACGGTTGCTGGTGAGGCGTATCCTGCTGTGCCTCCCCCGTTCACCGATGATTTTGACGGAAGCGCAGGGCGTCCGTAGCCAGACGGAACGGGGAGGCAGCTTGCGCACGCTGGGGGGGAGCTCCTACCTGGGTGCTCGGCGAGAGCACCGCTGCTCGTCGCACTTCTTCTTGAGCTTCGGCCGGGCTGTTGCAGGGACGGAGACTGTGTGTCTCTTGGCGCCACCGGCGCGCACGTCTACCCGCTGCTTGATGCGGCCCAGCTCTACTCTCCCCGCGGGTCTCCGCTGGCTTTGGGTGTCGGGTGTTACCCCGACGCCGCTGCTCGAGCTTTGCTGGGGAGCTCTTGCACCTCTCTCTCGATCCCCTGCTCCGTCCGAGGCTCACTGCCGGCGTGAACTGCAGGCCTTGCTGGCCAGGCCGGGACTCGGCCGCTGCTCTGCCGCCAAAGACGATTTTGGGCTTAAAATGTTCGTCGGCGCCTCCTGAATGCGCCTGGCTGTAGTTGTGGGAGAAACGGACACCGCAGAGGGAAGGATGTCGCAGGATTAATGGAGAGCCACACAGAGCTCTCTAGGAGGCAGCCATCTTGGATGGCTCTCTCTAAGTATGTTGATTTTTAAATAAAGCAGCATACACTCTCTGCTATGCGCACATCTGAAACCAGATTGTGACCAAAGATGTCATGTTCAGAGAGAAAAGCCTCGATCTGTAAGTGTGCCACTCTGTCCAGTGTTTTAAGCAAGTAGGGAACGTTAGTTATAGGTCAATAGTTGGTTGACAGGCCTGGATCCAGAGAGGGTTTCTTAAGCAGTGGGGGGGGGGGTGGGGGTCCAGGCCTGTTTAATATCACTTGGCAAGAGGTTTTCCCCTGAAAAAGGCATTTATACATTTTGTAATGAGAGGGACCAGTAACGGGGCACATGACTACTACAATGGCTGGACAGATGTCCCCATTACTATTAGTAGGTTTTAACTTAGTGAAGGTATCGGTAAGATCCGGCTCCGTAATCGAGTGAAAATGAAAAGCGATTCCTAATGGAATTAGACACAAATGGGTTGTTATGTTCGGTGTTACCTTGAGCGTTCTCACTTACAAGATTAGTCTGGATGTTATTCAGCTTTTCCAAGAATGTCTTTTGGACAGCGTTACACCACTTAGTCTCTATAATGACATGCAATGGAAGAGGACAAGGGTCCTCAAGCTCTTTAAGGACTCTGCACATTTCCTGAGAGCTGGAGGCAGCCCCAAGAATGTGTTGGTTTCTAGTGTTTTTTTTTGTTGCTAAGGAGATGGCTGTCTTATAGGCCTTGCCCGCCTTTCAGTAGGTGGCTTTATCCTCATCGGATTTGGTTCTTTCCAACTGTTTTAAGGCATTGCTTTTATCTTTCTTGAGAACCTGGATGTTTGGCGAGTAGTATTTTTTATTGGGTAGTTTACGCAGTAACCATGATTTGACGGGAGCCACTCTATCCACAGCGGTCTCTAATGTTCTATGATAGGTAGCTGCAAGTTCATCGGCAGAATGTAGGATAGCTACGGTAACAATCGTAGGTACATGTTAGGGAGAATTCTCAAAAATGTGCTACTCCCCTCCACCTTAGAAACCCCCAGCAACTTTGCTGGATTTTGGGGACTTGATTTTTGTAACCTGGAGAGAGTTTGACCCTTTTTCCCCACTCTCGAATGTGTTTTAATGTGATTTTTCATACACTGTGTTTCTTTTGGTTATGGAGTCTGACAAACTCCATAGGCATCATCCTTTACATTGTGTCACAAAGCACCTCCAGTGCAGTGACACAGGGAAGTCTTTCAGATTTCCCAAGGTTTAAATACCTTCTATGGGATAAACTACGGTTTCCCAGAGCAGTAAAGTGAAATTGACTTATCATTGTAACTTGCTAGACCCAGCACACCTTATTTTACAATAGAGTGCTGGATGGGTTACTTAGTATCCCCCTGTGTCTAGCTGCTCATGTAACATTTTTTATGTTACTTGTTCCTCACCGAAGGGCTGGTGGCAGTGGTGGAAAGGTCTTTTTAGAGGTTTTCTCTGCGCACCAAACCAGGTTTGGTCTCTTTGTTCATTTTGCCTTTGGCTGGGTTTCTGGAGTGAAACCCGCTTCTGGCTCCAGAGTATCTGGGGTAGGCAGGAAGTGAGGGAGGTGCCCGAAACTCCCTATGCTTATTCTCCTAGGAGACCCAAATGCACTCTGTGGTGATTGACTGGTTGACTGGCCGGCAAGGACAGCCACCCTGCTGGGTGAGTGACAGCTAGGCTGTAATGAATGGGAGAGAACTGAATAAAAGGCAAGTGCTTTGGCTTGGAAGGCAGAGTCGACCACTGCACGAAGGAACTGAAGAAGAGCTTGAAGAGGATGCCTGCTGCAACTCCTGGACTGTTGGTTTGCCCGATGAAGCCCTGCTGCAGTGCCGAAACGCCAAGTTCGCATCGACAGAGAAGCCCCTGCAAGAACGACTTCCCCCTTTGAGTTGGTGGGACCAATCAACTCCAAAGTAAGCCATCTGGACATCCATCTCGGAGCTAGTTGAATTTCCACAGAGTTGCTGCTAGTAACCGCATAGCCAGGGAGAGGAACACCAGATTGTGTGCGTTGCATTTAAGCTGGCCTAAAGCTTTTGGAAGATCCTCTGGATTCCTAGGAAGCAAGACTGACCAAGCCTGAGCCCCCCTCAACAGAGTGCGGGGCCCCAGAAGCAAGGAAAGTCCATCTTGACAGCCAGGAACCGTGGTGTTGCTATCTGCGTTAGACGCAAGGAGCTGAAACGCAAAATAGCCACTGAAAGTGAAGTTTGCCGGTTGCGAGTTTTGACAGTCCCAGTGCATTGCAGGAGTCCCCCAACGTCCTCCCTTTTGTCCCCATGACTGAGGCCCAGGAACAGTGAGATCTGCAGAGCTGCACAAGAACAGAAGTCATCAGCTGCATCTTTTCTTCTTTACTAAGGTACTGTAAAACAAGTCTAAGAGAACTTCCCTCTTACTGTAAAAGTGCTTGAAACTTCTACAACTCACTAGCCTAATCAGCTTGTGGCCCTACATTTGATTCTTCTTTTCATCAAACACTCCTAAGAACTTGTGCAAATACTTTTCCATTTACTTATCAGAAGTGCTTCATCCTATACAAGACTTTTGCCCATTGACTTTGGCCTAGCCTATTGAATTGAATGACTCTTCTAGGAAAATCTAAAAGCACTTACCTGCTTAGGAATATTTGTGGTCTCTTGTTCTAATAACCTTTGCCTTTTACCAACTTTTAAGAGTGTTCTGAACACCAAAAGTAAGATATTAATGTCCCCAGCACCCTTATTATTGAAGTCACCCGTGGGTGTAGGTTGTGTCTGTGGGCCATGCCAAAAGAGTCTTTTCTGATTCAGAAACTCAGGTGCAAGTTTACTTGAATACTTGTAACTGTGAATCTTTGTGTAACTCCACTACAGCTTACATTTCCCCTCTTGAGATAAGCCTGGCTGCTCAACATGCTACCATAACTGTGTAGTACAAGCTTATACCAAAGGTTGGGTTGCCTGTACCTGTAGTCAGAGTTGTTTGTAGTGTTCCCAGAGGGTACTATATGCAAACTTTGCCTAACAGTACAAAAAAGGGTGCCATGGCAGAAGGTGTAAGCTTTCGATTGCTGCAGGATTACGCCTGACACAATCCAAAATACTGCATCGGGCATACTACTCACGAACAGCACTGGCGCGGTGGGGTGCAACGGACCAGGATAACTGCCAGAGATGCGGTATGATGGGGCACCGTTTTCCACATACTATGGGCGTGTGCACAGATGAACAAGTTACTTCTTACCTTGTAACGTTCTTTCGACGGGATGTTCCTCCGACGTATTCCTCATCTTAGATATATCCTTCCAGCTCTGCTGGCCTCGGAAATTTTTTTCTAGAGGGCGCTGCGCTTCGACGTCCCTCGAGTCGATGTCCCTCGACAGCCGCCGTATCGACGCTCGACGTCATCCTGCCTATAAAGGCCGCGCGCAGCGTCCGTTGCTCAGTTCCGTTTTGTAGCCCACAGTATTACTGTCTGGACTAGACTAGTCACCCTGAAGGAGCGTAAGCTGCAACAACAAGGGAAGTAGAACTGCGGGGATGGATGGGAGGGTCGATGAGGAATACGTCGGAGGAACATCCCGTCGAAAGAACGTTACAAGGTAAGAAGTAACTTGTTCTTCGAAGGGATTGTGTCCTCCGACGTATTCCTCATCTTAGATAGGCTCCCATAGCAGTATTCTATATTCGGAGGAGGGAGTACTGACTTCACGCTGTCTTCTATTGATGAATAGAATGCAGTACAGCCCTTCCAAACCTAGTCTCTTGACTAGAGGAGGAATCCAGATTGTAAAAACGTGTAAAGGTATGGACAGACGACCATGTAGCGGCCGCACATATGTCTTTAATCGGCACGCCTCTTTTGAGGGCCGGTGAAGCTGCAATACCTCTGGTCGAATGAGCCCTAAGGTTTTGAGGGGGCTCTTTCCCTGCCAGTTTATAACATTCCAGAATGGCTAGAATGATCCATCTGGAAATGGTCTGCTTAGTTATTGGTAACCCCAGCTTGTGACCTGCGTAACCTACAAACAGCTGGTCTGCCTGTCTTATCCTGGCTAGTCTACTAATGTAAAAACTTAAAACCCTCCTAGGGTCTAGTCTGTGTAACCTCTCTTCCTCTTTCCCCGGGTGAGGAGGAGGATAGAAAGATGGTAGGGTAATCTTCTGAGAGATATGGAATTCAGAGACTACCTTTGGGAGGAAATTAGGCTTCACTTGCAGGACAACTTTGTCTTTGTGAAAGATTGTATGAGGGGGTTTACAAGAAAGAGCTTGTAATTCGCTCACCCTTCTAGCAGATGTAAGTGCTATTAATAAAACAGTCTTAAGGGTAAGGAATCTTAACAAACAAGAATGGAGAGGTTCGAAAGGTGTACCCATCAGGAAAGTTAGTACTAAGTTTAAATCCCATAGGGGAACTTGGAATGGTCTTGGGGGATAAACATTGGTTAACCCCTTTAGAAACTGTATTACCAAGGGTAATTTGAAATAGGATGGTTCCTCCGCAGTACGCTTAAAGATAGATAGCGCTGCGAGATAGCCCTTAATGGTGCCAACTTGAAGGCCTGAATTTGCCAAATATAGTAGGAAGGACAAAACCATTGGTGTACCACATGAAAATGGGTCGATATTCTGTTCTCTACACCAGCTGCAAAATCTGTTCCAACGGCAGCGGTATAAAGACTTTGTTGCTGGCCTCCTTGCCGAAAGCAACACCTCCATAACATCATCAGGGAGGTCCCAATCCTTGTACCTCAGCCGTTCAGAAGCCAAGCGTGAAGGTTGAGGGTTTTGATGTCTGGATGGAGAACCTGACCTCCCTTCTGTGAGAGTAGGTTCTCTCTGAGAGGAAGTCGAATTGGAGGGCAGATGGACAAGTCTAGAAGGTCCGGGTACCACGTTCTCCTGGCCCAATCCGGGGCAATTAGGATCATGGTTCTCCGGAATCTTCTCAACCTCCTGATCATTTGAGGAATGACAGGGACCGGTGGGAACGCGTACAGAAGCGGAAACTCCCAGTCCACTATGAACGCGTCTCCCAGAGCTCCTCTCGGAGGAAATTCCCTTGAGCAGAACAGGTCGCATTTCCTGTTTAGGCTGGTGGCGAACAGATCTACCTGAGGGGTTCCCCAAAGGGCGAAGATCTCTTGAAGGACTTCCTGAGCTAGCTCCCACTCGTGGGAGACTGTGTTCTGCCTGCTCAGAGCGTCCGCTGTCAAGTTCTTCTCTCCGGCTAGGTGAACTGCCGATAGAGATATTCCTTCTTGGATTGCCCAAAACCAGAGCTGCATCGCCTCTCTGCACAGGGGTAGTGATCCTACGCCTCCTCTTTTGTTGAGGTAATGCATGGCCACCGTGTTGTCCGTCATTATCAGGACATTCTTCCCTTGTACAACTGGCAGGAAAGCCTTCAACGCAAGTTTGATGGCTCTCAGCTCTAACAGGTTGATGTGTAGTCTGGACTCCGATGGAGACCAACGACCGCTGATGGTCAAGTCGTTGGCGTGGGCTCCCCACCCCGTGAGTGAGGCATCCGTGACTACTGTTATCTCCGGCCAGGGTTGCCAAAACTGTTCTCCTTTCAGAATGTTCTCCTGACAGGCCCACCACTGAAGGTCTCGAGCCACCCTGTCGGGAACCTGAAGAAGATCTGTCATTCTCCCTGAGAATTGTGACCACTGAGTCCTCAGTGCCCACTGGAGGGATCTCATTCTCAGGCGAGCCTCTGGCACAAGGAAAATGCAGGATGCCATGAGGCCTAGCAACCTCAAAAAGTCGAAGGCTGGGAGACGTTGGGCATGTTGGAACTTGGTAACCATCTGTAGAATATCTTGAGCCCTCACCTCTGGTGGCGAGGCTTTTCCCAGGGAAGTATCCAGGATCGCTCCTATGAACTGGAGTCTCTGCGATGGTATCATTTGAGACTTCTTTAAATTGAGGGAGAAGCCCAGCTTGTGAAGGGAGTAGCACACGTGATTTAGCTGGATCTGAGCTTGCTCCGGAGAAACAGCCCTGATCAGCCAATCGTCCAGGTAGGGGTAGACGTGAATCCCTTCCCTCCTTAGACTTGCAGCCACTACCGACATTAACTTGGTGAAGACCCTCGGGGCGGAGGTCAGCCCAAAAGGCAGTACTCGAAATTGATAGTGAGAGTTGCCAATTGCGAACCTCAGGTATTTCCTGTGTTTGAGATGGATAGGCACATGGAAATAAGCGTCCTGAAGGTCCAGAGATACCAACCAGTCCTGAAACTGAAGGGCCTGGAGGATCTGAGAAAGAGTGACCATCTTGAATTTGTCTTTCCTGAGGAATTTGTTCAATTCTCGCAAGTCCAAGATGGGTCTCAGTCCTCCGTCTTTCTTTGGAATGAGAAAGTAAGGGGAGTACCAGCCCTTGTTCCTCTCCGCTACAGGTACCGGTTCTATGGCACCTTTCTCTAGCAGGTCCAAACTTTCCTGCAAGAGGAGCGGATCTGGAGCTTTCTGAGAGCTGATCCCCGGTGGATGACTCTGAGGTATACGTAGGAAAGGCAGGCAGTAACCTTGGGCGACTGTTTCCAATGCCCAAGCATCTGACGTGATAGCCTGCCATACCGTCAGATGTTGAGTCAACCTGCCTCCTACAGGTGTCCTGTGAGGGGAGTCCTCAGAGTGGTTTTGGGGCGGCTGATGCAGATGCCGATGGTAAAGAGGCACCTGCTGTTGCTGCGGCTTTAGAATATCTACCCCGTCCACCTCGGGTAGTTCTTCTTTGACCCCTTTGAGCCGGTCGTCCTCTTCCTCTTCCGAATGAGGAGTAGAAGCGAAAGGACTTGCCCCTCGCAGAGGTTCCTGTGGGACGAAAAGGAGTCTGACGGATTGCAGCTCCTAGGGATTTTGCTGCTGCTTTTGAAGTTTGCAGTTTCTCTAAACTGTCATCCGCCTTTTTCCCGAACAAAGAAGAGCCATCAAATGGCATGTTCAAGAGCCTGGCTTGCACATCTGGGGCAAAACCCGACTTTCTCAACCAAGCGAACCGCCTGGTTGATGTACTTGCCGCCATTGCTCTGCTGATACTGTCAGCCGAATCAATGCCCGTCTGGAGGGATTCGCACATAGCGTCTTTACCGTCCTGTATAATATTCAGGAACGCATCCCTTTCTTCTCCCTCCGGGATGCAGTCAGCCGCTGTAGAAGCACACTCCCAAAGTGTATGGCTGAACCTAGCAAGGGTGCAAGTAGCATTAACAGACTTTAAAGCCATGCTACATGCTGAAAAGACTTTCTTTGCCATAGCATCATATTTTTTATCGTCCCTGTCCTGTGGGACTGTAGGATAAGCCGTCTTGACATCGGTAGAGGATGCTGCTTGTACCACCAGACTTTCTGGGGATGGATGTTTAGACAAGAACTCTGGGTCTGTGGAAGATACCCTGTACTTTGCAGACAGTTTTTTATTTACTGCTGGTATTACATCTGGGGTTTCCCAGTTTGTCATGATCTTTCTCTGAAGAGCTTTATGAAAGGGCACCACTGGATCCTCTTGTGGGCCTTTGTCAAGAATGTCCGTGAGGTCATCTTGCTGGAAAGATTGTGAAGGTGTAGACCACCCCATGAACTCTGTAATCCTGGCCATTAAGGCTCTGTAGGGGGTTTCAGCATGCTCCCCCGGGTCTGGCTTAGCAAAATCCACCTCAGGGGAAGTGTCTAACCCACTTGCCTCATGTAAAGAATCATGAAGATCCTTTAGTCTGCGCTCTTCAGAGGAAAATTCCTCTCTAACCTGGGTTACAGGTCCCTGTAACTCAAATGTGTCTTGTTCGGACAAATCACCCTCTTCTAAAATTGAGGATATAGTTCTCAATTGTTCTGAACTCATAAAGGGAGTAAATCCCATTTCCAAGGCAGAGGGTGCCGAACTTGTCATTATTGGCCTCGAAAACGTCGATGCCGACGTCGAAGGCTTCGAGCGTGGCGTCGAAAACAGAGGTGGAGGACTCGAGGACCTCGACAGAATTGGAATTCTACTCGACAATATCGACGCCATCGACGTCGAGGGCCTGGGGATCGTCACTGGATGTGTGGTCACCGTGACTTTTCTCGGCGTCGAGGCCGGCGTCGAGGCCGGCGTCGAGTCGACAGACCCGTGTGTCGAAGGACCCTTCGACAACGGCGTCGAAGACATCGACCTCGACGGAATCTTCGTCGACGGCACCTTCGAGGAAGGTTTGGAGGTCATAGTCCTACTCGAGGGTTCGAGACGCGCTCGAGAGGTTTCTTTCGCCGGGTACTGCGACTCGCAGCGTTTTTGACCTTCGGGTCTTTCGACCAGAGCATCGCTCTCGGCAGTCTTCGAGGGGGTCGAGGCCGCTTTCTCGAAGACGCTCATCATATTTTTTCTGAATTCCTCCCATTCAGCCCGGGAACTATGTTTCGTGGGGCAAGGGATTCTTTTTGGCGAAACAGAGGAAGAGGAAGACGGAGAAGGGGATCTTCGACGTCTCCTCTTCGAGTGCTTCAATCTCGAGGAGTGATGAGACCCACTCCGAGACCTGGAGCGTGAATGGTGACGAGGAGACGAATGTCTCGACTTCGTCGACGAAGAAGAAGCTTTAAAAGTCTTACCTTTCTCCAGCTTCCCCCTACGCTCCTTCAGGGCCTTAGCTGTCATGGACATACAGTCCTCGCACTCCGAACAATGGTGTTCGGCTCCCAAGCACCACAGACAATTTCTGTGAGGATCGGTCAACGACATCTTTTTCCCACAATCTCGACATTTTTTGAAGCCGGATCGAGGAGTAGTCGGTTCCGACGAGGAAGCCATCGAGTAAGGTATCGAATAACTGGAGGTAAATAGGTATTTATCTGACTAAGAACTGAGCAACGGTATTCCGAGGCACCGAGTAGCGCGGAAAAACGGAACTGAGCAACGGACGCTGCGCGCGGCCTTTATAGGCAGGATGACGCCGAGCATCGATACGGCGGCTGTCGAGGGACATCGACTCGAGGGACGTCGACGCGCAGCGCCCTCTAGAAAAATTTTTCCGAGGCCAGCAGAGCTGGAAGGATATATCTAAGATGAGGAATACGTCGGAGGACACAATCCCTTCGAAGTAACAGTTCTGGTGAAATATATTTGTAGGTTATCTGCAATAATGGGGTCTACGGTCCCATGTGATTCTAAGCAGGCAACACTCAGGATTTGGGTGGAAACTGGGTTCACAAAGCATGAAGAGTGTTTCTGTCTCTTGCACGGGCAATGTCAAAAAGTATTATCGCAGCAATGTGGGGTTCTATGGACTGTCCACGGCTCAGCCATTGGATAGCTGAAATGGATATATGTATGTCTCTTGAGAAGCGTGCGTACAAAGATATGGGATGTCCCCAGAAATTTCTGAAGGTGTGGGAAAGGTGAGCCGGGGAAGGCCGAGACATACGGTGGGTGTAGAATGCAGGTCTTACTCACGGCCTTGCATTAAGAAATTGCCCGCCATGGACATTAATATCCTACCACATGCAATGCGGAACTCATGTATTCACCAATGATGAAGTTATATCTGGTACCACCACTTGTTTGATTGTTAAGCTTTTGTTTAAAAATAAAAAGATATGTAAAAATGAATGTTATTCAATTTCTCTTAAAGGCACACATGCCACACACTCTGAAAGAGCTCATTTAAAATATTTCTTTGATTAGGTGAGACTGAAATCCTATCATTCTGCCCAGCAAAATCAGGCGTCTCTAACAATTTTGTATATGTTTTATTGGAACCAGTCTATCGTAATTTGTGGTAATTAGTTATGGTCATATTGACATTGCTGTTTAAAAATATCTGGATCACGGATGTTAGTAAAATCATAAGTCACACATTGAGCTAGTAGCCTCACCTCTTTTGCCAAGTGCAGATCCAGCAAAAATGCAACCAGTAGAGGTCTCAGCAAAAAGTCTAAGAATAAAAATAAATAAGACTTTTTTACTCATTAATTAATACGTTCTGCTTTTTCATTGTGCACGGGTAGATTTACATATTCACTACAACATTCAGACATGATTAAATTAATGTACACAAGAAATATATACCCCAAAACTGACTTATGATTGACGCACATCTCTTTCTTTAGGTTTCTGAGAGCATGGACACCTCTCACAGTAACTGCATGTTCAAACATAGGCTTCAACCGGATTAGTAGTAACTCGAAGGGTGACCTTAAAGCAGTAGTGCAGTGAGAGATGGACAGAGGGGTGCAAGGTTCTTTTAAAAAAGATGACTCGGGCTACCTGAACACTAGGCAAGCATATCTGAAATCCAATAGCCACTTACCAACATACTTGTCAAAATATGTTTTTAAAAAGGCATACAAGGAACAAGTTACTTACCTGTAACTGTTGTTCTCCAGCATGGGTCTGGCATGGATTCACATGCTCATGAATATTCCCCGTCGTCAGGCTGGGAATCCTCGGTAAAGAAAAAACCAGTATCAGTTTCGTTTCTGATCTGTCTTTCGTAGTAATAACCAATCACTGGTCTCTGCGTCATACTGACCACAGCCAATGACTGCCCTCTACCTAAGCACCGCCTCTGGCAGCCATCTTCAGATTTGGAAGCACGTGAAGTGGCAGTATGACCAAGTGAAGAGCCGCAGAGGGGTAGGCGGGAGGGTTCGCATGTGAATCCATGCCAGACCCATGCTGGAGAACAACAGTTACAGGTAAGTAACTTGTTCCTTCTCCAGCATGGGGTCTGGCATGGATTCACATGCTCATGAATAAAGAATACATAGCAGTACACACATGCACAACCACGGGAGGTGGCAAAGGCTCAACATTAAGCATCACATCAACTCAACATTAAGCATCTTACCTCCTCACCAGGCTCACCTCAGGCGAACAGGTTGCGCAGCACTGCTTGGCCGACCCTGGACTCCTCCCTGGAATCCCGGTCGACGCAGTAGAATTTCGTGAAGGTGTGCGTCGACCTCCACGTAGCAGCCCTGCATATGTCCAGCAGGGGCACACCAGATAGGAACGCCGTGGTAGCTGCGATCGCTCTGGTGGAATGGGCTCTCGGACGGCCAGGCAGCGGTCGGTTTGCCAACCGGTGACAGTACATGATACAGCCGGAGAGCCATCTGGAGATGGAAGCCTTCGAGAGAGCCTTCCCCTGATTGACAGGTCCAAAGTTCACAAAGAGTTGTGACGTCTTCCGAAAACCTTTCGTGCGGTCCACGTAGAACTTCAGCGCTCTAGCTACATCCAGCGAGTGCAAAGTCCTCTCAGCCGGCGACGAAGGCGACGGGAAGAACACAGGTAACACCAAGGGTTCGTTGAGATGAAAGTCCGACGGTACCTTGGGCATGAAGGAGGGGTGCGTCCTGAGCACTACCCTCGTGTCGTGGAAAGTCAAGTACGGTGCCTTGCAGGAAAGGGCCTGGATCTCTCCCACTCGTCGTGCGGAGGTGATGGCCACGAGAAAAGCTGTTTTCCACGATAGAAACTTCAACGGGGCCGAGTGCAGAGGCTCGAACGGAGGTCCCATGAGTTTGGTCAGTACCACGTTGAGCTCCCACGCCGGGGCCGGAGCCTTCACCGGCGGGAACGATCTGAACAGTCCCTTCATGAACTCTTTCACCAGACGATGAGACCACAAGGACGTCCGGCCCGTGGTTCTGGTGTATCGGGAGATCGCAGCAAGATGAATCTTGATGGACGCGTGTGCCAGACCAGCTTTGGCCAGCGTCAGCAGGTACGGCAGCACTTGGGGAGCCGTAATCCGTAGAGGGTTAATCTTCTGTGCGTGGCACCAGACAGAGAACCTCTTCCATTTGTGTCCGTAGCATTTAAGAGTCGAGGACGCCCTGGCCTTTGCAAGAACCTCTCTGCAGTCGGCCGGTATGTCGTATCCTCCAAACTCTAGCGCTGCAGGAGCCAGGCCTGCAAGTTCAGCGACTTCGGGTCGTGGTGGAGGATGGCGCCTCCTTCCCTGGAGAGTAGATCCGCGTCCGCCGGCAGCTTGATTGGCGGGGACGCCGACAAGTCCAGAAGGTCCGGGAACCATATCTGCCTCGGCCACGCAGGTGCGACGAGGATCATCCTGCACCGTGACCTCTTGAGCTGGTTGACGAGCCGGATTAGCAGAGGCAAGGGAGGGAACGCGTAGAGGAACAGGCCCTCCCAGGGGAACGAGAAAGCATCGCCCATGCTCCTCGTCTGGGGAAACCTGCTGGCGAACCTCCGGCACTTGGTGTTCGTCGCCGTCGCGAACAGGTCGATCTGGGGTGTGCCCCACCGTCGGAAGAGGCGATCCACCAGATCCTGCCGTAGTTCCCACTCGTGGCACGAGCGCAGCTCCCTGCTGAGTGAGTCGGCGATGGTGTTTTTTATCCCTGCCAGATGAAACGGCACCAGAAGAATCCCTTGGGCGACGGCCCAATGCCACAGGTCCTGCGCCTCCTTGGACAGCGCTGGGGACCTGGTTCCGCCCTGTTTCCTGATGTAAAACATGGTGGTGGTGTTGTCGGTGAAGATCCTCACCACCTTGCCCTTGAGGGACGGAAGGAAGGACCTGAGGGCCCAAAACACTGCACGGAGCTCCAGGACGTTGATATGCAGGGACTTCTCCGTCGGGAGCCAGAGTCCCCTTGCGTGCAGATTTTCGGTGTGCGCTCCCCACCCTTCTAGGGAGGCATCCGTGGTCACAGTCACCTGGTGGGCTGGGGTCTGGAAGTCCATGCCCGCCGTCAGATGCGCGCGGGTGCCCCACCACCGTATCGCTCGTCGGAAACTCTCGTCGAGCTTGATCCTTTCCTCGAAGCTGCCCGTCGTCTGGATCCAGCGCGCATCCAGGAACTCTTGCAACGGGCGCATCCGGAGCCTGCACATGGGAATGAGGTAGATGCAGGAAGACATCATCCCGAGGAGGGACTTGATGGACCTCACCTTGGCCGCGTCGGCCACCAACATCCGTTGCACCTTGCCCAAGATGGTCCTGGTCCTCTCCTCCGACGGGGAGGCCAGAAGGGACACTGTGTCGAGCCTCGCTCCCAGAAACAGTGCGACTTGCGCGGGCACCAGGTGGGATTTGGCGTAGTTCACGGAGAATCCCAGGTCCGTGAGGAGTTGGACGGTCCTTGCCGTGTGGACCACGGCGAGCTCCCTCGTCTTGGCGCGGATGAGCCAGTCGTCCAGGTAGGGTAGACTCCGGAGCCCCGAAGCCTCTTTGGGACGAGTTCGATGGCGCCCTTCCTGAGCATCGCCTTTACCTCCAGGAGAAGTTGAGGGACGTGAAGTTCTTTCCTGGCCACGGGGGGGACGCGCGGGCACCTTCTTTGAAACTCGAGCGCGTGGCCCCGGGCCAGGGCGTCCAGCACCCAACGGTCGGTGGAGATGGACTCCCACACGCTGACGAAGCCCGCCAGCCGGCCTCCCACCGGGGTGCTTCGGTGGGGGCCCGACCCCACGGCCGGTTCAATCCTGCTTGGACGCGGCCTTGCCGCCTTGGCCTCCTTGGCGACGACGGCGGGGTCCGCCAGACTTGCCTCGTCCTCTGTAGGCCTCTTGCGACGACGAGCGGGCCGCTTGACGGTAGGAAGCGAAACCGCCGCCGGAACCTTTGGAGGCGCCCTTGCCTCCGCCGCTCCGAAAGGGCGTCCGCCGTTGCTGCAGTACTCCAAGGGCCCGGGCCGTCTCAGTATCCGCCTTGATGGCCTGAAGGGAATCGTCCACTGTCTTCCCAAACAGGTTGTTCCCGTCGAAGGGCATGTCCAGGACCCTGGTCTGGACGTCCTGCCGAAAGTCCGTAGCCTTGAGCCATCCGCGACGTCGAAGGCAAACGCCGTTGCCCATCTGGCGGAACCCAGTGTCGGCGATGTCCGTCGCCACGGTGATGGCGTGGTCCGAGGCCACCTCACCTTCCTGCAGGATCTCAAGGGCCTCCGCCCTCTTGTCGTCCGGCAGAAAATCCAGCAGGGGAGCTATCTTGTACCAGAGTTCCCTGTCGTAGCGGGCCACGATAGCCAAGGCGTTGGCCGCTTTAATCGTTGTCGCCGCCGACGAGATGACTCTGCGTCCCATGGCATCCAATTTCTTTCCCTCGCCGTCCGGCGGGGAAGTCGACGTGGAGGCCGCACCCCCCCCCGCTTTCTTCCTGGCTGCCGCGGAGACGACGGAGTCCGGGGTAGGCTGCGCCCGGAGGCATAGGGGGGCCGAGTCCGGGACCCGGTACTTTTTCTCGTACCGGTCTCTTTTCGCTGGCGTCGTGGAAGGGTTCTTGAGGAGGGAAAGGCCCTCATCCCAAATGTCGTCCAACAGAGGCACTGCGAGGACCGTCTTCCTCTTGGTCTCGCGCCGTTGGTAAAGGAAGCCTTCCTTTTTCTTCTCCTCAGGGCAGAGTTGGAAAAGCTCGGATGCCCTGGCGATCATTGAGTGGAACGATCCAATCTCGTCGGGCGGAGAAGCCCTGGTGGGAGGCGACGACGGAAAATCCTCGTCGTATGCCTCGTCGTCCGTACCCGTCGCTGCCGTGTCAGTCCCCGTATCATCCCCTCGGGTGGACGGGGAGGAGGGCTGGACGGGGCGCGACGGTTGAAAAGGAGGCGGTGGATGGATCCTTCTTTTCTTGGTAGGGGGAACACCAGAAGGTCCCGGTTCTGGATCCCCCGACGGGAGAGGTTCCTCCGTCGGTAACGGTAGTCTCGTCCTTATCTCGGAGCATAAGGACTGTATAGCCAACAAAATGGCCGCTGAGTTGTCTTGCGGCGCTGGCAGAGGGGAATCCGACGGGCGAGCAGGGGCCCCGTCGGTATCCTCGACGATGTCGTCGTCGTCACCTGCGTCGGGGCCCATTCCGACGGGCTGGTCTTGTTCCACGCCTAGGCCGTGGCTTAAGACCTCGATCAGTTCCTCTTCTGAGGTTGAGGCCGAATCTACGACGACGCCCTGCCCCCCCTTCTTCCCCACGGAGGGTTTCACGGGGGTCCTATCGATGGGCACGAAAGAAGACTCCCTCCGAGGAGGCAGGGAGATTCTGGGCCCCGAGGCCGCCACCACTGGTGCAGCCTCCACAGGCTGGGCCAGGGCCGCCGCGACCGTTTCGATAGAGGGCTTGGTCGAATGGATCAAGGCCTTCACCACCTTAGGTGCGCTCACCGCCTTATCCTTGAGGGAGGGGGCACTGCCACGCTCCTCCTCTGCCTTAGAGCTCGACCGGGGTCTCTCCAGGAGCTTTGCCGGGTGCTCGGCCTTCCTCTTACCCGACCCAGAGCGTTGGCTCGTGGTTGATGGTGCCGGGGAGGGTGCGCCCTGCCTGGCGCCCGTAGAGCCCGACCGTTCGGCGCTCCCGGTGCCAGCGGACTCGCGGTGCTTGGCCTTATGTTGGGCCCCCGTCGCCGGGGCGCCCTCAAAGGTCTTAGAAGACCGCTCAGATTTCTTCTTCTTCTCGCCAGACGGGCTCTTACCCTCCAGCCAGCTGGCGAGACGTTGATGGCGGTCCTTCATGGTCCGTTCCGACATGTTGCCGCAAAACGCACAGTCCTTCTCCACGTGCGTCTTGTCCCCATGAAGGCAGTAAAGGCAGAAAGAGTGTTCGTCCTCCTTGAAGACGTTCTGCAGCTGGCATCCAGGGCAGGCCCTGAACAGCTTTCCGGGCGTCGAGCTTCCCTTCTCCTGGGCCATCTCCGAGACCGGGCCTGAGAAGCTTCTGGAGTCCTCCGAAGTGTAGCTCGACGAAATCTTCACCCTTGAGGGGCACAGATGAATCCGACACGGGTCCCCGTTGATCGGATGTAGGATCGGTGGAGCTTGAGGCTCTTTTGACCGAAAGAATCGAAGTTTTTGTGAAAAAGCGCGAAAAAATAGCACTAACGCTCGAGAGCAATAGCACGAGGATCCCAACACATGAACGTGCGGTAAAAATCTGAAGATGGCTGCCAGAGGCGGTGCTTAGGTAGAGGGCAGTCATTGGCTGTGGTCAGTATGACGCAGAGACCAGTGATTGGTTATTACTACGAAAGACAGATCAGAAACGAAACTGATACTGGTTTTTTCTTTACCGAGGATTCCCAGCCTGACGACGGGGAATATTCATGAGCATGTGAATCCATGCCAGACCCCATGCTGGAGAAATAGAAAAGCTCTTCCCTAGCTTTCACAATCTTTGAACTGTTTTTTAAAAAGAATTTGTTTTTTCGAGTTTTGGTGTACATAAAAAAACATATCACTTTGCACATGACTGTCATTAGTAATGTCTTACCAAACAGTACGTTTAGGGTATAATGAACCATATAACAGCCCCTCCAACCCCCACTCTCCGACAGCCCTCTGTTAGGACAGTTTTTCTGAAGTTCAACTAAGTGCTAGTAAAACCATTCAACTGAGACGGTACAAAAAAACTACACTCTTAGTATAAGGCTGTACTAACGGAGTATATGGTAGTGCAGACGGAGCAGCTAGGCTTATCTTAGGAGGGAGAGAGGGCTGTAGGAAAGTACACAACCTGTAGTAGACCAAGGATTCAATGGAAATACTTACAAGCAGAAGTATTATAAAAAATTAATGGTTTATTATCAATACATGTAGGCCAAGTTAGGTCTTGGGGTAAGTACTGGTTATAGTGTCAAACACATGTATAAAACACACCACAATGCTTGAAGGTAGACAGACCAAAGCATAAAACCTTCTTCAGAACACCCAACAGTAATTTTAGGGAAGTCATACCTTACCATACACATTTAGAATAAGCCACACCTATCCATGGCAGTAAAAACCATTAGTTACATTTAAATTACTTTCTGTAACACAAGGGTAGTAGACCTGGTCAATTATGCAGTGACACTCAGCAAAGAAATCACATAGTAAACCAACCCTGTTACCAGGATACTTTTCTGAATAGTGGAACACCGTTTCAAGGAACAATATTTATCTATAACTGCATTTATGATAACACACAGTTATACTAGGTGAGTAAGACTGTTGGGGAGAATTCTTGGGAATGTGCTAATTCCCTCCACCTTAAAGAACCCCCAGCAACTTTGCTGTATTTGGAGGACTTGATTTTTTATAACCTGGAGAGAGTGAGACCCTTTCCCCCCCCACTCTCTCATGTATTGTAATGTGATTTTGAACACTGTTTCTTTTGGTTGTGGACTCTGACAAACTCCATAGGCATAATCTTTTACATTATGTCACACAGCACCTTCAGTGCAGTGACACAGGGAAGTCTTTCAGATTTCCCAAAGGGTTAAATATTTTCTCTTAGACAAATTACTGTTTCCCAGAGCAGTAATGTGAAATTGACTTTACTTACATTTGGAACTTTATAGACCCAGAACACACTATTTTACAATAGGGTACTGGAGGGGTTACCTAGTATCCCCTTTGTTTAGCTTCATGCAACATATTTTTATGTTACCCTTTTCGCACTGAATGACTGGTGGCAGTGGTTTCGTTTTAACTACCATGGTGTGCATTTACCGCATGCTGCGCTCGCAGCTGCAGTAAACACCCAAGGGTGTCATTTTTGTCAAAATGGTACCAGTCTTCTTTTTTCGCCATTTCTTTGTGGAAAGGTCCTTCTTGAGATTTACTCTGCGTGCCAAACCAGGTTTGGTCCCATTGTTCACTTTTCCTTTGGCGGGATTCATGAGTGAAGCCTGCCTCTGGCTCCAGGGTGTCTGGGGTAGGCAGGAAGTGAGGCAGGTGCCTGAAATCTCCCTGTGCTTAGTCTCCTAGGGGACCCAAATGCACTCTGCAGTGATTGGCCGGCTGACTGTCCGGCAAGGACAGCCACCATGCTGGGTGACTGACAGCTAGGCAGGAATGAATGGGAGAAAACTGTATAAAAGGCGAGTCTTTTGGCTTGGAAGGCAGAGTCGACCACTGGACAAAGGAACCGAAGAAGAACTTGAAGAGGACACCTGCTGCAACTCCTGGACAGTTGGTTTGCCCGGTGATGCCCTGCTGCTTTTCTGAAACTCCAAATTCGTATCGACAGAGAAGCCCCTGAAAGGACGACTTTTTGAGTTGGTTGGGCCAATCAACTCCAAAGTAAGCCACCTGGACATCCTCAGAGCTGGTTGAATTTCCACAGAGTTGCTGCTGGAAGCCGTATAGCCAGGGAGAGGAACACCAGATTATGTGCGTTGCTTTGAAGCTGGCCAAGAGCTCCAGGAAGATCCTCCGGACTCCCAGGAAGCAGGACTGGCCAAGCCTGAGCCCCCTCAACAGAGTGCAGGACCCCAGAAGCAAGGAAAGGCCATCTCGACAGCCAGGAACCAGAGTGTTGCTATTTGCGGTAGACATGAGGAGCTGAAACACTGAACAGCCACTGAAAGTGAAGTTTGCCGGTTGCGAGTTTTGACCGTCCCAGTGTTTTGCAGGAGTCCCCTGACGTCCTTCCTCTTGTCCCCACGACTGAGGTCCAGGAAAAGTGAGACCTGCAGAGCTGCACAGGAAAAGGAGCCCTTTGCTGCATCATTGTCTTCATTTTAAAAGGTACTGTACAAATTCTGAGAGAACTTGCCTCTTGCCGTAGAGTTGCTTACATCTTTTACTACTCACAAGCCTTACCGGCTTGTGGCCCTACATTTGATTCTTCTTTTCATCAAAGACTCCCAAGAACCTGTGCAAAGACTTTTCCACTTACTACCAGAAGTGCTTCATCCTATACAAGACTTTTGCCAATTGACTTTGGCTTAGCCTTTTGTACTGAATGACTTTCTGGAGGGATCCAAAAGTATTTGCCTGCTTAAGAATATTTGTGGTCTCTTGTATGTTCTAAATAATCTTTTCCTTTGATTTCTTACTATCTGATCCTAAATACAACAGTGATATATTAATGTCCCCAGCACCCTAGCAATTGAAGTCACCTGAGGGTGTGTGTAGTGTCTGTGGGCCATCCCAAAAGGGTATCTACTGATTTAGAGATATTAAGAGTGTGTATTTCATGAAGTGCATTTGAGTGCTACTATTATTATTGCTCCCTTCTGAAGAAGGCTTATTCTAACTGACCGATAAATTAATAATTGTTTATTCAAGAAACCTTGAGTGTTAAGAGTGTATTTGAATACTTGTAACTGTAAATCTCTGTGTAACTCCACTACAGCTCACATTTACCCCTCTTCAGATCAGCCTGGCTGCTGAACACACTATTAAAACTGTGTAGTACGAGCTTATACCAAAGGTTGAGCTTCCTATACCTATAGTCAGAGTTGTTTGTAGCGTTCCCAGAGGGTACTGCATACAAACTTCGCCTAACAAAGACCTTCTGGTGTAATACACAATTACAGTTGCTTTTCAGCTCAGATAAGCAATAACACGTTAAACTAATTTAGAATGCACCTGGCAGACTCAAGATAAGTAAAACCTAGATACTTTTTAAACGAGCTATCAGCAACTAAAAGGTAAGTATAACCTAAGGCAGACTTATTCTAAACAGACTAACAGCAAGGCATGGGAAGCAAGATCCAGTTGGGGCGCTCAGACATTTAGATCCGAACAAGAATAGTGAAGCAAAGCCAACTTCATTACTTTTGGGGAAGAGGCACAACCCAGTCACAGGTGAGAAATTGACCTTATATATACTTTTCAGAATGGCACAACACATTGATGTTAAGAACTTTTGTAACTGTCCACAGTTGTGTACCGTTACCAACTTACACACTTACAAGTAAGTACACTTTTAAACACTTGTTCTCTTTTCTAGGCAACAGGCTCAATCCTTCAAAAGTCTTTCCCCTATTCTTGGAGCAGGAGTGTTCTCAGTGGCACAAGGTGGGCACTAGATCCAAAAGAGAGTTCAGGAAGGCACAGAAGTAGCAGAGTGACTAAGGAAGACTGGTCAAACAAGTAAGTATTTCACTTTAGAGTTCGTTGAGGGTCCAGGGACCTCCGAGAAGACACCCTAGGAGTATTACAGCAGTGGGCCTGGGTGAAATGGACGAGAGGATTCCCAATCACAGGAAATACCCTATAGCTACACATGAATCACAAGAGACTTAAGGTAAGTAACACCCAAGCTAACAGTACGTCAGCAAAAAAGAAGCGTTTGCAGCAGGACGACTTCAGAATCTGCAGCCAAAAACCCGGTCGCTGAATTTCTTGTCGTGAAGGCAAGACTCTGGAAAGACTTTTGAAGCAAGGATCTATGTGGAAGGCTCCAGGCAAGAGTTTCTTTTGTGGTTGGATGCGGTTCTGTGGAGCCAGAAGAAGAGTGGCTATCGCCAGTTGGATTCCTGTCGTATGCAAGATCCAGCACTCAGGTGAGGGAACTTTTCGGACTCGATTCACGTCTCTGTAGGTCCAGCAGGATGCCCACAACGTTTCAACAAGATTCGTAATTCGGCAGACCATGCACCGCACAATGGCACAAAGTCCCAGGGTATTGCAGCCTGCAAGGTCGCAGCATGACATGGAAAGGCTCAAAATGCAGGTCTTCTTGTGTCTAGTGGATCTCACCAGGCTCTGCATTGAGGTCGTCCTTTTTGGGATCCCCAGGCCGACTGGAAGGAAGAGTAACAGACTCTGGTTACACAGCAGGCTCTCCGGTCGCTGGAAATCACTATGGCCGTTGTTTCTTTATCATTCTCTTCGGTTTCAGCTCCAGTAGTCGACTACCTCGTCAGCTTCCAGGATCATACTTTTATGCCGGAACCCAGCCAATCAAACAGTCTTGCAACATTCAAAGTTGTGGGGTTGGTAGTCCTTTCTAGACAGCCAGCCTCCCAGTTTGAACTGAATTCTCGGAGTCAGGCTAGAAGACAAAGGGGTGTGAAGTTTTGGGCTCCTCCCTCGCTTTCTGCTTTCACAGACACTCTGGAGCCTGGGCGGGCTTGACAGATGTCTCCCACCGAAGATAAAATGGACACAACGGATTTTCCCACCCTGGAGGTCAGGGGAAGGAACAAGAAAGGACAAGGAACACTAAAATGGCAAAAAAAGAAGACAACGGCTATTTTGGTAAAATGGGCACCCTTGGGTGCCTTTAACGCAGCTGTAAAAACAGCCCTTGGTAAAGGTGCACCTAATTAGACAAAAGGTTCACTGCCAACAGCCATTAAAGGTAAGCTTGTCCCTGTAACAGAAATGTTACAGTTAAAAGGAGAAAGGGGATACATTGCATCTCCCCAGCACTCCACATAAGGTGGGGTGTGCTACTTTCACCTAACAAACTGTAAAAGGGATCCAAATATCCTTTTTACCCTTGGGAACTGTAGTTCTCATAAGGTTAGCCAGAGAAAGTTAAAGGGGAGCCCCAAGGTCAACCCTGCAACAATAAAAAGTTAAATATCAAAAGTTGTCAAAGAGGATAGAATCAAAAAGACACTATGGAGTCTTAATAATTACACTCATAAAAAAGAGTAAAAGGTTCTGTGAGTGTAGAAAAAGGTTCCCACTCACTGAGATATAGGGAAAAATAATCCACCAGTAAAGCAAAATGTTCTGGGGTTAACACAGGTCAGGAAGATTTATCATTGCTATGAAAATCTTACACAACACTGTCCACTCTACCAATACCCCCTGGCCCCTCCCCGCCCTCATCGTAGTTCTCACTGCAGATATTCAGAGCCCTCATACCATTCTTTTAGGGGGGTTTCAAACCTGCAGGGAACCCAATTATTCCAACAACTGGTCCCATTCCACCATCACCCCTTCCTCCATCTCATGTTCCCTGATTTTTTGCAATATATCCAGCTGTGCCATCCCCCAATCTCTGAACTGTTAAGCATTTTAAATGTGAGAAAATGAAAAGGGTACTTACTTAAAACACTAGTTCTCCATCGAGGACATTCGTTGAAGACAGAATTCCTACTTTTGGGGATTCTAGGGCCACCTTGTAGGACTTGAGGGGTCAGAAATGCGAGACCGACAAGTAGATGAGTTCTCACAAGTAGCCATTTTGTTAAATAATAAGGGTGAGATTTCCCTACATATCAAAGTAAGGTTACTGGAAAAATGATCTAATATCAGAAATTCTTTCCTTCACACTCATAAATACATCAAAATCCCTACATCAAAATCCTACAGGTTTATGGCTGTTTAAACTCCATAAATTAACAGTTTTATTCAAACAAAGGTTATACACATGAATCTTTGTACCCACGGTCAAATCCCCTCACCCAGGATCAATTCAGGATATTTCAAACCAAAGACCAAAATCATGTCAGCAGTTTTATTGACATTTTGTTGGTCCAGTAATAGTCCCATAGACAACATTGCAGCTGCGGAGGAAGTTTTAACATAATTCAAAGTGTGTCTGAAATTATTGTCTTCGATTCGTACTACCGTGGCTTTAACATGCCCACTCTGGTTTACATGAAGCAGCTGATTAATGAAGGCGCAGAGGCTACATGAGCAAAAATGAATGCGCTGCCTTGTGAGCAAACATCCATTATTTAGTTTCGATCAGTCTGCCGCTTTAACTTTCATTCTATGGCTCCATGCGTTCATGCCGACAACGTGAAGGCAGGTGAGGCGATTACAACACTTTTCCGTGGCGAGTTGGAGCTAGGTGGTGATTTTCCCCCGAATCGCGCTGCCGTGGCTCTGCCATTTCGGTGTCATTATTTTCCTGATTGACGCTCCTGTACTGCTACACGATCTACTCACTTTCCGGATCTCAGCACTTCAGTTTGGCATTTATGTGGGACGATCATCTATGCACAGTCCGGTCGGTCCCGGCCTTGTGAGACTAGGTTCAGTATTTTACAACATTATATGTTAAAGGACAACATCTGGGACTTGCTGGTCTGCTTGCATCATTCATAAGGACCTACAGAAACTATAAACTAATTTATATTGTGTTACAGGGTAGAAGGTTGAATTATTTGTGCTGGATGAAGGACCCAATATAATATTTAGTTTCTAAATAATGTAGTAGATCAGTAAACGGGGGGCAATGTAGTAGATAAGTAAATGGGGGGCAAAGAGGCTGTTTAAAATATGTACTCAGGTACTATTAGTGTTAGGTTAATTTATGTGTATAATAGAATGTGGAAGAGATGCTCATCAGATTATCAAAGCACTAAAATAGTAGATGGGTAGCAATGAGAGAGTAGATATATTCTGGTTTAAGGCAAACGGATTAGAATGATAATGTTAAGGATCTATTATGGGAGACTAGTAGGTCGTAACAAGAGGAGTAAAAGGGACAAGGGTGTCCTAGAATGAAAACAGGAGTTGGAAAATACAGCACAGACTGGTGAGGTGAAGGGGGTGGGGAAAGTAATTGGGATTATTAAGATTTAACATCAATGCATTAGACATCCAAGGTCAGATCTGTCATTTGACTGAGATCAATCAAGGGGGATATGGTTTTACTTTATACAAAGCTAGAAATCGAAGAGGTGATTGAGATAGACAAGGGTTGAATGCAATATGGGTAAACTGAAATTGGCCATCAGGATAGGTAGTCAAGAATCAAAGGTGGAGTGGAAATTTAGGAATGGAGAGGCCTTTAAATAATAACTTTTAACATATAGATTATTAGGATTTTAAAATAAGAGTTAATAAACTTTTGAGTTGCGAATTATGGAGAGGGGTGTCCAGGGCTGGACAGCTTAAAATGTGTTATATTAATTCAATTTTAAGTGTTGTTCTTCATGTCTTGCATCTATTTCAGAGTTTGTGGTTTGAGATTCACATTTGTATATTATTTTAAGAGTATAGAGTTAAGTAAGGAATTTAAGATGGATAACGAATTACAAGTGGTCACGTGGAATGTGAATGGGTTGAACAACATACCAAAACGTAAGAATGTGATTGCTTACTTAAATGATCTGAAAACAGATGTTTGTTTAATTCAAGAGACGCACCTCATAGAAGGGGAACTTGAAAGCTTGGGAAAAGGTTCATTGGAAGAGTGTATGGTTCATCATTCAAAAGAAGATCACAAGGTGTAGCGATATTGATTAGGAAGAATGCTCCTATAAAAGTCTTGAAAGAATTGAGTGACAGAGAGGGGAGAATGATTGCGTTATTAGTTAATATTCAGGGGACAGAGGTATTCTTTGCAACATTTATGCTCCCTTGGTTGATAATGGCGATTTCTTTAGGAGAACTGCACAAGAATTACAGAATTTGAGTTGCCAAAATATTGTCCTAAACCCAAAGAAATAAATGAGGTTTTTAGGTCATTCTATATGGATTTATTCAAAAATGAAACAACTGTAAATAGCGCATACGAAAAGTTAATAAAAGACAGAGATGCCAAAGGTCCCGGTAGATAGCATACAAGCTCTAGAAGGAGATATTACACTGTACGAAGTAAGAACAGCAATAACTAGGCTAAATACAGGAAAGTCACCCAGCCCTGATGGATTGCTGGTAGAGTGTTATAAAATACTTCCCAATTACTGAGTATGTTTTCAACTTCACTAACCCAGGCTCTGTTGCCAGCAACTACAAGGCAAGCTATGATTTCGGTCCTGCTAAAGAAGGGAAAGGATGAAGGTTTAGCATCCAGCTATAGGCCAATAACTTTAATAAACGTAGATAACATTTTGGCTAAAGTTTTAGCAATGAGATTAGAGTCATTATTACCAAGGCTAATGCATCAGAATCAAACAGGGTTTGTGAAGGGAAGGAAAACATCGAGTAATATCTGGAAATTATTGCACACCATCTCGAAAACAGCCGACTGTCAGGAGGACCCAGCGGTAATATCACTGGATGACGAGAAAGCATTCGACCGAGTTAATTGGGAATTACCATTTGGAGAAAATGGGCTTCGGTGTCAAATTTAGATCCTGGATAAGATTGCTTTACACACAGCCGACTGCTGATGTAAACAATAATGGGCAACAATGTGAACCTTTCACCTTTCTTCAATGTAGAGAGAGGCAGAAGACATTATTATTTGTCATTGTGATTGAACCTCTAGCCATAGCTCTTCAGACAAATGCAGGAATGCAAGGCATAAGTTGCTGGGGTTTACAGCAAAAAATGTGGCTATATGCTGACGATCTCCTACTCGTGCTAAGTAATCCAAAAGAATCTCTACTAAAAGTCATGACTGTCTTGTCAGCCTTCAATGAATGTTCGAGATAATAAAATAAATTGTGCCAAATCAGAGGTCCTATGCTTAGCACACATTTGTAATAAAACTTCTATCACACAGATGGGGTTTAAATGGTGTGAGGAAAAGCGATTGTACTTGGGGGTATGGATAACACCAGGAATTAAGGAATACATTACAGAAAACATGAGAGATGGGGACACATTCATTTGCCTCTTTGGGGAAAGGTAAATGCCCTGAAAATGGTTTCCACCCCAAGGATAAAATATGTTTTAGGTAGGATACTGCTGGCTATTGAGAAAGAATATTGGGTGGAGCTAGACAGAATCATCCAGAGCTTCTTGTCAAAAGGAGGTTTGGGGGTTCCAAACTTTAAAGCATACCATCTGGCTTTTGTTTCACAATTCTTAGTTGAATTCTTAAATCCAGAACCAGGAGAGTGGGTCCTTGATGAGACTCGTTTCTATGGTCTACTCACGCCAAGGGCAATGTTGACAACTGTGTCTAGAACAGGTGGTATAAAGGACGCCATAATTAGGAATATAAAAAGCACATGGGACAAACTGAATAGTTATCTTGGATATGATGCTATGAGAGATCCTGGGGCTTCAATCTGGATGAATCCAAAAATATAAATGCAAGGGAAAGTGTTTTTTGGCATGAATGGTTCCTTCATGGTGTGAGATGGATTGGAGACCTTTTTAAGAATGGACGATGGATGACAGGAAAAGAAGTTCAATCTACTTTTAATATTTCAAAAGAGCAGACTATCTGAAATTAAAGAAAGCTATTGGAGATATAGAAGCAAAATTTGGGTTGAATTTGGACGTGTTCAGAAAAATTCAGAGACCGAGTGAGAGCGGGCTAGCTAGCCATGTATACGGAATGATTGTGGCTGCATATAGAGGTAATGATTTACTGAGAGAGGAATGGGGTAGGATGATTGGAAGCGAGATTGATGAGTGAGTGGAATCGTATGTGCAAAAATGTCAAGCTTTGTTCTTTGGGGTTCACGGCGTGATCACGTCAGATCAAGATCTTAAATCGAGTCTTCTGGACGCCAGAGCGATTAGAAAAGAGGGATACGAGTAATGACTCAGGAACACTGGAGCATATGTTGTGGGATGGCTCAAGAGTCAGAAGATTGTGGTTAGAGTATGACATCATCTGTGAGAGAGTTATAGGAGAAAGACTAAAATATGATTTTAAGACTCTGATTTTGGGTAGTGACTTGATGTTAGAAGGTTTAACTAGTCAGAAAAAGTGGATTTTCAGAAGCGCTATGGTTGGGAAAAAGACAATCCTGAGAAGATGGAAGACTGCAGAATCTGTAGATATGGCCATATGGCTTGCAGAGATGCATAATTTGGCAGAAGTTGAAAGAGTACTTTACCACAGAGAGAAGAAAGTTGCATTGTTTGAAAAGAACTGGGGAACATTTCTTACATTATTCTGATCAGTTGAATACAAATGTGAACTTTGAACGGTGGGGGGTGGGGGTGGGGGGGAAATATGATTTTAAAGTGTTGAAGTGTTTATAAGATGTATATAATAGACATTTGAGATCGGCCACCAGGGGGCGCACGGATGGGTTTACTTTCCGTGTCGGCTCCGCGCAAGGGTCCCGAAAAGTGGAGTGAGCCCCCACCACGAGACTCCCCCCAGCCGTAACATCGACAGAAATTAGCATCGGAAGTGTTCAGGACGCACTGGGAGAAAACCCGAATTGAAACAAAGCTTTTTTCATGGAGAAACCCCCCTCTGCATGACTCGGCGCACAAAGGCAGAGAAGGCCTGCAAGCTCCCGCCATGCACTCAAGTGATCAGAGCCATGATACGCGCGGTACCAGGGAGAGTTCGGCAACGCACACCGCTGCCGGGGCCCATCGAAAGGCACTTGCACACAGGTACGCCCGGCCCCATGGTGCCCACCTGAATGATTTACGGCCTTTAGGAGGTTTTGCACAACCCCACGTCCGAGAACGCAGGGCCCGGAAGAGGGCCGCACGGACACAGGGTGCCCCCATGAGGGCACTGCTCTGGAGCGGGCCCAGTTTACACAGTCTCCGCTGTCGCTTTCACCACGGGCGCGTAGCGTGGAACCATCTTTGCCCCGGCTCCTCCCGTTCAAGTTGTCCCTGCAGCTTACCATAAGTAGACTCTCCTCCTACGCCACGAACAGAGAGGGCAGCGAGCCCTCTCTCAGGTCCCACCATGGCTGGAAGGTTGTGTGTGGACTGGGCCCTGTGATCGACAAAGCGCCTTTCGCAGTCCGCATTCCCCTACGGCGCCCTGCCCCCGATCCTTGTCCCGCGAGGGGCACAGTCACCAGCTGAGTCTGACAATACGGCACCGGGACCCCGGAGAGGTGGAGCGAGCCACAGCGCCTTGGGCCCCAAAAAAAGGGCGCTAGAAGAACTTACTCAGGCTATAAAGGGCTGAGGGTTGGGCCCCTGTCTGCCATGGAGTGTGCCCTCCTCGGCTCCCACGCAAACTCCGAAGCTTACCGGATCCAGGAAGAGAACATTCCGCCTGTAGTGGGCCGCGTGCATGAGGATTGCCCAAGGTGGTCGTACGCAGACCACAGACAGAAGTCTCTCTCCCAGGGGAACCCCCCCGGAGCCTTTCAATGTCCTACAATACAGGAAACTCCTCAATCAAATAAAATAGAAACAAGAAGAACCAAAGGGCATTCGATCACATGAAAGAGGCTGTTTGAGGACAAAGCTCATATACACAAGCACATACTTCTCAATAGACCATTCCAGCGGGGCAATCTTTCCACTCATACCCAAGATTCACACTCCTCATCGTTGAGGCCCCGCCGTCCATGGACCCTAAGGGCAAACTGGCAAAATGACAATGCATTACTTACCGTAAAAGCATTTCTGATGGTTGTATCTGCTTAGATTCACATGCTGTGCATAGGTCCGACATCCAGTGGTCACTGCGGAGTATTGCATTTTGTTTTTCGTAGTCGAAACGGGGACGTCGACAAGGCGTGTCTGTAACACTATCCCTATAGTGACGTGCGTTGTACCCACAATCCCTCACGCGTCGAGGTCCCTCTGTTTGTATTTTTCTGCCCTGAGGGAGCCTTCTATACGTGAGTGAGTACAGAAAAGAGAGAAATATAGGAAAGGATGTCTATGTTCCTTCCATCCGAGCGGGGAGGAAGGGTGGGCGCATGTGAATCTAAGCAGATACAACCATCAGAAATGCTTTTACGGTAAGTAATGCATTGTCTTCTGATGTTTGTTAATCTGCTTAGAATCACATGCTGTGCATAGACTAGCGAGCAGTACCCGGAGTTGGCGGTGGGTTATGAGAAGGAACAGTAGAGAAAAGATGTCTTAATACTGCCTGTCCCACCTGGGAGTCAGATCTAGAGTGTGCATCTAGACAGTAGTGTTTTGTAAAGGTGTGCACAGAACTCCAGGTAGCCGCTTTGCAGATGGACTCAAGGGGAACATTTGCAATGAATGCTATGGAAGCCCCAGTGCCTCGAGTGGAATGTGCTCTTGGCTTGAAGGGTAGTTCTCTCTTAGCAAGAGTGTAACAGAGAGTGATGCATTGTACAATCCATCTAGATATAGTGGACTTAGAGACTGCATCTCCTTCTCTTCCTGCTGCCACCGAGACAAAGAACTGATTAGTCTTTCTCAGTGTTCTGGTTCTTTCCATGTAGAACATGACAGCTCTGCGTACATCTAGAGTATGCAGACTTTTTTCTCCCAAGCTGGAAGGGTTTTGAAAGAACGTTGGTAGTTCTATAGATTGGTTTACATGAAATTTCGAGATTAATTTTGGTGCAAACGTTGGGTGTGTGCGAAGAACCACCTTATCCTTGTGAACTGTTACGAAGGGGTCTAGTACAGAAAGAGCCTGTAGTTCACTTACTCTCCTAATGGAGGTGATAGCTATTAGGAAAGCAGTCTTAAGAGTGAGGTTTTTAAGAGTTGCCTTGTGCATGGGTTCGAAAGGAGTGCCCATGAGTCTAGAAAGTACCACGTTTAAGTCCCATCCGGGAGCTGGGTTAGCTATCGGGGGGTGTATTCTCTTTACCCCTTCCATGAAGGCCTTGATAACTGGTATCTTCCACCACAACACTAAGTTGGGAAGTGGTGTATGCAGAAAGTGCCGCTAGGTGGACTTTAATGGAATTAAACACTAGACCTGAATCCAGTAAATGGGTCAAGTACAGAATAATGTTAGTGGCAGAGCTGTCAACCAGGTTGATGTTCTTACTTCTACACCAGATGACAAATCTTTTCCACTTGCTAGAATAGCAGTGGCGAGTATTAGGTTTTCTGGCTTCCCTGAGGATGTCCATACATCTTTGAGGGAGATGTAAATGTCCAAATTCTATGATCTCAGGAGCCAGGCTGCTAAGTTCATGGTCTGAGGGCATGGATGCAGTGTCCTGCCCTTGTCTTGTGACAGCATGTTGTACGGGCAGGGAAGTTTCATTGGGGGAGATAGGGACATCTCCATCAAGTGAGCGAACCATGGCTGCCGGGCCCACATTGGGGCCACTAGAATCATGGTAACCTGCTCTTGGTGCATCTTGTGCACCACTTTGTTGAGGAGGGGAGTCGGGGGGAAAGGCGTAAACAAATTTCCCTGACCATTGTATCGACAGACCGTTCCCCTTGGACTGGTTTTGGGGGTACCTGGAGGCGTAACTTTGGCATTGTGAGTTCTCCAGGGTTGCGAACAGGTCTATTTCCGGGAAACCCCATTGCGTGAAGACGTCTAAGACGATGTCTTCGTGCAATTGCCATTCGTACTCTTTGGGCAGGGGGAAGTCTCTGCTGAGTTTGTCTGCTAGCAGATTGAGTTCCCCTGGTACATGTTGTGATAGTAGGAACATGTTGTGTTTGAGAGCCCACTTCCATATATTCTGGGACAGCTTGGACAGTCCTGGAGAGTGAGTGCCCCCCTGCTTGTTGAGGTAGTACATGGCTGTGGTGCTGTCTGTGAGGACCATCACTGTCTTTCCTTGTAAGTGTTCCTGAAAGGCTTTCAGTGCTTTAAACACCGCTAGTAGTTCCAGCAGGTTTATATGCTTGGATGCTAAACTCGGAGTCCACACTCCGTGAGCAGTCTGATGGGATAGGTGAGCCCCCCATCCTGTAAGGGATGCGTCTGTGGTTAGAGTGGCTTCCACTGCGGGTGTGGCAAAGTCTTCCCTAATAACAGGTTTTCCTTTGTCCACCACTGTAGCGAGAGAACCAAGGCCTGCGAGACCACCACTAGATCGTCCCATTGTCCGCTGGCCTGACACCACTGGCTGTAAAGCCACTCTTGCATTGGGCGCATGCGCAAGCGCGCGTGAGGTACCAAATAAATACATGACGCCATCATCCCTAGCAAGCGCATTGCTTTGCGTACCGTCACCTCTCGACCTGCCACATAACAGGGGATCTGAAACAGCATGTTTTGGACCCTCTCGTGGAGGGGAAGACGAGGCCGTCCCTTGTTCGAATTAGAGCCCCTAGGAATTGTTTGATTTGGCTGGGGTCTAAGCTGGACTTCTTTTCGTTGATGGAGAAGCCCAGTTGGGACAAAAGGTCTACGGTCTTTTGGGTATTGGAGAAGCATGTTTCGTAAGAATCCCCTGTTATTAGCCAGTCGTCGAGGTAAGGGTATACCGGGATGGATAACCTGCGCAGGTGGGCCGCTGCCACTGCCAGTACTTTCGTAAATACCCTTGGTGCAGATGCTATCCCGAAGGGTATTACTCTGAACTGGTAGTGTTTGTTCTCTATCTTGAACCTGAGGTATTTTCTGTGCGCTGGCAACATTAAAATATGAAAGTATGCATCTTTCATGTCTAGTGTTGTCATGTAATCCCCCTGTGATAACAGTGGGATTACTTCCTGCAAGGTCACCATACGAAACCTTTGGGGTTTGACAAACTTGTTCGCTGGACGCAGATCTAATACAGGGCGCATGGTTAAATCCTTTTTGGGTACAAGGAAGTACACTGAATAAATACCTTCTGTTACCTGAGATAGGGGGACAGCCTCTATAGCTTCTTTTTTCAGTAGCTCTTCTACTTCTTGAAGAAGAATAGTGAGGTGTTCCGGTGTCATGCGTCGGTTCCGTGGGGGTCTGTATTTCGGGGAACCGTTGAATTCGATGCAGTATCCGTGGGCTATGGTGGATAATACCCAGCGGTCTGACGTTATTCCCTCACATGCTGAAAGGAACGATGTTAGCCGGCCCCCGACCGGTGATGCATGGGAGGGGACCCGAATCTTCGGGTCATTTGTTGGTATTGGGCGTGGGGCCTTTGGGACTGGAGCCGCGCCCTCTTTGACTGAACTGGGTGCTTTGGTTCGAGGGCCAGTTGGTAGCAGAGTAAAATTGCTGTTGGCCTTGTTGCTGGCGTTGGCCACGAAAGGAGCGTCTATTGCCATAGCTGCGTCTGTTAGGTGGCCTAGAAATTTGGTCAAGAGTCTTGATGGTATCAAACTCCTTCTTTGCATGTTCTAGTGCCTCATCAACTGCTTTCCCAAACAGATGTGTTTGTTCTATGGGTTTATTTATCAGGGAAGCCTGTGTTTCCGGCTTAAAACCCGAATTGCGCAACCAGACATGGCGTTTGAGAAGTATTCCCTGAACCAGGGAACGGCCAGCTGTCTCTGCGGCATCTAAGGAGTTCTTTACGATGCCCTGGTTTACAAGAGTTCCCTCTGATATTATAGCTAGCAGGCGTGAACGCAGGGGTTCTGGTGCGTCCTCTGCTTCGCTGCGCAGCTTGCTCCACTGTGCATCTGCGTAGCTAGCTAGTAGGGAACTGTTATTTGCAATCCTGGTTGAGAAGGCGGCGGAGGTCGTGATTCTCTTCCCAAGTGCATAGAGCTTCTTGCCCTCTTTGTCAGGTGGTGCTTCATTAGTAGATAGTGGTACCCCCGCTCTTTTTCTTGAATTAGTCACTACAAGGGAGTCCGGAATAGAATGTCCCCTGATGTACAAAGGGTCAGAGGACGAAGGGCTGAAGAGCTTTTCTATCCGAGGGTTGACCCCTCTGACTAAGGCCGGATTGGAAAGGGAAGGAGTTATTCTTCTCCTTATAGAAGCCAGGAGCGGAATAGACTGACTGACCGGGGCTTTTTCTTTAATAACTCTTTCTACAAAGTCTATGTCCGGAAGAGTCTCCCCTGTGTCTATTTCAAAATGCGCTGCTGCCTTGCGCAACAGTGCATTAAGTGAAGGTTGGTCATCTATGGGGGAGGTGTTTCCAATAGGTGAGTCCTTGGGAGGAGAAGGCTGAAAGACATCAGGGTCTGAGTGCACTGATGGGGATTGCCAAGGCTGCACTGATGGGGAGTGCCAGGGCTGTGAAGTAGCTTATCCTCTTCAAAAGCTCCTGCACTAGTGTAAGGGTCTTCTTCAAACCTCTCTTCCTCATGTTCTTCCTCTCCACCCAAACACTCCTCATCTTCCTGGAGGTATTGCTCCTCTTCAGTGAGGTCATATGCGTCTGTAGAAGGGGGAAACAGCCTAGGAATCTTGACCCTAGGGTCATCCTGGGTCCATTCTCTTGGTCTTTTGGGTGTGGGTGGGTTTTGGCTACCCAAAAACCTTTCCATTTTTTCCATACAAGAATGGAGTCTTTCAAGGGTCTCATGGGGAACCCCTGAATAGTCTAGAGGGGGGAAATTAGTGTTTTCACCTTCAAAACGCTTCGAACGCTCCCACAACGTCGACGAAAGGTTTCCGTCGCCCTCAGAAAAGCCCTCCGGTAGTTCAGAAGTGCCCTTAGATGAAGGGGGCAGTTCCTGGCTACTTTTGTGTTTTTTCGGCGTTTCTATATCTTTTGGTGCGGTATTCGACGTTTGTTTCGTCGTCCGCTTACGTTTGTCCTCGGAAACAATTCTCGCCAGGCTCTCGACAACGAGTTCGTCAGTAGAGGGTTCTGGAGTCGACGTTGCCTGCGTTACGCGTTGTTTCTCGACGGCCGCTCTATGGAGCGTTACGTCGGATGTTTATGAGGTAGCGCCCGTGTTAGATGAAAGCCCAATCGCTGGTCGTGGCTGCGTTTGCGGGTGGGGCTTGAGACCCTTACGGTCTGAGGTAGACGCCGGAGTGCCCTGCGTCCCCTTCGGCGCTGATGGATCCTTCGTCCTCGACGAAGAAGAGCCGTGGGATGTGTGCTTAGGCCTATGGGGTCTGTGTGTGTCCTTGTCGCCGGGGTGTTCATCCCCATAAGCAGGGCGTGAGCCGAGCCCGTCGGGGCCGGGGACGGACGTCGAGGAGCGCGAGCGCTCCTTCTGGGGGTTAATGACTTCCGTAACGGACGTCGAGTTATCACCCTCCTCGTCACTTTCTGTAACAGCGGCGGCGGGTGAGGAAACCGACTTCGACATAGCGTAGTCCGCCCACCTCTTAACCTTCCGTTCTTTAAGAGTTCTTGGTTTCAAGAGCTTACAGGCCGCGCAGCTGTCCTCTTTATGATCGAGGGGCAGGCAACGATTACAGAGCTTGTGTTTGTCCTTCCAAGTGTATTTGCCCCTACAGCGTGGGCAAAACTTAAAAGGTGTCCTCTCCATAGCTGAGGCAATAAAAACTGGTGATAACAACCCCAAGGGAAAGATAGGGGAGAAAGAAAGACAATTCTCGACGAGAAGATAAAAGTTCGAACCCCCTCTCTCCCTACTGTATGTTGGCCGGCGAGGCCTGGCCACGTGTTCGGCAGCGCCGAAGGATCTCCTCCGTCTCTTCCCCTCCGTCGAAAACTTGCTCGGCGGAGAAACAGCTTCACATCTAACGTCGAGGGGAGGGATCTTTAACAATAAGTATATATAAAGGACCGAGGTCCGTAGTAAGTGTTTAGCAATGTCTCTCTAGGAGCTCCGCGTAAGGCGACCGTAAGCTGGGCGGAAAAAAACAATCTGAGGGACCTCGACGCGTGAGGGATTGTGGGTAAAACGCACGTCACTATAGGGATAGTGTTACAGACACGCCTTGTCGATGTCCCCTTTTCGACTACGAAAAACAAAATGCAATACTCCGCAGTGACCACTGGATGTCGGACCTATGCACAGCATGTGATTCTAAGCAGATTAACAAACATCAGAAATAAGTTTACACCAACCCACGGACCCCTGAAGTCACCCACTGAGTTCAAGATGTCGACTGCAGGGTCTGATGCTGCTGCAACCAAGGCGGATGTCGCTGACCTGCTCACAGAGATGAGAAGCACGAGAGCAGAAATAGGCAGCCAAATTGACAACATTACACAAAGAATGGACAAAATGGAGGACAGGCTGGAACAAGTTGAGCATAACCAAACCTCCCTGAACACGTTGGAGGCCCAAGTGGACCACCGCATTGCAGAAATAGAACACAGGGAGCAGGAAATACACCTAAAGGTTGATGATCTCGAAAATAGGGAACGCTGTAACAACATACTTGTGTTCGGCGTTCCCGAAAAAGAAGGCAAAACCGACTCAGACCTAAAGCAAACCCTGCACACCATTTTGAAGCTCCTCTTTAAGGATGAATCAGTGGACGAACCCAAAATTGACCGCATCCACAGAGCTGGAGGCAGACCAGGAGGCCCGAGATCGGTCCTAGCTCGATTTCACAATTATGCGGATAGAGCCCGGATCTTAGAAAAGGCCAGACACGCTTCACAACTTTCACTGGACAATGCGGATATTTCACTCTATCAAGACTTATCACTCACGTTGGCAATGAGGAAGAAGTGCTCTCCAATTACAAAGATGCTGAAGGACAAAGGTGTTAGATACCGGTGGAGCTATCCGTTCTCACTCACCTTTGAGTGGGAAGGCTCGACAATGAAACCGGAAAAGGACATTGCAGACTCTATAGCTGACCTGTTGGGTCCCCAGGGGGGAGGGATCCTCCCTTGGTGAGTCAAGGAGAGAGGAGAGTGAATGGCGCACTAAGGGCCCGCGGCGCAGAAGGATTCAGGGATCCAGGAAATTCCGGAGGATGAACAATTCACAGGATATGGAGCATTAACCTGGATTCCAGACTCTCACACCAGACCGCACGGGGCAAAAGAGCGGTGGGGTGAGTGGTATGGCTAAAGCTGAGCACTCGGGCGCCGCCCGAGGGGGAGTGGAGTGATTTGGGTGTGTCTGGTGGGGGAACGTCTGCTCAGCACACGCCAACAATGTACTCGACCCCAAGGTCAGACTTCAGATCTAATTGATTAATTTCTGTCGCACAAACGATGAATTCGGGCCTGCATGTTTGGGGTGCTCAGATAGAAATATGAGGTAATACAGACACTGGAACGATGCCTATGAAGGGGGTTAGAATTCAGACTTGTAAGTTGTTTTTGCTGGATTATGAGCACACAGTTGGGGGCTCACTGTTATATGTTTACATTAGGATAGGACCGCTTGTTTCGCAGTTTCCATTGGTGGTCCGAGAACGACTGGGTGATGTTAACCTGGAAGGGTCAGACGCGGAATGCAGGGGGGAGAGGGGAGGGAGGGGATGGTGTGGTGGAGTGGGGGGAGGCGGGGGAAAGACATAATGCATCAGAAGACAGACCTGGCGGGCGGAAGAATACAAAATGGGAACATGAAGGGACAGAACATGAACTGGACGGGTCAACCGTTGACCTCTTCACGACTAATTGAGACTCAATTCAAAGAAGATGAACCACACACTGCACTATCAAACATGACGCGGACCGTGAAGAAGACGACTTGGCCATTTACATACTCACACGAAGCTCGAGATGTCACCTATATTCTCTAACGACACATTACGCATATGCACACTTAATGTGAAGGGTTTGAACTCCCCCACAAAACGATCCATGGTGGCCAGAGAATTCAAGAGATCAAACATAGATATTCTATTTCTCCAAGAAACACGATACTGAAGGGGTGAAGAGAAAGTGATCCCATCTCACGAGGTAGGCTCTTCCTTCTGGAGCTCTAGTATCTTTAAAAAGGCGGAAGTGGGGACCCTAACTCGCAAAGGCCTCCGGATGACAACTCTTGAGACATGGTCGGACAAGGAAGGAATGGCTCTCATAGTTGTGGGAAACATTCGAGGCACAATTGTCACCCTTGCCACACTTTATGCGCATAACCAAGGGCAGAATAGGTTCCTCCACAAAATAAGTGAGAAGGTTTTTAGCATGGCTAAGGGACACATAGCTCTTGGTGGAGACTTTAATATGTGGATGGATAGTTCTGTGGATAGACAAACTAGAGCCGATGCACATGACCCACCCACCTCCCGAGATGAAGCTGAAATCAAACTAACCCTTGACCTATATGGCCTCACTGACCGTTGGCGCCATTTGCATCCAGCGGACAGAGGCTTCACTTTCCACTCCCTCCCCCACGACACGCTCACGCGTATCGATTACATCTTCCTCTGTGATGGCCTCCTGAGCATACTTCACGCGGCGAATATACACCCCGCCGCATGGTCGGATCACGATATGGTTATGGTGGACATATGCTGGAACGACCTGGCCCTCCGGAACACCAAATGGAGATGTAATGACTCTTTATGGGCTGACTCGGTTTTCAAAGAAACTCTTGAAACCGAGATCGAGCAATTCTTTGCTACAAATGACAGGAGAGATTGGGAAGACATCCGTATGGGAGGCAGCCAAGGCCACCTGGAGGGGAGTGCTCATTAGGGAAGGGGCCCAAAAAAAAAGAGAACGTGCCCTGATAGAAACGAATATTAGGGAGAAGCTCTCTACAGCCCAAAAATTGGCACAGTCCTCCCCATGTGAGAGACCCAAGTATATTGCCGAAATCAGAAAGCTCTGAGAGGAGCTGAAAATACTTATCGTGGGAAAAACAGCTCAAATCCTACAATACCTCAAAACAAAATACTATGAAAAGGGCGACAAAGCAGACGCCCTCCTGGCGGCTCGTATCCGAGCACAGAAGGCAGAAAGATGGGTTGACCTCATCGAGAGGACAGATGGCACCCTCACAGATACAATAGTAACATCTCCCGATGGTATACAAGAAGCATTTGCCTTCTTTTATGAAGATGTATATACATGTGACCCCCCCCCCTCCGTTAGGAAGTATTGACACATACCTTAAAGAGGTGCGGATCCCCACACTCACATCCATGGAGGCCGAATCCTTAGATACACCAGTTACAGAAGCAATAAAACGCCTAAAGACTTGAAAGGCCCCGGGAGACGATGGTTTCACGCCCGGTTTTTATAAGACATTCTCCACATTCATCGCCCCCTTCCTTGCACCCCTGTTCAACCACATCTTTGACACAGGCCAAGCCCCCCCGTCCTTCTCTCAGGCCCTTCTCACTGTAATTCCGAAGGAAGGTAGGGACCCCCAATACTGTAGCTCTTATCGCCCTATCTCTCTTCTTAACATTGATGCTAAAGCATATGCCAGAGTCATTGTGGCCCGGCTTGAAACGCACTTACCACGTCTAATACACTCTGATCAAGTTGGCTTCGTTATTGGGAGACAGGGCGCGGATACCATGAGGAAAACACTTCATTTAATCCATGAAGCACAGGGAATGGGAGGGGATCCGTCCCTTCTGTCACTAGATGCCAAGAAGGCCTTTGATAGGGCGTCATGGGACTTCCTAGAAAGGGTATTAGTTTGGAATGGGTTGGGCCGAAGCTCCGCCGTGCCATTAAAGCACTGTACACCTCACCCACAACATCAGTGACAGTGAACGGAGGCTATTCACAATGGTTTCTCTTGGAAAGGGGAACAAGGCAGGGCTGCCCACTGTCAGCGATATTATTTGTGCTGTTCCTTAAGCCGTTAGCGTAAAAATTAAGACAAGATGGTAGAGTTAAGGGAATCACAGTGGGAGAACTTGAATATAAACTAGGCCTCTACGCTGACGATATCTTATTACATTTAACTGATCCCCTAAATTCTGTCCCGGCTGCGATCAGCATAATTGAAGAATATGGCGAACTGGCCGGCCTGAAAATCAACACGGGGAAGTCTATCCTGCTCCCAATTGATAAAAGTAGAGATTTTGCTCCAGCTCCGAAAGGACAATGCAGGGGTAGGCCTCCCAGACATAGAAACATATTATAGAGCAGCCCAACTCCGTGTCCTCGTTCCGCACGTCAGGCAGCAGTCAGAACCACAATGGATAGCCCTGGACAACTATCACCTCCGTCCTTTTATCTTGGGTGAATGGCTGTGGGTTCCGGGGCCCCAACTACGTAATAGCGTCAAAACTCACCCCATTATTGGTACAATATGGGCAATATGGAAGCCAGGCAAGAAACGACCTGGTCCTCTCCACTGGGACACCTTTGGTCACCAGGGATCCGAAATGCAATCCCGGACCCATGGAGCTTTGAGACCTGGTACAATGCGGGATTAGAAAGGGCGGGTCAACTTTGGAGAAATGGCTCCTTTATTACTATTCAGGAGCTTCAGGAGGCACTCGGTATAGGCCCGCTTTCGGTCTTCCTATACCTGAGACTCAAGGGGGTGATGACCAGGGCAATATGGAAAGACCAGTGACAAAGGGACCTCACCCCGTTTGAAAGAATTCTTAACACACGCACGAGCTCTAGAGGTTTAATAAGTGCAATGTACTTCGCATTGATTGAGGTCGATATTACACCATCCCTCACACTCAAGGACAGATGGGAAGCGGATATGGGTAGACAGATCTCACAAAAACTATGGCTACAAATATGTAGACGAACGGCGAAATCATCTATAGCTTGCCAATACAAACAACACGCGTCAAGTTGATGCATAGATGGCAGTATGACCCAATCCGGCTTGCCAAAATGTACCAAGGGGTAAGCCCATACTGCTGGAGGGGTTGCGGGAAGCGGGCCGACTATTGGCATATGTGGTGGGGATGTGCAGTGGTCCAAGCCTACTGGTCAGAGGTTCTCAGTTGGATCAGGGAATTAGATGATGAAAGGGAGAAACAACCACTGTTGATTCTGTTTGGCCTGGTTGAGACGGACGACACGACCATGAAAGCACCCAAAATGATACAAGGTCTATTGATGGCCGCAAGAGCCTGTCTCACCATGGTATGGAAGAGAGCCACACTCCCTAGCAAAACTGAATGGCTGGGTGTTGCCCTGAACATATATAGAATGGACAGCCTGACTGCAGCCCTACATGGGGATCGCACCACAGTTGAGAACGCATGGTCTGAATTTCGTGCTAAATATGTAAACATGAAAAGAATGTGTGTAAAGCGTTACTACATTCAGAGACAATCTACTTAACGGTCGACGTTATCTGCTACGCCAAATTCATAGGTTATATTGTGCTCGTGTGCCCCATGTCATAGATATAAGAATGGTTCAGATGTAAAAATTGGTCTCTTCTAGCTCTCCAGACGGCACTATGTGAAAAGGGGGGAGGGGGGCGGGGTGAAGGTAATTGAGTTTCCAATAGCATCATCAAAACCATTTGATCTCCGAAGACTTTATATGCTTTACAAATGATTGTTCTTTTTGTGAAAACTCTTATCTGACTTGTTGGTGGAAAATGCCTGTAAATGATTCTCAAACTTCTACCTTTGCAAAACTAATAAAACTGAAATTAAAAAAAAAAATAGACATTTGATTATTATGTTTCTTTGTATATAGTTAAAACTAAAATAAAATGTTAAAAAATAAAACATTATAGTAAATACAAAAGTCTTTCACTTGGTCGCATGAGCGTCTTATTTCCAAACATGATTTCTCACTCTTCCAGACAATTGTTGAACTTTCCTCCAACTTCTGTTTGACAAACCAAAAAGACATTGGGCCTCATCATAAGTCTGGTGCAACCCTTAAATGCAGCGGTAATGGAATTAGTGCTGATAATACCGCTCTGCCGGATTATGAGCCTGACACAAATACTGCAGACAGTAAAACCTGCCAACGCTATTACAGCCGGCCACACAAGGTGCAAACACAGCCACATCATTAGCACTGAAAACATGGCACAGTTACCTGAAATGAAGCCACAGTTGACTCCAATCAACCCTCAAGGCACACCCCTTACTGCAAACACTGTTAACCCCATGCTGCCACCAACCACTGTGAGCTGTAACAGGCAGCTGCTCATGCTGCGCTTGGAAGCAGAGAGGATGGACAACAAGGACAGGGCACAGAGTGTACAGGGGGCTATGGGGTGGGGGAGCAGAAGGAGGAGAGGCCAAGCAAGGCGTGCCCCGATCCCCAGGGTCAGACCCTCACTGACAGCCATTTGGTCATCCTGTACCGCCTCAAAAAGGAGACCATAACAGAGCTGCTCACCACATTACAGGAGGACATGGGGAGCAGGATCAACATCCGGACAGCTGTGCCCCCACTGCTGAAACTAGTGTCCATCCTACAATTCCTTGAAACTGGCACCTTCCAGCACTCTGAAGCCATGATGCGTGGAATGGCACTGCCCACATTCTGTGCAGTGCTGGCCCAGGTGCTTGAAGCCCTCCTGCGGCAAGTGCAATGTCACATTACACTGCCTACCGCCCCAGCCCAGGTCAATGCCATGAAGGCACAGTTCTATGCCATTGTCCAAATGTGCTTGCTGCCCTGGACTGTACCCATGTTGCGCTGGTGGCCCCCCAGGCCCACGAAGCAGTGTACTGAAACCGCAAGCACTACCATGTGCAGGTGACCTGCGACCCCAACCTCATCACCCACTGCTGTACCCACTACCCTGGTTCCACCCACGATGCCATGGTTCTACGGAACAGCACAATGCCAGAATACACAGAGAGGCATAGAGGACAACTGACATGGATAGTGCTGAGTAGAAAAGCTAGCACACAAGGGTTGTGGATCACATGCTCAAATGGAGCTGGAGTTTGAATAACCACACAAAGGCTGGCATGACAAGTGAATGCAAAATCCGCACATGATCACCTCCCGCAACAATGTCACATTACAGACCAGGGAATATGCACATGTCTGACCTACCTGCATGGAGAAGCAGTAGTACACATACAGGATCCACCAAATGCACCAACATGACTACAGGTGCCACAATGCAACATACACCCACCAAAGCAATGCAGACAAATGGCCAAAATGCCACACAGCATAACATCGCTGCCAGTGCCACCGCCATGCACTCATGTGCGGCCAGCCCAATATGCCCACCGCTGCCAACAGACGCCCAGGGACACATGCACGGTGTAAAGACACAGCCACCATGTCCAATGCACATGTCACTGACAGATACCGTATGTAACATATGCTGCAAGGGAACAGGGTGCATGTAAAGCTCAAACAATGCATGGCACGAGTGACACTGCCTGCACAGATATAGAATAGACACATGCTGTGAAATGAAGGCCCATCTGCATGCACAAGTAGTCCATTGACCTTATAATGACCCCTGTGTGTGATCCACAAACACCAGAAGAGCATGCCTATAACCACACTCACCAGACCTGTGTGTGCATTGAGCGTACCTTCGGCCTCGGTACCGATGGAGCCCTGATGTACGTTCCAGAGAAAGTTGGCAAAATTGTACTTGTGTGCAGTGTTGCACAATATATGCCTGAGCGAAATGTTCCACTACCCTGGACGTGGACATGTCACCCCAGAGGATGAGGATGCAGTGCTTGTGGCAAATGCACAGATTGCCAGAGATGACGTGAGGGATAGGAGAATGGCACGCTAGGGACTGATGGACAATTTCTTTTGACACTTTCACATGGCACAAGCCATGCACCACAGTGTGACACCAGACTAATCAATAAACACCACAAAGACACAATCATGAATGTCCTCGCATTGATACATTTTAACTGTTTCTATATCCCCCCCCAACTATGCCCCCATCCCACCACGAAAGTCCCCAGCTCTAGGGAGAATTGTCAAAAATGTGCTAATTCCCTTCTACCTTAGAGACCCCCAGCTCTTTTGCTGGACTTTAGGACTTTTTATCCCTCATGTAATTTTAATGTGATTTATACTCTGTGTTTCTTATGACTTTGGAATCTGACAAACCCTACAGGTATCATCTTTCCATTGTGTCACACAGCATCTTCAGTGCAGTGGCACAGGGAAGTCTCTTAGATTTCACAAAGGTTTAAATACTTTCTCTTGGATAAACTACTGTTTCAAAGAGTGGTGAAGTGAAATTGACTTTACTTACATTTTTTTTTTTACTAGACCCAGCACACACTATCTTACAATAGGATGCTGCAGGGGTATCCCCTTTGTCTAGTTTCTCAGGTAACATTTTTATGTTACCGTTTCTACAATTAATGGCTGGTGGCAGTGGTTTACTTTTTACTACCATTGTGTGTTTTTACCACGGACTGTATTCGCTGGGTTGTGCTTTTTTTTTAAAATAAAATTGTTTTATTGGTTTTTACATAACATAGAACCATAATCATATAAAACTGAACTCCCCTCCCCCACCAGAGGTTCTGTCAGTCTTTCTCACCTTTCGCTTGTTCGATCATGTTTATAGGATGTCTAGTATTCGTATCTTGTGTAGGCACCACTGTACCATATAGTCACTCACTTTTAGGTAAGCACTGGGCCCCATTGATTTCTGAATCTCCCTTGGTCTCCTTGTATCATGTATATGTCACCCATTCCAGTGCTACGAAGATTTTGTACAACTACTCCTGTATTGTTGGGAGGGCTTGTTGTTTCCAGTTTTGTGCCATCGTTAAGCCTGCTAATAGCAGCATGGCTATCGGTACCCGCTTCTGCGTCTAAGGTGGTATCTTTGCTTTCAGGTCCCACATGCCACACCCCCAGAAATTGTCCCCCAGTAGGTCTAGGCTCGGAAATATTTCCTTCATTTGGTTCCAGATTTCCCCCAGAAACATTGTAGCCTTGGCCAGTTTCTTCAGATATTCCTCCAGTCCCCTAGTGCTATACATGTCCTCCGGCATTAATCGGACGTTTGGGGGGGAACATTATGTGTAATCTTTCCAGTATATAGTGCCATTGGAGGACCACTTTGAGCCACATCTCTTAGTTGGGGGAATCGTTCCCCATAGGTGTTCCCAATGGTTTCTAGGAATAGGCCCCCCCTGTTGTTGTCTCCCATCTCCTCATGTAGTTCCACTGTACTTGCTCTTCGTGGTCATTCAAATGTTTGTATAGATTGGAGACTAGATTTTTTGATCCCGTGTTTGTTGTAATGAATTGTTCAAAGGGCGTCAGTTGCCTTGTGGCTGCTGCTTTTACTTGTGGGGTGCTAAGCCAATGTTTTAGTTGGCTGTATTGGAATCTAGCTTTGTCTTCTACCCCACAGTCTTGGGCACAGTCGTCGAACGTTCTCAGTGTTTGCCCTCGATGCACATCCTTCAGTTTCTGGCAGCCCGCTGTTTTCCATTTCTTAAATGCTTCTTTGGCCATCCCCGGTGGGAATTCCTGGTTGCCAAAGAAGGGGGAAGTGCCGCTGGTTGCGTTGATAAGGTTCCCCACCTGATTGCCCCATCCCATATGTCCAGCTCTGATACTAGTATCTCACTTATCCTTGTGTTAGAGTGTCTTCTTTTTGTCAAACCACATGAGTCCCTGAAAGGGTTATCCCGCAACCGCCCTGTCTTGTCGTGCCCATATTTTACATTGGTCAACCCTTAGCCATTCTCTAATGACCCCGAGTTGAGCTGCCTTGTAGTATCTGTATAAGCGTTGGGAGTGCCATTTCCCCGTTGTGCCTAGGGGTCGTGAGTGTAGTCATTGCTACCCTTGTTTTCTTTTCTCTAAATGTATGCGTTTATGGTATTCAAAGAGCTAAAAAAGGCTTTTGGGACTCTTATTGGAAGCGCCTGAAAATAGTACAGTATCCTTGTCAGGGTCACCATTTTTATTGTTGTCATGTGGCCCCACCACGTGACCATGAGCGGGTTCCATTTAGTCAGGTCTGTTCTAATGTTGTTCAATAGTTAGGGATAGTTTCCCCCATACAGTTTGTCTATTTTGTTGTGAGGGTAATGCCTAGGTATTTTATTCCCTCTTTGGCCTGTTTTATTTGTGATGTCTGCTCCAGATCCTTTATTATTTCTGGGTCTGCAGACAGATTTGAATATTTTCGATTTTTTATGGTTTATTTTCAGTCCCGAGATCTTCCCAAAGTCTTCTAATCCTTGTATTGGGGCCGGTAGTGATTGTTCCGGGTTCGAAAGGGCGACTAGCATGTCTGCGAATGCCATGATTTTATGGGATTCCCCCACCATTTCTATACCCTTTATTCTGGTTGACTCATTTTGACTAAAAGCGGTTCCTAATATATGGCATAAAGGAGCGGGGATAATGGGCAGCCTTGTTTTGTTCCCCGTCCCAAGAAGATTTTGTCTGTTGCTATGCTATTGAACGTGCTATGTATTGATGGGGTTGCATTATGAGCTCTTATTCAATATAGTTCGCCCCAAACCCCATGCGTCATCCTCCTGAATAGCATCATCCACTTGACTCTGTTGAATGCTTTTTCTATATGGAGTGAGTTGAGAATCGCTGGTTTGCACGTTTTACCCGTTTTCTTTATAAGGTGATAGATTCTACGTGTGTAGTCAGAGGTTTGTCTAGTTGGTATAAAGCCTGATTGATCTTGTCCTGTTAGTTTTCGTAATAGATATATTAGTTTTTTGGCTGCTTTTCTGTGTATATTGTTGGGTCTAGATTTATTAGTGCTATTGGCCTGTATGATCCTGGTATTCCCGGGTCTTTGCCTTGTTTATGGGACACTATTAGTTTGGCTTCATTCACTGCGGGCGTAATGTTTGTTTGTGTGGAATGTGTTATACAGTTTCCTCAGGATTGGGGACAACATGTTGCTATATTTTCTATAGAAGATCGCAGTGTATCCATCTGGACCTGGCGCTTTATTCTTCGACAGTTCCCTTATTGCTTTTTGAACTTCCTCTTCCCTTATTGCCCCCACAAGTGCCTCTCTTTCTTCCTCCGTTATGCGTGAAACCTGGAGGCCCCTTAGGTATTCTATTTGCCTCTCCTCTGATGGGTTATCTAATGAGTATAGTTTCTGACAGAAGTCCCTAAAGATTTCTCCCATGTCTTCATTTATCGTCTTTTCCTGCCCCTGCTTGTTTCGAAGTCTCATAATTGTTTGAGACCCTTCCCCCCCCCCCCCCCTCAGCTGTCTAGCTAGGCATCTGTCCTCTTTGTTGGCCTTCACATTGATGGATTGATATTTTATTTCTATCGCGCTCGTACACAAGTGTTTCAGAGCGCGACAAGGCAAGGGAGGGGAACAGGAGAACAAAACAGCGATCTTACTAGGCCCAGTGACATTGAGAACGCGCAAGTGCATGGGAGAGGGGGGAGGAGAAAAGTGCATGGAAGGGGGAGAGGTGGAAAGTGCGAAGCAGAGGAGAAACAGATAAATAACAATAAATAAATAATAAAGGCAACAAACAGTGGTAATGCAGCCAGCAATTTGCAAGTGCTAGGTTTAAGGCAGCAGACAGGGTAGGTCTGATAAGTGCAGGAAGAAAAGGGGGGGCTGTATGGGTACAGATACAGACCCCAGTGCAAGGGGCTGCCCGGAGGCAGTGCGGGAGGGTGGCAGGATGAGCAGGTACCTCGGCCCAAAGGACAGAGGGTGGCCAGGTGCATGGTGCCAAGCGAGAACAGATCAGCAGGGGAGAGGTGGAGCGAAGGCAGAAGAAAAGAGGAAGGTCTTGAGGTGCTTCCGGAACCGGAGATGGTTCTCCTCAAGTTTTAGAGTGGCAGGGAGGCTGTTCCAGAGGGAGGCCCCAGCCGAAGACAGAGATCTACCCCCAGCTCGTTTCTTAGAAAAACAACTGACCCTGAGGGAGTTGGAGGTAGAGGAGCGAAGAGCTCGAGAGGGGAGGTATTTGCGGAGGGATAGCTGAAGGTATTTTGGACCCAGGCCCCAGAAAGCCTCAGTTTTAAATGTAGTAGTGCCGTCTCAACTATACTGTCTCAAGTTGGCCCTGAATGTGTCTCAGCGCCTTCTTTAACTTAGTGGTAGGGGTTTTTGACATTTCATTTTGTGTGTCACTTAATTTTGCCTCCAGTTCATTTTCCCCACTGACGTCTCTGCTTCTCTTTCCCTACTTTCAGGGCTATTAAGTTCCCCCTCATCACAGCCTTGAAGGCGTCCCATATTATGTCTAATGAGATCTCCTCCGATTAATTTTCTCTAAAGTATTGTACTAGTTGTTCCCTTATCACCTCTGCTTGTATTGGGTCATGTAAGAGGTTGGTGGGAAATTTTCACTTCACACATTCCCTCCTTTGTATTTCCCACCCTCAGTGTGATCCATAGTGGGGTGTGGTATGATAGTGAGATGGATCCTATTTCTATTTCCCTCGCTTTCCCCACTAGTCCTGTGGATGCCCAAATGTAATCTGTGACATAGTTGCGTGTACATGGGAGTAGTGTGTGAACCCTAGCTCCTGTCCCCGATTGGCCGTCCAAAACATTGTGAATGGCCAGTGTTGTCATCTTTCGTTGGTGTGCTTTGGAGGGGGTAAGAGATCCCTGTGAGCCTGTCCCGCTCCTGTCCTGCTTTGGGTTCCAGGCTATATTAAAATCCCCTGGCAGAATGATCTCCCCCAGAGCAAATGTTTCTAATTTAGATACCATTTCCCTGATCTATCCGTCTTGCCCAGCATTTGGGGCGTATATTGAAGCTAGCTTGAGCACCTGGACTCCCGATTACTGTATTTAGGAATACGTATCAACCTTCCTTGTCCAGGTCAATGACCTTAACCTGCTCCGAGTCTATCGTGCAGTGCAATCAGTACCCCTGCCCTTTTCTCCCCTGTGTTAGCTTGGTAGATTTGTGAGATTCCTTTTATTGTATACTTCCCCTTGTCTTGTTTTTTTAATGTGTGTTTACTGAAACATGAGCATGTCGAATTTCTCTCCCCTAAGGTGGTGTTCCACTTTTCTCTGTTTGACGGGGGTGTTTAGCCCCCTTACATTGAACGCAACTATTTTAATATCCTTCATCCTGGATAAACCTGGCTCTTAGCGCTCTTGGTTTCCTTTCTCCTGTTGGGAATTTCCCTCCCTCTGGTGCCCCATGTGCTTGTGTTTTTGGAGTGTTGTTTGCGCAAGGTCTTGGTATAAATGCACTTCGTCCCTGGCAATTCTTACTTGCTCTGCTTGCCACGCTTTTCGCATGATTTGTTCTTTCTGGGTGCAGGATGTCATGGCTATTGGCACGTCTCTTGGGCGGGTGCCAGGCTCCCCTGCCCTCCTTGGTCCTACCTGATGGATACGGTCCATTTGTATTGGTTCCTCCTTGTCCACCGCTAGAATGTCTGCAAATGGTTGTTGCCCCGTGTCTTTCAAGTCCTTCTCCTCTACTGCTTCTGATAGATTTTTTAAGTGTATATTTGCCAGTGTTGAGCAACTTTCCAGGTCCTCGCATTGGATTTCAAGGTTTTGTGCCAGGCATGCCAGGTGTTCCACTGTCTCATTTTTGTGTGCGTCTTCCATATTCTGGACAGTTCTTTCCAACATGTCCATTCTCGCCTCTAGTTTAGCCACGTCCTGCAAATTTCCTGCAGCGACTGCTACATTTCGACTTTCAGCGTGTCAAATTGCGATTGGAAGGAAGACAGTAGATTCTGAAATTCTTTTAACCAGCCCTGCATGTCTTCTTTGCTTGCCATTGTTCCTTCTCTTCTTGCCAGTGTCGGCTGGTTTTGGGGTGTATCCCCTTTCACGGGGGCTATCGTGCTACCTGTCATCCACAGCTGCCTTAAGTTAGGTTCTTGTCTGCCTTGGGGGCTCCGTTGAGTCGATGCTTCCGCCTTTGCCCTTGTCTTTGACATGTGGGTGTTGGTGGGGCCTCTTGTGATGCGCCCGGTTTTCCTGGATGAGGGTGATCCCTTTTTCTGCGCCTCTGCTGCTTTCTCTCGCTGAGCCTGGTGTGCCTTGGGCTCCTGTTTGCAGTACACTATGTCTTTTCATTGTTTGGTGGAGCTCTTCTTGTCCCTGGTTCCTCTCTACTGTTTCCGGTGTGGGTTTGCCCCTCTCGTGCTCCTTTGGTCCCGGCTGCTACTTGGTGTCTTGGGCGGGGGGATGGGGTGGTTTGTCGCTTGTTTGCTTCACTTGTTGCTCCCCTTATGGAGTCTTGTGGTTCTCTCCCCTTTCCGCTGTGCCCCTATCTTCCGTTGCTCCGGGTGAGCACTTTATGGTGGGTTGTAACATGTTCCCTTAGTTCCTCTCTTTCGAGCGTGGGGGCTATCTGCTTTGGTGGTTCCACTGCTTGCTTCTTCTCCCTCTGAGCTTTATCCTCCTGCTTGTCACCAGGTTGCCTCTTTTCCTCGCTATTTCCGTTAGGCAGTTCCCAGGGCAAGGTGTTAGCAAGGTCTCTCCCTCCCCTGCTCCTGATGTTTGGGGGTCGCTGTTCCCTTGTTTCTGTTCCCCTTACCTCCCTGCTCTCTCGTTAGTGGGGATTCGATGAACCTCTGATGTCCCTCGCAGTTTTTCTTCACCTGTTGGGGCAATTGATTGCTGTTGTTGGTTGTTTTTTCCCCAATTTGTCTTGGGTACCTTGGTTTTATTTGTCACTGAAGTGACTCCATCTTGTTTGCTTTTTTGATGATCCCCTGCAGTGCAGGAGTCCCCCCTCCCCTGACATCCTCCCTCTTGTCCCCAGGACTGAGGCTCAGGAACAGTGAGATCTGCAGGACCTGCCAGGAACCAACGTCTTCAGCTGCATTTTGTTCTTCATACTAAGGTACTGTGCCAACCTGATTGAGAGAATGCCACTCTCGCAGTGAAAGTTTGTGAAGCTTTCTCAACTTGCAGGCCTAATCAGCTTGTGACCCGACATATGATTCTTTTTCGCCTAAACTACTTCTGAGAACTTTCACAAAGACTTTACCGTTTGATACCAGAACTTCTCTTTCCTATCCAGAACACTAGCCCATTGACTTTGGCCTGGCCTATTGACTTGAACTCTTCTGGTGAACAAACTATTTGCACTGTCTAAAAAGTTTATATGATCTATTTTACTTGCCTTGTTCCTTTTGCTCCCTTCTAAGTAACTGAACTGCCATTTTGCTCCTATTTCAGGGGAGCTCAAACCGTCTCAAAATCTTAGAATTTTGTATTGAAGTGTATTGGTTTATAATATTGCTCACATTCACTCTTGAGATAAGCCTGGCTGCTCAGCTCGCTACCAAAAACTGTGTGGTACAGACTTATACCAAAGGCTGGTTTAGCTAACACCTCCTGTAGTCCTAATTGTGTGTAATGGTCCCAGAGGGTACTGCCTGCAATTCTGCCTAACAACTTGGCTAGTCGCAAACTTGGCAAACAGAATTTACGCTATATGACAATTTTCCCGGCAAAGCTAAAGGTGATGGACGAAGGACGGTCCTTTGTGTTCACATCCCCGAAAGATGCTTGGGATTGGTTGGACAGCAGAGAATGGAGACAGCTCAGGGGTCGGAAGACCGACAACGGAAGGAGAGCGGAAGCAACCAACCAACAGTGAATTGAGATGGGACGCTGAAGACGATTAAGAACGGATTGCTTGAAGGGGCAAAAAGGTGAGATGCTCACTGTAAGGAAACTGCGATGGTGCATAGCGATAAGTGTCTGGAGCAGGAGGAGGAGGAGGATCTAGCCAACACCAGAACTGAGACCCCACCTAACGCAGCTGAGAGCGGATGCGACTTGGAGGTTTATCCCGGTTGGATCAGGTGGAAGGGGAGAGGGAAGGGCATGGGGATTAGGAGATTCAGGGGAGTGGTGGGTCAAGTTTGGATCAGGGAGTCGTTTGTTGGGGGGGCTGGGAAAATGTTGACCTAAGGGCTGTAAAAAGTCATGGGGAAGGGCGCCGGGGACGACAGCTTCAAAACCGTAGTGGACCTAGGCAGAAACAATACAAATGGTGGCAAGGGTGGAAACCACCTTGGGACAGGCACTTGGAATGTACGGGGGCTGGGGAGTAAAAAGAAAAGGGTCAGAGTGGGGCAATACCTGAAAAGCCAAGGGATACAGCTGGCACTATTACAGGAGACGCACCTGCAGGGGAAGGATTTGAAAGCTTTGGAAATTAAGTGGGGGGCAGGGTGTTGGGTCCTCGTACTCTACTTATGTGAGGGGAGTGCTGATTTGGGTAGCCCCGGGGATCCCCATACAGGTGGAGAAGACAGTGGGGGACACAGAGGGAAGGACGATAGCCCTGGTAGGACAATGAGAGGGACACGACATCTGTGTGGTGAACTCCTACGCTCCGAATGTGAACGACAAGACCTACTTCACCTTAGTGATGGAATTGACGAGTAGCCAACGGACGGGGCTATATATATTGGGGGGGGATTTTAATTGTGCCCTGGACCCGGAACTAGACCACACAGGGAGAGGGGGTCCAACAAAATCACTGGCACGGGAGGCCCTGCAACAGGTATGGAGGGAGACCTATGGATCTGAGAGAAGGTACTCCTTTCATTCGGGGGTCCACGGATCGTTTTCTAGATTGGATTACCCATTTGTGGGAAGAGAGCTTCCACCAATTCCATGACCCACGGTATTTAAATAGAGCGCTGCCGGATCATTCTCCACTGTTTACTGAGTTGGGGGGCACGCACAGTCTGTCTGGTATGAGGTTATGGTGGATGAGGCACGAGCTGCTGGGAGGAAGGCAATTACTTCCTTTTTTCTATTAAATGAGGGGTCGGTGGGGTATGTGGGGGTACAGTGGGAAGCATTTAAGGTGAGCTAAGGGTGGCATGTATGTCCCAGGCGGTAGGGGTCAGGCGATTACTAGATGACACTATTAAAAAATTAGAGGGGGCGTTAGGCAAGATTGTATGCAGTACCCTTTGGGTGCACTACAACAACCCTGACCTCCTGGCAATAGGAACCCAACCTTTGGTATAAGCTTGTACTACACAGGTTGGTACCGTGTTGAGCAGCCAGGCTTATCTCAAGAGGGGTCAATGTGAGCTGTAGGGGAGTTATACAGAGATTCACAGTGACAAGTATTCAAATGAACACTTACACACAAGGTTTCTTGAATAAACAATTACTCATTTATTTATCAGTCAGTTAGCGTAAGCCTTCTCCAGAAGGGAGCAAGGTAGAAGCAACACACAAAAACACTTTAAAACTACACACTCTTTAGTTCTAAACCAGTAAAGACCCTTTTGGGATGGCCCACAGTCACAACCTACACCCTCAGGTGACTTCAATAACTAGGGTGCTGTGGACATTAATATCTTACTGTTGCATTTAGAATACTCTTATAACTTGGTAAAAGGAAAAGGTTATTCGAACAAACAAGGGACCACAATTATTCTTAAGCAGGCAAATACTTTCGGATTCCCTAAGCAGAGTCATTCCGTGTAATAGGTTACGCCAAAGTCAATGGGCAAAACATCTATTTGAGCTGAAGCACTTCTGGTAGGTAAGTAAGAAAACGCGTTTGCACCGAAGTCTTTGAAGAAAAGAAGAATCAATGTAGGGCCACAAGCTGTTTAGGCTTGTGAGTAGTAGAAGATGCAAGCAACTCTACAATAGGAGGTAGGTTCTCTAAGACTTTACAGTACCTTTGGATTGAAGAAAAAGTGCAGCAGATGACTTCTGTTCCTGTGCAGCTCTGCAGATCTCACTGTTCCTGGGCCTCAGTCATGGGGACAAGAGGGAGGTCTTCTGGGAACTCCTGCACTGCAATGGGAGGGTCACTGCTCGCAACCGGCAATCTTCAAACAAGTGGCACTTTGGAGTTTCAGCTCCTTGCGACTACCGCAAATAGCAACACCGCAGTTTCAGGCTGTCGAGATGGAATTTCCTTGCTTCTGGGGTCCCGCACTCTGTTGAGGGGGCTCAGGCTCTGTCAGTCCTACTTCTTGGGAGTCCAGAGGAGATTCCTGGAGCTCTTGGCAAACTTAACAGCAATGCACACAATTTGGTGTTCCTCTCCCTGGCTATTTGGTTTCCAGCAGCAACCCTGTGGAAATTCAACCAGCTCCAAGAAGATGTCCAGGTGGCTTACTTTGGAGTTGATTGGTCCGAACTCAAGGGGAGAAATCGTCCTTGCAGGGGCTTCTCTGTCGATACAAATTTGGAGTTTCAGCACAGCAGCAGGGCTTCACCGGGCAAACCAACGGTCCAGGAGTTGCAGCAGACGTCCTCTTCAAGTTCTTCTTCGGTTCCTTCGCCCAGTGGTCGACTCTGCCTTCCAAGCCAAAAGCCTCGCCTTTTATTCAGTTCTTTCTCATTAATTCCAGCCTAGTTGTCAGTCACCCAACAGGGTGGCTGTCCTTGGCAGACAGTCAGCCGGCCAATCACTACAGACTACATTTGGGTCTCCTAGGAGACTAAGCACAGAGTTTCAGGCACCTCCCTCACTTCCTGCCCACCCCAGGCACCCTGGAGCCAGACGCGGGCTTCACTTGTGAATCCCGCTAAAGGCAAAGCGAACAATGGGACCAAACCTGGTTTGGCGCGCAGAGTAAATCTCAAGAAGGACCTTTCCACAAAGAAATGGCGAAAAAAGAAGACCAGGCCATTTTGACAAAAATGGCACCCTTGGGTGCTTTACTGTAGCTGCGAACGCACACCACAGTAGTTAAAACGAAACCACTGCCACCAGCCATTCACTGAGAAAAGGGTAACATAAAAAATGTTACATGAGAAGCTAGACAAAGGGGATACTAGGTAACCCCTTCAGCACCCTATTGTAAGATAGTGTGTGCTGGGTCTAGAAAGTTACAAATGTAAGTAAAGTCAATTTCACTTTACTGCCCTAGGAAACAGTAGTTTATCTCAGAGAAGGTATTTAAACATTTGGGAAATCTGAAAGACTTCACTAAAGGTGCTGTGTGACACAATGTAAAAGATGATGCCTATGGAGTTTGTCAGACTCTGCAACCAAAAGAAACGCAGAGTTCAAAATCACATTAGAATTCATGAGAGTGGCAAAAAGGGTCTTACTCCCTCCAGGTTAAAAAAAACCTCAATATCCAGCAAAGGAGCTGAGGGTCTCTAAGGTGGAAGGAATTAGTACATTTGTGAGAATTCTCCCCAACAGCTGGACACACTCCAGACACCCTTATCCATTCTGACCCAGCTCCACTCTCTTGGTCAGACCATTCTCTCCTCTCCTCTCCTCTCCTCTCCTCTCTTCTCCTCTCTTCTCCTCTCCTCTGGGTCCTCTTGGCCCTCTGACTGCGCCTCCTCCAGCCCTGCCAACCTCGCTCACGAACATCCGTCCGATGAAACGCGTGTCTGCTGCTGCCTTCGCATCCACCTTCAACCCCCTCTAACCACCCAGACTCTACCACCAACTCTGCTCTCAGCAACCTCCATTTGGTCATTACAAACACCCTTGACATTCTTGCCCCAGTCATGAGGATCCTCCTGAAACCTGCCTCCAAACGTAAAACCTGCCACGACTCTGAACTGCAGGTGCAGAGCTGCAGAACTGAAGTGGCAAATCTCAGGCTCACCCTCTGACAAACTGGCCTGCCGCCTGCTCCAAAGACAATACAGACTCTCCATCCGTGGCAAAAAAAAAAAAAAAAGCCCACTTCCAGGCACAGGAATCTGATGCCTCCAACAATACGGCTGAACTTTCAAAATCTGCAGGGAACTAACCAACCCTTCCGCAGTCTCCTCCTACCCTCGATATGTCCCAGGCTCTTTGCTTTGCAATGCTCTGGCCACACACTTCACCACGAAAACCCTAGACATCCTGAGCACCCTTGCTACCCTCCCGTCCAACCAGTCCCTCACTCCCTTGCCTCCTATGGCTCCTTCACACCCTCCTTCCTCCTCTCTCACCTCCTTCTCCCTGGTCACATCTGATGAAGTCACCAGAGTTGTCCGCTCTATGTAGGTCCCGTCCAAACAGGTTTCCCCCTGCGCCTCCAGAACCATCAAGGGCAACATTGGCTCTCTTGCCTCCGCAATCGCTGATCTCTGCAATTACTCTTTTGCCACTGGATTATTCCCCTCCTTTCTCAAGCACTCTCACTTGTGCGCCCCTCCTGAAAAACCCTTCAGCAGATCCTACCTGTCCTGCCAACTACCGCCCCATTTCTATCCCCCCTTCCTTGGGAAACTGCTGGAGAATGTTAGGGAGAATTCTCAGAAATGTGCTTATTCCCTCCACCTTAGAGACCCCCAGCAACTTTGTGATTGTACCCAGTCATTTTGGGCACCTTCTCCTCACCTACTTCCTTCTCTACCTGTGGTGTGCCCCAGGGCTCAAACCTCTCCCCTTGGCTCTTCAACACCTACCTTTCTCACCTGGCACTCCTCATTTCCCCCTTCTCCACCGACTTCCAGTGCTTTGCAGATGACACACAACTCTTCTTCAAACTTCTTGCTAAACTTCTTGCTGACCCTCTTGCATCTTCCATCATCCCGACTGCCTATCTGCCATGGTTACCAGTCAAATGGTCGAAAACATTTGGTCGACAGGACAATTGGTCGACACCATTTGGTCGAATGCCAAATGGCCGAATTTTTTTTTTTTTTTTTTACCCATTTTTTGGTTTTTTGGGTGGGGGTCCCCCCCAACCCCCTTTTTTTTCTTTTTTTTTTTCCCCCACACGAAAACCCACAAAACACATATGGGATACATTACTCACCGTAATCGTATTTCTGATGCTTGTATCTGCTTAGATTCACATGCTGTGCATAGGCCGACATCTAGTGGAAGCTGCGGAGTATTACAGTTTGTTTTTCGAAAATCGAAAAAGGGCGTCGACACAGGGCGTGCCAGTAATACTATCCCTAGTGTGACGTCCACTGTACCCATGATCCCTCACGCGTCTAGGATCCCCAGATTGTGTTTTTCCTGACATGAGGTAGCATGAGGAGTAGCGTGAGTACAGATAGTCCAAGCAGATAGACAGAAAGGTAAGACTACAAGCAACCATGCGCCTTCTCTCGGAGGGGAGGAAGGGTGGGTCGCATGTGAATCTAAGCAGATACAAGCATCAGAAATACGATTACGGTGAGTAATGTATCCCTTCTGAGGCTTGTGGAATCTGCTTAGATCACATGCTGTGCATAGATTAGCGAGCAGTACCAGAAGAAGGAGGTGGGATGTGAGAAGGGTCATGAGCAAACAGGTGTCTTAGAACCGCTTGTCCCACTTGTGTATCTGTCTTGGAATGAGTGTCAATGCAGTAATGCTGAGTAAAAGTGTGAATAGAGCTCCAAGTAGCTGCTTTGCAAATGGTGTCGAGGGGAACATTTGCAATGAAAGCCAGAGTGGCCCCAATGCCTCTAGTAGAGTGGGCCCTTGGTGTAAACGGCAGAGTCTTTTTAGAAAGAGAGTAACACAGCTGTATACAGTTGATAATCCACTTAGAGATAGCGCCCTTAGAGACGCGATCCCCCTCTCTGCCTGTAGCTACGGAGACAAACAGTTGATCTGTTTTCCTTAGCGGTCTGGTTTTATTTACATAGTATAAGACCGCCCTACGCACATCTAGGGTGTGTAGTTTCACCTCAGCCGAGCTTTGTGGGTTTTGGAAGAAAGCCGGAAGCTCGATGGACTGGTTTACATGGAACTTGGATATGAATTTTGGTGAGAACCTAGGGTGTGTGCGTAAAACCAGTTTGTCCTTGTGGATAGTAAAGAAAGGATCTTGCACTGACAGAGCCTGAATTTCACTGATCCTTCTTATGGAGGTAATGGCTACTAAGAAGGCCGTTTTATAAGTCAGGTGTTTGAGACTACTTTTATGCATGGGTTCGAAGGGGGGCCCCATGAGCTTAGCTAGCACCACGTTGAGGTCCCATCCTGGCGGTGGGTTCGAAATAGGAGGGTGAAGTCTCTTTACTCCTTCCATGAAGGCTTTAACCACTGGTACTTTCCACCACGAGACCCTGTTATGGGATGTGGTGTAAGCCGAGAGGGCTGCCAGGTGTACTTTCAGAGAGTTAAAAACCAACCCTGCATCCAGCAGGTGGAGCATGTATGTTACAACGTTGGAAGGAGTGCAATCAACCGGGTTGATTTGTTTATTCTGGCACCAGATAACGAATCTTTTCCACTTGTCAAAGTAACAGTGTCTTGTATTTGGTTTCCTGGACTCTTTTAGAATGTCCATACACCTCTGTGGTAATTTGAGATGTCCAAACTCTATGACTTCAGGAGCCATGCTGCTAGGTTCATAGAGTTGGGTTCCTGATGCAGTGTTTGACCTTGTTGCTGGGACAGAAGGTTGTACCAGGCTGGGAGTCTGATGGGCTCGCACACCGCCATCCTGCGTAGGTGTGGAAACCATGGTTGTCTCGCCCACATGGGAGCAACTAGGATGAGCGTCATTGATTCCTTGTTCATCTTGTACACCACCTTTCTGATGAGAGGAGTTGGTGGAAAAGCGTACGCAAACATCCCTGACCAGTTCATCCACAGGGCATTCCCCTGGGAGTCCGTTTGGGGGAACTTGGATGCAAATCCTGGGCATTGTTTGTTTTCGCTTGTGGCGAATAGGTCTATAGTGGGGAAGCCCCACTGAGAGAAGAGATCTTCTACTACGTCTCTGTGAAGGACCCATTCGTGTTCTTCTGGGAGGGGGTCTCTGCTTAGAGCATCCGCTAGGGAATTGAGCTCCCCTGGAACATGTTGCGATGACAGGAAGATGTTCCGTCTGAGTGCCCATATCCATATTTTCTGGGCAAGCTTGGACAGATTTGGCGAACGAGTCCCTCCTTGCTTGTTCAGATAGAACATGGCTGTCGTGCTGTCCGTCCTGATCTGCACCGACAAGTTCAGTAGATGGGGCTCGAACGCCTGCAGCGCTCGGAATACTGCCAGAAGCTCTAGCAGATTGATGTGGTTCTTGGCTACTGAGTGAGACCAGAGACCCTGAGCTGTGTGGTGGAGATGGTGAGCTCCCCACCCAGTCAGGCATGCATCTGTAGTAACCACTGCCTGTACTTCGGGATCGTAAAAGGGTTTCCCCTTTGCGATATTCTCTCTTGTCCACCAGTGTAGGCTCTGTACGAGTGTTGGCGAAACGACCACTAGATCGTCCCACTGACCACTTGCCTGAGACCACTGTTTCGCCAACCATTCCTGCATGGGACGCATGCGCAGACGCGCGTGGGGGACCAGGTAAATGCATGACGCCATCATGCCCAGTAACCGCATAGCTTTGCGTACTGTTATCTGTTGACCTGACTGATAATGCGGAATTTGCAGAAGTATATTCCGAATTCTTTCTTCCGAAGGGAAGGTCAATTCTCTCTGAGTATCTAGGATAGCTCCTAGAAACTGTTTTGAGGTGCTTGGCACCAGACTTGACTTCTTCTCGTTGATAGAGAAGCCTAATTCGTGGAGGAGGTCGATAGTCCTCTGAATGTTTGATCTGCAGATTCCTGGGGTTTCCCCCGTTATGAGCCAGTTGTCTAGATAAGGGTACACTGGGATTGCCTCCCTGCGTAGGTGTGCAGCTGCCACCGCCAGTACCTTGGTGAATACCCTTGGTGCTGAAGCTATCCCGAAGGGCAGTACCTTGAATTGGTAGTGGCGACTGTCCACCTTGAAGCGCAAGTATTTTCTGTGCGCCGGGAGCATAGAAATATGAAAATAGGCATCTTTCATATCCAAGGTTGCCATGTAATCCCCCTTTTTTAGGAGTGGGATTACCTCTTGTAGCGTGGTCATACGGAATTTTTGGGGCTTGACATACTTGTTGGCAGGCCGTAAGTCCAATACTGGGCGCATTGTTAAATCTTTCTTTGGCACAAGGAAGTAAGTTGAATAGATACCCTTGTTTACCTGGTGTCCTGGGACGAGTTCTATCGCGTCCTTTAGGAGCAGATTGTAGATTTCCTCGAGGAGGATCTTTTGATGTTCTAAAGAGTGGACTTTTTGTCTTGGAGGGTGGTTTCGGGGACGTTGCAGTAGTTCTATACAGTACCCCTTGGATACCGTCGACAGCACCCATCTGTCGGATGTTATCCCTTCCCATGCCTGGGTGAAGCTGGATATTCGTCCCCCTACTGGGGTTGCATGGGAAGGGACCCTGAAATGAGCGTCACTGCTTTGGTGGAGGCGTGCCGCCTCCTTTACTGGGGCTGCCTCTGCCTCTACCACGTCCTCTTCTACTAGCCCTACCATACCCCTGGGTAGACTGTTGTGAGTTGGTGTTCCACTGTGTACCCTGGGTGTGGGAATAGCTATTTCCTCTATTGGAATTTTGGCCGCGGGGGCGACGAAAATTGCCGTTCCCTCTTTGGTTAGGTGGTTTTGTAGTTAACTGGCCAAGGGATTTGAGGGTGTCGAATTCCTCCTTAGCGTTTTTTAGTGCGTCCTCGACTGCCTTTCCAAACAGGAGATCACTTTCCACTGGTTTGTCTAAGAGTGCAGCTTGTGTTTCTGCTCTGAATCCCGACTGCCTCAACCAAGCATGTCTTTTGATGACAGTCCCCTCTGCTATAATTCTACCCGCATTGTCTGCGGCGTCTAAAGTTGCTTTTAAAATGCAGCCTGAGACGTTTCTTCCCTCTGCACAAATGCGAGATAGCTGGCTCTTAAGGGGTTCGGGAGCGGAATCTATTAGTGCTGCCACTTCTTCCCACTGATGGCAGCTGTAGCTGGCCAACAGTGTGGTGGAATTCGCGATTCTGGTTTGGTAGGCTGCCGTGGAAGCTACTTTTCTACCAAAACCATAGAGTTTCTTACTTTCCTTGTCGGGGGGAGCCTCCGAGGAAGATAATGGGGTTCCAGCTCTCTTGCGGGTGTTAGTTACGACTAGAGAGTCTGGCTTAAGTTGGCCTCTAATATATAGAGGGTCCGACTGGGCTGCTTTAAACAGCTTCTCTACTCTCGGGTTTACAGGTCTTGTCAGGTTTGGGTTGACAAGGGATGGTGCTATTCTGCGTTGAATAGATTTCAGGATGGGAATGGTCTGGGCTACTGTCTTCCTTTCCCCTATTAATTCCTCCGCGAAGTCCCTCTCTTCTTGGACACCTTGTGTGTCTATGTGGAAGTGGTTAGCTGCCCGAGAGAGCAGTTCATTCAGGAGGGGCTGATTATCTATTGGGGAATCAGACACTGGGGCTTCCCTTTGGACTGGTGAGTCCATTCTGAAAATATCTGGGCTATTTTCTGGCTCATCCTCGTCTTCGTCCTCCCCGTAATAATCTGACACTGCGAGATCTTCTGGTGTCTCAAAATCCTGGCCCTCTATAAGGGAAGAGTCTCCTTGGCCTGTAGGGAAAAGGCAAGAATAGGGTTGGACCTCGAAGGGGTCTGAAGCCTTTACTGGTGTCTCGACCCGGGGCCTTTTATTTGAAGGGATAGGGTCCCTTGAACCTGAGGGAGAAGATTCCTGAGGGTTTAAAGCTAGTAGTTGGTCAGGGTGTTTTTCGAAGAAATTTGCTAAGGAGGACATCCTTGACATTACTCTGTCAATGTCCTCGCATGACCAGAGTTTTGAGCTTGGGGTGACCTTGCTGGAACTCTCTATGGATTGTCCCTGAGAAGACTTGGACGGGGAAGTCAGTTCTATAGTTGTGGGGGATTGCAAGGGTTGTTTCCTTTGTTGCTTACCCCCTTCCCCGTGGGTGGAAGTGTGTTTACCCTTTCCCTTATCTTTCGACGCCTGGCGTCGAGGATCGGAGGTGGAATCCCTGTGTTTCGAACTAGGCTTCGAAACTGGGCCCTCCAAGAGATGGAAGCCGTGTTCGTCTCCGGACGAGTGATCTTCCGTGATGTTAATGGGCGAGGCACTATGTGCAAGTGTGGAGGCTTGCCTGACGTTGTGCGGCGACCTCGACCGGGACCGCCCAGAGGACGTCCTTTCGGACCGCTCCTTCTGTGCCTCTTTCCGAGGTTTCGACGACGTCGAATCTCGGGTGGGTTTTTTGTGTTTAGCGTGTGTATGTGTAACGCTCTTGTCGCCGGGGGACTTCCCCATAGTCGCCGGGACGGACGACCTTCCGAGGCCGGGGACGTGCGTTAGGCTGTCTTTCGACGCCTTGGTGCCCTCGCCGTCCGAAAGTCCGGCGTCGCTGCCGTCGCTGAAGGTACCCTCCGCCTCCATAGCTGCTAGCTTGGCGTGGTGGGCCCAACGCTTGGTGGAGCGGTCCTTAAGAGTTTTTGTCTTAAACCTGCTACAGGCCCTGCAACCCGCCTCGGGGTGGTCTCTGGGCAGGCAAAGGTTGCACGTAGCGTGCTTATCTACCCAAGGGTATTTTTTATTACACTTGGGGCAAAACTGAAAGGGCGTACCCTCCATACGCGCCTGTGGGCAGCGGGCAAGTGTGTGTAGGTAAGAAGGTGTCTATAACCGAGTGTGGAAGTGTACCACCCCCCACTCTCCCTACTTGTAGGGCCGAGGCCAGCGGCCCAGGCCCGAGCCGAGGCGGAAGCCTCAAGGCCCAATCCGTCGGGTTTCGACGTTGATCTCCTCCCCGGTTCTGCGTCGAGATGCTGGTCGACGTAAGGGTGACAAAATGGGGCAAATTAGAATTAGTTTTAAGTGTAAATATGGCAAAGCCAGGGAACTCCGATGAAGTGCTTCCGACCAGAATGGCGGAAAAAAACAATCTGGGGATCCTAGACGCGTGAGGGATCATGGGTACAGTGGACGTCACACTAGGGATAGTATTACTGGCACGCCCTGTGTCGACGCCCTTTTTCGATTTTCGAAAAACAAACTGTAATACTCCGCAGCTTCCACTAGATGTCGGCCTATGCACAGCATGTGATCTAAGCAGATTCCACAAGCCTCAGAAATATATATATATAAAAAAAAAAAATTCGACCATTTGGCATTCGACCAAATGGTGTCGACCAAATTGCAGTCGACCAGTTTGTTGTCGACCAGTTGACTGGACACCATCTGCCATCCAGTCTTGGTTGCACTTCCAATGATCTCTGCCTCAATGCCAGCAAGACTGAGATCATTCCCATTGGGACCCCTGCTCCCTCTTTTTTCCCCTCTCTGGCCATCCTTTATGGGCTCTTCTCCTGCTCCTTCATCGGAGGCCAGAAACCACGGAGTCATCTTCAACTCCTCTCTCTCCTTTCTCCCACACACTTGGGACATTACCAAGAGGTCCACCTTTTAACTCTTCCTTCTCAAAGGAATTCTCCCTTTTCTCACTTTCCCCCAGAAGCTCAAGGTTACCAGAGCCCTGGTACTCTCTAGGCTTGACTACTGCAATAGCTTTCTCCTGAAGCTACCTTCTTCAACTCCATGACCCCTCCAGTTAATCTAGAATAGAGCAGCAAGACTTATCCTTGGCCTTAAGCCCAGGGACTGTGTCTCTCCTGCGCTAAAAACTCCACTGGCTCCCGGTTGCTGCACAGATTAAATTCAAATCCCTTTGCATCATCCACAAGGCTGTCTGGGGACTGTGACCATGCTATCTGCAACTTTCTTTTACTAAATACTCTCCCGCTAGACCTCCAAGGCCCCCGGCACCAGCTCTCTTTGTGTAAAGCGCTTTGTTAAACAGAAGGCTGGAGTCCGATCACTTTCCTCAGCTGGCTCTCTCTTATGGAAAAGCCTCCCCCTTCCTCTTTGTCTTGAGCAGGACTTCTTCAAATTCCGAAAGCTCCTCAAGACTTTCCTCTTCACCTCCTCCTTTCCTTCTTCCCTCCTCTGCTAATCTCACAGTCGGTGCGATTGGTCACCAGGGCCCTTATGTATCCTTCGGGGTCCTGGCCTCCCACACCCAAAAGCCCCAGCCTCTGCCTACCTCACAGCACTTGCCTCGGCACCCACTGGCCTACTTCCTGTAGGCTTGCACTATCTACCCACCGTGGCCCCTGGTCGGATAGCACAAACCACACTATGCACTGCCTCTGCTGCTCACCCATGAGCATGAACATTCCAGCACTAACTCCCATTCCCACTTCCCCTCTTCTCACTGCACTTGCAGGTTCTGAACACTCTCAAGGCATAGTAGGTTTGCCCTCATCCTCTGCTGTATTAATTGTTCAATCCCATGTTCCCTCCTTGTTGCCCTTTGGGCGCTGTGAAACAGAATTGACTTACTGTATAAGCTCCTAAGAGATGCTCAGTAAATAAAGGAGAACGTTGCCGGTAAACCTAATGAAGCCAAATTTGACTTTCCCTCAAAATTACAAGTGCATTTAACATCAGAAGAGGTCATGCATGAAACAGTGTTTCCCCATTGCCTTGGAAGCTTAGCGTTGAACAAAAGGTGGGAACGCTTATCCTGTTCAACATCAGAACCAAATCTCGTACACCTAATTTCGTTCCATTAAGAAACTTGCTACTTGTAATATATATCGAACATTGTTGTAGAAGTGGCTGAAGTTGAATTAAGAACAAGTCTTACCCAAGCCAGTAGACCAAACCCTGTTAAGGTGAAACCAGCTCATTTAAGAACTAAATAGGACTACTTTAAAGTCGATTAAGTTGTTGCAACCCCCTGGTCCTCTGATACAAGGATGACGAGGTTATCCAAGGCTGAAAGAGTGGCACTATAGCCTAGTGGTAACTACTAGAGGCAAAAGACATATGAAGCTGGGGAAGGGAGCTGGGTACTTGTGAAAAGAAACTTAAAAAAATCTGTAGAGCTGAAACTGTTAACAGTCGAGAAGAAACAGTCTGGAAGCTAAAGACAGATTGTCTGTTAGCTGCAAGTCAAAAGGAAAAGCAAGGAGGCTGCCCTTTCTTGCCATACAAGAGAGAAGTGCCATGCCAACCTGTAGAGGTCCAAATGTCTTGTGGAAGTAAAATTTTAAGTTACAGTAGCAGCATTAGAACTGTGGTTGTCGATACCTTTGTCAGAACCGGATCAGTTGAATGTAGAAGTAGAAGTCAACTGTGGAGCAAAGGAGCCTTCCTCACAGTATCATTGGCATAAGGGAGTTGCTAGAAATGGAGCAAACCCTAAGAAAAAGCATCCCGACAACTGTATTTAAAGACACTGCAGAAGTTGCAAGAAGAAGAGTTGTTGTAAAGCAGAAGTGGTACTTTTATCTTCAACTTTACCAATGCTTTCCTTTTCATCAGGCAAAAAAGGAACTGTTACCATGTTACCAGTGGATTTCCATTTGTGAAAACTTTTGTATCTTTGGAACTTTTCTCATTTCCTTGGAAGAAATTGACGTTGGGACATTCCTGGGAGCAAGATCTGCCCAGGACAAGTAGAAGCCATCCAAGACACTGGTTGTTTGGAAACATTTCATTTATGTTGTTTCTATGTTGCTTTGAATATTTCTGGTGTTTAGTGCAAGGGCTAGTTTTGTGTATGCTAGGAGGTGTCCCTTATATCCCAGACTAGGTAGGGAATTCCCTGGTGGAGTAGGTTTAGTTTGATTATTTTTCTTATTTTGTTTAAAATAAAATGTCAAGCCTTGAGAAAACTAAACACAGTTGTGAGTCTCACATTACTGACTCATCACAATCTCCACGGAGTGAAGAAGACGGGATGCAATGGGAGTCACCACGGTCAGAAAAAACAGGCTATCTTCAGTGGACGGACAAAGGACCAGGCCCCGCAAGTATCACCCCATTAGTGCGTGGCAGAAAATGCAGAGGACGAAAATGTTGACTTTTTTTACTGCAAATTTCAATGCAATCATATGTGGGGTAGTAGGTTAGGGTAATAATGTGAGGGGATTATGGAGGGAGCCTGCAGGGGGTCTCACCTGCATATAATTCTTTTTTTAAAATATTTGTATTGCATTTTCAATCAACAAATAACAAATGGTAACAAACGTTAGCCAAATCATACAACATTCCAACAACATATGTGTTCACCAACCCCAGCTAACTCTACATAACCCCCCCAAACTTAGCCTATCTAATCCTACTTTATCCACTAAGTGCGTTACCCTCCCTCAGTGCCAACTCTGCAGCTTCCTCCTCTCCTCTATCTGCGAATAGGGTTACCGTTATCCATCTCTTTAAATCCATTCCCATCTCTTCCTTTTGCTCTCTGAGGGTGTTTTCCCATACCCCTGTCTCCGCCACACACCACTTTTCCAACTCCTTCCACCATCCGATTGTGCTCGGTTCCCTCGTGTCTTTCCAACCCATTTGTTCAACGGTTTATCTTTCACACTCCTCTTATATCGGCCAAGCATGCAAGCATCCGGTGTCTGGATATCCAGTTCTATGCCCCCCTTGGTTGCTTTACTGGCCACCCTCTTGCAGAATTCCTGTACGACCAGGCACTCCCAAAACATATGCATAAGCCCACCATTTTGAGCCCTACATTTGGGACATTCTTGCCTAGTAGCCCCCTTGAAGGTTGAGATAACAGTGGGTGTGAAATATATTCTCTGCATGATACACAGTTGTATTAACTGCAGTCTGGCGTTCCCAGAGACCCCTGCATATAATTGTGTTGAAATGTGCAGGGGGTGTTGCAGAGAATTTCCATTTCTGTGCTAAATCCTCCCACCATCAAGACCCTCAGCTCTTTTGCTGGATTTAGGACATTTTCATTTTAACTCCTGAGTGAGTGGGACCCTTTTTCGCCCTCTCTCATGTGTTTTTATCTGATTTGGATTTTGTGTTTTCACTGTTTTTGAAGTCTGACAAACTCCATAGGCATCTGCTTTTTGTATGGTGACACACAGCACCTTCAGTGCAGTGTAACTGGGAAATCCTTTGGATTTCTCAAAAGGTTTAAATAACTTTTCTTGTATGAAATACAGTTCCCAAGAAAAGTAAAAATTAAATAATTACCTTTTCTCTTTGTATGTCCAGTACACACCATTTTACGTGGAGTGCTGGGGGGTTACTTAGTAGCCCCTTATCCTTCTTTCCTATGTAACATTTTTGTTACACTCACTACTTTAAATGGCTGGAGGCAGTGGTTTGATTTTTTCTACCATTGTGCTTTTCTACCGCAGGCTGAACCCTCAGCTGCAGTACAGCACCCATGGGTGACCATTTTGTCAAAATGGCCCCGTCTTCTTTTTTCACCATTTTCTGTTTGGGAGGTCTTTCTTGGCTTTTACTCTGAGCATTGAGACAGGTCTGAGCCCTTTATTTGTCTTGCCTTTGGCAGGCTTGAGCCCTGAAGCCTGCCCCTGGCTCCAGTGTGTCTGGAAGGACAGGATGTGAGGGAGGGTCCCGAAACTCCCCTGTCCTTTGTCTCTAGGAGTGCCTGAATGAAACGTGTCCCGATTGGCTGGCTGTCATGAAAGGACAGATACCTTGCTGTGCGATTGACAGCCTAGCCTGTGCATGAATAGGAGAAACCTGCTTACAAGTGAGGGGTTTGGGACTACATTCAGAGTCAACCACTGGAAGAACATCCGAAGAAGAAACCGTGAACGAAGCTCGCTGCAACCTCCTGGACCTGGAATTGCCTGGTGTAGCCCTGCTGCTGTGCTGACCTTTTTCACCTCGACAGAGAAGCTCCGGACGGGACAACTTCTCCCCTTTGGTCAGTGGGACCAACTAACCCTGAGATGAACTCCTCTTCCATCCCCAAGTTGATGTGCCTCTCCATTGCTGCAGAAGCCCAATGCCAGGGGTCGAGTGTCCATAGTCTAGTGCAACGTCTGCCACGGAACGAATCCGACTAAACACTCCAGGAGCCTCCCAAGGACCATCCAGCAGCAAGACCTCCAGAGTCCTCCTGACCAGAGTGCAGGACTGAGGGAGCTCGGAAAGTCGAACCAGTGTCCATTGTACTGCATCAGTGACGTTTGCTAAGCGCTGAAATCGCAAAGCGACGCTGACCCAAAGAAAACCCGCAGCTGCCGCCGACGATCCCGATAACTGCCACAGGAGCCCTCCAGACGTCCTCCCTCTTGTCCCCACGACTAAGGCTCAGGAACCAGGGCCTGCTTGGCTGTAGCAAGACTGAATCCAGCTGGACTACTTTCTTCTAAACAAAGGTACTATTTTCAGGCTTGGGGGTACTTAGCTTCCCGCCTTAAGTCGTGTGGTCTCACTTGAGACCGTCACCTGCTTAACTTTTCAAGTTGAGTTCAACTGCCTTTCCACAGGTTTAACAGCTTGTGTTACTACCAGTGATTTTCCTCAACTCTCTAACTGTGTGCAAGATTTTTATCCAAGAAGTGCATCAGAAAGATAGACTTTGTATTTTATTATGTTTTATATATCACTTTTGTCCAAAGCGCTGTCAAATTTAAAATCATAAACGGTACAATAATAATGGTAGGTATACATCAGACCATCAGTGCTGGTAGCAAACAATCAGGAAGAATGTAAAAGATGAGATTTTATAGAAGAACGGAAGGTAGAGTAGTCGGTGATAGAACAAAAAGCCACAGGGAAGGCATTCTAATGAAGGGGGGGCAGGAAGCTGAAAAGAGCGAACACGCGACTGGGAACAAGGTGGACGTGGAACATTTATTCTAAAAGACTAGATGAATGCAAGGGGCGATATGGACGATAAAAGGAAAGAAGAGAGGCAATATAGCCAGGAGTAAGCTGATAGAGTGATTTGAAAACTAAGCATAGAAAATTGAATTTAAGTTGAGAATGGAATGGTAGCCAACCAAGAGAAGAAGAGATGGAGTCACGATAGAAAAGAAGGCAAAGTACATGAACAGAAGAATTATAGATTGATTTCGAGGGAGTGAGACGAGAACCTGGGAGACAAAAGTTGTGAAAAAATTAAAGAGATAAGAAGTTTAGTGGCCTGAAAGGTAAGAAAACAGCAAACTTTACGAATATTGTAAAGGTGAAAAGGGCAAGAGCGAGAGGTAAGAGAAATGTGGTGATCAAAAGAAAGATTAGAATCGAGCTATAGACCAAGCTTCCAAGTTGTGGGAGAGATAGTAAGACTAGCAGGTGGAAAAGATATAGAGGGAGGTGGTGGGTGAGGTGGGATAGTGTTAGCAGGGAAGAATGGCACTTCAGTCTTTAAAGTAAGGAAATGAGAAGCCATCCAGGATTTGATGGCAGAGAGACAAGCTCTGAGGGTATGGTGAATTTCGTGAGTAAAAGACGAGAAGGAAAGAAAAACTTTGACCGAATGACTTTGGCTGTCCCGGCTCCCTAAAAGGCACTCTTCTAAATCCATTGACTTTGATATTACTTGTACCTCATAGGTCGTAGCTTGTTGTAAACTGTTATTGCTGGGATAGGTTTATCTAGACTTCATTGGAGGATTCAGTTGTCCTCACATGTTCTGAGAAACTGTTCTAACCTTTTTTACTTCCCTTAACCCTTCCTTTCTGCAACTCAGAATTTACAAAAGTATTGGTGTGATCTATAAAGGCAAATACTATCCTTGTGATTGAAGTCACCTCAGGGTGTAGGAAAAGTGTATGAAGCATATCCAAAGATTATCCACTACCTTGACTAAGTCTGAAGAGTAATTTCAAAGTTTTCCTGAATTGTTACAATCAAATTGCCTTTTTAAAGAAAGCTTATTTAAAACTGACATTAAATAAATATTTATAACTGAAACCTTGAGTGTAAGTGTTACTTGGCTACTTGTATTTACGGATTTCAATTGTACAGCTCTGCAGCTCACATTTACCACTCTTGGGATAGGTCACACTACCAACTTGTGTAGTACAGACCTATACCAAAAGGTGGGTTACCTAACACCAAGCAGATAAGTCTTGTGTAGTCTCACACAGTGCAACTGCACCATTTCTTACCAAACAGGGGTATGGGGGACTAAATCGACATTTCCATCTTCAGTATTTTCCATTTGCAGTAATCACACAGATCCTGCATGCCTTTCGTTGAGACTAGAAGGCTGACATTTTGGCTCCATAACATTATAAGGATGTTTTTAGGGTTGCAGGGATGACAGTTATTGCTTCCTCTCTATTAATTCAAGCCTGTCATCGTCTATGTTATGTTAGTCGAAAGAGTGTTTTCAGATCCCTGCTGCGCAAGATTTGGAGAGGGCATTGAGCTCTACAGTTGAGTGCACTAGAGGTAATTGTTATGGCTAATTGTCTACGTTCGGTTAGGTCCAAAATTGTTTTAGAGGAAGCAATAAGAACATACCCATCTGCCAATTGGACACAAGGGAGATAAGGCTGGAACAAGGAATTTTGGTTTCAATGCCAATATCTGGATTCTCTCCCAAATTACCTACTGTCACTATTGTTAGGTAAGATTTTCATATATTTATGATAAATCTTCCTGACCTGGGTCAACCCCAGAACATTTTGCTTGGACTTGGTGATTATTTTTTATTGTCCCTAGGTGAGTGGGAATCTTTTTCCGCTCTCACCTAGTCTTTTACTCTTTCGATGAGTGACCTTTTTAGGACTCTTCCCTAGTGTGCGATTGGGGTTATAGTTTTCTAGAACGTTTGGCTGACTAACGGTCTATGGCAAAGCACAACATTTAAATGCAGTGGTTCTGGGTTGCCTTTGGCCTTCCCTTTTTCATTTCTCTTTAATGTACTTGGGTGAACTACTGTTCCCAAGGGGTCAAGTGGGATTTACATCCCCTTTACATTTTATATAGTGAGCCAGCACACCCCACCTTATGTGGAGTGCTGGGGAGATACATTGTATCCCCTTTCTCACTTCCCTGGTAACATTTTTGTTACAATTACAAGTTAACTTGAATGGCTAGTGGCAGTGAAACTACTTTTATGACTGTCATTATTAGCAGGATGTCAAACCAGCCGTGGTAATGCACATGAGGGTCACCATTCTGTTAGAATGGTGGGCTCTTTTTTTGCCATTTCTTGTTTGCTTGTGGTTTCTTGGGTCTTCTTCTGCAGTCCTAGGTGAGAGAAATCCTGGTTGAAGTTTTGTCTTCGGTTGGAATCCTTTCTGTTCCCTGCCAAGGCTCCAGAGTGTGTGAAGGCAGGAGGCGAGGGAGGAGTCCAAAACTCTGCAGCCCTTTGTCCTTCACCTTGCCTGAAAGGAACCAGTTCACAATGGGGGGCTGGCTGTCCTGATTGGTCAGATGGACCACCCCTTTCTGTAAACTGCAGGGAGAGTTTGCAGAAGTTGCACTGTAGTTCCTGATAAATACTCTGATCCTGGAAGCTGCTGACAAGTCGACCACTGGAACCAAATCCGAAAAGAGGAAGATAAAGAAAAGACAGCTGTAATGATTTCCAGCGACCAAAGAGCCTGCTGTGTAGCTGGAGCCTGAAGTAACCCTTTCAATCGACCTTGGGATCCCAAATAGGACGACTGCTACCCAGAGTCTGGTGGGATCCACTAGTCCCAAGAAGACCCGCAGAATGAGCCATCCCTCGATGTGCTGGGACCTTGCTGGGCTGCAAAACACCAATAGCAGGAGACCTCAAGCCTGAGCGCATTGCATGGTTTTCCCAAGTCCGATTCCGTCCGAAGATTTGGTGTACTCCTGCTGGACCTTCAGACAGACAATTCCAATCCGTAAAGCCCCCTGCCCAGATTGCAGGACCGAGAGTGTGAAGAGAATCCGACCGGCGATATTAGTTCTTCATCGGATACATGAAAAAGGGTGCCAAATCCACTGAGCCACAAGAAGCTGTAAAGAATCCTTAGTTGGAAGCCTACACAGTGGTTGCCTGCCACCAGTTTTCCTTCAGTGTTCATTTCTTCAGTCTCCAGACCAAGAACCCAAGGACCAGAGCCTGTGCTGCTGAATCCTGAACTCTTTCTGCTGAGGTACCGTGTTGGCTTGGGTAATACTTACCTTATGTCTTGTGTGACTCCTGTGAGGCCGGGTGGGCAATTTGTGCGGTTGGGAGTTTGGCTCATACCATTCGCCCAGGCCTAATGCTGGAACCCATATAGGAAGCCTTCTGTGAAGTCCCTACCACTTAACTCTAAAGTGATACTTACTTGTCTGAAGAGATATCCTCTGGAACTCTGACTTTCCTGCAACTGATCCCTATCCTGACCTGCTTACAGCTGGCTCCTAGACCGCTAGGGTCCCTCTTCTGCCACTGAGAAAACTCATGCTCAAGAATTATGGAAGGACTTTGATGATCAGGATTCTGTCTTGAAATCTATACCAAGTGTTGAAAGTACCTACTTGTAAATGAGTTGAGTAACTTTGATTCTGTAATGGAATACGTTATACAGTGTCTAAAAGATAATACTTAAATATAAGTTGTTTGTTGCTCCTTTAAAATGTATAGACGTTATTTTACTAGCCCTGAATGGTGGTACATTCATCTGTGCTTGATGATCTAGCCATGCTGAAAGATAAGGGTGGGGTAGGAGCTTTAATATTACTTGATCTGTCAGCGGCATTTGATACCGCTGACCACTCCACCCTATCAAGCATGGCTGCGGCAGGCCTCTCCGGTCCGGTTCTAGCCTGGTTTTCATCCTTCTTGACAGATAGGAGTCAATCTTTGTTTCTCCCTCCGTTTCATTCGCCTCCTTACTCACTGTCTTGTGGTGGTTCCTCAAGGCTCAACCCTGTCCCCCGTTTGGTTTAATATCCATGTTCGGCCCTTACTGGATCTCATCAGCTCCCACGGGTTCAGGTGTTACTCATATGCTGATGACACCCAGATCCTGGTCAGGTTAGATCCTGACCAGGCCAGGGTGTCCTCGGGTCTGTGTGCGTGCCTGGAGGACGTGAAGAGCTGGATGAACCAGAATTGGCTGAACCTTAATGGGGACAAAAATGAGATCTTGGTGGTGGTCTCTACATTTTGGTCTCCTTCATTCTGGCCTCCTTCACTTGGTGACTTTCCTAATCCAGTGACGGCGGTTAAGAATTTGGGAGTGATTTTCTCTTCCTCATTGTCTATGGCCCCACAGGTTAGTACTGTATGCAAGACTGGCCGCTTCTTTTTGAGGATGCTTCGTAAAATACTACCCTTTCTCCCAAGGCACTTGCATCCCTTGGTTGTGGCCTCTCTTGTAAATAGTCAGATTGACTATTGCAATGCTCTGTATCTGGCCCAACCTCTGGGCTTGATACACAGGCTTCAGCTCTTACAGAATATGGCTGCTCAGGTTTCCACTACAGCTCCCTATATTACCCATATCAGTCTTGTTCTGTGGGCCCTCCGCTGGCTCCCAGTGGCCAGGGGGATTAAGTACAAGTCCCTCTGCCTGGTCCATCGCACCTACTTTCGGCAAAGTGCTGAGTACCTACAAGGCAAATTTCCTCATTACATTCCTGATCGGACCCGGTGTTCTAGTAATGCCCATCTTGTAGTCATCCCTAAATTTCACCGCTCTAGGACAGGTGGCCGTGCCTTCTCGGTGTCCACAGGCAAGCTGTGGAACTGCCCATTGCTCTCGGAGGCATGAGGAATCATCTTGAATTCAGATGCTCTCTTAAGACCCTACTCTTCTAGATCATTGCTGTGTTTTTCCTCGTGCCAAGATGGCTTTTGGTGAACGTGCTTGCTACAAATGTCTGTAACATAACAAACACAAAAAGTAACAGAGTTGGTAGTGCTTTATTATTTCAAAAGTAACAACTATAAAAGCCTTTCAACAGGATTTACCCACCTCGATTAGCTGTGTGCTCTCCTAAATGTGCGTTATTGGGTTTTGCTTTCCCTGATCTGCTTTAGAGCATTTCTAAAATAGTCATAAAGTTCCTTCTTTGCCCAGAACTGTAGATGACACTTCTGAAAAGTATGATTGGTTAAACTATATATTCCTGTAATAGAAATAGCATAATAAGTTTATATGCCAATAGGTTATACTGGCCTTGAATAGCTGTTGCTCTTCTGAAACGGTAGTTGGGTTTTGCTTTCCCTGAATTGGATAGTGCACTTCTAAAATAACTGTAGCTCCTCCAGAAAGTATACACGTTCCTTTACTAGCTCGGAACTGTGTTCTTAAATGTAATGCTGGTAGTGTAACTGTATCCATTCTTGATAGAAGAAAGTTCTATATGTTGCAAGAGATCCTTTTACCAGTTTGTGTCTAATTAAGTGTGTCTACAATGGAATAACACTGTATATTCTGACCAATAGGGTCTACTACCCTTGTATTAGTGATTATAATCTAAGTAACTAACCCGGTTTTATTCCCCAAGAACACCATATTGCCTTTCTGACCGTATAGTTAGCTTTGACTCTACTTGAACTGCACAATGCTATTCTGAATAGGGTCATACTTTCATTTATAAACTACATGTATTGTGTTGGTTTTTATAATTGTGCTTATAACTTATGTGAATCTTACTTACTTCCCCAAGATTTATCTTTGCCTACCGTGTACCAGTGTTTTTATGAACCATATGTATGCTACAATTTCTATGTACTGACCTTCAGCCCTCTCTCCCTCGAAAGATAAGGCTGGCTGCTCTGTCCATGCTACCCACATTTTCAGGGGGCACAGCCTTATACTAAGAGTGGAGTGTCTGTACTGCCTCAGATATGGTTATATGAAGTCCTTCAGTAAAACTGTTCTAACTATGAAATGCACAGAATTTCTACATCCGGTATTGTCAACTGGTGAAGTATATACATGAAATATACACAAGTGGCACAAGCACATCTTATAAAAATGTTGAATAAAATGAACTCAACCCCCTTCTCCTGGTTACAGCCCTGGTGTTAGCAGGGGCCCAAATGGAAATAATGCATGCTACCTGCTGCAGCCAATGTACCTCCAAATGAAGTTTGTAAACCCTGCCTGGGCATAGACACCTCAGGAGAGTAAAGACAGTTGGAGAAGGTTCTTGGAATATTTGGTGTGCATTCTCACAGTGGAATAATGGATAAGGGCAACGCTGAATATTCACGTGTGGGAATCAACAGCATCCCTCATAGCTGCACAACGCAGGCACCTTCTATAAAAAGTGAAGTGGTACATACCGTTTACATCATTCTTTTTTGTGCAATTGTTCAAAGGTACCAAACACTCCAAGAGTAAAATTGAGATATGGATCGGGCATTCCAGCATAAGATCACTTTTGTGAATGTGGTTTAGGCTATAGGTCTTGCCAGCATGCTTTTAAAGTCATTTAAAATATTTGTTAACTGCGAAGAGTTGGTTGAACTGTACAATACATAGGAACATTTTGAGATTTGTGGGTACAGATATAGATGACCTGCTGTTGTTTGAAGTACTGTTTCACAGTAAAAGTTCTACCTTGTATTTAAAATATAATAAAAGTAAAAATTACATATCAGCATCACAGTAATGCATTGTGCGACATACTTTGTAGTTGGTTCTCCTGGTAGTACTGAGCATGCAGCAGAATGTGATCAAAGACGACACGATAAACCCAGCAGGGATGCATTTGCCTGCTTGGCACTGAGCAGCTTCTGTAAAGATGGCTGAATGGATATCTTTACGGGACACCTTTACAGCTAAGAAACAGTGTGTACCTTTGGTACACGGTTTTTGTTCTCACCTTTCTATGGCTTTAGGTATCCTTTCACAGGTTTCTTGATGCACTTGCGCTTTCAGATTTACTCTTCGCCATTTTAATTTATCTAGAATCTAGATTTCATGCTTGCACCTTTTGGGTGGCCGCAGACCTCTGGAATGTGAGGCAGGTCAGGGAAATGAGTGCTTGCTTCTCATCATTTTAGTGCCACCATGTGGGAACTCTGTGCTTGACTTAAGCATAGGCATTCGTTTAATATTGTAAAATGAGGCATTATTTTTAACCTTTAACCCCTACTTTTTGCAACAGTTTTAAATTTGCATGTCGTGTATTAGAATATAAAAGTGATTGCTTAACACAGTGTATGTATGCATTGATTAGAAAGAACTCCAAAGAGAATGTAAAGTGGCATCAATAAAACCAATGAGGTTTTGGTGGCTGTTTTGCATATTAAAGAGCATTTTGGGAAAATGAGAATGACCAAAGAGCTTTAGATCGGTCAGATATGTCTAAGAGAGTATGACTGAATCACTAGATAGCTAAAGCACGCTGAGTTTGGTACACGTTTCCTTTTTATTTTTAAATAAACAAAAGTGGCCATCATAGACTTTAGATGTCAAAGTGCAATGACTGCTAACAGCTCAAAATTGCTTGCAGTGTTGTGGATCAGCCAGACTCCGAGAAACAAAATTGCCTTTATATTTAAGAAATGACAACTAGTACATTTCAAATCGACTGCAATAAAATGCTGTTCCTCTGGCAATCTGCCGCCCTAGGCCTGGGCCTAGTCGGCCTTGTTTTAAATACGTTTATGCTCACTAGACCCTTGCTACAGTAACAGTGGACTATTTTCGTGACATGGCGAAACACTACATCCCCCAAGCTAGATGGATCCGGGACTTACAAAGAAGGGGTGAAATTCGACAGGTATTGTGTTGGTTTCACGCTCTTCCTGCGGTCCGCGTACAAAAGACTCAGGACTTGGTCCTACAGGACTTTTGGTGGCTGTAGTTTTTGAGACACTTTTAATGTGTCAGACTCGGGTTTCTGTGTTTTTGTTTGGCTCTGAGACAAGCAGTATAATACGTGAAGAGCTGTAGTGAATGCACTAGTATGAATTATTCACACACCAAGCTACCAGGGTTATTAACGCTGCATCAGGTCTTTAAGTATCACAGACTCCCGAAAATTGAATAATGGATCAAGGCCGCCAAATAACAAGTCATTTGTGGAAAGTGTATTGCACCCGGTTGCATATAGGGCAGCATGTTTCACCAGCCATCACAAGCAAACCGATGGAAAATAAAGAGAGCAAAGCAGGGAGTGCAACAATATTTGAGATGTTTCAGCCAAGGTCACCAAGAACAATGGTCATAATGGCTGTTCCGGGTGGAATTGTCGTACGACATCATGCATCACACCTATTTTTCTGCACGATACGCAGGCCATCCCAAATACCGGACCACTGTAGGATCTACCAACAAGGTACCAGTGGCTAGTTAGCACATAATGTGGATATAAATCCACCACCCTACCAGTCTTTGGACAGATAAGAAACGTGGCCCACCCCAATATACCAAATGTTCACCATTAGATTTGAATTATCCTTCAATTCAGAGAACAGGGATAAAGTCGTGAAGAACAGTCATTTTGATTATATAATACTCCAAAAGGCAGTGAACCAGCAAACAAGCAACATTTGGCTCACTGCTAGAAGCATGTTCAGTAGACATCAGAAAACGAACTGAGATGTTGCTTATAGAAAAGTAAAATGGACACAGGAAATGGAGAGTGTTCCTGCAGCATTCCGGTGAAGGGGGTTTGCACTACAATGTAAACATAAATTGGAAAAATGAAGGGAGACACATTCCCTGTACTAGCAGCCACTGGGACTGACCAGTGCACCCCAAACGAAGTGAGTGAGCCAATAGGGCCTCACTCACCCCAGAAATCCGATAGCTTCCAGACAAAAAGGAGATATGCTGGAGGAGGACATTGGTGTCCATGGAGTTAAGTTGCCAGAAAAAAAGTTAACACGCCTCGACCATGTTCTCTATTCTTATTTACGGAACAGTAAAGCATTATGAAAGCTGAACACGGGAACCATCTACTGCCTGAAAACGAGGATTCACGAAAGGGCATAAGCAATAGTAAATCGGAAGCCTCTGCCTGAAGGTCCCACCGAAGACATCTCCTGGGCAGCCACCGCAGCCCGGCCACTGGAACTCTTCTTAGGGGATTAGACACACACAGGCTTGCTTTTTAGAAGCAATGTCTGCACTCCCAGGTTTATGATAAACAGAACACGCGTTGCTGTTGACCCAATTCATCCACATCAGGCCTGCTAACGATAGCAGCAGTTTTCCCCACTCCCAGCGCCCACTATGCCAATAGTGGAGCCTCCTGCTCCCTAATTGCATTGGCCAGACCTGCCGGGAAGCACATGGCCCTTCATCATCATCATCATCATAAAGCGTTATTCGACATAAGTCGTCAGCCCGTGCCCTCTTCATTTATGATCCAAGACTTAGGAATGGGTGGGATAAAAACGGTGGGGGTGGGCGGCAGGTCCCCAGAAACAGAGGGTCAAGATTATGCAGTGAACATGAAGGCGCAAGCTTGGTTGAGTCAAGGTTTCAAAGAATAGACATGCATAGGTGGGTGGTAGAAATTACACTTCTGAAGGAGCTACATAACCATTTCCATTAGAGACTGAAACTATGTATTAGGATCTCAAATTAAAACCCACTCAGCTCTCACAACATACAATACATACATTACCATTTCAGTTAGGAATACAATAATCACCCTTAAAACAGCCGGAATTGCCTTGCTTCAAGAAAGGACATTTAGAAAGAGCTATAGAGACGGAAAGACACAGGGTAGCTTACATTATTCCATTTCCATTCCCAAAGGCTTGATCTTTGGGTTCTTGAAGAGGCTGCACATTCACGTATATGTCCTTGATCTCTCGTCTGATGCACCTTACTGCTGCTGTTGCCATGTCTTTTGCGATCTTACGTAGAAATCAGAAGAACAAATGGCTTCAATAAAATGTACATTAATATTGACACATCGCAAACAACTTACATTTGAAGCAGATCTAATCAAGAAAAATACAATTCAAGTAGCAATAGTCGTTCTCTTCCTGTAGACACCTTCCTATAATAAAACGTGTGCGCCACCATGTGGCACGAATGAAAGTCGCATCTCATCAGTTAGGAAATCCGCCCATTTCACATCTCTCTTCCTTAAAACAAGAATGCCAAGTCTTCCACTATAGACGTGGAGCTGCACTTGTGTTTTCGACAGACTGTGTACAAATTGAAAGGTATTAGACACATTAATTTGACGAAAAATCTTAAAGCTATTGATGCAAACAGGGTTTTTGACAGCAATGGCGGAACCAAACTCTTATCCTATTGTGAGCCTCATTCTCCACCGGAAAAACAAACGCAATCCTTCAACATGTCTTATGACTGAACATAAAAAGGAGGCTTCGTCGAGCCCACTACTTTAGCATTTAATGACTGCATAATCACTCTTTCGTTAAACGTTATTTATAGGGCACCAAAGGAGCATATTTTTCGCCAATCGGTCGGATCACTAGGTTTTTACGGTGCCTGTGGGCTCTACTGTCAAGGAGATGTCCGGGTAGGCCTCTGCACCCTACACCTCTTGTGTGCCAACCTATTTTATTTCCAAATATTGTGGTAGAAAAGATTTGGGCTTGCTGAAAATGTGTAATATGGGGCCACTTTGAACATTATTCCAAGGGCCTCTTTCGGTTCCTAGTCCACCCCTGGATGTCACTGTATTTCAGTACCACATGATTGAGTGCAAGCCATCACCCCTTGAGAAATTCATCACCCATTAAGGGGTGTATTATTGAGGACTCCTTCGAGCCACCAGGACGACTGGGGGCCACTTGCATTACGGGGGTTGGTGGGTGCCAACGAGGCCCCTGTCAAGAAGGCTACCCGGAGGGCAAAGGACGCTTCACAGCTTGGTGTCACAAGCCCTGCTCACATGTGTCCCAGGGGAGAGGGGGAGGAATAGCTGCACTTTGGAGCTTATGTTATGTTACAGGCATTTCTATAGCGCGCTAAACGGGAAAGGACTTTCAACAGTGAAGACAGTAGAGCTAAGAGAGGTCACTTAGGGAATAGGAAGGTTTTAAGCAATTTCCGAAATTTAGAGAAGTCCTCAGTTAACCTGAGGGCAAGGCGATGCAAATTCCACAAACTGGGGGTTATTAGTTAATTCTTCCATTGGTTGCAGGTATGGACTACATATGGAGGTTCAATTTGCTCCCGAAGCTCAGAGACTCACATACATCACACCTTTGGGTTGCCTGCAATTCAGGAGCTGCAAGCCCACTCTGCGTTGCCGGGACCAGGTTGAGTTGAGAAATTGCGTAGTTGGACATTTGGCGTGCATTCAGTGAGTCCCCAAACATACAGGAATTGCTTCTTCGTGCAAGCCGGATCCAGTGTGCTTTCTGTCGAGTGTTTTTTCAGCACCGGGATGATAATGTTGTACGGGCATTCTTTCCTAAGGTGGGGGTGGGTGGCCCGAGCGCAGCGCTTTCTTTCCGGTTCCACAGAGACCTGAGCAGTGGTATTATCCGAGTGGTGTTCTTGTTCCACAAAATCTGTGTGCCAAACATTTTACTCTGATGGTTTAATGGGTTAGAATTTCATATTGCTAATATACACCCATAGCTGCTTATTTCCAGATATCCTCTCATCGCAAATCTTCACTCACTTCTTCCCTCTCTTTAATCTGGTTTTCGCGCATCTCACTCAACCGAGACTGCTCTTTTGCATGTCTCCAATTCTTTTCGCTCTGGTCGCCACTAAGCTCACCTCTATTCTTATTCTTCTTGCTCTCTGTTCCCCAATACCCCCTGCCTCTTCCCAGTTCTGTTCCTTCGCCCTACTCTCCCCCAAGCACTGGAACACACGCCCCCCCTCTATCCGATCCTCTTACTCTTTACATACTTTTCTAATTTCAGATCTTATCTCCTATCCGCTTTTTCCAAACACTAAGCCTCATTCCCCATTGTTTCTGCTCATTATTTAACATGTATTGTTTCTCCTGATTGTACTGTTTTTATCCTTTGTTCAGCGCTTTGGCAAATGGTGGTATAAATAACATTTTTAAAAATACCTGAGTGATGTACATGCGCGCCTACATTTGAAAATCAAAAGCCCTGAGATTTAAGATGGACAGAATAGGCCCACTGCTCACCCCACCCCCCACTGAAGTGAGAGACGTAAATAAATATATACATACATTCAAGCCAAACAAACATTACTTTCTTTTTTAAAAAACTTTATTTAAAGTCAGCAAATCACAAAAACATGTTCAGTACATTTGCCCGATATATATGGGCTGATTCATGGAATTATTTGCGGTGAAAACGCAGATTTGCGCACCTTTCTGCCCGAAAATCCCCATACTTTGAACAGGGATTTTCGGGCAGAAAGGCGCGCAAATCTGCGTTTTCAGCGCAAATAATTCCATGAATCAGGCAGTCAGTGTTTCAGTTCACGGCGCAATACGGATAAAATTATACATAATTCGTTCACCCCATGGTAACCATTTATTATTTAGCCATTTAGTCTTCGGCAAGATACGTAAAAGTTTTCCCATATTTTTGTGGGGTGTGACATACGTGGCATCATTGATGTATGTAGATCTTCACATTCATTCACCCAAGCTAAGTCCTTCAGCCATTCTTGTGCAGTTGGGAGGCAGCGAGCCTTCCATTTCTTGAGTATGCACCTTTTCGCCACTGTGTTGCCCATGTTTAAAAAGGCTCTGTTCTTCCTCTCTGGCAGATCCTGCCACTGCCCAAATAGCACTGATACCGGCAATACGTCTAGATGCCTACCAATAACTTCAGACATTGCAGTGTATGGGAATAGTTTCTTACCTGTAACTCCATTTCTCCAGCATTGGTATCTTTCATGGATTCACATGCTTTGAATATTCCCCGTCGTCAGGCTGGGAATCCCCGGTACATTATATAGACCCTTTCCCGTAGGAAAACTTTTTCGACGCTTATGCGTCCTATCCACCTCGTTTTGTATCATGCGTGCCCGTACCGTCAGGACGTCATGATATAAATACAGGCCCCACCCCCGCGCTCCCTCAGATTTCGGCCCCCAAAGTAGTGGGGGAACCGGTTTGCATGTTCAGGGGAGGCAGGTGGGCGCATGTGAATCCATGAAAGATACCAATGCTGGAGAAATGGAGTTACAGGTAAGAAACTATTCCCTTCTCCAGCATTGGATCTTTCATGGATTCACATGCTTTGAATAGATTACATAGCAGTACCACCCCCAAGAGGAGGCGTGCATGCAAACCCATATACTTTCTTCGCAAAGGCCGTTCCCTATGATCATGTATACATCAGTAATAGTTAACATAGGAAAAACGAACCACATGCAGTCATAAATTCCACAGGATGCAACCCCGAAGCCGGGGCTTACCTTATTGGAATAGGTGTCAAAGCACCGCCTGTCCCATCCGGGTGTCTTCGGCATGTTGCTGCGACAGGCAGTAAAGGCGGGTAAAGGTGTGTGTAGCCGCCCAGGTAGCCGCCATGCAGATGTCCCCTAGAGGGACTCCGGCCCACAGTGCCGTCGACGATGCCGCTGCTCTAGTTGAATGAGCTCTTGGCCGTCGTAGAAGAGGCTTCCCTGCCCTGGAATGGCAGTATGAAATGGTAGATGACACCCATCTTGATAGTCCTTGCTTTGAAATGGCTTTTCCTCTAGCACCCAAACTATAGGCCACGAACAGCTGTCTCGTTTCTCTGAACGGTTGCGTACGATGAAGATAAAACTTGAGAGCCCTTTTTACATCCAATGTGTGTAGCATGCGCTCCGCTCCCGAGCATGGCTCCGGAAAAAACGTAGGTAACACAATAGAGGAGTGTTTATGGAACACCGAAGGAGCTTTTGGTATGAACTGCGGGTTAGTGGCTAGGACTACCTTAGTCTTGAAAAATCGTAAGTATGGTGGGTCTACCATTAGAGCCTGAACTTCTGAAATACGTCGGGCTGAAGTGATGGCCACCAGGAAGGCCAATTTCCACGACAGAAACTTTAGAGACGATGATGACATTGGCTCAAAAGGAGGCTTCAGACCAGATTGAGGCTCCACTCCGGCGGAAATTTCTTCTCTGGAGGGAAACTCCGAAAGAGGCCTTTAAGGAAGTGCTTAATCAGGCGGTCGCTGAACAATGGTGCCGAGTGCCGTCGACGAGTAAACCTGGAAATGGCTGCTAGGTGTACTTTTATTGACGACACCGACAGGCCCTTTTGAGCTAAGAACAGCAAGTATGGAAGGAGCTGTTCCGGCTTAATCGATTGCGGGGCCAAACCTGGTTGATCCTCACACCATTGACAGAAACTTTTCCATTTGTACGCGTATGAGGCGTTTGTGGAAGGTGCTCTTGCCGCTTGTTGGATACGCCGACAGTCCTCCGGAATCGTTAGCCGACCAAATTCGGCGAAGTCAGGAGCCAGGCCGTCAACTGGAGGCTGTCCGGGTCGTGATGCCAAACGACACCCTCCTGTCGAGACAGAAGGTCGGGGGTCTTCTGGAATCTCATTGGTTCCGCCGCCGCTAAGTGTAGTAGGTCTGAAAACCACACCTGTCTGGCCCAGTATGGGGCCACCAGAATTACCCGACATGGGTACCTGAGGATCCATTGCAACGTCCTCCGTACAAGGGGAAATGGAGGGAATGCGTACAGGAATTTGTTCGTCCATGGGAATGAGAACGCATCCCCCAGTGAGCCCTGCTGAGGCCATCTGCTTGCGTACTGATGGCATTTTTTGTTGTTCTTCGTTGCAAACAGGTCTATGGGTGGGTGTCCCCATTCCTTGAATACTTGTTGAAGTTGTTGGTCGTTCAGCACCCATTCGTGAACTTCGTTCATTTCTCTGCTGAGGGCATCGGCTTCCACGTTTCTCACTCCTGGTAGGTGGAACGCTAAGATTTGCATGTTGTGTTGCAGGGCCCAATGCCAGATTTTCTGTGCCTCCGTCGATAGGGACCTGGAACGTGTCCCTCCTTGTTTCTTCAAGTAGAACATCGTAGTGGTGTTGTCCGTCATGACACGCACCACCGAGTCCTTCAGTTGAGGAAGAAAAGACTTCAGAGCCCATCGCACTGCTCTCAGTTCTAGCAGGTTGATATGCAGGGAGGACTCCTGCAAAGACCACTGGCCTTGTACCTGTAACGTATCCAGATGAGCTCCCCATCCGCTCAGCGATGCATCCGTCACCACCGTCTTTTGGAACTCTGGTTCCAGTAGAGGCATTCCTTTCGTTAGATGAGTAGACACTCTCCACCAGCCGAGTGCTTGAACTAGTTGTTCGTCGACGACCAGTCTGTCGGACCAGCGACCTCTGCTCTGCACCCAACGGTCCGCTAGAAATTCCTGGCAAGGCCTCATAAACAGACGGAAGTTGTTTATCAACGGAATGCAGGACGACATGGTCCCTAGCAGGGACATGTACTTGCGCACTGAGACCTTGGTACTGCCTCTCCATTCCGACGCCTTGTTTTGAAGTTTCTGAATTCTTTCGCTGGATGGTTTCACCAGGCTTGTGTGTGTATGAAACTCCGATCCTAGAAAGACCAAGGTCCTCGAAGGCTCTACAGAGGACTTGTTGAAGTTTATTGCGAAGCCCAGTTCCTGTAAGATGGACATTGTGGCTCGTAGACTGTCTCGTGTTTGTTCCTTGGATGAACCTCTGATCAGCCAGTCGTCTAGATATGGATAGACATGATGACCATCCTTCCTTAAATGGGCCGCTATAGGGGCCAAGCACTTGGTGAACGTCCTGGGGGAGAACTTGAGCCCGAACGGGAGGACCTTAAACTGAAAATGCTTTCTCCCGACGACGAATCTTAAATATCTCCTGTGTCGTGGGCGTATTGGGATGTGAAAATAAGCATCTTGAAGGTCTAGTGATGATAGATAATCCATGGGTTGCACCGACCTGATAACCTCTTGGAGCTTTAGCATTTTGAATTTTAGGCTCTTTAGCCACTTGTTGAGTACCCTCAGGTCGAGAATGGGCCTCCATTTGCCGTTTGGCTTTTTGACAACAAAGAACCTGGAATAAACTCCTTGTCCTTCCTGTGCCACAGGAACTCTTTCTACCGCCCCTTTTCGCAACATAAGCGCCGCCTCTTGTCGTAGGATTCGGAGGTGGGGCTGTGTCGAGAATAAAGGGGGAAGACGCGGAGGCTTGTCTTTGAATTGCAGCGCATGACCCATGCGAATCGTGTCTAGGACCCATCGATCTGTGGTGATGCATTTCCATGGGTCGAAGTGATGAGACTCGACCCCCCAGGACGTTCCGAAGGCCGTCATTGGTTGCTGGTTTGCTTGTTCTTCGTTGACGACGGACCTGAGCCTCGCCGCCTGGAGGCTTGATAGTCCCTGCTTCTCCGTGCCGACTGGGACGCTCGTCTAAACCCTTGTGAAGAGTACGAGGGCCTATTAAATCCACGGTCCCTCGAGGCTCCAAAGCGGGAGTTTCCAGAAGCACCCCTGAAGGGGCGAAAAGAGCGAAAATTTCTACCCGTTTGAAGGGCGCCGAGGGACCTAGCAGTATCTGTGTCTTCTTTCATCCCTTTCAGCGCTTCATCAACCTTTTCGCCAAACAGGTGTTCCCCTTCGCATGGCATGTCCAGGACTTTGTACTGTACTTCAGGACGGAAAGTAGTACATTTGAGCCACGCTTGTCGACGAAGCACTACTCCATGGTTGATTTGTTTGAAACCAGACTCTGCTAGGTCAACTGCGATATTAATAGCGTGGTTCGAAGCCTCCTCGCCATCCCGCACCAGTAACATAGCTGCTTTCTGGTGTTCGTCTGGCAGGTGTTCTAGGATAGGGGCTAGTTTGTGCCACATTTCCCTATCATATCGTGACACGATCGCTAAGGAATTGGCTGCTCTTACTGTCGTTGCTCCGACCGAGAGCACCTTCTTTCCAAAGGCGTCCTGCCTCCTAGCCTCGCTTTCAGGTGGCGTTGAACATTTTTGCTGGACCCTGGCCTTCCTAGCCGCTGCCGCCGACACCACCGAGTCAGACAGAGGCTGTGATGTTAGACATTTCGGAGTGGACTCCGGGGCTTTAAACTTTTTCTCGATCCGTCCCTTTATGGCTGGCTCCGAGAACGGATGGCGCATCGTCTTGAGACCTTCTTGCCACACGTGGTCAAGGATTGGGATGGCAAATACCGATTTTCTCCTTTGACCCATATGGTCAAAAAGGAAACAGTCTTTCTTCTGCTCCTCAGGAATCAAGCCGAATTCGGAACAAGCTTTCCCCATCATTGCATGGAAGGCTCCCACATCATCAGCGGGAGATCGCTGTGTCTGGCTCCTCGTAGACTCCAACTCTACATCCGAATTCCATGTTGGGTCCCTCGACGGTGACAGGGAGATGTCTGACCCGGAGTCATCCAGTATAGAGTCGGACTGCGACAACTCACCCTCCTCCTGAGCTCGAGGACGATCTTTCACCGCCTGGGGAGCCGATGGGTGTTTCGTCGTCGAGCGAGCCGTACAAGTTTGCTCGTCGACGGAAGGTACAGACAAAAGTGACGATGACGTCCCGGGTTGTGGGAACTGCGTATCCAGCTGCTGCAGGAGCTTCTGAAGAGTATTAAGCACATCCAGAGACAAAACCGTCTGGGGGGTCAGTAACGTGGATGATATAGGCACCATACCCCCGCTCGCACTCGTCGTCGTCGACGTGGAAGGCCGTAAGCCTAAATCCGATGGCTGCAGAACCATGTCACCTTCCCCTTCCGCCGAGCAGGCCGTGTCTGGCTGCAGTAAGACCTCAGGGGGGATCGGGTCATAGACCTCAGGCAGCCAAGCCATAGACAGTCTCCGTCGATGAAGGAATCCCAACCGCTGCTGCTTGAGCGGTAATAGGCATCGTCAATGACACCGCGGTCGACGAGCCAGTCGTCGTCGTCGAGCCCTTAGACTTAGTCGTCGATTTCGATGCCGATTTCCCGGCTGAAGCATCTCGACTCATGGAAGACCTGGGACGGTCCCCTGAGGAGGATTTTGACAGCGCTAGCCTCTCCGTCTTAGATGAGGAGGAGGAGGGCTTTTTATGTGATGAGGAGGATCCAGCATGTTTCCCCTTATGCTTGTCCTCAGCGCGAATTTCTGCTGGCCGTACCTTCTTCGATGGAGGCTCCGACTTGCTCCTGGAGGCCGTGGAGCCAACTTCCGAAGCCGGGTAGGCACCCGCTCCGTCATTAAGCCAGTCGACCAGCCTTCTTTTACGGTCCTTAAGGGTTTTTTGGGAGAAACCCTGGCATATCTCACATGTATCCGCCGTGTGGTGCGGGTGGAGACAGTAGATACAGTCCATGTGGCCGTCTCCTTCATAAACCTTTTTGAGGCCACAGGTTGCACACGGGCGAAATAACGCCTTTCCAGACATAATTCTCCAGAATTTGAACTTCGCCGAAGCGAAACAGACAAAACAACCTAGTTTTCACTAGTAGTAAACACGAGGATCCCACTACTTTGAAAGACGGTTGAAATCTGAGGGAGCGCGGGGGCGGGGCCTGTATTTATATCATGACGTCCTGACGGCACGGGCACGCATGATACAAAACGAGGTGGATAGGACGCATAAGCGTCGAAAAAGTTTTCCTACGGGAAAGGGTCTATATAATGTACCGGGGATTCCCAGCCTGACGACGGGGAATATTCAAAGCATGTGAATCCATGAAAGATCCAATGCTGGAGAAACCTGTTTCCAGTAAAGCAATAGGCCCGGGCAGGACCAAAACATATGCAAGCAGCCAGCTTCCGACGCCCCGCATTTTGGGCATAAACCATTGTGGTCCTGGAATGTCATCTTACGTTTATATGGTGTGTAGTGCAACATATGCAATACCTTATTTTGAATATGTTTCAGCCGATCATTCATGGACACTGACACAGTGACCCATTGTTCATCGCCTATCTCCCGATTCAATTCTGTCTCTCATTTCACACGTGAAGAGTCTGCTCGTATCGAGGACTGTTAGGCAGAATTGCAGGCAGTACTCTCTGGGACCACTACACACAATTAGGACAACAGGTGTTAGCCAAACCAACCTTTGGTATAAGTCTGTTGAACACAGTTTTTGGTAGCGAGCTGAGCAGCCAGGCCTATCTCAAGAGTGAATGTGAGCAGTACAAGTAATTACACAGAGGACTTTCAATCACAGTGGTTCAAGTAGACACTTATACTCAAGGTTTCTTTGTAAAACACTTATTAATGTATTACACAACCATTTAGAAAACATTTCACTAGAAGAAGACAACCTAATATTATAAACCAATACACTTCAATACAATATTCTAAGGTTTTGAGACAGTTTGAGCTCCCCTGAAATAGGATCCAAATAGCAGTTCAGTACTTAAAAGGGTACAAAAGGCACAAGGTAAGTAAAATAGATCACATATACTTTTTAGACAATGCAAATAGTTTCAGTTCACCAGAGGAGTTCAAACAAGTCAAAAGGCCAGGCCAAAGTCAATGGGCTAGTGTTCTGCATAGGAAAGAGCAGTCCTGGTATCAAACGGTAAAGTCTTTGCAAAAAGTTCACAAGCTGATTAGGCCTGCAAGTTGGGAAAGTTTCACAAACTTTTGACCGCGAGAGTGGCGTTCCCTCAATCGGGTTGGCACATACCTTTTGTATGAAGAAACAAATGCTGCTGAAGTCGTGGCTCCTGGCAGGTCCTGCAGATCTTGCTGGTCCCGAGCCTCAGTCGTGGGGACAAGAGGGAGGACGTCGGGGGGACTCCTGCACTGCACGGGATGGTCGAAGAAAGCAGACAAATGGAGTCACTTCAGTTCCAGTAGCTGTAGATTCAAGAACACAAACTGGTGCCCCTCTCCCTGGTTAATCCTAACCAGCCTTGAGAATGGTATCCAGGTATCTTATGAGTTGATTGGTCCCATCAACTCAAAGGAAGAAGCCGTCCTTGGAGTTTGGCAATTTGGACCTGCAGCAGGGCTTCACCGGGCAAACCAACGTTCCAGGAGTTGCAGCAGCCGTCCTCTTCCAGCTCTTCTTCGGTTCTTTCGTTCCAGTGGTCGACTCTGACTTCCAGTCCTGGAGACTCGCCTTTTAAACAGTTTTCTCCTATTCATTCTAGCCTAGCTGCCACTCACCCAGTAGGGTGGCTGTCCTTGCCGGACAGTCAGCCAGCCAATCACGCCAGAGTGCATTTGGATCTCCTAGGAGACAAAGCACAGGAGTCGGGCACCTACCCACCCCAGTCCTGAAGCCTACCAAAGGCGTAGGAACAAAGGGACCAAACCGGGTTTGGCGCGCAGAGACAAACACTAGAAGGACCTTTCCAAAAAGAAATGGCGAAAAAAGAAGACCGGGACCCATTTAAATAAAGGGGCTTAAGGCGCCATCTTGAAAAACATGGCTGTCGTGATTTTTAGCTACGGGTGTTCGCGGTCGGGAAAAATCATGGTAATTTGTTGTAAAAACACTGCCACCAGCCTTTTCAATAGGAAAGGGTAGCATTTGACTGCTACATGAGTATTTAGGCACAGGGGATATACTATGTAACCCCTCCAGCACTCCATTGTAAGATGGTGTGTGCAGGGTCTAGGAATTTGGAAAGACTAGTAAAGTCAATTTCGCTTTACATTCTCTGGGAAACAGTAGTTTATCCCAGAGAACGTATTTAAACCTTTGGAAAGTCTAAAAAGACATCTCTGTGTCACTGCACCGAGGGTGATGTGTAACACACATGAAAAGATGCCTGTGAAGTTATCTTAAAACTCCAAAGTCAAAGAACACAAATGTAAAACACACATCAAAATACATGAGAGTGGGGAAAAAAAGGCCCACTCTTTTACAGGTAAAATAATCGCGTCCCCAAAACCCAGAAAAGTTGCTGGATTTTAATTAGCACATTTATGAGAATTCTCCCCAACAAGGACCCAGCTAGTATTTCTCTATATAAAAAGGTAGTGAACACATGTCTGCATCCCCCAGAGATCGAGATATAGGCAAGAAATTGGTTTTTGGGGGGCTGGGGGAGGTGCTCAGCAGATATGTGTCCCATCTATCCCGTATTGCTGCTCGTAGTCTATAGTACTGTAATAGTCCCATCTGCTTTCAATCCTTCAGCCATCAAGAACTTCCCATCAGGAAGCAGGTCACCTATACAATTATATCCCAGAGGTTCCCAATGCTTGTGTATAGCAGTGTCTCGCATAGGAGAGGGATGTGGGAAGCCCCACAGCGGTAGCCAGTGGCAATATGGAGTTTCTCCCACTGTTCTAAGGAAAATCTACTTCCAGGCCCTTAACGTGGTGGATATGCGGTCATAAGTCATCATTTCCAACCCCTCTGCCGCTGCCTTTTCTAACTTAACGTGTGGCAGGGTTTCCCCTCATATCGTACCAATAGGAAGGAGGCAAACTTCTTGGGCTGCCATCCAATAGATCTCTAGGTTGGGTCTATTGAACCCACCCATCAGTTCCCATTTTTTGCGCATGGCTCCGGAATGCCACAAGAACCTAGCTAAGATTTTATGTAGCTCAGCAAAAAAGTGGACCTCATGCGACATAGGGACATTTACAAACTTATATATTATCTTAGGTACTAATATCATTTTAATCAATGCAAGTCTGCCCATCAGTGATGGAGGGATTTGCGACCATGCAGATATTTTAGTACTCGTGCATCTCGTCAGGGTGGTATAATTATCCATTAATAACACATTCTTAGATCTAGAGATCGTTACTCCCAGGTACCCAAGCTTGTCTGGTGTCCATTTTGGTAGGGTTTGCGTCTAGGGTCGAGGCGTGTCATCCATAGGGGTGGGGGGAACATCTTGGATTTCCCATAGTTGACTGTGAACTCCGAGTACGCCCCAATCTGGGCAACATCCTCCATTATGGGATATAGGTTCTGTTGCAGGTTTCTGACATACAGTAGAATGTCATCTGCATATAGTGATATTGTCTTTGGGGTTCCAGCTATTCGAATGCCTTTATTCATATGTCGGGTGCGGATAAAGTCTGCCATGGTTTCTATTGCCATGGCGAAGAGTAGCAGGGATAATGGGCATACTGGTCGCGTTCATCTGCCCAGTTCGAATGGAGCCGATGTTATATTGGTTAAGACAGTGGCTGTGGGCTTTGTGTAGAGTATTTTGACACAGCTTATAAAAACCTCACGCCAAGACACCATATCGAACGCCTTTTGGGCATCAAAGGTGACGGCAACTGCATGGGCCTGGGGGATATGCCGGATAGGATGTTAAGTGTCTAAGATTGATGGACGTCGCTCTACCAGGCATAAAGCTGGCATTAATCGTAATAGTCTATTAGCTGGTGTTTTTGCATATATTTTAGAGTCTACATTCATTAGCGTCAATGGTCTGTAGGAGCTGCATTCATCACTTGGGTTTATTCGGTTTGAGCAAGATGGTTATGACTGCATCGGGAAGGGATTGTCGTAGTTGTCAAACCGTCACAGCTTCCTCCCGTACTTTCAATAAATGGGGCATCAGGAGGGCACCACATTCTGCATACAATTTTGCCAGAAGCCTTATTTCTTGGTAGTTCTTTTATTACAGAAAGCATCTCTTCTGTTGTGAATGGAGTATTGATTTGGGCTCTAACATCTGCTGAGAATACAGACAGTGGGATAGAGTCCAGCAGGTTCTCAAGCCCATCTCCCAAGTCTTGTGGCCGATATAGATCGATGTAGAATTGCGTGAATTCCCCATTGATCTCTTTTTCGGAGTACCGCAATACTTGACGCCTATCTTTAATTCCCACTATATGGTTGTGGCCCCTGCCCATTTTAACATACGTGGATAGTGCTCTTCCGGGTCTCTCGCCTTCTCCATAGCGTCTGGTCATGGCTGGTTTGGCAAAATATCTCACCTCCCTATCAGCCAGCTTTTTATAGGTCTCTCGCATTTTGATGCCCGCCAGTTTAGTATGATCAGGTGCAGCCGCATATTCAGCCTCCAACTTGTAGAGCTAACCCTCGTTTTTGCTATGTTTCTACGAATATCTGTAGCACCCCAAATCCACAAGACATGGCCATCCCCCCGATATAGACCTTAAACGCGTGCCAAAGCGCGGCCTGCGTTACAGTCCCGGTTTCATTCAGTGAAAAGCACATGCGAATATCATTTTCTAAATCAGTTCAGAATACCAGGTCTCGTAGGGCTAATGATTTAAATCACCATGTGCTCGGAGTACAAGTGTTGTCATCCCAATTTAAGGACAATCTGATTGGGGAGTGGTCAGAATAGGTACGAGGAAGTATAGTAAACTCTGCCGTCTGCCCCATCAAGAAGTCAGACGAGGAAGAGGTCTATTCTAGATGACATATGATGTACCATGGAATAGTATGTGTAACCCCCTTTCTGTCGGGTGTTGTGTGTGCCATATATCATATAGGCCAAGTGTGTTGAACAGATCGAAGATAGAGCCAGCTGCCTTCGACAGCGGTCTGGGCGCCCGCCCTGTGCGATCAAGATCTAGGTTTAAAATAGTGTTCATATCGCCTGCCCATATCACCGGGATCAGTGATGATGTCAGCTAGTATCAGGTAGAAGTTTGGGTCATCTAAATCTGGGCCATATGAATTTACCAGGAGGGCCTCTCTATTTCTCAATTTGCAGTCGATTACTTACCTGCCCTCTGGGTCAATATGCGAGTGTAGTAAGACGAAAGCCAACCTCTTGTGGACCTAAGTTAATACCCATCTAGATTGTGAAAATTAGTCAGTGAAAAATCAGTTGGCGCCCCAGCGCTAAGCAAACGCATTGTTTGCCCGTCCCTTCGCATGGGTTTCCTGTAAGAATAGGATCTGAACGTTGTGGCGGTTCACATAGGATACCACCATCCTTGCTTTACTGAAGTTCCCAAAGCCACGTACGTTCCAACTTAAGATATTAAGCGTTTTCAGAGTTTTAACAGCGATGGAGAAATATAGCCCCCAACTTTTGCCCCTCCCCCTCCTTGTACCCGCCCCCACCCCTTCCTTCATCGCCCTACCAATCAGCACCAAGTGTATCGTTCCCATCCCCCCCCTTTTCCACTTAATCCCAACTTGTGCACAGATACTACAACAATCAACTGCAACCTGGTCTGGAGGATGCAGTCTCTGCACACCAACCTCCCGATAGCAACTAGCCTACCACAGCTCAATAACATAGCAAAGGATTAATGAGCCTGCTTCAAATAGGGACCATAGGCATTACAACTTGGTCTTCATACTAAGTCATAGTGAACATTACTAGTATAGTATATTCCAGTGGACAACTTGCGTATAAGTGGAGCCAACCATTCTGTCACCCTAGTCCTGGTCAGGTTGGTATGAATGTCTCGGTTAGTGAGAATTCTCATTTCTGTGGTAATTCCATTCAACCTTACAGACCCCCAGCTCTTTTGCTGGATTTGGGACTTTAATTTTTAACCCTGGAGTGAGCGAGACCTTTTTCTCACTCTCTCATGCGTTCTTTACCAGATTTGGATTCTGTGTTTTCACTGTTTTTGGAGTCTGACAAACTCCATAGGCATCTACTTCAGTGCAGTGTCACAGAGGAATCCCTTTAGATTTCTCACAAGGTTTAAATAACTTTTCATGTGTGAACACCATATTATGTGGAGTGCGGGCAGGGGGGGGGGGGGTTAGCTAGTATCCCCTTTTCTTACTCTCTCGAGTAACAGTTTTATGTTACCCTCACTACTTTAAATGGCTGGTGGCAGTGGTTTAATTTTTCCTACCATTGTGCTTTTCTATCGCAGGCTGAACCCTCAGCTGCAGTACAGCAAAATACAGCAAAACACAGCAAAACACCCTCTCCCTAGACATCCTCCCTCTTGTCCCCACGACTGAGGCCCAGGAACAACAGGATCTGCCCTACTACAACTGGAACAGAAGCCAGCTGGAACCAATTTCTTCAGACCGACGGTACTGTAAACCAAGGGATACTTGCCTCTTGTTGTGTAGCCTTGCTAGCTCTCAGTTGAGACTTGTCTTGGTTGCTTTTGCAGAGTGGCTTGCATCTTTACCCCTCACAAGCCTCCCAGGTTGTGGCCCTACAGTGATTTTATTTTCTACAAAGACTTCTAAAACATTAAGCAAGACTGCTTACCTACCTGCAAGAAGTGCTTCAGCCCACCTAAACTTTTGCTCAACCCCTCCCCATTCTGAACCCCTCAACTTTCCCCAACTAGAAACCACTGCACAGACACAGCATTGTTACCCTTGCTCAGGCATGCCCATTTCCCGCATTTGCCCCATGCTGTCCTGTATGAGGCTGGTGCACAGTAGGTGGGCACAAAAACAAGGGCCCCCCAAAAAACAGAAGAAAAAAGGTACAAGGCAGGCGCAGCTATGTGCCTGGCCTGATCCTCTTTACCATAAGCCATTAACCAATAGTGACCAATAATGTATCCTGCCATTTATACTGTAGGGCAGTCGCACCATCTAGGACCTGTTCTTAAAGGAGAAAAGCATGTCAGAAGCCCACTGGCTCCGGGCTATTTATATGCTTGCTGTTCCTTCGGCGCATGCGGTCTCCGACATCACTTGCGGTCCACCTCATTGCTTTCGCGCAAGGTCTCTGACTGAAGAGGATTATGGGGCCTCCGGCTATCCTCTCCTTCTCGTTCGCCCGGGGCAATCTTTTCCCTGTCCATCCATGCCTGCGCCTCCTCCGGGAGATGAAAGAACCAGGTCTTGTTTTTGTATATAATCTTGAGTCGTGCAGGGTAAAATCAACATATATTTTAGGCCAGCTACACGGAGCCTAGCATTCGCTGTTGAGAATTGTGCTCTGCTCTTCTGCACCTGAAACGTATAATCCAGATTGACAGCCAAATTTGTTGAGGCTCTTTCAATTCTCAGCCTTGCCTTGAATATGCCAGGATATTTTCCCTGTCCTTATAGTTCAGGACTTTGGCAATGATTGGTCTTGGGGGTGCCCCAGGAAGGGGCCGCTTAGTTGGTGCCCTGTGCGCTCTTTCAATTATGAAACCCTGTGTGAGGTTCCCCAGGCCAATTTCATGTAGCAGTATATTCTCAATATAAGTCGTCGGATCTGCCACTTCCTCTACTTCCAGAAGGCCTACAATGCGCATATTATTTCTCTGAACCCGTCCTTCCGCCTCTTCCACTCTATTTTACAGTAGGCCGACCTTCTGCTGTAGGACATGGCCTTCAACTTGCGTTTCCCGGAGTGCGATTGAATGCTCTTTCACCTGGGACTTTAGAGTTGAGGTTCTTGCTGCCAACCTCCGCACATCCTCACGCAGGAGCCCCACATCTACTTTCACTGCTTTGATCTGTATCCCCAATGATGCCTTCAAGTCAGCTATTGCTAGCATCACTTGGTTGTGCAGTTCCATGGCCCCATCCCCCTTCTCCTTCTCTGGCTCCATGTCGTTCTCAAGTGCTTGCTTCTCCGATTTGGTGAAGACGTCCAAGGTTGGTTGGTTGATTAGCTTTGGCCTTGGCCGACATGGGAGGCATTCAGCCAGCTGCTTTCCACCCCAGTGGCCCACAAGCTCTCTGTCACCAGCCACTCGTCCCAGCAGGAAGTCTGGACTTGGTTGTCTCACTGTGACCAGCTTCGGCGTTCCTAAACAATGCCTAGCGGGCCCAGCCTCCACTGCCCTTCTGAGTGGGTGTTAGGGAGAATTCTCTGAAATGTGTGAATTCCCTTCAACCTTAGAGACCCCCAGCTCTTTTTGCTGGTCTTTAGGACTTTTTTTTTATCTCTCATGTAATTTTAATGTGATTTAATTTCTGTGTTCTTTTTAACTTTGGAGTCTGACAAACTCCATAGGCATTATCTTTGCATTGTCTCACACAGCACCTTCATTGCAGTGGCACAGGGAAGTCTCTCAGATTTCCCAAAGGTTTAAATACCTTCTCTTGGTGAAACTACTGTTTCCAAGAGCAGTGAAGTGAAACTGACTTTACTTACATTTTGTAACTCTCTAGACCCAGCACACACTATCTTACCATAGGGTGCTGGAGGGGTCAAGTATCCTCTTTGTCTAGTTTCTCATGTAACATTTTTATGTTACCCTTCCTACAATTAATGGCTGGTGGCAGTGGTTTACTTTCAACTACCATTGTGTGTTTTTACCGCGGGCTGCGTTCGCAGCAATGGTAAGGCACCCTTGGGTGCCCATTTCGTCAAAATGGCCCTGGTCTTCTTTTTTCGCCATTTCTTGGCAGGAAGGTCCTCCTTGAGATTTACTCTGCGTGCCAAACCAGGTTTGGTCACTTTGTTCCTTTTGTCTTTGGCGGTATTCATAAGTGAAGCCCGCCTCTGGCTCTAGTATGTCTAGCAGGGGCAGGAAGTGAGGGAGGTGCCCGAAACGCCCTGTGCTTAATCCCCTTGGTTACAGGAATGCATCCAAAAGGTGATTGGCCGGCTGGCTGTCCGGCAAGGACAACCACCCTGCTGTGTGATTGACAGCTAGGCTGAAATGAATGGGAGAAACCTGCATAAAAGATGAGGCTTTGTGTCTTGGAAGGCAGACTCGACCACTAGACAAAGGAATCCGAAGAAGAACTTGGAAGAGACGCCTGCTGCAACTCCACGACCATTGGTTTGCCCAGTGAACCCCTGCTGCTGTGCTGAAGCTCAGAATTCGCCTCGACTAGAGAAGCCCTGCAAGGACAACTTCTCCCTTTTGAGTTAGTGGGACCAATCAACTCCAAAGTAAGCCCGTCTGGACATCCTCTAGAAGCTGGTTGGATTTCCACTGCAGTTGCTGCTGGAACTGAAGAGGCAGGGAGAGGAAAACCAGATTGTGTGTGTTGCTTTTAAGTCGGACCCGAGCGCTAGGAAGATCCTCCGGACTTTCCCGATGCAGGACTGACCAAGCCTGAGCCACCGCAGCAGAGTGCTGGACCTCAAAAGCAAAGTCTGAAGTGGTATCCGAGAACCGCAGTGTTGCTATTTGCTGTCAGATGCGAGGAGCTGAAATACTGAAGAACCGCTGAATTGAAGTTTGCCCATTGCTGTCGTTGAACGTCCCATTGCGGAGCAGGAGTCCCCAGGCGTCCTCCCTCTTGTCCCCATGACGAGGCCCAGGAATAACAGGATCTGCTGAGCTGTACAGGAACAGAAGCCAGTTGGAACCATTTCCTGTAACCAGAGGTACTGTAAAGTCTAAGAGAACTTACCTCTTGTTGTGTAGCCTTGCAGTTGAAAGCTGTCTTGGCTACCTTGCAGAGTTGCTGAAACTTTGCCCCTCACGAGCCTCCCAGCTTGTGGAACTTTAAGTGTTCTATTTTCTACTAACATTTTCAAAAACATTGTGCAAGACTTTTTACCTACCTGCAAAGATGATCTCCAGCTCCCCTTGACATTGTGCAATTAACGTTAGCTGTCCTGGCTCCCTGAGAGACTCCTCTTTACCTTTGACTCTGTGCTTGTCCTTTCCCCAGGAAAGGGTTAAACTTATTTGCCATTGGAAGGTTTCCTTAAAAGTACTTACCTGTTTGTGAATTATTTGTTAACCTTTGTTTTATTCCTCTATTCTATCTTTTCCACCAGACTCAGTATTGCTCTAAATGTACTAGTGATAAATCAAAGTCCACAGTGTCCTAGCTATTTAAGTCACCTGAGGGTGTAGGAGGTGTCTGTGTGCCACCCCAAATGGTTATCAAATTTAGAGAAACTAAGAGTGTGATTTGAAGTGTATTTGAATTTTTTACATATATTGCTCCCTTCTGAAGAAGGCTTTACAACTGACTGTGAAATAAATGAATAATAGTTTTATCAAGAAACCTTGAGTGTAAGTGTTTATTTGGATAACTGTACTGTGAAACTCTACAACATTACTGCTCACATTGACCCCTCTTGAGATAAGCCTGGGTGCTCGACCACACTACCAACCTGTGTAAAATCAGATATATACCAAAGGTTCGGTCCCTATTGCCAGGAGGTCAAGGTTATTGTAGTGCGCCCAAAAGGTACTGCATACAATCTTGCCTAACCATGGGCCCTGCTCAGGTGGTGACTTGGAGGATGAGTCTGTCTTCATATGCTTCTGGAACCGGTGACGAGACTGCATCTTGTGCCTAGGCTCCTGGACTGTAACTTCCTCGCACAGCTGTCCGTCTCCGGTGGCTGGCTCTTCGTTCACACCACCTTCCTCAGGTGTGGGTGTTCACTGTGTTGTTAGTGTGTCTGTCACCTGCCCCCGACCTGCAGGTCTACTATGTCTTGGCTTTAGCTACAGCAATACCAGTTCATTCAAGGGCTCCGCTCAGGGTTCCCATCCAAATCAGGTTTGTACCGGCCCCTCGTTCATGGATTCCGGCCCTCAGGTCACCTGCCATCTCTTCTCCTAGCGTCTATTAGGCCCCCTACGTCAGTAGCTAGACTCTGTCAGTTAGCCGCCCCCCAGCAAAGGATCACACTGTGGCTCCTATCAGCCGATGTTTTGCTGAATGTTCTCCCCTTGCAGAGCTGTAACCAGCCTCAGCTCTACCGAATTTGTGTGGCCCAGGCCCAGCTGTCCTGTGTTGCACCCCTAGGCATACACGTTTCCTCCTTTTGTCAAATCTGCAGTGCTTGAGTCCAGTCCACCAGGGCATTATAATGAGGTAGAATGGGCTCCGGCAGGCACAGCAGATGTGCAATGGCAGGACTTTGCGTTCTGCTCAGACGAGGAGGTGGGGAAGTCGTCCAGGATACATTTCTCTGCCAGTACCTGTGCCACAAACTTTGCTGGCCTCATGCAACTTGGATCTTGCACCCAGAATTACCTTGCAGCCCAGGGTCCTATGTGCGTTTTAACCAATCGCCTCTCCCTTTCAAGGCTCTTGGTCCTCTTGTTCCTTCTCCTCCACTCCTACTGTGACTGGGCCGTCTTACTGTTTTCACCACTGGACCCCGGTTGCAGTTTGGAGCTTTTTCGGCCTCTCCCTCTCTCACCTACAATCCAAGTCCCTGCTTCGAGGGGCAGCGCTCCTCCAAGAGCCTGTACTTGTTTGTCAGGTCTCTGCCAACGTTCCGCTGCATCGGCCGAGTCCCGACTGCAGCTCTCCACCCTGCTATCCGCTCCAGCCGCTGGCGGATCTTATGGTCCAAGGGGCTTTGCACAGGTGCATCATCCGGCGCCGGTCGCTCTGTCCGCCGTCCCTACAGGCCGCGCCAGTGCCCGAAAACCTGTTTCTCCCTGGGCTGTCAGTTGCAGAGCTGCGCCAGCTTCTTTATGCACGCAGGATAATTTTGCACCCTGCTTCTCCCGCGTCAGTAGGCGGGCCAGTGGCCCGCTCGCTCGACTTCAATGGGGGATATCATTTTCTCAAGGATGCTTACGCTGCACTTACATGGCACGGATCCAAGTGCCCACGCCCGGAGAGCAGCAGCCATCTCAACTCCTCTCCGCATATCTTGCCACACACGGCACTCGTGTCCGCTTCACCTTCCTTACGTTTTCCTTTTTTTGGCTACCGTCCTCTGCACCACACAGCCTTCATCAACGGCACATCTTGCGGCTGCCCCTCACTGAGTCTGGTCTATGAGCCGGCACCCTTGATTCCACCAATGTCCGTTCTGTGCCTTTCTCCGCCTCATCTAGTGCCGGCCATCTTGCTCCTGGACTGCTCCAAGAGGTACTCCAGGACACACAATGTGTATCTCTCTCACCTTTGTTCCAACTCTCTCTCCACTTCACTCCCGCACTCTCGAGGTTCGCTCACGTGCTCAGCCGCTTTGGAACTTCGTATGCCCCTATATACTTGTGTTTCCTTCGGATCAGGCAGGAGCGGTCACGGGAGCAGACCTCCCCCATCAGCCACAAGCCACGCCCCTTCCCTAGACCTACTGTTATATGTTCCAAATAAGGTTATATGCCTTGGGTCTGTGCACCTTCTATGCAACTGAGATAGTACAAAACTCCACTCTTGGTATACGGCTGTACCACCTGAGTATTTGGTGGTGTAAACAGAGCAGCCAGGCTCATTTTAGGAGGGTGAGAGGGCTGTAGCTTGGTATAAAGAAATTGTAGCATGCATTTGGTCCACAGAAACACTGAAACACTACGTATTGTAAAAATAAAGTGTCTGATCCACAAAAGCTTTTTATAATGGTGCAATCCCATAGGAAAACCCTTCTGTGAATCAGGCCCAAAGGGTTTATTTAAATAAAAGTAGGCCAAGATGTATCTTGGGTAAATAAGTACTATCACATTGTATATAAACACAATTATAAAAACCAACTCAATACTTAAGGGATACAACCCAAAGTATTACCTTATTAAGAATAGCAGTCAGCAGTTGAAGGTTAGGTAAACCTATAAACCATTCAGAATGCAATCAGCTATTCTTGGGGAGAAAAAAACGGTTATATGTACTTTTTGAATACAGTCAGTAATGCAAGGGTAGTAGACGCTTGTCAGTCATGCAGTGACACTCAGTTAAGCAATCACTTAGTAAACCAACCCTGTTGCCAGGATACTTTTCTGAATAGTGAGACACACATTCATGAAACCGTATGTACCTATAACTACATTCAGGATAACCCTCAGTTATAGCAGGTGAGTAAGACCGAAGGTTGTAATAAAGTATTACAGTTTCTTTTTAGATCAGTGAAACACAGATTAAGGTAAGCAAGAACACTCCAACTTATTTTAGGATAGCACAAGGCAGACCAAGGTCAGTCAAGCCCACAATACAACTGCACACAGCTATTCAAGGTAAGTAAAACCCAATTACACCTTAAGAAAGACCCAAGGTATTTCAAGGTACGCAATGGACCTTATGATTTAAAGGAGCTACCAGCAACTTAAAGTTATGTATAAACCTAATGTTAGGAGGTTTTTCTGAAGTCCAACCAAGGGCTTAGTAAAACCATTAAACAGTACAAGACTCCACTCATAGTACAAGGCTGTACCACCTTAGTATATGGTAGCATAGACAGAGCAGCCAGGCTTATTTTAGGAGAGAGATCGGGCTGTAGCTAGGTACAAATAAATTTTAGCATACATATGGTCCAAAGAAACACAAATACTATGTATTGTACAAACAAATGGTGTATTTAAATACAAGTAGGCCAAGATTAATCTTGGGTAAATAAGTACTATCACATTATATATAACCACAATTATAAAAACATAACACTATGCTTTAAAGTACACCGACCAAAGCATAGACCCTCTTCAGAATACCTAACAGTAATTCTAGGTAAATCAGATCTTATCAAACCCATTTAGTATAGGACAAACCTATTCATGGGCAGTAAAATCACTAGTTACCTTTAGATTACTTTCCTGCAAGTCAAGGGTAGTAGACCCGATCAGTCATACAGTGACGCTCAGTTAAGGAATCACATAATCAAGCATCCTTGTTACCAAGAAACTTGGTCTGAATAATGGAACACTGATTCAAGGAACAGTATATACACCTAGACCTACATGCATAAAACAGTTATACCAGGTGAGTAAGACCTTTTGGTGTAATATACAGTTACAGTTGCTTTTCAGGTCAGTGGAACACAGACTAAGGTAAGCAATAACTTTCCAACTTATTTTACGATGGCCCAAGGCAGACCAAGGTAAGTAAAACCCATATACTTTTTAAAGGACCCATCAGCAACTTAAAGGGAAGTATAAACCTAAGATTGTTTTAGCATCTGTATAAAACAGAGCAGGGAAAGCAAAACACAATGTTACACTTTACCCAAAGCAGACATAGTTTAGTCAGGCTATACAGCAAGTCAGGGGAAGCAAGACCCAGGTGATGAACTTGCACACTAATATTCTGAAATAAATGGTAAGTGAAGCCAACAGCACTACTCTAGGGAAGAGGCACAACCACTTCACAGGTGAGTAAAACAACCTTACATATACTTTTCAGAATGGCACAACACACATTGAAGGTAAGTAAGTAAGAACGTTTGTAACTGCTCACTCTCAGAGTTATGAAATGATATTTTATTTATATCGCGCTCGTACACAAGTGTTAAAGAGCGCAACAAGGCAAGGGAGGGGAACAAGGGAGAACAAAAAAAAAAACAACGATCTTACTAGGCCCAGTGACATTCAGAACGCACAAGTGCATGGGAGAGGGAAAGGGGAAAAGTGCCTGGAAGGGGGAGAAGTGGAGAGTGCGGAGCAGAGGTAAAAAAGATAAATAATAGAATAAATAAATAACAAAGGCAACAAAAAGAGTGGTATGTCTGATAAGTGCAGAAAAAAGGGGGGGGGGAGTCTGTATGGTTACAGATGCAGACCCCACTGCAGGGATTGCCCGGAGGCAGTGCGGGTGGGTGGCAGGGTGAGCAGGTCCCTGGGCCTGGAAGACAGGGGGTAGGCCAGGTGCACGGTGCCAAGAGAGAAAAAGATCAGCAGGGGAGAGGAGGGATGAAGGCAGAATCAAAGAGGAAGGTATTCAGGTGCTTCCGGAACCGGAGATGGTTCTCCTCAAATTTCAGAGCGGCCGGGAAGCTGTTCCCGAGGGAGGCCCCAGCCGAAGACAGATCTACCCCCCAGCTCGTTTCTCTGAAAAACGACAGACCCTGAGGGAGGTAGAGGAGTGAAGATCTCGATAGGGGAGGTATTTATGGAGGGATAGCTTAAGGTATTTTGGAACCTGGCACCAGAAAGCCTTGGGGACAATGCAGAGGGTTTTGTATTTAATCCTTGCGTCTACTAGGAGCCAGTGGAGAGATTTCAGGGCTGGAGAGATACGATCCCAGGGCTTGAGGCCAAGGACAAGTCTTGCAGTCCTGTCCTGGATGAGTTGTAAAGGGCGGAGAGTAGAGGCAGGTAGATTTAGAAAGAGGCTGTTAAAATAGTCCAACCTAGAGAGAACCAGGGCTGGGGAGACCGTGAGCTTCTGGAGGAAGGAGAAGAAAGGCAGAGTACTTCTTATTGCACCTCCTCTGAGGAGATGCAATAAGAAGTTAGACTTTTTAGAGACATCAGAGATGCAGGCAGAGAAGGAAAGTGTGGAATTAAAGATGACCCCCGAGGTTCTTAGCCTCGTAGGTGGGGGGGGTCGGAGAAGGGCCAAGGGAGGCCGGCCAGAGACTGACGGGAAAGGAGGGTGAAGGTGTGCCGATGAGGAGGATTTCAGTCTTGCTGGCATTCAGGCAGAGATCGTTGGGGGCAAACCAAACCTGAATGGCAATTAGGCAATCGGAGATGAGAGAAGGAGAGGAGATGGCCGAGGGAAGCCTGAAGATGAGTTGAGGGAGTCAGCATAGCACTGGAAATTGGAGCAGAAGATGGCAATGCAGTGGGCGCGAGTTGCCATGTATTGGTTGAAAAGCCAGGGCGAAAGGTTAGATCCCTGGGGAACACCACAAGTAGAAAGGGAGATAGATGAAAGGAAGGGCCCAAGTTGGACCTGGGTGGGTCGATCAGAGAGGAAAAGAGGTTAGCCAGGCCAGAGTCTGATCGGCGATACCCAGGTTTTCATGGAGACGGTTGAGCAGTATGGTATGATTGACTGGGTCGAAGGCAGAAGAGAGATCAAGTAGGATGAGGACAGAGGGAATGTTAGAGTCAAGTTTGGAGAGTAGATCTTCACGGATGTTCAGTGGAGCAGTTTCCATGCTTCTGGCAGCTCTAATGCCAGACTTATGGTCATGGAGACAGCCAACAGAATCAGAATGAAACATGTCCAGCTTTTCCAGAAGTTTGCCCAGAAAAGGAGTAATGGAGATTGGGCGATAGTTAGCCGGACAAGAAGCATCAGCTGTGGGTTTCTTTAGGAGAGGAGGCACGAGAGAATGTTTCAGAGGGGGGAGAAGGCTCCTGAGGCAAAGGAGTGGTTGCAGAAATCAGCAAAGGACGGACTGAGGGTCTCAATGTGGTCCTTGATGGTTTTAGAGGAACATGGATGAACCGGTTTTGACGAGGTTTTCATAGATCGGACTTATCTAGTGACCACGTTGGGGGAGAAAAGAGGAAAGGAAGAGAAAGAGGGAGCTAGCAGAAGGAGGGTCAGCGTTCACAGGAGAAGGGAGAGGAGGGGAGGAGAGGGTGGACAGTATGACCTGGGTTTTTGAGATGAAGTGAGATGCAAGGTCATTGCAAAGAGCATCGGAGGCGACAAGAGGAGTAGAGACTGCAGCAAGGTTTACCAGCTTCTTGCAGATTTTAAAGAGTTCGGCCGAGTTATTAGATGCCGCAGAGACACCGGCTTGGATGTGGGATCTCTTCTTGGTGCGGACAGAGTCTGTATTGCCTCTGTAGCAGGCGACAGGCCAGTTTGTCTGAGGATGAACAAGAAGCCCTCCATTTCCTCTCAGACGCCCATCACTTACTTTTAAGTGTAGCTAGGTCAGAGTCTACCAAGAATTGCATTTGGCTTTGGACTTCAAACGGATTCTCATGACAGGGGCAAGAGCATCAAGAGTATCAGAAACAGAAGAGTAGAGTAGTGACAGGGCTGTGTCAGGATGCGAGTCAGCCAGGTGTGGAGCGGGTGGCGGGGGGGGGTGGGGGGGAGAGAAGGCGACGGTGAAAGCCTCCAATGACGCACGCTTCATGGAACGGATGTCTGAGAAGGTAGGCGGCAGTGTTGGGTAGGCTTGGCCTCGGGGGAAGGGCGAGAGATGAGAGGAGAGGAGGGAGTGATCGCTCCACGAGATAGGAGTCGTCAGAGGGATGGAAAGGGGGAGGTCAGAGGAGCTCAATACATCAAGTGTGTGCCCTGAACAGTGAGTCTAGCCAGAGGGGAGAGGGAGGCACAGAAGAGTAAAGAGGATGAACAAAGAGTGTCAAGATGGATACTGAGGTCGCCAAAGAGGAGGAGGAGTTGAGTGGTGGATGCTAGAAGGGAGGAGGAGAGGTCCGCCCACTCAGAGAGAAATGAGGTGAGTTGACCAGGAGGACGGTAGATACTGCTGTTTGATCTTAATATGTTACTAGTCACAGAGTGGTTTAGGCCCTGAGGAAGGAGCTAGACTCCGAAATGCGTAGGCACAACAACCGCTATCCCACGCAGTCCAACTAGATGGTTCTAAGAATGTATGGGTTTACTCGCAATGCACACGAGTAAACGCACAGAGGAATACCGAATATATAAAAAGAAATATAATAAAGTGCGAGTTAACAATTTACAAGAGGTCTGTAGAATGATTATTTGAACAGAAGAAGATGCATGAATACAAACATTGGAAAGAATGAAAGTTCAGGTTCTAGAGCAACAGTGAGAGCATCGGTCTTAGCTGGGTTGCGTACTCAGCTTTCTTTCTTTGACTAGGCAGTTTCACGTCCTGGTGTCATAAGGACCATAACCCAGACTGGTTGCTCAACAAAGAAATGGCAAACAAAGACGGCTGGGGTCATTTTGACAAAAATGGCACCCTTGAGTGCTTTACTGCAGCTGCGAACGCAGCCCGTGGTAAATGCACACCACGGTAGTTAAAAGTAAACCACTGCCACCAGCCATTCAGTGAGGAAAGGGTAACATTAAAAATGTTAAATGAGAAGCTAGACAAATACTATGGATACTAATTATCCTATTGTAAGATAGTGTGTGCTGGGTCTAGAAAATTACAAATGTAAGGAAAGTCAATTTCACTTTACTGCTCTGGGAAACAGTATTTTATCCCAGAGAAGGTATTTAAACCTTTGGGAAATCTGGAAGACTTCCCTGTGTCACTACACTGAAGGTGCTGTTTGACACAATGTAAAAGATGATGCCTATGGAGTTTGTCAGGCTCCATAACGAAAAGAAACGCAACGTTCAGAAATCACATTAAAATACAAGGGAGAGTGGGAAAAAAAGGGTCTCACACTCTCCAGATTAAAACAATCAAGTCCTCAAAATCCAGCAATGTTGCTAGGGGTCTCTACGGTAGAGGGAATTAGCACATTTTTGAGAATTCTCCCCAACAGCCACGAGGCTTACCTTGAATACAGGTGCGCTGCTGTAGATTTCTCCGAAGTCCAGGAACCAGCTGATTGAAGTGAGGGAAATGTGCAGAGAGTGCGAGATCAGCTGTAGGCAGGATGCGAGTGCAGGAATGAAGGTCCGAGGCCTTCACAAGTAAGCACTTTTCAAACACTTGCTATTCTTTTCAAGATAGAATCCTTTACTTATCCAGTCCTTCCCTATTCTATTGCATGAGTTCACCCCGAGGCATAAGAGGGACCCTAGTGGTCTAGGTGCCAGCTGTAGGTAGGGTGAGATAGGGTTCTGTTGCAGCAAAGGTCAGAGTTCCTGTGGAAGACTGTTCAAATGGTTAGTTAGGGTCCAGGGATTTCTGAGAAGACACCCTAGAAGGATTCCAGCAGTGGGCCTGGGTGAACTGGACAAGAGGACTCCAAATCACAGGAAACAACCCAAAGCTACACAGGACTCACAAAAGCTTGAGCTAGGTAAATACCCCAGCCAACACAATACCTCAAAACAGAAGAAGAGTTTGCAGAAGGAAGACTTCAGGATTTGCAGCCAAAAACCCTATTGATGGATTCCTTTGTCATTAAGATGGAAGACAGGACTTTGGAAGGGATTTTGCAGCAGGGATCAATGGAGAAGGCTCCATGCAAGAGTTTCGTCATGGCTGGATGCAGCTCTGTGGTTTTGGAGCCTTTTTTACGAGCCAGGAGAAAACCGATATTACGGGTCGGATTCTCGTCGCTAATCTGGTGAAGGGACTTAAGGACGCGATTTGTGACTCTAGAGGTCCAGCAGGATGCCAAGGTTTCAGCTCAATTTGGAATACCATGCACCGCACAATGGTGAGGTCCCAGGATATCGGAATATTGCAGCCTGCAAGGTCTTTACACGATGTGGGATGGCTCAAAATTCAGGTCTTCTTGTTGATCTCACCAGGCTCTGGGTCGTCGTTTTCAGAACCCCTAGGTCACTTGGAAGGAATGGTAACAGCAGGCTCTCCGGTTGCTGGAAATCATCACAGCCGTGGTTTCTACTCGCAGACAGGGTGGAAGACAAGGGGTGCTGAGTTTTTGACTTCTCCTTCGCTTCCTGCCTTCACAGACACTCTGGAGCCTGGGCGGCCCAGGCTTGACCTAGGTCTCCTGCCGAAGATTAAATGAACACAAAGGACTTTCCCGGCTTAGAGGCCAGGGCAAGGACGGAAAAAGGACAAGAAACACAAAAATGGCGAAAAAAGGACAGGACCATTTTGGAAAAATGGGCACCCATAGGTGCCTTTACCGCAGCTGTGAAAACAGCCGGTGGTAAAGGTGCACCGAATTAGTAAAAAAGGTTCACTGACACCAGCCATTTAGGTTAAGCTTTTCCCTGTAACATAAATGTTACAGTGTGAACAAGAAAGGGGATACATTGTACCCCCACCCCAGCACTCCACATAAGGTGGGGTGTGCTGGTCTCACCAAAATAAAGTTTAGGGAGGCTAAAATATCCTTGTTATCCTTGGTAACTGTAGTTCTCTCAAGGTTAGCCAGAGACCATTAAAAGGGTAGCCCAAAGGGCAACCCAGCTACAATGACCTGTATATGCCAAAAGTGGTCTAACAGGATAAAATTAAAAGGACTATGGAGAGTCTTATAAATGACACTCATAAACAGAGTAAAAGGATCCGCGAGTCTGGAAAATAGTTCCCACTCACTGACGTATATGAACAAATAATCCATCAGTTAAGCAAAACGTTCTGGGGGTCTCATAGGTGAGGGAGATTTAGCACTAAACTTAAAATCTGACCTAACACACTATAGCTAGGGTAGCCTCCTAAACTCTGTCCAGCAGAACAGAGTTTAGAAATCAATCTTAACACACAGCCCTTTTGAGATGAAGCCTTGCCGCTCTGCTACCTTACCTAGATTGGGTTTGGCTAGTCCTCAGTGTCTCCCTGGTCCCCACAAGAAGGTAGCCTCCCAAATCCACCCCAGGGTTGATTTTGGAAATCTATCTCAACACCAACATACAGTCATTACTGCAGAATGAAGGAACTTCAGCGCTGTGTTCAAGGCAATAATACTTACTTTATATGGTAGCACGCCGGCAACAAAAGCTCTTCCATATATTTTTGTCACATTGCCTCGTTCCGTTAAATTTATTGGCGTCAACTTCTTCACAGGCGACGTCCTGACTACAACTTCGCCACCACCTCTAGGATAGTACCCCCTACAAGATGGCAAAGTCATTGTCAACTGTTAAGGAAGCATGGAAAAAACATTTGCATTTCAAATGACAGCACTTTCATTTTGTCAGTGAGGATTTTTATTTAATCAAGGTTTTCAAGAATTTCTAATCAGCAGCATCTTGGATATCTGCATTTGTTTGTGTACTTTAGGCAGCTGCAGGCAACCAAGAAAAGGAGAATTGGCGCAATGATTGCACTACGGATAAGCAATCCGGTAATGTAGTGCGTACACCACTATCCCTTAGGTGCTAAGGGTGTACATTTTCATGCTGAATTACTCAAGAAATCAATGTAAGCTCTTCCCTCTCTTTACTAGGCCTGGTACTGTCGCTGTATCAGAAAGCTGATCAATGACATTACCTGCAGATGCCACTTTGATGCCTGCCGTCTAATGTTTTTTCAAAGTATTTTGCCTCTTGCCCACATATTTCCATGCCCTCCTTCAGATATCTTGTGCCTGAAACTCCATTGATCCAAGCTTGATGTGATTCTCATCACCCCCATCTCCAGAGCCCTCACACCACCCCCATGGGAGTGACCAAAACCCTCCTGAGCAGGGGCTGTGGTAGGAATAGAGATGGGGAAAAGCATATACCCATCACTGTGAACCAGCAAAGAGAGCAGGTAATCAATCCCCTGCAGTGGGTGGCTACTTCTCATTTGTCTGCACAGGAGTGGCTCACTAATGTCAAATATATTTGTATTGATAGTCCACTGCTCAAACCCTCCAGTAACCCTTTGTATATGTAGTTAAGACATGCACCATTTATAACTTAATACACAGTACTTCAAATAGATGCCCCAAGTCCATATTAAAATGCTTCAGACAATATTTTCAGTAACAAACACTCAATTAATGCTTTTTCCACTCATGTATAATGTTAACATTTTTAATGATTAGAAATGGGTAATAAAGAAACATTGCTGCCATTATGGTCGCTGTTAGGCAAGAATGTATGCAGTTCCCTGTAAGAGACTGCCCCAGCCTTGTCCTCTTGGCAATAGGAACCCAACCTTTGGTGTAAGTATGTACTATAAAAGTTGTTAGAGTGACTGAGCAGACATGTTTCTTTAAGAGGGGTCAATGTGAGCTGTAGGGTTGCAACACAAAGTTTCACAGTGACAGGTGTTCAAATAATATTTATACTCGAGGTTTCCTGATCAAATAATGATTTATTAATTTAACAGTCAGTTTGAATATGCCTCCTTTAGAAGGGAGCAAATATGTAACATTTAATATACACACTCCCAGTTTCATTAACTCAGTAGATACCCTTTTGGGATGGCACACATACACTTCCTACACCCAGAGGTGACTTCATTAACTAGGACACTGTGGACATTGATATATCACGGTTACATTTAGAGCAATACTGAGTTTAGTGACAAAAAAAAAAGGTTAGAGGGAGAAAACAATGGTTAACAGGTTTCTGAAACGGGTAACCCCCCAATGCAATGCAGAGTAACCCTTTCCCAGCTATGCATGTAATGAATGTATTACTTTTTAGAGGGACAGACCAAAATACAGAGTCAGAGGATAGAAGAGTCTATCAGGGAGCCAGGACGGCCAATGTCAATAGAGTCAAGTCTAGGAGAGCTGAAGTTCTTCTTGAAGGTAAGTAACAAGTCTTGCACAATGTTATAGCGAGTTTTTGTTGAAAAAGAAATCACTGTTGGGCCACAAGCTGGGAGGCTTGTGAAAGCCAGAGCTGCAAGCAACTCTAGAAAAGGCAGTAAATGCGAGTTTCAACTGAGAGCAACCAAACTACACAGCAAGTACCCCTTAGTTCACAGTACCTTGGGTCTGAAGAAATTGCTTCCAGTTTTCTTCTGTTCCTGTTATAGTATGGCAGATCCTGTTGTTCCTTGGCCTCAGTTGTGGGGACAAGAGGGAGGACGTCTGGGGACTCCTGCACTACGGTTCAAAGGTCGGCGGCAGTAATGGACAATGGGCAAAGTTCAAATCAGGCCACTTTGCGGTTTCATCTTCTTGTGAATAGCACCACCGCGATTCTCGGATGCCTTGCTTCTGGGGTAAAGCACTCTGTTGAGGTGGCTCAGGCTTGGTTAGTCCTGCTTTGAGGGAGTCTTCCTGGAGCTTGGGTCCGACTTAAAAATTATAGTTGATTCTGGTGTTCCTCTCCCTGGCACTCTGTTCCTGCAGCAGCAATGGAAGTACAGCCAGCTTTGAGAGGATTTCAAGATGAGTTTGTCTTGGGGTTGTTTGGTGCCACCAATCCATGGGGAGAAGTCGTCCTTTGCAGGGCTTCTCTAGTCGAGGCGAATTCGGAGCCTCAGCACTGCAGCATGGCTTCATCGGGCAAACCAACGGTCCAGGAGTTGCAGCAAGCGTCTCTTCCAAGTTCTTCTTTTGGATTCCTTCGTCCAGATGTCATCTGCCTTCCAAGCAAAAGACCTTGCCTTTTATGCAGGTCGTTCCCATTCATTTGCAGTCTAGCTGTCACTCACACAGCAGGGTGGCTGTCCTCCAAGGCAATCACCTTTTGGGTGCATTCCTGTAACCAAGGGGATTAAGCACAGGGAGTTCTGGAACCTCCCTCGCTTCCTGCCTTGCCAGACACACTGGAGCCAGAGACAGGCTTCACCAGTGAACCCCACCAAAGACAAAAGAAACAAAGGGACCAAACCTGGTTTGGCTCGCAGAGATCTCAAGAAGGACCTTTCCAACAAAAAATGGTAAAAAAGAAGACTGGGCCATTTTGACAAAATGGGCACCCATGGGAGCTTTACTGCAGCTGCAATTGCAGCCCGTGGTGGAAAAATGGTAGAAAATAATAACCAATGCCACCAGCCATTAATTGTAGAAAGGGTAACATAAAAATGTTACATGAGAAACTAGACAAAGGGGATACTAAGTAACCCCTCGAGCGCCCTAGTGTAAGATGGTGTGGGCTGGGTCTAGAAAGTTACAAATGTAAGTAAAGTCAATTTCACTTCACTGCTCTTGGAAACAGTAGTTTCACCAAGAGAAGGTATTTAAACCTTTGGGAAATCTGGAAGACTTGCCTGTGCCACTGCACCGAAGGTGCTGTGTATCACAATGTAAAAAGATTATGGCTGTGGAGTTTGTCAGATTCCAAAACCAAAAGAAACAGTGTTCAAATCAAATTAAATTATATGAGAGAGTGGGAAAAAGGTCTCACTCTCTCCAGAATAAAAATCAAAAGTCCACAAGTCCAGCAAAAGAGCTGGGGGTCTCTAAGGTAGAATTAGCACATTTCTGAGAATTCTCACTAACAGTCACTGCACACAACACACTTAAAATGCAAAAAGTAATTAATGACTAAACTGCAATCATTGTCACTGACTATGTCTGCTCAAGACCAATACTAATCAACCTTCTCCAAGATACCATAGCCAACTTTCAAGCAACTACCTGTCTCAACAGGTCTTGCTAGGCAATCTCACGAATCTTGAGATGTGAGCTGTAGAACTACACTGGACCTAGTTAGTAAAGCACATCAAAGAAACACATGCACAGAAAAGCATATCAAAATATAGATTTATTATAATTTACACCAGAATCACTTTAAAATACCTAGCACAATAAACCAAAACACTTAGGAATACTTTAGAATACTTTTCAAAGGACACTGCTTAGTTTGTAGTTGTTCGTGGTTACATTTGTTACAGCTTTTGACAGTAATGACAGTTCAATCGTATTATCGGTAATAACGCCCACTCGTAAATCTTAGCAGAAATACGGTAAAGACCTTTACTCTGCATACACATATAAGATAGTGACTTTGGGAAGGAAAATAGTTGGTTAGGGTTATAGTAGCACGGCTTAAGGTTCTAGAGGAAGTTTCTTCACAAATTAAGTATTTTAAGTTCCAAAATGCAACCCTAGATAAAAGCAGTTTGGAGAGGGCTTAAAGTCTTGACAAGCAGCAGAATACGAACGGTTCATATGGATCGTTTCAAGTCTCTGGTATGTTGCAAGACTGAACCAACATCGGAGACCCTGCTAAGGACTCGCTAAAAGGGCCACAAGCAGCAGCTTGAGTCGGAGGTAAGAGGGGGGCACGCTGGACACATCTACGTGCACTGAAAGCTCTGGAGCACCTTCATGATCAAGGTAAGCAATACCTTTCTCCCCACAGTACCTTAGGTTAGAAGAAAAGATTGTGGCTTGATTCTCAATGTGGCTGCGCTGGACCAGATCTCCAGATTCCTTGGTCTGATGACAGGACAATGGACGGGATCTCTCACCAGCAGTCTTGAGGGAGGACCTCTGGCACGGCTTTCAGCAACTTCTCTGGTCACTGAGGTTTTTGGTGCTTTTTCTGCAGCACCAACAAAGGGCACGATCCGCCCAGTAAATCTTGTTCGCTTCTTACAATCCCACACTCTGCTGAGGGGGTCTGGACGAGTTGTATCAGATCTCTGGAGCGTCCTTGAGGACTCAGCAAAGACTTGGACAAATTCGGCCTTTCCACGATGATTCACTCGGAATGGGCAACAGGTCTCCTGGTATTGGGGCTTTGCAACTCTGGAAACTCGCAGGGCCTAAGGAGATGGCTCAAATCAATGTTTGTCTTGGGACAGGTTGTTCTTAAAAGGCAAAGGGAAGGAGTCAACCTCGTCGGAGTTCCTCTGTCGCATAGAAAACTGGGTCAGGACAGCAGTGGTCGCTTCAAGGTGTTGCAACGGGTCTTCTGCCATCTCTGGTCTTCTTTGGTTACTTCAGTGTCCAGTTGTCGACATGCCTTTCACCTCAGGAGCCTTCCCTTTTATACAGTTCCAACACACACTCCTCTGCAATCTCTCTCAGAAATTTACAGAAAGCGGCGGGTGACTGTCCAAACAGTTGGTAGAACACAGCCGCTGCCACCAGCCATAATAGGAGATTGTCTATGTGACATAAAAGTCACAGGAGCAGATAGAAGGGGGATACTAAGCATCCCATTGGCACACCACATAAAACGGGGTGTACCAATCGCTCAGACTATAGTATTTTAGGAGAGATACTCTAGGATATATGGAAGAATCTCAAAGGAGGACTCAATGGGTCCCCAGCAACACTGCCCATAAGGAGATGTGTGCTGCAATAGTAAACATACATATGCCTTAAAAAGAGACATGGCAGAAAGTAGACTACATAGGAAAGTAAAATACAAAGGAAAGAGTTCAAAATGACAGAGCCCGTAAGGAGAAATAAGTGGAAAATGGCTGCACCCATTCAGGATTAAAGAAAAAGGTCCAGACGTCCCGCACAAAGTGCTGGGGATTGATGTGATCTTACTAAGGTTTATTGGGGCTTCATTGGCTATTTGTTATGTCTTTCATATGTTTTCTTCTGTACATATATTCTGTACATGGTTGGGTCATGATGGAATGTTTCCCCTTGAAAGGTTCTTTGTGGAATTGTTTGTGGTTGGTTTACATTCTGTCAGTTGATAGACTCTGGTGAGTCTTGCCACAGCCTGTAATGCATGTTCCTGAATAAATTATAATTTCTACATATCAGTGTCAGGATTCATTAGCACTGATCAACCTTACAACAGGGGTCTCACTAGGAGAGGAGATGAAGCATAAACATGATAAATCTCCCCAACAGAGACTAAAGGATAAACCGTGCAATCTCGCTGCACAGATGAAGAGGGTACACTTTAGATGCCATTTTACAATAACTCCATTAATCAATTTTTATAAGTGTAAAGTTATCCCTGCTCTGCTATATGGTTAGGACATTAACATTTTCAGTATTAACTGAGTCATAATGGAATGGTATAGAAGAAGGTTCTAAATGTTTAGAATTCAATATCAATGGCTGCGCTAAGATATTAATGGAGATCAACATCCATGAAATGATGGCTGGAATGGAAACTTACAGGAACATATTGGTTCCAATGAACAAATCCTTGTATATGGACATAAAAGAAGGCCTGTTCAATAACAATAGGTCCCCTTTCAACAACTTCCAAAGTAGAGCCAAAACCATTTCAGACCAGATTTAACAGACAAAAGAAGCACTCTGTGAAAACCCTGTTAAATCAGAAAAAATCCTGTTTCTAATAGACTGGGCTGATAATATTGCGCAGATGCGAAAATTTAAAATACCCTCAAATTTATCAACTTTAGATAAACCACTGGATGATCATCCTAGTTACCTACAAAGATTCCCTAACTCTCATTTCAAAGGGCTATTCCTCCGGTTCAGGATGAACATAACCACTACTGGTCCAATCCGTTATAATAATAGATCGATCTAATACTGCACCACCATTTTGTACATTATGCAAGGACAACTTAATACAGTCATTGGGACGTCTATTGGAGGAATGTCTAGCATTACATACCCTAAGAACAGCCCTTTGGGGAAAAACGTACATAACGTTGCCTGGCTCACCACCCATGATTTATCTAGCGGAAATGAAAATGCATCGACTATCGTGGTTTTGAAATTCTTGGGGACTATCAACGTGATCAATTTAAAATTGTAATTGTTAAATGAATTTTGGATGAAATATTACTATTGAGCATTAATGAATGTATAATTGTAACAATATTTCTAATATTACAAATAATTTTGTAATAATAATTGTATATTTTATGTGTAAGGTTATCAGTTTAATCAATTCACTAAATAAAAACAAATATATATATATTTTTTTAAAAGAAAGGGAAAAGCCCTCTGGGTTCTCTCGCCATCTGCAAACAGAATCTTCAGTGACTGGCACTATAAGTACTTGTCCCCCCAAGTCCTGACATATTCTTGAGAATCATCTTCTGGCGTCACCAGTTTCCTGGAATAGAGGGGTTTTGCTAGTCTCCCACCGCAATGAGAATTGCCATCGATTTCCATTGGCCTAAACACTTTTTGGCATCCATTCTTCTTTGGCTAGCAGGTCTCAGGATCCTGGAACTGAAGCTCTTCAAGCAGGTTCGCCTCTGGTGTGCCCTGGGGTTTGGTTGCTTCTCTGGCTGCACATGTGGGATTGAACTGGACACCTGACTTTAACCTATAACTGTGATTTGCACAATGACTTAGTCATGTTGATACCTTTAGGGAAACTTCAAGGACTGTTGAAATTGTTTCATTAGTCCCTCTTGGGCCCCTAAAGTTTCTCACTAAAAACAGAAATGTTACTACTTACCTGTGATTTATTAGGGAATTGAATGTATTAAAGCACTGTCTTTCACTCCCATCCCATAGGATACAATAGCGTAACAGTAACAACTTGTGGATACAGTGTTTAAACTGTTAGATAAGATTTTCATATCAATGATTAATCTTCCTGACCTCTGTCAACCCCAGAATGTTATGCTTTTAATAGGTAACTAGTTTATCTTGTCCCTAGGTGAAGAGGAATCCTTTTCCCGCTCACCCATAAAAAGAGTAAAGGACTGGGTGAGCTTTGTATGTCTCTCTGTGGTGTATGGTTGAAGTTAGTGTCTCCTACAACTTTTGGGCTTAGGCTGGGTTGCCCATTTAGGCTCTCCTGTTTTTTTCTCTTTTATGTACTTGGGTGAACTACTGTTCCCAAGTAGTAAAGTGGGATTTTCATACCCCGTTACATTTTATATAGTGAGCCACCACACCCCACCTTATGTAGAGTGCTGGGGAGATACATTGTATCCCCTTTCTTACTTACCTGGAAATATTTTGTTACAATTCCAAGTTTTCTTGAATGGCTGGTGGCAGTGGTTTCACATTTAGGACTTTTAGTCTTTATAATCGCAGGCTGTTCATTCAGCCTCGGTAAAGCACAGCAGGGCCACCATTTTTCTAAAATAGTGGGCTCCTTTTTTCACCATTTCTGCCATCCTAGGTGGGAACGACCTCAGTGGCTGTTTTGTCTTAGGTGGGAATCCAGTGTCTGGAAAAGCAGGAAGCGAAGGAGGAGTCCAAAACTCCACAGCCCTTTGTCTTCCACCTTGCCTGAAAAGAAACTCCCAGACCACCCCTTGCTGTAAAATGCAATGTGAGAATGCAGAAGTTGTGCTGTAGTTCCTGATAAATACTCTGAACCTGGAAGCTGCTGACAAGTTGACCACTAGGACTGAAGAGGAAGATAGAGAAACAAAGGCGGTAGCGATTTCCAAAGGCGGTAGCGATTTCCAGCGACCGGAGAGCCGGTTGTGTAACCGGAGCCTGCAGTAACCCTTCCTTCCAATCGAACCTGGGGATCCCGAAATGGACAACCCTGACCCAGAGCCTGTGAGATCCACTAGACTCAAGAACACCTGCATTTTGAGCCATCCCACGTCCTGCTGCGGCCTTGCAGTGCTGAAATACCCGGGTACCTCAAGCCATCGGGCAGTGCACGGCCTTCTGAATTCCGAATCTTGGTGAAACTTTGTGGGCATCCGGCTGGATCTTCAGAGATGTGAATCGAGTCTGATAAGTCCCCTCACCAGAGTGGTAGACCTTGAAAACCACAGGACTTTGACCGGCGATATTTAGTCTTCTTCTGGCTTCTGAAAGTCGCACCAAAACCACAGAACCGCATCCAGCCACGACGAAACACTTGCCTGGAGCCTTCCCCGTTGATCTTTGCGTCAAAAGTCCTTCCAGGGTCCAGTCTTCATGACAAGGAATTCAGTGACTGGGTTTTTGACTGCAGATCCTGAAGTCTTCCCCTGTTGCAACCTCTTCTGTGCCGAATAAACCATGTGAAGATCCTCTTGCCTAGAGCCTTGCCTGTGATCCCTGCCGCAAAAGTCCTTCCAGTGTCTTTTCTTCTGTTAGGGAGAATTTTCATTTCAGTGCTAAATTCCTCCCACCCTAGAGATCCCAGCTCTTTTGCTGTACTTCGGACTTTGAACCCTGGAGTGAGGGAGACCTTTTTCTCACTCATGTGTTTTTACGATTTGGATTTTTGTGTTTTTACTGTTTTTGGAGTCTGACAAACTCCATAGGCATCTGCTTTCTGTATGGTAACACACAACACCTTCAGTGCAGCATCACAGAGAAATCCCTTTAGATTTCTCGTAAGGTTTAAATACCTTCTCGTGTGAACTATTGTTCCCAAGACTAGTAAAGCGAAATTGACTTTACTTACCTTTTCTCTTTGTAGGTCCAGCATACACCATCTTATGTGGAGTGCTGGGGGTTACCTAGTAGCCCCTTATCCTACCACGTAACATTTTTATGTTACCCTCATTACTCTAAATGACTGGCGGCGGTGGCTTAATTTTTCCTATTATTGTGCTTTTCTACCGCAGGCTGAACCCTTAGCTGCAGTACAGCACCCATGGGAGACCACTCTGTCAAAATGCCCTCCTGCCACCCATCTTCTTTTTCCACCATTTTCTGTTTGTGAGGTCTTTCTTGGGTTTTACTTTGTGCCTTGAGACCGGTTAGAGCCTTTTGTCTGTCTTGCCTTTGGCGGGCTTCAACCCTGAAGCCCACCTCTGGCTTCAGTGTGTCTTGAAGGACAGGATGTGAGGGAGGGTCCCGAAACTCCCCTGTCCTTTGTCTCTAGGAATGCCTGTTGCAACTAGTCCAGATTGGCTGGCTGGCTGTCCTTTTACAACAGCCACCCTGCTGTGTGATGGACAGCCTAGGCTGTGCACGAATGGAAGAAACCTGCTTAAAAGGCGAGGGTTTGGGAACTACAGGCAGAGTCGACCACTGGGAGAAACACTCAACAAGGAAACCGTGAACGAAGCTTGCTGCAACCTCCTGGACCTTTGAATTGCCCAGTGAAGCCCTGCTGCTGTGCTGAACTCCTTTTTCACTTCGAAAGAAAAGCTCCGAACGGAACGACTTCTCCCATTGGGGTAGTGGGACCAACTAACCCCAAGACGAACTCCACTGGCCACCATCCCAGACTAGCTGTGCTTCTTCCTTGCTATATGAACCCAATACCAGGGGTCGAGGGTCCGTAGTCTAGTCCAACATCTGTCGCGGAACGAATCTGACTAGAAGCTCCAGGAGACTCCTAAGGATCATCCCGAAGCAGGACCTCCAGATCCAGAGTCCCCTCACCAGAGTGCAGGATCGAGGGAGCAAAGAGTCCAACCGGTATCCAAGATCTGCAACAGTGTTTGCCAAGTGCTGAAACCACAAAGTGCCGCTGAACCAAAAAGAGCCTGTAGCTGCAGATGACCTCCCAAATACCGCTGCAGGAGCCCTCCAGATGTCCTCCCTCTTGTCCCCACAACTGAGACTCAGGAACAAGGGTATGCACCGCTGTAGCAAGACAGAATCCACCTGGACCACTTCCTCAAACCAGAGGTACTGTTTAGGGTTGGGTACCTACCACATTGTCTTTTAGCCGCACACTTCTCAGTTGTGAATTGCATTGGCTTACCTTTTAGAGTCGATTTCAACTCTCTTCTCAGTCTTAACAGCTTGAGAGCACACAAGTGATTTTTCTAACAAACGCTCTAACTTTGTGCAAGACTTTGATCTAAGAAGTGCAACAAGATCCAAAGACTATGTCCCAATATACTTTGGCTGTCATGGCTCCCTGGAGAATCTTCTAGTCCATTGACTTTGATACTATTTGTCCCTCGTAGGTGGTAGCTTGGAGTAGACTGTTACTGCTGAGAAAGGGTTATCTAGATTTCATTGGAAGATTTAGTTGTCCTCACATATACTGAGAAATCGTCTAACTTTTTAACTTCCCCAACCTTTCCTTTCTACAACCTCAGAATCTGCAAAGTATAACGAGTGTGATACATAAATGCAATTACTGTCCTTGTGATTGAATGTCAACTCAGTGTGTAGGAATTGTGTATGAAGCATATCCAAAGATTATCCACTAGTTTGTTTTGATTCTAGAAAGTACTTTTAAAGTATACTTACATTGTTACACAAATTGGCTTTTTAAAGAATGCCAATTTAAAAATTGATGTTTGTTAGGGATAATTCTCATATATGTGCCAATTCCCTTCACCTTAGAGACCCCCAGCACTTTGCTGGATTTTGAGGACTTGATTTGTTTACCTGAAGAGAGAGTGTCTGCCTTTTTTCCCCACTCTCTCATGTATTTTGATGTGTGTTTTACTCTTGTGTTCTTTGAATGTGGAGTTTTAGAAACTCCAAAGGCATCATCTTTTCATGTGTGTCACACAACACCCTCAGTGCAGGGAAGCCTTTTAGGCTGTCCCAAGGTTTAAATACCTTCTCTGGGATAAACTACTGTTTCCCAGAGAAAGTAAAGTGAAATTGACTTTACTAGTCTTTCGAAATTCCTAGACCCAGCACACACAATCTTACAATAGAGTGCTGGAGGGGTTGCTTAATATCCTCTAGGTCTAGAAACTCATGTAGCAGTCAAATTCTACTTTTTCCTCTCGAAATGGCTGGTGGCAGTGGTTTTACAATGAACTACCATGATTTTTCCCAACCACTAACACCGGTAGCATTAAAATCGCGGGAGCCATGTTTTTCAAGATGGCGTCTGAGCCTCCTTTGTTTAAACGGGTCCCGTTCTTTTTTCGCCATTTCTTTTTGGAAAGGTCCTTCTAGAGTTTGTCCCTTTGTTCCTACGCCTTTGGCGGGCATCAGGACTGAAGACCACCTCTGGCGCCCGAGTGTCTGGGGTGGGCAGGAAATGAGGGAGGTGCCCGAAACTCCCTGCGCTTAGTCTCCTAGGAGACCCCAAATGCACTCTGGCGTGGCTGGAATGAATGTGAGACAACTGTTTAAAAGGCGTGTTTCTTGGCTTGGAAGGCAGAGTCGACCACTGGAACGAAAGAACCGAAGACGAGCTGGAAGAGGACAGGTGCTGAAACTCCTGGACCGTTGGTTTGCCCGGTGAATCCCTGCTGCAAGTTCATCTCGACGGAGAAGCCCTTCAAGGACGACTTCTCCCTTTGAGTTGGTGGGACAAATCAACTCGTAAGCCACCTGGATACCATTCTCGGAGCTGGTTGTATTTTCCTCAGAGTGATGCAGGAAACCAAATAGCCAGGGAGAAGGACACCAGTTGGTTTGCTTGACTACAGCTACCGGAATTGAAGATTTGCCTTTGCCAGCTATTTGACCAGTCCTAGTGCAGGAGTCCCCCGATGTCCTCCCTCTTGTCTCCACGACTGAGGCTCAGCAACAGCGAGATCTGCAGGGACTGCCAGGAACAGAAGTCTTCAGCTGCATATTTTTCTTCATTGTAAATTTACCTCTCACTGCGAAAGTGCTTTGAACTTGGCAACTTGCAGGCATAGCCAGCTTGTGACCCAACATATGAATCTTTCTTTTACAAACTACTTCCGAGAACTTTGGCAACGACTTTTCCGTTTAACTTCCAGAAATGTTTATCCTATACAAGACTTTAGCCCACTGACTTTGGCCTAACCTACTGCACTGAATCAACTCCTCTGGGGAACTTAAACTATTTGCACTGTATAAGAGTAACTGTAATATTTGTTTAATTCACTTATTTCTTTTTGCTCCTACTTCAAATGCTCTGAATGCCATTTTGCTCCTCCTTCAAAGTAGTTCAAATGCCTCAGAACCTGACATTGTGAAGTACTAAGTATATTTTTGTGTGATATAGATTGTCTCCTTCTAGTGAATGTTTTATAACTGTGAAATAAATTAATACGTGTTTTACCAAGAAACCTCGAGTATAAGAGTCTATTTGAATACTTGTAATTATAGACCTCTGTGTAACATCCTTACAGCTCACATTCGCTCTTGAGATAGGCCTGGCTGCTCAGCAACGCTACCACAAAACTGTGTAGTACAGACTTCTACCAAAGTTTGGTTTTGCTTACACCTGTAGTCCTAGTTGCATGTAGTGGTCCCAAAGGGTACTGCATACAAACTTTGCCTAACAATGTTAATTAAATAAATATTTATAACAGAAACCTGGAGTTATAAGTGTTACTTGTCTTTACGGATTTCATTTGTACAGCTCTACAGCTCACATTTACCCCTCGAGATAGGTCTGGCTGCTCAGTCACACTACCAACTTGTGTAGTACAGACCCATACCAAAAGGTGGGTTACCTAATGATAAGTTTTGTGTAGTCTCACACAGTGTGACTGCATCAATTCTTATCCAACATCTGTCTTCATGATAAAGGATTTCAACTACCAGGTTTTTGGCTGCAGATCCTGAAGTCTTCTTGCTGGAACTCTTCTTCCGTGCTAAGGTACTGTGCTGGCTGGGGTATTTACTTACCTTAAGCCTTTGTGATTTCTGTAAAGCTGTGGGGTGTTCTTGTGAGTAGGAGTCCTCTCATCCAGTTCACCCAGGCCCACTGCTGGAATCCTCCTAGGGTGGCTTTTCAGAAGTCCCTAGACCCTCAACTAAATCTAAAGTGAAAAAGTGACTTGTTTGACCAGTGTTCCTTAGGAACTCTGATTTTTGCTACCTGTGTGCCTTCCTGAACTGTCTGTTGGATATAGTGCCCCCTTCTGCCACTGAGAACACTCATACTGAAGAATAAGGGGAAGACTTACTAATGATTGAGCCTGTTGCATAGAAAAGGAAACACGTGATTAAAAGTGGACTTACTTGTAAATGAGTTAGTTGGTAACTAACTCAGAGTGAACAGTTACAAAAGTTCTTCTCTTAAATGTTTGTTGTGCCATTCTGAAAAGTATGTACAAGGTTAATGTACTCACATGTGAATTGGCTGTGCCTCTTCCCCAAATGTAATGCTGTTGGTTTCACTTAACTATTCCGGTTAGGATATAAATGTATGAGTGCCCAATTGGGCCTTGCTTCCCCTGACCTGCTGTTAGCCTGTCTAGAATAAGTCTGCCTTAGGTTGTACTTACCTTTTAAGTTCCTGATAGCTTCTTTAAGAAGTATATAAGTTTAACATAACTTGAGTTAGCTGTGTGACATCCGAAAAAAAAGTGTGATTGCTTACCTCAGTCTGCGTTCCACTGATCTGAAAAACAACTGTAATAGTATATTACAACTTTAGGTTTTATCTGCTTAGAATAGCGGTGTGTCATTCTTGAAAAGTGTTCTTTAGGTGTAGCTGACCTTGGTCTGCCTGGTGCATCCTAAATTAGTCTAAAGAGTTTTTGCTCATCTTAGACTGTGTTCCACTGAGTTGAAAAGCAACTGTAGCTGTATATTACACCAAAAGGTCTTACTCAACTAGTATAGCTGTGCGTAATCAAATGTAGTTATAGGTATATATTGTTCCTTGAATAAGTGTTCCACTGTTCAGAAAAGCATACTTGCAGGTTAGTTTACTAAATGATTTCTTTGTAGAGTGTCACAGTACAACTGCTATGGTCTACTACCCTTGTATTACAGAAAGTAATCTAAAAGTAACTAATGGCTTTTGCTGCCCATGAATAGGTGTGGCCTATACTAAATGTGTATGATAAGGTTTGACTTCCCTAGAAATACGGTTCGGTATTTTGAAGAAGGTGTTCTGCTTTGGTCGGTGTACCTTCAAGCATTGTGGTGTGTTTTTATAAATGTGTTTATGACTCTATGACCAGTACTTACCCCAAGACCTAACTTGGCCTACTTGTATTTAAAGAAAAAAAGTATGTTTTATACTTCTGGTTGTCAGTGTTTCTATTGAATCCTTGGTATACTACAGGTTCAGTGTACTTTCCTACATCCCTCTCTCCCCTCCTAAGAGAGGCCTGGCTGCTGTGTTTACGCTACCATATACTGAGGTGGTACAGCCTTATAAGAGTGGAGTCTTGTACTGTCTCAGTTTAATTGTTTTACTAAGCCCTTAGTTGGACTTCAGAAAAACTGTCATAACCTACTTTACACTAGAGATTGTGTAGAATAGCATGTCTGCCCATGCACTGGCATTGTGGGTCCTGAACATGACTGGGTAATGTATTTCACGGATGTCAAAAGGATACCTTTGTTTCTCCACCCCTTCGCATTATAACGTATAGGGCTGGCAACCAGGGCTAGACCATAGATTAGTGTGAAGGATCTACACTATGCCCTTTTACTGTTTTTACCTAGACGAACAAGTTACTTTCTTACCTGGTAACGTTCTTTCGATGGGATGGTCCGACGACGTATTCCATATCTATGACAGTAATCACCACAGCTGTGCTGCTTCGGAAACTTTTTCGGCGTCTGCGTCCTGCGTCGATGACGTCGATGCGCCGCCGTCGAGGACCTCCTCCGACGTCCGACGTCATCCGATGTGATAAGTAGGACGCACGACGCCAGTAGCCTCAGTTGTAGTTTTTTCCCCCAGAACGTGTGACAATAGTCAACTGCCAGTCCGACACAAAGCCTTGCGGAACGTAAGCTGCAAACGCAACAGAAATTCTGCAGCGGGGAAGGCAGGGCGGGAGCGATATGGAATACGTCGTCGGACCATCCCATCGAAAGAACGTTACCAGGTAAGAAAGTAACTTGTTCTTCGAGGGGATTGGGTCCTCCGACGTATTCCATATCTATGACAGACTCCCAAAGCAGTACCAAATCAAGGAGGAGGGAAAGAATTTAGAAACAAAATTTAGAATAGCCAATCAAATAGCAGAGCAAAGGACCGCCTTGCCAAAGGCCAGATCCTGCCCTCTGATGGAATCGAGGGAATAATGCCGCACAAATGTATGCACTGAAGCCCAGGTGGCAGCATCACAGATGTTGCGAATAGGAACACCCCTCTGCAGGGCAGTAGATGCAGCCAAGCCCCTGGTAGAATGGGCCCGCAAGCCAGCCGGAGGGTCCTTGCCCGCCAAGCGGTAACACTCCGAGATGGCCAAAATAATCCAGCGGGACAAAGTCTGTTTCGTCACAGCTTGCCCCAAGCGCTTACCAGCGTAACCAATAAAGAGTTGATCGTCCACTCTGACCCGGGACATGCGAGAAACATAAAAGCTCAAAGCTCTCCTAGGATCAAGCCTATGGAGCCTCTCCTCTTCCTTACCAGGATGCGGAGGAGGATAGAATGCCGGAAGAACAATCTTCTGGGCCAAATGAAATTCCGTCACTACCTTCGGAAGAAAAGAAGGACGAACTCGAAGGACAACCCTGTCCTTGTGAAATACAGTGAAGGGTGGCTTAACAGAAAGTGCCTGTAACTCACTCACTCTGCGAGCGGAAGTAACCGCAACTAAAAACACAGTTTTCAAAGTCAACAGCCTCAAAGGGCAAGAATGTAACGGCTCAAACGGAGCACCCATAAGAAACCTAAGAACAAGGTTCAAATCCCAACCGGGCACCAGGAAAGGCGACGGAGGGAACACATTAGTGAGCCCTTTCAGAAACTGTGAAATTAAAGGGATTTTAAAGTAAGAACATTCTTCAGATGAGCGCTTAAAGATGGACAGCGCCGCCAGGTAACCCTTAACGGTACCCACTTGCAAGCCCCTGTGGGCCAAAGAAAGCAAAAAGGACAGAACCATGGGGATGTCACATGCAAAAGGATCCACATTCTGAACTCTGCACCAGTCGCAGAACTTACGCCAACGGCAACGGTACAGAGACTTAGTTGCGGGCCTTCGGGCCGAAAGCAACACCTCCATCACGTCTTCAGGGAGGTCCCAATCCTTAAACCTCAACCTTTCAGAAGCCAAGCGTGAAGGTTGAGGGATCCGACCTCTGGATGGAGAACCTGACCCCCCTCCCGTGAGAGCAGATCGTCTCGGTAGGGAAGACGACGTGGAGGGCAGATGGACAAGTCGAGAAGGTCCGGGTACCACGTCCTCCGAGCCCACGCCGGAGCAATGAGGATCATCCGGGAACCGAACTTCCGTAACCTCCGCAGCACTTGCGGGATGACGGGGACCGGAGGAAACGCGTACAGCAGCGGGAACGACCACTCCACCACGAACGCGTCTCCTAAGGCTCCTTTTGGAGGAAATTCCCGCGAGCAAAACCTTTCGCACTTCCGGTTGACACTGGAGGCAAAGAGATCCACTTGAGGGGTCCCCCAAAGGGCGAAGATCTCCAGGAGAATCTCCTGAGCCAACTCCCACTCGTGAGAGATCGTGCTCTGCCTGCTCAGAGCGTCCGCCGTCACGTTCTCGACTCCGGCCAGATGAACTGCCGAGATCGAAACTTCCTGCTGGATGGCCCAGAACTCGAGCTGCATCGCCTCCCTGCACAGAGGAAGTGACCCTGCCCCCCCCTTTTTGTTGAGGTAGTGCATGGCCACCGTGTTGTCCGTCAGGATCAGGACACTCTTCCCTCGCACAGTCGGCAGAAAAGCCTTCAGGGCTAGCCTGACGGCCCTCAGCTCCAACAGATTGATATGGAGTCTGGACTCCGACGGAGACCAACGACCGCTGACTGTCAGCCCGTTGGCATGAGCTCCCCATCCCGTGAGGGATGCATCCGACACGATCGTCACCTCCGGCCAGGGAAGCCAAAACGGAGCCCCCTTCATCAAGTTGCCTTCGACGGCCCACCACAGAAGGTCCCCGGCGACCGAGGGCGGCACCTGAATCGGGTCCGACATCCTGCCGGAGGACTGCGACCATTGCATCTTGAGTGCCCACTGCAAAGATCTCATTCGCAGGCGAGCCTCTGGCACCAGAAGAATGCAGGATGCCATGAGGCCGAGCAACCTCAAGAACTCGAACGCTGGGAGCGTCTGGGCATGCTGAAACTTGCGCACCATCTGCTGAATGTGAAGAGCCCTCACCTGGGGAGGAAAACACTGCCCCAGGGAAGTGTCGAGCACTGCTCCGATGTACTGGAGCCTCTGCGTTGGCGTCAAATGGGACTTCTTTAAATTGAGGGAGAAGCCCAGCCTGTGAAGGGAGTGGCAGGCGACGGACAGATGATCCAGGACCTGCTCGGGAGAGCTCCCCCTGATCAACCAATCGTCCAGGTAGGGGTAGACGTGAATCCCCCCTTGCCTGAGATGCGCTGCCACCACCACCATGAGCTTGGTGAAAACCCTCGGGGCGGAGGTCAAACCGAACGGCAGGACCCGAAACTGAAAGTGCGAGTCGCCAACCGCGAACCTCAGGTACTTCTTGTGCTTGGGATGGATCGGCACATGGAAGTAAGCATCCTTGAGGTCGAGTGACACCAACCAGTCCTGAAGCTGAAGGGCCTGGAGGACTTGAGAGAGAGTAACCATCTTGAACTTGTCCTTCCTGAGGAGTTTGTTCAAACCGCGCAAGTCCATGATGGGTCTCAATCCCCCGTCTTTCTTGGAAATCAAAAAATAAGGGGAATACCATCCCTTGTTCCTCTCCGCTACAGGCACCAGTTCTATGGCGCCTTTCTCCAGCAGGGCTTGAATTTCCTGCGCAAGGAGCGGATCCGGACACTTCAAAGAGAGGTTCCCCGGTGGATTGTCGCGAGGCCTGTGCCGAAAGGGAAGACAGTAGCCGTGGGTTATGATCTCCAGAACCCACACATCCGAAGTAATGGCACGCCACTCTACAAGATGCTGCGCCAGCCTTCCCCCAACCGGCGAACCATGGGACAAGGCCTCATGACTGAGTAGGAGCGGCTGCGGCGTTACCTGAGGGCAAAGAGGCAACTGCCCGAGCGGCCTTGGCACCACGGGTACCCTGTCGTCCACCTCTGGTACCCCTGCGTTGGCCCCTTTGACTGCCAGCTCCTCTCGCTCTACCAAAGGACGAGTAATAGCGAAAGGAGCCACCCCTCCACTGCTGTCCCCTAGGACGAAAAGGCGGAGGTTGGCGAACTGCAGCGCCCAACGACTTCGCTGCAGCTTTTGAGGTCTGCAACCTCTCAAGGCTTTCGTCAGCCTTGCTGCCAAAAAGATGTTCACCATCAAAGGGCATGTTGAGGAGCCGGGACTGCACATCAGGAGCAAACCCCGACTTCCGCAACCACGCAAACCTGCGTATCACGGTGCTCGCCGCCATGGACCTACTGACGCATTCAGCTAAGTCCAAACCCGACTGAACGGACTCACACATGGCATCCTTACCATCCTGGACCAAAGCAAGGAAACCAACCCGTTCGTCCCCTTCGGGAATATGTTCAGCCGCTAACGCAACACAGTTCCACAGAGTGTGCGTGAAACGGGACAAGGCACAAATGGAGTTGGCCGCCTGAAGCGCCATACCACCAGAAGAAAACACCTTCTTCGCCCAGCCATCAAAACGTTTGTCGTCCCTATCAGGAGGGATGGTAGGGTACGACGCCTGCTTTGCCGGGGCCGTGGCCGCCTGCACCACCAAACTTTCCGGAGTGGGGTGCCTGGTCAAGTAGCAGGGGTCGCCACTGGCTGGACGGTATTTCCGCGACAAGGATCTGCCCACTGCCGGGAGACTCTCCGGAGCAGTCCAAGCCGCCGCCACCCTACGCTGTAAAGCCATATGGAATGGCAGAACCGGGTCAGAAGGAGGACCAACATCAAGGATGTCCGTCAGATCATCCTGCACAAACTCCCCTGGGGGAGCAGACCATCCCAGATACTCAGACACCCTAGCCATAAGGCGCCGGTATGAGGAATCGGCATGGGAGCCAGGCTCAGGCCGACCAAATTCCACCTCCGGAGAGGTGTCCAGACCACTAGCATCATGCAGCGACTGCCTCAAATCGTCAAATTGACTATGGCCCGAGACAACGTCATCCGGCACCTGATCAGGAACCAGGCCAACCGAATCCTCATCCGCCTCCGAAATATAATCCAAGAGGTGGAAAGGCACCTGAGAGTGCCTGCTCTTAGCCAGAGCCTTCCTAGGGGGTACACCCGAGACACGGGGCACCTCCGACACGAAAGGCGTCGATGGCGTCGAGCGAATCGGCGCCGCCGTCGAGAAAACCGGCAACGGCGCCGAGAGGATCGGCGTCGACGTCGAGGAAATCGGCGTCGACGTCAGATGCAGCGCCTCCAATATCGGCGGCGTCGACACAGCCCTCGAAGCCGGAGCCCCGAGCGTGTCCCTCGACGACCTGAACGTCGACGGCTTCGACGACTTCCCCGGAGCCGGAGCCTCGAGAAAGCCTGTCGACGCCCTCGACGCCTCAGACGTCGATGTCTTCCTCGAAGACATCACAGGTGCACACGGTCTCGATCGCGTCGAGGACCGGGACCTGGAACGGGTACGGCGAGAACGAGCCTCCTTGTCCGAACGGGACCTCTCCCGTGACTCGTGCCGACCACTCTTGCGAGCGGCGTCTCTCGACCTCACACGGCCGACCCCACTCGGGGGCGCGGACGGTTGAGTACCCTGCGACTCAAGAATCGCCAACATTTTCTTCCCGAAGGAAGCCCATTCCTCCGGCGTCGCACGGCTGGTGGGATAACCGACGTGCCGGGCAGAGTCCTCGGAAGAGGACCTGGAAGGCGACCGGTGACGGCGCTTCCGAGAACGCCTCGAAGAGGCAGAGGAGTGGCGAGACCGACTCCTAGAAGAAGACCGACGAGACCTCCGACGATGACGCGGAGAGTCACCCCTCGAATCATCCGTCGAAAGCCCCGCCGACTTCGACTTCCGGGGCTTGGACACCCGACCTACCGACAATTTCTTCTTACGTTCGCGTAAGGCCTTGGAAGTGAGCGACAGGCAGTCGACACAGTCATCCGTGTCGTGGGCCTCCCCGAGGCACCAGAGGCAGGCATCGTGCGAGTCAGTCACCGACATCTTGGACCCACACACCCCGCACTTCTTGAAGCCCGGACGCGGCGTTGAAGACGAAGTGGAAGACATCGCTGCGAAGGAATATTCACAAACGAACAGGCTCGAAGAACCAGAAAGAACAGAACTCCAAAGAGTCGAGGCTAGAACCGAGAAACACGAAGCAACACGTTCGCGGAAAAAACGGAACTGAGGCTACTGGCGTCGTGCGTCCTACTTATCACATCGGATGACGTCGGACGTCGGAGGAGGTCCTCGACGGCGGCGCATCGACGTCATCGACGCAGACGCCGAAAAAGTTTCCGAAGCAGCACAGCTGTGGTGATTACTGTCATAGATATGGAATACGTCGGAGGACCCAATCCCCTCGAATATGTTTTACTATGAATTGCGTCCTAAAGTGATAGCTACAGAAAAATCACTAGAAGGCCATATACATACTAGGAAATAATAAAGTGTATCATTCTATTTAGTGAATTCTCTCGGGTTGCCTAAAAGGCAAACTGTGCCTGTCCACCAGTCTTCTCCCCTCCCTTGAATGAATCCGACTGCTCTGCAAAAGCTACTCATTTAGGGGGCTGTATCTTTTAGTTGGAGCCCTTCTTACCCTTAGTACAGATGCTTTCACACCCCTTGGAGGGCTGTGGAAAAATCTCCATAACGCCACGATTGCTCAGCTGCGTTGACCTAGATACCCCATTCACATCACCTTAATGCAGCATGCCTTATTCAAGTGTTCTTCCCTGCTCCGTCGACTGTTAGGGAGAATGTTCATTTCTGTGCCAATTTCCTTTAACATTAGAGACCCCCAGCTCTTTTGCTGGACTCTGGACTTTTTCATTTTAACTCCTGAGTGAGTGGGACTTTTCTATCACTTGTTCATGCATTTTTTCTGACTAGGATTTTTGTGTTTCTTACTGTTTAATGGAGTCTGGTAAACTCCATGTACATCTACTTTTTGCATTGTGACACACAGCACCTTTTGTGCAGTGCCACTGAAAAGTCCACTGGACTGCTCTTAATGTTTAACTAAATTTAATTGGGTGAACTACTGTTCCCAAGAATAGTAAGATGACTCCTGTCTTTTGTGGGCCCAGCACACACCACCCTATGTGGGGCGCTGGGGGGTTACATAGTAACTCCTTTATCCCACGTCTCATGTAACATTCTGTTACACAAACTAACTTCAATGGCTGGTGGCAGTGGTTTCTATTTTACTACCTTGTGCCATGTATCTGCAGGCTGATGCCTAAGCTGCAGTACAGCACCCAAGGGTGACAATTTTACCAAAATGGCCCCCCCTCCCGCGGCTTCCTTTTTCACCATTTCTTGTCAGTTAGTTCCTTCTGGGTTTTTACTCTGTTTGAATCGGGTTTGAGTCGTTTGTGCATTTTGCCTTGGGCGTGTCTGGCAAGGTAGGAAGCGAGGGAGGGTCCCAAAACTTCCCTGTCCTTTGTCTCTAGGTGTGACTGAGTGAAACCAGTTTGGATTGGCCGGCTGGTTGCTCCAGAGGACAGCCAACCTGCTAGGTGATTGACAGCCTAGGGCTGTGAATGAATAGGAACTTACTTAAAAAGCAAGTTTTTTGTGACTAGAGGCATTGTCGACCATTGGAGGGTAACATCCGACAACGAAGATGTGAAGAGAGGCCAGCAGCATCCTTCTGGTCCGCAAAGTGCCCGGTGAAGCCCTGCAGCTGTGCTGACGCAGTTTTCGTTTCAACTTGGAAGACTTCCTCCCTTGGGCTGGTGGGACCAACTAGCCTAAAGACAAGCTTCATTTTGGCACAAACCTAGACTTGCTGTGACTTTCAAAGACTACAAAATCCCAATGCCCGGCAGAACCCTGGCCATCATCGAGTGTATGGTCTTCAGAAGTGCAAACCCGGCCAAAACTTCCTGGGCATCCAGAGGACCCTTCAGAAGCAGGAAATCTCCATCGAGAGTCCCCTCACAAGAGTCCAGGATCGAGGGATCAAGTACCTTCTAACCGGAGGTGTTTGTTCTTCTTTGGCGCTGAGAAAAATGCACCAAACCACAAAAGGCTGCTTAATCATGGAGAGTCCAATGCTGCAGAGTCCCTCTCTCTCAAGTGCTGCCAGAGGCCCACCAAACATCCTCCTTTTCGTCACCACGACCAAGGGTCTGCTACACTGCAACAGGAAGGCATCCAGCTGGAACATATTTTTCATTCACAGGTACTGTGGGACTAGGGGTACATCGTTTTTTGCCAATTGTGGTGCTTCCTACCTTGGGGAGTGCTATTTTACCCCCTTTAGAGTTCACCTCAACTTACTTGCACTGGCCTTGCAGATTGTGCTTCATCAAGGCGGCTCCCTATGAGCTGCTGTGATTTTCTATTTAAACTACTGAATTTTCTAAAACATTTTGAAAGAAGAGAGCATCAGAACTTTGAACTAGCCCATTGACGTTGGCTGTCCTGGCTCCCTAAAGGCTTTCGCAGTGCTAGTTCCCTTACATGTTTTAATTGTTGAACACTATTATTGCTGGGATAATAGCCTGCCTACATCCCTCTGGGAGAAGCTAACTGTTTTTCAAAGTAAAAAGTATGTTCTAATCTAACTATATCCTTTCTCTCCTTATAACAATATTGCAACAGTGATCGCAAATAAGTGTCATTACAGACCTCAAATGACGATCACTCAATGTGCTGGAAAATGTACAACATGAAGTTACTTGCCTGCTTTACTGCCTTGTTACAATTGAATCTAAACTTTTGAAATTAATGTTATTAGTAGTTGCTGCTTTTTAAAGATTGTCCAATTCCTTGTGTATATATAAATACATATTTATACTATAACTTTGGTGTGCAAGGGTTTACTTGGATACCTGTATTTACTGATTTCATTGTACAGCTCTACAGCTCACATTATCCCTCTTAAGATAAGACTGGCTGCTCAGTCGCACTACCAACTTGTGTAGTACAGGCCTATATTAAAAGGTGGGTTACCTAATACCAAGAGGGAAGTCTTGTAAAGTCCCACACCAGTTGGACTGTACAAATGCTTACCCATCACTGGCAATATGCTGCCTTACTTCAGTACCAAAAGTGCCCCCCGCTGCCATCCATCCTATGAACAATCATCCAAAATTCTGGGTTCTGCAAAAACGTGCTTTGTCTTAGACGTTTGGTTATATTCTTCATTTGTACACTGCATGCAGGAGATTCCAAGAGATCATAATACAGCATATATCTGGGCAAGGACGTCTGGGTGACGGACATATCAGGTAACAATTGCATTATTGCTTTGACTCAAACATTCACTTGGCTTATCCAGTGTGACATTATCACCCGGAAATCCGGACATACCCACAACACAGTGTCCTCAAAAACTGGCATTGCTTTCAACTTGGAAATGCCTATATAGGACTATAAACAAAATAATGGTCACTAAAATGTAAGCCATCAGGATGCAGCCTAGATTGTGTCCATACCCACCTGGTTTTTATATCGCATCCAAACTTGAAAGAAAACTTTTCCACAATTGGTTTGAACACCTGTATGAAAACATAAGTAAAACGGAAAGGGATGAGTGTAGTTCTTCTTAATGTTGCTAAATTTCCACCAGCCACCTTAATAAAGTTTAATAGGACTACCAATATGTCATTATGAAACGTGCAGTTCCCACATCAAAATGGCACATTCCACACTTGGTTTGTTGTTGTGCATTGTGCTAAACAGGTCAGCAATCCCCCGTTGTTTAGGTGTAGTAAACAAGGATCCATTGGTCACCAATAAGTACAGATGATTGTTTATATATTTTTAGCACTCTTTTTAAAATGGTACTTTCTCCTAATGCTTTAAAACTTGGAATTCAAACAGTAAATGGTTAATGACTCAAAAGAAGAGCAACAAAAGTACAATAATACACAATAATGACCCTGGTACTCTTACTCCTATAACTTGTATTGCTTTTCCAAATCAGGAGGGGACTGGAACGCATCTGCACAGCACAAAAGAGAACAATTTGTGGGAATAGTATTGATTGCTTTGCCCCTGGTACTTAGCACCTATATATTACAGGGACGGCCATTGCAACCCTGTGGTTACATTGGAGTCGGTTAATCTTACCAAAACGTGTGGAAAAATAAAAGAATAAAAATCATGACTGAATCTTTTGGGAAACATTTTGAGCGTTTTTGTCAAGGCGGTCAAAGTTATAGGGGCGGGGGTCTGAAAACATTTACTTTTTCCCCATTCACTTCCCACAGACTGCTTTTTGCCCAATCTACACAAGGAACAGCAGTTTGTTAGGGAGACTTTAGTAAGCTATCCCAGTGGTTTGTAGATCCCCAACTCTTAGTATAAGTCTGTACTAACTCAGGACCTTGGTAGAGTAGCAGAGCAATCGGGCTTATCTTAAGAGAAATATGTGAGCTGTAGGTAAGTGTTATGTAAGAATTTGTGCAGTGACTGTGTGAGACTACACAGGACGGATCTGCTTGGTATCAGGTAACCCACCTTTTGGTATAGGTCTGTACCACACAAGTTGGTCGTGTGACTGAGCAGCCAGACCTATCTCAAGAGGGGTAAAGTGAACTGTAGAGCTGTACAGGTGAAATTTGTCAATACAAGTAACCAAGTAACAGGTTTGTTATAAGTAACTGTCTATTTAACATCAGTTTTAAATAAGCATTCTTTAATAAGTCAATCGTTAGTAACTGTTCGAGTAAACTTTGGAATTACTATTCAAAATCGAAGTTAATTGCCCACCTTGTTTCATGGTCCTTCAGTTCCTTGGTGATGAAGCAAATAGGGTATTCCGTGCCTTGCTCATCCAGTTGACTTAAGACTACACCTATGCCTGTATTTGAAGCATCTGTTTGTACTAAAAAAGGATTGGCTGTAATCAGGAGCTCTTAAGACTGGAGCTTTGCAGCGGGCTTGTTTCAGCCCTGCGAATGCCTTGGCACACTTCTAATTCCATCTAATCTTCTGAGGACGTTTTGCAGAAGAGATGACATTCAGGGGAGAAGCTATGTTCCCATAATTCTCAATTAATTTCTGTAGTACCCAGTGAGACCTAGAAAGGATCTCACCTGAGTTTGAGTAGTGGGGTGGCACAGTCCTGTACAGCTTGTACTTTAATAGCCAATGGCCTAAGCTCACAACCCCCTACCTCATGTCCAGGGTAGACCACTTTGCTCTGACCAATTGGACATTTACTTGCCTTTATAGTCAGATGGGCCTGTTCACAAGCCTGCAATACATATCCAAGGTGATGAAGATGGTCTTCCCAAGTGGGGCTGAACACTGCAACGTCATCCAAGTGTGGCATGCAGAAGTCCTCCAACCCATTCAGAACCTGGTTCACCATCCTTTGAAATGTAGCAGGTACATTTTTTAGTCCTAAAGGCATAACCTTAAACTGGTATAAGCCTCCTGGGGTGGGAAATGCAGTTCTCCTTGGTGTGGTCAGTCAGTGCTATTTGCCAACAGCCTGAGGTCAAGTGAAATGCACTGAGGAACCTGGCAGCCCCAAATTTGTCCACCAGCTCATCTGTCCTTGGTAAAGGATGGGCATCAGTCTTGGTGACTGCATTTAGAGCTCTCTAGTCCACACATAATCTCTTTGGTTCCTGCTTTTGGCACTAGTAAAACTGGACTTGTAGTGGCTCTATAACCTAGAGGCCAAGCACCTTGTTAACCTCCTCCTTTCTATGTGTTCTGAAATAATCAGACATTGCAAGCCCCTGCTTTTGACAGGGAGACCACCAGTGAGCATATCATGCTGGCCCCAAAGGGCCAAATCTGGTGTCAGAGAAAACAGGGAGGCAAACGGACTACAGAGCATTGCACTCCTATTGCTGCAGAGTCAGATCTGAAGAGAGTTTGACTCTTTCAATTGTCTCATCTGAAGGGTGTCCCGTGAGGAGACCAGGGATAGGCTCACTCTCCTCCTCTTGATCAGAGGCTAGAAGCAAAGCTCCCAGTTCTGGTCTACAGACTTAGGCCTTCAGGCGGTTAGTGTGAAAGACACTAGGGGCCTTCTTGGGGTTGCCCAAGATAATTAATCTGTCCACGTCTGCTAATCAACCTTGAAGGTTCCATCCATTTGTCCTGTAAGGCCCTCTGCCTTGTAGGAACCATAACCAATACTAACTGGTCTGGAGTAAACTCCACAATGTGGGCCTTCTGGTCATGCCAAAGATTGAACAGAGCCTGACCAGCTTTCAGGTTTTCTGTTGCTTCTGTCATCAAAAGTACCATCCTTCTCCTGAGACCTAGCACATAGTCAGTTTAACACTCCCCTGTCGTTTGTATGCCATAGTGCCTGAAAGGAACCAGCTCCCACTGGGGGGCTGGTTTTCCCCGATTGGATAGTGTGAAAAACCTGAAGGTGTCTCCCAGACTAGTCCCTGGGTGACTGTCATCCATGTGGCCAGGACATGGCCATCGCTATTGGATCCAGTTCCTGGGGATGGACCAGAGAGGGAGGATCACCTGGATGGGGGGGGTCCTCGCAGAGTGGAAGTGGGACACCGACGGGTGAGACGCAGTATCCCCCTTCTTATAATACCTTTTCCCCCAACCTACCACGTAGGATACTGAAACACTCCACCCCCTCACCCCCTTTTCTGACAGGAACACTTTTGCATATCACGAAGGATGACAGACATCACCCAAGCCATTGACCCGACATGTCCCAACACAAAGGTCAGTCAAAGTCTGGCAATTGACTGAAACCACACACATCTGACTGCCTTTTTCCTTCCCCACAAGGATAAAAGGTGGAGCATAAGAACACAAGACGAGCAAGGCAGGCCACACGTCGAGAGAGCTAACCCAGCACAGCAGTTCAAGGAGGAGGAGAAAGTCGGCACATACCAAGAGGGTGACAAGGAGAGAAGCGACCTTGCCCTTTCCAACCAAGGCCCGTGAAACCTCAGCAGAAGGAATCGTAAGACCGCAAACAATAGCCAGCGTGTGTTGCAGCAGATGTGAACGGTAAATGAAGCCCTCCTCTACTGATAACCAAGCAAGGGAGAGACGCTTGTCTCTGTGGTACCAACCTTGACTACAAAGAGGAGGAAAGCCAAGTGGTTCATCACAGCCGGTGATTCGAGGGAAGAGTCGATAAGAAACCGAACTGTGTTGAACTAAAGTAGCAAACCGTGAATTGAATTGTGAAAGAATGCAAAGAACTGTTGATACTAGAAGGGGGAAAACCAGCAACGGAAGAGTCCGGTACCACGTGGGTGCTCACTCAGGAAACACTGTTAATTTACCAGATTGTTGAAACTACCATTACCAGAAGGCCTTTGGGAAAGGAAGCAGAGGGGTCAAAGTGATCATATGGGGCTACAGTAAAATCCTCAGAACAATCGAAAGTCTTTGACTGATAGAAGATTGTGTACTGTATAAAAAGACATTGAGATTTGTGAATGATACAGAAAACATTGTGATGAAAACAGTAGTGAACCCAACAGAGGGAAACTAACATTCGAGAAGGGCCAGAGACGGGAAGAGGCGGGACCCAGGGGTGAAAAGGCATCACCCAAAGCATAAACAGAAAGAAACTTTTGTTTATTTTAAAACCCATCAGGTCCTCGGAGGAAAGAGACTTTTGGAAGAAAACAGACTGAACCACTGAAGGCCCGGATTGCTGAGAGCAGAACGGTTGGCTCGTGCTGGGAAAGCTCAAGCATGTGCTGTGCTTCCGAATCCTACCTTGTCACTTGCTGATGTGGGGAAGGGAGAACCAGACTACCGCACCCTGACTTATTATTTGTGAACACTTCCTTCTTTTTGTTTTAGCGTAAGGATTGGCAATAGGTTTGTTAGTATAGGCCCTTATATTTTGACAAGACGCCACTCGGTCTGCCTTATTATTGTTTGATGGTCGAAGCTTGCTCCCATCTTAGATTTAGGGTTAGATTAGGTGTTATTCCAAACTACCTATACAGAACAACTTGAACTGTGATCACTTTAGTCTGTCTTTACTGTTGCCACCATGAGTTCCTTACAACAGCCACCCGCACCTTTGGTAAATTGCTGAGAATGTTTGCAGAGGAGTGAAAAGGAAATCCAAATAAAAGGTGAAGTACCTGAGGCAGAAGGCAAGTCGACCACTGGAACTGAAGAATCGAAGCTGAAGACAACCAGAGACGCCTGCAGATCCATCCAGCATCCGTGAAGCGACCACTGCTGTCCTGACCCTGTTTTCTTATCGAAAGGATCTCCGAAGAGGACGACTCCGTCCCTTTGGCTGGTGGCACCAACCAGCCCCAAGACGAAATGCAGATCAAGCCATTCCCGAGGTAATGTGACCTTCCAGGCCTGCAAACCGCAAATACCAGGGGACCTCTGACCCATTTGCAGTGCAACGTCTTCCTGTGAACGAATCCTGCCAGAACATTGGTGAGCTCCAGTTGAACCTCCAGAGACAAGATCCCCCTCCTCAAAGTCCCCTCACCAAAGTGCAGGACAGAAGAATTGAGTCGGATTGACCGGGTGGTAACCGTTCATCCTTGGAGCTTGTAAAAAGGCACCAAAACTGCAAACCGACCCTGGGAGCACAAAGAATTCCTTGCTGAGAGTCCTTTCTCTCAACTGCTGCTGTGACATCCCTTCCAGAGTTTCTCCTTTCTTCGCCATGATCAAGGAACAGGATACCCGGTCCACCGCTGTTGCATTGTGAAAGAATCTAGCTGCATCTTCTTCATCACGCCTCGAGTCTGTTGGGCTAGGGGTAGTACTTAACCTCCAACCAATTTGCCGCTCTTGATAACTTTTTGACCAACAAATGTTTTCTACTGACTAATAATCAAAGGATCCTTTGGAACTTTACCTTATCTGCTGCTGTGCTTTAGCTGCATTCCCACCAAACAGACTCTAAAGAAATCACAACTAGTTAGGGATGAACTGCTAAAGCCTTGTGGCATTTGAAAAGTATTTTTTTTTATTTGTTTAGTTGTTCAACACAAATTTTCAAATGACTCAGTCACAACACAAGAAAATATATGGTGCACAATTCATACAAATTTCAAATATTCACAATAAAGTGAAAACTGACAATACAATTCCATTAAAACAATTATAGGTCTATGAAGTATTGCATTGCTATTGCTGGTGCTAAACAACCCTTTTTATTCCTACAACAGAACATTTTCTGAATAACTATAATAAGTGATTTCACTTACCATTCAACTGTGTTCATGAACTGTACATTTCATTGCTATTGGGTAACTCACTTAAGTATTGCTGTTATCTATAATGTTGATTACTTTAAATTGTACTTACTTGAATTTAACTTTGCCTTGTGTATATAAAATAAAAATCTATTTTACTATAAATATACGTGTATGAGAGTTTCTTTCGGCCCATGTATTTACGGAATTCCTTTTATGTTTTTTTTGAAATTATTTGTTTATTGGTTCAAATAAATTCAACCTTCACAAAACATTTTAAGAAGAAACAAGAAATAAAAGGATCAATACACAAATAATAAAACTAGAAAATAGGCAAATACAATTCATAATATGAATGATCAATTGCTTGTGCCCTAAAAACAAGAAAAGTTTACTCATACCGTAAAACCAGAGAATTTATAGATAACAATACAGTTCATTGTGTGGTCAACCATCAATTGCTTATACACCCTGGAAACAAGAAACGTGTATTCATGCTATGAAGCCAGAGCATGTGTGCCCAAGAGGCAAGGAGGCTGTAACAGCCTATTCTTGTTTGTCCATGTTAATTCAAGTCATTTAAATTCAGGCTGTTAATGAAAGTTACCACTGAAACCACCATCGACAAGTGAGTACTCTACATGCATTTTCGCAAGATCTGAGCAAACAACCGAATCAAAATATTTCTGAAAATGGCAATAGCTCCTAGATCTAAATGCAAAACATTCTGTTAAAAAATGCTTCAAAATTTCAATACTTCCGGTCATCTGCCCCTATGGGAGAGCCGGCAGGCTTTGCCAACACGTCCATTCCTGGCCCCTGCCTCCATCCACCCTTCGTGTGCTGCATGCATTATTTGCCTGAACTAGCAGGGTGCTGGTGGCCCTGCTCCTCTCCCCCTTCCATCAGTAGACTTGAGGATTCCTCATACACCACCATGGAACAGCAGTAAGCCCTGGGGGTCTTACTTCCAGGAAAACACCATTGAGCGCGTATTTTCGGATTTATGTACCATCTGATCCTCAATGTGCTTCGAGCTGCAGAGAATCCGATGCACCCTTGCTAACATGTTTTACTTGGTGCATGTTGCAACCTGCTTGGATTTTACACTTGCATTGACCATCTTTCTATTGTTGCCTGGCCATTCCATAATGGCCGCTCGCACCAGAGTGCCTAATGCCTTTGTTGTTGCTGCTACCCCCGATAGGCTGGGGTTCCGGTCATCTGGGCCTATGGGAGAGCAGGCAGGCTTTACCAGCCCTTCTCTCAAGGCCCACTCTCAAGGCCCCTATCTGCTCCCTGTCTGCTACATGGATGCTCTCGCTCCTAGGCGAGTTGCTGCCATGTCTTGTGCCTTAATGTTATATTGAAACAAAGTGGACCAGCAGAATGGGATGACACAAAGTCTTTTCTCAAATATACATTTTTAATATTTAATAACTACAAATTATGCATAATTCATGTATGTATGATGTAAAACCATAAAATCAAATAATTCATTCCATCACTTGGACATTCATATCTTAAGCAATCACACTTAATCCCATACTTTCACTTTTAAACCATCAACAATAAAACCAATTTGACATATCAAGGCAGTGTCAACTACTGCTCCGAGTATAATCTTCCTTAGTTTTTGCATATACTAATGACCCGGTCCAAAGTATCAGGTGTCAGATATCTGGTGTTTTTATTAATCCAGATGCACACTGCAAGTCTGCTAGTCGGCTGAAGGCGTCGCTGCACTACAAAAAAGAGCAGGTCAGAATAAAAAATAAAAGCAAAAGGTTTGGGGGTTCCAGGGAAGGGAAGGTGCTGTAAAGAGAAAACTTTCCTAACAGACTCAGCATTTCTTCACAGACAGGGGTTACATCTTGCATTTGCACCCAAGAATCCACTAACCTGCAAATCCACAGGACGGAAGATCGAGACCCAGAGACCTCAGACAATCCACAAAGATGCATCATAGTGCCTATATACCTGTCTTCCATTGGATAACATTGTGTGCAAGCCCCTTTGTCTCCTGTCTCCCCTCCACTTCACTCACCTTTGGCCATCGAACCTGGATCAGATATCCTGCCACTGGGCTAGCCTTGGGTCAGGTAGAAAGGAGAGAACTTACCTACTCTTGGGTACATTGTTGTAGAACGATTAAATAGTTTGAAACTTACCACCACAAGCCCATTGCATCCTTTTTTTCAGTGAAACACATTGTGTTGGACCCTTTCACTTTTGGGCACAACACCCCATTCATTTTAGGAATTGGACTTCTAAAGTTAGGATTTTGTGACTGGTTCATATCATACTACTGCATCTGCATTACATCCCTGAATTATTTGGTTGAGTTATTGTCATGATCACAGCAAAAGGTTCCAGGGGTATCCCAAAGAGGGACTGGACATCAGCTTATCATTGTTGGTTAGTGGAACAGCAACACAGTGAGTGGGTGGACTTAGACTAACACTTACTGACTACCTAGCATGGCTGCCCTAGTTGTTCTCCAGTCAGTGTTGTGCGGTCTCGCTGTTGTCACTCCATTGGTATTTAAGCCCCTCCCAGCGTGCGCTCCCTGCTTCGCGTCTAGTCAGTTTTGCCGATGCTTACCTATGCCCGTGATTCCCGTCAGGCTCGTAATTTCATAGTTCTTAGAAGCAACAGTTTAGCGACCATAGTTTATAGCCTCTTCCCTCTCACATTAGCTTAACTGATTTTGTGACTGAAACCTTCGGATAATTCCCTCTGCTACTCCTGTCAGGTCATAGTGGACATTGGTGGCGTTGTGACGAGCGTATTGCTCTAGCAAGCCTCCGCCTAAACTCGCGTTTTCAATTTTACCTGAAGCGAGTTTATTACGCACCTCTTGTTCCAGTTAGGCGGCAGTCTCCGAGCCTCTCGCTCTTCGACTACAGCCCTGCTTGAATTCTCCTCAACAACCCAATTCCGGAGCGAGAGCAACTTGCGCCTTGGTTCCTGTCAGGCGCCAGTGTCCTAGCGTTTCGCTCATTCTCCACAGCCCGCTTGAACTTGCCAGTATTCCCATTCCTCCTGAGGCGACACCACCGCAAGTATCTCAGCCCTTTCTGTCACGACACGTTATTCATGGTTTTAAGTTGTGTATGGGTGCAACTTTGTGGAGAGTTGAAAACTGTACTAGCGAATTACGCCAGCACTAGTTTGAAGGAGGATCATTCTTGTGTTCCAATTGTCCTCTTGCATGTGCGATTGGTAGCTTGACGTATTTTGGATGTAGCATTTGTTGTGCTACCATTGTTGGCTGGATTTACTCAGTCCCAGTTAGGCATCACTTTTCATTCATGGTTCTTCCACCGCATTCTTACATTTCCCTATACTCTTTAAGCACAGAGTAAGCCCTATTGCTACCTCATAGGTTTCCATTTTCCTCATGTGTTCAAAGTTCATATAATATCACCTTCCGAGCCTGGCGCGCAAACCCTCAGCATCCTTCTTCAGAACATTGCGCCCCTGCACAGATACAGGATGGAGAGCTCATTAAAAAACATACTAGGTGAGACTCGGTGGGAGGGGAGGGGGGGGGGCTGGGGGTGAATTTTGCCAGAAGGTTAATTACATTCCCTGTGCACTTTTGGGTAGCTTCCACTTCACTTAAGGGAATTTTATGTGTGTTCATAGGTTTACCTGATAATAAAGAAATTGTAGAAAGTGAATAACGCTAACTAAGAAGAGGTTTGGAATAGCTTCCTGGGTGTCCCCGCGGAGTCAGGTAAGCGTTAGTTATTTGATGAAGTTATAATAAGTGAACATACTTGATTGTATATATTCGTATTGTGTGATAGTGCTACCTGCTAGATTCCTTTTTCAGTGTGTTCTAAAGGCCTAAAATACATCTGTATTTTCATAACGGACTGTCTAAATTGATCTTTTGTGTGCTATTCTGTGTGAGCTCATTGAGAGACCCTGACCCCACTCCCACTTGAAGCCCTTGCCTCTCACTTCATCTCTAAAACCAAGGATATCCTGTCCATCCTCTCGTCCCCTCTCCTTCCTTGATATATGGCCCTCCTACAGCCACCCCCACCCTCTTTCTCCTCCTTTCCTCTTCTCCCCTGACGTGGTCTCTAGACAAGTCGATCTATGAAAGTCTCATCAAAACGGGTCCATCCATGTCCTTCCAAAACCATCAAGGACCACATTGACACCCTTGATCCTGCCCTTTCGCCTCAGGAGCCTTCTCCTCCCCTCTGAAGCACTCTTGTGCACCCTCTTCTCAAGAAACCCACAGCTGACCACCGTTGACCCTTCTTGCCCTGCTAACTACCTCCCAATCTCCATCACTCTCTTTCTGGGCAATATACTGGAAAAGCTGTCCATCTCGCAGCTCAACCTGCACTCCGATTCTGTTGGTTGTCTCCATGACCATCAATCTGGCTTTAGAGCTGCCAGAAACATGGAAACTGCTCTTCTGAACATCCGTGAAGATCTGCTCTCCAACCTTGATTCTAACATCCCCTCTGTCCTACTCGATCTCTCTTCTGCCTTTGACACAGTCAACCATACCATCCCACTCAACCTTCTCCATGACAACTTGGATATCACCTATTAGGCTCTGACCTGGCTGACCTCTTTCCTCTCCGATCGACCCTCGCAGGTCAAACTTGGGTCCTTCCTTTCATCTATCTCCCTCTCTACCTGTGGTGTTCCCCAGGGGTCCAACCTCTCACCCTGGCTCTTCAACCAATACCTGGCAACGCTCGCCCACCGCATTGCCATTTTCTGCTCCAACTTTCAGTGTTACGCTGATGACAACTCATTTTCGGGCTCCCCTCGGCCACTTCATCTCCTTCTCCCATCTCTGACTGCCTATCTGCCATTCAGGAGTGGTGTGCCTGAATGCCAGCAAGATGGAGATCCTCTTCATCGGCACACCTTCACCCTCCTTTCCTGTCACTCTCGGGCCGGCCTCCCGTGGCCCTCCTCCTACTCCCACCTGTGAGGCTAAGAACCTTGGCGTCCTCTTTGACTCCACGCTCTCCTGCTCTGCCCACATCTCTGATATCTCAAAAACATCTAACTTCCTTTTGCACCTCCTCAGAGTTATTCTGCCTTTCCTCTCCTTCCCCCAGAAGCTCTCCGTCTCCCAAGCCCTGGTTCTCCTTAGGTTGGATTATTGTAACAGCCCCTTTCTAAATCTACGTGCTTCTATTCTCCACCCTTCGCAACTTATCCAGAAAAGGATTGCAAGACTTGTCCTTGGTCTCAAGCCCTGGGATTGTATCTCTCCAGGGCTGAAATCTCTCCATTGGCTCCCAGTGGCCTCAAGGATTACATTAAAAACCCTTTGCATTGTCCACAAAGCTTTCAGGGGCCTGGGTCCAAAATACCTTCAGCTGCCCCTCCGTAAATACCTTCCCTCCCGAGTTCTTCACTCCTCTACCTCCAACTCCCTCAGGGTCAGTTGTTTTTTCAAAGAAACGAGCTGGGGGTAGATCTCAGTCTTCAGTTGGGGCCTACCTCTGGAACAGCCTCCCTGCCACTCTGAAACTTGAGGAGAACCATCTCCGGTTCCGGAAGCACCTCAAGACCTCCCTTTTTGCTTCTGCCTCCACTCCTCCCCTCCCCTGCTGATCTTCTCTGTCTAAGCACAGTGCATCTGGCTTACCCTCTGACTTTAGGGCCCAGGTACCTGCTCACCCTGCCACCCACCCGCACTGCCTCCTGTCGATCCCTTGCACTAGGGTCTGTAACTGTAGCCATGCAGCCCCCCCCCTTTTCTTCACTTACCCGACGCACCCTGTCTGTTGCCTTATACCTAGCACTTGCCACATGCTGGCTGCACTACCATTGCCTGTTGCCTTTTACTATTATGTATTTATTATTTAAATGTATTCCTTTGCTCAGCACTTTCCATTATTCCTCTCCCATGCACTTGTGCATACTCAATGTCACTGGGCCTAGTAAGATCGTTGTTTTTGTATTCCCTTGTTCTCCTCCCTTGCCTCCTCGCGCTCTGAAACACATGTGTATGAGCGCGATACAAATAAAATATTAATATCAACGCTCGACTGAGAAAGCCTTGACTGCACATCTACGTACCTGGATTGGGTTTTGGCCAAACTCTCAGATCTCCCTCTTCATCATAACTAGGGCTGCCTCCTAAAATCTGTCCACCAAGCCAGATACTAGTAAATCCATCTTAACAATTTCAGAGGTCATTGAAAACCACATCAGAATCGCACTAAGTTAATAAAGAAAACGTGCACAAAGCATAAACCGAAAGCTCCTATGCCTCAGAAATTCACATTGAGAGAGGGGTTTGTGTCTATCCATTTCGAATTTCTAGGGCTATTTTTCTAGTTGACTTTGGTTGTTTTTTTTTTAAATTTGGAATATTTTAATGGGTTCCCATTATGTTGTGCCTTTAAATCATTTTTTGGTACGTGGAAGCGGGCAACCCCATAACCGCTCCATACTGCATGTTCTTGGCTGTACATCAGCAGTACCCTGCAAAGCTGGTCTGTAGTCAGAGCAGGTTCCATACACAAGTGAATGGCCAGATGAGTATTTAATGATAAGTAGTAAAATATATTTTTACCTGACACTCAAAGCAATGGTGTCCGTTAGGCCCTTGTTGTTTCAGCGAGTCATAAAAGCACATATTAGTCAGCCAAAACTTACAACACCACACATACAAACATGAAGCTGAAGGTGTACACAATAATAATTGTCCATCTAGAACAAAAAGATATGAAACACTGTTAGTGCTCTGTTAGGGAGAATTCTCAGAAATGTGCCAATTCCCTCTACCTTAGAGACCCCCAGCAACTGTGCTGGATTTTGAGGCCTTGATCTTTTTGACCTGGAGAGAGTGTGACCCTTTTTCCCCACTCTCCCATATCTCTTAAATGGGATTTGTGAACTCCGTTTCTTTTGGTTGTGGAGCCTGACAAACTACATAGGCATCATCCTTTACATTCTGGCACAGATCACCTTTAGTGCAGTGACACAGGGAAGTCTCTTAGATTTCTCCAACGTTTAAATACCTTCTCTGGGATCAACTACTGTTTCCCAGAGCAATAAAGTGAAATTGACTTTCCTTACATTTGTAACTTTCTAGACCCAGCACACATTATCTTACAATAGGGTGCTAGAAGGGTTACTTAGTATCCCCTTGGCCTAGCTTCTCATGTAACATTTTTTATGTTACCCTTTCCTCACTCAATGGCTGGTGGCAGTGGTTTCGATTTTAATACCATGGTGTGCATTTACCACGGGCTGCGTTCGCAGCTGCAGTAAAGCACCCAAAGGTGCCATTTTTGTCAAAATGGCCCCAGTCTTCTTTTTTCGCCATTTCTTTGTGGAAAGCTCCTTCTTGAGATTTACTCTGCGCGCCAAACCACGTTTGGTCCCTTTGTTCGTTTTGTCTTTGGTGAGCTTCACGAGTGAAGCCCGCCTCTGGTACCAGGGTGTCTGTGGTAGGCAGGAAGTGAGGGAGGTGCCCGGAACTCCCTCTGCTTAGTTTCTTAGGAGACCCAAACGCACTCTGTGACGATTGGCTGGCTGACTGTCCGGCAAGGACAGCCACCCTGCTGGGTGACTGACACCTAGGCTGGAATGAAAGGGAGAGAACTGTATAAAAAGGTGAGTCTTTTGGCTGGGAAGGCAGAGTCGACCACTGGATGAAGGAACCGAAGAAGAACTTGAAGAGGACGCCTGCTGCAACTCCTGTACCGTTGGTTTGCCTGGTGAAGCCCTGCTGCTGTGCTGAAACGCCAAGTTCGCATCAACAAAGAAGCCCCTGCAAGGACTACTTCTCCCCTTGAGTTGGTGGGACCAATCAACTCCAAAGTAAGCCACCTGGACATCTTTCTCGGAGCTGGTTGAATTTCCAGAGTGTTGCTGCTGGAAACCGTAGAGCCAGGGAGAGGAACACCAGTTTGTGTGTGTTGCTTTTAAGTTGGCCAAGAACTCCAGGAAGATCCTCCGGACACCCAGAAAGCAGGACTGACCGAGCCCGAGCACCCTCAACAGAGTAGGGGGGCCCCCAGAAGCAAGGAAAGTCCATTTCGGCAGCCAGGAACCGCAGTGTTGCTATTTGCGGTAGACGCGAGGAGCTGAAACACCAAACAGCCACTGAAAGTGAAGTTTGCCAGTTGCAAGTTCTGACCATCCCAGTGCAGTGCAGGAGTCCCCCGACATCCTCCTTCTTGTCCCACGACTGAGATCCAGGAACAGTGAGATCTGCAAAGCTGCACAGGAACAGGAGCCATCTGCTGCATCTTTTCTTCATTTTAAAAGTACTGTACAAAGTCTAAGAGAACTTACCTCTTGCAGTAGAGTTGCTTGCATCTTCTCCTACTCACAAGTCTAACAGCTTGTGGCCCTACATTGATTCATCTTTTTCTTCAAAGACTTCTGAAACATTATGCAAAGACTTTTCTACTTACCTTCAAAGAAGTGCTCCAGCCCATATAGACTCTGGCCTACTGACTTTGGTTTAGCCTATTTTAAACTGAATGACTCTTATTGGGGGATCTAATTGCCTGCTTGAGAAATATTTGTGGTATCTTGTTTGCTCTAATAATCTTTACCTTTTTACTTGCTCTTAGCTAATTATGAATGCCAACAGTAATACATTAATGTCAACAGCACCCTAGCAATTGAAGTCACCTGTGGGTGTAGGTCTCTGCTGTATGCCATCCCAAATGGGGATTTACTGATTCTGAACGAGAGTGTATCATTTTGAAGTATATTTGTGTGGTGTTTTACAGTGCTCCCTTCTGAAGGGCTTATTAACTGACAGGTAAAAACATGAATAATTGTTTTATCAAGAAACCCTGTGTGTGTTTGCTTGAATACTTGTCAATGTGAATCTATGTAACTCCCCTACAGCTCACATTGACCCCTCTTGAGATAAGCCTGGCTACTCATCCACACTACCAACCTGTGTAGTACAGACTTATACCAAAGGTTGGGTTACTACTGCCAGGTGGTCAGGGTTGTTGTAGTGCACCCTAAGGGTACTGCATACAATCTTGCCTAACATGCTCTCTCTCTCGAAGCTCAGAAATGGACCTTTCTAGAAAGGCCAGGACTAATAATTGTATCCATCACTGGTGGGTACGCAGAAGCTGGATGTGAACAACTTTTGCCACCTTCAAGCAATCCCCATGACAAGAATTACTGCTGAACATGATATACAAATACATTGGTTATTATTGATTTTGTAGCTAATGATAATTTGCATAATCATATATCAGAAATGAGAAAAACGAATTTGTACCGTCACTGTGTAGTCTATCTGTGGCGCCATCTCAGCATTTGTCCCACCTTTAAGATACAGCTCTGTGGGGGAAGCAGCAAACAGCACACAGGGCAAAGATACCTGCATGAGAAGGCAGACACTCCTGAAACAGGACCAAAAACAGCTCTGTTCAATTATTTTCAATGCAAATGTATGGTGTCCGAGTCAATGAAAGCGAGATATAATCAAAACCACCTCACTTTCCTGAACGTAATGAATATCTGCAGCATGTGCCCATGTGCGCGCAGTCAAGGCAACGAGGATACAATCTTTTGATTTCTATTTAAAAGCAAAAACGCCATTCACATTCTTGAAACATTTACCAAAATCTGTTTTGGGAAATCATAACTTTCGTTACACTTATTAATCAATTCTAAAATAATTACACTTATATCTAAGATTATAGGAGTCAACAGCAGTTCATTTGGAGTGGAATTGGAGGTTCCTATTCTTACATTTCCCACTTTCTACCACACTTCTCACCAAATTGCCATTCTAGCAGTACATTTTGAACATGAAGCAAACGTTTCTACAAATAGATTTTGAGAGACCAAAAGATACAGCTCTGAGCCAGCATCCCAGTCGTTTTTCACTTTCTTGACAAGGGCTAATCCTAGTGCTCATCAATAACAAAAACGTAAAGGAAGTAGTTCCTCAGAGGACACCTTAAACGTTATTTAGGATTGGTGTTAAACCATTTATCTTATTTTTCACTATGCAAGTAGCCTCTCAGGTAGCTGAGGAGAACCCCACTGATTGGTGGCAGTCTAAACCCCAGGCTGTAATCTGGGTGTATGCCCATCTGCTCTCTTTACATTAACCAGATTTTATTTCTATGGAAGAACGTCATTGGAAAAGAACCGGCCACACAGTCAGCCTGACATTTCCAGAGGTCTTGCACGGCAAGACCAGATGAGAAAGGAAGTTTGAATTCAAGGTTTCCGATTTCGTAAGCAAAAAGCACCTGGATGCCTCTGGGCTATGTGCGCTATATACATGACAAAATAAATAAAATATAGGCTAAATCCCCTAAAAAGGGTTCACCTTTAAAGGAGCACGGGTAACTTAAACGTGATGTTGCACATTAATTGGGTAGTCTCCAAATAGTGTGAATGAACGCAACCATCCGATTGGGGCTTGGGACCCTTACTATTTCCCTAATTCTTGAGGTCTATGATGACCCTAGCCCAAAGACTGCTTTGTATCTTTGGGAATTGGAATTACAACTACCAGGCTGAGGCCAAGGAGTGCACTAAAGAAAGTACTGCACACATGTGGACTTTGCTCTGCAGAGCATTCACACTATACGTACCCTGCTGTTTTTGTATCAGCTGTGTGCATGCCCCCCTTGATCTTTCCAGGTGTGAAAATTACTTCAGTTGATCCGATTTCTCCTCTTTCTAGTTGACCTTCACACAAATCCCGGATCATTTCCAGTCCTGACAGATGCTGAGGCCTGTATAGAGGAACACTACATTAGTAGGTGTATATTAAGGATGGTTGACATAGCAAAAACACACAGTACTTCTGCAGTAGCATCATTATCAATATGCGAGGAAAAAAGGCTACAATTACCAACCTGTTACCAAAGTTTTTAGCTTTGCCTTGTATACCTTGACACGTCTTTTCTGTTACTTTGTGCACCGCCTACATTTTCAAATGCTTCCCATTTAATGCAACATTGTACATACTCCATCAAACCATACCTGGCTTTCCCTCTCCTCTCCACAACTATGTCAGTATTTTGAACACTACTATAGTGCTAAGGGCTCTGGGCCGGTTACAGCCCACCACCCTGGGCCAAGGCATGCCTAAAAGAAGCGAAGTCTGTGTGAGAGTTTGACTGTTACCACTCAACCCACAGTGGCCAAGGGTCATTAACGCTATTAGTAACCCCAGGTCTTCCTTTGACTCGTGCTAATATGATATTTTTAGGAAACGGGAACACATTTTGTGGATGCCCCATTTCCTGTAAAATAAAAAAAACTAGAATCTAAGATGGCTGATGAGAATCAAAGAATGTAGGTCCGGACACTCCACTGCCGGAATGTGGATTGAAGAGGACGAAGGGGCCACACTTACAGATTTACAGATATGTTGGGTGTTAGTGTGTGTGTGTGTGTGTGTTAGTGTGTGTGTGCGTGCGTGCGTTAGTGTGTGTGTGCGTGTGTTAGTGTGTGTGCGTGTGTTAGTGTGTGTGTGCGTGTGTTAGTGTGTGTGTTAGTGTGTGTGTGTGTGCGTGTGTTAGTGTGCGTGTGTTAGTGTGCGTGTGTTAGTGTGCGTGTGTTAGTGTGCGTGTGTTAGTGTGCGTGTGTGCGTGTGTGTGTGTGTGTGTGTGTGTGTGTGTGTGTGTGTGTGTGTGTTAGTTAAGGGGACGTTATGGTTACGTTGCACTGATAAAAACCTATCAAACCGAAAAACTTCAGAAATTCACCAGTTCTGGTAAGCTAAGCAACCATAACTCGCGCCACCACTGTGCACTGCTAGGACTAACACCCAGGACATCAACATCACAATCTAATTCCCTTTTTACAACCAGCCGAATTGTGTTTCGAGTTCGACGTGAATGGACTTCCCCCTGGGGGGAGAGATTGATTCAGGATTTCTGATTTAGTGTGGTTAATTTGCAACCCTGCCACAACCCATAGTTCTTTAGTTCTCTTTCTACTGCGGATAGTGTATGTACTGGATCCTGGACACGTGTAGCAGCATGTCATCAGTAAGGCATAATTTTGTGCGATATCCCTCTTAAGCTACTCCCTTGTATATCCTCTGTCTGTCGGACCCTGGCGAGGAACAGCTCGAGACAGATAGCGTACATTAATGGTGACATAGGACAGCTCTGTTTAGTCCCACGTTGGACTGTAATTGTGGGGAGAGAATGGACCATTAATCAGTAATCAAGACAGCGGTCGTTTATAGTTCACCCTTATTTTGTCTATGAATTTCGTGCCAAAGCCCATCTTCGCCAAAGTCCGAAACAGAAATGGTCACTCGACACAATCAAAGGCTTTTTCCGCATCAAGAGAAAGCAGCACCGCTTAAATCTCTTTTTTCGGCCGTCTCTATTATACGACATGCACGCCTTTTGTTATCATGCGTTTAACAATATTTTATAAACGCCTGATCGATCTGGGTGTATAACTGTGGGCCGCAGATCCTCTATCCTATTGGCCAGTATTTTGGAGTAGATTTTAGCATATAAACTAATGAGAGCTATGGGGGGATGAGACCCACACCCACTCGGATACCTTATGGACTTTTCCTCGGTCAGTCCTGCTTCATGGGAGTCTGGAGCTCGGGTCTGACTGAAAAACGATGCACTCGATCCTGGTGTTCGGTACCTGCAGCAACAATGGCAGTACAGCCAGCTCCGAGAGAATATCCAGATGAGTTTGCTTTGGGGTTGATTGGTCCAAACAACCTAAGGGTAGGAGGAGTCCTTCGCAGGGCTTCTCTAGTCGAGGCGAATTCGGAGCTTCAGCACTGCAGCAGGGCTTAACCTGGCAAACAAGCAGTCCAGGAGCGGCAGCAAGCGTCTCTTCCAAGTTCTACTTCGGATTCCATAGTCCAGTGGTGGACTCTGCCTTCCAAGCAAAAGACCTCGCCTTTTATGCAGGTTTCTCCTAGTCATTCGCAGCCTAGCTGTCACTGACGCAGCAGGGTGGCTGTCCTCCAAGGACAGCCAGCCAATCACCTTTGAGTGCATTCCTGTAACAAAGGGAATTAAGCACAGGGAGTTTCGGGCACCTCCCTCACTTCCTGCCCTGCCAGGTACACAGGAGACAAAGGCTGGCTTCACCAGTGATACCCGCCAAAGACAAAAGGAACAAAGGGACCAAACCTGGTTTGGCGCGCACAGTACATCTCAAGAAGGGCCTTTCCAAAAAGAAATGGCGAAAAAAGATGACCAGGGCCATTTTGACAAAATCGGCACCCATGGGTGCTTTACTGCAGCTGCAATTGCAGCCTGCGGTAGAAACACTGAATGGTAGAAAAAAGTAAACCACTGCCACTAGCCATTAATTGTAGAAAGGGTAACAAAAATGTTACATGAGAAACTAGACATTGGGGATACTAAGTAACCCCTCCAGCACCCTATTGTAAGATAGTGTGTGAGTTACAAATGTAAATGTAAGTAAAGTCAATTTCACTTCACTGCTCTCGGAAACACTAGCTTAACCAAGAGAAGGTATTTAAACCTTGGGGAAATGTGAAAGACTTCCCTGTTGCACTGCACTGAAGGTGCTGTGTGTCACAATGTAAAAAGATGGTATCAGGTAATATTTTCGCCACCAAAAATATTGCCGTACATATGGTCGTCGGGAACGGCCATAGGCGATATTTTTGGTGTCGAAAATATTAGGTATAGAGGTTGCGGGGGTGTCCCCCGCAGGGTCCATGTGTTATTTTCACCGCAAAAATATGGCGAAATTTTTGTATGGCGATATTTTTGCGGCGAAAATATCACATGGAACCAAAAAGATGATGCCCATGGAGTTTGTCAGACTCCAAATCCAAAAGAAACACAGAGTTCAAATCAAGAAGAATTCATGAGAGGGTGTCCTAAAGTCCAGCAAAAGAGCTGGGGGTCTCTAAGGTAGAAGGGAATTATAAGGGAATCAGCACATTTCTGAGAATTCTCCCCAACGCTGTCTGCCGGAGAGATGTGCGTCTCTTGTAACACCACCAAGTCTGGTTGATACCACCCCAAGAGGGATTCTAACTTCTTGCGCTTTACCGGCTCATTGAGACCCCTAATGTTCAATGTTAAGCACTTGAATTATCTCAATTATTAACATATTAAATTGTTATCCCCACAGACCTTGCAATCCATGACATTCCTCTCATATAACATGATTGGCGGCCCATCTGCTCTGGCCCAACCCCTTAGACGCCTCCCAACTCCAACTATCCCAACAAATTCCCCAAACAATGTCCCCTGGTGGGATCCACGGTACCCAACACCTGGGGTACAGGCCCCCAGCCGTGTATTAACTTTAACCCCAGGGCAACGTGCAGGGTATCCTCATACCCCCATCTGTTACCTGAACAGATGAGATCCGAGATGGTGTGCTCCGCCTCTGCTATGTACACCCAGTCCGGTCTTGGTCCATTCTCAATAGGATATTTTCTTCTGCCTGTCCTTATTCCAGTGCCTTTGAAGTAGGCCATCTGCGTCGAGCCTTCCAGTCCTCTTAGTTTAGCCCTGTCTTTCCTCCCGCACCGATGTGCAGTCAACCACTCCCAAGGCTAGGAATGTTGTGCCTGACAATCAGTAGAAGTCTGTGGCCTCAGATGGGCCTTAGGAAGCATCCTCTTAAAAGCCATACCTGCTTCTTGGGAAGTGATTCTATGCCGTCTGCCTTCCAAGGAAAAGACCACTCCAAATGAAGTCCACTTAATTCCTCGCACCCTGCAATTAGATCCACAAAGATATGGGTGACAGTGTCCTTCAGATCGGGATCTAATATTGATTCGGAAGGTTTCTTATCCATATATTAGAGCGTCTCGATCTATTCTCAAGGTCCTCATTTTATTTTGAGGTTGCGTGTGATCCTGGCCAGATATTCTAGAGCGATATCGGACTGTTGGCTATCCCCATGTCAATTCTTGAATCACGCACTCATTGGAGTCTACCCGCTCCCCGACTGAAGTTATGTCTTTACTGAAATCAGATAAGGATTGCCTTATCTCAGCAGAGAAGGCAGAAACCTGCACCTGGAATGAGGCAATTAACCTGTCTTAAAATCTTCCTTGGGGGGAACCATTTCTATGTCACTATTGCGAACCTCTTCGTCTGAGATATCTGTGGCTCTATCTCCAGAAGGAAGCATCCCCTGGCCCAGTGCCCACAGTGTTGGTAGAGGGTTTATTGTGGATCAAGGGGTTTTGGCACTTCCTGCGTGGGTGTGCTTCTTTTTGCCTCTCGGCATGTAATGTGCTGAAAACAATGCCACCCGATCCCAATTCGATTTGTAGAAAGTCTGTTATTTCTAGGGAGTCAGTCCACATAGGCCTACCCAGACCCAAAGGGAGAGTGAGGGCAGCTGGTGCGTTACCTCTTAAAAAGTCCTCTAAAAATCATGCCAGTTAAATTGCAGCTGTCTCTTTTTACCAGACATGGACAGTTTTTTAACCTTCTTGGTATCCTTTATGTTGTGCTTGTTGTTGGAAGGACTAGTCCTGAGCGGTTTGCTTGCGCGCCCACCACCTCCCCCTATGTAAAATCTGCTTGCGGGGTGCCCAGGATGACGGAAGACTTTTCTTTGTATAGGCGGTGCACGGAAGTCACATGAATTTGCCCAAGCTACTGGATGGGCAATGCCTTACTGAAATGGAACAGTTTATATGCCCGAGTTCCCCACGCTGCTGTGTACTTACTGAACGCGAAAGCTCCAGAGGCACGAGACTGAGTGCGCTGGTTTCTCAGTCTGCTTCTCAGCCCTGCTGGCCACACCCTCACCGGGTCAGCTTAGCGCGATACGGATGCTGCAAAACTATTGTAGGTGGGTCGCCGTGCCTGGGGTATCCCCAAGTTAGAACTGCTGCTCACTGATGCCGTTAGGGGGGGGGGGCACTGCCTTTATTTTTGCCTCCTACGAGGGGTCACCCCGCACACACGCCCTCAATGTGCGGCGGCCATTTTGGAATCCTCCCTTTGTCATCTAAGTGCAGCATCCAATGTTTTTTTAACCTTTCCAACATCGAAAACGAAACACTAGGATATCCTGGCTTGCATGATAACACGTCTGGGGAAGTGTCATCAACTTCTGTTCCTTGTGCGCATGTTACTGCTTTGCTCAAGGCGTCTCCTGTTGAGCGGCGAGTCCTGTCCCGGATATGACTGTAGTCCTTGTTGCTTAGAAACAAGGAGGAACACACGTGAAGTAATATTCACTGACTGACACGTTTAATTTACTAACACCAAATGGTCACTTATAGGATTCCGATAGGTGATGTTCAATTATTAGTTCCATCATTGTGACCTGAAAATTTAGGGGTCTCTGCGACACCTTGTTTTTTTTTTTATAATCTTAGCAACAAGCGCATGGAATTGGAGTCGATTCCCGACTCTTAGTTTGTTCACCTTTAAATAAGATATGAAGCATTCCTCCTGAAGAGCAGCAACAGTAGAAAAACATGTGTGAAGGATCGCAATTTATCAAAATTATGCATACAAAGTTAACAGCAACATTTTTTGAGGATCTTTCAGGATACAATCATGGAAAGGAAGTAATTATAAGATGTAAAGTTTATAATGTACCTATATTAAGTTTAACCAACATTGATGATATTAAAAGGATAAGAAAACAAAAGTGGCAAGAACTCTATTTCTGGTTTACGGTAAGCACACAATCTTTACATAAAGATAACAGATTACTACTGGAGGACTAGTAGATGGGTCCCATTGGAATGGATGGCACTAATACTCCAACAAATTAAACCTGGCTGCTTGACTTTTACGTTACCTGCTTAGAGTTTAAAACCATAATAAGAACCGTTTTTTAACTCCTGTGTTGCCCGTTCGATAAATGGACAATAAATAAATTCTATTACACCACTCTCCTCCCACAACATATCTTTTTGAAGTCTTCCTGGCGGATCTGTCTAGGTTATCTTGATAGAGTTTGCCCAGGACCAAGTAATAACGCTGATTCAGAACTAAATCATATTGAAACACTTGACTCCTGTCATCACTTCAGCACCATTGTCAGCTCAGCGACCATTGGGGGCCCACAGGACCTTTACATTTAAAGAGGTTGTTGAACAGAAGCCTTTCTAGTGAGGCCAGATTTGCTTAGGCTAAGTGGGCATTTGTCCTTCTACCATGGAGATCTCTGTTTTTGATTGAGTTTTAGTTGGTAATTAGACACTGATGAGGAGGCATTGTTAGAAATTTTGCATGGAATTCTGTATTATTTTGAGAATGAGTTGGGTGTCGTCAGCATAGTTGCAAATTTGGACACCAATATTTTGAATATGAGAGATCGGGGGAGGGTGGGGCAGATAGGCGCTTAACAGTCTTGATGGCTGTGGCCTGCGGATTGGCAGTGTACAGTTAAAATTGCTGAATCCTACTTAAATGGAAATTGCATTGTGTTATGCTAGAACAGTCTTTATGGTTCAGTATGTAAATGTGGAACGCTTAAGGTCTCCTAGAAAACCTATGGCGAAACAAACTGGTACATTCAAGTGGATTCCTCTTCTCTACAGTATGGCACATCTCTTGCAATGGAGGAAAAGGAAAGTGCTCTCAGTTGGTGGTGGCAAAGTGTTAGGGGAGTTTTCTTAAAATCCTACTTGATAGTAAGACTTTAGTAAGCTATCCCAGTGCGTTGTAGAACCCCAACTATTAGTATCAGTCTGTAATAACTCAGGACCTCGGTAGAGTGGCAGAGCAGTCAGGCTTATCTTAAGAGGAAGATGTGAGCTTTAGGTAAATTCATTGAACCCAGTAAATAAAGTACATCAAAGAAACACTTAAATGTATATTAAAATATATATTATATTTACATAAGAGCCACTATTAAATAGTAAGTACATTAAACCATCACACATAGTTGCATACACATATAATATAGTGACTATTTTTGGGAAGGAAAACGGTTAGTGTTATCCTAGTAGAGCTTCAGGTTCTAGAGGCAGTTTCGAAGCACAGCCAGTCCTTTAAAGTCAGAAACGCAACCATAGCTAAAAGGCAGTTTGATTCTGGTTTAAAGTCTTGCAAAACAGAAGAAATAAAACGTTCCTGTGGATACTTTCTAGTCTATAGGGAAGAAGATACAAAAAGGCTTAACCAATGTTGGAGAGAGCCACAAGCAGCGGCTTCAGTCGGCGGTAAGGGGGGGGGGGGTTGCTTTGGACACTTCTACGTGCACTTCAACAATCAGGAGAGACTTTCTGGAATTAGGTAAGCAATACCCTTTTCCCCAAAGTAACATAGGTTAGAAGAAAATGTTTGTGCTGGATGCTCTGCGATGTTGCAGCTTTGGACACAACCTCAAAGTTCCTTTGTCTGATGACTGAAGGCAGGACAAAGGATGGGATCTCAGCAGCAGTCTCGAGGGAGGGCCTGGGGCACGACTTTCAACAACTCCTTGGTGCACTCTGCGATTTTGTTCTTTTCTGCAGCACCAAAAATGGATGCAGATCTCCTGGTCAATCTTCTTCACTTCCTGCAGTCCCACGCTCCGATGAGGGGGTCCGGGCGAGTTGGATCGGATCTCTGGAGTGTCACTGAGGGATCAGCAAAGATTTGGACGGATTCAGCCTTTACATAACGATGCACTCAAAATGGGCAGCAGGTCTACTAGTATTGGGGTTCCGCAGCTCTGGAAACTCCTAGGACCTTGGGAGATGGCTCAATTCAAAGTTAGTCTTGGGACTGGTTGTTTCCGCAAGCCAAAGGGAAGGAGGAGTCCTCGGAGCTACTCTATCGCACACAAAACGCGGTCAAGACAGCACTGGTCGCTTCACGGTGTTGCAAAGGGTCTGCTGGTGTCTCTGGTAGTCTTCTTCGGTTACTTCAGCTTCCAGTGGTCAACTTGCTTTTCACTCCAGAAGCCTCACCTTTTATACAGTTCCAGCACACATGCCTCTGCAATCTCTCTAAGCATTTTACAGAAAGGGGCGCTTGGTTGTCCAATCAGGACAGCCAGACCCCATGGGAGCTGGTCCTATTCAGGCACTCCAGCAGACAAAGGACATGGAGGTGGAAAACTCCTCACCCACTTCCTGCCTGCCCAGACGGGGACACCCAAGGGTTTTTTTTACACACACACACACACACACACACACACACACACACACACACACACAAACAAAGAGGGGCCCTAAATTGGTACATGGGTGCCCCTATTGTGCACCAAGGCTAAGGTCACAGCCGGTGGTATAAAAATGACACAATAGTTGGTAGAACACATCCACTGCCACCAGCCATAACTAGGAGGTTGTCTATGTGACTAAAAAGTCACAGCAGCAGAAATTCCACATAAGGTGGTGTGTGCCAATCTATTCGACTATAACGTTTTAGGAGAGATACTAAGTATCCCTCCATCCTTAAGAACGTTACTCCGGGATAAAGACAAAGAATCTCAATGGAGGAACCAAAGGGTCCGCAGCAACCCTGCTCATAAGGAGCGGTGTGCTGCAATAGTAAAATACAGATACCTTTAAGAGTTTATGGCGAAAAATAGACTCCACAGTACAAGTAGAGTACAAAAAATAGAGTTCCAAAAGACAGAGCCCACAAGAATGAATGAGTGGAAAAAGGCTCCACTCTTTCAGGATTAAAGAAAAAAGTCCAGAACTCTAGCAAATGTGCTGGGGGTCTCACTGGGCGAGGGGGTGAAGCATAAAAATGATAAATCTCCCTAACAAAAAGTAAATATTGACAGCTTTTAATATAACTGTATCTGTGTACATTTACAGACTAATTAGAGTAAGTGGGATTTGAAGTAGTTCCCCTTATCTCTTCAGAAATGCCTGTAAATTATATATAAAAGTTAAACCCAGTTCGATTTTTTGAAGGGTTCCAGTTTCTGCCTAAAGGTTAGAATGGAGAAGTGCATATTCCATAACCATGTCACTCATAGTAAACTGAGACATAGTTGGGCAAGGCTGCCAACCCTCATAAAATCTACTCAACCACTTGCAGAGTCGAGTAGTTTTTATGAAAATTGAGTACCATTTGCTTGGTACTCAACCTTGATGTCGAGAAAAATGAAATTCTGGGATATTTTAGACATTTGATATTTACTGCAAACAAACTTTGTCTGTAGTAGATGTCAAATGAGGTTTGGGTGTGCATAGCTAGCCTCTTGGTGGCAACAATGCACCAAGCAAGAATTGGGCACATGGTGGCATGCACCCTTTTACAGAAGGCCCTGTTAAAGGTTTTGCCACCTGTCGCCATAGGTCACGTGAATTGCCCTAGATCAAATAGGTAAACTATGGTATTAAAGCTGTAGGTCTAGCAGGATTTCAGAGGCCTGCATGTGGTACTGGTTTTTTAAAGCATCCGGTGTGTGTGCCAGAGACTTTGTAAAGTCAGATCTCTATTTTAGCCCTTAGTTGCTTAACATTGTGGATACTTATCTGTTCCTTCCTAGCTTATTTTGGATGCAATTATTGTTTGCAACATGTTCTTGCTTACCTAAGCCCAGGAGTGCTCCTGCCAGCCCGGATACTGTGGAGCCGCACAGGTAGCCCCAAAATGCAGCTCAGCGAGGTTGAGACTCTTAGGATCTGACCACCCTGCAACAAACAAGAGGCAAGAATGTTATGACGGGAGAGGATGAAAAAATATGGGAGATAGGAGGTAACAAAAAAACGATGGATGGGGCAGAGAAAGCGAGACTGCAATTTTAAAGGTGGGCTGTGCAAGAGACAAGTCTGCCAATAGAGTAGAGAGAACATCAGAGGGTGAAACAACAAGGATTGGAAGGTGCAGGAAACGAAGACTGCATAGGCACTAACAATACATGGAGACAAATGGTGAAGCAAAAAAGGAGACAAACCAGCAATTAAGTGAAAACAAGCATTTAGATGTTTGAGCGTAACAGTGTAAAGGCGACTAGAGAAGCCTGGGTAGAGAGTGGCAAGATAAGGTACAGGAGGACATGGAGCAGAAGGTAGTTGGGATTATCACACGCGTTTGTGTAGGAGAAAACATTTTAGGAAGGTGATGGCAAATGGGGTTGGTAGGCCGAAGTGAAGAATCTAGCTAATGGTAGTGGATTTGTGGTGGACATGGGAAGTTTGGGGAATGCGCTGCACAAAACACATTTTGCAGGGTTCTAGGGATCACTGCACTCCTCCTTTTCACAAAGTTGGGGTTCAGTAATCCCTGAAGATTATAGTAACACCAACTAGCACAAACTGATGGTACGCGTGGGTGGAAGGAGCCCACCTACCCCACTATTTTTAGAGTAGGGACTTAGTTAAACTTAGGCTAGCAGAGGGTGGAGGGATAAAGTCCCATTAAAGCATGAGCCCGAGGAGTAGCGCAACGCAGAGTTGCTGCCTCGGGTCACTTTTGTTATCTGTACAACTGCATCACAAAGACAAACTGCCCAAAATTGGCTGATATATTTTCTTAAAAGCAGGTAAATAGTTAAGCAAAATCTATAATCTGACATATTAAAAACGAATTTGTTCTGTTGAATTTAAGATTTAATCTCCTCGTGCACTAACAGCATGTTACAAAAGGTATGACTAAAAGGAGGTCCTTTGACAAAGGCTCTTTAGGAGTGTGTCTTTAAAGAGGAAAGTGTGCAAAGGTCTCAAATTGTCACCTGTCAGGTGTTCTGCTGGTCCTGGCGATTAACCTCACTGCGCTTAACATTATAGTACTTGCAGTCCTACATTTATAAATGGAAAATAACTTCACACCTACATTAGAGAAATTCAAAATGACAGAGTTAAAATACAGGACTTTCAGAACATCTCTTGTGGGCTCTACATATGAGAAGTGTGAATGATCAAGGAGTGATATTAGGTGAGGAAAGTCGGTACTATGTGGTCAACTTTACCACGATTGGAACATAAATGTTCAGTGAACTGTATAATTAATAGTGTAAAGTACTGCTGTCTTTTGGACAAAGTATACTGCAATGAACTGCACAATGGTCTATGTAGTTCTGATAGTAAAAACTATGGTTTATGTTACCACATATATTATAGCGTGTATATATACTACAGATACTTATTTGTATTCTGCCATGCACACTGCAGTAAATATACTGTAAATGCCACATCACATATCCACTGTAGTAGATATACTGAGACTACTGTAGTTTATTCTACAGTACTGCAGTAACTGGTGTACATATTTTGTGCTGAGGAATATTCCATGTATTCATGTACATGTAGTTCTACAGTGGTTTCAAGTAAAAGCTTGAAGCAGCATCATCATAATATAATATCATGGCGTTGTTGTATTTAAATATGTTATTAGCCAAAGACTACATCACTGAGCAAACAGAGGTGCTGTATCCTGTTAAGACCTAACAAAGGGAGGATGATACCATATTGTGGGAAATGCAAAACAAGGACTAATAACGCCATTCATCCTCAAATATAGGAGTAAAAAATAATCATGACTAATATATAAAAATAGTCTTCATGGCAATCTATATACCAACCAAAACACCCTTGGCCCCCTAAACTGGTTTATTTCTCCTCAAAATAAGGTGCAAGAAAGGGGTGCTTTTATGAAGATTTCTACTTGGAACTACCAATCAAAAGCTTGGACTCGAACAGAAAATACTGCAGTATACTTTACAGAACTGAAATAAGTGTTTCTTGAGCTGGAGCTAAAAGTGGCTACGGGGTGAGGAGACAGTAGGCATCGAGTTGCAAATCTAACTCCCACATGGTGGGCAATCATAAACTTAGGAGAGATATATATATCAGGGTTGAAAGCCTGAGATCCAAATGTTCGAGGGAGAAAAGACCCAAGATTATTTTTCTGAAATAACCTTCGATCTTTTCTCCCCAGAAAATGTCTGACTTGAATCCCCCGCCCCACACCCATGCCCCCACCCCCTTACTTATCTTGCGGCCGCCGACTGTCCCTGCAGCGCCTGTTCCCTTTCACTTCCGTGATCGCAAACTGGCGCAGCAGGGTCCTTTCCTTTTTTTATTTGAGATGGCTGCGGGGGACACCCTGCATCCCCCGCTCACAATATAGTAAGCAAGGGTGCAGGGGGGCAACCCCGCACACCCCCCAGCACCAAATGCGTGATTTGGTCAAACTTTTTGAACAGCTGAAATTCGGCCAAATCACACATTCAGGCTTTTAAGCTCGAACTATATATGATTCATTGTGGCTTAAAGGTCTTCTAGATGTTGTTGGGATGGAAATGAGCCTATCCCACCCACCTAGGCGCTTCCAGGTGAGGCGAGCACCATATAGGTTAATATAACGTACAAGGAGGGACAAGGGGGGAGTAATGCGCACTATCAGGCAACCAGTAGAGGCACTGTAGCGCTTAGAGGTAGATGCGCGGCACTAGAAAATCCATAGCCCATGACTCCATTTTGTAGTAGGCCTAAAAGGGAGAAGATGGTTCATGTTCTCTGCTCACTAGGCCTAATTCCTGCAAGACAGACTGACTCCGCAGAGGCCCGTTCCCACAGAGGTCCACTACCACCTCGTTTCTCCAGTGTTGCTTTTGGGGAGAATTCACATTTCCGTGACAATTCTCTTCAACCTTAGAGACACTCAGCTCTTTTGCTGGACTTTAGGACTTTGCACCCATGAGTGAGTGGCCCCTTTTCCTCACTCTCTCATGTGTTTTGATCTGATTTGGATTTTATATTTCCTTTGTTTTTGGAGTCTGACAAACTCCATAGTCAACTACTTTTTGTATAGTGACACACAGCCTCATCAGTGCAGTGTCACAGAGAAATCCTTTAGATTTCTCTTAGATTTCTTGGGTGAACTACATTAGCTTTACTTACCTTTTCTCTTTGTAGGTCCAGCACACACCATCTAATGTGGAGTGCTCGGGGGTTACTTACTAGCCCCTTTTCCTACGTATGTTACCCTCACCACTTTAAATGGCTGGTGGCAGTGGTTTAATTTTCCTACCATTGTGCTTTTCTACCGCAGGCCGAATCCTCAGCTGCAGTATAGCACCCATGGGTGTCCATTGTGTCAAAACGACCCCGGTCTTGTTTTTTCGCCATTTTCTGTTTGTGAGGTCTTTCTTGAGTTTTACTCTGCATGCCAAACCAGGTTTGACCCCCTTGTTAATCTTGCCTTTGGCGGGCTTCAGTACTGAAAACTGCCTCTGACTCCAGTGTGTCTGCTAGGACAGGAAGTGAGGGAGGTGCCCCAAGCCCCGCTGTCCTTTGTCTCCAGGGAAGCCTGAAAGCACCCAGTCCCGATTGGCTGGCTGGCTGTCCATGCAGGACAGCCACCCTGCTGTGTGAGTGACAGCTAGGCTGTGCATGAATGGGAGAAACCTGCTTAAAAGGCGAGGGTTTTGGGACTGAAGACAGAGACGACCAATGGGAAGGACATACCGAAGAAGAAACCGTGAACAAAGCTTGCTGCATCCTCCTGGACCGTAGAACTGCCCAGTGAAGCCCTGCTGCTGTGCTGAACCTCATTTTTCTAATCGACAAGAGAACTCCGGAAGGGACGACTTCTTCCCTTGAGTTAGTGGGACCAACTAACCCCGAGATGAACTTTGCTGTGCAGCATCTGTAAGCCGACCAAAATCTTCAGAGTCTACCCAGGACCCTCCAGAAGCAGGATGACCAGAGCGCGAGTCACCTCACCAGAGTGCAGGACTCAAGGAGTGAAGGAAGCCCAACTGGTGTCCCAAGATCCGCGGTGGTGCTATTTACATAGCGCTTAAGCCAAAAAGTGCCTCTGATCCGAAAAGAGCCGCAGCTGCCGCCGACCATTGAATTGCTGCCGCAGGAGTCCTCCAGATGTCCTCCCTCTTGTCCCCACGACTGTAGCTCAGGAACACAGGATCTGCATCGCTGCAACCAATAAGGAGCCAGCTGGGCCCTCATCTTCTAACCAAAGGTACTGTTCTGACTTGTGGTATTTACCTCAGTGTCTGTAGCTTGCTCTTCTCAGTTGAGACTTGCAGTAGCTGCTTTTTGTAAAGTTGATCTCATCTCTAACCTTCACAAATTTAACAGCTTGTGACCCTACAGTGATTTTTCTTCAACAAACTCTCTAACTTTGTGCAAGACTTTTGCTATCTAAGATGTTCCTCAGCTCCACAGACTTTGGCTATCCTGGCTCCCTGCAGACTCTTCTACTCCATGTGACTTTGATTCTAACGGTCCCTCATAGGTGATGCATTGGTTTTAAACTAATATTGCTGGGAAAGGTTTTTATCTAGACTTCATTGGAAGATTTAAAGTGTTTACATGCTCTGAGAACCTGTTTAACCTTTTTCCTTCCTTTAACCTTTCCTTTCTACAAACCTCAGAATGTACAAAGTGTACAAGGGATATATAAATGATATTACTGTCCTAGTTAGTGAAGTCACCTCAGGGCGTAGGACGTGTGTATGAAGCATCTTTAAAGAGTATGTAATTTTTTTGTGTTGATTCTGAGAAAGTATTTTAAAGTGTATTTCATTGCTACATATATTGCCCTTTTTAAAGAATGCTAATTTAAAATTGACTGTTAAATAATTTATTTTAACTAGAAACCTTGAGTGGAAGGGTTATTTGGATACTTGTATTGGTGGATTTCATTCCTACAGCTCACATTTATCCCTCTTGAGGTAAGCCTAGCTGCTCAGTCACTCTACCACCTTGTGTAGTACAGGCCTCTACCAATAGGTGGATTACATAATACTAAGAGGACAAGGGTTGTGTAGTCTCCCACAGGGTTACTACATCAGTTTGTGCCGAACAGTTGCGAAAATTATCATCTTCCAAAGGAATGCGCCCTGCAAGAGCGTGAGACAACACCAGACTCAGCGCTCTGGCCATTCATCTCCTCTAAACTGCCATTAGGCCTCTAACCCCCACCGAGCCAGGCCGGAGCAAGCCCCACACCACTGACCCGTCCCCCACATCTTTGCATTCCCCGATAAGCAAGCGACCCCCCTGTCCCAACAAAAATCAAGTGTCCACAGAGGATCTAAGCATACTCGGCTATATTTCTTTCAAGCATGAAAACATATCCCTTGTAACACGAGGTACAGGGAGGGATAAATTAAAGATCAAAACCCTTGGTGGAGACCTTGAGTGCGGGAACTGTGGTATCAATGAAGCCCTGAATGTGTGGGTCAGCGTGGCTGTATTTTATCCTCCCTTGCGCCTGGCACCATTTCCCGTGCCGCCAAGGTGCCTGCCACAATGAATTAATAACCAGGCTTAGCATGTTTAGTTTGGATATAAACAATGTATTAATGTGTGCCCTGACCTTCGCTGCGAGGACGCACCCAGCTCACCATTGTGGATCCAGATGAAGAGAAAGAACTAATCAATTGCTGCCTGGCATCCCCTATGGAACAGCTCATGTGTAGGGTACCTAAATCAGTGGCACCCAATTATACTGTATATTATGATGCATGTTTTTTGTTTTAAGCCCCCGTTTGTAACTGTAAGAGTCAGAGCGCTCTCGAGCAGTAGAGTCCTTTGCTGATATTTGTATTCTGTAAAATTAAACCTTGTTATCCTCGCAATGCTATCTCCCGATCTATTTTCCTAGTGAGTTGTCTTTATTAGTGTATGTATTAAGGGACTTGCCTTCATTTGGTGACCCTTATGACACGATTCCATCGCTCCCGTACTTGCGGAGGTATCCAGCCAGCCTATCCAGAAGAGCAGTGCCCACCTAGGGTGACCAGTCCCAAAACGCATATGCTGAGTGGCCCCTGCGGGTGCTGCAGAATTCCTGCCTGCTTGTTGAAGTGGGGTACAGCCCCAGGAGAGGCCCAGCCCTGTTGTGGATTCCCTGTGAACGGAGGCTTTCGGAAGAACGTGAACATGCGAGTATAGTCTGCAAGGAATAACAATGTTCAAGTGGGGATATGGAGCGATGTGAAACGGGTGAACACGCAGTGAATGGAAGTGAAAGTATAGTTTGACTTGTTGATTGTGGAAGCTTTTATGGCCATTTTATTCATTTTATTTTTTGAGATATATGAAGGATAAGGAAAAGGGAAGACAGGAGCCTCCGAGAGTAAGGGGATAAGGTGGCGCCACAGTGCACTGTCCCGACCAGTGCGAGAGAGAAATACAAGAGGAAATTTAGGAGCTCCATATAATTAGTGAGCTCTGGAAAAGCAGTGTTTGTTGTTGTTTTAGCTTGTTATTTTAGTTTATTTTGTTAGTGTATTTTTGTATGTATGGAGGAGGCTCAGGAGGGGCGTCTATGGTGTGTTTGTGTGAGCGCATCAGGGGAGCGTGTAGCGAGTGAATGAAGGTGCTCTAGAGGGGAAATAATTGAGGGGGAAAAGGGGAAATCAATGCTTTTGTTATGAACAGTTTGACAGTATTGACTGATAGTACAGATACGGTCCTAATACAGATGTTTTAAAGTGATATTGGACGAATTGTATTTTGGGGTTAATTTGTAGGACAACTGTACAAGCACATTTTTCGACACACAATACTGACTGGATGTAGCCATGGGGACAGAGACACCCCTAGACCATATATGGAAAGCCCTGCCCCTGTACTGTGAGAAAATCAAGAAGTACCACAATTAATGGGTGACTGAGACTAAATGAGAAGTAATGCCACACTCCTGTCCAGAGTGGGGTTCTTTTGACAGGTGCGCCTTGGACCATATGTCCACATACTTAGTGCAAAGTATAAGGAGAGACCATTACAGAATAGAAGGGAGTTATTGGACCTCTGGAGAATGTTTGAGGAAACAGAGGCCCCTGAGGAGAATGGGGCAACACCTGCCAATAGTAAGAAAATGAGTGCAGAGGAGACTGGGAAGAGTGGGGAGACAAAGGGGATTTATCCGCTTGCCACGCAGCCAGCAGGATACACTAACCCAACCTATGTGTCCAGGGGGTACGATGGTGGCCGGTCCAAGCATGGCCCCATCATATATTGCACCCCCTGAGATGTCCACCCATACATGGGTAAGTGAGAGAGACCTCGAGGTGGCATTGGCCACCACACGTACAGAATTGGCATGGTTGAGAGCAGCCTGAGAAACAACACAGACGCCAGAGGTTCCAATGTTGCCACCAGGAACGCCCCCAAAGACACCCAGGGATGAAAGGAAGTCGGGGGACTTCTTGTTCAGGATTGACAGTGTGCCCATAAGAGCTGTTTGTGTGGAAAGAGAGGGAGGAACAGACAGCCTGGGGTATGAGAATGTGGGGTCGCGACAAGGGGATGAGGAGTATTGGAATGACTTAGATGACACAGAAGAAGACACAGAGGGAGGGGCCGAGCAGATATCCACGACTACACCAAGAGTGGAAAGCCTATGCGACGGAAGATTAAGGGAAAGGTTTATTTATTTATTGCATTTGGATATACGCCCAAACCCTTGGGTGTCACAGCGTAGGTTACATTCATCTTAGGCATCGTGAAAAGTTACAAACATCTTGGTAGAATAGCATTGGCAAAGAAGAAGGCAGGTGTTGTCAAGGGTGGGAAAGGAAAGGTGAAATTACAAATGCCCTTAATACATAAGGGCGCGGGCGAGACCATTATGTCTCTTTGGTGCAAATGGACAAAAACAATCTCCTCAAAGCCCTCCCCCAACTCACTGCGGAAGCGGGGAAATTGATTTATGCATTTCAAAAACATACCACAGGGGTGGCCCGAGCCATAGGGGACATTAAGCGCTTGTTAGTAGCTGCAGTGAGAGATCAGGCAGAGACAGTGTGGGTTAAAGCAGGATACCCGGAAGTGACACTGAGCAACAATACCCATGATGGGGCATCATTCAATAAGATTAGAGCTCGAGTATGGGAGGCACTGCGGTGGACGTTCCAGGACACCCCTGATTCACAATCAATAATGCAATGCACAATGGGGGACGAGGAAGACGCTGCGCAGTACATTCTCTGGTTTCAAGCTATGTGGAGAGTAGAAATGGGAAGTGCCTGGGATCAATCCACATCCTTGTTTTAATTTATTGTAAAAAGGAGGACTACCTAAGGATGTAAATAAAAAGGACTACCTAAGGAAGTGCAGAAGGCGCTCGATAAGATAGCTGGGATGGCCTGAGATTCAAAGTATAATAGTGCACCATTGTATGAGGATCAAAAGAGCGCGAGAAAGAAGGAGGCAAGCAGAGGAAGCAAAATTTGTTCCAAATAAACTAGTGAAGTTAACTGCTGTGTCGGCAGTGCCGCCTCCAGAGCAGACGGGAGAGGAAGGGTGCGTCGCCATTGCAACACAAGCAAGCATGGCAGAGGTATGGGCAGACAATGGACAAGGACAGTGGGGAGGAAACCAACAGTTTTCAGGGCTCCAGTGGCAAGGAGGGCCGCAACGAGGACGAGGTGGGTCCCGAGGGTAGAGAGGAGGGGGATTTGGTGGACAAGGACCAAGGCGTGGCGGGCCCGGGCAGCGTTGGTCATGTGGGAGGTGGGGACACTGAGAGAATGTCGCAGCAGACAGGGAGGGAATTATAATTACAATCAACAACCGTACCCAGACTAGGACAGCCCAGAGAGAGCATTTGTGTGTCCAGTACTGTCAATTACCTTACATCCACAAGGACCTGTTCAGGGAACGTCCTAAATCCCGTATGAGATTCATCAGGAATATACACATTTGCCTCTCCAAATCCCCGGCCCTTACCACCTGCCACACCAGCAACAGACCATGCAGCCACACCCATCCCGCCCCAACCAACAAGCCATGGAAAGCAGACACTAATTTGCTACTGCGTCTAACAGAGAAGCAGCTCCTTACCAGGGAGCAATGGTGCTAGGGGTGGAACCCCTTCTCGTTCCCAGGGACAGACACCTACCCCGACTAGGACAGCCCACAGAGAGCACTTGTGTGTCCAGTACTGTCAATTACCTTACATCCAGAAGAGTAACCACTGGTGGGGGCGGAGATAGGAAATAAGCAATTCATCCCACCATGTTTTTCACCGAGCCATGCATGGCTGAGGACATAAAACAGCCTTATTGCGCATCATATGAAGGGGAGGGTGACAATACCCCCAAAGCTAAAGACAGCCCAGGAAGGAGAAGAACTTTTCGTTGATGGGTCGGCACCCATTGACCAGGACACATGTGAAAAACATGTTGGGGCAGCAGTGGTGCGCCTAGAAAAGGGAGAATACGAAACACTGGTCATGAAAAGACTACCCAGGCACTATTCCGCACAAGCAGCAGAACTCGGGCCTCTGGGGTGCTATGTTACCATCTACTCAGACTCTGCCTATGTCAGCACCAAAGTGCATGCAGGTCTGTCGCGCTGGAGAGGAGGGGGTTCAGAAGAGGGGATGGATCACCAGTACAACACACGGCCTTACTTAACTCATTGATTTCTTCCCTCGCAGAGCCCTCTGTGGTGGCGGTCGTTAAATGCGTAGCGCACAAACACAACACAGACGAAATATCATTGGGAAATGCAGCCGCTAATGCAGCAGCCAAGGAGGCAGCATACCTCCCAGTACCTACATCGGCAGAATATGTCATGGTCACATCCAACATAGAGCAACACACAGGTGCATAAACAGCCCTCCCCATAGCACAAATCATCGAACTACAGCACAGGGCACCCGCAGTAGAACAAGATCTATGGCTCAAGCGTGGATGCATGCAATCACCCACGGATCTCTTGTGGAATCAACAGGCCACAGGAAGATTAATGATGCCGGTGGAGTTACTATACACAGCGTTTGAAAAGTTGCATTTTCCATCCCACAGCTCTAAACAACACATTGCAGCAGACCGAATTTACAGGAACACCTGACATATATGGTGGTCCAATGTACAACGTGTCAAGTGTTAAGTACAGGAATGACACTGAGAAATCAAGAGAGGGACATTGCCTCACCCTGTAGGTCCCTTCCGTGAGATGCATATTGACTATGCTGACATGGGAGAAAGGTGCAATGGGGCCCGATATCTAATTGTGGTGGTGTGTCCATTTTCCCGATGGGTTGAGGCTGGCCCAAGTGCCCACCCAGACGCCAAGTGTGCTGCAAAAGTTCTTTTTAGAGACGGTTATCCCCGTTGGGGAGTGTGTGTGTGTGTCGTCCTACGATCAAACAATGGGACACATTTTTTCAATGATCTCTTCGAAGAGGCGACTACTCTGTTGGGGATTAAACACTGTATGTGCTCCATTTACCACCCACACGCAAACGGGATGGTGGAGAGAATCAACTGCCTCCTCAAAAGCAGACCTTCCAAATTAGGAAACACCCTAAAAAGAATTGGGTGTACTGCCTACCCCTAGCACTGTTTCATTTACGCACACAGCCTAGTAAGGACCACCACATGTCCCCCCCACAAAATAGTGACTAGCCGACACATGCAAACACCAGTCACCAGTAAGAAGAGCATCAGATGCTCATAGAGCAACTACGATTCTGGGAGAAGAGTTCAAACAGTACCTTACCCAACTCACATTTGCGATCAGATGCATCACAAAACAGATGGCACCACCCCACACAGAGGACATGGAGACTACGACTACCCCACTGACAAACATAACCCCCACCCAACCATTGTTGCTTGGGGAATGGGGCCGTCGGAAGCTTTGTCTGAAAATGGAACAGCCCTAGGTTCCATGGGCCAAAAGTGGCGTTTTCCACCCCTCTTGCAGTAAAGATGAAGGGGCTGAGATATTGGATACACCTCTCGGATGTCCCTAGGGTACCGCAGGGCACCACACCAGGCACCCAGACAGAAAGCAACAACACTACCTCAAAACAGTAGCTCTACGCTAATCATATTTGTGCATGTCAGAATATTTACAGTACATGCATTGCTGCTAGATCACAAGCTACGTAAACTAAAACTCTCTGTAGCTCTTCCTCTTCTCCCCATCTCCTACCCTCCCCATTTTTTCCAATTTCTGCAGGTGCAACCATGATGGAGATGGCACCACTGAGAGATTCTTCAACTATAGATAGCAGTAGGAATAGAATTAGTGTTACTAGGGCCTACATTTTACGGCAATTTTCTTTACTATACTTGTGTTTGTGCTGGGGATTTGGCCATCTAAAAGAGGGGGGTGGGGGTTTAAATGGACCTGGAACATGAGTACACCCTTGAATGTTACGAGAGTAGATTTGAACGGAACAAAAATACCCTCAAATGTTACTGCATTTTTCCACAATGTAACTGCTATGCCACCTCATGCCCCCAGTGCTATTTCTATGCACTTTACAAGAACTAAAACCACCCCTACCCCCTCCCCTGATCCAAATGAAAGGATGAAAGCAAGTATATCACCACCAGCCGAGTGTCTCATAATGCAAAAGAATTATAGTGGTTATAACAATAGCCTTGTAAATAGTAGCAGCTCTCAACCCGCAATAGGCAATAAAAAAATGTTTAAATTACTAATGCCAGGGGTAAAACAAACCCTATGCAACGCGAACACTACGAGAGAGACAATACCCGTGGGAAAGAGGCCCACGCTGCGCAGTAACAGAAAGATAAAACAAGCGCGCTGACGCAAATATTATGCATATCAAGGCTTAAGAATAAATGCGGTGAGAGACATTCGCCCCCCCCGAACACTCAAACAGTTGGTACTCCCGACATGAGTGCAATGGGAAGGCGAATGACTAATGAGAGTTGCTACGTCTGCTCCTTAATACTGCATGCATCTGGGGCACCCAAGGTCTTAGTACCACAAGAAGGACCCATGATATAAACACAATGTCTGATTCACCTTGCTCTATGTAGGATCAAAGGCACTTTCCAGGCAAGCAGCGGTCATCTAGAACTCATCTATCCCGACCCCCGAAAGTGCAAAACAAGTTTCAGCAACCCTAACTGTCTCAAAGAATCACATCTGGTGATTGAAGGAGCAAGATATGTCAATAACGAATGGCAAGAACATGTGCATGCAGGGGTGATGGACTTCTGGGGCTGTCTGAGAAAATTGCAATACTAGTGGAGCAGACATACGGGCAAACATGGACCGAACATATTGCAAAGTTAACTTGGATTGCGGACCTCAGAAACCATATGAACTTGTTTTTTCAGCGAAGGGACAGTGGCTGTCGGGTCAAATGAACAATGCAACCGAACGGTTATAGTACCCGACCTCAAGAAAGGCACAGCTGGACTGATGGATTATTACTGGATCCGCGGCCAACAAGCGTACTTCCACCTCCCACCTTCTTGGAGGGGCAACTGTTAGCAAGCAATGCTGCATTCCGCCCTGCTGATCGTGCCAGAGGAGCACCTAAAGGGGGGACTCTCGTTCGAAACTCCCACTGTGCCCCCCACCCAGGAAGCTCGGCGCACAGAGCCACCACCAAACGTTTGCTTGCTGCCAGAAAAAGGGCCCCGTGATCGACTACACAGGAGAAAAAGAGCATCAAATTACATTTCCAACAACTCGTCTGAGCTGCTGGTACAAATACCTGAAAAATATAAGCTTTACATTCGGCAGAGAAATGTTTTGCATCCTTAGTACCCAGCATCCAGACAAGGGCCAATGCCAAGTGGCTCCGAATGATATGATATTTTATTTATATCGCGCTCATACACACGTTTTTACAAGAGCGACAAGGCAAGAGAGGGAAACAGGGGAGAACAAAACAACGATCTTACTAGGCCCAGTGACATTGAGAACGTGCAAGTGCAGGGGAAGGGGAAAGTGCGGAGCAGAGGAGAAAAAGAGATACATAATAATAAATAAATAGTTTGATGGGAATTAATCCAGCAGGCAAACGATACTGAACAGGGGTTCAACGTCATCAAGGTGGAAGTAAGGGCCTAGGACTTAGGACGATGCAAAATAGATACGTGTTGGACCTCCTGTCGGCAATGGAGGGCGGTGTTTGCAAAAAGATTGGGAGTTCATGTTGCTCATTCGTGCCTTCTGAAGACGCTGAAAACGGGACATTATCACATGTCATCACTGCTGTACACGTGCTAGGGGTGATCATGAAGAAAGAAGCTAGGGTCAAAGAAGACGACTGGTTCACCCTGGCCTTCAGCTGGGACCCTTCATGGCTTGGAACATTGGTGAAAATGCTGGTCCTCATCATCGTTGTTGTCCTGGTGGTCTTTTGCACATGACAATTAGGTCTCCGGTTTTGTGGCAAAGCTGTGCCTAATAGGGCAATGATGATGGTGACCATTGGGAATAGTTAAGTACCTTGTGATACAAAAGAAGTGGAGATCCAAACTGATCAAAATGATGGCCCTGCACACCACATGGTCTCCATCCCTATTGGCAATGTAGTTGATAACTTGTACCACACAACCATTGTACCTCCCCCTGATCCCGAAAACTATACAGAAGTGTGGGTGGATTTAGCGTGCAATGGAGGATACATGTACATGACCTGCATATCTGAACAGTATGCGTAGCGAGGAGAGAGTTTAAGGCATGTGTGCAGGGCATGTATGCCCAAAAAAGGAACGTCGGCATGAGACGAGCAGAAAGGCGTGCAAACGAGCGTAATATGGGGGGGATAATGTGTTATTGTAGAACAGGGGTACAAAACTGATTTTTCTGGAGGGCCGAATATACCACCCGAGTCCCATATAGTGGGCAGCACTATCAATGGTAATAAGCGCCTGATAGGCGCATTGGTGTGTGGATTTGAGACAAAAAAACATGGGTTTTAAGATGGACTTTTCATTTATCCATGTTTTACTATAACACGATACATAGATTTTTCATGCCATATCCACTTTGATTTATTTATGTTATGCGACTGAAATGAAGTAAAACTGCACATATCATGGTGCAAAGACAAAAAATAGACCACTGAGGCTTCCCACACCTGACATGATAGACTTAGTGACAACATTTCCTTAAGAAGTGTCCAGGAATCCAAGGTTCCGACTAATCCAACTGAACGTCCCATACCGCACATATCTAACACCATACAGGATAGCGAAATTTAAAAAACAAACGCAACCGAACTGCATTTGGTGCAATACAGACCTCTTCCAGATGCTGTGGGACTGCACAAAGGTGCAGTGCCTCTGGACTTAAATAAAACAGACCTGCGAAGAGGCGGGCATGTCCCAGTATGACTGTTCCCCCGGCAAATGTCTATTGGCTAGCCAAACTCAAACACACGATGAAACTCATGGACATAGCATGTGTGCTAGCCAAGAGGACCATCGCAATGGCCTGGAAAAGACCTGCTGGCCCACAATACAACACATGGTACAGAGAATTGGAGCGATGGGTGGGCGCCAAAACCCATGCTTGGGAGGGCAGTGTCGCCAGATCCACTGAAGATTCAAGTGTGGCGCTAGACGCCTGGAAGGAACTAACATGGAGCATGTTTCACCCCTCTGATAAGCCCCTGTGAACATGTCCACCCAGATGTCACTGGAACTTAACCACGGCGGCGCCTGCGATGAGGTACAAATGGTGTCCAGGTTGGGCCCCCCCGCTATCCCCTCCTCGCCACGCACGCTTCCCCCTACATTGAAAACTGTTCGCGTCAGACTAGATGGCCAACACAGAGACAGTTAATGTTTTTTTTTCTTTGAAAAGTTGTTGTTTTGTTATATGTTGCCGGCAGAATTGCAAATAACAGTATGCTAAATATGACATGCTAAAGTTGTAACCATAGCAAAATGCCAATAAAGAAATTTAAAAATAAATGACAGACTTAGTGACTGAGTGACTTTATGCCAGGCAACATTTCATCATTAAACTCGTGTGGCTGGGAGGGCCATAAATGTCCTGAAGGGCTGCATTCGGCCCGTGTGCCTCATGTTGTGCACCCCTGCTGTAGAAGTAATGAAAGGGGGGAATGTTGGGATGAAAACTAGCCTAGCCCAATCCCCCCAGGCGCTTCCAGGTAAGGCGAACACCATATGAGGTAATATAACGTACAAGGGGGAGTAATGCGCACTATCAGGCAACCTGTAGAGGCACTGCAGCGCTAAGGGTTAGATGCACGGCACTAGAAATCCATAGCCCATGACTCCATTTTGTATTATGCCCAAAAAGGATAAGATGGTTTGCGTTCTCTGCTCACTAGGCCCAATTCCTGCAAGAAAGACTGACTCTGCAGTGCCCCAGTCCCATGAAAGTCCACTTCTCCCTCGTTCCTCCAGTGTTGGGAATATTTAGTATCTTCCAAAGGAATACGCCCTGCAAGAGCATGCGACAACACCAGGCTCTGTGCTGCGTCCATTCATCTCCACTAAACTGCCATTAGGCCTATAACCCCCCCCCCCCCATGCCAGAGCCAGCCCCATACCACTGACCCGACCCCCACACCTTTGCATTCCCTGATAAGCAAGCAACCCCCCTGTCCCAACACAAATCAAGTGTTCACAGAGGAGAGGATCTAAGCATGCGCGGCTCTTCAAACCCCGGGTGAGGACCTTGAGTGTGAGAACTGCGGTATCAATGAAGCCCTGAATGTGGGGGTCAGCGTGGCTGTATTTTATCCTCCTTTCACCCTGGCACCATTTCATGTGCTGCTCAGGTACCTGCCACAATGAATTAATTACCAGGCTTAGCATGTTTAGTTTAGAGAGAAACAATGTATTAATGTGTGCCCCAACATTCACTGCGAGGATGAGCCCAGCAGACCCACGTGGATCCAGACGACAAGAAAGAACTAACCAATTACTTCCTGGCATCCTCTATGGAACAGGCTCATGTGTAGGGTAGTAGGGTACCTCCAATCAGTGGCACCCAATTGTACAGTATATTATGACGTGTGGTTTTTTAAGCCCCTGTTTGTAACTGTAAGAATCAGAGCACTCTCCAGCAGCAGAGTCCGTTGCTGATATTTGTATTCTGTACAATTAAACCTTGTTATTCTTGCAATGCTATCTCCTGGCCTATTTCCCTAGTGGGGTGTCTTTATTCTGGAGTGTATGAAATAAGAAACTTGCCTGCATTGTATTCTAATGCTCTTTAAGGCACATTCCCAAATACCCAGAGTTAATGTCACATAAGTATGTTCCATGGCACCAGTTGCCCTGGGGAGTCAAAAGTAGCACCTCAATATCACTGATATGAAGGTAACCAGGCCATTCAAAATTACAAACCAGAGCTATATACGACATAGCTTCTAGGAATTTGGAACCCTGCTGTAGAAAATCTATACTCCACTATCACTGCCCCTCTGATATAGCGATAGCAACGCTACAAGTTTATGTGACACTTTACAGGGGAAAATGAGAAACATGTTGCTCTGTAACTTTTGACATTCATTAAAAGGTGCCCTAATTTGGCAAGCAACTTAACTTATCTAGTCACATCTAACACTCATGAAATTTGATGATATCCCACTGACATTTAAACAGAGTTGAAAATAGGTGTTTTTTGCATTGGGTTTTCATAGGCCCAAAAGAAATGTCCTTTCGAGAAGCATACTTTGAAATTGTGCACTTCGATTTTTGGCAAACACCTAGCCATTGCCAGGGACTGGTGGATGTCAGAACCCAACCTTCCTCAACCGCTTCACAATCCACCAATTAGCACTCTCACCCCAAAGACTGTAGGAGATGTGGTGCCAGATTCATCCACAGATTGGGATCATACTTGCAGACAAGACTGGTGCAGGAGAAATTATTATAAAAAGATCACTTTCAGGTAACAATAACACTAATCAAATGTATAATGCGATTTATCCAGATCCGCTTCCAAGCACTGTAATAACTGGTATCAGCAGGGGAGTTGCTAGGTCTGGAAAAGACCCGGGGCTAAGCTGATGTCGGAACTGGGGGCTAGCTAGTATTTTGGCTGTAGCTCCTGAGATTCTATCCGGAGCTACAACCAAAAGATCAGGGGCTATATAGCCCCCTTAGCCCCCCCCCCCCTCTAGCAACGCCCCTGGGTATCATTATTGCGCACTGAGTGGGCCGACCGAGTTTGTCAACTCATGTTGAATGACATTGTACTGATCCAGAGTGTTGAGCGAGCTACTTGATCAGATACAGTTTGACGTGAATACTGCAGAAACTGTAGTACACACTGTACGAATGCTACAGCTAGGAAACCATTAACTACATATAACAAAAGTAAGTTCTGTAATATTCTGCAGTGCACTAAAACTACATTAGATACTGAAGTATAATAGAGAAGCAATGTATGTATTATAGTTGCTAAAAGAAATGACTGCATTTTAGCTGCGAGTACCGTAACATGTAATATACATTTGCACAATTATCACAGAAAAGAAATTATGAACTGCAGTACTTATTACAATTGTGCAGTTCTGTATGATACGGTACACTACCGGATACGGTACAATTTATGGAAGCATAATAGAGGCGCAATTAATGTATTACTGGTTCTACTAAAAATTACTGACATTTAATCTGTGTATACTGTAGTAAACTATGCCAATAATATGTACAAATGTTGCAGTACCCAAACCATACACTAGTGTTAATCATGAAACACAGAATTGTACAGCTTACTACTGAAATATAGTGTAGGACAGACATACTGGAGTGTAATATAGACTATTTTTCAGGGGACGTGGGGTTGGGGGGGGGGGTTGTATTTAGCATTTTCTCCTCAGCAGTTACTTTCAATGCAGATTATTAATGAGCAGCAGAAAAGAAAACAGTTTTCCCCAAATCAAGTATCACTCCCAAGCCCCCTCCCACCATTTATTACAAGGGGCTGGATTTACCTTTCTATCACTTCACGTCCTCTTGTGCCCCCTCCTGTGCTTCTGTACAACCTGTGGCACACCAGATATTGTGGACTGCACTCCCATGATCCCTCGCTATTGTATTTGCTACTTAGAGCTGATGGGAGTTGTAGTTCAAAACATCTGACGAAGCAAAGATACAATTAGTCCCTCAGGTTCTTCTTTTTTTTTTTTTTTTAGGACGTATGCCCTGAACGCTTCAACCTCTGACTGTTTCCTGAAAAATAAACCGTTCAGGTGGCACTTGTGACTAGTCACTAATAAGCCGTGGACTCTATGCTGCCCATTGCTCCCACTAGGGCTCTAATCTATTAACTCTTCGCTCTCTGGGGATCATCCAGGTCTCTCCTTAGAAGTCACCGCCCTCCAGGAGACATGGTCCCTCCCCAAAAAGGAGGTCCCTTCGCCCCTAAACTGACAGGGTCCTAGTCTCTTCTTTCCGGTAAGACTTGGCATGGCCCTCTCCACGGGAGAGTACGGTTTCCTACCATGACTGTTCGCCTCCCCTGCAACGCTGCTGGTGGTGGTGGAGATGCAATATATCCTGAGCCCCTACACAGAGCTCCATTTGCGATTGGTGACAAACACTGCGCACGCAGAGTACGAAGGGACGACCGCCGCTGTGCCCCGGAACCCCTGCCCCACTCCCAGCTGCAGCAGCCGCACTCACTCACCCCTTCCATAATGCTGCCATCGATCTCTAGCATATACTCGGCGGACATGGTGGCCCCAGTTGCTGCGGCTCTGGGCGGGATGATGAGATCGGGTCTGCGTGTTGCGGGGTTCGCCGTTGAGGGAAACGTGCTACAAGAGAAAACGCATGGAGTCAGTAACGGGGCGAGGATGCGGCCCTATAGCATAGCTCTCAACTCACACGCTTTTGGCGGGTGTCACCCGCCTTCTAAACAGCTGACTCACCCGCCAAGCCTCAGGCATGCCCATTCATTTCAATGGGCCTCTCACCCGCCAAAAATAAAATCGGGTGTTTTCACCCGCCTTTGTGACACAAATGGTTGAGAGCTATGCCTATAGAAGAACATGACCAATTCCAATACTGGACCCACACTCGGCACTCCCGCCCACCGCGGCGCCTAAACGCGGAGACTCTCAGATGGGTGGGAGCCGAGACTTACACTCTCGAGAAGCGAAGGTAGTGGCGGAGAACAGAGAACCGGGAGAGCAGACACAGATCGTAAATGCGCATGCGCACAACGTACACGGCATGGCCTAAACGCCAAGGCGCTAATCACAAGCCCTGCGGCTGGCAGCCCATCGCTACCACGGCCTGCAGCTTGATAGACAGGCGATAGAGCACCACTCACGGGCACCGCAGCTTAGGGCCTCCAGCCAGCGAGGGTACAGCAAGGGCCAGCTCCGCATCACCAAAGCTAGGGCATACAGTCGAGCACCGATATTGCATGCAGCAACGGCTAGGCTAGCGGGGCACTGGGCCTGCAGCATGGCAAACCCTGTCAGCGATTATTATGATAAAGCACCATATGTTAAAATCCAAGGAGTGAAACCACAGAAAACATTCAGGATCTGAACCAGGGCCAGGTAAAATGCCCAGTGGCTGACACTCGACCTTCTAGAAGAACGTAAACAGTTGTACTGCTCAGTGTGGGTCGGTTTTTGTAGGCCAATGTGGAGCGTGCTGGAAAGGGAACTCAAAATTTTGTCAGCGAGGGGGATCCATGGGCAGTAGTCATGGCAGACAAGTAATGGGCATGTAAACGGTGATAAAACACAGGGCTAAAATAGCATTGTTTTTGTAGAGTTTACTTCATAAAATATCACATAATAAAACACCCCACCTGGCCATATATACATAATTTCACTAACACGTTGAACATAAACTACTGTTTTTGTTCAACATGTTAGTAGAATGATCTAAATATGGTCGGGTAGACAACTTTTAAAAAACATTTTAAGTAAAGGATGTCACTTCGATCAAACATGACCTACAATAACACACTTGCAGACGACAGAGGCATTCCAAAGAAGGGTGCCTGTACAAAGCACAAAGATGAGCAAAAGTGGTCAACCGGTTTTACAGTGTAAAAAAGTACATATTCCAGGGACAAAACAAACAGAAACAATGTATATGAGAAAACAGCCTACTTACAAAGGTAACATTAACCTAAGGGGACAAGTGCTTCAAACTAAAGAGGAGTACTGCATAACTATATAAAATTAAATTATTAAGTGTTATTGGAGGGAGTGGTGGGGTCAGGTAGGGAGGATGGGCAAGAGAGCAAGGGAAGCTCCCTCTTTAGCATGTAAGTAAAGTTTCAGCCAAGCTTTAGAGATCCACATTTGGGCTGGCTTTGATTGTGATGGGCAAAGGGTTCCATGGAAGCAAGTAGGGAGAAAGCGAGAGAAGGCGTGTGGCATTGGACTGAGGTTGAGTGCAGAGAATGATCAGAGGGAACAAGATGTTGAGTGAACAGAGTTAGAATCAGACCGGTACTGGGGAGCATGAGCAGTGATAGCTTTGTAGACTAGGACAAGAAACTTGAAAAGGGATCAGTTGTGTATGGCGAGCCAACCAGAATGTTGTTGGTAAGTAGAAATGAGGAGAATCTGTGTAGGATGTAGAGAGTGCATGTAGCAAAGTTGAAGGAGTAGAGAGGAAGGCCAAGGAGTATGCTTGAGCAGTAGTCAAGTTTGCTAGTAGAGTTTTCGTAGAGTGGGCGTCAGCGCCGGGGCGTTACGTAGGCCGGTTTGTGTCCGGATTGTGGACCATTGTTACCCCTCTTGTCTGGCTTCCTCTTTGTGTGCTTTTTGCCTCCACATACTTAGGTAGGACCTCTTTGGTTTTGTTCCTAGACTTCTCTCGTTCCTTTGGTTCTCGTCTCGTGCCGAGATGTGCCCAAGGGACATGTTTTGGACTCGGAGGACACCTTGAATGACAACACTGCCGGCCCACCAGCTATTGCCAAGGGTGTGCCCATGCAATCCTTAGTTGCTTCACTCCTAGATACACACTCATTGGTGTCACATGGGGTACAAGTAGAAGATCTGCTGGCACAGTCTGGGTATGATCTCATGGCAATCACAGAGTCATTGCTCAGTGATTGCATATCGAACAAGGCCACCCTGGCTGTCCCCCCAGGCTATGTCCTATTATGGGTTGTTAAAAGGGGGGGTTGCCCTTCGACTGAAAGACACACTTCAGTATCATCTTTGTCCACATGAGCCCTTGGAGGAATGTGAATCATTGGTGGTTAAGATCAAGATCAATGACAATACTACAAAAAACTTTTTGGTTATTATTTCTCTCATGCGCCCTTGCTGTTCGAGAAGAAGAAAACAAGTGACCCTCCTCTTGATTTTGTAAAAGATTAGTATCTTTTATTTAAACATTTTCTAGTACTCTTTACTTAGTAGTACTCTTTACTATGCCCTTTGTGATAACACGTGTTTCGACGAACACACCGTCTTTTTCGAATCAGGGCTAGTCATTCAACATTTGCAAAACAAATAAATGATTTACATTTTCAAAGGTGAGCCCAATTATATATGCCCAAGTACAAATGAATTATTACATTTGAAAATCATGCATTAATTACATTTTGCATTCATTGGGTTTGCCATTGAGGGAGGGGTGAAGGGTAGGAGTGTGACGGAGAATACGAAAAACACACAAACAAAGAAAAAGAGAAAAATATTCACAATAAAAAAATGTTAGTAGTTACTGTCACATTGATCATTTGAACATATTCCACAAATTTTCATGAAGTACTGGTAAGTACTGGTATCGTTTAAATCCTCTTACCTAATGGTTCCTGTTTAGATCTCATATTTCTTATATTAATCTCTGGTTTGGATTCAAATAATTGTGTTTTTTCAGTCATGGGTTAAATCCCTGCAAATGAAAACCTCATAACGATGGGAACCGACTCAGTTCATGTGACACACTGGTTTTCTCTAATTCTATTGGGTATCCCCTAATGTATTGAGTTAAAGCAGTGTTTAGTTGCTATTTAATTAAATAACCAAGGTTACCCAAAATATTAATTGCCATAGCATGTTTGCTAATGTATGTCCCTTTTGAAAGATGAATGAAAACTATGCCATATTATGTGACGGCAAAGGATGCTCTTGTATACATAGTCCGAGTAGAGCAATGAGTGCTCTACTAAACAACGTTAGAAAAAGTAACAATATTACATGCGGTTCGTTTCGAAAATAGTTTGCTTTTCTAATTTTGGCTTGTTCGGTTCACGCATCTACATGCGGACCCACGTGTCTCCTTAACTACTGTTGCTGCCCCCGCGGGAGACCCTCTTACACGCTTACCTGCAGCAGCGTGTCTTGTTCCAGTTAGTCCTCGTGTTTTTGCTGTCTCACTGTTGACATTAACTAGTAATGGTTGCTAAGCTACCTAGTCCTACTTCTATGCTGACTATGATCGCCATGTTTGGTGTTTTCCTAATAGTACGAACTCAATGTTTGGTACAAAGTCCTTTTACGGGTATGCAGAGTTCTTTGATAAAATCATAACTGATGCACCCAAATTAAATGGTGTGAAAATTAGTGCCTTGTGGTATGCTGACGATCTTGTCTTAGTTTCAAAAACACCTAGTGGCTTACGTAACCTTCTGTCGGCTCTTTGTCATTACTTTAAAGAAAATGAATTGATAATGAACACCGTTAAAACACAGATTGTCACGTTTGTTCCTAAAGGTTTACGCAAGCATTTGTTAGATTGGCAAATCGAGGGCATCCCCATAAAGATGGTTCCAAATTATGTTTATTTGGGTCTTATTTTTGATGGCTGTCCTGCACTAGAATCGCATCTGAAAAAAATTAAACAGAAGCTAACTATGGCAATTTGTCAAACACGCTTTATTGTTTCAAAATATGGTACATTTTCAATCAATGCTGCCATTACATATTGGAACCAGAATGTTGTAGCAACTATCCTTTATGGTCTTGAAACGCAAATCATTCCCATAGGTTTTCTTAATTTATTAGAAGCCAAGTTCTGGCGTGCAATTTTACATCTACCACAATGTGTCCCTGGTGCGTTGCTGCGCTATGAACTAGGCTTAATATCCTTAATGGCCCTACACAATTGGCGACTATGTGCCTTATTTCGTAAATGCTTGCTATCCATACGTGATAACTCTACATTATCCTCCATTTCCAGTTATCTACTTAACTCATCAGAAACATTTCCAAAAAATTGGTCCACAAGTATTTTGAGGATTATGTTGAACGCGGATATATCACTTGATCTGCTCGTGTTCCATCCGGAAAAAGCAAAGAAGAAAGTGTATATGATGGACTGGATTGACACTAGAGCTCAATGCTTAACTTACAAAGACTTTGATTCTGCAATATTTGGCCCTAAACGATACAGAGAAATTGCATCCTATCTATGTTTGGCTCCATCTGCTGCTATTAGAACTGCTACCTTACGGTTGCGACTCAACATCTGGCCCACTCGTGAGGTTAAAACAAGAAAGAGGCAAATTTCCTCAGATCTTAACTGGTGCAGGTTCTGTAAAAATGCCGCTATTGTCGAAACTCTGCAACATATAATATTGGACTGCCCAGCCCTCATGAGCTTGAAAAGTGTTCATTTTGTGAATCATTTTGCGTATTTTGCACAAATTGACCCGAGAAACAGATGGGCCGCCTTGGCAGCAACTGAATGTATGAGCATAAGAATTGCCACTATTAATTTTTTAAAGGCTTTGAACATGGAATGAATTCGGTGCTACACTGTCTGTTTTATAATGTCAAACTTGTCTGTAGATATTTTATCATATCATGAAAATATTTTACCAATTTTGTCAACTCATGAATTTAACTGGCTGATTCTTTTCTATTGTGAATTTGAAGTATTTTTTTTTGTTACTGTCTATGTTTATGAATTTTTCTATGCAAAAATTGAAAAAGTTGATGTAAATTCAACTATATTCAATAATAAATAAGTAGCGTTCTTAAAAAAAAAATAATAAGTAATAATAAATAAGGTATGCAGAGTTAAATTAAAAGTGTCTCTCCTGTGTGCACATGTCTAAGTAATTAATTGCATAATTTAGATGCAATTTGTTTAATCAATCCGCGAAATGGATTTCGATACATCCTAGACGTGATTGGAAGTTTTACCTTAACCATTTAAATCTAATCTTTCTACAATGTTGTAATCGATCGCATGTCAATTATTGCAGTTCTAGTAAATATTGATTTCATGCCTTTGGATTAGTCCTTCTATTTCACTGATGCTCGTGCATCAAAACTTAATAGAGAAAGTACCCTTAAGAAAACTGAATCCAAACCAGTGGGAAGAGAAGAAATAAATAAATTTCATCACTAACTATTGTGCGAACAATAAAGTATTGAGAAACATTTTGAGAAAGAACTGGCACTTGCTACAATTAGACCCAAATGTGAAGAAATACATAGGAGAGAACCCGACTTTGATCTACAGACGTGCGAAAACCATCAAAAACATTCGGAGTCCTTACTTCCAGAAGTCAGAAAAGAAAATCCCATCACATGGCTTTCACCACCAACAGGTTTTCATAAATGTGGCACGTGTTCAATGTGCAGACATGCATTAATCAACACATTGATCTTCAAGGATACATATGGTATAACCGAAAGAATTGTAGACTCCATTAACTGTAAGACCAGGTTTGTGGTCTATGCAATCATTTGCCACTGTAAGAAAATCTATATAGGCAGCACAATCAGAGAACTCAGGACCAGAATTAGGGAACATTTGTCACCCATTGGAAGTCAGGATATTAATCTACTCCTGGCTCAACACTGGCAAAAAAACCATCAACTAATAGACAAACAACAACTTAAATTCATAGGTCTCAAGAGAGTGACTCTAGGACCAAGAGGTGGAGATCATGAAGCGAAACTCAGACAAGAGGAAGCAAAATTGATATGTAAAATTCCCGCGGTAGAAAGAGGTCTAAATTCAGACCATGAAATGGCCTCTTTCTTATAAAACTAAATGTCTGTAATCATTAACATGCCAAAAAGATTTTTCAGTGTGAACCAAGATGTATGTAACCAACTAACGATTATGCATTATTATTTTTCAATAACATAAGCAGAAAACATAGATGGCAAGCTGAACGGGATAGGACAGACTAGTACTGTTATTGGATGTTCTAAATAATCGTAAGTAGGGAATCAATGATGTCACGTTGACAACGTCTTGTGACATTATATTTAAATCATCAACAAGTCTTGAGTATTCAACAAACTTTCCTTGTTAAGGCTCACATTAGACTAGCACCTATACATTTTATTGTACGAAAAAAGGGGTTTGTAAAAATCTCAATTAACAGCTTTTTGAAAATACATTAATCAATAAGGGCAAAATGCAACTGTAACATTGCATATCCATGCTATTTGCCCAAAAAATGGCTGTGGTCAGTGAAATAGAAGAAGGACTAATCCAAAGGCATCAAATCAATATTTAATAGAACTGTAATAATTGACATGCAATCGATTACAACATTGTAGAAAAATTAGATTTAAATGGTTAAGGTAAAACTTCCAATCACGACTAGGATGTAGCAAAATCCATTTCGCGGATTGATTAAACAAATTGCATCTAAATTATGCAATTAATTACTTAGACATGTGCACACACGAGAGACACTTTTAATTTAACTCTGCATACCCGTAAAAGGACTTTGTACCAAACATTGAGTTCGTACGATTAGGAAAACACCAAACATGGCGATCATAGTCAGCATAGAAGTAGGACTAGGTAGCTTAGCAACCATTACTAGTTAATGTCAACAGTGAGACGGCAAAAAACATGAGGACTAACTGGAACAAAACACGCTGCTGCAGGTAAGCGTGTAAGAGGGTCTCCCGCGGGGGCAGCAACAGTAGTTATGGAGACACGTGGGTCTGCATGTAGATGCGTCAACCGAACAAAACAAAATTAGAAAAGCAAACTATTTTCGAAACGAACCGCATGTAATATTGTTACTTTTTCTAACGTTGTTTAGTAGAGCACTCACTGCTCTACTCGGACTATGTATACAAGAGCATCCTTTGCCGGCACATCATATGGCATAGTTTTCATTCATCTTTCAAAATGGACATACATTAGCAAAACGCTATGGCAATTGATATTTTGGGTAATCTTAGTTATTTAATTAAATAGCAACTGAACACTGCTTTAACTCAATACATTAGGGGATACCCAATAGAATCAGAGAAAACCAGTGTGTCACATGAACTGAGGCGGTTCTCGTCGTTATGACGTTTTCGTTTGCAGGGATTTAACCCATGACTGAAAAAACACAATTATTTGAATCCAAACCGGAGATTAATATAAGAAATAGGAGATCTAAACAGGAACCATTAGGTAAGAGGATTTAAACAATACCAGTACTTACCAGTACTTCATGAAAACATGTGGAATATGTTGAAATGACCAATGTGACAGTAACTACTAACATTTTTTCTTGTGAATATTTTTCTCTTTTTCTTTGTTTGTGTATTTTTGGTATTCTCCCTCACACTCCTTCCCTTACCCCTCCCTCAATGGCAAACCCAATGAATGCAAAATGTAATGAATGCATGATTTTCAAATGTAATAATTCATTTGTACTTGGGCATATATAATTGGGATCACCTTTGAAAATGTAAATCATTTATTTGTTTTGCAAATGTTGAATGACTAGCCCTGATTCAAAAAAGACGATGTGATCGTTGAAACACGTGTTATCACAAAGGGCATAGTAAAGAGTACTAGAAAATGTTTAAATAAAAGATACTAATCTTTTACAAAATCAAGAGAAGGAGGGTCACTTGTTTTCTTCTTCTCGAACAGCAAGGGCGCATGAGAGAAATAGTAACCAAAACGTTTATTGTAGTATTGTCATTGATCTTAACCACCAATGATTCACATGCATTGTTAAAGCCAAAACGGAGTTGAGGAACCGGAACTCTGTTGTTACAATCCCATGCGACTGTGAAATAGTTAACTATCAGCAACACAAAAGGGCGCTGAGGTCCATCTTTAGGGAAACCCCAACAAGAAAGGTTCCTCAGTAATTTTCTAATGACAATACTACCCTTACAGTTATTCTCATTTAACATCCACCTCGTAACATATCCATGTTCGGGGGAACACATTTTACATCTGCTTAGCAGTGTTACGAGCATTAAAGCCCCTGTGGTCTTGTTGGGTGACTTTAACCTCTGGGCTAATGTCCCCTCTGATAAGGTCGCTCAATCACTGTTGGCTGCTCTTTCTGCCATTGGCTACCTGCAACAAGTCACCAAGCCTACTCACGTTGGAGGGCATATCCTTGACTGGGTTTTATTACATGGAGTCTCTGTCTCTGGTCCAGTTAGCACTTTATGTCCCTGGTCCGATCACTCCCTGCTTACTTTTTCCATCACGCTGCCTGCTGTGTCTCTAAGAGTTGACGTTAGACCCAGACATTTTGTCACGGCTAGAGCCTTTAAAAAAACTCACTCCTTATAGACTGTCTCAGGAGCTCGAACACAAGAAATGTGCAGAACTTTGATAGTTCATCTGCTATCTCAGCGCATATTAAAACTACACTTGACTCAATCATTGAGGACCTCGCTCCTATCAGTATCAGGCGCATTAAGACCGAAACACTCACAAAGCATTGGTTTAATGATAATATTCTCACCCTCAGGCACTGCAAGCGAGCAGCAGAGCGTGCCTGGTGGAAACAACGGTCTCCACCTTTGTTAGCTGAATACAAATGTGCTGTAAAAAAGTTTCAACCCGCTGTTATTTTGGCAGAATCTGCCCATTATAACAATCGCATTGTCCAAGCAAAATCCAGTTCCAAGGAGCTTTTCTCGATCCTTCGGGACTTCAATTCTAATACGCAGACTAACTCTCAGGCCCCTTCGAGACTCCACACGGTGTCAAACCATTCATGATGCCTTTTCTTCGAAAATTGCCTCTCACTTGGAGGCTAGTGCCTCATTACAGACCAATGTCACGCAGGTCCCCTTACCGCCAGCATCAGCTTGAATGACTTGCGCCACATCGGATCAGCCGAGCCTTAAGCAGCCTCTACTAGCGGCCTCCGAGCGGCCTGGCTCTAGCCTGGTGTCACCAGTATCACTGCCTCTTCCTTCATCGCAGTCGGGTGTCGCTGACAAGACCCCACTCCAAAGTGCTCTTTTTCTTTCACCCCCTGCACAGTATCTGAAGTGACCAAGATTATTCTCCACATGAAGCTACCCTCATGTTAGGGCGATGCTTGCCCCTCCAGGTTTCTAGTGCAATGTCTTGATACCATCGGTCCATGAGTGACTAAACTGATTAATCAGTCCTTTCTTGAGTGTCGGGTACCCACCAACCTTAAGGAAGTTTGGATCACCCACTTGCTCAAGAAAGCCAATCTCGACCCACTCCTGCCTAAGCACTATTGCCCGATTACTAATGTCCGTTTTTTACTTAAGGTAATGGACCAGGTGGCCTACCTTCAGTTACAAAAATTCATCGAGGACAATGCTATACTGGGGCCTCGCAATCCGGTTATCGGGCCTGTCATGGCACAGAAACTGTCATGCTTGATTTAAAATCTAATTTGGCACCTATTATCGATCACAGCCATCCAGCACTTTTTATGTTGCCTGCTCTCTCGGCCGCTTTAGATTTATTTGGTCGACCACAAGCTCTTGGCATCCAGGCTGCAATCCCTTGTTGGCTGCGCTGAGTTAACCACACAATGGTTGGTCTCCTTTCTGGGCCCCCGCAATGCTCTTGTTGTCATCCACGATGACTCCTCTAGTCCTTCCTTGCTGACACAAGGTGTTCCTCAGGGATCTTCTTTATCTTCTACACTTTTCAACATTTATATCCTTCCTCTTACTGCTTGATGACCTGGGTGTCTTGTATACCAACTATGCTGATGACACCCAGGTCATCCTTGAGCTCTCTGGCTCTTAATCTGTTGACTCGAAGGCTATTACTGCTATTTACTCTGTTACTCTATTGTTCACTCCTGGATGACTCAGAACTCCATGGCTTTGAACACGGGCAAAACAGAAATCCTCATAGCCAGCTCCAGTCTTAAGCTAAAGAATCTCTCTGCCGATTATGCTTCATTTCTGATTGCCAACATTTCCATCCCTGTTGTCCAAAGCGTAAAAACGCTCGGTGTCACCATTGATGCTGCACTCCCCATGCGATCTCATTTGGCCAAAACGCGCGGCATTGCATCACTGAAGCCCAGAACAAATTGCACTGGCTGCCCAATAGGCACAGGGTCTCTTTCAAGATCCTTACACTCACGTTTAAGTGTCTGAACGCCATTGCACCCAGTTACCACCTGGAACGCATTCAGTGATATGTCACAGGACGACCTCTCAGGTCAGTTGAACAGGCTAGGTTCTGCCAGCCTCGTTTTCGTCTTGCCAAATTTGGGAAAACCAAGTTTGATGTTATTGCCCCAGTCATGTGGAACTCTATCCCACTTCACCTCAAGTCCTCCACTTATTTGGTTGACTTCAAAAATAACCTGAAGACCTTCCTCTTCACCGCTCCTTAGCTTTGCTTATTTCAGAACTTGAAGCCTCTCTGTCCATCTCTGACTGTGTTTCTGTTTTGTTTTGTGTGCGCTGTGAGGCCTGCAGGCAATTTGTCGCTTTATTAAGAATTTAAATAAATAAATAAAAGGATCCATTTTCTAAATGTTGAGAAGGTTAATATGAGCAGTAACTGCAGTTATAGTGCTCTATTCTTGCAGTGAGAGGTCACTATCAAAGAGGACCCCAAGATTGTGAACCTTGCGCACAGTAGCATGAAGGTCAGGTGGGAGAGGGAAGGGTACGGACGGAATTGGAAGCGCGGAGACAGATGATTTCCGGTTTTTATAAAGTCAGCATGTGGCAGCGGAGAGCCATCCAGTGATGAATTGAAGTGAGACTGTTCATTATCCGTTCCAAGATGGCTGTTTGCTGGAGAAAAAGGAGAACAAAAATTAAGGGTCATCAGCAAAAAGTTTATAGTGAAAGCCTAAGGATGATATACATCTTCCTAAGGTAGCAGTATGGAGGGTGAAGAGCAGAGGTTCAAGGACTGAACCTTGGTGGACACAGACAGTGAGGGGGGTGAGTTCAGGTTTGGAAGTTAAAGGATCGACCTTCCAGATAGGCGATCCAGCCGAGAGCACACTTCCGAAGACCAAGGTCCTCGCGAGAGGCATGGTTGACTGTGTTGAAAGCGGCAGAGAGGTCCAAAGGGATGAGCATAGAAAGTATGAAGCCAGACTGAAGTGGATTTCTAAGGCCATTATCCTCAAGGTATTTAGTGATCCAGTTGAAGACCACCTGCTCAAGAATCTTTGAACAATGGGGATGCAGGAAACTGGGTGATAGTTTGCTGGGACATTTAGATCAGCAGAGGATTTACTCAATAGAGATAAGAAAGTAGAAGAGTGCAACCGGGAGAGAGTGGTTCAAGATCTCGGCGAGATGAAAGCAAGTGATTGAGACTAAGTCTTTTACCATTTGGGGAGTAAAAGGGTCGATATGAGCACAAGATGGGTTTGCACTGTAAAGGATGAGTTCTAATTCAATAGGATAGGTAGGGGCAAAGTAGTCAAGAGGTAGGGGCAGAGATGGTGGACATAAGGAGGGTTGGGGAGGGAGAGAGGAGGGCTGCGAGAATGACATGAATTTTAGAGGAAAAGTAGTGAACAAAGTCATTAGCAGTAAGGCAGGAAGTGATGGATATTAGCCTAAGTGGTCTGAGCAAAGCTGCAAGAGTAAATTAATGTTTGTGGAGAGTGATTGCAAAGGGAGGAGATCAGGTTTGTGAAGTAGGATGATTTAGCAGAGTCCAGTGCAGAGGTGAGTGCAGTAAGGGAATTTTTGTAGGGTAAGGGTAGGGCAAGGGTCCCTAATTTGCACCATGGTCATAGGTCATGGTGTATGTTTGTTTTGAGGGTGCGAATTTCTGAGGTGATCCAAGGCTGAGGACAGGGATTAGAAGGTGTGGATTTGAGAGCAGGATTGTGTTGGTCAAATTGAATCGTAAGTGCATAGTGACGAAAAGAAAAAGCACGGTCAGTGGAAGAGGCATGATTAGGGGAGAGAGACAGGAGGGAGGGGGCAAAAGAGTACTGCCTGAAGTTCCTCTTAGTCATTGAAGAGGGGAGAGTAGGAGTGCAGCGTTCGAAATTGAGAGGAGCTGTGAGCTATTTAGCTCCTGCTTCTAGCATGGTAGGACCTGGTTAGCTTGAAACCAACATCTACTAGGAGTTACCTTCGGCTCCTAGGGTCAACTGGTGCCTTCCAAACATGTAAATCTAACATTTACTTTGAGTATTTGAAAATGGTAATAAATAAGAATTGGAACACCTCTAATATACATTTATTTAAACACAATGGTGCATACAAAATGGACACAAACTTAAAGGAGCATCTCTGGTAGCTCCTGGTTACCCTGCAGTAGCTCCTGTCTACAGGGTGATGCCCCACACTTAGGAGCTGGTTTTAGCTCCTGCTCATCGAATCTCAATTTTGAACCCTTGAGTAGAAGGTGTAGGGATTAAGATGTTAAAGTGAACAAAGGAGTGATGAGAGGAAGAGGGATCAATGGAGAGGTATGAGCAGGAGAGTGAATTGGAGAGAAAGACCAGGTCTGAGTGGATAGGCTGATAATAGATTGAGTAGAGGGAGTGGTAAGAAAGGAGGCATTTAAATTCTAGGCAGGTGGCTGCAGAGGTCTTGGTAAGGTTAAAGGCCCTCACGTGACAATGGGGATGTCAGTAGGAAGTGACACCATGAGAACGTTCAGATCAGGGAAGGAGGAGTTGAGAGGATCAGGGGGGTCGATAGAGAACCAAAACAGGGCGAGGAGTAGGTGGAAAGAGTTGAACAGTGGCATATTCAAAAGAGGTGATTCCAAGATGGCTGCGATGCTGGGCGCACCGTAGCCACCGCTCTTCCATCTCACGGGACTTCAACATACATTTTAAAGCACTTGCAAGCCCTCCCCAGGCTTAAAAAGCAAAATTACAGCGCCTGGACCCTGTATAAGATTTGAAACCCAACGCTGAAACTATGAAACGTTAGTGAAGGCAGGGGTGATAAGAACGGGTCCCCGAATTAAAGAAGAACCGACGTACGTGCAAGGTGCCCATACGCCGGGGCCGCCACACAATAAATTACCCACTGAAGGCAACTATCATATCAAGACCGGAGTGGAGGAGGGGACTCCGCACACCCAGCTCGACCATAGCACAGTTTGCAGTGGGAAGCGGAGGCCTGCGCGGCTGTCTCCCAGGTCGCCATCGCAGCAGGCACTCCATCCGGTGCCCCAGCCAGAGTGAAGAGGAGAAAGGCGATAATCCGGAGGCGCGACACCATCATCGCCGGGAAAGAGGACAGCCCACACGGACCCTGGATCAGCAACGCCACAGGAGAGCCCTGCCGACAGCAACGAGGAGCGATCACAGCAGGTGAGAGGCCTCCCCCTAAGCCCGCGGCCGGAGAGACACGGAAGCACACAGCGGGATAAGGGGTATTCATCCACAACCCTGCTGGGCCCCTACACGTAGCGGCAGCGCAGCAAGAAATTCAGAGACGTTGAGTGAGGTGGCGGACCCCCCCACCACTGAGAGAGGCACAGATCTCTGCGGTATTCCGCAGCAGCTTTGCTAAACTCAGGATACTGAGGAAGGGGCTTCCATTCCTTCCGAGTAATGCTAGGAGTAAAATTGTCACCACCGCTATTATGGGTGCCATTGACTACTGCAATGGCATCTACCTGGGTCAACCAGCAGCTTTACTTCAGCGACTCCAAATCCTACAAAATGCAGCAGCCAGGCTGGCCTTAAATGCCCCTAGATTTGCTCATTCTCAAGACCTTCTGCAGCGCCTTCATTGGCTTCCAGTCAAGTCTTGCGTAGAATTTAAAATTGTATGTATTGTTCATCGGGCCATCCATACTACAGAGGCCTTGTTCCTTCAGTCAAAGTTGGCTCTCTATCAACCTAAGAGAAACCTTTGCTTGGCTGATCAGCTTCTGCTGCCTGTCCCCTGCTTTAAGCGTGCACGGATGGGTGGCAGATCCTTTTCAGTGCTGGCACCCACATTGTGGAATGCACTCCCGCCGCATGTTAGGAGTACTCCGGCACTAAAAACATGTCTGTTCTAAGTTTGTGCTGCATGCCTCCCTCTCTGGCAGTCCGCTGCTTCTGCACCTTGATGCCTTTGGTTCTTTGCCGCGCTTTATAAATTAGCTTACAATACTGATACAACGGGGTCCCCGACCCTCTAAGGGGGCCAGACACCTAGCGAGAAGGAAACCTTCCTCGGATAGGTGGGGGAACGGACAGGTCCCTACCTAACAGCTAAACAAATATAATAATACAGCAAGGGGGAATAATCCCCACCAGGACATATAAGCTCGGCACACCGGCCCAATCACTTAAGATCGGTGCAAGTGGGCGAAGAGACCTCCTTTTAGGATTCATACACAACCAGGACTCCCCATTTCTCTAAAGAGTAAAGATCAATTAAAGAGGCGAAGAGGAGAGAACAGCGAAAGGTCCCCAAACGACCTTGGGACCCCCACGCAATTGCTCATACCCGAGTGGTGCTGCACAAATTGCGGGAAAAGTAATACCTCTAGCCCATTTGACAGACTCCATTAGAAAACCTCCCACCAGAGGGCTGCTAAAGAAAAATCAGCATTCCCCGGCGACCCCAGGAAAAAAAGAACAGAGCTAAAACAAAGGAAAAGACTGGAAAGCAAGCAAAAAGCTGCAGGGGATTCCCACCCCCTAACATTACCATTGAGCCGCCAGGAGGGGAAAGGTGTTTACTGCGGGCACACGAGGCCTGGATAGACTCCAACAATACAGAAAGAGGAGGCGTTCAAAGCAATGGCCACCCCCAAAGCAACCCCCAAAATGAGCGATGCTTCCACCAAAGAGGACATTGCAGGGCTGATTGCGGAAATCAGTGCCCTACACTCTGATATACAAACCCCCATATCGGAATTAAGAGGGAACATCAACAAGATAGAAGGAAAAGTAGAAAGTCTGGAAAACAACCACGTCAATATGGACCTGGTGGAAATGAAACGTAACGCAAGAATGATGGACATAGAATTAAGAGAAGAAGAAATGACCCTCAAAATAGATGACACGGTGAACAGAGAAAGGAGATCGAATATCCGAATAATCGGTCTGGAGGAAACAGACTGGGAGACACCCGCTCAGATTGAGGTCCAAGTACAGGACATAGTCAACCTTGTATTCAAGGCGGAGGGAGGTAAAATGGTACAAATAGAGAGAGCACACAGAGGAGGAAAGGCATTTGGAGGAGAGCCACGCTCAATAATTGCAAAATTCTTACGCTACAATGAAAAATCGGAGGTTCTCCTCAGAGGGAAGCAAGTACAAGATATTGAGTATAAAGGCTCAAAAATAAGATATACCAAGACCTGTCAAGCTTCACACTGGGTCGCAGAAGGGAATGCAGACCCCTTACTGCTTGGCTCACCGAGCAGGGAATGTAGTATAGATGGGGCTATCCCTTTGCAGTGACATTCAAAGCCAAAGGAGAAGACTATAGTCACCACGCCTGAGGAAGCAAAGCAAGTTTTGAAATATCCAACAGAGACCATGGACACCAGAGGCCCATCAGGCCCCCTAGGCACCCACTCGCCAAGATCCCACCACACAGAATCACAACCCCAAAGGCGAAAGAGAAGTAAGGTGGGAAGAAAATATGTTAAGCTGGGGTCCCCGCCAACTTCACAGCCGCCCTGAACCGTGAAAAGGGAAAACTGGCAAAAGAACAAAGAAGCCTCACAAGGTACGGAGAGAAGGGCAAGGGATTATTCAAGCGCTTCCCCGGTGAGGGGTGAGCTCATAACCTAGTGGCCCTCAGTTCTAAGAGGGCGTCTCAACTTCAGGGGCTTTAGACTGCGGTAAAGACTGTGGTCACATTTGTTTAGTTCTGTTTACAGTTGTAAGGGGGTGGGGAGGCGGACAGGGGTAAAGCAAAATAGAATAAACGGGATAGGGCCACATGCAAGGAAAGTAAATGAACGGGGAGGAAGAGGACAGGAGAGAGAGAGCCCAACGAAGGAAGGGAAGGGAATTCATGATCATGGCCAGGGACCACCACCTTAAAGGTTGGCACACTTAATGTCAAGGGGCTGAACTCCGCACCAAAAGGTCACTAGTCATGAGGGAGTTCGAAAGAGGCACACTCGACGTTCTCTTCATTCAATAGACCAGACCTAAAGAAGGAGACGAAAGGCCGATGAGGGGCAGGGGAAGAGGTCAAACATATTGGGCCTCCGCCGACCACAAGAGATGGGGCGTAGGCTTAATACTACAAGTGAATTAAATTAACAAACCCAGAGGTGAACGCTCTGATCAGAGGTAGGCTCCTACTGATCCAGGGGGAATGGGAGGTCACCCAGATCACGTTAGCGGGAATATACACGTCCAACAAGGCGCTTTTAACGAGGATGCCCTGGCCACCATAGTGGATAGGAGCAATGGCCCCATAGTCATAGGGGGGGACTTGAATGCATGGGCGGACCCACAAATAGACAAACGACACAGGTTGAACCCAAAGGACCCCCAAACACGATAGGAGATAGATTTAGGAAAAAATGGAGAGGGGGAGGCCTTGTGGATATACAGAGATCACAGAACCCAGACAAGAAGGGATACACATTTACATCCAGCGTCCATGAAACTTTCACAAGACTTGACTGCTTGCTGACATATAAGGAACTCCACCCAAGAATCAGGGGAAGCACCATCCGACCAGTCGCCTGGTCTGATCACGATATGGTTAACGCTACTCTAGACATGGAGGGATCGGGCTGTCAGGACTCCAAGTGGCGCTGAAATGATCTCCTGTGGCGAGACAAACTCTTTGCTCAGGAACTAAAGGCCACAATTGAGGAATACTTCCAAATAAACGACAATGGGGAGGTGGGAATCACAACAGTATGGGAAGCAGGGAAAGCCGCATGGAGGGGACTACTGATGAGGGAGTGGGCTAGGAAGAAAAGGGAATGGAGGCTCTAGGATAAGAAACTGGCCAAGGAAATATTGAGTCTGGAAGATAGGTTGCATGCCCAGGGGACATACCGAAAGGAACACCTAGAAACACTGAAACAAAAAACGGAGGAACTAAAAGCGCCGGGGATTGGGAACACAATGCGAAAGTTGAAATTCTTAAAGCTAAAATTCTATGTAAAGGGGAACAAGGCAGGTAACATGTTAGCGGCTAGACTGAGAGCTCAGAGGCCCGAAAGATGGCTCGATAGGATTAGGACACAAGAAGGGGACTATGCCACATCACCAGAGGGACTAGCTAACCAATTTGCTCAATATTATAAGGACCTGTACTCTACTGAGGGCACTGGAACAGAGACAGAGATGCAAGATTACATCACCAGGGAAAAGCTAACACATCTGTCTAAGACAGAACAGGCACTTCTGGAATCTCCATATCCCCTGAAGAAACAAAGACAGCAATAAAGCGGCTCCCGCTGGAAGGGGCACCATGGGAAGACTGATATACCATGGGCTTCTACAAACAATTCTCAGATACCCTGACCCCACATATGGCCAAACTATTTAACCACTTACAAGAAACTGGTCAGGCCCCATCATCGTTTACACTAGCCCACATAGTAATTATCCCCAAAGCAGGAAAAGACCCTGTATGCTGCAAGTCATACTGTCCAATATCACTGTTAAATATGGAAGCAAAAATATACACAAGGATCTTGGCTTCCCGCATGGAAGACATCATGCCCCGCCTGATTCACCCAGACCAGGTGGGCTTTATAAAAGGCAGACAGGGGGCAGACACCATGCGTAAGACGCTGGATATCATGGAACACACTGAGGGGATAGATGGCAAGCAAGCACTACTTAGCCTGGACTCAGAGAAAGCATTTGATTGAGTATAGTGGGGGTTTCTCTGGGCCATACTCAAGAACATGGGCTTTTAAGAGCGATTTATAAGAGGAATACAGGCAATAAACAAAACATCCAGGGGAAGAGTGGTGGTAAATGGCAAACTATCGTAGGAGTTCAACTGATCCAGAAGAGCCAGACAGGGGTGTCCCCTCTCTCCCATCCTATACACCCTATCAATCGAACCACTGGGAAATGCAATCAGAAATTATGGAACTATAGAAGGGATTAAGGTTGGGAGCAACAAATACAAACTTGCCATGTTCCTTGATGATATCCTCCTATATTTGGCAGATCCCCTGACTTCAATACCCAAAGTTCTCCGGACCATACAAGAATTCGGCACATGGGCAGGGCTAAAAGTAAACAAGAAGAAATCTACTCTATTTCCCTACAACACCCCCGAAGCAGTGAGTCAAAACATGGGTGGAATACCGACAGCGCGGCAGAAGCTAAAATACCTGCGTATCAACGTCACAAGAAAAAAGAAGGACCTCTATGAGGCAAAACTCCCTCCTCTAATGTCAGAGCTAACAACAGACCTAGACAGGTGGGGAAACCATACAATATAGTGGCTGGGCCGCCTCAACGCAATCAAAATGGTGATCCTCCCAAGGTCCTGCACCAGTATCAGATGCTTCTCATAGACATCCTGGGAAAGCACTTTGCAGAGCTGAAAGCCAAACTCCTAAAATCTCTGTGGCAGGGGAAGAGGCAGCGAATAGCCTACAACACTCTAACGAGGTGCAAGGAAGAAGGGGGAACTGGACTCCCAGACTGCTACACATACTACCGTGCCGCCCAAATCAGGGCCCTGGTACAACACCTGAGAGGTGACCAAAAAAAGCAATGGGTAACAATTGAAAACCATCTATCAAAGCCAGTAACACTAGGGAAATGGCTATCAGCCCCTAAGTCATCATTCCCAACCAAAGTAATTAACCACTATGCAGTAGGATCTCTCCTAAAACTCTGGTTGAACAAAGAAGAAATGAAGGACACACAACATGGCCCTCGCCCATCAGAAATGAAGTCCATGAGCTACAACGCTTCCAGAAATGGTTTGAAGCGGGCCTGGAAAGGGTAGGGCAGATGGTAAAAGGAGACACATGTATTTCCCTGCAAGAAATGGAAACTGGCCTACAACTTAAACCCCTTGGAACATTCCTTTTCCTACAACTGAGGGGAGTCCTGATGGCCTCATCTCCCTGATATACAAGGCCCTCCTCTGCAGTCACTGGAACAAGGACGGAGCCCTCAGAAAAAGATGGGAGAAAGATCTGGGCCCTAAGATTAATAACCACTTGTGGAAACAAATGTGTAAATCAGCCCACAAAACCTCCATCTCAGCGCAATACAAACTGCATGGCCTAAAACTATTACATAGATGGCACTACGATCCAAGACGTATAGCCGGAATGTTCAATCAAGCTAGCCCTCAATGCTGGAGAGAATGCGGCTACCAAGCAGACTACTGGCACATGTGGTTGGCCTGGCCGAAATTCAGGCATTCTGGAAAGAGGTTTTGGCATTGATTAAAAGGATTGACGGGGTGGGAAGGGAGTGCGACCCTCGACTAGTCTTATTTGGTCTGGAAGAACAGGAAGGCCGATGGGTGAATCTCCCCCACATGACAATCTTCTTACTGCTAGAGGCTACGGTCTGCATTACCATAAACTGGAAATCACTGTCACTCCTGACACAGACAGCTTGGGCGAGGAAAGCAAGAGAAATATATGAGATGGGGAACATTACGGGGACACTCTACGAGATCTCCCCAAGCAGAGAAACAGAATGGGCACCCTTCCTCAAGAGCTATAAATAACAAACAAACTTGTCAGGGGCAGGATGCCCTGCTGAACTGCATGTAACCCATACTTTATAAATGTTAATTGTGACTTGTCTCAGAGTGGTGGGGGGGGGATGGGACAGGGATTGTTAATGTTTGAACGGAAGCTCAAGACAATCTCTGAGAACGTAAATGTGATGATGTAAGATTGATGAGTTGTTCGTTAACAAAATACTTAATAAAAACAATTTTTTAAAAAAATGAAAAAAGTAGAGGGATACCTAAGAAGGGAGCTTCCAGTTATAATAACCCTTCAAGAAACACACATCCACACCCATGACACGAATAGAATCAAGTTCTGGGGGTACAATAGACTTTTCCAAGCAACCCAATCAGGTAAGAAAGGAGGGGTACTGTTAGCCCTCAAAAACGGGCTGTACCTGGCCCGAAGGAAATAGACACTGGTGACCAGGGGAGATACCTAGCAGTAGCTCTGACGGGGAGAGGGGAAAACTATACTGTAGCAACACGGTACGCCCCCAATTCAGGCCAGGATGCTTTCATTTAGAAAGTGTGAGGAGACTTGAAAAAGTAGCAAAAACGCCAATCATCCTAACCAGGGACTTTAATATTGCGTGGGACCCCGCTAAGGACAGAAGCAAAATAGTACAGGGGGCGCAAGGGAGACCTTGAGGAGAGCTCAAGGACAGAATCCAAGACCTGGCAATTGTAGGTGCCTGGAGGGAGATAAGGAGGGTTGCACCTTCTATTCACACGCACACCGCACGCACTCCAGGATAGATTACGTATGGTTGTCAAGGAGTCTACTGGGTCACATGGCAGGAATCTCGGTCGGGGCTATTATACACTCAGATCACACACCCATAACCCTAAGCCTGAAAAGAAATCGACGACCTCTGGACATGGCGATATACGGCACCTCTCTTTAAAGATGAGAAACTAGTCCTAGAAGTCAAGGAAGCGATAGAGGCATTCTTCGAAACTAATAAGGCAGATGATACGACCCCGCAGACTAGATGGGATGCCTTTAAGGCGACAATAAGGGGGCAAATCATCGCTATCAAAGCAAGAAGAGACGGAAATGAGACTGGAAGAGACCTGGCTGGAAGCCAGATGGAAGGAGATAATGTCCAAGATGGGGACAGCCCTGAGCGCAGAAACCAAAAGGGAGTACCGAGCCACCAGGGGTCAATTAGACCTAATCCAAACGAGGGCGGTGGAACATAACCTTTTGTCCCAAAGACAAAAATACTACATAAAGGCAAACAAAGCGGACATCCTTCTGGTCAGAATGTTGAGGGAAGAAAAGGACAAAACCATTTTGAAAATTTAAATCAAGGGGGAAGACCAGTGCTGACAGTAAAGACATTCAGGTAGCATTTGTTCAATTCTCTATGCTTTACGGGTCAGACAACCCCAGCCCAGCTCGGCAGGAACTCTACCTGCATTAAATTAACCTGCCGCGAATTATGAAGGAGGAGAGGGACACCCTGGAGCAGGACATAACCGCTGAAGAAATCTGAGCGGTAATGAAAGCCCTACCTATTAACAAATCCCCAGGGCCAGACAGCTTCACCGCTGAGTTTTACAAGACTCAAAAATAAACACAAACATGTCAGAGCTCCTTAATCTCACGCTCCTGAAATAAGTAGTGCTGGATCTTAGAAGAGAATCCCCGTATAAGTGGATAGAACACTCCATAACATACCTCAGGGTCAAGTTGGTGAAATCAGTAGAGCAATTGTATCAAGCAAACTACCCGTCCCTCCTAGAAAGGCTCAGGACTAAAATGATAGACTGGGTTCCCCTATCCATAACACTGCTAGGCTGAATAAATGTCATAAAAATAGTTATCCTACCACAACTCTTATACTAGTTCTCAGCCCAAGTACCGCCTGCCCTATTCAGGTCCCTCCAAAAAATGACGAGCAGATTCTTATGGAACAATAAAGCACCGTGGGTGGCAGCCAGACTCATGAAGACGCCTACCTATACAGAGTGGCTGAAATTGCAGGGACCGCCAAGCACATAAGTCCCTGGTCCTGTTGCCTGTGCCTCTGTGAAATCTTTGGCAAGACGTACAAGGGTACTGCGCATAACTGAATGGCTGCAACACGGCATACAGGTTACCAAGACATCCACCAAAGACAAGGCAAAGTCTACTATAATGGACTCATTCGTGGCAGCGAAATCGCAGCCCTCGCAACAGGATGGCAGGGTCCCACCAGAAATCTGCAAAACAACAGACACAGATAACTGAGATGGGCAAGTACTTGAGGCTATAGCTGCCTGAGGACCTTTATTGACACCAAAATAGATGAGGTAAAAACGGACATGCAACTAATGAGACAAGATGCGAGAAATTTAACAGAGAGTGTCCACCGCTTAAACTGGGCTACTGGAGACATCGGAGACTACAATGGATCTGAAGTCCAGGGTAGCAGAATTAGAAAAATATGGTTGCAACACTAGAAGCAAGAGCTGAGGAGGCTGAAGGGAGGTCCAGATGCAGCAATGTTATGCTGCTAGGGATCCCGGAAGGAATAGAGGGCCTGAACCCTACTGGATTTGTGGAGTCACTATTACAACAAGAGATTGGCGGGGGCAGGCTCTCACAGGGCTTCGCTGTGGAGAGGGCCCACAGATCCCTCAAAAAGAAACCTCCACCAGGTTCTCACCCTCACCCAATAATCGCGAAGATCCCCAATTTCCAAGATAGGGAGATTATACTTATGTATTCCAGAGAAGGTGGGGTGATAGAGTGAGGCGACAACAAGATAACTATATACCTTGACTAGACACCAGCTGTACAGAGAGCGAGGAACTCATATGTTCCGATCAAGGCACGACTAAGACAGCTGAACTTAAAATACATGTTGCTGTACCCCTCTAGACTGAAGATAATCCATAAAGGGGGTGCTATATTCCTTGAGACTCCGGCGGCAGCCAACATGTGGCAGGAACATACTAATCTGGCAGATGGCAAGGAATAGGTCACACGAAACATAACACCACTTGGAAACAAACAAGCCCTGGGAACTGCGATTGCCTGCGATCACTACGGACGAGATGAGTCAGTGCAATGAAACAACCTTTGAAGCACTTTTCGAATGGCTGAATGACATGCTCGGCCAACTAGCCTGCACACTGAGACCTACTCCACGAAATGACCGGTGCGGACCCGTTGTCGGCACGCGAACACTCACGCTGGATGCCCTGGAAGAGACAGGACAGTGCGGGAGCGCCTGAGCACAGTCGTTGGACGCGATTGTTTGCTTTGTGTTTATTGTTGTTGTTTTACACTGTTCCGATGTCTTCAAGATGAGAAATGGTGGGTGAGAAAAGTCCATGTTCATAATCCACAACTGAACGGGTGCACAGTGGGGTGGGGACGAGGGGGTTACTATTGTGACCATGGCAATGCAACTTAACATTTTGATGTGGAATGTACGCGGGATGGGCACCTACTTGCGTAGAAATAGAATCAAATCCTACTTACACAGGAAAATGGTGGACATAGCGCTACTCCAGGAAACCCACCTCACAGCGGAGCCCATGGTCAAGCTGAAGGAATGCTGGGGGGCCAGGGACATGGGGCCACCTAATCCAAATATGCCAGAGGAGTGTTCACGTGGATCAACCCGGGGGTTGACAGGCTGCTAGGGACTGAAGCAGACACAGAAGGTAGATACGTAGTATTGTGGGGCGCAATTGAGCACACTGAGATCTGCACTCCAATCATGGTATACCTGCGCACCTTAACATGCTTTACACTAAAATATTCCAGCACCGAGAGGGCTTGTATATCTGGGGTGGAGACTTTAATTGTGTAAAAGATATTGATTTAGATAGATCTGAGCTGCCACAAAATCGAGCAGAAGCGGCCCCGCTGGCACTGAACTCCGTGCTAGAACAACTAGACTTAGTGGATGCTTGGAGAGAATGTCACCCCACGGTTAGAGCCTACTCGCACTATTCTTCGCCGCATGGCTTGTATACAAGAATAGATTATCTCTTTATTGATAAAACGCACATGGCACAAGTGGAATCAATACAATACATGGGAAGATCAATTTCTGACCATTCACCTCTACTCATGCGCTGGGCGATGAAGGGCGCCCGGCCTCCCATACCGTTATGGCGAATGGCCACGGAAACACTCACTGATTGGGCCTTCAAGTGGGAACTTGGGGATTAACTACAGGAGTACATTACGATTAACCAAGGAAGCGTAGACCACTGGAGCACAATGTGGGAAGCTCTGAAAGTAGTAGTACTAGGGGAGGTCATTGCGGGTGCGGGAGGCATCAGGAGAATGCTGAAAGGGGAGCTGGAGAAGCAGGAAGAGGGTGTAAAACAGTTGGAACCTGCCAACCTAGGAACCAGGGAGGAGGGAATGAAACCAGCAGAGGCCAGAACTGTTTGCCAAGCGGCATGGGGGAGATTATCCAAGTTTGATTACGTAACATGCACCGCCAGAACACACAAAGAAGGGGATAAACCTAGCAGACTATTGGCATGGCTGTGCAAGCGTGAACATCCTAGACATCCAACGACAACACTCAAAGGGGAGAATGGGGAATTACACAAGACACAGAAATAAATTAATTACACTTTTGCAGGCTTCTACGCTAAATTATATGCCCACGACACCTCAGTGCCGTGGGCAGATATACGCGACACGTTAGAGGAAATTGAACTCCCTACACTGGGTAAGTCACAACGAGAGGCACGAGGTAATCACTCCGGAAGATGTGACAGATGCAGTCAGATCACTGTCCACTTGCAAAACCCCGGGTAGCAATGGACTCCCTCCCGAGTTTTATAAAGCATATCAATCCTCACTAACCCCAGTACTCCATGAGGTGTTCCGAGAGGCATACGAAGTTGGGACACTGCCGAAAAGTATGAGGGAAACACTAATAGTTCCGATACCCAAGCCAAATAAACCAACGGACGATTGCACCGTCCTTTAGCCATGCTAAACTACAACTTTACAATGTTGAGCACTATACTGGCCAAATGCTTGTCCAGAGTGATAGGGAGCCAGATATATGAGGCTCAAAGCGGTTTTGTACCAGGACGCAACACAACTGCTAACCTATGCAGACTACAGCATATTATGGCGCAAACACAACAAGGGAGGGAACACTTGGCAGTGATGTCACTGGACGCCATTAAGGCATTTGACTCCATATATTGGGAATGGCTGATAGAGGTCCTGCAGGAATTTGGGTTTGGGGAAAGCTTTGTGAGGTGGATACAGGTGCTATACAAGGACCCATTGGCATGAGTAAAGACAAGAAATATGGTGTTGGGGCCTGGGACATACAGAGGGGTACTAGACAAGGATGCCCGCTATCGCCCATGCTTTACATCCTAGGACTGGAACCCATTGTGATATACATCAGAAAGCATTTCTTTGACGCGGGGATATGAATAGGTGGGAAACATCACATAATATCACTTTACGCAGACAACGTGCTGCTCTACTTGAGGGTCCCACAACACAATGCTCCGACAATTCTAGAAGAACTGGACAACTTTGCACTCTATTCTGGGATACGCTTCAGTAGACAAAAATCTTGCATGTTCCCACTTGCAGGCCTGAGGGGGATAGGAACTGGGGAACTACCGGAGGTTGGAATACAATGGCAACTGGGCACGTTTAGGTACCTGGGGGTTAAAATTAGGCACACACCGGAACTTACACACGAACACAACACAATGGCTGTGATACAGGGCCTGCATAACTCAATGAAGTTCTGGTCCAAGCTACCGCTATCAATGATGGGGAGGGTATCGATCACCAAAATGATCATTCTACTGAGGTTCCTATACTATATTCAAAACATCTGCTACTAGATTGAGCCATCTTTCTTCCGCACCCTGGAAGCACTGGTCAGTGATTTTCTTTGGGGGACGACATGCCACAAAGTAGCACTGAATACACTAACTCTACCTTACAAGGAAGGGGGTATACAACTCCCGGATTTTGAAAAGATACCATCTGGCGGCTCAACTCAGCCATATAACTAGATGGCTATCAGATGAGGTTACTGCAGAAACAGGACTATTACGGGATATGATTGTTCCAGTGCACCTGAAAGAAATGTTATGGTCCCCACAAAAACACACAAGACAATACCCCATGCTAGTGGAGCTGGGTAGGCAGTTGTGGCACAGGGTTAAATCAGTCCTACACCTGGTAAGACCTTACTCGCCAGAAATGCCGCTAGTGGCAGAGTTAGGAATAGGTATCACTGACCTCCACACCATGAGATACTGGGAAAGGCTGGGCCTATATACCTGGGGAGACTTGTACGAGGAGGGATCATTTAGAGACCTTGAATCACTAGATGAAAAAGAGGGGCTACCAAGAGGGCAATTAAACATGCAGCTAGAACAAACTGGGATGAGTGGTCGGAAGAAACGGAAGCAAACCCTCTGATGATAGAATTATATAACCCGAGTGACGGATGGAGGCCAGTGTCGAGACTGTATGCCCGACTAAATGACAGGCATAATCCTGCACCACCACGCTGAAGGCTAAATGGGAAAAGGACCTAGGAGCAGATATCACAGAGAAAGAATGGGAGAGAGCGCTGATGCACCCCAAGGAAGTGTCTAGGAACGCTAGATTCAGATTAATACAGATGAATGTCCTATACAGAACAAATATGACCCCTATGAGGGTGGCAAGTTTCAACAAACAAACCAGGTCGGTATGCTCGTGGTGTGGCAACAGAGAGGCCGACTTAATGCATTTGTTCTGGGGGTGCGCGAAAGTACAAAGTTTTTGGGCAAAAATTGAGCAGGTGTGTGAGAAGGCTGGAGTCACTAGGTATGAATGGTCCCCGAAGGAATGTCTCTTGGGCACTTATCCTAGGCTGAGCAAAATTAAGCACACAGTGAAACTCATGGGTATGATGTGCATATTAGCAAAGAGGGCAATAGCAATGGCATGGAAATCGAAAGCAGGCCCTCAATACGCAAGGTGGAAGAGCGAAATGGAAAGGTGGGCCGCAGCAGAGACAGAGGCTTGGGGTACTGGGACGGTTGGAAATACTGAAGATATTAGTGTCACATTTGAAGCATGGAAAGCCCTGATCATAGACATGTTTTTTCCAATCGATGTTATGCCCCCCCGAACACTTTGATGTAAATGGACATATATGAACTATTGCAAAGACATGAACGAGGCACTAACCTGGCTACGCTGTCTCCCTTGAACTCAGTAAGGATGGACTGGACCTATACCCCATAATGTCAATACAAGCGAAGAAATTTGATATAGTAGAAGAAGACCGTTATTGTTTACTGTTAGTACTTTGTTGAAACTTTATTATAGAATATGAAATGGCACTCAAATGATGAACGTGACTAAATACTCTGTAATGTACAATTTACAAATGCCGATAAAAATTATTTACAAAAACAAAATGACGCCTACCTCTAGGGGCAGGATGGGGGAACCGGACATTAAGGCATTACCTAGCAGCCCAAATGAGAGTTATCTGGGACTGGCAGAACGAGGATAGGGGGAAAATATGGAGGCAAATGGAACGAGCAGTAGCAGGGGAAACCATTGGAAGCCCAAAGCAGATAGACTGCCCCAAATGTACTGCAGCATGATCCTCGCCCTGGTAGGAGACTCCTGGGATGACACAACAAAGAGGGCACACATCGCCTCACACCCATCACCTTGCGCACCAATATTTGATAATCCACAATTCACCCCGAGAAATAAAACCTCTGCATTCACATACTGGCAATGGGGGATGTCAAAAGATTAGAGATATGTTATGTTATGTTATTTTGCATTTATATAGCGCCTCATGTACCATTGGTATGATCTCAAGGCGCTGGTAGGTTGAACGCCCTCGGGAACCGAAGTTCAAGTCAGTAGAGAGAGAGAGAGAGAGTCATAAGGTGCGTGTGAGCACCGGATATGTGTGCAGCAGTTGAGGCATTCGTGTGATAGCTGCTTCTTAGCGGTAGGTGTGGTGGTTGGGAGATCAAGAGTATGTGTTCGTTCTGGCAGGTTGTTATCCAGACCGATTCTGGCTGCGTTAGGCCTGAGGAGAACGCCTAGGCTGGAGGGTGTTTAACCAGCTGTGTTTAGTTAGGATGATGGGCAGTATGAGGCAAGTGATGGTACAGCTATACTGAATGGTGTCATAGTATTGCTGTGTTCTAGTTGAGTGGCGGTGGAAAGAAGAGAGTAAGTGTGGAGATGTGATATGGTGGTTTACCTTAGGTGCTTGAGATCGAGCACACTCCATTAGATTCATGCACTCCGACCGTTCCATGCACTCCAAACCGTTTCATTCACTCTGTTTTATGCACTCCAACCATTCTGTGCACTCCATCCATTCTGTGCACTCCAACCATTCTGTGCACTCCAACCATTCTGTGCACTCTAACCATTCTGTGCACTCTAACCATTCTATGCACTCCAACCCTTCTATGCACTCCAACCCTTCTATGCACTTCAGATCATTCCATGCACTCGAATCATTTTTGTAAGTATTCATTCCGTGCTTTCTATCTGTTCCATGCATTCCATCCGTTGCATGTTATGTTATGTTACTTTGCATTTATATAGCACCTTGTGTACCGTTGGTATGATCTCAAGGCGCTGGTAGGTTGAACGCCCTCGGGACTCGTAGTTCAACCGACCCATGCATTCCAACCATTCCGTGCACTCCAATACGTCCCTCCGCCCCACACACTCTTCGTCCGCCCCACACACTCTTTGTCCGCCCCACACACTCTTCCTCCGCTCCACACACTCTTCCTCCGCTCCGCACTCTTCCTCCACACTCTTCCTCCGCTCCGCACTCTTCCTCCACTCTGCGCTCTTCCTCCGCCCCGCGCTCTTCCACCCGTCCCACGCACTCCACCCGTCTCACGCACTCCATCCGACCCATGCACTCCATCCGTCCCATGCACTCCATCCGATCCATGCACTCCATCCGTCCCATGCATTTCATCTGTCACATGCACCACATCCATCTCGTGCACTCCTTCCGTGTCATGCGCTACATCCATGTCATGCACTTGCTTCATCTATTCCAATCGTTCAGTTCATTCCATACACTCTGTCATTCAATCTATCCGTTCCCTTCACTCTACCTGTTCCATGAACTCGATCCGTATCATGTGCTCAATCCTTTCCATCTTCTGAATCAGCTTATTCCTCTTGTCTACTTCGTTCCTCTTGTCCACTTTATTCCTCTCGTCTACTTCGTTCGTCTCGTCCGATTCATTGCTTTCATCTATTTCGTTAATTTCATCCCCTTCATTGCTTTCATTCAGTTTATTCCTTTCATCCACTTTCTACTTTCATCCAATTCACTCTTTCTATTTAGTTTATCTTTTTTAGTTTCCATTTAGCGGTTATTGGTTTTAGATTTCTCGCTCGGATCATGATGCTGGATTGTCGTTTATGAGAAGGCAGTTTTGGGCTAAGGTCATTGATTACTGTTATCCAGTATGACTTACGCGTCGATTTCAGGGGAAGAGCCATGTTTTCAGTAGTTTGCGGAAAGACATGAGGTCTTTGGTGAGTCGGATGTGGGGTGGAAGTGCGTTCCAAAGAGTCGGGGCCAGGGCTGAGAATGATGATCCACCTAACCTGACAGAGTTGGTTTTTGGTATGACTAGGAGGCCGGCCGAGCTTGATCTTAGAGTGCGTGGAGGTTGGTAGGGTTTTAGCTTGTCTTGGAGATATTGTGGTCCGGTTTTATGCATTGCTCGGTGAGAGATGCATAAGGTTTTGAAGGTCACCCTTTGAGCAATCGGAGGCCAGTGGAGAGTTTTGAGGGCTGGGGAGATGTGATCTCTTGGACCAAGTGCTAGTAGCAGTTTGGCAGCAGCGTTTTGTGCTCTTTGTAGTTTAGTTAGTTGGTAGCGTGGACTCCGAGGAAGAGGGGGTTGGCGTAGTCCAGTCTTGACATGACAATAGACTGGACCGTGGAGAGTCTGTTGGGAAAAGGGTGGCATGGAAAAATGTGCCTTAAAGTTTTAAGATGATAGTAGCAGGACTTGGAGACATTGTTGACTTGGAGCGAGAGGGTTAGGTCTGAGTCTAGGGTGCATCAAAGGTTTTTTTACTGAATTTGAGGGTGTGGGGGAATTGCCCATGGCAAATGGCCAGGGTAGCGGGTGCGGAAGAAGTTCGGTATTGCCACATACCATGATTTCAGTTTTGGAGGGGTTTAGTAAGAGGTGGTTTTTGGTCATCCAGTGATCTACGTTGAGGAGGCAGGAAGCGAGGTCAGGTTGGCAGTTGGGTTTTCAGTTTAGGAGTTTTAGGATCAGTTGTGTGTCATCTGCGTAGTTGTAGCACAGGATATGGTGGGAGCAGATTATTCGTGGGAGGGTGGACATATAGAGGTTAAACAGGAGGGCTGATAGGCATGCTCCTTGTGGAACTCCAGTGTTGACCTATCGGGAGAGGGAAGGATAGGTCGAGAGTAGAGTTATTTGGTTCCTATTGTCGAGGAAGGATGCTATCCATTTGAGAGTGTTTCCACTGATTCCTAAGGAATGGAGGCGATCAAGGAGGATTGAGTGGTTGATTGTATCGAAGGCAGCAGATAGGTCAAGAAGGATTAGTGGGGCGCATACCACAGAATCAGCAGTGTTTTTAAGGTCATCCCAGATTGAGGTTAGGGTGGTTTCGGTTCCCTTTCGGGCTCTGAAACCTGACTGAGCGAGGTCAAGGAGATTGTTGACTTCGACAAAGGCATTTAGTTGGGAGTAGGCGGTTCGGTCAATGAGTTTGGCGAGGAACCTGTTGTTTGCGATGGGGTGGTAGTTCATGGGCTTGAGAGGTTTGAGGGAAGGTTTTTTAGGAGTGGTTTGACATGCGCAGTATGTAGTCGCAAGGGTAGTCGCACCTGAGTGATGTCCGCTATCGTCGCCAGGCATTGTTTCCAAAAGGCTTGGGCCTTGGGGCAGGACCACCACATGTGGAAGAAGGAGCCTATTTGGCCGCATTGCCTCCAGCATTGAGGGTTGATCGTGGAGTTCATGTGGTGGAGTCTTAGGGGAGGGTAGTACCACTGGAGGAAGATCTTGTAGGTGCACTCTCTATTCGTGATGCATGATGAGGAGGTGTGAGCCCGGGACCAGATGTCAACCCACTGTTGATCTTCAATCGGATGGCCCAGGTCCGCCTCCCAGGGCCATATACCGGGTCTTGGAGGTTAGGAAGTCCGTTTGGAGGCGCCTGTATAGCGTGGAGATTCTTCCTCGAGGCGGAAGCTCCTTAAGGGTCAATTTGATGGCTGTGGGGGGACGAGTAGCTGCCTGGCGAGTCTGAGGATGGGTGCACCAGTGGCGTAGCTGGGTATATGTGAACCTATCTCATTCCTGGATTCCAAAGAGTTCTTTGCATCGCTCAAAGGTGCAGGGTTGGCCCCCTTCAAAAAGTTGACCCAGGGTCTCTAGGCCTCCTGCAATCCAGGCCTTAAAATTCCAGGGAGACAGACCAGGAGAGAAGGTCGGGTTCATGAACACTGGGGAGAGGGGGCTGAGCCCCGTCGGGATCCTCTTCTGTTTCAACGCCTTGTCCCACACCGAAATGGTGTGTTTGGTGGATGCCAGGAGATTCCGCCACTGTCGCCATTCTGGTGGGGGGACATGCAGGAGAAAGCGTAATGGGAGGGGCAGCTGCGCTTGCTCGAGGTCTACCCATCTGGGGCGGTTGGTAAGGACTTGCCATGATTGGATACAAGACAGGTGAGCCGCAATTTGGCATTTCTGCAAGTCAGGGACCCCGAGCCCACCCAATTTCGCGTTGCCCAGCATCGTGGATTTAGGGATCCTGGGCTTTTTCCCCCTCCAAATAAACTGCAGCATTTTCTTCTGTAAGAGTTGAAGGGCTGGCGCCGGGACCGGCACCGGGAGTGTGGAGAACGCATACAGAAATCTCGGTAGTAAGTTCATCTTACAGGCTGTGATACGGCCCATCAGTGATATCTCCTGTGTCGCCCAGCGTCTCAAATCTGCCTCCAAGTTTGTAAATAATGGGGGAAAGTTAGGCCGATGAGTCTCGCTTGGGCTGGCCGGGATATGGACCCCCAAGTAGCTAAGTTCTTTGGTCGACCAATGTATTGGGCACAGCGGAACCAGGGCTTCTCGGGTCAAGCCCACTCCCATGGCAACTGATTTCTGGCAGTTAACTGTGAAGCCTGTGACCCTGCCATAGCTGGTTATCTCAGCCAGGGCTTGAGGGAGGGAGGAGCGGGGTTTCGTGATAGTCAGGAGGAGATCATCTGCATATAGGGCCAGTTTGTGGTGCGCCGGGCCTGATTGAAAGCCTTCGACTGCAGGATTCAACCTGATCCGCTGGGCAAACGGTCCCATAATTAAAGCGAAGAGAAGTGGCGACAGCGGGCATCCCTGTCGGGTTCCGCAAGTTAGGTCGATGGGGGAGGTGAGGGTGCCGTTAACTCTAAGAAGGGTTTTGAGGGCTTTGTAATTTGCCAGCGTCATGGTGCAGAATTCCTGGCCAAATCCAAAAGCCTCCAGAGTGAGCCTCATGAAAGTCCAATCCACTTTGTCAAACGCCTTGGTCGCGTCCAGGGCCAAGAGCACCAGCTCCCGGGAATCTCTGGAAGCGAGCTCCACCAGATCCAAGGCTCTTCGGATATTGTCGGCCGTGGAGCGGTGTCTGAGGAAGCCACTCTGATCTCCACTGATTATCTCCGGCAAGAATCGAGATAAACGAGATGCCAGAATTTTAGAGTAAATATTGGCATCTATGTTGAGCAGGGCAATGGGTCTATATGATGCAGGGTTCTTCGGATCGCCCCCAGGTTTAGGTAGTAAGACCGTAATTGACTCCTGCATGGATGGGGTTACGGTACCCGTGGTCCTGAACGAGTTAAACAACTGTACCAAAGGTGCTAATAGCTGGGGTTTGAAAATCTTATAGAACCTGGTTGTATAGCCATCAGGGCCAGGGGCTCGGGATTTGAGAGCTTTTATTGCCTCGTCCACTTCTTCGTCAGTGATCGGTGCCTCCAGAGAGTCACGGGCAGTTCTTTTTAGCCGGGGAAGTGCCGCACCCCGTAAGTATTCCTTCTGTTCCTTCATGTCCCGCGCTGGAGCGGTCATCACCTGAGTTAGGTGGGCCGCAGCAAGTCGCAGTTTGCCCTGGTCAGCGTAATGGACCTTGCCTTGTTGGTCCCGCAGGCCCACAATTCTATTGTTCCTCTTCGCTTTGGCAAGTTTGGCCACTAGTAGCTTATTTTCTTTGTTGTTTTTAGCATAATAAAACTGTTTTGCTTTTGCCATTTGGTGAGCAGTGTGTTCAGCATAGTGGGCCTCAATCTTTTTCTGTGCTATCCGGATGGCTCGCTGGGTTTTAGGGGTCCAGCCCTTCTCCTTATGGGACCTTTCTGCATTTTTAAGATCTTCCTCAAGGCCCTGGCGAGTTTGACGCTTGTGTCTATGATAGGCCGCTCCTTGCGCAATCAGTTCACCCCGCACTACTGCTTTCATTATGTCCCAAGTGTTGGCGGTAGAGGTGTCCTGACTGGGGTTCTCCTTAAAGAAGTTGGTGATCGTGGTTGCGATTGCGTCCCTAAGTGGCATCTCGTTGAGAATCGGATCATATAGGGTCAATTTACGCTGTTGGGGGTTAGCTGGTTCCTGCACTCGGATTTCCAGGGTCACCGGAGCATGATCAGACAAGATTCTGGAGCCAATTGTCACATCGTTCGTAAACGTAAAGATTTGTGGGGACACTAGGAGAAGATCTATCCTGGAGAAGGTCCGGTGGACATAGGAATAAAAGGAAAAGTCTCTTTCGGATGGGTGGAGTACTCTCCATGAATCCACCACCCCCAAGATTCTAAATAGTTGTAGGAGAGCCAGGGCTATGGTGAGGTCTCCAGCGCTGAGTGGGTGTGACTTGTCTTTCGAGGGGTCCGGGACCCCATTGAAATCCCCTCCAATCACTATCTGGCCTTCCAAAAACGGGGAGAGGGTTATACACAGGGATTCATAGAACAGCGCCTGGCCTGAGTTGGGTGCGTATACCGAGATTATAGAATAGAGTTGTCCTAGCAATAGGCATTTCACCGCGATGTATCGCCCCTCTGGGCAGCTTATAGAGTCCAAAATCTGAGGGTTTAGCCCCCTCCCGAATAGGATAGCTGTGCCACCCCTCTTGGAGTTCCCAGACACGAAAAGTTGCTTCGGAAAGTCTCAGGATCGCAGGCGGCTGTGGTCTGCCGGCAGCAGATGGGTTTCTTGTAGCATAGCCACAGCTGCACCGTTGTTCTGAAGCTTCTGTAGGATAGACTTGCGTTTGGCGGGTGAATTTAGTCCCTTGACATTCAGGGAGACGAACCTTAAAGTTCGATGTTCCGGGGCCAGGTCCGAGGAGGTTGATGAGTCTTGGGGTGGGGGGGGATGTAGAAGAATCAGCCATCATGTCGCGGAGTGTGCAGCCATTCCCCAACCTGCCTGTGAGGTTTTTTCTCGGGCCGCCAACGGGAGGACGGAGTTTTAACTGAGGGTGGCTGACCTTTTGCGGGTCTAGTGCCTCCCTTGGCCAACGGGGCCATCGGACAGTGTGTAGCCAACATGGCTAACCTTATGAGCAATCTTAGTGGTTTGTTCCAAGGACTCGTAGATGGATTGTGCCTTGGAACCGGGCATGGGCCATGGAATAATGCCTGCTGCTTAAGGAATAAAGCTAATCTGTGTTCCTGAGGGTGTAGATCGGATCATGGTGCCGGACTGTGAGCCGGGATCGAGGTGAAGCTCCATCATGGGGTCGCATCTGGCTATTTCCTCTTCCGGAATCTGGGAACCCTCGACCAAGAGTTTTGTGTGGGATTAGGGGAGGCCACCAGGTTTGAATCAGCCGCTGCTTCGGAGGGCGGGAGAGACGAGGGATTGGAAGCATCTGGACGTAGGATGTCGGTAGCATCTTCCAGGTGGCTAATTTTCCTGAGCGAGCCCTTGTAGGAAAATTGCAAAGCTGTGGGAAAGAGCCATCTGTAGCAGATTTTTTTAGCCTGAAGAAGAGCGGTTAAAGGGCGAAGGGCCCACCTCTTTTGAAGAGTAAGCGGAGAGAGGTCCTGGAAGATCTGGAGAGAAGTCCCTTGAAATGTAATCTCGTCTTTGGAGCGGCTCATTGTCGAGATGGCTTCCTTCGTAGTAAAGAAGTGCACCCTAGTAATGACGTCGGGGGGAGCCATCCGATTCCACTCCGCGTCGGGGGTTCAGCCTGTGGGTGCGATCCAGGAGAAGCAGTGAATCTTCGAGGTTGGGGAGAAGAGATTGGAAAAAGAGGCCCACATTTATAGCTAAACCCTTGTCTGTGATCGAGGTGGGAACCCCCGAATGAGGAGGTTGTTGCGCCGGGCCCTATTTTCGAGGTCTTCTTGCTTGTATTCCAAGATGTCGCACCTATCCTGCAGTAGTCCGATCGAGCGTTGGACCTCTGTTAGCGCAGAGGCATGGTCTTGGATATGATCCTCAACAACTCCTACTCTTTGTTCAACCTCCGAGACCTTTTTGTCTGTGCTTTCCAGTTTAGTTGTGAGTTCTGCCATACAAGAGCGGAATTCTGATTTGATATCCGCCACAAATTCACGGATGTCTTCTTTGGTCGCCAAAGGTCCCTTGTTATCTAGGGAGTCCTGTGGGATAGCGGAGCAGGAATCTTGTTTTTTAGCTTTGTCGGAAGCAGTCAGCAAAGTTGCTATGTCCGAAGACTTGGTGGTTTTTTGTTGCTTGGACATCGCGCTAGTTGTTAGAGGCAGGACAATGGCCGCCGGGAGCGATGTAGTGGTAAAGAGGAGCTGGACTGTGGGCCGGGGTACCCAGGAAGCGCTCAGGGAGAAGCGCATGCAAGCTAGGCCTACCTTAAATCTCTCAAGGGGCTCCCGCTGAAGGCTCCCGTCACCAACCGTTGGGGGGAGGGTCTCTCATCGTCGCTTCAGGAATTGAGTCGCCTCTATCTGTGTCCATGAGCCGGAGGGTAGACCCCACAGAGCATCCAGGTGGGCCACTAACGCAGCCGCGTAGATCTCCGTCTGCTGGAAGTGTGTAGGGCCGAGTGGGCCGGGGCGCCCCAGGAGGAAAAGGGAGAGGGTATGCAAAATGGGGCCGATATATGTGGGGCTCCTTGCCGACCGATGGAAATAGTCCCCGTTTGTCTGGATAGCCCGATGTCCGTCTGTCCCCTCCGGCTCGAATGTTACGGGGAGGATCACCTCCGACTCCGGACTGTGGCCGCCATCATACATGCGCCCGCCATCTTGGATTCTCCGAGTCGTAGAGGGGGGACCGGGATTCAGGCGACGAGTACGGACATAGTGCTCCCTCTCCCAGCTTTCATCTTTGAGCCGCTGGAGCCCCATCGGTTCCGATCCACATAGCTGTCGTCGGTGGGTCGTATAGGCCACAGGAACCGCGCGATTTTAGCTGAAGCAGCGGGCCGTCCACGGGTGGCTTTAGAGGAGCCACTGCATCGCGTCGGCTCCAAGCCACGCCCCCCTGGAGAGCAGTCTTGAGATCAGGGCAGTGCTGAGGGCCCAGACACAAGCACAGGATGCAGTAGTGAGGGTCCAGACACTAAGCACAGGCTGCAGTAGTGAGGGTTCAGACACTAAGCACAGGCTGCAGTAGTGAGGGTCCAGACACTAAGCACAGGCTGCAGTAGTGAGGATCCAGACACTAAGCACAAACTAGAAACCAGGCTAGGGATCAGGGTCCAGAAAACCAAGGCAGAGGGAAGTCTAGAGAATGACCTCAGACTGGGAACCTGTCACTGGTTCCAGACACGGAATACAAACTGGAAACCAGGGTAGGAGGGGTGAGGGGCCCAGAAATGAGCACAGACTGGGAAACAGGGATAGGGTGAGAGTCCAGGCACTGAACACAGACCAGGGTTGGGGTGAGGGTCCAGTCACTGAACACAAACTGGGAACCAGGGCAGGGGTGAGGGTCTAGTCACTGAACACAAACTGGGAACCAGAGGGTCCAGACACTGAACATCGACTGGGAACCAGGGCAATGGTGAGGGTCCAGACACTGAACATCGACTGGGAACCAGGGCAGGAGTGATACTGAGAATACGCTAATTCTCAAGGTAGAAACTAGTAATTTGCTCTAAGAAAATAAAGGAAAGGCAACTCTCTCACTAGGGCGACTCCTTTTTGTGACGTCACACGGGTAGATGCTGGTAGCAAATATGTGTCACCTCACTGCGTTAGAAATCCTGGAAGTTTACAGAAACCAGGGTGAAATACCCAGGATGAATTTAACACGAGGAATAAGCAACATATCGACATGAAACATCCCTTGGAATGCTTAGCCTAGGGTTCTAGCTGCCCTACGCTCACCCTACTCACTCAGCCTGAAAGTGCATGGGTACAGAGAAGATCTGCAGGTTAGGGCCAGGGTCAGCGCGGGATTCGGCCTGTCGCCAACCCTGGCCCTCTTCCTCCAGGCATCTGCAACTACAAGCCAGGAAGCAAAAAGATGCTGGCATGAGAAACAAAAGGTGGTCTGACCCTTTACTTCTCCATTTTCTAAACTTGTACTTTTTTAGAGATGGCCAATGCAGTTTTCATCCTACATTTGAAGAAAAAGATAGCGAGGTTTGTATACTAAAAAACATTCAGCACCACAAGTGTACGTGCTTATAACCCTCATAAACCCTGGGAGGAGCCCAATAAGAAGAGCTCTCAGGGTGTAGCGCTCATCTCGGTCGTCATGCTCATCCAAATCAGGCAGGCTGAAATCCCATAAGGGACTCAAATTCATCCACTCCGAGCTTGATCAATGGAGTACCAGTAAAGTGGATGATAAAATACCAGTATTATAGGGCACTCTGTGAAGACTAGAGTTCATAGGTCTGCGACTAGCCAGGATTCCACACCCCCAGAGGATGCAATGGTGGTGCTGCATATCATGTCCGAGAAGAGGCTGCAGACTAGGGGAGGCAAGGTCCGCAAATGGCACGCATTCCCCACCCTCCAGGGTGTACCATAGTGCCGGGACAGGTGGTGCAATGAAATAGTGCACACTGCACCCTTAGAATAGACCTATATGCAAACGTTATTCTCTCGCTGTGACGTCATTATCCATCTGCATTTGGGTGGGACTTACCAATGCCTACTGATAGGGTGGGAACCTCCTGGTAGTAGGGTTACTTCATGCATGCTGCAGCCTAGTCCATAGCGCCCTGATCTAGTGGCATGCCGACACTTCACAAAGATGCCTTTCAATGGATACTTGAAAGATTACTCTCCACGGGTGCCAATTATCAACTGGAAAATCCCTTGGACAAGTATACCTTATACTAAAAGGAATACAATCTCTCTGCCATACGAGAAAACTATAGTGACCTCACAAGAATGCAACCTCAAAGACCTGCTGTCTTTGGCCTAGTTCCTCCATTTCATCTCCAGAACTCCTTGGCGCCTTCCAAATATCCTAAAATGTTGCTTGCGGAATTAATCCTAGTCACTGTGACAACAATAGAGAGAGAAACGCAAATGTTTGCGAGAAACCACGTCAAGCAATTCGACCAATGTAAGGCAGACTTCGACCTGAGGGAGAGATTTCGCTACGTGCAATGGAGGCACTGGTTACCCCACCCCTCCATGAAACAAGCGGGGACACGCCAGCTAACCCCCTTCGAAAAATATCTGACTACGGACCCCGGCGACAGGAGGGTAATCGCATCCATATATGCACACCTAAAGGCAGGAGAGGATCCCCCCACAAGACCCTAGCTGACAAAAATTTGAATTATCCACGGGGCACACAATAGAGGAGACTGGTTGGCTGAAACTGTGTGCGAGCATTCCCAAACTTACAAGATCCCTCCAAATTTGGGAGATCTGGGTTAAACTACTTTTCCAATGACATCTAACACCCTCAAGACTCCACAAAATGTATCTGGGGGAATCAAAATACTGTTGGAGGGAATATGGAGGAGAGGGAACGTGGAGCCACATATGGTGGGACTGCCCCAAAATGAAGGGCTACTGGGAGGGCATACAAAGGGTGATAATGCCAGTCCTGGGGGTAACAGAGGATTGGCTTTGATAGAATTAGATGGGACGCTGGAGGACCTTCCCTCAAAATCAGACCGCAAAGTGTACGTGATCATGATGATGGCGGGGGCCCTAGTGTTGGCATAAAAATGGAAATCCACGGCTCTTCCTCTGGAACACAAATGGGTATCAAAGATTTGGAACTTTACAGCCCTAGAGTGGCTCACATATTATCTTCAAGGGGATCACAGAGGATCCGCACAGACTGGTCAAGGCTATTGGAGTTTCTACAGGCGGGATCGAGGGTGTGCGCCTTCTGGGCATAGTAGAATAGCTGCTGACCCGGTCAGCACGGGGGAGACACTCCCAAGGACCGAGCAGGAGTACGTGCGTAGCACCGACTCCGGACACCAAGGAACATGAAGCCCTGAGAAGGCACTTGCAGTCTATGAACTGTCGTCGAACCAAAGGGAGGGGAGGGCAGGGAGGGGGAATGTGGGGGTACACTTACGATTAAGTTGTTCTGTTTAAAAATGCAAATAAAAAGTTACAATAAAAAAAGAGGAAGAGGTGATGTCTGACTGGGATAGATGGTGAAGAAGTGAAAGTCAAGGGTGATAAGAGTCCAAATGGTCAATGATGTAGCAAGACTTGCTGCAGCAGGATTCAACATTTCTGAGGGCTATTAAAGAGTGATAGGATGTGGGGGAGAGGAGCATGTGTTTTGCAGTAGACAAGGGGGAAAGGTGAGATTGAAGATCCTGTGGGAATCGGAGCATCTTGTTTGAGGGGTGTGTGTGTAGGAAAGATGATGAGAACAGAGAGTGAAGCAGAAGTTGGAACTAGTTGAGGGTGAAGGCTATGAGAGGAGGGAGGGAGGGAGAAGAGTGAGTAGAAGGAGGTACAGAGCGAAGTCAAGGTGCATGATGAAGGGTAGAAGAAAAAGGCAAGAGAAGACAATGAAGAAATGGTGCAGCCCAAGAGAGAGAGTAGTGAGTGGGGGGAGCGGAAAGGCGTGAATGGTTGGCTGAGAAGATGCAGATGCAACTTTATTCCCCCCTCCACATTGGGATTCTACGTTTACCGGCACACACATTAAGCAGTATTTATCAAGACTGAAAGAAACACAGTGATAAAAAAAAGTCTCTGTACGATCACCTGCTTGTAAGGATTGTTCCCCACAGCATTCAGCTTTATGTATTTATTTCAATGCGTATATGTTATGTTATGTTATTTTGCACTTATATAGCGCCTTATATACCATTGGTATGGTCTGAAGGCGCTGGTAGGTTGAACGCCCTTGGGAACCGAAGTTCAGATCAGTAGAGAGAGTAGGGAGAGTCAAAAGGTGCGTGTGAGCACCGGGTATGTGTGCAGCTCGTGCAGTATTCGTGTAATAGCTGCTTCTTAGTGGTAGGTGTGGTGGTTGAGAGATCAAGAGAATGTGTTCGTTCTGGCAGGATTTATCCGGAATGGATGTGGCTGTGTTAGGCCTGAGGAGAATGCCTGGCTGGGGGTGTGAAACCAGCAGTGTTTACATAGAATGATGTGGAGTAAGCGTAGGATGTTGGTATGAGAACAGTAATACCGAATGGTGTCATAGTATCTCTGTGTTCTAGTCGAGTGGTGATGTAAAGGAGAGAGTAAGCGTGGTGATGTGATATGATGGGTTATATGCTCTTTCAAACGTTCTCTGCATTCCAAACTGGACTATATACGTCATGCAATTCTATGCGCTCCAGGCACTCGTTCACTCGCGTTCATCTGTTTTACGCACTCACCCCCTCTACACACTCACCCCCTCTGCGCACTCATCCCCTCTGCGAACTCACCCCCTCTGCAAACTCACCCCCTCTGCAAACTCACCCCCTCTGCAAACTCAACCCCTCTGCGCACTCGTCCCCCTCTGCGCACTCGTCCCCTCTACGCACTCGTCCCCTCTACGCACTCGTCCCCTCTACGCACTCGTCCCCTCTAAGCACTCATCCCCCTCTGCGCACTCATCCCCTTCTACGTACTCGTCACCCTCTACGCGCTCATCCCTCTATGCGCTCATCCCTCTACACACTCATCCCCTCTACGCACTCATCCCTTCTACGCACTCATCCGCACCATGCACTCATCTGCACCACGCACTCATCCGCTTTAAGCACTCATCTGCTTTAAGCACTCATCCGCTTTAAGCACTTGTGCGTTCACGCAATCAACAGCAATATTGTTTTCTATATATTCATCTCTACGCTCATCTGTTGTATACCTTCATCTGTTCTGTACATTCATTATCTTCATATACTCAAGCGCTCCATACACTCATCCGCTCCATACACTCACCCGCTCCATACACTCATCCGCTTCATACACTCATCCGCTCTATACACTCATCCGCTCTATACACTCATCCGCTCTATACATTCGCCAGGTCTGTACAAACATCTGCTCCAGCGATCTACACATTCACCAAACTTCTGTATTCATTCGCTAGCCACGCTCATGCACTCTACATACTCATCCGCTCCAAATACTAGTCTGTTCTACACACTCATCCGGTTTACGTTCATCCGTTCTGCACATTCATCTGGTTTACGCAGTCCTGTGTTCTACTCGCTTCTCCGTATTTATGCACTCATTCGCGCTACACGCTCGTCAGCTCTATACACCAGCCGCTCTACACACTCATCCGCTTAACATGTTCGTCCATTCTATACATTCATCCGATCTAGATATGCATTCGATTTCCACACTCACTCGAACTATATAGTTATCTGTTCTTCCACTCATTCCTTCTTCCACTCAACGCATTCATCTGTTCCATCTACTTCATTCATTCTATTTGGCCCACGCCTTTCCCCCTCTACTTACCCACCCTCTCTAAGCACTCACCCCCTCTGCGCACTCACCCCCTCTGCGCACTCACCCCCTCTGCGCACTCATCCCTTCTACGCGCTCATCCCCCTATGCGCGCTCATCCCCCTCTACGCACTCATCCTCCTCTACGCACTCATCTCCCTCTATGTGCTCATCCCCTCTATGCACTCATCCCTCTACGCACTCATCCCCTCTACGCACTCATCCCCTCTACGCACTCATCCCTTCTACGCACTCATCCGCACCATGTACTCATTCGCTTTAAGCACTCATCCGCTTTAAGCACTCGTGCGTTCACGCAATCAACAGCAATATTGTGTTCTATATATTCATCTCTACGCTCATCTGTTATATACCTTTATCTGTTCTGTACATTCATTATCTTCATATACTCAAGCGCTCCATACACTCATCCGCTCCATACACTCACCCGCTCCATACACTCACCCGCTCCATACACTCATCTGCTTCATACACTCATCCGCTCTATACACTCACCCGCTCCATACACTCACCCGCTCCATACACTCATCTGCTTCATACACTCATCCGCTCTATACACCAGCCGCTCTACACACTCATCCGCTTAACATGTTCATCCATTCTATACATTCGTCCGATCTAGATATTCATTCGATTTCCACACTCACTCGAACTATATAGTTATCTGTTCTTCCACTCATTCATTCTTCCACTCAGCGCATTCATCTGTTCCATCTGCTTCATTCATTCTATTTGGTCCACGCCTTTCCCCCTCTAAGCACTCACCCCCTCTGCGCACTCACCCCCTCTGCGCACTCACCCCCTCTGCGCACTCATCCCTTCAATGCGCTCATCCCCCTCTGCGCACTCATCCCCCTCTACGCACTCATCTCCCTCTATGTGCTCATCCCCTCTACGCACTCATCCGCTCCACGCACTCAACCGCTCCACGCACTCAACCCCTCTTCGCACTCATCCGCTTTAAGCACTCGTGCGTTCACGCAATCAACAGCAATATCGTGTTCTATATATTCGTCTCTACGCTCATCTGTTCTATACCTTCATCTGTTCTGTACATTCATTATCTCAATATACTCAAACGCTCCATACACTCATCTGCTCCATACACTCATCCCCTCCATACACTCACCCGCTCCATACACTCACCCGCTCCATACATTCACCTGCTCCATACATTCATCCGCTTCATAAACTCACCCGCTCCATACATTCACCTGCTCCATACACTCACCTGCTTCATACACTCATCCGCTCTATACACTCATCCGCTCCATACACTCATCCGCTCTATACACACATCCGCTCTATACATTCACCAGGTCTGTACATTCATCTGCTCCGGCGATCTACACTTTCACCGCACTTCTGTATTCATTCGCTAGCCACACTCATGCGCTCTACATACTCATCCGCTCCACATACTAGTCTGTTCTACACACTCATCTGGTTTACGCTCATCCGTTCTGCACTATCAAATGGTTTACGCAGTCCTGTGTTCTACTCGCTTCTCCGTATTTATGCACTCATTCACGCTACACGCTCGTCCGCTCTATACACCGGCCGCTCTATACACTCATCTGCTTGACATGTTTGTCCATTCTATACACTCATCCGATCTAGATATTCATTCAATTTCCACATTCATTCGAACTATATAGTTATCTGTTCTTCCACTCATTCATTCTTCCACTCAGTGCAATTATCTGTTCCATCTGCTTCATTCATTCGAACTATTTGGTCCACGCCATTCACTTCGTTCATTCCTCATGCGTTCTGTCCATTTAAGGAGTTTAAATCTCATTACTGTTTCCGTATGGTATACTTCTCATTAACCATTTTTATTGCTTTGATCTAGTTTGTTCGTTTAATTTTGTTTGTCCTTCTAGTTTATATTAGGGGTTATTAGGTGCCAATTTCTTGCATCAGGTAGTTTGTTGGATTGGTGTCGTTGAGTTGCTGTTAGTCTGTTTGGGTTAGTTTGGGACGGGTAGATTTTAGGGGAAGAGCCAGGTTTTCAGCAGTTTGCGGAAAGACGTGGTTGCCAGTGATAGGGTCGAAAACAAAAGGATTGAATGACTTTTGATCGACAGTCAAAGGATCGAAAAAAAAGGTCAAATTTGTTTTTTGTTTTTTTACGGGGGGGGTCCCCCCCACCCCCCGTTATCTTTATTAAATAAATTGTTTTACCAACCCAAACTAAAATATATATATAAATAAATAAAACAAATTCGACCCTTTTTTTTCCGATCCTTTTGCATTCGAGCAAAAGGTCATTTGGTCCTTTTTTTTCGATCGATTGACTGGACACCGAAAGACGTTAAGTCCTCAGTTAGGCGGATGTGGGGGGGGAGTGAGTTCCATAGCGTGGGGGCCAAGGCGGAGAATGATGATTCGCCTAACCTGACTGCGTTTGTCTTCGGTATGAATAGGAGGCCGGCTGAGCTTGATATAAGGCGTCACACACCCTGAGGCCTCAGGGCACCCAGAAAAACGCAGAACAGAATAAGATGACACACAGAAAGATAAGAACAACCTAATTAATCAATTCCTCTATTAAAAAAGTATGTCTTTTTTTAATCTCACTGGCCAGATAACATCATGAAGTACATAAGGGAGCTTATTCCAAATCCTTGGTGCCCAGATATCAAAACTCAAATCCCTGTATTTAGTTTAAAACGGAGTTGATGGAACTGGAGGCTAGCATTAGAGCGCAGTCTCCTCGAGGATTCTTTGGTTTGTAGGCGATCCATCAAGTATCTGGGGCATTACCCATGATGCATTTATGCGTAAGAGATAGTACCTTGAGCTGAATCCAATGCTTAATGCGTAGCCAGTGTAACGCTCACTGCGGTGTTGTTACATTTTCAGATTTACCCAGTCCATGTATGGCCCTGTTAGCCCCATTCTGCAGTATCTGCAACTTGTTCATATTGCCTTTAGATGTGCCAGCCAACAGGCTGTTACAATAATCAAGCCTTGAGTTAGTTAAGGCAGTAGCAAGCAAGGACCGATTCTCTTGTTAAGATAGAGGCGAATCTGACAGTAATTATTGATATACGTGCAAGAAGAGCTAAGGGAATCAACATGTTTTGAAAGACAACTGGGAATCAAAATCCCAGAGTTTTTACATAAGGGGCAACCTGAATTGCACACCGAGCAATGACAAACTGATCGTAATGTGGGTCCAATTTCCTCTGTCTTAGCCCGGGTCTGACAACAAGTAGCTCTGTCTTGTTGTCTTTAAGGGACAAAGAATTGCTCGCCATCCACGAAAGCACCATGGAATAAATCATATTAATTGACAGAGTCGTAATCATAACCGTTGGACAATTCTAATAAAATGTGTGAATCGTCGGTGTAGTTAGTATAAGTTACACTGTTGCTATCCAACAAATCAAAGAGTGGCCTAGTAGAAATATTAAACAGTGTTGGGGATAAACAAAATCCCTGGGGGATGCCACAATCAAGATTCACAGGACAAGCATGAAAGTCACCAATGGCCACTCTCGCTGAACGAGGTCCCAGAAAGTACTTGATCCACACTGCTTGGTCCTCCGTATAATTATCCACCTCATCCAGTCTCTTCACTAAATGAGAGTGGTCAACGAGGTCATAAGCCGCAGATAAATCTAGCAGCAGCAGTAATGTCCCCCTGCACCTCCAGTTCGGTATTATAGGCTGCAGGGGTGTTCCCTGCATACATTATAGGCAGTGCGGGGGTCAAACGGCCAAAAGACCGAATTACAAAATGTGGGCTAGTGGGCTCTGTGATTTTGTAATTCCAGAAAAGAAAATGAAAACCCGGTTTATGAGCAAAATGGCATAATCGGGATTTACTTGTTACTCGCATAGCAACTTACAACCGCGGTGGGACAGCTGTAAAAGAAATTCATGTTGCTACACTCGAGAGATAAGGAAGCTTACAAACTACTAAGCAGGGCACCAAGGCAACATGAACACACGGTAAGAAAAACAATTTTGGGACAGAAAACCAATGCAAAAGAAAAACACACACGGCAGAATGGAAATTAGTTTTTACACGAGACTTGTGATGACAGGCAGCCACAGAAAAGGCTTTGCTGTCAAAATCGTTAATTGGTTTCAAGGAGAAGGACAAAGGCACCTAACGGATAGGATTCTGACAGAAAGGGATGGTTCTCAATGAGACTACGGTTTGCATTTTTCTATGGGACAGATGCAAAATCGGAATTCATGGGTATACACACAGTGCACAGGCAAATTCGGTTTTTGTTACTCAGAGACAAATTCTATTGAGGCTATATTTTAATGAGTATAGTTATTTAAAAAAGGCACTTGGCATGAGGTGGTTAATTTTGAATTTCAACCAACTCACACCGTGAATCTCTTTATAGGGGAATTAATTAATTTACTTGAAAATAATGTGAAACACTTATACAGACAACTGAACGATTTATAAAAGGAATACACTAACATACACAGGCTAATACAGATTTGTCTATGGAAAGGTGAATGGATTATACTGGCAATTTGGAACTTTGAATGGGATTTGCAATGGGATGCAAGAGTCAAAAGAGCGGGATTTAAAGTTTGGGACTGGGTTTATTTTCTACTTACAATGTAAGCTTGAGTTTGGGTTTCGGGAAAGCCATCGAGGTCTCTGGTCACTCTAGACGGCTAGGACAAGGGAGCTGCTCACTCTGGACAGCTAGATGGGGTCAGCTAGGCAAGGTCTGGTCTCTGCTCTCTCTTGGATGGGATCAGTTGCCTCCTCTCCTTTCTCCCTGGATTGTTGTTTGTGTCTGGATCTGGAATCTGTGTATCTTGCTGTAGATGGATGAAGTCCTTTGTGTCTCTCTGTGCTCCCCTTATATAGCTCAAATTACATCATCTATTTTACAATCTGGGGGAAGTACTCTGGAATTACTCCTATCCTGGGATAGGACAGCCTACCAGTCCTCTCTCCTCCCCTGGGCCAATTGGTTCAGGGGAAAGGGCTTCATTTGTGTGTTTGCATTTATGACATTTCTTTGTTCTCAGATCCACATTTTAGCAAAAATGAGTTATGGATCAAAACTTCAGACTCATGCTCACCACTGCCATAAGAAGTAGATATGCGGATTCAATGGGCGCAGGGAATTGGACAAACCGATCGCCGGCTCTGTGCGAGGTAGCATCGCCCTTTGGCACATTTTGGCTCTTATCATGAAATGCGTAGTAGTTAAAATCTTGCCAATGATTACACATGTTCATAATTACATTTTGCATATTTCCACCTAGTTTCATATTTTCCCATTTATAAATCAGCCAGAAACGCGTCTTTCTTGGCCATTTCAGTTCACAAAGTGCTAGAAACACGCACATGGTCTCTTTACATTTGTCTAAAAATCACATGGAAAACTAGCATAATACAAAATTACTACTTATTCAGGGTGCTGGGAAAAATGTCTTAAAATGAAGGAGTCCTTTAATGTCAATAGGAAGGATTTCTCACATATGGGGGCGGTGCTGCAGACCCCCCCCAGCGAACTGTCTCCTCCTGGCTCGGCTTGCAACAAAGGACTTTTATGAGGCTCTTTGAAGTTTGACAGTTCCTCTTTCAGAGTGGGTGCTGGAGGAAATCACACTTCTTAGTCACACACTAGCCACACTGGCGTCCTTTGTCCCCTCTTCCAGTAATGCCTGCTAGTCTGGTAGAACAGAGAATCCTCACACTCCCAGCCATCTCACATGCCATTGTGGACTGTTTCACTTATTGGTGTGAATTTTCAGTGGGAGGCAAGGCTTGCAAATGAACTCTGTGCCTAGGCAAAAAAAAACACAGTTTTACTGGTTTCTGAGCCTTCTCCAATGTAACTAAATCCTGTGGTGATAAATATAATGTACATTGTGTAGCCAAACCCCAATTACACATATTCAGACATTTCTGTGCAAGCAAAAGCTGTTATTCAATGTTGACTTTTAAACAACATTTTTCCTTTTTTTCCAAAGAACAGATTCACACTTGTGCCTTTCATTTAAAGTTTCAAAATACGGTTCTGCCGGTCCCGGGATTGTCTTTCAATTAGTCCTTTAGAGGGGTTTTGCATGTACTGTGGTTCATGAATACAGAGGGATACTGCACAGGATTTCTTTGATTTGGACACAGAAAAGAGAAAACGCCACACTATTTCTTTCATTTGCAGTAATCTGAGCACGATGGTTCACATCAAAGGGAAACAAAAGTTGTGTCGGGTTGTAATGTAGAAACCCTTGCCCATCATTTGATTTATCACTAAAACAAAGCTGTTTTGGATGTCGTGCATACTTGTTGTTCTCCAGATATAATAAAAACAAACGCAGCGCCGTTCTGAAGGCAGGGCATAACTTCTAGTTATGCAGATGAAAAATGAAGCAAATGCAGGGCCGTTTTTCAAAGCAATGTTCAACTGCTTGCCACACATGTGCCAGGAAGACAAAAGCACAGCCGTTTTGGTGGCACTGTTTAAATGCAGTTTTAGGTGAAGGAGATTTCTGCTAAAAACATTACACTGGCTCCCAGTAAAACATCGCATCACCTTCAAAACAATGTGCATAACGCACAGGGCAATCAGCGGACAAGGAGCATAATTCCTACGAAAGAAAATAACAGTCTACAAACCAACGAGACCCCTCCGATCAAGCAACGAAATCCGCCTGGAACTCAAACCATACCATAAGAAAAAACTTGGAGGCACCTCCTTCTACCACTTAGCCGCAAAAACCTGGAACAACACCCCAAAAGAAATAAGAAACACTGAAGATCACCTAAAATTCAGGAAATCACTAAAAACCTGGCTCTACAACACCACAGATTAAATCAGGAAACCAAAACTGGAAAAGGATGACTAAACCAAAAGACACGGACATCCCGGACCTGAGAGAGTAACGCCCACGGCACCTGGATGGGTGACACCGGCTAGACTGGAACACAGGTGATACGCACGGAGACTGAGTCAACTGCCCCAGACAATCCCACCAACACTTTCGCCCGCCCCCTTAATTAACTACCGCCAGGTACCATATGGGTGTGGAAATATTGCAATCGCCCACTACCTGAGAGGTTGTCATTGGCAGGTGCAATGGCCACAGGAGGATGAATGGAAGGTAAGGGGAGCTATGAGAGAGCATGTCAGAGGCGGGGGCCAGAGGAGTAAGGAACCTGTAGGCCAGTCAGACCCAGTTCAGGACAGAGCCGCAACAGGGGAGACTACGCAAACAGAGCGCATCAATTCAGGATAGAGACGCAAACTAACCAACCCCTACTAACTATTTCCCTTACTGCATACACCTCTCAAACACCACACCAAACACACCAAAACCTACAGCACAACAAACCGCACAAACTTCACTACACTGCAACAACAAAACAAAAACACACATAGCCTTGCACAACAGTACACAACAACTACCGGCCGCAAACACCCCAGGCCCAGCCAACGGACCCACCGGGCTGAGGCCGCCAACAGCACATCACTGCCCTCGTGCACTTTTCCTGCTTCCTCCCACTAACTCAACCTCCCCTCCCGTTTCAGAGCCGCCAGAGCGCCAAGGGACCACTCCGGTGGTGATAGTGCACGGTACAAATGTCCTTTAACATTAACATTAGGGCCTTAAATGCACCCCACAAGTACCAGTCTAAAACAAGTTACCACCTATGAGGGATAAAGTCAATGGGCTAGAAGAGTCTGCACTGAGTCAGGACAGCCAAAGTCTATTGGAGCCCAGTCTATGGAGCTGAGGCAATTCTTAGATAAAAAGTCTTGCAGAAATTTAGAGAGTTTGTAGAAAAATCACTTGTAGCGTTGCAAGCTGTTAGGCCTGTGGAATCAACTCTAAAGGTAAGCCACTGCAAGTCTCAACTGAGAAAAGCACAGCTCAAAGACACTGAGGTAAGTACCCCAAGTCTAAACAGTACTTCTGGTTTGAAGAAGCATGGTCGAGCTGTATTCTGTCCTGTTGCAGCGATACAGACCCTTGGTTCCTGAGCCTCAGTCATGGGGACAAGAGGGAGGACGTTTGGAGGGCACCTGCGGCAGCATTTTGAAGGTCGTCGGCAGCTATGGGCTCTTTTCGGTTCAGCAACACTTTGCGGTTTCAGTGCTCGGTAAACAGCACCGTTGTGGATCTTGGATACTGGTTGGGCTTCCTTCACTCCTTGGGTCCTGCACTTTGGTGAGGGGACTGAAGCTCTGGTCGACCTGCTTCTGTAGGGTCTTAAGGAGACACTTGGAGCGTCTGGATGGATTTCAGACGTTGCACTTGTCTATGGATTTCTCGACCCCTGGCCTCGGTTCTTGCAGCAGCAAAGAATTACAGCCAGTTGGGGGAAGATGGTCCAGTCGAGTTTGCCTCGGGGCTAGTTGGTCCCACTAACACAAGGGAAGAAGTTGTCCCTTCCGGAACTTCTCTGTCAAATTGAAAAAGGAGTTTCAGCAGAGCAGCAGGGCTTCACAGGGCAATTCAAAGGTCCAGGAGGATGCAGCAAGCTTAGTTCACGTTTTTTTTTGTCAGGTGTTTCTCCCAGTGGTCGACTCTGACTCTAGTCACAAAACATTCACCCTTTAAGCAGGTTTCTCCCATTCATGCGCAGCCCAGGTTGTAAATCACAGCCAATCAGGACTGGTTGCATTGAGGCATTCCTAGAGACAAAGGACAGGGGAGTTTTAGGAACCTCCCTCACATCCTGCCTTTCCAGACACACTAGACCCAGAGGCAGGCTTCAGGGCTGAAGCCCGCCAAAGGCAAAACGAACAAAGGGCTCAAATCTGCCTCGACACACAGAGTAAAATCCAAGAAACACCTCACAAACAGAAAATGGCAAAAAAAAAGAAGACCGGGGACATTTTGACAAAATGGTCACCCATGGGTGCTATACTGCAGCTGAGAGTTCAGCCAGCGGTAGAAAAGAACAATAGTAAGAAAATTAAACCACTGCCACCGGCCATTTAAAGTAGTGAGGGTAGCATAAAAAATGTTACATGAGAATGTAGGATACTAGGTAACCCCCGAGCACTCCAAATAAGATGGCGTGTGCTGGACATACAAAGAGAAAAGGTAAGTAAAGTCAATTTCACTTTACTATTCTTGGGTACAGTAGTTCACAAAAGAAAAGGTATTTAAACCTTATTAGAAATCTAAAAGGATTTCTCTGTGACACTGCACTGAAGGTTCTGTGTGTCACCATACAAAATGAAGATGCCTATGGAGTTTGTCAGACTCCAAAAACAGTGAGAACACATAATCCAAATCAGGTCAAAACATGCGAGAGAGTGAGAAAAAGGTCTCACTCACTCCAGGGTTAAAATTAAAAAGTCCTATAGTCCAGCAAAAGAGCTGAGGTCTCTAAGGTGTAAGGATTTTAGCACAAAAATGAAAATTCTCCCTAACAAAGAGCCTTTCCCCATTTGACACTGAAAGCATCCTTGCTTAGAGCCAGAATGCAATCGTATCCATACTCTAAGGGCAATAGAAGTACATTCCTGCTGAAGACATCAAAGTGCAAGCATTATCTGAACCCAAGAAAGTGGCATAGAGGTTTTGGGTAATTGTTGGGTAACAGTTGGCAGAGAAAGTAATGGCAATGTTGGGGAAGGGAAACTTGCTGTTCATAACCTTTTTTATGTTGACACAACCTAAATTGCCAAAGACTGTGAGAGAGAAGTGGGTCATAAAGGCACATTTGGGTTGTTACTGTGGCAGACAGACAGGAGAGGCAAAGAGGATGCCCCCATTGAAGAGAGTCATTTAGAGGAAGAGTGCCTTGCCTGTGTGAAGGTGTTGAAGTACCGTGAAGGGAGTGGTGGTATATCTGATTGTCAGTAGATGCAAACTTTGTGACCCAAGTGAAGTGGAATGCTGTGAGGCACAGGATAATGTCCTCATGGTAAACTAGCAGAAGTGAAGTCGGTGAAGTGGGAGTAGTAGTAGCACTGTGAAGTCATTCTCACAACTATACCTATTATGAAGCCTAATACTAAAGCTCTGACTGCATTACAAAGTATTGAAGTTGTGGTTGTATCACAGAAATACTGAAACTGTAGCTATATCACAAAGTACTGAAACTGGGATTATATTCCAATTAGAACAGAAGAATACATACTGCTGACCAAGAATCATGTTCCACTAACCTAGAAGTTAAGTTGTATATCTTTTGAACTGTATCAAGTCTTCTTGAAAGAGGTGAAAAAGCATTGTTGCTGGGAATAACATTGATGCTATTCTGAGGAAGTGGAAAGTCTATATTTCTTCAGGAAGAAGAACGCTGTTGTTGGAACTTTGGTTAACAAAACATTACCTTGCTATTGAAATTTCAAGAACTGAATTAAGTCTTTGCTACTTATGTGGATTTCCTTCCTTTTCTTTTGATGAACAGTGGAGTTGAACTAACATTGAATCCTGGGCAAGGGAGCTCACCCAGGTTACTAAAAAGGTCCACAAGATGCTGTTACTGTTCTGGTTTATATTAATTGAATTGCCATATCTTTTCTTTGTATGTATGTTTAAGTGTGCGGGCCAGACATTCTGTGTTAGTGTTTCCCCTTAGTTTTGGTAGGCAGAGAAATCCCCAACAGAGTAGGGATAGTGAGTCATTTATTATTATTTTCATCTTAATAAAATGGCATGTTTTGAATAATCATCAAACAGTTGTCCGCCTCTCGTTGCTGACCCCTCACACATGCCACAGATGATAGCCATCCCGATCACCCACACACAACTGTGCCTGCAGCAATATAAAATGTATCATCCTTAAATGCAAAAATAAATACAAACTCCCCAGCTTCCAAATCCGAGTGAATCCAGCCCAATTCCAGCACTGGTGCAGCTGGTAGTTTTAATAATTTTACACTGGACCAGGGAGCTGTAAACTGCAAAATACTGTGGGCGGTGAAGGGTTCCGAGCCCACAAAGTCTGGATCAGTGCTCTATGAAGAATATACTGCACCTTATCTGCCTCTCCTCTGCTGCACCACGCAAAAACCCTGCAGCATCAAATCATTCCCCAGCTTTGCTTTCTCTGAGTACACTGTGAGAAACCTGGGGGCGTTCTCAGTTATAGACCCCGGGGATTCTTTGTTCAGGTAGCCTGGGAGTGGACCAGTGCGGGAGGGTCACCTGGGTGAAGGTCCTTGAAGACTGCTGGAAGAATGCCCTCAGGAGAAACATGGTATCCCCTCCTTTACGACACGCCCCTACCCAACACTTCCTTCACCTTGATAGGTTGTTATAGTCTTGTCCCGTTACACCCTCCCCAATTCCAACCTGTACCAATACAAGAGGGAGGTATATGAGAACAAGGAAAAGGGAATTAGACATATTACCCAGTCATTTACAACAAGGTGACTGTCCCTCTTTTTCTGACAGCAAGTTACCCATTTTTTCCCATCCCTAGAAAATACTGTGACTCACATAATTCCTTCGGAGTGCATTTTCCAGAAGCCACTGGGACGAGGAAGAAGAGAACAAGAGCAATGAGGATTACCCATAGGCACCTATGTACCAGGGATTCCTATGGGCAGTCATCATTTTGTCCTGTTAACGAGGCCAGGTGAGGTCAGGCCTCCCTTTTCAATCATTCTCAAATGAAACCTGTTGAGCCTCCCAGACAGTATAAAAGACAGAGCACACAGGCACACTTTGAGCAAGCTGGGGATGCTGGATGGAGCACAGAGACCAGGAGGAAAATTCGAGCTGGAGAGACCCTGGGAGGCCTGGAGGACCAAAGACTCCCCAATTGCTGGCCGTGTGAGCACAGGGGAGGCTGCAGTGTGGCGAGGGAGTGCCAACTCCAGGGTGCCAAAACTAGGGACAGCTGGGGGTTACCTGGCAGTGACCATACCAGAGCTCCTCCCCAGGGCAAAGCAGGAGAACCCAGACCTTTGAGGGGCAGGTAGTAAGACCCTGACCTCAACAAACATCCCCTTGTGCTTTTGCTGCTCCCAAAATGTGAGCAAGCCGTTTTCGGGGGGCTAGCGAAGTGGGAGCAAAATACGAAAAAGTGCATCCTGGGACTGGAAGTCCAAAGACAATTATTTTGGAAATTCGAGAGGGGTCCGAGCCCCACTGAGGGAGACCCATCTGTGAACTTTGAGAGGGGTCTTAGCCCAGCTGAGGGAGATGCCTGGAGAGGACAAGAAAGGAATGCACAGAGCCGGTGAGTTGACAAGCGACGTGAGAGACCGATGTGTGCTAGAGAAAGATTGAAGTGGCAACATAATATCACACAATTGAAGCCTGCACAAGTGTGGATGAGACGCGAAGAAAGGCAGACCTGCGAATGAACCTTGAAGTAACGATAGCTGTAAAGTCAACGATACTGAGTAATGGAGTGGTCCGGCGAAAGGAAGTAGCCCACTCGAAAGTCACTGTGAAAGGTGCAAAGTTTGTAGCGATAAAGTGAATGAACTGTAAAAGCGAGGTGATTGAAACTGACCCCGAGAAAAAGGGAGAGTAAAAAGGTTTGGTGTAAAATACAGTGAACTATCCAGACCAGGAAGCACTGGGGCAAATAACAAGACTGCGAGTTGAAAGCTGGAAAGGGACAAATAACATACGAGTGCGAGTTGAAAGCTGGAAAGTCGAAGTGGCCCTGCGGAAGTCTGTAAAAAAACGGCCACGCACATTTGAAAGTCTTCAACATCAGGAAAACAGTCTGAGCCCAATTGAGGGAGACCGAAGGTGTAATAAGCTTTGGGAAGGGAACCCCAGCAAGTGTTTTGTTTTGCTGTGAAAGGTCTGAGCCCAAATGAGGGAGACGGATGTGAACTTTTGCTATGAAAGAACTGAGCCTGACTGAGGGAGACCGATGTGAACTTTTGCTTTAGTAGGTCTGGGCGCCACATAGGGGTACCAACGTGAATCTTTTGGTACTGCGTTTTGGAAATTGGAAAGTAAGACTTTAACGTGGAAGGCCAGGCAGGCAGGCCTCGATCCACATCTTGAACTGCCTTTGTGTTAAGAGCCTGAGGGACCGCCTTACCCCCTGCTGTCCAACGTGGGGAGGAGAGCTGCCTTATCCCATGCACCCATTCATTGTAATAGTATAAGGGCAGGCAAAAGGTTTATTTAGTATAGGCCATTTTGTTTTGACTGACACAACTAGGACAGTATTAATTATTATTTGATGGTAGAGCGTGCTCCCATCTTTAGAGATGGGGCCAGACAGGAGTTTATCTAACCCTTTTGCTCAATAAACACCCTTGAACAGTATATCTCTTGTGTCTGTATTCACTCGTGATACCATGCCGCCCTTTCAACACCACAACATTGTAACTTATTTTCCTTCTCCCTTCGAACTTTGTACATCTCTCTGACAGCATTTGAGTAGTGCCAGCGCTGTATACAAGTTGAAATAAAGTGTGTGTAGTATCAGACCAGGATACTTCAGATCACACATGCCATGGTGTACTAGAGTATAACAATATAGGATCTTGTAGCCGTTAGGTAGGGGCGTAGCTTTGACATGCTCCTACCTAACGGCTACAAGATCCTCTCCGCGCTTAGGCTCAACCGCTCTGGAGGGGGTGTAGCCCTGATCTTCCCTGATTGAATTCCTGCCTCCGTCACTCCCATGCAGGCCTATTCCTCCTTTGAATGCCTCGTCTGCAGGCTCTCTCTCCCCTAGCCATTCCCTTACTGTGGCAACTATCTATCGGCCACCTGGTCAGATCTCCTCCTTCCTCTCTGAGTGGGCGGACCTCTCCTCCTCAGTCCTGGCCTCAACCACTCAACTCCTCCTTCTTGGAGACTTCAACATCCACCTGGATGCCTCATGTCCTCCCTCTGGACTCTTTCACGACCTTTGCGACTCTCTCTCACTCACTATTCTCCCCTCTGGCCCAACTCATTCTGCAGGACACACTCTGGATGTCTTGATCTCCTCAGACCTTCCCCTCTCTGTCCCTCTCTCCACTCCCCTCTCCTGGAGTGATCACTTTCTCCTCTCCTCCCACCTCACCCTCCCTACCCCCAGGCCAAGCCACCTCCAGCACTGCCACTCACCTTCTCGGTCATCCGACCCATGAAGCGCGTGTCAGTTGAAGCTTTCGCCGCCACCTTCTCACCTCCTCCCCCCCCCTATGGCTGACTCTCACCCTGACACAGCCCTCTCCATGCTCCACTCTGCTATAACTGATACTCTTGATATCCTTGCCCCTGTCATGAGAATCTGCCTGAAGCCCAAAGCCAAGTGCAACTCCTGGTACGACTCGGACCTCGTCACCCTAAAACGCAAGTGCAGAGTGGCCGAGAGGAAATGGCGTGCTTCGTGTACATCCTCTGACAAACTGGCCTGCCGCCTGCTCCAAAGACAATACCGGCTCTCTGTCCTAACCAAGAAGAGAGCCCATATCCAAGCCCGCGTCTCTGCGGCATCAAAATACTCGGCCGAACTCTTTAAAATCTGCAAGGAACTGGCCAATCCTGCTGCAGTCTCTATCTCCCCTATCCCCTCCCAGGCCATCTGTACGGCACTGGCTTCTCACCATCTCTAAAACTCAGGACATCCTGTCCTCTCTCTCCTCCTATCCGCCACCTCCCACCACTCCCTGCTGCTCCTCTGGCCTCTCTGCAGCCACCTCACCTCCCTCCTTCTCTGCCTTTCCCCTGTTCTCCACTGACGAAGTTTCTAGACAAGTCTGATCTATGAAAGCCTCGTCGAAACAGGTTCACCCCTGTTCCTCCAAATCTATCAAGGACCACATCAACTCCCTGGCTCCTGCCCTGGCTGATTTCTGCAATCACTCCTTCGCCACTGGAGTCTTCCCATCCCCCTTGAAGCACTCCCTTGTGCACCCTCTTCTTAAGAAACCCTCTGCTGACCCCTCCTGACCGTCTAATTATCGCCCAATCCCCATCACCCCCTTCCTGGGCAAGCTCCTGGAGAAACTGGCCATCTCCCAGCTCAATCTCCACACTGAATCTGCTGGTTGTCTTCATGACCATCAGTATGGCTTCAGAGCTGCCAGAAGCACGGAAACTGCTCTCCTGAACATCCGTGAAGACCTGCTCTCCAACCTTGACTCTAATACCCCGTGTGTTCTCACATTACTTGATCTCTCCTCTGCCTTTGACACTGTCAACCATGCCATCCTGCTCAACCGTCTACATAATAACCTGGGTATCACTGGTCAGGCCCTGGCATGGCTGACTTCTTTCCTCTCCGACTGACCCTCCCAGGTCCAACTTGGGTCTTTCCTCTCCAATATCTTTGTCTCTAACTGTGGTGTCCCCCAGGGATCTAACCTCTCTCCCTGGCTGTTCAACCAATACCTGGCACTCCTTGCCCACCGCATTGCCGCTCTCTGCCCCAACTTTCAGTGCTATGCGGACGATACCCAGCTCATTTTCAGGCTACCCTCGGCCTCCGCCTCTCCTTCCCTCATCTCTGACTGTCTGCCATCCAGGAGTGGTGTGCCGCCAATGACCTCTGCCTTAATGCCAGTAAGACTGAGATTCTACTCATCGGCACACCCACTCCCTCCTTCCCTGCAGCTCTCTGGCCGGCCTCTCTTGGCCCTCTTCCCGCTCCCACCTGCAAGGCTAAAAACCTCAGGGTCATCTTCAACTCCACACTCTCCTTCTCTCCTCACATCTCTGATGTCTCTAAGAAGTCACACTACCAGCTGCACCTCCTCAGAGGTATTCTTCCTTTCCTCTCCTTTCCACAGAAGTTCACTGTCTCCAGAGCCCTGGTTCTCTCTAGGCTGGATTATTGTAACAGCCTCCATCTAAATCTGCCTGCCTCTACTCTCCACCCTCTGCAAATTATCCAGAACAGGACTGCGAGACTTGTCCTTGGCCTCAAGCCCAGGGATCGTATCTCTCTAGGATTGAAATCTCTGCACTGGCTCCCAGTGGCTGCGAGGATTAAGTTCAAAACCCTCTGCATTGTCCACAAGGCCTCCTGGGGCCTGGGGCCGAAATACCTTCAACTCTCTCTTCCTAAATATCTTCCTTCTCAACCTCTTCGCTCTTCCGGCTCCAACTCCTTCAGGGTCAGTCGCTTCTACAAGCAACGAGTTGGTGGCAGATCTCTCTCTTCGGCAGGGGCCTCCCTCTGGAACAGCCTTCCTGCCTCCCTGAAACTTGAGCAGAACCATCTCTGGTTCCGGAAGTACCTCAAAACCTTCCTCTTTGCTTCTGCTGTCACTCCCCCTCTCCCCTGTTGATTTTCCTGACAGATACTGCACTGGATACCTGGCCTCCCTTCTGATCTCGGGCCCAGGCCCGCCAGTTGCCCACCTGCACTGCCTCCCTGGCAACCCCTGCATCTGGGGACAGTTTTCTGTATCCTTACAGTCCCCCTACCCGCACTTATGTTCTGCACTTACCATACACTTGCCACTTGCTGGCCATTTTTATTTATCTTATTTATTATACTATCCCTTGTACTGCTGTTCCCCCTCTCCCTTCCCCCTCGCACTTTTCCCGTTACCCCTTCCCATACACTTGCTGTAACGCTCACCTGATTCCCGTAGAGGCGCCGGTCTTGACTGGGCGTATACCGTATCTTCAAAGGTGATGTGTAACACACGGCTGGCTCTTTGGGCTGGACCTCTGTGCACTGTATGTCTGACTCGAAGGGTAAGATGTCTGCAGATAGAAAATATGGGATTAAGGAACTGGGTTATTGAATGTCTCTCTCTTCTTCCCTTTCTCTTCTCCTGTAGAACCCCAAAGGTTAACGCTCTCACCTTAGGTAAGTGAACGCTGTGCTCTCCATCTGCCTCGGGGCAGGGTGCTGTAACCAGTTTCTTCACTGGATAAGGGGAGCAGGCCTCTTGACTTCAGAGGACTGCTGTCCGTCGTTTACTGCACGAACGGTAAGTTTCGAGTAATCCTAATGTCTTTAAAGTCTTTAGTTATGATGTCTCTTGTTTTGCAGGGTTCCGGCGATGGCGGATGACGGGCTGAAGTGAGTTGAAGATGGAGCCCGTGTGATGAATAGAAGCGCCTGGAAGCACGTAAGTAAGCGCTTGTTGCCTGCTTCACGATGCGCTCTAACTGTCTTTTTATTTTGCAGGTACAAGTTCGGAGCGGCTGCAGGGTGCCGGAATACCCACTGGGTTAGATGTGGAAAGGAGTAATGGCACGTGAGTATTAAAGTTCCCCAATGTCTTTAAACGCACCTTGTTTTGTCTTTCAGATGCGGGATGCAGCGCCGAAGGCCTCCGGAGCGTGCGAAGAGTTGGTAAGCTTTTGTCTTTCAGATGCCGGAATGCAGTGTGAAGACCTCCGGAGCGCACGAAGAGTAGGTAAGCCTTTGTCTTTCAGATGCCGGAATGCAGCGCGAGGCGTTGGTGACAGCCGATGGACCAGGTAAGTGAAGAGCTGTCACTGAAGACCGTAATGCTAACCTGTTCTTTCTTGTCTTTATAGGTGTTGCTGAAGACTGGATTCAGGATGGTAAGCCTTTTTCCTTAGGCCCAGGATTAGATGCAGAATACACAATGAGCGTTCTGCTGCAGAGGATGCAGAATAACGCAAAGCAAGATTCATCCATCGGGTGTGGTTTAAATAGCCTCCTGTAGTGCTTAGGTGTCTCCTTCCACAGCCACGCCTAGGTAAGAAAAGAGTTCCTGCTTTCCAGAAGAGTTCCAGTGTTCTGAATCTAGGGAGTGGCTCCTGCCCCACCCAACAGGAAAAGTAGTTCCAAACAGAAGAGGATCAGAGGCTCAACTGGCAGGCAAGTAAGCAGCATGGTCTGCTGCAGGTAAGTCCACCCAAGCATTATGAGCCCGGCGCTTCCAGCGCTGGGACTGGGCATATTTATGAGCCTGGTCCACTGGCGCCAGGACTGGGTCCAAAAGGTCCCAATTGGGACTGGTTGGCACTCGGAACCTGGGTTATGGATCTGCTTCCAAGGGAGTTGGGAAAACCCTGACCTTTTGGAAGCAGAGATCATGACACTTGCGCAATCTGAATGACACCTGGCCTAGCAGGATCGTTGTCTGTCCTCCCTTTGTTCCCCCTCCCTTGCCTCGTCGCGCCTTGAAACACTTGTGTATAGGTGCGTTATAAATACCATATCATATCATATCAATCCTGCAACAGCAACAGGGACCTAACCTGAGCATAAATGGGAGGTTCCTCTTCTTTCCACAAAACCCTCAAGGCTGTTGGCCATGGCTGCACAAGCAGCATTCCTGCTGATGGCCTGAATGTGGTTATGTAAACAAAAGGCACTCCTGTGTGTCAGGCTAGCCTGACTGATAAGGATCTCTTTCATTCTGAGCATGCCCAGTGATAGGGCTGTGCGATATTTTGGGTTTTGGAGATATATATCTATATATTTTCAAAAGGGATATAGGATTAGACAATATCGTTAACATCGAGATATATGTATATATATTCAATGAAAAAACTTAAAGGGACGTTCTGGTTCCAAATAAAACCGAAAAACCCCTGAAATTCACCAGTTATGATAAGCTAAGCAACCATAACTCGCGCCACCACCCTGCACTGCTAAGACTAACACCCAGGACATCAAAGATGACATCACAAATGTCATTGATGACATCACTGATGACATCACATGTCTGGCTTCCCCTTTTTTTCCTTTACTGACATATCTAGGCCACATGGTTTTCTTCAGTAACGGTCAGGAAATAAAAATTGAAAAGGTACTATATTTGTAGACTTATCACTCAAGAATTTCATAGGTTTTTATTAGCACAACTTAACCATAACGTCCCATTAACAACGTTTTTTTACTGAATTTCATACGTTTCTAGTAGCACAACTTAACCATAATATCCCTGACTTTATATACGTGTAACATAGAACATACTGAAACCCCAGCTAGTGATTTTGATGTCCGCGGACTCTGCTTATGTCCGCTGACAGTCGCGGACAACAGCAACACTACCCAAAAACTCAGGGGGTATCTTAAATTGTTATATCATGCCATATGTACACTGCACAAGTTTAAAAACCAGCACACAAACACATTATATGTAGTAATAAGTAAGAAATGTAACCTATATATGTAACACATCAACCATCCATTTAAATACCATATGTACTAAAATGGAATACACCAAAAGAAGAAAGATAGGCTTCCAACATAATTACCTCACATAAACTGCACAACTAGTAGCAACAGTAGAGCTACAAACCAGTAAGAACACAACTTACTAGAAGCTAGTAAGTGTACTTCATTTTTCTTATATATTTCTAAAATTTCTGTATTAGATACAATAAAAGTGATATATTTTTCTTTTCTCACAGAAATGTCCAGTACTTTGGAATGGCTTGAGGAGAATTTCCCACGTGAGGAAATGTCTGAAGATAGTGAGCCTAATGGTAGACACTTCTCTATATAAGCCAATTAATAAGCATTACTTTATGTACACTTAACATATATATCTATTTTTTTTACAGACCATACAAACATTGAAAATAGTACACCAAAAGATATATTGGATAAGTCTCTCCAGCGCATGGAAGAAAAAATGGACATGCTCATGGCAAATTTCAACAATTTGAAAAACTTTGTGGAGGACCACATAAAAGAAGAAATTAGATACCATGGTCCCACATGTACCTGTCCCCCCTCTCCATATCCCAGTCAATTATCCCCAACCCCTCTCCACGAAGAAAAACGTTTTGATGAGACTTCCATCCCTTCATCTCCTCCTATCAATCCGCTTAAAACCCCCAATTCTTCTGTGTTTGTCTCAGTTTCTGCTTCCCCTTCTCTTTCATAAATTGTACATCTATATATTAAAGCAAAAATATTATATGTGTCCTAATTCAGTTCGTTTTTGCGTTTTAAAAAAAAAAAAGCAGTTGAGGTGTCCGCAGAAAGCGCGGGTATCCGGGATGTCCGTAATGAAACGAAAATGGGGGCGTCCTCAGGACACTATACCTGTCCGTACTGTTCGCAGGCAAGTTGAAACTGTTCTAAGAACACAAGAGGTGTTCGGGATGTCCACAATTAACCAAAATGGAGGTGTCCTAAGGACACTATACCTGTCCGTAATGTTTGCAGGCAAATTAAAACTGTTCTAAGAACACACTTGGTGTCCGGGATGTTCGCAATTAACCAAAATGGAGGTGTCCTAAGGACACTATACCTGTCCGTATTGTTCGCAGGCAAGTTGAAACTGTTCTAAGAACACACTCGGTGTCCGGGATGTCGTCAATTACCCAAAATGGAGATGTCCTAAGGACACTATACCTGTCCGTAATGTTCGCAGGCAAGTTGAAACTGTTTTAAGAACACACTCGGTGTCCGGGATGTCCGCAATTAACCAAAATGGAGGTGTCCTAAGGACACTATACCTGTACCTATTGTTCGCAGGCAAGTTGAAACTGTTCTAAGAACACACTCAGTGTCTGGGATGTCCAATGAACCAAAATGTCAGTGTTCTTTAGGCAGTACGGACAGGTATAGTGTCCCTAGAACATCTACACACATGCACACCACACTCGTAAGTTCTCCGAACATCGCGTCTGTCCGTTACTGTTCGCGTTGCTTGTGTCGCACTTTTAATTAATTTCAGGACCAGAACACTGTACGTAGAAAACCTGCGCGCATGCACACAACCGTTTCCGTGCATTTGATGTCCTCCGGACATCCGTTCCCTTTGTGGACATGTTCGCGATGCCATCATGTGACTGCACCCACGCTGAGCGTGTGTCCTGAATTACGGACTCTGTCCGAGTCCCCGAACATTTTAAAAGTATCTTTTCGGGCAATCCACAGTATTTTATACTAAAAATGCACCACAGCACATGTCCTAGACAAGAACCCTGACTTTCTACACACTTTTTAGAACTTTTTGAGCCCTTTTGGGGTGTTCGTTCTGTCCGCGGACAGCGTGGGTGTCCGCGAACCACGCACCAGCACCCCTATAAAAGGCCACACCCCAGAGCTCATCCTCATTGTGTTTCTGGCTACCTTACAGAACACGGTGTATTTTGCTGCCAATTTTCCAGATTTTTTTCTGAAACCTGATGGCATCCATGGCTCCTCTACTGCCACCTGGTGCTACATCTGCCTCAGTACCACCCCCACCCCCTCCACCACCACCACCTCCACAAGGGCCTGAAGAGGGGAACAGGCGTGAGGATCTAGGGGAGGATGAAGAGGATGACGAGGATGAGGTAGTGGAAGTCCCTACTCCCAACACTCGCTGTGAGTCTTGGGTGTGGTGGTTATTTACCATTCATGGTAACGTATCCAAGGCGCGTGCGAACAAAGTTACCTGCAACGAGTGCAAAATGGTGCTGAGTTGCGGGAAGTTTGGTTCGTACAGCTTTGGTATGACTACTATGAAGCGACACTCAAGGTCGTTCCACGGTGAAGCCGTTCGCAAGGTTGTACCTTGCAAGGAGCGTAGTAGGTCGAGTTCCTCTACTTCATCCTCTGTTTCCGCTCCTCTCACCACAAGACATTCCCGTGGGACAGCGCATCCCTCCAACTACCTCACAGGCCATTCACAATGCTGATGACCCTTACCTTTCGAGGGTCACAGTTTTGTGTATCTACTGCAATGCAGTACTCTGCATGGGGGTGAGACTTCGAAGTGCTTTTGAGACTCTGGTCTCAGAGCACGAGAAGACCTGCCCCCTACCTAAGTAAGGCCCACCTTACATCTTCCTCTCTTCATCCGCCCTTTCTTATCCCCGTGGTTGGTGTCCCCCCTACCCTCCTTTCACCTCCTCTCCTAGTGTGTCGTGTGTAAAAAACCAAAAAAATATAAAACAACATAAATCCCAAAAAAAGGCTCTTTTCAGAGCCGCCTTTCACAGTCTAAAAATAGAAGTGACAAATAAATGGTGCAGGGCCCTGTGCATTTTTTTTAGAAGTCCGTGGACAGTTCGCCAACATCTAGAATTTTAAAATACAAAATCATTGTACTTTTTTTCAGGGAGGAAAAGGTGGCTCTGAAAAGAGCCTTTTGGTGATTTTTTTTGTATTAGAAAAAACTTGAAATAGTGAACACCTACTGAAAAATGGATAGCTGTAATTCCACAAAAGGACGCAATGCATTTTGTACATTTCTCAAAAAAATGTGATTACCAGCATAAGTAAGATGGACTCCATCTCTGCGAAAAATGTTTGTGCTACGAAACATAATATTTTCATTGTGAAAATAGGACATGCCAACATCTCCTAGAAAGGCACAAACAGCCTTATTAACATTCCACCTTACTTTCTCCATTTGTGGACCAAATGAAGAACGCAGCCACATTTGTCTCTGCGCAATACGAGAAAATATTACTTGAGAATGTGGAAACATTTCCATGACCTTACCAAGTCCTTCTTTCATCGCAAATTGCAAAGAAATTCCTGACACATGTCCTAAACTGTTCCCTCCACAATGAATTATAATTATGTCTGGATGAAGTTCTGTCTCCAAACTAGCACAGAGAGGTACCAAGTCTAGCCACTTCATTCCACGCACTCCATGCCAGTGCACTTCCACATGAGGGAATCCAAGATCCGCAGCTACTCCACAGCGTTTTGCATGCGCCTTCAACCAATGTATCCATGAGTCTCCCAAAATCCACACAATCTGTTTTCTGAAAAACACAGCCATAACTAACTGTTCCTCTCTCAGGAAAAATACCTTCTAACAAACTCTCTCTTTACACAACACACCCACCAAACTTTACTGTCCAATCAATTGCTCTGCTCATTCTTATTTGCATGCCTCTCCACCCCAAAATCCTGTATGTAATACGCGGTGTCCGCGGACTATCGCCATGTCCGTGTGCATATCATAACCTGGACAGCCCTTCTACCATTTCCACTTCACTCTTTGTGCCATTCCCTCATTGGATACAGCTAAACAGTCACACAACCATCCACCAATCGCATCCAAGACCTCTACATCTAACTGCATCATCAGAGTTCAGCACTTCAAATGTACTGTAGATTACTCTGAGTACAAGTCTCATATCATTGGAAAGCACCTACTACAAAAACTACTGTACAAGTCTCCAAGATTTCTACTTGCAGCTGCATGCATATCAACATGTATGAATACAAACTACAGGTATGCATATTTTCTGCACAGTACATGTACAACTCTTGTAAAAGAATATAAACAGAGTAACTGCCACTTAACCTGTATAGCCTATAAAATGAACTTATTGTCATTTTTTCCATCTACTATAATCAACTGTCACTTCCAAACCTATCTTCTATCTAAACATGTTTTTTACACACAACAGTATAATTGTAGAAAAACACTAAGTAGTGTATTATAAAATTACACACTGCCAGGATAAGGTCATGCACCTTCATACACTCACACAGATAGACACTATCATTGAAAAACTCCCAACTGCAATAACACCACTGCCTTTAAATCACATCCTTCTGATTTATTACCCACACCTTCACAAATGCATACATTCCATGCTTTTCTATGCCATTTACCTTATAGAAATTGCAAAATAAGTAGACCATTATTTCTTCTATCTCCTAACATACAATAACTCAGCCTTAAAAAACCAAGCGAGTTCCATACACTTCCTACTCTACTCATTTGCAAATCATGTTGAACTAACATATTTAAAATAAAATATAAAGACTGCCCATAGTCAAAGGAAACTGCATGCTATATACACACAAAATTACTAACTTATTTCCTTTGCAATTACAGTGAAGACCACTCTCCTGAAAAGCAGCAGAATCCGAAGTACAAACAATAACTCAGAAGAAACCTAATCATTTCATACAAAAAAAAGTATGTACAATACTACCATAATATTCTTACTGTTACTCAAACACACTGTGCGGTTGATTCATGGTATTTGTGCACCAAAAAAAAAAAAGATTAGTGCACCATTCTGCCCACAAATCCCGATTTGTTAAACAGGGATTTGCAGGCAGAATGCCGCACACATCCCTATTTTTTGGTGCACAAATGACATAACTCAGCCTCTAGAATGTTAGTATTGCAGAACAAATAACTGTTTTAATTCTATACCATTAGATTTAGTATTTGTGCTTCTCCTCACCACTAGCTTACTTTCTACTATCATCTGAACCCCAGTATAGTAACACACAAATACAAGAATAGCCTTCCCAACTAGTTGTAGCTGCCCAATGCACAATCACACACCATCACATACATATCTACCATCATACTCAGACACTCATGCACACAGCACACATGCATCGCAGAACAGCCCATACCTTCTTTATTTTTTTCAACAGAGCCCAAAGAATGCCTACCAAAAAGCACGTCTGTAGAAAACAACATAGAAGTAGAGCAAATGAAAAAAGAAGTATCCAAAATAAGCATCAATCTCTAGCAGAATGTGTGCAAAAAGTTCAAACAAAACAGCTAATACAGTCATTTAGCAAAACAAAACATGCTTCAAGTACAGAAACCTTGCCTCCTCTATCAAAATATAAAATCAAACAGAAAACGATTATCATGAATTCAGCTACCACTACTGCTAAAACTGCTCCTATACATCTTGATATAATGGCAATTAAGCATACCAAAAAAAGTATTTTAGCAAAAATGTTCCGCCACGGAGTCCTTCAGAATCTTATAAAAACAGGAGAGAAATCATACACAACCCTTAAAACCTACCATAGAAAATTACAGGCTGATTCATGGAATTAATGTGCGCCGAAAATTTCGGCGAAAACGTGCGATTCGTAGTGAAAGAGCGAAAATCGCAGTGCAAGTGCGAATATCGCAGGGAAACCAGCGCACATCTATTCATGGAAGTCCGTGCGCGAGTAAAATCAGGGATGTGCACTGAAAAAGTGCGCGGCTCACGCCGGCGCACAGGTCATCTAACGGCGTGCGCTAAGGCCACAGCGAAAGCACACATAGCGCGGCGCACATAACAAAAGTAGGCGGAACACGGGGCATAACACTCGGAATGGGGAACAACTCGTGAAAATGTGGGCGTCACGGGGGAAGTACAGGAGGCAAGTGCGCGGAACGCACAAACGCTTGCCTACAACACGTATTCATGGAATCGAATAGGGCAAACCAGCACACGGGCAAAGACGCGCACTGACCCAAACCCGTCCGCCACACGAAGGCAGGCGGTAGTGTCCCTACGCTGGAAAAAAATGTGCGCCAACATAAAACACGAATATACAGTTCTGATGAATGTCCATACTGTGGCCCACTAGGACAAATGGCGTGCAAAGGGGTACGCGACAAACAGCGACACCCGCTGTGTGAAAAATTAGCTTGTGCGTGTATTTCGTGTGCGCGCGTGAAGTTTCACACGTGATCGGGCATGGGGGAGCGGGGTATGTGTATTTCAGGGGTGCGCGTGAAGTTCCACACGCGATCGTGCCTGGGGGAGCGGGATACGTGTATTCCAGGGGTTCGCGGGAAGTTTCAAACGCGATAGGCCCTGTGCGAGTGGGGTGCGTGTATTCCTGGGGTTTGCGTGAAGTTTCACACGCGATTGGGCTGGGTATGTGTAAATCTAGGGTGCGCGTGAAGTTTCACACGCGATTGGCCTTGGTCGAGCGGGGTACGTGTATTTCGGGGGTGTGCGGGAATTATCACACGCGACAGGCCCTGTGCGAGTGGGGTACGTGTATATCTGGGGTGCAGGGCAGTCCTACACGTGAATTGGCAGTGTGGGTCCTCCCAGGTGTTCCCTCTACACCCTCCACGGCCCCTGCAGGCAGCCCACACCACATGGGACTTCATGTTCCCCAGGCAGCCCATCCACCATGGGCATGCCCCCCAGGCAAGCCACATGTCAGCTTGCACCACTACTACTACTGATCAACAACGCATGACCCCCTGCACCCCCACCCCCCAGCAGTGCGGGGCACCTGCCAGCAAGCCCACACTCATGTCCCACTCATGTCCCCTTGCACCCCCACCCCCCAGCAGTGCGGGGCACCTGCCAGCAGGCCCCCACTCATGTCCCACTCATGTCCCCCTGCACCCCCACCCCCCACCAGTGCGGGGCACCTGCCAGCAGGCCCCCACTCATGTCCCCTTGCACCCCCACCCCCCAGCAGTGCGGGGCACCTGCCAGCAGGCCCCCACTCATGTCCCCTTGCACACCCACCCCCCAGCAGTGCGGGGCACCTGCCAGCAGACCCCCACTCATGTCCCCCTGCACCCCCACCAGTGCGGGGCACCTGCCAGCAGGCCTCCAATCATGTCCCCATGCACCCCCACCACCCAGCAGTGTGGGGCACCTGCCAGCAGGCCCCCACTCATGTCCCCTTGCACCCCACCCCCCAGCAGTGCGGGGCACCTGCCAGCAGGCCCCCACTCATGTCCCACTCATGTCCCCTGCACCCCCACCCTCCAGCAGTGCGGGGCACCTGCCAGCAGGCCCCCACTCATGTCCCCTTGCACCCCCACTCCCCAGCAGTGCGGGGCACCTGCCAGCAGGCCCCCACTCATGTCCCCTTGAACCCCCACCCCCCAGCAGTGCGGGGCACATGCCAGCAGGCCCCCACACATGTCCCCTTGCACCCCCACCCCCAGCAGTGCGGGGCACCTGCCAGCAGGCCCCCACTCATGTCCCCTTGCACACCCACCCCCCAGCAGTGCGGGGCACCTGCCAGCAGGCCCCCACTCATGTCCCCTTGCACCCCCACCTCCCAGCAGTGCGGGGCACCTGCCAGCAGGCCCCCACTCATGTCCCCTTGCACACCCACCCCCCAGCAGTGCGGGGTACCTGCCAGCAGGCCCCCACTCATGTCCCCTTGCACACCCACCCCCCAGAAGTGCGGGGCACCTGCCAGCAGGCCCCCACTCATGTCCCCTTGCACCCCCACCCCCCAGCAGTGCGGGACACCTGCCAGCAGGCCCCCACTCATGTCCCCCTGCACCCTCAGCCCCCACCAGTGCGGGGCACCTGCCAGCAGGCCCCCACTCATGTCCCCTTGCACCCCCACCCCCCAGCAGTGCGGGGCACCTGCCAGCAGGCCCCCACTCATGTCCCCTTGCACACCAACCCCCCAGGAGTGCGGGGCACCTGCCAGCAGGCCCCCACTCATGTCCCCTTGCACACCCACCCCCCAGCAGTGCGGGGCACCTGCCAGCAGGCCCCCACTCATGTCCTCTTGCACCCCCACCCCCCAGCAGTGCGAGGCACCTGCCAGCAGGCCCCCACTCATGTCCCCTTGCACCCCCACCCCCCAGCAGTGCGGGGCACTGCCAGCAGGCCCCCACTCATGTCCCCTTGCACCCCCACCCCCCAGCACTGCGGGGCACCTGCCAGCAGGCCCCCACTGATGTCCCCTTGCACCCCCACCCCCCCAGCAGTGCGGGGCACCTGCCAGCAGGCACCCACTCATGTCCCCCTGCACCCCCCCAGCAGTGTGGGGCACCTGCCAGCAGGCCCCCACTCACGTCCCCTTGCACCCCCACCCCCCAGCAGTGCGGGACACCTGCCAGCAGGCCCCCACTCATGTCCCCTTGCACCCCACCCCCCGCCAGGGCGGGGCACCTGCCAGCAGGCCCCCACTCATGTCCCACTCATGTCCCCCTGCAACCTCACCCCCCACCAGTGCGGGGCACCTGCCAGCAGGCCCCCACTCATGTCCCCTTGCACCCCCACCCCCCAGCAGTGCGGGGCACCTGCCAGCAGGCCCCCACTCATGTCCCCTTGCACACCCACCCCCCAGGAATGCGGGGCACCTGCCAGCAGGCCCCCACTCATGCCCCCTTGCACCCCCACCCCCCAGCAGTGCGGGGCACCTGCCAGCAGGCCCCCACTCATGTCCCCTTGCACCCCCACCCCCCAGCAGTGCGGGGCACCTGCCAGCAGGCCCCCACTCATGTCCCCTTGCACCCGCACCCCCCACCAGTGCGGGGCACCTGCCAGCAGGCCCCCACTCATGTCCCCTTGCACCCCCACCCCCCTGCAGTGCAGGGCACCTGCCAGAAGGCCCCCACTCATGTCTCCTTGCACACCCACCCCCAGCAGTGCGGGGCACCTGCCAGCAGGCCCCCACTCATGTCCCACTGCACCCCCACCAGTGCGGGCAACCTGCCAGCAGGCCCCCACTCATGTCCTCTTGCACCCCCACCCCCCAGCAGTGCGGGGCACCTGCCAGCAGGCCCCACTCATGTCCCCCTGCACCCCAACCCCCCAGCAGTGCGGGGCACCTGCCAGCAGGCCCACACTCATGTCCCCATGCACCCCCACCCCCCAGCAGTGAAATGGCGATCCCACGACACAAACCAAAAGTCAACTATGTACATCAACACATGTCCGCCACATGAAGGCAGGCGGTAGCGTCCCTGCGCATTAAAAAAATGTGCGCTAACAAAAAGCCGTATATACAGCTCCGATGAATGTCCCATACTGTGGCCCTCTAGGACAAATGACGTGCAAAGGGGTACGCAACAAACACGGACACCTGCTGTGTCAAAAATAGCGTGTATTTCGGGGGCTCGCGGGAAGTTTCACACGCGATTGGGCCTGGGCGAGCGGGTTACGTGTACTTCAGTGGCTCGCGGGAAGTTTTACACGCGATTGGGCCTGGCCAAGCGGGGTACGTGTATCACTGTGGTGGGCGTGGAAGTACAGGAGGCAAATGCGCGGAATGCCCACACGCACACGCAAAAAAGACGTGCTAATCCGGAAACACGTACGCAAGCAGGAAGCAGGCGTACGTCGGCCCGCGCAGCATAAAAGTGCGCGCAAACAACAAACAAGCCCAGACGCCAGGATGAATATACCGTTTCTAGCAGCAGTGGCCGTGGCATACCGTAGGAGGAGGAGGAGGAGGATAGCCAGGGCCAGGATTTTTACACCCAGAACCAGCCTTTTTGGGATGCCTGATGACCACGTTTATGGGAGGTACAGGTCTCCACCTCACATAATACTCGACCTGGTCAGTGAGTGGGAGGATGACCTCACCTCACCCACCCTCTGCTCCCAAGCACTCAGCCCCCTGGTGTAGGTCCTTAATGTACTGCACTTCTTGGCCACTGGATCATTTCAGCGGACAAGTGCCATAGTGGGGGGGGGGGGTGTCACAGGCCACGCAGTCACGCTGCCTACACCAGGTCTTGGCCATCATGACTGCACGCCCATCAGTACGCAGGCACATATACCTGCCCAGAACACCTGCAGAAAAGTAGGCTGTCGTCCAGGATTTTTACGGGGTGGCACACTTCCCCAAAGTGCTAGGTGCCATTGACTGCACCCATGTGGCTCTACGTCCCCCCAGGGCATCTGAGCACATCTATAGAAACCGCAAGCACTGGCATTCCATCAACGTCCAGGTAGTATGTGATGCCAAGGGAATCATCACTTCAGTATATGCCAACTATCCAGGGTCCACCCACGACAGTTTCATTTACAGAATGTCACCCCTAAACCGGGACCTAGAAGCTGGTTGGCATGGCGATACATGGCGATACATGGCTGATTTGTGAGTATAAATGTCACAGCAGATGCATGTATGTCAGATACTGAGTAATGTCACAACCCCACTAATGATACCCATCCCCACCTCCCCAGGGGACAGTGCCTACGCTCTGAGCACCCACATGATGATGCCAATTCGGAACCCCACCACGCCACCCGAGGTAAGATACAACACAGCCCATATTGCAACCCGGGGCATAGTGGAGCGCATATTCGGAGTGCTCAAGTCACGCTTTCGCTCCCTTGACCGTTCTGGCGGGCAGCTGTTATACGCTCCCCCAGTAGTGTGCAGGATCATAGTGGCAGCATGGGTCCTGCACAACGTAGCAACACGCAGGGGCCTGCCGGAGGACATGGTGGTGCCCCCACATCCCCAACCAGATGCATGCCTGCTGCGCATGGGAGGGGAAAGGGCACGGGGTGAGGCAGCCCGTACGCAGCTGGTGGCTAATTACTTCACCTAAAATCACACCCCTGTGGAGTGCACACAGCCCTGGCATATACCAGCTTATATGATGATGAGTCAACTGACAGTCAACTGTCACAACCATACCAGCCGGAGATTGTTCACCTCGTAGTGTTCCATTGTGTGCATCCCTACCTACACAAACACCACCAATGCTGTGTCATCAAAAGACACACTTCTATGCTGCTAAAATCATTACCCCCTTGCAAGATACAACATGACAACAGTGCTATGTCACCCAACACACCATGGCATGTCATGCTATGTGAGAGTAAACAAAGGAATCCCCTAAACATGACACAAGTGTCACAAAGTACAGTGTCCCGATTGGAAAATGACCACACACAATATGCTCCCATTAATGTAGAACTGACAACACACATGACCAAAGACTTACCACAATACAATGCAGCTAGCCACCCCAAACATAGCACTCACATGGCAGTACTAAGTTAAAGGATACGTAGACTTACAACCTGGTGATGCTAGCACATCAACCACTTCCAACTGTACAGTGTTGGTGCCACGCAAATCTGGAAGTGCACTGCTTACAACATGAACTCCATCTCCAAAGTAGACGGCCTTGTGAAGACATGTGGAATGAACCTGCAAATTAGGAGGGAGACATGGATGCACAAGCACACATCAATACACCATGCAGTGTACAATACTACAACAATATGCACTAGGAATGTATACACAGTATTGACTACAGACTGCCCACACATGTCATGGGAGTCCATGGTCACTGTGTAAGTTACTCCCACTTGGGCACGCTATGCAAGCCCATGGTAACGGGAAGCAGGAGGGGTGGTGTCTCACGAACCCAAGCATCTAACCCAAACTCAGGACAAGCCTGCATGTGCCCAGCCGGAATACAGTGGATGCCCACGGGAGCCACACAAGGCAACACACTGTAACAAAAAATCAAAAATCAAGGAGGAGGATGTGCAGGCAGCAGGAGCCAGGGCACAGGCAGCGGCACAGCAGCAGCAGCAACAAGGTGGGAGCCATGATGCCTCGGGGCCTTCATCATCGGAGGGGCAGGCATCGGCCGGAGGGCAGGAGGACCCTGGACGGGAAGTGTCTTCCGTGTGGCAGCGGTTGGGCCATGCGATAGATGCAGAGCGGCAGCGGGTGGAAAGGGCACGGCTCACTATGGTCAGGGCGGAGAACTCCATGCGTAGGGCCCTGAGGCGGGCCGAGTGCCTCGAGGCCATTCGCAGGGACCTGGAGTTCCAGATGTCATTGTCCCTGCGAACCCTCGGGGCCATGGAAGAGGACCGCCTCCGGGACATCGAGCAGGAGTTCGATGATGCCCTGGCCCGGAACATCAACATGTGAGCCGTTGGACTTGCCCGCTGCCCTTGTATATAGTTAGTGTTAGGTTTCCTTTGGTTTTTTCTTTATTTTGGTTGCGCTTGGACAATGCACCACCTTTATGTATATAGTTTTTCATTAGGTAGTATTTTTGATAGGTTTCATTTCTTCAGTTGGGACCATGGACCCTGGATTGTTCTTCTGTATATAGTTCACTATTGGATTCATATTTTTTATTATTTTATTTCCCCCATGGAGCAATGGTTTTCATTTATTGAACTGTGACTTTGGACACCTTCCCTTTGGATTATGATTTGTTGTTTTTCATTATTTTATGGACATGCAGCTTTTTGTTTTTAATTCCCTTTGTCGTTCGTTTGTTTTTTATTCCATTCATGTTGCTTTCAATACATTTTTTTGTTCATACTTTGATGTGTGGTATTATCTCATTGGTTTAATGCGTGTCATGATATGGGTTTTGACATTCACTTGCACCCATTGTGTGTGTGTGTGTGACGGACATGTGTTCATTTACATACTTGCTATTGGGGTTGTATCATGAAATGTGCATTTCTATGTGGGTGGATGCAATACTTGGGTGGGTCTTTGGCATGTGGAGGCTGGCCATGAGGGCCAGGGATCTAGATTGTGATAACGTGTTGGCTGGGGGACATGAGTGGGGGCCTGCTGGCAGGTGCCCCACAATGCTGGGGGGTGGGGGTGCAAGGGGACATGAGTGGGACATGAGTGGGGGCCTGCTGGCAGGTGCCCCACAATGCTGGGGCGGTGGGGGTGCAAGGGGACGTGAGTGTGGGCCTGCTGGCAGGTGCCCCGCACTGCTGGGGGTGCAAGGGGACATGAGTGGGGGCCTGCTGGCAGGTGCCCCGCACTGCTGGGGGGTGGGGGTGCAAGGGGACAAGAGTGGGGGCTTGGTGGCAGGTGCCCCGCACTGCTGGGGGGTGGGGGTGCAAGGGGACATGAGTGGGGGCCTGCTGGCAGGTGCCCCACAATGCTGGGGGGTGGGGGTGCAAGGGGACATGAGTGGGACATGAGTGGGGGCCTGCTGGCAGGTGCCCCACAATGCTGGGGGTGGGGGTGCAAGGGAACATGAGTGGGACATGAGTGGGGGCCTACTGGCAGGTGGCCCACAATGGTGGGGGGTGCGGGTGCAAGCAAGGGGACATGAGTGGGACATGAGTGGGGGCCTGCTGGCAGGTGCCCCGCACTGCTGGGGGGTGGGGGTGCAGGGGGACATGAGTGGGACATGAGTGGGGGCCTGCTGGCAGGTGCCCTGCACTGCTGGGGGGTGGTGCTGCAAGGGGACATGAGTGGTACATGAGTGGGGGCCTGCTGGCAGGTGCCCTGCACTGCTGGGGGGTGGGTGTGCAAGGGGACATGAGTAGGGCCTGCTGGCAGGTGCCCTGAACTGCTGGGGGGGTGCAAGGGGACATGGGTGGGACATGAGTGGGGGCCTGCTGGCAGGTGCCCCACACTGCTGGTTGGGTGGAGGTGCTGGGGGAGATGAGTGTGTGCCTGCTGGCAGGTACCCTGCACTGCTGTGTGGTGGGGGTGGAAGGGGGTAATGCGTTGGTGATCACTAGTGCAAGGTGACATGTGGCTTGGCTGGAGGAGCATGCCCATGGTGGATGGGCTGCCTGCGGGACATGACCAGGGGTGCAGGGTAGTCCCCTGTGGTGTGGTCTGCCTGCAGGGGCCGTGGAGGGTGTAGACGGAACACCTGGAAGGACCCACACTGCCAATTCACGTGTAGGACTCCCCTGCACCCCCGAAATACACGTACCCCACTCGCACAGGGCCTATCGGGTGTGAAACTTCCCCGCACCCCAGAAATACACATACCCTGCTGGAATCGCGTGTGGGACTTCCCGCGCACCCCTATAATACACGTACCCTGCTGTAATCGCGTGTTGGACTTCCCCGCACCCCAGAAACACAGGTACCCTGCTGAAATTGCGTGTGTGACTTCCCACGCACCCCTGTAATACACGTGCCCTGCTGAAATTGCGTGTTAAACTTCCCCGCACCCCAGAAATGCACGTACCCTGCTGAAATCGCGTAGGGGACTTCCAGCGCACACCAGTGAGACACCTACCCTGCTGAAATCGCGTGTAAAAGTTCCCTGCACCCCAGAAATACACGTACCCTGATGAAATCGCGTGTCTAACTTCCCGCGCACCCCAGTAATACAGGTACCCTGCTGGAATCGCGTGTAAAATTTCCCCGCACCCCAGAAATACATGTACCCTGCTGAAATCGCGTGTGGAACTTCCCGCGCACCCCAGTAATACTGGTACCCTGCTGTAATCGCGTGTAAAAATTCCCCGCACCCCAGTAATACACATAACCTGCTGGAATCGCGTGTGGAACTTCCCGCACACCTCTGTAATACACGTACCCTGCTGTAATCGCGTGTTGAACTTCCCCGCACCCCAGAAATACAGGTAATCTGCTGAAATTGCGTGTGTAACTTCCCGCGCACCCCTGTAATACACGTGCCCTGCTGAAATCGCATGTAAAAGTTCCCCGCAACCCAGTAATACACGTACCCTGCTGGATTTGCATGTGGAACTTCCCGCGCACCCCTGTAATACACGTACCCTGCTGTAATCGCGTGTTGAACTTCCCCGCACCCCAAAAATACACATACCCTGCTGAAATCGCGTGTGGAACTTCCCACGCATCCCAGTAATACACGTTCCCCGCTCACCGTTTGCTGTTTGGCAGCCCTGTATACTGGTCCAGGGTTAGCGCAGCCCTTTGCGATGAATTGTGAATTTTGATGGCTTTTCCTTGCGCGAGGGCGTTCTTGGGGGCGTAACTGGCGCAGCTGCAGGGTCGCTGCACCACTCTGCACCACGGCTGGTTTTGGTGGCTGAAATCCATGAATACGCTGTGCACGGATATCGATTTTAGTGCACGCGGCTGGCGCAGACATTCGCACGCGCACACTGTGCGCCAGCCGCGTGATCCACTTTTGTGCGAAATTCTATGAATTACCCTGATAATCTTAGAAGCTTTGATAGACAGTGCAATCCTTCTCAAAAGAAAGTTATTTATTTTAGTGTTAAACAGAATTAAACCACTAACAAAACTAATGACTAAATTACAAAAAAGACTTCTCAATAAACGAAATATCAACAAAAATAACTTCTTAAATATCTGTGGAGGTGAATGGGCTCACACCACAAACACAGGACCATATTTTAATGAAGAAGCATACAAACAAAAGCAAACAAATACAATTGCTATACATAGCAGTGGACGAGGTTATGAAAAACTTAATACCATAATGGAACAAGAAATACTGCTTACAAAAATATCCCCAGAAAACTCAGAATTACCTCTCCATTCGACTGGACCAAAACATCCAGTATACAAATGGCCATGCACGTCAATGTGTAACATTCCCAAAAAATCTTTCAAATCTTTACGCCAATTCCTCAATCAGTATGTGAAAGGCAAAGACAAAATCAAAATGAAACTGCTGCAAAATATGGATACCTGTCCAGTGCGTAACTACACAGGACTACAAGGACATTCATTAGCCTGCATTTCAGGAACTATTTGCAAAAGCACCTTCCATCATATCAAAATGATATCAACACATCATCCAACTATAAGAAAATGAGTCTATAAACTGTACTATTCTAAAAGTCCTACTTTAGTACTAGCCAATTTAAATAATGATCTTCTACATGGTACAGCCAAAGAATTACTTGAAGACATTGACCATATCCAGAAAAAATATTTTGGAAGTGAAAGCCACTTACAAAATGCAATACCTTTACAACAGACTAGCAACAATTGTACACATGGCAACCTTCTACTACACACATACAAAAAAGAAATACAAACATTTAAAAGTACATGAGCTGAAATACCAAACCATGTGTGTGTGTGTGTTGCCGCAGAACTTTTCATAAAACTAACACAAAAACTATAGACATAACATACAAAATAGAGGACAATGAAGATTCTAAATGGTTTGAATTAGCTCTCTACCTTATAGCAGAAAACAAATACAAAATAACTGACCCCTTAATACTTTGCAGTTACTGCACTACAAAACTTGACAACAACCAAACTCCTTCACGCGCTATCACAAATAACTTGGAATTATTCCCACTACCAAAACCCCTACAACAACTCAATTTATATGAGAGCATCATAATTCAAACAGTGCACCCATTTCAAGCAATAATACGCCTTCAACCAAAAACAGCAAAATTACTTCCCTCTGAATTGGTGAAAGGCATTCGTGGCAAAGTAGTTTATTTACCATTAGATCTGACAGAAGATGTGCACACTCTAGGAGTGCAACGTCCAATAGAACAATAATTATCTTAGTAAATGGTGTACCAACAAAAGACAAAAAAATTTGGCAACAACTCGTCGACTTACATAAAGTTAGACAAGCCTTGGAATATCTAAAAGACAATAATGAGTACTACAAAGAAATAAATATTGAAGAAAACTTAAGGGGAACAACTGAAATAATTCAAGAGTAACGAGAAACTGGTCAATTTGAACTTCTGGATCCAGCTGCAGCATCCAATATTTTAGACCATTATACAATTCATCCATTGTACTCTAAAGACAGCATAGATGATGCACTAGAAACGTACCAAATGCGACAAACCAAAGGTTCACCAATGAGCATATGGGAAAAAAGTATAGAAGCACGTGCTTTTCCTCTACTATTTCCTACTGGCAAAGGAGGAAGATACGATGATAGACCCACTCAGATAACAGCATTAGAATACCGCTCATTACGAATGTATTCTGAAGATCCCAGATTTAGACAAAATGTGGAATGCATATTCCACCTACTCTTTTAAAGTGAATTAGCAACTCTATGTTACGGAGTTGCACACATATTGAAATCGGGAACCCAATTTCAAAATATGTCAGCTACACAATTAATACAAAAAGTGCAAGAAAAAGATGAGGTTTTACAATCAAGTATTACAAATCTGTTTGCAAACATGCGTGGTACAAAAGAATACTGGTTCCGACGTCACGGAGATGTATGTTGTATGATCAGAAACCTTGGACCACCCACTTGGTTTGTTACATTAGGTTGTGCAGAATATGCATGGGAAGATTTACAGGATTTCCTACGCATATCAAACAAAACCAAAACAAACATAGATATACTTACACCTGGAGAACTTTGCTCTCTAGATCCTGTTAATGTTTCAAGATATTTCCACCATCGTTTCATTGCTATGCTGCACTTTATTTGTAACAAAACTGTTCCTCCACTCAGAGAAGTGCAACACTTCTTTTGGAGAAAAGAATACCAAGCCAGAGGAGCACCACATATCCACATGCTTCTATGGATTAAAGATGCTCCTAAATTTGGTCAGAACAGTGATGCAACTGTTTTGCAGTTCATCCAAAAATGTGTCACTTGTGAAATCCCTTCACAAACGACACATAGTGACCTTCATGCACAAATTGTACAATTTCAAAGACACAAATGTGGCCAATATTGTCGTCGCAAATACAAAAAGAAAGGGAAATACTACACCAAATGCTGCTTTGGTTTCCCTAGACCAGTTACAGAAACAGGTTAAGTAAACAACTTCATGTCTTCAGTTAGACATAGTGTTAAAGGTAAATCACCTAAGAACACGTATTACATAAAAAGAACAGAAGAATCAAAATATATCAATGATTACAATGAAATCATTGCCCACTTATGGAATGCAAACATGGATGTGCAGTACATTGCAGACAATTCCACTGCAGTTGCACGATATGTTACAGCCTACTTAACAAAAGCAGAAAAACAGGGCTTTAAGACCTTTGGAATGACCTATCATCAGACAAAACACTATCTCAGAAATTGTACAGTTTAGGCATAAAAATGCTCTCTCAAAGAGAATGTGATGCCTACGAAGCTGCAGATCGTTTAACCAGTACTGCTTTGTATGGAAAATCTGAAAATATAATATGGCTAAGTCTTGGTCCTGCTAAATCTAGAAAAAGAGTTCTCAAATCATATGACGACATAGAAACAAAAGCCAAAAATGATCCCAACAGCCAAGACATTTTGAAAAACAATTTACTAGACACATACTAGCCGAACAGGGGTACCACTTTGGAAAACATGTGTCTATACCACATAGTCCAAAACTTCACATACAAAAATAATATAAAACCCGATGAAAACAAAGGTAGATATAGAGTGAGAGATTGTGAAGGCAGCTTAGTGAAACTTACCAAATGAAGCTTAATTAATCATATCAAATTGTCATTAAAAACTCCTCAACAGAAAGAACTATATTACATGTCCCTGCTACAACTTTTTAAACCATGAAGAAGAAGAGATATAGATAACTATGACTGCTATGAAGACGCTTTCAAAGCAAATGAAAGCACTATCACTGATGTGAACTTTATGCAGTACAAAACAATGTTGCAATATGAACAGCAACATGAAGAAGAACTCCAGGCCCACCTAGATAAGGACACTCCCGACAGTAGTCAACCTTCTGTAACAGGAAGCCAAGAACCACTGGGACAGCCACTAATAGCAAATGAGCCAGAAATAGCTATGACAGAAGTAGAAAACACCATGTGTCACCATGAAGAAGATACAGGAGACTTAACTGCACTACAATCAAAACTAAACAAAGAGCACCATTTTTAAAGAAGTAACAAAAGAAATTGCACATGGTATACAACATGAAAATAAAGAATGTACCTGCCAAAATTACAAACCTATACTACTATATGTCAGTGGCGAAGCTGGTTCAGGCAAAACATTCTTAATCAAAATCATCAGCAAGTTCCTTCAACAATTGACAAACAACAAACTGTCAGCTGCTGTAACTGCCCCCACAGGTTTAGCTGCCTACAACATAGGCGGTGTCACTTTACACTGATTACTACTCCTTCCAGTAGAACACCAAAACAAATTTAATTATTACAAACTTTCTACAGAATCTGCAATGGAACTACGCAGAGTTTTGAAACAAATGAAAATGCTACTAATAGATGAAGTGAGCATGGTCTCCAACCTAATGTTGGCTTTGATTCATCTCAGATTGCAAGAAGTACTTAAAACAAACTACGAAGAACTCTTTGGAGGAAAACACATTATTGTTTTCAGAGATCTTCAATTGACACCAGTGATATGATAGGTTATTTATAACGCGCTTAATACCCAGAGGTTTCTAAGCGCGGACCCAGGGATCGAACCTGTGTTGCTCCGTGTCATTTTGTTTCCAGGTCGAGCACGCTGCCGCTGAGCTATCCTCCTGGGACTCACGCAGTGAAAGGTGAACCTATTTTTAAAACCTTAGGACACAAACTCTGCCGTAAAACTATTGGCAGCATAGGAAATGTCAACCTTTGGCAACATTTCCAATACAAAGAATTAACAGAAAACATTTGCCAATCTGCAAACCTCACCTACGCCAACATTTTAAAAAGTATTAGAGTTGGTATACTATCACAAGAAGCACAAACAATATTAAAAACACGGCACATCCATGCACTTTATGGCTATAACTCATGTGCTACTGATGTTATGGAACAATTAGCGCAGAAAAATGTCAATTGTATGGCCTTAATGCCAACTCTTGCAAGCTGTTCCAAATTCAATGAAACAATGTTAAAAAAAGAAATGCAACCAATAATTGAAATTTGCTCCACAGACAAACTGGACGTATATGGTATTACACTTCCAATGTGTCAACAAGCCATAACAAGACTTAATACCTTAGAAAATTCTATCTCCAACACAGCTGGCTTTGAGAAAATATTTAAATTATCCTTAAACTGTAGAGTAATGCTTAAACGTAACCTTGACGTGGAGCAAGGACTAGTTAATGGAGCACTGGGTACAGCTGTTGGCTTTCAAACATATCCACGGGACACCAACATTCAATTTGTCAATATTCTCTTCGACAAACTTTCAGAAGTAAAAATGATAGCGTGCTCAACAGCTCGATTCCTTCTCTTCAAAAACATGTATGTACGCAGAGAACAATTTTCTCTAACTCTTGCATATGCAGTAACCATTCATAAATCCCAAGGTCTTACCCTAGACAAAGCATTGATAGATATTGGTAACACAGTCTTTAAAGAAGGCATGAGCTACGTAGCACTATCACGCTTACGTACACTTGACGGTCTATTTCTAATCAACTTTGATGCAAGTAAAGTCAACGCTGATATTCCTTGCATTCTAGAATACAATAGACTACGTACACTATACACCCCCATCTAAAAGCATATGCTGTTGCACAAAAAGGAAAACGTTCTAAAAGAAAACTAATTCAAACTGAAATGCAATAGAATCTGACTGCAAATCCTCCAAAGAGAGTAAAAGAAGCTAATACTTTATCATTTACCATAAGTAAAGAAGAACCTATTAGTCAAAGTAACTCAGGTACTTCTTCAGAGAAGCAACACACACTCTGAAAAAATGACTTGGACACAGAACTATCTGGTCCATTCAAATTTTCAAATGTAACTGGTGTAAGTTGTTACGCAAATGTAGCAATGAATATTCTATTTCAATGGCCACCAAGTGTTAACAACATTTACTTACATAGTACAGACCAATTGTGTTTGCAAATGTTAGTCCTTCATAGAAACGCAACAAACAATCCTGACAACACAAATAGTGTTCACGGAATAAGACAAGAATTGGACTACCTTGCTGGAATGGTGAAATTCACTATAAACTCACAAGAAGATCCACAAGAATGTCTAATGTACTTACTACAAGTATTGGAAAACAAAAACATACCTATAAATGAAATCTTCCAGATTTCATACATGTGGAAACATACCTGCACTCTCTGCAACAATGTTACACAAGAAGAAATCCCTAACGAGCGCTTGGTGTATGTATCCATACCAAATTGTGAATCCATTCCATTTCAGCAACTTGTACAACATGCAAACCATGGCAGATTATGTACTACCTGCAATTCAGATAATCGCTCCACCTTACTAATACAAAACATAGTAAATACGTAATACTAATGCTTCTACTTTACAATGCAGATGATACCAAAAACACCCGCAAGTTGACTGCATTCACACACTGTCAAGTGTCACATCAAGAAAACCTTCACAACAATAGTTATAATCTACCACGCAGGAGCCACAACCAATGCATGTCACTACACTGCATATATTAAAAAGAAATGTGGATGGCTCGAATGTAATGATAGTACCATTACTCTAAAGCAGAGATTACCAGCAAATCTTACAAATGCTTATTTAATCTTCTTAAAACCAAAATTTTAATAACTAATCTGTACTTCAACATTAACAAAAATTCAAATAAAAAACCATAAACAGTTAGAATACGCCAACAGGTATGTAACTGTCCAAGATTCTACAACAACCAAACAAATCAATGAATACCACTAAATTGTAACAAAAAATAGACAGTTAGAATAAGCCAACAGGTATCTAACTGCTTTAAAAATATACAACAATATTACCAGCAAATCTTACAAACGCTTCTTTAATCTTCTTAAAACCAAAATTTAATAACTAATCTGTACTTCAGCATTAACAAAAATTCAACAAAAAAACTATAAATAGTTAGAATACGCCAACAGGTATCTAACTAGCCCAAGATTCTATAACAACCAAACAGATAAATGAATACCACTAAATTGTAACAAAAAATAGACAGTTAGAATACGCCAACAGGTATCTAACTGCTTCGAAATCTGCAACAATCCAACATATAGAACATTAACCGGAAACAACAAGTGAACACTGAAAGGAAACAAACAAATAGACTGTAGCATAACAAAAAAAGTTTTTTTTTTAATCTGACAAGGATTTTTTTTCCCACAGACACAATGATTTGAAAAACAAACACAGAAACTGAGCAAAATGCACAGTACACTGGTTTGTAAACCAAATATGAGGGTAAAAAAAAGCTGAAATATCTATTGTGCAATGTAATAAGTCTTTATAGAATACATACACTAACATACACTAACATGCTCTTTTCTTTTATCACAGAAATTGAAAAAGAATATTTCCTCCAGGTACCAAACTCATGTAAAAAATATATCGAATCTCAACAAATCAAACAGTAAGTATAATTGCAACCATTTGATAGATATTCAAATCTATAGTTGTGATCTATGCTTGTGATATGGTGCAGTGCTTGTGGTCAGGGCCTAAAGTCTTGGATGTATAGCTTACAGCCTACAGCCTTCACCCATGCACTCAACACTCTACGTCCTGCCCACAACCAGCACACTATATGAAACCCATGGTGGCTTATAACTTCAGTGCTTATAACTTTGATCTTGGGTGCATGGCCTAGGTCCTGGCCACAACCAACGCAGCATATCACACCTTATAACTTCAGTACTTTTAACTTCGGTCTTGGGTAGGCCCTACCACAACCACCACAACATATCACACCCATAGTAAATTATAACTTCAGTACTTATAACTTCGGTCTTGGGTAGACTCTGGCCACAACTCCGAAACATATCACACCCATACATCACACCCTTGTTTGATTCTATGGGTGTGCTCTATGGGTGTGATATGCTGCGGTGGTTGCGGCCAGGGCCTGGAGTCTTGGGTGCATGGCCATGCACCCAAGACTGTAGGCCCTGGCTGCAACCACCGCAGCATATCACACCCATAGATCACACCCGTAGAATCAAACATTTTTCACTATAATCACACCCATAAAATCAAACATTGTTAACTAGGCCTCATGGCATTTTTTATGTTCGCGGACAGCTTGGGTGTTCTTAGAACAGTTTATACTTGCCTGCGAACAATACAAACAGGTATAGTGTCCCCAGGACACCTCCATTTTCATTTATTTGCAGACATCCCGGACACCGCGTGTGTTCTTAGAACAGTTTCTACTTGCCTGCGAACAATACGGACAGGTATAGTGTCCTCAGGACACCTCCATTTTCATTTATTTGCAGACGTCCCGGACACCGCGTTTGTTCTTAGAACAGTTTCAACTTGCCTGCGAACAATACGGACAGGTATACTGTCCTTAGGACACCCCCATTTTAGTTTCATTGCGGACATCCCGAACACTGTGTGTATTCTTAGAACAGTTGAACTTGCCTGCGAACAGTATGGACAGGTGTAGTGTCCTTGGGACATCCCCATATGGGTCGATTGTGGACATCAAGGACAGCGTGACTGTCCGCGGACACAACGAACACAACAGCGGTGCCTACCACCTAAATAAATACAATATTTGAACCATCTCTTACCCCCCCACCATCCCCAAATAGTCTTACAGACAAACACACTTGCCAAAATTGTATTTCCCCACCATTTGTCACTGCGCTGTCCGCGGACACAAGATGGCGGGCATTTCCAATAATCTGACGCACGCCACGCTCTCCACCATCCAATCGGCGAACACGCCGCATGTCTGCGGACATGACTCGAGTCGATTGGCCAATCAGGACACTTTCAGCGGAGCAAACAGGGAAGTGTCCGCGGACCGAACATAGATATCACAACATTTTTTTTACCTACTTTTTGGTCATTTTTTAAAAAACTACTGGATGGATTTTCACCAAATTTACAAAAGCATGCTTTCGGGACCAAGCAGCTGCCCCTGCCGCAAATTTGGTGAAAATCCGTCCAGCAGTTTAGGCTGTAGCCATGAGAAAACTTTTTTCCCCATTCAATCTATGGGAAGAAAAGACATTTTGGGACCCCCCTATAACTTTGCCCCCCCCAGATCAAACCTCATCAAACTTTGGAAAAAAAGAGTAGGCCACATACTTTTTTTGCAAAGTTTGGTGAGGATTCGTCCAGGGGGAGCGAAGTTATAGGCCGTCCAAAAAGTGCTCTTCCTATGGAAACAGCAACTTAACCATAACTACACAGCCACTACCGTAGCTGTGTAATCTGTCACCGATTAAATTAATATGATGACAAATACATATGACAAAATGTGACTTAATGCCTACTTCAGTGCATACAGGGATGTGTATCGTACATGCATTTATTTTGTTAATATTGCCATTATTATTGAGATGATGTCCTTATGAATCAATTCCAATTTTAGGATGAGGTTAACTGACAATGTTAGAGTTGTGTTTTGCAGTTACTGTTCAGTACTGTTGGCATCTCACATGTAGTTGACATACAATTGGACATTTAACCCACATAAACAATATCAAGATATATATTGTATATCGCCTTTCGGCCCACAAATATCAAGATATAACTTTGGTCTATATCGTCCAGCCCTACCCAGTGAAATTAACGGGTTTGGATATGTAAATTAAAGGCACTCGTATATGTTAGACAGATGCAACACTGTTTAGTACCGACAGGTTGCTTGTACTCTTATCTGCGTAGCGACACAAATTGTAATGTTACTTTAATTCATCCACACAATTTGCTATGTTTGACATTTCCTTTATGAAATGTGTACTTGTGTTTTTATTGGGTTGTACAAGTGAAATAATTAAAAATGTACAAAGTAATTAATCAAAACACATTTAAAACGAAATCAGTGATTTGCGATTATAGAAAATATACTAAGTAATCTAATAAATTCCAAAATGAACACAGTCGTTTATAAAAAATACAATTATGTATAGTGTGAAGTATACATGTTATGGTGCTGGTTGGTTTGATTTGTACATTATATGCTAAGACACATCAGATTTCGAAAGTGAGGGGAGCTGGGAGCTATTTAGCTCCTGCTTGTAGCCTAGAAGAGCCTAGTTAGCTTGACAGCAACTTTTGGCTCCCCAGACCGACGGATGCCGAACAAATACACCTATGTGAATTTAACTGTGCATTTCAGACAATCTAAAAATAAACATTAGGGCACATGTATACACCATTTAAAGCATAAGGCGTCATAAATAATGGACACAATGATATGTTGGCATCTTACAGGTAAATTGCATTTGCAGAACACTGTACTAGCTCCTCGTTCGACTAGCTCCTGGTCGCTGGTTAATCCTGGATATCCATGAGCTGTTTGTTATTAGCTCCTGCTTATCCACTCTTAATTTCGAGCCTTGCACATCTGGTTAAAGACATTGCTATTGAACTATTTGATTTGCTTGTCATAGCTATGTTACATTTTATAGGACTCTTATTTATAATGTACTCATGATAGGCTCTCTTTGCCTAATTTACAGGAGGGGACCCCTATCATTGAGATTAACATGGCAGACTGGGATTCCCTGGCATTTAGGAATTGTATGTGCTCTCAGCCACTTGTTATGTACACTATTGTTAGCTTGATATTTTTTGTGATTGCTATTTTCTGACAACTACATTGCAATCAACTGGCTATGAATCCAAAGTAGTATCACTAGCAGCGAAAAGTTGCACAGCTAGTGTAGCTGACAGGCTGCACCTCATGCAATTTCAGGAACCCCACTCTCTCCATCAGATTTACCTGACTGACCGCGTTTCCCTGAAATGTAGAAGTTCCTGGTGTTCTCAGCAACATGTTAAAATCACTGTTGCCCCAACATGAATTGCTTTTGACTCATTATTTGCACATTTAACTGTACTTAGCTCTGCATCTCGAATTGTCAAGGCACCCCTATCTGCCAGAGTAATCTGAGAGAATACACTTCCCAACCTGTCAGGGGTTTCCTTGAATTCACAGCCATATTCATGATGACAGAGATCCATTTCTCTAGAGATTTACCAGTCACTGTTTCTCGGGGTGTGTTATTAGCCCAAGGAGAAAGTAAAACCACTGTCACCATATCAGTCAAATGCATTAAGTGAAGGGGGATGGGGCAGGTAGCATGTTTCTCATGATTTGCAATACATAATGCGCAGATAATGCACAGATCTTGTTAGTACGCCAGTCTGAGAGTTACGGGTCATGTTTTTATTGAAGACTATGCCCATGCTTTTAGCTTCTCAGTAGGAGTCGGAGGTGGACCTCCATATGAAGAAGGCACTTTCCAAGTACCGTAACGTAATTTACCTAACATGTAAAATATGAAAATAAATATATAGAAATCGAATGCTACATTGCCATATATCTGCCTCTTTATTTATAGTATGGTATATTATGGTAACTGAAAACAATCTTTGCTCCTTTGTGCTAGGAATCGGTAGATTGCTCTGAGGGAATAGCAGGATGCATAGGAGCAAGCACACGTTGTGCAGTTTTTATATATTCTACCTTACTGAGGGTCAAGGAGTATAAGCACAATTAGTGAACCCTTCGAAGTTGAGTTCAAAGTGATTTGAAGGCTGTGCTGCAAGGATAGTTTTTAAAGTCCCATTCATATGCATATGCATAATCTAGCGGAAAGTGAAAAGAATAAACAATAAATATTACTTGTATGCACTGGTTTAAATGTCCAGCTGTGGTTTTATTATGTCATAGATTAACATTCTGAAATGATGTAATATTCTTAATTGCTATATAGGTGCATACCTTTGCTGAGAATTACGTAGACACTCCTTGACAATTCAGCACCTACTTGCAAACAGAATGTTCTTGGAGAGTAAAAAGGTGGGCAGAGGATGTGAAATCAGTAGTTATGCGACTGCAACTCTCGAGCATCTGTGTCTCCAAAAGATTCAAAAAACTTTCAATGTACCCATTGTCGTAGTGTGAATTCTCTTGTAAAATTCTATCATTCTGGAAAACCAGGAAGTAAAATATTGCAGGATAGCCACCTCAGTCTAGGGTCCTTAGTTGACCCAACAAGGCAGGAAGCTACTCCCGTGAATCCATTTTAGTTTTTTGTAATAGTGAGATAGAAGATAAAGTACATAAAACCCCAATCATGCCTCGAACAAGAAGTGGTTCGGTGCATGTCAATTTACATAAGGTACCATCCCTGGAGAAGTAGAGTTACAGGTAAGTAAATAAATCCTCAGGGATCTCCGGAATGGGGCTTGTGCAGCTTTTTGGGCAGGAAGCAGGTGTAGTGGACGTTTTAAACCCACCGGATCTCAGGGAGGGGGCTCTGGGATACCTACTGAAGATGAGGAAGGGGACAAACATGGCTGAAACATGACAAGATGGCTGCACAGAAGCTTGGGCTTACCTGGGATGGGGAGGCTGGCCAAGTACACAGGGGCCACCCACAGACAACCAGGGGCCGACACCAGACTGGCAGATGGGGCGGGGGTGTCCTGAGCACGGCAGACTGTACATGGATCATAACGAGATACAGACAATCATAGCAACATACACATTCCATAACAATGTTAATGTTAAAGGATATTTGCACCGCTCACTATAACCACCGGAGTGGTCCCCTGGCGCTCTGGCAGCTCTGAAAGAGGGAGGGGGGTGAGTTAGTGGGAATAAGCTGGAAAAGTGCAAGAGAGCAGTGATTTGCTGTTGGCAGCCTCAGCCCGGTGGGTCCGTCAGCTGGGCTTGGGGTGTTTTACGGTCGGTAGTCGTTGTGTGCTGTTGTGCAAGTCAATGTGTTGGTTTGTTTTGTTGTTGCACTGTAGTGAAGTTTGTGCGGTTTGCTGCGTTTTAGGCTTGTGGTTGTGTTTGGTTGGAGTTTGAGAGGTGTATGCAGAGGGATGAAATTGTTAGTGGATTGGTTAGTTGGCCTTTCTGTCCTTGTAATTATGTCTAGGAGTGATGCTTGCCATCATTCACTATTCCATCCGAGTGTGTGGCACTTGCTAATTTCAAAATTCTGTCTAGATGTGAGGAAGGCTAGTGATCATGATTCCATTTGGGTGTTGCACTTGTCATCATTCACAGTCTGATCCAAGCGTGGTGCATGCCAACACTCACATCTCCATCCAGATGCGACGCAGGCTAAAATTGAGAATTCCATCTAAGTGTGGTACACGCCAACACCCACAATCCTGTCCAGATGCGACGCAAGCTAAAATTGAGAATTCCATCCAAGTGTGGCAAATGCTAACATTAATAATCCTGTCTAGATGCGACGCAGACTAAAGTCAAGAATTCCATCTAAGTGTGGCTCATGCTAACACCCACAATCCCGTCCAGATGTGACGCAAGCTGAAATCGAGAATTCCATTATTAGTGATATATGACAAACCAGCTCATCTAGTGCAGACATGACTATTCCATACTACAAGGCCTAAACATTATGCATACCAGACTCCAGGCAAATACATGTGTAAACACAGATTGTGTCAGCCATTCGTTAGTAAGACAGGCGTTTCCACAATCCATCTTCTGGTCCTAACATGGACATATTACAGCTCGATCTTGTTCAGTCTCTGAAGTTCATATTTAAAGTCCAGACTTTTGGTGTAAGAGGTGCAGCTCCTGGCTGTTAGGGGGAGATGGGTCATGATCAGCGATTTATTCTTGGTCTGGCAGGATCTTACAATAATGCATATGACAATTCTGAAAGCTATCAAACCCACAACCAAAATTAATACACCACACAGTAAATATGATACTATTTTCCCATCCCACAGTCCCAGGATGTCTCTGATATTGTGGATCCAGGACATGGAATTGTCTGGAGGAACAGGAGGCATGATTGAATGTGGAATCGTGAAAGTCTTATACAAAGGTGCAGCATTCGGTTCCTATCAAGGCACACGCATCTCTGTGTGAGGTGAAAAACATGTCCAATGCGAGGCGGTTCTGTAGAGCCAACTTTCTTAGCTCGCATTGCACAGTGGCCAGGGACTTGAAGGGGACAGCAGTCTCATTAGCCAGTAGATCTGAAGGCTTGCAGTCTGTAGGCAGCCCAGCTTACTCGGACAACTCCTACCTGGGGGACCACAGCGGCACTACTGTACAGCTGTCACCATTCTACCCACCTGCCACCCAGCACTGCTACATGTGCACATTCAGAGACTCTGTTTATGGTATAATTGCACGGTTTAAACCTACACACTGCCCCTGCATTCATTAATTTGTTTCATCACTGCAGTTTTGTACCAATCTAATTTCATGTTCCATTCCAGGTTTTGGGTTAAACCAGCAGATGCATTCTGGTATATGTAGGATGTCCAAGAAGCAGAGGGCTGGAGGAGCAGAAAACTACTAAGAGCTGGAACAGCCCTTATTGCATTCACCTGTTCCAAGCTACTACAGGCCAGGCCGCTGAGACTTTAATTACAATGGCTAATCCCCCACACTAACGTGAGATGGGGGTTTAGATTCTATTAAAGACAAGGAGGTGATTATTAGGCATTCTAATCTTTACTCTGAAACCACAGCAGCAAAGAAAAAACTTTTACAAACAAACAAGTTTGAAAACAGAACTAAACAGAGTTCAATGTCAATGCAAGCGGGGACTCCCCAATCCATCATGGAGGACAGGTCATGCCCTGCAAGAGACCAATGAGCAGGGACCCTTCCTTATATAAGTCCATTACTCTAATCCCAATTCCTCTTTCTTTGCTGCTGAAATCCACAGCTAAGTCACTCCTCCTAGTTCTTGCCTTAGTGTTGCATTTATGGAGTTTAGAGTGCTATTTTATGTTATTTATGTATATGGAAAGAGTTTGGTGATTTATTGCACTGTGCCAGTGAAAGGGTCATGTATTTTCATGTAATATTGCTAATTGGCTGAGTGCCGTGTTCACGTTCAAACGCTGACTGCCAGGTCACATTGAGACATTGTGGCGCTCCGCTGGGGACGTTCCACTTGTGCAGTGTTTGTTTCATCTTCCTTGGGTGGCGTTTTTCGCCGTGTTCACTATAATTGTATCGCTTCGCCTGCCTCATATTCACTTTGTTGGCAGCGACCTATCTTTGCCTTGTGTGTCCTGATATTCCAGTCTCTGCTTTGTACTTTGTTTCTCTACCTGTCCTGTACCTGGTTATTTCTTTCTGCACCGCTTTCCGCCTGTATTACATCTTGGTCCACTGTTTTGTACCCGCTCTATATCCATTTACAGTGTTACCCCTGGGTTGGTCTCCGTTCAGATCAGATAAGGGAAAGACTTCTGCTGCCTTTATCTAGTCCAGAGTTTGCAGTGAAGGCTTTCAAGTACACCTGATCGCCTTCTTGGAAGTCATGCAATTTCTTCTGACCTGGGACAGGCTGAGATTCACCGATCTGTAAATGTAATTTCCTTATGATCAAGGTCAAGTGTTTAAAGTAAGAAAGAACCATTTCACCAGTCAGTCGGAGATAACCTATTGACTGTAAGCAGTGCTGCAGCTGGGAGAGCCATAGGTCTGGTCATGATGATTTCAAAGGGAGAGACCTGCAAATTGACCTGGCATTCCTTTCATGTACATCAAGGCAAGAGGCAGTGCATCTGGCCAATTGAGACCTCTGTGGGCACACAGAGGTCTCAATTGGTAGCTTTGCTAGCTTTCCCGTCAAGTCCCCATTCTTTCTCTCTATTTTTCCATAACTATGTGGCAGGTAGGGGACATGCAGTTTCTGAAAACCAACAAAAATAGCCATTAGTGCTATTAGGCTCTCATGTGAGTCTTCTAGTCTTCTAGTGTCCAATCCGAAGAATAGTATTTAATAAAACAATTTACTTCAGGTGGACTGTGGAGTAGTTCACGACTAGGTCACAGGAAGTCTGTAAGACTGAATCTCCCCATGTGGAATTATCTGCGAAAAACAGCACATTGTTTTAGAACTAATCTAAGTCCCCTGTATGTTGCTAAACATTTCCACTAACACAGTCATCAAATCAGTCCTGCAAGAATGTTAATAGGAAAGGGTATTATACTCAGCGTTCCATAAGACATTCCCCTAACCAGGAAATTGTACTCACCAGGTCTGGTAGCAGTAGAAATGGTTCTATCTTCAAAGTGCACTGCCACCATGAAATCTAATCAAACGTTCTCTTCTTAGGGGACTGCGGGTCACAAAAGCATGGAAATCGATTTCTCAGTGCCCGGAGTCACCAGGCTAACGTCAATAATAGTTAGCATCAAGCTCTCTGCAAACAAAAAACAATGACATTATTGTGTATCACCACATTCGTTAGTCCTCTGTAGCCCTATACTCGTATCAATACTCATACCGAAAAACCACCCTACTACTCTCTCCTAGAGGGAGGCTGTAGAATCAAATTGGTCAGTGAACCAATGTTATTGGTGCGGATCGGTAATAATGTGCGTCTCTAATCCCCTCAGGTCTCTACAGAAGAGCATTAAAAGGCCCCGGCTAAAGTCCTTAAACCAGTGAACCAAAGTAGTTAAAACATGTAACACTCTGCTTACTTCGGGCGCTGCTATCTTGCAGTATTCCCGTTGGCGTGCTTCCACTGGTGCCTCGCAACCCCAGTTATTCATCCTACTGGCTACGTTATGCTGTAATATCAAGCCAGAGAAAACACACGTGTAGTTCAATCATGCTGTTGTTTCCATCCTTTACAAGCACATTCTGGTACCAGTGAGCCCTCAGACTCATCCATTCCCCATAGCCCCTGGTGTCTCTTACCGTGGGGTAAAGTGCAAGCCAGCACAACGGCTCTCTGTCTATCTTACTGTTTCTATGGAGAAGAAACCTTTATCTGTTTCTACAGGAAGTCCCTAGACTCACCAGCGGTCATCTTAGAGTGCAACCAAATTCAATTCAAGCTACTTATTCTAAATTCTAGGTACTCCACATTGCTATCCAGTGTACCAGACCTTACCCCACATCTACATCCAGAATGAGCATCAAAACGCGCTGCACACTCACCGCTGGCCAGTATTATAAAAATGCCTAAATGGGTCCCCAACTCTCCCTCTCCTCACGCTGGACTGCAGCGTCCAATCGGTAAAAGGGGATTGCACACAGCCGAGACATTGGTGAGGCCATGAAAAAAAAAATATATATATATATATATATATCTCAAAAATATATATATGTATAAATAACAACTGTCTTCAATCTAGACTGCTGACCTGGAACAATGGGCCACTGACCCCCTTCAAAGTAGAACTGCAACCAAACGTGGTGTTTCCTACCGCCACTTTGTGAAAAGACCCACTTAAAGGGCCTTGGTCCCCCATTATCTAAACTGATGCTGGCATGTGGATAAAGTCAAGTTGAATTTTGAAAAATTGTGCTGTCGAGGAAACATGGGCAGAACCTGGAGCTACCCTAACCACTTTCCCTACATTGTGTAGCCGACAAATGTGACATCAAACACTCTCTTCCTAAACACCTTCCTTCTCAAGCCCTTCCCTCAGCCACCTCTAACTCTCTCAGGCTAAAATGCAGAGTGGGGGTAGATCTCTCTCTGCAGATGCCTCCCTCTGGAATGGCCGCCCTGTCCCTCTCAAACTTGAGCCGGACCACCTGAAGTTCTGGAAGCAGCTCAAGACCTTCCTTTTCGCCTCTGCTTTCTCGCTCTCTCTCTCTCTCTCTCTCTCTCTCTCTCTCTCTCCCCCTCTCTCCCTCCCCTACTGACCTGCCTGTCTGCTGCCCTGACTGGTGGCCTGGCTACCCTCAAAGTGTCTCCGGGTAGCAGGCTCCTCCATGACCAGTCACCCCTGCACTACCTCCCGGCCTTCCACACACTTAGGGGCTGTAACTGTAACCCTACAGTCCCCTGCCTCCTTGCACTTAACCTGAGTCACACTGTCCTGTGCTGTGCTTACACAGAGCATTCTGCCCCAACTGGACATCTCATTTCCCTCTCCCTGGCACTTCCCCCTTCCCCTTCCCCCTGCAAATTGCATTATTGCACTTTCACAATCGGAATGACACAAGGCCTAGTAAGATCATTGTTTTTGTCCTCCCTCTGCCTCTCCTCCCTTGCCTTGTTGCGCCTAGAAACACTTGTGTATAGCTGCGTTATAAATGACTTATCATATCATTGCTAAACAAATCTTTTTGCTCTTTTTTCTCCCAACCCAGGGGCAAACCATGTGCTTTTGATGTAACTGGTCGGGGCATCCCCTCCTATGTGTACAGTGTTGTGTACAAGGCGGATCAAGTATTTCAGAGCAAATGCTGGGGCAACTGGTTTCCCATCTACACTTTACCAAATCCCTTCTGAATCCTGCGTACAACCCTTCTCTTTCCATTTCTCTGGCTCAAACGGTTTGTGTGTGGCCTGCAGGGTGTGGAGAAGTGGGAACATTTTCGTCCCTGGATCTAGCACGGGTTGGGACGGTAACACCAGGGCAGTATTCTGAGTAATGTTGGGGACAGTATGTGGTGCCTGTTTAGCTGCTTTTATCTGCCATATCATTTCCTTTTACCTGCCAGGACATACCAGTCTGATGTGCCGTGCAGTGCATGACTGATACTTTCTGGGGTAGCAACAGAGCATCAAGCAGGGCAGCTGCATGAGTGTCATTATGGATTGGGGTTCCTACCAAGGTCAGATATCCTCTTGCCTTACAGATCATGCCAACATCTTGGCAGACTGCCAGGGCAATACTGGCTATCATGAGGGTACAGGCGTGGGTCAGGCTACTTGGGCGGAACACAGGGGTAGAATGGGGGATGTTTCAACTACAGAGAAGACATTGGTACTTTCTTTCCAGGACATAACAGCATAGGCAGATATTAAGGAACCATCTTCTACCAGTCTCTGGGAGGAACCATCCACAAACAACACTGGGTACCCAGGGATAACTGTGCCAGTAAGGTTTGGGCAGGCAGTGGTCTGAGAGTGTATTACTTGCGAACAGTCATGCATATCTCAGTATTCATCACAGACCGGCACCAGGGATGCTAAATTAAAGTTAAGGGCTCTGTGAGGTTTCAGAAATGTGAGGCGGACAACTTTGTGAAGGTTTTTCAAAAGATGCCATTTTATTAACTCAAAAGGTTGGATAAATGCCTCACTATCCCTACCCTTACGAGGATCTCCCAGCCTTAAATAAACTAACAGAAACACAAAAGGATATCTGACCCTCACACTCATACATACAGTAACTCAACAAGCTAATGCCTGGCAGTTAAAAAGGCAACAAAATATGACAACAGTCTCTCCTTATAATCTGGGTGAATTCTCCTTCCCCAGATTCAAGCAGGATTCTGCTCCACCATTCCCAAAATAAACAAGGAAATCCTAATCTGGGTGAATTCCCCTTCCCCAGATTCAAGCAGGATTCTACTCCACCATTCCCAAAAGAAACAAGGAAATCCTGGTTTAGAACAAAGTTCCAACACAGTTGTTTGTCACCCCAACTTGACAACGGTAAGTCCCAACATTCCAGTGGTTCAACAAAGAAATCTCTTCTCCTCCAAAGTAATCTTCACATATACAAAGAATAGTTCCTCAGGTCATCAGTAGCAACATAAATTGTCTTTGTCAGTATGCTTTGCAACAACTTATTATTTATGAAGCTATATAACACTTCTGCTGTAGTTTTATACCGTTCTTGCTACAGCAATAACAGTTTGTCACAATGATTTGTTAACACCACTTCATGGCAATTCATCAAACTCTGCATGGTGTACGTCCATGCCAGGCCTACTGCTTCAAGTTCACTATTCCGGTATACTCCACTGCCCGAATAGTAATTTATAAACAAGTGCCTCCGTCGTTAAGATCAGCTTACACCAGCTTTGCAGTGTTCATCACTTATCAACATCAAACTTTAAGCAATTCTTCAGGGAAGGCAAGATTCACATTAGTGCTCTTTAGTACTCTTTTGTACTTTCCAAAACCTCTGCACGCTATACTCCTCTCCTTCTGAAAAAACTTTTCCAGAAGGGCAGCCTTCTTGCCACTCTTGTTTCCCCACTGCGTTATCAACCAAACACTGATAGGGTTATGATTTTATTCTGCTTCTTCCTTGGCTTTGGAAATGAGGGTTTATACCAGCCTTTGTCATATGCTTCTTAAAATATGGGCAATAAGCTTTACAACCTTTGAAACTGTCATTAGTCCCCTCCTGACTTTGGCAGTATCTGTTTATTTTAAATTGCGTTGCTTTTAATTTCTTTAGGGTTGGGTGATAGTTGTCTGCATTAGGCATTAAAAGTATGGCCCCCTCTTGTTGCTGGGTTCTCAATAAACGTGCATGCTTAAAGACACAGGGCATCATTACAAGGTGGGCGGAATGGGTTTAACGGCGCCGGTAATGGTCCCGGCGCCGTTAATCCCATTCCGCCCTATTACGAGGTTCCCTTGCGGGACACGCTCTGGCGTCTGGATTTACCAGACGTCCATAGCGGGTCCCGCGAGGGGACCAGGGAACTAACAGGCCCGTTATTAACAGACCCGTTGTTAGCTCCCTCCCCATTCCCATTGAGCCCTATGGGGGCTCGAATGGGAATGGGGAAGGACCGGGTCCGGGTTCCCTGAAGGAGGAAATACCGGGCCCTCCAAAGTCGGAATGGCCCGGTATTTCCCCATTCAGGGAACTCGGACCCGGACACGATTTTGGAGGCAGCCAAAGTCGTAATGAGGCCCACAGTCACTTGGTTTTGAAAAATAATGTTTTCTTTGGTTTCTAATAGTTTGGTATTCAAAATTGCCTTCAATGTTACTTTCATTCATACACAAGTGTTTTCTATGCTGAAAACCCCCATATCTATCACACAAGCGGTCCAGTGTCACTTTCAGCCAGTGAATTCACCTGGTAAGGTGTGCGTTTCCGATTCCCTCGCTGCTCACAAGTATTCTGCTTCAGTGGCATGGCTACCTCCAAAGTCGTAATGAGGCCCACAGTCACTTGGTTTTGAAAAATAATGTTTTCTTTGGTTTCTGATAGTTTGGTATTCAAAATTGCCTTCAATGTTACTTTCATTCATACACAAGTGTTTTCTATGCTGAAAACCCCTATATCTAGCACACGGGTGGTCTCGAAGCGCTCCACTGTCACTTTCAGCTAGTGAACTCACCTGGTAAGGTGTGCGTTTCCGATTCCCTTGCTGCTCACAGGTATTCTGCTTTGGTGGCTCCTCGTGACATGGCATTTCGCTGTGTTTGGTCCTGTGCCACATGTAAACTGAGCTCTCATTGGTCCGGAAGCTTCCTGGTGCTCGCCAGCCACCGGGGACAGCCTCTTGGCTGAAGAAAGCTTTCTGCACTTTCGCTTCCCGCTGCACAGCCTCTGCAATTAAGACTTCTGGAGGCAAAGACCCTCTCTGGACCGGCTGCTGTTCTCTGCTTGACCATGGTCCCAACTGTCAGGGCACTTGAATACTAGAAATGGAGCGACTTGCCTCGTAGTGTAGACGAAGAAGTCTTCCAAATAATGTACCTGTCTGATTGTTAGAACCGACAACCAGAATGGTCCATTAATGGAAAGACCGGAGACCGATGACACTGGCGTCGTAGAGGTGAACACAAGGTAGGCAGAAGTACACACCACCAGCTGAAAACAAGGCAAGTTGTCAGTATAGCGTTAACAAGAAAGCCACTACACCAACACACAATGTACCCAGCAACCTGCTAATTATATGGCAATGTCAAGTATGCAGGCAGTGATGAAAACAAGGTATAGTTACTGGCTAGGGCAGAAATGAAAAGGTCACTAATACCAGATTAGCAATCTTACCGTATTGGACTCCTGTCCAACGGTAATGTAAAGTTCAAGAGCAGTCACTAGTCCGTGTACTTGTGAAGTCCAGGGTACAATAGTTATTTCCAGGTACTGTGCAAAAGTTCAGTGTGGAGCAAAAGTAACAAAGCAGAATCCAAAGGCAGTTCCAGGAGAAATCCGAGGTCAGGTAGGATGCAGGCGGCGAGGGCAGAATCAAAGTCCAAAGGCAAAAATAGCAGCGGTCCGTAGTCAGACAGGGTGCAGGCGACGTGAGCAAATTCAGAATTCAGAAGCAAAAACTGTAGCGGTCCGTGGTCAGGCAGGATGCAGGCGACGTGAGCAAATTCAGAGTCCAGAAGCAAAACTATAGCGGTCCGTGGTCATAACAAGGAAGGCAATGAAAGGGTAAGGAAGCGGGAATCAGAAGATTAGGAAACAATGTAGCAAGGTCCGTAACGCCACTGAAGAATTTTCAGAAGCTCCAGCAAGTTCAGTGGGAGGAGCTTGAGAAGGAGGAATCATGTGACTGACTTGCGTGCTACGGTCTGAGCAGGGTGGGTCATCCTGTGGTGCAGAGGACGCCAGCGTTGCCAGGCTACCTTCCAGGCACCAGGCTGTTTTCTGGATAAACATAGAGTGTTTTTCCTACGATGACCCGCATTATTGTGACAAAACATATGATTGCGAGCGTGCCTACACTTGAACTGCAATACTGCACGCTCTTTCCCTACTGCCGTGTCAGAACGGCAGGGAGATCTGACACCAACATCTTCAACCTCATACTTTTCTGCTCCGGCTGCTTATACTGCTCACAGTGCTCTCTCTGCTGTGAAGGCATAATGAAGCAAGACACAGACAACAGACTTAAAGTTCAAAATAAAATACTTTATTAAATCAAATGTCAGGATGGTATAAAGCCTAATTTGCCCTATGCTAAGGTGGGATTTCCCTACTGTGAGAAACCTGAGGGTATTCTCACTCGTACTTCCCTTAGGACCTCTGCGCAGGTGGCCAGGGAAAGGCCATCACTCTTGGATCCTGACCCTGGGGTGGAGAAGCGTGGGAGGATCACCTGGGTGGAGGGTCATTGAGGAGGGGAGTGGGGTGCCCTTGAGTGAGACATGGTATCCCCTTTTCATACTGATAACCAACCTAACCCTCCCCTAACTTTTATGGGCTGTTAAAAGCCAGTTTCCCTGATTTTCCCACATGTAACACTTGACAGTACTGGGACGAAGAAGAGACCACTAAGAGTAGTGAAGGTTACACCTTTTCACCACTTCGGAACTGGGACAAAGAAGATGCATTCTAAGAGTTGTGAGGGTCAGGCATGTCCTTTTGATTGTGGTCAGGCACGGCTAATTGGACATTCACACCTGCAGCCTGTCAAGGGGCTGCAGGTGTATAAATGGAGGTCAATCAGACAGAGAAAGAGAGAAGAAGCGTGACAAGGGGAGCAATGTGTGAGGAGGCAGCCGTGGTGACCAAGCCAGGGTGTCGGTTAATATCCCTGCGCACATGGGGGCCCTGATGTGACTGGGTCGTGTGATTTCCCCAAGCCTGGGAGCCTTCCTATCCCAGAGCGAGCAGCAGTAGCTGCTGTGGAGCCAGAGCAGAGAGAACACTGCCTGCGTGCCTCCCAAAGCATTGAAGCTGCTGGTGTGCAGAAAGAGGCACAAGGCAGGCGAGCGGGGTTCGTGCCGTTAAGGTTTTCCAGACTCTAAAGCAACATGCATAGAGGCTTCGGGGCACTCCAACAGGACGGTGAGTGAAAAATGGTCCGTAATAAGGGACCAACTTGCATGCTTAAAGACACAGTCTCTTGGTTTTGAAAAATAATGTTTTCTTTGGTTTCTGATAGTTTGGTATTCAAAATTGCCTTCAATGTTACTTTCATTCATACCCAAGTGTTTTCTATGCTGAAAACCCCTATATCTAGCACACGAGCGGTCTCAGAGCGCTCCAGTGTCACTTTCAGCTAGTGAACTCACCTGGTAAGGTGTGCGTGTCCGATTCCCTCGCTGCTCACAGGTATTCTTCTTCAGTGGCTCCTTGTGACACGGCAATTCACTGCGTTTGGTCCTGCGCCACTTGTAAACGGAGCTCTCATTGCCCCGGCAGCTTCCTGGTGGTCGACAGCCACCGGGGACAGCCTCTTGGCTGAAGAAAGCTTTCTGCACTTTCGCTTCCTGCTGTGCAGCTTTTGCAAATAAGGCTTCTGGAGGCAAAGACACTCTCAGGACAGGCTACTCTTCTCAGCTCGACCGTGGACCCAGCATCTTCACCCTCATCGAGTTTCTGCTCCGGCTGCTTACACTGCTCACAGTGTACCCTGCTGTGCAGGCATCATGAAGCAAGACACAGACAACAAACTTAAAGTTCACAATAAAATATTTTATTAAATGAAATGTCAGGATGATAGAAGGCCTAATTTGCCCTATGCTAAGGTGGGATTTCCCTACTGTGAGAAACCTGATGGTAGTCTCACTCCTACTTCTCTTGGGTCCTCTGCGCAGGTGGCCAGGGAAAGGCCATCGCTCTTGCATCTTGACCCTGGGGTTGGAGAAGTGGGGGAGGATCACCAAGGTGGAGGGTCCTTGAGGATTGGGAGTGGGGTGCAATTGGGCGAGACATGGTACCCCCCATTCCATACTGATGACCAACCTAACCCTCCCCTAACTTTTATGGACTGTTAAAAGCAGGTTCCCCTCATTTTCCCACATGTAACACTTGACAGTACTGAGACGAAGAAGAGACCACTAAGATTAGTGAAGATTACACCTTTTCACCACTTCGGCACTGGGGCGAAGAAGATGGCTTCTAAGAGTTGTGAGGGTCAGGCATGTCCCTTTGATTGTGGTCAGGCACGGCTAATTGGATATTCACTCCTGCAGCCTGTCAAGGGACTGCAGGTGTATAAATGGAGACCAATCAGACAGAGAAAGAGAGAAGGAGCCTGACAAGGCAAGGGGAGCAACATGTGAGGAGGCAGCCATGGTGGGACTGCAGACCAGGCCAGGATGTCGGCAACTATCCCAGCAGCCTCAGAGCCTTTCTACCCCAGAGCGAGCAGCAGGAGTTGCTGTGGAGCCAGAGCAGCGAGAACGGCGCCCACGTGCAGTCCGAAGCAGTCCGAAGCATTGAAGCTGCCGGTGTGCAGAGAGAGGCACAAGGCAGGCAAGCAGGGTTCGCGTCGGTAAGGTTTTCCTGACTCCAGAGCAACATGCATAGCGGCTCTGGGGTGCTGCAACAGGACGGTGAGTGAACAGCGGTCCGTAATAAGGGATCAACTAAACGCTTATTCAATATCGAAATAAAGGGAAAGTTAACCTTGAACAATTAAATGCTTATAGAATACTGAATAAAAGGGAAACTTGACTTCGAGAAAACAAATGCTTATTGAATACCAAACTAAGTGGAAATTTTACATTGAAACCAAAGAGTGCACATTGAATATCGAACTTAGTAGAACTTTAAACCTGAGCCATAAAATTGCACATTGAACACTGAACTGAATTAAATACATGTTGCACAACTATTCAATTCAAACATCAACGTCAAGAGTATTAAAAGTGGAAAACAGCTAAACAGTGAACTTTTGTGAGTGAATGACGTGCGGCAAGACTACAGCTTGGCAGGAGGTGTGTGACACAGGGTGGCAGGGCCACGAGGTAAATAAGTAGAAGCCAAAGGAGTTCAAGAGTACCCACCAAGCCAAGATGCCAATAAAAGGTACTAGGTGAAGGTGACTTGGTGCACAGGGGCAATTGTGAAGGATCCTGTATGTGTGTGCTGAGGAGTCCCGCTGCCCTGGTTGTGCGACCTGTAATGGGTGGACCGTGCGGTCTAACAACTGCGCCTAAACTAGAGAGACCTGCAAGGTGAAATATAAGGACACCGAGCCACAGCCTAATGAAATCACTGCATGTGAACTGGCGCAGCAAGCCAGAAGGAGAGTCAAGTTGACCTGGTGTTTTTTATTGTTGAGACTTTTTGAAAAGACTGCAGCAAATATAAGTGGCGGAGTTGGAGTCTTGGGGAAGGGAACCCTGAGACTTATAGGAACCACATTTGTTGTCTTGAGAACAGAGTCTCAAGACCCCTTTTTTGCTTTTTCATTGTGTTACTTGAAACTTGGGGAAGGGAACCCCAAGGATTGGTTCTGAACTATATTGAACTGGAGAAAGGTAAACTTTGAGACTTTTCCATGGAACTTTCTTATGATTGGGGAAAGGGAGCTGAAAGTAAGAGTTGAACACTATTTCTTTGACCTTTGACATCCCTACACATTTGTTAGTTTTATTTGTGAGGGCAAGGATAGGCTTTGGACACGGACATACTTTTAAGTTGAACTCTTTGACCCAGACTTTCCTAAGTTTCGTTCAGGTAGGGGAGCCCCACCTTAACATAGGGCAAGTTAGGCTTTGAGTGATCCTGACATTTAAGTTAATAAATATCTTTTGTTTGACCTTTAGGTCTGTTGTTTGTGTCGACCTGAATAAAACTAAGAAAAGTCTGAGTCAAAGAATTCAGCTTAAAAGTCTGTCTGTTTCCAAAACCTATACTTGCCCTCACAACTATAGCTAAACAATGTGTAGGGATGTCAATAATGAAATAAATAGTGTTCAACTCAAAGTTCTGAGCTTCTTCCAGCTCCCAGCTCTCTTTCAGCTCCCCTTCCGCAAATGTAAGAAAGTTCCACAAAAGTGTCAAGATTACGTTTCTCAAGCTCAAGGCAATACAGTTCAAAACAATCCTTGGGGTTCCCTTCCCAAAGTTCCAAGTAACACAGTTCAAAAACAAAAGGTCTTGAGGCACCGTTCTGTAAGCAACTCATGGTAGCAACAGTAAAGATAGACACAAGTGATCACAGTTCAAGGGTGTTTATTTAACAGTAAAGTGGGTGAGTTAAACACCTAATCTAAACCTAAAGCTAAAGAGGGGAGCAAGCTACGACCATCAAATGCTAAATAAGGCAGTACTAGTGGTGTCTTGTCAAATAAAAGGGCCTATACTAAGAAAAACCTATTGCCAATCCTTACAACTAAATACCAAAAGAGTGTTGGATAAGGTTCACAAGAAAGGAAGAAGTGTTCATAAATGATAAATCAGGATGGAGTAACTAGGGGTCTCCCTTCCCCACGGTTTGAGCACAGGACAAGGTGGGACTCCTGAGCACAGCACACTCTTGAGCTTTCCCAGCATGAGATGACAGTTTCGTTCTCAGCTATCAGGACCGTCGATGGTCAAGTCTCTTTTCTCCTAAAAGTCTCTTGCCTTAAAGGACCTGATATAAACAAATAAACAAACAAACAGCTCCTTTCCGGATCGACAATGGGTGATGACTTTTCACTTCTGGATCCTTCTCTTCCGGGTCTCAGATCCTAAACAAGTTCTTAGCTATATCAGGATCTTCGGCAGTTCGATCTCCTGCTTTCGATGACCTGATATGTTCAGTATAACAGAATTAAAAGTTGCTTCCTTATGATACTTAAGGTGAGGGTTCTTTACCCTTGGGTCCCCCTCTTCCGGGCGCAGACCCCTCTTGAATCTCAGCCTCCCTACGTCGGGTTCACTGTGGCTTATTCACACACCTTTAGGGTGATGGTTCTTCACCCCTGAGTCTCCCTCTGCTGGGCATGGACCCCTCTCGACACTCAGCCTCCCTCTGTGGGGTTCACTATGGCTTTTCACTGAACACTTTCACTTGTTGCATTCATAAGCCTTAATATCTTTTTAAACAGTTTACAGTGAACATCCCTCGGTGTGGTTCACTTTTGTCAACACACTGTTCAGCAGGACTTTAGGCTTTGCTCCTTTCCATCAGCATCCCTCCGTCGGGTTCGCTTTCACCAACTTTTGCCAATTGCACAATTTCTTCTACTTTCTTACAATGCAAGATTCACTTCCCTTAGCTTTACATTTTTCTGTCGGTCAAACACTTTCAACGGTACAGAGGATTTTGCTAGACACCTGCATGACCACTTTGACCCCTTTATCGTCCCATTCCCAAGGACTTCTGGTAACGGTAGTTTCAATAATAGGGTAATCGCCCAGAGTTTGTCGAGGGAGCACCCATGTGGTGCCGGACTCCTCTGCAACTGGTTTTCCCCTCCAGTAACAACAGTTCTTGGTACTTTTCTTCAATTAGCTGTTTGCTACTTTTGTTCAACACAGTTCAGTTTCCTACCGGCCCTCCTTTCGACTCACTGGCTGTGATGAACCGCTTGGCTTCTCTTGTCTCTGGAGTCATAGTCGGTGCCAAGGTGGTCAGCGTCTCTCCCTGGCTTCGCTATCAGCAAAGGAGGGGCCTGTATACTGTTGACATCTGCTGCAACACACGCTGGCTATTGTTCGCAGTGTTCCGATTCCTTCCACAGAGGCTTTGCGGGCTTGTCTCGGAAAGGGCAAGGTCACTTCTCTCCTTGTCACCCTTTCAGTTCTCACCATCCTATCTCCTCCTCTTGAATTGCCGTACTCGGATAGCAGAGTTGTATTGCGGTCTGCCTTGCTTGTACTGTGCTCTTGTGCTCCACCTTTTGTTCCTGTGGGGAAGGGAAAGGGCCGTCAAGTGTGTGTTATTGTGGTCAATTGCCTGTCCTTTGTATTGGGACATGTCAGGTAAACGGCTCTGGTATTAGTCTGTTGTCTTTTGTGGTGTGCGAAAGTGTTTGTGTGGAAAAAGGGGGGAGGGGTAGCGTGGGGGGGCAGTGTTTCGGAATATCCTATGTGATAGGATGGGGAAAAGGTGTTGGAAAAAGGGGGATACTGTGTCTCACGCATCAGTGTCCCACTTCAACTCCCCGTGGACCCCCATCCAAGCGATCCTCCCTAACCTTTCCACTCCCAAGAACTGTATCCAATAGCAATGGCTGTCTCCTGGCCACCTGGATGACAGATCCCCGGGGACTAGTTAGTGAAACAGCTTCAGGTTTCTCACAGTTCTCAGGACAACATGTGCAGTTCCCCAAGTCTCAGTATTTCCTTCCCCAAGACTTTAACTTCACCACCTCAATGTCCTTGGTGTTCAGCATTCAGGCCTCACTGGTCTAGGTGCAGTTGTCAGAGCACACGGTCCACCCATCACAGGTCATGGAACCAGGGTCCCGGTCCCTGGGCTCTTCAGCCCACATAGGTTCTTTGGTACTTGCTCCTGTGCACCAAGTCAACTTTACTTAGTCCTCTGTATCGGCATACTGGCTTTATGTGCTGTTTTACACTCCTCTGGCTTCTCGTTGTCAGCCTTGTGGCTCTGCCATCACTTGTCACACACCTCTTGCCAGTCTTTGGCCTTGCCGCACTGCATTCACTCTTAAAGGAAGGGGTGTGTAGAGGGGGGTGTTGTTCATATCCCACCTTTTTATGAAACTCTGTCACACTTGTGCCCTTTTCTGTAATTCGTTTCACTTGGGCACCTTGGCTGTTCTTTTGATTTGCTTGGCCCAAGTTTTCTTCCATCCAGTATTTAATATGCTTGGTTTTATTCAATTCAACGTTCAATATGCATTCATGCTATTTACTATTAAGTTTCCATTCAGTTAGGGATTCAATATTCATTTGTTTTGCTTAGGTTTAAGATTCCATTCGGTTTGGTATTCAATATACATTTGTGTTCGAGTGTCCTCCCCGACATTCACTGGCTCTCTGTGTCTCCTTCCGGCAGTTCCCCTTGCTTCTCTTCTGAAGCAGGAAAATCCACCTTTCGGAGTACCGCTCACTTGCCTGTTTTTCCCTCTGCAAGCAGGCAACAGAAATGCTTCTCAACGAACGTGGGCTGTATCCTCCCTTCATTGGGGCTCTGTGGCAGCTCCTGTTGCTAGCCCTCTGTCACAGAGGCTTCCAGACCTGCAACACACGTACGGCCCACTAGCTTTGGGCTCTGCAAGTTCTATGGGATGTTTGCCGGTGTCCTGGCTCCTTCTCTGGTCCCACCATGGCTGCCTCCTCTTAAACAAGGTCCCCTGCTAGTCTCCCCCACCCAGGCCTCCCTCTTACTCTCCTCTCTGCTCCACAAGTCTCCCTTTATACTCCAGCAGTCCCTTGACAGGCTGCAGGTGTGGATGCCTGATTAGACTTGCCTGACCATAATTAAAGGGACATTTCTGACCCTCTTAGCTCTTTGTAGGCATCTTCCTCATCCCAGTACTTTACTTTAATTAATTTATAATGCGCAGCAATGAACCCATGGGCATGATGGCGCAGACAAGACAAAATACAACAAATAAACACATATGGAAACTATCTGGGCGAGGTCGAGAGCTGATGCAGGGGTCTTAATCTATCAGCAGGGGTTTGAGCTTTTTTTTGAAGGGCTCAAGTTCGGTTTCCAGCCTAAGATCAAGCGGTAGTCTATTCCATGCTACCAGGGCTGCTATGGCAAAGGCTCCTTTTTCAGCCTTTTTGAGTTTACTTCTCGGAATCATGAGCATTTTAGTCTCGTTGGAGCTAAAAGAACGAGAAGTACTCTTGAGCATAATGAGTTCAATCAGGTAGCGAGGCATGATGCCGAAAAGGCTCTTGAAGGTGCTAAGGAGGAGGCGATAGCAAATTCTCGCCTGTATGGGGAGCCAGTGCAGGGATCTTCTGGCTGGCGCGACATGGTCCTGTCTAGTTAGACCTGTGACGACCCTCACTGCTCCATTTTGAATAACCTGGAGTCTGTTTACTTCAGATTTACTGATGCCAGTCAGGAGACTACAGCAGTAGTCCAATTTATCCCCCACTATGGCTCTGGCCAGCGTTTCTGCGTTGCTTTGAGAGATCATAGGTCAGAGATGTGCAAAATGTTTGAGGTAGTAGGCCGCTCCCGAAACCACACTCCCCACATAAGCTTTCATTGAAAGGTGCTGTCAAGGATCACCACTAAGGACTTTACTTTCTTAAGGGTGTCGATCTTGACTTCACCGAGCTGGAAGTTCCTATACTTGGGGGTCTAGTTTTGAAATCCGACTGGGAGACCCCACAATCATAAGCTCGGTTTTGAATCTATTTAGTGCAAGTCTATTCTGCACCATCCAATTTCAATACAAGTATAAGCCTTGTTAATGCGATCTTCATCTCGTGCATGGTCACCAGTCAGAGGGATGATACATTGCGTATCATCCGCAAAATTAGGGAACCATATATCTTCTTGCTCCAGCATAGTAAAGAAGGGGACAGTGAAGATGTTATAGAAGCAAGGTGATAGACTTGCTCCCTGAGGGACCCCATATTCAATCGAGGCCGAGGCTGCTTCGGCACTATCCGAGCAGATGCAGCTAACCCTGTTCTGGAGGAAGGAAGCTACCCACCGGGAAGCTTCCGGGGAGAATGCTGCCACTTGTTCGAGCTTGGTGACCAACAGCGTGTGGTCAACCAGGTCAAATGCGGCTGAAAGATCTAGCAGCATAAGCATAGTGGCTTCTTCCTTGTCGATATTGGATAGGAGCCTAGACTTAAGTTCCAAGAGGGCTGTTTCTGTACTATGCCTGCTCTGAAACCAGATTGTCGGCAGTTTAAGATGGGATGGCTTTCAATGTGTTTAGCAATCTGTTTGTATGCAACCCTGTCCAGTATTTTCATTAGAAAAACTGAGTTAGTAATGGTTCTGTAATTTAATGGGTCTTCTTTGGAGTGGCCTGGTTTTTTCAGTAGAGGAGTCACCCAGGAACGTTTGAGGGCATCCGGCACTGAGCTCTCGCTAAAAGACGCATTTACAAACTGGAGAATAGCTTCCAGCAATGTAGGGGGGCATGTTTTAATAATGATAGCAGAAAAGGGATCACCCTTGCAGCTTGTGGTTTTAAGCTGCTTGACCACCTCTGTCAATTCTGCCAACGTAATGGCAGTAAATGAAAATTCATGGATTGTGGGACATCTGGATGGTTCATGACAGCTAGTGGCATTGTCTTTCATAGACATATTGGCCGTTTTCTGGATGATGTTACCTTTAATGCCCTAAACTTTGGCACCCATGGCGTCCTGAATCGTTTGACGCCAAGCTTTATCTTTCACTAATTCATCTGACTCAGGTTCAGGGGTCAGTTCTTGCTCTTTAAGAATTTTAAATAACTCTCTAGTCTCTGATTTTGCTGCAACAATCCTGTCATTGAAGGAATTCTACTTAGCCTCCAGTATAGCCGCTTTGTAGGTTCTGGCCGCCTCTTTGTAGGCAAGGAGTAAGTCCAGAGATTGGTTAGCTTTCCAGCTATAGTGTTGTTTGCGCATAAGCACTTTAAGTTTGTGTAATGCGGGTGTAAACCAAGGTTTGTTAGAAGAAACTCATTTTTACTTCCTTAGTTTCTCGGTAGCTAGCCTGTTCGCAATATCCCATAGGGAGTCCAGAAGCTGAGTCTGTGGGCTGGACATTAGTCATGTGGGTAACCAGGGGTGCAATTTTTTCCAGGGTAAGTAATTTGGAATTGTGGCCCTTTGTGGGTAGAGAATCTTTGCTTTTGCGTTTAACAGGAAAGACTGATTGCTGCTAGCCAGTCAAGGGGTATGTCCAAGCTGATGTGACGGATGGCGATTGTATTGGGTGAAACCCAAGGAATCCAAGGCAGACTCCAGATCTGACCCCCTGTGGTCATCCTGGTGGCTAAGCCAGTATTTAACGTCACCCATAACAATAAAGCTAGAAAGGGGTTTCAGGCATGCCGCCAGATGATTAGATAAGGCAGCGATGAAGTCTGCGGGCTGGATAAAAGTACTAAAGTGGTGAAATGGTATAGTGTTCATTACTCTTAGTCAGTGCCAGTACGGTCAGGGGTCATATGTGGGGAAATGAGGGGGAACAGCTTTATAGTAATCCATAAAGGTTGGGGAAAGGTTAGGTTGGTCTCTCCTCTGGGTACCCCATTCCCAATACCCAAGGACCCTCCACCCAGATGATCCTCCCTCGCTTCTCCTCCCCGAGGGCCGGCATCTAAGAGCAATGGCCTTTCCCTGGCCACCTAAGCAGAGGATCCAAGGGGAGTAGGAGTGATAATGCCCTCAGGTTTCTAGTGGCCTGCAGTTGCGGGGGCCTTTTAAGTCTCCCAGTCTCCGTCAGGGGTGGGCCATTCCCATTAACAAGCTGCACTTTGCAGTCTTGTTCCTCTTTAACCCTCTTCTTCATCCCAGTACTTCGGGAATTATGGGACTGAAGTCCCAAATGACAAAATTAGTTTTTCTCACTTCTTCTGTTTTGAAATAACCCATTAGAAGGTTGGGGTCTCAGAGGAAGTTGAACAAGGGGGTTTTCCATTCCTCCCAACCTGCTTCCCACTTCATGTGACCCTCCCGCAGAATACCACCCCCAGGGTCGGCATTAGAAAGCATCTGCCTTTCCCTGGCCACAGGAGAAGGGTTCTATCATCACTGATTCATCAGAGCTCTTTCAACTATAATGTTATCATTGCTAAATAGAATTTCCTCATACCTCAACTTTTGTGCAGGGGACAGGTGCACTTTCACAATCAGCGTACTATTAAGAACAATATTGTGGCTTTTCTGGACTAACAGCACAGAACTGGTAATCGCCCGTAGACAGGAGGGCAGGGCTGAAGCAACTGGGTCTAATGGTGTACTAAAGTATGCAAGGGGACACCAAGATCCACTGTGGTCCTGCAACAGGACACCTGAGGCAACTTCTTTCCTTAAATGGCAGTACAAGACAAAGTCTTTATCCTAGTCTGGGAGACCTAATGCAGATGTGTTACAGAGTGCTGCCTTTACATTCTCAAAAGCTAACATCTGACCTGGGCTCCAGGCAACGATATCTGGTATTCCAGTCAGTATTGCTTCATGCAAGGGTCTCACTACCAAGGCATAATCACATATCCACTGTCTGCAATATCCTCCTACCCCCAAGAATTATCTGAATTTACTCCGGATCACTGTGGGAGGTAGGCCGGCTATTGCTTTCACTCGGTCAGGGTCCAGGGATCGACTATGTTCCTTAATGATGTGCTCTAAGTACTTGACCTTAGACTGACACAACTGCAGCTTAGCTTTGTGTGATGCTTGAGCTAAAACATGGCGCTGGTGCGCAGTGCATTCTGGGGGCACTCAGAGCCATAATGGATATTTATTCCATGCCTCAGTGGAAGCTGCACTTGCTGAAAAACATGTTTTCAACGTTCTTCGTTGCTGAGACTGGTATGCATGCCTCAGCCAAGGACACGGTGCTGGGAAAGCTAGGATCCACAGGTGCCGGATGGTACCCGATAAGGTTTGTTATGGTTTGCTATGCCCGCGCCAAGGTTTCAAGATGAGTTATGGAATTGTTTTCTGTGGTGCTGTAGGAGAGAGAAGCGCTTTGCTCCTTGGGGTTACTGTAGGTTGACCCGGCCGGCAACCAGCGGTCACTCATCAACGCGCAAGCGCTAATACCAGAAGGTTTGTGAAATTGCCGCCCCTTTTGAGGAAGGCATATAATGCGGGGCTCTGGAAAGGTCAGATTGGAAAAGCACAAAGACCTCAGTCGGAGGGGGGACCGCCTTGTTCCAAAATCCCCGTGGGTTGTTGTGCTCTCGGCCTGGCTGTTACCGGGGTCTTCCAGCCGCTTCTGGCGAGATGAGGAATTCAGTTACGCCCATGGTGATGTATTCTTGCTAACTTACTATCTTTTCTGTGTTTTATTTCTGTGTTATCACTTATTGCTTACGCATGTTTAACTATGAATAAATAGCTGTATAAGTGCTACTTATCCTCTAATTGCGTGTGTGGGTGTAAGTCATTGCTTTGTCTACCGGTGTTCAAAGTATTTGCTCTGCCCTGCAAATGTACAGGTGATAAATAACTGTCCGTGCACTCTTGGCAAGCAATACATTTGGCGCTGTGAGCAGGCTATTTGTGATGAATTGCTCCAAATATTAAAGAATCTGTTTGAACGCAGATAGGCTTCGCTTACCTTGCAAGCAAAAGTTTATTTTCATTTGGTAGCGAGTGTCAGACTGTATTAATCTTGTTTTTGTGTGTGCATGCTTGCGCGAGTGAAGGAGTGACTGCAGAGGAAAGGAAAAAGAGGTTTTGCAAATTACTGTAATGATGAATAGTTTGTTCAGGAAAAAGGGCGTTCCCGCTGGCGGTGAATGTCCCGATGTGGTGATCCCAGGGTGGGCTAAGGGCCCATATGATAAGTTGGGCCAAGTGTGGGCATGTGGCGCGGGCTTGAATGAAACATGGGACGATGGCTTAGGGGAAGCTGCTCCGTCAGAAGTAATGTTTTATTTACAACAGATTTCAGTAGAGAGAGGAAAGGAATGTGCCATGCTAGGCAGGCAGGGTTGGGTTCTCCTGCATGCCTACAGGAAAATACATCAGAAAAATGTGGAAATGAAAGAGAATATTTTGCGATTAGAAAAAGAGTTGGCTGCTGAACGGCAGATTGCATTAATGCAGCAATTACAAATGAAGCTTTTTAAAGACAAGGCAGATAAATATCAGGCTGTGGCAGAGAGGGCAGCAGTTAGAGTGGCCCGGTACAAATATAGGAAAAGATGAGGAGGGGTCAACCAAAGAAAAGTGGCAGCTGTAATTGCTACCGCAGGTGTGGATTGGGACCCTGATAAGTGGGATGGAGACATTTTTGACTCCACAAGTCCCGAGGGCAGCTCGGAAGGTGAGTCAGACTCTAAAGCAGAACTTAATCAAAAGACAATGGCGGCTAAGCCGGTTAGAAGACGGTATGCCGGACCCCACCCGCAGAATCCTGCAGGCGGGGTTGTAGATTTAACCACACTGGAAGATTACACTCAGCAGGAGGTTGGGGAAATCATTACTCGTTTGAGGCAAAAGTCAGGGGAACTTTTACTGACATGGATGGTAGACACTGCAGGGTTGTTGGTGGATTCCACAGACTCACTGTGTTTTTTGCCTTTGTCAACTGACACCAATGTACATGAGGTCTTAAGAGCAGGGCCGCCTCTTGACGATGATGGGTAAGCTGCACAGGTGTCTTTGTTGCACCTAGCGGCCCAGGCATGTAAATGCAAGTATCCTATTACCACAGACTGGCCTAGCGAGGAAAAGAAGTGGTACACTTTGAAAGAGGTGATTCAAAAGGCCAGAGAGCATGCTATGAAAGAGGCAATTCACGTAGATGCACCAGGACACATGGGGGTTGTGCTGCTTTCAGTTTCAACCAGGAATATGGTGATAAGAACTGCCCCACCCGCATACAAAAGTGTCATCATGACATTGCTAGTAGGTATGAGGGGCAAACCCACTGATGAAGTAGTGGGTGCCATCCGGCAACTGGCAGATTTAGGGGAATGGGACAAGAGTGAAGACAAGCCAAGGGAGAGAGATGGGCGTAATGAGAGAAGAACTGAAGGCAGGAGGCAAGATAGTAGAGACTCCCGAGTGTCCAGAAAGGACATGTTTTTGGTATGCCACAAGAAGAGATTGATGCATTGAAACCAGGGTAATGTATGAACTGTACAAAAAGAGAGGGCTTGCAGCCAAAGAGTGCTATAAACAGGTCAAGAAACAGGTGGTGACTAAACCACAGAGGGACACCTCACCTTCAGCCCCTCCTGAGGAAGAACAGGAAGAAGGGTCTATGGGGATTCCTTCCCTGTACCAACCAACATATGCTGATTTAAGGAAGGTGGTGAGTGTGATGTTTTGAAGGTGGTGAGTGTGATGTTAGAGGCAGAGTCAGGTTACACTCATTCAAAATTTGACTAGGGTTACGGCCAAGCTCCGGCAGCGTCCGCTCGCATAAAAGTCGATAGAAGGCCCCATGTTAATGTTAAGATTTCTTGGGGGCTGGGAAATACGCAAGGGATGCGAGCATTAATAGACACCGGGGCAGAGGCCTCTCTGATTCATGGAAATCCGACATGATTGAAAGGCAGACACTTTACCATTACAGGTCTAGGGGGGAAGGAGACCCCCGCAGTACAAACTGAGGTGGAGATGAAAATAGGCAAATTGACTAGGCAGAAATACCAAGTGTTAATTGTCCCGATACCCGAGTACATAATTGGATTTGACATTTTGGAAGGGTTGACTTTGGGACTTGGAGGTAAAACGTATCAGTTTGGGGTGAGTGCATTGACCTGCACACCCGTTACTGTAGGCAAATTGAAGATGCCGCCAGTGCAGGTGCCTGTGGCAACCAAGTGTCATCCGCCGCCGCTCTTGGCGCCTGTTTCCGAGCTGGCGGATCCTCGACAGGGGGCGGGGCTGGTGTTCCACCACATTCCGTCCCCTGCGTAGACTGCCGGTCTAGAGGTTTTTCAACATGGCGACCGCTGGGAGGTACTTAGCTCAGCTTCCCCCAGCGGTCGTCGCGTTGCAACCCCCTTGCTGTGCGTTCTTTCGCAACTTTTGGGTCTATGCGCTAGTTTTCCTATTTCCCATGGCCACCCTTGTCCGTGTCTTCTGTTGTTCCCGGCTCGCCCCTCTCACAGGTCGCCTTCTCGCTCCCTTTCCTCTTTCGTTTTCTCTCCTCTCTCCCGCTGCTACTCACCGGGCTCTCCCCGCGGTCCCTGCTCCGTTTCTCCGCAGGCCGGCCACGGGCGTCCACTTGTTTCCTCCTGAAGTCTCTCTCGCCGCTTTATTCCTCCTTTCTCCGCCCAGTGCTGGTTGTGGAAGGTGTGTTCTTGAGCAGATTCCCGCGGCGCTTCTACGCCTGCAGTTCTCAGTCCAGTCTCGTTCCTGCTGCTGCCTGCTTCTGCCAACTTCCCTATTGCAAGGACTTGGTCAGTCTTCAGATCCTGGACTTCTCGTGCAACACGACATCTCCACTCGCCGGAAGGGATTTTTCCACCAGTAACGGCTTTTTCCTTTCTGCACAGCCTGTTCCCGGGAAGGGGGCCCCAGGACTGCTGTTTGCTAGCATTCACTGTGGCTTCCTCCCGAGACAGGCATTACACCCTCAAGAAAGAAAAGGATTACCTGTCTCATCGACTGCTCCATCTGGAGGACTTAGAATCAGGTGAGGAGAGTGGGGAGGAAAGAGGGTTGGAAGAAAGCATTGAAGAGGACACCAAGCAGGAAGCGATGAAACAAAACCGCATTCCCGGGGGGTACAAGGACATTTCAGACACCATCAAAGGGTACGTGGAGGCGCGTGTGTTACGCCCTATTACTACCGTGTGGAACAACCCTCTTTGGCCTGGCAAAAAAGGGGACGGGTCTTGGAGGATGACCCTGGATTACTGCGAGTTAAATAAACACACTCCTCCCTTAGTGCCGCAGTCCCAGATGCCATTGCTTTGATTGAGAATGTCCAAAAGTTTGAGGGGACCTGGTATGCCATGGTAGATTTAGCCAATGCATTTTTCTCTGTGCCAATTGCTGAAGAGTACCAAGAACAGTTCGCATTTTCTTGGAACAGGCGTCAGTACACCTTCACGAGCTTACCTATGGGGTACATACATAGCCCGACCATCTGTCACCGGTTGGTGGCAGAGCACTTAGACAAGATACCATGTAAACCTGACATACAAATCTCTCACTACATTGATGATATTTTGATTTAGGCCAAGGATGAGAGAAGTGTGCAAAACCAGTTGGAAGTTATTATGGAAGGATTGAAGAAGGAAGGGTGGGAGATTAACCCGAACAAAATTCAAGGGCCAGCTGAGACAGTGATATTCCTAGGGATTCAGTGGCGTAATGGGCATCGAGAGATGGTGCTGAAGGCCCGACAGAAAATACTTGAGTTCACCACTCCAATGAACAAAAAGTAAGCTTAACAGTTCATAGGGCTGTTTGGGTTTTGGAGACAGCACATTCCTCATTTAGGGCAGATACTGGCCACCCTCTACAAAGTGACACAAAAGAAATATGAGTTTCAGTGGGGGGAGGAGCAGCAAAAAGCATTTGATTTGGTGAAAGACACTGTGCAGCAGGTGCTTGATTTGTGGGCATTGAAGGAAGGCAAAGTGGAATTAAATGTGTTTGTGCAAGACAATTACGCTAATTGGAGTGTGTGGCAGAAACAAGACAGGAACCGTGTGCCGTTGGGGTTCTGGAGTCGTAAGTTGCCCGATGCTGGTAACGCATACACTCCGTCCGAGAAGCAGTTGCTGGCATGTTACTGGGCCCTTGTCGATACTGAGCAAATGACAGTGGAGCATGATGTATTGATGAGGCTGGAAATCACGATTATGCAATGGGTCTTGACCTCTCCTAAAACACACAGAATAGGACACGCTCAAGAAGCCAGTATAATTAACTGGAAATGGTACATTCAAGACAGAGCTAAATCAGGGAAGGGTAGGGTTGCAAAATTACATGAGCAAGTAGCCAACATACCACCCTCAGACTACATACTGCCGGAAGTGTCTGAGAAACGCGAGTCTCCCTTGAAATGGGGAGTACCTTAGAGCGATCTGACCATAGAGCAGATAGAGCATGCTTGGTTTACAGATGGCTCGGCTCAATTTGTGGGAACCGAGCAATACTGGAAAGCCGTGTCATACAATCCCAAGATTAAAAAGAATTTGACAACATCAGGGAAAGGGAAGAGCAGTCAGTTTGCACGACTTTACGCAGTTTACCAAGCATTGAAACAAGAGACCCCTGGTCAATGTCATTTGTGCACAGATTCATGGTCAGTGGCGAATGGGTTGGCGGTGTGGCTGCCAACCTGGCAAAAGAATGGGTGGAAGATTCATTCAAAAGAGTTGTGGGGAAAAGAACTGTGGCAAGATATTGCGGAAATGTTATCACAAAGTGAAGTCATTGTATATCATGTGGATGCGCACTGTGCTACAGATTCATTAGAATGTTGGTTTAATTCGGGTGCAGATGAACACACCAAGATTTCATCTTTAGATGCGGAGGCTCAGGAAGACGATTTGGAGGGTTTGGCCAAGTGGGCTCACCAGAAATGTGGGCACCTGGGAGAAAAGGCTACTATCAGGTGGGTACAAGCTCGAGGAATCAGTATTCCTTCAGAGGTAGTGAAAACAATCATTTTGCAACGTCCGGTGTGCCAAAACCAACAGCATAGGCCTATCCCTCAGATTGTCCAGGGCACGGTGCGAAGAGCAAAGTTACCAGGTCAAATTTGGCAGATCGATTATATCAGTCCTCTGCCAATCAGCAAAGGCTGTCAGTATGCATGTACCCTTGTAGATACATACTCTGGATATATGATGGTTTTGCCGTGCAAACGTGCCACACAACTGAACACCATTAAGTTGTTAGATAATTTCACGTTGCATTACGGAGTGCCTTTGCAAATTCAAAGTGACAATGGGTCACACTTCAAAGGCAAATTCATTCAGGAATATTGTCAGGAAAAGAGTGTTGAGTGGCTCTAACACGTCCCATATCGCCCCGAAGCGTCAGGATTAATTGAAAGGATCAATGGGTTGTTGAAAGAACAGCTGCGCAAATCTGGAGATGGCAGTTTAGCAGGCTGGCGTGATTGTGTGTTTGATGCGGTGCAAGTGCTAAACAATAGGCCTGTGAATAATCATGAGACTCCATTTTTGCGACTAATGACTCCTGCTTAAGAGATTCAACCCAACTCAGTTAGAGAGACTCTATTGTACTGGGAAATTACCCCGGGTTCTTTAGCTCTCTATCGGGTGACTCCAGAGTCAGCAGGGGTAGACTTGCATTCTCATGAAGAAATCAGATTAGACCCGAGAGGGATTGTTGTGATTGAAACAGGGATTGAAGTACAAATTCCCCGAGAGCATATGGGATGGATTGCCCCTAAATCTGGATTAGCATTGAAGGGAGTACAAGTGCTCGGAGGGGTCATTGTCGCCGATTACAAAGGCGAGATCAAAGTCATCTTAATGAATAGTGGAGACCAAGTGTTACCGATTCATAAGGGCGATCGAGTGGCCCAGTTTATTATTGTTCCTGTTAAGTTGTCCATGATCAAAAAGGGGGAGCCTCCAACAGTGTTAACTACTCGTGGGGATCGTGGTTTTGGCTCTTCAGATAGTATGGTACCGGGTGCAAAGGTGTGGTCGAAAGACCAAGTGGCCTACCGGTGCCCGCAGATGTTATTGCATCAGGCAAAGACCAGGTAGTCTTAGTAATGGAACTCGGCAAAGAAAAATGGCAGTATGTGCCCGCAGACAAATGTTACCTAAGAGAGTGATTTTCAACACTGATATCTCTTTTCTGGGTTTGCCTTGTAGATCCTGTTTCTGGCTGGTGTAATTGTGGGACTAAATGGACTCTGTTTGGGAGAGTCAAACGGCATGCTGCTACCAATGAGAAATGTCACATCTGTGCCAGCGATCCATGGGAAACTGATGATGATGAGCAATGATGTCCGAATGCAGCCAGACCGAAGAAATGGATATGTGGAATGCGGCAAACACGTCAGGTGCAAGAGCAAACAACGTTGATGCCAGCTTTGCAAGAGATGCCTTTAGGACCGCGAAGATATTCTCCGATCATTACCCAAACGGAGAATATGTGGACATATTTGGCACAACAGGTACTTAACATTACGCACTTTTGCCTTACTGACGTGGCCAATGCCGAAGCTTTGCTGACTACTTGTTTAGTAGCAGTGCCGACACCAGTTCCGGTTCTAAAGCACATTTTTGGTGTCATACACCATGATTCTGCGGTACAGGATTCCGACGTCAGACCGTCCTTTTCTGTCTACGAGTATTGCCGGTTTCTCCAGGAAACAGATCGCAAGTGGAGAAACCTGACACGTATTATAACTTATAATGTGACTCAAGGAGATGTCTGTTATTTTATGACCTGCCGGCCAAGTGACATTGGCAGATGCCAACAGCTGAATGGCTTTTTTCATGTGGCAACATCACATACACTTACATTCCAGCTAACATTTCCGGGGGTCCATGTGCCTTAACTCGATTAGGATTAATGATGTTCCCTTTACACCCAGCAATATTAATAATAATAATAATAAAACTTGAGTCCACCTTTGTGCCATCTTCACTTGGACTCCCCAACTTGTTTACCCATTACATACTCCCCCTGACCCTATGCGATCCGTCATTTCTTCCTTCCGCCTCTCCCCTTCCCCCCTTGCCCTCTACTCCTCTCCCTTCTCCTCTCCTCGCTCCTCCTGATGCCTAGCCCCCTCCACTATCCTCTCCCCCGCTCTCCTAGCCACCCTCCTTCTCTTTCTCACCGTCCTCACCTTCTCTATCCTCCCACTTCTAACCATGCTGCCCACATCAATACTGCTCTCTGGAACGCCAGATCCATCTGTAATAAAAAACACGGCGACACTTGATCTATTCTTTCGTCTTAACCTTCATTTCCTCTGCCTAACTGAAACCTGGATTCCCCCTCATAATACCTCTGTCCCTGCTTCCCTAACGACTTCTTCCTCCTCTTTCCTCCATACTCCACGCCCCTCTGGCCGTGGTGGAGGTGTCGCTCTCCTGTATAACCCCAAATACACCTCCTCCTCCTCATCCCCATCTCTTCCCTCCTTCCCTTCCTTTGAATTCCTCTACAAATCATTCTCCTCTCCCCACCCTATTTCCTTCCTGATCATCTATCGTCCCCCTGGCCCTCTCTCCTCCTTCTTCGAAGACCTAGATCACCTCCTCTCACTTATTTCTCCCTCCCACTCCCCTCTAACTGTGCTTGGCGACTTTAACATCCATCTTCCTTCTCCCCCTCAATCTTCTCCCCTCCTCTCTATCCTTGATTCCTACCTCCTCTCCCTCCTTCCTTCTTCCCCTACGCACTCCTCTGGTTCCACTCTTGACCTCATCTTCAACTCCTCCTATCCCTCCTCCCCTGTCTCCTCTCTCCCTGTTTATCTCTCTGACCACGCATTACTCTCGTTCTCCCTTTCTCCTCGCTCTTCTTCCACTATTAATAATCCCTCAGTTCCAATCTATTCACGTCATGACCTGCATGATTTCGACACTACCCTCTTCTCCGACACCTGCTCTTCGTCTCTTCCATCTCACCATGACTTTGCACTACTCTCTCCTGATGATGCTCTCTCTTCCCTCTCATCTTCCATCTCCACTGCCCTTGACCATCTCTATCCTCTTTCTCTCTTCCGCCCCACTCAGAAACCTCCTCAACCCTGGCTTACCTCCCATCTTCGTTCTATGCGGCGCCTTCTCAGGCGCTTTGAAAGACTTTGGCTCAAAACTCCCTTGCTCTCTAATCAAACCTCCTACTTCTCCTACCATGCACTTTACAACTCTTGCCTTGCTACGGCCAAATCCACCTACTACTCTAACCTTCTACAGTCTCAAGCCTCACAACCTCGTCGAATTTTTCAAACTCTTTCCCGCCTCATCTCTCCTCCCTCTCCTGACCCCTCATCTAATTCCACACTTTCTCCCTCTGACTTCGCCAACTACTTTTCCTCTAAGATCATCACACTCAGACAAAAAATTAACTCCCTCTCTGACTCCCTCTCTTCTCCTCCCCCCTCTCCTCCTTCTTCCAGCATGTCTGTCTTCTCATCTGTTTCCCCTTCTGATGTATCCTCCCTTCTATCCAAAGCCCACCCCAAAACCGCCCCCTCTGACCCTCTCCCTTCCGTTCTGATACCAAAAATGTACCCTCTTCTTATCCCTTACCTTACCACTTTCTTCAACTCCTGCCTCTCCTCATCTATCTTTCCCTCTGCTTTCAAACATGCAACGATCATTCCTATTCTTAAGAAACCCTCTGCTGATCCACTGCTCACTGCCAGCTACAGACCTATCTCTCTTCTGCCTTTCCTTTCTAAACTCCTTGAACGCCTTGCCTGCTCTCAGCTCTCTTCCTTTGTCTCGTCTTCCTCTCTCCTTCCTCCTTTCCAATCTGGCTTCCGTCCCAAACATTCCACTGAAACTGCTCTCACCTCGATTCTCAACTCGCTCCTCTCTGCTCGCCATGCAAAGCAATCCTCCATACTTATTCTCCTTGATCTCTCTGCCGCTTTTGACACTGTCGATCATCCTCTCCTGCTCCACACTCTCTCCTCCTTCAGGTTCAAAGGCCCTGTTATAAAATGGCTCTCCTCTTACCTTTCCTCTCGTTCCTTTGTTGTTTCTTGGGGAGGCCAGACCTCTCCTTTCTTCCCACTGATTTACGGTGTTCCTCAAGGCTCTGTACTTGGCCCTTTCCTCTTCTCTCTCTATACCACCCTCATTGCCCCTGTCATCTCCTCCTTTGGCATCTCCCATCATTTCTATGCGGATGACACCCAGCTCTTTCTCTCTTTCTCCTGCTTTACACCTGACCTCCACCTTAAACTCTCCTCTTGTCTCACAGCCATCAAGAACTGGATGTCCTCACGCTTTCTCTCACTTAACACGGATAAAACTGAAGTCCTTTTCTTCCCCGCTAACTCTCTTCCCCCTTCCTCTCCTCCCCCGTTCATCCACTTTCCTCCTTCCAATCTCCCTATCTCCACTCATGCTCGCAACCTAGGTGTTCTTTTTGACTCTTCTCTCACCTTCTCGCAACACATCTCGCTCACCTCCCGCTCTTGCAGATACCACTTTTACAATATTCGCAAAATCCGTCCCTCCCTCACATTCCATGCTACCAAGCTCCTAATCTCCTCACTCATCTTTTCCCGCCTCTTCTACTGCTCCTCTATAATTTTCGGTCTTCCCTCATCTCAGCTTGCCCCTCTTAAATCTATATACCACTCTGCCATTCGAACCCTCTGTCTCCTTACCTCCCGCGACTCCATTTCCTCTTCGCTCTCTCGACTAGGCTGGCTACCTTTCCACCTACAACTAAAATTCCACTTTCTCTGCCTTGTTTTCAAATCCCTTCACGGTCTTGCCCCCCCTTATCTCTCCTCCCTTCTCTCCTTCTACTCCCGCTCTCGCTCCCTTCGGTCTGCTGACCACTTCCTGCTCTCTGTACCTCCTTCCCCTTGCGCTTCCTCCCGGTTCCACTCTTTCCAACTTCTTGCTCCTCTGCATTGGAACTCTCTCCCCCTCTCAATCCACTCTTCCACTACCCTCATCTCATTTCGCACTTCCCTTAAATCCTTCCTCCTCCATTCCCCACCTTGAAGCCCCCCCTGCCCTCTCTACTCCCCCCGTCTTTCCCCTCTTCTAAATCCCTCCCCTCCCTTTCCACCTTCCCCTTTTCTATTTTACACTCTCTCTCCCTTCCTTCTACTCTCACTCAATCCTTCCCTGCCCCTCCCTTCACTCCCCTGTTCGCTCTCCACTTCTCCCCCCTCTTATTAAATTGTTCTTTGCACTGTTTTGTTGTTGAATGATTCAAGTTGCCAATATGCTCACACTGTTATTTGTTGTTGTTATTACTCTGTATTTTGTTGTTCCATTGTACAGCGCCTTGGTGTAAAGCGCTTTATAAATAAATAAATAAATAAATCAATCAATCAATATCTCTAAGCAAAAGATCAACCTTCAAATCTGTGGGTCTATCTCCAGATTGTTATTCACATGTGCATTTGCTATCAGAGGCTGAGGTTCTAGCATTAGTCCTTTCATTAGTGGGAGTTTGGGGTTTAGCTGCTGGGGGTTACAAATCTATCATGTTTAGTAGTACTGGAAAGGCAGAGTCGCCACTGGAAAGCAAGAACCAACGAGGAGCTGACGGAAGAGGACCCCTTCAATGACTGAACCACCCGGTGAAGCCCTGCTGCAGGTCCGAATCGTCCGAATCCGCCGAAAGAGAAGATCCTCCAGGAAACTTCTTCCCTTGAGCTGGTGGGACCAACCAGTTCGCCCAAACTGCAAGCCAGGACCCCTCCTCTGGTCGAATTCACTGTACAGAGGTACAGTGGGTCAGATAGCCAGGAAGGTCGGACCCTGCTTGGGTTTTAAGGAGCACACCTTTTATTTGTTGCTTTGCTCTGCTGCTGGTTTCTTCCCTGGGTAGAGCAGGACCCTCTAGTCTTCCTACTTCGTGTCAGTCCGACAGTCGCTTCAGGAACCGTGAGCCTGCAGGAACTACCAGGAACGTCTGCCTCAGCTACAGCTTCCTCTCCGGTTTAAGGTACTGTGCAAACCCGGTTGCTCGTTTCGTTCAGCTGCCGGGAAAGTGTGTGAACTCTTTCTCCAATCTGAGGGCTTGCCCTTCTTTTCTTTTTAAACAAACTTTTCTACCACCCAACCTTGTCTGAAATTCCGTGGCACGAACTTTACAGCGAACTACCCTAAACCGTGTGATCTTGAGCAAAAGACTTGTGTCCTATTGACTTTGGCCCTAAGCCTTTTCCACCTGATTCTATCACTATAGTTCCTCTTGTTCTATTGCCCTGCGTACTTACCTGTTGGTGTGGTTCAATTTCTATTTAACTTTGTCTTTCTCTCCCTTTTAAATTGCTGGAGTGCCATTTTGCTGACACCTCATTTTGTGAGCTTATCTTGTCTAGGATTTAAGGGAAGTAGTGTGGTGTATTGAGAGTGTGATTTTTAAACTGCTTATAATGGTGTAATGTTATACAACTGAAAAGTGAAATAAATGTATATTCTTTTACTTGAAAACCTTGAGTCAGTGTTTGCCTGAATCATAGTAATTGCTGTCATTTGTGTAACTATTTGATACTGCTCACTTACTCTTGAGATAAGTCTGGCTGCTCCGCTTCTGCTACCACTTTAACTGTGTAGTACAGGCTTGTACCAAAGGTGAATTTGTACTGTCACTTGTATTCTTAATTGTGTGTGGTGTTCCCAAAGGGTACTGCATATAATTCTGCCTAACAGTGGGATTGGTTATTTTCATGGATTCCTGATATTGGGGGTACACTGTGTTACACCTTTGATTGCATTTGTATTATATTAGCTATCATAATTGCTGGTTGTTATTTTATTCTATGTATTCCCAACTTAGTTCTGATGTTTCGTCAGTTTCAAAGACCGGCTCCTCTACCACTGGGCTATGGAAGATAAATATACAAGGGTAGATTGTGATGCTTGAGCTAAAACATGGCGCTGGTGCGCAGTGCATTCTGGGGGCACTCAGAGCCATAATGGATATTTATTCCATGCCTCAGTGGAAGCTGCACTTGCTGAAAAACATGTTTTCAACGTTATTCGTTGCTGAGACTGGTATGCATGCCTCAGCCAAGGACACAGCGCTGGGAAAGCTAGGATCCATAGGTGCCGGCTGGTACACAATAAGGTTTGTTATGGTTTGCTATGCCCGCGCCAATGTTTCAAGATGAGTTATGGAATTGTTTTTCGTGGTGCTGTAGGAGAGAGAAGCGCTTTGCTCCTTGGGTTTACTGTCAGTTGCAATACACTTTGGAGGCCTTGCGGCCCTTCTCAGCCAGTGCAGTGAGCAGGTGCACAGTGTCAAGGACACATAGCTCTCCTATCTTTCAACACAATGGCAGGTCGTCCACATAAACCAGGAGCTCACTGTTCCCAGGTAACACTATTTCTGACAGATTCTGATGTAACATCTGTGAGAAAACATTCAGTGCATGCACATACCCCATTGGCATTCTCTTCCAACACATTTGCACTCCTTTGAAGTTGAAGACGATCAAATGCCAGGAATCTGGGTGCAGGGGGACGCTGAAAAAGGCACTACACAAATCCACGAAACTGAAGCAAGTAGCATCAATGGGGATGGATGACATTATCGTGGCCGGGTTGGGAGTTATGGCAGCCTGAGGCTCAACAATGGCATTAATGGGCCTAAGGTCCAGCACCAGACGTACACATTAGAGTGAGATTTCTGGACAGCCATGATAACAGTGTTGGCAGGTGGCTGAGCTACTACTAAAATGTCCTGGCGCAACAGAGAATTGATAACGGGGATACATCCTTTCTCCACTTCTGGCTTCATGGGGTAATGGGGGATTCTGGGCAAAACAGTTTCTGGACAAATCCGGACACGCAGAGGCTGGGCAGACTGGATCAGACCAACTTCTGTGTGGCCCATAGGGTGGCAGGTATCTAACTCCTCAAGCCGTCTTCATTCAAGGAAGTAGCAACCAGGACAGGACAGAGGTCCCTGAAAGCTTGTAGCCTGGCCATGGGCTTATGCACTTGCATATAGATCTCATTGGGCTTATCTGGGATGTACAGTTTACCATAACTTTCTTGGCAAAATATCACAGCACCTGCTCTTCCCAGAAAATCCATATCTAGTAAGTTTGCCGCGGAAGAGGCATTCAAAAGGAACGTTTGGAATCTTGTCAGGGGACACAGGTTTACCCGGGCTGGGACAGTGATAGGCACCCTCAAAGGCCTACCTTATACACCTTGAACACTTGCACTGTGACCAGACAGTGGTGCATCCAAAAACTTCCTCAGTCTCAGAGTACTGGAGGTTGCTCCTGTGTCAACCAACAGATCAGTGGTTCGTCCTGCTACTCGGGTGGTACGTATGGACCAGATTCAGGAAAGGGGATGGTGAAGGCCAGGAGGTTGGGTGTCGCATCAGGTTTGGGGTTGAAAAACCTAATCTTTGGTCTTTTCTCCCCTGAACATTATTGACTTGTCCAAATCCCTACCCACACCCCCACACCCTTACTTACCTTACATTCCGTCCTGCGGTGTCCCTGCAACACTTGTTCCCTTTCACTTCCGTGATCGGGAACCGTAGCCACAGGGTCCTTTCCTTTTTCTTTTTTTTTTGGGACAGCTGCGGGCGTTTCCCCCGCAACCCCTGCTCACAATACAGTGAGCAAGGATGCGGGGGACAACCCTGCAGATCCTGCAATGTTTTTTTCTTTTTTTTGGGATGGCTAAGGGGGACACCCCCACAACCCCAGCTCACAATATAGAGAGCAAAGGAGCAGGGGACACCCCCGGAGTCCCCACCACCGAATGTGTGATTTGTTCAAACTTTTCGTTTGTCAGATTTTTTCAAACGTCTGAAATTCGGCCAAATCACGCATTCAGTATTCTTTATTCGGTAATTTTCTCCGAAACCCTGCATCAGAGTCTGGGTTGAGAGTTTGGGTTGTGGTCCTGTCGTGCCTGGTGTAAGGAACTCATGGTGGCAACAGTTAAGACAGATAGAAGTGATCACAGTTTAAGGGTGTTTATTGAACTTTATAATGGTTGAGGTAAACGCCTAATCTAAACCTAAATCTAAAATGGGAGGAAGCTACGACCAACAAAAAATAATAAGGCAGTCCTAGTGGCGTCTTGTCAAATAAAAAAAAGGCCTATACAAAAAAAACTATTGCTAATCCTTACTACTAGTTACAAAAAAGAGTGTGGGATAATGGTCACCAGAAAAGAAAGAAGTGTTCACCAAATAATAAGTCAGGATGTTATGGCTGGGTCTCCCTTCCCCACGTTTGAAGCACGGGAAAAGGTGGGACTCTCAAGCACAGCACATTCCTGGGCCTTGACAGCACAAGGTTCACAGTTCAGTTCAACGATATCTAAGCCCCTTCAGAAGCTGAGTCTCTTTCCTGTAAAAGTCTCTTGCCTTAGAAGATTCACTGATTAGAAGTTACAAACAAACAAAAGTTCTTTCTGTGGCCTTGCATCTTGGGTGCTTTTTCTTTGCCCTGATTCCACACTGTCAAACATACAAAGGGTCTCTCGGTGTTCTTGCACCTTGGGCGATTGCTCTTCGCCCCTAGGATCTCCCTCCGGCAGGCTCGGATCCTTCTGGCAACTTGGGCCTCCCTCTGCGGTTTCACTACGGTCTTTCACTTAAGATCAACACAAGGTTCTCGGGTGTGTCGACTTCATGCCGATTCACAGGCATCCCTCAGCTGGGTTCACAATTGCCTATTTCACAGTTCACTTTAGTTTCAACACAATGCAGTATTCACTCTTCTTAGCTTTCCCTTTGGCATCCCTTCATTGGGTTCACATAGCCACCTTTAACACAGTTCCTGCTTTTACTCACAGTTCATGATTAGCTACTCTCATCAGAAAGCAGCGTTTCTTTCTCTTCAGCTTTCTTACGGCATCCATGTGTCGGGTCCACATTTGCCAATTATTACAGTTCACAATGGTAGTGGAAAGCAAGGTTCCGTTCCCCTAGCTTTCCTCTAGCAACGGGGCAGAATTTCGATTGTACAAGGGATCTGACGTGACCTTTGTAGGATCACTCTGACCTCCTAGGGCCTGCTGGTTGTTGTGGTTTGTAAAACAGGTCCCGGTCAGAGCCTTTCGAATGACCGCCCAAATGGTGCCGGACTCCTCTGTACCTGGACCTCAACTGGGCTTTCTTTAAAGGTCAAACATTTATTATTTATTTATTTGTTTATTTATTTATATAGCGCACCTAACCCCCCAGGTGTCTGGGCGATTTCGTGGGGTTACACAATGGGTTACCTAACCATAAGAGATACAGTACAGTGAATAGTGCATATGTTAGTTACAGTTACATTACATACATGGAGGAGGAATAGCAGTAAAGAAATAAGGTAATAAAACAGAAGTAAAAACAGAAAAGCAATGTGAAGCATACATTTATGGAGCCTCCTGGGTAAAGAGCCATTGTCTTTACATTTTTCCTAAAGCAGGGCAATGAAGGTTCTGCTCTTAAGGCTACTGGCAAGGAGTTCCAGAGTTTTGTTACCAAAACAGGGAAACTACTGCCACCTGATTTCTGTAGCTTGAATCTAGGAACTGTGAGGCAGTGTTGTTGTGCGGACCTAGTGGGTCGCTCTGATTGGTTTTTAGTGAATTTACCAGTCAGATATAGAGGGGCAGAGTTAGTGAGGCATTTATGTGTGAGTGCTAAGATTTTGAATGCTATTCTGTTTTTAACAGACAACCAATGGGCATTATGTCTTGCCGATGATATATGATGAGATCTGGGTATGTTTAGGGCAGTTCTGAGCGCATTATTTTTAAGTGTTTGTCATTTTTTTAAAGTTTTGCTTGTTAGTTCCTAGCTATAGAGCATTGCAATAATCTAGTTTAGATAAAATGAGCGCTCTAGCTAGAGTGATGCAGCTCGCTGTGGACTGCAGGCGTTTATTAATTTGCAGGTATAAGCTGTAGCAGAGGCTGTTGCATTGACTTGTATAGTTAGAGTCAGGGATTTGTTGAGGTAAACCCCAAGAGTTTTGACTTCTGTGGACACAGTTATGTTAATGCCATCGATGATAAAGTATTTAAACTGATTGTCTAATTTATTTATTTTGGATTGGGAACCAATGAGAATTAATTCAGTCTTATCATCATTGAGGCAGAGGCCATAGTTCCCAGTGATGGGGATGAGAATTTGGGTGTCATCTGCATAGTTAGTGTAGGTGACACCCAAATGGTCGAGGTCATTGAAAAGGGGCTTGATAAAAATATTATACAGAGTCGGTGACACGCAGGGCCCATGAGGTACTCCACAGGTGACTGGTGCTGGATCAGTAGATGCGGTTGGTGCGAAGACTCTCATAGTTCTGTTGTCAAGGAAGGATTGAATCCAGGACGTAGCTTCAACTGAGAAATGAGCAGGTGAAGATAGGTGTTTGCACAGAACTGTATGATTGACTAAATCAAATGCAGCCGATAAGTCTAGTAAAAGAAGGAGGGCTAAATTGCTGTTGTCTTTTTGGTCATCCATCTGCATTTTCAAGTCTAGTAGGGCAATTTTGGTGCCATGTCTAGGTCTAAAACCTGATTGATGTAAGCCGAGAAGATTGTTAGTTTCCAGGTGGGCCTGTATCTATAAGTAGGCTGCCCTGTCTATGAGTTTCAGCAGGAATGGAACTGTGGTAATTGGTCTGCGATTTGTGGATCAAGACTGTTTTTTTTTTAATAACGGGAGTACCCAGGCTTCTTTCAGGTTAGTAGGGACCGTGGTAGTTTCAAAAGAGGTGTTTATAAGTGTGGTGATGAATGGTGCGAAGTCTTTAGCTGCCTCTTTAATAATAGATGCAGGGCAGATGTCCCCTTGGCATCTAGTTGGTTTGAGGCTGGTTATTAAGTTTTCTACTCCATTAATGGAAAGCGGGGTGAATCTGAATAGGTTGCAAGGTTTTGAGGAGGAGGGCTGGGACTCAGGTGGATGTGAGTCGAGGGTAATGCTGAGTTTTTTAGTTTCTATTTTTGCTTGTAGAAGCATTATTTTATCAAGAAAAGCTTTTTGAATATTAGTGCACCTGGTCATATCTTTGGTACACGTTTCAGGTGGTGGTATGTGGGACTCTAACTCTTTGGGGATGGTGAAGAGTTCTCTTGTGCCCGATTTGGCATTGTTGATTCTGTTATTATAGGTGTCACTTTTAGTTTGGTGAATGGCAGATTTGTAGCAGCTAGAAGTTTTTAGGAATATTCCTTTGTTTGAGGCTGAGGGGTGGTTTTTCCATAATGTTTTAGCACTACTTTTATTGTTGCGTAAGGATACACACAAGTAACATACACACACGCCCTTTCTCAAGTTCCACAAGGGTCTCCCTTGGCCAGGCTCAGAACCCGTTTTTAAAGTTTAACAAGAAAGCTTCCCCCTGCCGGGCTCGAGCCTCCTTTCAAAGTTCAGAATTTTTAGAAAAAAACGATTTTGGGACTTCTGTTTCCAGAATGCACTGGGCTAATATTGCTCCCACTTCGTTGCTCCCCGAAATGGAATTTTCGGTCATTGGAAGCTGTAGGATCCAAAAGAGCATGTCGTTTAGATGTCCCTTAGAGACCTGGGTTCACCTGCCTGGCCCAGGGTAAGAGTTTAAGAGTAAGCATTTAACTGTTGGTACTGCCAGGCAACCCCAGCTGCCCCTTTTCTTGTCTTCTGGAAGTGGTTTCCTCCTCCACACTGCAATCTCCTCTCTGGTAGCAGGGCTAGTGTTTAGACGGTTTTCTTCTCATCCAGGTCTCCCAGGGTCTCTGCAGCTCACTGGGGCTCTGTCTTTCTCTCCAGTACCTTCCAGCATCCCTGACTCACTCCTTGGTGTGCTTAGGTCTGTGGTAGGGATCCTCTGCCAGACTCAGCCTTGCAGCCTCCCTCCTCTGCTCCCAGGAGCAACTGACCTTTCCTCACCAGCAGCTTCCCTTTATACACCTGTGTGATGTTAATGGGTAGCAGGTGTGTGATTAGGGTTGGCTCTGCCTGACCCTGCCTGACTTCATTAAGGGGCCAGCCTACTGTCAGAGTGTTGTAGTCTGTTTTCTGTGTCTTAGTGGGGTTTTCACTGGCATTCTTCACCCCTCTAGATCGCTTCTTCTTCTTCCCAGTATTATGCAGATAATTGGTGGCAAGGGGGGGCAGATGTTATGTGTTGAAAAATACCCCAAAAAGACAGAGTGGTTGTGTAGTTGTGGATAATGGGTGAGAAGGGGGATACTGTGTCTCGCCTAGGGTATTCCCATGAGAATTACCTCAGATTCCCCTACCCGGGTGATCCTCCCACATTGGTCCACCCCCCCAGGGTCTGGATCCAAAGGCGATGGCCGTGCCCTGGCCACCCGAATAGAGGATTCTCTGGGTCCAAATAGGAGAATACCACTAGGTTTCTCACACTGGCGAAACTGGAATGGCACTTGACCTGACTGGGGGGTACCAAGGCTGCAGAGCTAGCTGGGGCATTCTGGTGAGACAGCATACCATCAAAGGGGGGTACAGCAAGGCATAAAATAAGCAGTGTTGCATATTAATTTACTATGCACTTTGTAGGTTTGCTAATCAAATGAACACTTGTGTAGCAAAGGTAGCTATTTAAGTTGCCCTCTTCAATGAAAGCACAGCTCGCCCTGCATTCCTCTTGCACTCACTGCTCTCTTCACCCTCTTTTCTCTGTTCACTTCAAGTGCTAATGGAGGGAAAGTGAACCAGTGATCATCTTATCCACTCGTAAGTGCCAAAGGCATGTGTAGGAGTGCTAGGCAAGAATTTCCCTTTTTTTAAAATCGCAAACCAGAAGTAATCGGGATGATACTTGTTTTAAACTTTCTATATCCTGTCTGGCAAAGACCAGTATATGCCAACTTTATATCTTTTAAAAAGACAGCCATGCAATTCCATTCCTAAAATGAAAGACGTTACATGATGCATAATTACAGTATTGATACTGTAAAACACTGCATCATCTCCATGCTTTACAGTAAAGTTTAAGGTAGCGTATCTGAATTTCATAGTGTAAACTATATTTCATTTTGTTGGTTAAGATGCATCATTTTGACTAGTGAACTTTTGAAAATGTACATGATCAAATGCTTTTGATGGCAAACCTAGTTCTCCAACCTGCAGGTTGCATACAGCTCAATCCATGACCACACCCTTGACATTCTATATTATCACCCTGTTGCTTTATACCAGTTACCCTACAAATGAGATGACCACAAACTACAATATTCCACCTAGTTTGGCCAGTTCACTGCCTGCTATGCAATCCATTCTGCTTAGTCTTTTTTTCCTCTTAGATAATGAATACATAAAGCAAACTAAATGCTTACGCAAAGTAGTGATCAATAGTTCCATCCAGTCTGTACATATACAGATCTACTTCAATACCAAACACTGTAGTTAGCCTCTAGAGTTTGCTCTGCTTTTTGATTGTATTCTATATTAGCACCTGAAAGAGACAGCTGCTAAACTGTTTTCAGAGACTTTTTTTATCATATCTATTTATTTGCGTCCATTCATGTAGCTAACCTTTTACATTTTACAGACACTCATCTATGGCTTGCAAATATTTTTTGCCCAGTCGCACAGTCAAGTACATTTTATGAAGGGCAAGTAGCATTTACAAGAGATGTTTGAAACTTTTATTTAACATTTACTTTGTTTGCAGTAAATGTCAGATAAAGGTTTCACTGTGCATGGCTGGCCTACGAGTGGCAGCAGTGTGCCAAACATAAAGCTTGTTTGTAGGGACATGCACCATGTTACAGAAATCTCTTTAAATTTGTTGTCCTCTGTTGCTACGGGTTGAATTCATTTCTCTTCGGTTGAATATGTAAAATAAGTTACCCGGCCTGCAGGTCGAACTGAAGTTTAAAGAATTTGCAAGACCTGACTCCTCTCACTTATGTCTTATTTCAGCAGTACGCAAAACTGCTGTATTGTTGCTCATTTCATGTCTTTGGTACAAATAACTTCAGTGACCTTAACAATATTAGTACAAAATTGCTAATCAAATGGGCCTGTTTGTTACTCATACATATTTTAATTAGCAAACTCTGCTAATCAATTTTTGAAAACTAATTTATGCCTTGGTACAGACACACTTGACTGGGATGCTGGAGGCAGAGGGGAATGGAAATAACAAGGGGGATATGCTGTACTTGGGCCACATCGCTGGGCTGGGGGTCCATAACTGGCATGGGTGGGGTGCAGCACCAAAGGCTGGAACTGGGCTGGGGCAGTAGGTGGTACAGAGCTATACGGCACTGGTTTAGCCTGACCTCCTGGTCTCAGTCTCTGGTGACACTGTGATTTCCAGTGGCCAATTTCCTTACAATAGGCACACTGGTCTGGGTGAAGCTGGGGACCTGACTGGGACACAAAAGGCTGCTGTCCTGGCTGAGGCATAGACTGGTGGGCCATGAGGCCTCTGTTGATGACACCACCACCTCAACTGGACTGATCTCTAAAGTTACCATAATGCATTTGAGAGTGCATGTATATCATCTGCAGGGCAGGGTCACCAAAGTCTACTGGAGCTAGCAGGGCAGCAGCATTTGCTTCAGTCTGCGACTGGTTACTTGTAGGTGCATCAGTCTGTCCTTAGTTTCCTGGTGTTCCTTCTGGTGCAGATTACAATAATGTCTTGCCTGAGCTATGATTGCAGAATATGACATGCTATTGCAACCAACACACAATCTTGTGCGGCGCTTGTGTTTGGGTGAAGTCCCTCCGCAAACTGGGTCACAATCATGGGTCTGGCAGATTTGACAGGATCTGCTTGTTTAACCCTTTCTAAGTAATCATCCACATCCTCTCATCTCATTTGTTTGCAAGATTCTATTCACTCAAAGTCTGCAACAAAGCAAAAGGCTTAAAGCAGTAATGGCAATGGCTATTTCCTCAAGCTTGCCAGACAGTACAGGGTTATGTGGGGGGTCAGAAATGAGAAGAGGACACAAAGTAGGTAGGATGTGTAAAGAGTCTCTTTCAAATAACAATTTCTTAAGGGTGGCAAAATTGTCTCTTTCAAATAACAGTTTAAGGATGGCAAAAGTGTCTCTGCGTATATCCCTCTGCTAGGTATTTTGATTTCAGCAGGAAAGGGGTCTTTGTTCAACTTAACAACATCAAATGCCTGCTTTCCTAAAGTCTCTGGTATATTTGTTTTACCATGTGTTTTTCAAAGTAAGTAAGCTTCCTTCTATAACTTTAGTGGACCTCCTGATATACTCCCCTGCCACGAATCCTTTTATAGGTTCTTCAGATCCCCCTGGTATACTCTCCTACCAGGTATCGTCCCACAATGTTAAAGTTCTTCATTAGTGTGGATTGCCTGGTATACTCCCCTGCCAGGAATCCCTTTTCTGGGGTCTTGCAGATCCCCTGGTATGCTTCTCTGCCAGGTATCTTCCCCCAAATTTTCACTGCCTGCTGTATTCCTTTCACCAGGACTTCTTCTCAGGTTTACTTAATTTTAGTACAGAACAGTTGTATTACTTCACTGTGCCTCCACTTCACTGGCATGTGGTACTATTTGGTACTATTTGTTCCAACGTTCCCCACATTGACATCTCATTTATGGGGACTTGTTCAAGCTCAGCCTTTTAATATCTTCATTAATATTCATTTGCTTGGGGCAACATGTTCAAGTTCTGTTTTTGTATCCCCATGAGTTTTTTGCCAAAATGGTTTCACCGAAATACACCCCCATATTCCTTATATGCCCTAATCCCCCCACCACATATTATTCCATGGGTTTTTTCGGCAAACATTTTTCAGTAAAAAACAATGCAAAATAAAACAGGCGATGAATGACTGTTGTACCGACTATTTCAGCTGGCTTACACAGCTTTCTTTTATCTGTAAATGTAAACCTGACTAACATGTTTTTCATATTCGATCATGCCAAAAGTGCCAAAGAGACACTGTTTGTAATCAGCATTTTTTACACTTTTTAGTGGCAACTGAAACATACATAATTGTTTAAACTGGCACTTCTGTGGCCGTTTGTTAACTCAAATAAACAGTACAAAATAAAATGCAGAATTAGAAAAAAGTTACATCACCATTGGCATAGTTGTGCACCACTTCATCCCTGCCAAGAACTTCACTGGACAACTTCCCAGATCAAGTTGGCATAGAGAATGACCCTCCCAACGGGAATGAACCGGACAAGATATGTCTACCTTCTCCAGCCCAGCAGAGGTTTTGTGTCCTTCTTTCTCTCCCTGCCAGCCTAACCCAGTGTCCCCCAATTTGACAGTACCTTTCCAGAAGGTTCACTTGCTGATAGCACTCCACAGATACTAGGCAGATACACCCTCTAGAATGCTGCAACAAGTAAATACTCTCTGTTTTTTATGGGAACCGAAAGAACTGCTTTCGGCTCCTGTGAAATTAAAAACAAACCTTGAGTTGGCTGGGCAAAAACAAGATGTTTTCTACTGATTCAGAAAATGCAAACGGTATTCAGAACTCTTTAAAATTAAGCCTTCACCGAGGCTTGGAGAAAATGTACAATGCTGCACCCAGAATGCATTTCAAACAAACTCCATGTTTGAGTCACAGATATTACATTTCTTTTAATGCATTATGTAAGGAAGGCATGATATAGAGCAGTAGACACAGACACAATGGATACAAGGTTCGAAAACCTTAATTTAGTATTGGATGGGTTGGTAGAATTCCTAACTGGCCCTAACTCTAGAATGGGAGTAGTCTCGACTATTAACCCTTTAAGTGCCAAGGGCGAGGTATCTCGTCCTTGACAGTGCACACGCAGTGCCAAGGACGAGATAGCTCGTCTTTTTCGGCACCTTGTTTTGAGCGATCCCTGCAAAGCAGGTATCGCTCAAAACTGTAATCCAACCCAATGGAGGTGGGGTGTACCTCACGCAGCCGTTTGTAGGAGGCCCAGGGAGGCCTGCATGAGGTGCCCATGCCACCCATTTGGGGTGGGGGGAGAGAGGGCCACCACAAAAGGTGGGGCAGGACCCCCAATAGATGGGACAGTAGGGGTTCGGCACCCTGGGGGCAGATTGCCACACGAATGTGGCCATCTGCACCAAGCGAAGTTGGGTAAACAAAAAAAATAATACAAATTCACAGGCTGCTTTTTAGGGGGGCTGAGGGGCACCCTAAATTGGCAGCGAATGATGTACTGCAATGGGGGGTAACCCTCACCCCCCCCACCCCAAATGTAGGGCCCCACCTCATGCAACCCTCCCTGTGGGCTGATATCTGCTCCTAGGAAGGGGCATCTGACCCCAGGGAGGGATGCATGAGGTGGGGCCCCCCCTATCTGCCCCCAGGGAGGGTTGCATGAGGTGGGGCCCTCCATTTGGGGTGGGGGGGTGAGGGCCACCCCCCGTTGCAGTACATCATTTGCTGCCAATTTAGGGTGCCCCTCAGCCCCCCCTAAAAAGCAGCCTATGAATTTGTATGATTTTTTTTGTTTACCCAACTTCGCTTGGGGCAGATGGCCACATTAGTGTGGCAATCTGCCCCCATGGTGCCCAAACGCTTCTTCCCCATCTATTGGGGGTCCTGCCCCACCTTTTGTGGTGGCCCTCTCTGTGATGCTGGAAATGCATCGGAGGGACAGGGCCTCCGTATCATTGTCCTTTACTGCTTTTTATCGTGTGTTCTGTTGTGTTTTCCGTGCAGGAGTTCATGTGGGACTCCTGGCGGTGTAGCTCTCTTTCTTTTGGTTTGGTGAACGGACCCGTGGGATACCCTTATGGCACCCATGGGTGGGGGTACAACCCTGTGCCCCTAGTGTATGTTTTTGGGCACCTGTGGGTGGCCCACAGAGCAGGGTATGGGCTGGTGGCAGCTCCATGCTGAATTTGACAGGTGCGCGGAGTATCCTCCATTTTGGCCTGATTGGCTGCCTGCCTGCATGAATGCCCGTAGTCGTGATTGGATGCTTGAGTGTGACCCAGCGGGATGAATGGGAGATCAACAGTATATCTGGGAACCTCTCACTGCTAGGAATCGTGTTCAGAAACTGAAGTCCACTACGACGAGTAACTGGATTAACTGACGCTTGATCTTGAAGCCCTGCTGGACGAGAAGAATTGCTGTTGCTCTCCTTCACAATCTGAAAGCTGCTGTGCCTCCAAGGACTGACCCAGAGAGGACCTGGTAAGGCGCCCTATTCCCGAGCTATGAGGGACCATCGTGCACAGCTGATCTTTGCCAACACTCCCTGGTAGACAGATCTTCGACAGGCTGCCGACCCGATACAGAGACTGCTGTGGAACTTCAAGGAGAAGCACTCGGACTGTTGTCCGCCACTGTTGATGACCGCCGTCTCCGACCGGAGCCGCCGTGCTCCCGTTTGCCTAAGAACTTCAATTGATCATCGGACGCTCTCGTCTGCATCGTCACCCGCTTGTCTCCCGCTGGAGAAGGCCCGACCGTCGACGCGCCGTGGAGCATCCACCGGTGGGTTTCCCGCCACCTAAAGACCGCAGAGACGCCGACGACTCGACACCCTTGCTGGGCCACAGTTCTTCATTATCTCTTTGCGGTCCAGAACTATTGTCACCGAGGTGCCCCGCACGCCTCTTCCTTGCAGGACGCCAACGCTCTGTCGTCGACGAGCACCGCTAGGAACGAAGCTGTCACTTCCTTGCCGTAGTTCACCCTGTTCACCGTCGGACGTTCGACGACCCGTGACTCTCGCCTTAGAGGGAGGGCACTCAAGAAGGGCCGTCGATTCCCCGACACCGAATGCCAAGTTCCCCGACACCTCTCGACGATCCGTGGCTCCAGCCTGAAAGGGAGGCACTCAAGAAGGATCTGTCGGTGCATTGTCGGAGAACTCTACTCCACCAGGTACATTGGGGGGGGTAAAACCTTAATAGGAAGAAGACTATCGAACAATATATGGACTGGGCTTGTGCTATATATCTTTATTTACAGGTTGCCCAGGTGGGGGGATCTCCACACAGAACTGCGCCTCTAGGTAGGGGCCAGTGTTCTGCCTATTGTTTCAACCATCTTGCGTTCCTTCCTACCTCTATTGCTGGTTTCCTCGTTATTGATCTGTGTGACATTTTAACCGTACAGTTGATGCACTTTAATGAGATTTGATATCATTAGTGGTACCACTCTAGACGTGTATATATTTATCATTATTGACTTCCAAGTACAAAGTGCGTTATTGTGATCGTGTACATACATTTGAATATTAATTATATGAAGACTGTGTTTTCAGTAATACAGTGTGTGGACATTCCTTTGTGGGGGTTCGGGGACTATACTGTACTTAAGAACCAGCCCGCATCACCTCCTGAGAAGCGAGGCCTTGATTGCTCGACCACGTACCAATAATAGAGAATCTTGGCTGGGGTCCTCTGTGCCTCTCCTCTACCATATAGAGAGCGGAACTACAGACACCCCCTACCGGTCTTTACACTGGTGGCAGCGGTGGGATGCTTATGGTTTTAAGACTCAGTGTATAACTGTGCCACTTACAAAATATCCGCACTTTATTCGATTAAGGTTTGGGTGTGTACAAAATAACTGCATTACAAGCAATGGAGTCTATTGCGAATGGTAAATTGACTCGGATGAGCTTAGAGGCTCTCCAGAGTGCTTGTGAAGCCAGGGAGTTAGACTTTGTGGATAAGTCTAGGGCTGAGCTAATAGCTGCCCTGGTGGACTACCAGACCGTTGGTGAAACTCTTGATGAGGGGGGGTATGCAACCAATGAGGACGCTGCCCCTGGGGTTTCTACTGAAACTGTTTCTGGAAATGCCGCCATTCCTGCTGCCTCTGTTCCGAACCCCAGCAATACCTTGGAGCTTGAGTTATTAAGGATGAAATTGGCCTTTGAATATCGCAAGTTGGAGATAGATGCTGAGCTTAAGAAGGAGGAGTTGGCTCAACAAGTGGAGCCCAAGAATAGGGATCTTGAACTCAAGAATAGGGATCTTGAACTCAAAGACAAGGACACTGAATGTCAGAGAATCCAGCTAGAGAAAGCTCGAGTGGAGACTTCACCGAGACCCAGTGAGAGTGTCAGGTCCCCAGCCACTAAATTTATGAAGGATTTGGTTGGTGTGTTTTCGGAGGGTTCTGATATCCTCCAATGGATTGAAGCGTTTGAAATGGCTTGTGCACTTCATGATGTTGACAAAAGAGATTGGGCTAAGTGTTTGCTAAGCAGAGTGCCTCAAACTGGATATGACTGTATTCTGAAGCTGAGTGTGGAAGAACGGGGTCAGTATGAGTGTATGAAATCTGCTTTGATTGCCAAGTTTGGCAAGACACCTACCCAATACCTTAAAAGGTTCAGGGATTTTAAGAAAAGAGAGAATGTGTCTTGGGTCGACTGGGTGAGTGCTGCGCACATGAATATGATGGGGTGGATTGACGGTTACAAGGTGAAAACTTTTGTTGAATTGTCCCACCTGTTGTTTTTTGAGCATTTTTCTGAAGCCTGTTCACCGGAGCTGCGTCAGTATGTTGCTGACCAGAACATTTTGGATCCCTTTAAGCTGGCTAGGTTGGCTGACAAGTGGGTCTCCCACCGGGTGTCCTCTAAGGACTCCAGTGGGGAGGACAAGGACAAAGAAAAGGGGGAATCTCAGAAAGCTGAGGAGTCCCAAAAGCAGTCACAGTCGAATAAACCTAAACCCTCCTCTCCTAAGACCCAAAATTCTAGTGGGGATAAGTCATCTGTGGGTGGGAATAAGAGTAGTGTTCCACCTGCTGCAAAGCAGGCTCCCGGTGGTTCCAGTACCGTACCCCGCACTCCCGGCACTTGTTGGGACTGTGGGGCGCTGGATCACAAAAGGGGTGACTCCAAGTGTAAAGGTAAGGCACTCGGAGTACAGGCTGTCAGCCTAACCTACCCTTACCCCATGTCTGAGGTGGAGGCCACCGTCCTCCCCTCCTCTACCGGGATAACTTTTGGTGCTCCCGTAGAGATTTCCTTAGTGTCCCTTGGGGCCTGGGACCAGTACGCGGAAGTACTGGCGACTATCCCACAGAACACCCGTACATTTTTGAGAAGTGTCCTCCTGAATGGCCAGCCTTCTACTGGTTTGAGAGACACTGGGGCAAGCATGACAGTGGTGGACAGGACCCCGCTCAAGCCAGAGGACTATGTAGATGCTCCTCTGAGAACCACCAGGTTAGCTGGTGGGCCTCCCAAATTATCGCCTGTAGCCCGAGTCACACTCGTAATTGGAGACAAGACAGCAAAGCTTCCTGTCCTGGTTCAGGACATCGTCCCTGCTAACATTCTGTTAGGTAACGATCTAGTCGAGTTGGGATTGATCGCGGATGGTCTTCCCATGACTGCTGCTGCGGTCACTAGATCACAGGGGACACCGGGTCTGGCTGTGAGTCAGGTACCCGAGCCGAAGGCGTGGCCTAAGGCATGACGAAGGAAGAGCAAGAAGGCCACCTCTGTGGAGGGAGCCCCTTCTCTTCCTGCTGTTCCTACAGCACCCATTGGGATCCATGCTCCGGATCCCAATGGGTGCTGGGCGGGCTGGGTCCAGACGGGCTGGGTCCAGTGGTAAACCCCGTCTCAACTCCTGTGGGAGAAGAGCCAGAAGACTCTCCTGTCGGAGAGGTTCTCAACCCGGAGGATCATCCCGATCTTCAATGCTTGTTAGCTGAAGGGGGACCCTCCTGGGCAGACTTCTGTAAAGGACAGAGAGAGTGTCCCTCTCTCGAGGGTCTGAGGAAACAGGCCCTGTCCCAGGCACACGGAGAAGTACCTAGGACGTTCCGGATTTATTGGGAGGGTGAGCTCCTTGTTAGTGAGCCCACTAAGCCTGAACCTGGTGCCCTCAAGAGGTTGGTGGTACCCCAGGTTTACAGGCCCTTCCTACTGCAGTTGGCGCATGAGGTGCCCTTGGCTAGTCATCTTGGTACCAAGAAGACTAAGCAGAGGCTCTCTGCCCATTTCTACTGGCCTCGGATGGGAGTATAAGTGGAGTCCCACTGCAGGACCTGCCCAACTTGTCAGTTGTCTGGCAAGACTGGAGGCAGCGTCATTGCCCCGCTGCAGCCATTGCCAGTGGTTGGCACACCGTTTGAGAGGGTGGGCAGCAACATTGTCGGTCCCCTTGACCCTCCCACGTCAGGTGGACATTGGTTCATCCTGGTTTTGGTAGATCATGCCACCAGGTACCCTGAGGCAATACTCCTTCGGACTGTTACTGCCAAGGTGGTTGCCCGCGCCCTCCTGGGCATTTTCACCCGAGTTGGATTCCCCAAGGAGGTTGTCTCTGACCGAGGATCCAACTTCATGTCTAGTTACATGAAAACCATGTGGAAAGAATGTGGGGTAACCTACAAGTTCTCCACTTCTTACCACCCCCAGACCAATGGTCTGGTTGGGAGGTTTAATAAAACTCTCAAGGGCATGCTAGGTGCTTTGGAAGAGGCCCTAAGGAGGAAATGGGATCTCCTCCTGCCATGCCTGCTGTTTGCTTACCGAGAGGTACCTCAAGAGGGTGTTGGTTTCAGCCCCTTTGAGTTGCTCGTTGGACATCCCGTGAGGGGGCCCCTCGCCTTGATCAGAGAAGGTTTGGAAGCCACCCCTCCCGGTCCCGCCAAGCAAGTGGGGGACTATGTGTTAGGCCTCAGACGGAGGATGACACAGATGATGGGACAAGCAACAGCAAATCTCAAGGCTAGCCAGGAATTGAACAAATACTGGCATGACCTTAAAGCATCGCAAGTGGAGTGGAGTCCGGGACAGGAGGTCCTCGTGATGGAGCCTACCAAGCCTCGTGCATTGGCAGATAAATGGACTGGACCCTTCCGGATAGTCTCCAAGATGGACGAGGTCAATTATCTGGTTGACATGGGAATCCCAGTGGTAGCCCCTCAGGTATTCCATGTTAATAGGCTCAAGCCGTTCCACAGGCGAGCAGAAGTCTCATGTCTCTTGCTGGCTTCAGAGCAAGAAGAGGATGAGAGTGAGCCCCTTCCTGATTTGCTGCATAGCAACCCTCAGGATGGCTCAGTGTAGGGAGTACAGCTCTCTCCAGATTTGACAACCGAGCAGCAGAGGGCCTGCAGGACTTTGCTCCAGCAGTATGCCTCCCTGTTTTCGCTGACGCCAGGCCTTACACCTTCGTGTAAGCACGAGATTGACACTGGTGACAGCGTGCCTGTCAAGAGCAGGAGCTACCGAATGTCAGATACGGTTAAGAAACACATCCAGGCTGAGGTCGCCAAGATGTTGGATCTGGGTGTTATTGAACCCTCAACCAGTCCCTGGTCCAGTCCAGTGGTCCTTGTCCCCAAGGCAAGTTCCCAGGCCGGTACCAAGAATTGGAGGTTCTGTGTGGACTACCGAGGAGTCAATGCCGTCACCAAAACTGACGCGCACCCACTGCCCCGGGCTGATGAGCTTGTGGACACCATAGGTGCTGCCAAATTTGTGAGCACCTTTGACCTCACCTCAGGCTATTGGCAAATAGCTCTGACGGACCATGCCAAGGAAAAGACGGCGTTCTCCACACCAGAGGGACTCTACCAGTTTAGGGTCATGCGTTTTGGGTTAAAGAATGCCCCTGCCTCCTTCCAGAGATTGGTCAATCATGCTCTCAGTGGGCTGGAAGCCTTTTGTGTGGCTTATTTAGACGACATTGCCGTCTACAGTTCCACTTGGGAGGAGCACTTGACACATCTGGGTAGAGTGTTGCAGGCCTTAAAGAGGGCTAACCTCACTATCAAGGCCACCAAGTGCCAGATAGCTCAGGGGAAAGTCACGTATCTTGGTCATGAGGTAGGAGGGGGTCAAATCCAACCTCTCCCCAGTAAGGTACAGGATGTACAGGACTGGGAGACTCCCACTACTCAAACCAAGGTGAGAGCCTTTTTGGGTCTCACTGGGTACTATCGCAATTTCATGGCGGACTATGGAACCATAGCTGCACCACTGACAGCTCTGACTTCACCCAAGCAGCCTAGGAAGGTCAATTGGACTGAAGACTGTCAGAGGGCCTTTAAAGGCTTGAAAGAAAGTCTGTGTCGGGCACCCGTGTTGTGTGCGCCTGACTACAGCTGACCCTTTATCGGCCAGACGGATGCCTGCGACACCGGAATTGGAGTTGTCTTGTCCCAGTTAGATGACAAAAGGAGAGAACATCCTATCATATTCATCAGTAGACAACTCAAGGGTAGATAATTTAGGTGGGCTACTGTTGAAAAGGAGTGTTTTAGTATAGTTTGGAGCCTTAGGCGTTTTAGGCCCTACCTTACGGGGTCTACCTTCAAGGTCCAAACAGATCATAAGCCCCTAAAGTGGCTTATGCAGATGAAGGGTGAGAACCCGAAACTGCTCAGGTGGTCCATTAGCCTGCAAGGGCTAGACTTCACCATAGAGCACAGACCAGGGAAGAGTCACGATAATGCAGATGGCCTTTCCAGAAGGTATGTTGACCGTCTGGATGAGGGTGTCTATCCCGTGGGAGATTAGGCACCCTCCACCTCAGTCTGGGGGGGCGACTGTGATGCTGGAAATGCATGGGAGGGACAGGGCCTCCGTATCCTTGTCCTTTACTGCTTTTCATTGTGTGTTCTGTCGTGTTTTCCACGCAGGAGTTCATATGGGACTCCTGGCGGTGCAGCTCTCTTTCTTTTGGTTTGGTGAATGGACCCGTGGGATACCCTTATGGCACCCATGGGTGGGGGTACAACCCTGTGCCCCTAGTGTATGTTTTTGGGCACCTGTGGGTGGCCCACAGAGCAGGGTATGGGCTGGTGGCAGCTCCATGCTGAATTTGACAGGTGCGCGGAGTATCCTCCATTTTGGGATACCCCGGCCCTGCCATTGGGATCAGTTGATCCCTGATGGAAAACAAGATGGCCCCGGTGGCCTCTTGCTTTCTATTACCCATTACCTTGTTTTCCCAAAGTCCTGGGAAGCCCTGACTCTGTCCCTTCCCCCTGACTGGCTGTTGGATGGAAGTGCCATATATGGTGTTGTTGTGAAGGCCCAGTCAGACTAGCTGGACCCTTCCCGGTGATGTATGTTGTGGGTACCTCCTGTGGGTGGGACCTGGGTGAATACAGGGTGTGCCGAATATGCATTCTGTGTTGTGGGTGTCTAGTATCTGGTGGTTGACACAATGACAACCCTGCCCGAAACCGGTATGAATGCAGCTTGGAGTGTTGAATGGCTCGGTACTTGTCCCAATACACATAACTTTTTGTGAGTGTCTGGAGAGAAGTGAATGGCCTGAATACCTCGTGTGCCTGATTGGCTGCCTGCCTGCATGAATGCCCGTAGTCGTGATTGGAGGCTTGAGTGTGACACAGCGGAATGAATGGGAGATCAACAGTATATCTGGGGACCTCTCACTGCTAGGAATCGTGCTCAGAAGCTGAAGTCCACTATGACGAGTAACTGGATTAACTGACGCTTGATCTTGAAGCCCCGCTGGACGAGAAGAATTGCTGTTGCTCTCCTTCACAATCTGAAAGCTGCTGTGCCTCCAAGGACTGACCAAGGAGGACCTGGTAAGGCGCTCTCTTCCCGAGCTACGAGGGACCATCGTGCACAGCTGATCTTTGCCAACGCTCCCTGGTAGACAGACCTTCGACAGGCTGCCGACCCGATACAGGGACTGCTGCGGAACTCCAAGGAGAAGCACTCGGACTGTTGTCCGCCACTGTCGACGACCGCTGTCGCCGACCGGAGCCGCCGTGCTCCCGTTTGCCTAAGAACTTCACTTGATCATCGGACGCTCTCGTCTGCATCGTCACCCGCTGGTCTCCCGCTGGAGAAGGCCTGACCGTCGGCGCGCCGAGGAGCATCCACCGGTGGGTTTCCCGCCACCTAAAGACCGCAGAGACGCCGACGACTCGACGCCCTTGCTGGGCCACAGTTCTTCATCATCTCTTTGCGGTCCCGAACTATTGTCACCGAGGTGCCCCGCACGCCTCTTCCTTGCAGGACGCCAACGCTCTGTCGTCGACGAGCACCGCTAGGAACGAAGCTGTCACTTCCTTGCCGTAGTTCACCCTGTTCACCGCCGGACGTTCGACGACCCGTGACTCTCGCCTTAAAGGGAGGGCCCTCAAGAAGGGCCGTCGATTCCCCGACACCGAACGCCAAGTTCCCCGACACCTCTCGACGATCCATGGCTCCCGCCTGAAAGGGAGGCACTCAAGAAGGATCGGTCGGTGCATCGTCGGAGAACTCTACTCCACCAGGTACATTGGGGGGGAAAAACCTTAATAGGAAGAAGTAAGACTATGGAACAATATATGGACTGGGCTTGTGCTATATATCTTTATTTACAGGTTGCCCAGGTGGGGGGATCTCCACACAGAACTGCGCCTAGAGGTAGGGGCCAGTGTTCTGCCTATTGTTTCAACCATCTTGCGTTCCTTCCTATCTCTATTGCTGGTTTACTCGTTATTGATCTGTGTGACATTTTAACCGTACAGTTGATGCACTTTGATGAGATTTGATAACATTAGTGGTACCACTCTAGACGTGTATATATTTATCATTATTGACTTCCAAGTACAAAGTGCGTTATTGTGATCGTGTACATACCTTTGAATATTAATTATATAAAGACTGTGTTTTCAGTAATACAGTGTGTGGACATTCCTTTGTGGGGGTTCGGGGACTACACTGTACTTAAGAACCAGCCCGCATCACCTCCTGAGAAGCTAGGCCTTGATTGCTCGACCACGTAGAGAATCTTGGCTGGGGTCCTCTGTGCCTCTCCTCTACCATATAGAGACCGGAAGTACAGACCCCCCTACCGGTCTTTACACTCTCCCCCCACCCCAAATGGCTGGGGGGGGGGACACCTCCTGCTGCCCTCCCTGAGCCTCCTAGGAAGGGCTGCATGATGTGCCCCCCCCTCCGTTCGGTGTGGGTGAGGAGAGGGACGCCACAAATGGTGGGACATTTGGAAAATGCATGGGGTTCCCTGTTTTCCTTGCTGGCTTCGACACCCTAGTCCCAAATCTGTAGGTTGCCCACATGAACACAATGGGCAGTGGCGAAAGGCTTGGGGTGACCAGTGGGTTACCCTTTTCCTTTTGCGCCCCCGGTAGGTGCACCCACACATTTCGGACTTTGCGGGGCTGTCTGGGTAATACATTCTGGGGCGATTTGCGCAAATCATACCTCTGCGGATTCCCACGGGTGTCTTCTTTTCGGAAATGCATGGGGGTCCCTGTTTTTCTTGGTGGCTGCTACACCCCAGGCTTAAATCTGTGTATTGCCTCCCCAAACCCTTTGGGGGGGATAGCAGTGGTTTAGCCTTATTCCTTCGCGCCCAGGTAGGTGCACCCACACATGTGAGGTACTGTTTTCATCGGGATACCTGTGGGAACGCGGGACAGTAGGCCATGTGTTGTTGGGGGCGTGTTTCGATGGGTGCGCCGAGCGAAATGTGCGGCAAAAGGGTTTTTTTCCCCACATTTTGGACTTTGCGGGGCTGTCTGGGTAATACATTCTGGGGCGATGTGCGCAAATCATAGCTCTGCGGATTCCCACGGGTGTCCTCTTTTCGGAAATGCATGGGGTTCCCTGTTTTCCTTGGTGGCTTGGACACCCAAGGCCCATATCTGTATGTTGTGCCGGTCGGCAGAATGTCTGAGATTCCGCTCTGAAAACAGACTTGGGGTTACTTGTGTTTTAGGCTTTCCCCTTGGCGGCCAGGTAGGTGCACCCACACATGTGAGGTACCATTTTCATCGGGACAGCTGTGGGAATGAGGGACGGTAGGCCATGTGCTGTTGGAGGCATGTTTCGATGGGTGAGCCGAGCAAAATGTGCAGAAAATGCATTCATTTTCCCACATTTCGGACTTTGCAGGGGTGTCTGGGTAATAAATTCTGGGGCGATTTGCGCAAATCATACCTCTGCGGATTCCCACGGGTGTCTTCTTTTCGGAAATGCATGGGGGTCCCTGTTTTTTTTGGTGGCTGTGTAAAGACTGGTAGGGGGTGTCTGTACTTCCGCTCTCTATATGGTAGAGGAGAGGCAGAGCGGACCCCTGCCAAGATTCTCTATTCGGTAGCAATGGACGAGCAATCAAGGCCTAGCTTCTCAGGAGGTGATGCTGGCTGGTTCTTAAGTACAGTGTAGTCCCCGAACCCCCACAAAGGAATGTCCACACACTGTATTACTGAAAACACAGTCTTTATATAATTAATATACAAAAGTATGTACACGATCACAATAACGCACTTTGTACTTGGAAGTCAATAATGATAAATATATACACGTCTAGAGTGGTACCACGGATGTTATCCAATCTCATTAAAGTGCATCAACTGTACGGTTAAAATGTCACACAGATCAACAACGAGTGAACCAGCAATAGAGATAGGCAGGAATGTAAGATGGTGGACACAATAGGCAGAATGTTGACCCCTACCACTAGGCACAGTTCTGTGTGGAGATCCCCCCCACCTGGGCAACCTGTAAATAAAGTAATATAGCACAAGCCCAGTCCATATATTGTCCGATAGTCTTACTTCTTCCTATTAAAGTTTTACCCCCCAATGTACCTGGTGGAGTAGAGTTCTCCGAGGATGCGTCGACCGATCCTTCTTGAGTGCCTCCCTTTCAGGCGGGAGCCACGGACCGTTGAGAGGTGTCGGGGAACTTGGCGCTCGGTGTCGGGGAATCGACGGCCCTTCTTGAGTACCCTCCCTTTAAGGCAGGAGTCACGGGTCGTCGAACGTCCGACGGTGAACAAGGTCAACTACGGCAGGGAAGTGGCAGCTTCGTTCCTAGCGGTGCTCGTCGATGACAGAGCGTTGGCTTCCTTCAAGGAAGAGGCGTGCGGGGCACCTCGATGACGATAGTTCTGGACCGCAAAGAGATGATGAAGAACTGTGGCCCAGCAGGGACGTCATTTCACCAAAATCCCAGGGGTAGCGGAAGTGACATCACAATGCCACGCCCCCAAGAGTGACATCACAGGAAGTGATGTCATTTGACCACACCCCCACGTGATATCACTCAACGTGATGCCATTTGACCACACCCCCACATGACATCACAGGAAGTGGCCTCAAAGCATTATCCCTCAGTATACTAAGAAAAATATGGTTACAATATCAGTCTATTGTGACATTTCATACAAGAATGGATCATCATATGTAGCAGTGGCAAGGTCCATGTTGCCACGAGAAGTGTATGAACCCAATTACCCCATTTTCTTCTGATTCGACAAGTTACCTTCAGTGTTGTGTTGTACTGTTTGCAGTTGTTTAATGAACTTCATTACTTCTGGACCAAACAGCCATACGTCTCTGATTTGCATCTCCTCCAGAACCTAGAGCTAAGTTTAAAATGGGTTTGATGAATGCATTGGCAAATACTGCAACTCTAATTATGTCATTAACTCTCAGAAGACTGCTTTGAAAAAACACTGGCAGGAACTTTGAGCACAAAGTTTGATGTTAAGGCTTGAGCTCTAAGATCCCAGGAGGATGTGCATTGGGAGGGTATGAGAGGGGCGGGGCAGGAAGAGGTTGGTAATGGCCATAGGGATTAACATAGCCATCTACAGTCGATGGGTAGGTAAATAACCAAACAACACCTACAAGATTTGTGTCCCTCCTCCTATGCCATTTCTCCATAGCTGTACTCTATTCCAATAGTTTCGGCTTATAGGTGATGCTAAAGTGCCACTTAATAGCCAAAACCTTAAATAAGCCCACCACCAAAAAAAGAGTAGTTCATATTTGTTTGTACTTCTGTGTGCACTTTTTGGAAGGGTTGTGTGAAATAGGGTATTTTCAAAAACTGTTGGTCAAAAGTACAAGCCGCCCAATTATCATGAGACTAGCACAAACAACTGTCTAAACTGGCTTGTGGTGCTGCCCTTACATGAGTTGCTGGATAGACCACTCTTACTCTGTCAGAAAGTAGAGTGATAGGGGCTGGTTGAAGGAATGCAGAGCTGCAGGGTTGAAGGCCGGCATATAAAGGTTAGCTTCACCTCCTTCCCCCAACCCTTCTGTCATGGCAGCATCTGATCAGTGGTATATTACTAGCTTTGCTGGTGGTAGCTCGTTTCAGCCCCGCCTCCACCGTGCCTTTATTAAACTGAATGGCAAAACAGGCTTCTTGATTCCGTGAGTGACAGAGGGATATGATGGCTGGCGAGAGATTTGCTACTCCAAGCACCAGCTTAGAGCTGGCAATAGTCTCCCTCCCATTCTCCTCCCAATCAAAAGTGTTTCCCCAACCACACAAGCAATGCATGGATTTCCCTCCTCGGCACCATCAGACGTCTCCTAGCGGTCACCTGCCCACGGGATTAAACTACTTGGTGGAAGCACCCCTGGTAGTGAGATTACGCCTATAGGCTGTGTTGAGAGGTCAATGTGAGTCTCAGGGTGTCCTTGCTTCCTGGTGCAGTGGCGGGACTGAGGACTGTTGGAAGCATTCCTACATCTAGGGTTCCTAAATGTGGGGCCTACCTTGCCTGTACAGCTACCTGTTAAGTATCGCCTTGTGCTCTCTTGGATCCCCCTCATGACCATCATGTCATAACAACATCCCGGAGCCCATTTCCAGCCCCCGCACATGAAAATCAAAATCTTATTCAACCACCGCCTCACCCCCTTCATCAAAGCATTCAAATCTGCGGAGCGCCCGGGTGCCAATTTTGTTAATTTTACGAGCCCCTAAATTCCTGAGCAATGGCTGCATGGCAAACAACGAAACACAGGCCGCACCCTACTCAGTACCCCCAATGGCCCCAAACCAACACTGGACTCTTGGCCGCAACCACTCCCCCCATCCTCTGCCTGCAATTCCAGCTCCCATGCATACCCACCTGATTTGCTCTCCCCCATGAATATTCCCTCGTTATATTTCACTTTGCACACCGACATTACCCTTTCCGAAATATGTGATGACCGAATGCAATTCAATTCAACTTATGCAATAGCAATTGCTGCACTGTAACTGACTTCTAGTGCCCGCACTGTACCTCATCTGGGTGCTCCCCTGCGGCGATGTGGCTCCCGCCATTCCCAACTTGCTTGGTCACTCTGTGACCCAAACCCCTTTGTCCCTGGCTCCTGGTAAAAACTGAAACGCCCTACAAATTAACAAGCCCCAAATAGCTAAAAACACCCCCTTCCCTTCTATATCCACATTCCACAACCGGTTTACTCTAATGCAGAGCAAAACCCTGCTTTTTCGCTGGCACGACGTTCATGGAAAGGGAAGTGTACCCCACAACGTTCAAGTGGCTGCCGCCTGTGCGTTAACTCACTGAGCTATCACAGCTACTTTATTGCTGGGGCAACAGAGATAAAGATCTCTGCTCATATCCAATCCGCCTTCCCCTCAACCCACATTCCCTCAATCGACATCCTATCCTGCCACCCCCTCGGAATTTTTTTTTTCCTCGTTTTTTGGCTTCTTTCTTCCAAACTCGCATTTCCAAAAGGCACCGCATGGACACCAAAAACGCTCATATTTCCAGAAAGAAGCATCTACCACCCAGCAAACGCTGCGTAATTATTATGAACTGCACCCCACATTGTGAAACCTCCTTCCCTATGTTACCACCATCAATCCCTTTCAAACAACAGAACTGGCCCAAAGCAAGACGGCTAGCAAACTCTGGTACAACATGTACTTGCATCCTGTTTAACTATTCCGCACAATGAGAACACGTGTAAGGGGGCCGGATATGCCCCTGGCCCGCATCCAATAACGATCCCTGAAAATACCAATATCACAATAATAGATTGCTCTGTGCTGCTGCCGCTCTGTACCTCTCTACGCCCACCATTGCTCACTTGCGGAGAGCGCCTCATGATAAGTCCTTTGCCCCACAGGCCCCAGTTTTACCCTCCTACCCTAGATAAAATTTCGAATTAACGTCCTCGCCCACCGTGTGCCCACCCTGACTTCCCCCATTCATCCGCCTGCATTACTTCACTCCTATAAAGTCACAATCTGTTGTTGCTAGATTCTTCAAAGTGGTAACATTCCCCCACAACCTCTCCGATGTATAACGTTTGGCGGGCCCCCGATACAGTAAACGAGCAGAGTCATGGTATTCCCGACAATTTGCAGCAACACACGGCACCAAACCCTTAAAGCTAGATGGGAATACCACATGGTGTGCGAAGCACACACACCCGACCTCAGCCTGGGCCTGCGGCGGTGCCGTGGCAGCAGGCAAGGGCTGGGCACAGCAACACCACCGACCACACACATGATGCAGCAACCGCCCACACACCCGCCCACCCCCACACACACGATGCAGCAACCGCCCCCACGCACACACCCGCCCACCCCCCTCCTCTCAGTCAGACTTACACAGCCACTTCCACCCTGAGACTGTGTACTCACCTCACCATCACCGGGCCTTTCTTGGACACAGCCAGGAGGAGCTGAGCTCAGGAGCCCCGCGCACATAGACAAACCGAAACCACGTGCAAAATGGAGGACCAGCAATGTGGCCACGCCCCCTCCTCTGATTGGACGGATGCCAGAGGTCGCAAGAGATTGACAGAGGTCGCTGGCCAATCGTCAGCGGTCGCTCTTGCGACCTCTGGCGACCCCCAAATGACGTCCCTGTGGCCCAGCAAGGGTGTCGAGTCGTCGGCGTCTCTGCGGTCTTTAGGTGGCGGGAAACCCACCGGTGGATGCTCCTCGGCGCGTCGACGGTCGGGCCTTCTCCAGCAGGAGACAAGCGGGTGACGATGCAGACGAGAGCATCCGATGATCAATTGAAGTTCTTAGGCAAACGGGAGCACGGCGGCTCCGGTCGGCGATGGCGGTCGTCGACAGTGGCCGACAACAGTCTGAGTGCTTCTCCTTGGAGTTCCGCAGCAGTCCCCGTATCGGGTCGGCAGCCTGTCGAAGGTCTGTCTACCAGGGAGCGTTGGCAAAGATCAGCTGTGCACAATGGTCCCTCGTAGATTGGGAAGAGGGCGCCTTACCAGGTCCTCTCTGGGTCCGTCCTTGGAGGCACAGCAGCTTTCAGATTGTGAAGGAGAGCAACAGCAATTCTTCTCGTCCAGCAGGGCTTCAAGGTTAAGCGTCAGTTAATCCAGTTACTCGTCGTAGTGGACTTCAGCTCCTGAACACAATTCCTAGCAGTGAGAGGTCCCCATATATACTGTTGATCTCCCATTCATTCCGCTGGGTCACACTCAAGCATCCAATCACGACTACGGGCATTCATGCAGGCAGGCAGCCAATCAGGCACACGAGGTATTCAGGCCATTCACTTCTCTCCAGACACTCACAACAAGTTATGTGTATTGGGACAAGTACCGAGCCATTCAACACTCCATGCTGCATTCATACCGGTTTCGGGCAGGGTTGTCTGAGTCATTGTGTCAACCACCAGATACTAGACACTCACAACACAGAATGCATATTCGTCACACTCTATTCACCCAGGTCCCACCCACAGGAGGTACCCAGAACATACATCACCGGGAAGGCTCCAGCTAGTCTGACTGGGCCTTCACAACAACACCATATATGGCACTTCCATCCAACAGCCAGTCAGGGGGAAGGGACAGAGTCAGGGCTTCCCAGGACTTTGGGAAAACAAGGTAATGGGTAATAGAAAGCAAGAGGCCACCGGGGCCATCTTGTTTTCCATCAGGGATCAACTGATCCCAATGGCAGTGCTGGGGTATCCCAAAATGGAGGATACTCTGCGCACCTGTCAAATTCAGCATGGAGCTGCCACCAGCCCATACCATGCTCTGTGGGCCACCCACAGGTGCCCAGAAACATACACTAGGGGCACAGGGTTGTACCAACACCCATGGGTGCCATAAGGGGGTATCGCACTGGCCTGTTCACCAAACCAAAAGAAAGAGAGCTGCACCGCCAGGAGTCCCGCATGAACTCCTGCGCGGAATACATGACAGAACACACGATAAAAAGCAGTAAAGGGCAAGGATACAGAGGCCCTGTCCCTCTGATGCATTTCCAGCATCACAGTCGCCCCCCAGACTGAGGTGGAGGGTGCCTAATCTCCCACGGGATAGACGCCCTCATCCAGATGGTCAATATACCTTCTGGAAAGGCCATCTGCATTATCGTGACTCTTCCCTGGTCTGTGCTCTATGGTGAAGTCTAGCCCTTGCAGGCTAATGGACCACCTGAGCAGTTTCGGGTTCTCACCCTTCATCTGCATAAGCCACTTTACGGGCTTATGATCTGTTTGGACCTTGAAGGTAGACCCCGTAAGGTAGGGCCTAAAACGCCTAAGGCTCCAAACTATACTAAAACACTCCTTTTCAACAGTAGCCCACCTAAATTCTCTACCCTTGAGTTGTCTACTGATGAATATGATAGGATGTTCTCTCCTTTTGTCATCTAACTGGGACAAAACAGCTCCAATTCCGGTGTCGCAGGCATCCGTCTGGACGATAAAGGGTCGGCTGTAGTCAGGCGCACACAACACGGGTGCCCTACACAGACTTTCTTTCAAGCATTTAAAGGCCCTCTGACAGTCTTCAGTCCAATTGACCTTCCTAGGCTGCTTGGGTGAAGTCAGAGCTGTCAGTGGTGCAGCTATGGTTCCATAGTCCGCCATGAAATTGCGATAGTACACAGTGAGACCCAAAAAGGCTCTCACCTTGGTTTGAGTAGTGGGAGTCTCCCAGTCCTGTACATCCTGTACCATACTGGGGAGAGGTTGGATTTGACCCCCTCCTACCTCATGACCAAGATACGTGACTTTCCCCTGAGCTATCTGGCACTTGGTGGCCTTGATAGTGAGGTTAGCCCTCTTTAAGGCCTGCAACACTCTGCCCAGATGTGTCAAGTGCTCCTCCCAAGTGGAACTGTAGACGGCAATGTCGTCTAAATAAGCCACACAAAAGGCTTCCAGCCCACTGAGAGCATGATTGACCAATCTCTGGAAGGTGGCAGGGGCATTCTTTAACCCAAAAGGCATGACCCTAAACTGGTAGAGTCCCTCTGGTGTGGAGAACGCCGTCTTTTCCTTGGCATGGTCCGTCAGAGCTATTTGCCAATAGCCTGAGGTGAGGTCAAAGGTGCTCACAAATTTGGCAGCACCTATGGTGTCCACAAGCTCATCAGCCCGGGGCAGTGGGTGCGCGTCAGTTTTGGTGACGGCATTGACTCCTCGGTAGTCCACACAGAACCTCCAATCCTTGGTACCGGCCTGGGAACTTGCCTTGGGGACAAGGACCACTGGACTGGACCAGGGACTGGTTGAGGGTTCAATAACACCCAGATCCAACATCTTGGCGACCTCAGCCTGGATGTGGTTCTTAACCGTATCTGACATTCGGTAGCTCCTGCTCTTGACAGGCACGCTGTCACCAGTGTCAATCTCGTGCTTACACCACGGTGTAAGGCCTGGCGTCAGCGAAAACAGAGAGGCATACTGCTGGAGCAAAGTCCTGCAGGCCCTCTGCTGCTCGGTTGTCAAATCTGGAGAGAGCTGCACCCCCTCCACTGAGCCATCCTGAGGGTTGCTATGCAGCAAATCAGGAAGGGGCTCTCTCTCATCCTCTTCTTGCTCTGAAGCCAGCAAGAGACATGAGACTTCTGCTCGCCTGTGGAACGGCTTGAGCCTATTAACATGGAATACCTGAGGGGCTACCCCTGGGATTCCCATGTCAACCAGATAATTGACCTCGCCCATCTTGGAGACTATCCGGAAGGGTCCAGTCCATTTATCTGCCAATGCCAGAGGCTTGCTAGGCTCCATCACGAGGACCTCCTGTCCCGGAGTCCACTCCACTTGCGATGCTTTAAGGTCATGCCAGTATTTGTTCAATTCCTGGCTGGCCTTGAGATTCGCCGTTGCTTGTCCCATCAACTGTGTCATCCTCCGTCTGAGGCCTAACACATAGTCCCCCACTTGCTTGGCGGGACCGGGAGGGGCGGCTTCCAAGCCTTCTCTGATCAAGGCGAGGGGCCCCCTCATGGGATGTCCAAAGAGCAACTCAAAGCGGCTGAAACCAACACCCTCTTGAGGTACCTCTCTGTAAGCAAACAGCAGGCATGGCAGGAGGAGATCCCATTTCCTCCTTAGGGGCTCTTCCAAAGCACCTAGCATGCCCTTGAGAGTTTTATTAAACCTCTCAACCAGACCATTGGTCTGGGGGTGGTAAGAAGTGGAGAACTTGTAGGTTACCCCACACTCTTTCCACATGGTTTTCATGTAACTAGACATGAAGTTGGATCCTCGGTCAGAGACTACCTCCTTGGGGAATCCAACTTGGGTGTAAATGCCCAGGAGGGCCCGGGCAACCACCTTGGCAGTAACAGTCTGGAGGGGTATATAGCCTCAGGGTACCTGGTGGCATGATCTACCAAAACCAGGATGAACCGATGTACACCTGACGTGGGAGGGTCAAGGGGACCGACGATGTCGATGCCCACCCTCTCAAACGGTGTGCCAACCACTGGCAATGGCTGCAGTGGGGCAATGACACTGCCTCCAGTCTTGCCAGACAACTGACAAGTTGGGCAGGTCCTGCATTGGGACTCCACTTCTACTCCCATCCAAGGCCAGTAGAAATGGGCAGAGAGCCTCTGCTTAGTCTTCTTGGTACCAAGATGACCAGCCAAGGGCACCTCATGCGCCAACTGCAGTAGGAAGGGCCTGTAAACCTGGGGTACCGCCAACCTCTTGAGGGCACCAGGTTCAGGCTTAGTGGGTTCACTAACAAGGAGCTCACCCTCCCAATAAATCCAGAAAGTCCTAGGCACTTCAGGACAGGGCCTGTTTCCTCAGACCCGAGAGAGAGAGAGAGAGAGAGAGAGAGAGAGAGAGAGAGAGAGAGAGAGAGAGAGAGAGAGAGAGAGAGAGAGAGAGAGAGAGAGAGAGACACTCTCTGTCCTTTACAGAAGTCTGCCCGGGAGGGTCCCCCTTCAGCTAACAAGCATTGAAGATCGGGATGATCCTCCGGGTTGAGAACCTCTCCCACAGGAGAGTCTTCTGGCTCTTCTCCCACAGGAGTTGAGACGGGGTTTACCACTGGACCCAACCCGTCCGGAGGATGGACCCCAATGGGTGCTGTAGGAACAGCAGGAAGAGAAGGGGCTCCCTCCACAGAGGTGGCCTTCTTGCTCTTCCTTCGTCGTGCCTTAGGCCGCGCCTTCGGCTCGGGTACCTGACTCACAGCCAGACCCGATGTCACCTGTGACCTAGTGACCGCAGCCGCAGTCATGGGAAGACCATCCGCGATCAATCCTAACTCAACTAGATTGTTACCTAACAGAATGTTAGCAGGGACGTTGTCCTGAACCAGGACAGGAAGCTTTGCTGTCTTGTCTCCAATTACGAGTGTGACTCGGGCTACAGGCGATAATTTGGGAGGCCCACCAGCTAACCTGGTGGTTCTCAGAGGAGCATCTACATAGTCCTCTGGCTTGAGCAGGGTGTTGTCCACCACTGTCATGCTTGCCCCAGTGTCTCTCAAACCAGTAGAAGGCTGGCCATTCAGGAGGACACTTCTCAAAATTCTACGGGTGTTCTGTGGGGTAGTCGCCAGTACTTCCGCGTAATGGTCCCAGGCCCCAAGGGACACTAAGGAAATCTCTACGGGAGCACCCAAAAAGTGATCCCGGTAGAGGAGGGGAGGGCCGTGGCCTCCACCTCAGACATGGGGTAAGGGTAGGTCAGGCTGACAGCCTGTACTCAGAGTTCCTTACCTTTACACTTGGAGTCACCCGTTTTGTGATCCAGAGCCCCACAGTCCCAACAAGTGCCGGGAGGGCGGAGTACGGTACTGGAACCACCGGGAGCCTGCTTTGCAGCAGGTGGACCACTACTCTTATTCCCACCCACAGATGACTTATCCCCACTAGATTTTTGGGTCTTAGGAGAGGAGGGTTTAGGTTTATTCGACTGTGACTGCTTTTGGGACTCCTCAGCTTTCTGAGGGGCCCCCTTTTCTTTGTCCTTGTCCTTCCCACTGGAGTCTTTAGGGGACACCGGGTGGAAGACCCACTTGTCAGCCAACCTAGCCAGTTTAAAGGGATCCAAAATGTTCTGGTCAGCAACATACTGACGCAGCTCCGGTGAACAGGCTTCAGAAAAATGCTCAAAAAACAACAGGTGGGACAATTCAACAAAAGTTTTCACCTTGTAACCGCCAATCCACCCCATCATATTCATGTGCGCAGCACTCACCCAGTCGACCCAAGACACATTCTCTCTTTTCTTAAAATCCCTGAACCTTTTAAGGTATTGGGCAGGTGCCTTGCCAAACTTGGCAATCAAAGCAGATTTCATACACTCATATTGACCCCGTTCTTCCACACTCAGCTTCAGAATACAGTCATATCCAGTTTGAGGCACTCTGCGTAGCAAACACTTAGCCCAATCTCTTTTGTCAACATCATGAATTGCACAAGCCATTTCAAACGCTTCAATCCATTGGAGGATATCAGAACCCTCCGAAAACACACCAACCAAATCCTTCATAAATTTAGTGGCTGGGGACCTGACACTCTCACTGGGTTTCGCTGAAGTCTCCACTCGAGCTTTCTCTAGCTGGATTCTCTGACATTCAGTGTCCTTGTCTTTGAGTTCAAGATCCCTATTCTTGAGTTCCACTTGTTGCGCCAGCTCCTCTTTCTTAAGCTCAGCATCTATTTCCAACTTGCGATATTCAAAGGCCAATTTCATCCTTAATAACTCAAGTTCCAAGGTATTGCTGGGGTTCGGAACAGAGGCAGCAGGAATGGCGGCATTCCCAGAAACAGATTCAGTAGAAACCCCAGAGGCAGAGTCCTCATTGGTTGCATTCCCCCCCTCATCAAGAGTTTCACCATCGGTCTGGTAGTCCACCAGGGCAGCTATCAGCTCAGCCCTAGACTTATCCACAAAGTCTAACTCCCTGGCTTCACAAGCACTCTGGAGAGCCTCTAAGCTCATCCGAGTCAATTTACCATTCGCAATAGACTCCATTGCTTGTAATGCAGTTATTTTGTACACCCAAACCTTAATCGAATAAAGTGCGGATATTTTGTAAGTGGCACGGTTATACACCGAGTCTTAAAACCATAAGCATCCCACGGCTGCCACCAGTGTAAAGACCGGTAGGGGGTGTCTGTACTTCCGCTCTCTATATGGTAGAGGAGAGGCACAGCAGACCCCAGCCAAGATTCTCTATTACGGTAGCAATGGACGAGCAATCAAGGCCAAGCTTCTCAGGAGGTGATGCAGGCTGGTTCTTAAGTACAGTGTAGTCCCCCGAACTCCCACAAAGGAATGTCCACACACTGTATTACTGAAAACACAGTCTTTATATAATTAATATTCAAAGGTATGTACACGATCACAATAACGCACATTGTACTTGGAAGTCAATAATGATAAATATATACACGTCTAGAGTGGTACCACTAATGTTATCAAATCTCATTAAAGTGCATCAACTGTACGGTTAAAATGTCACACAGATCAATAATGAGTAAACCAGCAATAGAGATAGGCAGGAATGTAAGATGGTTGAAACAATAGGCAGAATGCTGACCCCTACCACTAGGCACAGTTCTGTGTGGAGATCCCCCGACCTGGGCAACCTGTAAATAAAGATATATGGCACAAGCCCAGTCCATATAATGTTCGATAGTCTTACTTCTTCCTGTTAAGGTTTTACCCCCCCCCCAATGTACCTGGTGGAGTAGAGTTCTCCGACGATGCACCGACTGATCCTTCTTGAGTGCCTCCCTTTCAGGTGGGAGCCACAGATCGTCGAGAGGTGTCGGGGAACTTGGCGTTCGGTGTCGGGGAATCGACGGCCCTTTTTGAGTGCCCTCCCTTTAAGGCGGGAGTCACAGGTCGTCGAACGTCCGACGGTGAACAGGGTGAACTACGGCAAGGAAGTGTCAGCTTCGTTCCCAGCGGTGCTCGTCGACGACAGAGCGTTGGCGTCCTGCAAGGAAGAGGCGTGCGGGGCACCTTGGTGATGATAGTTCTGGACCGCAAAGAGATGATGAACTGTGGCCCAGCAAGGGCGTCGAGTCGTCAGCGTCTCTGCGGTCTTTAGGTGGCGGGAAACCCACCGGTGGATGCTCCTCGGTGCGTCGACGGTCGGGCCTTCTCCAGCGGGAGACAAGCGGATGACGATGCAGACGAGAGCGTCTGATGATCTATGGAAGTTCTTAGGCAAACGGGAGCACGGCGGCTCCGGTCGGCGATGGCGGTCGTCGACAGTGGCAGACAACAGTCCGTGTGCTTCTCCTTGGAGTTCCGCAGCAGTCCCTGTATCGGGTCGGCAGCCTGTCGAAGGTCTGTCTACCAGGGAGCGTTGGCAAAGTTCAGCTGTGCACGATGGTCCCTCATAGCTTGGGAAGGGGGCGCCTTACCAGGTCCTCTCTGGGTCAGTCCTTGGAGGCACAGCAGCTTTCAGATTGTGAAGGAGAGCAACAGCAATTCTTCTCGTCCAGCAGGGCTTCAAGGTCAAGCGTCAGTTAATCCAGTTACTCGTCGTAGTGGACTTCAGCTTCTGGACACGATTCCTAGCAGTGAGAGGTCCCCAGATATGCTGTTGATCTCCCATTCATTCCGCTGGGTCACACTCAAGCATCCAATCAGGACTACGGGCATTCATGCAGGCAGGCAGCCAATCAGGCACACAAGGTATTCAGGCCATTCACTTCTCTCCAGACACTCACAACAAGTTATGTGTATTGGGACAAGTACCGAGCCATTCAACACTCCAAGCTGCATTCATACCGGTTTCGGGCAGGGTTGTCTCAGTCATTGTGTCAACCACCAGATACTAGACACCCACAACACAGAATGCATATTTGTCACACCCTCTATTCACCCAGGTCCCACCCACAGGAGGTACCCAGAACATACATCACCGGGAAGGCTCCAGCTAGTCTTCACAACAACACCATATATGGCACTTCCATCCAACAGGCAGTCAGGGGGAAGGGACAGAGTCAGGGCTTCCCAGGACTTTGGGAAAACAAGGTAATGGGTAATAGAAAGCAAGAGGCCACGGGGGCCATCTTGTTTTCCATCAGGAATCAACTGATCCCAATGGCAGGGCCGGGGTATCCCAAAATGGAGGATACTCTGCGCACCTGTCAAATTCAGCATGGAGCTGCCACCAGCCCATACCCTGCTCTGTGGGCCACCCACAGGTGCCCAAAAACATACACTAGGGGCACAGGGATGTACCCCCACCCATGGGTGCCATAAGGGTATCCCACGGGTCCGTTCACCAAACCAAAAGAAAGAGAGCTGCACCGCCAGGAGTCCCACATGAACTCCTGCGCGGAAAACACGACAGAACACACGATGAAAAGCAGTAAAGGATAAGGATACAGAGGCCCTGTCCCTCCGATGCATTTCCAGCATCACAGTGCACCCACACATGTGAGGTACCGTTTTCCTCGGAACACCTGTGGGAACGCGGGACAGTAGGCCATGTGTTGTTGGGGGCGTGTTTTGATGGGTGCGCCGAGTGAAATGTGCGGAAAAGGGTTTTTTTTCCCCACATTTCGGACATTGCGGGGCTGTCTGGGTAATAAATTCTGGGGCGTTGTGCGCAAATCCTACCTCTGCGGATTCCCATGGGTGTCCTCTTTTCAGAAATGCATGGGGTTCCCTGTTTTCCCCGGTGGCTTGGACACCCGAGGCCCATATCTGTATGTTGTGCCGGTCGGCAGAGCGTCTCAAATTCCGGTCAGAAAACAGACTTGGGGTTACTTGTGTTTTAGGCTTTCCCCTTGGCGGCCAGGTAGGTGCACCCACACATGTCAAGTACCGTTTTCATCAGGACAGCTGTGGGAATGCGGGACGGTAGGCCATGTGCTGTTGGGGGCGTGTTTCGATGGGTGAGCCGAGCAAAATGTGCGGAAAATGCATTCATTTTCCCACATTTCGGACTTTGCAGGGGTGTCTGGGTAATAAATTCTGGGGCGATTTGCGCAAATCATACCTCTGCGGATTCCCTCGGGTGTCTTCTTTTCGGAAATGCATGGGGGTCCCTATTTTTCTTGGTGGCTGCAACACCCCAGGCCTAAATCTGTAGGTTGCCTCCCCAAACCCTTTGGGGGGATAGCAGTGGTTTAGCCCTATTCCTTTGCGCCCAGGTAGGTGCACCCACACATGTGAGGTACCGTTTTCATCGAGACAGCTGTGGGAATGCGGGACGGTAGGCCATGTGCTGTTGGGGGCGTGTTTCGATGGGTGAGCTGAGCAAAATGTGCGGAAAATGCATTCATTTTCCCACATTTCGGACTTTGCAGGGGTGTCTGGCTAATAAATTCTGGGGCGATTTGCGCAAATCATACCTCTGCGGATTCCCACGGGTGTCTTCTTTTCGGAAATGTATGGGGGTCCCTGTTTTTCTTGGTGGCTGCAACACCCCAGGCCTAAATCTGTAGGTTGCCTCCCCAAACCCTTTGGGGGGATAGCAGTGGTTTAGCCTTATTCCTTCGCCCCCAGATAGGTGCACCTACACATGTGAGGTACCGTTTTCATCGGGACACCTGTGGGAACGCGGGACAGTAGGCCATGTGTTGTTGGGGGCGTGTTTAGATGGGTGAGCCATGCAAAATGTGCGGAAAATGCGTTTTTTTCCCCCACATTTCGGACTTTGCGGGGCTGTCTGGGTAATAAATTCTGGGGCGATTTGGGCATATCATACCTCTGCGGATTCCCACGGGTGTCCTCTTTTCGGAAATGCATGGGGTTCCCTGTTTTCCCCGTTGGCTTGGACACCCGAGGCCTATATCTGTATGTTGTGCCGGTCGTCAGAACGTCTCAAATTCCGGTCAGAAAACAGACTTGGGGTTACTTGTGTTTTAGGCTTTCCCCTTGGTGGCCAGGTAGGTGCACCCACACATGTGAGGTACCGTTTTCATCGGGACACCTGTGGGAATGCGGGACGGTAGGCCATGTGCTGTTGGGGGCGTGTTTCGATGAGTGAGCTGAGCAAAATGTGCGGAAAATCTGTTCATTTTCCCACATTTTGGATTTTGCAGGGGTGTCTGGGTAATACATTCTGGGGCGATTTGCGCAAATCATACCTCTGCGGATTCCCACAGGTGTCTTCTTTTCAGAAATGCATGGGGGTCCCTGTTTTTCTTGGTGGCTGCAACACCCCAGGCCTAAATCTGTAGGTTGCCTCCCCAAACCCTTTGGGGGGGATAGCAGTGGTTTAGCCTTATTCCTTCGCGCCCAGGTAGGTGCTCCCACACATGTGAGGTATCGTTTTCATCGGGACACCTGTGGGAACGCGGGACCGTAGGCCATGTGTTATTGGGGGCGTGTTTCGATGGGTGCGCCGAGCGAAATGTGCGGAAAAAGAGTTTTTTTACCCACATTTCGGACTTTGCGGGGCTGTCTGGGTAATAAATTCTGGGGCAATGTGCGTAAATCATACCTCTGCGGATTCCCACGGGTGTCCTCTTTTCTGAAATGCATGGGGTTCCCTGTTTTCCTTGGTGGCTTGGACACCCGAGGCCCATATCTGTATGTTGTGCCGGTCGGCAGAATATCTGCGATTCCGCTCTGAAAACAGACTTGGGGTTACTTGTGTTTTAGGCTTTCCCCTTGGCGGCCAGGTAGGTGCACCCACACATGCGAGGTACCGTTTTCATCGGGAAACCTGTGGGAACGCGGGACAGTAGGCCATGTGTTGTTGGGGGCGTGTTTTGTTGGGTGCGCCGAGCGAAATGTGCGGAAAAAGGTTTTTTTTCCCCACATTTCGGACTTTGCGGGGCTGTCTGGGTAATAAATTCTGGGGCGATGTGTGCAAATCATACCTCTGCGGATTCCCACGGGTGTCCTCTTTTTGGAAATGCATGGGGTTCCCTGTTTTCCCCGGTGGCTTGGACACCCGAGGCCCATATATGTATGTTGTGCCGGTCGGCAGAGCGTCTCAAATTCCGGTCAGAAAATAGACTTGGGGTTACTTGTGTTTTAGGCTATCCCCTTGGCGGCCAGGTAGGTGCACCCACACATGTGAGGTACTGTTTTTATCGGGACAGCTGTGGGAATGCGGGACGGTAGGCCATGTGCTGTTGGGGGCGTGTTTCGATGGGTGAGCCGAGCAAAATGTGCAGAAAATGCATTCATTTTCCCACATTTCAGACTTTGCAGGGGTGTCTGGGTAATAAATTCTGGGGTGATTTGCACAAATCATACCTCTGCAGATTCCCACGGGTATCTTCTTTTCAGAAATGCATGGGGGTCCCTGTTTTCCTTGGTGGCTTGGACACCCGAGGCCCATAACTGTATGTTGTGCCTGTTGGCAGAATGTCGGAGATTCCGCTCTGAAAACAGACTTGGGGTTATTTGTGTTTTAGGCTTTCCACTTGGCGGCCAGGTAGGTGCATGTAAAGACCGGTAGGGGGTGTCTGTATTTCCGCTCTCTATATGGTAGAGGAGATGCACAGAAGACCCCAGCCAAGATTCTCTATTACGGTAGCAATGGACGAGCAATCAAGGCCTAGCTTTTCAGGAGGTGATGCAGGCTGGTTCTTAAGTACAGTGTAGTCCCCGAACCCCCACAAAGGAATGTCCACACACTGTATTACTGAAAACACAGTCTTTATATAATTAATATTCAAAGGTATGTACACAATCACAATAACGCACTTTGTACTCAGAAGTCAATAATGATATATATATACACGTCTAGAGTGGTACCACTAATGTTATCAAATCTCATTAAAGTGCATCAACTGTACGGTTAAAATGTCACACAGATCAATAACGAGTAAACCAGCAATAGAGATAGGCAGGAACGTAAGATGGTTGAAGTACTAGGCAGAATGCTGGCCCCGTACACTGGACACAGTTCTGTGTGGTGATCCCCCCCCCACCTGGGCAACCTGTAAAATAAAGATATATAGCACAAGCCCAGTCCATATATTGTTCGGTAGTCTTACTTCTTCCTATTAAGGTTTTACCCCCCCAATGTACCTGGTGGAGTAGAGTTCTCCGACGATGCACCGACCGATCCTTCTTGAGTGCCTCCCTTTCAGGCGGGAGCCACGGATCGTCAAGAGGTGTCGGGGAACTTGGCGTTCGGTGTCGGGGAATCGACGGCCCTTTGTGAGTGCCCACCCTTTAAGGCAGGAGTCACGGGTCGTCGACCGTCCGGCGGTGAACAGGGTGAACTACGGCAGGGAAGTGACAGCTTCGTTCCTAGCGGTGCTCGTCGACGGCAGAGCGTTGGTGTCCTGCAAGGAAGAGGCGTGCGGGGCACCTCGGTGACAATAGTTCTGGACCGCAAAGAGATGAAGAACTGTGGCCAGCAAGGGTGTCAAGTCGTCAGCGTCTCTGCGGTCTTTAGGTAGCGGGAAACCCACCGGTGGATGCTCCTCGGCGTGTCAACGGTCGGGCCTTCTCCAGCGGGAGACAAGCGGGTGACGATGCAGACGAGAGCGTCAGATGATCAATTGAAATTCTTAGACAAACGGGAGCACGGCGGCTCCGGTCGGCGACGGCGGTCGTCGACAGTGGCGGACAACAGTCCGAGAGCTTCTCCTTGGAGTTCCGCAGCAGTCCCCGTATCGGGTCGGCAGCCTGTCGAAGGTCTGTCTACCAGGGAGCGTTGGCAAAGATCAGCTGTGCACGATGGTCCCTCGTAGCTCGGGAAGAGGGCGCCTTACCAGGTCCTCTCTGGGTCAGTCCTTGGAGGCACAGCAGCTTTCAGATTGTGAAGGAGAGCAACAGCAATTCTTCTCGTCCAGCAGGGCTTCTAGGTCAAGCGTCAGTTAATCCAGTTACTCGTCGTAGTGGACTTCAGCATCTGAACACGATTCCTAGCAGTGAGAGGTCCCCAGATATACTGTTGATCTCCCATTCATTCCGCTGGGTCACACTCAAGCATCCAATCACGACTACGGGCATTCATGCAGGCAGGCAGTCAATCAGGCACACTAGGTATTCAGGCCAATGCACTTCTCTCCATACACTCACAACAAGTTATGTGTAGTGGGACAAGTACCGAGCCATTTAACACACCAAGCTGCATTCATACCAGTTTCGGGCAGGGTTGTCTCAGTCATTGTGTCAACCACCAGATACTAGACACCCACAACACAGAATGCATATTCGTCACACACTCTATTCACCCAGGTCCCACCCACAGGAGGTACCCACAACATACATCACCGGGAAGGCTCCAGCTAGTCTGACTGGGCCTTCACAACAACACCATATATGGCACTTCCATCCAACAGCCAGTCAGGGGGAAGGGACAGAGTCAGGGCTTCCCAGGACTTTGGGAAAACAAGGTAATAGGTAATAGAAAGCAAGAGGCCACCAGGGCCATCTTGTTTTCCATCAGGGATCAACTGATCCCAATGGCAGGGCCGGGGTATCCCAAAATGGAGGATACTCCGCGCACCTGTCAAATTCAGCATGGAGCTACCACCAGCCCATACCCTGCTCTGTGGGCCACCCACAGGTGCCCAAAAACATACACTAGGGGCACAGGGTTGTACCCCCACCCATGGGTGCCATAAGGGTATCCCACGGGTCCGTTCACCAAACCAAAAGAAAGAGAGCTGCACCGCCAGGAGTCCCACATGAACTCCTGCGCGGAAAACACGACAGAACACACAATAAAAAGCAGTAAAGGACAAGGGTACGGAGGCCCTGTCCCTCCGATGCATTTCCAGAATCACACCGGTCAGGCTAATTTGGTAATTATAAAAGGTTTTCTTCGCTTCAATGATCTCGGCCTTATAATGTTTCTCTTTAGATTTCCTTGCAGTTGATTCACTTTTTCCTGACTGCGTGCTGCAAGCAAATGGGGTTTGTGACCCACCTATGGGAGATGCACAGAAACCACAGTCAAATGTAGAGTTCAACAAAAAGGTTTTCATTTACTAATGGGTGAGTGGTCATAGGAGTGTAGGTAAAGGTTTGAGTTTGCAAAGCCCTTATGAATTTGCTCACTAGTGGAATTAGAAGGCAGCAGTTTGAATTATCATTCCGTAGTTTGTGTAGGAGTTTCTTCCCCTTCCATGCTCTTGTTTTATCTGGCACAGCATAGCAGTGGTGAGCAATATTTGTAAAACAAGCAGAAATCATTAATTATATTAATGTGTGTTTATTAATTGTGGCGGGTCAGAAGAGGGAGCCAGACACTTGGAAGACATTATTCAAACTATTTAAGGAAACTTATAAGAAGAAGGCCTAACTTTCCCTATTACTAGAGGGAATACCCTACCTATCTAAAGAAACTAATGGTGCATGTCAGTAGTCAGGAAGTCAAATTAAAAATGTCTTCCATCCAAACTAACCCTATCTGACACTACCACTAGATTTAACTAACTTAAATAGACCAAGGGAATGTCTTGTCTCCGCCAGGTCTTTTCCGTTCCTTCGATAGTCTCTGTATTTATAGATTTTATTTTATGTTACAGATTTTTATTGATATAATCTCCTTCGATAGTCTTTGACATCAATTCTTGTAGCTCTTCAAAAGTATTCTCATGCTTTGTAGTTTCTGTGGTCCTATGTTTAGAATATCTTACACTCAGACATTTCCTGCCACTGTGATTATCACTTATATATTGTTCCCAGCCTTTCTTTCCACCATTTCTCGAGGTGGGCTTCTCTTGGCCCCTCTTTAAACATCCATTGTGATAACTCTGCTGTCTTACCTTGTCTCTTTGGTTAGCTTGCTCATTCAGGCCTTTTATATCCTGCTTCTCATTATATGAGTCTGCATTACACTTCTTCCAGTCGTAAACTGTCATGCGTCCGCAGTGGCATATTTGGCAATGCTGGAAGAATCAGTACAGAACTGTACGGTATGCTGGACTTAGCCCTTGAAGCCATATTGACGGACTAGCCTTCATTCAAGATGGCCGCCCAATGTCACTATAACAACACACTACATGATTCACGTAGTGCGTTGTAGCCGTCTTCCTTCCGGGTATCCGCTGCTGCGTTCTGCAGTTCCCAGCCTTCCTGCTTGTGATCTAGTCTCCGTTCCTTTTCCTCTTCGTGCCCTGTACTCTTCAGCCTGCTCATCCGAGACTCTGCACAACTCGACTGAAGAAAGAGGAGAGAAGGGGTCATGGGAGAGTACACCTAAACCATCCATGCAAGGCATGAACTTAAAAGGAAGGTGGTTTCTGTAATAAGGAGGCATACACTGCAGGTGAGTGATGATCCTTTATTGGTAACCAGACTGAGCCAGCAGTAGTCAGCATACACAGCACCTATTCACTACAGCTTCTAACGGCCCTTAATGGAATCTCCCCTCTGAATAGAAGTAAACATGACATCAGAGAAAGAGTGGAATCCTACGAGGTAGAATTCCACTCAAGAGCAAAAGACACTTTACAATACTTCTCCCCCCTTTACCCTCAACTGACGGCAAAACAACTACACACACACAGCTACGCACGCTACCACAACACATTCAACACAACACATAATGAGAGCCAAAATGCAGCTAGAGGAGGGAAAGAAAGATAAGGACCAAAACACGGACCTTAATGTACCTATGAACTAGAAAAGTGCTAACGAACTTTGGCACCCAAAACATAATCATTGTACTTAGAGGGAACCTTCCTCACCCTGACAGGATGAGCATGACCCTGGACAGAGACAGACGGCCCAGTAAGGGAGGACGCCTCCTCATCACGTTCACACACCGGAACAAGAGCAGTTTCAAAATTGTGAGAAGGGGCCAGCATAGGAGGCACCTTATCAGCAGCCTCCCCATATGTAGAAGGGCATGGCAAGGGACACTCAACCATCGCCCCAGCATCGCCTGCAGCGCAATCAGGCTCCCCCCATGCACCACCAGCAGAATCCACTTTGACCTTGTCCACCACAACCACACGCCTGAGACTCCATCTGGAGCCATCTTCAAGCTTGACGTAACCATGACCACACTTGACAACTAAACGTGGTTTCATATACTTGCTAAATCCCTTCGCTGCAAACCTGGGATTCTTAATCTGGACCCAATCACCCACCTTGACCGGCAAGGGCTTCCTGCGGGCCAGTTGTTCCTGCAGAAACCGCTGTTGCCTGCACCGTACTCGATCTAAGACTTCTTGCATATCCACTTGTGATTGAACCACACCACCCAGTGCAGGAACTCTCAATTTGGAGCCAGGTTTCCTCCCTCGCATCAACTCGAAGGGAGAATGACCAGTGTAAACGGAAGGAGTAAGCCTGTATGCTTTCAGTGACTCTGACACCACTCTACCCCAGGGAAGACCATTGGCAAGGGCCAACTGAACCGCACCCTTGACAAAACGATTCATGCATTCTACCAGGCCATTAGCCTGTGGGTTATACAATGCAACCCTATGATGACGTATACCAAGATCATGCAAAAACTTTTGCATGTACTCCGACACAAACTGGGCGCTATTATCGGTCACCAGCCCCACAGGCACGCCTTCCCTGTCGAACACCGCAGAGAGGAACTCCACCACTTTCTGGGCAGTAACAGTAGCCAAAGCTGTGGCTTCAACCCATCGGGACGTGTAATCCACCAAGACCACAATAAATCTTAGACCCCCCCCAATGAATCTATGGGGCCCATTATGTCAAGCACCACCTTGGACCACACTTCACGGCGCACTTCCACAGGATAAATGGGTGGGGGAGTTGGAACTTTGCTCTTGTCACTAATGGAGCAGGCCGCACAATCCTTCACCACATCCTCCACATCAGCGTCCATTCGGGGCCACCAATATTCTTCTCTGAGCCTCCACTTGGTCATGGACCTTCCTACATGCCCCTCGTGGGCCAAATCAATGAGCTTCCCCCTAAGGGAACAAGGAGGGACTAACCTCAGGCCCCTGGCCACACCCCATGGACCTACAGACAATTCCTCCCATACGTGACCATACAATTTGGATAACGCAGTACCAACAACCCCACTGCTAAGCGCAGTCTTTATTTCCATCAATTCAGGATCAGCAGAACATTCTGCACTCCATTCCAACTCCGACACAGCCGGCACCACAGTCGCAACCAAGGTGCAATCATCCCCCACTACATCCCGGACTACATCAACATAATCAGACCTCGGAAACCGCGACAGGCAATCTTCTACCGCGTTCCTCGCTCCCGGGACATATTCAACCTTGAAATTGAACTCCGCCATATCAGCCATTCACCTCATAATCCTTGAAGACGCATGGGACAAGCCCTTGGTTGTCAAGACGTGCATCAAAGGTTTGTGCTCAGTGCGCAAGGTGTATTCAATTCCCCACAGGAAGGTCCTAAAGTATTTAGAGGCCCACACAGCCGCCAGTGCCTCTCTCTCTATGACAGCGTACCTGCCTTCAGCCTCTCTGAGCACTCTGGATGCAAAGGCGATGGGCCGAAGCTCGCCCTCCACCCTCTGCTCCAAGACAGCACCTATGCCATACTCACTCGCATCCACAGTGAGATATGTTTTCCTGGCCGGTAAAAAGGAACCCAAGGACGGGGCTTGCTCAATCTCCTCCTTCAACCTGAGAAATTTCGTTTGGCACTGGTCTGACCATGCAAAATGCACACCCTTCTTCAGCAACGGCCTCATGCCAACAGTCTTGTCGGCATAGGACGGGACAAATCTGCTGTAGTACTCTGCGAGACCCATGAAGGATCTCAACTGATGGGGGGGCGTGGCTTGGACGCCATGTGAAAGGACGTGCCTGAACGGGAGCTCCCGCTGATCCGAACATTATCCGGCTGAATCCGCGCAACGGCCGCTACGATGTGGCATAGACGGTGATGACTGTAAATGCGAAGCTCGGCTGCACATGTGGATGCATTCTCATACGGGATTGTGCAGCGCTTGTGTACTCAGGAACCGCGTGAAGTTTTTGGGCCGGAGCTTCGCCGGCAGACAAAATGGCTGCCGTCGCTTGATGTTGGGACAAAGGATCGGGGACCGGATCCTGGAGGCGATTCCCTCAGTTCACGTTCAGCGCGATCCAGCGAAAGCAAGCTTGACTGGAGGTAGCCGAAACTGTGTGGCGACGGGGGGACATAGTGCCCCCAGGCCTGGGGCCTAAGCGAGATCGAAGGGACGCTCCTGATCGAAGATATGACGAGTAAGCTCCTGAGGGCGAAGAATAAACAGCCCACGCTCGACGAATTTGCCAAGACATCGCCTGGCACCGAGGGGACCAGGAGCAAAGAGAAGGCCCAGCCCAAGGAGATGGCCGCAGGAGGAACGAATCAGGAGGTCCTGGCAGCGATCGCAGATCTGAAGGCGACATGGGAGACCAAACTCCAACTTGCGGTGGCCGAACTGAAAACTGCGATGGAACTTCAGGTCGGGGCGGTACAGGAGGACGTGAACCTCCTGAGGCAAGATGTGCGAACCCTGGCCGAGCGCACAGAGACCCTGGAGAAGGAGATGGGCCCGACTGTGGCGGAATGCACCGCGCACAAACGAGAGATCCATGCCCTGGTGCAGAGGGTAGGCAACCTGGAAAGCAGGGCTGAAGAGGCAGAAGGTCGGGCCCGCAGAAACAACATCCGGATTGTGGGCCTACCGGAGGGAGCTGAGGGCCAGAATCCCACAGATTTTATTGAGACTTTGCTGCTGCAGGAGATCACCGGAGGTGCCCTAACGCAGGGATTTGCAGTGGAGAGGGCACATAGGGCCCTGATCAGAAGGCCACCGCCGGGTAATCCGCCCAGGCCCGTGATCGCCAAGATCCTCAACTACAAAGACCGGGAGAAGATTCTGGAACATTTTCGTAAAGGGGGCACCATACGGCGAGGGGAGGCAACCATCACTGCTTACCCCGACTACACTCTACAAGTGCAGCGCAGTCGGATGAACTTTGGGGCGGTCAAAAGGCGCCTGCGGACGGCCGGTTTCAAGTATATGTTACTCTACCCAGCCAAACTTAAGGTCTTCTTCAAGGCTAAGACGCTGTTTTTCGACACCCCTGAGGAGGCCATGGAATGGCTCGATGCGCAGAACTGCCCTCAGGAGCCTGATGAGCAGATGGCGGACGGAGCAGGGAGAGTTAAGTGAAACAGTGGGCCCGGCGGACTTTGAACATTTGGACTGGAATATAGTCTTTGCCACTTTGTGATGGGGATGTACTTTTTAACTGTTTCGAACATGGTCCGCGAGCGCGGATATAAATGTGTAGGGGGCATCCGAGGGCCGTTTTATTCGTACCCCAGTGTGTGGTTAGGTTAGTCACTGTGTGGGGTGTGACACCCTGTCGGGTTCTCTACGGGGGCTTCCGTAGAGAACCGAACACGGGGATGCCTGAGATCCAGGGATGGAGCTGGGCAGTTGGTTGGGTTAGGGGGGTGGGGGGTGTTAGTTGTTATGTGAGCCTGGGGAAGAAACTGAGAAGGGATGTAGTCGGGACTGGGGGGAGGCGATCAGACCAGAGGGGGAAGTGGGAGCTACGGATAAATCATGGGAGACCTTAAGGTATTGACATGGAATGTTAGAGGGTTGAATAGCTACCTGAAGCGTAATAAGGTCATGTTGTATTTGAAGAGGCAGAGGATAGACGTGGCCTTGCTACAGGAGACGCATTTGACACGGGATAAACTTGAAATGGTGCGGAGAAAATGGAGGGGGACAGTGGTTGGATCCACATTCTCTGCGTATGCCAGGGGTGTGCTGGTTTGGGTTGCACCACATGTCCCGTTCAAGCTCTTGGGGGAGGTTGTGGAGTCGGACGGGCGGCTGGCCATGGTTCGGGGGATTGTGGAAGGTAGAGTTGTCTGTATCATAAACACTTATGCGCCCAACCAGGACACAGCGACTTACTTCAAGACACTGTGCGCGAGACTCGGTGAAGGGATGGGGAGCACAGTAATCTGGGGTGGAGACTTTAATTGTGTGCTTAACCCCAGGGAGGACAGGTCGGATGACAAAATGGTTAGGCCCAGCCCAGCGGCCAAGGTGTTGCAGTCGCTGCTAGCGGATCTAGGCCTGGTAGACGTGTGGAGAGCGAGACACCCGGGTGGGAGGCAGTATTCGCACTATTCGGCTCCGCACCAACTGCACACGAGGCTCGACTACTTTTTTGCCACTCCAGACATTCTTACGGAGTGTGAACAGATTGACTACAGGGCGAGGGTCCTCTCGGACCACTCGCCCCTAATCATGCATTGGCGGCTGCGCCCCCCACGTGCACGGATTCCAACATGGCGCCTTCGGGCGGAAGCGCTACGGGATCCGGTATTCAAGGAGGACATGAGGGAGGAGATAGTCGCGTATTTTGAGTCGAACACAGGGAGTGTCAAATCGGCTGGTACTTTGTGGGAGGCTTTTAAGGTGGTGATGAGGGGAGTTGCTATCGCGAAGTCCAAGGGATTAATGGGCGGAATCCTGACCGACCTGCGAGAGGCCGAGATCGAGCTGGAAAAAGAATTGGAGAAGGGTGGGACCGATATGGAAGTAGTTACTGAGCTGCAGCAGCGGTGCTCTGGGCATTGGGACAGACTTTGTAACCTGAATTATACGAAGTACATTGAGAGGTTGCATGCGGGTGGGGACAAGACAGGCAGGCTCCTCGCTTGGCTATATAAGAGCGAAACCCCTAGGGCTCCGATCCGATCGGTCATCACCGAAGGGGGTGCGGAGATCGATACGCAAGAAGGGGTAAATGGGGCATTCGCAGAATACTACCAAACATTGTATGAAGATCGGGAAGGGGGGAGCCGAGAGGAGATAGATGAAGTACTCGGGGATATAGGCCTGCCCAGAATCAGCGATCAAGAGCGAGAGGAGATGGATGCTCCGATCACTCTGGAAGAGCTCAGAGAAATAGTGCGACAGCTGCCCACTTGCAAGGCCCCGGGGGCGGACGGGTTCCCCAGCGAGTTTTATAAGGCGTATGGGGAGGAGGTACTCCCACCCATGCTGGACATGTTTAATGAGGCGTTTGAGCTGGGACAGCTACCAGAATCACTCAGGGAAGCGGTCATAGTGCCACTCCCCAAGCACAATACACCGGGACACGGTTGCGGCTCCTATCGACCCTTGTCAATGCTGAACCAGGACAGCAAGATCCTAACAGCTGTCTTGGCGGCTAGAATGAGGAGAGTGATAGGCAAGCTGATTCACCCTGACCAGACGGGCTATGTCCCGGACAGGAACATTACCCACAACCATAGACGCCTACACAGAGTGGTCGAATGGGGATGTAACAAAGACGGCGAAATGGCGATAGTGGCGCTGGATGCGGTCAAGGCGTTCGACTCTGTTCGTTGGCCGTGGCTGTTGGCGGCACTGGATCACTTCGGAATGGGGCCAGGGTACAGGAGGTGAGCTGAATTATTATATAGCGCGCCTCTAGCCAGAGTTCGTACGGGGGCAGTAGTGTCGGATAGGTGGCAGTTAGGTAGAGGCACCAGGCAGGGATGTCCTTGGTCCCCAATGTTGTACATCCTGGCCCTTGAGCCCTTGGCAATTTACCTCCGGCAACAGTATGACCCGGTGGGCATAGAGGTGGGGGGGGAGAGCCATCTGATATCCCTGTATGCCGACGATATGCTGTTGTACCTCCAATACCCTGAAGAGAACTTGCAATATGTCTTGGAGGTGATGGAGAGGTTTGCTTGGCTTTCTGGTATAGCGGTCAACCCTCGGAAATCCACCCTGTTCCCGCTGGGCGGCTATGTGGGGATACCGGCTGAGAGGTTGCCAGTATTGCGAATCCCATGGGCGACAAGCACCTTTCGGTACCTTGGCATAGACGTATATCACACGACCGGGGAGGAACATAGGCACAATACTGAATTGGCAGTGGGGAGGATCGAGAAGTGCATGAGGTTTTGGGAGAAACTACCCTTAGCGATGATGGGCCGGGGTGCTATGCTTAAGATGGTCGTGCTACCTAGGCTGCTGCATTATTTCAATAACATTCCATACATGATACCCAAGGGGTTTTTTGCTAGACTACATAGGGTATGTAGAGATTTCTTATGGCAGGGCACGCGTAACAGGGCCGCATTGTGGAAATTGCAGAAGGCTTATGAGAAAGGCGGCGTGAGGCTGCCGAACTTTGAGGCCTACTACGTGGCAGCGCAGCTGCAGTACGTGGCCAAGTGGCTTTCGGACGACGAAACCCCGGAACATAGACTGTTGGGAAAGGACTGCTCCCCCTTCTACCTGCGAGAGATTATTTGGGTATCCAGCACATGGATGAGGGGGCGTCCTAAGATGCTAGCGTTGGGCAGGAACATGTGGCGAAGAGCCTGCCGGATGATGGGGGATCCCCTGCCGTGCATGCCGCAGCTGCCGCTAGTGGCCTTGGCAGGGGAAGACGGACAGCTTAGGGCCATCCTGCGAACATACTGGGAGTCAGTGGGGCTGGTCACTTTGGGGGACATTTGGCAGGATGGGGCCTTGGCGGAGTTCGCAGATCTAGAGGCGGGGGCGGGGCTGCATGCGGGGCAATACATGACGTTCCACAGAGTGGTCAGGGAGGTCCGGAGCACTTGGCCCGAGACCGTATTGGCTGACGAGCCGGATGCGACGCTGGAGATTATGTATGACGCATCCGAGGGCGGGCATGAGGTCTCCAGGCTGTACGAGATGCTGATGGCAAAGGTTGGGAAGGATTTGGGGTACCTGAGGTTGGAATGGGAAACAGAGATGGGGGCCCCGATGGCGGATGGGCAGTGGGAGCGCGCCCTGGGGTACCACAAAAAGGTATCGAGGAATGCCAGGTTTAAACAGATACAACTATATATCACGCATAGGGCATACATGACCCCCCTGAGAATTTCCAGATTTCGAGACGCTGGGCGCCAGGCGTGTCCCAAGTGTAACACAGAGAACGCTGATATGATTCACATGTTCTGGGCCTGCCCTGTGATTGCAACCTACTGGAGTGAAGTGGCGCAGAAGCTGGCAGGGAGGGGCATTGTACTTAAGATAGATTCGGCCTGGGCCTGTTTGCTTGGAGGGTACCCCAGGGCGCGCAAGCTTCGGCACGTGGAGAAGCTTAAAGATTTGGCTTATACACTTGCCAAACGCAGAATAGCCATGGGATGGAAGAATTGTCAGAGGCCACGGGTGGAGGTATGGTGGCGTGACCTCCAGAAATGGGCTGCCGCCGAGACGACAGCATGGTGGGAGGCCAGCAGGGCGGGAGGGGAGGAAGAGGTGAGCTCCCTCACGGCATGGAAGGTGCTATTGGCTGAACTGTTTAGTACGGGGTCGACCTCGGCTGGATCTGAGAGCGACGGAACCCCACCACACGGAACGGACAATGATGGTGGACACCCTGCAGGCTCATAGGGGGGAGGGAAGGGGATTGTTAAGTTAATTCTGTCCTGTTTTTTCTTTCTTTTCTTTTTCATATCTGTTGTTTGGCCTTTGTTGTGGCTTGATGTGTTCTATTTATGTTCTGTTGCACTGTGTGGTCGTTATAAAATAAAATACATTTTTAAAAAAAAAAAAAAAAAAAAAAAAAAGGATCTCAACTGATCTTTGTTTACTGGGGCCGGTGCATCCTTCAACGCTTTTACCAACTCTGCCCTGGGATGAATACCTTGGGCATCTAACGAATGTCCCAAATAAGTCACACTGGGAACACCCACTTTGCACTTGCTAAGTTTGAGGGTGAGACCACAATCCCTCAAGACACACATCACCTCAAGAACCCTAACATCATGTTCAGCTCGCGACTTACCCCATACTAAAATGTCATCTTGGAAACATTCTACACCCCGAATGCCCCCAAAAAGTTTCTGCATTGTCCTCTGGAACACCGCAGCTGCGGAGGCCAAGCCGAAGGGCATCCTACAAAAACGGAAGGCGCCAAAAGGGGTGAGAAAGGATGTAAGCGGGCGAGATTCCACATGCAGATCTTCTGATGATATGCAGAGGAAAGATCAAAAGTAGAAAAACAGGAAGCCCCCGACACCCGGGAAAGCATCTCATTGATGTTGGGCAGGGGGTGTCTGTCAACCCAGATACTTGAGTTTAGATCTCTGAGATCTACGCACATCCTCATTCCTCCATCACCCTTGCGTGCCAATACTACCGGGGCAAACCATTCTGAACACTCTACTTCCTCTATGACCCCAGACTCCTTGAGTGTGTGCAACTCTTCCTTTAAGGCATCACGAGCCATGATCGGAACTCTTCTGACTTTGTGTACAACAGGCACGGAACCTTTCTTGAGAACTATCTTGTGTGCAAAACCCTTCAATTTGCCCAACTTTGAAGTAAAAACTGAGGGAAACTTGCTCTGCAAAACTTCCGCTGTGATTCCCACAGGCAACATGGCACAGTCATTCCCTTCACATACACTCATCACAGGGACAGGTTTCCCCAGTCTAATTTGCAGCTTGAGGGCAGCTTGTTCGTCCCAACCCAGTACGGGGTCACCTTTATGAGCCACATACAACTTACCCCTAGTCATTCTGCCTTCAAACTCTATGTCAACCCATTCAAACCCTAAAACTTGGATGGGCACACGCCCATAGGCACACGGGTTTATATCAGAAGAGAGTTCAGACACCTTCTTGTGGAACTTGGACTCGTATAGTTCAGGGGATATCATAGTGTATGGAGAACCTGTGTCCACCATCATCTCTAACGGAACGTCATGGACCATGAGCATTGCCCAAGCTCTCTTCTTGCAGCTCCCCACACTCAACAATGTCCCTTCAGCCACACCTCCTTCACCCTTGTCGGAACAACCCATGTAGCCCACTATCGTCACATCATCATCATCATCATCATTCACATCCAGCATCTTCACGGACTCCTTAGCGGAGGCAACGCCCCTGCACATGCGGGCATAATGTCCCTAGCTTTGCATTTCCTACATTCCACATTGGTAGCAGGACATTCCTTAGCACCCGCTGCATGCCCTCGCCAACCACATCGCCTGCACTGTTCCTTCGATGAGGGTCCAGCTCTGCCATCCTTGTTCCTCACTTTGGCCTCGACAGTCCTGCGGGGGATCACCGCATGTACAGTTTCCCCTTTATCAGCCATTTCCCTCACACTCTTCCTAGATTCTTCAATTGCGTGGGCAATCTCTATGACTTTTTCTAGAGGTGGGTCTTTTTCAATCCATAGTCTCTCCCTGACACGTACATCACATGTGCGCATCATTACTTGGTCACGGATGTACTCATCGACGGTCCCAGTGAACTTGCAAGTTGCAATCAAAGTGCGTAAGGCAGTCACATAAGCATCTATACCCGCACTGGAACCTTGAGCCCTCGAAAAGAAATGGTACCTCTCAAGAACAACATTGGCTCTCTTGCCAAACCGTGCTTCCAACTTGCCCAAAGCCATCTCATAAGCTAGCACCACTGGTGGTACTACATCACCAACCTCACTGCCTTCTGCCTGGGCAGTGGGGGTAGCGTGCACATTGGGGCCGGGTAGGTGCCTGAATAACCTGAGGCCCTCAGTTCCCAAGCAATTGAGCAATGCCGCCTCCTTCTCATCATTCGTGAATTTGGCACCACCCGCGGCTCTGAGGTACACTTTGAAGGTGTCCACCCACAAGTACCACCCGATAGGCGGCTCCCCTGGACTGGCCAAGAATGCAGGTGGCGGACGTGCATTATTGTGCTGCATGTCGAGAAGGGGAAGTCAGACAGGCTTGTAATGAACCAATATGCACTGCGCAACTTTGTAATCAATTAGTATCCTCTGTGCAACCTCCTTGTGTGCCTGGCAGAGCAACCAATGCTGGAGTGTCACTGTACAATACAACGTGCCTGAGCAAAGACAGAGATGTTGCCAGGATACAGTCACGAAACACTTGGAAGACCCTCACAGGGTTAATTCTCTCTCTGAGCGGCTGGAGGGAACGCCCCCAAGGCAGGAAGGAGAAGGGAGGTGTCTTGCGTTTAGTCCCGCCCTCCTCCAGCCAGCGTTGATATCCACTAAGGGAACCGGGCGGCAGGTACGGGCTCGCCCTGGCCCCCAGCCCCGCTCGCGCCGGAAAACAGGGATCCCTTCCCCTCTCACCTGCAGTCCGAGGAGGCACCGCGCTCAACCCTGGCTGGGGAGCACAGGCTGGAAGTACATCGGCTGTCATGGTGCCGACATGCGCGGAGGGCCTCCCTTCCACGGGACAACATGCGCTGCAGCCTACGGACGAACTGTCAGGGGCTGGGAATGCTGCTGCTCCCCGCTGATTCCGGGCTGTACTCGACGCGGACAGCGTCGGTGGGAGTGCTCACCTCCACACGACCCACGCTCCTCCTCTGGAGCAGGCACTCTCCCAAGGGTGAAAAGAGGAATGTAGGCAACTGCTGGCGGCTGCAAAGGCAACGTGGGTCAGAGGCTGGTTACTCTCGTCGCCAGTGTAATAAGGAGGCATACACTGCAGGTGAGTGATGATCCTTTATTGGTAACCAGCCTGAGCCAGCAGTAGTCAGCGTACTCAGCACCTCTTCACTACAGCTTCTAACGGCCCTTAATGGAATCTCCCCTCTGAACGGAAGTAAACATGACATCAGAGAAAGAGTGGAATCCTACGAGGTAGAATTCCACTCAAGAGCTAAAGACACTTTACAACAGTTTCTTCCCTTCCTCCCAGGGAACTTGTTTCCAGTCTCTCTTAGTTTCACCCAGCTTGTCATGTTCAGGACTTTGGCTCATCTGTTGAGGCTTTGGTGGTGATCTTTTTGTGGTTTGTGGTTTCTCCCTTTTTTGTGAAGAGCGGGTCTCGTGAAGGTACGGACGTGATTCCCCCGACGCCACCCTGCTGAGTAGTCTGTCGAGGCTCCAGCCCCGGGTGAGTATGGTTATTCCAGGAAGTACAACAAGTCCCAGGGGAGACACAGGAATCGGGAGGAATAATTGAGGCCAGGAAGAAAGACTGAAAGCTCAGGGAGGAAACGGTTGCGGTCTGAAGGCGACTGCAGAAGAGGTAATGGCACAGCAAGTGTCACAGGCTCCAGGAAGTGAAGGGGGTACTACAAGGGTAACAATACCGGAGAAGGACCATCCAGGAAACAAGAGGAAGGAGGATTCTGAATTGCACAGAGCACGGAAACTACTGAGCAGTGTGACGCATTGCGCCGCGGGGGCGGGGCACTTATCAAGTAAACAAGGAAGTTCTGGGAACTAGACCGCAGTTCCCAAACTGTATCCGCCATGTTGAGGGGTCCGGAAGATTGCCGTGTCACGGCGCCGCAGAGACCAAGATGTCCAGAGGGGCGGTATCAGGTTTCATGACACAGCTGGGTTGCTTAACCCCCCTCTTCTCTAGGCTTTTCACTTCTTATCTTACTTGGTTTCCTACTTCTAGACTGTGACGAGTTTCTTCCTTCATATCATAACCCTCCTCCTTGGCCAGGTTATTTGTTATTCTTTCACAACTCCAATTACAAAATTTTAGTTCTGTGTTCTTGCCCTTAGGTCCGAGACAAGTTTCTTCTGATCTATAATGGTGGCCCGGGGATCCCACTTCTCCCAGCTCCCCCCGTACCTCTCTCTGTGCTGGGGATGGCAGCAGGGCTCAGCTCTCGCTCAGGATTGCTTTCTCGCTCTTCTTGCTTCTCTGTTCTTCATCGGGTTCCTTCTCTGCACGGGTGCTCGCGATTGAAAGCAGCACACGCTTCCAGTACCAGTGATCTCGGTGTCATTCTTCAGGAACTCTGCCCACCACGTTACTCTGGTGGTCATGCCACCACTGGGAAGTTCGTTTCTCCTGCTTTCGTCACAAGGCTCTCCTCGCATCTGCATGCACCGGGCCACAGGCGTCTCGTACTAGCGTCTCTGCTTTCGCTCCACACCCACAAGGCGTAACGATGTCAGGGAGCTTCCCCTGTGCACAGGGCTCCCCTCTTCCTATCCTGCTTGTTACAGTTAAATATGCACCTCTTGTTAAAGAGACATCTTCCTTTTCTTGAATAGTTGCATTTCTTTCTGCATTGCCTTCAGCCAAAGATAAAGATGCCACTTTATTTATTTTCACAGGCAGTCCCAAGTATGGCAGTCCTATGGTAGTTGCCCTAGGGAGTTCCTCATAGGTCCAGGAGTCTTTGTCTTCAAAGAGGAAGTCTCTCTGGATGAGGTCCTACTTGCCCGACCCCTAGGTAGGGTTTTGCAAAGCAGGCTCATCCCCCTAACCTCACAGGGGCAGAAGGGTTCACCCTTGGGGAGAAGGAACTAATCCCTGCGATTAATTCGTCACATAATTCATAGCTTTTTCTGACACTAACTGGAAAATCTACATCTGACATGAAATGTGCATATTTGTCTGTAAGCTTTTGGAGAGCAAGTCTGAGCGAGAACAACTGTGTCAAATCCATAGCCAGGTTTCCAGGGTCCAACTCACTAAGAAGCGAGTTGGTATACAAATTAAACAAGAGGTGGCGCTAGGACACAGCCCTGACACACACCTCTTGTGAAGGAAAAAAAAAACGTACTCTTCACCCATACAGTAATGCACCAATGCAGCAGAATCCAGAATCCTCGTAAAGCAACATAATCATTTTGAGAACAGATCTGGGCACATTTATGGCCTCTGTGGATTTCCGCATCCTCATTTTATTTACTATATCAAAGGCTGAAGAGGGATACACAAAGGTCACGAAACTGAGGATTTATTTAGGAACTAATACTTTCCCACAAGTAAGTAAAGGTTCAAAGTCTGCTCGTGTGTGCAGATCTATTCTACGAAACAAGCTTGAGAAATAAAATGTCATTGTGTCCACTCCAACAATTTATGAAATACCACAAAAGAAAACCATTTGAAAAAGGCGTCCAATAGGGAAATTGGTCTTTCCGACAAGGGCTACAAGTGATCCCACCCCACTGCCTTTTTTTTGTATAAAGAGGAACAATGATTTCCTTATGCCTGCTCTCAGGAATTATTCCTGTCCTACAAATGGCATTTCATACATTGGTAAGGGGAGGGGGCCACAAATCAAAAGGATGTGTTAAATGGCCTGATGTCAAGTGTTGACCCTGAACAGCTTTGCTGACCTCAAGTACTGTAAACGCTACAACATCAATGGCAGGATGGTTAGCTCATGTTACAATGAAAGAAGGAAGACAGTGACATTAGTAAATGATAACATAGAATGAATCAGTACAACTTCCCATAAGAGAAAGCACCAAAGGAGTATGATGTGGGCCTGGGGCCTTCCCTGCTGCTTGAAGAGTAAGTGCTAACCTCATGTGATGAAGATGAATCCTATGGATTCTTCACTGAGTCCCCCCCTAAAGCCTCCTCCCAGGTGGCCAGGGAAAGGAAAATGCTTCCTGATCCTGACCTTGGGGGTGGTGCTCTGTGGGAGGTTCACCAGGGAGGAAATATGTCTCAGGGAGGTGAGAGGAATCCAGGGATGAGGCACAGTATTTGCCTTCTCTTAAAAGGGACACTTTTACACTGCCCAAAATATCATGGCTTGTTGCCACATGACCCTTCTGTTGCACGAGTTAACCATCGTAGTGTGGGTGGAATCAATAAGAAGCCCCGTATGAATAAAACACATAAATATATTTCTCAAATTCAGGGCACTCAGACAATTCAAAATGTCCCTAATTCCCGAAAGTGTAAGAGAAGAAGGTTTGTGAATATAAAAATAATTAATCTAAAAACCTATATTTCCCTTTACAAACCAGTCTGATGACTGATTTGCATAATATTCCCTTAGTAAAGGTTATAGGAAATAGAGACCAAAACCTAATTAAGAAAATAGTTAAGGAAATAAGTTTTGTGGTTCAGGACTTTAAGTCCCATAATTCCCTTAGTACTGGGACAAGGAAGAGGGATGCAGAGGAACGAAGCTGTAGTTATCAGTTAATTGGTAGAGATTGTCCACACCTGAGGGAGACTGGGCAGTTTAAATGACCCCCTCAGCTGCAGACTGTAGAGCAGCTGGATGAGCCGGAGAAGCTGGAGAAGCCAGAGAGGCCAAAGCAGAGGAAGCAGTAGATGCTGTGTGGCAGGCCGTGTCTGCAGGTGGAGGCAGGATTCAGAGAGCAAGAAGATGCAAGGACCACTGATGGTCCTGAGACAGTTGGCGCCTCTCCTTATCCCCCTTGCAGATGTTGTGCAGCAGAAAGTCGGCATGGTGGAAAATGCTGACGGCGTGGAGGGAAATACCGCGAGATCTCTTGTAACTGGGTCAAGCAGGAGACTCGTGGGAGCTTGGGAAGCTCCGAATTGGTCTAGGGACGGCGAGAGCAAACAACAAGGAAAGGTTTGCCAGGTCCAGGAGAGCCACAGAAACTAACTGCTTGCGAGCGCCGAGTAAGAGCACCTCACCCAGTGAGTTCTCCACTTGCAAGTGGTACCAGAGCACTCGGGTGCTGCTTGCATGCGCCAGATCAGCCGCAAAGGTTTGCGGTTGAGTGACAGAGGCATTTCTATTGAACACCGAATTATTAGAAACCCACAGAGGTGGTGGTTAATGAACCAAAGTAACTGGAAAACCTTGATGCTATACAGGAAGCTTCATGTAAAAGATAAGATCCCTGCAATAGACATACTCCGTAAACACCCGCAAGCAACTAAAGCTACTGCCCTCTGGAAGGCCAAATGAAAGTAGTGCGGGGGATGCTGGAAAACCGGGAAGTGAGCATTATAAACGTATAGGCCCCTAACCAAGATACAGCGGCTTATTTTAGGACTTTATACAGCAAAATTAGCCTCCTACTGGGCGGCGCGATCCTATGGGGAGGGGACTTTAATTGTACATTCAATTCTAAAATGGACAGATCAGATGGTAAACCAGACAAACCCACCCCGGTCCCAAAGGCGTTACAGGCCCTGCTGAGAGATTTTGAACTCGAAGATGTCTGGAGGCAGCTACACCCAGCAGACAGGCAGTACTCACATTATGCTGCCCCAAATAACGTGCACACGAGGCTGGATTATATGTTCACTGCTGCTGAGTTAGTAGGAGAAATGACGGGCGCGGAGTATAAGGCCAGAGTGCTTTCGGACCACTCCCCCTTGGTCCTGGAGTGGAGACACCAATCCCCTAGAGCGCGAATCCCGACGTGGAATCTCAGAGCTGAGGCCCTGCAGGACTCGGGATTCCGGGAGGACCTGAAGGAGGCGATCACTGAGTATTTCGACTTTAACACCGGAAGCGTTCAATCTGTGGGAACCATATGGGAGGCATTCAAAGTAGTAGTGCGGGTTGTAGCCATATCAAAATCCAGAGGTCTCCCAGGGGGCATAGAACAGGAGTTGCAGGAAACAGAGAGGGAGTTGGAAGACATCATGCGTAAGGGGGACACCTGTCAGGAGGATGAGGTAAGGATGAAGCTGCTACAACAAGCCAGCAGTGAGCACTGGGATAGATTATGTAAGTTGAGCTACAAGAAATATGTCGAAAGGCAGCATGTGGGAGCAGACAAGCCGGGCAGATTGCTGGCCTGGTTATATAAAAATGAAACATCACAACCAGTGATCAGGGAAATCAGAGGGGACAAGGGCCAGATCTGGGATACCCAGGAGGGAGTAAACGAAGAGTTCCTTAGATACTATAAATGTCTTTATGAGGACACAGGGGAAGAAATGGATCAAGAGATCCAGGATACATTAGTAGACATGGTCTTGCCCACATTAGACGATCTGGAACGGGCAGACCTGGACGCCCCAATCACCTCAGAAGAACTAGAGACAGTGATTTAGCACCTGCCCACATGCAAAGCTCCGGGGTCGTGCGGGCTTCCTAGCGAATTCTATAAAATATACAAACAAGAGCTGCTGCCCCCGCTGCTGGCCATGCTTAATGAGGCGTTTGAATGCGGCAGGTTGCCGGAGTCCCTACGGGAGGCAGTGATCATCCCGCTTTTAAAACCAGGTAAGCCAAGCACAGATTGTGGGTCATACAGACCCCTATCGATGCTTAATCAGGACAGCAAAATCCTCACAGCAGTGCTGGCAAACAGGCTTAAGCGAGTCATTGGCAGACTGATACACCCTGACCAAACAGGCTACGTTCCTGGCAGGAATATAACTGATAATCATAGGAGACTTCACCATGTTATCGACCAAACAGAGAAGGACCCCGGCGAACTAGTAATTGTCTCGCTGGATGCAATTAAGGCCTTTGACTCAGTGCGATGGCCTTGGTGGCTAGCGACTCTGAGAGAATACGGGATGGGGCCGGGGTACCTGAGGTGGGTCAAAATGTTATACAGTTCCCCAATTGCAAGGGTCAAAACGGGTGCTACAATCTCAGATAAATGGCAACTCAGCAGGGGCACTCGACAGGGTTGCCCCTGGTCGCCTATGCTATATATCCTTGCATTGGAGCCATTGGCAGTCTGCCTCAGACAACAATATGGGGAGATAGGGATCCACACTGTGGGAGGTTCGCCTCTCATATCATTGTATGCCGATGATATACTCTTATATCTGTGCTTCCGGGGGAAAACCTACAATATGTCCTGGAGGTGATGAAATGATATGCTACCATCCAGCATTTTCCCCCTGGGGAGGTACAGATGTGCCCTACCGAGGAGCCTACCAGTTATGCCAATACCCTGGCGAACTGAGACGTTTCGATACCTAGGTATCGACATATACCACACGACAGGAGGGGAACACAAAAACAATACAGAAAAAGGCATTTGAAGGTATTAAGAATAGCATGGGATTTTGATCCAGACTACCCCTGGCCATGATGGGAAGAGCGGCTCTGATTAAGATGGTAGTCCTGCCCAGACTCTTACACTTTTTTGTAAACATCCCGTAAGCGATCCCCAACTACAAAACTCGTGTGGCGGGGGGGTATAAACCTGCCGAATTCTGAGTTATATTACTTGGCGGGACAGCTACAATATGTGGCCAGGTGGTTGTCTGAAGAAGAAATGGCTGAAGCCAGGCTGTTGTGTAAGGATCCTGCTCCCTACTTCCTTAGAGAGACAGTGTGGTTGCCTAAACCAAAGGTACTACGAATGGTGAGCCTGTTGGTGCTTGGCTGGGAAATGTGGTGTAGAGCATGGCAAACTGTGGGAAACCTAGCCCCATTCTCCCTGCAGGTGCCATTAGTGGCGCTATGCGGGGCAGACTCCCAAATGATAAGAGGGGTCCGTAGATACTGGGAACCGATGGGCCTGGCTACCCTTGGAGATATAGGGCACGAGGGGGAGGCATTGGACTTTCAGAGGCTAATAGAGGACACCGGGGTGCATAAAGGCCAACATATTACTTATTCCAGAATCATTAAACGGGTGCGAGAAAGGTGGCCTGAGGCAGTGCTGGCGGAACAACCTGATGCTACCATCGAGACGATGTATGATATCTCGGAGGGTGGGCATGAAATATCTCGCATATATGAGCTACTGGGGACTAGGGTGGGGAAGGAGCTGCTCCAACTGAGGCGAGATTGGGAAGAGGAGGTGGGAGAACCCATGTCGGATGGGCAATGGGATAGAGCCCAAAAGTATCATAAGACGGTGTCCCGAAACGCGAGGCTTCAGCAGATTCAATTATATGTCACTCATAGAGCATATTTGACCCCCAGTAGAATTGCCAAGTTTGGGGGCCCGGTGATACAGAAATGCCCTAGGTGCGGAGAGGAGGAAGCTGGGATGCTACACATGTTTTGGGCTTGCCCGGAGGTGGGAAGGTTTTGGACAGAGCTGAAGATACGTTTAGCAGGAAAAGGGATTACGCTGGATGGGGAGTCAGCTTGGGCATGCATGCTTGGGGCTTTTACCAGACCACGCAACCTGAGGCACATCAGCAAGATGAAGGACCTGGCCTACATCCTGGCCAAACAGAGAATTGTAATGTGCTGGAAAGCAGCCCATCGGCCTAGAATTGAGATGTGGTGGGCAGACCTCATCAAGTGGGCAGAGGCAGAAACGGCTGTCTGGTATGAAGCAGTCAGCAGGAGTGGGCAGGAGGAGGTGGGACCCCTAATAGCATGGAGACAATTGGTGGCCTCAATGGTGGGTCTCTCCCAGGCCGACCATAGCGATGATGATACGGAAGAGATAATGGCAATAGATACGCCTGAAGATAAGCAGGACGATGACATGGATACAGGGGCTCGAGTTAAAGGGGTGGGAGGGGGGAGGACCGAAAAGTGTACTTTGTAATGTAATGTTGTGAAGCTTAAACACGGAAGTCCTCATTGTTTGTAATGTTTGGAGTGTTGTTTATAAAATGATAAAAATTATTTAAAATGTTTTTTTGTAAAAAAAAGCTACTGCCCTCGATCTCTGGAAAGTGCATTGCATCAACTTACTAGAGACCGAACAGATCCAACTGGAGACGCTTATAAATCGCCCTCAACAAGCGAAAATAACGCTGCAAAGAAACGACTGGTTGAGAACAATTGAAGCCACTTCCAAGTACAAACTGTCATTGACACATAACATCGATGTCAGATCAATACATCAACTGCCACACTAGCTTCAATACTTTCCAGACCGTACGATTAGAGACAAATTCCTGAGACTACGGCATAACCTTCTCCCCATGTGTCACCACTTAGCCATGATTAAACAAATTCCAGAGGAACTAATAGCCTGTCGATTCTGCAAAGACCCCACGCAAATCGAGACTGTATACCACCTGATCATGGACTGCATGAACCTGCAATCGCAAAGGAGCCTATTCAGTGAGAAGTGGATTCCTCATATCTCTTCGTTAGACCCAGCAGAATGATGGATATCCATTCTCAGCGGAAAGGACATGAAACTCATAATTAAGATAATACGCTTTTGGGACTCATTGTATATTGAGCCTGGAAATCTCATCAACTGCAGACCAAGGGAGCTAAAAGTAATTCCTCATTCCGATATAAGAACACCAAATTTGTGTTTCTCTTTGAAAACAGCTAGGATGAGGGGCGGGGGGGGGGTTCTTTTCTTTTTTCTCTTTTTATATTTTATATTTTAGACTTGCTTTCCTTTTTATACGAATTCGACAGCTGAATTTTTAATGAAAAAGTTTGTTGATAAACTAAAACATTCAATGAAAAATAAAATTAAAAAAACAAAGTAACTGTGATGTTCGTTTTGTGAGTTTGTGGAGGTGCCAACATCCTGGTGGAGAAACAATATTAAGAACTAAAGGCATACAAGCAATGCCAAAGCCAAAAGAAAGCTAAACATGGGCAAATTGAGGCCACCAAGCATTGCCAAAATCCAGTCGGAAGTGTAAGGAAGGCATGGTATGAAACAGTGAAGACAGACACAAGTGATCACAATTCAAGGGTGTTTATTGAACTTCAAATGGGTTGGTTGAACACCTATCTAATCCTAAATCCAAGGATGGGATTAAGCTACGACCATCAAATAATAATAACGTAGTCCTAGCGGAGTCTCTGTCAAAATAAAAGGGCCTATACTAATAAACCGATTGTCAATCCTTACTTCTAAAAACAAATAGTGTGGGACAACAATGTAGGCAAAAAGAAAAGTGTTCAAGAAATGATATGTCAGAATAGTTGATTAGTTGGCTTCCGTTCCGTATGTTTTCAGCACGGGAAAAGGCAGCACGCTTGATCTTCTCACACACTTTGGCTTCTTGGCCACGAGGAAACAGTTGAAAGCATAGGTGTCAGGGCCTTCTGCCAAAGTCTCTTTCCCAATGACAGTCTTTTATTGCAGAGGCCTGACGTAACAAACAAACACAAAAGTTCCTTTCTCTTTATCATGATTTTCACATTCACAAATTCACAATTGGTCTCCATTGTTCGGGGTCAGATCCCTTGTTCACAATTGGTCTCCCTTGTTCGGGGTCAGATCCCTTGTTCACAATTGGTCTCCCTCGTTCGGGCTCGGACCACGGTCTCCCTCAGTTGGGCTCGGACATTTTGTTCACAATTTCTGGGTCTCCCTCCTTCGGGCTCCGTGGGTTTGCAAAAAGTTATCACAGTTCATTTCATTTAGGCTTCCCTCATTCGGGCTTGGGCCTAAACGCAGTGCAGAGAGTCTTTCGAATGGGCGTGCTTTCATTTTCTGCCGGACCACTCTGTTACTTTATTTTGCAGTTGCTTTCACGTCACAGCAATTGGTCTCCCTCAGACCACTTTAATCTTGATTTCTTTTTGTTATCAAAATTCGAAGAAGTTTGATTGTGCAATGGGGTTTCCTTAAACCTTTGCAGGACCACTTCGATTCACTTCATTCAAAAAAGAACTTCAACTCCCATAATGTCTTTCATGGGCCTTTCGTTTCCTGCTTTCTTTCTCAAATTCAATGTGCAGGTTCCCGCTCCAGCCACATATATGCTCAACGGGATTTCCTCTCTCTTGCCATGAGACTCACCCGGTTAGCGCTTTGCTGGCAAGCAACTTCTTTGGAGCTTTCTGGGCCGAGGTCAGGGTCTTCTCACTTGCCCCTAAGGCACCTGGGCTTCTCTTCACATGCCCAGGGGAAGTGAGTACTCCTGTGGACAGAGTCAGCAGGATATGATCTGCCCTCTCTGGCTCTTGGAAGGCACAGCTCCTCAGCCCTGCGGAAGCCCTTCAATGACACAGAATCAGTGTCTTGGCCCTCAGCTCCCTTCCAGACCCTTCAGGGTTCTTTAAACACTCTCCTCTGCTCGTCAGCTCCTCTGGTCCACACTGCATTCCCAGCTCGCTCAAAGTGTGTCTCAGTGCTCCACCTTTTATACTGACAGTGAATGTTAATTGGAGTCAGGTGGGAACATTTGTCCAACCCTGCCGGACTCTGCTTGACCTCGTTAATGGGACAAGATGGAGACTGCCCATAGGAATCCATGGTTCCTATGGGCAATCTTCATAGCTCTGTTCCTCTTCTTCTTTGTCCCAGTGGTTTGGAAAGAAGGCAATGGGGAGAAAATATGGCCATTGTAGTTTTCCCTAATGATGGAGGGAAACCTCTGTAAGTGTTTGTCGGGGGAAGGAGCAGATGTGTAGTTGTGGGTGAATGGGTTTTAGATGATAATGTCCCATAGTGACTGTGGGGATGATGGATAGGGATATATTTCCTCTCCTATGCCTCCCTTTAATGTTAGTACCTGTTGGAATTGGGGAAGGGCAACGAGACAGGATTTATAACAACCTATAAAAGTAGAGGAGGTGCCATGTAGGGGTTTGTCATAAAGGGGGCAATACTGCATCCCTCCCGAGGGCATTCATCTAACTGTCTCCAAGGACCCTCTGTTCAGGTGATGCTCCCGCACTGGTCCACCCCCAGGGTCTAGTTCCAAAGGAGATGGCCGTGCCCTGGCCACCTGAACAAAGAATCCCTGGGGTACATAAGTGAGAAACACCTCCAGTTTCTCACAGAAGCAGTACGAATCCCAAGGGTTGTAGGAGGCGCTATGCATATGTTGAGAAGAATGTGTCTGATCTAAACTCACATTCCCAAAGCCAAGGTAGTGCGAGGAACTCATGGTGACAACAAGTAAGACAGACACATGTGATCACAGTTCAGCAGTGTTAATTGAACAATGAATGTTGCGTGCAGGTTGGAAAAATGCCTAAACCTAAATCTAAGATGGGAGCAAGCGTCGACCATCAAATGAAAAATAAGGCAGTCCTAGTGGCGTTGTGTCAAAATAAAAAGGGCCTATAATAAGAGACCTATTGCTAAACCCCACAACTAATACACAAAGGGGTATGGGACAGTTCTCAAGAAAAAAAAGAACTGTTCTCAAATAATATTTCAGGATGCGGTAGCCTGGGTCACCCTTCCCCACGTTTTGCACACAGGGTAAGATGGAAGCCTGGAGCACAGTACAGTCTCTGGCATCTCCAGCACAAGATGACAGTTCCAATGGCAGTTCTCAGGACCGTCGATGGCCAAGTTTCGTTTCTTTAGAAAGTCTCTTCCCTTCGGACCTGATGTGTTCAAATAACAAAAACAAAGGTTCCTTGTAACAGTCAAGAGGGTCAGTTATACCACGGAGGGGCCCGAGACCCAGAGACCCACATGGTTGGGGTATGGTGGGGTCAGGAGATAGCTAATCCTGGAGAAAAACGGACAGGAAAACATAATGTGGAGCTCCAAGATGGGGACACGAGAGTAGGAACGTCGCGTTTATGCGAGATGACAAAGATGACGACGCTCGAGTCTGACGGTCGTCAGGAAGACAGGGAACCTCCGGGCGGACACACTCGAGGTGCAATGCCGTGCTCATGCGAAGCAGCAGAGCAGTCATCGTTCGACTCCGGCAGCAGTCAAAGGACCGCGAGCCGTGAGAGGCGGGGCTGCCGCGGCATGGGGAGCCGCGGGTGCTCAACAGTTGTAGCCCACATACGTGCAGCGGAGCCGCGGAATATAAAAAAACAACTTCATGACACAATAACAATACAGCCCAAAAACATGGGTCTCACAGAGACACAAACAGTCCCTTCCAGGGAGAAATTAAGCACTTACCTGGGCAGAGGAGACTGGAACAGGGAGCGGATGGAGGTCGAGGACGAAGACAAGTTGCAATGCATCAAGGGAAAAAGGGGCAGGGCTTGGGGGAGTTTATATAGACTAGAGGAGGAAGTGAATACTGATTGGCCTGTTAAGTTCTGGCTATATAAAGACAACACTGGAAGGCAAGAGTGTGTTCATTTTTGGTTTTGTTGCAGATCGAACCAGACAGGACATCAGGAGCTACTGAAGGCTGGTGGGCATATGAGGACAAGGAGGAGAAGTCTTGCCAGAAGTCCTTACCCCATTCCCTGCAAGGAACAGAGAAGAAATCCAGCATAAGCACAAAGAAGGACTTTTCAGAAAATAATTCTGAGTGAAGTTATTTTATTTTAACCATTTTCTTTTAAGTCTGAATAAAGACCCATTTTTATTTCTCTCAACACCGTCTGACTGTCTCATTGTCAAATTCCTTTAACAAATAGAAGTTCGCTTCCAAAGTTCGTTGAGTGACGGAGTCACCCCAGGGGCCCCCCCTTCTGGGCGCTGACCCTTTTCAATTATTTATCACAGTTTCTCGTAGAGTGATGACTTCACCCCTGGCCACCCCCCCTTTCTGGGCGCTGGCCCTTCACATATCTTATTCCAAAATATATCACAGTTCCTTTATCAAACAACTTTGGGTAATAGCTTCACCCCTGGATCTCCCTCGGTCGAGCTCGGACCCCTCTTCTCTTTATATACTTGGGTGCTGGCTTCACTCCCAGATCTGTGATAAATAATTGAAAAGGCAATACCATCTCTCTGTCCGCACTAAGAAGAGAGCCCACATCCAAGCCTGCGTCTCTCCGGTAACTAACAACTCAGCCAAACTCTTTAAATTCTTCAAGGAGCTGGCCTCTCCTGCTGCAGTCTCTGCATCTCATGTCCTGTCCCAGGCCCTCTGCACAGTCATTGCTTCTCATTTCATCTCTAAATCCCAGGACATCCTGTCCACCCTCTTGTCCTCTTCTCCTCCTCTTCCCTCTACTCTCTCCTCTACCTTCGGCCCCCCTGTGGTCACCCCTCCTCCCTCTTTCTATTCCTTTCCTCTGTTCTCCCCTGACAAGGTTTCTATACACGTCTGATCTATGAAAGTCTTGTCAAAACAGGTTCTTCCCTGTTCTTCCAAAACCATCAAGGGCCACATTGACACCTTCGCTCCTGCCCCGGTTGACTTCTGCAACCACTCCTTCACCACTGGAGCCTTCCCTTCCCCCTTGAAGCACTCTCTTGTGCACCCTCTTCTCAAGAAACCCTCAGCTGACCCCTTCTGCCCGGCTAACTATCGCCCAATCGCCATCACTCTTTTCCTGGGCAAACTCCCGAAAAAGCTGGCTATATCCCAGCTTAATCTTCACACTGAATCTGATGGTTGTCTCCATGACCATCAGCCTGGCTTCAGAGCAGCTAGAAGCACGGAAACTGCTCTCCTGAACATCTGTGAAGACCTGCTCTATAACCTGGATTCTAATCTGCCCTCTGTCCTCATTTTACTCAATCTCACTTCTGCCTTTGACATGGTCATCCATGCCATCCTGCTCAATCGTCTCCGTGATAACCTGGGTATCACCGATCAGGCCCTGGCCTGGCTAACCTCGTTCCTCTCTGATTGACCCTTCCAGGTCCAACTTGGGTCCTTCATTTCCTCTATCTCATTCTCTACCTCTGGTGTTCCCCAGGGGTCCAGCCTCTCTCCCTGGTTGTTCAACCAATACCTGGCACCTCTCACCCACCGCACTGCCGCTCTCTGCTCCAACCTCGAGTGCAATGCAGATGACACTTGTTTGCATGCTCCCCTGGGCCACCTCTTCTCCATCTCTCATCTATGGCTGTCTATCTGCTATCCATGAGTGGTGTGATGCCAACTATCTCTGCCTTAATGCCAGTAAACCAGAGATTCTCCTTATCGGCACACCTGCACCCTCCTTTCCTGTCTCTCTCTGGCCGGCCTCCCATGGCCCTCTTCCTGCTTCCACCTGTGAGGTTAAGAACCTCGGGATCATCTTCAACTCCACATTCTCCTTTTCTCCTCACATCTCTGACGTCTCTCAGAAGTCAAACTACCAACTGCATCTCCTCAGAGGTATTCTTCGTTTCTCTCCTTCCCCCAGAAGCTCACTGTCTCTAGAGCTCTGGTTCTCTCTAGGCTGACTACTGCAACAGCCTCTTTCTAAATCTGCCTGGTTCTACTCTCCGCCCTCTGCAACTCAGCCAGAACAGGACTGTGAGACTTGTCCTTGGCCTCAAGCCCAGGGATCGCTCCTCCACCTCCAACTCCCCCAGGGTCAATCACTTCTCCAAGCAACGAGTTAGTGGTAGATCTCTTTCTTCGGCTGGGGGCTCCCTCTGGAACAGCCTCCCTGCCTCTCTGAAACTTGAGCTGAGGAGAACCATCACCGGTTCTGGAAGGATCTCAAGACCTTCCTCTTTGCTTCTGCCTTCTCTCTTCCTCTCCCCTACTGATTTCCTGTCTGATACTGCACTGGTCACCTGGCTACCCTCTGATTTCAGGCCCAGGTCCCTGCCCACCCAGTTGCACACCCGCACTGCCTCCGGGCAACCCTTGCACTTGGGTCTGTATCTGTAACCCTACAATCCCACTACCTGCATTTTTGGACACCTGCTGTCTGCACTTACCATTGCACCTGCCATCTGTTGGCCGCATTTCTTGTTATTGTTTTGATCCCATGTACAGCACTGCCCCGTCCCCTTTCCCCTGGCCCTTCCCACCCCCCTTCTCTCCTGCCCTTGCGCAATCTCAATGTCCCTTTGCCTAGTAAGAGCGTTGTCTCTATCCTCCCTCTGTTCCCCCTTCCTTGCTTTATTGCGTCTTGAAACACTTGTGTATAGGCGTGTTACAAATGCCATATCATATCTCCTTCGGTCGGGCTTGGACCCTTCTTGCATTTTTATATTCTCAGGTGTCTCTCTTGCCTTTTTATATTCTTGGGTGATGGCTTCACCCTTGGATCTCCCTCCGTTGGGCTTGGACCCCTCTTACCTTTCAATGTTCTCCTTTTACACAGTTTACGGTTTGTGGGATTCACTTATCTTTCTTTCACTGTGCTTATAGATCAAAGTCTCTCGATTGTACAGGGACTTTGCTTGACCCTCTGTATGACCAATTTGACCTATTTCGTTAGCCTTCCTATGGCCTTCTAGTACTTGTTTCTCTCATATGGGGCTCAACCAGAGTCTCTCGAGTTAACATCCACGTGGTGCCGCTTTCCCTCTGCGGCTGGTCTCCCCTTCACACTTTTAACAGTTCATTCAAAGTTTATCAGATTTGGTTCAAAACTTGCCACTTTGCGATTCTCAATCGCCACAGCCCGGTTCTTATCGGTTCTCCCCTCCACTCACCAGCTATGTCGAACTGCGTGGCTATTGGCTTCTCTGGAGTCAAGGCCAGTACCACGGATGTGGGAGCTTCCCTCGCTCCTGTGTACCGTTGAGAACTGTTGCATGACACTTGTGCTATTGTTCGCGGTCTTAGGCTCTCATCCACAAAGTTTCCGCGGGCCTGGGACGAAAAGGGCAAGGTCACTTCTCTCCTCGCCACCCTTTCCATTCCTGCCACCTTTCTCCATCTTTTGATCTGTCCCATGGTAGCCGTCTTGTCGTGCTGCCTGCTGTACTCGCCTTGCTCGTACTCTGCTCTTTGGCTCCACCTTTTATCCCTATGGAAAGGACCGTCAAGTGTGCGTGATTCAGGTGAATTGCCTGACCTTGCCTGGTGCCGGAGTTGGGACATGTCAAATAGGCAGATTTTACGTTAGTCTGTTGTCTTGGATGTGTGAAGTTGGTTGTGTCGGAAAAGAGGGGGGTTGGAATGTCAGAGTACCCAATGGGAGACGACAGGGAAGGTTCGAAACATGGACGAGAACGACCGGAATGAAGAACAGAACATAGGGGGTGGTGGGAATTACAATTGTCGGTCACTTTCAACTGGGAGTTCCTAAAGTGACAAACAGAGGGACGGGATTGGTAAAATTTGCGTGTTAAGTAGCCGGAAGTATGCAATACACAAAGGGGATTGTGGGAATAATAGTGTCTTGTCTGGTCAGGTTGGGAATGCTGAAAATAATAAGCAGAGGGACGGGAAGAAGAAGGATGGCGCGTATTCGAGTAGAAAACAGGAACACAAGGCTTCTGAGAGAGGTGGTTTTTTATCCTAATGGGATTCATGCTCCCAGGGTATTTATCAGAAGAGAATGGGTTGTTGGTTTTACCTTTGGGTAAGGGAGATTCAATGGGTGGACGAGATGATGAGCGGGAATAGCTTATAAAAGCTTCAGGAATTTCGTTCGCCTCACCATCCTCCCTGTGCTGGTACCGCATCTCACCTGGGGCACTCCCTTGAGCGTAACCCTGGGTTCCCCTATCCAGGTGATCCTCCCCCACTGGTCCACCCAAAGGAACTGGATCCAACAGCGATGGCCGTGTCCTGGCCACCTGAATAAGGGATTCCCAAGGTTTTACTGGGAGAATACCCTCAGGCTTCTCACAGTAGCTATGGGAAAACACGTATCCTAGCTACTGTGTAATCATTGAAGCAGAAGGGAAAGCACAAAGGGGCAAACAGGCTGCCCTTCTGGAATGAGCTATCCACAGGGAGATGAGCAACACTAGTAGAACAGTCCTTATGTGGGTAAATGTGAATGTTCTATTCCCTGAAAGCTGCTAATATTTATTTTTGATACCAAAGAAGACAATTGAAGTTGCTGTTATTCTAATTCTAAAGTTACCATTGAAACACTTTTATATTCTGGTGGTTGAGGAAGTAGACAGGCAGGCAGGTAGACCCATAGGGCAAGAAGTTATTGGCCAGAAGAAACATGGTGAAAGGAAAAGCCAGGTAGTAGAAGGTGCAAGTGCTGGAGAGTGGTATTAATAGAAACAACATGTTGGGTTGTAACATTTGCAGAAGAGTTGTGAAAGCAAGCTGAAGAAAAGTTACAACTCATTTTGCAGTTAAAAGTTGTGGTGAAACATCCTGACCAAATTATTTGTTGTTTCTACAAATTTGAGGCAGCTCTTATTCCAGGAGGAGAGAGAGTCTATGATTTCTTTCCAAGGTGCTTTATTGAAGTAAAGGAACTTTACAAATTTGATTAAAAGAACTTTTTCTGGAACTTTGTGTTAAACTGGATTTCCTTGTTTTTCCTTTGACCTCTGGAGAAACCCTTTCTTTTGATCTGGGAAAGAGAAGTTCACCGAGATCATGACAGGAGACGTTGCCCACATTGTGAACCAGGTCATATTTTCAATAATGTTGTTAAAGCGAGTTGCCAAAGATTTCCTTTTTGTTTTGATTATTGCATAAGTGCAAGCGATAGATATACTTTGGTTAGAGTGTTCCCCTTAGTTTACGTTAGGCAGGGAAATCCTCATCAGAGTAGTGATAGTGAGGCATTTCTTCAAATAGTTTTTTCTTTAATATATGGCTAAAGTTGAACATTCCTTACAAAGTTGTCCACCTCACATTTCTGACCCCTCACATGCAGCACTTCAAAAGTATACAGGCACACCATAAATGGCTTGTTATCTACAGTAGCACCTTCATTGCTTTAGGACGTGGGGCCACCCCCTGTCCTTGTGGCTTCCCATCCTTAGGTTCTGTGATGAATCCAAAGTATTTGTCACTTCTCCCCAAGGGGGAGCCACCCCCTTTCAGACCAGGTAGGTGAGTCTGCTACGCAAAGCCCTCCCTGTGGGTATGGGCAAGCGGGATCTCACTGAGGGTGGCTCCCCTTAGCAAGATCTCCATTCCACCCAGTCTACTACACTTATATGGGAGTAAAGGAGGTTGTTAATTTGATAAAACCTTTACCTTTGCCTAATAGAAATGCTGACCTCCCCCCGAGTGTGAAGTCTTGTAACCAACAGAACTTTGTTTGACATTACAGAGACCCATATAAAGTCCCTTCAATCATCAGCTGTGGAGAGGAGAGACAAGCTAACGTATAGTCATTCGGCTGGGGTGGAAACCTGCAGATTGGACACCGCTGCTTCTGCACGGAACCAGGACTGCCTGGAGGTGGGACCACAGAGTGTAGGTAGTGGGTGAGCCGCCTGCGGAACTTCACCAAGCCCAGGTGTACTTGCCAAACATGGTTCTCTGCTCACGTCCTGTGAGATGCCGACACAGAACACACTCTGGCAAGACCTCAGTAAGGTTGCCTTCTGGGGATGCTAGAGTTGTGGGATATTTTGACCCACTCAGCATGCTTCACTACATGACTTTGCTGCATTGGTGCAAGAAACAGCACAAAATGGCAGCGCTGACCCATGTGCACGCCAAGATCTCGAAACTGCATTTGGTCAAAACCAGAAAATGGCTGCACTACCCTACCAACCCCATTTTAGGTGGGGTAAAACAGAGTACTCACTGCAGGAATGTGTCAGTGTGCTCTGCAACATTTTACATGGAGAAAAGAAAAGAATCAGCATTACTTTGCTGTAAACCCAAAATGCCTCTTTAAAATGTCATCTTTTCAACCTTCAAAGTGCTGTTTGGCGCTAAATTTATCAATTCCTCCTGAACCACTGTGATTAAATAGGACCTGCAATGCCTAGGATCATTCATGGTGTCTCAGAGGAACCGGGCCTCATTTGAATGACAGCACCTATCAAATGTATCCTTGAAAAATCAACCCGGGGCTTTGTTTTTCATTTCACACGGGGAAACACAGCTATTTCTTTGCAACAGTATCAAGAATCAGCTGTCCAGAGAAGACTCAAAATAGATGCCTGTAACTGTATCTCTGCTGCAAAACAATTCCAGCAGTCAAGGCAAGATCTATAGCTGCCCAAATTGTGTATTCGCTGCAGATGAAAACCAAATTTAAAGAAATAAGTTAAATGTGCTTTTTCCTGAATGAAGAGCAAAATCGCCTATTTTTAAAGTATATTATTGTGTAAAGGCTTCATTATTTAAGAATGAAGAAGGATTGGCTACTGTTAAAAATACACCTATAAACTGTTTGAATTCTATAGCTTTAAAGTCAGGATGTAAAATGTGAAAATCAAAGCTAAACCCAGGATAAGTTGGTAAACTATATATAAGAAAAAAACCTGCTCTGCCAGTGCTAGCCCTGAGAAAGGGTGACACATCAGACTGCTGGCACAGGAAAGGCTAATTGCTAGCTTGGAGGCTTTGAACACCCAGGACAATGGGACTTCCAAGTCGGGCATCAGACATTCGTCTTAAGACAATAGCAGGCTAAGACTCTCACCTTTCAAGTGGGAAGGGCAGGAAACTTCAGTCAAAGGAGAGGCCCCTCATTCTGCTTCAAAGGGATTGACATTTGCTTACACCTGGAAAAGAAAAAAAATTGATCAAGTTACATTTGGTTTTAAAATGCCTATTTTGCAACTGAACTTTCAAGACATTTAACTTTGCCACAAAAATGAGGAAACATCTGAAAGTTGGTAGTTTTAAATCTAATTTCATGCTATTAATTTGAAGACTTGGTAGTGTTAGGACACCTACCTGTACTGGGCGGCGGGGCTCTGGGGGGCGTGCTGGTTCCTGGCGGCTGTACCCACGTCTCAGATTGTGGAGACGACGCGCCGCCCCGGGCACATTTCCCCGGCGGATTTGCTCTGTCCTGGCCGGTGTGGGGCACGGTTGTCGTTCACGCAGCTGTTCGAACGTGTTTGCGTTCCAAACCTCGTTCGCGAGGCGACATCCATTCGCGCATGCGCATTGCAGCGCGGTTCAAGCCTCGTTTTCACACAGGACCGCTACTTAAGCGATCCGAATTGTTTTCCCATCGCGTCTCAACGCGGTTGGTTCCCTTCCGCTTCGCTCCCTGGTTCTGAGGTTCTTGGGTCCTGATCCTGTGCCTGGGCTGTGTCCTTCCTGCCCCTACCCTTGTCTGGTTCCCCTTTCCCTTCCCTTACCTGTCTTCTTGTGTACTCTGGTCTAATTCCCTGGGGAATCCTCCTGCTTCCATCCTTGCCTGAGTTGCCCACCTCCTGCTGAGTCTCCTGTGGTCCTGGTCTGCTTCTCCGGCTCTCCTGCATTGGTACCTTGGACTCACTGCTTACCTGTACCTGTACCATAGACTCTTTGCTTACCGGCATTGGTACCTTGGACTCCCAGCTTACCTGTACTGGCTACTTTTGTACTTTCACTATCCTGGATAGCTGCTTGGGATACTTTGCCGGTACCTGCCAGAAACATCTACGACCTTCCCAGTCAGTGCTTGCACTGTTCTGACGCCACGTTAATATTGGGAAGCGTCATTCGTGGCGTCAGGAGCCGGCCCCAGTTCAATCCTGTATTACAGGACGGGTCCGGGGTTGGTTCTTTGCGTCGCTACTCTTCATTTGCGAAGACTTCATCAGCTACGTGTCTACCTCTACCACGACCTGGCTACCTCGGCACGCAAGACTTCCGGAGATACAGGTACGCCCCGTCCTCGGGACACACAACTTAACAGATTGAGACGCCTTATCCCCAGTTCTGAGACGGAGATGGAGGAATCCCAGGAGATCCATGACGAAGTCAGAGCCTTAAGAGCAGAAATGGCGGTATTACGTCAGGAGAATCTCAATCTCCGCCAGATGGTCATGCAAGGAACCCCTGTTATTCCACATGCGGAGACACCAATGGCTTCTACCGCACCCATGAAGTTTGATGGTGATCCTAGGCGTGTGGCAGAATTCTGCAACCATTGCAGGATACATTTTTTGTTCCGGGCATCACATTTCACACAAGAAAAGGCTAAGATTGGCTACATCTTGGGAAATCTAACAGGAAGTGCTTTGGCTTGGGCTTCTCCCTTGGTATCGGCTAACAGTCCCATTCTTAATGATTTTGTGGCATTTGAGAAAGCATTTTTGGAGGTATTTCAGTCTCCCAATTTGGCAGTTACGGCACAGAATCAGTTGATGGATTTAAAACAAGGACCCAGTGATAGTGATATTATCACTTATATAAGTCGGTTCCGTCAATCGGCTACGGACTCTCAATGGCCCGAAGTAACGCAAAAGACTCTGTTCAGACGCGGCCTAAGAGAAGAATACAAGGACGAGTTACTTCACATACCCGAACCTGAGACTCTGCCGTTACTCCAGGAGCAGGTCCTACGTATTGATCATCGCCTGGCCGAATGAAGAGGTGAGAGACGTCGGTTAGAGAGGTTCCTTCCCCGACCACTTCCTCAGGCTGGAGGCGCACCTGTCAGTTCGGAGATGGGTCTAGAACCAATGCAGCTAGGAGCACTCAGAGGACCATTATCGGAGGCTGAGAAAAGACGCAGGAGAAGTCTCCGTCTTTGTTTGTATTGTGGTACTGCCGGACATTTTCTCAGTGCTTGTCCATTGCGACCAATCAAGAAGGTGGAAAACTAAGAGGCCTGTCGCAACGGAGGAAGGCAGTGACAGGCCCTTCGATCTCTTCAGTCCTTCCCATTCCTGTGACGACCCATCCACCCATGACTCCGGTGGCCCTTATGGCTCTTCAGATCCGGGTTACCTGGCATAGCAAATCAGTGATTGTATTGGGTCTTCTGGATTGTGGAGCCTCAGGTAATTATGTGGACTTTGAATTTTCCAAGAAGAACGGGATACCTCTGCTTGATAAGGGTTGTGCTACCCTGGTGGAGGTAATTGATGGAACCCCTTTGGCCTCCGGTCCGGTTCGCCAACATACCGGAATACTACAGTTACAGATAGCTGAACACCACGAACTGATTTCTCTTGATGTGATTAAATCACCCTCATACCCGATAATTCTGGGGTTGCCGTGGCCATTACATCATAACCCCATTATTGATTGGGCTTCCCGTAACCTGACCTTCGCTTCCAATCGATGTAGTCGGGAGTGTAACACCTTCGGACCTAGTACCGGATCTTCCACTATTGCCACTCAGACAGAAGGATCAGGACCGCTCCACGTGTGTACCTTGTCTTCGGTACCCTCCGACTACAACGATTACCATGAGGTATTTTCTGAACCTGGTACCATTCCTTTGCCACCTCACAGAGACTTTGATTGTGCCATAGAACTACTACCCGATGCAGTAATTCCTAATGGCAAATTGTATTCCTTATCACCTCACGAGAGAGAGGTCCTGCAAGAATACTTGGATGACTGTCTTCAGAAAGGTTACATAACACCTTCTAAGTCACCTGCGGGATTCCCTTTGTTCTTTGTGAAAAAGAAGGAGGGCACTTTACGGCCTTGTGTGGACTATAGGCAATTAAACGACATCACACGAAAGGATCGATATCCGTTGCCCTTGATACACAACATTATGGAGTCTTTGCGGAATGCCCGTATATTTTCTAAATTGGATCTCCGAGGGGCATACCATTTAGTACGTATCAAGCCGGGCGACGAATGGAAAACGGCCTTTAAGACCCCAGCAGGGCATTTTGAGTATTGTGTAATGCCGTTTGGTCTGTGCAACGCTCCAGCCGTTTTTCAACGTCTAATGGACGACATTTTCTCGGATTTGATTGGTGTATCCGTATGGGTATATCTCGATGATATTTTGATATTCTCCAAAGAGAAAGAGGAACATCCACGTCATGTGAAGGAGGTTCTTGGTCGGTTACATCACAATCACTTATATGCCAAAGCTGAGAAATGTCACTTTCATCAGAGTAGTATCGAATTTCTTGGATATGTTATTAGTGAATCCGGAATACACATGGATCCTGCCAAGGTACGGGCGATTCAGGAGTGGAGACAACCTTACGATTTGAAATCTCTTCAGCGTTTCTTAGGATTCGCCAATTTTTACCGGCGTTTCATACCTGCCTATTCGGAAGTAACCGCGCCTTTGTCAGATTTGACCAGCAACAAGACTCCGTTCAGATGGACTGCAACAGCAACCAGTGCTTTCAAGAGACTGAAGGAGGCATACAGTACTTCCCCGATTTTACATCATCCTGATGAGAACAGGCCATTCATCGTGGAGGCAGATGCTTCCGATTTTGCTGTTGGGGCTGTCCTTCTTCAAGACGATCCACAGACAGGGTTGGAGGTTCCTGTTGCCTATTATTCCCGGAAGTTAACATCCAGCGAAAGAAATTATGCAATCATTGAAAAGGAGCTATTGGCCATAAAGGTTGCATTTGAGGAATGGCGTCACCATCTTCTGGGGGGAAGATTCTCAGTGGAAGTACGCACTGATCACCGGAACCTACAGTATCTACGCTCCTTACAGTGTCGTACTTCTCGTTTGGCTCGTTGGGCCTTGTTCTTTTCCCAATTTGATTTCACGATTTCCTACATCCCTCAGTCACGCAATTTGAAGGCTGACGCTCTTTCTCGCTCCCTGGAGAACAACGTTGAACTAGATCATCGAGCCCAACAATTACTTCCTTCCAAACACTTCTTGTTGGTTATATCTCAATGCTTGGATACCATCCTACAGGACACTCAAAAGGATCCCAAGTATTCCTTACTTCTCCAACACCCTTCAATTAGGGAGAACGGTGGCCTACTCTTCTTTCACAATCGGTTATACCTCCCCACTGAGGTACTTCGGACTGCCGTCCTGCAAGCATTACACGATTCTAAGATTGGGGGACATCGCGGCATTCGATCCACTCAGGAACTGATTTCTCGCCAATTTTGGTGGCCAGGATGGGCTAGGCAGACAAGAGAATATGTGGAATGTTGCCCAGTGTGTGCCCAGGTCAAGATTCCACGAAAGAAATCTATTGGACTTCTCCAACCCACCGAGAGAGCACCATATCCTTGGCATACTATTGCCACCGATTTTATTGTGGACCTCCCTCCCTCGGAAGAATATACATGCATCATGGTGGTCATCGATTGTTTTTCTAAGCTAGCCCATTTCATTCCATTCCGGAAGGTACCTTCAGCCGGTAGTATGGCTCAGGCCTTTTTACATTCTGTTTATCGCTTACATGGGCTTCCTGAGAAGATTATTTCAGACCGTGGATCTCAGTTCATTTCTGCCTTTTGGAAGCAGCTTTGCCGTCACTTGGGTGTCCAGCGTGCTCTCAGTTCCGGCTATCATCCACAATCCAATGGCCTGACTGAGCGGACAAATCAGACTTTGGAGCAATACTTACGCTGTTTTTCCAATGCTTCTCAATCCAACTGGGCAAAACATCTGGATCTAGCTGAGGTGGCTTATAACAATTCTAAACACTCAGCCACTGGAATGAGTCCTTTCTATTGTTCCTCGGGTCTTCATCCCAGGTTGATTCCATTTCATCCTGTTCCTTCCAGTACAGTTCCTTCCGCGGATCAGATGGTTGCTGACATCCAGAAGAATCAGATCCAGGCCACGGGAGCTCTCGCCAAGGCATGTGAAAGTATGAAGGCACAGGCTGATAGGAGAAGGAGTAGTGAGCCAGCTTTCCAGGTTGGGGACATGGTATGGCTCTCTTCTAAGAATCTACCAGTACACAATCTCCCGACTAAATTAGCACCTCGTTTTCTGGGACCTTTCCGGGTGACCAGACGAATCTCCTCTGTGGCATTCAAGTTGGATTTGCCGCAGTCTTGGCGGATTCACCCCGTCTTCCATGTGTCTCTCTTTAAACCGTTTCGGTCTGATCCGTACGGTCGTTCGCATTCTCGACCCACGGCCATTGATGTGGGAGGCACTCCGGAATTTCAGGTGCAGGAGATTTGTGACTCCCGTTTCTTCCGGGGTAGGCTTCAATTTTTGGTGGACTGGAAGGGTTACCCTGCTTGTGATCGGACTTGGGAACCTTGTGTGAACATTCATGCCCCCCGTCTACTACGGGAATTTTTTCGTAGGAATCCCTGGAAACCGGGTGCTCCGGGTCTTTCTGGTGGGGAGCATAGTGTTAGGACACCTAACTGTACTGGGCGGCGGGGCTCTGGGGGGCGTGCTGGTTCCTGGCGGCTGTACCCACGTCTCAGATTGTGGAGACGACGCGCCGCCCCGGGCACATTTCCCCGGCGGATTTGCTCTGTCCTGGCCCGTGTGGGGCACGGTTGTCGTTCACGCAGCTGTTCGAACGTGTTTGCGTTCCAAACCTCGTTCGCGAGGCGACATCCATTCACGCATGCGCATTGCAGCGCGGTTCAAGCCTCGTTTTCACACAGGACCGCTACTTAAGCGATCCGAATTGTTTTCCCATCGCGTCTCAACGCGGTTGGTTCCCTTCCGCTTCGCTCCCTGGTTCTGAGGTTCTTGGGTCCTGATCCTGTGCCTGGGCTGTGTCCTTCCTGCCCCTACCCTTGTCTGGTTCCCCTTTCCCTTCCCTTACCTGTCTTCTTGTGTACTCTGGTCTAATTCCCTGGGGAATCCTCCTGCTTCCATCCTTGCCTGAGTTGCCCACCTCCTGCTGAGTCTCCTGTGGTCCTGGTCTGCTTCTCCGGCTCTCCTGCATTGGTACCTTGGACTCACTGCTTACCTGTACCTGTACCATAGACTCTTTGCTTACCGGCATTGGTACCTTGGACTCCCAGCTTACCTGTACTGGCTACTTTTGTACTTTCACTATCCTGGATAGCTGCTTGGGATACTTTGCCGGTACCTGCCAGAAACATCTACGACCTTCCGAGTCAGTGCTTGCACTGTTCTGACGCCACGTTAATATTGGGAAGCGTCATTCGTGGCGTCAGGAGCCGGCCCCAGTTCAATCCTGTATTACAGGACGGGTCCGGGGTTGGTTCTTTGCGTCGCTACTCTTCATTTGCGAAGACTTCATCAGCTACGTGTCTACCTCTACCACGACCTGGCTACCTCGGCACGCAAGACGTCCGGAGATACAGGTACGCCCCGTCCTCGGGACACACAACTTAACAGGTAGGACTCAGTACTGCACAAGGAACATAAGTTATAAAGAATGACCGATTTCGCAGAAAGTATTAATGTTGCAAACATAACATTGTGTATGCATATCCCAGGGGTAAATGCACATCTATGTAGAAAATTGAGAAATGTTAGGCCACATCTTTCATGGTTAAAATTGCCAAAATGTAGCAGAAAGGCAAAACCAGGTCCCATAGACTTGGGATTTGGATTGAAATGTGACCCACAAAATATGTAACCTGTGTATCTGATTTTCCAGTGGCTAGGAGAGGTTTCTGGACATTGTAAAAGTAACACCATAAACATGACATCCTTTTCTGTCATCCAATCAGAGAAAAGCAAAGCGGAAACTGTGCTCCTGCCCAATCCTAGCATTAGGGGTGTGTACAGTAAGCTGGCCCTTGCCATATACTTCAGTGATGTCATTTGGCATGATAAATAAGGGAACCTGATAACACACAGAGGACTGATTCCTGAATTCTTCCAGATTTTCTGCGTGGCGCCCTGTTCCTGATTTCTTCATCTTTGTTCCTGATTCCTGATTTTCATTACAAAACCAAGGCCTATTCATTGCTGACTCCATTTTTCAGCTAGGCCTCAAACTCTAAAAATCCCCAAAACCTAAGGGAAGCATTCTGATCCAGCTGGCTTGCTACTACTAAATGCATTCCTGCTGCAAACTCGCCATCCCACTGATCTCCAGTCTCCAATAAACCAGAAGTGCAGTCCACCGCCGTCCAGGTGACCAGAACCGTCCAGCTGACCCTATTCCGCCAGATGTGCCCTGCTGTCCTTGGTTAGACCCAACCCGTGTGATGACCAGAACCCTTGACGGTCCAAAATCCTAAATTAAAGTGGACTCTAAGTATTAATAGGAAGCATAGAAAATCATAGCATACCTTGCATGGTTTTGTTCCATCCCAATCTCTAAACCATCCTATCCTTACCTTAAGAACTTGTAATATTGTCACAACCATTCTTGAAACCTTGCCTTTGATTCTTTGCGCTAGTGCTAACTTCTTTAAATAATTTTGACTTGTGAAATCCTAAACCCTTAATCCTCCGTTAGGTAATTGGACTGGGTCCACCATGGCGGGTGCGGAGGTGCTGGGTTTGGTTCCGCGGATCAACTCTAGAGCTTACTGTGTTTCAATCTGGTAACCTAGCCTGAATGCCGTAGTGTAGAGCATAACTATCCTTCTATAGATTGATTTCTGTTTTCTTTTTGGGGCCTTTATTTTCCAAAAACGCCTCTTATTCAAAATTCCAAAACTCACTCAATTTAATAGCTAGAGACTATATTTCACCTGTTTTTCTTAAAAACCGTTTGGTTATTTTTAGGCGGGAATCCACATTTCTGCAAAGTTTTACAAGTGTGATTTTCACTCTAAATTATTTCCGACTTTTCATTCAGATTCAAAGTGTTTAATTTTGCTCAAACTATAGCTCATGATTGTTAGCATCTTGTCAATGTTGCTCCCATAGAGATTTGTACTGATTTAAGAACTTTTACACACATTCATTGTTTTACACAGCAATTTTCGAATGTCATTTTAAAGTGTAAGATTGCAAACCCGTTTTTCTCTCTTGTTTGGGGAGAGAAGCTTGTATTCAAATTCTGTTTACTATTCTTTATTCCCGAATGCCTGCTGCTTCCTTACATCTGTTTAGAATTGCTTATTTGTGGGTTGAGGAATATTGCAGAGGGAAATCCTAACTTAAATGCCATCTTTCCAAACATGCCAAAAGTGTTCTTTTCTCTAGTGTTTTATATTTTGTGTAGCTAAAGAGTGAATTTGAGTGCATTACATCCCTTTTCATTTGTTATTGTCACCACATTGGTGATTGCTGCGCCCTATTCAAAGTATATGTTTAATTTGAATTTTAAATAAATAAATAAATAAATATTACCTTTACCAACCAGCCTGATTCCCGGTCCATTGTGACCTGGGGTATTTTGAGAAGGGTGTGATATGAGTGGTATATCACTCAGAATATTGAACCTATAGACATAATAAAAAAAAGCATTTCACCTGTGCGCTGCATACTAGGCTGAGACCAGGGTGTATCGCCTGATTGAAATACTTAACAGAGTAAGAAATACCAGAAAGCCGACGAGAAGGCTACTGCCAGAGAAAACCTGAGAAATAGGCACTGGTGAGCCCATAAAAAGGCTGCCACCGGAGAAAACCACAGAAAGAGAGCCTGCCAGGGCCTTGTGAATGCTGCGATTGGACAAGGCCAAAGAGAGAGAGCCCAGTGATCCCTTGAGAAGGCTGTCACCATAGAAAGCCAAAGAAAGCATTAGCGAGCCAACGAGAAGGCTACCGACACAGAGAAACAGAGAAAACACAGTTGAGCCCATGAGAGATTTGGAAGTATATTTCTGTGCCATCTGCGTAGGTGGAAATGGATGTTGTGTTTGGTAAGTGTCTGACCAAGGGATTCAATATATAGGTTGAAGAGGACTGGAGACAGGGAGGAGCCTTGTGGAAAGCTGCACTTGACTGGGGTGGTGTCAGATCGAAAAGGGGGCATGGAGACAAAGTGTGTCCTGTCAGTAAAGGATGAGGTGAACCAGTCGAGGACGGTGCCCGATGTATTATCCTGTGTAAACAGGATGTTGGCCAAGAAACTCACCATTTCCAGAGACCAGTGCACCACCAGAAGTCACATTGCCAGTCTGGAAACAGGAATTTTCATGCTATGAAAAAGTTGTTAACAATGTAGATAAGAATGACCCCCTCCATCCTCCATGTCATGAAGAACCCTACTCATCAAAGAATATCTCACTTCTCACAGATCAAACCAGTCAACCATGTATCCCCCTCTGGAGTGTCTCCCTCCTCTGGTCTCCCTACTGTAAGGGTGCAGCAGGAGGAGACTGACACAAAGGTGGCATATTTGTGGGCAAAGACTTTTATTTAGTGAACAAGAGAAAATAAAACTAAAACCTACCTATTCTTATCTATAGGACAGGGGGGTCGGTCCCTGCCTAAACTAAAAGATCTAAGTTGACTGTCAGGATGTCTGTTAACTCATAAGTCCACTGTCCTGTGTCCTGCAGGCCTTACTTCTGACCCTCAGACTAGAAACAATAACTAAAGTAGTATCGTTCTTGCCGGTCCCAGTGGAATGACTCCCTTCTCCTGGGTTCAAGTTCCTGCTTTGTTGTAACAGTTCTATTCAAAACAGTCTCGTGTCTCACACGTCGTCAGAGGGATTAGCTCCCATCCCTTGATAGTAATGTTCCGAACAATACGTCTCATTTGTTAGCAGGGGGAATGGTTCACTTCCCCTGATAATAGAGTCCCAAACACACTGGTATTTCCTCTTGGTGGGTCAGGAAAATGTCTCACTTTTCCTGATGTATGTCCCTTCCCCAGGCCCTTTTTTGACCGTACCGCCGATCTGAGTTTTCTGTTCCTTCAAACAGCCTGGGGGGATGACTTCCTTCCCCAGGCCTTCTTGGTCTTTACTGCTGTTACCAGCTGCCAGGAGAATAACTCCCTTGTCCTGGTATATTGCTCTCAGTTCATCACAACTTGGTGGAATGATTCCTTCCCCTGGTCTTATTTCCATTTGATTTCACACCAATAACACCCACATCTGGTTTCACCTCTTCTTTGACTTGGCCGACTTCCATGCCAAGTACTGCCACAAGGAGAATGACTTGTATCTCTTTCTGGTATTGGGTCCCAGACCCTGGTTCCTCTTTCACCTCTTCTTTGAAATGGCCAACTTGGTTCACTACCCTGCCAACTACTGCCACCAGGAACATGACTTGTATCTTTATCTTGTTCTCCATTGTTGGGGTCCTCAACCCTTTTTTGATGGTTAGTGGCCTTGGGGCTACCACCAGCATGAGGAAGACTTCCTGGGATGCAAAAGTCACACATTCTCACCTTGGGGTCTTTGACCCTTCTCAGGTGGTCCATGGTCTTGGTACTATAACTGACATGAGGAAGACTGCCTCTTATGTACTGTTCAGTGTACTTCCTTTTAGATGAGGTAACTGGTGCGTGCCCCCGTTTCCCCATGTGCCGTGATTCAGTTGCCAGGATCCCCTCATGCCCTTCCCCCAGTCAGCCTGTTCTCCTGTACCTTCTGGGATCTTCCCAGCGGGCTCCGGTCTCTCCTGGGGTCTGCACTGGCTTTGTCTTAGTCTTCCGATGTCTTTAGGGTCACTGCGGCGGCTTCAAAACCTTTGGCTCCTTCAACTGTCAGCAACTGTTACAAACCTCACAGTCCACCTCCTACTGGAGGCCGTGCTACGGCCTCTCCAGCTTCTTGCAGAGTCTTGCGTTAGACCTACTAGAAACGCATCTCCTCCTCCGGCGACCCGGTCTACAGTCCTTAATCTCCTGCCCCGAACAGCTTCCACAAATGCTGTTGCTTCAGGAACAGCTTGAATCATGTCAAGTCCCTTTTCGGTTTTTAAAGTCTGTACGGGTATGTTTCTTCCTGGAAGGCTAGAACACTCCTCTGAGTTCACGGAACTGCTCTTCCTGCATCCGTGCATCCTCTTCGTGTCAGTACCTGCCTCCCAGGTATTCTTCTTCATCTCAGTACTGGAGTCCGTAAATGGGATAATGTCACAATAGCAAGTGGAAGTGCTAGCAAGTGGAGGCTGGCTAAAAGATGGCAACGATTTTGGGAAGGTTAGGTTGGGGATAGTGTGCCCAATTCTACCCTGGTGTTTATCCTTCTCCTCACGGGAGAGTCCCTCCCCATATGATCCTCCCACATTGTACCACCATCAGGGGCACTATCGGGTAGCAGCCTCACCTCACTGGCCTCATGGAAAAGGGTTCCCCCTCTGTTAGGGAGGATTCTCTGTTTAGGCTGAATTTCCTAACCTAGTGAGTCCCCCAGCAGCTTTGCTGGATTTTTGGGGTTTATTTTTTTCTCCTGCCAAGAGTGAGACTCTTTTACCCTCACTCTTGGGCATGATTTGAGTGTGTTTCTTTGAATCTAGATGTGTTTAATGGGCTATGGGGTCTTTTACCCCATAGTGCTTCATGTGTTTTTGTGATGTGTGTTACACAGCACCCTCAGTGCAGTAACACAGGGGTGTCATAGTGACCCCCCAGTATAGACTCCATACCCTGGGACTGACTTCTGTCTCCCAGGGCATGTAAAGTCACCATTGACTTTACTAGTCTTAAATTCTGAACAGAACCAGTACCAACCATCATATTGTGGACGTACTGGCTGGGGCAATTCAATTGCCCCGGGGTCTGTTAGTCGAGGGGGCACGTCTCCGTCCCCCCTGATCGAGTTTTGGCTGGTGGCAGTGGATACTACTTTTTATATTCAACCGCGAATATTTTCCTATGGGATTTCCCATTGTTTTAGGCTACTATCTTTATTTAATTATTTACGGTAGCCTCGAACATACCGCCGGTTTATTTAATTAATATTAATTCTCCGGTTGGTATTTTTTGCCAAAACTTGATTCTAAAATGGCGTTTGTGTTCTCTTCTGTGACTCCAACCCAAGTCGAGCCCTTTGTTCCACTTTTTGGCGGGCTTCTCCACAGAAGCCCTCCAAAGTGGTGCCACTCTGTCTGGGGTACTTAGGAGGGGTGGAGGGGGATTTAGGCACCCTGGACTGAGTTGCCTAGGCAACTCAAGTCGCACTCCGTCCTGATTGGCCCAAGTGGTGAGCCGGCCGGCTCACCACTTATTATGTTTGAGTGACAGCTAGGCTGAGTGAATGGGGGTTTTCTGCATAAAAGCAGGGCTTTGGGGACTGAACTTCAGAAGTCGCCACAGGACCTAAGAAGCTCGTAAGTCATGGAGTCAGGCTGTGGCGGCCTCTGACATGGGGGAGGCGGATGCTTGAAATGTGTCCAGCAGGGTCGGGAGGGGAGGCGAGGCTGTGCTGTTCGAAAACCAGCTATCTCTGGAGGGCCTGGGCGGGAGGAGGGGGAGATGGCCTTGAAGCTCTGTGCGCGGCCTCCTGCACAAGGCGGTGTACTGTCCCTTGGGTGAGGGGCGAATAACAACACGTGGGGTCTCTAAGATGACTTGTATTCATGTGCATTAGAGGGGATACTAACTGGGGGCCATACCTTTTAGCACAACAATTCACATCTATAGTTGACATACGAACATGAGGTAGTGTTAGGCAGGTGTATGTGTAAAGAGGGCAACACATGTTATTGCATATTGTCATCAGTTAGCCAGTCTCCGTACATCTTCACATTATAAACAATATCTGTTGCATATTACTCTTTACCCATTCTTCTTCACGTTAGCAGCGAAATTTAGTCAACACGTCATATATTACATAAATGGTTTCTACATATTACAAGAGTTCTCGGGGTAGGCAGGGGTGTGGGGCGCCACACAGACTAACGCTGGGGGCTTGGTACAGGGTCAGGGCATGCAGGTTTTGGGCTGGTTTCAGTTACTTCCTAATGTTCCCGTTCATGGCTGGGGCAATTATGTACTGCGGAAGGTTAACAGCTACAGTGTTTTATTTTGTTGTTTGTTCGTGTCTGGCAGCTCGTGAGAACGAGTCCTCAGCGGATCTGCCATGCGGCGGGGAGTGGGGGAAGTATGGGCCTCTGTGAGCGCGGTCGAGTGGGGGTCAAGCTGCAGCTTTCAGTGTGCACGCTAGCTCTGCCTGGGTTAGATCTAGACGTTTTTAACAAAATGGAGTTGGCTTAGTACAAGATGGCGTCTGTGCTCTGCCACATAACGTGGTGGTGCAGCCACACGTGTCGGTCTGCAGCCGCCCTGACACCTGGGCCCGGCGGCCGGTGGGCTGCCGACGAGTCATGAGCCTTCACCAGGGTAGGAGATGTAGTGGGGAGGGGGGTCCTATTGACCTATCCTCCCCTACAAAAGGAAGATAACCTAATGTTGATTAAAGTATTACATAAAAGAGGCACATCGATTTTTGTTCTCACCCGTTACTGATTCAATGTTATTGTTTTGTGCTCATCTTGAATGATTTATGGTTGCAGTGCAGATACACGTCCATTAACACCATCAGACTTCAACTAGAGTACTGCATGAAAGAAAATATGTGCTACGTTATATTTAACTTCACCAGGATTAAGATAAACATGTTTAATAGGTTTTTAATAGTTCAGGCATATTCTGAAACAGCTACTGCCATGGAACTCATTTTCAAAATTAAATCCATATCAATTTGGTGTAACAAAGGTCATCTCATACTATATGATACACAGTTTATAACTTTCCCTTTCATGCTATGTTCGGGGTGGCATAGAGGGTTTACCCTGCAGGACAGTGGGTAATGCAACATGTTGGATTTGGTTAAATCCTTGAGCATGGGCCATGCTATATGTGTCTAGCACGAGAACATTAATAGACCCCGATCGGGAATTTCCAAAAATGTTGTATAGCCCTGCGGCCAGAAATCTGGAAGCGGGAAGGAAAGCTCCACTTAAATGGGTTACTTTAATGAGAAGGTTTGATCTTTTTTGAAAAACTAAATGCATACATCAATCAATATATATAGAAACAAAAAAACAAAAAAACAAACAAACAGACTCGTATGGCAGGGATGCTAACGGAATTTCATCTTGCCATCCGTGCCTTGGAGAGAAAACTAATCTTTGTAATCAAATAACAATCGTAAGTGATGTATGCAATTAATTAACATCACTGCAGCGAACCTAAGGCTTGTTTATAAAGGTGAATGCATAGGTCTCGCTGGTGGGACTGAACAATTGAAGACATTTCACATGAGAGAAATAAAAGTATCAAAACAGTAATCTCATGGCTCCCAGATTGATGAACTGTCTAGCACTACACAATAGAACAAGTGGAGAGCTACAGTGATGGGAGAAAAATATACAAAACTGCAGAGGATTTTTAGTTTGACCATCTCCGTGTGACGATATGCTGGACAGACATACACACACGTACATACTAATAGTATTACAAAAATCAATATTTAAGAAAAAAGATGAAAACAGCGCATGAAAGATGTGACTCCCATGTCATGCTCGCTCTGACATTGGAGGAAGTCCACAAAGTGTACCACGCAGCTGGAGCCAACACATCTGCAAGCCTGGGTGTTAACAAACAAGAACTGCTCCAGCACAGAGGTTCCCCACTGGGCATTTCCAAGGTACACTGATTTATAGAATCTGACGGCAGTCAACGCATAGCCTTTCAATAATCTTCCCCTGCTTCCTAAGCATTTGAAGGTACAAGCACTTGGCCCTGTGAACGACACCACAAGATATTATTGAAAATATTCTTCAGCTGGAAATATCCAGCACTGGCCCCTTGTAATAGTTCCCATGGTGTTATAAGTCTTCCCCTCGCAAAGTGGTACATGAAAGGACAACAGCTGCATGAATAACAACGTTCTGCACAAGGGGATTATGCACAACAAATAAATTGCCTTCAAATGAGCGAAAGCACATGCAGGCAGGCACTCAAATCTCTCCCCTTCTAATCGCCACCTCCTTCACAGGAACCTCACTATATCCATCAGGATCTACCCTCTGATACGAATCACAGGTATTCGTCCCTTCTCCCGAAGGGGAGACTCCCCTTGTGAGACTAGGGAGGTGAGCTCGCTGTGCAAGACTCTCCTTAGAGGTCGAGGCAAGTGGGACCTCACCGGGAGAGACTCCGCCTTTGGGGACAAGGACTGCCTAAGGCAACTACCATAGCTACATATATGGGACTGTCTTCCATGAAGAATACTATCACTTCTTCATGTTTGGCTGAAGGTAATGTAACAAGAAATCCATGTGTAGAAAATAACTAAAATGTCTTTTTAAACGGAGACGTGTATTTAACTGCGATGAGACGTAGCAGTTCGAGACAAGGAGAGTGCTATGCGCCGAGGAAGCCCTCTGACCTCATCACGCTTTGTGGAGGTGGGGTCCAAGCAGATCGCAGAGACAGTGAGTTTTGAAGAACCAGAACAGCAGAGTGTGAAACGTCGGAGCCCCGGTGTGCTGGACTGCAAAGGTAGCAGTACGAACAGGAAAAGAATGAAGAGGTACGACCACCATGCAGAGTGGTGGGCAGGTTGCCTGAAGAACAGCGCAGAAACTACCACAACGGGAAGTCTGACCGCCTTCCGAGTACCAGCGTCTGCAGGCGGCAGACGTCAACCATTCCCTGCATAACAAGAGGTACCAGAGGAATTGGGAATAATGGGAGGATGCGGGGGAATCATCTAAGTGAAGAAACTCGTCCCAGTACTAAGGACGAATGAATAACCAGAAAGTGGAATCATTGGAACTGTAACAATCTAAGAGAGCGAATAAATAATCTGGTAGGGAACGGGCCCTACACATTTAAAGTTGAAACCTGGTGAAAGTGTAACCCTGAAACATATAACGAGAAAGAGTAGATAAGGCTCACAATTGAACAAGATAAAAGAACAGTGAGCCTCAGAGAGTATCATTGGCAAGGAAAGCCTGAGAGAAAATACAAGTAAACATAATTTGGAAAAGGCTAAGCAAATAGGATGTGAAGAGCATATATGTGGGGACAAGAGTGTGACAAAGTATTGTAAGGAAAATTATTATAAAGAGGACCACAGAAAGCACAAGATTCAAGAGTTAAATTGAGGAACTACAAGAGTTGATAACAAAGACTATCAAAGGAGGTTACGCTGGGAAATATATAAATCAGAAGGAAACCTATATATAAAATTACTATTAAGAAGAAAGTGAAAACCAGGGGAGGAGGAGACAATCTCTTGGCCTAGTTACTTTAGTTACATTTAGGGGTAGGGTCAGATAGGGTTAGTTTGGATGGAGGACATAATTATTTTGGACGTCCTGACATCTGACGAGCACCTTTAGTTTCTGTAGTCAGGTACGGTATTCCACTTTGCCATAGGGAGAGATATGCATCATTCTCTTATTTTTAATAAAGAAAATATAGAATGCCCTCAAAGTGTCTAACTCCTTCTACCGACCCACCACACTTCTTACCGTAGTTTGGGCGCATAGGTTCAATGTGTCCTCTAAATCTATAAAGGTTTCTGATGCTGTAGGTGGGTGACCTTAGGGAGCACCCTTTGTAAAATGTCTATGAGGTTGCCCTTTTCAATCCTCTTCAGAATGCCTGAAATGTGCATGTTACTCTTTCAAGAGTAATTATCCAGTTGTGAAATCTTAGGGCTGGCTTGACCTAGCTGAAAGGTCAGTGCTTGCAAATGCTGAGCAGAGGCAGCTTGATGGACCTCTTCCTTGGAGAACCTGCTCTCTATTTTTCTAGCAGGGATTGAAAGTGGAATGAATGGAGCAGCAGCTGGAAGTATCGCCTTGGTATTGAGATATTCCTCTAACCATGAGCTACTCCTCATTGCCCAGGAAATATTAAACATACTTTGAATTTGTTTTCAGGGTGCTGTATGTTCAAAGAATATCTAAAAAAAAAAAGAGTATATAAAGAGTAAAAGATATTTAGAGATTGAAGTAAAATTGAAGTTTCTTAGCAATTTAACACCGAGAGCTGCACACACCAGAATAGCCATTCTGGAGTTCATATTACACGGTGGAAATTGCATACACCCAAACATGCACACCCCATAAACCTCTTTTTCTATTGCTATGCTGCTCTATCATTTGCTCTATTTTGTTGTTTATGTTGATTCCTCGTGTCCAAATAGCTCCAGAAATTTCTTTTTGATAATACATTTATTTTCACTCCAGTTGTGTACCACCCCCCCCCAACTTTTTGCTGATGTTTAACAACATAGTCTGACTTTACCAGAGGAGCCCAGCCTTATGCTGCACTCCTCTGGGCTTTTCGCTCCCTTCCTATGGGGAAACTGACATACCCTTAAGACAGTCAGTACTGGGAGACTTTGTTTCCCTTAGTCCTTTCCAATGTTGCAACTTAATTTGTTAAGATGGATTTCTGAACTCTGACCTGGTGGACAGAGGTTCAGGAGGCCAGCCTAGTTTCTTGGAACACAGTAACCTTCTGGACAACCAGATCAATCAAGGTAGCTTGGCAGTGGTCAAGACTAGGTCTCAGGAGGGGTGAGGGTGAGTGAAAGACCTCAATGATCACACAGAATAAAAGACACTCACAAATCACTCCCAGTCAGGTGTAGAGATATTAAAAATACAAATACATTTATTTCAAGGCCTTTGAGTTTCAACACACATATCAAATCACAGTAATACTATTAAGACAACACAACCCTATCTAAATACATATATACAAGACCATTGGGGTCTAAAGGGTTAATGCACAAAATGGGTCCATAACCTAAAAGGGGAAGGAAACAGGCAATTCAAATAGTCTTTTTTTAAAAAATACATTTTTATTATTTTGTAAACCAAACAAACAATACAAACCAAACTAGCAGCGTTATTTGCAACAAAACACATGAACATCAATAAATGAACACCACTGCACCCCCAATCCCTCCCCCCTCAAGAGCTTGTTTATCTTCCTCATTCCGTATCTGCTGCATGTGGCAGAGTATCGCTTTCTTCTGAGACTGCAGAATCCGTTATTGTGCCAAACAGTCCTGTTATTAACACTCTCCATGCTAGCAAGGTACTCACTTCCTCTTCCCCACACTTGCTACATGCCTCCTGCCATACCACCGTTTCAGCCTCCGCCCATTTTTGCAAATCCCGCCACCATACCTCGACCAATGGCTTATGGCACTGCTTCCAGCCCATGGCAATCCTTCGTTTTGCGAGCACATATGCCAAGTCCTTCAATTTCCCAACATGTTTAGTATTCCGTGGTCTGGGAAACCCTCCCAACAGGCAGGCCCAGGCCGTGTCTATATTGAGCGTGACCCCTTTGTCTGCTAGTTTTTGTGCCACTTCCCCCCAAAAACTCTCAATCACTGGGCAAGACCAGAACATGTGTGTCATATCAGCATCTTCCTTATCGCATTTTGGGCACGCTTGTCGTCCCGCATTTACAAACTTAGATATTCTCATCAGGGTCATGTAGGCTCTGTGCGTTATGTACAACTGTATTTGTTGTAATCTGGCATTTCTGGACACCTTCTTGTGGTATCCCATAGCACGCTCCCACATCCCATCGGTCATCTGTGCTCCCACCTCTGTTTCCCAATCCAGCCTCAAATGCGTCAAATCCTTCCCTACCCGGGTCATCACCATCTCATACAGTCTAGAGATCTCGTGCCCTCCTTCTGACATATCATATATTGTCCCCATGGTGGCGTCTGCCTCCTCCGCCAATACAGTCTCAGGCCAGGTTTTACGAATAATCTGCACCAGCCTTAGATACGTGACATATTGGCCTCTGTGCAAGCCTGCCTCTTCCCCTAATTCTTCAAAATCCTTAATGACCCCCTCTTGCCAGACATCTCCCAATGTAACCAGCCCAACCGACTCCCAGTAGGTCCTGATTATCATTCTTAGTTGTTTGTCTTCCCCTGCCAAGGCCACCAGCGGCACTTGCGGGGAACACGGGTACGGGTTCTCCATCAGTCGACATACTCTACGCCACATCTTCCACCCAAGCAACATCATACCCGGGCGCTCCTTCATTTCAAGTCTAGGCAACCAAATAATTTCCTTTAGGTAAAACGGAGTACAGTCCTGTCCAAACAGCCTAAATTCAGGAGTTACCTCATCAGAGAGCCATTTGGTCACATATTGCAACTGGCCAGCTATATAATAGGCCTCAAAATTTGGCAGCTTAATACCCCCTCTTTCATAGAAGTTCTGCAACTTCCATAGCGCCACTCTATTCCGAGTGCCATGCCATAGGAAGTCTCTGCACATACTATTCAGCTTGTCAAAAAACTTTTTAGGTATCATGTACGGAATATTGCTGAAAAAATGTAAGAGCCTGGGCAGGACCACCATTTTGAGCAGCACCCCCCGTCCCATCATCGCCAGCGGCAACTTCTCCCAAAACTTCATACTTGTACGGATTTTTCCCACAGCCACCTCGGTATTATGCAAATGTTCCTCCTCTACCGTGTGATACACATCTATTCCGAGGTAGCGGAAGGAGCCAACCGCCCATGGTACCGACAACACTGGCAATCGCTCCAGAGGGGTTCCTCTGTAGCTACCCAATGGGAACATGCTCGATTTTTGGGGGTTCACCGCTATGCCGGACAGTTCTGCATACCTTTCCATTACCTCTAGAATATATTGAAGATTTTCCTCCGATTATTTCAGATATAATAGCAAATTGTCAGCATATAAGGATATTAGGTGTTTCTCTCCCCCCACCTCAATGCCTATCATGTCATATTGTTGTCTAAGGTACACTGCTAGGGGCTCCAGGGCCAGAATATATAACATCGGGGACCAGGGGCACCCTTGTCTGGTGCCTCTGCTAAGTTGCCATCTCTCGGATATGACCGATCCTGTGCTTACCCTAGCCAGCGGTTCACTGTACAGCAATTTCGCCCACCTAACATAGCCCGGCCCCATCCCGTATTCCCTCAGGGCCTCCAGCAACCATGGCCACCTCACTGAATCGAAAGCTTTGACTGCATCTAGGGACACAACCGCCATTTCACCCTCACTCTTGTTCCCCTCTTCAATCACCCGGTGGAGTCGCCTATGGTTGTGGGTTATATTCCTGTTGGGGACATAACCTGTCTGGTCCGGGTGTATCAGTTTACTAATAACTCTACGCAGCCTATTGGCCAGGACCGCCGTCAATATCTTGCCGTCCTGGTTCAACATTGACAAAGGCCTATAGGAGCCGCAGCTATGCCCTGGCTTGTTGGGTATAATTATCGCTTCTCTAAGCGATTCCGGCAACCGGCCCACCTCAAAAGACTCATTGAGCATTTCTAGCATGGGGGGGTGGGGGGGGGGGGGAGTACCTCCTCTCTATATGCTTTATAAAACTCGCTAGGGAGTCCGTCCGCACCCGGGGTCTTACAGGTGGGCAACTGCTTCACCACCTCCTCCAATTCCTCTAGAGTAAACGGTGCATCCAGCTCCTCCCTTTCTTCGACACTAATGTTAGGTAATTCCATGTCTCTTAAAGTTTTTCTTATCTCCTCTCGATTGCCCCCCCCTTTGTCCTCATATAATGCCCTGTAATAGTCTGAGAATGCCTCATTGACTCCCTCTTGAGTGTCCGTTACCTCCCCATCCTCTCTGGTTATCGTCCTAATCGGGGGCCTAGGGGTTTCGCTCTTATATAACCACGCCAAAAGACGGCCGGTTTTATCCCCACCTGCATGTTGTCTCTCAACATACTTCTTATAGTTAAGGTTGCAGAGCCTTTCCCAAAGCTCTGCACACCGCTGCTGCAGTTTGAGTACTAGTTCCGCATCCCCTCCTGCCCTATTGATTTCCCGTTCCAGTTCACCTTCGGCTTCCCCTAACTCCATTAGGACCCCACCCTGTAGGCCCTTTGAATTAGCAATAGCAGCACCCCGCAATACCACCTTAAAGGCTTCCCAGAGTGTGCCCGCTGAATCCACACTGCCAGTGTTTTCCTCGAAATAATGTGTGATCTCATCCCTGATATCCTCTCTAAAGACCGGGTCCCTGAGCGCCTCAGCCCAGAGGCGCCACGTCGGTATCCGCGCTCTGGGGCGGCAGTACTGCCAGCCCAGAACCAGAGGCGAGTGTTCCGACAGGACCCTCGCTTTGTAGTCTATTTGGGTGGACTCTATCACCACGTCTGGCGTGGCAAAAAAATAATCAAGTCTCGTATGCAGTTGTTGCGGGGCTGAGTAGTGCGAGTACTGTGTTTCATTAGGATGTTTCAGCCTCCAAACATCTGCCAGCCCGAAGTCGTCGAGCAGTGTCTGCAATGCCCTGGCCGCTGGGGTGGGCCTATCAATCTTATCATCGGATCTGTCTACCTTGGGGTTGAGCAAGCAGTTAAAATCCCCTCCCCAAATAACCGCTCCCCCATACATGCACCCAGGTTGGTACACAGAGTCCTAAAATATGCCGCCGTATTTTGATTGGGGGCATACGTATTTATAATGCACACCTCCCTATTCTCCACCAGTGCCTTCAATATGACTAACCTCCCTCCCGTATCCACCACCTCTTGTGTAAGTTGGAGCGGAACGTGCGGTGCCACCCAGACCAACACTCCCCTAGCGTAGGCAGAATACGGAGAGCCTACTACAGTACCTCTCCACTTCTTCCCCACCAGTTCCAACTTTTGCCGGGTCAGATGCGTCTCTTGCAACAGTGCAATATCAATCTTCTGCCTTTTCAAATACATCATGACTTTGTTCCTCTTTAAGTAACTATTGAGTCCCCTGACATTCCATGTTACGATCTTAAGTTCCCCCATAGCTCATGAGTGTCCTCCCCCCTTCCATGTAGCGAATCCCACTTGCCCACGCGATACAGATACAACCCTCTGACTTTTACTTGTAGCTTCTTGTACGAACTCAAACTCCCCATAACTATATACACCACAAATTCCCCGCTTCCCTCCCCACCCTCTACCCATCCCTTCCCCAACATCACACACCCCAACTGCTGCCCAGCTCCATCCTCGGAACTCAGGCACCCCCACATCTAGCCCTGCAAGCACCAACCAATGCCCAGAGCTCAGTAGGGTGAAGTCGCCCTAATGGCCACTTAACTAAAGTTACTAAGTGGGGTAAAGAGATCCGCTCTGCAAGGCTCCCTTAAATACAGTAAAAGTAACAGTGCTCATAATATCTTGTGCAACAGTCTGACCTTCTCTCCCGAAGGCCGCGCAAATGACTATAATCAAGTCCCATGGATCTATACCGCGCCATCTTGTGGCACCCTCCTTGTGCACTACTTATCTCCTCCATCTCCTCTTCCCGTCCGAACATCAGGCTCCTGGGGACATCCCTGCGTGTCGAGACATCCCATGGCGTCCTGCGGAGTCTCAAAAAACAAAGTTTTGTGTTTATGAAACACTTTCAATTTTGCCGGATACAGCAACATGTATTTATGGCCCGCCTCTCTCCATCTCCGCTTTACCGTCCCAAAGTTCATGCGGCTACGCTGCACAGTCAGGGTATAGTCCGGGTAGGCCGTGATGTTCGCCGCTCCTCGTGTAATCGTTCCACCCTTGCGGAAGTGTTCCAATATCCTCTCCCGGTCCCGGTAATTAAGGATTTTGGCTATTACTGGCCTAAGAGGGTTTCCTGGTGGCGGCCTCCTTGTTAGAGCTCTATGCGCACATTCCACCGCAAATCCTTGAGCTAAGGCTCCTCCGGGTATCTCCTGCAGCAGCATAGACTCAATGAACTCCGTAGGATCGTGGCCCTCCGATCCCTCCGGCAGGCCCACAATGCGAATGTTGTTTTGTCGGGCGCGTCCTTCCGCCTCCTCCGCTCTGCTCTCCAAGTTGCCAATTCTCTGTACTAGGGCATGCAATTCGGCCTTATGGGAGGCACAATCCGCGGTATTTGGGCTCACCTTTCTCGAGGGTCTCCGTGCGCTCCGCCAAGGCCCCCGACGTCCTGCCGGAGTAGATTCACTTCCTTCTGCACCTCACCGACCTTAAGGTTCAATGCCGTTTTCAGCTCAGTTACGGCCAGTTCAAGTTTAGCTTCCTAGGCCGCCTTTAAGTCCGCAATCGCAGCTAGGACCTCTTGGTTGGTACCCGTCGGCGTCATGCCGCCTGTAGGCGACTTGTCCTTACTCTTGGAATTTTCAGGACCAGGGGACGTCTTAGCGAAGTCGTCCAAGGTGGGCTGCTTCGCCTTCGGCCTCACCGTTCTACTAGACATGACCCAAAGGACCTGTGTTCTGCACAAGTTGCAAATGCGCACACAGTACGCCTCTATCGCTCGATCATCGTGCGGCCTGCTCCTTCCTTTGTTCCGGTCGTTGGTCGGCCATTTTGTGTCGTCTTTCGTCTCCGGCGCTCCTTATCTTTTTCGCACAAAACTCCACCGCCGTTCCTCCCATGCCTTCCAAAAGTTCACCAAGCGCGGTCAGACCATTCACCCACCGACATGTGTGTTTTCAGCAGTCGTAGGCACGTCGTTATGCACTATCCCGCCAGGATCATTTCAGGATCTCGGGAGCTCCTCCAGATCACGTCCTCCTACATGGCCCTCATAGCCACGCCCCTCAAATAGTCTTTAGCCCCTTCTGCATCCAACACACTCCTAACTAAGAGGCAGTTCAATCCCTAAGAAGAGTGGAGCCTAATGCTCAAATGTACAAGCAATGCCAGCGCACGCAGTAGTTTAAATGGGCAAAACGGGGTCTCTTCAAGGGTCTGTAGCAACTCAGGAAGGTGGGTGAGGCGATGAAGAATAGGTTCCCACTATTCAAGGAGGGTCTCAACTTGAGGGCAGAGTCGATTCCAAGAAAGGAGTGGGGCCCCAGGGGCCACTTGTGCATCAAAATTGATGGAGGCGCAAGGGGCCACCGATTAGGGTTGTGATTACTCACCAACCCCCGGCGCACTCCGGACCAAGCTTCGGTAGTCGAGTCCCCTTCGGTTGCAGGTTCAAATGCAGCAATTTGACAGCTCTGCGGCTTTCAGCGGCGAAGATACAGTGATGATTCCCAAACGGGATAGTGGCGATTTCTCCACTCCTGGTGGATGGATCAGGCCAGTTTCACTGCAGCAGGCTTCAGGGGCACAAATGCAGCGCACCTGCAAAGTTCGTCACCATGACTGGGCAACACGGTAACCGCGTATTCTCCAGTTCTGGCGCACTCGTCTCACTTCAGACCGGGGAACGCCAAGTGTATGCAATTCGGTGTGAGGGTGCCGTGAACACAGAGCTAGTGATATTCCAAGTTTTGAGGGCCTCCTCGAAACGGCGGCGGTATCAGGTCAAAGGGTCTGCATAAGCTGTACATCCCACTGGTTGGCCCAAGGACACTCCCGAGATGGCTTACTTGCAGGTTTGGATGAAGGTGCCGAGAATAGTTGGTCCCACTATTCCAATGGGTCGAGGCGCCTTCGCAGACCTTCTAGGTTGACCAGATGCAGAGGGGTCCTACGGGATGACAGTGGGCTCAGGGTGCCAAACCTTCCACCGGGTCACCAGCGGTTCCTCGACTGGGCTTCTTAGTTTGAGGATACTTGGATCCTATCCTTGGTTCAGTGAGAACTCCAGAGATCGACATGGTATGGGTGTTTGGGGCCTTCTCTTATCCAGAATCTCTCTGTGCCAAAATTAAGAGGACCTAATGGGAGATCTGCTCACATATAGGCATACCACACGTGTACCAATCACGGACCACGATGGTTCCAGGCATTCACAGCACTTCAGACTCTTTGGCACCCAGGATGTGTATTGGAACCAGACATCCCAGCCCACGTGCTGGAGGCACACACACAAGGCGGGCAGAAGCCCGCGAAAGCTTGGTGTTTCGCAGGAGAATGCATACCCAAATAAGGTCTGACCCGGGTCGTCTCAACCTGGGGAAGGTGAAGGGGCAAGAAAGATGGCCAAAGGACAGGACAGAGAACCTCATGGCATGGCCATTTTGTAGCCAGGCCACCAAATGCAGTATTTGCGGTTTACCTGACAGGAAAGGGCTAAACATATACAAAATGATAAGCTGCCACCAGCCCTGTCCAAGGCACATCTGCACTTCTAAAAAATCCTTTGAGAGTATCTAGGGCTTTTGGAAATGACTAATAGACCCAAGTGTACTGTACTGGAAGGTACATTGGACACTTGTTACATGTTGCAGAAAAGTTGCAACATTGGAAAGGACTAAGGGAAACAAAGTCTCCCAGTACTGACTGTCTTAGGGGCATGTCAGTTTCCCCATAAGAAGTGAGCGAAAAGCCCAGAGGACTGCAGCAGAAGGCTGGGCTCAATGTTGTGGGGGTACACAACTGGAGGGAAAATTGCACATAAATGGGAATCTTTCCTAACAGGCGTTACATAACAAAGGAACAAAACATAGTATGCTAAATACATAAATAGTAGCAAAACATGCTCAGATCCGTCACCATCAATAGTCACAGTACTTTGAATTATTACCACTTCACATGACTGTCTCATATTTGGCTATTGTGTAAAGGTTAACAATTTATTGTGCATCTTCCCACCTCTGCCATATTTTCTCGGCTTTCACAGGGCATCCTGTGGCAGTGTAAATGTGCTGTTCCATTGATACGCAACTATTCACTTTTGTTTCCCATTGTTCATATTGTGGGGTTACATTGGACCTCCCCAGTTTTGCTATATTGCGTTTGATCACTCCCGTGGTCGTTGAGGGAAACAATTTTTCACAGCGTGTAATTTCTCCCTCCTCCTCAATGCCAAGTAACATCAATTTGGGGTCTCTAGAGAAGGTGCGGCCTAAAACTGCTGATAGTTTGTCACAGTAGAGTTGCCAGTACTCCTGAATCTGGGGACGCTCCCATATTATGTGGAAGAAGGTGCCCTCTTCTCGTAAGCAGCATAGACAGTTGGGGTCTGCGGCTCTGCCCCAGTTATAGAGAGCTACCCTTGGGTAATACACTCTGTGCAACACTTTAAGTTGTATTAGCCGGAGCCGATATGGGCGTTTCTTGCGGGTACATCAGGATCGTAAACCCAGTCTTCAGGTAATATTTGGCTAATATCCCTTTCCATTTAAGTTTCAGGTTGCATAGCTCAGGCGTTGCAAAGGAGGAGATGGCATTGTTCATAACAGATGTGACTTTCGCATCTATGCGATCAAGAACAATATTTCTCTCTAGAAGTGTACAATCAGGCATGTCAGACAGCATGGAGAGATGTGCATGTAGTGCGTGTTTCAGCTGTATGTACCGGTATGACTCAGTGTCGGGAAGACCGAATCAGGTCTTCAAAGGATGCCAGTCTGCCCTCCACAATTACATCACCAACTCTGGTTATTACAGTTGATTCCCAACTCTGCCATGTTGGAAGTTTGCCTATTTCAGGCAAATTTCAGTTTCCCCATAGTGCTTGTACAGGGGTAATTTTTTTGTCGCAACCAATATGTCTGTGGGATTCTGTCCAGATCAGTGTTGTGTGCGCTGTCATAGTGCGAGGTAGTGGGGGTTTCAGTTTTTGATAGAGGCTTCCTAATGCGGACAACCCCTGCATCGCAGCAATCCCTGCTCTAATGTTGGGCATTTCTGTGTTTCTCCGTGCAGTATGTCATTTACCACTGCCATCTGACTAGCCCAATAGTAGGCTTGCAAATGTGGTAGCCCAATACCGACCTCCCAGGTGGAGCGTTGAAGTGTTTGTAGCGCTATCCGTGGGTGCCCTACCCCCACAAAAGTTTCCTGAGAGTGCTATCAATTTTTTGGAATTCTAATGCTGTAATATGGAGTGGGGCATTTTGTAAAATGTATAAAAGCACCAGCAATTTCAAACCGTGCTGTAGTGAGTGTGTGTTGTGAGGCAACCCAAAAAAGATGGGATCTGAGCTTTTGTCAGCCCAATCCTCCTGGCCTCATCTTTTATTTCCTTGATATCTTCAGAGGCTTCTATCATAATAGAGTTTAAAAAAACGTCTGTCATGATGGGGTAAACAAAGCTGCAATCAAATTCTTCTTCCTATACCGATTTGTATGGTCTTTAAATGCATATTAACACACGTGTATATTTGGCTGGAACTGTGAGGATGTGTAATTGAGTTTCTGAAGTGCAAAATGGGTTCAAATCCTAACTTCACTGCTTAATTAAATCTCTGATCCTGGGAAAATAATATCTGACGGTACAATAGTTACCAACATTGAGACACCAGTTGTGGGTTTTGTGCTGTGGGGTTGAGGAGGCAGGAAGCCACATATAGACTCAGAGTTGTGGGGGGCTGTAATGGAAACTATGGATTGTATTGTGAGGTGTGGCTATCCGTATTTCCCTGTCTATACTTGCCATTACACAGTCTTCTTAGCCAGGCGCCCTATTGCCGTCGGCATCTCTGAATACGTTCTAGACGCTGGTGAGTATAAAGCGCTCTCTGCAACCCTGGTAGTACCAGCTCTAAGCGTCCTTGAAATGTTTTCTGTGCCTTCTTGGGTAGGGTGAAGCACGCCAACTGTAAGCTCCACCCCCTTCTCGCTTGGAACTCTTGTCCTTGTATTTAGTGGGATTTCCACGTTCGACGCCTCTGATTGGTCGAGCTGTAGGCGGAGCGCTGCCACCTTATGCTGGTTGTTTAGGCTCATTTCCGGAATATCATGGCGGCGGTGACAGCCTGGAGGAGCGGGTACAGGTCCGTGGGGCGCCTGGTAAGGTTATTGCCGAACTGCAGCTAGAATTCTACACCCCCGCCACTAGAGGGAGGGAGGGAGGGAGGGAGGGGGTACACAGGACCCATCTCTGTTCTGTGCTTTTGTAGCAGGGTGGAGGAGAGGAAAGTGAGGCTGGGCTTTTGCATGTGTCAGTGCATTGCACTGTTGCAGGAAGCTCCAGCTACTTCTTAACGCATGCTCCCATACAAGGCGCCAGTATCACACTCTTCTAAATTAAATAAAATTGACTCAGTTGCAGAGTACAGACCCAGCTATACATGGTTGGTAGGTTCCGGGCAACACAGTAGCAAGAGGTGCTATGTCCTTAATGTATGGAATTGCTAATGCATAAAGAAAAGTTGAACTATGAGCATGCATGACAACATTTTGCTACATCTGGGAGGGAGATTTTGTCATGGAAAGCAGAATAGAATGTTCTCATTGGATTACATTGGGGTTAGAACTATTTTAGAAGGCAAGAATTTAAAAAAACGCAAAACATTTTTCTAAACAAAAGAAACGTGTCTTCCCTCCTAAAGGGTTGGCATGTATGTATGAGTGTTTCTGTTATCACATTTTGGTATTTTGTGTACTCCTTTTTACATGTATTATATTTTCTATTTTGATATGAATATTTCAAGAGTGCGATCTTCGTGCCCATTTTCATCATGTTTGCAGTACACGTCGGCATTCTGTCGATAAGCAAGTGAAACTAATTCCATTCATGTTATTGTTGGCTGAAGTCTCGAACGTAGCTCAACATTAAAACGAGCGAAACATGACCCTGATCCAGTGAACATTGCCATGTTATTGGGATGTATGCCCCTCACTGTAGCTGTTCTTTCTCTGAAAAGGAGAGGGCTAGGTTAGAGAGAGGACAGGGACAAGAAGTATTGGCTGCTGTGTTGGTGCGTGCACACCGGCCGCACCCTGATTTCTATGTACAGGACTTTTTCTAGGTGTACCATGTCGAGAGCATATAGGCATGTGTGTCCAGAGAGGAGTCTGCTGTGTCCATGCTGCTATGATGCATTGGTCTGGACTCTGATATCTAATTTCATTGAAGAGGTGTAGCATTATGTTAAGAGGGTTATTTGTTTGCTTGTTGTGAGTTGGCTTAGTTGGTATATGTATAGTGCGTTTATTTGAGCATGGAGGTTAAGAAGGTAAGTGCGGGGAGGTTAGTTAGGGGGTGGTCGGCAACTTGGAGCATGCATCTGCGGTGACCATGGTGTCTTCTCGATATTGGTGCCCTTCGGGTAAAGTATTTTGGGGAACTGAGTAGAAGACCTGTAGCATGCAGCAGTGGGTACCAAGGAGACAATGGGTGAGAATAGTTACGAAGTTCTGAGAAGGGGTTCAAGAGAGAGCAGAACCCTGGTGGTGTCCTGAAGAACTTCTTGACATGCTACGTGTGCATGGTTTGCTATCTAGGAGCCGCTTGAATGTATTGTAATGGGCATCAAGCAGTTGACAGATTTATCTGTGTATCGTCTGCATTCTAAAGATAGGAAAGGCCCAATGAAGAAATTAGGCAGAGGAGGGGGCAGACAAAGATTTAAAATAAGGTGCGAGAAAGCAGGGTAAGGGGCAAATGCCAGGAGGCGAGAAAACCTACCAGAATGAGGAAAAGTAGCACATGACTGCTGACAGGCTGCTGCCCAAGATCTTGAGATACGCAGGGTGAATCATACATATTTTTAAAAGTATCGGGGCTTGTGAGGGTATACCACCTTAGACGTATGCACTAGTAATAACATGCCATGATGAATAGATGCATGGAAATCTACCCCCTTTATAATGTATGGCACATTTTGTGAATGTTCACTGTCGTTTTCTATTATAAAACAATAATTGGTCTAGTCTACTTGGAACTAATAGAATGCATTTATTAAACACTATCCTTATATTGGCTATATATAATTATGTTGGGACCTTTACTCTGTTGTTTTACTTATGCATCTCAGTGGTTTGTACCAGCATCCTTTTTTCACTCTGGCCAATCACAACCTTTGTTTGTATTTTTACCAGTTTTACTCTTCCCGTTGAGGCCTGGACTAGCCCATTTTTTAATGATGGGTCATACCTATTAATTTTAGAGGTAGGGTTCGAAATTAAGATTAGATAAGCAGGATCTAAAAGCAGCTCCTGGGTTTCCCACCTTAACCAGCTACCACTGGGGAACGAGGAGCTAGTGCATAGCAGTGCACAAATCTAATGTCCACATAAGATGCAAAGTTTATCGTTTTGGCCAGTATTTATTACCTTTTAACCTTTCCTGATGATGTGTCCTAATATTTATGTATGATGGTCCCAAAAGCAGAGTTAAATTCAGATAGGTGTATTTGTTCAGCATCAGCGGGCCTGGGGAGCCAAAAGTATCTCCTGGTTGCTGTTGGTGTCAAGGTAACCAGGCTATTCTAGGCTGCAGGCTGCAACCTGGAGCTAATTAGCCCCCAGCTCCCCTCAATTCCGAACCCTGTCAGAGGTGTTGCCATCTTTTTTTCTTTGACCTTTATCTTAATTCTGTCCAATCCCTCTCTTCTGAGTTTGGGTAGCAACAGAAATGGTATTTGCTGTTACCACGTTGCAGCCACTAATATGGTGTTTTATTCTTCGATTGGACACTTCGTCCATGTGAGTTCCTAAAATGGTACTTGATTACTGTGATGTATTCTCTTCTAAATTGTTCTGTTAGGTTGCGTGGACAAGGCGTAAAATAAGCTGTATCGCAATTTGAGATGTAATTCTGTAGGCTGGAAAACTATGTTGACACTTGTGTAGCACAGCTGGCGATTTTAAATTTTCTGTTGAAAGAAAAGACAGCTCACGCTGCAGTCTTCTCTTGCTTTCAGGGCTCTCGCCACCCCCCTCCTCCTTTTGTTAACAGCAAGTTCGAAGGGACTAACGGAGAGTGGCGAGTGATAATCCCCTCCACTCCTAAAAGTGTCAAGGGCCTGTGTGGGAGTGTTAGCTAGGGAAAGTTGGTTGTTTTTCAACTAATTGCAAACCAGCAGTAATTACAATGATTCTTTATTTAGCCAACTATATTCTCTTTTGCCAGGACCAGTTCATGGTAACTTGTTTAAGTCAGTCCTGCAAATCCATACATAAAAATGAAAGGTGTCACATAAAGCCTAATTACATTATTGCTACTATAAACCTCTGCATTGTCTCCATGTTTTATTTAAAGTTAAGGTTTGTTTAATTTAAATTCATAGTGGGAACTATATTTAATTGGGTATGGACGTCCTTTTGACATGCACAAGAGAACATGTCTTGAAAATGTACCTTATCCAAGTCGCATGCTTTTGATGGATAACCTTGTCTGTCCCATGCTGGTTACGTATATCCATGTAGCTGATGCAAAACCCAACCGCTGATCCAAAAGTGTTGTCATTCTACATCATTAACCTATGGCTTTAAACCAAGTACCTTGAAAGTGACGGTCCGCAAACTACAATTTTCCACCTAGTTTACCCATTCTCTGCCTGCTATAACACCATCCATATTTATGATTAGTTATACATCTCCACTTGCGACAGCCAAAAGCAGTCTTCAGTTTGCAACTGTGAGTGCCAAAGTAATAGTTTCCACACTTTTCAAGGTTTGATCAATAGTATTTTTATTTTCAAGTCTGCACAGGGCATGTGACTTTTCAGATTTATGGTCTCTCTACACGTGTTTCACCCTTTTTACACCATTCAAAAGGGATCATCAGGAGAGTTTTTCTAAAAAAAAACCACCAAATTATTATTCATTTGCAGCATTCCAATTGGTTATTTACATAAATTCATACCAATTTAAAGAGAAAGTAAAATTTAAAACGAGATTATTCAAAAATAGTCTGTAGAAGAGTGGAAAGGTGAGACACTGGGATTTTTCATCTCAAAGCTCATAAAATATATCTAGGTGGCACTCACCAATTCAATTTTTCTGACTCTGCAATTGGATAATGTTACTCCTATTTGTATAGTGGTTTCAAAAGGGTTTCAAATTTTGTATTAACCTAATGGCAAAAGACAAAAACAAACAGTTGGGCTTGTTCTTTAGATCTAGGTGAAGTACTTAGGTTTAGCAAAAAAAACAAGAAAAAGAAAAGAAAGAAAGTAGCTTTTTGGCGGGGGATCCAAAGGTTAGCACGCTTACCTTTGCTCTTTATGTTCCTGAGAGCAGGAGCTGTGTTGAAGGGATATGCCTGTCCTTGTGCTGGCGCCTTCAATTGATGCACAGTTTAGTGTGCTTCTAACACGTTTAAATACGTTGTTTAATTGGGTGTTTGACGTCATCACGTTCACATTTAGGTGAGCGCGATGATGTCATTATGTTTTGCGTGTATGTCGGCCATTTTGTTTGCCATTTTTGAGCTTGGTTTTAACTCATTAGTTTTTTTTTTTTGGCAGGCTATTCGCTTACTTGTGACGTTACCACGATTTTATATGTGTGACAACGTCCTCTCGTTTTGCGCGTGATCGGCCTCTTTGCTTGCCGAATGCGCGCTTGTTTCCAAATTTACAAAAAATAAAGATTTATTTAACAATAGAATATTTTAACCGATCATATATTATATTTTATTTAGTTTATTGATGTTAGTGTCGCCTTTGTTAGCTCAGTAGTTCTTTTTGTAATGAAAAATACCAAATTGATCTAAGAATAAAGTATTTCTGTTTTATTTGGTACGAGTTTATGGATTTCTCTATTTAGTGTCCCCTTAAAGGTTTTTGAAAGGGGAAGGTAAAAGAAGAAAAGCTTTTTGTTAAAGAGAAATACAGAAGCATTAAGATGATACAACATTCTCTAAGTTTAAACATCCCTTTTCATCGAAATTTAGCGCTTTTCCCCAATCTTGTTAGACGTGCTGTATTACAACCAGTTGAAAAATTCATTTTCTGAGTTTAATCCGGTTTCACACGTGTCCATAAGGCAGATCCATTTAGTTTCTCTTTGTCGTAAGATCTGTTCTTTATTCCCACCTCTGGGTAGATCTTCAATTTTGTCCAAACCATATATTTTTAGTTCATCCACATTTAGTCCTTGGTGTTCCATTATACAATGTAATGCTATGGGATATTTCAAATCACAATTCCTAATTGCTCTCAAATGTTCAAATACTCTTATTTTTAGACTTCTTATGGTGCTTCCTATATATGTTTTCATGCATGTACATTGTATTGCATAGATGACATATTTGCTGTTGCAGTTTTATTAGTGTCATGATCTCTGCTTCCAAAAGGTCAGGGTTTTCCCAACTCCCTTGGAAGCAGATCCATAACCCAGGTTCCGAGTGCCAACCAGTCCCAATTGGGACCTTTTGGACCCAGTCCTGGCGCCAGTGGCACCAGGCTCATAAATATGCCCAGTCCCAGCGCTGGAAGCGCCGGGCTCATAATGCTTGGGTGGACTTACCTTCAGCAGACCATGCTGCTTACTTGCCTGCCAGTTGAGCCTCTGATCCTCTTCTGTTTGGAACTACTTTTCCTGTTGGGTGGGGCTGGAGCCACTCCCTAGATTCAGAACACTGGAACTCTTCTGGAAGGCAGGAACTCTTTTCTTACCAGGAACTCTTTTCTTACTTAGGCGTGGCTGTGGAAGGAGACACCTAAGCACTACAGGAGGCTATTTAAACCACACCCGGTGGATGAATCTTGCTTTGCGTTATTCTGCAACCTCTGCAGCAGAACGCTCATCGTGTCTTCTGCATCCGGTCCTGGGCCTAAGGAAAAAGGCTTACCATCCTGAATCCAGTCTTCAGCAACACCTATAAAGACAAGAAAGAACAGGTTAGCATTCCGGCATCTGAAAGGCAAAGGCTTACCATCCTGAATCCAGTCTTCAGCAACACCTATAAAGACAAGAAAGAACAGGTTAGCATTCCGGCATCTGAAAGGCAAAGGCTTACCTACTCTTTGTACGCTCCGGAGGCCTTCGGCGCTGCATCCCGCATCTGAAAGACAAAACAAGGTGCGTTTAAAGACATTGGGGAACTTTAATACTCACGTGCCATAACTCCTTTTCACATCTAATCCAGTGGGTATTCCGGCACCCTGCAGCCGCTCCGAACTCGTACCTGCAAAATAAAAAGACAGTTAGAGCGCATAGTGAAGCAGGCAACAAGCGCTTACTTACGTGCTTCCAGGCGCTTCTATTCATCACACGGGCTCCATCTTCAACTCACTTCAGCCCGTCATCCGCCATCGCCGGAACCCTGCAAAACAAGAGACATCATTACTAAAGACTTTAAAGACATTTGAATGACTCGAAACTTACCGTTCGTGCAGTAAACGACGGACAGCAGTCCTCTGAAGTCAAGAGGCCTGCGCTACCTATCCAGTGAAGAAACTGGTTACAGCACCCTGCCCCGAGGCAGATGGAGAGCTCGGCATTCACTTACCTAAGGTGAGAGCGTTAACCTTTGGGGGTCTACAGGAGAGGAGAAGAGGAAAGAGATAGGGACACCCCAATAACCCCAGTTCATTAACCCCATATTTTCTATCTGCAGACATCTTACTCTACACGTCAGGCATACAGTGCACAGAGGTCCAGCCCAAAGAGCCAACCGGGTGCTACACATCACCTTTGAAGATACGGTAGTCGCCCAGTCAAGACCGGCGCCTCTGCGAGAATCAGGTGAGCGTTACAGAACGCAAAGCCTACCGCAAAACTCTCGCCCAGGCGCTATGGAAACCTCGTATACTGACCCCCTAGCCCGGTTACTTGGGGAACTAAGGGCAGAAGTGCATGCAACTCGTCAGGAAACGAATGCTCTAAGAAGGGAACTAATTATTTCCAAGGAGAGAACAGACCATATTGCTAGACAAGTGCTACAGTCACAAGCCGGACAGACCCCGTTACCCGCATCAGGGGCAAATCTTCCTTCAACATCCTCTATGAATCCAGTGCAGATCAACCTACCTGGGAATGTACCTCTGGCTCCGCCCGAACGATTTTCTGGTGACCCAAAGAGGTTTGCAGTATTTATCAATCAGTGCCGGTTGCACTTCTTATGCCGGCCAGCAGCCTTTCCAACTGATCAAGCAAAAGTAGCTTTTGTACTTTCGTACCTTAGTGGCAATGCGGCAGACTGGTCGATCCCTCTAGTTAATCAAGATGATCCGGTTCTCCATGATTTTCAAGCCTTTCAGCTTAGTATGGAAAAACTGTTCGCAAGACATTCACAGGGGCAGGCCTTGGACAATGAGCTTCTTTCGTTGCGACAGGGTAATCAAGACCTTTTGGCTTATATTGCATCTTTCAATAGACTAATAGTGGAAACTCAATGGCCTGAGGACAAAAGGATTACGCTGTTTTATAGAGGTCTACGTGGAGAGCTCAAAGACGTTTTAGCCCAAGTAGTGAATCCCCCACAAGACTCGGATTATATAGACTTGGTCGTTCAAATAGATCACAGGCTGCAGAACAGGAAGGCCGATCGTTCCAAGTTTGATGCTCGAGTATTTTCCAAACCGCCAACTCCTTCCAAAGGAGTAGACTCCGGGGAACCCATGCAAATAGGGGGTCTGAAAGGTCCTCTAACACAAAGAGAGCGGGAAAGGAGGAAACAGTTGCAATTATGCCTATATTGCGGAAACTCCGGGCACTCTCTTCGAGACTGTCCGGTGAAACCTGCCAAGAAGGCAGTAGGAGCTGCAGTTACCAAAGTTACAAACTCTGAGCAGGGAAACGACCTCGCCCGACAAGAATAGAGGTCCTCTTGCCGAGCGTGAAAACCAGTTCCGTGACCTCGCATTTCGTGATACCTATGGTCCTCATTAGCCCTGATAATCCGGATCGATTACATGCAATTGAAGCTTACGTCGACAGCGGTGCCATCGGCAATTATGTGGATCATGAAATGGTTTTGAGGATGAATCTAACTCTTTGTCCCAAGGCTGTAAAGGACGTCATTACTACGGTGGATGGTACGGAGATAGCCTCCGGGCCAGTAACGCATACCACTCAAGAGGTGACGCTAGTAAGTCAAGATGGACACCATGAGAAGATCGTGTTCGATGTGATCAAGGCCCCTCAGTTTCAGTTTATTCTAGGAATACCTTGGTTAGAGAAACACAATCCTCTGATCGATTGGCGAGCAAGAACGGTCCAGTTTCCAGAATGTGTCTCTACTTGTCACCCTCCACCTGGTGTTGCACTGGCCGCAATTTCTTCAGAGACTCCCCAGTTACCTCCCGAATACCTAGAATACCAAGATGTTTTCCGGAAGGATCAGGCTAACTCTCTACCTCCTCATAGGTCTTATGACTGCCAGATAGACCTGATACCTGGATCTACTCCTCCTTGTAGTAGAATTTATGCCCTCACCGAGCCTGAGAACCTTCACCTTCGACAATACCTGGATCAATACCTGGCAAATGGATTTATTCGTCCTTCCAAGTCCCCTGCTTCTTCAGCTTTGTTCTTCGTTCCAAAAAAGGAAGGAGACCTTAGAACTTGTATCGATTATCGCTCCCTGAGCCAGATCACCGTTAAGAATAGATATCCGTTACCTTTGATCCCTGAACTCCTGGACCAAGTCAGAAAAGCATGCATATATACAAAGCTGGATCTTAGAGGAGCTTACCACTTGGTACGAGTAAAAGAGGGCGATGAATGGAAGACGGCCTTCCGCACCAAGTATGGGCTATTTGAATATCAGGTCATGCCCTTCGGACTTTGCAATGCCCCGGCCGCCTTTCAATATTTTATGAACGATGTCCTCAGAGAGCTCATAGATGTATGTGTTGTTGTTAACATTGACGACATCCTCGTTTATTCTTCATCGGAATCTGAACATCGGAAACACGTGAAAATGGTCCTCGAAAGATTGTGTCAACACAAACTTTTCGCTAAATTGGAAAAATGTGTTTTCAACGTGACTGAAGTTGAATTCTTGGGATTCATATTATCACCTGGCGGAGTGCGTATGGATTCAAAGAAGGTCGATGCAGTTCTCAAATGGCCATCACCATCCTCCGTAAAAGGTGTGCAAAGCATGTTAGGCTTCGCTAACTTTTACTGCAGGTTTATCCCCGAATTCTCTCGAATAGTCCAGCCCATCACTGCCTTGTTAAAGAAAAACAAACACCAATCTTAAAACACCCTCGCCCCGAACTCCCCTACATCGTGGAAACTGATGCTTCAAGCCTTGCCATGGGGGCAGTTCTATCACAAAAGGACCCGGTAACCAATCAGTTGCATCCCGTGGCATTTTGGTCCCGCAAATTCTCGCCTCCTGAAATCAATTACACGATTACTGACAAGGAACCTCTGGCTATCAAGTCTGCCTTTAAGGCTTGGCGGCATTATCTGCTGGGGGCCCGACACACCGTTACTGTGATTACGGATCACCGAAACCTGCAATATTTGAAGACCGCAAAAGCCCAATCCTCTAGACAACTCCGTTGGGCATTATTCTTTGCCGAGTTTGACTTCATAATTACCTATCGACCTGGTACAAAGAACGGTAAAGCCGATGCCCTTTCTCGGATGGGAGTGGAAGAACACTTGGTCAACCCTAAACCTGTACCAATCATTCCCGAACAAAGAATTCTGGGTGTAATCGCCACAGAATCCATAGAGGAAGTTAAGGATAAAGCCAGGCAACTTGTAACTCCAGCAGACATACAGAATTGGCATCTGCAGGGAAAGGACTTTGCAGTAAAGGACAACTTATTGTATTTCCAAGAACGATTATACCTACCCAGCACAGATTTACAGAAAAAAGTAATCTCTTGTTATCACGACTCTTTAATGGAAGGTCATCCCGGTATAGCCAAGACCTCAGAAAAGATCAAGCGCTACTTCTGGTGGCCGTCTTGGAAAAAAGATATCAGAGACTTTATAATGTCCTGTGGAGTATGCGCCCAAAACAAGAGTCAAAAGGAAAGACCAGCAGGCCTCTTACGCCCTATTGACATCCCACCTCGCCCTTGGCATACGCTTTCTATGGACTTCATCACCGATCTACCTCCATGCTCCGGATACAATACGATTCTAGTAATCGTGGACTTATTCTCCAAGATGGCGCATTTCATTCCGCTCAAAGGCTTGCCAACAGCAGCAACTCTGGCCCGAGAATTTCTCGAACATCGTCCGACTGCACGGTTTTCCTTCGGTTCTAATTTCGGATCGAGGTAGTCAATTTATTTCTCATTTTTGGCGAAGTTGCTGTCGGTCGGCTCAAATTGATGTGAGACTATCGACCAGTCACCACCCTCAGACCGACGGACAAACCGAGAGGACCAATCAAACTCTGGAACAGTATTTACGCTGCATGCTGCAACAAACTGAAAAAACTTGGAAAGATATCCTTTGGATAGCCGAGTATGCCTACAATAACTCTGTCCATTCGGGAACTGGGAAAACCCCGTTTTTTCTTTTGTACGGCAGTCACCCTCGAACCTCGGAGTTGGATCCCCTCCAAGATCTTGAAACACCAGCAGTAGACTACCTGCATTCTACAATCACCCAAGCCTTTAAGGAAGCTGTTTCTCACCTTCAAAGGGCTAAAGAACAATACAAGAAAGGAGCAGATCAACATCGGAAGGAAGCCCCTCACTATCAAGTAGGGGATCAAGTCTGGTTATCCACCAAATATCTATCTCTAAAAGGGCCACGCACATTCAACCCAAGATACCTTGGTCCCTATTCCATCACTACCATAGTAAACCCAGTAGCGGTCAAGTTGGACTTGCCCCCGCACATGAAGATACATCCGGTCTTCCACGTCTCTCTATTAAAACCCGTGCAACCTCAAACCCGACTAACCAAATCTCCAAAACCTATCCTAGTGGATGGAGAACTCGAGTTTGAAGTCAAAAGCATTCTGGACTCCAAGATCTCCAAATCTAAACTATTCTACCTAATTGACTGGAAAGGCTACGGCCCCCAAGAGAGATCCTGGGAACCTGCTGAATATGTCCACGCTCCTCGCCTAATAAAAAGATTTCACCGAACATTTCCTGACAAGCCAAAACCCCCGGAGAAGCCCGGTTTGGGAGGGGCCTTGAGGGGGGGTACTGTCATGATCTCTGCTTCCAAAAGGTCAGGGTTTTCCCAACTCCCTTGGAAGCAGATCCATAACCCAGGTTCCGAGTGCCAACCAGTCCCAATTAGGACCTTTTGGACCCAGTCCTGGCGCCAGTGGCACCAGGCTCATAAATATGCCCAGTCCCAGCGCTGGAAGCGCCGGGCTCATAATGCTTGGGTGGACTTACCTTCAGCAGACCATGCTGCTTACTTGCCTGCCAGTTGAGCCTCTGATCCTCTTCTGTTTGGAACTACTTTTCCTGTTGGGTGGGGCTGGAGCCACTCCCTAGATTCAGAACACTGGAACTCTTCTGGAAGGCAGGAACTCTTTTCTTACCAGGAACTCTTTTCTTACTTAGGCGTGGCTGTGGAAGGAGACACCTAAGCACTACAGGAGGCTATTTAAACCACACCCGGTGGATGAATCTTGCTTTGCGTTATTCTGCAACCTCTGCAGCAGAACGCTCATCGTGTCTTCTGCATCCGGTCCTGGGCCTAAGGAAAAAGGCTTACCATCCTGAATCCAGTCTTCAGCAACACCTATAAAGACAAGAAAGAACAGGTTAGCATTCCGGCATCTGAAAGGCAAAGGCTTACCTACTCTTCGTACGCTCCGGAGGCCTTCGGCGCTGCATCCCGCATCTGAAAGACAAAACAAGGTGCGTTTAAAGACATTGGGGAACTTTAATACTCACGTGCCATAACTCCTTTTCACATCTAATCCAGTGGGTATTCCGGCACCCTGCAGCCGCTCCGAACTCGTACCTGCAAAATAAAAAGACAGTTAGAGCGCATAGTGAAGCAGGCAACAAGCGCTTACTTACGTGCTTCCAGGCGCTTCTATTCATCACACGGGCTCCATCTTCAACTCACTTCAGCCCGTCATCCGCCATCGCCGGAACCCTGCAAAACAAGAGACATCATTACTAAAGACTTTAAAGACATTTGAATGACTCGAAACTTACCGTTCGTGCAGTAAACGACGGACAGCAGTCCTCTGAAGTCAAGAGGCCTGCGCTACCTATCCAGTGAAGAAACTGGTTACAGCACCCTGCCCCGAGGCAGATGGAGAGCTCGGCATTCACTTACCTAAGGTGAGAGCGTTAACCTTTGGGGGTCTACAGGAGAGGAGAAGAGGAAAGAGATAGGGACACCCCAATAACCCCAGTTCATTAACCCCATATTTTCTATCTGCAGACATCTTACTCTACACGTCAGGCATACAGTGCACAGAGGTCCAGCCCAAAGAGCCAACCGGGTGCTACACATCACCTTTGAAGATACGGTAGTCGCCCAGTCAAGACCGGCGCCTCTGCGAGAATCAGGTGAGCGTTACAATTAGATGATACACCATCTTTTCTTTTCCATTTGGTCGTTTTATTTTCTTTAAGCCATTAACCATTTGTGGACAAAGTTTACAGTACCACATTTATATGTTCCATAGATTGGTGGCTTCTTCAACATACTTGAAATATCTTGTTTTTTAATCGATTTTAAGTGGCTAGGACTTATTTTGTTTCGCAGGGTTGGTGCCTTTCTATAACAGATCTCTGGCTTTTCATCAATATATTTTGGAAGCGCTGTATCCAGTCAACATATCCCAATGTTTTTTGAGAATTTTCCTTAGGGTTGGAGCATCTGATCCATAGGTGGTAATGAATTTAGTTTTTGTAGTAAGTGTTCCTTTTTTAGGTTTATCTTGCAATAGATATTCTCTTGTTATGTTTTAATGGATTCTTTTACATTTTTTGTTTTGTAACATCTTTGTTTAAAATTGTTAATTGTCTGTTCGATGTTTGATTCAAATGATGCTTCTGTACTGCAATTTCTTTTAATCCTGAGTATTTCTCCGTACGGTATATTGTTTATAATATGTTTTGGATGGTTGTTTTGTGCATGTAAAATGCTGTTGCCTGCAGTTGGTTTGGTGTATACGTTTGTCAAGATCTTAATCTTGTCCGTGTATATTTCTAGATCTAGAAACTGCATCCTATCCTTACTGTAATTTTTTGTGAACTTAAGGTTGCATTCATTGTTTAAGTGTTTTACATCTGAGTTGAGCTCCTTTAGGTCTCCTTCCCAAATCATAAAGATATCGTCAATATACCGACCCCAAAAAATTATATTCTTGGAGTCTGTAAAGGCCTTGTGTTTTCATGCATGTTTTACTTCAAAATAGCCCTTAAACAGATTTGCATACGATGGGGCAAATTTGGACCTCATCGCGGTTCCTTGTTTCTGTCAGCAGATTCTTGTTGATGCAAAAAATGTTGTTGTTTAGGGCAAAATGCAGCATTTCCAGTAACATGATATTTTGTTCTCTGAATGAAATTGATCTTGTTTTCAAAACGTACTCCGATGCTAATATTCCTTGGTCATGATTTATGCTTGTGTAAAGTGCAACGACATCCAATGTCACCAGGTAGTAGTTATTTTGCCACGGAATAGAGTCTAGCTGCTGTATTACATGCTTTGTGTCCCGTGTGAATGATGCCAATTGCATAGTTAAAGGTTGTAAGTGGATTTCGATGAATGAATTGTGAAATTCTCTCCATGATTGAACCAATTCCATTTGTTATTGGTCGTAAAGTTGGGTAGCTTATATATTTCTTATGGATTTTAGGGAGAAAATAGATCGTGGACATTATGGGATGTTGAACATTCATGTAACTGGTATTCTTCCTGTGTTAAAAGGCAGATGTCAAACCAATTTTTGCTCATGTTACTCCAAGTTTGAATTAGGTCTTGGAGTGGACTATGGTTAGTATTTCATAGCATAGATGATTTATTTAACATTTATAAAGCGCTCACACAGCCCGCAGGCATCGAGGTGCTGTTACAGGAAATGTTTGTTTTTCTTAGTTGCGTAATTGTGTTTTTTTTTTTTGTCTTATAACGCGCTTAAACACCCAGAGGTTTCTAAGCGCGGACCCGGGTATCGAACCTGTTGTTGCTTCGTGTCGTCTTCCTTCCAAGACGCGCACGCTGCCGCTGAGCTATCCTCCCGGGACCATGATCATTGAGTTGTTTTGAAACTTCTCTAATATAGTCTGATCTGTTCATGAGAACCATTTTCCTCCCTTGACCGCCATTTTTACAATTACTTCTTCATTTAAGGATACATTTTTAATAGCTTTCCTTTATTGTAATGAGAGATTTTAGCTGATTTTACTTGTTCGTTTTTCAAGATAGTTTCTTCGTAGATCGTCCTTTACTGCTTTGTGAAATAGATCAATTACATTCTCTGAATTGAATGAAGGTGTGAATTTAGATTTATGTTTGAGAGTTGTTTCCTCAGAGAGAAAGATATCTATTTCTTGCTCTTGAAGTCTTCTTCTCCAGCCAGGTTAAGTAATTCAATAATTTGCTCAATTAGTTCTTCTGAAAAAGGTGATGGAACTGTTGTTTTTTTTTCCAGCTGAGTCTTCTGTTTTGGGTTTTCCTCAAAAGTATTTTTTTTTTTTAACATTTTCATTTTCTACAGAACTTGTAAAGGTCAAGTTGCATTTGGAAATAGTCCATTTTGACCGTTGGGCTAAAGGAAAGGCCTTTGTTTAGTGCTGATTTCAAATGAGCATCTATTTCTATGTCCTCCTCTCTTACTGCTCCTGCTCTCAGGAACATAAAGAGCAAAGGTAAGCATGCTAACCTTTGGATCCCTGCCAAAAAGCAACTTTCTTTTCTTTTTCTTTTTTTCTTGTTCTTTTTGCTAAACCTAAATGTAAAGACCGGTAGGGGGTGCCTGTACTTCCGCTCTCTATATGATAGAGGAGAGGCACAGAGGACCCCAGCCAAGATTCTCTATTATTGGTACGTGGTCGAGCAATCCAGGCCTAGCTTCTCAGGAGGTGATGCGGGCTGGTTCTTAAGTACAGTGTAGTCCCCGAACCCCCACAAAGGAATGTCCACACACTGTATTACTGAAAACACAGTCTTTATATAATTAATATTCAAAGGTATGTACACGATCACAATAACGCACTTTGTACTTGGAAGTCAATAATGATAAATATATACACGTCTAGAGTGGTACCACTAATGATATCAAATCTCATTAAAGTGCATCAACTGCATGGTTAAAATGTCACCCAGATCAATAACGAGTAAACCAGCAATAGAGAGAGGCAAGAACGTAAGATGATTGCAACAATAGGCAGAATGCTGACCCCTACCACTAGGCACAGTTCTGTGTGGAGATCCCCCCCCCCCACCTGGACAACCTGTAAATAAAGATATATAGCACAAGCCCAGTCCATATATTGTCCGATAGTCTTACTTCTTCCTATTAAGGTTTTACACCCCCCCCCAATGTACCTGGTGGAGTAGAGTTCTCCGACGATGCACCGACCGATCCTTCTTGAGTGACCTCCCTTTAAGGCAGGAGTCACGGGTCGTCGAACGTCCGACGGTGAACAGAGTGAACTATGGCAGGGAAGTGGCCGCTTCGTTCATAGCGGTGCTCGTCGACGACAGAGCTTTGGCGTCCTGCAAGGAAGAGGCGTGCGGGGCACCTCGATGACCATAGTTCTGGACCGCAAAGAGATGATGAAGAACTGTGGCCCTGCAAGGGCGTCGAGTCGTCGGCGTCTCTGCGGTCTGTAGGTGGCGGGAAACCCACCTGTGGATACTCCTCGGCGCGTCGACGGTCGGGCCTTCTCCAGCGGGAGACAAGCGGGTGACGATGCAGACGAGAGCGTCCGATGATCAATGGAAGTTCTTAGGCGAACGGGAGCACGGCGGCTCCAGACGGCGGTCGTCGACAGTGGCGGGTAACAGTCTGGGTGCATCTCCTTGGAGTTCCGCAGCAGTCCCCGTATCGGGTTGGCAGCCTGTCATAGGTCTGTCTACCAGGGAGCGTTGGCAAAGATCAGCTGTGCACGATGGTCCCTCGTAGCTCGGGAAGAGGGCGCCTTACCAGGTCCTCTCTGGGTCAGTCCTTGGAGGCACAACAGCTTTCAGATTGTGAAGGAGAGCAACAGCAATTCTTCTCGTCCAGCAGGGCTTCAAGGTCAAGCGTCAGTTAATCCAGTTACTCGTCGTAGTGGACTTCAGCTTCTGAACACGATTCCTAGCATTGAGAGGTCCCCAGATATACTGTTGATCTCCCATTCATTCTGCTGGGTCACTCTCAAGCATCCAATCACGACTACGGGCATTCATGCAGGCAGGCAGCCAATCGGGCACACGAGGTATTCAGGCCATTCACTTCTCTCCAGACATTCACAACAAGTTATGTGTATTGGGACAAGAACCGAGCCATTCAACACTCCAAGCTGCATTCATACCGGTTTCGGGCAGTGTTGTCTCGGTCATTGTGTCAACCACCAGATACTAGACACCCACAACACAGAATGCATATTCGTCACACACTCTATTCACCCAGGTCCCACCCACAGGAGGTACCCACAACATACATTACCGGGAAGGCTCCAGCTAGTCTGGCCGGGCCTTCACAACAACACCATATATGGCATTGCCATCGAACAGCCAGTCAGGGGGAAGGGACAGAGTCGGGGCTTCCCAGGACTTTGGGAAAACAAGGTAATGGGTAATAGAAAGCAAGAGGCCACCGGGGCCATCTTGTTTTCCATCAGGAATCAACTGATCCCAATGGCAGGGCCGGGGTATCCCAAAATGGAGGATACTCCGCGCACCTGTCAAATTCAGCATGGAGCTGCCACCAGCCCATACCCTGCTCTGTGGGCCACCCACAGGTGCCCAAAAACATACACTAGGGGCACAGGGTTGTACCCCCCCCCACCCATGGGTGCCATAAGGGTATCCCACGGGTCCGTTCTCCAAACCAAAAGAAAGAGAGCTGCACCGCCAGTAGTCCCACATGAACTCCTGCGTGGAAAACACGACAAAACACACGATAAAAAGCAGTAAAGGACGAGGATACGGAGGCCCTGTCCCTCCGATGCATTTCCAGCATCACACACTAAGTACTTCAACTAGATCTAAAGAACAAACCCAACTGTTTGTTTTTGTCTTTCACCATTAGGTTAATACAACATTTGAAATTGGAAACCCCTTTGAAACCACTATACAAATCGGAGTAACCTTATCCATTTGCAGAGTCAGAAAAATTGAATTGGTGAGTGCCACCTAGATAGATATATTTTATAAGCTTTGAGATGAAAAATCCCAGTGTCTCACCTTTCCACTCTTCTACAGACTAGTTTTGAATAATCTCATTTTAAATTTTACTTTCTCTTTAGGTTGGTATGAATTTATGTAAATAACCAATTGGAATGCTGAAAATGAATAATCATTTGCTGTTTTTTTATTTTTAGAAAAACTCTCCTGATGATCCCTTTTTGAATGGTGTGAAAAGGATGAAACGCGTGTAGAGGGACCATAAATCTGAAAAGTCACATGCCCTGAGCAATTGAAAATAAAAGAATACTATTGAGCAAACCTTGAAAAGTGTGGAAACTATTACTTTGGCACTCACAATTGCAAATTGAAGACTGCTTTTGGCTGTCGCAAGTGGAGATGTATAACTAATCATAAATCTTTATACTCTATCTCTGGCAATCAAGATAAAGATACAACACCACAGCTGACAACCAAACCCAAAAACTAAAAGCTAAAAATCAGAATTCGGCTAAAGAATAAGGTCCTGTTTAGATTGCGAATATCGTGTCTTCATTATAACACCATCCACTCTGATCAGTCTCTAGCTTTGCCTTTTTGCTTACACAATGAGCACACAAAGCTAACTAGATGTTTACGCAAAACAGCGATCCAACAGGCCCATCCAGTCGTACGTCTGCATAACTACTGATACATAGTACACTATATTTAGTCTCAGGATCTTTCTTTGACCCTCTATTATAATTAAGCTCATATTAAGATTTGGGGCGAGGCTCTGGCCAATAGGGAATACAGCAAAGCAGGTGGAATCCTCAGGTAACCTTCGGCATTGGGTGCTGACCTCCTGTCCCTCTGCCTGATTTGCCATCTTGGTGCTGGTGGTCTGAGCCAAGTCTCCCCATCGTGCCCCATGGGAATTCTTCACCTCTCCGCTCACTCACCTGCGCCCTTCTCGGCCTGCCTCCAGGTTCTATATATCCAATCGGACGTATTTGTATATTATTTTTAAGCCAGTAGGTGTGCATGAATAGTGTAAAGACTGTTTTCTTTAAAGATGGGGGGGGGGGAGGGTTCTGCACCCTAGTTGGAGGCCCAGGGTGCTAAAAGCAATACACACCGCTTGAGAGGGCGTCGGGCTGGTAACCCTGAGCTCGGGCCTATGTGACTTGGGCTGGCGGGCCGTTACCCTGCCAGGCCCCAAAAGCAGTATTTTTTGCTATATTTTCAAATCATGCATCATCCATAACAGGCCAAGGCCATCCTGTCCAGCTGAAGTTGCCAATTTAAGCTGCCTGCTGCATCACCATACTTGGTCCCCCATCTCTGACTTCTGCTCCGAACTGCAAAGAGTCTTGCACAAAATGCTGTTTCAGAGCTTTTTTTATCATATTGATTTTGCATTTTTTTGTTTTGTGACCGTTCTTGCAGCTAAACATTACATTGTATAGACACTCACCAAAATGCTGTATTGTTGCTCCTTTTATGTCTCGAGTATGAAAAACTTCAGGAGACATTAAAACATGTTTTTCTTATTTTCTTTATTGAGGCATGTTATGGAGAATTCTCCTTCTAGGGCTAATTTCCCTCACCTAGTGAGTCCCCCAGCAGCTTTGCTGGATTTCTGGAGTTTATTTTTTCCACCTGGTAAGAGTGCACATCCTTTTTCCACTCTTACATGTGTTTTGGCCTATGTGTTTTTACTCATTTTGTGATCTTGGGCACTGGAGCACACCACTCCAGGTGCCCCTGTTCTTGTATGGGTTACACCGCACCCTCAGTGTAGTAACCCAGGGTTGTCTTTAAGACTTCCCTCTGACTCTGTTTCGCTGGGGCTGACTACTGTCCCAGAGAGAAAGGTAAAGTTGCCATTTACTTTACATAGTCATTTTTACCACAGACCCAGTACACCCCATCTTACATGGAGTACTGGAAAGGGCTAATCCGTACCCCTTTTCTGTCTGTACCTCCCTGAACATTGTTTCGCTCTTTTAACATTTAGGCTTGGCTGGTGGCAGTGGTATCTACCTTAACTTTTCTACCGTGATTATATTAGATAAACGTGGTACTGTTCTTGGCTATTATATTAGCCTCGAACATAAACCCGCTTGACCAAATCGTCTTTCTTTTGGCTCTGGTTGGGTTTATTCGCCATTTCTTTTTGTTAAATTCCTTCTTGTGTTTTACTTTGCGCGGCAAACTAGGTTCGCCTTCTTTGTTCACCATCTTTTGGCGGGCTTCTGCAGAGAAGCCCTCCTCCAGGCGCCTGGGTGTCTAGGTGGGCTGAATGTGAGGGAGGGGTGTAGTCGCCCCCTGCACAGGGTATCCTAGGAAACCCAAGTCGCACTTTGCCATGATTGGCTGAGGTGGTTGTCCCGGCTGGACAACCCCCCTGCTGCGTGATTGACAGCCAGGCTGTGTGAATGGGGGTTTTGCGCGTAAAAGGCAGGTCTCTTGGGCTAGAAGTCAGAGTCGCCTCTGGAACTACAAGGAACCGAAGAGATGCGGAGAGAACGACGGCTGCTGCAACTACCCTGTCCCGGTGAAGCCCTGCTGCAGTCCTGAGCTATCTACCCTTCGACGACTAAGAGGAGATCCAGTCCGGAGTCTTCTTCCTTTAAGCCTGGTGGGGATAACCAGCTCATCTTCTTCAGCCAGAGATCTCCGCCGTGGTCGAAATCGCTGCACACTGCTGTAGTGGTCCGGATAGCCACCTGCCGAGTCTCTCCTGTTTTTAAGGAGCGCACCTTTTATTCGTTGTCGCTGCTGCTGGCTTCATCCCTGTGTGGTGCAGACCCCCTTCAGACGTCCTCCTTCCCAACGAAGCTCCAGGAATCGTGGGTCTGCGGGAAACCAACAAGAACAACTGCCAGGGCACCAGCTGCATCATTGGAATAAGGTACTGTGCTCTACTCGAGGAAACTGGGTGAACCCCCTTTTCTTCATCCTCAAGGATCGCCCTTGTCTTCCCTCCTTCTTATAACCTTTGCTACCGAACATTGACAATATCAAAGTACTTTTGGGCTACGCTGAATCGTGAACTGTCTAACGGTGTGATCTTTGGCAACAGGTCTCCGGTGTCACTTAACCCTGGCTCCGATCCTTTGACTTTTGAACTCCTGTTTCTGAGTGTTTCTCGATGCTGTCTGCTTAACCTAAATATTGCCTGTGATTTTTGCCTCCAACTCCCTCTGGGTATCTCAGGTGCTAAGTGTGTTTTTGCCCAGGTAGCATTTCATGTCACGGATACGCGTTTGAGTAGACCGAACTGTCAAAATGTGATTGCAACCGTATCCGCGGTATCGTGTTTTGTTCATAACACCGGTTCATTCAAACACAGGGTACTTACCTTGAGACATACTGTATAAAGTGAATGGTTAGTTGTAGTATATTTTAACGTATGGTTTTGTTTAAAGTTTAATAGAAGTGTTGTTTATAACTGATGGTTTAAAAATAAATGTACTTATATTTTTTACCTGAAACCTTGAGTCCGTGTTTGCTTGAGCCACAGGAATTGTGGTCCCTTTGTGTAATCTCTGCTACTGCTCATATACTCTTGAGATGAGCCTGGCTGCTCTGCTACTGCTACCACTATAACTTAGTAGTACGGGCTTGTACCAAAGGTAAAACTTGTATTGCCACCTGTGGTCTTAATTGTGTGTAGTGGTCCCTAAGGGCACTGCACAGGATTCTGCCTAACAAGACACTTGGGTTTGCAGCCTGTGCCCCGTGAGGGGTTTTCACCTTTTGAGCACCCCTTCGTTTTTTCCACGCTCCCTTGGAAAGTATAAATTCTGGGAGCCCTTAATGTTTCTTGTCCTTTGTGAAGGATTTATAATTGGGTGAGGTTGGTGGGTGGGGGCTGGGGGGGTGTGTGTCTAGGAATAATTAATCCTGAGCATACCTTAAAAACAGGGGAAATCATAGATTGATGCAAGGCTGATAGATTCCAGTGATGGCTCCTCCCCGTACCCTTTTATATTGTTGAAGGTTGAAATTCTTGACTAATGTAGGAGGTCAGTGGTTGCGTTTATTTTTATTTATTTTTTTTTGGTTTTTTTACATAAATTTTCTTTGATCTGCACCAAGGCTTTCTCTAGAATTAGCGAAACATCATTCATTCCAGTCCTTTTAAACTTAAATTCAGAAAAGCTTTTCTAGTATTCTATGTTAAAGTGTAGTTCTGTAGGCTAGGATATAAAGAGGGCAAACTGTCTAGAGCTCGGTGTTCTCGGGATGTCAGTTGGAGGAATTGAGAAGTGGTTGTAGAGATGTTGGATGTGTGGCTATGCAATTCAGTCACCGAACAGAAAACCAATGACGTCCAGCGCTTCTACTCTGCCCACGGGCCTCGGGACTAACAATCTACTCTCCTACATTTGCCAAGTTGTACATATTGGCTTTGAGTCTTTTTTTTTTTAATTTTTTTTTTTTTTTACTATTTTGTATTGTAGTAGTTATTTATATAGCACCTTTTCCCATTACTATGGTCATGCGCTTGTGGTGGGAACGCCCTCGGGGGAACGCAGTCCAAAGTATGGTAAATTCTCATAAAGGCTTAGAATTCATGTGTGCATTTGTGACCAAGATAAGGAATTGGGTGTGCTGGCCGGGCTCCAGTAAGCAACCGGAGAGTTCAGGCATGTGGATGGGTGCTGAGGGAGGCCAGGAGAGTGTGTGGTGTGGTATGGTATGGTAATGTTTATTTGTATAGCGCCTATACACAGGCAAGTGTTTCAAAGCGCTCAAGGAGGTAAGGAACAAGGGGGAAAAACAGCCACTCGGAGCTCTTGAATTTCTGAGACGATAACGGTCTGCACAGGCAGATTAAGTGAATTATACATTTAATAGTTTAGATCCAGAAAATAGGCCTGTCAGCGATTCTGCGGTTTTTTCAAGTGCATATTAAGGGGTGAAGACAAGGGAGAACAGACAGAACGATCTTCAGACAGGGAAGTGTGGAGAGAGAAGCTCTCGAGGTTTATTACAAGTGCATTGGGGTGTAGGGCCTTGCGGCTAGACAGAAAGACTGGCAAGAGTTCCTGGGACCTGTGAGACACAGGTACACCAGGCGGCCAGTCAATAAGATGTGTGAAAAAGGGAGAGAAGGAAGATCAGAGAGCTAGGTTAGCAGGGTAGGGTGAGGGAGAAGGAAGATAAGAGTAAGGTCTTGAGGAGTTTCTGGAACTTGAGAATTTCAGGCTCAAGATGGAGGGTGGCAGGGAGGCTGTTCCAGAGGGAGGCACCTGCTGAGCAAAGGGATCTCCTTCCAAATCTCTGCTTGGAGAACTGGCTCACTTGCAGAAGGTTGAAGGTAGGAGAGGAGGGCTCGAGAGGGACAGTATTTAGGAAGGCAATGTTGAAAGTAGGTAGGTCCTCCGCCCCAGAGAGCCTTGTGGACAATGCAGAGGGTCTTGAATTTGATCCTTGCAGCCACGGGGAGCCAGTGAAGGGATTTCAGCACTGGAGAGATGCAGTGCCTGGGCTTGAGGCCAAGGATGAGTCACGCTGTTCTGCATGAGTGGCAGAGGACGCAGGGCAGAAGCAGGGAGGTTGTGGAATAGGCTGTTGCAGTAGTCCAGCATGGAGAGAACTAGGGCTCTGGAGACAGTGAGAAAAGGTAGAGTGCCTCTAAGGAGGTGTAGTTGATAGACTTTTTTGAAATGTGAGCGGAAAAGGAGAGAGTAGAGTTGAAGATACCCCAAAGGTGGGGGTAGGCGCAGAGCCAAGGGGGGCCGGCCAGAGTGAGTGGGGGAATGCGCAGCAGGTGTCCCAATGCGGATTATCTGTTTTACTGGCATTGAGACAAAGGTCGTTTGCAGCACACCATGACTGAATGGCAGACAGTCGGGTATGAGTGAGAAGGAGGAGGCGGCTGAGGGTATCCTGAAGGATAGCTGAGTGTCATCCGTATAACACTGGAAATTAGAGGTGAAAGTAGCAATCACACGTGCCAGGGCAGCCATGTAGACGTTGAAGAACCAGGGGGATAGGTTAGAACCCTGGAGAATGCTGCAGGTTGAGGGGGTGATGGCCGAGAGAAAGGCACCAAGTTCGACCTGGGATGGGCAGTCGGAGAGAAAAGAGGTTAACCAGGCCAGAGTCTGACCTGTGATTCCCAAGGTGTCACAAAGCCATGAGATCAGGATGTTGTGGTTAACCGTGTCAAACGCAGAGGAGAGATCAAGGAGAATGAGGACAGAGGGAGTGTTTGTGTCAAGAGTTGAGAGCAGGTCTTCACGTGTGTTCAGAAGAGCAGTTTCCGTGACTCTGGATGCTCTAAAGCCAGACTGATGGTCGCGGAAATAACTGATTCTTTGTGGAGGTTTAGCTGAGAGAGAGCCAGCTTCTCCAGGAGTTTGCCTAGGAAAGGAGTGATAGAGACCGGGCGGTAGTTTGGGCCAGCAGAGGGTTTCTTTAGGAGAGGGAGCACAAGGGAGTGCTTGAGCAGTTGGGGAAAACGCCATTGGAAAAAGGGAGGTTGCAAAGGTCGGCCAAGGCTGCTGTAAAGGAGTCCATGTTGTCCTTGATGGTTTTTGAGGGGCAGGGCTCAACTTGCTTGGATGAGGCCTTCATAGACCGGACTTGTCTGGTGACCTCATCAGGTGTGACCGGGGGGTAGGGGAACAGAGAAGAGTGGAAGTGGGGGTGCGGCCAAAGGAGGCACAGGTGCTGGATTGTACTGTAGTGTGGTGGGATGAGAGGAGAGGATATCTTGGGTTTTAGTGGTGAAGTGTGCTGCCAGGGCCGAGCAGTGGTCCTGGGTGGGAGTGACGGAGGAGGAGGCTGCTGCAGGATTGGCCAATTCCTTGCAGACTTTGTAATGTTCGGCCGTGTTGTTAAATGCAGCAGAGATGCAGGCTTGAATAAAGACTTTTCTTGGAGCGGATGCAGTGTCGATATTGCCTTTGAAGGGCTGCAGGCCATTTTTTCAGATGGTCCACCAGATTAATTCCATTTCCGCTCAGCTGCCCTGCACTTGCATATAAGGGCAGCCAGGTTGGAGTCGTACCAAGAGTTGCACTTTTTGGAAGGCTTCAGTCGGACCCTTATGACAGGGGCAAGAATATAAAGAGTGTTGGAGATAGAGAGATTAAGGGCAATGAGGGCTGTGTCAGGGTGTGAGTCAGCTGCAGGAAAGGGAGGCGGAGAGTAGGTGGAGGCAAAAGCAGCCACTGTCACTTTTTTCATGGGTCTGGTGATCTTGAAACCCAGTGACTGTGCCGGGAGAGTTGCTGTCAGAGGAGAGCTTCAGTCCAAGAGAGGGAGGTAGTGAGATGGATAGAGAGTGGGATGTCGGTGGAGATGAGAGCATCCAACGTGTGGCCCGCGGTATGAGTGGAGCCGGAGGGTAGGATAGAGAGAGAGAATCAATCACATAGGTTGCAGAAAGGTCCACACAAGTCCGGAGAGTCGAGGTGGCTGTTGCCACATTAATCTCGAGCTAAACGAAAGCCAATGTGCATTACTTAATATTACCACCGCTGAAATTACAGAAGCAATAAAGGACCTATAATCTGGTAAGGCACACAGCCTGGATGGCCTTTACATTGAATTCTATAAAGAATGTGGTGATATGCTGGCCGCCTAACTACTGGAGGTATACATAGAGGCGTCGATACAAGGCTTGTTGTCTCCCTACCCCCCCCTCTACAAATTAAGCCTCCTTAAACCAAATAAGGATCCTAGATATTACTGTTCTTACAGGCCGCCATCGATGTTCAACATGGACAACAAGATCCTAGACTGTTCATCAAGTATCATTTCTGGGACTAATGGGAGGATTCTACAATCTGGGTTTGTGCCGAGGCACTCCACCTCCCGTAACTTGTGGAAGCTTTTCAGTGTTATGCAGTTAATTGGCTCCAAACTACAAGCCCTTACAGCCTTTCTAGATTGCGTAAAAGGCACTTGACGCGCGTGAATGGAATTTTATTCTGTCCCTCAGCGTATGGGCATTAGCTCTTACTTTGTCATGCTGACGTTGTTATACTCTGAACCTACAGATTGGGTATATACTTGCTGAATCACCTCAGATAAGATCTCTTTTTAGGGGCACACGGTAAAGGTGCCCTCCTCCACTATCCGATTTGCGTAATCCATTTCCATAATTGTTGGCCTTGATCATTCGTGAATACCATGCAGAAAGAGGACTTGGATTCTTTAATCAGACTATACTATTGTTCCCTATGCAGACGATTACTACTTGCCAAAAACTCTGAAAATAGTTTGCTAACAATTGTATCTGAAGTATGTGAATTTGGCAAAAAGTCTCAGTTCAGAGTTCATCAGCAGCCCTTTTTCCTTTGATAGTGGTGGTCTGCCCAAGAAAGCCCATGAATGTGACCCATCCGCTTCTGGTGCCATCCTCAAATGGAAGCAAGAGGATTCAAGTAATATGCATTTGGCCTGGTCTTGTCGCGCCATTGCAAATTTTTGGTCATCCGATGCTTCTGCATTAACCACAATAATTTGGGCACCATCCGCAGACCGATTTGTGTCTTCTAGGGCTACCTTCACCAACTGGTAGAACAACTGGTATATTTATTTCCCTAGCTTTACTTGTGGCCCACAAGGGTGTAGCAATGGTTGAACAAGCCATCTCCCACACATGCCCACTGGATGAAGGAATTAGTTAATGTTCGCAATCATGAAGAAACCTACCGTGAGCTCTTCCACCCCCTCAGCTAGGCCCTAAGACATTTAGTCAACACTACGGCAATACTTGGACAAGATATCCTGTCAGTTACTGTTAATTATTTCAAAACGTGAAGGAAGATTTCACCTTGCAGCATTTAACTGTTGTATTGTGGAGGCAACCTGTTGTTCTGGTACTACGATTGCAAATCCTTTATGTTGTTACTTTGATATGCAATGTCTTTTGTATTTTCTAACTTAATGATGTTGCACTATTTTACTGGTGGTTATGGTAATAACAAAAAATAAAACGTGCAAGATCAAAATTGCTAAAGCTCTATCTTTTAGTTTTCTCCCTGCTTCTGGATCCTCCAACTGGATAGCCAATGAAACGGCTATCTATTAACTCTCCACAATGGATCCCTGTCCAGCCATTATCCTCTTCTTTCTGGCAGAGCTCTCTAATTTCTTACCTAAACGTCCACATTAACACATGATTCCATGAAAGCACTTTACCACTCACTTTGGTTGCAACAGGTTTTGTCACCCTGCCTACAAGGAATCTTCTGGACTCGCTCATCAACTATAGTCCTATTTTTTTTAAATGTTTTTTTTTATAACCATCTTTATTTATTGAATTTTTAGAGACGGATGCGTGACAGCGCCAAACAACATAAGCAGGAATGATCGGGTATAAAGAAAACATAGCAAATTAAGCATTAGATGAAAAAGCCAGCGTCCAATGCGGTTTACTGTCCAGTCATATTAGCTTAAAACATTCCAACCTCTCTTAGCAGTCAAAGCAAAGGTAAGTATTTGTACAACCTAGGCTTGTATGACCCATGATAAAAATCCTGCGCATAGTTGATAAAGGGAAGGCAGGTGGCAACGTAGAAGGGGTACTGCCCCACAGCCAAGGCTGTCATTTTCTCAGAGGCCAAGATCTCCCAGAGCTTTGCCCACCACATGGCCAACACGGGGCCGTCCGGCGACTTCCAATTGGGGGCCAGGGAGACATTAGCTGCAAGGAGTAAGTAGGAAAAGTTTAGATTTGTGGCCAGTCAACGGATAAAGCCCATCTCTGCAGTCCCCTAACAGGATCAACAAAGGGTCCAGGGGAGAGTCACTTTCAGCATATTGCTTTAATGTGTGCGAGGACTTCTTTCCAGTAAATCTGAGCCTTTGGACATTCCCACCATATGTGGGGAAGGTAGGTACCCTTTTCCTGGCAGCCCCTCCAGCAGGACTCTGAGTAGGAGGGGACCATGTGATGAGGCCTGTCTAGAGCATCGTACCATCTATAACCCAACTTAAGCTGGCACTCCTTATCTGAGGTGCACCTAGGGATATTATGGTTTTGGTCCCAAATTCCCTGCCATGAGTCTTCCCTAATGGCAAAAAACAAGTCTTTTTCCCAACCCAGCATGTATGGTAAGTGCTCGTGAGTGTCAAAGCTGTCCAGCAGATTGTAAAGGCCTGAGATCCTGCTTTTAGACCAACCTGCCTGGTAAGTGTGTTCCAATGCGTTGAGATCCCCAGTGCCCCTCTGCCGGACTAATGGATGGGATCCCCAGGGACGTAGCTGTAGGTAACAGAACCATTCTCTTTCCTGAAGTGAAAATGACTGCTTGCATTCATCAAATGTAAGGGGAGAACGGTCTCAAGAGTTCACAGCCCAAGCAGAGAATGCTTCAAGGTGTTTGCCAAGGGTGAAATTAAAGTGACCAAATACGGGAGATAGTGGGCCAAGGCCGATTGAACCCACCAGCTTGTGTGCTGCTTCTTTCAGTCGCACCTCATCCTCCGAGTCGCTCCGCAGGCTAGCTCTATTTTTCAAGTAAGAGGAGGTGAGACTCCTAACCTCACCCCCGGATTACTGCTTTCATAACGTCCCAGACTGTGCTAAGGGCAACCTCACCAGTGAGGTTACTCTCAAATGTAGGCTGTCGAGAGTAAAGGAAACCGGCGCATGATCAGAAAGAGTGGTGACCTGAATCTCACTCTCTGGGATAGGAGGGGCTAGGGAGGAGGGTGCCGAGAGCATATCAATGTGCGCAAATAGCCCAGATGAACGTGAGAATAGTGCGTATAATTCCTTGAGGCTGGATTCTTTAGACGCCAGATGTCTACCAGACATAGCTTGCGTAGGAGCTGCATGAGGGCCAGGGAATTCCTGAAGTCGGTCCTGGTAGTAGGAAGGGTCTCATCTATGCCAGGGTCAGGTGTAAGGTTAAAGTCCCCCTGCCCCTCCCACCTCAATAACCAGGGATACTTCAGCATGGTCTGATCATTTCTTGATCCAGGCCACTATAACTCTACCTATCCTCCCAACAAAAATTAATACCCTAACCCGTATTCAAAAACGGACTTGTAATCTTAAGAATGTTACTGCCACCAACTTCTCAGCACTCCTATCATCAAGGTTGAAACCACTATCTTCCTTCTCCAAATCCTCACCCATTGCAGAATATATCTCCATATCCATAAAAAAAGGTCATGTCAGATCTAACCTCACTGAAACTTAAGTTCATCAAGCCCGAGGTATATCATAACATGTGGTTCTCATATGACATTATCTCTGCCAAACCGGTTAAGGGAGCCCAAGTAAAAGCGTGGCACAAAAATCCTAACCAAACAACTTTATTACTGTATAAACAAGCAGTGAAGGATTTGAAGTCTGGGATTGTCTTTTCCAAATCCACATATAACGAAAGGAGTACCAACGCTCGAACAAATGTCAGCAAGCTTTTCAAGATCCTGACAGATTTCAAGGACTCTCCTCCTACCAATCGAGACCCTGTAAAAGATTCTTTTTGGTGCCAAGAAATCCACAATGGCTTCATGGCCAAAATGGCGTCCCATAAGATGATGATTAAGAACATCCAGATCTCATCTCAAGGACATGATACTTAGATGAACAGCCCCCACGTGCCCACGCCTAAAACTAATAACATCCCATGCTTTAGCTTCTCTCACTATTCAGAAGAGCAAGTCATTAAGATTGTTTGTGACCTCCAATCCACCTCTTGCCCAGGTGACTGCTGTCCAGCAGATGTCTTCAAAGACTCACTTGAACTCCTGGCACCCTGGATGACTAAACTCATCAACCTTTTCCTTTGATGAGGGCGTGGTTCCTTCTTCTCTAAAAGAAGCCTGGGACACACCTCTGCTTAAAAAAGCTAACCTCGATCCGATGGCGACGGATGACTATAGGCCAATTACCAACGTACCTTTTTGTCTTGAAGATCTTAGACAGACTGGCCTACCTTCAACTCCAGAAACATATTGAAGATTATAAGATCCTTGGCCTGCATCAATCGGGCTTCGGACCTCGGCATGGAACTGAAACCACCATGCTGGGCCTTAAATCCACCTTTGCCTGCATGGCTATGGTCACCTCGCCCTGCTGATCTGGTGGACCACTCTCTACTGGTGACAAGACTGGGGGAGGTCGCCCACTGCTCCAATCAGGCCTCTAGATTGATATCCTCCTTTGTTGGCCCCCGGACTGTCTGGATGTCTATGGATGAGGATGGTGTCCAGTCAAACGATCGAAAAAAAAAGGATCAAATGACCTTTTGCTTGAATGCAAAAGGATCGGGAAAAAAAAGGGTCACATTTTTTTTAATTTATATATATTTTTTAGTTTGGGTTGGTAAAAAAAATGTATTTAATAAAGAAAACAGGGGGTTGGGGGGGAACCCCCATTTAAAAAAATAAATAATAAAAAAAAAAAATCGACCCTTTTTTCAATCCTTTGACTGGATCAAAAGGCATTCAATCCTTTTGTTTTCGACCCTATCACTGGCAACCGATGAGGACAGCTCTAAGCCCGTTATTGAAACATGCGTTGTCCCTCAGGGCTCCTGCCTGTCCCCCCCCTCCTTGTTTAACATTTACATTCGCTCTCTGTTGATCGGCTAGACACCCTGGGTGTTTGGTAAACAAATTATGCCCATGACATCCAGGTTGTTCTTGAGCTCAGTGGACATTAAGAGCAAGATCTGACTGCCATAAATAACAACTATCACGCCGTCCAGGCTTGGATGGCAGGTGAAAGGTAGCCCAATTTACATGGGTACCCCTTTAATTATACGGGTACCCCTAATCACGCTCACACCAGATTAAAGTTCACCCCTCTAGGGAATTAAGACCAAGAGTCTTATCTTGCAAGTATAACACATTTAATCTGTACAGGCATGAGGATGGGGGCAAAGAACTCTGCTCCCCGAGCGACGATTCTTTCCCTCTTCCATTCAAGGCTCCTGCAGACTGGTGGCAGCCAGCCTAAATACTCTTGACTTGGTCACTGGATACTGGCATGGCTCATCCAAAACTGTCCTTCCCTTACAAGGGGTGCTGCAGTCTTCCTTCCTGCATGGCCAGGTTTCCATTTAAGACAAACTACTTGGCATACTGCTAGCCTATACAAGAATACATTGTAGCTCCTGTTTATCATAAGTTTGCTACATTATGAACTTTTATATATAAACGCACCTTCCTCCCTCATACTCTCCACACTTCACTCAATATACTCCTATTTTATCTGGTCCGGTAATTTCCCTTAAAAACTTATTTTCCCATAATGTTGCATGTCGTGCATTAAGCATGCACACTCCCCTATTCTTAGTATACAGAAGCTTTTGATGGATGGGAAACAGCTGCTTAGTTACCTCATGGTCTCACAGCTAACCAAAACCACGGCAATGCCTGTAGTCTATTTTTAGCCCAGGCTGCATTACTTTTGGCACAGAGCCTACTTCCGTCCTGCGTTGATAAAAACAAACTACAATTTAACATTCTTACAAATTTATTCAACTAATATTTATTTACACCTTATATCTGAATTGCAACGAAACAGAGCTCTTGATAGTAGCCTCCAGAGTGCGCCCGAGTAAACTAGCCCCTGAATATGCCAATTTTTGTATTGCTGGCAACACCATCGCCGTATCTAAAACCTTGGGGGTGGTCCTTGATGAGGAACTATCCATGAGACCACATGTCTCCTATATCCGATCTACATGTGGCCTCATCACCAAGCGAATACATTACAATCGCCCTTTCCTTACTGCTAATAATTGTGCACTGCTTGCTACAGCACTTGTCAACTCAAGATTGGATTACTGTAACAGCCTGTTGGCAGGCACTACAGATCTCAATATTCGGACTTTGCAGGTAGCCCAGAACAATGCCGTTCGGGCCATCCAAGGCCTAAACAAGGTGTTTAAATGTCTCGGACGCCAGGAGGGCCCTTCATTGGCTGTCAATAAAATACAGGGTCGCACACAATATTTTGACCCTGTCTTTTTAACCTGCCCGACATATCACGTTAATCGTGTAAACTTCTTTTGATGTTCAGGCTCCCCTGCAATTAAATATTCTTCCCGGTCCTATACGCTTGGCTCTCAGCCTGCCATCTTTCATGAAGGCAATAAAAACGCATTTGTTCAAGCTCAAACCAGGCTAATCTGTAGTGTAGTGTTCCTGGTTCTCTCTTGACCTCTTCTGAGGCTGCCGTCGTCTTCTGCCCTCTTGTTGTCGGTCTTATTTTTGTCTTCTTTGTGCGCTCTGAGGCCTACGGGTGCGTAGCGCTTTATAATAATTAAAATAAATAAATGAGAGAAGCTTACGCCAGAGGTCGTGTAAGAATAGGTCTTTGCGATCGTTGGTGGGCATAGACCGACACAAATGTAAAAGTGTTACCCAGACAGGAGCCCTTGACCCCCCAAGTACCTGCAATTAGGCTCACGTAGAGCTCCCGACTTAATAAAGGAGGTGTATTTAGCGAATAGAATGGCTGCACCCCCTTCTCTTGAAGCCGCTAGCAGCGAAGAATCCAGACGAGAACTGTGAGCGACCGAACCTTTTTTCATCTGCTCTTAAGAGGTGAGTCTCTTGCAAAAAGACCAGATGGGGAGAGGTCAATGAGCCTGGCCATGATGGACTTGCATTTGATAGGTGAATTTAAGCCCTGGACGTTCCACGTTAACATGGACAGTATGAGGTCCTATGAGGAATGCTAGCCATTAGGTATGTGGTGCAATGTCTCATAACCAGTAACAGTCGTGCCTGCCCTGAAGTGAACTGTGCTGTGTGCTGTCTTCAATCAGTTAAACTTTTTATCTCCCCAAGTGAAGTTACCCCTCCACCCCCCCAAGAATGGAGAATCCCTCCAAGAAACCATGTATTACAATCAACAGCTCGGTTCGATTTAGTATAGGACAACCTGCCACGGGAAGAAGGCCGCCATCGATTCTGTGAAAATTAGAAACACTGAAGCTTCAAAGCGGAGGAAAGCAATGCTTTTCCAACCCAGTAGATGAGCAAGGCCTCTAGAACGAGGAACCAAAAGCGTCAAGTGCGATTAGAAAAGTTAGAGCCCTGTGCCCCACCTGTCATGATCCCAGTAAGGACACAAGGCATATGCACAAGGACCCAAGGCACACCCTACTATGACAGTGTAGGAAAAAGCTGGACATGCAGGGTGGCTGGCTGGCACAGGTGTTTAGTAGGAGCAGCCTTGACCCATAACAACATGTCCGCCAAGACAGAACCCATTATGAAACTCAAGATGGCCCCCGGCAGACCCGAAGAACTGACATCCCTGGTGGTCTAGTGTTAGCCCGAGGCTATAAAACCACGCTGTGGGCCACACCCTGTGCATAGTGTTTCTTCTGCTACCTACCAGAGCAGTGCAATGCTCACCGCTTCTGTTCCCAGGTGCACAGAGACGGTAGCTTACTGGTGCATGCCTGGATTCACCTGCAGCCATACTTACCTGAAGACTTGATCGCGAAAGTTCTGCTTCAGCCTCCATGCTGATACTCATTTGGAATCGTAACCGATCAAGGTCTGCAGCAACCACAGCTCCTGAAAACGAGAAAACTAAAGTAAGAGACTGAAGTTAACTGTCAATTCCTGCCCGAGTTTCCCCATTTAGATCAAACTTACCTGAACCAGCAATCGGCAGCCTCACTCATTCTTCGTGCAGCGGCCAACCCAGCAAAAGGCATACCGCGAGACCTGCACCTGTGGAAAGGAAGAGAAAGAGACTTGTTAAAAAGAAAGCGCCACCCAACAAGAACAAACAGCATGAAACAAGCTGTTCTCCGTGCAGCTGCTAAAGCCCCCTGGCAGACCAAGCAGCGTTGTACCTTCAGCATCCAGTGCGTCGCAGCTGGTCTAGACCACTACTCACAGTGAAGCAACTGGAGTCTGATGCTTACCTGACATCTCCAGCCTGCCTGCCTCATCCAAATACGGTGAGTACAATAGCTTGCATGCCAGCCAGCCAATCTAAGGGGGGCACAAGAGGGAGGTGGGGGGGAAACCTGGGGGACACATTAAATGTCTGCACTTACTTATCCCTAAGTCTTCACCCAAACCCCCTCCCACCTCTTACCAGAGGATCCAAGTTCTACCGGGTCCCTCCCAACCACACTGTTCCCTGGGCTTTTGTTCTTCAGCGGACCCGTGGGGAAAGGAGTCGCTTGGGCATGCACCATAGCAGAGTTATCCAGTGGGGGAAATGCTTTGGAACAGTCCGAACCAGGCACTCCTGCAGGGCACCAGAGGTAAGCATTACACCACCCCAGGGAAGATCATCCTGGAGGGTTTGACGCCTCCTTTTTCCTCTGACCCCTTGCAACCTTGGACCACGGGCCCACCAGGTAGTGGCCCAGCGGCTGTGGATAAACCAGCTGGGGCAGGAGAAAGTTGTTGTTCAGCGTCTTTCATTGTGGAAATCAGCCAAGTCTGGTTCTGTTAAGTAAAGTTCACAGCCGTGGGAAACCCCCATCTGTTTCGAACATCCCTTTCACAAAGCCATTCTGTGAGTGGGTGAAGCTTTTTGCGCTTGAATAAGGTCACTCCCGCTAGATCTTGTTAGGGGGCCCGGCAATAGCCTCGAAAGCAAATGTCATCGAGTTGAAAGGCCTACGCAAGGATCTTTTCTTTCAGTTTATAGAAGTGGACCCACGTGAGGACATCTGGGGTGAATTTGTACCGTTCAGGGCCCATCAAGCGGACAACGTGCATCCGATCCCGTTTGATAGAGTTGTCTGCAGAAGAGTCACGAACGTGGCGAAAAGGTCAGCGACATAGGCCTCGAGGTCGCAATCGGGAATATCAGTTGGAACCCCTCGGATCCGGATAGTTATGACGTGAGTGGTTCTGTGTCTTCATATTTAGCTCCAAGAAAAGGCACTTCTTCGAGGGATTCCATGCGCTGGGCCCATTCGCTCGTCTCATACTATGGCTCGCATTGGATGGTCTTGACCTCCTCAACCCTGTGCTCTACTTCAGCCAACCGTTTATCAATGGCAGCAACCTTCCCAGCCGTCTCCGTTAGGCAGTCTTGTATGTCTTTTTGAATTTCGGTGAGCCATTGCAGTAAACCCTCTTTTGTGGCAATCTTTGAGGCAGGGCTCGAAGCACCCTCGTTGTGGGACCGGGACCAACGCGGTGAGCTCTTTTCTACCGCAATCTTGCTTCTGTAAAAGGGAATGCGTTGTTAGCTGATTTGTGGGGTTCCCAGATTTAGACATGGGGCAGAATCCAAGGGTCCAATCTGTAGGGAGATCGGGAGCGTGAAAACGTGGTGCAACCTGCCCCTGTGCTAATCGGGAGTTTGGGGGGGAGGGGAATAAGATGATCGGGTTCGGGTCCACCACCAGCGAGAAGATGGGCAGTCCTACAGTGCCGCAGGAAAACGGAGCCCCCAGGAGCCACACAAGTCACAGGGCGGCAACACCCCTGCAGTGTAGGTAGCAAGTCCCTCGGGTCAGGTGACGACTCGGGATGGGCCCCGAGCCAGGGATTGAGGAGGTAGGAGCAGTGGGCCTGCGCATGCCGGTTGTTGGTGGGACTCCTCCGTACCGGCAGGTATCTGCAGGCTCCATGGGCCTGAGCAGGGTGACTGGTGGGAGGAAAGGGGTTGTCCGCCGTACAAGCACTTGAAACGATAGATGGAGGAGCCCAATCTGGGTGCAGGCTCTCAGCAGACCAGAACAGCTTTGTGGCAACGTTGTAAAGAAGCAGGGGGAAAGAATGGGACTCGCCCGAGCACAATGAATTGGTAGAGCGGAGCCAGTGTTCCTGCTCTCCCCTCATGGGGTCCACGGGAGAAAGGGCCGCCACCCTCAACAGCACGACTTCAGGATGAGTGGGGGCGAGAGTACACTCCAACGGCCGCAAGACCAGCAGTAAGCGATGCAGGCCACCGACTCCTGGGCTGCAGCCCCACTGCCAGCAAGGGAAAGGGATAGCCTTGCATGCCAAACTTACCGGCAGGAAGCCGCAGCAGAGGGCCGCCGAGCCGGTCGTGAGGACTTGAGGGCACGAGGAGGCAGGCGCTCTCACCTGCCGAGGCAGGTCATCCACTGCCAGATAGAAATGGCCGGGAAGCCTCAAGATGCGCCGGGTGGGCCCTGCTCAAATCCTGGTGGGTGCTCTCCGCAGCCCAGAAAGCCGGAAATCACAGGAGTTACTGCTGGCGGTCCCAGGTCCGCACTGAAGTTTAGGAGGCACAGTGTAGCTGGTAAGTGCTTTTTGCAGGCATTTTTTTCTCTGCTTGGGCAGGAGACAGTTGGGCAGCCATCTTCTCGCCTAACGCACCCATAGTCCAATTTTCTTACCTTCCACATATCGGCATGGTTATGGAGGAACTGGCAGTGTAAAATTCAGAACTATACAGATCTGTAGGACACCTTTTCAGTCTGGCTTCAACCCATTCCCTGGGATGGTATCTTGTTTCCTCTACTGCAGTTTGCCTTTTGGACAAACACCCTGCCACATATCCCCTCCTTAATAACTTGTGTTCTGTGTTCAGGGTGGTTTAGTATGAACAGCTATGCACCTGCCTGGCTGAGATCCTTCTTGCCAATAGATTTCAGCAAGCTAAAATACAACATTTTCTTTCTCCAAGTCGCACGTGTTTGCAGTGCCTCTCCCTTTTAATGGATATGTGCCCACTGTAAGAAAACATCCAAAGTTTCAGTATGGTTTTATATTTAAGGGGTTGACACTATGCTTGTGGTTTTTGCCAGGCAATTTATTACGTAGAACCCCCAGTTCACACCTGTCCTCTATGGAATCTCTTCCCAGCTGCCTCAAAGCTATCAAAAGGCAGATGAATTGGAGCAAACTTGCCTTCTATGAGGAGAAGTCTGGAATTGTCAATCTTGTACGGTCTCCCATCGTTCACCTACCCTTGCTTTTATATCTGACCATTCATACTGGGTGGTACAGCTTTCATCTGCATTCTCAGAAACCTCTTTGACAACAAGCTATCTTTCCAGAACCAGGTCAATCATGCCATCAAATCCTTCAGCCAGGAAATTAAACGGACCCACAACATTAAGCGTGAGTGATCATTTTGCCAAGAATTGACTATGCAAGCTTGATATGATATGGCTTTATAACATGCCTATACACAAGTGGTGCAAGGCGCAACAAGGCAAGGGAGGGGAAACGGAGGGAGGACAAAGCAACGATCTTACTAGGCCCAGTGACATTGAGATTGCGCAAGTGCAGTGGAGGGGAGAAGTGCCAGAAGAGGATGGGGGTGGGACGATGGACAAGTGCTAGACAAGGAATCGACACAGCAAGTAGTGCAGCCAACAGGTGGCAAGTGTGAATGTTAGAAGTGCAAACAGGTGTCTAATAAGTGGATGAAAAAGGACTGTAGGGTTACAGATACAAACCACAAGTACAGGGGGCGCCAGGAGGCAGTGCGGCTATGCAGCTGGACAGGCAGAGACCTGGGCCCAAGTTCAGAGGGTAGCCAGGTGACCAGTTCATGTACCAGACAGCAGACCAGCATAGGAGAGGAGGAGAGAAGGCAAAAGTAAAGAGGCGGTCTTGAGGTGCTTCCGGAACCGGAGATGGTTCTGCTCACGCTTCAGAGTGGTAGGGAGGCATTTCCAGAGGGAGGCACCAGACAAAGAAGATCTGCCCCCAAGTCGTTGCTTGGCGAAGCAACTGACCCTCAAGGAGTTGGAGGAGCGAAGAGCTCGAGTAGGAAGGTATTTCCATCAAGAGAGTTGGAGGTATTGCAGTCCCAAGCCACAGAAAGCCTTGTGGACAATGCAGAGGGTCTTGAATTTGATCCTTGCTGCCACTGGGAGCCAATGGAGAGATTTCAGAGCTGTAGAGATACGATCCCTGGGCTCGAGGCCAAGGACAAGTCTTGCAGTCCTGTTCTGCATGAGTTGTAGAGGACCTAGAGTAGAGGCAAGTAGATTTAGAAAGAGGCTGTTGCAGTAGTCCAGCCTAGAGAGAACCAGAACTCTGGAGACAGTGAGCTTCTGAGGGAAAGTGACGAAAGGAAGAATACCCCTGAGGAGGTGCAGCTTGACTTCTTAGAGACGTCAGAGATGTGAGGACGATGGAGAGTGTGGAATCAAAGATAGTGTCACAGGTGGGAGCAGGAAGAGGGCCAGAGTGGGGGGCGCCAGAGAGTGACAGGAAAGGAAGGTGCTGATGAGGAGGATCTCGGTCTTACTGACATTAAGGCAGAGATCATTGGCAGGACACCACACCTGGATTGCGGACAAATCTGGCATGAGAGAGGCGGCTGAGGGGGCCTGAAAGCGAGCTGAGTGTCCTCTGGCCAACACCACAGGGTGTGGGAGAGGGGGAGCGGAGGGGAGGGAACGAACACCCAAGTTGGACCTGGGAGGGTCGGTCAGAGTGAAAGGAGGTAGGCCCGGCTAGGGCCTGATCAGTGATACCCAAGTTATCACAGAGCTGGTTGAGCAGGATGGCATGGTTGACCATATCAAAGGCAGAAGAGAGGTCGAGTAGGATGAGGACAGAAGGGTGGTTAGTATCAAGGTTTGAGAGCATGTCTTCACAGATGTTCAGGAGAGCAGTTTCCGTGCTTCTGGCTGCTCTGAAGCCAGACTGATGGTCATTGAGACAACCAGCAGATTCGATGTGAAGGTTAAGCTGGGAATTTACCAGCTTTTCCAAGAGTTTGGCCAGAAAAGGAGTAGATCGGGCGATAGTTAGCCGAACAGGAGGGGTCCGCTGAGGGTGTCTTAAGAAGAGAGTGCTTCAGGGGTGAAGGGAAGGTTCTAGTGTCGAAAGAGTGGTTGCAGAGGTCGGCCAAGGCTGGAGCGAGGGTGTCAATGTGGTCCTTGAAGGTTTTGGATGAACCGGGGAGAACCTGTTTTGGTGAACTTTCATACGTTGGACTTGTCTAAAGACCTGGACAGCGGTGAACAAAGAGAAGGGAGGAGGAGAGGTGGCCGCAGGAGGATCAGAGGAAGAGGAAGAGGCAGAAGGAGGAGAGGAAGAGAGGGTGGACAGTATGTCCTGGGTTTTAGAGCTATAATGTGAAGCCAAGGCCGTGTAGATGGCCTGGGAGGGGACAGGAGAGGTAGAGACTGCAGCAGGATTGGCCAGCTACTTGCACATAATAGTTCAGCCAAGTTGTTAGATGCCGCAGAGATGCAGGCTTGGATGTGAGCTCTCTTCTTAGTGTGGACAGTGTCTCTGTACTACCTTTGCAACAGGCGGCAGGCCAGTTTGTCAGAGGGTGCACAAGATGCCCGCCATTTCCTCTCGGCCAACCTACACTCGCGTTTAAGGGAGACGAAGTCTGAGTCGTACCAAGAGTTGCACTTGGCTTTGGGCTTCAAGCGGATCCACATGACTGGGGCAAGTAAATCAAGAGTGTCAGAGATAAAAGAATGGAGGTTGGAAAGGGCTGCGTTAGGATGTGAGTCAGCTAGGGGTGCAGGAGGGGGAGAGGAAGTGGCAGCAAAAGCCTCAGCTGACGCATGCTTGTTGGGTCGGATGACCGAGAAGGTGGGTGGCAGTGCAGGGGTTGGCTCGGCCTGAGATGAGCGGGGGGGAGAGAAGGGGAGGGAAGGAGGGAAAGAATTGCAGAGGTTGCGAAAGAGTCCAGAGGAGGTACAGGAAGCATCCAGGTGGATGTTGAGGTCTCCGAGGAGGAGTTGAGTGGTCGAGGCAAGGAGGGAGGAGGTGTCCGCCCACTCGGCACAGTGAGAGCATGGCCAGGAGAGAGCCTGCAGACCAGGGATTCAAAGGAGGAGTAGACCTGCATAGGAATGATAGAGGCAGGGATCCACTCCGGGAAGATCAAGGCTACAACCCGGCTGAGATGGTTGGGTCTGGGCTCAGAGAGGATCTTGTAGCGATCAGGGAGGAGAGTGTCCAAACGTGAGACAGATATGGCCATCTACCATGGCTCGTTAAGACCGAGAGCATCAAGGTTGAGTTCTTCCAGGAGACTGCAGATGTCAGAGGAGTTGTTGACAGCTGAGCGAGAGTGGCAATGAGGAGAAGGTTGCCACCCTTGAAAGACTTCTCTGGAGGGGTACAGGTCAGGGGTACGCCCTGCGGAAGTGTAGAAGGAGCTTGAGGGTGGGCAGAAGAGTATGGAGGAGAGGGCATGGTAACCAAGGAGATAGATGAAGGCGCCAGAGTGGTGGCAGAGGGAGGAAAAGGATCCAGAGAAGGGAAATAAGGGATAGCAGGAGAAGAAAGGAAGTTGAGGCGCGGGAAGCGTCCAATAAAGAGGAATGACAAAGAGAATGTCGGTGAGGATCTGTCTGGAGGAAGCGCTGGTGTAGGTATCTGCGATAGGGAGGCCTGGGTGGGAGGCCTGGGTTGGAGACCAGGATATCCCCTTTGAACTTCTTCCTACCAGACTTGGTAAGAAGGACAGGATAGTCGATATAGAAGCAGTTGGAGAAGATGAGAGAGATCGAGAGCACCATAGAGGTTGCAGAGGGAGGGGGAGAGGGGAGAAAGAAGGGGGAGGTGAGGGGTGGAGGGGAAAATGTACAGGGGAGGAGACTCTAGGGGCAGGTGCTAGAGGGGTGCAAGCAGACGAGACCAGAGCAAATAAATGAAGTACACGATGGGCTTGATGAGACGGAAGTGAAAAACAAACCAGTTAACGAAGAAAAGTGAACACAACCGGGAACAACCAGGCAGAGCGAGGGCTAAGGAACAGAAGAATGATCAAGGGAACCTAAGGAGAAGAGTGAAAAACATACAGAAGTAGACAGTACAAGTAAACAGCAGTCAAAGATAGCAGACACAAGAACAGTGCAGTCTAGCAAAAAAGGGACTTAAGTAGAAGAAAGCAGCAGGGGCTGGGATGGGATGGGGGAAAAGGGCAGGGGGAGGGGCCAGCATGGGGACGAGAAGAGGACGCATAGGAGCGGGCGAACTAAGGATAGATGGGATGCAAAGCACACGCGATCAAGGATTGCGAGGGAACCAAGTGGGTGGAGGACGCGCAGGTGCGAGCGTAGCCAAGGATGGAAGGGGCGCGGAGAACACGCAATCAGGGCTTATGCGGGAACCACGCAGGTGGAGGACGCACAGGTGGGAAGGAAAGGATGGAAGGGGTGAGGGGGTGCAGCGCAAGGAAGTGTGCAATGGAACCACATGGGAAGGAAAAAGGGAGGGGGGACACAAGGTATGGGGAGAAGGGCACAGTCCTAGGATCCAAGAAGCGCAGAGCAAGGTAACTCCCCACAACTTCTTACCTGGCGGCCGCAAACAGGAGTGCAAGTCGTCCACACGCACCGTCTGCGCCGCAGACCCCTTCGCCGCCAAACACCTGCGTCTCTCAACACCACTAACTTGTCCTGCGAGCGCTTTGCTGCAGAGGGTCCGAACCTCGGATTATATATGCTCGGAAGCGTGGACGTAGCAAATATGCTACGTTTTGACAGGCAGCGTCTCCTGCACAGCTGTGTCGCTCAACACCGCTGACTTGTCCTGCAAGTAGCTTACTCTACATCGGCCTAGGGCTCATGAGAAGGGGGAGGGACAGATGGGCATGCTTGCATCAGGTCATCTTGTACCTCTCCTAGATCTGCCTTACTAGTTCCTGGATGACCTGTACCAAAGAATGTTTCAGCCGTTGGACGAGATGACATTGGTGTTGATTCCTCTGGAAGCAAGGGAATTTGAGTCATTGATGGAGGTATATAATGAGATATTGTAGGGAAACTTCAACTGGACCAGAGTGGCCCAGCCGCTGGGATTATTTGTAGTAGAAGTAAGGTACTGTCCAAAAGCATGTTTGCAGTTTTCACTGTGGCTGTCACTCTGTAGGTGGTAAGCACAGGAAAACTTAAAGGTGGTACCCATGTGTTGGCTAATTCTATTCCAGAGCTGGGACACAAATTGGGTTCCCTCGGTCTGTTTTTAGGAAGACTTTGGAGCCGGAAGATATTTCGAATGAAGGCAGCAGCCAGTATGTAAGCAGTTGCAGACACTCAATGGTACTAAGGAAGCATTTTTGTTGTTGTAGGAATCCATCCTGGTCTAGATTACGATATTACCCTCGGAGGGAGGGAGGAAGGGAGTGAAGGAGGGAAGAGAGCGAGGTCGGTGGAAGAATTCATGCTGTACCTTGATATAACAGGCAAGGGCATTGAGAAGGCCCATTGGCTGGCTTGGAGGACATTTGAAAGTGCATGTCTTAGCTGGCCACATAGTCACCGGTGCCTTTTCCCAAGGAATCCTGCCAGACGTGGTGTTGCAGTAGATGCAGGGTTTTACAGAATCCGAAGTGCCCAGTGAATTGTGACCGGGCTGAAGGAGTATTTGCTGACTCTTCGGTTTGGGCAGCCATTATCTGGTGCTGTGTAGCAAGAACCCCTGGTATTATTTGTTTGAAATTGTATTGATAAGTCCCACAGAGATCAAAGAAACATGCTCATACAGTGGTGGGAAGGGCGCAAACCCCAGTTAAACAAAAACCTCAAGTGTCTCCTGCTTCACAGAATAAGCACTTTACAACTCACCAACCCAATGCAAGGGCAACAAACGGATCAATTCCAAAGAACATGTAATCCTAAATCCACAACAGGAACCCCAGCCCCAACTCTCCCACACCGATCCAGAAAAGGGACAAACGGAAGTGTCAAAGCAAAGTGAAATGTTTCAATAATAGAGGTCTTATCACCAGGCCCAGGCACCTATTGCAAGTTATGGAGCGGAAACCACTCTCTAACATTTCGATAGTCGAGCCAGTTTTATGACCAATATAATTTCCGCTGAGGCTATATCCCATACCTTATACCCCCACGCATTTATTTACAGGCCTTCTATCAACCCCAAACATCTAGCTAATGACACTCTGGCAGCAACAAGTAGATGGGTGATGAAAGCAGAGTTGGCCCTGGACATCGGATATACTCCCTCCTGGACATCTCGCAGGAAAACAACCAACGGGCCCATAGCCAACAAACCCTGTTAAGTCCTTAATACGTGCCAGCACCTCCTTCCAGTGTATTTGGGATTTCCCACAGGACCACCAAAGTGCAACAAATCCCAGCGGGCTCCACAGTTCTGCCAGCACGGGATGGGAATCGCCGGATCCATGTTATGTAGATGAACTGGAGTCATGTACCGTCTATATAGAATTTTGTACCCACAATTCTTATTTGTGACGCGTCTAGAATTGCACGCTCTTTGCTAAATCCTCACCCAAGAGCCCTCTGAGACTGAACCCTGTAAATCCCTCCCCCATTGAATCATATAGTGGAGATTCCCAGGTGGGTCAATGTCAGCTAAGCGACTATATAGCATAGACATCTTCCGCCCAGTAAACCCTTCACGCAACTTAGTCTCCAGAACACTTGGCCTGCGTGTGCCCACCCTACAGGTGAAAGGATGAGAAACCCAATGCTGCAACTGCAGGTAACCAAACCGGTCGATTTCCGAAACTTGAAAACAAACGTTCTCCACGACAAAGGTAAGAGGGCCCTCTTTCTCCAACACCCCCGCCACCACCCTCTCTCCCCATGGTATATCTGAGAGAGGTGAACAAGACCTCTAAGGACCCAAAAGCCTTTCGGCCTGAACCCGGGAGTGAATATCGGGGGGTTACCAAAAATTGACAAAGAATTGCCCAACCCCGCTGGGATCCTGCATTGTCTCAGCGTCTTATCCCAATAATGCAAGTAAGTGAGCATGGAGGAAAGGAGGTGACTCAATCAAATCCTGGCGGAATAGGCCAGGATAGGGAGGGTTTGCAAATCCAGACCGGTAACCACGTATTCCAACTACCTCCAATGAGTAGGGCGAGACTCTGGGGACCAATCCAATATGTGCACCAGGTGCGCCGCCATAATATGATTCCAGAGAGTTGGATCATTTAGACCACCCCAAAATGTACTTGCCTGAAGCATGTAACTTTTCACTCTGGACTTCCAAACTGGCCACATAAAAGACGATAATGTTCTCTGTAGATCCTGGAAGTGCGAGGGTGAGGGTGGATAGCTCACCTAATGTTATCCTGTAATCTATGGCCGAAAGTAAATTCTTTCTGATCCAGATCAATAATTGATGGGAGCACCCCCATCAATCTCTGAGACAATTTTGCATAGATCTTTGTGTCCGTATTGAGCAAAGAAATCGTCTGATACGAGTCTTGTTCGGTCTGGTCCTTTCCTGGCTTCAGAGTAAACATCATCACAGATTCCCCCACAGAGCCCGTTCCGATGACAGAATCCAGGGAAGAATTAAACAGAGCGGTCAGAGGGGATGCCGACTGATCATGAAAAGCCTTGTTGAACAGGGTTGAGAAACCATCCAGCTCAGGGCCTTCAAGGGAGGAATGGATCGGATAGCACTCTGCACCCCCTCTACCATAATGGGAGTCTCCAAATCATCACAAGTGGATTGTGTGATCTTAGGGAGGTCAGCTTTCTTAATACATGAAATTGTGCCTCAATGGAGGGAGCTTCAGCGGTCCGCAGAACACGATAAAACAACAAAAGGGCATCCAGCTTCGCCCCCTGGTCCTCTGCATCTCTAATGCACATAGTTCCTAGATTTAAGCCGACTTAGCTTATTGGCCTTATTGCCTTGCGAATAATAAAATTTAGTATGGAGAAGCGAAGTCGTTTTTCTGCTGCTAAAAGCACTTACAGAAATGCTCCAGACAATTTCCCCCCCTCCCCCTGCCCCCCATATGCCCCTTTAGTCCCCTCAATCAAAAATAGATTCTCTCCTCACGAATCTCATCCTCTAGGATTTGCCTAGCCTGTTTTCTAGATGGACAATGCTCCCCCTGACAACAACCGTTAAGGCATCTCAAGCCACCCCCTGGGGAGTACCGCAATTGACGTTCAACCTGAAATCATTTATCACCTCTGCAATATCCTCATGAAAAAAACGGATCCTGCTGAAGAGGATCATATAACTACCATTCTTTAACAGGCGGACACCTTACTCTTTGAATCCTAATCGAGGCTGTGACCGAAGCATGATCAGAGGATTATTTAGGCTCAGTAGCAACTGCCACTACATAAGAGACCAATGAAGAAAGTAACAGGAAAACATCAATACTGGAGGGACCACCATGCACGTGAGTAGAAACGCCAGACCTACTCTAGCCAGAGGATTAGTGTTTTAAAAATCCGACTGAGAAGGGGGGCAAAGTCTTATACACGGTAGGGTCGGGAACGAGGTTGCAGAGCCCCCGCCTCCCCCAACCCCTCTAAGATTCGCTCCCTCAGCAAAAGCAGATGGTGTCAAGAGCAGAGAGTATAGATAAACCACCTGCTCCTCATTGTAAGGATGAACCAATATCGGAGTCAAGTGCCTGAACATGAACCCCTTTACCACCAAGATCCCTCAGCACACCAGACAAAGGAAATGGGGTATCGCTAGAGAACAGGATTGCTGTGCCCCTTTTTTAAAATTGTTTTTTTTAGAAGGAACTAGAAACAAATAATTGCTTTGGAAAATATAATCGGGGAAAGCCTCCATTCATCAGCGATAAGCAAATGGGTCTCGTGAAGGAACGATATCTCCACCTTCCAGTGACCGAAACCTGTTAAATAAGGCTTTCCTCTTAACCAGGGAGTAAATTCCCTGGGCATGGATGATAACTATCTCAAATGTTTCGGTCTCTGTCCCTGCAAGCAACTTAGCCAAAGCTAAAAGAGCAAAAGACCCCAGAGTAGCAACCACCTGAACCCAGAGGACACCGCCCCATCCACCAAACGACCAAAGAATCTCAAGTGACATTTTACCAAGGCAAACTAACCCTCACTATGTGGGTACTAAACACACACAACGCATGTTACGGCTTGTGGGCTCAGAGCTGGACCACCCCGCGGCAGCCAGGAAACCCTGCAATCTCCCCAGCTCTGAGACCCCCCCTCGCTTTAAGACACTTTCCTCTGACCCCCTGCATCATCGTAGTGGACTGCCATCATAGTCCGCAGTACATAGATCTCTTCTACATGCATGCGACCAGTGCAAATGGGACCAAGGAGGAAAAGATCTAAGCTTTCCAAATCCTGGGCCGATGCCTGCTGTGACACTGACACTACCAGTCCTTTTCTGACCTTTAGGCCTGCTGGCTCTGGACCAAGAACCCAACTGCGGGCAACTGGGGGCCTGAGGGTTTGGTGGTATCTGCTATGCTAGTTCCCGATTGGGACAGAGCAGCATCACTCTGTGGGATTCATGATTAGCCTCACCTACTGCATGCACCTAATCACCCTTGGTTCTCCTTCAACCGCATAAATCACATAATATGGAAATCCCCAGCTGTACTTTATCTCTCGCAGCCATGTAGTGAAAGTACGAAACTCCCTCCTCTTTGCCAAAGTCACTGGGGCCAGATCTTGAAGGAGCGTGAGCCTATCCCCATCATGAGAGATCACTTTGCGAGCGGACCTCCTGCATTATCAGTGCTCCAGATAAGATTTAGAAGTGGGAGTATTTTACTCCCTATTTTTTGGAGTAAAATTATTTTTTAGGGTTTCAAAATGTAAGTCAAATTCACAATGAGTATTTTATAAGAGTAAAATTATGCGTTTGGTAATTGGAATGTGATCATTATTTCTTTGCACCCAGTTATTCATGCACATTAAGAGATATATTTACTTCCGATCAGTCAGGTATAATAGTTTCTTCCTAAGGTACTACGTGCACTACAGGTTCAAACATATCCATGGAGCTGTGTGGCTGAAAGAAGAGGCACAAGGTTGTCCCTTGCCTATTTTTTTGTTGGGGGTATTTTTACTCCCTATTTATATTTCTTGAGAGTATTCGCCTATTTTTAGGGAGTTAAAGTGGCTGATGAACCCCCTTATCTGTAGGGCTGTGCGTTATCTTGTCCTTCACCTTGTAAAGGTGGACCCTCATCAGGACATCCAGGACCATATGATTCTGATACTGAACGGCTGAGGAGATCCGGTGCGTGCAGTGCTATCGCCCACGAGGAGGAAGCGAAATACGTCCTGAACAAAGGACTGTAGGTCAGCGTCATTGACCTGAACAGGAACACCATGTGCATGGATGTTATTTCTCCAGGATCTATTCTCGGCGGCATCCTGGTGTTCCTTTTAGAAGCCTTTGCTATTGCTTCAGCACAGAGATCCTATTCTTGAAAGAGTGAAAGATTGTAGCTCATCTCACAGGTGTTGTTTTCCACCTTCTCTATCAGGGTCTCTGCCTCTGCAACCCTTTTATCTACTGCTCAGAGTTTCGGGTTGAATTCTGCTACAGAGTTCTGAAACTCCCTTGTGCTTTATGCCAACATCTACACAAGATCTTGCTTTGTTGACGGGGCAGTCGAATCCGTTCCTTCCTCCGATCCTGCTTTCACAAAAGACACTTGTATTAGAAGGCTATCCTCAGTATGCATCATTGCCATCACATATCCAGACTTCCCGAGCTTCAGGGTCTTGGACGCCATTTCTGTATGCAGTTGCCGGTGCAACTGCCCACCAGGTGATGGAGGGAAGCACCAGGCCACCATCTACCGGGGGGGAGGGGGGGGGTTCTCTGAGATATTTGCAGGAGTTGATGCACCTGGGAATAGTCTCTCTTCACACTACACGACAGAAGATGTTCACTCACTCGTTAACTGGCTCAGAAGAAGAGTACCATACCTAGGATCCAACACAGGATAGGAAACCCAGGGTTAGGCCATTGGAGGGAGTAAGCCCATCCAGGCTGTAAACCTAGTTGAGGGGCTTTGTAGGCCAGGAGAAAGGCAGCGCCAAGATGGGGAGGTCTCAAGGGGCGCTGGAGCTAGGGGATCTGACCCCACTGCAAGCAGCCACTCACAGGCTATCTCGCCTTCAGAACCCTCACCTCAGTAAGCCAGTCACCATAAGGGAGGGATCAAGCAGCAATCGCAATCCTAGGAGGTCATCAGGATCGAGCCACACCACGGTCTCCCTCAGCAGCTAACAGCTAAGAACAGCTGTCCCCCTTCGTTACCGCTGCCGCATCATCAGGCCGCTCCAAACCCCTCACCCAGGAATCTTTCTGTAGCGCTAGTGGGAACCATGCCCCCGGACAGGTGTAGCCTGCCCAATGTTCCTTGCTGGCCCCCAGCGCTTGATGCGACAGGCCGCTGAGGATGCCTCCGCTATCTTGTATCAAGGTGCTTTTCGGCTCTGGAGCTCTCAAACTAGCCAATTGTTACGCTCACCTGGTTCCCACAGGGGCGTCGATCTGACCCGGACAGCTGCGGTCTACACCAACGTGATGCGTAGTGCAGAGATTAGTCTGGACTGGCCCGCCTAATCTTGTCTGCTGGACTCGTAGAAGTATTCTCCTGCAAGTGGAGAAAGGGATTTAGCCATCCGTGGACTTTAGTGATGGCCCCCAACTGTTCTCGTTTTCCCCACTAATCACCTCCGATATCCCCTCTTGGTAACCTCACCTTATGTTTTTAAATGATGAGCTCTCCATCCTGCATGGCATGCAGGGGCGCGTAGATACCAGTTACTTCACTGGTTTGAAGGTACTGGAGGAGTTCCAGAGAAATATTGACTACAGTGTCTATAAAGTTCAAAGAGTTCAATATGTCCAATGTTCACTCTTGTTCCATTCCCCTGTTAGGTTGCAGCTGGGTCCAAAAGAATATTTCCTGGAGGCAGCTGATGGCGTTCAGGTAAGAGTCTGAATTACCAAACACTGTCCGGTAAAAGTTGCATGAGTTTAACTTGCTGTTTTCTCTCCCTTTATAGGTGCGGCATAGGAAGATGCGGCGAATTAAAGGATAATACCTCCGGTGGTAAAGCAGGTAAGCCTATGGTGGCAAGAGATTGTCTTTGTCGGTTTTCTCGGCTCACCTTGTTATTCCTTTTGTTTTCCTCCCAGGTGCTGGGTTTTGACGAAGAAAATGATGGAGGCGGCGCCGAGTCGAAAGATGCGTTGGACTGGTGAGTATAATGTGGAGTTGCTGCTGGCGAAGCGACGCATGCTGAAATAATGTCCTTTCCAGGCTCGGAGATGTGCTGGGTCCAGATTCGGGTAAGGATTCAAATAATGTCGTGATCCAACCTCTTCTCCTTTCTTTTCCTTTTGTCTAGGAGCTCCGGATTCGAGGCGGGCGTGGCAGAAGACTGGATGCTGACTTACAGACACGGTGAGTGTTACGCTGCTGGATGCAGAATAACACGAAGCATGGGCTGCTGTTCGGGCGTGGTTTAAATAGCCTGCAAAGTAGTCCCAGGTAAGAAGTTCCCCAGAACCACACCCGAGTGAAAAATAGTCCCTGTAATAAAATAGTCCCATCCAAGCCTCATGTTGGCTTGGACTCATTTGCAGCATGGTCTGCATAAGGTAAGTAAAGTCTATGAGCCTGGCGCCTTTGGCGCCAGGACTGATTTCTATGATGAGCCTGGTGCCTAAGGTGCCAGGACTGAATCCACACAGCCCCCAGCCGGGGCTGTTGGGGTTTTAATAAGTATCTGGATGCCTGCTCCCGGGGCTGATGGACTTGATCCAGATGCCCGGGGGTAGGCATCATGACACCAATGCGTCTGCTGGAACGGTCGGCACTTTGGCCCCTCCCGGTGTCCCCGATCCAGGGATGAGACTATTGGCGGGGCATGGGATCTCCAGGGCTGCCGCGGGAAGGACATCTCACTTTTTTAAAAAACAATTTTTATTATTTTTAAACAACCAACCAAAACATTACAACCTTTTTTGGACGTTCATAATCAATATCAGCACATCATGTTATATAATATTATTCTCAGTCCTCCCCCCTCCCTCCCCACAAACTCGAGTCGTCTCATCCGTGCCCTCTGCGTGAGCATTTTCAGGAAGCTCAGTGCTTGTCGACTCATCTGAGTCTTCTGTTTCGTGATTGACCTGGTGGGGGTTAGCCTGGAGGCAGCTGGTGACCTCAATGGCAATCAGGGGAGCCACTTCCTCCTCTTCCCCCCCCCCCCCGACCCCCCGACCCCCCGGTAACAGCTTCAAACCATACCACAGTTTCTGCTTCTGCCCATCTCAAGAGGTCCGCCCACCATGTCTCCACTCTGGGCCTATGGGCCGCTTTCCAACACATTGCAATTCTACGCTTGGCCAAGATGCAGGCCAGGTCCTTCATCTTACTGATATGCTTTGAATTAAGTGGCCTGGGGAAACTCCCAAGCATGCATGCGCAAGCAGACCTCACGTCAAGCACCACTCCCCCACTGGCCTTTCCCGTCCTTATTTCTTCCCAGAACCTCTGCACCTCAGGCAAGCCCAGAACATATGTAGCAGCCCTGCCTCCTTCTCCCCACACCTGGGGCATTTCTGTATAGCCGAGCCCCCAAACCTGGCTTTTCTTCCGGGGGTCAAATAGGCTCTGTGGATGACATACAATTGGATCTGCTGGAGTCTCGCATTCCTGGACACCTTTTTGTGGTACCTTTGTGCTCTATCCCACTGTCCCTCTGTCATGGGTTCTCCTACCTCCTCCTCCCAGTCATTCCTCAGTTGGAGCAGTTCCTTCCCCGCCTTCGCTGTCATGCCCTCAGACTCTAACGATCGCATGGTGAGCAGGCGGCAGAGCGAAATGCGGACCCTTCCCGCGGCTGCCTCTGCTCGACCTTTGGGAGGACGCTGTGCTCCGCCGCTTTCCACGCCTGCATTGGGGATTGCCTTGGAGATTGCAGGCGCAGAGGGGGGTGCCATTACATGCTGCGGTCCTCCGCTCAGCACAGCATGTCACGAAGGAGGGTCACGTGACACGAGCGAACGCCTCCAGGAAGCAGGCGCCAGATGAACCAGTTGGTCACGTGATCAAGGGAATGATCACGTGACCAGGAAATCGTCCACGATTGGCCAACAAACCAGGAAGACTGCAATAAAAGGGTATTAGCCTTTACACACATTGCTTCTCAGCTGATCTTACTGCGTTTAGCGATTTCTGCATTCTGTACTTCATGGTTTTCGACCTCTTGGATTTTGGACCTTGTTTTCTCTTCTGGATTGCCCTCGATTTTGACGCCTGGATTTTTACTGTACTGTATACCTTGTTTACCTGGACTTTGGACTCATTCTTGGATTGCTTATGGATTAACCTTTGGACTTGGCGTATGGTAAACCTCCAGCTTTATTGGTCCAGACTCCTGGAACTGTATCAAGTACTGCTTCCCTTCTATCCAGACCCACTCCTCTCCCTTCAGATCCCGTGGTCCCATCCTCTCTTCTGCACCACCCATCTGACCCCAAGGGGGGAAACAGTTAGGTTCAAAGCATTCATCACTCATCCCAAGGGTAGGTGTCTTTTTCCTTGTATCTGTTGATGCTTTTTGTAAAATACCGTGTAGCCACTAGCTAACTTGGTATTTTCTTTGCAGCCACCCGGGACCTGGTGTTTCCTGTTTACCCCCCACCTGTGGCTCCAATAACCGGTCAGCGAGCATTCTTGCTCCTCTCTGACTGGTGCTTGGGGACGGAGGTATACTAATCCACGTGGACCTCCGGGCTTGAAATTCGCCCTCAGGAGCTCATATATCCTGGATATTTCGTGCCCACCCTCCGAGACATCATACATAATTTCCAGGGTGGCATCAGGTTCTTCTGTTAGCACCGTCTCAGGCCACCTCTCCCTCACCCGTTTCATGAGCCTGGTATAGGTAATGGGAAGGCCATCTCGCTTGGCTCTCACAGAGCTGACATAAAGCACATCTTGCTCTGCTTCACGACCCATGCTTTTCTTAATGACCAGGGTCTGATGACGATAATCTTTCTTCTAAGCAGGGTGTAGAGGCTTTTTCACTTCTCATAATCCCACAAAGGAGTTGTGCTCAGCATAATAATCTCGTATTCTGGCAGAAATGGTATGCTTTGGGTATCCTCTCCTGAATCATGGAATGCCCTGTACTGAGCATCTGCTTTGGTGTTCTGAGACCTTAGTCAGAAAGTTACCAGGAAATTGGAATGCAAGAAGAAGTCAATCAAGCAAGTCTGTCTCTGGTTCATGTTTCTGGCTCACAGTTGTCTAGACCCTTGCAAGAGGTGGCACCAGAACAGAAAAGCTTCCATGCAAGCAAAATGTTCTCATACATGCTGTAATTCTGTTCAGCAGTGTATAGCGTCTGGGAATGTTCTGTCACTAGATGGGAGTCGGCCATATTTGGATCCTTTTTGTAAGAGGACCACCCCTACAGAATAGTTGGATGAATATGCTAAGTTGATGGTGCTTGCTGACTCTGGGTGTCCTAGGACAGGCTCTTACATCTTGAAACAAGGTTTACAACAAAGGCAGTTTGAGTGGCTTCCTCCCAGGGGAAGATCTTCCCTTTTTTTCAAGAGCTGCATTAATAGTAAGAGCAGATTGAAATATTCCAGAATGCAACAAATTAGAAATTGGCAAAGTCCAGGGACTGCTGCAACTGCTTGAGGTTCCCGGGTCAAATCCACTTGGGGATGGATGGAATCTTTCTGGGGTGCTCTCCATGCCCAATGGGGTGATGATCTAACCATGGAAGCCTAATCATGTGCTTGATGAGAAGCACAGTCAGTAGGTTTAGACATATAATTTATGGAGCCTCGGCCACGGCAGCACTTCTGACATCTGTGTAAAACGAGCTCATCGAGTGAGGCAGAAAACGACCAATAAACCGTCCTGGTAAATTACTAAGTCGACTTAGTTTAAGAATGTCCTGGAGGATATTATTTAAAAGGTGGTCTCACACTGCAGATGTGTTACAGAGCCCACACAGCATAATGAGGTACCTGTAGTAATCAAAATGTTAGGCCTGCAGTTTTCCATTCATCCCAGAGTTGTATACAGACCAGGTTTAAATCCCTTTTGGACAACTTGGTGATGATTCAGGCTTCGTCCAGGGAAATGTAGATAAGACAAAGGGAGTGTCTGGTTTTTTTCTGTGATAGCATTCAGTTGGTGGTAGTCAACATGTGCCTCAATAAAGTAACGTATTTCTTGGGTACAAAAACTATAAGAGCCCTGCTAGGTAAGTGTAAGTGCTGAATGGCCCTATCGCCAGATTTGGGGTGGTATACTGTTTCAAGATATTTTCTTATTCAGTTAATTGAAAGGGAATTGAGGATTTACCGAAGCTGCCCACATTTTATTTCTGCATAAACTGTTGACATTAATGAACCATGGATGGAGCAAAGCCGCAGCCATGATAAGGGATGATGAGGCATCCCTAGCCATGTTTAGGAAGGTCGCGCAGTAGGAGCAGATTGCTTGACCTGCACGCAGGAGCCCATAAGGCTGTTCAAATGTTACATCCTGATCTGTCCAGGGCATAAGTACCCCCCACTTTCTGGCCCAGTGTCATTGAAGACAGTCCACCCCAACGGAGTACTGGAAGGAAGAGTCGCATGGCACTAGATCAGTGGTCTTCAAACTTTTTTGGCCAGGGCCCCCCTGAGCAAAATTTGGGCAGGTCGGGACCCCCCAGAAATGCCAAATGGACAGTATATATTGCGCGCCGTCACCTGCTCCCATCAAAGTCGCTGGGCTCCCTCATCCCACTCCTACCCAGTCGCTGGTCTCTCCCCACCCCATCACACACCCAGGGCTCTCCCCACTCTGCTCCCATCACTATCCCATGGTTCCCGCCCATTGTGCTCCCACCATAGTCCCTCGGTTCCCCCATCCCGTTCCCAACACAGTCTGAGGGCCAGTGGCGGCTGGTGAATCTTTTTTAAGTGGAGGGGCATTAAGGGGAGGTTCGGGGGGGTTTCCCCCTGTGAATTTTTTTTTAAATAATAGGTTAAAATGTTGCATTGTAGAGCATACTTTTAACAAAAAATGGGTAAATAGCCAAACAGTTTGCAATTGTTGCTGGGAGTCCAGGGGGCAAGCATTGATATTTTATTTCTATCGCGCTCGTACACAAGTGTTTCAGAGCGTGACAAGGCAAGGGAGGGGAACAGAGGAGAATAAAACAGCGATCTTACTAGGCCCAGTGACATTGAGAACGCGCAAGTGTGAGGGGAAAAGTGCATGGAAGGGGGGAGAAGTGGAAAGTGCGAAGCAGAGGAGAAACAGATAAATAACAATAAATAAATAATAAAGGCAACAAACAGTGGTAGTGCAGCCAGCAATTTGCAAGTGCTACGTTTAAGGCAGCAGACAGGGTAGGTCTGATAAGTGCAGGAAGAAAGATGGTTCTCCTCAAGTTTTAGAGTGGCAGGGCGCTGTTCCAGAGGGAGGCCCCAGCCGAAGATGGAGATCTACCCCCAGCTCGTTTCTTTGATAAACGACTGACCCTGAGGGAGTTGGAGGTAGAGGAGTGAAGAGCTCGAGAGGGGAGGTATTTGCGGAGGAATAGCTGAAGGTATTTTGGACCGAGGCCCCAGAAAGCCTTGTGGACAAGGCAGAGGGTTTTGAATGATAGATGTCCGGTAAAAAGATACCATCCCTGTCCCCTGGGCCCCACTGGTCCTAACACAATGAACATGATTATGTGTATATGCAAGGCGCTGCACATTCATACAGCAATCACTCTATCATTCACATGAGCATCCATCACCATACACTCACTCATAACGCATCCATACACATGTTTAAATAAAGACAATGAACATAAACTTACCTTCTGCATTGGCCTGTGTGTGGGTGCTGCTCCAGCTGCTCTGTCCGTATGTGCGAGGAGGCGCAGGAGCTCCCCCTCGGACATACAGACATGCAGTGCCCCAGCCAGCATTTCCAATGAGCTATGCAATGCTGGCGAAGCAAAACGCCCCAGCACTTGCATGGCTCAGTGAGCATGTGCGGCTGGGGAACTAAACTGAACTGTCAAAGGGAAACCGTGTTTCCCTTTGACAGTTCAGCCAGCCCAGGAGCACTCCATTAGCTGGATAAAGCAGCTGAGGGAGTGCTCACTGTTTCACTGGGCTGGCTCCTTAGCTCCTCCATAATGGGTGAGGGGCCACTATGCAGTTAGTAATGTTGACCATTGTTGCTGAATATATCACAATTTACTTACATTTTAACATTTTAACACAAAGCACCCCTTTGGGTACTATTGAAACAGTGGGCTTCATAACTACTCTGGCGGTAGCTGTGCCGGTAAAACTAGATGCTGAAACAGGTTTGATTACGTACAATGGAAAAGCCTGTTTAAGGCAATGCTTTTATTGAGTGAGTAAGCCAAGTGGAATAGTACAGATCTACAATGGTGCTGTAAAGGATGTGTCCTTGGGAAGTTCATAGCTGATGTAAATCACTAAATGCATCATTCTGTCCTTTCTGTAAAAGGAAGTGTATAAATCTCTCTGAAAGCACCCAGATATCTGTTCTCTGGGGACACATATTTTTGGGAAGGGAAAACTGTCTTCGTGTGTGTGTACATTTTGGCAGAGTTCTATGGAAATAAATATTATCTCTACATATACTGCTTGGTTTATTATTGGATTGCTTAATGTGCTGCAGGGTTCTACAGCCTCCTGCCCGAAGGTCTATTATTTTCTTCTTTTTTTTTTTACTTATTTATTTTTTGTCAACACACAGGAGCATCATACATTACAGAAAATTAAATCTTTGCAACTTAAGCCATCTAGTCACATTTCTTTTAAGCTTTCCCCCTCCCCTTTACCCCTCAATTGTCGTCTAGTTCTCACTCCTCCGATCGTTGTACTGTATCCTTGTTCTCAGCTAATAGGGCATTCGCCACTGACCGTGGCTTGTATGTTATAGTTGGGTAGCTCTGGTCGTAGTCATCACGGGTGACCAGATGTTTGTGAAGCGGTGAAGGAGTCCTCTGTTTGCCGCTGTGATTTTTTTTTTCCGCAATGAAGATGTCCCAGAGTTTCAACCACCACAGGATCATTGGGGGGTCTTCCGGAGATTTCCAAGTTCAACCCACCGTGATCTTAGCGGCTAGGAGAAGATGAGTTATGAGGGTCTCCCTTCTGTCAGATCTTGGATATATATACCCGGGATCGGGACGCCCAATAGAATAGGTTCTGGCTCCAGTGGCAGCGTTATCTTGGTAATGTCAGCTATGGTGGCAATGCATTGGGATCAGAAGTTCGTGATCACCGGGCATGACAACCACATATGCAGGTACGATCCCGGAAGGCCGCAGTGGCGCCATCATCGGGGGTCCAGGGCCTGATTGAAGTGATGTAGTCGTAGCAGTGGGTAGTACCCCCTTAGAAGTAATTTATGCGCACATTCCCGGTTGGTGATTCCAAAGGAGGACGACCGTGTTCGAGACCAAATGTCTATCCAGGACTGGTCCTCTATCGGGTGTCCTAGGTCTGCTTCCCATTGAGACATATAAGTTGCTTTAGCGACGAGAAAGTTTGTAATAGTTTGTATATCGTCGAGACTCGTCCTCGGTTTGGCGGATCTGCGATTGTCAGCTGTATGGGGTCTAGTTCCCGTGTGGCCGCTAGGTGGGTCGATGGGTGCGAGCACCAATGTCGTAATTGCGCATATGAGAACCTATCAGTTTCCGCTAGGCGAAAGGACCTCTTACATTGTTCGAAGGTGAGTGGTTGGTTCCTCTCAAACGCCTGACCCAGGGAGCTAAGGCCCCCGGCGATCCAGTTTTTGAAGTTTGCGGGGCAGGCTCCTGGTGAGAAAGCAGAGTTATGAAGTACTGGGGCGGATGGGCTCAGGTCTTTCGGGATGCTTCTATGTTTACTCGCCCACTCCCATGCTTTTAAGGTGTGATTAGTGGAGGACAAGATGGTCGACCATGACCACTGTAGAGTGGGGGGGGCGGTGCAGGAGGAAGCGGAGGGGAAGGGGTAAGCGGGATTGTTCAATCTCTGCCCACCTTGGGCGTCTCAAGCTGATGGTCTAAGCTTGAATGGGAGCTAGCTGCACCGCTATCTGGTATTTCTGGAGATCGGGGACCCCCAGGCCTCCTAGGTTTGGGCTGCTCAGCATCGTTCTCAGTGGGATCCTTGACTTTTTACCTTTCCAGATAAAGCGCAATACCTTCCTCTGGAGTGGGGGGGCGGGGGATCATGATGGGGAGGGCTGAACAAGCATAAAGGAGCCGTAGGAGGAGGTTGATTTTACACGCCGCTATGCGGCCCAGTAGCGAAATCTCCTGTGAGACCCAGCGATCTAGGTTCCCCTCAAGGATCTTGAATAATGGCGGGAAGTTCGTCCGATAGGTATCTTCTGGGTGAGCAGGGATCTGGACCCCTAGGTAAGGAATCGACTTTTCGCTCCATTGGATCGTGCAGTGGGTTCTGAAGGATACTTCATCTTCTGGTTCCAGTCTCACCCCTAGGGCCGATGATTTGGCAAAGTTAATAGCGAATCCTGATACCCTTCTGAATCTATGAATTTCTGCTAGGGAGGACCTCAACGACTGAGCGGTGTCCGTTATGGTTAGCATCACATCTGCATATAGCTCAATCATGTGCTGAGAGGGGCCTACTTGGAGGTCCTTAATTCTGAGGTTGAGGCGGATTCGTTTGGCCAGGGGTTCCATAACTAGGGCGAAGAGCAAGGGGGATAGGGGGTATCCCTGCCTGGTTCCACATGTTAAGGGGATTGGACTGGATAGTAAGCCATTGACCCGGAGAAGGGTTTTTGGTGTTTGGTAGTTCGCTAGTCTGAGTTTTTGAAATGAAGGCCCGTAGTGGAAGGACTCCAAGGTGAGTCAGAGGAACGACCGATCCACTTTGCCGAAGGCCTTGGTTGCGTCCAGGGCTAGCACTGCTAGTTTTCGCGAATCTAGATTTGCGACATCAATCAGATTAAGGACCCTGCGTATGTTGTCTGCAGTAGCTCTATTCATTATGAATCCCGTCTGGTCTTGGTCGACGATGTCTGGGAGTACTCTTCGCTAATCGGTTTGCCAGGACTTTCGAATATATATTGGCGTCCATATTCATGTTACTCACCACTCCGAAATAGGCAGACGTTGCAGAGAAGTGACCTTGGAGATGATGGTACAAGAATCGATATTCAGCCTTCCATCCCAGCTCCCCTGAGTACAAGACTCAGGCTTCCTCAAAGAGGGGCTCTTTTCCACAATGTACCTCTCTGCTGTTTCAGTTGAGACAGACCGAGGTGTCAATTGAATAAAAGAGTGGGGAGAACACACACCGCCAATACCAATTCTGCAAAGGAATACAAAGATATTAGACCGTGTTGAGGTTAATGCAAATGATCAGAACAGTTGAATAAAATGGGCAACTACCTAGATAGATATTGGAGTGGAGCTTCCCCGGGGTGGATCTACAAGGAATAACACAAACTGAGTGGAAATGATCTAATTCTATATCGGTCCCAACTATATATAGAATAGATAACAACTAACCTGAATAAGGATATATTGAGGAAAGGAATCCAGGAAACAGATGACAACGACAGGAGAAAATAACAAACAGGGATGTTAGTATATGGAGGTAGCCCCGGACGGCACGAGGGTTGCACTAGTGCCGGGTTGGTGCAGTATCAGGAAAGCGTTTATATGCACTTAAGGAATCTCCCAGGAAAGTCGCTCAATGTCCCAGAATCCAACAGAAGACAAATATCCAAACAAGTCGTGTAGAGCAGAGATGGGGGAATAGCCAAAGTACCTTAGCACAAATGTATCCCGAGTAGCTGTAGAAAAGATCCGGATAACAGACAGCAATTTGGTTTCGAGTGCAGAAGCGGCAACCAGGAATGAAGTGCCGCAAGAGACAGGAAGGGAGCCGGATCCAGTAACGTTCCGAGTCAAACAACCAGACGAGCACGACAGGAATGAAGGAAGAGACGAGGCAGTCCAGTTATCGGGCAAAGGACAAAACCAGGAGTTCGAATGAGGAATTGTGTAGGAAGACACGAAGAGGAAACGGACGAAACCACGTTTAGCTTGTAACGCTAATTAGCAGCAACGAGCCCCTTGGAAGACGGTTTTATAGTCGTAAGAGGGGCGTGTCTTGACATACGTCTTCCATGTACAAGACGTGTCAGCTGACCCGGAGTCCGTCGAAGTTTGTACAGACGCCATGGTAGCCTGTATCTGGTCCATAGAGGAGCTTGTAAAGAAGTTGTACTCTGCAAGGAGGACCGCGGGGAAGCCTGAAGTGTAACAATTCAGTAGGGAGATGGGTCTATATACTGCGTTATCCTTGGGGTCTTTTCCCGGCTAACGAGCGAGGACTGTGATCGATTCTTACATCGTTGGGGTAATCGTCTCTGAGACGGCGAAGGAGTTAAAAAGCGTTGTCAGGGGGGACAGCAGCTGAGTACGGAAGGATTTGTAGAATCGGGTTGAGTACCCATCTGGTCCCGGGGCTCTTGGTTTGAGACTCCGATAGCTACATTGACCTCCTTGCTTGTGATCGGGGCCTCTAGCTCGTCTCTTATCGTGGGAGTGATATGAGGGAGGGCTGCATTACGCAGGTAGGATTGTTGGTCTTCGTGCGATCTTGGGGATGCCGATATCGTGTCTGGGAGGTGGGCCGCTGCTAGATGTAGCTTGTCACCATCCGCAAACTGGACTCTACCCTGGGGATCACGGAGGCCTAGGATGGTGTTTCTCTTTCTGACCTTCGCTAACTTTTCCACCAGGAATTTGTTTGCCTGATTTCCTTTGGCGTAGTAGCTTTGCTTAGTCTGGCTAGGAGCTGGGCCGTGTCTTCCACGTAGTGTGCTTCGAGCTTCTTCCGGGCTGCCTGCAGGGCCCTGTGGGTTCTCGGGGTCCAATTTTTCACTTTACACACTGCTTCTGCTTTCTGTACTTCGTCCTCCAGGATCTGGCGGGCTTGCCGTTTCCTCTTATGGTAAGCTGCTCCTTGAGAGATTAAGGCTCCTCTAACCACCGCCTTCATTGCGTCCCAAGTGTTAGCTGGGGAGGTGTCTTCGTTTTTGTTTTCCTTAAAAAAACTCCTTGCTATATTTCACCACCGTGTCTCTCAATGACATGTCCCCCAGGATCGGGTCATATAGGGCCCATCTGCGACTCGGGTCTGGGTCAGGGTCGTGGGCTCTAAGCGTTAGTGATCAGGGCGTGATCTGACAGCACCCTTGGATCAATCGTCCGTGAAAGCCAAAGCATGAGGGGAAGCCAACAGAAGGTTGATGCGAGAGTAGGTTCTATGCACATAGCAATAGAATGAATAATCTCGGTCCTCTGGATGCTGAACTCTCCAAGTGTCCACCACGTCTAGGGTTTTGAATAATTTGAGTAGGGCTGCCGCCAAGCTAAAGTCCTTGCGACCCGGAGGGTGTGACTTATCTTTGATTGGGTCTGGTACTCTGTTGAAGTCTCCCCCGATAATCGTCTGGCCCTCGAACTGTGTGAGGGCTTCTTCAAGGCTAAGTAGAACTCCTCTTGTTTATCATTTGGAGCGTAAACTGAAATGATGTGAGTAGAGCTGGTCATAGATCCGAAATTTGATCTCTATGAAGCAGCCCTCTGGGCAAAGCAAAGTGTCCAGGATTTGTGGTCTGAGCCCCTTGGTGAAGAGCACCACCTGCCCACCTTTCTTGGTGCCATTTGAAGCAAAGAACTGCAGCGGGAATTGTCTATCGCGAAGCCGGGTGAAATCTGCTGGGATCAGGTGGGTCTCTTGGAGGAAGACGACCGAGGCCGCATCGTTCTGCAGGCGTCGCAGCGTGGATTTCCTCTTCTGCAGGGAGTTTAAGCCTCCTGACGTTTATCGTTAGGAATTTCAATTTTTGGTGCGGTTGAGGGGTCTCATGAGCATCCCCTAGCGCCTGAGGTGGAGGGCGGTGGGATTCAGTTATCATGTATGGGCTTGACGTCTGTGCAGATCTCCTGTGCTTGAGTTTTGACCTCTCCAACGGGAGGGTAAACTTGTGGTATTGCGGGAGGCCGATTTTTCCTGTTCGGCGATTCCCATGGCCAACCGGTCCTTCTCTGTCATTTTAGCCAACGGGGCCGGGACAATAGAACATAACTGAGATCGCCTCCAAGGGTGGGTTGATGGCATACACCTCGGAGTGGGGCATGGACCACTCGGGGTCCGCGGCATCGTTGTTTCCTTTTGTAGTTCTGCGGTTACTTGATTCCTGATCGTAGGTCTCATTTTCTGGCGCCTTTGCACCCTGGACCAAGGAGGTTGAGGCTGCTTCCGGGGGGGCTGGTTTGGCTCCTCCGGCGTGCAGCGTGGACTGCGAGTGGGTGAGCTCCCGGGAGAAACTGGGTGCTGAATAGACTCTGCGTTTTCCGGGTGGCTTTATGAGCGTTGTGTTCCCTTGTAGGTGAATTGGAGAGCAGTGGGGAATAGCCATCGATACCAGATCTGCTGGTTCTGCAGGAATAGGGTTAAGGGTTTGAGGGCTCTTCTTTTTTGTTAGGTCATCAGGGAGAGGTCCTGATAAATCTGGAGCGAGGCGCCCTGAAAGGACAGCTCATCCCTGGTGCTGCTTATTGCTGAGATGGCCTCCTTGGTGTTGTAAAAATTGACCCTCGTGATCACATCCGGTTGGAAGTCTGGGTCCACCCCCCACCTTGGGCGCAGCCTATGGGTGCGGTCCAGGATGAGTTGGGTCTTGTCCATGAGTGGGAGCAGGGCTTGAAAAAAGTTGCCAATGTATTCCGGTAGGTCTTTGTCTTGTACTGTTGGGGGGACCCCTCGAATTTGAAGATTGTTCCTTCGGGCCCTATTTTCCAGGTCCTCCTGCTTAAATTCCAGGATCTCGCTCCTGTTCTGCAGAGCCTGGATCGCTCTTTGCATCTCCTCCAGGGTAGCATCGTGGCTCTGGGTCAGGTCCTCGACCTCGCCTAGCCTCTGCTCGGCCTCTATGACCCTCTGGTCTGTTTGTTCCAGCTTCGTGGAGAGCTTGGTTGCAGGATCTGAACTCTGCCTTGATGTCTAGCATGAAGCTTTGGATGACTTCCTTAGTTGCCAGTTTTCCCTGTTCTTCTGAGGATTTCTGTGGGGTGAGTTTGGGGGGAGGGTGGTCCGGTCTCTTAGTCTTGTCCTCTGCCAACAACATGGTGGAGATGTCGGAGCTTTTAGTTGCTTTGACGAGTTTCGTCATTGTTCTTGACGCCTGCTTCGGGGACTTTGCGTCCGCTTTGGTTCCGCTGGAGGAGCGGACTGGGTCAAGAGGGCAGCCTACCTCGATCCTGAGTTCCCAAGCTGAAGATGTCAGTTTTCCTTGGATGAAGATAATGCGGCTGCTAGCATCAGCGGGTGATGACTCTTGTGCGGGGCGGGGGCGTCTATTATCGGGAGGGCTTGTCCCCATGACCCTCGCGTTGGCCGCTGATGTTAGAAGGGGAGCCTTGGCTGTGTATTGCTGAGAGTTAAGAGTTTCACCAGGGGGGTTCCGGTAAGCGGCTCTCTAGGCTCCAGGCCTGCTAGGGAGTCTGGTGGCTAGTGGTAGGAAGCAGCCTGGAGTAGACTGTCGAGCACTTCTCGGGGTCAGGACCCCACTGCCGCGAGTTGGGCTCACGTGGGGGTGAGATGCTCTGTCTTCTGACCTGAGGGGGGAGGAGAGTGGGCCGGGGCGCCCCAGGACCTGCCAAGTCGGAAGGCTTGGAGTCAACACGCCACCAAGGAGTCAGCGTGGCTGGAACCGAGAAGGAGCTATGGGGTAGTCACGGTAAGCTTTGAGGTGGAGCTCTGCTTAGGTCCTCCAGCTCAGCCGAGAGCGTCCGAAAGGCCTGGGAAGGGGAGGCCCCTAGGCCGCTGTGGCTGGTGGTGGGTTGTGGGGCATCACTGGTGCGAGGCATATGGGCCGGGGCGCCCCTGGAAGCTGGCAGATCGGTGGAGGCGCACAGCGATAGTGGGAATAGTCAATGGCGGTACAGCTCACAACCCGGACAGCACCTGCAGCACACAGGGTCGCCTGGTCAGGGGCTGTACACGGCGGCAGCTGTGAGTGAGATTTCTTTTTTGTTACCGTTGTTCAGCCGCAGTGTCTGCCCCCCCCCGCCTCCACAGCTTGTTGGGGGCGTCTCTGAAGGCGCAGGGAGCCAGATATAGTTTGGGGCGGGGGGGACCCCTGGTCTGCGTGGATCTCGCTGCTACTGGGCTCTCACCTCTCACAGCTCGATGTTTTCCGGAGCTTCAGGGCCGCCGCTGGCAGGGAGTGGGGGGTAGGGACTACGCCAGCCCAGCTTCAGGCGGAGGCTGGAGACGGTGATCCGACTCTGAGGGAGTCCGCTGGGTTCCAGGAGCTGCGTCCGTCAATCTCCTGTTGGGGAGTAGTGTAGGTGCTGTCTCCACCAGGAAATTGTGATTTTCCCTCTCTGGGCGTCGCGCAACGGAGGGGTCTGCAGGCTCACGGGGACTCACCATGGCATTCACCCATGTTGAAAGAGGGGGAGGGGGCAGCCAATCACCACACTTAACCGCCGCCCTCGTCCAGATCCACAGGGGCCCTCGCTCGGCTCCCCTCCACCCCGGGTCTCCTCTGAGCAGTCCCTCAGCTGCCGCGACTCTCAGAAGGGCTTCCCCCCACCATCTTTCCGGCCGTCATACGGAGTCAGCTTCTCCTGCCCGCCATCTTGGAAGCGGCCCTCTGGGCCAGGGGACGCGCGCAAAACCTGTCTGTTTCAGGAGCTCCCGGGGGTCCAGGAGCCCCTCCAGCTTGTCAGAGGTGCCACTGCTGTTGAAGTAGCTTTTGGTAGGGGAATCATCCCTGGGTGACCGTGGGAAGATTAGCTTTTTGCTGGATGCCGCGGGTCCCGAATGGAGGCCATCAAAGGAGCAACCACATGGTTGGCGCTCCTGGCCATGCCCCCCGAAGGTCTATTTTAAGATTGTGCTGCCTGTCAGATGGTAGAACTTCAACCTCTTAGGTATTGAAGATGTCGCTAGAATTATGGTAGTGCAGAGGGAGGCCTTCAACCAATGCTATGAACTGTTATGTAACTGGCTGGGCTGTGCTAGCTGTTTTAGGGCCACCAGTTGTCTTTATCCTGCAGAAACATTAGAGGTGGCAATGGCCTGTCCCAAAGCGTACCTTTCTCTGAAGCCAATCATTCAATAACAAGATGATGGTTCGTTCCTAAGCCAAGGAATATACCAAATGAGTAGAAATGGGGCGAGGCTGCAATGGCCTCAAAGTAAAGTTTTCAGTCTTCCAGAGCAGGTTATGGCGAGATAGGGTGGGGTTTAATGCAGACCCATCCACTGATTGGCCTCAGTATTTTCTTTGGCACCAGTGGAATACAATGGGACTGGGAGAACCACAAGTCTATAGTTACATGAGGCACCACTGTTTATCGGGGCCAGAACTTGGTGCCATTTCCTTACAGGGGAGCTAGATCATTCGAACAGGTGATGATTCACTTCAGGTGCGGGCGGGTATAGAATATGTATATCTGTATGGTTTTTGCACACTGTTTATTGAATTTGTGCACATTTTATTCTTTTAGTGTGTGGGTCAGATAGGTTTTGGGCAGTTTGCCTACTTTTTGACGGCGTGACAAAGACCTTCGTTTTTTGTTTCATAGGTATAGAATGGGGATAGAAAGGTCTTTATCCACACCTTGTTTAAATTAATAAAATGTCTAATGTTGAAAACATTACCACCGTTTGTCCATTTCTGACCCCTTACAGCTTGTTGTTCATAAAGCCTATCGAACATGGAGGGAAACGCTACATGAATCACAGCTTTTAAGGATCCACTGGTTTGTTTTAAAGTAAGGGGTGGCCCATGCCAGAGTGTTACAGATTCAACAAGATAAAGGAGACTTTGGCTTTGTCAGGGAGGTTTATCAGAAGGTGGTTCATGAAATGTATTTTGCACTGATCCATGAAGGAAATTTATCCCTTAATCTCTCCCCCATATTTGGCGTGGAACACGGGTGCTGGGAGAAGCGCGCCCATCCTGGTGGACACTGGAGATCAGGCAGCTGGCAGGCTCTAGCAGTACCCACTTCTCCCTATGCTCCACTGGTGCTTAGAGGGTTCACCTCCTCTTGTGTTCTCTGTGGCAGGGCTCTGGCTCAAGTGTTCATCTTCTTTTTGGAGTGTAGGCAGGATGTTATAACATTGCCGTTTCCTGGCAGGACGTGATTACTTCTCCTTCGAGGTAGCCAAGAACATTTCCTTGCGGAAGTCCTCCATCCTCTTGTCCTTGGCAACACAGGATCTGTAGGGATGACCAGGAGACTCTGCAGACACCAACCCAAATCTCTCCTTTTACAGAAAGCATTGCTTCTGTCAACAAGACCACCCACATATAGGAGGACACATGTTCTGCTGCAATTTTTGTGGAAGTGCGCCTCCTACAACATAATGGGACACAGGGTCAAAGTGGCCTCTCCTGGTGATATGGAGAAGTGAACAAGACGGTGAATAAGTCATAAACTGAAAATACACCCCATTTTAACAAATGTGGTGTAAAATACTCCCACTTCCAAATCGTGTCTGGAGTACTGAGTGCTAGCGTCGCTCATCCCAGTTTTCAGCAGACGTCATTAGACATTCTGTGGCTCCGGGTGGGGACGCAAGAGGCTCAATGTGCCAGAGGCTGGGACGAATTCTACTGGAGTCCCATGCCCTGCGGCAGTGCTTCTGTATTACATGCCCCCCCCCCCTTTAAGCAGAGTGACCTACCAGAAAGCAGGTTGGAGGGCAGCGCTTGCATAGAAGGGGCCGTAACAGTCCTCTTTCTTTGTTTCAATTCTGGCGTTCTCCAGCTCTAGGGACTGCAGCCTCACTCTTCTTCTGACTCTCCATCCCGATCCTAACACCAAAAGCTGTCACCGATGAGAACTATGGCTGTTCAGTTTAGGATTGAAACCCCTTCTCTTACAAAACGGTTTATTTTCATTGCTTTATGCAGTATGACTTGCTTTGAATAATAATTTGTTTTACTATGTATCCCCATGATGAATGCATGCTGGACTGGGCAACGCTTTTTATTATGAATTACATTATTTGTGGAGAAGTCAGCATGAAGAAACAGGTAAACAGCAGGCAGTAAGTTAAATGTTTGCTTCTGTAGGTACGCAATGCGATTGAGGCATGGAGCTACATGATGATGATGTAGATTCCGTGAATACAGTGTAAACTCTGCCCTTCCCAATCCGACTCTGATATAATATTCTGATATAGACTGGGCCACTATAAGACAGCGTTTCACTGCATGTTTAATACCTGTATCATATTTGTTTACTTTATGCAGTGCAAGCAGACAAGTCAGTCTCTCAACCTGAAAACCCTGTGAGAGGGATATTCCAGGTTGGAGGGTTGTAGCTTGAAAACAGCTGCGTCCTCTATTCGGTTTTTCCCAGACCGTTGAAAGAGACAGCGTGGACAGTGCTATTTCCCAGTTTAGTCTCGTCCAGAATTGCTTCCTTCATGTCAGGGACAAAAGGGGAATCTGATTGTGAGCACCAAATTCCAATAATGTGCATTCCCATAGTTCACTGACCCACACGTGTTGCTCTTTCTCCCTGTCTGCATGGAAATCGCTGTTCTCCCCTTGGTGTGGCTTGCCTGCCTTACGCACTCCTTTTGATCTAGCTCTGCCTCATTGTGCATTGGCCTCAACAGAGCTCTAACAACTTTCAGTCTAGTCTAAATACAATAACTAGGCTCTTTTTTAACTTCAAACCTCACAATTCTACTTCTTAAACTACATCAAAACGTTGACTGCCCGTTTCCTGCCAGATCATATTTAAGCATCATTGCTTTAGCCACGACAAGCTACATGACAGAGGAACAGCCTACCTCAAATTTGCATGGGGTTCTCCAATGCCACATTCTTCCCAATTGCAAAATTCTTCAGCAATTGGGTTACCAATGAATCACAGATTAAGACATCCTTGCAACCCCAAAGCGTTTCATCTTTAGCAGCAACTAACACTTCTTCTATATCTCCCTACTGACTCATTTGTTTGTTTCTCCCTTCCTAATGCAACCTACCCTACTTTCTTCCCCACGCTGCTTTCTCCCAGCTAATCATGGCCTTTGATCACCATCTGCTTGCATTTACAATCATGCTGATGAATGCCTGTACTACAACCATCCAAGAACTAAACCCGAAGGCTTGTTTTGCAATTACAATGCCCTTCTGCCATCTCTGAAGCACACGTATCCTGTTTCTCGATTAACCTAATTTGAGTACAAGCATAATTGTAAGGGCTTCGGGAGTGCTCCAGATAACATTTTGAAGTGGAGTGTTTAACTCCCTATTTATTTATTTTTTTACAATTGGGAGTAAAATTATTTTTTTAGGGAGTAAGAGTAAACCTATGTTTAAATGAAAAATAGTAATGTTTTTGTACTACTTTTTTGCATCTAGTTATTCATGCACATTAAAAGATGAACGTTTTTTTCTTCAGATTAGGCACTAATAATAGTAGTTCTTCCTGTGGCATTGAGTGTACTACTGGTCGAAACATATCCATAGAGCTGTGTAGAGAAAGCAGGGGGACAAGCTCTTCTGTGTCGGTTTCCTGTTTTTTTGGGGGTGGGGGGGGGAGTATTTGTACTCCATATTGTTTTTGTGCGGATCTGCCTATTGTTAAGTAGTACAAGTGGCGGATATCTGCAGGACTGGCCTTGGGTAAAGTGCCTAGTTATTAGGAGCTTAGACAGTGCCTGATGGTTTTTCAGAAAATCCCCTGTTGTGTGTGCTCAGTTCCCGACAAGTTGTGAATAGCAGTGAGGTTTTGTTATTTCAGTGACCTTGCTTTGCAAATAATTAACTTGAGTGTTTTTCCATTTCGCAGCACTGCGTTTTGTTTTGAATCCGTGTACAACACTAGACTGGTTTGGGTTTAGTGATTTATGGCTCAATCTCACAGAGAAAGAATAAAAACCGATACTCCAATATCTCATCCTGCATACTATACTTAATATATTTAGCAAGTAATAATCTGTAAAGTAGTACAAACCAGGTGCACGGAAGAGAACTAAGATGATCCATGTGTTTTTTCGACCTTTAGTTTTGGCCACTGACTGCTCTATTACTCTTTCTAAATGAAAAATAACAATTTGATTCCATACCTCCTAAAAACGTACTAAGCCGTTCACACAATGCATTTTTTTGTATTTTCACTGCAGATCTGTGTTCGGCATTTGAGATCGTGTAGCAAAGTTCATTTTGTGAGATCGGCATATCTACTGAACAAGGCCCCTTTCAGACTCGGTTATCGGCATCGATTGTTCAGGACCACTGCTGGTAAATTGTTTTGCAATTTTCCGTGCTTGAAAACTACATGGCGAGTAATTTTGTTGATGAAATATGTGATGTATTTCCAATTTTTGTTTTATAAGTAAACTTTCATCAGTTTTCCTAATCCTCTTTCTACGATTTTTTTCTAGTTACACGCGGGCATATCGTTCAGTTTAAACTCTCCGATATTGGAGAAGGGATTACTGAAGTTACTGTGAAAGAATGGTAAGTTTCTCTGTCACATTTTGTTTAAGGAGTAACTTGTACAGGAAAAACATTGCTCCTCTTTTCCTCAACTCTATTCCTAATTCGCGGACACATTGTGCTTCCTGGTGATGGTGCTGCATAGTATGACTTGGAAATTTAGTGAATCTGTGAATAAATGGGATGAACTGCATTCTGCTTCTGGGGTTTCACTGCGTCAGAATAGTACATTTGCATTTCTTCATAACTAGATCAGAACCATTTTTTTTCCAAGCACACTGTATTTTGTATGTGTAATATTTTCTTTTTCGGACCCCTGTAGCCTGGTTGTTGCCACAGGCTTAAACCGTTTTGTTCTGCAATAGTCCATACCGCTGAACCGGCAGAATCTGACCAGATGAACAGTTTGTAAATACCAGATATTGATTTTTGCCCTTCGGTGTTAAACCTCCTGTTGTTGAAATTGTTTTTTTTTTTTATATATTTTTATTTTATTTTAAGTAAACCAAACAACAATACAACAGAACATAAATAAAACACACCAAACAACAACAAAAATGCAATCCCCAACCCTCCCCCCTATGAGCCTGTGTGGTGTCCGCCATCGGTATCCGCTCCGTGTGGTGGGGCCTCATCGCCCTCAGATCCAGCCGAGGCCGACCCTGTCCCAAACAGCTCGGCTATCAATGACTTCCATGCCGTGAGGGAGCCCGTTTCTTCCTCCTCCCCTGCCATACAGGCATCCCGCCACGCCGCTGTCTCAGCATCTGCCCATTTTTGGAGATCTCGCCACCAGACCTCAACTAGTGGCTTATGACATTCCTTCCACCCCATGGCAATCCTACGTTTGGCAAGCACATAAACCAGATCTTTAAGTTTCTCAACGTGTCGGAGCTTACGCGCTCTGGGATACCCCCCAGCAGACAGGCCCAGGCTGAATCCACTTCGAGTATAATACCCCTTCCCGCCAGCCTCTGCGCCACTTCACCCCAATAACTTGCGATCACTGGGCATGCCCAGAACATGTGTATCATGTCCGCATTCTCTTCGTTACACTTGGGGCACGCCTGGCGCCCAGCATCCCAAAATCTGGATATTCTCAGGGGGGTCATATATGCCCTGTGCGTAATATAGAGCTGTATCTGCTTAAACCTGGCGTTCCTCGATACCATTTTGTGGTACCCCAAGGCGCGCTCCCACAACCCATCCGCCATCGGGGCCCCCATCTCTGCTTCCCATTCCAGTCGCAAGTGCCCCAAATCCTTCCCAACCTTTGTCATTAACATCTCATACAACCTGGAGACCTCATGCCCACCCTCCGATGTGTCGTATATTATCTCCAACGTAGCATCCGGTTCATCGGCCAAGGTAGCTTCAGGCCACATACTCCGGATCTCCCGCACCACCCTAAGATATGTTACGTATTGACCCGTGTGCAGCCCCGACACCGCCTCTAGTTCCTCGAACTCCATTAGAGCCCCGTCCTGCCAGATGTCTCCCATGGTGACCAACCCCACTGATTCCCAGTATGTCCGAAGGATTGCTCTTAGCTGCCCGTCTCCCTTCTCCAGTGCGACCAGTGGTAACTGCGGCACACACGGCGAGGGGTCGCCCATCATCCGGCAGGCTCGCCGCCACATGTCCCTACCCAAGGCCAGCATCTTAGGACGCTCCCTCATACAGGCATTGGCCACCCAGATCACCTCCCGCAAATAAAAGGGGGAACACTCCCTCCCAAGCAGCCTGTGTTCAGGGGTCTCGTCATCCGAGAGCCACCTGGCCACATATTGCAATTGCGCAGCCACATAATAGGCCTCGAAGTTCGGCAGTTTCACGCCACCCTTCTCGTAAAAGTTCTGCATTTTCCACAATGCAACTCTATTGCGTGTTCCGTGCCATAGGAAATCCCTACATACACTATGTAACCTCACAAAAAACTTCTTAGGTATCATATAAGGGATGTTATTAAAGTAGTGCAAGAGCCTGGGCAGCACCACCATCTTGAGCATAGCTCCCCGGCCCATCATCGCTAAAGGCAATCTTTCCCAGAACCTCATGCACTTCTCAATCTTCCCCACAGCTAATTCGGTATTGTGCTTATGTTCCTCCTCGGTCGTGTGATACACGTCAATACCCAGGTACCGGAAGGAGCGCGTTGCCCACGGGATCTGCAGCACCGGCAACCTCTCCACGGGTGTCCCCACATAACCGCCCAGCGGAAATAGTATGGATTTCTGGGGGTTTACTGCTATGCCGGACAGCCAGGCGTACCTCTCCATTACCTCCAAGACATACTGCAAATTCTCTTCCGGGTATTTCAGGTATAGCAGCATATCATCTGCATACAGGGATATAAGGTGACACTCCCCTCCCACCTCAATACCCACCGGGTCATACTGCTGCCGAAGGTAAATTGCTAAGGGTTCGAGGGCCAATATATACAACATTGGGGACCAAGGGCACCCCTGCCTAGTGCCTCTGCCCAACTGCCATCTGTCTGACACCACTGCGCCCGTGCGGACCCTGGCCAGAGGTGCACTATATAACATCTCGGCCCACCTAATGTAGCCTGGTCCCAGTCCAAACCGTCCCAAAGCCGCCAGCAACCACGGCCATCGAACAGAGTCGAACGCTTTAACCGCGTCCAACGCCACTATCGCCATTTCGCTCTCGTCACTAGATCCCCCCTCCACCACCCTGTGAAGGCGTCTATGATTGTGAGTGATATTCCTGTTCGGGACATAGCCCGTTTGGTCAGGATGGATCAACTTGCCGATCACCCTCCGCATTTTGGCCGCCAGGACAGCTGTTAGGATCTTGCTGTCTTGGTTCAGCATCGACAAGGGCCGATAGGAGCCGCAACCGTGTCCCGGCTTACTGGGCTTGGGGAGCGGTATTATAATCGCCTCCCTGAGCGATTCAGGCAGCCGCCCCACCTCGAACGCTTCATTAAGCATCTCCAGCATGGGCGGGAGCACCTCCTCTCCATACGCTTTATAAAATTCACTGGGGAACCCATCCGCCCCTGGGGCCTTGCAAGTGGGTAACTGCCTCACAATCTCTTTCAACTCTTCCAGAGTGATCGGAGCATCCAACTCCTCTCGCTCTTCATCACTTATCCTGGGCAGACCTATGTCTTCGAGTACTTCATCTATCTCCTCCCAGCTCCCCCCCCTCACGATCCTCGTATAATGCCTGATAATATTCCGCGAATGCCCCATTTACACCTTCTTGGGTATCCACCTCTTCACCCTTTTCAGTGATCACCGATCGGATCGGGGACCTCGGGGTCTCGCCCTTATAAAGCCAAGCTAGAAGCCTGCCCGTTTTGTCCCCCCCCGCATGTAGTCTCTCAATATACTTTCTGTAGTTTAGATTACAGAGCCTGTCCCAATGTTCCGCACACCTCTGCTGCAGGGTAGAGACCGCCTCCGTATCGATTCCACCCTCCTCCAACTCTCTTTCCAACTCAATCTCGGCCATATGCAGATCGGCCAGGACTCCCCCCATCAACCCCTTGGACTTCGCAATGGCGACCCCCCCGCATTACAACCTTAAAGGCCTCCCATAAAGTACCAGCCGACTTAACACTCCCTGTATTCACCTCAAAGTAAGCAGTTATCTCCTCCCTCATATCCTCTCGGAAGACTGGATCCTTGAGCGCTTCCGCCCTAAGGCGCCATGTTGGAATGCGCGCTCGTGGGGGGTAAAGCTGCCATCGCAAGACCAGGGGCGAGTGGTCCGAGAGGACTCTCGCCCTGTAGTCTATCTGGTCGCACTCCGCGACAACGTCCGGAGTGACGAAGAAGTAATCCAGCCTCGTGTGCAGTTGATGCGGGGCCGAATAATGCGAGTATTGCCTCACGCCAGGGGGACTCGCTCTCCAAACATCTACCAGGCCAAAGTCCGCCAGCAACGTCTGCAATACTCTAGCCGCCGGGCTGGGCTTGACTATCTTGTCGTCCGACCTATCCTCCCTGGGGTTCAGAACACAATTGAAGTCCCTGCCCCAAATCACCGTACCCCCATCCCATCGCTAAGTCTCGTGCACAGCGTCCTAAAGTATGTCGCCGTGTCCTGGTTGGGAGCATAAGTGTTTATAATACACACTACTTTGTTCTCCACAAGCCCCCTTACCATGACCAGCCTCCCATCAGACTCCACAACCTCCCCAAGCAGCTTAAACGGGACATGTGGTGCCACCCAAACCAGCACACCTCTAGCATAGGCAGAATATGTAGATCCCACTACTGTCCCCTTCCACTTCCTTCCCACTAGTTCCAATTTTTCCCGTGTGAGATGCGTCTCCTGTAACAAGGCCACATCTATCTTTTGCCTCTTCAGGTACAAAATGACCTTGTTTCGCTTTAGGTAGCTGTTAAGCCCTCTAACGTTCCACGTTAGCATCCTAAGGTCCCCCATGGTCTATCAGTAGCTCCCACCTCCCTTCCAGGGATTCCCGCCTCCCCCCCCCCACCTCGCAGACACCCATTCCCAGTTCAACCCCCAGGCTCATACAAAAACTAACACACCCCACACCCCTAACCCAACCAACTGCCCAGCTCCATCCCTGGATCTCAGGCATCCCCGTGTTCGGTTCTCTCTGGAAACCCAAGCAGAGAACCCGACGGGGTGTCACCCCACTAGCAGTGACTAACCTAAACTCAAACTGGGGTACAAAGAACGGCCCCTGGAGGCTCCTCTCCCTCGCATTCGTATCCGTGCACGCGGACCATATTTCCAACACCTAACGCGTACACGTTCTCACACAAAGTCACAGACTATATTCCAGTCCCAATGTTCATAGCCCAGCCGGGCCCGCAGCGTCACTTATCTCGTCCCGTTCCAGCAGCCGTCCGAACATCTGGCTCCTGAGGGCAGTTTTGCGCGTCCAGCCACTCCATGGCATCCTCCAGAGTGGCAAAAAACAGCATCTTGCCCTTAAAGAGAACATTCAGTTTGGCCGGGTAGAGTAACATGTATTTATACCCAGCCTCCCGCAATCGCCTCTTAACCGCTCCAAAGTTCATGCGACTGCGCTGTACCTGCAGGGTATAATCGGGGTAAGCAGTTATGGTCGCCTCTCCTCGTCGTATAGTGCCCCCCTTGCGAAAGTATTCAAGGATCCTTTCCCGGTCCCGGTAATTGAGGATCTTGGCGATCACAGGCCTGGGCGGATTTCCCGCCGGTGGCCTCCTAGTCAAGGCCCTGTGCGCTCTCTCCACCGCAAACCCCTGCGACAGGGCGCCCCCCGTGATCTCCTGCAGCAACAAGTTTTCAATAAACTCCGTGGGACTTTGGCCCTCAGCCCCCTCCGGCAGGCCCACAATGCGGACGTTGTTTCTCCGGGCGCGTCCTTCCGCCTCCTCAGCCCTACTCTCCAAGTTACCCACACGTTGCACCAAGGCATGGAGATCACGCTTGTGCGCGGCGCAGTCCGCCGCGGTAGGGCCCATCTCCTTCTCCAAGGTCTCTGTGCGCTCTGCCAGGGCTCGCACGTCGTGCCTTAGGAGGTTCACGTCCTCCTGCACCGCCCCAACCTGTAGTTCCATCGCGGTTTTCAGTTCGGCCACTGCGAGCTGGAGCTTGGTCTCCCACGTCGCTTTCAGGTCCGCGATCGCAGCGAGGACATCTTGGTTCGCACCCCCGATGGCCATTTCCTTGGCCTGAGCCTTCTCCTTGCTCCTGGCTCTGTCTGGGCCGGGCGGCGTCTTGGCGTATTCGTCGAGCGTGGGCTGTTTGTTCTTTGCTCTCAGGAGCTTGTTCGACATGTCTCCCGTCAGAAGGGCCACGCTCAGGTCCAAGGCAGGGAGGCACTGTGCCCACTCACCCCAATTCCGTCTTGGGGATCCTTTGTTCTCCGGCTCACCCGACCATCTTCGCGACTGTTGTTGTCCACCGCTGTCCCAAGGTGGGCCGGGTTGCGCTGCACCCTTCGTAACGCCACGAGGGCGAACGTGCGTTGTGGAAACCGCCACTGGGGTCCCGATCCCCCACTCCTTTGTCCCCTCGTCAAGCGGCGGCGGCCATTTTCTCGTCCGTCCGTCGAGGTCTTGCCTCCAATTCCTCACCCGGCCTCTAATCACACTTCCGCAGTGCGGACCCGGATAAAAATGTATCCACACGTGCAGCCGAACTTCATGTACGCAGTCAGCACCTTCTCAACCGAATCGCATCGGTCCTTGCACGGTTTTCAGTCGGATAATGTACGGATCTGCGGGAGCCCCCGTAATGACGCGGCTTTTCACATGGCTTCCAAGCCACGCCCCCCCGTCCTGTTGTTGAAATTGTTCCCATTTCACAAATGGTACTAGCATACTAGTCATAAGGACTTATACACCCAAACAGGATCAGAAGGACAGTCTGAGGGCACAACATCTGAAAGTCTTCAGTGCCCCTGTCAGCCTCTCAGATAAACAGCAGAACAGTATTTTAATCCCTAAAACTAGGCGAATACCCTGGTTCTAAAAATAAAAGGCAGTTACCCAATAATAGGTAGGTGTCAAATGTCTTGCTTCTGAAAAGGGCCTATAAGATCTACAAATTCTTTTCACTTAAGATAATTATTAGGCAGAAAGAAACTGTTTTACAACTAAAATACCTATGTTTTTAGCACCCACTTTATTTTTACTTTCCTAAAAATGCCCTAGTGAACAATGAGACCCATTTTTACTCCATGAAAAATCCATCCACTTCCAGCTTCTCAAGGTAGGTAGTATAATACCCCCACCTCAGGATCTTATCTGAATCTCTGGTCCCCGGGAAAGAGCTATTTGCTTTAATTTACATTCACACACAGCCTAATCGAGCTTTGGCACGGTTTTCATTTTGCAATGCTTCATATTGTAGTTCTGTAGCGTTCCTAAAAACTACAGATGGCACAGAACCTGTCTGAAGTTTAAAACGTGGGTGGGAGAACTCCATCCTTTTTTAGGAGGACCCTGTGACTTGTACCTTAACTAAAATGTTCCGGAGTTTCTATCCATTTTCCAGGGATATTTCATGACTTTTGCAGGTGCACCATGAATGACCGATTTGGCCCTAGTCCTCTCACTCACTGGGTGAAAGGGCATATAATAGACCCATTTTCACCACTCAGTGCTATCATTCCCATTGTCTCGCTAGAAATCTGGACCTCATTAGCGATCATGAACTTGGACGTGCCCAGACCACGTTGCAGACAATATGTTGTGTAAAGCCATATAACTAAGAAGCTCTAGAGTTGACTCTGACCAAATTCCAGGGTCCACCACATGAGAGCTTTGGTTATTTTATCTTCTGGCTGCTTGAGACTGCCTCAGTTCAGCCAGTTCCAAATGATTTTCTGCAATTGTTAGATTGGTTTAGGTATTGATTGAGAAATTAACCAGCTTTGTGTATGTACATTTGTATCACTAAAAAGAGAAGTTCCACCAGACAAACAGTTATAGGTGCCTGACAAAGCTTGATGAAATCCAGCTTATTATGGGAAATCTCTTCCACCCCTTGCCCCTCATATTTCTTCCTCCCATCTATGCATGTATGCAACCTGTAACAATTGTCAAAGAAATCACTTACTTTTTTGAATGTATGCAATTATGGAATGTGGGGTAATATCGATGTGTGTTTGACAAATTAAACCAGACGCGAACGATGAACAATATTGCATGCAAAGCATTCTTGCAGATCGATACCAAAACGCAGAGCGCACAACTGTGGGGACAACAAACCTTTCTACTGCATGCCTCACCTGACTGACTAGGTGCGTCAGTTGCTTTTCCCCACCCCGTTGCTGACCGTGCCCACGAAACCATGCAGAAATAGACTGGCACATAAGATGGGGTTGGCGCATTAACACTTGGCAGCACAGACACACACAACCACAAGTCTGAGCAGTAGTGAGTCTCTGTAGATGAGGGCGATGCCACCACCTCTAGAGTCAATTCTGTTGCTTCGCAGTTTGGCGAAACCCTCTGGTATTGCTAGGGATAAGGCAGGGCCTGAGACTTGATGCAGCCTGGTTTCTGTGATGGCTAGCAGGTCTAGGTCTTGGCCAGGGATAAGTTCATGTATGTCTACGGCGCGGGCATGGAGAGATCTAGCATTGATGAGAGCCCCCTTGAGTAGTGGGGAGGGGTAAATCTGCCTCTGTGATGGTGGTGGGGGCAGGTGTTGTGTAGGACTGAGACCTTGAGGTGAGAGACCTAGGTGCTGTGGCAAAGGTAGTGGCTCCCCTTAGAATGTTTGGTGGGGTCCAGCTGGCTTGAGTGACATAGTAAATGATTTTTAATATTTAGGTTTTAAAATATTTGCCACCTCGTGTAAGACTGCTGCTAAATGAATTCTTCGAAAAGCAAAAGCTCTGATCTGCCAAATGAAGCATTTTAATAAGCGATGCAGGATATTTTTTGTATTTCCCGTTTTAAAATTCTATGATGCCAAGATAGTCATGGCAACTGATACGGCGTCGAACCACCATTTACTGATGGATGTCGACTACACTCAACTAGAGGGGCTGTTTTGGAAAGAAATATTACCTTTACCTAAATCGACGCAGATGGCCGCAATCCGCTTTGATCTCTCATTAATCTCGCTTAATATGAGTCTTCTGGAAAAGGGTCTTGCTAGGTTATACATTTGAAGTCTCCCCTGGGATTCCCTGTTCGACTTGTGTCACTCTAGCAAGAACAACTGTATTTTACTGACTCAATTAGAATGTTGGGGACTGGACTACAAACAGGTGTTGCAAAATCATTTAAAACACAACTTTGGTGGCTGGATTGTTGCCACGCATGTGATGCTTTGGATGCCTATGGAGGTTTCCCTGATTTTGAAGAGTTTTCATAAAAGGCTTGCAACCTGTGCCCCATTTGTTGGTCTTTTTTTCCATTGTGGCGTTTCGGAAGTGCAATATTAAGACTCTGGTTGAATTTATTGTTTACCTGTGAGAATTGCTACAGGTGGAAGAAAGCACGTTGTGAAACTACGCTCTGCTGTTATTGTGATAGAGGTCGAGACGACTCAACATCTGATAATGGAATGTACAAAATGAGTTGCACCACGCTTAGTACTGCAAAAACCAGTCTTAACTCAAATTATCTTACCATGGGAATAACTTTATACATCAACCTCTTTCGTTGAACAAAGCCTTGTTTCAATTTTCCTTTACATAAAATTCACTAGAAGGAAGTAGGGGAAATCTCTGGAATGGGGAGAATTTTATGTTGAACTGGTGAGAAAGGATTGATTCTAGATGCTAAGGATTTAAGGTCTATTATTAATTTTAACGGTTGTATACAGGTGAATTTTAGATTTGTGATGGTGACTATGTTATTTTATTATGTATAAGGGGATGTTGATGTCGATGTGTTGTGTAAGGTTTAGTGCGCAAATAAAATAAAAAGGCAGACGCTGTGTGTTCATGGCTCATTTTTACAAAGCACCACTCTTTATGCAGGTGCCTCACAAATTGTTGAATTGACCAGGTTTTATTGCATAGACTATTCAAATAGAGGACTTTTAGACTATGGTACAGTATGGCTCGGTTGTTCAACCTTTTCAGAAACCCTGTAAATGATGACACCCGAGGGAAGATGGAGCCTGCGACAAAGAAATAATCCAACGTAGCGCTAGATGTGCAAGATTGCCATGTGTAGTAGCTCCAGTTGAATTGCTGTTCACCATATGGATATCTTGTGGCAGTTTCCTCCAACCACTTCTGACAACGCACAGACTTTTTCTGGTCAGACTTCCCCAGTCTCCAATCTCCTTTTCGAGTCAATATTTAACAGTCAATGTTCAAATCACTGTAAATAATTAAACACAGATCATCTAGTTGGGTGGATAACAAGTCTATCCAATCCATTACACAGTGGGTGAAGGTGTTCGCATCCTTAGCATTGGGGTTCCAATAGAGATTGAATAGAATCGAGTTTCCCTTGGTAGTGACAGCACACACAAGTAATTTTATTATTAAAATCTGGATAAGAGGGTTTGGTTGGATGACCTGAAGAACCTTCCCCGTGGTACGGTTATTTATCAATGTCAGCAGTCCTGAACTGGGTCTTCCCATTGCTCCTTTTGTTGCTTTATTTAAATATCCCACATAGCCATCAAAGAATGGTGTTTCTCTGAGCCATGATTCATGGATACAGATGATATCCAGTTAGATTGGGGTCCAGGGCCCGGAACAAATGAGTAAATCCTCTAGAGTTCCAGGATCCTATCTTAAAGGAATAGTGTGCTCAAAAATGTGATTGGCTAAAAAGATGGCCCATAATCAAAAATATATATAAAAAAATATTTTTAAACAAAGTTCCTATGTAATGTTTTGAGCAAATGAAGCTCAAACTCAAAAATGTGAAGCACTACGAGGCATCCATTTTGTGAAATGGATGAGCCTCCTGTGCTGCCCTTTCGGCACTAATGAAGCAAAAGCCAGCCAGCTGTAATAAACAAAAGCTACCACTGTGTGGCTTTTGCTTCATTGGTGCCGGAGACCAGAGAATGCAGGCAGGAAAGCTGCATCTAGGTAAGTGCATATATATATTTTTTTAAATAAGCACTGCTAATATAAAAGCTGCGGTTTTCTTAGTTTTCCAGGCTGGAGGAGCCCAGAAAACTTAGAAAGAAAACCGCAGCTTTCAAAACGTTGTATTTATGTTTGCAATGGCTTCAGCTTTGAGTCCCCTGTGCGCCAAGCTGAAGGTACTGCAAACATAAATACAACGTTGTTGTATTTAAAAACGCAGCGGTTTTCTTTCTAAGTTTCTCGTGCTTCTCTGAGCTGGAGGAGCCCGAGAAACTTAGAAAGAAAACCGCAGCGTTTTTAAATACAACCGCGTTGTATTTCTGCCTGCTGCGGCTTTCACTTTGAGTAGGGGGAGTCCATGAGACTCAAAGTGAAAGCTGCTGCAGGCAGAAACACAACACGGTTGTGTTTCGAAATGCTGCAGTGTTTCTCACTGCACCGACTTTCGATTGGAGTCTCTTGGGCTCCCCCAACCCAGTGAGAAATACAACGTTGTATTTGTAAATGCTGCAGTATTTACAAATACAACAATGTTGTTGTTCTGACTGCGGCGGTGGCGGCTTTCACTTGGAGTCTCCTGGGCTCCCCCGGGTTGGGGGATCCCAGGAGACTGCACGCGAAAGCTGCCGCAGTCAGAAATACAACGTTCTTATATTTATGATTTCTGTGGTTTTCCAACCACGGCAATCACAAATAAAACAAGGTTGTATTTGTAATTGCCACGCCTTTGCTTTTTGCCTTCATTTTACGTTTTCTGTGCTTCCCTGGGCTTGGGGAGCACGAAAACGTAAAATGAAAGTGAAGGCAGCCTCCTCAGCTCATGTTGAGCTCTGCTCTGGCTGCAGTAAGCAAAAGCTCCCAGTAGGGGGCTTTTGCTGCTTGTTTAGTGCCGCCAGGGCAGAGAAGAAGCTGCCTGAAAGGGCAAAATGGATGCTCCGATGTAAACGCTTTGAGCCTCGTTTGCTCAAAAGTTTACAAAGGGACTTTCATTAAAAATGTTTAATGTATGTTTTGGATTATTGTCCATCTTTTAAGGCAATAATATTTTTGAGCGCACTATTCCTTTAAGCAATCCCGGTCCCTCCAGAGTCTCATTTTAATCTCTAGAGGAGGGTACTAGAGCTCTGGACACGCAGTTCCATGACTCTTCCTTACCTATATCCGTTAAAAGGCGCTAGTATTGTCTTTCCTCGGGTGCAGTTTCAAGGTTCTTTCTTTTATGGTGATCCTAAGGTAAGAGCCTCCTGACCATGCAGGGTCACAGTTTTAGCTCTTTCTGGTTTAGTTATCCCCTCAACTTCTTCATCACTGCTTCTGTTGGTGTCTCACTCCTTTTGCTATATCGGAGCATCTATAAGGTGAAGGATTACAATCTTTCAGATCAAAGCCGAGAGCCTGTAGAATTGTCATTTGCAATTACCATAAGGGCTGACAGGGCAGAAGAGGCCATATGTAGGCATACTCTTGTCTTTTTCTCGTTCGCTTGGAAAATCCACGATCCTAAAATCTCGGGATTCGATTACTCTTGGAACGTGATAAAGAAGACTCTATATTAGCACAGTTCAAATTAATTCTGTCGTCAGCCTTCAGTACTCTCTCTAGCTCTATCCCCAGCTTTACAGGTGTCACTTTGTCTCCAGGGTATTCTCCAAAGATGCAATACACTTTCCCAGTTTTATGACTTTGTCAACCTCGTATCAGGTACCACGCCTAGTAAATACACGACGCTTGATGCCAGAATTGTGACTTTTCAGGACGTACCTCGTCCACGAGTCTGACGGGACTCTCTCCATTTGTATCACTCACGTCATTTAGAGAAACCATGAACAACAAAAGATCGTTTGGATAGTAATTTGTATAAGAATAATTGCCCAGATTTGAGAAAGGCAAAGTTAGAGTGCCGAAACACGTGTCATCAATATGGGCTGCAACTAAAAATAAACAAGGCTGATCAATATGGGCTGCAACTAAAAATAAACAAGGCTGAAAATGAACAAACATAACTGCTTTTGAACAATATTTTTTTGGTGGCGCAGTAATGGATGCGTGTAGAACTTTATAGTTTCGTATCAGAGGACCCTGGGGTAGTATTGGCTTCAACAACTTCAAGACAACAAGCTACAGTTCTTAATTGTCCTGTCGTCTGCTTTTGAAGGTTCTGTCCACTGGCTTGGGCAAAGCTTGTACTACTTATAAGTTCAACTTCTGCAACAATTAAGATTTAGGCATAAGTGATTGCTTCTTGATGGTAAACTCCAACTTGCTAATTGCGTTCCCTTTCATATAAATAGCATTCATCTTTAACAACGATCGGGAGAAACAACACTTCATACGCAGCCTTTTTGAAGTGAGATATTCTTGTAACTGTTTGGGAAAGTCTGCAATGGCTTGTTAAACCCTCACCACTACTCGTCTCCCTGTTAATAGGAGGCATGCAACTACTTTGGTTAATGATTTTAGTATAACAATGGGAAAATAAAGACTTTCTTCACACGCAAGCACTTCAGCGATTGCAGGATAAGCGTGTGATACATTTCCCTTTGTTTAACAAGACTTCTCCCAACTACGAATGAGTTCACTCGTTTAACCTTCTATGTGAGTGAACCTCAGCTGGTTACAGTTAACGGCAAGTGGATTCTGCTGCTTCGGAGTACGGCACTTAATTTACCGGCTTCAGAATTACAGCGGCTGCAGGCTTGTTCCACTTCCCGACTTTGTTTCCTCTGCTACTGCTTCCACAGGCACACTCATGATCCACACCTTTCTGCAGCACGGATGTTTCGGATCGGGTCTCGTTAATGCAGAGTCTTTTTCTCTCAAGCTTCCCTCAGCTTGCTTTTGCACACGGGCCTCGGGTGAAACTCTGGACTTCAGATTTGCAGTCATGACAATTGGGTGCACCTGGAGAGAATGTTGGCTTCCTCCAGTCTCCTCCAATGCGGCCACAGCCACACCCGGTTTGTGAGCACAGGACCAACTCCAGGCCTGCAGGTGAAATCTGCTCTTCCTTTGCTCTGGCGTCCCTTCTGGGTTCACACTTCCTTGCGAACTGCCAGCCTCCTGTTCTGCTTATTCTCCTACTACTGCTGCTGACAACCTTCCAGCTTTTGAAGATCCCCCTGCATCAGCCTGTAATGCCCCTGAGGTGTGTTAATTGGCTCTAGGTGCAGACCCTCAAACTTAATTCTCTGACCTTGCCATAGGCTTCTAGGTTTGCCTGTCTGTTCTCTACTCCTGCATGCCTCTTTAGCACTCTTTTTCTTTATAGTCCCTGAGGGATTCAGCGACATGTAGTCTCTTCCAGGGAAATCTGTTTTTCCACTGCTTTGATGGTCTTACCAACAATTACATTTTCCTTAATATTTTTCAAAGAGGATTTATAGGGCTTAGCCTTTTTAGAGATAGATGGGACAGGAAAGACAATATTTCCATCAACCTTTTTGGTATACCTTTTGATTTGGAAGTGGACACTTAGAGAGAATAAAGAAGGGTTCTGGGGATGTGTGACCGTTTCAAACTTCCTAGGCTTTGGTTTTGTTAATTTAGTTTTAACAATGGGCAGAATTTCACCAGAATGGCAAAAAGCTTTAAACTCTCTAGGAATTACCTTAGAAGTATCAGAGGAACCAAACCATGTCTCATCCTGCAAACTCTCCCCAATACCCTGGGGCTTATCTTCACCCAGGTGATCCTCCCGCAGTACACTACCCCCAGGATTGGGATCAGGAAGAGTCTGCCCGCTCCGGGCCACCTGAGAGGAGACTTTAGGCAGGGTTTCAGTGGGGGATCCACTGGATTCTCCTCAATAATCAATGGGTTAAAATACTCTATTTTTTATAGAGTGGTACACACCTCCCAGTAGAATTCATGGCCACATGAAAAAATAAGTCAGCACGAATGCCAGCAATTGGGACCAATCTTCCCTGGGAAAAACATTCATCATCAAGTGGGTGCTTATAATATTGGGTAATTGCAACTGTTATAAAGGCTGTATATGTCATGATGCCTGCCCCCGGGAAACCAGACCAGGCCCAGCGACCCAAGAAGCAGGCATCATGCCATTTGGAGCAAGCCCAAAAACCCCAGCTAGGGGCTGTTTGGGTGCAGTCCTGGCGCGCCAGACTCATAAGAATAGTCAGTCCTGGCGCCATGCTCATAGTAGAAAACATACCTGATGCAGACCATGCTGCAAGAAGACACAAGCCAAATGAGGCTTAGGAGGGACTATTTTACCTAAGGGACTACTTTTTACTCGGGTGGGGCTGTGGAAGAATACTTACCTGGGACTACTTCCAAGGCTATTTAAACCACGGCCGGACAGCAGCACACGCTTCGCGTTATTCTGCATCCAGCAGCGTAACGCTCACCGTGCCTGCAGCAGCTTCCAGTCTTCAGCCATGCCCGCCTCGAGTCCGGAGCTCCTGGAAACAAGAAGAAAGAAGGAGGAAAGGTCAGAACAGGAGTTTTACCTTTAATCCTTACCTGAATCCTGATCCATCACGCCACAGAGCTGGAGAAGAAGTCTTTAAAAACGCCTTCTCCAGCATGGGGTCTGGCATGGATTCACATGCTCATGAATATTCCCCGTCGTCAGGCTGGGAATCCTCGGTAAAGAAAAAACCAGTATCAGTTTCGTTTCTGATCTGTCTTTCGTAGTAATAACCAATCACTGGTCTCTGCGTCATACTGACCACAGCCAATGACTGCCCTCTACCTAAGCACCGCCTCTGGCAGCCATCTTCAGATTTTTACCGCACGTTCATGTGTTGGGATCCTCGTGCTATTGCTCTCGAGCCTTAGTGCTATTTTTTCACGTTTTTTCTCAAAAACTTCGTTTTTTCGGTCAAAAGAGCCTCAAGCTCCACCGACTCTCCATCCGATCAACGGGGACCCGTGTCGGATTCGTCTGCGCCCCTCAAGGGTGAAGATTTCGTCCAGCTACGCTTTTGGAGGACTCCAGAAGCTTCTCAGGCCCGGACATGGCCCAGGAGAAGGGAAGCTCGACGCCCGGAAAGCTGTTCTGCAGCTGGCATCCAGGGCAGATCCTGAACGTCTTTAAGGAGGACGAAAACTCCTTTTGTCTCTAATGCTTACATGAGGACAAGACGCACGTGGAGAAGGACTGTGCGTTTTGCGGCAATATGTCGGAGCGGACCATGAAGGACCGCCATCAATGTCTCGCCAACTGGCTGGAAGGGAAAAATCCGAGCGGTCTTCTAAGACCTTTGAGGACGCCCCGGCGACGGGGGTCCAACACAAGGCCAAGCACCGCGAGTCCGCTGGCACCGGGAGCGCCGAACGGTCGGGCTCTACGGGCGCCAGGCAGGGCGCACCCTCCCCGGCACCATCAGCCACGAGCCAACGCTCTGGGTCGGGTAAGAGGAAGGGCGAGCACCCGGCGAAGCTCCTGGAGAGGCCCCGGTCGAGCTCGAAGGCCCCATCGGAGGGGGAGCGAGGCAGTGTCCCCCCCCCCCTCAAGGATAAGGCGGTGAGCGCACCTAAGGTGGTGAAGGCCTTAATCCATCCGGCCAAGCCCTCTATCGATACTGTCGCGGCGGCCCTGGCTCAGCCTGTGGAGGCTACACCAGTGGTGGCGACCTCGGGGCTCAGAGTCTCCCTGCCACCTCGGAGGGAGTCCTCTTTTGTGCCCATCGATAGGACCCCCGTGAAATCCCCGGCGGGGAAGAAAAAGGGGGGGCAGGGCGTCGTCGTAGATTCGGCCTCAACCTCGGAGGAAGAGCTGATCGAGGTCTTAAGCCACGGCCTTGGCGTGGAAGAAGACCGGCCCGTCGGGATGGATCCCGACGCAGGTGACAACGACATCGTCGAGGGTGCCGACGGGGCCCCTGATCGCCCGTCGGATTCCCCTCTGCCAGCGCCGCAAGACAACTCGGCGGCCATTTTGTTGGCTATACAGTCCTTATGCTCAGAGATAAGGACGAGACTACCGTTGCCGACGGAGGAACCTCTCCCGTCGGGGGATCCTGAACTGGGACCTTCTGGTGTTCCCCCGCCCAAGAAAAGAAGGATTCACCCTCCACCTCCTTTTCAGCCGTCGCTCCCCGTCCAGCCCTCCTCCCCGTCCACCCGAGGGGATGATACGGGGACTGACACGGCAGCGACGGGTACGGACGAAAAGGTATACGACGAGGATCTACCGTCGTCACCTCCCACCAGGGCTTCTCCGCCCGACGAGATTGGATCGTTCCACTCCATGATCGCCAGGGCATCCGAGCTTTTCCAACTCTGCCCTGAGGAGAAGAAAAAGGAAGGATTCCTTTATCAACGGCGCGAGGCCAAGAGGAAGACGGTCCTCGCGGTGCCTCTACTGGACGACATTTGGGATGAGGGCCTCGCCCTCCTCAAGAACCCTTCCACGACGCCAGCTAGAAGAGACCGGTACGAGAAGAAGTACCGGGTCCCGGATGCGGCCCCCCTATGCCTCCGGGCGCAGCCTACCCCGAACTCCGTCGTCTCCGCGGCGGCCAGGAAGAAAGCGGGGGGGGGGGGGGTGCGGCCTCCACATCGACTTCCCCACCGGACGGCGAGGGAAAGAAATTGGACGCTATGGGACGCAGGGTCATCTCGTCTGCAGCGACGACGATTAAAGCGGCCAACGCCTTGGCTATCGTGGCCCGCTACGACAGGGAGCTATGGTACAAACTGGCTCCCCTGCTGGACTTCCTACCGGACGACAAGAGGGCGGATGCCCTGGAGATCCTACAGGAAGGTGAGGTGGCGTCGGACCACGCCATCACTATTGCGACGGACATCGCCGACACTGGGTTTCGCCAGTTGGGCAACGGCGTGTGCCTTAGGCGGCGTGGATGGCTCAAGGCTACGGACTTCCGTCAAGACGTACAGACCAGAGTCCTGGACATGCCGTTCGATGGGAACAACCTGTTTGGGAAAACAGTGGACGATTCCCTTCAGGCCATTAAAGCGGACACTGAGACGGCCCGGGCCCTTGGGGTTCTGCAGCAACGACGGACGCCCTTTCGGAGCAGCGGAGGCAAGGGCGCCTCCAAAGGTTCCGGCGGCGGTTTCTCCACCTACCGTCAAGCGGCCCGCTCGTCGTCTCAGGAGGCCTACAGAGGACGAGGCAAGTCTGGCGGACCCCGCCGTCGTCGCCAAGGAGGTCAAGGCGGCAAAGCCTTGTCGAAACAGGATTGAACCGGCCGTGGGGTCGGGCCCCCACCGAAGCACCCCGGTGGGAGGCCGGCTGGCGAGCTTCGTCAGCGTGTGGGAGTCCATCTCCACCGACCGTTGGGTGCTGGACGCCTTAGCCCGGGGCCACGCGCTCGAGTTTCAAAGAAGGTGCCCGCGCGTCCCCCCCCGTGGCCAGGAAAGAGCTTCACGTCCCTCAGCTTCTCCTGGAGGTAAAGGCGATGCTCGGGAAGGGCGCCATCGAACTCGTCCCAAAGAGGCTTCGGGGCTCCGGAGTTTACTCGAGATACTTCCTCGTGAAGAAGAAGACGGGAGGATGGCGCCCCATCCTAGACCTGCGACGTCTGAACAAGTTCATCAAGGCGCAGAAGTTCCGGATGGTCACCCTCCAGCACGTCCTGGGTCAGCTGGAGGAAGGAGACTTCCTGTCGTCGTTGGATTTGGAGGATGCCTACTTCCATATTCCCATCCTAAAGGGGAACCGAAAATTCCTCAGGTTTGTGGTCCAAGGGCGTCACTACCAGTTCAAAGCCCTCCCCTTCGGACTACGGTCGGCACCCAGGGTATTCACCAAGTGCCTTGCACCGGTGGCGGCGCAGCTGCGCCGCGAGGGGATCCACGTCTACCCCTACCTGGACGACTGGCTCATCCGAGCCAAGACGAGGGAGCACGCCGTGGATCACACGGCAAGGACCGTCCAACTTCTCACGGACCTGGGATTCTCCGTGAACTACGCCAAGTCCCACCTTGTACCCGCGCAAAACGCACTGTTTCTGGGAGCGAAGCTCGACACAGTGTCCCTTCTGGCCTCCCCGTCGGAGGAAAGGACCAGGTCCATCCTGGGCAAGGTACAGCGGATGTTGGTTTCCGACGCGGCCAAGGTGAGGTCCATCGAGTCCCTCCTCGGAATGATGTCTTCTTGCATCTACCTCATTCCCATGTGCAGGCTCCGGATGCGCCCGTTGCAGTAGTTCCTGGACGCGCGCTGGATCCAAACGACGGGCGTCTTCGAGGAGAGGATCACACTCGACGAGAGTTTCTGCCGAGCGGTCCGGTGGTGGGGCAACCACGCGCATCTGACGGCGGGCATGGACTTCCAGACCCCAGACCGCCAGGAGACAGTGACCACGGATGCCTCCCTGGAAGGGTGGGGAGCGCACACCGAAAATCTGCACGCGAGAGGCCTTTTGCTCCCGACAGAGAAGTCCCTCCATATCAACGTCCTGGAGCTCCGTGCAGTGTTCTGGGCCCTCCGGTCCTTCCTTCCGTCCCTCAAGGGCAAGGTGGTGAGGATCTTCACCGACAACACCACCACCATGTTTTACATCAGGAAACAGGGCGGAACCAGGTCCCCAGCACTGTCCAAGGAGGCGCAGGACCTGTGGCATTGGGCCGTCGCCCAAAGGATGTTTCTGGTGCCGTTTCATCTGGCAGGGATAAAAAACACCATCGCCGACTCACTCAGCAGGGAGCTGCGCTCGTGCCACGAGTGGGAACTATGGCAGGATCTAGTGGATCGCCTCTTCCGACGGTGGGGCACACCCCAGATCGACCTGTTCGCGACGGCGACGAACTCCAAGTGCCGGAGGTTCGCCAGCAGGTTTCCCCAGGCGAGGAGCATGGGCGATGCTTTCTCGTTCCCCTGGGAGGGCCTGTTCCTCTACGCGTTCCCTCCTTTGCCACTGCTAATCCGGCTCGTCAACCAGCTCAAGAGGTCACGGTGCAGGATGATCCTCGTCGCACCTGCGTGGCCGAGGCAGATATGGTTCCCGGACCTTCTGGACTTGTCAGCGTCCCCGCCAATCAAGCTGCCGGTGGACGCGGATCTACTCTCCAGGGAAGGAGGCGCCATCCTCCACCACGACCCGAAATCGCTGAACTTGCAGGCCTGGCTCCTGCAGCGCTAGAGTTTGGAGGATACGACATACCGGCCGACTGCAGAGAGGTTCTTGCAAAGGCCAGGGCGTCCTCGACTCTTAAATGCTACGGACACAAATGGACGAGGTTCTGTCTGGTGCCACGCACAGAAGATTAACCCTCTACGGATTACGGCTCCCCAGGTACTGCCGTACCTGCTGACGCTGGCCAAAGCTGGACTGGCACACGCGTCCATCAAGATTCATCTTGCTGCGATCTCCCGATACACCAGAACCACGGGCCGGACGTCCTTGTGGTCTCGTCTGGTGAAAGAGTTCATGAAGGGACTGTTCAGATCGTTCCCGCCGGTGAAGGCTCCGGCCCCGGCGTGGGAGCTCAACGTGGTGCTGACCAAGCTCATGGGACCTCCGTTCGAGCCTCTGCACTCGGCCCCGTTGAAGTTTCTGTCGTGGAAAACAGCGTTTCTTGTGGCCATCACCTCCGCACGACGGGTGGGAGAGATCCAGGCCCTTTCCTGCAAGGCCCCGTACTTGACTTTTCACGACACGAGGGTAGTGCTCAGGACGCACCCCTCCTTCATGCCCAAGGTACCGTCGGACTTCCATCTCAACGAACCCTTGGTGTTGCCTGTGTTCTTCCCGTCGCCTTCGTCGCCGGCTGAGAGGACTTTGCACTCGCTGGATGTGGCTAGAGCGCTGAAGTTCTACGTGGACCGCACGAAGTGTTTTCGGAAGACGTCACAACTCTTTGTGAACTTTGGACCTGTCAATCAGGGGAAGGCTCTCTCGAAGGCTTCCATTTCCAGATGGCTCTCCGGCTGTATCATGTACTGTCATCGGTTGGCAAACCGACCGCTGCCTGGCCGTCCGAGAGCCCATTCCACCAGAGCGATCGCAGCTACCACGGCGTTCCTTTCTGGTGTGCCCCTGCTGGACATATGCAGGGCTGCTACGTGGAGGTCGACGCACACCTTCACGAAATTCTACTGCGTCGATCGGGATTCCAGGGAGGAGTCCAGGGTCGGCCAAGCAGTGCTGCGCAACCTGTTCGCCTGAGGTGAGCCTGGTGAGGAGGTAAGATGCTTAATGTTGAGTTTGATGTACTGCTTAATGTTGAGCCTTTGCCACCTCCCGTGGTTGTGCATGTGTGTACTGCTATGTATTCTTTATTCATGAGCATGTGAATCCATGCCAGACCCCATGCTGGACAAGGAACAAGTTACTTACCTGTAACTGTTGTTCTCCAGCATGGGTCTGGCATGGATTCACATGCGAACCCTCCCGCCTACCCCTCTGCGGCTCTTCACTTGGTCATACTGCCACTTCACGTGCTTCCAAATCTGAAGATGGCTGCCAGAGGCGGTGCTTAGGTAGAGGGCAGTCATTGGCTGTGGTCAGTATGACGCAGAGACCAGTGATTGGTTATTACTACGAAAGACAGATCAGAAACGAAACTGATACTGGTTTTTTCTTTACCGAGGATTCCCAGCCTGACGACGGGGAATATTCATGAGCATGTGAATCCATGCCAGACCCATGCTGGAGAACAACAGTTACAGGTAAGTAACTTGTTCCTTACTTCGCATCCTGCAGCGCCGCGCTGTACTCACCTGCCTTGCAGCACTTCAGCATTCCATCACGCTCATCTCCATCTCGCGGCCGCTCTCCGACACCGGAGACAAAAACAGCAAGGTGAGCCAAGGGGATACTCTAAGACTGTACGAGCTACCCCCCAAGACTTACCTGATTTACCACAGGGGGTACTTACCTCATTTCGGGTCGGCGCAGCCTCCGCTGCATCTCCACCGTGCCCCGGCCCCTATGGGGAAACAACAGAACAGCAAGGCGCAATAAGGGGAAACCGATTTTTTCCAAATAGACTTACCTGGTTTTACCGCTGGAGGCATCAATCCCCAAGACCTCATACCACATCAGCGCCTGAATGGGGGAAAAGCCACATGTTATACATTGACACCATTTTATCGAACTGAGCCGGACAATATAAACCCTTACTTGCATCTTACCGGTTGCCACGTGGAACTCTTCATAAGGGCAATACAGCAACCTAAAAGGAATTGGACAGAGTGAAGGTCAGACGTGTTTTGAACTCTTACGAACTACAGATTTACTGCGTCTCGCCGGCATTCTTTGAGTCAATACCATTCTGGAACTCCCCAACTCCTCCACGCCAGTGAAGAAACTGGTCATCTACGCGCCCCTGCGCTCGAAGCAGGATGGAGAGCTCATCTTTCCAAACCATCAGGTGAGAGCATAGAGGGAATCCAAAAGTGACCTGTGGGAAGAACTACGGGAGAGGGGAAGGTGGGGTTAGCGCTCGAACTCCACAGGTGGTTAATTCCCTTTCTCCATTACAGAAGGATATTCCTACGAGTCAAACAAACGAAGCTGGGTGGGCCAGTCCAGTCCATCATCTCGGCACTACGCGTCTCACTGGTGGAAACAGCTGGCCAATTCAGATCGACGCCCCCGTGGGAGCCAGGTGAGCGTAACAGTATAAGAAAACATTCTCAATCATTCTCATGTGAGATAAGAAAAGATATCAATCATACAATATGTTAATACCAATTAATGTGTAGGAGAATAACTAATATTAGGTTGCATCTGTGAGAAAACATGTCCATCAGGATTCCCGTGCTAGAGAAAGTGTTTAATACTGATACACATCTGAGTTTTGTGCCACGAACAGAGTACTGGCACTACATTCCAGTAATTGTGGTGTTTAATATTGTATATACACAGGACTGTATAAATAAATTAGCATGCACAAATGTTAATAACAAAATGCCCTTCCATCAGTTGCACTGCCACAAAGGCATTTTCACCAATCGATACTCATTATGATTCATTAAATCCATGAAAGTACAAAGTGCATAAACCGTACAGATAGAAACATAAAACTACAAAACATTGAAAATCATGTTATTTTGATACATTTTTAACACGTGTAAGAACCATTATCAGTTGCACAAAATCACTAAAAACATAAAATGAGGGTGCATTACCACGGGTATTTCACAGCACTAAGCTAAGTGAGAATATGTATCATATGTATCCGTTTCTTCTCCTTGCTTCCGCCATGGGTAGAATGTAGTTTCTGATCTTCATAGCACCTCTCGCAAAGCTTATGAGGGCCCATGAGACCCTCTGGCACTGTCTCAATTGATTAAGCCTTAGAATCGGTAGGATAAGTCTCTCATCTCATATTTTTTGCAGAAGAATAATACATCAAAAGTAATTTCAAGGATATCACAGCAGAAAAGGCGTCGAGAAGCCATTTCCTCTCGCACTTTCTGAACCCCATTTTGCATATATAGCATTTATCGCCAAGCAGTCAAACTGTCTCATGATTGGGAATTGGTTGTGAAGTAGAAAGTTCTTGGTCAAACAGAGTTGGGTCGCTACTGGCAATGATCTTGCCAATATAGCGCAATTCAATGGTCTGTATATGGCGATTTGGTCCCTGGTTGACGCATTACTAAAGCTAACGCGTGAAGAATTGCATGATGAATCTATTGTTGTTCCCTGGTTGCGTGTGCATTTTTCATGTCCCTAGTTCAACCAGGGATGCCGGATGAGATTTTAATAAATTATACTTCAGCATCTTAGACTGGTTTTGTTTCCTATTCATTAAAATGTTTAAAAATAGTGGAATGTGTTACTACATAACTGGACACCTGATACATAATCTCTGCTCGATAGTCTACAAGCTAATTAGCCTATAGAACAGATCCATTATCTTCCGGCTAAGCAATGCTATGGAGGGATTAGAAAAATCTTAAAACGAACCACCCACCAACTCGGGACTGAAGAAAATCAAAAAGTAGATATCACCCTTTACATCTCTCCCTACAATATCGCCCAATTTCTCAGACCCTCAACAACTACACGGTAACAAGATACTGCGAAACCGCAAATCTAGCAGAATCTGGAAGAAAGAACAAGGAGCGACTTGGAAGCAGCCCTCACTTCCCCTTTCTGATCAGTCATCCTACAACCTCACCTAAAGAAACCATTAATGGCTTTTATCTGCAGATATCTCCTGAATCACCCAGCTGAACCACATTACTATGACCAGACATTGGTCCAAGAAAAAGACTTCCCCCACCAACCCAACAGCCTTGCCTAAATCTAACCAGAAAGCCATACGACTAACCATCAGACTAGATCTGCAAGAAACAAGTCCTGTCCCCCCCCCCACCCCCCCATTCATTACTGGTCCTCCTGCACCATCCAGCGCAATCACGCAGCAGGAACTGATAGGTGTGCCAGACCCCAAGAAGAGCCTTCTATGCCTCTTTGAATCTGAAAGCCTTTACGTGAAGCCCTAGGAAACTAACAAAAGCAACCTTGAACAACCCAACGGCACTCCTCCAAGCATCTGTACTCACCCCGAAATGACTTGCTCAAGATGCCTCCTGATCACTGCACATTCCATCTCGTAACACTCCTCTGATATTTTTGACCTTCTCTCTGAAGACCAGATGGATGTACTCTTTATTACGGAAACTTGACTGATGATCAGTGGCAGGTTGTCCACAAGAGTATCCCATCAGGCTTCAAGATGATCTGTGCTAATCACAACAATAGGGGAGGAGGTGGCATAGCGCTGGTGCACAGAGACTCCTTCATAGTCTCAACACTCCATTGACATCATCTCGGACTGTGAATCGCTCGTTTTGACCTGCTCCACCTCTCCCACTGTTGCACTAAACCTCCACTTAATCTGCAGACCTCACTCCTACAGCCCACACTTTTCTGGCAAACTTGCGGATGCCACCGCAATCCTGACTGTAAATTGCCAGTTGTATGTGATATTTTCCACATTTTAAAGGTCATACACAAAGATTTCTTTTTAAAAAGACTGCTGTGAGCTGTCTTTCTAAATCGGTCTTTTTTCTATTGTTGGTTAAACAAAAAATTCACTTCATACGAGATTGTCAACTACTAGCTATACTTGGAGAATTCAACATGTGGCTCCAGAAAGAAGACCATGCTATTACAAGTCACCTAAAGTAAGCTTTTCCGCATTACACCTCAAACCGGTGGTTTATCCGAACACCCACTGGATGACATTTTTTGTAATGAAAACATAATCGTTGTCTACTCCCCAGTTCACCTTACCTGGGCAGATCACTTCTCTCTCTGTCTCTCCCATTCGCAACATTCATGGAGACGCCACTCTTTGGAGTACTATCAAAAGAACCATCGACCATGACCAGACTGTGGAAGATATACAGACTAACTGCCTACTAGAAAAACTACAAGATTCCAAATATACTGTCCCTGCAGATGGACCAACAACCACGCTGGATGCAAAACTCCAAGACTCACAACTGGATTATTTCCACATTGTATTGTATTGCCCCTACAATATTCTTCAAAAACTCAAAAGAAAAAAAGAAACTATCTAAATGGTTCAGCCGCAGATTACTCTACTTAACGTAGGAAAATCACAAACTGTATAAAATCTGTAGAAAAAACGATCTACACACTAGCAAATGTGCCTAACATAAAAATTATGCCCTTACAGAACAGAAGTAGTAAAAGATATGACACTATTCCAAAAGCATTGACTGGGCGCATCACAGCTAAATTTATAAGATCAGAGCATTAAAATACCTGATGGCCCACAACGCTACTCTTACACAAGCATTCTGTGATCAGAATGCTGCACACTTCAACCAAAAGATCCTCGACAATAAAGGACACCGACGCGTCACAGAGATTCCACCAACACCTCCCTCTACCTCCTCTCTAATGTCTTTCCGCCTTCTGTCTGTAGGGGACCTACACGTTACCATTGACTCATGCAATCCATCAGTATCTTCTTAGAATCCATGTCCCCCCAATCTTTACAAATCCATCATGGAATACCCAGACACAGCTCCCATCTTCAACAACTCCAACAGCACCAGTTGAGCCCCAGCTCAGTTGAAATCTGCATAGATCAGACATCTGCTTTTAAAAGCTCACAGCTGACCCATCATGACCCATTCAACTGTCACCCTGTCTCAAGCGGCCCTTTCACCAGGAACCACCAGGAAAAATATATATTGGTTGAACTGTGGCATTTAATTGAAACCACCTACCTCGTGAATGACGCACAGAACAAATTTAGACCTAGGAGTACAGAATGGGCTCTATGCTTCAACTGGCATACACTTGAAAAAATTAGGATGATAACGCACACCATCAGCCATGAGATCCTCCTACAAACACTACAAACACTGAAAGATATTGATATTAAAGAAACAGCTCTACACCGGATCGCCACCTTCCTGACGGATATAGCAGAAACCACTTTCTTGGGTCCCTATAATTCCCTGCCACACCCACTTGCATGCAGAGTATCTCCAGGATCCCCACTCACCGCTACTTTTCAGTATCGACCTACAAGACCTCATCCGTAGATCTGGTATCTCCTGCTACAATTATGCTGATGACACACAAATCTACACATTTGTTAGCCACGCATTGCCAGTCGCTCCAGATATTAAAACATTGTCTTCTAACTCCACTACAATCCCTTGGCTTGACAAGATGGGTTTTTGCTCAATCCGTTCGCCCACATTAGGGAATCTTGGAATCACAATGAACACCACCTTCACTCTTGATCACAGATCAGAGCCATCATGCAAAGCGGTTTCTCCCAGCTGCGCTTGCTACGCTCAGTCTTTCCTTGCTTAACATTCACCCACAGGGCCATAGCCATCATTTTATACTATCCAAACTAGACTATGTGAACCCAAACTAGACTTTGTGAACAGCCTCTATCTCAAACTCCCAGATTACCTAATGAGGAAACTTTGGAGAGTTCAAAATGCAGCAGCAAGTCCACTTCTCCGAATGAAGCGATTTGAACATATCATGCCAGCAATACTTATTCTCCTCGGGCCACTGTGACGAATCGCAGGATTCCGTCACTTCTCCCCAGGGGGGAGCCTTTCCTTGTGAGGCTAGGGAGGTGAGCCTGCTAAGCTACCGTTCCCATGAGGAACTCCCTGCACAAAAGCTCAACAACCAAAGTTAGTGAAATTGGCTGGAAGAATCGCTAGAAGTTTCCTATTGTGATACTTCACCTGAGAAGAAGTGCTTGTCTAGTACTGTGACAAAGAAGACCAATGGAGCAGTAATAACACCAGTCCAACACAAGACGGACCATACCGTTTTGCTGGGGAAGCCCCAGTGCCGCATCATAAGTATTTGAGGCAGAGACGCTAGTGATGGCGAAACCCAGGAAGTTCAAAGCTGCTGCTGCAGCAAAGTGCTAGGAGAAGAGGAGGTGCGGTTTTTGTATGCAGTGAGGAAACCTGGGCACAGTGTTGCCCAAGTCGCACCAGCAATCCAATGCTCTCTGGAGAGCCGAGCAAACAAGTGCAGGTCTCTGGAAAGAGACATCCAGATATGACGAGAGAAGAGAAAATACTGGGCAACACTTTCTCAGTTTTGAAGCGGTGCACCAAGCGACTCTGTGGAGGGTGTAGGAGAGCGAGGAAGCGACAACAGAAGTTGCTGTTCTGACCCACAGAGAAGAGTCCAAGAGTTAATCTACCCACCCGGTGACACAGTTCCAACACCACAAAGGTAACTGGAAAAGCGGAAAACCTGGGAGGGTAGTGAGTATAACAGATACTATACTCGTGCTCGTCTCAGGAAGAGACAAAGTAACCAGAAGAGTGAGAGACATTACTGGGTCCATCATACTGATACCAGTGAAAAGCCAAATGATAAGAGGATTGTTAACTCTAAGAATACGATTGTTCATAATATTCAAGATAGACATTGGATGTAGGCTTGAGAGAGGCTTTTTTAAGTTTATGTAAGAAAGCCTGAAAGAAAGAACCTTAAGGAAAAGGACAGTCTTTAAAGAGGAGTTTGAAAAGTTGAGAAAACAGGGGCTAAGAGAATTGGAAACTGCTTAGTGAATTAAACAAACTGATACAAGTGACAGCCAAGAACTAAAGAGTCTATATTGATGGAAAGCAGCTACAGGAGAAGGCAGTCATTATCTTGGACTTAAGTTGTTTTGTATTGGTGGTAGGGTCACAGTAGGTAAGATTTGGACAGACTATTTGTTTTGGACTTCTCAATTGACCACCGAGCACCCCAGTTAGTTTTGTTTTGTTAGGGAAACTCATAGTTTATCGAAGGTGAGCAGGGTGGGGCTGGGGCATAAAATCATCTCTGGCACCAATGAAAAAGTGGTCCACAGTTGCGAATGGCAATTCCTTCCTTTTGTGGCAGACTTTTTGAGTAGTACTCAAGGGGGAGGTTGTTGATAAAATGTGATGCAAATTGTGCATTTTAAAGAATATGTATTTAGTAACACCAAAAAAGTGGGCCACTTTGACCAAAAAAAACTGGCCCACACCAGCATTTAGTTTGGTTCGGGCATTGCCCTGTAGGTCAGTCTGGGCCTGAAAGTGAGTCAGTTTTCATATTACTTAAATAAAAAAAAATGTGTCTATTGTGTTATGTCATGCTATATTAGGTCATGTTTTGTTATGAAGCCGTGGGAAGGTGATGAGTAGCTCTCCAGAGCTTCCCAAATAATTAATGCACATCAGCAACAGGAAAATTACCACTTCACCCATTGTTGACTTTCTATACCTGAGATTCTCCAGCATGGGGTCTGACATGGATTCACATACTCATGAATATTCCCCATCATCAGACTGTGAATTCTCGGTAAAAGAAAAGCAGTTCACTTTCACTTAAAAACTATATTTCTCCTTTAAACCAATCAGGCTCATACTGCCCACATCCAATGATGGTCCTCTCTTTAGATTTTTAATGCACGCTTCAGTTTTGGGAGTCTTGTGTTTGCTCTCAGAGCTATTTGCATGTTTTTTCATGTTTTTGACAGAAAAAGTTCTATTTTTGTTTCAAAGAAGCCCGCCCATGTGCTCTTTTCTTCATCTGCCAACAGTGGGGATCTGTTGTCTGTGAGGTTCCGTGCCCCTAAAGGGCAAAGATTTTACAAGGCCTTTGGACCTACTTCGCACCCTCTGACCATGACTGAAGAGAAGGAGGGAAGGTCTATCTTGAAATGCAGGTTACGGAATGGTTTGTGGAGGACAAGCACCTGCAATACCACTACTGCCTGCACTCGGACCTCAAGGAGGTAGTGCGAGATATGCCCCGGTTTCCCCAAGAAAACAACAAAGGTCAGACGTAGTAGGCTGACGGCATGGCTTAACGCCAAGGCCACTGACCTGTGCTCCAAGTGGGATCATGTTTCGCGCAGGACCGGCCGGTCCGAGCAGCGGTCTTGAGTCTGATGGAGCCCCATCCTTGGGGGCCCAAGATGAGGCCAAGACCCGTAAGTCTGAATCCAACGGGTTCGCTGCGGAAGCAGGTCCCAAAGTGGATAGGGCGCGATCAGGATCACCTTCCACCTCCATTGCCAGCCTACCATCGAGCTCCTCTTCATAGAGGAAGTCATCTACCCCTGCTAAACCATGTGAGAGATCTGAGAATCCACGGACGGAGGAGAAAAAGGCAGAACAACCCAAGCAGGTTCAACCGGCACAGGCTAGGACCTCGCAGACAACTGATACTGCCACAACAGCTAAGGGTGCTGATCCTGCGAGGGTAGCTCCCGTAGCTCAGAGTCCCTACCCCCAAGGTGCATCACCGCCAAAGTGACTTTGCCAAAGTATGCAGGCACGCTAAGAGGGGTAAAACGGGCTCAGGCCCCAGTTCAAGACCCCCAGGGGGTGGGAAAAGGAGGGCGAGGAGACCCAAAAACAGCCCTCCCATACCATTGCCCAAACCATGGAGGTCTCGTCCACGGACGACGAAGATCAGGAGTCCTTCCATACGGTCCACAAGGACGTTGAAGAGGGCGACGGTGGCAGCTTGGAGCCTAGTTTTCCTGTACTGCCTTCTCAGCCGAGGGACATTTCCTTGGATAGTCTGTCCTTGGTGTTTGAGATCCAGATGAAGATGCCTCCGGCTCTGGTACCTGTGGTGCCCCAGGACCCGATCAGCCTCCAGCGAAGAAGAGAAAGCGTCATAAAATGCCCCCATTTCAAACTCCTCCTCCACATCGGGTCTCTTCTCCCCCCCTCCCACACCTCAACAGACCCAGACATGGCTACAGCCACAACAATGGATCATAACGAAGACATCATCGCAGTGGATGGTGAATCGCCACATTTGGATGCCTTTCACAGGATGTCCCCAACGCCAGGGCCTCCAAGCTTTTCCAGCTGGTGCCCGAGGAAACCAAGAAGGTGGGCTTCTTGTATCAAAGGCACGAGGCCAAGAGGAAGACTATCATTGTGGTGTGCTTTCTGGACAATGTTTGGGAGGAAGGCTGGCCCTCATGAAGAAGCCTTGCACAGCTTCAGCCAAGTGGGATGGACTGGATAAGAAATATAGGGTGCTGGACTCCGCACCCAAGTGCCTGTGCTCGCAGCCATCGCTGGATTCAGTGGTATCGGCGGCCGCAAGGAAACGGTGGGCCATCCCATCCTCGTCTTCGGTCCCTCCGGACATCGAGGGGGCGGGTGGGGGAGGGAGAAAGCATGCCATGGGAAAAAAGTTGATTTACACTGTTGCGTCCACAACCGAGGTGGGCATCGGACTGGCGATTGTGCCCAGGTACGACAGGGAGTTGTTGTACAAGCTGGGGACTATTCTGGAGTTCCTCCCCAATAAGAAGATGGAGGCAATCACTCTCTTCCAGGAAGGGGAAGTGGCGTTGGATCACGCCATCAGTGGCATTGGACGTCCCTGACACGGGTTCTGGCAAATGGGGAACGGTGTCTGCCTTTGTTGGCAAGGTTGGATGTAGGCCACACATTTCTGTGAGAAGGTCCAGGCGAAGGTACTGGACATGCCCTTATACGGAGAGAATCTGTTTGGAAAGGTCGTTGATGAATCCCTCCAGGCCATGGATACAGAGACGGCCCATTCCCTGGGCTCTCTCCAGCAGCACTGCTCGTCTTTTCGCTCCTCCAGGGGAAAGTCAAGCAGGTCTTCAAAAGGTTTCTCCACGTCGTACCGACCGCCTTGCAGATCCTCAATGCAGGCTGTTCCCAGTACTACGGCAGTGGAGGACTGCGTCGCCATCGCTCGCAGGACTGTTAAAGACTCAAATCAAGCAGTCCCACTAAGTCAGTGCCTTGTCTGGGATTGCTCAAGGGAAGCCCTTATTTATATATTTTTATGTCCCGTTCGTGTACTCTGGATGACCACCCTTATATAGCACCCCTCTCTTAGAACCCCCCTGACCCAACTGAGCCAAGAAGTAAGTTTGTTTTGCAAATTTAAAAGGTTTATTTGAGAATTAAACAATATATATGTATATCACACTTTTATAATAAATTAATAATTGATATCACACTTGTGAATATGAGCAGTAATCAGCAATAGGTAATCCTACAATAGCACAGTTCTGGTGACTTATGACTAGGAACAGGGGAATAAGGTATCAGAGAATGCTTTATGGTTTCAAGGAGATGCAAAGATGAATAAAAGGCAGTACAGAAATAAACTTGATATGATTTCAGCAAAAGATAATGGGATCACTTTTTCTTTGACAATTCACTCCCCGCCCCCCCCCCCTATGCAATGTAAGGAGATGGAAGTTACACGCACAATTCTCAGGAATACACACAAATGCAATACAAAGTTCCAGTTCCCCCCAGCGAGCTTAAAGGAAAACAGGTATGGTTTTAAACGCAGGCAAAATCCTTTAAATGTGGTATGCAATGAAGTGAAAAATATGCTAAAATGATTTTAATTCCCTCTAGAGGTTCAGGGTGGGTGACGGCTACTTTGTATTAGTTCAGGATCACTTTAGCAATGCTCTATGAATGATTATTAGGTTGCAAACAAATTTCAGCAAAGGAAAGCAAGACGCTGCTATTTTGACAAATGAAGAAATTGAGCCAAATCGGGGCAATTTTTCCGAGTGCGTCGAGCGCGATTACGGAAAAAGTATAATTAATTTTTTTTTTTTTTTTTATTGATTTAGCTGTTAAAAACAACTTTTCAATATACAAAATTCAGACATTAAACATTTTTAAAACAGCGAGCATTTTCATTTAGACATTTAAAAAAAAAAAAAAAAAATTCATATTGGATGTGCCGACTCAAACAGCGCCAGAACTATTATTACTTTAACATCACAAAAGACATATAGGTAAATTAACAAATATCAGTCAGTCTAATTATTACATCACAATCAGTATAATCATAATACACAGGTTATCTGGTTGATGTCTTAGTAATCAGTTACTCCTCCTCAAGTCAGTCGCTGTTTGTGCTTAGAACCACCTCTCAGGTAGGAGTATTCCAGTTTATAGCCATCAAGAAATTAACTAGGGCCACCTGGACAGAGTGTTTGTTGGAACATAGTAGAAAAGACCAGCGCATATCATAGGCAATGGTTGTTAACGTACTCATCACCTTTGAAAAATGTTTTGATCTTAATATAGATAATTGAGGGCAATTACAGACCAGATGTTCAAGAGTTTCAATCGTAGTTGAATCGTTACAAAATCTGCATGACAAAAGTGATCGAGATCTCAAATTGCGTCTCACTTGAACTTGGTGAGTGGGCCATAGATCAAAACGTGCCCTCATTAATCCTGATCTCAGTACAACTGATGGGAATTTTAATAGATAAGATTCGGGGCTTCTTACCGTTTTGGGCCAGAATCGGTATTTACATGGTTGGTTGTATTTTTGGCATTTCTCTAAGGTCTTGATCCAGTCTAGTTGGTATAAGAGATTTTTTGCCTTTGTTGGGTTAGAGATTAACAAGGTTATTGGTATGCTTGCGACCGCAAGAGCTTCTAAACAGAAGTCAATCCATAGTTTCACAAAGGATTTATCCGATGTTAGCATAAAGCCAGAAATAATCGACAAAATAGTTACTTTTTAAGGTGCCACTATGCATTTACGCAACAACATACAACAACGCCATGTATAAATAGCATGCATTGAAATAAGGCCCAATTCATAACGCAGCCAAGGACCTGGAACACAGTTCGGCAAAGATAGCACCGCTCGCCAATATTTTCCCTCGAATTTATCAAAGACAAATTTTCTGAGATTTTTGCAGTTCAAAATGGATTCCGCTCCATATATAATTGAAGGGATTGCTTTTACAGTCCAGAAAACTATTGCCGGTTGAATGGAAAATTTCCCAAATTTGTGCAGTATTATTTTGGTCTGCGAAATGGTCGCAGTCAACTTTGCCTCCATGCGTTCGATCTGGCTGCATGAGTTGGTTAGGCCATCAAACTCAACGCCTAAGTAGGTGTAAGTTGGTACAATATCTAGTGGTGTATTATTTATTGACCACCCCAACCTAGTCTTACTAAGTTTGTTAGCTTGATATACTACAATCTGTTTTTTTTTAGTATTGACCACCAGTTGGTTCGTACATATATATTGATCAAACACATCTATAAGGTTCTGTAGGCCCTTCGGCGTCTTAGAAATTAGGACAATGTCATCAGCGTAGTTCAAGTTAGTAATTTTAACCCCTTTTAAGACAGGGCATCAGAACATATCTGTAAAAAGGAAATACTCAAATCATGTATGAAATAGTTAAAAATTGCTGCCGCTAATATGCAGCCTTGTTTTAAACCTCGTGCGGTCTGAATAGGAGCAGATAGCAACCCCTCCAAAGTAAGCCTTACGCGAATAGAAGTTGTACCATGAAATGCATGTATGATGTCAAAGAGGTCTGATGGACAATTGTCTCTTATTAATTTCGCCAGTAATAAAGGTCGAGAAACAGAGTCAAATGCAGCGTGCAGGTCAATAAACGCAAAATAGACTGACTGCTTATGGGACTGGCAAAGGGCTTTAATTGTGTTCAGTGTGAGAAGATTGATACAGGTGCCCATGCCCGCAACAAAGCCTGTTTGGTAAGGATCGCGTTTACCACAGGTTTCTGTCCACTGATTGAATTCAGACAATACTAGTTTTGCAAACAATTTACCTGGGGTATCTAGCAAGGCAATTGGCCGATAATTACGAGGATCTGAGCGGTCACCCTTCTTGTAAATAGGGACTATCACAGAACTTAGCCAAGAGGCTGGGAGTCTGCGATTAATCATCACTTGTATAAAGATTGCATGAAGGTTTGATGCCCAGAGTCTTGGATTGTCCTTCAAAATGACATTATGGAGGCCATCGGGACCGGCAGCTCGTGATGAGCTTAAATTTTTGATCATTGTTTCTAGAAGGTCAGGGGAGCAATGGATGTCCCAAGGTTTAGAGGACTGGATCTGGTGATCATTCGTATCAAATTCTGGATCACTATAAAGATCAGAGAAATGGGATACCCAAACGGCCTCTGTTACAGGATTTGATTGGACATAGGCTTGGGCTACAATTGGTTTTTGATTGAGATATCGCCATATTTCTGCTGAGTTTTTAGACCGGTTGGCAGATAGCATCGCTTCACCATCTTGTTGGAAGAGCTTGGCTCGATGTCCTCGAATCCAATTCAAATATTTGCATTTAGCTGTTTTTAGAATTGCATTAGTGTTAGCATTATTTGACATAAGAATTGCTCTTTTTTCCTTGCGGTATTCAGTCTTGCGAGCTTTAATTGCATAGTCAAATATATGCTTATAAGTTTTTACTTTGGGGTTTGGGACAATTGTATGCCGAAATGGATCGAGAAAATCAATATACTCAATCAGTTTAGATGATTTATGGTACTGATGAACTGCCTGCGTAAACTTCATAAGATTTCCATGCGTCCATCTAAGCCGATTTTTAGTATTATTAACCATGAAATGTTGATCAAGCCATTGTCTAGAAGAATTCGTAGGCGTCCAAGCTAATTGGAGGGAGAGAAGATGATGATCACTTACAGTCCCCTTTATTATCTCAAACAGAAGAATGTGAGTAAGCATGGTTCGCTCAACATACATATAATCAATGGTACTTTGGCTAATGCCTCGCTGCCAGGTCGGATTCGATGGGATGTCACCTTCTACAGAGCCATTCATCATACACATATTACAATCAGACATAATGCGTGACCACGTGGTAATCGCTGTCGTCTTATTTCTATTAGCTAGGGATAAACAATCCATGTTTAAATCACCCATGATAAAGAAATCAGTAATGCCAGGAGTGACTGATATTAGATCAATGAACGCTGTTAAGCCCTCAAAGAAAGCCACATCTGATAACCCAACCGGGTTACGATAGATGTTAACAAGGGCTATTATATGTTTTTGATAGGTAATTTTCACCAACTGCATATAATTGCTGACATGCTTCCAGGCTTCGATTTTGAAACCCAATTTCTTATTAGCAGCCACCAAGAGCCCTGACGAGGGCCGACCACGTGCTCCCATCTTTGCAGGTAGTAAAATGACATCGAAATTGTCCCATGTTGGGGATTCCAAAAACCAAGTCTCTTGCAAAGCGATTATAGCATAGTCTGCCAGTGTTTTTAATGAGATGTGTAAGTGTGAGTGGCCACGGGTATTCCAGGAAGCTATTTTAATTACATGAGGCTGTAGTGTCACTAATGGTTAAGACCAAGTTGTCTGCATGTCGTCCCGGGAGCTCATATAAATTTGAGATTGAAGAACTGATGGAGCATCTACATGTTTAGTGATGCGCTCCGGGTCTTGTGTCAACAAGAACCCCATTTCAAATAAAGACATTTTAGCAAGCCATATAGTATTTAAAACTAATCCTGAAGGGATCCATAGTCTCACAATTGCTGTGGTGGTGTCTGAAATATATTCGACTTGGGCTATATCGTGTGAAGTTAGATCTTCTAGTTCAAATATATCGCCAAAAATATTCAGAACACTTTGCCTGTTTAGATTGAATTTAGGATAGGGACCATCACGACATTTCAGGATTAGTGTATGGCAAGCTGGCACAGTAGTAATAGGATGGCGAGATTGCTTATTGCTGACATTTTTCATCTCGAGATTATTGAATGAGATGTTATTTTTTTCCGCAGTGTATTGTTGATGTTCTGGGAGCAAACATGAAACTTGTTTCGATATAAGCCGACCTCTATTATTTGGTCGATGTGGAGGGATTTTGGATTGAACTACCGGAGAGGTCCAAGAGACTGATTTGGTCCGGGAATCCACTGCTGGATTCAAAGGGTAGTCGCTCGCTAACGAGCAACGCTCATCCATATAGGCGTCCAATGCGCGACGCATTTCACTCATGATAACTGTCCGTTGTAGTTCAGGTTCAAGACCGCTAGGAGTTGGTAACTGTTGGGCAGAGGGTGTAGCCCGAGTGTCAGTCCGGGTCCGGTCGTCAATGTTGTCAGTATGACCAAAATCAAGGGCCTCGACTAGGGCGTCCAATGGTTCATGAACCGCGGGTATTACAGAAAGAGCATGTTCATCAAGGTTAGTAAATGTAGGACAGGCTGGAAGAGGTTTTACTATTTTCGCAGTCTCAGGACGAACCATAGTGATTTTTTTGAAAAAGGCATGCATGAAGGCTTTTGACATTCGTGCAGCAGGCATGTTCTTAGTCTTTTTCTTTTTGGCATTGATTTTAACAATCTTCCTAAGTTTCGGAGAGACTACAGGGTGGCACTCATCTGGGATTGTGAAATTCATAACAGGTAGAACATTTTCTAACATAGGGTCAGAAATTGGTGAGTCTTGTACACTCACCCAGGACTGGTTTAACATAGCTGCAGGAACAGCCAATTTTGGAGGACTTACTGTGATAATCTGTGCGATACTAGGCAGCGCCAGATAAGGGGTGGACTTGGAAGTTAAAGGGACTGGAGCAGCTGCCATCCGCATGTCAGAGGAAGCACCGCATTGTGTCCCTTCTGTTGAACATGGGAGGGGTGAGGGCGCCAATTTCACTTGATGTGTCCATAACAATAGATCATCTAATTTAGATTCTTGATTTGTTATTTTTGAGTTCAATACCTCAGAGTTTAAATAGAGACATTAGTGTAGTGTTGATAGCAGTCAGTGTGGTTTGTAGCAACGGAGATTGAGCCACTGCAGGGTCACCTTGAGGAAGGGTACATGGGCGACGCGGTGTAGGATGCACATATGATATCGCAGACAGAGAATGAACTGACGCTGATCGAGACACATTAGAGTTTTGATGAGAATTCTGTGAGTTATGAATCGGTATTGGGGATTCACACTGACTCGCATAGAGAGATACCTCTTGATTCTCATTGGAGTAATTTAAATCTAAGCTGTAATCAGTAGACGTGGATGATTGGATAGTTCGGTCTATTATAACTGGTTGAGCTTGACAAGGTGAATTTAACATGGTATTGTCTGAAAGTTTGCATGGGGTCCTAAGATCAGCTACAGATTTAATAAAGGGTCGCTGGGGTGGAAGATCGTGGTTGTTGTTAGACTTGAGTGACTTATGGAGCCGTGAGAATTGAGTTGGTGGCTGGACGCTTTGGTTAGGGGTTGACGGACACACAGGGTGGAACACGGTAGTACTGGAACCCTTCGGGGTCATGGGGCAAGGAGTCAAAACGATGGACTTATGTGAAGACATTTTTTTTTGTAAATTATGTTGGTGACCATTAACACTATTACCAACATTTACTATTGATGGCATGTTGGTTTTTAATGAATAAAGCCGTCCGCGCATCGACATTTCAAGATGACTAGATGGAGTCCCAAAATAGAACGGCCAGGTAGCGCTAAGACAGAACAAAAGTGCTCAGAGCAGTTTATAAACTGAGGTCCGAGGGAGAACTATAAAGGACACTTACTGATGGGAACTATATAAGGACACTTACTAATGGGTCAGGATATAGTTTAGCTCACCCCAACCGTCCACCGACAACGCGGCAAAGAGGGTAAGCGGTACTCAATCCGGTACTCGCCCGAGTGCGCGCGCGCTGTGCGCGTGCGCCGGATATTTGTTGAGGAAACTGTGTCACCACGCAGCCAATCGCCGCGGTGAGGGGAGGAGCCGAAGTGCTCGAACAGCGGTCCGGCGCCAAGAACGCCAAAGTAGACTCCCCAGGATAGCGTCCAGCGCCAGGGTCCAGAGCAAGTTCAACACGGGAGAAACAGGAGCACAGGAGCACGAGCAGCATACAACGCGGGTAAGCGGTACTCAATCCGGTACCAATAGAAAGTCGGTTTGTTGGAAAGCCCAGAATCTTAGCTTTAAATTTCGTTCCTAGGACAAACGGTTCCCGAGATACGGCCGATTTTGTGAAGGTAGATTCTCAAAATAAAAGTAAAGCTCAGAATGACAGAGGACAATTTTTCAGCTTTGAATCAAAAGGAAGGGACACAATTTCTATGATGCAGTTCTCAATAGGTTAAAATAGTTTGAATTAGATTATTTTAAACTAAGAGATTGGTTTTGCACAGTCCTGGCTGAGTACTCACACTATATGTTGGACAGGAATGCGACTTCATCACGGATCGGGTCAGGATTGGCTGCGGTTCTCTGGTACTGGTTCCGCGCTCAGCGATCTGGGTCGGCTCTCAGCACTGCACAGTGATCTGGTCTGGGTCTGCTGGTCTGTTTCAAGTGGATTCTGGATACACAGGATTCTTAGCAAGCAGCAAACTGCACAGCCCAGCGGTTTTATTCTGATGTGCCCCTTGAAGATCTGGGGTGATCAGTTTGCAAACTTGTAAGGCCAGCTGAGATTACTTTAGCTTGCAGTAGGCCTTCTTGGTTCAAAGTTCTGTAGTCTATCTGGAGTCTGGAGTCTCTGGATGTGAAGTCTGGATGTGACGTTGTCTGTCAAAATGCTCTGCAGAAAGTGAAAAAGGAAGTCCCTACCTGGCTTCCAGTGGCTCTTTTTATGTGTTTTGAAAGTGGGTGGGTCGGCTAATTCTGCATGCCCAACCCTCTCAAGATTTGATAGGTCAAAGGATTCTTTGGTCCCTGATTTGAGAAAGGATAGTGTGTCAGAGTGATGTCAGCCATTTACGATCTATTGAAGAAACGCCCCTTTGCTTTTACCTTAGAAATCATTTTTCATAACTACACATATTTCCCAGATACACAGCTGTTTGACATTACATGTACATATTAGATTTATGGTCCATGCTGGTTCAACTCTGATCTTCCTAAGAGCTTGCATTCAAAAATGACAACTTATTTTCATTTTTAGTTGATTTACCAATATCGGACGTTTACCAAAAATGGCACACATGTACACCGCCTTCCTACCCATATTCCATTAATTTACTAGGTCTCTAGCATAAACACAGTGTCTGTAGTATTAATAATTATCGGGGTTTTGGCTCAGAACATCACAGAGCGACCAGCCTAGTTTTGAACTGGGAGTGAATGTGTCAATTTAAAGATCCCAAAGTTGTACATTTCTGTCATCTGGTTACAATTAGTTATCAGTGTTTTTATAAAACATATATTTGCCTTCAATTCACTTCAGTGTTTGGGTACGCCCCCAGAAACTTGGGAGTCAGGGATCACATGTCTCTTCTGCCAGGCAGAGCTCTGTTTACAGTCCACACCCAAATTAACATGCCCCATTCAATTGCAAGAGTCTATTGTGTCGGCTGAGGTCAGCAGGCCAGGGGGCCACTCTGCATTTGGTTAGCATGTCCATGTGATCTGCTGGCTTCTTGTGTGTAGTTCTGAGGTGAGAAGGTTTCCCAGCCTCTTGCAATGTTAATTGAATCAGCCTGTATTCAGGGGACAGCAGGTGTTTACATTTTTAATTAACCAAAAAGGCTTTGAAGTTTCCAGCTGTCTCAGGAGGCTGGCAACTCCTGAAGTACAGTTCTACTGTCGGTGTTTAGACTGCTAGCGCCGGCTTGTGTCCAAAGCTGGTACTGCACCTATTTTTTTAGGAGTTGTCTTGAATTTGACAGGAGGATTTTGCTTGACAGCTCTAATCCTTGCTGCCATTGTTTTGATGGGCATCCTTACAGTAGAGTGGTGATGTGGAACCCCCCTCAAGAAGGTTGAATCTTTAGAGTGGTCTTGTGCCCCTGATTTTAGCAACTTGTTGACATCAATAAAAACGGATTTTGAACAAATTGAAATGGACATTTTGAGCTTGCAATTCAGAGAAACAGCAGTGATTTCAAGGCGCTTTTGATCTAACAGGCACTGCTATTTTTCCTTTGGCACCACCTTTCACCCCTGGCGCTTCCGGTCCATCACGCTTGCACTGGTGGGTGGCAGGTTAGGCGACCATTTTGGTGTGCGCAAAACTGCGCGGTTCTCCTGGTTCTGGGATAGAAAGATGGGCGGCGACAGCTCAATCCCCTCCCCACATCTACCCAATCTATTGATTTAGTTTTGTTCTGGCCTAATAATTCAACATGGGTCAAAACCCTTGACAGGACGCTGGCGCCGAATCAAGCCTGAACCAACCGGGACGTCAGGCCCCCACTCCAGCCACCAGGGATGTGCACCTCGGTGGGAGGCTGGCTGACGGGATTTGTCAGCGAGTGGAAAAAGATCACTGACACATGGGTGCTGGACGCTCTTGCCCAAGGGCGCAGCCAGGAGTTTCAACGCGGGTGGCCGCCGATCCATTCGGTTACCAAGCAGGAGCAGCACATCCCTCAGCTCCTGGAAGGGGTATGGGTCATGCTGTGAAAAGGAGCGATAGAGCTAGTTCCGCAACGGCTCCGGGGGCTCGCGTCTATTCCAAATACTTTCTGGTCAGAAAGAAGACAGCGGGCTGGAGGCCCATTCTAGACTTACGACGTCTGAACAAATGCCTAAAGTCACTAAAGTTCAGGATGGTCACGTTGCAACACCTGCTCGGCCAACTTGAAAAATGAAACTTCTTGACACTGTTGGACTTGGAGGATGCCTACTTCTACGTCCCCATTCACAAGAAACATTGAACGTTTTGTGGTGCAGGGACAGTGTAAGAGGATTCAATTCAGCACTACAGCCAAGTTAACGCCTAGTCTAGAATACTGAATGAAAACCCTTATTGATATATCTTTAGGTCCAGTTCATGCGTTCTGGATGACTACCCTTGTATAACACCCCTCTCTTGGAATCCCCCTGACCCCACTGAGCCAAGAAGTAATTCTGTTTTGCAAGTTTAAAAGGTTTATTTGATAAATTAAAATATATATCACACTTTTTAATAAATTAATAATTGAATATCACACTTAATCTGATATGGTAACTATTAACAACGGAGAATCTGGCACTAGCACACTTCTTTAATCACTAATGAGTTGACATGAAATGGATAAGGTAGCACACTGGTAAATAGGAACAAAAGTATAATGTGGTAGAGGATGCTTTATGTAGGCTCAGGTGGATGCAATATTCAATGAATGCAGTACAGAAAATACGCAATATGATTTCAACCAAACAATGTAATCACTTTTCTCTGGCTATTCACTCCCCCCCTCTTTATGCAATGCAAGGAAATGGGAGGAAAGCACACAGTTCTCAGAAATGCAATCAATGTAATCAGTTCAATCCAGCAAGCTTAGACAACAGAAAACAGGCAAATGCTTTGATAGGTGCTAGCAATGAATGAGAAATATGCTGGAAACGCTCTTAATTCCCTTTTAGAGGTTCAGGATGAGTGGTATCTAGTTAATATTAGTCCAGGCTCACACTAGCAATGATGCAGGGATAGTTAGCAGGTTAAACGAATTTCTGGCAAATGAAATCAGGCAGCAGCAGTTTTTTTTTACATGTGAAGAAATTGCAAATCGCGGCAAAATTCGCGGATGCGCCGAGCGGTATTACAAAGGAACCGCAAGGACTATCTCTACCGTTTTAGGGTCCTAGGAAAGCCTGGGATCTCAGCTTCCAAATGAAAGTTATTGCAAGTCTCTAGCCCAAACGGTTGCGGAGATATGAGTAATTTAGTAAAGGTCGTTTTTGGTTTTGTAAATTTTAAACGCACACTTTTTCAAAATGACAAATTTTACTAGAAATGACAGGTGACAGATAGGAGGCAGTTCTACTTAGGTTAAATAGATTGAATTAGTTGAATTTAAACTAAGAGATGTGTTCTGAGTTTTGCTAAGTACTCACAAGAGATTTTGAACAGGAAAGCGACTTGGTCACGATCTTCAGTCTGGTCAGGTCTTTCCGGATTCTGCTCACAGCGCCTGGTCTGGTCTCGGCTAGGCACAGCACTGCTTTCTCTCTGGTCTGGTCTCTGCTCTGGATAGATTGAAGTCTCTAGTTTGGCTTTCTGGAGTTTGATGGAGGTAAGTATGGATTTTTCCGGCAGGGCTTCCAGCGGCAGATGAAATTGAATGTCTCTATGTGTCCTGACTCTCTGCTTTTATCTGTTTCTTGAGAATGGGTGTGTGTGTTGCATCACTAGACTTGCCCCTCTCATTCGTCATTGGTCAGGCTTCCATTCCTCCGCTTGATTGGCAAACTGAACTGTGAGTCAGATTGATGTCATTTTATGATCTCTTGAAACAACCTCCCTTATCATCTGTGCACCCAAATATATATATGATCAAAATCCATACTTCAGAGTTACACAGTTGTTTGAAATTACATATACATGGTGTGGCTGAATTTAGCCATGTCTATGTCCAAATCTGCTCATTCTCGGAGCTTGCATTCAAAGAGTGTACATAATTGACTTTTTAACTGCTTTTTCAATTTCCGACATGGACCCAACTTTACATACATGTGTGCAGGGGGTAGGGACATTAACTGATGAAGTTTCAGATTTTTAACATGCACACATTTAGAGTAATATCCACTTTTCCGCTAAAACCCCCCTGAACATACCACCGGTTCCTACCACGTCTTAAACTGTGGGCAGAAAAATCACAAGAATTATGGTATCATTTATAAAATTTTCACATATCCGCACTATGAATTATCCCCCTTTTTATAAAACCATATCCTTGCTGCAGGGGTGTGTCTTTTCAGGTCACATGGTACAGAAACCAGTCTTTCCAGTTTCTGCCAAGCCAGCTTGCTTCTCACAGGCAGTGCCCCTCCCAGCTTCTCCAGGAGGAAGCCACTTTTTACGACGTCTGTAATAAAAGCCTTTGCCTGAGTGGAGAGGGCTTTGTTCACTCTCTGGCAGAGCACAGGAAATTCAATTATCAGATAGATGGCATATCCTTATTGTGGGCAGCAAAAGGAACATTGGCCTGGGAACATAGTTGTGACTCAAGTTTCACTCCTGATGGGATCCGTTGCTAGGCAAAATCAAGTTCCTTAAGCCAGACCTTCAGCTAACTTTTTGTTGCTTTTAAAATAACTTGTAATTTTACACATGCAGCTAGAATGCTGATTCTAAGTGCAAAACTATGACATTTCAACAGTTACAAAGGCATGTGACACCAAACATAGGTCACTCATTTAATTTAACATTTTCGATTTTGGTGGTTTTAAATCCAGTTGCAGTTAGGCTTAAGCTGCTGACTCCATAGCATTTTTGTTATAAGCATTGTTTTTGGGCTCTTCATTTCCCAGATTTTGTAGGCACACAACTCCATTCTGCCAAATGTCTGCTGGTGTTCAGTGAATATTTTGCACATGTTGCAAGGTTTGAAATAGGCATTTTGCTTGCCTTCAGAAAAACACACAGTGGGTTTTAAAACGCCGGCTTTTGGATAGTGGTGAGTACTGGTACTGCACCCATTTTTGGGATTTTCTTGGATTAATGCATTCTAAACAGGAATGGTTCTTACATGGTAGTAAATCCTTGCTTAACATTGTTTTGATGGGGCTCCTTACAGTAAGATGGTTATGTGGAACCCCACAAAAAGGGTTGAATCTTTAAAGTGGTCCAATGAGTCACGATTTCAGCAACTTTTTGACATCAGTAAAAGTGGATTTTGTTAACAAAGACCTTTCTTTACCCTGGTGGGTGGCAAGTTAGGTAACCATTTTGGTGTGCGCACAACTGCGCAGCTTTCCTGGATTTCGGCGCACATGTGGGTTTTCCGCCATCTTGAATTTCCTAAGCCCACAGCACCAAATGTTGTAGCAGGGTAGCTTAAACGTGGGTCAGGACACCCTACAACAGGACTACCAGTTCAAGGCCCTACCTATCGCCTTGAAATCAGCCCCCAGAGTGTTAATGAAATAGCTGGCACCAGTGGTAGCCCATCTACGTTTACATGTATACCCAGACGACTGGCTGATTTGCGCCCGCTCGTGGGAGCTAGCCGACGGGCACACAGATGACCGTCCGACTACTGACAGATCTGGAATTCTCTGTAAACTACCCAAAGTCGCATCCTGCTTAGTGCCATCAGAGAACGTGCTGTTCCTAGGCGCCAGACTCAATACGGTGTCTTGCCTGGCGTCGCCCTTGGAGGAGAGGATGGGGGCCATTCAAGGAAAGGTGCAACGGCTGCTGGCGAAGACCACCAGTTACTAGGCATGATGTCTTGCATATACCTTATATACCTCTGCAGGTTGTAAATGCGACCTCTATGGGAATTCCTGGATCCCTGCTGAATACAGGTGTCCAGAAGCTTCATGGACAAGATCTCTCAACGACGAGTTCCGTCGGGCGATAGGATGGTGGGGCGTCTGCTCCAACATCGCCCAAGGCATGGGATTTCAAAAACCCTCATACCAGGAGACGGTCAGCCACAGACACGTCCTTGGAAGGTTTGGGCGCTCACACACCGGACGTCTCCAGTGTCCTGTGGCTGCTGGAGGAGAAGGATCTTTATATCAGCATCCTGGAGCTATGGGCAGTTTTCTGGGCCCTCAAGTCGTTCCTACCGTCTCTGAAAGGCAAGGTGGTGAGGATCTTCACGGACAGCACCATCATCAACTTCTACAACAAGAAGCAGGGGGGCTACTCCATCCCCGGCGCACTCCAAAGAAGCGCAGGACTAGTTGCACTGGGCAGTCGAGCAGGGGATGTTCCTCATCCCTCTCCAACTGGTGGGAGTCAAGAACACTGTTGCAGACTGCCTCAGCACTTTGCTCCTGCCACGAGTGGGAGCTTCGTCGGGATCAGGTGGACTGCCTATTCATCAAATGGGCCAGACCCCAGATCGATCTGCTTGCGACAGTAGCAAACTCCAAATGCCAGAAGTTGGCCAGCAGATTCCACTAGCCGAGGAGCCTGGGGGATGCGTTCTCCTTCCTGTGGGAAGGGCTGTTTCCGTACGCGTTTCCTCCATTCCCTCTCCTGCTATGAGTCATCAACACACTCGGTGTCCATGCAAGATGATACTCATCGCCGCTGCGTGGCTGAGGCAGATTTGGTATCTGGACCTTCTCAGCCTGTCAAGGTCACCTCCGGTCAAGCTGCCAGTGGGGTCCAGATCTTCTCACCAGAGAAGGAGGCGCAAACCTTAATCACGATCCAGGATTGCTGAACCTGAGGGCTTGGCTCCTGCAGCCCTAGAGTTTGGATGCGCCAGTGGACTGCAGGGAGGTCCTGGCCAGGGTGTCGTCGACCTTGAAGTGATACGGTCACAAGTGGATGTGTTTCACTACATGGTACCGTCACAGAAGATTACCCCTTTGAGGGTCATGACCCCACTTATCCCTCCATACTTGCTATCATTGGCCAAGGCCAGAATGGTGCACACCTCAATCGAGGTACATCTGGCGGCCATCTCCCTCTACACCACGTCTCCAGGAAGATCTTCACTTTGGTCCTACCGACTCGTTAAGGAGTGTCTCAAAGGACTTTTTTGATCTTTCCTGCCGGAGAAGGCTCCTGCCCCGGCATGGGAACTCAACATGGTTCTGACGAGGCTCATAGGGGGGGGGGGAGCCTTCAAGCCTATGCATCAGGCCCCACTCAAGTTTCTCTCGTGGAAAACAGCTTTCCTGGTGGCCATCACCTCTGCCAGTAGGGTAGGTGAGATCCAGGCCCTACCCTGCAGCAAGCAACAGCATTTGACTTTCCACAATATCAAGGGTGGTGCTGCGTACGTACCCCTCTTTCATGCCGAAAGTTCTGTCGGAATTCCACCTCAACAAGTCTTTGGTGGTACCTGTTTTTTTTTCCCCCACAAAACCTTTGTTGCCGGCGGAAAGGGCCTTGTTGCTCGTTCCCTGATGTTCTATGTGACACGCACAAAGAATTTTCGGAAGACTTCACAACTGTTCGTGAACTTTGGTCCTGTGAACCATAGGAAGGCCTTGTCCAAGGCTTCCATTTCAAGGTGGCTCTCTGGCTGCATCACACACTCATCGGTTGGCAACCCATCTGCTGCCTGGCCGTCCGAGAACCCACTCCATCAGAGGGACCGCTGCTGGATGTCTGCAGGGCTGCTATGTAGAGCTCCATGCACACCTTCACAAAGTTCTACTGCGTCAAGAGGGATTCCTGGGAGAAGTCCAGAATCAGCCAAGCAGTGCTACGCAACCTGTCCGCTTGCAGCAAGCCTATTCCAAGGTTAAGATTTAATTGCTTCCGGTGAGCCTTGCCACCTCCCGTGGTTGTGTAATGTTGTACTGCTATGTATTTGTTTATTCAAGAGCCTTTGAATCCATGCCAGACCCCATGCTGGAGGTTTAAGTTACTTGCCTGTAACTATTGTTCTCCAGCATGGGTCTGGCATGGATTCACATGCAAACCCTCCCTCCGACCCCTCTTCTTGGTCATGCTGCCACTTTGTGCTTACCAAATCTGAAGATGGCTGCTAGAGGAGGGGCTTAGGGAGAGGACTGTCATTGGATGGGGGCAGTATGACCCAGAGTACAGTGATTGGTTTAAAGGAGAAATAGAGTTTTTAAGTGAAACTGGTTTTTCTTTTACCGAGGATTCTCAGCCTGACGATGGGAAATATTCATAAGCATCTGAATCCATGCCAGACCCATGCTGGAGAACAATAGTTAAAGGTAAGTAACTTAACCCTCTCTTAAACCTCACTCTATTGTCCTCTATTAACAGAAAAAAGTGACTGTAGCCCAGGTTGAGAAATGTAGGCAAGGTTAAATTATGCAGATTAAGTCCCAGAAAAGACCACCCTCGGTCCATGATTAATCCAACATCTCACGCCACCTTTAACATCCCCATAAAGCTCCTAGCAGGCGTAAAGCGCACCCTGGCAGCTCGGTCCATGACTTAATCCCCAGTAGAGCCACAGCGAAAACTCCTCTCAGCTTTTCCGACTGTAGAACCTGGCCGTTAATGGCATAGGTAATAAGTCGAAGAGTGTTCTTTTCTGATCCTTTGGGAATCGCCTGGACACATGGGGAGTGCCGAAAGGCCTCAAAGCATGTGCTTAAAGGAATAGTGCGCTCAAAAAATGTATTGTCCTGAGCGTTCGGGCATGTGGTTTTAAGCAAACTGTGAACGATCGTAAAAACATTTCCTATGCACCTTACCTTTTTATTTTTCCGCACTTTCACACATGCGAAATCGGACCGTGGGAGGGGCCATCTTGTGCTAAACGTATCTGTTGCTGCATCAACCTAAGTTGAACTGCCCTCACGGAACTAAATCATATCCCCTGCCCCTGAAGCTGACATCACCATTCCTAGATATATTCTCCACCTATTTTCGTGACGTTAGTGGTCAGTTAGTCATCACCTACGTCTTAAGGTAGTTGACGCAGAATCCGGAATATCAACACACACATCCTCTCGCAGCACAGCACGTCCCAAATCTAAATGGAAAACACTATTTTTAAAGGAAACACTAATACTCTGCAATTTATAATGTGCTTTTATTTCACAATAAACGCTCCGAGAACATCCGCCACTTTCCATATTCAACCAAATGTTTAATTTGTTTCTTTTCGAACATCAAATCTTTTATCATGAGGCACACCGTGTTCCTTTCGGTAGAAGAAGCGCTTTGGACGCATCTTGAATCGCAAGGCTTCGGCTTTAGCTTCTTGCTAGACCACCGTAAACTAGGTCAGGTTGCTCCGTGTTGCTGGTACCGCGAAAGGGCATATCGGTCAGGGGCGATCGTCCCACATCAGTGTAATTGTAAGCCAGCCATTTTAGGTGTATCTGCCACTGCCTGCTGAAGAACCCGTCACTGGGTATCTGGAATCGATGACATTCGCAGAAAGGGAGGATGTAGCTGTGTAGAAAACATAACAGAAATATATCTCAGTAGCCGTTGTTTATTCTAATTTATCCATTTAACCTTTAATTCTGCACCGGGTGAAACCTAATAATGAACACAAACCAGAAACGATGGAAACAGAGAAACAATGTGGAAAGTTGGAGTCTACGATGTGCTTGAGAGGTTAGTGCTGTAGAGTATGTTTAGCTCGCAATGGGATGCGGATGCGGAAGCTGACGGAAGAATTCAAACACATAGACGGCATTATAATGGAATATTAGCAACGAACTTGGCATTGGTGGAACCTGGGGAACCCAGACGTGGACTCCATGCATTTCAGTGCTGGACTGCCCATGTGCCCGGGACAAAGACAAATGCATACAGGTTGTGTTTGCGTGTCATCATGATATGCCCCAACCAACAACGCATTACAATGCAAGCCAGCAATACCGGTCAGAAAATGAAACCGTGACTCGTTTGTCTATAAACTCGTCTACAGTAAAATGAACATTATATTTGGTATTTGCTGTAACGCAGAGTATCCGCTCAGATCAATGGTTTTCATAAAATGAAATTACATGTTCCTTTGTCCAGTTTTGAAATGGTGAACCTTATCATTTTTGTGGGTTTTACACACCTCCCGTCATTCAATCAATAGCGAATCCTCCCTTTCTTCCAAGGACGAACAACAATTGAACCTTTGTAGGAGCGCATATGCTAAGTTTCCTTTTTGGTGAAGGAAAGCCACAAATCAAATACCTACTGTACAGGATGCTTCGGTGTGAACAGCCCACAAGTCACATCAAACGCCATGATCTTCACTCCCATGGGAGCGATTAGCCCGGCCGACCAACGTGGCATTTGAAATATGTACGAAAAAAAATTGTTTGCTGGCATCCACCAATGCCACGATATTGTGTATATTTTTTTACTCTTCTATATTGATAGTGATTTAGTTATTTTATGACAACATTTCCAGTTAGTGTCCTCCCCATTGTCACATCTGCGTCATCCTGTTTTCGCGGAGGTATGTGCTCTGTGGATAACGTGAGACACTGACCAGTGATAAATCCAATTGCCCTTCCACCTCCACTGAACTTCCCGTGCACTAACAAATGTTGGAGGAGAGGCGGTATATCCCGCCTAGCACCCCCCCCCCCCCCCACCATTCTCGTACCGGGCAAATGACGGATAAGCTAAGGTGGGAGACATCTACACACCTCCTGTACCTATTTGCATCACCCATGTTTCATGTAAGTGTATTAATGCTGTTCTAATGTGTATTCTTTGAACTCCATTTTGTTTCCTTCCAAACACCTTTTCTCAAGGCCCTCTGGCGAACTGTTCACTCTCGCTCTCCCTGCGCCGCGCACAGCCAGCCCCCACCACCTCTGCCAGCTCTGCACGTCTCCTGTTCTCACGGAAATGCAGCTATTAATTTTTGTGAGTATAGAGCCCTGACAAAATGTGCTCATCCAAGAATGTGAGACCAAGGCCTGCTCCAACCTTTCCCTGCCAGTCTGTGGTCCCCAGAACCCATGACCCCTATTCTCTTTGAACGCATCTGGTCACCAGACCCTACCCCCGCACCACCTCAAATTCACCTACCATATGTCTAATCTAGAGTGGCCATATATTTTGGTAACACGAATACCTAGCCCCACTTTTTCAAATCTTAGGACTCCAAAGGCCGCAAATCAAAGATCAGCCCTTCTGATAAGGCATCCGAAAGCAACGACCCCTAACACATGCCCCCATAGAAATATAGATCAGAATGCACCTCTTTCACACAAATAGCACCCTTTCTTGCAGTGTTTTGCTTACAGTCTTTAGTTCTTGCATGCCAAGTTTGTTATTTAGCTTAGGTCTCATTCCTTAGTGGGACGCGTATTTATTCTGTCTATTTGGACACGTGCATGTTAAGGCAACTGCAGACCCCGCAGTTGCTTTCATGCAGATATCCATCTGACCCTCCCGGGCGCTGATTAGTGAAGGACCCACAAGTGCTGGCCGAAAGCGAGAAGGTGGAAAACAGAGTTACACTGTATGGCATCCTCCCAACAGAAACTTCTTGCAAAAAAATATTGACGAAGAGGATACATTTGAAAAGACAATTTGGACGCTTAATACTTCTTAATACTTTTAATAGCTCTGAAATTTAAGTTGCATAATTTCCATTGGTCATGTACAATGTACAAACATTGTGGAATGTACACACCACTGCTAATCATTTATACCGGGAAGTCTATCTTTCAACGAGGTCTGCTTTTGGTGGACAGGGCAGGTTTGCAATGTTTTGTGGCAATGTATGTGTCATAGGAACAAAATCGTGAAATATTCCATCTGTATGGATGTCCAACACAGTCAAAGTGAGATCTTTCACAAAATCGAATTCCGTTTCCTGGTATATTAGCTTGACCACCCATTTTTTTGCTTCTTTTTGCAAAGGCCATTGTGTAATGAAGCATCCCAAAGTTTCCTGCAGTTCTCGATTGTTCTCTCCCATGTTCTTGTTATGCGCGAATACTGCTAGTAATGTTCGATATTGCTTACCGTCTATGCCGAAATGCAACCTCTTGGGCCTGTACTTTAGGTACATATTGTGGAACACCTCCAAATCTCCAGTGTGAGAGAATTCTGTGAGTCCCTTCAGGTCTCTTGAAAGAGTTTTATCAAACCCGATCTTCTCAAGAGCTTTGTGTGGAGGTGAAGGTGGAACTAACCACGTCTTCTTGCGTGCCTGTTCTTCTGATAAAGGTCCATGTGCACATTGGGGAACGTTTTGGTTTTCATGCCATGAGTGAAAATTGGAACAGTGGTGCATCAATGAGCGCCATTGTTCAAGTAGAATTTCTACAGACCCATTACAAGTTTCGAGGGGATTGTGTCCTCCGACGTATTACACATCTATGACGGGTAATGTCCACAGCTGTGCTGCTTTGGAAAATTTTCGGCAGAGGACGTGCTGTGTCGATCCGTTGTCCCTCAAGGGCCTCTGTCGAGGGTCGACGTCACCGGATGTTATATATAGGACTGACGGCACCCGTAGCCTCAGTTCCGTTTTTTTCTGCAAACGTGTTTGCTTTGGAATCTCGGCACACTCGATTCTTCTCTTCGAAAGTGATGTCTTCGTCTTCTTATACTACCCCGAAGTCGGGCTTTAAAAAATGTCGGGACTGCAGTTCGAAGATGTCCATCACGGACCCGCACGACATCTGCCTCAGGTGCCTCGGCGAAAGCCACGCCACCGATGACTGCGAGGATAGCCGTCCCTGACGTCTAAGGCCTTGCAGGAACGTAAGAAGAAATTGAAGGTAGGTAGGGTGTCTAAGCCCCATAAATCGGAATCCGCTGGGCTTTTGACCGATGACTCGAGGGGTGACTCTCCACCTCAGCGAAAATCCAGGGGGGGTCTTGGTCTAGGAGTGGTTCCTGCCATTCCTCTGCCTCATCGAGGCATTCTCGGAAGCGCTGTCACCAGTTGCCTTCCCCGTCCTCATCAGAGGAGGATTCCGCCAGACGGTTGACTTGTCCCACCAAGTCTTAGTCACCGGCCGAATGGGAATCATTCCGCCGGCAGATGTTAGCGATTTTCGAGTCGCAAGGCACAGTTCCGTCCGTGCCTTCGAAAGAAGCCGGCAAGGAACGGGCTCGGTCCACCACTCGCACGCCTTCGGGCTCGGGCAGTCGGCGCGGTCATCGGGAGCTGTCGAGGTCCCGTTCGGACAAGGGAGATCGCCATAGCCATACCAGATCCAGGTCCCGGTCCTCGACACCATCGAGATCATCGGAAGCCTTCGAAGAAGGCGTCCACGCCATCGGCCCCGTGTCAGTCGAGGGGCTCTCTCGAGGCTCCACCCTCGAAGAAGTTGTCAGCGCCTCGGTCGACGTCGATTCCCTCGACGCCGTTTGTGGAGGATTTGCCAGAAGTGCCCCGGCGGGCTGTGGAACCACCGAGGAAGGCTCTCGGTAAGTCTGGGAGGCCGGTGTTTGAGCCCTATTCTGGTTTTACTCCTAGATTGAAGTTTTTTCAGCCTTTACAAGACATTTCAGAGGTTGAGGAACTGCCTGAATAGATGGTTGTGCCTCCTGATGATCTTTTGTCTGGCCATAGTCCGATGGAGGAACTCCGTCAGTAATTGCATGACGCTAGTGGCCTTGACACCTCTCTGTGGGTGGAGTTTGACCGACCTGAGCCTGGGGCGCATGCGGACTCCTCCTATCGGCGTCTCATGTCAAGGGTGACAGAATACTTGGGGTGGTCTGCTCCACCTGTTGATTTTGCTCTGGATGATTTGATCGACATCCTGGATCAAGGTCCACCAACTGACCTCGTGTTGCCGTTTCACATGGCTTTGCAAAGGAGGGTGGCAGCGGCTTGGACTGCTCCGGAGAGGCTACCGGCAGTTAAAGTCGCTTCCGAAAAATACCACCTATCCAGTGGTGACCCCTGCTACTTATCGACGCACCCTACTCCGGAGAGTTTGGTAGTGCAGGCGGCTACGGCCTCCTCGAAGCTGGCTGCCTAACCTACCATCCCTCTTGAAAGGGTCGATAAGCACTTTGATGGTTGGGCGAGGAAGGTATTTTCGGCTGGGGGTATGGCGTTGAAGGCAGCCAACTCCTCTTGTGCCTTAGTGAGATTCACACACACTCTGTGGAACTGTGCGTCTTTGGCGGCTGAGCATATTCCCGAAGGGGAGGAATGGGATGGTTTTCTAGCCCTCGTGCAGGACGACAAGGATGCCATGTGTGAGTCGGGTTTGGACATGGCAGACTGTGTCAGCCGGTCCATGGCTGCGAGCACCATGATACGCATGTTTGCGTGGTTGCGGAAGGCGGGGTTTGCTCCTGATGTGCAATCCCGTCTTCTGAAAATGCACTTTGATGGTGTTCACATGTTTGCTAGCAAGGCTGAAGAGAGCCTTGAGAGGTTGCAGACCTCCAAAGCTGCAGCAAAGTCTTTGAGCGCTGCAGTAAGTCAACCTCCGCCTTTTCGTCCTTGGGGACAGCAATGGAGGGGAGGTTCCTTTCAGTACTACTCTTCCTTTGGTAGATCGAGAGGAGCTGCCAGTCAAAGGGGCCACCATAGGAGTACCCGGGGTGGAAAGCAAGGTACTCGGGGTGCCAAAGCCGCTCGAGCAGTTGCCTCTTTGCCCTCAGCCACTGCTGCAGCCGTGTCCGCTCAGTCATGAGGCCATGTCCCATGGTTCGCCGGTTGGGGGCAGACTTGCGCCGCATCTTGGAGAATGGCGGGGCATTACTTCAGATGTGTGGCTTCTGGAGAGCATAACCCATGGCTACTGTCTTCCCTTCCGGCAGAGGCCTCACAAAAATCAACTGGGGAAGCTCTCTTTGAAGCACCCAGATCCGTTCCTTGCGCAGGCAATCCTATCCCTGCTGGAGAAAGGCGCCATAGAACTGGTGCCTGTAGCAGAGAGAAACATGGGATGGTATCTTTTGATCCCCTTATCTTTTGATCCCGAAAGGATTGAGAGCCATCATGGACTTGTGTTGGTTGAACAAGCTCCTCAGGAAGGACAAGTTCAAGATGGTTACTTATGGTTACTCTTTCTCAAGTCCTCCAGGCCCTTCACCTTCAGGATTGGTTGGTGTCTCTGGACCTCAAGGATGCTTACTTTCATGTGCCGATTCTTCCAAAGCACAGGAAGTACCTGAGGTTTGCGGTTGGCGACTTGAATTTTCATTTTCGGGTCCTGCCATTCAGATTGACCTCCGCCCCGAGGGTCTTCACCAAGCTGATGGTGGTGGTGGCAGTGTATCTCAGGAAAGGGAGGATACACGTCTACCCCTACACGGACAATTGGTTGATCAGGGCGCGCTCTTCCGAGCATGCCCTGGATCATCTGTCCGTCACCTGCCACTCCCTTCACAAGCCGGGCTTCTCCCTCAATTTAAAGAAGTCCCATTTGACACCTACCCACCGGCTCCAGTACATCGGAGCAGTGCTCGACACATCCCTGGGGCAGTGTTCGCCTCCCCAGGTGAGGGCTCATCACATTCTGCAGATGGTGGACACGTTTCAACGTCCCCAGAGTCTCCCGGCATTCAAATTCTTGAGGTTGCTCGTCCTCATGCCATCCTGCATTTTCCGGGTGCCAGAGGCCAGGCTGCGGATGAGATCTCTGCAGTGGGCTCTCAAGATGCAGTGATCGCAGTTCTCCGGCAGGATGTCGGATCCCATTCAGATTCCGACCTTGGTCGCCCAGGATCTTCTATGGTGGGCCGACGAAGACAATCTGATGAAGGGAGCACCATTTCGGTGACGATCGTGATGGACGCATCCCTCACAGGTTGGGGAGCTCATGCCAACGAGTTGACAGCCAGTGGATGTTGGTCTCCGTCGAAGTCCAGACTCCACATCAATCTGTTAGAGCTGAGGGCCGTCAGGCTAGCCCTGAAGGCTTTTCTGCCGTCTGTGCGGGGGAAGAATGTCCTGATTAATGACGGATAATACAGTGGCCATGCACTACCTCAACAAAAAAGGGGGGCAGGGTCACTCCCGTTGTGCAGGGAGGCGATGCAGCTCTGGTTCTAGGACATCAAACAGGAAATTTCGATCTCGGCAGTTCATCTGGCCGGAGACTAACAGGCGGCGGCGGACGCTCCGAGCAGGCAGAGCACAGTCTCTCACGAGTGGGAGCAGGCTTGGGAAGTTCTTTTGGAGATCTTCTCCCTTTGGGAAACCCCACAAGTGGATCTCTTCACCACCAGTGTCAACCGGAAGTGCGAAAGAATCTGCTTGCGGGAGTTTCCTCCAAGAGGAGCCTTAGGGGATGTGTTCGTAGTGGAGTGGTCCTTCCCACTGCTGTACGCGTTTCCTCCAGTCCCTGTCATTCCACAAGTGTTGCGGAAGTTCGGTTCCCAGATGATCCTCATTGCTCCGGCATGGGCCAGGAGAGCGTGGTACCCGGACCTTCTAGACATGTCCATCTGCCCTCCACGCTGTCTTCCCTACCAAGACGATCTACTCTCACGGGAGGGGGGTCGTGTTCTCCATCCAGAGGTCAAGTCTCAGCCTTTATGCTTGGTATCTGAAAGGTTGAGGTTTAAAGATTGGGACCTCCCCGAAGACGTGATGGAGGTGCTTCTTTCAGCCAGAAGGCTTACAACGAAATCCCTGTACCGTTGCCGTTGGAGAAAGTTCTGTGACTGGTGCAGGGTACAGAATGTGGATCCTTTCCAATGTTCCATTCCTTTTGGTTTGGTCTTTTTTGCTTTCTCTAGCCCACAAGGGCCTGAAAGTGGGTACCATTAAGGGTTACCTGGCGGTGCTTTCCATATTTAAGTGCTCGTCTGAAGAATGTTCTTATTTTAAGATCTCTTTGATTTCTATTTCTAAAAGAGCTAACTAATGTGTGGAATGGGATTTGAATTTGGTTTTAAACTTGCTAATGGGAGCTCCGTTTGAGCCCTTACATTCTTGTCCGTTGCGACTGTTGTCCTTCAAAACTGTATTTTTAGTTGCACGCAGAGTGAGTTGTAGGCACTTTCCGCCAAGCCACCCTTTACTGTGTTCCAGAAGAACAAGGTTGTCCTGCGGGTATGGCCTTCTTTTCTTCCGAAGGTTGTGTCGGAATTTCATTTGAGCCAGAAGGTGATTCTGCCGACGTTTTTATCCTCCACATCATGGTAAGGAAGAGGAGAGGCTCCATAGGTTGGATCCTAGAAGAGCTTTGAGTTTCTATCTCTCACGGATGTCCCGGGTCAGAGTGGATGATCAGCTCTTTGTTGGTTATGCTGGAAGGCGCTTGGGTCAGGCTGTTTCCAAACAGACCTTGTCTAGATAGATCATTTTGACGATCTCTGTGTTACCGTTTGGCGGGAAAGGACCCTCCAGTAGACTTACGGGCTCACTCTACTAGGGGTATGTCTGCCTCCACTGCTCTACAGAGGGGTGTTCTGATTCGTAATATTTGCGAAGCAGCCACATGGGCCTCTGTCCATACTTTTGTGAGATACTATTCCTTGGACTCATCCCTGGGCAGGATTTGGCTTTTGGTAAGGCAGTCCTTTATTCAGCAATTTGATTGGGCATTCTAAAATTCTAAATTGTAAATTCTTTTCCCACCTCCATAAGTTGGTACTGCTTTGGGAGTCTATCATAGATGTGGAATACGTCGGAGGACACAATCCCCTCGAAGAACAAGTTACTTACCATATCTGATAACGTTCTTTCGATGGGATGTTCCTCCGACGTATTCCACATCGCCCTCCCAGCCTGCTCCTCTACTGAATTTCCTATGCGATTGCAGCTTATGTTTCCGCAAGGCGTTCTGCAGTCATACTGGCAGGAGATTGGTGCCACACGTTCTAGGAAAAAACTGTAACTGAGGCTACCGGCGCTGTGTGTCCTATATATAACATCCGGTGAAGTCGACCCTCGACGGAGGCCCTCGAGGGACAACGGATCGACGCAGGACGGCCTCTGCTGAAAATTTTCCAAAGCAGCACAGCTGTGGATATTACCTGTCATAGATGGGGAATACGTCGGAGGAACATCCCATCGAAAAAACGTTACCAGATATGGTGAGTAACGTGTTCTCTGGAGCTCCACCCAAGGTGGTTACTGGTGGTTGCTGGAAGACTGGGACCACTGTAAAATATTTTCAGAACCTTTTTTTTTTTTAACCTACAGCTGTGAGTTCTTTTTTTTTTTCTTTTTTTAAAATTTTTTTTTATTGATTTGGCAACTTGCCATACATCAAATTGATGGGGAATGTTTGGAAACTGCTCTCGCATGGGCTTGGCTATTGAAACATGTCTGTCGGTGGCTATGAGGTCTATTTGCATTCCCCTCGATTGAAGATTTTCGAGAGATTTTAAGAAACCATGTTTCTCCATAGCCACCGAGGATTTACATTCGAACACCTGCATGACCCCCAAACTCAGATTTCTTTTAGTTTCCATGTCCTGAAAGTGGTATGTGCAGTACTTTGCTGAAAATCCAGGGCTGTCACACTGTCCATCGCCAGCTAGCCTGAACAGTTTGCCAGAGAATGTCCTTTCAATTGACATTTGTTCAATTTTCCAGGCTTGACTAATAGCAGGGAATAAAAGTTCTCTTTTGATATTTGTAGTACTGCGTTTTAGCAAGGAACTGAAGTCACACAAATTGACAAACTGTACAAGTTACTAAAAGTAGAGCCACTGAAAAGTAGAACTGCAGAACACAGTAGATTTCCAGCTGGCACTTTGCACAGCATCGGTTGAGCGGACCATGAAAATGTATCATGGAGACAGGCACAGATGGCTTGGAGTTTCAGGTTATTGCCTTGTAATGCACGTCTCGCATTCGCCAATGGCTCCCCGCAAATTTGCCCCCTCACTGGATGTCCACATTTCAGCATCCGTATAATCTCTACCAGGCAGCTGTCGAATACAATGTATTTTTGCTCCTTTATTAGCCGATCGTCCTGCATGATTGTGATTTGTGACTCAGCTGTGGGGGACAATTCTCCCAAACTAGGCCAACTGTAGTCGAGATCTTTGGCAAGTTCCTCAGTAAATTGCAGCTTCAGTCTTTTAGTTCAGCTTGTGTTATTTGCACATGAATTGGAGAAACCGTCAACAACAAATGTTTGTTTGGTGTACCTTTTTTTGTGGGTGTAGATTGTGTCAAGTGGCCCTCTGGGAATTCCAATGCATCTTCATTATATTCAGTTTCATCTTCATCTTTATCTTGTCGAGTTCTCACATTGTAGCAATGGTCCAATAACATTTTTGCTGGCTTCGCCGGTAACATTCAATTTGTTTTCTGGCCATTGGACATAAGCATCTCGAGTCTGCTTATTGACTGGACCACGCTGTGCCTCAAATAGTAGTTGCTCGATGGTGAAATCGATTTGGCAAGCAGCATCTTTGGTTTCATTTGTTGTCTGTGTTTTTATAATTCTTTTCCTTCTGGGTCTCTAGGAGATCGGTTGTAAAACATGTTAATGTAAATCACACATACAGTAGATAGCACTTTAAAGAAAACAAGATGTTATGAAGAAAACACCAGCCCAAAACACTCCGAGAAAACAAATATTCCCAACCTTGTATACATTCCTTGAATAGAATATTGATTTCAAAAAAAAGAATCAAACATTTTTTTAATTAAAATCTTTCATCACACACCGCTTAGATACATACCCTCCTAAACAGTGTATGTCATTTAGTCAAAATATACATTTTGAATTTCACCTGATTGATGGCAAGTGTACTCGATCAGAGATCACTGTGCCAAACATACTGATTGTAATGTTGCCCTCAACATTTGCAATGTATTCTGCATTAGGGAGAAATTGTAACGTTAGAACTGAAATGATAAACGTTTGAAAGACTGTACGTTTATGAGAATGTCACTATCTAATAGTATCCTATGTAGGATTTACTTTCTTTCATTTAAGGGAACGGTCAGTACGCATACCTCATACTCTGGACCGGCTCCAAAGAATGGTGTAATTGTACTCTAAGTACCAGCATCCCCCTGTAACACAGTACTTGTTTTAGTATGGATGAAAACAGTGAAATGGAACAGAGACAATGGGATGCTGACAATGGTACATATAAAGAGAAACCCTTAAATGAACCATAGTGTAAACAACTGACAGGATACATAAACAATTTCGTATTATTTTAAATTCCAAGCATAATACTTACTCGTAATTGAAAAGTGAAATAAAACTACCTGATAGGCGCTAGAAGTGGTTGACTCTGGAAAAGAAATGGATGCAGAATCTTGCTCCTCCGTTTTCAGTGCATTGTCACGAAGTAGTAAAAGGGAATATTAGATTTGCCTTAGATATGTGGGAAGATCCAACTCTTGATAATAAGAACTTCTGCAAGTCTGTAGGGCTCACCATTGGTATACTGGACATGTCGGTGGTGCAGTCACTTGCGAGGGTCTGTACTCTAGTCGGTATGCTCTCCTAAAAAAATGGACATGTCAAGCACACCTTTACAAAAAGATTATGCTTGTAAAATGAAGATGTAAGAAAAGTATTTGAAAATTATTTGTAAATGTCAAATTGAAAAATGAAATGAATATGGAGAAGTTATAAAAGTTTAACCAAACTATAAACAACGTTTTAATAAAAACAAAAAAAGATTATGCTTCTTTTAAAGGGCACTATGGCATTTTTTTCTATGGTCATAATTACTTTCTATGATGCGCCATAAACCAGGGACAGATGTGAGGTAAAATGTGCGATAGTTAAAAAGTAATACAATCTGGTAAATAGGCAACTCATCATCCTGGACTCACCTGAGGCAGCGTGTGCACTAGAGTTGGAATTGCATTTTGAAGCAATTTATGAGAGGTCCATGCTTTTTTTCTTTTTACTGCGATTGGTCGTACATGTCCGGGGTAAAGTGCAGGCTGCAGATGCGGAATCAATTGGCCCTCGAGACTCCAAGACAGCCTTGACTCTACTTTCAAGCTCGTCCACCAGCAATCCACAACGCCAACCCATTCTCTTATTAAATCAATATTCGTCGGGAATTTATGCATGATAGTGCCCATACTTTTGACATGGCTCTTAGAACGGCAACAAAAAAAACATACAAGCAGGCATTCTTGAAAAATCCGTTTTTTAAAAAAAAGTACACAATTATAAAAAAAATTCTACTGAATGCTTGAGAATGATGGGATTATATCAAAGTTTTCTATGCAATGTTTCTTTTGGTCAAAGAAGCTAAACCTGTGTAGCGTAGTCAAATATACACCAGGATAACTTTCATACAGAATTGATTGATGTCACGTAAATCATAACGTGTTATTCGTTCGTTGAATGTACTTTCATGCATCAATAGGAAACGTGCTTATAGAGATGGATAAAGAAAGATGAAATTCTATCACAATAGACACTGATGAAATTTGCTATATATCGAGATCAGAACACTTTAAACAGTAGATAATGGTCAAGTCATTGAGATGAATGAACATTACACTACTAGGTACATTTGTTCGAAATAGATACATTTTGAGATCAGAAAGAGCTGATTAGGTGTCATGCCCTTACCTTGACTAACAAACAATTGGATTCAGCAAGCAGGGTAGTTAGTAGCAGAACTGGTAACACGAGCACGAGTACTCACAGATGTTCTCAGGATAAATATCAAGGGGTTAATAAAGAATTAGAAAAGTGGGTTTTGTATGTGAAGCAGAAAAGGGACGGATCTCTGCTGAATGGAGAGACACTTATATGGATTGCAGGGGTGCGGCCTGCTTCAGGTGAGCCTGCCTGGAGACACTGGGTCTGGGAAGGCCAGGTGAGCAACGGCCACTGCGCGGTAGATACCTTTTTGAAGTGTACATGGTGTTTGGCACCTTGGCCGATCCCACCCTGCCAGCCTCTTGGGAGGGCACGGACACAGGTGTGAACAGCCATTGATACTGAAGGGGGGGGTGGGGATGGAGGAGGGCGGATGGAGGGGCATGAGGCATGAAGAAAAGGGCTAGAACACTGCTGAATGGAGACACTTATGTGGATTGGAGGGGTGCGGCCTGCTTCAGGGAAGACTGCCTGGAGAAACTGGATCTGGGGAGGCCATGTGAGCAATGGTCCCTGCGCGGTAGATACCTTTTTGAAGTGTACATGGTGTTTGGCACCTTGGCCGTTCCCACCCTGCCGGGACAAGTGAGCGTGTCCTTGATTCAATGAAAAATTGAAACAACTATTCATAAAAGATGATTTTTATTTTGTTGTTGATGGCACAAATGTACTACAAATTGTATACTTCGGGTTGCGGCACAGTGTAAGAAAGTCACTGGGGAATTTGGCTCGAATGGCACCAACGACACAGGCGGGTATTACTCATCGAACGTGGTATCCAAGCCTCCCATGAAGCAACCCTGTAAACGAACGATAGGCCACTAGCCTGTACCACCTGTGGAAGAGAAACATACAAACTGTATTTAAATGAACATAAGTGTACAAACCTTAGTTTAAAATGCAATCTTGTATCCTATGGCATAGTTGCCAGTACAAATGTTACTTCATGTATCAAACATTTGCTTTAAATTGTAGACACGTTACAAAAGTGAACACCCATGCAATCCATAACGGTTGGGGACAGAAAAATATTGTTTCTTGGTTGTACGTGAAAGACACATAAGATGACCACTTTGATTTCCCCAAATCACGTGAGATTTATTGAATTGCCAGATTACATTCATTTGGTAGTGATAGATCAAAGTTACGACAATATAGGAGACAACATGAAATGTTAGTGGCCTAAGTTACATCACATCTAGAGTACACTTACTTGTTACTTGGATTGCGAGGGCAAACTGTTTCGTGAAGTTTATGCATAAGCACCATCCTAATCCTCAATAGGAACCTTGTGAGGCAGGCTGCCCTGAAGTCCTGCAGCTCGGCAGCGCATTGAGGCCCTGTGTCGTCTTCCGATATGTAGGCCAAGCATCCAGAGTTTTCTCTGCAGCAGCAGTTCTCCTCCTCGGTTGGCATGACCTTGCACCGATTGCAGGTACACCAGGTGGAGACGTCTTCCATGCGACTAGGCTCTGGATCAGGATCCGGTGATTGGTCCTCCCAACTGTCATCCGATGCCCCATCATTTCCGCATCTTTCTCTTTCAACTAATTCCGCCTCTGAATACTCTGGCTCGTACTGGTAGGGCTGTATTGTTGCCATTATACAACAAAATAAAAAAATGATAGTAATGCTACTACTAGTATCTGTTCGCACAGGCTACGAGCAACGAATATAGCTGAACAGAGCGGAAACTAGTCACAGGAAATACAAAAAGAGACAGTGAAACGATTGAAAAAGCATCTCTGATGTTGTCTAATGAGAAGCAGTCTGTTTATACTTATTGAGGAAAGAAGCGTCCTGCCATTTCCATGGAGACGCATCATTAGCTGGCGCAGAGAACGTTGACGTGAGATGTGCATTCGCATTGTGAAATGGGCCATACGCATCTACTGATGTCAGCTTCAGGGGTGGGTATATGAATTAGTGCCGCAAGGGCAGTTCAACTTTGGGCAATGCGGCAACGGATAAGATTAGCACATGATGGCCGCGCCCCGATGCTTGATTTCGCATGTGTAAAAGTGAAGGAAACTATGGTAAGGTGCATAGGAAATGTTGATCACAGATTGCTTTAAACCACATGCCTGAAACATTTTTGAGCGCACTATACCTTTAATGTGCCAGACAGCCTCTGCAAATGGGCCTTTAATGAACTGTTGCAATCCTAGGGTGTTGTCCATAATATTGAATGTCTCCTTTTCACCAAGCTAGTACGCCATTTTTTTTCAATTTTTTTTTTTTTTTTTAATTTGTTTTTAATTTGTTTTTACAATAATTAATACTTACTAATGCACTACATACAAGAGCAACAATTATTTTATTTCCTCCACCTAAGGCCAATCTGGTATGGTTTGGACTGGGCGAGATCCTTAAGTCAAATTCTCCTTTTGTGTTCCCCAACACTACCTTGCCGACAGCTGATTTCTGGCTCTGACACCTTAATCAGCAGGCTCTGCTTTACCAGACCTCCCAGCTATCCACAAGTATGATTATCTAATTAGCATGGTTAATGGACCCCACAAATCCTAGGAACTCTTGAGGCCACCTCATATCCACAAGATGACTTAACTCAATCGCATCAACCACACTAAATTGCCTCCATGAAAGTTTTGCAGGCCAATAAGGGGAGTGCTTGTCTCTTCTTTTTGATTATTTTCTTCTCATCAAAACACTGAAAACTATACATTAATCCCAACAGACACTAAACTAAGCCCATTTGTACACTGTCACTGCTAGTGGCAATTGAATATTTACTTTCACAGTGCTTGGAAGCACCATATTAAAACATGGTTTTATTGCATTGTTTTGCATACATTTTACTGTATGAATGTATGGCTAACGCTGGTTATCTGGCTTTTAAATGTCAGATGGGTCTGGTCATTCTCAAATACATTCAATTAACTTTTCAGAGTGTATCTTTGACCTACCTATCTAACAAATTTGCGTGTGATTGCATGTTATTCACTGTCCAGAGCCCTCAACAGTAGACAGTTGCCCTTGGAGTTGCTAGACTATTTATACCAGTCTCCCATTAAACTTTTATAACTGTGCCCCTCATAAATTGTGCCCCACACTGTGCTGAGCTCCACAGAAATTGGGTACAGCTGTTGCGTAGTCACTGACATAAAATGCTTCAAATCTATACTCTACAAATTATAAAAACAGTAGTCTCTCTACTTTGCTTCCCTTTCCCTCCCTGGCATTTTAAGTGTGCTTTTTCAAACCCTTTGCACCCTTCCTCTTTCTCTAAATCTCCTTGTTCTTCAACAGATCAGAAATTAAAACCTTTTGGGGGGAGGTGTGGCTAGGAGCGCAGACAATGCAGTCGCTCCTCTGAAAGCCTCCAGACGGAGCCTGGGAGAAATCAAATGAAAAGCCCTGATTGTAGTCTGAGATCGATGCCCAAAAACTGTGTGAAGGCAAAGCCTAGAGACCCAGCAGTGCAGTAGACCGCTGTCGGACACCGGCGTCCGGCCAGGGCAGCCGTCTGAAGTTTCAACATACCGCCGTGTCTGACAGCCAAGCTGGCGCCCGCCTGCTTCGGCCGCGGCGCAGTCTGCGCCTGAGAGATCCCTGCTCTGTTTGTTTTATTATTTATAATGCGCGCCGGACCCGAGGGTCTCGTGGCGCAGAAAAGAACAAGAATATTTTCTGCTTGGTTACAGTGCTGTACAGGTATATACAGTGGTTATACAAGTATGTGCAGCAGGGAAGGGGTCAACAAGTTAAAAAAGCATAGGTCAGACAAAGATGTAAATATAATATATATGATATATAATATATACAATGCAAAAACAAAGCGGTGATGGCTGGAAGATTTGGAATGAATCTTAACCACTGGCATTGCTCTGGGCAACCCTTCAGACCATCGTTCTTCACCTGCCAAGCCATTACAGAAGGGAAAAGACCATATGCAAATCAGGCTTGGTCCCACCCCAAAAGGGGCAGTCCAGCCCAAACTGCTAAATCACATCCCTTCTGCATGAGACCACAAGCATCCCCAATGGCTTGTAATGGCTTGGCAGGCTTAAAAACGATGGTCTGGAGGGGTGCCCAGAGCTTTGCCCGTGGTTATGATTAATTAAAAACTTTCCAGCCATCACCTTTTGTTTTGATTTAATGTATACAAAGCAATCGCAGGTCAGGCATAGGATAGAGAAGTAGATATGAAATAAATTATATACAAAACAGAGATAAGGCCAACACAGGTAGTGGCCTGCTAGACCCCAGAGCCTATCCGGGCCGCTCTGCCTCCTGATGGGAGCCTGTTCCACTGCCCTAGGAGAGTGCATTAACCACCGGCCCAGAAGGAGCTGATCATCATTGGAGGTGTGATGCAGCGTGAGACTGAACCCGGCCCCCGGGGAGGTTGGGACGAACGCTATGTGGAGAGGCGCATTAGCGCAGAAGCCCGGTGAAAGGAGCGCAGCCCCCACCACATTTCTAAAGCGTTGCTCGTCGGCGGAAGCCCAGAGGCTCTTGTGGTAGGGGAACACATAATGCACTTGCAGCAAACGAGCTACCTGCTCTGTAGCAGTCACCATTGGGAGTGGGTTGGGGAGTCACTGAATGTTGTGAGAGCCCTAGAGTACCCATAGGAGGGGCATGCGAAGAACCCTGCTACCTCAGCAATCAAGGTTGTTCCCAGTGGATTCTCACTATAAGGAGTGGTATGACGCATGAAGTAAAGCCAAACATAGGATGCAGCATTTTCCCTCAGCTGGTGACGTTTGACCATCATTAGGTACAGATTCTGTCTTGAAGGATTCTATTAAAGGGTGCATAGCGGGGCGTGGCCAGGAAGCCATGAGAGAAGACGTGTCCATACGGGGGCTCCTGCAGATCCGCACATTATCCGACTGAAAACCGTGCAAGGACTGATGCAATTATGCTGTGACAAGGAGGATCGTGTATACGAAGCTTGGGTGCACGTGTGGATACATTTTGGCACGGACCCGTACTGTAAGAGCGCTGCAAGAAGCTGAGGGAAAATCTCGAGGTGAGAGCGTAACGAAGAAGAAGATGGCCGCCACTGCATAATTAAGGAACAAAGGAGAGGCTGGCCTGGGTGCCTGGCGACTTGTCTGCCCGCGCGATTGCAGCGGAGGTGCGCGGCATTGGAGGAGCATGGATCGGGTGTGCTACAAACATTAAGGGCACCGACACCCAGTCCGAGGCCCGCGAGGTGTGCAGCCTCGGTAGTGAAGCGGCTCCGTGCGACGCGGCCCCGAGGCCCGGGAGTCGCTGAAGCAGCTTGGTGCAGGAGCATCAGGATCGGGAGGTGTGCAGCCTGCACGAGCGAACGGCCCCTGGCGCGGCGGCTTCAAAGCCCGATTCACTGCTGCGAAGAACAGCACGTAACTGAAAGGGAAGCCGGGCCTGGTTAGAGATACGTTGTATCTCGTGTTACGGAGGATCGGCCGGCCAGTGGACGGTTGGGGCATTGAGCCCTGACAATAACGCGGATTTCTTCCTGGAAGGCTACAAATGTAGCAAGGGCTCCGAACACGGAGTGAGGCCCCTGACATTTTGTAGCCCAAGCACCAGGGCTTTCAATAAGCGTACAGCTGAGGCCGAAGGAGGTGAAGGCAGGGCTTGACAGGAGGTGAGAGCCTGCAATACAATATTGGATTGTGGAACTGTTGGCAGGCGAGGGTAAAAAGTGCAGTTAAAGATCCCAGAGGTTGCTGAAAACACACATGGGCACTTCTGAAAGTGCTGGGAGTGCCCTCAGAACTTTTCAAATCCTTTGAAGAAGGAGAAGCGCAGTTCCACCCATTATTGGACTGTGAGAGTCAGAAGATAGAATGGCCGGAGGGGCCTGGGAACAAAGGAGCTTGGTTGCTTCGTGACAGAAATGCAACGGTAGCGAAGGGAAAGCAGAAAAGTGCACTGGGACACCCTGCTGCAAATCCAAGCGTGGACAGGAGGCTGCCCCTGACGGGAGAAATGTCTAATAAGCCCCTGAGAGCGAAGGGTAAACAGCCCACGCTGAACGAATACGCCAGGACACCAGCTGGCCCGGACGGAGCCAGAAGTAAAGACAAACCCCCAGCAGGGGAAATGGCCGCGGGGGGCACGAATCAGGAGGTCCTTGCGGCGATGGCGGATCTGAAGGTGGCCTGGGAGACCAAGCTCCAGTTGGCTGTGACGGAATTGAAGACGGCAATGGAACTCCAGGTCGGGGCGGTGCAGGAAGACGTGAACCTCCTCAGGCAGGACGTGAGGACTCTGGTGGAGCGCACAGAGACTCTGGAGAAAGAGATGGGCCCTACTGCGGCAGACTGCGCTGCGCACAAGCGAGAGCTCCATGCCCTGGTGCAACGTGTGGGCAACTTGGAGAGTAGGGCGGAGGAGGCGGAAGGACGCGCCCGGAGGAACAACATTCGCATTGTTGGACTGCCAGAGGGAGCTGAGGGTCACAACCCTACGGAGTTCGTGGAAAATATGCTGCTGCAGGAGATCACTGGGGGAACCCTGTCTCGGGGATTTGCAGTGGAAAGAGCGCACAGGGCCTTAAAGAGAAAGCCGCCGCCGGGAAATCCGCCGAGGCCAATGATCGCCAAGATCCTCAACTACCGGGACCGGGAAAGAATCCTTGAACACTTCAGCAAAGGGGGAACAATACAACGAGGAGCGGCAAGCATAACTGCCTACCCTGATTATACCCTGCAGGTACAGCGAAGACGTATGAACTTTGGATCGGTCAAGAGGAGATTGCGGGAAGCTGGGTACAAATACATGCTGCTCTACCCGGCCAAGCTAAAGGTTTTTTATAAGAACAAGATGCTGTTCTTCGACACTCCGGAGGATGCTATGGGGTGGCTGGATGTGCAGAGCTGCCCTCAAGAGCCAGATATTCAGAAGGAAGACGGAGCAGGACGAGATAAGTAAAGCTGCGGGCCAGGTTGGGCTGCGGACTGTGGGACTTGATTATAGTCATTGATGCAGTTGGAGAGCAGGTACGCGCTAGTTGGTAGGAAACATGATCCGTGAGCACGGAGACTGCTGCGAGAGGAAGGAGCCTCCTGGGGCCGATCTTTATATCCCCATTTAGAGTTTAGTTTGGTCACTGATAGTGAGGTGACACCCTGTCGGGTTCTCAAAGTGGGCTTCCAAGGGAGAACCAAACGCGGGGATGCCTGAGATCCAGGGATGGAGCTGGGCAGTTGGTTGGGTTGGGGTTTTGGGGTGTTTAAGTTTAAAAATGAGCCTTGGGGGAAGAACTAAAATCAGGAATCTGTTTGGTGTGGGGGGGAGGGCTGCTTGGAAGGGGAAGGGGAGCTATTGATGAACCATGGGGGACCTTAGGATATTAACGTGGAATGTTAGAGGGCTCAACAGTTAGTTGAAGCGGAACAAGGTTATGCTGTATCTGAAGCGACAGAAGATAGACGTTGCCTTGCTACAGGAGACGCATCTGACGCGAGAGAAAATGGAGTTGGTAGGGAGGAAATGGAAAGGGACAGCGGTGGGTTTGTCGTACTCTGCTTATGCAAGAAGAGTACTTGTCTGGGTGGCGCCACATGTCCCATTTAAGTTGACTGAAGAAGTTGTGGAGGCGGATGGGAGGTTGGTTATAGTGAGGGGGCTGATAGAGAACAAAGAAGTATGCATTGTAAATACATACGCCCCCAACCAAAACACGGCGACATAATTTAGAACGCTGTGTACCAAGCTCAGTGCGTGTGTGGGGGGTGCGGTGATTTGGGGTGGGGATTTTATTTGTGTATTGAATCCTAGGGTAGACAGGTCGGATGATAAGACGGCCAAGCCCAGCCCAGCGGCTAAAGTATTGCAGACGCTGCTAGCGGACTTTGGCTTGGTAGATGTGTGGAGAGCGAAACACCCTGACGAGAGGCAATACTCGCACTATTCGGCTCCGCATCAACTACATACGAGGCTTGATTATATCTTTGCCACTCTGGACGTAGTTGCGGAGAGTAACCATATGGATTACAAAGCAAGAGTTCTCTCTGATCAATCGCCCCTGGTCCTGAGGTGGCAGTATTGCCCCCCAAGGGCGCGCATACCAACATGGCGCCTCCGGGCGGAGGCGCTCAAAGACCCAGTCTTCAGAGAAGACATAAGGGATGAGATTATTGCTTACTTCGAGGTGAATACTGGTAGTGTAAAGTCGGCTGGTACTTTATGGGAGGCTTTTAAGGTTGTGATGCGGGGGGGGATCGCCATTGCGAAGTCAAAGGGATTGATGGGTGGAGTTATAGCTGATCTACATAGAGCTGAGATCGAGCTGGAAGGAGAGTTGGAAGGTGGCGGGGCTGATACAGAGGTAATCTCCAAATTACAACAGAAGTGTGCGGAATACTGGGAAAGGCTCTGTAACTCAAATTATAAAAAGTATATAGAGAGACAGCATGCGGGAGGAGATAAAACGGGCCGACTCCTAGCATGGTTGTACAAGAGCGAAACCCCGAGATCCCCGATTCGAATTGTAACCAATGAAGAGGGCGAGATGGTGGACACCCAGGAAGGTGTAAATGGGGCATTTGCGGAATACTATAAGGCATTATATGAAGATGATGAGGGGAGTAGCCAGGAGGAGATAGACAAGGTACTGGAAGATATAGGCCTGCCTAAGGTCAGTGACGAGGAGAGGGAGGAGCTGGATGCTCCGATCACTCTGGAGGAATTGAAAGAGATTGTAAGGCAGTTACCCACCAACAAGGCTCCAGGTGCAGACGGGTTCCCTAGTGAATTTTATAAAGTGTATGGGGAGGAGGTGCTCCCACCCATGCTAGAAATGCTTAATGAAGCATTTGAGGTGGGACGGTTGCCGGAGTCACTCAGGGAGGCGATCATAATACCGCTCCCCAAGCCCAATAAACCGGGACACAGTTGCGGTTCCTACAGGCCCTTGTTGATGCTGAACCAGGACCGCAAGATACTGACAGCTGTCCTGGCCAACAGAATGCGGAGAGTAATCGGCAAGTTAATTCACCCTGACCAAAAGGGCTATGTCCCGAGCAGGAACATCACTCACAACCATAGACGACTCCACCGAGTGGTCAAATGGGGGTGCAGTAATGACGGCGAAATGGCGATTGTGGCATTGGACGCAGTTAAAGCGTTCGACTCTGTTAAGTGGCCGTGGTTGTTGGCGGCCCTAGAAGGGTATGGAGTGGGGCCAGGTTATATTAGATGGGCTGAGATGTTATACAGTGAACCGCTGGCCAGGGTCCGTACGGGTGCAGTGGTGTCTGAAAGATGGCAGCTGGGCAGAGGCAGTAGGCAGGGGTGCCCCTGGTCCCCGATGCTGTACATACTGGCCCTGGAGCCCTTAGCAATATACCTCAGGCAACAATATGACCCGATCGGTATTGAGGTGGGAGGGGAGCGTCACCTTATATCCTTGTATGCAGATGACTTGTTACTATATCTGAAATACCCGGAAGAAAATCTGCGGTATGTTTTGGAGGTGATGGGGAGGTATGCCAGGCTGTCCGGTATAGCGGTGAACCCCCAGAAATCTGCTCTATTCCCGCTGGGTAGCTATGTGGGAACTCCTGTAGAGAGGTTGCGGGTGTTGCAGATCCCGTGGGCAGTGAGCTCTTTCCGCTACCTTGGAATAGATGTGTATCACACGACGGAGGAAGAACATAGGCGCAATACTGAAATAGGCATTGGGAAAATCGGGAAATGCATGAGGTTCTGGGAGAGGTTGCCCTTAGCGATGATGGGCCGAGGTGCTATGCTTAAAATGGTGGTATTACCTAGGCTTTTGCATTACTTTTTGTTAAGCTGCACAGTATGTGCAGGGAATTTTTGTGGCACGGTACCCGGAACAGAGTTGCATTATGGAAGCTGCAGAAATTTTAATGAAAAAGGCGGTATTAAACTGCCTAATTTTGAGGTCTACTATGTAGCGGCGCAACTGCAATATGTGGCTGCTAAGTGGCTCTCCGATGAAGAGATCCCTGAACACAGGTTGTTCGGGAGGGACTGTACCCCTTTTTACTTGCGGGAAATGATCTGGGTGGCTAGCGCAGACTTGAGGGAGCGCCCTAGAATGTTGTTATTGGGGTGGAACATGTGGCGCCGAGCCTGTCGGATGATGGGGGACCCTTTTCCGTGTGTTCCGCAGATACCGTTGGTCGCACTGGCAAAGGGAGACAGGCAGCTGAGGGTAATTATCAGGACATACTGGGAATCAGTGGGACTAGTCACTTTGGGAGACATTTGGCAAGACAGGACTATTATGGAGTTTGGGGAACTGGGGGAAGTGGCGGGATTGCACAGAGGCCAATATGTCACTTATCATATGGTAGTGCAGGAGATTCGAAGCAGATGGCCTGCAACTACTTTGGCGGGGGAACCGGATGCTACTGTTGGGTTACTGTATGATATATCGGAGGGTGGGCATGAGGTTTCTAGAGTGTATGAGATGTTGATGGCTAAGGTCGGAAGGGACCTGGTGCACTTGAGATTAGAATGGGAAACGGAGATGGGAGCCCCGATGGAAGATGGGATGTGGGAACGTGCTTTGGGATATCATAAGAAGGTGTCGAGAAATGCCAGGTTCAAACAAATAGTTATATATAACGCATAGGGCGTACATGACCCCTCTGAGAATATCAAAGTTCCGAAATATTGGGCGCCAGGCGTGCCCTAAGTGCGACGAGGAGAATGCCGACATGATACACATGTTCTGGGCGTGCCCTGTAATTGAATGCTACTGGGGTGAAGTGGCACAGAAACTAGCAGGAAAGGGGGTCACACTCAAAATAGACTCGGCCTGGGCCTGCTTGCTGGGAGGGTATCCCAGAGCGCGAAGACTCAAACATGTGGGGAAACTGAGAGATTTGGCATATGTGCTTGCGAAACGAAGGATTGCCATGGGATGGAAGGAGTGTCATAAACCGCGAGTGGAGGTCTGGTGGAAGGACCTACAAAAATGGGCAGATGCTGAAACAGTGGTGTGGCAAGAGGCTAGTAACGTGGGGGGGATGAAGAAATGGGCTCCCTCATGGCATGGAAATTATTGATAGCTGAAATGTTTGGAGCAGTGTCGGCTCCAGCTGAATCTGAGGGCAGCGATACCCTGACACACGATACGGATACTGAATGTGAAGAACAAATAGGCTCATAAGGGGGGGGACTGGGAGTGCGGTGTTTATGTTGAATGTATAATTATGTTTTGTTGTATTGTTTGGTTTGAATAAAATAAAAAATCTTTCAAAAAAAAAAGGGTGCCTAGCAGTGACTGCGGGGTAGGAGCCCACGACCGGCCCTATCAGTAGTGAGGCTTGAGAGGTTGTAAAGCAAACTCTGGTGTGCAGGAAGGGTTCTGCACCCAATCTCGGAAGCGAGAAAGACACCCTGCCAAGAGCTGAAATGTGTGACTCTACGTCAAAGGCTTAAACTCTCCATCCAAACACAAATCGACCCTACAGAGATTGGTGGACTTGAACAGTTCTGTAGCATTCCTCCAAGAGACTCACCTGACCCCTCCAGACCCGCCTGCTTGCGCAGCAGGCATTTTCCAAAGCAATTTCTGGCATCCAGCAGGGATGGCCCAGCAATCCTCCTCGCGAGAGGGGTCCCCTTTGTTGAGATGGAGACACAGCATACCCTGGAAGGACGATATGTGGGGGTCAAAGGTATGTTGTTTGGGCAACACTACGCTTTGATCTTTGTATATGCCCGGAATGCGGGGCAGGAGGCATTCCTACAGGAGTTGAAGTCTGAGCTAAACCCCTTTGTCGAGACCCAGGTGGTGATTGGGGGGTGGGGGGAGAGACTACAACGGGGTGCCGGACCCTTATGTTGATAAAACACACCAGCTCACGTCGAGAGACTTCAAAATCGCACTAGGGCTACACACCTATTTAAGGGGGTAATTGACATTTGGAGGCTGCTGCATGCAGGGGAGCGGGATTACTCTCACTTTTCTCACATACACCGCACCTCATCCCGCATAGACCTACTCTTGGCCAACCCCCAGCTAATGTCCTACGTGGATGACGTAGCGATAGGAACAATAGCGCTGTCAGATCATGCCCTGATCCTGCTGATGGTCTGGATTCATGTCCCTGCGCCACCCCGCCCCCTAGACCCAATGAAGTCTGTACATTCCGATCCTCAATGTCATGGCTCTCCGGGATGGGATCGCAAAGGCCATTAGAAATTATTTCCGGGAGAATAAAGAGGGGCCCACTTTGATAGCGACAGCGTGTGAGGAGATGAAGGCGGTCATTAGAGGGGAGCTCATAGCCCATGCGATGGCCTACCACAAACCCTGCTTAGAGACTAAAGCCCAGTTAGAGAAGGAGGTAAATTGAGGCAGAATATAGACACAAAAAGGGTTGGTCCCTGAGAGGGGCATCGATCACTCCAGGTAGCCTGCAATAAATTGGAGGAGCATTTTGTGGCACAAACGACCCAGGCCCGCCTCAGAACGATACAAGGGTACTATGTTAAAGAAACAAAGCCAATAAATGTCTAGTTAGAAAGCTGGCGAAAACAAAACGGCGGAATACAATAGTGGGCCTAAGGGACGCGCAGGGGGTGATGCAATACTCGGAAGACCTTTAAACTGCAAGTGGTGGAATCTCACTTTATGGAAACTGTCGGCCACTCCCAGAGTTCTCGTGGAACAGAGGCAATACATGGAGGGGGCTGCTCTCCCTTGCCTCACCAATGCAGACAGGGATACCCTAGACTTGCCGATTACAGTAGGGAAGGTTGACCCTGAAGGCAGGAGCCATGGGTCTCGATGGCTTCGCTCATAGGTTCTATAAACTCTTCCTGGTACAGCTCCTGAAACCCGTAACTAATCTCTTTAACTCCTTCTGGCAGACTGGAAGCATTCCCGCCTCCATGCAGGAATCCTCCACCATTCTTTTGCTAAAACTGATAAGGACCCTAGAGACTGTGCCTCTTACAGGCCATTCTCGTTGAACATGGATGCTCAAAATGTATTCCAAAAGTCTGGCCAATCGGATGGCCGTGGTTCTCACCAAGTAGTCCATGCAGATCAAACCAGGTTTGTGCTGGATAGAGCCACAGAGGATAATATCCGCTGGGCCCTGAATCTGGTGGAGATGGCAACTTCAAGCGCCGTAAGATGGCGCTAGATGCCACCAAGGCATTCGACAAGGGTGACTGGGCTTTTATGAAATTAACTCTGGAAGCATTCCAGTTTGGGCTGCTCTTCCAGACGATGCTTCTCTTCTGGAATATTCTAGCTCGCCCAGAACCTCACTGCGGTTGAGCCAAAGGCAGACAGGTCCCATATCCCTCACGTGTGGGATGAGGCTCGGGTGTCCCCTCTCACGCTACCCTTTGCCCTGATTAATGGAGCCTTTTGCCCAATGGGTCGACAACAATCTCCATCGAGGGGGTTGGGGTGGGCCGGAAACCCTATTAGCTGTCCCTGTATGCGGACAACATGATGCTTACCCTCACAAAGGTCCAGTCATCTTTGCGCCAGTCCCTCATAGAGCTGGACTCCTTTAAACATGCTGTAGACTTTGAGGTTAACTACCACAAATCTGGGGCACTGTAGGTTGGCTTAACGCTAGGGGAGGTGGAGGCGCTCCGGCCTTGCTGTCCGATTAAGTGGGACGACAAGGCCATAGGATATCTGGGGATTCGCATCTCGGCACACCCGAAAGAGCTGTATGCTACTAACTTCCCACAACTCTTCAAAGAGCTGGAAGCTGATCTTGAGAGGTGGACATCCCAGGAGTTCTCATTAATGGGTCAGATCATGGCCAGTAAAATGAACTCGCTGCCAAGGTTACTTTACCACTGTGCAGCCCTCCCAGTGGAGAGCCCGCAGAAACTCCCTTCTCCGATTACAGCAGAAGGTCCTTTGATTTATTTGGCGGGGGAAGAACTGAAGAATTCCTAGGTAGGTGATGATGGGCAACATCCACCTGGTGTGGGATGGGGGGTTCCTAACCTGCGCAGTTACTGTGAAGCTGCACAGCTGGTAGACATTCTCGCTTGCCTTGCACCCAATGACCCCCTGAGATGGGTGGAAATTGAGCAATCTAGACTACCACTGCCCCTCCGTTTCCTGATGTACACCTCTGCTCCCGCACAGAAACATTGGTCCCGACTACTCTCCTCCACAAACCACGGTGAGGATATGGGACTGGGTGATGAAAAGGCCGGGAATCTTGTGGGGGGCTAGTCCCACCACCCCAATCTTCCACAATCAAGATTTTACCCCAGGCCTTCGGCATGCTGAATTCAGGAGATGGTTGCAGGGAGGCTTACAATGCCTATCCCAACTCTGAGAATCGGGCGCCACTGGCCTTTGTAGACAGCAAGGAAAGGTTTGCCCTGTCCAAGGTGGTTAGATATAGCTACGCCCAACTCCCGCACTGCATGATTAATTTGTTGGTTTGACAGGGGGCTACGCAGGAGCTGGGAGCCATTGAGTTCCCTTTACCAGCGGGCGCACGAGGGCGGGGAACATTTTCAGGCTGTACAGGCTTCTACAAGTGGACATGTGTACGCTCTGACCCAATACATGGCACAATGGGAGGTGGATCTGGGCCACTGCATAGAGGACCAGACATGGTGGACATTTGGTCAAGACACTATTCCTCCTCCAAATGCGTGACTTACGAGGAGTGTGCCTGTAATTTGACCTATCAGCAGTACTAATCCCAGGTGAGGCTGTACCACATTAAGAGATCGCTGAACTCGTCCTGTTGGCAGAAGTGTGGGGCATGAGGGACATATTTTTATATGTGGTTGGAATGCCCCCTAATTCGAACCTTTTAGGAGAAAGTGGTTCACAGAATCAGGGCTATCACTCTGGTCCGACTCCCTATGGAGGCCGAACTAACTTTGCTGTGGGTGCCGGTACTGTGGATATACCACAGGTCATGGGTGACGGGCAAGTAGATTGCTCATCTCCTTTTGGGTGCGAGGAACACAATTGCCCGGGCTTGGAAAGCCCCTGAAGGCCCGCTATTTCCCCAGTGGTGTGCCAAAATCTGGGAGTCTAGTGGCAGAGAAGGTCTCGGCGGCTACGGAGGGGGTACTACACCAGTGTACTGACATTTGGACCCTGATCCTGGACTTTCCCACACAAGTGTAAAAGCCACACTTAGTGGTGCAGTTCCTGTGAGGCCGTCAAAGACTGTGAGGATTACCTGATCCTGACGGCACTGGGAGGGAAAGGGAGTGAACAGTAAAGGGAGTGAAGGGTAGAATTGTTGGAAAGCCTTTTGGTATGTTTTGTGTCTTATCTGGCCCCTAAATGTCAGTAAATTGCTATATGAATGCAACAGATTTTAAATAAAGTTGGGCAAAAAAAAAGAAATGAACCGTTAAGGGCACAAAATACGCCAACACTCTGTATGCATGTCTGTATGTCTGGATGTGTGGGGGTTTATAGAGTGCAATTGTTCTCCCGGAGCGCTCTGCAGCCATCACGGTGTGCATTTGGCACAGTATAACGCTCTATAACCTAACACAACATACTGCGGCTATTAAAATATCACTACACTAATCCTCTCTGCTCTTAATTGGGCAGTCACTTGAAAATATACGTAGTATGTGCGTGAAATATAATGGTCTTCCTTTTTCATGTTTGTTCTGACTACGGTCTATTGAAGGGCCATTCACACCACAGTGCTTCAAAGCAATTAAAGTGGCAGTTGGACACTATACAAATATCGGGTTTACTGCAAAATACTGAGGGGAAAACAAAAGTCTGAATGCACATTTACTGCTCTTTCAGCCTGGTAAAAAAGACTGAAGCCCATAATACCGAAAAAAAAAAAAGAGCAGGGGTGGCGGTGGTGTCCTCCGCTCCTCCAGTTGGTATTATGAGCTGTGGGGGTTGCAGGGGCATCCCCCTCATACATTAAATGTCCAGTGGGGAATAACCCAAATCCCAAAAGCTTGAATTACAAAATTCAATCATGTGGGCTTCGCAATTTTGTAATTCAAGCATTTGGGATCCAGTTTTATAACGTAGATGCCAAATATCAAGTAGCGTAACCTAATGTGCAGTCCTGCTCTCCAAAAATACCTTGTGTGGATCATAAGAGCACACCATTATCCGGTTGATGACTGCTTTTAAATAATTATCATTATTTGTCTTTTAATGGCATTGCATTTATTTTACCCTTCACCTGGTTCTTCAGTAGCTGACTTGTTTAGTGTTTTAGTTTATTATCTATATGAAATGATGGCAATGGTATAGTTATTCGTTTTTTGCAATGAAAGAATCATTTGCTCTAAATTCCATTTGCAGTCAGGATAATGCTGAACTTTGTAAAAATATAAAAATTAATTGTTTTATAAAATATGGTTGAAAATTGCGTTTTATGATTCTTAACTTATTAGGGATTGAATTGTTAAATGACATAATTTAGGTTAGGTGCTTTGTTGTGTAATGTGTATTTTTCAGAATGCACCTATCCTTAGACAATGCTCTCTGATTCTGGTAAAGATCCTGTGTCCATAATGCTGCCCCAACGCCCAATTGTCACTGTGTGCCAGTGGGCCTGTGCCTTACTCAAACATCCTCTACGTATTGATTTTCTGGCACATTTAGTGTGAGGGATTAGGGATACCTGTACTCGTAGGGTAGGTATAGCGCAAAAGCAGAAACGCAGTTAACGACAACCTTTTTCTATTTTCGTGGACAATCAATTGTAAAACTCCAGGCCAACCAGAGTAAAGTCTGTAACTTCTGGTTCAGTAATGCTGGAAATATATTTGAGGCTTGTGAATGTGCTTAGATTCACGTGCTTTCTACACGCCACCATCTAGTGGTTGGTCTGGAGTTTTAAAAGTTGTTTTCCTCAAATGAAAAAGGGTGTTGATAAGGGCTTTCCTGTCATACTATCTCTACTCTACATGTAATTTGTAATTCCTCATGCTCCTATGTCCTCATTTTATTTCTGCTATGAATTGGTGGCTTGCAATAGAGCAGAGAATAGCTTAACGCCATATGGCATCTCATAGCTTTGACACGAAGGAGTGGGTGTTGAATCATCACCTCAATGCTGATCAACTGAGTTACACAACTGCCAACATGCAATCCAGTAAGACTATTGGGAGGGATCTAATAATTTTAATGTATTTAGCGAAGTTGTAGACCAGGTGTTTTCCCACTTCTTGACAGACTTCCCATATTATTCCTGTCTATAAAAGGGGTCCAAAAACAGATTGATCTGAAAAATTACCATCCCATAACACGGACAGTAAGGTTTTTGCTTCCATTTTTTTTTTGCATCTGGAGAGCTGGCCAGCGAAGCTGGGTAGAGTCGAAAAGCCCCAGACAGGATTTAGGGAGATGCATAGTACCCATCCGAACAATTAAGTGTATGCAGGAGTTGAATGAAGGGCTGTTAAAGTATATTTGTGGCATATGTTGACTTAACATCTGCCTTCAACCTGGTCAATTGCAGACACCTCTGGACAAAGCTTAGTGAGTGGGTGTTTCCAGCAGGTCTTTTTTTTAAATGTTTATTTTAAACCAAGGCAGGGTGACAACAATACAGAGTAAACGAGACATGTAAGACAGAACCATAAATCCCCTCCAATCCCCCAACCGCCTCCCCCCATGGCCTTTAGTCTGGGGGCGCTTCCCACCAGTTTGTGTTTACTGTGCCCTCTTCGGCTATGTTCTCCCTTTCAGGGAGCGTCTCGGTTTCTCAAGGCCCTCCGGATATTGGTGGGCTTACAGGTCAATGCGGGGAAATTCTGGTCATACTCTAACACGGGGGCCCAAATGTTCTGGAAGCGGTGGAGGATTCCGACACTTGCCACTGTTACCTTCTCCGCAGTCAATATGTCCCTTATATTCCCCCACCATTGCGGTATAGAGGGGCCGTCTGGGGCTTTTCAGAAGCTGGCGATCACTATTTTCCCAGCCAGAAGGCATTGAGTCAGCAGTTTAGCTTTGTTTCGGGAACACGGATAGATCCCGGGAACCGGGGCCCCTAGGAGGACGGGCTCAGGCTCCAGGGGTAGAGCCGTCTGGGTGATCTGTTGAATGGTAGCTAAACATAGTTTCCAGAACTGTTGGATCTTCGGGCCTGCCCACCACATGTGGAAGAAGGAGATGGGTCGGCCGCACCCTCTCCAGCAAGCGTGGTCAAAGGAATGCAGTCTGAGGGGAAAGTAGTACCAACGCAGCAAGATTTTGTACGCACATTCTCTGTTGCTGACGCAGGCGGATGACGTGTGTGTTAGAGTCCAAATGTCCACCCAGGCCTGGTCCTCAACCGGGTGTCCCAAATCAGCCTCCCACTGGGCCATACAGCAGGTCTTTGAAGCCAGAAAGTCCCCCAGAAATCACCTGTGTCGGGGTGAAAATCCTTCCCCGGCTGGGAGGTCCTTGAGAGTTAGTTCGAGGGCAGTGAGAGCGCGTGGCTGCCTGAAGAGTTTGGGGATGGGAGCACCATTGGCGTCGCTGAATGTATGTGAATGTCTCTTTTTTTTGGAGTCGAAACCTCTCCTTACATTGTTCATAGGTGCGAGGTAGGTCTGCCTCATATAGCTGATCTAAAGTTTTGAGGCCCCCCGCTATCCAATTCTGGAAGTGTCGGGGGTTCGCCCTGGGCGATAAAGTTGGATTGTGAAAGATTGGAGATAGAGGACTCAGTTCCCTCGGGATTCCCTTCTGTTTCAGTGCCCAATCCCAGGAATTCAGAGTGTGCTTAGTCACCAGCAGGATGTGCGGAAGAAAACACAGGGGGAGCGGTAGCCGTAATTGTTGTAGTTCCACCCATCTAGGGTTGTCGGAGGTTATTTGCCACGCGCGAATGTGCGCTAGTTGCGCTGCCACCCTGTAGGATTGCAGGTCGGGGACCCCCAGTCTGCCCAATCTTGCATCGCCAAGCATTGGCTTTTGAGGGATCCTGGCTTTCTTACCCCTCCAGATGAACCGAAGCATTTTCCTCTGCAAGTCGCGAAGGGTGGGTGCTGGGAATGCCACCGGGAGAGACGAGCAGGCGTAGAGGAATCTCGGGAGCAAGTTTATTTTACAGGCCTTTATGCGTCCCATCAGTGAGATTTCTTGTGTTGCCCAGCGTTTCAAATCGCCCACTAATTCTTTGAAGAGCCGGGGGAAGTTGACCTGATGTGTCCTTCAGGTTTGCGGGTACCTGGACACCTAGATAGGGAATGTCCTTCCCCTTCCATGCAATTGAACACATCGGGACTAGTGCTTCCCGTTCCTCCGGGGAGAGACCTACACGCCAAGGGCAACCGATTTGCTGAAGTTGATGGAGAAGCCGGTGACCTCACCATAGCTGGTTATTTTAGACAGGGCGTGCTGTAGTGAGGAGCGGGCCTCCGAGATCGTGAGCAACACGTCGTCTGCATACAGAGCGGTTGTGCTTAGATGGACCGACCTGGGGGCCCTTGATGTCGCTAGTCAGTCCGATCTTTTGAGCAAACGCTTCCATGATGAGTGCGAATAGCAATGGAGATAGCGGGCAGCCCTGTCTGGTTCCGCAGGTCAGGGAGATCAGGGCAGAGAGGGAGCCATTGATCCTGAGGAGTGTTTTTGGTGATTTATAGTTAGCCAGGACCATTGCCTGGAACGCTGGGCCAAACCCAAAGGCCTCCAGGGTGAGGCTCATGGAGTACCAGTCCACCCTATCAAATGCCTTGGTGGCATCTAGGGTCATCAACACCAGCCCCTGGGAGCTTCGGGAGGCTAGGTTAACCAGGTTCAGGGCTCTGCAGATGTTGTCGCCTGCTGATCTGTTCAGAATAAAGCCTGCCTGGTCGGGGTAAGTGGGGTGAATTATATCAGGTAAAATGCGTGCTAGGCGGTTAGCGAGAATTTTGGAGTATAGGTTAGCATCGATGTTCAGCAGGCCTGTAGGAGTCCGGGTCTCTCGGGTCCTTTCCTGGTTTGGGTAGGAGGATGGTGGTGGATTCTTGCATTGAGGGGGGGGGCACTGTCTCCCTGAAGGAGTTGAAGCCACCGGGGGGGGGGGGGGACCAGCTGGGGTTTGAAAATTTTGTAGAACCTAGAGGAAAATCCGTCCAGGGGCCTGGGATTTAAGGGACTTAATGGCTTCCTCGACCTCCTCACCTGTGATCAGAGCCTGCAGGCTCTCCCTAGTCGAGTCGTGTAGTCTGGGGAAGGCCGCTTCCCACAGGTATTCTTTTTGTTTACTCTGGTCCCGCAGAGGCGCCATCATTACCTGGGCCAGGTGTTCCGCCGCTAGCTGTTCAGTTCTGCATATTGAATCACCCCCTTTGGGTCTCGGAGGCCGATGGTGCTACTACATTTTGCTTTAGCCAGTTTAGCTATGAGCAGCTTGTTCGCGTTGTTGTTCTTCACATAATAGAATTGTTTAGCTTTAACCATGAGCTGTGCGGTGTGTTCGACGTAGTGGGCCTCTAGCTTTTTCCTGGCGATACGAATAGCTCGCTGAGTATTGGGAGACCAGCCTTTTTTCTTGTGAGTTTCCTCCGCTGCTTTGAGTTCTTCCTCAAGGACCAAGCAAGCCTGTTGTCTGTTACGGTGGAATGCCACTCGCTGTGCGATTAACTCTCACCTGATCACTGCTTTCAGGGCATCCCACGTGTTTGCAGGGGAGGTGTCTTCGACTGGGTTTTCTCTGAAGAAGTTTTTAATCACTGTTGCGGTCTTGTCCCTTAGCAGCATTTTGTTAAGGATAGGATTGTACAGAGTCCATCTGGGTGGAGAATTGGGCTTAGGCACATGTGCTCGGACCTCTGTGATTACTGGGGCGTGATCAGACAGGATCCACGGACCGATAGATAAATCATTGTTGTAGGTAAGCAGCTGGGAGGATGTCAGGAGGAGGTCAATCCTTGAGAAGGTTCGGTGAACATAGGAGTAGAAAGAATAGTCATTTTTCGGAGGGGGTGGAGCACCCACCACGAGTCCACTACTTCCAGAGATATGAACAGGCGTAGGAGACTGAGCGCCATAGTGAAGACTCCGGGGGTGGGGGGAATGAGATTTATCTGACGTAGGGTCTGGTACTCCATTGAAGTCTCCCCCAATTATGATTTGGCCTTCTATGAAGAGGGAGAGGGAAGAGCCCAGTGCATCATAGAAGGCTGCTTGCCCAGAGTTGGGGGCATATACTGAGGCAAAAATGTATGTGTCTCCCAGTAATAGGCATTTGACTGCCACAAATCGGCCTTCTGGGCATGTTTTTGTTTCCAGGACCTGGTGGTTTAGGCCTTTCATGAAGAGGATTGCCGTGCCTCCTTTCTTAGAGCCCCCTGAGCCAAAAAGCTGGAGCGGGTAAGATCTGGAGAGGAAATGCCCAAAGTCCACCGGTAGTAGGTGAGTCTCCTGAATCAGAGCCACCGCTGCATCCGCGTCCTGGAGCTTTTGTAGAATTGATTTACGTGTGGTGGGGGAGTTCAGTCCATTGACATTGAGGGTGAGAAATTTTAGGGTTTGATGCTCCTGAGCCAGGTCCATCCCGCTGCCGTGTCTGGGGGGGTGGGGAGGAGAGAGGTCAGAAGCGTGCGAGTTAACCGCCATCTCGAGGAAATGCTAGGAATGTGTCACCCTGCTCTTGGGATTTTAACACGCGCCCCGTAACTTTAACTGGTGAGGGGGGGGCGACATTGTAGGTTCGGCCATTCCCCTGGCCAACAGGGCCAATCGTATAGGTAAAAGTAATGTGGGATTCCAAGGACTCGTAGGTGGAATGTGCCTTGGAAATGGGCATAGGCCTTGGGTGGGGCCCGCTGCATTGGTTGTAATCTTTGTGAGCTGGGTCAAGGTTGGTGAAGTTCCTCTGAGATGGCGCTGGGAAGTTGGTGAGGCGAAGTTCCGCAGATTACGGTCTTGCACCTAACTACCATCTCCTGCTGCTTCATGGCACCTTATACCAAGAGGATCGCCTAGGTTTCGGGAGGGAGACAGTTCCCGGGTCAGTAGTGTCCACCGATCTTGGTGATGTGGCCTCTTCAAGCGAGGAAGTGTGCATGATTTTGTTGGCATCCTCAAGGTGGCTAATTCTGCGTAGAGTGCAATTGTATGAGAACTGTAGGGCAGTCGGAAATCGCCATCTGTATCGAATCTGATGCCCCTGAAGAAAGAGAGTCAGAGGTCGGAGAGATTTCCTCTTCTGGAGGGTGAGTAGAGAGAGGTCTTGATAGATCTGGAGGGGTGAACCCTGGAAGGAGAGCTCGTCCTGTGAGCGGCTAATTGCTGAAATTGCCTCCTTTGTGGTGAAGAAATGCACTCTAGTTATGACATCAGGGGGAGGTCTGAGACCACTCCCCGACGTGGGCGCAACCTGTGGGTGTGATCCAGAAGGAGTTGGGGTTTGTCCAGTTGTGGGAGCAGGGATTGGAAAAAGTCCCCCACATATTCCAGGTTCTTGTCCAGAACAGAGGATGAAATCCCTTGAATTCGGAGGTTGTTGAGCCGAGCCCTATTTTCAAAATCTTCTTCTTTGAACTCGAGGATTTCACATCTGTCTTGCAAGGTTTTGATCGAGTGTTGGATTTTCCCCAGAGTGGTTGCATGGTCCTGGGAGCGGTCGTCGATCTCCCCTAGCCTTTGTTCCACCTCAGTCACTCTTTGATCGGTGTGCTCTAGCTTAGTGGTATGCTCCGTCATGCAGGATCTGAATTCAGACTTGATATCGGCCATGAAAGCCTGTATGTCCTCTTTGATGGCAAGGGCTTCTCTATCCTCATGGGATTTCTGTGGCGTAAGCTTGGGGGGGGTCGAGTTTCTTTCCCTAGTCAGTCGATGTGAACATAGTGACAATATCTGGATTCTTACCAGCTTTTAGTTGCTTCGCCATTGCACCAGATTGGGCGGTGAGGTAAGCAATCCAGAGATCTCTCAGGGGTGTGGAGTGGAGGAGGCTATTGTTTGCGGCCAGAGCATCCAGGATGTTGGAGAATAAATCCCGGTTCCTTGGTTAATGCTTGTGGGGGGCAGGTGCTTCCGTGGATTGAGGCCACCCCAAGTTGTGGGGTCGTAAAGTTGTCCCTGGCTCCTTAGTGCGGACTGTGGAAGAGGGGAGCAGAAGAGTGGGTAGGGGCGCTGCAGGAAGGAAGTGAAGCGAGAAGGGGAAGCAGAGCAGCCACAGATGCACCCTTGCTCACAGAAGCGTCTTCAGGGAGAAGCGGTCAGGCCTCTCACCTCTTGTAAGCCTCTGCGCAGTCAGGCTCCCAGGTGCGGGACTAAGGCAATGGGGTATTTCAGCAGGCCGCCTCAAGATGGACCCGTCAGCTATTTCTCCCTGGATTGGGGGGAGGGGGGGGCCAAGAACGCCCCAAGCGCAGTGGAGGCGGATTTCAGGTGGGGGATGGTTTCATGGGCCGGGGCGCCCCAGCTAGTCTATGTGGAGTTGGGGGTCTCCGGGACGCTCTGGGGGCCTGCAGTTATGGGGGGGGGTCCTCAGCTGCTCTGAGGTATGATGGTGCAGTGCCCTCATGCTGGTCTCCCTTCATAAGACCTGGGCTGCCGTCGGAGAATGGAAGGGGGGGTGCTGCTGAAGACAATGGTACCCCCTAGCGGAGTGTGGTGGGGCCAGTGACCCGTGGCGGGGCTACACTGCACTCCCCCCTCCGCGACGAATGTTCTTGGATGGCTTCCCCCATCTGGATGACCAGAATACTGGGTCGGCCAAGCGGGGCAGGCACCGCGGAACACACTGTATGTGAGGCCCGACCACCAGACGAGGCCTGCAGGCCACAGGTCGCCCTCCTGCTTCCACTCAACAGATTTTGAGTCCTCTCCGGCGAGGATTAACCGCACTTTGGTCCGCTCCCTCACCCGAACCTGGAGCTCCGTTGGCCGGAGCGGAGAACACTTTCCGCCCGACGAGCCCAGGAGCTTCGTGGGCACCAAGCGACGACCGCTATGATGGGCTGATGGAGCGGGAGTGCCCAGCTGGCAGTGACCCTCCCCCCTGAGCGCCGCTACACTCTATATCTGCAGGAACCCACCGATGAGCTGCTCAAGCGGCGTTTCCTCAAGCCAGTCGCCATCTTGGAAGCTTTGTGCGCTTGCGTTGCGGAACTTCACGCGTTCCGTTCCGAGGCCCTACCAAGCGTTATGGTCTCGTATCACCCCAGGTAGCTCTAGTGTTCAGCTTGTAGGGGCCATCAATTTTCCACTCTTAGGACGGCAGGAACATCACTTTATTGGTCCGAGTAGCAGGCTTCCCACGGAGGCCATCAAGGGAGCAGCCACATCGTTGGCGCTCCAGGGCACGCCCCCTCCAGCAGGTCTTCTTAAATTGATTATTGGTTTACTTGAGCACTCCGAAATACGTGGGGTTAGATCACGAAGGCTCACTTTCTAGGAAAGTAGCAACTAAAACAGGTTCTACCCTGTATGTGTCTGATGTGGACTCATATAGTGAGCATTCTTCATTTGTGTCTCCTAAATTGGGTCCACACAGGATCCTCTAGCTTTCTTACGCCAATGATTCCTTGTTTGATAGAACAGCGGTGGAATTGCAGCAGTTGATTACCACCTCTGCCTTGTATGTGTGTCATCAATTCTATGAAAACTAAGTTGCTGCAGCTTAATAAAAGTAAGACGTTATCCTTCTTTAAGTGTATGTTGAATCAGGATACTCTGCGAACCGTTGATAATTTGATATATCTAGGATTCCCAGTCACTGGTAAGCCTAGTAAAAAGCTAAGTGAGGAGCACTTAACATGTAAGGCTATGACACTGTTGGCGCATATGTCACATTTTAGGCATAAGTACTGTACGTTTTCCATGATTCCTCTTAACATTTTATGACAGTAAAGCCATTCCCAAGTTAATCCATGGTACAGAAATATTACAGCAAAGGGTCTTTGAGATTCCTGTGTAGCTGGAAGGTATAATCTGGCGCAAGGTACTGCAAATTCTAATGCAGTACCAATGCTTGCAATTTAGATATAAGCTTGGTTTGGCCTCCATCAGTGTGCAAGTTGAAATACCTACAACTATACTGTAAGTTATTATAGCCATTCGAAATAACCCTATATGCGGACATCAGTGTATCGATGAACTAGCATTAAGATATTCCTTATGAAGACTAAGCAATGTCACCCATGTGGATTTTCTTTGGTGTCCAGAGGTTAACATCTCTATGTAACATCACGTAATTATTGGGTAGCTGCTACACATCTACCACGAGTAGCTACCTGCCAGGAACTCTGCACCAGGAGCTCCCCGGCACGCTTGGAGGTGGGGGCCCTTCACCGGATCACAAGGTCATTTGTGCATCTAGAACGCCAGAGCATCCTGTGGTTAGGAGCATCACCCAGAAGGATTCCTATCACTTTCCTTGTATTCCAGAGAAAGGCTCATCCCACCTGGTTCGCCTTCCTTCCTCCTCTGTGAATGTCTCATACACCTGACTTCTCTGCAACCGTCTTGTGGCTAGGCCGCCTCCATGCCAAATCACCATTGTAGTATTGGCAGGGCACCTAACCTTGTCCGTGAGGTGGCGTGCTGTGCCACACCAGTGTCAAAATGTTGAATACAAGCAGCGCAAACCGAGAGTAGCAGAGCGCTTTACAGCTGGATCGTGCCAGAATTGGGCTTGGCACTATAATACCTGACCTCGTCTGCATCTTCCTTGCTGCTAAGACACCGGTTTCCCCAACTGACCTGTGTGCCGTTGTGCCCCTGACTTGTCTGCGCCTGTCTTGCTGCTAGGCTGCCTGTTGAATTCATGCTTTGTACAATTATTTGCCTTTCTCTCCCCCACACCCTTCCATTTCCCTCCATGGTGCTCTCTATTTCCCCCATTTACTCTAACTGCTACTCTATCACCTATCCTACTTCTTTCGAAGCCTGGAATAAATAAATTCAAGGAAGATCTCCTGGTCTCCAACCCTGGCCTGCCCATCGCTGACACCTATGTCAATGTTTCTTCCAGGCAGACTGTCGCGGACATCCTCTTTGTTGTTCCCTTTCTGGACCTATGGACTCACCACATGGTCTCTGTACTCTCCTCTTTCTCTTGTCACCAATTAATGGTGGCGCCTGATGGGGAAGTACTCCTGGCATGCTGCTTCTCCTCGAGGTGCATCATTAATGTCTATCATAATGGCACTGTCATGGCCCAGGGCTCTCAGCCCAACCTCCTTGATAGGAATCTTCCATCTCTCAAAAACATCCTCCCTCCTTCCTGTCACTCCTCAGCCTGCCACACTCCTTGCCCCTTCCCCATCACAGACAGGTGCACCACATTCCTGTACCCCTCCTTGGAAGACCTTCAAAGGTGGCAACTACCTTCACCTAGCTACCCTCAACTCTCGCTCTGCTGTTAAACACTTTTCTGATATCTTTCACCTTCTTGAAGACTTTGACCTTGATGTTCCCGCTTTTACTGAGACGTGGTTCACTGCCAGCTCCGTCACTGCTTTTGACCTACTCCTTCCTGAGGGCTACAAGATCCTCTCCAAACCCAGGCCTAACCGATCTGGAGGCGGAGTGGCCTTGATCTTCCCTGAATGGGACCCCGCTACTATAACTCCCTCTCAGACCTTCTCCTCCTTCGAATCCCTCGTCCGCAGGCTTGGTGTCTCTCCAACCCTCTTGTTGACTCCCACCACCATCTACTGGACCCCTGGTCCGATCTCCCTCTTCCTTTCAGAGTAGGCTGACCTCTTCTCCTCTTGCCTCCCCCTCCCAACTTCTCCTCCTCTGAGTCTTCAATATTCACCTTGACTCTCCTGATTCAGCCATGGACTCTTCCAAAGCCTCCGTTACTTCTTTCCCTCGCCATTCATCCCTTCGGTCTGACTCACTCAGCCGGACATACCTTGGATGCTCTCGTCACTGCAGACATCTCCATCTTCCACCCTCTCACTATACCTCTCTCCTGGTCTGACCATGCTCTTGTCCTCTCACCTAGATCTCGTGGGTCCATTCAGCTAAGCCTCTGCAGGCACTGCCAATCTAGTTCTCTGCCATTTGACCGATGAAGCGAGTGTCCGTTGCTTCTTTTGCCGCCACTTGCATTTCCCCCTTCCATTCCTACCATGGATGCCCACACTGACTCTGCTCTTGCTAATCCTCATCTCTCTATCACCAACGCCCTGGAAACCCTTGCCCCTGTCATGAGGATCTGCATGAAGTCCGCCTCCAAGCACAACACCTGGTATGACTCCGACCTAGCCTCTCTGAAACTCAAGTGCAGAGCGGAAGTGCCGGTCATCGAGCACATCCTCTGACAGACTAGCCTGCCGCCTGCTCCAAAGGCAATACAGACCATCAACTCGAAGAAGAGGGCCCATATCCAAGCCAGCATCTCGGGGGCCACTAACAACACAGGCAAACTGTTTAAAATCTGTAATCCTACTGCAGTCTCCACTTCTCCCCTGCGATCCTTGGCCCTCTGTACTTCATTGGCCTCCCACTTCTTAACCGAAACTCAGGATATCCTGTCCTCCCTTGCCTCCTCCCCCACCCTGCACTCCTACTCTTCTCTTTCTCACCCATAGCACCGGATGTGGTCTCTACACCAGTCCTCTCTATGAAAGTCTCCTCCAACAGGTGCTCCCCTGCTCCTCCAGAACCATCAAGGACAACATTGTTTACCTTGCGCCAGACTTGGCCGATTTCTGTAATCACTCATTTGCCACTGGCTCCTTCCTGCTACACCTCAAGCACCCCCTTGTGCATCCTCCACTCAAAAATCCCTCTGTCGACCTCTGCTGCCCTGCTTACTACCAGCCTATCTCCATTACCCCCTTCCTAGGCAAACTCCTGAAGAAGCTGGTCATCTCCTAACTGGTTCAACACACTGAATTTTTGGATTGTCTCCATGACTACCAGTCTGGCTTCAGAGCAGCCAGAGGCACAGAAACTACTCTACTGAACACCCGTGAAGACCTGCCCTCAAAACTTGATTCCAACTCTCCATCTGTTCTTATCCTTCTGAATCTTTTCTCTGCCTTCGACACGGTCAATCATGCCACCCTGACCAATTGGTTCCGTGACATCATTGGCATCACAGGCTTGGCATTTCCTCTCTGACTGTTCCTCCCAGGTTCAACAGGACCCTTTTCTTTCCCCCATCACACTCCCCACCTGTGGCATCTACCTCGTCCCTCTGGCCCACCCTTTCTCCTTTCTCTCCTCCATTCCACTGTTATGCAGACGACACACGGCTCTCCTTTAAACTTCCCTCTACTGCCTCCACTTCCTCCACGACTAGCTAACTGCCATTCAGGCATGGTGTACTGCCAATGATCTCTGCCTTAATGCCATCAAGAATGAGATCCTTCTCATTGGGACCCCTGCTTTCTCCTTCCATCCTACCCTCTGGCCGCTCTATTTGGGTCCCCTCCCCTCCCCTCACACTCTTGTAAGGCAACAAACCATGGGGTCATCTTTAACTCCTCCATCTCCTTCATTCCTCACATCGTACCTTGCCAAGAAGGCCCACTATCGGCTGCACCTCCTCAGAGGTATTCTCCCTTTCCTCAGCTTTCCCCAGAAACTCAATGTCTCCAGAGCTCTGGTCCTCTCTAGGCTGGACTACTGCAACAGCCTCTTCCTCAATCTTCCTTTCATGTCTTCGCCCCCTTCAACTAATCCAGATTTGCACTGCAAGACCTATTATTGGCCTTAAGCATAGGGACTGCCTCTCTCCAGCCCTAAAATATCTCCTGCTTGCTGCCAGGATCAAATTCAAAACTCTCCTGGTTCCTCCACAAGGCTTTCTGGACCTTGGACCCTGCTACATCCAACTCCCCCTCCCTGAATACCTCCCTGCTAGAACCCTCCGGTTTTCTAACTCCACTTCTCTGCAGATTAGACGCTTCTCTAAGCAGAGAGTGGGGTGTAGATCTCTCCTCCGCAGGAGCATGCCTCTGGAATGGTCTCTATGCCCCTCTCGGGCTGGAGCCTGATCTCGTTAAGTTTCGGAAGCTCTGCAAGACCGACCTTTTTCTCTTCTTCCTTCCCTCTCCCCTGCTAACACCTCTGTCTGCCGCAGTGACTGCCCAATTCAAAGAGTGCTACAGGACACCAGGCCCCCACTCCCTGCCTGTCCACCCCTCTCCTCGCACTTAGCATGTGGACCATCACCACCTACACCCCATGCAATTCCCTGGCACTTGCCCTCCTGGCTTCCCCCTTAGCACTTGCCCCCTTCCCACCCCAGCACTTCGTTTTTGCGCAGTCTGGCACTTCCCCTACCCCTTTCTCCCTTGCACTTATTTTACTGCACTTGCAGATCCAAATGTCACAAGGCCAAGTCGAATTGTTATTGATATCTTACTCCCGTGACCCCCCCCCTCTTTTGTCTTGTATCTTGAAACACCATTTGTTTTATAGGCACCTTAGAAATATCCAATAAATAAAGAAAATTGTTTACAAAAGAGTCTGGGACAGAGGTTCTGTTTTCTGTGAGAAAATGATAATTCTAATTTACAAGTTGTAGTCTTACTTGAGAATCTGGGGAAGGCTAAAAAGCTTTTGTATAAGCACGATTAGTGCTGTACTGTGGATGAATATCATGGATTGAAATCGCTAAAATATCTAATGCATGAACATAACATGTCTGGGTGTACTTCCGCCTTATTTGACTTTATTCCCTAATAGCGTTTTTATGTTTTAGGTGGTATCTATACCAGGCTAGGGAGATTTTAAACAGACGTAAGGTTATTTATTCTGAGTGTCTATTGTAGATTTCGTAAGGATCAATCTGCCCCAGAGGCCTTGAAGCACTCATTAATTTATTGTCCAAATTTGATTGGTAAACGCACTCTGCGCTTTAGGTGTCATTTGAAAAGCATGCGTACCAGTGAAGGGGAAACATGTGGTTAAGGTGCCTTGATGGTAATTCAATATCCATGGTTCTTGTAGTTATTGGGTTTAACAATTTAAGTCTTGATAAAATTGAGTTTTAATGTGAAATTTGTTTTATACATATGAATTGAATAATGTGCTGAATGTTTTATATTATCTTTAGTATTTATAGTCTTAACTTTGTAATAGGAACTTATCTATCTTAGCCGTACATTTGAAATGTATTCTCTATATTGTTAAGGTTGAACTTGCTTTAACCAATATACAATAAAAAAATCAAATATCTTCTCGTGGTATAAGAAAACCATAAAGACATACACTTTCTGCTAGCTCGACTCCACATTTACTCAAGGTGAATACTCCATTTAATGTCTGCCCTATAATTAACAAAAATGGACCTTGGAAGGAATCATATAGTGTGTAATAACTAAAGATGTAATGTTTGGATTTGTATAGGAAGGTTTTAATAACTGCCTTCCAGGAGATCAGACCTTTATATAATGCTGGGCATTCAAACCCTTTAAAGCTGCAATTTAAAAGTCCAACGCTGAGTAGTCTATGCTATGCAGGCCAAATCGATGCAGTGTAAGGCCTCCATCTCAAGAGGCAATTGAGGTTGAGAAGCTGGGGACCAGGGCTTCATGTGAGGGGTCAGAAATCAAAGACCAACACAAGGTTGTGATATTCGGAATTAAAGACCTTTTTTTATTAAAACACCTGTGTAACCCTATTCTAAAGAGGAACTTCCATACCTAGAAAATAAAACTAAAGATCTCTGTGTCAGGCAGTCGGTAACTGAAAAGCCATCCTTCTGTACAAAACAACCTATCCGGACCCTCACACTTATAATTAAACCATAAAAGGTGCAAGGAAATGTCTTTAGCTTGATGTTAGAAAAAGTGTTCAAAACCAAAAGTGTAAGAATGTGTTACGCTCACCTGGCTCTCACAGGGGCGTCGGTCGGACCCGGACAGCTGCGGTCTCCACCCACGTGATGCGTAGTGCAGCGATGACTGACTGGATCTGCCCTCCTAATCTTGTCTGCTTAACCCGTAGAAACATTCTCCTGCAAGTGGAGAGATGGATTTAGCCACTTGTGGATTCAAGTGATGGCACCCCCAGTCCTCCCCAACTAATCACCTCCGAAATGTCCTCACAGCAATCTCACCTTATATTCTTGAAAGATGAGCTCTCCATCCTGCGTGGATTTGCAGGGGCGCATCGATTCCAGTTAGTTCACTGGTTTGAAGGCTCGGGAGAGTTCCGGAGAGTATTGACTCTGAGGTTCCTGGTGAGGACCAGTAAGTATTAAGTTCATAGAGTTCAATATGACCGATGTTCACTCTTGTTCCCCCCCCTTCCTTTCTTGTCTTGCAGCTGGCTCGTGAAAAGATGCTCTTGTGGCAGCTGGTGGCACTCAGGTAAGAGTCTGTATTACCCGGCGCTGTCTGGTAAATGTTGCACGAGGAAAACGTGTTCTTTTGTCTCTCTTTACAGATGCAGCACGTGAAAATATGGAGAGTCACAAAAGGATGCCTCTGGTGGTAAATCAGGTAAGTCTATGGTGGTAAGGTTTATATTTGTTGGTTCCCTCGGCTCACCTTGTGGTTTTCTTTTGTCTCCTAGGTGCCGAAGTTCGGCGAAGAAATGATGGAGGCAGCGCCGACCCGAAGGATGCTGTGAAGACTGGTGAGTATGGCGCAGCGCTGCAGCTGTAGGTGCGGCGCGTGCACAAATTATGTTCTTTACAGGTCCGGAGACGAGATGGATCCAGAATCAGGTGTGGAATAGAAATAAGTTTGTTTTCTAACCTTGTCCCTTTCTTTCCTCTTTGTTTTAGGAGCTCCGGATTCGAGGCGGGCGTGGCAGAAGACTGGATGCAGGCTGCAGGCACGGTGAGTGTTACTCTGCTGGATGCAGAATAATGCGAAGCGTGTGTTACTGGTCGGGTGTGGTTTAAATAGCCTCAAAAGTAGTCCCAGGTAAGAAGTCCCTAGAACCACACCCGAGTAAAAAATAGTCCCTGTAGAAAAATAGTCCCTTTCAGGATTCATGTTGGATTGGAGTCATTTGCAGCATGGTCTGACAGAGGTAAGTAATGACTATGAGCCTGGCGCCTAAGGCACCAGTACTGAACCCAGATAGCCCCTAGCCAGGGCTGCTGAGGTTTTACTAAATGTCTAGACGCCTGCTCCCGGGGCTGATGGGCTTGGTCCAGATGCCTGGGGTAGGCATCATGACAGAATGTCTCCAACAAAATGTTCTCAAAGGTAAAGACCCTTGGATCCAGTGACGGTCCCCTTTCCCTGGATTCTTAAACAGGATGGCAAAATGTATCTTTAATTACACTTCATTGGTGTCTTTACTGTACTCGTAAAGTTTGTGTTTATTTTTATTTCTATTTATAAGGCACTGAAAGCCTGCAGGCAACAAAAAAAGTTCTTGTTTAACCATAAAGGTTTGTTCAAGCAAAAACGTTCCTTAACTAATCTTTGAGTTCTTGTATCTTTGCAGATTGCCTGTTAAACTCCCCTGCCTGGAACCTAGATACAATTTTCAATTGCCAGGACTTCCCTTTAGGATTCTCCGATCTCATGGTGTACTCTCCTGACAGGAATCTTGGTACAATCTGAACTGTCTGGTATACTCTCCTGCCAGCACTTCCTATGTGTTTCGCAGTTCTCCGATTCAACTTCAGCTGGCGGGGGTATTCACCTACCAGGGATCTTATGCACATCAGTTCTTTTGATATACCACAGTAGCGTATACCATGTGCTGCTTGGTATATCTGTGGTAACATTTTGCTCAAATATACTTGATCAAACTCCCCCCCTCCCGGCCCCCTCCCCACCTTTGCATCTCAAGCTTCTGTATTTCATTGGGGTTTGCTTTTATACTTTGTCTTGTCTGCATTTAAATATTATTCTCTTTGAAGCTTGCCTTTGCTCTTTGCCTTGGCGGCATTCAAACAATCTTTGTCTTGGTATAGTCTCTTCAAACATGCTTCTTTTCGAGTGTTCAATTTGACTTTTTCTTGACTGCATTCAAACAAACTTGGCCTTTATATATTCCTGCATTAGCAATCTTGTACCAATCAATCACTGCTTTGCGTGGTTGTCTGAACGCCTGGAGGTCCCCAACTGCTCTAGGCTGACTCGCAGGTCTTGTCAGCGTTCCTGACGTTGCTGACACCTCTGCGTTATGGCCTCCGTTCGACCAAACCTCAAGAAGCTTCGGCACTCCTCCTGCGTCTCCACGGCCTCTCTTGTTTGCAGCATTTCTCTTCTGTTCACAGCAGACTCCTCTGTTTTGCCAGCTCCACTTGGTGTGCTTCGCGTTTAGGAGTGCCGGTGTGGATGGCAACGTCTCCTTCTGCACAACTTGCTGTACTTGCCTCTCACTTTTCCCCAGTCCGGTTGCCATTTTTAAATGTCCTGCTCATTGCAGGTTTAGAAAAGCAACTAGTCCGTGTGTTGCTTTTCAGGATCCTGTCACTCTGGTCGTCCTCGTCTCGGTGAAGAAAAGAGGATCCAAACTGGAACCCTCCCGTCCCCTGCACACCTTTTATATTGCGTCGAAAAGACGCATAAAAATCAATTAAAAGAAACGTATTGCCAATATAAATAAATATTCAATTGAGAAACCGGTTTAGGCAATTATTGTAGTACAGTCCATCGTTTGAGTATAAAAATCCACTGAGAGCGTCCCTTACCTAGCAACAGTTTCCATCCACGCACGAGTACCCTCGGCCTGGATGCGCGATCCATATGGAAGATTAACCCCACGCCGGGCACAGATCTCTGCTACTGGAGTCCGTGCAACGTTGTCACTGCAGTAAGCTCCCTCACTCACATACCGTTGTTTTTAACTGTTATGCGTCCTCTCAATCATTCACCTATACTAACTCCCAGCTCTCTCGGGCCATCCACAGACCCCGGCACCATGTCCGAGCCAGCCCTGATTCGAGACTGTATGTTATTTGCAGCACCTAGACTCCAGGATTCCACTGTACCTGGACAGATATTCATCTCGCCAGGGTGAGTCTGTCTTTTTGTTGACCTTGCTTAGTTCGTGGCCACTCTGCTGCCACTCCGCGTTGCCATTCATATAATTAATTCCCTGCATTGTCTATTGCAGGGCACTGGGCTCCTGAACAACTTAATTCCTGATCAATTAAGTGTTCCGTGTTCGACCAAACTCTTTTTATTTTTTTTTCAAAGAAATTGCTAAACACAACAGCACAAAGGGACTTTCTGGTCATGGTGAGCAAATGTTTAGCTCTTATTTTCCTTAAACACTCAGTTGTTGGTTCAACCTCACTATTTATAATTCCTCTGACATTTGACTATTGAGGCCATTTTAGATTGGGTTGCCTGTGGCTTTGGATATAATGTAACAAACACTGTAAAAATCAAGTTTAATTATGGCTTTTTTCTGTGACTGTAAACCGACTATGACATACAGCATAATGAGAAAATGCAACTGTGCAATTATGAGTCTAACGTATGTTGTTGAATTGGCTTGATAGATGCACAATCCTGATTTCCTTTCCTTACCTTTTATTTTTTACATTCTCTACATTTAGTTCTTTTGCATGATCTTTGGCTCATGAAGAAGAGAATTTGTTTCTCGAAACACGTCAGCCGTCCTCAATGAACTGAACCTTCTCTGTTATTTGCGTTTGGAATAAACAATACTTGATTTTTATACTCCAACAATGGACTGTACTACAGTAATTGCCTAAACCGGTTTCTCAATAGAATATTTCTATTTATATTGCCAATAAGTTTCTTTGAATTGATACTTATGCGTCTTTTTGACACAACATAAACGTGTGCAGGGGACGGGAGGGTTCCAGTTTGGATCTTCCCCCGCACCCATAAGTTTCCACCTCTTTTCCTTAAAACTTATAACTTTTTAATCATAAATTCGAGAGTTTGCACTTTCTATTCCTCTCTCTCGTCCTCGTCTCAGTACCTGAGTGTGTATGGGAGTTGAAGTCCATAACTTTCTCTGGGTTTTCAACACCTGGATGGTTTTTATCACCGTTTTCACAAAAAGTCCCATCCAGATTAGAGGTCCTAGTTACATTTTGGACTCTTAACCCTTAAATGGGGTTTCTCCTGGACTTTACATAAAGGCACGTCAAGAACAAAAGGTGTTATGTGAGTTCAGTGTTTGGGTGGAAAGTGGGGGCCCGACCAGACTGACGTAGAGAAAAGACTTCTTGACTTCTTCTACAGGGGGGAATCATTATCTGACAATAGGCCATTGAGGTCTTGGGGGTCTTTCACATAGGAAGGGGTAAACACTGTGACTCCTCCAATGAAGTCCTAGCACCTCCCCAGTAGCTGTCTTCTCCTCGCATGTGATCCTCCCTCATGTACCTGTCCCCAGGACCAGGTAGCGGCTACCGTCCTCTGGCCACATGGGAGTAGGTAACCACCAGGGAATCTGTGATGACTCCATTGGATTGTCATGATGCCCGCTCCCGGGGAGCGGGTTCAAGCCCTGCGTCCCCGAAAGCGGATATCCAGTCCCCAAGAGGGACCCAGCAACCCCATATAGGGGCCCTTTGGACAGTGTCCTGGCGCCTATGGTGCCAGGCTCATAAAAGACATCAGTCCTGGCGCCATAGGTGCCAGGCTCATTATGGAAGTGCTTGGGTGCACTTACCTGATGCAGACCATGCTGCAGGATCCCGGCCTCCTTGAGGCCTGAAAGGAACTACTTTACCTGTGGGACTAATTTACCATCCGGGCGTGGTCGGGGAAGGATACATACCTGATTGGAGGAAGGATACATACCTGGAACTTCTTCCAAGGCTATTTGAACCCCACCCGAACAGCCACACGTGCTTCGCGTTGTTCTGCATCTAGCAGCTGGACGTTCACCGTGTCTGCTCCTGCATCCTGACTTCTGCCACGCCTGCCAGCATCCTGGATCACCTGCAAAGGAAGAGAAGAAGAGAACAGAAGAAGGAAAAGTCCTTACCTGCTAAATCCGCATCCCGGAGACATCTCGCCGACAATCCTGAAAAGGAAGACTTTTATTTAAAAGCTCATCGCGTCGATCACTGCAGCGCCGCATTCCACTCACCTTTACAGGGCGCCTCCATGTTCAGCAGCGATCATCCAGATTCGCAGTCACGCCCCAGCGCCTAGGGAGAAAAAGACTAGAACAAAAGGTGAGAGAGAGAAGGGAATAAGGAAAGCTAAATCTCAATGTTAAGACTTACCTGTTGATTCATTCCCTCTTCATTTCGGGTCCGCGCCGCATCCTGGCATTTCCGGACCCCGGCCCCTAAGGGGAAAAAGAGACATTAGCGTTAATGAGCGAATGAAAAGACATTACCAAAAAAACACTCATTAAAGACTTACCTGATTTCTACAAGGATTTCACTTCTCATCTCGGGTTGGTGCCTGTTCCCCGGCATTCCGTACCCCGGCCCCTATGGGGAAAAAGACACTAGCATTAGTACATTAATGCATGGACACAAGGGGAACCTCTTATCAAAAAACTTACCTGGAAGCCAAGCAAGTTTGGTTCTCACCAATCCGAAAATCCAGTGAAGTAACTGGATACCAACGCGCCCCTGCATCAGAAGCAGGATGGAGAGCTTGTCCTTCCAGACCCTAAGGTGAGACGCTACGAGGAATCACAGAAGGGTTTCGAGGAGGGTGAGAGGGGAAAGTGGGAGGCTGATTGCATTACCCCGCAGACGGTTAATCCCCTATTTTCGCCTACAGAAGGATACTTCTGTGAGCCAGACAAGCCAGATTTGGGGGCCCGGTCCAGTCCGTCTTCCGAACCCTGCGCATCACCTTAGAAGAGGTCACAGCAGCGCGAACCAGGCCAGCACCTCCGTGGGAGTCAGGTGAGCGTTACAGGATTCATCACATACATCAGCCCGAACAGCCTTCAAAACCAGTTTCTAAAGGGAACACTTGACAGTCTGTTCCCGTTTCCAAAGGATTTGCGTCCAGCTGTTCTATGGAGAACTTACCTGGTGTGCATGAGACTGCAAAATTTTACAAACCCAAATGACCAAAACCCATACCTGCTCTAGTAGCACCGAAAATCAGGTCCGCTCCGGAACCCTCGGAGAACCATTGGTCTAAGACATCGAGCAGTGTTGGCACTCACGAAACTCTGCAGCAAACCAACAAAAGCAAACTCACCTCATGCACATTGAGATAAAGCAGCCCCCCTACAAGAAACGCACCACCCATGGTAAAATTATGGGATTTACAAATACTCAACCACAATCCCACAAAGGGTTATACACCAAGGTAGACGCACCACTACTATACACTTCTAAACAATGGTTCTCTACATCTGTTGAAGAACTGGAAAAAGAGGTGGAGCCAATTAGAATAAATTGGGGTCCCTGGCTAACGGTCAATACAAATGTGGTACACTGAAGGTTTTCACAGCATTGTCTAAAATGGCATACTTCCAGGAGGAAAGGGGATCCTAGGCTGCAGAAACACAACCTCCAATTGCCCGTTTCGGGGGCAATTCAAAGTAAAAACCAAAGTGTGCGTTTTGAGCATCATGGCGATTGGCATGATGATGATGATCATGAAGAATACTAATAGGAATAAGAATACGAGGATCAAGGAGAAGACATTACCCTACATCAGAGGACATAGGGAATTTACCCTACATCAGAGGACATCGGGAATACCGAAGATTACTCAATGGCCCCTCCAGTGGACATTGAGACCCCAAGCACTACTTAACAAATGGAAGACTATCTTGAGTACATTGTTCTGCTCAAAGGATCAGTTGAAGATATTGATTTCATTGAGGATTTACTAGATGAGCATAAACCAGTGTGTAACTTAATTTGGTTAATGCAATCTTGTATGAAAACGACAGTCTGCCTCTCTACTGAGGCCAGCTGCTACCAAAGCTGTCAGTACCCCAATAGAGCAAAAGTATAATCCTCCCTCTGACTGACAATACATCAGGTTCACTAGTGGTCACCAACAGCCGAAAAAAGAGCTCCCTATCTCTATAGGTTTGATATTAACTTATACTAGGCTCTGGGGAAAATACCAGGTGTTGAATTGCACCAAAGCTATGGGAACATAAAGTGCATGGAGTATTCAACAAGACTTTAGAGCTTCAATCACATCTGTTCAAAAAATATTAAATCTTTAATACATAAAACATGCACATTAATAATAAAATGAATCACAAGAAACTCACAGATACTTCATAAAGTGTCCTGTGCATATCACCTTCCAGAGGATCAAAAGTGCAAATGCAGTACAAAACGTTAAAACGAGCAACAAAGTGCAAATATACAGCAATTCCAAACACAGATTATTAAAGAACATACATTATATAACAAACCACAATTGTTTTCTACAGTACAGAGTTCCTAATTGATGTATAACTCTGGTAACTATGCAACGGCACCAATGCCTAAATTACACATTTTTACTCGGTGTCCATCACAACACTTGATTTAATGTTGTGGTATGACCCAACATGTTTCGTTCCTCTAAACAATTAGGAACTTTGTAAGAACTTCTTCAGGAGTTAGAAAAACAGTATGGTTGACCTCATGCATGTGGCAATCGAAGAACAATGTTCATAAAAACTTGATGGTTGACAACCAAGTTCTAGTGTGGTGTCTTTACATGTGGTTTCCCGATGAGGAAATAGATGTGGTGTAATTTCACACGCTCCTTGCCTAGACCAAACCTTGAAAACAAAAAAAACAAAAAAGGAGCCTATTTAGTATCAGCAGCCTTCTATATTAATCATATTCTACTTAGTGTGGTATGTAAGAGTACAATAGATGCTTACTGTATCTCAGTGTCGGTAAAGCCTCCTTGTACACTGCAGAACGCTCGATGTCGCAGTCATAATATCCCTAAGGGCACACATAGGGGAGTCTTGTAAGCACACTTCACACAGTTGAACCAACCATGTTGCTTGTTCATGTCTTGACTGTTTGCACATGAAACAACAACAGATGTCACTTTTTTGAGGGGCATATTCGAGCCTTCCGCAAAACAGACGATCGGGTCGAGGTATATGTGTACATATATATATTTTTTTATAGATAAGCTTCCAGCAGTGGGCTCCTGCAAATGCAAGAAACGAGCTATGTCAGCCTGGAACTTCACTCAAAGTACTCGTTAGTCCAGTCACACTCCGTAGGGTTAGAGTAACTCGTGCAGTTGTAAACCAGTCATTAATTACCTGAAGTCTCGCCATTATACTTAGCAAGTGACAAGTGGTCAAAGGGCCTGAGAAAGGTGAACTAATCAGATCCATATTCTCCTTATAGTGAATCCACAAGGGTCGTCGTAACCTGTGGAACATATAGTTATGTGGGCGCTTGACTAACGGTTACTCAAGTTTTTATTTTCACAAAACTAAGGCTGAACGGTGAACACAATGCAAATACTTGCGTTTAAAGGTGTTCAATCAGCTAAAATCACGCTGTTAAAGACATTGTGGCCTGTGTAAGCATACACCGTGAGCCGTGCGTGTGTATATATAGAGATGCAGCACTTCACCCAAATATGTGTTAAAAGATGACAACTTCCTCAATCCGGTATTCGTGTTTGTGCACTCGATAACGCTAATATTCAATAGCAATCTGCTGATAGGCACTTGTTACGGGCATGGTACCGTGATGGCAAGATGGATGAAAAGAGGGAGCACAAAACATACCGTCTGAGTCGGAATCATGTGGGCACTGTAGCGTAAGCGTAACCATACGCTAAGTTAAACAAGGAAGATGGTTATGGCAGGCTATTCTTAGATAGTAAACAACTGTACGACGGCGATTCACAACGTACCTACACAAGTTTTAATGGAAAATGTGAAAGGTGAAACACGTGCGGTCAGGCATGTGGTTGTAAACGCTGTTCGCCATGTTAGTAAGTATTGTTGAATACTGTGGTTGAGAATTATGATGTATTAATCCACGAACCTTGCACTGGTTCCTACATGCCCTGGCCTTCAATAAAATCCCTTGGAGCTGGTGGGCTCTGGGGGGTGAAAACACATGGATGATAGTATCCACTTAGATGAGGGTATTAAACAAAACACTTATCGGTCTCAGCCAATAATGAAAGTATGGCTGATGTTATAAATCAGATATTACATAAAATAGTGTAACAAGATCCTACACTCTAAAATAAAATGGGGTAAAGTACTTAGAGGCCGCTATCAGACAAACGGATCGTGTGTCTTAATGTTGAGAATCCGCAGAATAAATGGAAAAGTCATGGCGATGGGCTCAATCCACAGCTTTGTTGTTAACATTCCAGATTGAGCTAATTATCCAAGGAATAATTTTGTCCCGTACTAAGTGGGGTGGGGGGAGTGTGTTGGGTGATGAAGACACTCCAGTCGATTTCTTCATTTAGGCCAGACGGGTAACCTTTGGTAAAAATCATTTTCTGTTCTGGAGCACTCAAAGAATGCCCATCATTGGTAGAGCTGTTAGTTTGTCTAATTTTCATTACTACAGTCCATTTTAGATCCTCGGGTTTGTGACCTAGGCTGACAAAATGGCCTACCACAGGGGCATTCAGTATGGGGCATTCAGTGTTATTCCTTATACAACTTTTGTGCTCCCCAATTCTGATCTTAACTTTTCTCTCCTCTTTTTTGCCAATATAAAGTCATTTACACGGACATCATATGGCATACAGCACCATTATTGAATTACAATTGGTTAGTACTCTTTGATGCCACATCTTACGGAGCCCCAATCAATCTCAATCTGCACATCCCCCAAAGATGGAGAGTAGAAAAATGGTTTATAGTCATTAATTCGAATTACATTATGTCGAAAGACAATGTCGAAAAAAAAAGTCAAACAAAAAATGTCGAATGTCCTTTTTTTTTGTTTATTTTTAGTTCGAAATGGGGGGGGGGTTGCCCCCCACCCCTTTTTTTATTTTTTTGGTTTTAGCCCTTTTTTTTACATACGGAACCACAAAAAAACCTATAAATAAAAAGATAAAACATTCGAAAAAAATGTTTTCGACATTTTATTTTTCGACATTGTCTTTAGACATAATGTTTTCGACTTTTTAACTGCACACCGAGAAAAATGCATGCCTTTGGCAGAAAGAGGTCTCCGCCAGCCGCCTATAGAATTTGGATTGCAAAATGTAGCTGCCTTTATGGAACGTTACCATTGAGCTCAATGGGATGCACGTAGTGGCCTACATAGGAGGAGCCCGATTCTTTCCAAGCAACTTTCGGCAAAATGGTGCAAGAAGGGCAGCAGACAGCAAATGTTAGTAAAAATGTGTTGGGCTCAGCAGAGACCGCTGGGTGGTAAATTACAGGAGCAGCTGTCATCAAGTGCCAAACGTGCTTACGTGGCACCGGGTTGAAGTTTGAAAAGCAAACACTTGTTATAGAAGCCACCAGAAAATTCCCTACTTTTTGACAAGGCAGTGGATGAAACACTGGAAAAGGGCCAAAAAACCATGACATCCTGAAAACACTGGGACAAATCTCAGGTAAACCTTACCAATATAGAGGGATGTCCTCAAATATACATGGTTTTCAAAGTCTCTGTTTTTGACCCTCAGCTATGCAGTACTCCACCTTCCTTTGCAGGATGGAATACAAGCACCAGTGGTTACTTGCCCTCATACTCCTCATCACAAAGACAACATTGGTGTGGATGAGGAGGGAGTGGCAGCCCTCCTGGGAGCCTGCCTCCTCCTCAAAGCAGAGACCAACAAATTCACATACCCTCCTATGTTGCTCCCTTAGGAGGATTTAAATCATTAATCTATGAATGAGTGCAATCACCATGGCCACGTGTGTGCTAAGCACAGTAAAGCAGGGTTATTCTATTGGACTTTTAGCAAAATCACACCAGTTCCCACTGCCCGACAGAAGAATACCAAAAGGATATCTTTGCCGTCTACAAGATTTTGCATAAGCACTTCTACGAAAGGGGGCAATATAACCAGTTTCCAAAGTTCAGAAAAATCCAGGTGTCTACTCTGTATTTCCTAGTGCCAAAAAAGAATGAAACCACATGACCAGTGTTAGACTGCGTCCTGCAAAAAATGTAAAACTACAAAAATTCAGTACGATTACTTTGCAAGAGGTGGCAACATTGGACACGAAAGATGCTTTCTTTCATATTTCAATGTTCCAGCCCATCATAAGTACCTGAGATTCAAAGTCGACACATGTCATTTTCAGTTAAATGTACTTCTTTTGGGATTGCATCAACACCCATGTTTACCAAGTTGTTAGTGGCAGCACATCATAACGAGGTAAACCACCAAGTTATGCTATGAAAACAACAACAAAAAGTCAATCTCCTACCTCACCTGGGATTTACGATCGACACTTAGAAATCCAGCCTGTTGCCAAACCAGTGCAAAACTTTCTTGGCAGCAAAAAGAACAATGTCTTACCCACCCCAGGAAAGGGTGTTGGCACTTCACTCGGAAATCCCTTGTTATGATGCTGGTCAGTCTGTAACAGTGTGCAAAGTAATGAAACCACTAGGGATGGTGGCATCATGTGTGTTTCTTAATTTTCTGCATACCTCCAGTGATGGAAATGGAAAGAGGGGGAGACAACAAGGGCCGGGGTGAGGGTGGAGTTTGGAGGAGGTGGCAGAGTTCAGAGGGGGCGGTCTTGGCAGTTGAACTGCGATCAAAGGAAATGTCAGCCCCACGACCAATGCTGTCGAAGGAAATGATGGTGGGCTTTGCCGCCAGCTCACTGTCATGTAAACAAAGTATCGGACCAATATTTAAGTTTGCATGACAGTGAGCTAGAGGCAAATCACCCTTTTATCGGTCAAGAGCGGCACACTGGGCCACGCACAATACAAGAACAGCAGGGGGCTCAATTAACACAAACACACTCTGCAACTGAGCGCCCTGCTATTCTTGTATTGTGTGGGGCCCGGCGCGGCCTAATTATTTAATAGGCGCAGTAAACTTTTCTTCCTGTCCCTCGGTTCACTAATTTACAGTTAATTAGTGAACCGCGGGACATTGAGAAACAGGCCGTTGCGTGGGCTGTTTGCTGGCGGTGAGGCAGAGGAAAGCTGGATCCCATCCCAAGATCCAGCTAGAGATCTGATGCCGGATCCAGCCCATTGTTCAACGCTGTGTACCTCCAATATGTTTCCAGGCCAACAATGGTTCACAAGCTATTGGTATCAGGCATCAGGTGAATGGTACAATCTAGTGGCAGTGGCTCAAGATTTGCAAACGCATGTGGCAAAAGGGAATGAAGACACTGACCAAGTGGTGCCATGATGATTGTTATAAACTTTTATTCAAAGACAAAATAAACTGTCTTTAACTCTAATAGGGTTTCCCCTCCCTGAACTATAGTAACTCGTGTAATCCTCAGGAAGTCTGTGAAAGTCCAAATCAAAAGGCAAGGTCTACGTCAAAAAGCTCCTGATCATGAACCAGCAGAATAATTCCCTTCTCATGGATGTAAAGTATTTCAAAGTCAAAGTTCTGCTAAAGTTCCAAACTTTTGGTCACAAACAGTTCTACAGGATGCTCATGGGGCTAGGACAAGGACTACTTTCTCCTAGTTGGTTCCCTAATGTTCCTTATAGTTCTCAACAAAACTTTTAGTTACTTTTATGGAAGTCTCAACACATTTGGCTTTCTCTATACTCTATCCTGCCCCCACTGGGATGACAAAAGATGCTCGGAGTCCCTTTATACTGTACTACACTCTTGTGGAACTGCACAGGGAATTGTGGCACAAAGTGATACACTTCTGCATCTACTTCTTCAGGGTTTACAAGTCTTCCAGGCACCACTTCAGATTTGTACTTGTTACCTTCTCCCTGGGAACTCTACACTGGCTTCACCAGGGGTTGCGGGTCCACTCTCTCTGTTTCAACTTATTCTTTCAAGATACTTTGTGGCTGCCTTCTCTCCATAGTCAATTACTGTTGGAGGTCTTGGCGATGTTGTTGGATAACTCAGTCCCCCCATGACAGATCATGCCACCACCACTGTCTTTTGTACTTTCTGCACATTCTCCTACGCGGCTCTGTGGTAGGCAGTCTCGGCACCCTTGTTGGACCAGATGGTCCACCCACTACAGATTGCACCACCACCTTCCCATCTCTCCAGGTCTCCTGCGCCGATTCCGGACCGACTTGCAAGAAGCTTCTCGGGTGTCCCGCTGTTTGTCTCTTTAACTTTGGAGCCTTGCCCCGCTGCAGTCTCCCGAAGCCAATGTTTGATCATACAGGCTTCGATGCGGCCACCTCGCATGCCAGGTTCTCTTTCTGGATGTACAAAAGCTCTCAGCATACCAGCATCGCACAGCCATTGATGGATTGATCAGAAGGTGGCGAGGAACCCAGTCTTTCTTTGCTGTTCAGTTGAAATAGTGGGGACCGACCGAGCATAATGTCAGTCCAACTGACAGCAGCTGGTCGAGCATTCCTCCATCTAGATTGTAGCGTTCTCGAGCTCTTCTTCATCCTTGTACCTATTCCATCAAGGTGGTTTGATATTTTACAATAACACAGTTTCGGACATGCGCTTATGTGCATTACTGCACCTCCAGGGGAATTATTGAACCTGAAAATTGAAATTGAAAAAAAAAAATTCCATAAAATTGTTGGAAAGGACTGTTTTATTTGGCATTTTCATCGTGCTGCCATTTTTTGAGCTTTTTAATACCTGGAGCTGCCTTGCTATTTTGAAAGCACAAGTTTTGCCACTATTGCCTGCTTATTTTTTGGCCCTTCCAAGATGGCAGCCGTGGTTTTCTTTGTTGTGTAGGGGGGCTGTGCTGAACCACCATCCCTGTGCTGCACTCCCATTGGTTGCTGAGTGTTTTCTTCCATCCAATTAGGGACCGACAGGCTTTAGCCGGCCCTCTCAGCAAAGGCCCACTTCTAAGGCCCTTGTCTGCTCCCTGTCCGCTTCCGGAACGCTAATTGGGGTCCTCCGTGCACCTTAACCACAATGATGCCGCCACCTCACTCCTCTAAGAAATCCGGCCTGCCTTGACTTTGCCTCCTTCAGAACTTCGGGTTAGTTCTCTCTTTATAGACTCACTCCTACCGCCTTTGACTATCGCTGTTCTTTCTGCTTGTTACTCCCATGTTGTCATCCTGATGCACAGTGCTCCCTAAAACCCTTTGCTAACATCTGATTCCAAGATTGAAAAGTCAAATCTTGCTGTTTTTGCTTTGTGCTAAAAAGTGAAATCTTGCTGCCCATTGTGAAAATTCTCTGTATTTTGCTTGTATACTGTTGCTTCTCTGTAACTTGCCAGCCCAGTGACCTCACCACTCTTTTGTCCCACACCTACCTGCCTTAGCCCCCACCCCAGTATCTCCATCCTCTCCTCGCTTCCACCCCCATGGCGCTTTCTGTTTCTCCTATCTTTTACAACTGCTTCTCCATTGGCTATCCTTCTCTTCTCACTGTCTGGTAGGAAGAAGTTCAAAAAGGATATCTTGGCCTCTAACCCTGGTCTTCCTATTGCCGACACCTACTCCAATGCTTCCTCCAGACAGACCCTCACTGACATCCTATTTGTCGTTCCTTCGCCAGATCTATGGACTCCTCATATGGTCTCTGTGCTCTGTCCTATCTCCTCCTCTCCCATTAATGGTGGCACTCGCTGGTTCGCATGGTTTCCTTCGACTCCTCTAAAGTCATCATTAATGTCTACCTAAATGGCACTGTCATGGTCCAAGGCCCTCAGGCCAATCTCCTCCTCTTTGATAGGCGCTTCCTTCGCCTCATCAATTTCCTCATCTCCTGCTGTCCCCTTCTCTACTCCCCCCTCCCCCCTGGCTACCTTGCCCCCTCTCTCTCTTCCTCCTCCTCCTCTGCCCCTCCTAGGACTCTTTCTCCTCCGCAGGGCGTAGCTCTGATCTGCACCACTCCCCAGAAGGTCTTTAAGGCTGGCAACCTTCATTTTGCCACTCTCAACTCTCGCTCTGCTGTCAAACACTCCTCTGACATCTGCCACCTCCTTGAAGAACTAGACCTTGATGTCCTTGGTCTTACTGAGACATGGTTCACTGGCATCTGACACTCTCCTCCCTGATGGCTACAAGATCCTCTCAGCACCCAGATCCTCCTGTCCGTTGGGGGGTGTGTAGCCCTGATCTTTCCCGAGTGGATTCCTGGCTCTATCATTCCCACTCAGACCTATGTCTCTTTTGAATGCCTTGTCTTTAGGCTTTCTCTCTCTCCTACCCATTTTCTTACTGTGGCTACCATCCACCGGCCTCCTGGTCAAATCACCTCATTTCTCTCTGAGTGGGCGGACCTCTCCTCCTCCCTCCTGGCTTCTACCATTGAACTCCTCCTCCTCGGTGACCTCAATATACATTTAGACTCTCCTTGCTCCTCCTCTGTACTCTTCTGTGACCTCTGCGACTCCCTCTCCCTGTCCACCCTCTCCTCTGGCACGACTCACTCTGCAGGGCACACACTTGATGTCTTGATCTCCTCTGACCTCCCCCTCTCCATTCCTCTGACCACTCTTCTCTCCTGGAGCGATCTCTCCCTCCTCTCCTCTTATCTCTCCCTCTCTTTCCTCCCCAAGCCAAGCCTACCCCAACACTGCCACCTACCTTCTCGGACATCCGGCCCATGAAGCGTGTGTCAGTTGAGGCTTTTGCTGCCACTACCCCCCCCCCCCCCTCCACCTTTTGGCTGTCTCACATCCCTACACAGCCCGGTCTCTGCTCTACTCTTCAATTTCTGATACTCTTGATGCTCTTGCCCCTGTCATGAGGATCAGTTTGAAGTCCAAAGCCAAGTGCAATTCCTGGTATGATTCTGACCTAGCTACACTTAAACGTAAGTGTAGGGTGGCTGAGAGGAAATGGAGGACTTCCTGTTCATCCTCTGACAAACTGGCCTGTCGGCTGCTACAAAGGCAATACCGACTTTGTCCTCACCAAGAAGAGAGTCCACATTCAAGCTCCTGTCTCTGCGGCATAATGTCCGGACATGTCGAAAATAAAAGGTCGACAGGACAAATGGTCGACACCATTTGGTCGAAAGCCAAATGTTTGAATTTTTTTTATTTATATATATATATATATATTTTAGGTTTTCGTTTAGGGAAAAAAAGGGCGTTTTAGAAAAAAAAGGGAGTTGGGGGGTGGGGGGTGGGGGCCCGAAAAAAAAGTGAAAATACAAAAAAAAAAAAAAATTGTCCAAATGGTGTCGACCTTTTTTTTTCGACCAAATGTCTGCTAACCCTGCGGCATCTAACAACTAGGCCGAACTCTTTCAAATCTGAAAGGAGCTGGCCAACCCTGCTGCAGTCTTTACCCCTCCTGTTGCCTCCCAGGCTCTTTGCAATGCCCTTGCCTCCCGCTTCATTTAAAAAACCCAGGACATCCTGTCCACCCACACCCCACCTCTCCTCTCTCAATCTGTGCTTGCTGACCCTCCTTTAGCCACCCCCCCCCCACCATTGTTCTAGTCCTTTCCTCTCTTCTCCCCTGACCAGGCCGCTAGACAAGTCCGATCTATGGAAGCCTCATCAAAACAGGTTCATCCCTGTTCCTCTAAACCATCAAGGACCACATTGACACCCTCACTCCAGCCCTTGCTGGTTTTTGCAACCACTCCATTGCCTCAGCATCCTTCCACCCCCCTCTGAAGCACTCCCTTGTGCATCCTCTTCTCAAGAAACCCACAGCTGACCCTTCTTGTCCAGCCAACTATCGCCCAACTTCCATTACTCCCTTTCTGGGCAAACTCCATGAACAGTTGGCCATCTCTCAGCTTAACCTTCATTCCAATTCTGTTGGCTGTCTCCATGACCACCAGTCTGGCTTCAGAGCTGCCAGAAGCACGGAAACTGCTCTCCTGAACATCCGTGAAGATCTGCTCTCCAACCTTGACTCTAACATTCCCTCTGTCCTCATCCTTCTCAATCTCTCTTCTGCCTGCGACACGGTCAACAATACCATCCTGCTCAACTGTCTCTGTGAAAACCTGGGTATCACTGATCAGGCCCTGGCCTGGCAGACCTCTTTCTTCTCAGATCGACCCTCCCAGGTCCAACTTGGGTCCTTCCTCTCATCTATCTTCCTCTCTGCCTGTGGTGTTCCCCAGGGGTCTAAAATTCCTGGCAACTCTCACCCACTGCATTGCCACTTTCTGCTCAGATTTCCAGTGCTACGCTGACGACACTCAACTCATTTTCAGGCTGCCCTCGGCCACCTCCTCTCCCATCTCTGATTGCATAATTGCCATTCTAGATTGGTATGCCGCCAATGATCTTTGTCTGAATGCCAGCAAGACAGAGATCCTCCTCATCGGCACACCTTCACCATCCTTTCCCCTCACTCTCTGGACGGCCCCCCTTGGCCCTCCTCTTAGCCCCACCTGCGAGGCTAAGAACCTCAGGGTCATCGTTGACTCCACCCTTTCCTTCTCTGCCTACATCTAAGGTCTCTAAAAAGTCAAATTTCCTACTGCACCTCCTCAGAGGTACTCTGCCTTTTCTCTCCTTCACCCAGAAGCTCATGGTATCTCAAGCTCTGGTTCTCTCTAGGTTGGACTATTGTAACAGCCTCTTTCTAAATCTACCTGCCTCTACTCTCTGCCCTCTGCAACTAAACCAGAACAGGACTGCAAGACTTGTCCTTGGCCTCAAGCCCTGGGATCGTATCTCTCCAGCTCTGAAATCTCTCCATTGGCTCCCAGTGGATGCACAGATTAAATTCAAAACCCTCTGCATTGTCCACAAGGCTTTCTGCGGCCTGGGTCGAAAATACCTTCAGCTATCCCTCGGCAAATACCTCCCCTCTCAAGCTCTTTGCTCCTCTACCTCCAACTCCCTCAGGGTCGGTCGTGTTCAAAGAAACAAGATGGGGGTAGATCTCTTTCTTCGGCTGGGGTCTCCCTCTGGAACAGCCTCCCTGCCACTCTAAAACTTGAGGAGAACCGTCTCCGGTTCCGGAAGCACCTCAAGACCGTCCTCTTTTCTTCTGCCTTCACTCCCCCTCTCCCCTGCTGATCTGTTCTCTATTGGCACCGTGCACCTGGCCACCCTCTGTCCTCTGGGCACAGGTACCTGCTCACCCCGCCACCCCTTGCACTGGGGTCTGTATCTGTACCCATACAGCCCCCCCTTTTCTTTCTGCACTTATCAGACCTACCCTGTCTGCTGCCTTAAACCTAGCACTTGCAAATTTCTGGCTGCACTACCACTGTTTGTTGCCTTTATTATTTATTTATTATTTATCTGTTTCTCCTCAGCTTTGCACTTTCCACTTCTCCCCCTTCATGCACTTTTCCCCCTCCCCTTCTCCCATGCACTTGTGCGTTCTCAAAGTCACTGGGCCTAGTAAGATAGCTGATTTGTTCCCTCCTGCTCCCCTCCCTTGCCCTGTCGCGCTCTGAAACACTGGTGTATGAGTGCGATAGAAATAAAATATCAATGTGTAGAAGATGTGGGCATTAACAGCATGCAGGGTTAGGGTTTAAAGGGGCTGTGTCTCCCAGTCACGTCCTTATCCCCAGGACAAACATTCCTCTCCATTAGATCATCCTGTATGTTACCACCCTTGGGGGAACTATTGGTTAGCGGCCTCACCTCTCTAGCCTCATGGAAAGGGACTCCCCTCTCTGGAGAAGTGACGCTGTCTGAAGGATCTTCACAACCACTAAAGGGGAGGACCAGCACGCACATATTAAATGGAAAGTCTTTTCCGCAGTGCATGTGACACTGCAACTGATAGAAATTGTGTGGGAGCACACTGCCAGAACCTCAAGGTAGGTGGTCAGCCCAACAAGCATCTCAATGCATAAATGTGTTAGAATGACTAGCAGTGAAATTTGCATCGGGCACATTTCAATCACTACTCACTACTCTCTCACTACTCCACTTCAAAAGCATCCTCATAAACATCAACACAAAACAGACATGTTTTACCTAAACAAGACAGCACAAACTAACGTCACTTCTCATATAAGAAATTGGGCAGTGGTGCTTAAAGAGTCAGGTCTGCATACAAGTGCAGCACGTGCCAGCTGTGCATACTTCCTCAAATACAGCCCATGCAGAGTAGTAGTAGTGTTGGTTCAAGAACATGAGTGGGAACTGATCACAAACATACACAAGCAGATTTTCAAAACCTGGGAGCATTCATAAATAGACTTATTTGTGACTCTAGCTTTCACTGCGAACATCCCATTAGATGCCATTTACAAAGCAGTAACTTGGAGCTCAGTACACACATTCACACACTTTAGGATTTTACATTGTTCAGCCCTACACTGTACATGTAATCCCACCTGTCTGCAACATGCTTACCTTTACACCGGCAGTACCTGTACCATGAGGTGTGGCTCTACCAAAGTTTGCTTTCTAGTCCTTTAAACGTGTTATAACTAGTTTGTGTTGTCTTTCTCCTCACATTCTGTCACTTTGCACTTACTGTAACTAGCACCGTGATACCTCAGGGTCTTTGGCGCTTCTATGAATGCTGAAAATTATTAAATAAAAATACATTGTGTAAATACACAAGTGAGAACAGACTCGCAGGTGGTACAAGAAATACTAAAACATCTTTTTTCAACTGTTCATCCAGCTCATTGACTAGCCTCTTCAGGTTCTGCTAGCTAGTCCATACAAAGCATGTACACCTAAGCATATTAATAAGTTTGAGAAGGTGAGCATTACTTGCCCATTAACTTCGTTTTTCTGTGGCTTGTATCTGCTTAGAATCACATGTGCCAACCCGGCCTTTCCATGCAATGGTTGAAGCAGTCTCTCATGCTTCACCTGTTTCCCGCAGTAAGTCATGTTCTGTTATTGGGATTTGTAGGGCACATCACAGCAGTTTTCCTGGCCTCGAGGAGCTGTGTTTTTCTGTGTTTATAGGTGGATTGTAATTTGTACCTTGGAGGGGCGTTGTTTCCAACTGGGAAACCTGGGGCGGGGGGGGGGGGGGAAGTCTGGAGGATTTGGTTGTTATGGCCAGGGGAATGGTTTACAAGTTGGTTGGTGTGGGTTGAGGGTTTTGTTTAGCATTTTGCGTTGGCCAGTTGGTTTGGTGAACATGTGTTGGATGGGGGTGGATGAAACGTGAGATTGTAAGTAGGTTATGTTTGAGCAATGTTGGTACCCAGTTAGTTTGAAGGACCTTTTTCTCGGCGGGTGCCCGGTTATCCCAGATCAGAAAAATAAACAATCGGAGGACATTGATACGTGACAGATTATGGGTACCTGTACACTTAGAGGGATAGTATGGCAGGAACGCCCCCTTCTGCAACCCTTTTTATTTTCGAGGAAAACAATGTGTAATACTCCGGACCTACCAGTGGATGACATCCTACGTAAAACATTCGATTCGATGCAGACCGATTAAAGCCAAAGAAAGGGGATTACTGGGTAAGGAACTCTGACAATATTTATATAACTGCAGCCCATCCCATCCATCCTGTGCACATAATATCTAACCATCAATTACTGTGCCACAGAATGCCTGTTATTTAGTTACTATGTACATGTTCCTTGGCATAGACTACCTAGCCACCATTTACTGTTCCTGAAATACTTGTCCTTCAGTTTCTATGCCACTGAAGGCTGATCATCATTAGTTTGCAGAAAAGGCCCACCCATCAGTTACTGGTCCAAGTAAAAAAGGTATTGGTTGATAAATTAGTGACAGAGTATAAGCTATCAATGATGGCAGCCATCCAGCAGGTGCGTCATTACATGCGTTTCACCAACTCCGGTTCCCTCTTTAACCTACTTGTCTCGTTCTCGCCCATATTCCTCATAATGTAGGCTTCATCGGCATAGCAGTCGGTTGAGAGAGCACTGGCTCATATATTAGGTGCAAGTATCACACATTGGAGCATAGTATTACCCACTGGTACCCTAGTATTGCATCTCGGCGCAGTGTTGCTAATGGGAGTAGATTCAAAGCGCATAGCAGACTCACTGATTGGATGTAAGTCTTGCACCATGAAGCGCACTCTTACTTACTGGATGGAATGTCCCTCTTCTTGGAAAAGTGTCTCACTCATTGAGTGTGAATATCACTACTGTGAATAGTCTCAACTGCTGGGCGAGAGCATTACTTTTGGAAGATCTGTCAAAGTACATAGATGCAAGTTTCACACTGGCGACCGGAGCCTCACAATTGGGTGAGAGTTTCCAACCTGAACCATAGTCCCACTGCATGGGTGTGAATCGCCCACCTTGGAGAACCGTTTAGTTCCTTTAGTGTGTTTCACACCTCGGAGAAATCTGTTCATTCTATAAGAAGCAACATTTTAGAGAATAGTTTCCCTCAGTAAGTGAGAGACTCACTTCTGGGAGCACTGTCATAAACAGTGGGCGTAACTTGTATTCCTGGCAGAACTACCTGAATCATTTTATGAGTCTCCCACACTGGCCTCGGTTTCACTTTCAGTATTTGATTCTCATACTTCATAGAGCAGTTTCACCCATTGGAGATGCATGTCACCTGGGAGGATATCCTCATTCATTGCGTGTTACTCTCAGACTTAAAGTATCACTATTGATTATTGGGATAAGTCTCGCACTGTAAAAACTCTATCCTCCTTAGTTCTGCTTCTCATTACTTCAGAGCGCTAATGCTGCAGTCTCGGTATGTACCCAGGTAGACCGAATGAGGTGTAGGTTTTCGCTGTATTATAATGGCAGAGTGTTGAGGCAAGTTTGGTGTTTCAGTGTGAAGCGGTTATGTGACCAGCTGGACCGATTTGTCATATTCATAGCTGCATTTTAGAGTGCATGGATGAATAGCCGTGCCTGCAGCAGATGTCCACCAAAGTGGTGTGTTTATACATACCTTAAGCTCAGATGGAACTTATCTTTGATGTTGCTGTGTCATCTGATCAAGCCAGCTACCTTTGTAGACTTTTCTAGGCACTATGTGCCAGCTAACCTTAAATCCATTCCATTGTTTATTTCAGTGAAACAAAGCGTAACATAAAAACCAGACAAATGAACAATCAAAAATATTACAAAAAAAATTAAATGGCTGTAGTTAAAACCAACAACCATAAAAAGACTTTAGAAATAAAACTACAATGCTCAAGATCTAACTGATCTTAATAAAAATTTGCTCCAAAACGGAGCACGTTTAAAGTCAATACAGCCCAACCCACTTGTACAGGATCCGCCCACAGAAAATGGTACAATACAGGCTCATAATAAAGAAAGCCCAGACCCAACAATACAGGTTTCAAAGTATGTTCTCTAATTGCTGAAAAAGCCGGGCAAAACATAGTGTGCCAAATCCTCATTGGACGCCCCACAAACAAAACATGATTGATCCACATCCCTCTTGAGCCTAGCCGCCACCACAGCTTTTAGGTGAATACAATTAAAATGTGCCCTAGAAATAAGGATGCGTTGAGACGGATGCCCTGCCCAGCTCCAATACTTCTGCAAGACAGAGGATGAAATGATCAAATGTTTCCTATTGGCAGGCCTCATGATCACCAAAGACTCTCTCTTGGTCTGAATAGCCCGGAGTACACTATTGTTTGCAAAATGTACATCCTTCTTGGAAAAAAGGGCTGATGTGGAAAAAGAGTGACCCACACCCGTCTCCAACATCACGGTTTTCACATGCCTGAATCATGGAGTCATCAAAGGGGGGGAATCTCTGAACACAAGGTAATTAACCAATTTCTGAGTCAAGGTAGTTTTCTTAGCCAATCACTAGCAGGCATAGATGCAATCGGATCAGAAGGAAGCAGCAGCCTAGTTCTTGATGTACTGCGAAATTGGGGGCAGACTCTGGTAACCCCAAAGTGCGCCTAAAAGTGTTCTCGACCACCTGGATAGATTCTAGTTTACCAGGTGAACTAGACTGGTTGTCCTAGAACCTCTTCTAGATGGGACAGACAGGCTACCATAGAAACTAGGCTAATGGGATTCTCTGAGCGCAATAGACTGGTTACCTTTTTCGTCTTACAACCTATCTTTCACATGCTACAAACGCTAACCAAGGCAGTCTAATAAGCGCAATATCAAGGAAATCTGCATGTAACCACTGTGCGTTACAATTGCTAACTTGGCAGTTATAAGTGCAATGGAGGGTTACCAACATATATCTTCGAGCGTCATGGGCGGGCTAAACATTGTAAGCAAGATTGTTCTATGTGTACCACATTTATTAACCTGCCTGTGCTTTCCTCCAGTTGCAATGCCAGGCTATCCGCCTATCTAGGTAACGCCCCATGGCTGTCCTTGCATGTATTGTAAGCAGGCTAATGTCAAACTGACACGTCCAATACCAAGGCCCCGGAGCAGTGGCAAGCTATCCTGACTGATCTTTAAGCACCGAAGGGGCACCCCTAATATATTCTCTTGGTGCAATTAAGTCTGTCCTCAAAGGACTTAAGGCGCGATGGGACGGTTCTCCCTATGATCGTCAGCGTGCTGGGGACAGGACATCATCCTAAACAACCCCCTAGAAAATCCATCTAGGTGCAGCACCCTTCCCACCCCCAACAATCCATCTAAGTGCAATTCAGTTCCCACCCCAAAAATACCTCTAACAGCATCTCCCTTCCGACTCCCATAAGCCATCCAAGTGCAACTAATTTCCTGGGCCCAAAACCATGTAAGTGCAAGTGAGAGTGAATCTCAACCTTGGGAACGCTGTCACACTCACTTGGTTATGAAAGTGATAGCTTGGACCACGTATTAAAATGTGCGTATGTTTTACCTTTAGGAAAAGCCTATTCCGTTAGTACAATCTAAGATATAAACATTATTTTATTTGACTTTTGCAATTTAAAGAACAGTCTAATTTTTTGCATGCAAGTCCCATTCTTAGCACAGCCTTAGTTGATTCCCACACCTGGAAGTACAGACCTTCTAATTTGGTACAATCCTCCTTCCTGGGAAAAGTGATGGTTGATCGTCGCAGCAGAATTTCATTAATTGGCACAATGTCTCGAACTTCAGAAAATGTCATTAATTTTGTGTGGGTTTCACACCACTGAGCACATCAAACTCATTGGTTGTAAGCATCACACCTGGGAACATTGTCTCAATTATTAGTTGTGAGAATCTCTTCTGTATGTGTGCATGCCCCACAACCCATAGCACAATAGAATTAATTGGATGTGAGTCGCGCCACTTAGAGCACTGATACACACTGTATGACTGTATTTAAAGTGTGTGTGTGTGTGTGTTTGTCACATCTGAGTGGTTGCATGCCTCACATGGATCGCACTGCTGATAAATTCTAGTACTGTCCCGTTTATAGTATCATAAATCTGCTAAGAAGTTGCCAGTAGCTCCTGCCATTTTACGGATCGGTGCCTTTACAGAAAGGCAATTGGTAAGATCAGAATGTATGCCCATGCAATCCTTACCCTCTGTTTAGTCTGAAGGTGAGCGTCAGCACATACACAGAATGGAAGGGAAAATGGAGACAGCAGAACTTCACGCTCTGTGTAAAGAGCTAGCTCTATTGATAACTATTTGCTTATCTGTGCCCTGAATATCTGTTGTCTCCATCTCCTGCACGTTCTCATCTTCACTTTCTCTGTATATGTTTCTCTGCCCCCCCCCCACTTTCTGCCCCGTGTGAAATTCACAAGCTCTGCCTCCCTGTCATGTCCTGTTTTTTCCAGATCCTCTCTCTATCAGCCTCCTTCAGCATTTCTTTCCCATCTTTCTCGATTTCTTACCCACTATTGGGCCATATTTATCTTTTTTTATCTGTCTACTCCCTCCTTCTCTCTACACAGCTCTCCTTTCCTTCTCACCTTGATCGTTGCTCTCTCTCTCGCTGCCAATTTCTTTCTTGTGCCCTTCTCTGTCCCCAATAGCTCTCTACTCATGCTGCCTTTCACACGTTGTCCCAGCCGGACTGTCGCATTTATGTATTGTTATCTCGCTTACTCTTGCGCTCACTCACACCCACGCACTCATTTCTTCCGATCTATGTCTCTGCCACATATTTCTTTGCCCATCTCATCTTTGTAGTGCTCATCAAGTGCATCCTATTTGGTGTGTGGGTTTGGGCTGCATTGCGAATGTAAGCTTTGACTGGACTGTTCGGACCTCCCTGTAGATACGGCTGGATGCCAGATGGTGTGGTGTTATAGAAATTGCTTCTACGTGTATTCATTAATGTGTGCATTTACTGTGATCTTTCCTCTGTTCTCCTCGCAGGTATGTGAAAGAAGGGGACACGGTTTCCCAGTTTGACAGCATTTGTGAAGTCCAGAGCGATAAAGCATCTGTCACGATCACCAGTCGTTATGACGGGGTGATTAAAAAGTTGTACTATAACCTTGATGACATTGCTCATGTGGGCAAAGCACTTGTGGACATAGAAACTGATGTCTTGAAAGGTAATTTATTTTTGCTATATTTCAGTTTTAATTGTTTACCCTAGCACAAATTACTGTAATGGACATCAAATGTGTTTTATTTTTTCGATCTGTTCAGTTTATTAATATTTCTGTAGTATCATCTATGCCATAAACACTTTACCAAAGTGAAGATCCTGCACAAGTAACCTACAGCAAGCAAGTATGCAAAACACCCATACATCTTGCCTATGCAACCCACCCTCAATGGGTCCGCCTATTGTCGTTTATCGCACACTAAACCCATGTTTTCCAAAAAGGACAACCTAAGAGAAAAGGGTACCCAAGACGTTACCATTTGTCAGGTCAAATTTTGTTATGACAATAAGCGGACAGCAGACTTGGAGATGTAAAATATTTCTCTTTCAATTTGGGCTAAATAAACTTAACAGTGGAATATTGCATGGATTCAAATAATGTGGATTGTGGGGACATTTCTAACTTCCCTGACCACGTGTCAAAGTAAGTCTCTCGTTTTTGCGGAATTTGCACACTGAACGTAAAGCGTTTCATTTCTTTGGGTCATCTTCCAATTGGACATACAATTATAAGAATCATTCATCCAATTTGTTTTACTGGACCACTTGAAAAGATAACTGTTTTTACTGCAATTTTGCATACAGTTGTGATTTTGAGAGGAAATTAAGCACCCAAGTTTGATGAGTTTGTCCTGATTTGACTGCAAGGCCATTGACCTTCAACTAGTCTTTCTCATAAGGTCACTAACCACTTATGCATGTCCAATTTACCTCCTTTAATTTGTCACATTAGGTGGGATTCACAAAGCACTGTAATTAATCAAATGGAGTCCTCACTGGTGGTGACTGTAAAGACTGGAGGGGGTATCTGTACTCCTGCTCTCTATATGGCAGAGTGGAAGCACAGAGTACCCCATCCAAGATTCCCTATGCGGTAGCTAAGGTCGAGCAATCAAGGCTTAAGCTCTTAGGAGGTGATGCGGGCTGGTTCTTAAGTACATTGTAGTCCCCAAGCACCCACAAAGCAATGTTCACACACTTTTAGCGAAAACAGTCTTTATATAAATAATGTTCAAAGTTATATACACAATCACAATAACACACTTTGTACTCTGGCACTAATAAAATGGCAAATATATACAGATCTACATGGTACCACTGTTACTATCGATTCCTTTAAAATGCGTCCACGGCTAACAGCCCCAAATAGCATACGAATCAGATTGTAAGATGAATCAACGATAGACACAGAAAGAAAGCAGGTTAAATCAAACCATGGCAGAACAGTCCAATTATGCTTAATATAGTCTTTATTCCTTCTAAAGGTACTACGACCCCAAAGTACCTTGTTTCATAGAGTTCTTCAGTGAGTCGTCGACGGGCCCTTCTTGAGTGCACTCCCTTTAAGGCAGGAGTCCTGGGTCGTCGAGAGTCCGTGAAGAAAAAGGGTGAACACTGTAGTTGCGGCAGCAGCTTCGGTTCTTGCGGTGCTCGATGACAATTCATCAAACGTCCTACAAGCTGAGGCATGTGGTGCACCTCAACGACGAGTGTTCGTTGCCGCAAAGAGTCGATGAAGAACTTTGGCCCAGCAAGGGCGTCTGGTCGTCGGCGTCTCTATAGTCTTTGGGTGGTGGGAAACCCACCGGCGGATTCTTCTCCATCGTCGGCGGCCCTGGCTTTCTCCGGCAGGACGAAAGCGGTCGATGGTGATGAGCAAGGGAGTCCTTGGATCAAGTGTCTTGGGCAAAGCAGCACTGTGGCTCCGGTCGGCAGCGGCGGCAGTCGTCAACAGTGATGGACTTCACTGTCCGGGCGCTTCGCTTTGTGATTCTGCGGCGGTCCCCATCTCCGGTCGGTAGCCTTTAGAGGGTCTAACATCCAGGGAGCTTTGGCAAAGATCAGCTGGTGCACAATGGTACCTCGTAGTCAGGTCCTCTCTTGGATCAGTTCTTTGAAGGCACAGCAGCTGTCAGATTAGCGAAGGACAGTAGCAGCCGTTGTTCTTCCAGTGGGCTTCAAGGTTAAGCATCAAGTATCAACTTCAGCTTCTGAACGATTTCAATCAGTGAGAGGCCCCCAGATATACTGTTTGGGGTCTCATTCATTCTGTGGGGTCACTCAGGCAACCAATCATCCAGAAGGGCATTCACCACCACCAAGGGGTGCAGAAGCCTGGTTGCCTGAACTGGCGCCTCTCTACCTCAGGCTGAATCAAACCCTATTAATTCAACAAATACAACAATTTTCCCAGTTTAACTCTTCTTAACAGCACTTATTTACCTGATGCATCTCCGGGCCGGGTTTCTGCATGTTTACTGCCTCCCTTCCTGGTCTAGGGCTCTGGTCGCCACTCGGGCCTCTTCCCGCCTTTCCTGGAGAGGGTCTGCCGGGCCTCCGCTAGATCTGCCGCCCGCATCTGTGCCTTCTCTGCATCGGCCCCCCTCTGGCTCTGGGGCAACTTAGCCGTATCTGTTCCTGCATCTCCCTGTGTGTGACGGAGAGCCGACGACCTTGACCTCGGCTCCTACTCGGCTGCTGCTCTCTCATACGCTGGACAGCCCTATTCTGCCTTTCCTGGTGCTGTGGACCGCGGGCCCCCCTGTCCTGGCTCCTCCTCCGCATCTCCAGCCTCTGTTTCGGGTTCTGTGAATCTGCTGCTTCTGTGCTGGGGATTGCAGACGCTCCTGCCCTGGCCTCTCCTCCGCTGCCTGGCTCACCACCTCTCCTCTGATGCTGGTACTGTGGTGAGTCAGCATCTGTGCCTGCTGCCTCCATCTCTTCTACTGTGGCGACCCTGCTGGACGTGCCTGGCTCCCCGCCTCTCCTTTGCAGCTGGTCACCACCGGCGCCTGGCGGATCCTCTTCAGTGTTGTTGTCCTGGGCCTTTGCTGGCCATTGCTCCGCCCATAGGTGCCTTCTGTGCCGGCGCCTTCCAGCCCTGCCCCCTCCTCGGCGTTGTCCCGAGCTGGCGTCCTGGATCTCTGCCGGCTTGCTCTGCCTTTCTTTGCTGACACCTCTGCGCCGTCTCTCCAGCCTGTATCTTGGTGCTGCAGATTCGGGTGTTGGGGCCACAGCTCTCAAGCTTCTGCTGCTTCTTTGTGCTGGGGACCGCAGATGCTCCTGCCCTGGCCCCTCCTCTGCTGTTAGGGAGGATTCTCTTTTTAGGCTGAATTTCCTAA